>NC_090813.1:15055030-17566697 GCF_000390325.3 Nicotiana tomentosiformis | reverse complement strand
GTGCACCGGGACTCACACCCGACACCTTACCCTCATGGTGCATTGGGACTTGAGCCCACCGTCTTATCCTTATATAACGTTTATCACAAATTGTCTGATTCACTTCAGGGAATGTAACATAATTTTACATAGCCATAAATTCAAACTTTAGTAAGTTTAACATATTAAACACTATGATAAAAATAAGTGAATTAAAAATGATAAGGAATATTATAAACGATAATTTTGGTCTAGTAAATACTCATGTACTAATATACTATATGTAAACTTATCAAAATATATTATTTAGATATAGTACTACATATCATGAATTATCATTTCATTAACCATAAATTAATTCAAAGTGTTATGAGATATATTCTACTCTAGAAAACAAGAAAGCTTAATCATTGTTACTAGCATATTTTGTATTTAGACAAAATATATCCCAATAGACTAGCTAGATATATAAACCTTGATGATATTACCTTATCTAAGTATTAGCTAATGCACACTGCATCTAGTAGTAGATTAAATAAATAATTTTTAAATTATTGGTTCATACATATGAAAAACAGTAAAGATTATTGTGATCAACACATAGCATTTCGTGCAAATAAAAAGCCATGAAAACCAAATGACACATGCATATGACTAGTAATTTTGAACAGGACTAAAAAGAATTAAAAATATCCAACAAGCTAAGTCATCTCACTATTCTTGCAAAAGAGAAACCGTTCATATTTGGATTGAAAAGAAACTGACTTACTCTTTTAGGAAAGAGATAATACCTTATAGAAATAGATATCTCAATTGGTAAGAGTATCGTGCTGATAACGTATTATGAAATAAAAGCAATTTAGTAAAACATAAACAAGAAATGAAAATAGAGAGAAGCAAGAGATTCTCTTCTTCAATTGTGTATATTTTCCTATCTATTGCAAGGCCTTTATATAGGCATGAAAAGTGAAGAAAAATATGTCATTGAATATGTCATTAAGCATTTAAGAAGAAGATCATGACGGAAGAGTAGACATCCACCATAATCATGGAGGAAGAGTAGACATCCACAATAATTTGATTTTTCTTATAACCTTTTTCAAATATTAGTTAAAATTTTCCGATTAATGCTTCATTCGTTTTTAATTTATGTGCTACATTTTTTTTTTTGGTTAAAAAATGATAATATTTTTGTATTAAAAAATAATTTAATTGTAGACTTCTTGTTTCACCCTTAATGAGATGATTTATAGTTATATAGATATTTATGAATATTTTAGATCATATTTAAAAATTTGTATTTCTTTCTTAAATTCTGTGTTATTCTAAATTTTAAACTATACCACATAAAATAGGACGGAGAGCGCAATAGATTAAGTAGCTTGTAAGTAAGCAAATTATATTTTGAGGAAATTAATGAATTAATGTCCAAATTCATACTAAAGGTTAGTCATTTTGACCTTATATTTCGAATCCGTTCAATTTTTAACCAACAAAAGTAGTTTTACAATAAAAGACAAAGATAATCTCGTTTATGTTGCTGCTCAAGTCCCTTTATCCATCGGGAAATTCGTTGTCGTTATGTGTCTTGTATTGGACATAGAAGCTACATGTCCAAGTTTCATGTACCAATGTGTCAAAACAACAAATCCAAGACTTCGTTACACCCAAAAATTATTATTTTCTCCGTATCAAATCAGTGGTTATGTTTCTTCTTAAGAGTCAAATATATGAATTTTGATCCAACATTTTAAAATAAGTTTTTTATCATATTTAAATGAAAAAATTAAATCTTTTCATATATATGAAATATCTAAATTTTAGTTTTAAAATAGTATGTTGATCTCATTCAATCTAACTTCGAATATTAGTCAACTTGATTCTCGAGAAATAAAATATGACAACTATTTTGGGACGAAAAAAGTAATTATTATTCCTATCTAACTGTCACGACCCAAAACCCCGACCTATCTTGATGGCGCCTATTGATGGTACTAGGCAAGCCGATTTTTTAAAATACTTCAAATGTTTCACAAAAATAACCAAAAGCTTGATATGATAGAGTTTTCATAAAGACAGGAGTTAAACTCAAAATACAACGCGGAAAAATAGCCCCACTCTCTGCTGCTGGAAGATATGCTAAGCTCCTCAAACTCTCCGTCCGGTGACTCAAGACATCGGCCACCATATTGGCCGTCCCGGGATGGTACAAAATGGTGATATCATAGTCCTTAAGAAGCTTCAACCACCTCCGCTGAATCAAGTTAAGATCCTTCTGTTTGAATAGATGCTGCAAACTCTGGTGATCAGTGTAAATCTCACAATGGACACCGTACAAATAGTGCCGCCAGATCTTCAAGGCTTGAACAATAGGTGCTAACTCAAGGTCATGGACATGATAGTTCTTTTCATGGGGCTTCAACTAGCGCGAAGAATAAGCAATCACTCTGCCCTCCTGCATCAGAACACACCCAATACCGATCCGAGAAGCATCATAATACACTGTGTAAGAACCAGAAGCTGATGGTAGAACTAGAACTGGAGTCGTGGTCAAAGCAGTCTTGAGCTTCTGAAAGCTCTCCTCGCACTCATCCGACCACCTGAAAGGAGCACCCTTTTGGGTCAATTTAGTCAAGGGCGATGTAATATATGAGAAACCCTCCACAAAAAGACAGTAATAACCATCCAAATCGAGAAAACTCCGAATCTCCGTGCCTGAGGACTGTCTGGGCCAACTCTAAACCGCCTCTATCTTCTTTGGATCTACCTGAATACCCTCACTGGACAATACGTGCCCCAAGAACACCATTGAACTGAGCCAAAACTCACACTTGGAAAACTTTTCATAAAGCTTCTCCTCCCTTAACCGATGTAACACAATCCTCAAATGCTGGGCATGCTCCTCCTGGCTACGAGAGTAAACCAGGATGTCATCAATGAATACAATTATGAACGAGTCAAGATAAGGCTGAAACACATTGTTCATCAAATGCATGAACATTGCTGGGGCATTGGTCAGCCCAAAAGACATCATAAGGAACTCATAATGGCCATATCGGGTCCTGAAAGCTGTCTTAAGAATATCTAAGTCTTGAATCTTCAGCTGATGATACCCTGACCTCAAATCAATCTTGGAGAATACCATCGCTCATTGAAGCTGGTCAAACAGATCATCAATACGTCGCAAAGGATACTTGTTCTTGATTGTGACCTTGTTCAACTGCATGTAATCAATGCACATTCTCATAGTACCATCTTTTTTCTTTACAAATAGAACTGGTGCACCCCAAGGTGACACGCTAGGCCAGATAAATCCCTTATCAAGGAGTTCCTAAAGTTGTTCCTTCAATTCTTTCAACTCCGCCGGTGCCATACGATACAGTGGAGTAGACATAGGCTGAGTGTCTTGCACCAAATCAATACTGAAATCAATATCCCTATCAGGCGGCATGCCCGGAAGGTTTGCAGGAAACACATCCGGGAAATCTCGCACCACCGGAACAGAATCAATAACAGGGGTCATTGCACTAACATCCATCACAAAGGCCAAATAAGATAAACAACCCTTCTCAACCATCTGCTGAGACTTCAAGTACGAAATCACTCTACTGGGAACATAGTCTATATAGCCGCTCCACTCAACCCTCGGCAACCCCGGCATCGCCAACATCACGGTCTTAGCGTGACAATCTAGAATAGCATGGCATGGAGACAACCAATCCATACCCAAAATCACATCATAATCGACCATACTAAGCAACAAGAGATCTATTCTGGTCTCCAGACTCCCAATAATAGTATCGCCCACTAGAGTGGATATATGAATAGATGAAACTATAGACTCACGGAGCATATCCAGATAATGAGTGAAATACGAGGACACATATGAATAAGTGGAACCAGGGTCAAATAATACAGAGGCATCTCTATGGCAAACTAAGACAATACATGTAATCACAGCATCCGAAGCAATGGCATCTGGTCTGGTAGGGAGAGCATAGAAACGGGCCTGGCTTCCCCTTGATCGGCCTCCCCCTCTAGGGCGGCCCCTAGATGACTAAGCTCCACCCCGAGCTGGCTGAGCGGGTGGTGAAGAAACTGGTGCTGATGTCATAGACTAGCTCCTCTGCTGAGCGGGACCTCCCACTAGGCGGGGACAATGCCTCCTCATGTGACCAAACTCCTACCCTCATAGCAACTCCCCGATGCTGGTGCTGGGGATTGAAGGGAGCCCCAAGCACCGGGATAAAGGTAGGAGGGCCTGACATAGGCGAGCCCTGATCCGATGGAGCATGGGACGAACTCTTAGCGGGGAGAGCACTGAGAGATGAATGGCCATGCTGATAACTGTGTGAACCGTGGCCTAACGATGCACCACGGTGAACTGGGTGAGACATCTGAGCATGTCTAAAAGGACGACCCCCTACCGTGGTGGAACTGACCCCCAGAAGGAACACCGCTAAATCCACCTTGTCCACGAGGCCTCTTGGCCTCCCTATCAACCCGCTCTTGGTTGCGAACCATCTTAATCTGAAGAGCAATGTCGACAACCTCATCAAAAGTAGCACCAGACTCTCTCTCTCTCTCTCTCTCTCTCTCTCTCTCTCTCTCTCTCTCTCTCTATAGTTTATAGCTGAAAAGTGAGGCCATCTATGAACCTCATGATCCTCTCCCTGTCTGTGGGAACCAACCAGATAGCATGACGGGCCAACTCAGAAAATCTCATCTCATACTGCGTCACAAACATATCACCCTGACGAAGCTGCTCGAACTGCCTGCGTTGCTCCTCTCTGCGGGACTGAGGCACGAACTTCTCCAGGAATAGACAGGAGAACTGCTACCATGTAAGGGGTGCTGCGCTGACCGGCCTATGCCTCTCGTAAGTCTCCCACCAACTGAAGGCAGCCCCAGAGAACTGAAAGGTAGTGAACAAGACCCCGCTGGTTTCTAGAATACCTATTGTACGGAGTATCCTCTGACACATGTCCAAGAAGCCATGTGCATCCTCTCCCTTGATACCACTAAAGGATGGAGGTTGGAGTCTCCAAACCTCTCCAATCAACGCTACTCATCATCGGGCATGACAGGAACCACATAGTCCTAAGCAGCTGTAACCGGCTAGACTGGTAGTGCCCCCGCTGTCTGGAGTGCCTGTACCATATGCTTTGGTGTGCGGGCGGCGGGAGTCTGAGCACCTCCTCCGGCCTGAGAAGTGGTTGTTGCGGACGGAAAAAAGAACGCCTGAGCAAGACTAGTGCACATGGTCAGAATCTGAGCTAAGGCCTCCTGAAGGCCTAGAATAACAATGGGCACAGCTAGTTCCTGAGCGGGTCCCACAAGCTCATCCACAACTGGAGCCTGCTCATGAACTGGGGCAACTGGTGGATCTGCAGGTGCTTCCCTAGCTGCAGTGCGACTGCACCTCTGCCTCTACCGTGGCCTCTACCGCGACCTTGGCCTCTTGCGGCCCTAACTGGTGGTACTGGTGGATGTCCATCCTGCCCCGTTGCATGCGTCCTCACCATATATGAGAGAATAGAACAACAGAAATTCAGTTACCACAATCAAACGATTTGCACGACAAGAATTCAAGAATATGAAATTTCCTAAGGGTTCGGCAACCTCTCGAAGATAAGTACAGTCGTCTCCGTACCGATCCACAAGACTCTACTAAACATGCTCATGACTCGTGAGACCAATGTAACCTTGGCTCTGATACCAACTTGTCACGACCCAAAACCATGACCTGTCGTGATGACACCTATCGATGGTACTAGGCAAGCCGATTTTTCAAAATACTTCAAATGTTTCACAAAAATAACCCAAAAGCTTGATATGACAGAGTTTTCATAAAGACAGAAGTTAAACTCAAAATACAATGCGGAAAAATAGTCCCAAACATCGTGGTGTCACCAAGTCATGAGCATCTAAACAACTAGTCTAAGAAACAGTGTCCACAAGAGTTTGTGTCTAAATGCCAATACAGAAAAGAAAGATAACAAGAAAGGAGAGACAAGGACTGCGAACATCGGCATCTACCTCGTGAATCTTCAATACTCAACCACACACGAGATCAACGTCCTCCATGACCGGATACACTTGGATCTGCATATGAAGTGCAGGGTGTAGCGTGAGTAAAACCAACTCAGTAAGTAACAAAAATAAATAAGGAACTGAGAAGTAGTGACGAGCTATACAATTATTATTCACTTCAGTAGTTTCAGCAATGAAAGTAGACATGATTCAATTCCGGCAAATAAATTAAGTCAGCTGTACATTTACTTAATTCAGATAAACCGAATACAATATATATATTTTTTTTTCTAGAAGTTCAGAACAATGACACAATTCAACTAAGTGCAGTAACAAAGGAAACTAATGCAACCTTTCGGGGTAACAATCACTCAAGCTCTCAATAGCTCAGACACTCGGCTCTCAGCCCTCAATAATCACACTCAATAGGTACCTGCGCTCACTGGGGTGTACAGACTACAGAGGGGCTCCTTCAGCCCAAGTGCTATATCGCTGCGGCGTGCAGCCCGATCCAATCATATAAGTAGCCATAAGGCTCGTTGCGGCGTACAACCCGATCCACATTTCATAAATAGACATAAGGCTCGTTGCGGCGTGCAACCCGATCTATATACATTCATCCCTCAGGCTCGTTGCGGCGTGCAATCCTATCCATATACACTCACATAGCTCACAGCTCGGCACTTAGGCCCTATCTCAGTCACTAACCTCTACAGCCTCTCGGGCTCTCATAAATCATACAAATCAGTCCAAAAGAGATAATAACAAGTATCAACAAGAAAACAAGAGGAAACAGAGACATGACACGCAAGTAAAACTGTGATTGAGTACAAGACATCAAATAGAAGTTAATTCAACAAGTACCCGACCGTTGCGGTCCCAACAACGATATCTTTTGGCCTAAGCATGGTTGTTAACATGAATGACAGTCAAATTTCTAGAAGAAAGAGGGAACATGTAATTAACAATAAGCTATTCGACTTTACAGTCTCACTGGACGGACCAAGTCACAATCCCCCATGATGCACGCCCACACGCCCATCATCTAGCATGTGCGTCACCTCCAAAATAATTACATCATACAAAAATCCGAGGTTTCATACCCTCAGGACCAGATTTAAGACTGATACTTACCTAAAACCGCGCAAAATCCTACTCCGAAATGCCTTTGCCCCTCGAATCAGTCTCCAAATGCCCTGAATCTAGCCACAAGAAGTACAATATAATTAATATAGGCTAAAGGATTCAATTCCATAAGAAAAATACGAAACTATAAGTCGAATATCGAAATAGGCTCAACCCGACCCCCGGGCCCACATTTCGAAATCCGACGAAAGTCACAAAACCTGAAAGCCCATTCACTCACGAGTTCACTTGTACTAAAATTATCCAAATCCGATATCAAAATCCAAATTCTTAGTTGAAGAACTTCTTCCCATTTTTTCCAAAATTTTTCCATCCAAATACGAAATTAAAAGATGAAATTAGTGATAGATTAGTGGGATATAACCAAAATCAAGCGAAGAATTGTTACCCAATTGATGTCTCTGAAAATCCCTCAAAATCTCGCCCAAATCCGAACTCTCAAACTCAAGTTTTGATAAAAATGGCCAAACCCTCATTTTTGAAATCTTATATTCTGCCCAGGCAAATCCTTCTTCGCAAACACGATACCCTTGTCGCGAACGAGAAGACCACTCAGCTCAACCCTACGCGAACGCGGGACCAACATCGCGAACGCATAGGAAAAAAGGCCAGGGGTCCCAGCCGCTCAACTTTCTCTACACGAACGCGATGCCCTTCTCGTGTTTGCGATGCACTGCCTAACAACCCCTTCGCGAACGCGGCCCCCACTTCGCAACGCGAAGAACAATCTTCCTCCTGCCTCCAGCTCCTCTTCGTGAACGCAGAATACCCCTCGCAAACGCGAAGAAGGAAACCAACAATTGGAAAAACCAGAAAATCTGCTATCTTTCACAAGTCCAAAATGATCTGTTAAGCATCCGAAACCCATCTGAGGCCCCCGAGACCTCAACCAAACATAAAAATCAGTCCTAAAATACCATACGAACTTAGTCGAGCCCTTAAATCATATCAAACAATAACAAAATACGAATCACCCTCCAATCTAAACTTAATGAACTTGAAACTTCAAATTTCTACAACCGATGCCGAAACCTATCAAACCACGTCTAATTGACCCCAAATTCTGCACACATGTCATATTCAATATTACGGACCTACTCCAACTTCCGAAATCGGAATCCGACCCCGATATCAAAAAGTCCACTTCCGGTCAAAATCTCCAAAAATTCGACTTTCGCCATTTCAAGCCTAATTTTACTACGGACCTCCAAATCACATTGCAGACGCTCTCCTAAGTCCAAAATCACCCAATGGAGCTAACAGAACTCCATTCCGGATTCGTCTTCACACAGTTCCGACTACATTCAAAATCCTAAGACTTAAGCTTCCGTTTTAGGGACAAAGTGTCCCAAATCACTCCGAAACTACAACAAAACCTCCCGGCAAGTTTCATAAGCAGAAAAAGATACGGGGGAAGCAATAAGATAGGGGATCAGGGCTAATATACTCAAAACGACTGGCCGGGTCATTACACTAATCTTTTAAGCAGTTTCTATAAATATTAATTCATTTCCATAAAAGAAAAAATAGTAATAATTAATTTTACGTTTACTTTAGATGTGTTGTTCCGCATACTCTTTTTTTTTTAAACTTTTTTTCCCTCCTCTTTGATCCCCTTTATTGGAGCTATTGCTCCTTTGGTGACTCGAACCCCATAGGTGAGGGGTGCTGAGCATTAAAAGGAAACCCCTCTTGTCGTTCCGCATACTCCAAAATCATTAATAGAACGAAAGGGGTTATAAGTTTCTTTTTCTCTTTTTGCTATGTACTTTTTTTTACTAATTGCTACTCCTATGTTAAATATGATGAGTTACGAATTATTGTTTCCCTTTTTAATAAAGCTCCCCCTATCCTATTATATGTGCTTAACAAAACAAACACCAGCCTAACTTACATGCATTTAACAAACAAATGCTTCTTACATTTTATTACTACTTGTGACTAGAATATCACAGTAGTGCCTTTCCGTATTCAATGCATTTCTTTTGCTTAAATATAACTTTTCGTAGAGATCACATGGAAGAACAATGGTCCAATACTTAAACCGTTTTGTTATTCTTTTTGAGTTGTTACAATGCCTGGTACTCCAACTAACTTTACGCTCTGCCACAAATGGTATGCTGACAGTAGCTCTTATTTCTATATTTTTTCTACCTTAGCAACTACATTTTCCAAAAGTCCAAAACACAACTTTGATCTGATAACTATTAATAATAAATTACATCAACAAGATATCTTGAGGGTTATCTTTCTATATCCTGAAAATGTCCAAAATTGTCCTTATACTATTCGCTTGGGGATACTTTTGTCCTCCATTAATAATTGAATAATTTGTTTTGTCCCCACCGTTAGAAAGTGGTACAAATTTGCCCTTATTTTCAAAACAAGCTAACGGAATCTTAAAAAATAAAAATTCAAAAAATCTTACTAAAAAAGGCAAAATTGTTCTCTTCAAACGGTTAAGGGGCAATTTTGGCCCTTTTCAACTTTCTATATAAGGGTGGCAAGTGGGCCGGTCCAGACCCAGGATCGGCCCGGGACCACGGGCCAAACGGGCCAGGACCGTTTGGCCCGGTTTTAGTGAGCCTGGGCCGGTCTCGTGGGCCGATCCAATGGTTTGGGCCCGCCAGGGACCGGGACCGGATTGGTCCCTTAGCGGGCCAAACGGTCCCAACTTTGTTTTAATCCCAAACTTTTTATAATTACAATTTTTTCCTATTTTCAACTATAAATACCCCATCAATCTTTTATTTTTTCTTACAAAATCATCAATCTATCACAATCTCTTTCTAATTTTCTTCTATAATTGCTACTATTGTTTACTTTATTGTTACTAAGTGTGTATAATATATAAGCTATATTCGATATATATATATATATATATATATATAGCTTATATATTATACATTTAGTATATATACTATACTATACTATACTATATAAGATGTATATAAAGCTTTTATATATATATATATATATATATATATATATATATATATATATATATATATATATATATATATATACTATACTATATGTACATCTTATATAGCTTATATACTATACACTTAGTATATATATACTTTTTAGTAGTAACATAAAATGACCAAAGTATGGTAATTTTTAGCTAGTATAAATATGGAATGATAGAAGATCAAGTTTTAGCTCAACTCAATTTTAGTTGAAACTATAATCTGAGTTGAGCTAAAACTTGATCTTCTATCATTCCATATTTATACCAGCTAAGAAGTACCATACTTTGGTCCTTTCATGTTACTACTAAAAAGTGTATATATATATATATATATATATAAAAGCTATATTTATATATATAAACTATATTCGATAAGCTATATATACATCTTATATACTATATATAAGATGTATATATAGTATAGTATATATACTAAATGTATAATATATATATATATATATATATAAGTTATATTTGATATAAGATGTATATATAGTATAGTGTATATATATATATATTAAATAAAATTTAGGTCACAATTCTATAATAAATTTACAAAGCATTGCTTTAGATATTTTGTTAAACATCCTTTTGTCTCTAATATCTATTTAATTTTTTTTTAAAAAAAATCAGTTTGGCCCATTTAGCCCATTTAGCCCGCGGGCCAGGACCGTTTAGCCCGGGACCAAACGGTCCCAGTCCCGGTCCCAGGCCGATCCCTACAAAAGACCGTTTAGCCCGAGACCGTTTGGCCCGTTTAATTTGGGACCGGCCCGAGATCGGGACCGGGACCGTTTGGATCGGCCCACTTAGCCCGTTTAGGTCCGGGACCGGCCCACTTGCCACCCTTATTTCTATATGATAATTTCATAAGTTATATGGGTTCTAACCTTTAAGATTTTTAACATTGAACTCATTGTCTTTTTAAAGTTATGGGTTCATATTGATATATACTGCAATATTAATGAATTCTTACATATAAATTTATGCTACGCGTCAAAAGTATTGGGTTCGGTTAAATCCGGTACCGATACATAATACATTGCACCCGCCTCTGTGCACAAGGACCTTCTCCTTTAGCACACACAGCACATACATAGAGCACACAAAGAAGATCGATCTGCACAACTTCATCTTCTTCACAAAAATATACCTTTATCACTATTCTACTTTATTTTTTTTCTTCTCGACATCCCATAAAAAAGCACCATTGATTTCAGTAACATAACCAGCGTGTGAACCGTTCAATTCTTACACCATCCCTCGTGCTTCAACCAGTGACGAAGCCAGAAATTTCATTTAGGGTGTTCAAACTTAAAATAAGTAAAACAATATTCCCGATAAAGAATGTTCAATATATATTATATACTATTAAAATTTAATATTTTATCTATATATACAGTATAATTTTTCAACGAAGGATGGTCAGTAGGGCTATGTAACTTCGCCCCTGGCTTCAACCATCAAAACCCCAAAATATAGCTCAGCTATTGTGGCTTCTTAAAACCGCATAAATTCTTATTATTCTCTTATATCATTCGTGCAACCTTATTATAAATATATATATTTTATATTTTTATTTTTTATGCCTAATTTGAGTCAAAAACAATATGTTAAGTGAATGCTCAGCTGATTTTGAAATTGGTATAGCGATAAAATAGTTGGAGGGTTGGGTAGAGGGTCTAAAATACTCATATAGCTGCTTATTGCCCCAATCTTGCGTGTAGGCTCCTTGCTTTGCTAGCGCGACAATTATCCAAATTATTTGACGCTTCTTTTCATTAAGCAATTCCTCGATTTTCACTTTAAGGTCGAGGAGCTATGGCATGACAACTTTAATTCCTCGATTTTCACTTTAAGGTCGAGGAGCTATGGCATGACGACTTTAATCTCAATAGATCAAACCTTTCCTTTTCTTCTCTTTCATTTCCCCTTGTTCCTAGCTTGAACCAAACATACTCAATTTGCCTAGTAGGGAATCAGAGGTATCATTGAGCGGTCTACATAAATAGTGATATCTATGATCGATGGCGGGGTGGAACTTAAAAGGCTAGCTAACTACAAAAAAAATTGGAATTAGTTACGAATTTCGTCGCTAATTGTCACTAAATCGCTGGTAGCTAACATAATTTCTTGATAATCTGTCACTAAATAGGATTAGCGATGAATTTTTCTGTTAAGCCACATACATAATTTGTCCCTCGTTAATTCATGTTTTTAGTAGTTTTGTCTCATCGCCTTCGATTCTATACTGAAAATGACGACCATGAAGGGACATTACGGTTATTATTTCTGTTAATATTAGACCTTATATGATCCTGATCAATATTTTTTAATATTGACAATGCTTGTGTAACGTAACTGATCTCATTTCTTGCCAAAAAGAGGAAGAGTGGTCATGTAACCATGTGGTAGTTATGTTAGTTAGTCG
Organism: Nicotiana tomentosiformis; assembly: GCF_000390325.3. Classification (NCBI taxonomy): domain Eukaryota; kingdom Viridiplantae; phylum Streptophyta; class Magnoliopsida; order Solanales; family Solanaceae; genus Nicotiana; species Nicotiana tomentosiformis. The sequence continues at coordinate 17,554,134 of NC_090813.1, read as the reverse complement.
GGGGTATTTTAATCTTTTTACCTATTTTACACATGTGACTCGTGTGAACCAGCTGTATATAACCAAGACTCTGTATTAACAGAGTCAGTTACACAGATAATGAATACATCTTCTTCCTCACTCGTCTTCTTCTCTTTATACTGATTTCTTCTTAATCACATGCAATTGTGTTCTCAGCTAGATCTGTACACAGATTCTAACATGGTATCTGAGTGGGCAATTTGAGATTGGATCGGAGATTTCAAAATTCCAATTGACGGCCATTTTTCGAAGCTTAAGCTCGTTTGTCATGGCGGAAACTGGAAATCTGAAAATTAATCGCAATCACCCACTATTCTTACAACAAACTGACACTCCTAGAATAGCATTGATTGATATCAAGCTTACAGGACCTGAAAACTACGCGCTATGGAGCAGATCGATGAGAATGGCATTGTTGGTAAAAAAACAAGTTAGGGTTATTCATAGATGGGACTTGTCTAAAAAGCTCTCACAGAGGAGGATTAGGGAATCAATGGGAACTATGGAACACTGTGGTGCTTTCGTGGATTGGTCGCACTGTATCTACTGAATTGCAGCCAAGCATCATCTACGCGACAGATGCAAGGAAGGTATGGAATGAATTTAAGGAACGTTTTAACAAACCAAACCTTACTAGGTTTTATCACTTATTGACAACAATAGGAACTCTGAGGTAAGGTACAAACTTTATAACATCCTATTATACTAAAATGGAGGTTTGTGGGATGAAATGGATTTAATGGTACCAGGAGCAGGATGTGATTATGAAGAAACTAGGCCTTTTATAGATCAGTTTAAAAACTTACGCTTATTGCAATTCCTTGTTGGTTTAAATGAAAGCTACGAAATGAGATCCTTCTTAAAACACCGGTGTTAACTGTGAATCAAGCATATGCCTTAGCAGTTCAGGAAGAGAGTCACCGAACACTTGGTGTAGCTAATTCAGATAATGAGCCTTTAACTATGCTAGCTGAAAGAGGACAAGGTTTCCAGGCAGCAAGGAAACCAGGTTTCATATGTGATTATTGTGGTTACAGAGGTCATTTGAAGGAGAACTATTACAAGATTATAGGTTATCCACCAGACTTTAAAAGTAAGAAAAAAACTCAGAACTCTGGTGTGAAGGGGTATGCTAATGTATCAGCTGGAGAAGGAGGGAGTTCTAACACCACTACTCAGATACAGGGGCATTACTTCACAGAAGATCAATACAAACAACTGTTGGGACTTTTGAACAAACCAGATTGTTCATTATTATCCGAGGCATACTTTACTGGCAGGTATAACTTCATTATTATCCAAGGCATTTAACTATGATTGGATAATAGATACAGATGCTTCACATCATGTTACACCTAATAGAGAAGTATTAGATAAGAAAGATTGAAAATCAAAATAACAATGGTGTGCAAGTACCTACATAAGGTAAATGTCATATAGCACATACAGGAAATGTGAAGATATTAGAGGATTTGACACTGAGAGATGTACTGCATGTCCCTGACTTTAAATTCAATCTAATATCGGTTTCTAAACTGACTAAGGAGTTGTCATGTTGTGTTTCATTCTTTCCTGATTTCTGTATATTCCAGGGTCTTTACAATGGGAAGGTACTGGGGATTGGTAAAGAACACAATGGTTTATATCTGCTAAAGAAGGAGCTCAATAGGAAATTCCCAGCTATAGCAGGAAGTGTTGTGCAAATGCAGGAAGATTCAACACTTTGGAACATAAGATTAGGTCATCCTTCAACTGTTGCAATGCAACATATACCTCTATTAAAGAATAAAGTGGATACCAAGTTACAACATAATTGTGAAATATGTCCTTTAGCAAAGCAAAATAGACTACCTTTCTAGCCTAGTATTAGTAAAACAGATCAAATTTTTCAACTTGTGCATGTAGATGTTTGGGGTCCTCACAGGATACCAACATATAACAGAAAACACTACTTTGTAACTCTGGTGGATGATTTTAGCAGATATACTTGGTTATGTTTGTTACAATCCAAGTGTGAAGCGGTTGTTATATTAAAGGATTTCTTTACTATGATGCATAATCAATTTGGTTTGAATGTCAAAATATTGAGATCAGATAATGGAATTGAATTCTTTAATTCAAAATGTGATGAGCTATTGACTTCATTAGGAATTGTGCATCAAAGTAGCTGTACATACACACCCCAACAAAATGGGGTGGTGGAAAAAAAATACAGGCATATACTGGAAGTAGCTAGAGCCTTGAAGTTTCAAAGCTCCTTGCCAAACAGATTCTGGGGTAACTGTGTTAAAACAACAGTTTACTTGATAAACAAATGACCAACTTCTGTTCTATCAGGGAAATCACCTTATGAAGTTCTTTATAAGAAACCAGCTAAGATTGAGCATCTGAAGGTCTTTGGTTGTTTATATTTTGCAAACATTCTACCAAGAGGAGACAAATTTGCTCCAAGAGCTAGAATGATTGTACTGATAGGATATTCAGAAACTCAAAAGGGCTACAAGTTGTATGATTTGGAGAGCAGGACATTTTAGTGAGTAGAGATGTCACATTCAGAGAACAAGTATTTCATTTCAAAGGAATGACTTCAGACCTAGATGACATATTCTCACAAGATCCTCCTAAGTTAATGCCTATTGAGATACCCTCTAATATTAACACCTCTCAATCTAGTTCTCATAATATTCCTAAACCAGTTGAAAGTACATCTCTAATCATCACATAAACAGATCCACAAAATCAGCTAAATGAAGAATTGCCTGCAGACAGTGTTGATCATTTATCATCACAGAATCAGGAAGAGGCAGATATCAACAACATTAATTCAGATCCTTTAGCTTCATATGCATTTGGAAAAGCTGGAGGCATTTTACCTGAAGGAGATGATGTGATTGATGTCAGGAAATCTACAAGTTCCTCTAGACCACCTATATGGCTAAAGGATTATGTGACAAAAGGGAAATTCACAGGCAACAATCTATATCCAATTTCACAAGGACTGTCATATGCAAACCTCACTGTAGGATACCAGTCTTATTTGAAGGCCTTTTCAGCATACACTAAACCTGGTTCATTTAAGCAAGCTGCTCAGGATAGCAGGTGCGTTGAGGCAATGCAATAGGAGATAAGTACACTAGAGAAAAACAACACATGGAAGTTGGTTGATCTTCCACCAGAGAAGCAGGCCATTGGATCAAAATGGGTCTATAAGATAAAACATAAAGCAACTGGAGAAGTAGAAAGGTTTAAGGCCAGATTAGTAGCTAAATGTTACAATCAAAAAGAGGGATTAGACTACCATGATACTTTCTCTCAGTGGCAAAAATGCTAACTGTTAGGACCATTATCAACATTGCTGCAGCAAAAGGGTGGAACTTGCATCAAATGGATGTAAACAATGCCTTCTTACAAGGTGACTTATATGAAGAAGTATATATGGCCTTGCCACAAGGTTTTCATAGACATGGGGAGAGAAAGGTTTGCAGGCTGCTAAATTTACTCTATGGGTTGAAACAAGCATCAAGACAATGGAACATAAAGCTTACAGATACCTTGATCACACATGGCTACCTACAGAGTACTTTTGATCACCCTCTGTTTAGCAAGAAACAAGGCTCAGATATGGTCATCATACTAGTTTAAATAGATGACGTATTGATCACTAGAAGCAACCCTCATCTAGTCAATGATGCTAAAAGGACATTACAAAGCCAATTCAAGGTGAAGGATTTGGGAGAACTGAGATACTTCCTTGGTATTGAGGTTCTCATATCACAAAAGGGAATTCTACTGAACCAAAGAAAGTATGCATTTGAGTTAATTTCAGGTGTAGGTATGAGTGACTCTAAGCCTGTTTCAACACCTTTGGAGTTTAATCAAAAGCTTACCACAACAGAGCATGATGCTCATGTAGGAAATCTAGGAGATCCAGACTTAAAAGACATTACTGCATATCAGAAGCTGATTAGGAAGCTCTTGCACTTAACAATCACACGACCTGACATTAGCTTTGCAGTGCAAATATTGAGCCAGTTCATGTAAAGTCCAAAGCAATCTTATATGGATGAAGCCTTAAGGGTGGTCAAGTATATCAAAGGAGCACCATGTCTAGGAGTTCTTCTGCATGAAAATCCAGTTGACAGCTTGACTGCATACTGTGATACAGATTGAGCAGCATGCCCTTATACTAGGAGGTCTGTGACAGGATATGTCATCAAATTAGGGAGTTCTCTGATCTCATGAAAATCTAAGAAGCAACAAACAGTTAGTAGGAGCTCAGCAGAAGTAGAATATAGAAGTATGGAAGCTGTGGCAGCATAAGCCACTTGGTTGTCAGGCCTTCTTGAGGAAGTATGGATGGCAATCTCTAAACCTGTCCAATTGTTCTGTGACAACAAGGCAACTATTCAAATAGCTGAGAATCCTATATTTCATTAACGTACCAAACACATAGAAATAGATTGCCACTTTGTGCGACAAAAAATCAAGTCTGGGCTACTTGCACCACACCATGTCACCTCTGCTCTTCAACTTGCAGACTTACTCATAAAGGGTATGTCTGTTGCTCAGCATCACTCGCTAGTTTCCAAGCTTGGAATATTGGATGTCTTCCAACCTCCAGTTTGAGGGGGGGTATTAAAGTAGGGCCATGTAACCATGTGGTAGTTATGTTAGTTAGTCAGGGGTATTTTAGTTTTTTTTACCTATTTTACACACGTGACTTGTGTGAACCAGCTGTATATAACCAACACTCTGTATTAACAGAGTCAGTTACACAGATAGTGAATACATCTTCTTCCTCACTCGTCTTCTTCTCTATATACTGATTTCTTCTTAATCACATGCAATTGTGTTCTCAGCTAGATCTGTACATAGATTCTATCAAAGAGTGTGAATCATGTGTCTAGATTGCTCTGATGTCTTTTGTTATAATTCTGTATTGCTGTAATAAATAATTAAACTTTCTGGAAAAACAAAACAGAAAGTTAGTAATACTTGTTTAACAAAATAAATTCTGAAAAAATAATATAGGAATAAATCGAGCCTACTGAATACACAGTGTGTCCTTAAGAAAATTATTCCCCTCAAGTACCCGAGGTGCTGGAATATATCCTCCCACGATAGAATGATTTAACTCACCGGAGTGTTGGTACCAAAACGCCGGTGAACAGCTAGCCACTCGAAGGCTGTAAAACACACTGGAATTTTTGTTGCAGAAGAAGAAGAAGAAGAAGCTCAGAAAATTTCATAAGGAAAGATTCTGGGATTCAAACTCTATTTATAGAGTTGCTGGCATTGTTTCTGAAAAGGTTTGCAACCTTTCAGAAACAGCCATGGCTGTTGGAAAAGGGTTGTTTGAAATATTACGGGAAAAATATATTTAAAATAATTCGAAAAAGAAAACGGGCCTGACCGAACCGGGTCGCGGGTCATGGGTTATTCCAGATTGAATTTTTCGTTAATTATTTAATTAATTAAATAAATAATTGAAAGGAATTTTGTCCAAAAAGATTAATCAAATCTGAAGCCGAGTGAGTGACGACGGCGACGACGCGAGGCTTGCCTTTTTCTTAACTCTTTAAGAGCTAGAAGAAGAGCAATTATATATATACCCATCAAAAGCCTTTTCTTCCTCCGATATGGGACAATGTCCCTTTGCCAAGGGAAACTCAAATATTTTATTTTTCCTCCATTTCTCATTCACCCTCTTTAAGCTACACAAGCTTAAAATCCCAACAATCCCCCACATGAATGGGGAATGGCTATAAAATAAAGGAATGCACGGACGCGTGTGTGTTTTACATGCAAGAATTAATTGCATCTGGATAAGTAGGTTTTCCTTTGAACTTTCCTTAGTGAACTTATATCAGATATACTCGGTCAATCGGTAGATTTGATATCTTTGAACCGTCGAGCTTTATTGTATACCTAGACAACATAATTGCATCTATGGTTTTTACGGTTGTGTTCGTTTCAGCCATGAACACCGCCTGATTTCATGAGTGCTTAGAGAATGGGCCTTTACTTTCATTCCCCTTGAAGCGGCTTACACTTCACACTCACATAGGTGATTTCTAAACGTGTAATCCTGTAGACACACTATCTGGTCATATCCTGCCAGACTTAGCAAATCATTAAAAAACCTTTAAGCTTTGTTGACTCATCAAAAAGCCTTAATGCTTTACCTCGATTTCTGAACATTATCTTCATCACGAGAATAGGTTGAGTTATTTGACAATATTGAACCGTCATTCATAACTTTGTTTGATCTCTTTGAACCTAACTCGTAGGATCTCCAGTCTGCTAGGTAGAGTTACCGTCATAATGACTTGTCCTAGACCTTAACCACATTCCCTTTGATGATCTTTCAACTGCCTCTCTAGATAGGCCTTTTGTAAGTGGATCCGACACGTTATCTCTTGACTTTATGTAGTCAATTGTGATAACACCACTAGAGAGTAGTTGTCTAACGGTATTGTGTCTCCGTCGTATATGACGAGATTTTCCGTTATACATAACACTCCCTGCCATGCCTATTGCCGCTTGACTATCACAATGTATACAAATAGGTGCCAAAGGTTTGGGCCAAAATGGAATATCTTCCAAGAAAATTTCGTAAGGAAAGATTCTGGGATTCAAACTCTATTTATAGAGTTGCTGGTATTGTTTCTGAAAAGGTTTGCAACCTTTCAGAAACAGTCATGGCTATTGGAAAATGGTTGTTTGAAATATTGCGGGAAAAATATATTTAAAATAATCCGGAAAAGAAAACGGGCCTGACCGAACCGGGTCGCGGGTCATGGGTTATTCCGGATTGAATTTTTCGTTAATTATTTAATTAATTAAATAATTGAAAGAAATTTTGTCCAAAAAGATTAATTAATCAATCTTTGATCGAAGCCGAAGCCGAGCGAGCGACGACGACGACGGCGCGAGCTTGCCTTTTTCTTAACTCTTTAAGAGCTAGAAGAAGAACAATTATATATATACCCATCAAAAGCCTTTTCTTCCTCCGATATGGGACAATGTCCCTTTGCCGAGGAAAACTCAAATATTTCTTTTTCCCTCCATTTCACATTCACCCTCTTTAAGCTACACAAGCTTAAAATTCCAACATCTTTAACACTTTTCTAACCAAGGTCTCATTCGTGAATATCTTGAAGTAAACGTCATTTATATTATTTTGAAATGGCAATCTTATTATGAATGCGTTGGCTGACAAAAAGCCTGTTATTTCAAAACAGGAAGTTTTATTTAGAATAACTAAGAAAGCATCAGATTAAGTAAAGTTTGCTAGAGCTTTTTCTCCTTATGAAGCTTTTTCTGATATTTAAGCTCAATTATTTTTAGCTTTCTTTCAATAAAGAAGGAATTATTATATTGTTTAAAAAAAGGTTTGGTATGAAGGGGGGAAAAGCATCAAAAAATGGGCAGCAGAGGTGTTAGCTCACTCTTTTTGACAGAAATGTCCAACTTTCCGATTTGGATTTGTAAAGAAGAATCTCACTTATCTTATATTATACTTTATTCTTCTATACTACCACTTTTTCCTTTTTTCACTTTCCTTGAAATATATAAATATTTTACACTTTGTTTTACTAGGGATAATTGGTTGGTATGGTTTGATTAAGCGGCGCTTAGATATTCTACAATAATATATATCTAATGTGAGACCATTTTCCTCTTGACCCTTCCAAGATTAAAAATAATATAAAATTCTTTGATAATCGATGGTTGGAATTCGATGATCGCGATGATCTTAGCCCTACAAATTTCTTATGTGGAGCCATGATCAATGCACCTAAATGAAATGATTTTCGCATGCTAATCAATTGATTACTCGTGCAATATTACTTGATTAACATGGAATTAGCTATTGAGGATGTGAATTAATCACCTAAATGGAAGTCTTTGGTATATAGCATGAGCCTATTTGTTTGTTGAAAAAATCCGTAATTGTTGGGAACTTGGGAAAATTAATCAGTAGGGAATTGAATTTTAAGAGGAATTTTTAAAAGTTTTTAAATGTGAAAAGAAAGGAATGAATAATCTGGTTAAGGGGAAAAAGTGAATACAGGGGATAAAATAAGAAAAATTAGAAGTCCGCTAAGAGGAAATGAGCTATGTAAGTATTGATATTTGATATATACCTTTTAGTGAATTCAAATATTTTTATTCTGTACTTAAGAAATTTAATTTTTTTGTTTCATTTGACTATTTTCAGCTTAATTATTCCTCTACCATACCAATCCAAGAAATTATATACTGAACTATTTCTTATTAGTATCATCCATGCTTGGAGTAGGAGGAGTTGACCAACTGCTTTCACATATTAGCGGCTAAATCTGATATTTATTCAAATTAGAAAATGGAGTATAAAACATATGGATAAGAGTAGAATAACTAAACATGTCAATATACATAAACCTCTGCGTTGGTTTTTATGCTAGTATATCTTTTGGCATCACTAAAAGGCCTGAATGCAAGTTGAAAATAGCTCTAGCATGCTGTAACAGTCCAAATACTTGTGATATTTTATAGTTTTGGCCTTTTGGGTCTAAAAATATAAACCATACTTCGGCAAATATCAAATAGTAAATATTCTTCCATTTATCACACACGAAAAACAGTCAATACTCATAAATAATATAATATAATACGTACAGAGTTACGAACATGAAAAGAAAAAGAAAAGAATTTGCACTCTAGTATCTTTTCAGCCACTGCCACTGCCAACATCAAATAAATCAATCCTCCAAATTAATAAGCTACAACATAGAGAAGAAATAAGTTGCGTTCCATACTTGTCATAAGAATTGGAAGTGAAGTACAAAAAACAATTCCAACACAAATTTGTTTGGTAACTCAACTAGCTCAGAATATTAGAAAAACTGAATCTCTTGTTTGGTTTAATTGTCGGTATGCCATTTGTTTACATTAATTTAGATTCAGCTCATATTTAATATATGTGATCACATACAAAAAGGAAAAATGGTCTAGTGAACACTCTATCTACAAGGGCGTGGTGTACGTGAGTTGGCCTAGTGGATAATCTGTCCACGAGGGCCTAGCTAGTATGTGTGAGTTGGTCAAGTCGTCCTATCGATCGGCAAGGGCCTAGCTGGGTTGCTAGGGCTAGCTACTCCACACTCGCTGGTGTTCCACATTCAGGTTCATATTTATGTGTTTGGGAAAAGTGGTCAATGTCCCCTAGTGTAAAAGTCGCGAGAGTCGAGGATTGGATCAACCATCCTCACACTCGCATGCACCATTATTTATATATAAAATTTTCATAATAATAAAACTCAGTTATATTCAGTTATCAGAATTTAACTCAGATTTCATATTACAATTCTGCTCTCAGATTGCATGTATCATATCAATTTTTAGATTTTATGTTACAATCGAGATTCCGAATTTTTTTTACGATTTAGCTTTTGAATTTCAGTGATAACCTATTAAATTGATTAAATTACATTTATTGCATCCTTATTGTTTAGTCCAAAAAAGTCTTGTCTTTCGCTTAAGGCGTGGTAAACAAGATTTACTAGATACCCTTGGAGATACCTAGCCTGTTTGGGCCTCCTATGACGTGTGGCGAGCATTGAGTGTGCAAGTGACGAAACTCATGGCTAGTTTCCGTACTTCTTGGATCTAATAGGCAGAATTCGTTGATTTCACTCCAGTGATAGTTGACTATTTTCAGACCTCTAACTATACATATATTTTTATTGTTACTCTTGGGGAATGCCTCAAAGATATTATTCTCAGTTATAGTCCTTAATTAGAGGCACATGACTTCTTATTAGTGGGTCCAAATTTTTCAGATAAAGTTTTGGTAAACTCTTACTAATTATTTTTTTATGGGTACAACATAAGAATTATTTATATTTGATTTACTTTAATAACTTTATCGGCACTTACGATATAAATGGAACAGGACTTGCTCAACGAGTAAGGTAGATTGAACGACGTCGCGTCTCACCTCAATTTTGGGGCGTGACACTTTTCATACTAAGAACGTGTTAACTTGAATCAGTTGATGTTAAGTGATTATTACAAATATCTTCTTTCTATTTGGCCTAACATATACTCCATCTGTTTGTATGTGTATCAAGTTATGAAACAAAATCTGAATCAATAACTAATGTTTGCACAAAACATGTACATAGATGTTTTTTAGAATGAACTTTATCGCTTTTCCAAACAAGGTCTTCTTCTCTTTTTAATTGGTGGGTTCTATATTTTCCTTCAGTGACTTTTGACATATAGTACGTGCACTATGCACTCAAGGTACCTTCAGTATCAAGGAACTTATGGAACTGTCCAGATTTTTATTAATTAGTAGTAGTTTTTTGCAATTAACTATAAGCAAACAATTTCTCGATTTCTTTTTTCTTTTATACTGTTTTTTTTTTGGGGTGGGGTGGGTGGGAGGGGGGGTGGATCCGAAATTTTAAATTCATAATGGTTCTGACTCAGATACTTCTAAGAGAAGCGATATAGCTCAGCAGAAAGCAACTGTGAAAATAATGACATAATATGAACTAATTTGACAAGTGGGATTAAATACTATAATACTATATTTTCTCATTTAATGGAAAAAGATAAAAGATTCTATTGCCGACATTTGCCCTCCGATAATCCGACAATTTTGATTCTTTGGGTTTACCTATTTCTCTACAAATGATTTTTCGTACAAAAGTAGGCTTTTTTTCTCCTTTTTAAAATTAATACGTGTTAACCAAAAAAATACATACACAAAAAAATATGGAGATTTAACAAGTAGTTAGCTAATGTAGATAAGGTATTTGGTGTTATGTGACATCCACTAAGTTTTCTAATAAATTAAATTTAGTTTAAACCAAAATACCAATCATCTCATCAAATGCAGGAGTCAACTCAAACAATAACTATTAGTTTACACTGTCCATCAAATGAACATGAAATTACATTTTTTATCCAAATATTGCTGTCTCGATCTGACATTAATTATTATTTGGATTGTGAAAAAAAATCCTTTTAGACATTATACTGTAAATTCTTTTAATATTCAAAAAGAAAATCAATTAACAATACAGTAATAAATTAATTCAATCACACCACTCGTGGGCGTTGAGCTGTTTTTTCCCCATGATTTAAGCTAAAGACCTAATTTTGGTCAACCAACTTGCATATACTTCTTCTTCTTCATTTCCAAGCTCCCTTGGCCTTATAGTTTATACCATTGTGGTAACAACAAAAACTATATCTCAATTTCAAGTAGATTGGATTTACTATTTAAACACTATCTATTAGTACATTTTAATTTTATTTAAGGCTGTCTTCCATATGTGTACATAAGCCAGATTAATTCGAATTTATTTACCAAATCAAAATAATTGTGTTGATTTTTAATATTTATAAACAAACAAAACCAACAAAATTCGGGTTTTTCAATCTCGTTTTTTTCGAATTTTTTTTAGAGGTTTTTTAATATTTATTCGGTGTGAAGCATCGCACAACATTTGCTTGATTTTTGTGAAGAATACCTAAAAATGTGTCAAACAAATTGGACAAAGTGAATATTTTTTTAAAATTTGTTTAATCACATATATAGTTGGTGAACACCGAAGAAAGATGGAAAAAGCTTTTAAACAAGCAGCTAAAATTCTTGTAAAAATTGCACGGGACGCCTTATTTGATCGATCTATACCCATATTTTTAAATTTTTTTACAATATACTTCAATTTTGACAACTTCATACCTGTCGTTGCCTCCTCTTCTTCTCCTGCGACCTATGCACTCCTTTCTTCCTCCTCTTCTTCTTTTCTCTCTCAAACACGTGAGACTCGGTGTAAGTATTATTGATCGAATATGAAGCATTCCGTGACTCAATTATTGAACGCCATAACAAGAAGATGGACTCCATCTACAGCAGATTCTGCAGCACGCCGTGATCTCGGCTTTGGTGTAATCACCAACATCATCAATGGTGGACTTAAATGTAATAAAGGTTCAAATGCACATATGCGAGCAGAATTGGTTTCTACAGTAGATACTGTATGATTTTGGGAGTTGACCCTGGCAACAACTTGGACTGTGCTAACCAAAGGCCTTTCGGCCACTGGGGACCTTAAATCCATTATAGTACTTTTGTGTAGCAGTTGACACCCTAATAAGGTTTGGTCTATCTAAAAATAATATGATCTCTTGCTTAATATGGAGCCTTAAAAGAGTTTATTGTCAAAACTCGAAGAAGCATCATTTGAAGTTTGGGACTGCAGGGCCAAACTTTATACATTACTATGTTAAATTTTATCTGAAGTTTGCAACTATCATGCCAGACTTCAAAAAAAATTATCTGAAGTTCAAATATTACAAGCTGATTTTGTCTAAAGTTTGCACTACAAATTGAAGAACTTCAGACTAATTTGTCTGAAGTTTGCACAATGAACCGAAGTTTTTCTGATTGCTTTTGCAAGTCAAGCCAAACTTCAGACGAAAATATCTGAAGTTTTACTTTGATAAGGTCACACTTCAGGCAAAAAGTTCTGAAGTTCAAACTTCAGACATAATTTTTTGCTACTTCAGGCCCCGTATGCTTGAAAGTTATCCGAAAAATGGATAGACTTGTAATTTTTTATGCAAAGTGGGTATAAATTTAGTGGTGATTTCAAAACTGGGTATAGATACAAATGTCCCAAAATTCCTTTCATCTGCTCTTGCCATTCTAAAGTCGTCGACCCATTGACAAGAATATTTTCAATAGCCCATGTAGATGTCAACTATCGAACTCATTCTTAGTTTTCTTCATGCATTAATATTATTTGTTGTATTATACTAACTAGACAAAATTATTAACAAACCTTATAGTATAAAGTAATAAATAACACTCTCACGCACCAGTTTCTAACCAAAACTTTTATCCTCTCCTTGTTAAAGAATGTGAATTAGCTTTCAATTGGGTCCAAGAATCTTCAATAAATGCATTCAATTTGAGCTAATTCATGCCCCTTTCATGAGAGAACCCGAAAAACTGAACTATTAACGAATCGCGAGACAATACAAAGCCTATAATTGACTTTGTTATACTTACTATTAAGTCACATGATATTTGGCATAATTCTCTATATTTTGATAGTAGTTTAACCTCATTCTCAAGTGTTCTTGAATAGTTTAGTGGTTAAAAGTTCACTAAAATTGTGCCTAATTGATGCTCTTTGTTGATAGGGAGTTGAAAGAAGAATTGAAAGATTTTTTGAAGTTTTGGGATGAAAATCTGCTCAAACTGAAGAAAAGGACAAAGTGTAAAAATAACGCATTTACCCTCTAATGTGCGCTCAGTGTGCGTTCATCTGGACAAGGTCAAATGCAGAGCACACGGTGCACGCGCGGCGCGAGCCTGGCGCGCGAGCAGAAATTTCTGGGCAAAAATTATAAAAATATTTTGGTCTTTGGAGTAAATTTTACACGATATAAAAGCTTCTTTTCGCCACCCCAGCCACTATCTCGATCTGAAAAGAAGAGAACACTACTTTCGAAGCAAGTAAAGGCTTGAAAGAGTCTAAAAACCATCCTGATCGAAGATTTGAAGAGTTTCTCTCAACTTTTCTTATTTTCGTTTATTATGGAGATTGTTTTGAAAATAGTCATTATATTTTTTAGTATAAACACGAGTAGCTAAATTTTCTAACTAGGGTATTGATGAACCCGTTGTTGGGTGGGTTTGAGTAAATATTTCTGAATTATTGATACTTATTCTATTTGTTTGGTTGCGGTTTTAATGAATTCAATTGTTTGAGCTCGTAATTGTTTATGTTATGTTTCTTGTTATTCTTGGGAAAGATTGATAAGGTTGGGTTAGTCAAACAACAGTACTTCGGGCTGAATTAAGGAATTACTTAACCCGATTTAGAATCATTATGAAGACATCATGATTTAACTCTGACCTAATATTGGACGAGTTTATTATCTTGATTATTTTGGGAAAAAATAGTTAAAGAATAGTATTTTTAGTAGTTGGGAAACTCTAGCGAAAAACTTTAGGTCCAAGGTTGATAGAATACTATCAAATAAAGTTTCAGGATTTCTCTAAGAGTTAGCCCAGCAATTGGGGGATTCTCTACCTCAGGCCTTTTTATCATCTACAAACTTCTTAAGTTATTCTCGACTTCTAGTTTAGTTTGTTGCTAGTTAGTCGAATCTAATTCATTAGTTAATATCCATAAAATTCATATATATTTGTCCCTTTTTGTTCAACTTAGATTATTTAGTAAGTGAGTCAATTAGAACGCTTCATAGCTCCATATGGGATTCGACCCCGACTCATAATTGGGTAAATTATATTGCATACGACCGTAGCATATCTCTTATCGAGGTGTGTTTTGGACGTCATTAATTTTGGCGCCGTTGCCGGGAAGCTAACAGTTTAAGTTTTAGTTGATAAAATAAAATTGCCAAGTGTTCAAAGTTGAACTTTTTCATTTTAAATTATCAAGTATTTAGGTTGTTTGGGAAGTAAGCGTACGTGCTTTGGTCCAAACTTGTTAATATTGGTATCAGTATTTTTTTTATCTTTGTTTATTTTTTTATATATTTTATTGTTTATTTTTCTTGTTTATTTTCTTAGTTTTTGAAAATGACATCACATAATAAAAATTGGTTGGATAGTAGTTGTTCATACTTTGATGACCCTTGTCCTTATTGTGGAGGACCACACTCATGGTAAAGTTGTTTAAATTATTCCGAAGGCAGGTTGTACACACAATCTCAAACCTATGAGTGGAGTATATGCGATAGGTGTGGTGGTCAAAATGGTCATTTAGGCAACTGTGCTTGTTTGTCCTTCCCTTCCTCGAACCCCAACTATGACGATTCTACTTTTGGTTTTGACAAATATAGGACTTTGGATGTGGAAGAAAATGAACAATGAAAAAATGAAGAGTTCAAACTCATGAAGAAGTGCCTATGTGAAGAAGAAAACCAGGAGCAAAAAGTCTTAGAGGATATCTTGAAAAATAGTCTCCAAAATGGTTTGGAGCTTGAATCAAGAATTGAACATTCGCCAACCGACTTCATACTTATTGGTGATGTCAAAAAAAAATTAGAATTAGACTCAACATGCATAATTGAACATATGGTTGAAATTGACTCTAATTCGGGGGGAAAAGAGGATGTTAAGATTCGAGAAAATTGTAATTTGAAGGCTTGATGTCTCATTCCAAGTATTTTTCGACATTGGAGCTATGTGGTGATATGGGAATTGAACCACATGAATCAATGAGGGATTGCGAAGAGGAAAGTCAAGAGTTGTACATTTTAAGGTTTGAAGGCGCAAGACGACAAAATGACATTCCTCACCTAAAAGCCAAGAAATGCAAAATGAAGCAAAATGCGTTCGGATTTTTTATTTACTTATCACCCCCTCCGCTCGTGGTCACAAACTTGAGTCCAAGTTAGGCTCCCAATTCATATCCTACAAGTGAAGAGAAAAGTGGTAAAATTGACTCGCTTCGTGCCACGTCGTTAAATAAGGCACTTCTTGGGAGGCACCCCAAGTTTCTAACCTTTCTAATAATTGTTAATTTTTCTTTAGTATTAAATGTTTGAAAAAGCAAATTAGGAACCATAGTTTTAGTTTTAGTTTTGGCTTATAGATATGAAGAAAAAAAAGTTAAGAAAAAAAATACTAATTTTATGCTTTGTATTATTAGCAGTGAAAGTTGCAGGAGCAGCAGAGTTAGAGCATTTGTTGACCTCGCGGCGCAGGGTTTCATCCCCTGCTGCAATTTCTCACTCCCAATTCTATGTCCCTTGTTATTCTATGCTGAGATGTGATCGCTGCTATCACTTTTGTTGCTACTGCTTCTCTTGGCAACATTATTACTAGCTCGAGGCGAGAGGATGGAGCCACTACTGATGTGATAGTTTAGGAAAATTCCTCTACATCCTACTTGTTTTATTTGTTTGCATTGGGGACAATACATGATCATAAGTGTGGGATGGGAGTTTGCTATGTTTGTGAATAATTTTTTTTAATTGCTATTATTTTATTCTTGTTGGGTTTTCTTTGCCATGGTTCTTTCCCGTGGAGCTATTTTTTTGAACTGGGCATTTTTAGAATATAAAAAATAAGAGTTTTTAAAGAAGGTTCGGAACCTTGATATGCAGCCTTCTCTGAGAGTTACGAAGTATGCTTGAATTTTTTTTTCATCTCATGCTTGCATATTGAGGGTTGAAATTGAGTGAACTCTGAATTCCATGTACATAGAGTGATGAGTTCTAATTGAACATTTCCATATTCACATGTCAGTCTAGAACTTGTCCGGCTTGTCGTTGGAGGCGAAATCCTAGGAAGTTATGAAGTAGGAAATGATTGTAGGCCATATTTGTCTAGCCACACGAGCATAAATTGGCCTAGCTACAATTATAAATTATCCCTAGATAACCCCTTTGTGCGTAATAACATGTTCACATTCTTTTTTTTTTGATAGCCTAATGTTACCTCTTAGCTTATGAAGTTAATTGCATAAATTCTTACTATATTCCCTAATGGAACACATCACTTGAATATTGTAGAAGTACTTAGTGCGTGAAGGAAGTAGTGCAAGACATAAAAGAAAAAGGGATGTCAATTATGCTTTTTAGTGCAAAATAGAAACAGTGTTAATGACAAATCTTGTGTTGTTGATGTGTAACTAAAGTGTGAATTTTATGAATATGCCTAGAAAATTATTGAAGATATGCACAGCCTTAAGAGATATGTATGCAAGGTAGGGGATGCATCAAGGAGGCATTATTGATTTTGAAGTTACCATACAAAGATGGTTATATTTGGACTACTATTATCAATGGCTCGATAATACATGATGATGTTGGGAAGTTCTTGGCTTTGGTGTGTAATTTAGAAAGGGAGAATGATATTTTTAAAAAAAATATACTTAAGTATCATGTGCTGATAGTGCCATAGGGAGTTGAGTCATTGTTGCCCATATTATCCTACTTGTCCGTGAGCCTACATCACAACCATAGAAAAGTCCTACTTGATCTTTACTTGAGATGCCTACATTAGTGGATAGTGACAAAATGGGCAAGCTTATGGTATTGTTTCATGTGCATGTGAAATTCATTGCTGAATATGAGAGTTGTTGATTGCTAATTACCCCATTGTTATGTGATTAATTACATAGCGTGTGAGTTTTGGGACACTTCTTTGCTTGTGAGGTACAATGGAATTTATGTGGTCACGAAATTTCGATTTTCAATGTGTGAGTATGAGTAAAAGAAAGGATCTTTGAATTTCATAGTTGATCTCAGCGGAATCTGCTTGTTGAGAAGTTTTGAACTAGTTTTGATTGCTTATGTGTTAAGATTGAACCATTTCTCTTCTTTGCTCGAGGACGAGCAAAAGCCTAAGTGTAGGTAGTGATATTTGGCATAATTCTCTATATTTTGATTGTACTTTAAACTCATTCTCAAGTGTTCTTGAATAGTTTAGTGGTTAAAAATTACCAAAATTGTGCCTAATTGATGCTCTTTGTTGATAGGGAGTTGAAAGAATAATTAAAGGAATTTTTGAAGTTTTGGGACGAAAATCTGCTCAAATTAAAGAAAGGACAAAGTGCAAAAATAACACATTTTTCCTCTAATGTGCGCTCAGTGTGCGCTCATCTGGACACGGTCAAATGCAGAGTGCATGGTGCACGTGCGGCGCGAGCCTGTCGCGCGAGCAGAAATTTCTGGGCGAAAATTATAAGGATATTTTGGACTTTGAAGTAAATTTTACACGATATAAAAGCTTCTTGTCGCCTCCCCAACCACTATCTCGACCTGGAAAGAAGAGAAAACTACTTTCGAAGCAAGTAAGGGCTTGGAAGAGTCCAAAAACCATCCTGGTTGAAGATTTGAAAAGTTTCTCTCAACTTTTCTTATTTTCGTTTATTATGGAGATTGTTTTGAAAATAGTCATTATATTTTTTAGTATAAATATGAGTAGCTAAATTTCCTAACTAGGTTATTGATGAACCCGTTGTTGGGTAGTTTTGAGTAAATATTCCTAAATAGTTGATACTTATTCTATTTGTTCGGCTGCGGTATTAATGAATTCAATTGTTTGAGCTAGCAATTATTTATGCCCTATTTCTTATTATTCTTGGGAAAGATTGACAAGGCTGGGTCAGTCAAACAATAGTACTTCGGGCTGAATTAAGGAATTACTTGACCGAATTTAGAATCATTATGGAGACATCGTGATTCGACTGTGACCTAAAATTGGACAATTTTATTATCTTGATTATTTGGGGAAAGTAGTTCAAGAATGGTGTTGTTAGTAGTTGGGAAACTCGAGGGAACAACTTTAGGTCCAAGGTTGATAGAATAATGTCAAATAAAGTTTCAGAATTTCACTCAGAGTTAGCCCGACAATTGGGGAATTCTCTACCTTAGGCCTTTTTATAATCTACAAATTTCTTAAGTTATCTCGACTTCTAGTTTAGTTTGTTGTTAGTAATTAGTCGAATCTAATTCATTAGTTAAGATCCAAAAAATCCATATATATTTGTCCCTTTTTGTTTAACTTAGATTATTTAGTAATTGAGTCATTTAGAACGCTTCATAGCTCCTTGTGGGATTTGACCCCGACTCATAGTTGGATAAATTATACTGCATACGACTGTAGCATATATCTTATCGAGGTGTGTTTTGGACATCATAATCGGACTTCTTGCAGGGATAGCGAGTTCAAGGGGGCGAGGTTGTCAACGAGCTCGAGTGAGGTGAAACGAGTTCAAGATACATAATACATAATTATATCATATATAAAATAATTTTCAAAAATGTATACATATCATATTGAGTTAGTTTGATCTCGGTTTCACTTTTTTTTAATACTAAACTAAACCAATTGTGATCGGATTTATTTTTTCCATCCAAAATTAAATTAAATCAAACCACTAGTCGAGTTTTTTTTCAGTTTGTCGATTTGATGCAATTACCAATTTCTTTTGTATGCACCTAGCTGTCTTAGTAGCTTATATCATTCTGACAATTAAGGTATTATAATACCTTTAATAGTGTGGGATCGTTAAGGAAAACGTGTAAAAATGATTGAAAATAAATATCGCATCACATTAAAAGTATTTTTGAGCTGATTTAGCCCAAAAGCACCAGTGAAAGGACGAGCCCAAAAAATAAATAAATCAAGTCTCTGCAATTTCATGACGTTAGTGTCCTCCAATGCTAAAGAGAATACCAAAAAATTAGTGGATTTATTGATGGGCTCATTCTCGTGGGCCTCACCTGTAGCCCATGACCAAATATTTTGGAACCCATCCCAAATCAAGGATTGTATCATAATGGACCCTAAACAATATCCGAATATTCATTTTTGGGGGTTGCTGTAACAAACGTCTGGAAGTGTATGGGCCTCGTGTTTAGGTCCACTATAGTTCCTTTGGGAAAATAACAATGAATAGTCGCTCTCAAAATAATAGCCGAAAAAATATATTATTTTTGTATATATATACATTCTATATGCTATATACAAAAATTATACAAAATTTATACACTTTTTTGACTACTAAATATAAATAGTTTCTGGCGCAGGGTAAAAATAATACCCCAATTTTTTAATTCAAAACTAAACCAAAAAATTGCACTGATTGTCCTTCTAAAGGACTCATCTTTATATATCATGCATGTTTTCTTATTTTGTTGTTAAAATAAACTTTTGTAGTTTTATATGCGTTGCATTGTTCTTCTTTACCAAGAATAACATAGTTCTTCAATTTTAAAAGCTTGACATTCTTATTTGGAAGTAGAACTAAGAGTTAGGGATTTATTATTATTAAAATTATTTGAATGTTGATAATTTATACTTAAATTTTAAGTTCAAATACTGATTTAGTGATTTGCTTTAAAGATCTCAAAACTCCAATGTTGGTTCTTAATGAGTGTTGAAGAAGACAAAGTGAGTCTTCTTCATTTGGTCTCATTTGACAAAATTGGTATTTGCAGATCATTGTGTTGGTATTTGGAAGGTTTGTTTCAAATTTAGTATTTCAAATTTGGTGTTAAAAATGGTTTAGGTTTTCCTACATTTTACTTCTCTTTGTTCGTATTTAAGATTTACAAAAGGAAAACAATCGATTTGACGATTTTATTGTTACAAACTTTCATTATATTGTCACGAACCAAACTAGATAACTCAATAACATAAAAGGAAAAAAACTTTAACGGGCCTAATATGCCTCAAAGTATGCGCATGAGATCAAATATATATAGCATGAGACCAAATATAGATATAGGGGAATTTGCAATCGTACCCTATATTTGTGCCACCTTTTAATCTGTACCCTATATTTAAAAATTATTGATTTGGTAGTCAGCTGACAAAAAATCCGTAATATTATGATAATTACACCCCTCACAAAAGATATAAAACTTGCATCACGCATTAATTGCGTGATCTGCAACCTCATTCGTGAAAAAAAGATCTCCTCCTCTTCTCTCAGCAGCTTTATCAAAAATACAGAAACTTGTCCAGATTCATCTTCAGAATCACACTTGCATGAAATTGTTTCACATTGAATCTAAAACTTCATACTAATGTATCATGAAGTTATTTCATGTTGAAGCTAAAACTTCATGCTAACGCATGCTAAAGTTATTTATCATGCAGTCTACAGTTTTGTCATGAGTTTATCCGAAATTTCAGTCTAAACATGTTAAAATTATTTACTTCATTTGCTAAAACTTCAGCCTAAATATGCTTAAGTTATTTAGTTCATTTGCTACAACTTCAGACTAAACATGCTTAAGTTTTTTAGTTCATTTACTAAAACTTCAGATTAAACATGCTTAAGTTTTTGTCTTGCAGTATGTAATTTTCTAATGAGTTTTTGCTAATGCATGCTGAAGTTATTTAGTTCATTTGATAAAATTTCAGATTAAACATGCTTAAATTTTTTAGTTAATTTGCTAAAACTTCAGACTAAACATGCTTAAGTTATTTAGTTTATTTACTAAAATTTCAGACTAAACATGCTTATATTTTTTAGTTTATTTGTTAAAACTTCAGACTAAACATGCTTAAGTTATTTAGTTCATTTGCTAAAATTTCAGACTAAACATGTTTAAGTTATTTAGTTCATTTGCTAAAACTTCAAACTAAACATGCTTAAGTTTTTTAGTTCATTTGCTAAAACTTCAGACTAAACATGCTTAAGTTTTTGTCTTGCAATATGTAATTTTCTAATAAGTTTTTGTTAATGCATGCTGAAGTTATTTAATTCATTTGCTAAAATTTCATACCAAAATATGCTGAAATTTTGTCATTGAGTCTACAATTTTGTCATGAGTTTTATCTGAAACTTCAGTCTAAACAAGATGAAGTTTTTTAGTTCATTTGCTAAAACTTCATACTAAACATGCTTAAGTTCTTGTCTTGCAGTATGTAATTTTCTAATTAGTTTTTTCTAATGCATGTTGAAGTTATTTAGTTCATTTGCTAAAATTTTATACTAAAACATACTGAAATTTTGCCCTACAGTCTACAGTTTTGTCAATAGTCTTTTATTAAAGAAGGACAAAATCATCTTTTTAAAGCGTTTTTAACAAAAAAATAAGTACGGATGCAAACGGAAAAATAAAACGGCTATAAGTTAAAAAAGGGAGACTAAATAGGGCGCCCCATGCAATTTCTACATATATATATATATATATATACCCTCCATATATGGCCATTTAAAATAAGGTCATATTTGGAACAAGTATTGGACGTTAGGGGCATGTTTGCCCAAAGTATTGATTGCAGGTAAATTCGTTCAATTTCACATAGTTCAAGTATCGTGATCTCGCGAGGGTGAGCTGATCCAAAAAACCGGCCGTGCTCAGTTTGGATTGCAGATTGCGACTCGCCTGCACCCTTTTCGGTAAAAATAATTTATTTTCATAATAAAGATTTCGTTAGAACATACTCATTTAGACCTGCATTACATCGCCGACTGAATGTGAGGAAGTATAAGCTAGAATTCCCACATCATAATTATATTAGTAACTAATTTAGTGGGGCTACATAACTGTTCTGACGTTGTGCACACCATATTATTATCTACCAGTAATTATGTTGTTTTCTCATCGTAAAAACTTGAATTTTTTAACATCCATACGTAGAGTAAGTAATTTAATCCAAGTTTCGAATAATAATAATAAAAGCCTCGAAAATATAACTCACGGGTACGCACGTGATTAGTCGCGTGCTGCGAGCCAGGACTTTTATATCCTCCCTAACACACAAAAGAAATTTAAATTTTGAAAGAGATAAAAAAAGATAGAACAAAAGAAGGAGAGAAAGAAAAAGGCAAAACAAAATTTGAAGAAAATAAAGAAGGAAAAAAGACAAAAGGAAGCTGCAATTTTTGAGATTTCTCAGAAAAATTTAACATTTTTCTTACAATAACTAAATACAGGATTAACGTATTTCGATTTTGGAGTTGTTAGACAAGAGTGAGTTGCTCTAGTGGTGAGCACCCTCCACTTTCAATCAAGAGGTCGTGAGTTCGAGTCACCCCAAGAGCAAGGTAAGGACTCCTTGGAGGGAGGGAGCCGAGGGTCTATCGGAAACAACTTCTCTACCCCAGGGTAGGGGTAAGGTTTGCGTACAGTTTGCGTACACACTACCCTCATCTGACCCACTAGTGGGATTATACTGGGTCTCAGGGCAGAAGTAAGGTCTGCCTATATACTACTGGGTTTTAGGGTAAGAGTAAAGTCTGCTTACACACTAAGATACTTTCATTTAGGGAGAAATTCAAAAATAATCAGATTTACAAGTGGTAATTAAAAAATAACCACAGTTTTAAAAGTAATCGAAATTTAGTCATTTTCAATGACTTTGTAAATGCTGGCTATTTTTGAATTACCAATCTAAAAACTGACTAGTCCGTGCTATTTTTACTTTCATTTATGACCGTACACCTGATCCAAGGATACCAGCTGCAAGGAATTTTGACAGGTTGCAAGGTTAATGTAGTTAAATACCAATAATTTAATACCAATCTTATAATAAATAACTTCAGAATATTTAGGTGCATAACCCTCTTTTAAGTGATCTAACTGGTTTAGGTTTACTCAAATTTAATTTCTCACAAGATATTATGTGATTATATGTTGTGTCACGTTCAATCGAATTCAATATTTTTTATACAAAATATAGAGGTACATGTAAAACGTTACTAAATTTTTAAAAATATTGGATTTTAAACCCATAATTTCATAAGTATTAGATCATCTCCAATCATGAGCCAATTTTTACGCCAAATGCTATTTTGGTGTAAGATTTGGTATTTTGGTGCTCCAACCCAATACTATTCTTCAACACCATTAATATTTATCAATATTTTATTATTATCTTTTATTATATCACTTTTAATTTAACATATTATAAATTTTGTAATTACTTGTACTTTTTATGTAATATCTTTATAATATTAATTTTACATCTTAATTTTGGTGTATAATTTTTATAAATTAATTTTCATGTATAATATTTTTATATAAAATTGTAAGTTAATTTTATTATAAGTTATAATGCCGGACCGTCACGTTTTTGGATAAAAGAAATGCTACATGATATATTAACTACGCGTATTATAATGCACAACATAATAATCGAGCATGAGCGTGATCTTAATGCACCAATTCAAGATACTTGAGAAGGTCCAACTCCAACAGTAGAAATGGTAGTAGATGAAAATTACCGATTTGAATAATTTTTAGCTCTACACAAAAATATTAAGGACAAAGATACTCATTTTGCACTTCGTATGCATTAAAAGAGCATTTATGTGAGCAACATACTATTCCTGGAAGTTTAATATTTATGTAGAAATTAAACTAAAATTTACCATAATGCAATATTTATTTAATTATATCTTATCAATAATTTTACTTTTATTTGAATTATCTATTAATATGTATAATGTATAATATTTCTTTCAATTTATATTATTTAAAAATTTATGGTATAAATATTTTTAATATTAAATGGTTATATAAGAAAGGAATATAAATTATACTGGATGAATATGTAAAAAGGGAAAAAAAAAGAAAGGATTTGTTTTATGAAAAAGAAAATTAAATAAAAAATAATAATATAATATAGAAAAGAAGCGAAGAATATAAAAGGGTTATTTTTTTTGGTGTAAAAAATAGTAACGAGTTGGAGTAAATTTGCACCATTTTGGTGTAAAAAATGGTGAAAGGGTTGGAGATTCCCTTATAGATTCAGTCGGTAAAATTTTAAATATTGAATCCATCAAATGTAATTCTTGGACTCGTTCAATTATATTCAAATTTTTAATATGCACATATATATAATGTAATATGTATTTGATCTATGCACCATTTGCCGGCAGGGGCGGATCTATCCATAAATAATGGGTTGAACCCGATAGCTTTGGCTAGATTCTATATAGTATTTATTAAATGTTCACTAAAAAAATTAAGAATAATAATAAATTAGAACCCAGTAAACTATGGTTAGGCACTCATATGTAAGGGTTCTACTGCAGTCTTTCCGTTGAGGTGACTCAAAATCTACTCATATTGTTTTATCAGGGGCAAAGGTCCAAATATGCCCTTATACTATACGAAATTGAGCATATTTGTCATTCGTTAATACTTTAGCTCAAATATGCCTTTACCGTCACATAGTTGGTCCATATATGCCCTTAGAGTTACACAGTTGGCCCATATATGCCCTTTTCAAAATGGAATTCACCCAAACTAATTAGCTTTTTCGTTAATTATATTAAAGTGCATTACAAACGCTATTTCATTTTTATTAATACTTTTTTTTCTTTACCTTTCTCTTTTCTTTCTTCTTTTTTCTTTTCTTCTTTTTTTTTCTTTTTTCTTTCCCCCTTATCCATTTCCTCCATTACTGATATCTTCTCCATTTTCGTCACCAATTTCACTTGACAAAACTCATGAATTCCAATAACTAAGAAAATTCTCTCATAAGGTAATCAAGTTCCAATTTCACTGGCCCTCTAAATAAATAAAATTAAATTGTTTCAAAAATTATTGTTTAAACTTTAAAATAATAAAAATATCCCAATCTTTAACAATACTCAAAAGACCAAAATATTTAAATTATTTTCAGAAAGATAATTTAATGATTAATAGCCTAGAGTCCAAGTTGTAGTATTATAAATTTGAGTTGTTAGTCTTTTTTCATCTTTTTCGGCTGGACATTTTCTATTTTTTTTATTAACTATGTAAATTAAGGGTGTATATGGAACGTGTTGGTTCGATTTTTATCAAAACCAAATCAAACCAATTATATCGGTTTGGATTGTTCGATTTTGTTGAATTTTTTGGGTTTTTTGTTACAAAAATATTATTTCAATCTTACTTTGTTAAATTTTTTAGAACTAAATATATGTTCAGTAAAAATTAAAAAATTGACAAACATATGATCTATAAAAATATTCTTATGGGAGAATTTTCTTAGATCATGAGTTTTGTCAAGTGAAATTGGTGACAAAAATGGAGAAGACCTCAGTAATGGAGGAAATCGGATAAGGGAGAAAGAAAAAGGAAAAAAAAAAGAAGAAAAGAAAAAAGAAGAAAGAAAAGAGAAAGATAAAGAAAAAAAAGTACTAATAAAAAGGAAATAATGTTTGTAATACACTTAAATACAATTAACGAAAGAGCTAATTAGTTTGAGTGAATTCCGTTTCGAAAAGGGCATATATGGGCCAACTGTGTAACTCTAAGGGCATATATGGATCAACTATGTGAAGGTAAGGGCATATTTGAGCTAAAGTATTAACGAATGGCAAATGTGCTCAATTTCGTATAGTATAAGAGCATATTTGGACATTTTCCGTTTTATCAATGCAAAACGGAGGTGTTGATATATAAAGTACATGCATAACACTAGTAAACATGCCATATATTTTAGTTTTGATCTTCCATGTTAACGGCAAAATACTAGTACTATATACTGACGTTATTAATAGCAAGCAAACTTGAGTAATAATATACTGACGTATCAATTACTAATTCTTAAGAAAGAAATGACTAGTTGGTCAAAGAAAATATCCAGAATTTTGTTTACGGAATTAAAATCTTGGAGGAGAAAAAATAACGATAAAAACATGAAAAAAAGATTAAATTTGCAGAAGAAAAATGGTAAAATAATTGATTATTCAAAGCTATCATGAACTTTAACTAAGTAACAAAGTTATAATGAACTTTTCTTTTTTCTATAAAAATATAGTTTTAAACGTGAAGATGTTAAAAGATTTCCAAAACTGCCAATGAATTGTTGGGTAGTAATTCTGTGAGTAGAATAGCAAGTTCTATTGGCGCCCTACTTTTGCTGATGAATGCACAAATAAGCAGACTAGAATTTTATATGCCAGAATGCTTATTGTAGTAGATATGACAAGAACTTTGCCTACAGAAATAACTGTGATGGATCTTAACGGGAAGCAATTCCGACAACTGGTAGTAACCTATAATTGGAAGCCAGAATTTTGTGAGAAGTGTCAAGTAGTTGGTCACAAATGCCACCCACCAAGGAGAGCTGATAATAATCAGCCAAGAAAAGGGAAGATTGTACAATAATGGCAATGCAAAGGCCCAATCAAACCAGCATAAGCTAGTCCTGAGTTTAATCTTAGCAACTTTCCTGTGGTATCTGTTGTACAAACTAGGAATGGTTTTGAGGCTCTGTAAAGAAGGAACTGTGATGAGATCAACCTACCTCTGGACAGAGGTGGAGGACTTAGCAATTGAATCATGAATTGGCTGTTTTGGAAAGTAAGAGGGGTGAATAAGAGATACAAGCAAAAGGAAATGAGAAATTACATCAAGAGCAAAGATATAAAATTAGATGGTATTATTGAAACAAGGGTCAAAGAGCATAATGTTTCTAGAGTAATGCATAACATAATGGCTAACTAGGGAATACTGAAAAACTACCAGCATGCAGTTAATGGAAGAGTTTGGTTGATTTGGGACACTAATTGGTATGCAGTAAAGCTGCTCAGGAAAGAGGCTCAACTTATTCACTGTCATGTTCAGAGAAGGACAAGGGATATTGACTGTCTCCTTACTATAGTCTATGGCTATAATGTCATGGAACAAAGAAAAGCTTTATGAGATAATTAACTTACATGACATTTCAGAAGGGGTAACTGTACCATGGCTAATTGTTGGACACTTCAATGCAGTCTGTATCCAGCTGATAGACAAATGGGGAATCATGTTACTCAGGCTGAAATCCAAGGTTTCTCCAACTGTGTTCATGATCTGGTATTGAATGAATTACCTTGGAAAGGTGAGTACTATACATGGACTAATAAACAACAAGGGGATGACCAAGTGTGTAGCAGAATTGATAGATGCTTTGAAAATTATGAATGGATGATGAAATGGGGACATATACTCGCAAAATATGACGTTCCCAATATCTCTGATCATGTCCTATGATAATCTGCACTCAGCTCAACGGAATGGTAAAGCACCTTTCAAGTTGTTTTTTAACATGTGGGCAGAACATGGGGATTTCCTAGCTATTGTGCAAAGTATATGGGATCAACCACTTGCACAGTGCAAAATGAGGAGCATATGGATGAAGTTAAAAGCACTTAAACCATTGCTGAAGAAAATGAATAATGAGGAATTCAAGTTCATTATCAACAAGATTGAGAAGGCTCGACAAGATTTATCTACCATACAGCATCAACTATACACCTCCTACACAGATGACCTCTTGGAATTGGAGAAGACCACATTACAAAATTTGGAGAGATTGTATTTATTAGAGGAAAGTGCTCTTAAGCAAAAATCAAGAGCAACTTGGATAAAGTTGGGTGACTCAAATACTAAGTACTTCTCAGCAATTATTAAAGAGAGACACAACAGGAAAAACATATCTGAGATCACCTCTCTAGCAGGCAACAGATTGACAGATCCTAAGGACATTAATAATGAGATTATAAGCTTCTATAAAGGTCTAATGGGATCAGCAAATCAAGCTCTTCCAGTAGTTAACAAGAGAATTCTGAGCAAGGGTCCTAAGCTAACTCATCAGCACAAGCTAGACCTCTGTGCCCCCATTTCTGACCAGGAAATATATGCTGGATTATACTCTATTGGTGATGATAAGACACCTGGAATTGATGGTTATAATGTTTTCTTTTTTAAGAAGGCTTGGCACATAGTCAAAGATGAAGTGACAGATGCAGTGAAGGAGTTCTTCACTACTGGTAAACTGTTGAAGGTTGTGAACTGCACTACTATAAATTTAGTATCTAAAGTTACTAACCCTGCCACAGTGAAAGAATTTTGACCAATAGTTTGCTGCTCTGACCTCTATAAATTGATCTCAAAGATTCTAGCTTCTAGAATCCAAAACGTAATTGCATGTCTCATTTGTGAAGCATAGGCTGGTTTTATACCAGGGAGGAGAATAGCTAACAACATCATTTTAGCTCATGAATTGGTGAAATCCTATACTAGAAAGCATCTATCCCCAACATGCATGATTAATATAGACATCCAGAAAGCTTATGACTCTGTGGAATGGATCTACTTGAAGCAAGTTTTGGAAGGATTGGATTTTCCATCAAGGTTCATATCATGGATTGTGGAATGTGTGCAAACAGTCAATTACACCCTCTTGATAAATGGGAAAACTATAGAGCCTTTTGATACTGCTAGGGGACCGAGGTAAGGATATCCTATGTCTCCATTCCTGTTAGCCATTGCAATGGAATACTTGAGCAGGAGCCTCAAGAAAACAAGCAGTTCAAATTTCATCATAGATGTGCTAAGCTAGGAATAACTCATTTGAGTTTTGCAGATGACCTGCTCCTATTCACAAGAGGTGATGTGGTATCTATCTCTGCTATATAATAATGTTTTTTTGGACTTCTCAAATTTGCAAGCAAACATGGAAAAAAGTTCAGTCTATTTTGGGAGTGTCACACAACAAACCAAAGATGACATTTTGAAGCAACTGGGATTTGTGCAGTGAGAATTACCATTTAAGTACCCGAGGATTCCATTGTCAACTAAAAAGCTTTCCTTGCTCCAATGGCAACCATTAGTGAAAAAAATCACTGCCAGAATCTCCTCCTGGACAGCAAAAAGACTCTCATATGCTAGAAGAGCTCAGTTAATTCAGTCTGTGTTATTTGGCATACAAGCATACTGGGCACAACTCTTCACCTTACCCATGAAAGTGATTAAGCTCATAGATGCCTATTGTAGGAGCTACCTGTGGTCTGGTACTAATCAACTAACTAAAAAAGCTCGAATAGATTGGGAGAGAGTATGCATATCTAAAGCTGCAGGTGGTTTGAATTTAACCAACTTCCAACTATGGAATAAAGCAGTTATAACTAAAACTTGTTGGGAGTTAGCTCATAAACAAGACAGACTGTGGATGAAACGGATTCATGAATACTACATCAAGAGACAACAACTCAATGAAATTCGAGTACGACCACAGGCCTGTTGGATGGTGAGACAAATTTTGAGTGCTGTTGGGAACTTACAAAAGCTTCAATACAACTCCTCCCCGGTAAAAGTGCAATAAGGAGCATATATATGCAGCTATTGGGAGATTATACTAGAGTTCCATGGAAATGCTTAGTATTCAACAATGATGCAAGACCAAAGGCCAAATTTATTATATGGCTGCAGTTACAAGGGAAGATGTTTACAACTGATCGATTGCTTAGATGGGGATTACAAGTGGACTCATATTGTGTCCTTTGCCAAAACTGTAATGAGTCGAGGGATCACTTATTTGTGCACTGTGATTGTACAAAACAATTATGGAAGGAGCTTATGAGATGGATACAACATGATCACATGCAGGAAGAAACCTGGGAACAACATTTAGATTGGGTCATCAACAATGCCAAAGGCAAATCAAGGCTGCTCAAGTATTCAAGATGGTGTATGCTGAGAGTGTCCATGCAATTTGGATGGAGAGAAATCAAAGAGTATTAGAGAAGAAGAGCAAAGGATGTGATCAGAATGCAAAGGAGATTGCATATAGCAGATGTGTTCGAGCTACTCCTAGAATTCGAATATTATTAGACAAGTTTTAGATTCTAAGTATTAGCTTATGATATATATAGTTTGATTTGTATTCCTTTTTGTTGTATTCTTTTTCTACAGATAGCAAGCTGTGTGAGCTTGGCTATGGTATTATGAAGTTTACAAGTGGTAATTAATAAAAGTTCAGTTAATTACAAAAAAAAACGTGAAGATTTTGTAATAATAAGAACAAGTTGTTTAAATTGAACATTTCCTCGCTCGTTTATAGCTTTCATCCCATAGTCCCTGAAGGGAGTCTACTAAGTTTTCCACATAAGTTAGACTAAAATAATTTGATTATTAGAATTGTAAGGATAAAATGGCATTGTCGGCATATATCTTGATATTTTCTCTTATTCTTAAACAATTTTTATTCGAACTAGAAAATTGAATGGAGAAAGGGAGAACAAGGGAAATGGTAAAAAGAATTTTTACATAAATAGGCGGTCGGATTTAAATGTTACTTTTCCTAATCAATATGCATAAATTATTCTTCAATTATACATGATTATACACATTACATTCAACGACTATTTTAAATATAGACGATTGTTTAGGCAGCCATTTGAGTTAATTCTTTAGGGGGAGGGAGGGGGGAGGAGGGCAGAATACATCCCTAAACTATTGAAAACAGAGTAATTATATCCTCCATTTGCTTTTGGATACTAATTTACACTTGGCATTGAAAAAATGGCTCATATTGGCTCTCCTCGTTAATAGACTCCACATTTCACATGAAATAATATTTTTTTTTGGTGACCTAAAAATTAAGTTTGAAAAAACACAAAAAAAAAAATAAAAAAAAATTCATGAATATATCTCTTCAAACAGCAAAAACTCAAAACAAGCACATAGAAATAATTTTTTAACAGTTAATTTGCTTGCACTAATCACATAGTGAAGGTCCAATTTTCTTTTATTTTAGGATGGAGTAATTTTGATATTTGCAAGACCTGATGCAAATATTTTTTTTATACTCCTTGTATAATTCCTGCAGACGATAATTGCTAGCATAAACAGTCCTTCAATTTCAAAATACTAAGATATTTAGAAAACCTTAATAAAAAGGAATAAAGTCTGATGAAATAGGTCTTACATGACACAGTGTATGCAGGGGTAGATTAGTAATTAGCAAGGGTCAGTAACGACTGTTAATTAAGAAGTCAGGAAGTTAGTTATACTGTAATTAGCCGGTAGTTAATTGTAGTTAGTTGGAGTACAACTATAAATTAGTGGAGGATACACATTATAAAAGTAGGAGCTATAGTACACTTTCTATACAGACGAATTCATTTTCACAAAATCTTCTATGTTTCTCTCGCAATTGAGCTCAACTAACACTTTCATTTCTCTACAAATCTCAACATGGTATCAGAGCTATACGGCCACAATTGTGAGTCAGGCACTACGATTCTATATAAATCTATACAGTTCATAGCTTGAGGAATTTTTAGATTCAAAAATGGCGACGACAGTCCTAGATCACAATCACGCTCTATATCTTCATCCTTCAGACACAACAGGTGTGCCGATTATCTCAATTTAACTGACCGGATCGGAGAACTACTCCATTTGGAGTCGTGCGATGCAAATTCAATTGCTTGGAAAGAACAAGCTAGGGTTGATCGACGGAACATGAAAAAAGAAGGATTTTAGCTCTGATTTTGGTCATCAATGGGATAGGTGTAACGATATTGTGTTGGAATGGATAATGAGCTCAGTCTCAAAGGAATTGGTGACAGGAATTGTGTATGGAAAGGATGCTAGTGTTGTTTGGGCAGATTTGCGAGAGAGTTTTGACAAGGTGAATATGTCAAGGATTTTTCAGTTGCATACGGGAATTGCAATAATTACACAAGGAAATGATAGTGTTTCTGTATATTTTTCAAAACGCAAGGACCTTTGGGATGAATTTGACAGTATGGTTCCTCCTTCTTGCGATTGTCCGAGATCTAGGGATTTTATGGAACATATGTATAGGCAGAAACTACTACAGTTCTTAATGGGCCTAAATGAGAGTTATAAACAGGCACAAAGTTAGATTTTGATGACTAATCCTATACCAACAGTGAACAATGCTTAATCTATGATCATTGAGAGAGAGAGTCAAAGAGCATTGACTAATTCCTCTATGGCAGGTAAAGGAACAAAACTAACAGCCTTATTAGCTAGTAAAGGAAGCATTTATCAGAAGCAAAGGAAGAATTGGAATCTCCAATGTAATTTTTGCAAAATGAAGGGACATACTAAAGAAGGCTGTTACAAAATCATAGACTATCCGACAGATTTCAAAAACAAAAGGAATGGGAATATGACTACAACTTACAATGCACATGCTGAGGATGTGAATCCAAATATGACAGGTTCTAGTGCAGTTGGCAGGCGTGAATTCCATGATGTGGCTGGCATAGGAGATCTACCTAAGGCACCTCAACTCACCAATGAACAATACAGTCAGATCATGAAGCTGCTTAATCGAGATCAGTCAGTGGATGGCTCAGCTAATATGGCAGATATTGTTCACTCTTTCCTAGCTTGTGTAGAAAAAAGAAACTGGATAATTGACACAGGTGCAACCAATCATATGGCAGCAGACTTGAGCATGTTGTCTAAATTTAGAGCAGTTAGTCAAGCAAGCAATAAAAGAATACACTTACCAAATGGAGGAATCACCATTGTGCCACATGTTGGGAATTGTAAGCTCACAGATACAGGGGAAATAAGAAATGTACTCTATGTTCCTGATTTTCAATATAACCTCTTATCAGTGTCTAAAGAAACTAGAGAACTACACTGTATGGTTAGATTTTATCCTGATTTTTACATATTCCAGGACCTCTCTAGTGGGAAGGTGAAGGGGATTGGTAGGGAGAAGGACGACCTCTACCTGTTAGTCTCACAACCACATGCTAGGAATGGAACTGAGGAGAAGACAGTAACACAAAGATTATGTGCACAAGTAGAGAAGGATGTACTGCTTTGGCATAGGAGATTAGCTCATGCATCTGAAAATTCACTAAAGGAATTATTTGGTTTTAATATAGATGAATGTAAAATTGCTTTGGATAATTGTGAAGTATGTCCATTAGCTAAGCATACAAGAGTACCTTTCCCTTATAGTACTACTAAGTCAGAAAAGAGTTTTCAATTACTGTATTTGGATGTATGGGGATCCTATAGTACACCTACATTTGATGGAAATAAATTTTTCTTAACAATTGTGGTTGACTATTCTAGAGTAACTTGGATATTTTTACTCAAATTCAAAGGTGATGTGATAATTGTTATGAGATCCTTCCTTAAAATGATCCACACCCGGTTCAATGTTGTAGTTCAGAAAGTAAGATCAGACAATGGTGGGGAGTTCATGAGCTCAGAAATGCAGGAGTTGTTTAATGGATTGGAAATAATTCATCAAAGATCTTGTGTCTACACACCCCAATAAATGGGGTGGTAGAGAGAAAACACAAGCATCTACTTGAAGTTGCTAGAGCTATTAGATTTCAGGGTCGTATACCATTGAATTTCTGGGATATTGTGTGATGGCTGCAACTTATCTCATAAACAGACTACCCCTCTAAAAACCTTGGAGGAAAGTCTCCTTATGAGCTATTGTTTGGCAAGAAACCTAGCCTAACTCATCTAAAAACTCTTGGCTGTTTATGTTATGCTAGTGTACTGCCTAGGAGAGATAAATTTGCCTGCAGAGCTATCAAAAATGTGTTCATGGGATACTCTGTTGTCTCAAAGGGATATATCCCGTATGACTTGAAGGAGCACAGATTCTTTGTCAATAGGGATGTCCTATTCAAAGAAAATGTTTTTCCCTTTCAAGTTATGCGTGAGACCTCTATGTAGCTGGTTGCTAAAGGACCTCAATTACCATCTGAAGATATCAATCCACCTGCAAACCAAGCTCATGAAAACTTTTTAGACACCTCACCTATTGCAGAATTTGATGATGATGGAAATACATTACAACCTGCTCTACCTGTGGATACTCCTCTTCCTTCAGATGAGGATATTCTTGCAGCTTTAAATACTTCACCTGTTTCAAATAATCCTCCTGAGTCTACTGCTGTCATCACTGCTCCTGAACCCTTCAGGAGATCTCAAAGGGTAACCAAGGAGCCTATTTGGTTATCTGACTATATCACTAACACCAGGAAATCCAATTCAGCTATCTATCCTATTAGTGATTACCTGTCTTATGACAGACTATCTTCAGCTCATCAAGCATATCTAGGAGTTTTCTCTTCTATTGCAGAGCCTACTTCCTTCTTGGAGGTTTCTAAGGATAATAGGTGGGTTGATGCTATGAGAGCACAAATACAGGCTTTACAAGACAATCACACCTAGGAATTGCTTCAATTGACCCAGGGAAAACTCCAATAGGATGCAAATGGGTATACAAGGTCAAGCTCAAGGCTAATGGTGAGATTGAAAGATTCAAGGCTCGATTAGTTTAACGATCCGTCCGGTCGTTTTGAGAGTAGTAGTCCCGAAACCCTATTTATTTCTCCCTCTACTTCTTTTTTGTGGTTATGTAACTTGCCGGGAGGATTTGTCTTTAGTTTCGGAGTAAAATGGGACACATAGTCCATAAGAAGGGAGTCTAAGTCGTAGGATTTGACCGTAGTTCGAACTATATGAATATGACTCCGGAATATAGTTTTGATGGTTCCTATAGCTCCGCAGGGTGATTTTGGTCTTAGGAGCATGTTCGGATGTTGAATCGGAGGTCTGTAGGTCATTTTAGCGTCAGTTTGCGAAAGTTGGGAATATGATGATTTTTGGGAAGTTTGACCGGGAGTGAACTTTTTGATATCGGGGTCGGATTCTGATTCTTGAAGTTAAAATAGATCCATAATGTCAATTATGACTTGTGTGCAAAATTTGAGGTCAATCGGACTTGATTTGATAGGTTTCGGCGTCAGATGTAGAAATTTAAAGTTTTAAAGTTCATCAGGATTGAATCGATATGCAATTCGTGTTTTTAGCATTATTTGATGTGATTTAAAGGCTCGACTAAATCTGTATGATGTTTTAGAACTGTTTGGTGTGTTTGGTTGAGGTCTCGGGGGGCTCGGGTGGTTTCCGGATAAAAAATTAGACTTGGAGCATAACTGAATCTTTATTGTGTCTGGTGTAATCACACCTGCGCATTTTGGGCCGCTGATGCGACACCGCAGAAGCGGCCTTCGAGCCGCAGAAGCGGAA
The DNA here is from genome assembly GCF_000390325.3 of Nicotiana tomentosiformis. NCBI lineage: Eukaryota > Viridiplantae > Streptophyta > Magnoliopsida > Solanales > Solanaceae > Nicotiana > Nicotiana tomentosiformis. The sequence continues at coordinate 17,518,788 of NC_090813.1, read as the reverse complement.
TTGGGGATGTCCAGCTGAGCACGTAGATGCGGTCATGTCCTTGCAGAAGCGAGAAGACTGGCGCAGATGCGGATAGTGCGCAGGTGCGAAGGGAGTTCCGCACCTGCGGTTGCGCAGATACGAGGGTGAAGAGCCCAGAAGTGAAGGTCCAGCTCCAGTGGTTAACCACAGAAGCGGTTGTGTTTTCCGCAAAAGCGGTGCTGCACGTGCGGCTAAGTGGACCGTATAAGCGGAACCCCTAGGCAGTGTTTAAAACCGAAGGGTTTCGTGATTTCTCTTATTTTGGACTTTGCAAACTCGGTCTAGGGCGATGTTTGAGAGCATTTTCGAGGAATTTCTAGAGGTAAGTCTCTTGTACTTATTTTTGATCAATAATCATATTTTTCCATCGATTTTTCTACCTAGATTGTGTGTGTTTAAGGTGGAATTTGGGAGTTTGAGGCTAGAGATTTGGAGAGTTAAATTTGGATTTTTGAGTGGCGACTTAGTGTTGGATTTTGGTAATTTTGGTATGGATGAACTCGTTATCGAATGGGTGTTCGTATTTTGTAACTTTTACCCGATTCTGAGACGTGGGACTGGGACGATTTTTTGGGATGATTTTTCGATTCTTTGCTAACGTCGTAAATTTATGACTAAATTAGTTTCTTGTAGTTGTATTCATGATATATAATTACTTTTCGCTAGATTTGGGCTATTCGGAGTCAGAACATCGAGGGAAAGACATTCTTACCGATTCATTGAGCGAGATTTGAGGTAAGTGACTTGTCTAACATTGTGGGGGGGGGGGGGGGGGAAATCCCCTTAGGATTTGGTATTATTGTAACAATTTGTGATATGTGAGTGCCGTGTACGCAAGGTGACGAGTGCGTACACGGGCTGATTATGAAAAATTCGGTTCTTGCTGATTTGTCATCTTTTGAATTCCTTAACTGAGTTGTCTCCTTTTAAAATTCATTTACTGAGTTGTCTTAGCATATGTAATGATCATGTTTAGACTAGTATCGCATGTCTACGTGCCTTAACTCTTACTTGCAATTTTTGCAACATGCTTAGTTGAATTTCCTAATTTCCTTGGTTTGAATTAAATCTTTAACTGTAAGATTCTTGTTGTAAATTCGTGTTTCCTTTGATTACCTGCTGCATATTTACTTTGGGACTACGAGGCAGTTCCTCGAGAGATTCCCCTTGTACTACATATTTACTTTGGGACTACGAGGCGTTAACTTGGGAGATCCCATGTACTGCATATTTACTTTGGGACTACGAGGCGTTTACTCGGGAGATCCCCTCCCCTGTCTTGCATATTTACATTTGGGACTATGAGGCGGTACCTCGGGAGTGCCCCTATTGTTTACTTCTATTTACCGTGCTGATATTTTCTGAAACTTTTTATTGTTTAAATTCTTAGTCATTTCAAAATATTATTATATCTTATGTCTTACTTTTCTTTTAAACCAGTAGGGCCCTGGCCTGACCTCGTTACTACTCTACCGAGGTTAAGCTTGGCACTTACTGGGTACCGTTGTAGTATGCTCATACTATACTTCTGCATATCGTTTTGTGCAGATCCAGATTCTTTCCACCAGACCAGATACCAGTGAGTTGGACTGCATGTGGAGACTTCAAGGTATATCTGCCAGTGTCCGCAGACCTCGGAGTCCCCCCTCTAACCTTACTATATTGTTTTTCTTATTTTCTTTAGATTCTGATGTATAGAGACACTTAGCATTTGTTCTTAGAAGCGTGTGACTTGTTTCTATCGAGTTTTGGGAGTTGTAGTTATTTGAATGGCAGTTTTATATTTATATATCATGTATTGAGATTGGAGTTCAGTTTATCATTCATTGATTCCGTAAATTATTAGGCTTACCTAGTCTTAGAGACTATGTGCCATCACGAAACCCTACGGAGGGTGAATTGGGGTCGTGACAATTAGTTGCAAAAGGTTACAACCAGCAAAAGGGGATAGACTACACTGAGACCTTCTCACCAGTCATCAAGATAGCCACTGTAAGGACAATTCTTACACTTATAGCTGCTCAACAGTGGTTTGTCCATCAACATGATGTGTACAATACATTCTTGCAAGGTGATGTGCATGATGAAGTGTATATGGTGTTGCCCTAGGGATTTTTAAGTCAGGGGGAGCCTAATATGGTATGCAAACTTGTTAAATCCCTCTATGGGCTAAAGCAAGCTAGTCGCTAATGGAATTTGAAATTGACTAATGCTTTACTCAAGTCTCGTTTCAGTCAAAGCAATCTTGATCACTCATTATTCATCAAACATGAAGGAATTAATACAGTGGCCATCCTAATCTATGTGGATGATATGCTAGTCACTGAAAACGGTTTAAAACTCATAGAGGATACCAAAAACTCACTGCATCAAGCCTTCAAGATAAAAGACTTGGGTGAGCTCAAATACTTCCTAGGAGTGGAGTTTAGTGGATCAAAAGATGGAATTTTGGTAAACCAAAGGAAATATGCATTGGAGATAATATCATAGATAGGGCCGGGAGCTGCAAAACTAGCATGGACACCACTTGAAGCAAACATGAAGCTCACAGTCACTGAATATGACAAGTTGATAGGAAGTACAGATGATCAACTCCTTGAAGATAAAGGGAAGTATCAAAAGTTGATTGGAAAATTGTTGTACCTGACCTTAACAAGACCAAATATTTCTTTTTCTATGCAGACAGCTAGTCAGTGAAAAGAGCAGTGAAATATATCAAGAGGCAACCAGGTTTGGGAATTTTGTTGAGTAGCAGAAGATCGGGAAAGCTGAGTGTTTACTGTGATGCAGACAGGGCATCTTGCCCAAATACAAGGAAATCTGTCTTTGGTTTTGTGATCAAGTATAGAGAATCTTTGATCTCCTGGAAATCAAAGAAGCAGAATACAATATCAAAGAGTTCACCTGAGGCTGAATATAGAAGCATGGCAAGTGCAGTATCAGAACTAGTTTGGATAACAACACTTTTGAAGGAGTTAGGAGTTGAAGTCACCTTCCCAGTAGATGTGTATAGTGACAGCAAAGCAGCACTGCAGATTGCTGCTAATCTGGTGTTCCATGAACGAACAAAGCACATAGAGATAGATTGTCACTTTATTCGTCAAAAAATACAAGAAGGCTTGGTGAAAATACAGCATGTGGGATCCAAAGATCAGATAGCAGATATTCTGACAAAAGGCCTAGCAAGGGCACAACATGACTATTTAGTTGGCAAGATGGGAGTGTTAAATGTGTTCACACCCACTAGCTTGAGGGGGAGTGATGTAATAGGTGTTACATGACATAGTGTATACAGGGGTAGATTAGTAATTAGCAAGGATCAGTAATGACTGTTAATTAAGAAGTCAAGAAGTTAGTTATACTATAGTTAGCTAGTAGTTAGTTATAGTTAGTTGGAGTACAATTGTAAATTAGTGGCAAGAGGATACACATTGTATAAATAGGAGCTACAGTACACTTTCTATACACACGAATTCATTTTCACAAAATCTTCTCTGTTTCCCTCGCAATTGAGCTCGACTAACACTTTCATTTCTCTGCAAATCTCCACAAAGTCTAAGACTTGGAGCTTCTTTATTATTATTATTATTATTATTATTATTATTATTATTATTATTATTATTATTATTATTATTATTATTATTATTATTATTATTATCGTCATCTTTATAATTCTTTTAATCTTTGGGTTTGTTCAAAGCTGAAGCACCCATGAAAAATAATTAGGAAAAAATAAAAATTATACAACAAAATAGGTAGAGCTAAAGAGAGTAATTTGAAAAACATTGAGAATCTGAAAATAATTCATTAGTGCAGGCAAATTAACCGTTAAAAGATATCTTCCAGTTTGCTTATTTTGAGTTTTTGTTGATTAAAGATAGATTCTTGTGAGATTTTTTTAAAACATAATTCCAAGCCACGAAAAAATATAGTATTATTTTAATGCGAGCTATGAAGTCTATTAACGATGAAAAGCATATATGAATTATTTTTCTAATGACAAGGGTAAGTTTGTACCAAAAACAAAACGGAAGGACATAATTGCTTTATTTTTAATAATTCAAGGGTCTTTTTTAACCTTTTTTCGCTTTAAAAAAAGTGGCAAAGGGCCAAATAATATACTCATATACTTTCGAAAATTGTTTATGAATACCTCTATTTATACTATTGGGCTATATATACCCTTCCCGTCATACTTTGGAACAAATATACCCTTATTTTGGATGGAGCGCCACGTGTCAGCACCAGATGAAAACGACCCATTTCATTTTTTTACCCGATCAGTTTTAAAAAATCCACCACCCGACCCATTTTAAAATTCAGTTTTTTTAAAGAATATATTTTGTAAAAATTAGAATTTATTTTGTAAAAACTGTAAAAAAAAAAAAAAAAAGAATTTACAAAATATATATTTTAAAGTCTTTTCAGTTTTTTTAAAGTATATTTTTTTGTAAAAACTGAAAAAAAAATATTTTTTAAAATGCTTTAAAAAATAAAAAATATATATTCTGTAAAAACTGGAAAAAAAAAAGAATTTGCAAAATATATATTTTTCACTTTTTTAAAGTAATTTTTTTATAAAAATTGAAAAAAAAAAACTAAAAAAAGGACTCTCCTAAAGCAGTGGACTACAAATGCAATAGTTTTTAAAAAATAAAAATAATTTGCAAAATCTTTTTTTTTTAATTTTTACAAAACAAATACTTTAAAAAACTGAAAAATATATATTTTGCAAATTCTTTTTTTTTTTTCCAATTTTTACATATTATATATTTTTCAGTTTTTAAAGCATTTTTATCAAAAAAAAAAATTCAGTTTCTACAAAAAAAAAATCTTTAAAAAAACTGAAAAGACTTAAATATATATTTTTTGGAAATTCTTTTTTTTTTTATTTTTTTTTTTACAGTTTTTACAAAAAAATTCCAATTTTTACAAAATATATGCTTTAAAAAAAAAATTGAATTTTAAAACGGGTCGGGTGGTGGGTTTTTTAAAACGGATAGGGTAAAAAAAAGAAATGGGTTGTTTTCATCTGGTGCTGACACGTGGCACTCCATCCAAAATAAGAGTATATTTGTTCCAAAGTATGACGGGAAGGGTATATATAGCCCAATAGTATAACGAGGGGTATTCTTAGACCATTTTCGAAAGTACAGGGGTATATTTGGCCATTTGCCGTTATTTATTTGGCTATTTAACGACCTATGATTGAAAAAATTGTCTCTAAAATCTTATTAATCATAGAGCCTTAAATAGCCAAATAAATATAGTAGTAGACTCTTCTAGCATACTCCTCCTAAAACTAAATAACTAATTATTCTAGAAAACAGTAGCAGTAACAGATGCAAAATCTAACACTCCTCCTTGCTTCTATTGCTGCAGTCTAAAGAAGGTCATCCTCAATTCCTTCTTCTGCTATTAGTGCTTGTGCATGAGCATCTTTGAACTTGCACACTTTTGTAACATGACCCTTTTTGCTTGCAATTTCCACATAATGCATGAGGTTTCCACCAACAAATTTTTTCTAAGTGTGTTTTCTTTTTGCAATATTTGCAATAAGGATAATCAACTTTTTCTTTTTGGTGTTTCGCATAAAAAATACCCTCAGTAACTTTATCTTGTCTGAAGGCCTTTCTTTGCTCTTGTGCTTGAAGAGCACTTATTAATTCTGCAACAGAGATGGTAGAGAGATTTTTAGACTCTTCGAGAGAGGAAATTTTGGATTCAAATCTTTCGGGAATTGTCACAAGAATTTTTTCTATTATCCTGTCATTTTTGAAATCTTCGCCAAGTAACCTGATTTTATTTACAATTAAAGAAATTCGGTCAGAATACTTAGCGATGGTCTCATCATCTTGCATTCTAAAAGATTCAAAATCTCTTTTCAAATTTAAAATCTAATTTTGTCTGCCTCGTTCACTTCCTTGATACTCTTGTTTGAGTGTTTCCAAAGTCTCTTATGCTGTCTCACATGGATTGATTTTAGGGAAGGTTGAATCTGCAACTGAATTTTGAATTATAGTTTTGGCTTTTTTTTTTTGGTTTTCTCATCTGAATGAGCTTTGATTTGGGCAAGGGTAGGATTTGCAGGAAGTGGTTGTATAACTTTTTCTTCCATTACAACTTCCCATAGATCATAAGTTTCAAGATAAAATTTCATCTTCACTGACCAAATCGGATAGTTTTCACCAGTGAAAGTTTGTGGGGTATTCAAAGAAAGACCGATGCTTGCCATTGTTAAAAATTTGGTTAAAAATCGGTATGGGTAAAAATGTATATGGTTTAAAAGTGGTTGAAATTGGTTATTTTTCAGCGAATTCAGAGATCCGTCAAGATCAATGGAGGCTCTGATACCATTGTTATGGATTTTAGAAAAAAAATGCAAGCAGCAAGAAGGTTGAAAATAGGATTGAAAAAACTATCTCTAAATTTTTATTAATCATATGGCTTTAAATAGCCAAATAAATAAAGTAATTGACTCTTCTAGCATACTCTTTCTAAAACTAAATAACTAATTATTCTAGAAAACAGTATCAGTAACAGATGCAAAATCCAACTGTTATAATACTTCGTATCAAAGAAAATTTTGCGTTAAAACTTGGGGCATGATGTCCTGGGCTCGATTTGGTACGAAGGATATGAGATAACTAATCCCGAGATTAAATTTGAGATGGGTTTATCCAACGTTTGGTTGAGATAAGGTAAAGGTAAAGAGAGTAATTTGAAAAACATTGAGAATCAAATAAGTCATTAATGCAGGCAAATTAACTATTAAAAGATATCTTCCGGTGTGCTTATTTTGAGTTTTTGTTGATTAAAAAGATAGATTCTTGTGAGATTTTTTTAAAACATAATTCCAAGCTAGGAAAAAATATAGTATTATTTTAATGCGAGCTATGAAGTCTATTAACGAGGAAGAACAAATATGAATCATTTTTCTAACGACAACGATAAATTTGTACTCAAAACAAAAGGGAAGGGCATAATTGCTTTATTTTAACAATTCAAGGGTCTTTTTTGGACCTTTTTTCGCTTTAAAAAAAGGGAACAGTGACTTAGAAAACGTTAGTTGGTCACATCAACTGAATCCACGCGAACATAAAGAGAAATGGACAACACCCTACAATTTCTGCTTCCCACCACCTGATTTTCTGACACTTCTCTCATATGTTTGGATCAATAAATATTTCCACTTATTGGCATCTTTTCAATTACTTCCTTACCCTTTCTAATTAATTTGTAATTGGATTTAATTATTCAAGAATTAAATTTTACACAAGTTAATAGTACAATTTTTGTTCGACCGCATAACTAACGTAACATTTGATTGACAGTATTAAATAACATGTATAAATATATATATATATGATATGAGGAAGAAGATTGAAGTTATGTGCAATATCAATGAAAAGATTTTTACTGTAATTTAATTTGTAATATCATGTTAGTTACTATAAGTAGCCAATTAACGCTTCTAATTTTTTTCTTATAAACTACATGGCTTAATATATACTTTGCCCCTGAGCTTGCATAAAACATAATCGTTAGAAATTGACACACTGGGCAATAAGAGTGTTCGTCGGTCGGTACGGTACGGTACGATACGGTATTTAGATATTTCGATTCGATATTTTTGGTATTCGATTTCGTAAAATGTTATACCAATACCGTACCTGATTAAATTCGGTATGGTTCGGTTTCTCCTTTCGGTTTCGATTTATTCGGTTCGGTAACTTCGATTTATTCGGTTTGAGTATTAACTAGAGAATAAAGTCATAAACGGTAATGTTCTTAATTAAAGTACTCAAAAGTACAAAACTAAAAATATTTATTGATAAAAGTTTTGTCCAAAAATAACAAATACCAACCTAGAGAGAGAAAACTTAGAGAATATTTTGTTAATTGCTTAAAGTTAATTGATGAAATTAGAAAATAAAATTTTTTAGATTTCTTATATTTATGTTATAATTAATAAAATGTGTATTGTGTAATATAATATATATTTCGATACTATATCGGTATTTTAATATTTTATTCTAAAATAGTACTAAATACCATACTTAATACTAATTTTTTTAAATACTTAAACCAAATATCATATCGAATACCAAAATTTTTTATTACGATATGATAATTCGATATTTACCGAGTATAGACTCTGCTCCCCAATCGCCATTATCATGTCATACATGTGGAGGATTGAAATATCCTAGTTTTAGCGGCCCAAAGCTTATGAATCTTATCTCTAATAAGTAACACCTAGAGAAACATTTAACTTTGCGAGACTTGGGAATATCTTGATAATTGTGATTATATTTATTGTAACTAATTAAGAACATCATTTTCTTTTCTTAATTCTACTTTAAATTAATATTAATATGGAGAGTGCTTGGAAGCTGGAGAAAAGTTCAAACAAACTTAAGGAATCTTCCATCGAAAGTGCAACATAAGCTTATTGTACAATTTCTTAACAAATTTTGAGACACTACTTTTAAACTGATAATTACTGAAAAATATGGTCTTAAAGTAAAAGTTCCTTTGAACTATTTATGTTATATGATTCTTGAATATTTTTACGCAAAACGATCAAGTAAAAATGGAGTGAGGTTAGAAAAGAGAAAAAAGAGAAGAGTTTTGCTATAACGCTTCCACGAATTTTGGAGTATTATGCCAATTACATAACACAAATTGTAACATTATATTTCTTAAAAGAGTCAGAAAAAATAATTAGAAAAGAGCGAAACTGATGTTCTTCTAAAATACAACCAAAATGTAACGTTTTCCTTATAAAAATATACCACATTTCTGAACTTAAAACTAAAAGGAATAGTCCAACCCCCATATCTTCTTCCTTTTTCTTATTATGACAAGGTACCTAATATAACCAAAGTGTATCAGTGTTTAGGCATTAAAATTTTGCGAATTCCTTTTTGTGACAGGAAATACCACACAAATATGGTTAACACATTCTTTTTTAGTTGTCTGTGAATAAAGTTTCCATTCTATTGATCAAAATATTTTTCCCTCAGTTTACTATTTCTATGTATCATTGGCAGAGTTAAATTTATTGTTGTCTCCAAACTCCAAAGTGAAATTAATATTAAATTTCACCTGCTCTCCTCGTCTTCCTCCATCTGACCAAACCTTTGTTACTGCTTATGAAATTTTTACAAAGTCTGAATATATGGCTGAAATAGAAGTTGCAATTGTCAGCTCCTTAATATTTTCTCTTTCTGTCTTTCACATTCTCTCATGTTTCAGTTCTTGACTCGTAGCCAAAATAAATAAAATGGTGAAAAAGTTGGCGTTGTTGAGCCCCAAACAGAAGGCCCCAGAACTGAGCCTCGAAACCCTACTCATTAGTCATAACTGCTTTTTTAGGGTTCACTTTCCAATACTTACAGCTACAGACAGAGAGTCTGCAGAAGCTTACAACCTAAAATTTTTTTAATACTTATATTTTTGTCTGTCGTGTTCTTTTCTTTTCTCTCAACTGTCTTGTCTGACTGTCTTTCTCTCAAGTGCCTAAGCTTACCTAAAAGCTTTTTTCATTTCTTTTACTTTTCTCCAGTGCTCACTGGCTCAAGATTTTCTTTTTTGCTTTATGTATCCATTTGAAATTCCAATCAATTTCAGTTTTTTGTCGGTAACCACAATAACAATAACTATATACTCTGTATAATTTACAAGTTGGGTTTGGAAAGATAATGAATACGTAATCTTTAATTCTATTTTATATAGGTTGAGAGGATGTTTCGGATAGATACTTAACTCACGGCGAATACGTACAATCATAATAGTATAGAGGAGAAAAAGTCATAAAAATTTTGTTGGTAAATTTAATTTTTTTAAAAAAAATCGCTCCTTACATGGGTTCTTCCGGAGGATTCAATCTCAAATTTTAATTAAGATCGATCACTATACTTTTTGACTTACTAAAGGGAATTTAATTCTAATAATGAGTTTGTTAATCCAGCATAATTGTCTCAAATATTAATTTTTCTTATGGTTCAACCATTCATCAGAACATACTAGCTGGATTATTTGGAGTTGTATTGTAGAAAGTTTATAATGGGTTATTGTTATGTATTTTAGAAAAATATGCAAGCAGCAAAAAGTTTGAGGAAAATTGTAAACAAAAAGGTCATGTTACAAAAGTGTACAAGTTCAAAGATGCTAATGCACAAGCACTAATAGCAGAAGAAGGAGAGGATGACCTTCTTTAGACTGCAGCAACAGAAGCAAGGAGGAGTGTTAGATTTTGCATCTGTTACTGCTACTGTTTTCTAGAATAATTAGTTGTTTAGTTTTAGGAGGAATATGCTAGAAGAGTCTATTACTTTATTTATTTGGCTATTTAAGGCCCTATGATTGAAAAAACTGTCTCTAAAATTTTATTAATCATAGGGCCTTAAATAGCCAAATAAATAAAGTAGTAGACTCTTCTAGCATACTCCTCCTAAAACCAAACAACTAATTATTCTAGAAAACAGTAGCAGTAACAGATGCAAAATCCAACACTCTTCCTAACTTCTACTGCTGCAGTCTAAAGGAGGTCATCCTCAATTCTTTATTCTGCTATTAGTGCTTGTGCATGAGCATCTTTGAACTTGCACACTTTTGTAACATGACCCTTTTTGTTTGCAATTTCTACATAATGCATCAGGTCTCCACCAATAAATTTTTCTAAGTGTGTTTTCTTTTGGCAATATTTTCAATAAGGATAATCGACTTTTTCTTTTTGGTGTTTCGCATAAAAAAATACCCTCGGTAACTTTGTCTTTTCTGAAGGCCTTTCTTTGCTCTTGTGCTTGAAGAGCACTTATTAATTCTGCAACAGAGATGGTAGAGAGATCTTTAGATTCTTCTAGAGAAGAAATTTTGGATTCAAATCTTTCGGAAATTATCACAAGAATTTTTTTAACTATCCTGTCATCTTTGAAATCCTCGCCAAGTAATCTGATTTTATTGACAATTAAAGAAATTCGGTCAGAATACTTAGCGACGGTCTCATCATCTTGCATAAGAGATTAAAAATCTCTTTTCAAATTTAAAATCTGATTTTGTCTGCCTCGTTCACTTCCTTGATACTCCTGTTTGAGTGTTTCCCAAGCCTCTTTTGTTGTCTCACATGCAATGATTTTAGAGAAGATTGAATCTGCAACTGAATTTTGAATTATAGTTTTGGCTTTGTATTTTTTGGTTATCTCATCTGAATGAGCTTTGATTTGGGCAAGGGTAGGATTTGCAGGAAGTGGTTGTATAAGTTTTTTTTCTATTACAACTTTCCATAGATCATAAGTTTCAAGATAAGATTCCATCTTCACTGACCAAATCTGATAGTTTTCACTAGTGAAAGTTTGTGGGGTATTCAAAGAGAGACCGCTGCTTTCCATTGTTAAAAATTTGGTTAAAAATCGGTATGGATAAAAATGCGTATGGTTTAAAAGTGGTTGAAATTGATTATTTTTCAGCGAATTCAGAGATCCGTCAAGATCAATGGAGGCTCTGATACCACTGTTATGGATTTTAGAAAAAATATGCAAGCAGCAAGAAGGTTGAAAATAGGATTGAAAAAACCGTCTCTAAAATTTTATTAATCATATGGGTTTAAATAGCCAAATAAATAAAGTAGTAGACTCTTCTAGCATACTCTTCCTAAAACTAAATAACTAATTATTATAGAAAACAGTAGCAGTAACAGATGCAAAATCCAACTGTTATAATACTATGTATCAAAGAAAATTTCGCGTTAAAACTTGAGGCATGATGTCCTGGGCTCGTTTGGTACGAAGGATATGAGATAATTAATCCCGAGATTAAATTTGAGATGGGTTTATCCAACGTTTGGTTGAGATAAAATCATGGTATAACTAATCCAGAAATTAGTTATCCCGGGATCATAGTATTTTTTTTGTACTCTACATAAATTAAATTTTACTAATAAAGTTTAATTAATTACCAAAAAGAAAAAATGATAGTCGAGACTACTGATTAGTAGCGGAATTCTTTTACCATTTTATGGTATAAAAAAATAGCAGCCGGGTGCACAAGCATTTTATGTTTACGCTTGATTCAAGGAAGAGTCACACCCCAAGGTGTTAGTAGACAACTTACCTTGTGTAAACATAATGACAACTTACATGACTCGAACTTGTGACTAGTATGTATGATTAGTGATAAATTAAAGACATGATACCACTTTTGCATTAAGAAGGAATTGAGTAGACAACCTACTTTATGTAAATATTAATGACGACTTTTTAGACTCGAACTCGTGATATGTATGTATGATTAGTGATAAATTAAAGGCATGATATATACCATTTTTGTAGTGGAGTTGAGTAGATAATCTATCTTATGTAAACATTAATGACAGTTTTTATGACTCGAAGAACTCGTAACCAACATGTATGATTAGTGATAAATTAAAAGCATGATATATACCACTTTGAAGTGGGTAGGAGTTGAGTAGACAACTTTTATTTAAACACAAATGGCTTCTCCGCAACACCCGTTTCCTTTATATTATGATTAGTAGTAAATTAAAGGCCTGATACCACTTTTGCAGGGTTTCCCAGTGCAAAGGATTTATAAAAGGGTCCACAGAGAAGTCACTGCAAAAAGCTTCTCCAAACGATCTCTTCAAAGTTCACTTTCACACCCTCACATTAATATGCTTCTTATCTTCGTACCAGTAATAAAACCATAGTAAATCAAAACCATAACAAAAAGAGCCAAAACAAAAAGAAAAAAGAATCCCATCTCTCTCTCTATGGACTTCAATCTGAAGCAATGGAGAAACCAGCAACATGAGTCAGAAGAACAAGAAACACCAACTTCTTCTGCAAAAATACCAAGACTTCACCTTGACTTCGACTCTGTTTCTGCTTCTGATTCTGATTCTGCTCTTCCATTGTTTGTATCTGAACCAACAACTAAATTGTCAGATTCAACAACCACTACTCCTACCAAATTTCCCAGTAAGAATAAACTTTATGTTTTTTTCTTGCTTCCAAGTAATGTTTTGAGCTTTTATTGTTAGGTATTACATGTGATTTTTTTAATTTTTTTTTTTGCTTTTGTTGGAATAGAGATGGGAAGTAGTTACTTCAGCTTGGGCCAGTGGCAGGAGCTTGAACTGCAGGCTTTGATATATAGACATTTTATAGCGGGTGCACCTGTTCCTCCTGAACTCCTACATCTTGTTAAGAAAAGCATTATCACTTCTCCTTCTTCATATTACTTCTCTCATCCCTTTCAACAGTATCCTCATTACCAACAGACCTGTAAGTTGCTTTCTTTTTTTAGTTTACTTGGGAAAATAATAATCCTTTCTGCCCTTCATTTTGGTGTGTGTGTGTGTGTGTGTTGACTTCTTTGCTATTTTCTTGGTTTTTAAACATTTGGAAAATGAATATACTTCCTAAATTTCTGTTCTTGATCTGTATCTCTCTAAGTCCTTTGCCAATGTTTTGAAAACCTTATTACTTTGACTTATATAAACACAATATAAAAGCCTTTAGTAACATAAAGTTCTTTTCCAGAAGTATTTTCTTTACCTACTTTTTGGACCAATTTTTTCCCTTAAAGAAACAAATCCAAATTCAAATGCCTCAGTGTTAATTAATGCCTTCATGTGGTTGATATGAAACTATTCTTAATATACAGGTATAAGCTTAGGTTAATGAGCTCAACCGATCTGTACTTCTACTGCATTCCAAAAATATTTCTGGCATATTTTTGTTATAAATGATGTTTTCATTCAGAGTTTAACTTCTTTAATTTGATAAGGCAAAAGTACTTTAGACTATTTCACCTATAATATAATAGCCCTAATCAAGGCTAAAGTTATCTTGTAAAGTAAGATGCACCAGGTGTCCTAATCAACTATATTTAACTGTCCATAAAAAAGTAGGGTTAATAACCTGGGAAATAAGACTAGTTTACCTGCTACTATTGATTAAATCATTTCATTTATATTTTCTGCTTGAGCTCAAAGAATATATAGAAGTGAATTATCAACAAATTAATGTAAATTTCATTGAAGTGATGCAATCAGGTTACTGGGGAAGAGCAGCAATGGATCCAGAACCAGGGAGGTGTCGTAGAACAGACGGGAAGAAATGGAGATGTTCAAGGGATGTTGTGGCTGGCCAGAAATACTGCGAGCGCCACGTTCATCGTGGCCGCAGCCGTTCAAGAAAGCCTGTGGAAATTCCCACACCTGCCATTAATGGTGGTAAACTCAACACTAGTACTACTGTTTCTCACCAAAACTTGGCAAAAATGGCTGGCCATTCTGCTGCTGCTGCTGCTGCTACTCATTTTTCTATATCTGGACCTTCACCTTCCATTCAAACTCTTCATCTCAATCAAAGGTATATTTCTTGAATTGTTTAAGGTTTCGTTTAATCTTCTTTTTGGTGTCTTTTTTGTTCATTATTTCTGCAGTTTGTTATGGCTTTTTTATTACTCATTCTGGTTCTTTTTATCTGTACCTTAACATCTTGGCACATCAATTAAGAAAATCATTTGATTGCATTAATTAATTAATTAATTAATTAAATAACTCTCTGTCTCAAATTATTTATAAAATTTCTCTTTTACACGTTCTTAATAAAATATTATTTATGAGGGATTTTGACTATTTTACCCTTATTTATGTCGTAACATATAATCTCTCTTCGTTAAATATTTATTTTATTTATGTGCCATTTCTAGCTTTTACTACTAAGGGTAAATTGAGAAAAAAATAATTAATTTTGTCTTGAGTTTTTAAAACTACAAATAATTTGAGATAAATTTAAAGGGAGTATATTCCTTCTTGAAATAGAATGGTGGAATTTGAAAAAAAATTAATCTCTGAAGTTTTCTAAAGTTACAAATATCTTGAACCAAATTATTTTGGCTGAAGTTGAATTATTATTATTACTATTATTATTATTATTATATTTTTGGGGAGGAAAAGGCAGTCTTGGTCCTTGGACATGGGAATGATTTGCCATTTCTTGGAAGACTGTAATGTATCTGATCTCAGTTTATTAATCTAGTTTTTATCTTGTGAAATATACACTGATTTATGTGCAAGTTTCTGAAATTATTGTTCTTCCTATTCATTGTTTTTTAGTAATAACTCATTTTCTCAGTACAAAGTGTTACTTTGTGCAGATTCTCTTTACTGGTTTTTACAAAAGAGAGATGACAAGAAGTTCAATTATGCATTAAAGCATTGAACTTTACCTTTTTTTTCTTAAAAGGACCAACAAATATCCTTCATTATTATCTTCTTCCCCATCCTCTCTTTTTTTCCCTACCACCTCCAAAGAGACATCTTTGTATATAAGTGTTAAGTGATGCTTGTCTCCCAACGGGGAGAAAATCTAATATTAAACCTTGATCAAATAATTCCATTTTCTCTAATTTCCTTTATCCTATTTTTTTCTTCCTTTTTGCCTTATTGATTGGCAAGGTCCACTTATTGAGTTATTCTTGGATTTTTAGAATCTATTTAAGATTGTTTTGGCCCACTTTCATTTTTTTCTTTCTAGGTACCCCACATGGTGCTGCTACTTTTTTGTTTGTGGGTAATAAGATTTCACCCTATCCAGCTGTTATGATTATTGGAGGGAATGAAACTGTATAGTCGCTCTCAAAATAATATACAAAATATATATATATATATATATATATATATATATATATATATATATATATATATATATATATACATTTTTGTATGTTATATACAGAATATATACAAATTTTATACACTTTTGCTGCTACCGAATATAAATAGTTTCTCACACGGGTTAAAAAGTGATTTTGCCATGTTTATTTGTACATTAAAAAGGTTCCCCTCCCTATGTACTAGATGTTTTTTTACAGCTTTTTACTTCAATTTGTCCCCTGCTTGATTTGGGCTGGGCTGTCATGATGTTGATTTGTAGGCCATCTGAGTCCAAAAAGGGTCCACTAGAAGCCCAAAAAGATGTTGTATCTTCTGATGGCAAATCCAGTGGGCAAATCCTCCGCCAATTTTTTGATGATTGGCCTAGCCAACTTCAAGAAGTTGACAATGTTGGAAGCAACTCAAGCTCAGTAGCTTCTGCTACCAGCCTCTCCATTTCAATGCCCGGAAACCCCTCGTCCGACTTCTCGTTGAAGCTCTCAACCGGCGGAGATGGCTATAACACTGACGCTCAAGTTGGTAATGTTCAACGGTCTGCATGGCGAACTTCAATGGGTGGTGGGCCACTTGCCGAGGCCTTAAGGTCATCGACGACTAACTCGTCCCCAACCAGCGTTTTGCATCAGTTGCCACGAGGTAGCACGTCATTGACATAACTGGTAATGTTGCTGTCATTTGACCAGGAGCTAAATGCATCGGACTGCCCTTTTTTTGTTTTTTGGTTTTCCTTGGTTGTGCTGTTGTTTACTGTTCTTTTGCACTTGAGCATTCACTATCAGCTGTACAAATTATTGGTTTGAGTTTGTATGATATGATGAATGCTTTGGCTATTTTGTAAACCAAAGTTATATGCATTTTGGTTAATTTTACCATCAATTTGATGTATTTGGAACTTTACTAGTGAACGTACAGTTCCCATAACAATTAGGTTCAACCGAACCTGCCTCATGGCCCAAATTATTGGACAAGCCTACAGCCTCTTTTACCTTCAAATTTTCTTATTTTTGTATTCATTTTTTCCACTATTTTTTAAGGAACGAATTTAGGCAGTCGTTGTTTATATCATGTTAACTAATTTTATTCGAAGGGTCATAAATTAAAATTATATTTCTATTTTAGATAATTTAACATAGTATGACTCAAATCGCAGCTTAAGAAAAAAAATGAATACTTTCAATATGTCACAATAATACTTCAATATATTTCTCTGTTTTAATTAGAATGAATATACTATAAGAAAAAAGGGCTTACATTATTAAATATTTTATTTATATTTAAATATCTGGGTTTGATGATAGTCTATAAACGTGAGCTCAATTATAAATGTGATAATTGGTTATTGTGTCGTACACTCTATGTGCTTGGTGGGTCTAGTATGGCGATGAGTATAGGCTCAACCCGAAGAGGGCAATAATAGGAGGGTTCATTAGGGTTTCATTAATTACAGTTAGACCCCTCGATCTCTAGTTCTGAGTTATTTTAGAACTGATAGTTATCCCATTGACGCCACCATATTGGAGAAAAGGTAATAAAGAGGAAGACCTAGTCCTTCGTCAATCCACGATATGGCTCAAATAGGTAAGCAACCGTTCTTGCTAATCTAGATTTACTTTTTATCTTAATATCATGTTTGATCTTGGGTTATAATATGTCAATATTCTAATATATACTTTCAAAACTTTTCTTTAATTACTTGATCTGATACTGCTAATCAGTCGATCGTCTAGATCATAATCTACAGAATGCAATATAGTTAACTACGCCAACTAACTGGAGACGGTTCATGCGTACATGCTTGTTTAGCATTTGGTATGACGAAAATTATCTTCCAATAAATTTTTTTTCCTTAATGGAATCATTTTCAAGAGTTAAATTACATTAAATTCTTTGAAAAAATTTCTTAAAAGAAAGAAGATTTTCAGCCAAAAGTGGGAAAATTACATAAAATCATTTGAAATATATTCTCCATATCATATGATTCAGCCAGTATTTAGACATATCGCTGACCTTCTATGCATAAATATAATATCAAGACTATTCTTATACGCACCTTCACCTTCTACAATAATTTTGTCACATATTTTATTTTTTAGTATTTTTTATTGTTCTAAACAATAGCGCATGCATAGGGGAATTGGACCAACACCTTTGTTATATGAAGTTTGGGAGAAAGAGGGCATATCCTCTATTCTCTCGGGGAAAAGCATAAGTACCACCAATCTATGACCGTTCCAACAAACACATTTTTTTTTTATGAGATCTTATTATCCCCTGAATGTTTTTGAAGTGAAATTATTGTCACCTTAAATGTTGACATGGCAAATTGGGTGTATTTCACTCTCTTTAAGAGAGAGAAGCCCAAAAATTTACTCACTAGTGTTTTTCCTTTCTTTTTTCTTTTCTTAATCTTTTGTCTTTTACTTTTCTTCTCCCCCAAATTACAAAGTCACCATTGAAAAGCATTTTTAATTCTGTTTATATGTACAAGTGTCATCTTTTTATTGGATATTACACTTAATTAATTATGACATAAACTTAAACTAACATTTTTTCCCTCTTATTTTCGAAAATATACAGTCCTTTTCTTAATAATTCAACAACGACGACAAAAAAAATTATCATATGGAAATATCATCTTCTAAACCGAAATCGAAATCGGAGAATTAAAATTTTGATATTCAGTGATGTCATGGTGTTGCTATTAGTCATGAAAGAATAGAATAATAAATCAAAATAAGAAACATAATTGAGAGAAAAAAAAGAGAGTAATAAAATATACACATGGCAGACGAGTGTGTTTCACCTCCCAAGAAAAATCTGGTTATGACATTTCAAGGAGATATTTATTCCACTTTAGAATAGTTCAAGAAAGTAATAAGACCCACGTAAAGAATATGTGTGTAGTTGGAACTTCGGTCATGGGTGGGAAACACTTATGCCTTTTCCCTATCTTATTCTATTAGGCTCTTAAAGGAGACTAGGTGCATTTTTCCCAGACACATCAGCTAAAGAAATCCAAGTAATATGGCATAATCAAGCAGACTACAGCATCCAATATGCTAAGTAATTTTTACTGAGCAAAATTTTTTCGTGATGTAGATAAGAACCACTTGTTGTTCTTGACAATTTACATTATAAATTAGATATCTGTTTCAACAAGGGACAGGAGCAAAGGATACATCACAACCAGACAGTAAACGCCAGTATTGTTAGAACAGCTCAAATTCAAGATGTTCTCCTGTTGAACTATACTCCAGAAACTTTTTGCTCTTTTCCTGAAAAGCTACTTTTGAAACTCCAGGTACTTGAGGTGGAATGGCGCAGCGTATCAGTGCCCAATTCAGGCCATCAAAGAAAGGGTGTCTCTTAATCTCAGCAGCTCCCGTCTCTGTTCCCAATCGATTCTCAGGCTCCTTTACTAACAACCCTCTGATAAGATCCCTTGCCTGAAAACTGACAATCGGGCTGTCAGGAAATCTGAGGTTCTGCATAACTACATTCGCCAAAGTTTCTTCATTTCCAGCACCTTTGAAAGGTGTCTTCCCGTATAGAAGCTCGTAAAGAAAAACACCGAGAGTCCACCAGTCAACAGCACTCCCGTGGCCTTCTCCTTTAATGATCTCAGGAGCCAAGTATTCATGTGTACCAACAAATGAGTTGGACCGAGCTTCTGTTGGCTCCACCACGAGCTGAGGCAATGATCTGTTAAGAGATGCAGCTTCAGCTTTTAGCTTTCTTACTCTTGCAGAGCCAGGAAAAATTCTGGGGCTAAAGCAAGAAACTTGACATGATGGACCCGCACAAAAAGGATCAATGCAGTTGGATCCTGCGCATGGACCAGAAATCCGTGGAGCTTCTATTCCTAATGAGGATGATTGAAGAAGAGTGGGATTGACAGAACATCTGAGTGAGAGGTCAAAATCAGTAAGCATGATGTGACCATCTTCTCGGACTAGAATGTTTTCTGGTTTCAAATCACGGTAAACAACTCCTAGCATATGCAAATACTCCAGAGCAAGGAGGACCTCAGCAACATAAAACCTGCAATTACAATGAGTTAGAACGATCTTAATGACTAGCGCATAAACGGATGTGGAAGCGAAATGATTAATAAGATGATGAATAATTCATCTAAGTTTGAATATTGTGGATATTATTCATGATACAGAATAAAGTTACTAGCTTCTGTTAAAGCATGGCTGGAATTGATTTGTACATTCTCAACCTGGTTAAGATAATGTACAATTCATTTTTGCTTAAATATTATAGATAAATATTCATGATGCGGAATATAATTACTAGCTGCCACAAAAACTCGGCTGAAACTGAGTTGTACATTCAGCCAAGTTAGGAAAAGCACAACCACTAAGTCATGATAATGAATTGCGGGGAGGGGGAGGGGGAGGGGGAGGAGCCATCTGTCTTTTATGATGTTGACATATCGACTGGTCAATAGATAGATCCACATGGCAATTCAACAAGTAGCATCCAATAAACGGAGAAGATATTTGATATCTCATGCATAAGAGAACCTAAACTCAGTACTACGTGTCTAATGTAACTAGTGAGAAAAATCCTGGGCCATAGAAGAATTAAAATTATCCGTTAAGCTAGTAGTCTTGTGATATGGGAAGGGTCTTTTATGCTGAAGACAGAGCTCGTTAAACTTTCCTACAGTTAAAAAGACAGCTACCAAAGCAAGCCAGAATTTTTAATCTTTCCAACAGTATATAAAGACATAGCTACCAAAGCAAGCCAATATTTTTAAACAGCAGCCCAAAGTTCTTCATTTCCATGTAAAATTCCCATGTCTTCGCTGAAACTATTGATCAATTTTCTGCAGAATCCAGATTTTGACACTGCATCAACACAAATTAAACAAAACCTAGAGAACCACGAACAGAAGTCCAATCAAATAAGTTCCATTCAGCCTTTAAAAGCACAGTTCTGACACAAGTGTTTTCTTTTAAATTTTTGTTTTTCTTTGGGAAGGAAGGAGGGGAGGGTTGATTGGTGAGGGAAAGAGGATATACCTAATCAGAAAATGCATGTGTATTAAAAGAATTTATCTTATCTCATTCATAGCTACAACATATAGATAGGTCCTATGGTCATGCCTTACCTAGCCTTAATTTGTTCGAGTCAATAAAGTTACTAGCAAGTCTAAGCCCACCGAGACTTAGAGGTGTCTGAATTATGGGAAGCCAAAATCTTATGGGTCTATAGATGGGCGATAATCAAGAGAGGGTAGGCATATCATATTAGAAATGAGTGCATAAACACTAACCCATACATCAACCCATTTGAACTAATGAAATTTTGCAGGTCAAAAGAAAGAGAAGTCTTTAAATGTTATGTTTATGGTGAACCAAGTTATTTCCAAAGAAAACTTCATTTTTCACAGGTATTTTCCAGCAAAGCTTCATCCACAAATATGATTAACGTTAAGTAAGATCTACTGCATTGGAGCACATCATACCTTGCTGCTGGCTCAGAAAAGTATCGGCTTGGCTGCTTCTGCCGAAGGACATGCAAATCACCACCTGAGCAGAACTCCATAACTAAACATGATAAATTGTCTGAAGTAAACTGCGCATAGAGTGTTGGTAGGAAAGGATGATCCAGGATTCGTAGAATCTCTCTTTCAGTTTGGGCCCTCGGCATTTTTTTCCTTCTGGCCAGATATTCATTATCCATAACTTTTATTGCAAACAAGCAATTAGTTTCAAGCAGCTCAGCAAGATAGACAGTGCCAATGTCTCCGCAACCAAGCTTCTTCAATAAATTGAAGTGACTTAACCCTAAGAATCCATAATGTTTCCTCACCTGATTGATAGCCTCCCACCTGCCATCCTTAGACATGTGCGGTCTGTTCCCAGAAAAGGATCCGCTTAGGTTGCTCTCTTCACTGATAGTTGTGCTAGTACTATAATCACCAATACTACTCTTTGAGCTTTGAGAGAATTCTCCTTGCTCCCTAGATTTTGATGTCTTGTTGAATTTCAAGACAGGAATACCGACATTGTCGTAGCCATTAGCAGCACAGCTAATGCTATTTTCACTGGCTTCGACGGTCATACATCCAGAGATTTGCTTTGCGGGTTCTTTATTAGATTCCTTCCCCACACCCTCGAGAGTGCACTGGCATCTCTGGCAGATAAGTTGACTAGGTGATTCTGTGGAACCATTTATTTCATAGCATAGATTAAAAGTGCCAGATGCTAGTGCTGCCTCCTCTTTCAATTTCTTCTTGCCAAGATATTTGTTTTTGACTGGAGGCTTTACGGAATGATTGGTGCTTTTTGTTGATTTGGTCTCCTTGTTGCCTCTTGTCACACTTGACGAAGGCACCGTCTGCAACCTGCCTTTCCGTCTCAGCTTTAGAGCTGCTTTGTTTGCTACTCTAAACGATGTCACCACATTTCTCTTCAGATTATCTGGCGATCTTTTTGGTACAGACATCAATATAACATTACTAGACTCACATGAAGATGAGGAAGGAACTGCAGTTTGGTTTTTTCCCTTAGTTGATGCAGTTCCTAGTGATTTCATCTCATGGTTGTTTGATGCTTGATTCAAATTTTCATGGAGACCGGGAGTTGTAATCTGTAAAGCTTGTACAGCTACCAACCTAGGAGAAGAAATGGCACCTTGGTTTGAGGACTTCATGGGCTCTTTAAGGTACTGAGGCATCACGTCGAAAGAGCCTGAAATGCTATCCGCGGGTCCTGTCTTCTCATTTTGCACTAAAATTGATTCTGCCCACTTAATTACTGGTTTATCACCAATTCGAGGTGAAGAGAGAGCACTTTGACTGGTTGACCTCATCTTGGCTTCTGGAGGCTGTGGAGAATCTTTCTGGTGGGACGTGGACTCTGTACTTTTAATACTCAGTTTACTAACATATCGTGGAGAAGAAAGGGCACTTTGACCTGGTGACTTTAGCCTGGCCTCTTGAATATGATGAGGCACAGAGCTAGACGTGCTCTCTGCTGGTACGACTCTCCCATTCTGGTGCATGCCGATGGATGATTTAATGGCAAATCGTGGAGAAGAAAGGGGACTATGGTTTGCTGACTTCACGTATCGTTCTTGGGGTTTATGGAGCACCTTGTGGAGAGATCCTGAAATGCTTTCACTTGTATCTGCAAACCGCGAAGAGCATGTTATCCGTCCAGCTTCTAGAACACTAGGAGAACCTGGCGGCTTTGATAATCGCTTCATTGCAGCCATTTCTGCCGCCTGAGAAATGCATAAACCCCGAAGTGCCTGCTTTAGAGAAAGTGGATCAGAAAACCCTGTTACCGGAGAATGAGATCCACCACCCCTCATTGGCCTTTTTGAGGCATCTCTTCTAACTTTATCTGTCAAATCCAGACTCTTCGATGTTCTTACATTGATTGCTTCGAAGAGCTGATTGATATCATCTTCTAAGAATTTACTGGCTCCTTTTCTAACCAGAGGTGGCTTCTGCTTTCTGTCCGGTTCAACTGCTTGATGAAACTTTTTGGAATGCTCATCCTTTGACTCAACAATTTCACAATTGCCACGAAATGAACCCATCATTTGCTGGTAATTAGACAAATGAGCAAGCACTCAGCACTTCAAAGGTAAATCATAAAAGCTTGATCTGAACCATCTTTCAAAAGCCAAACACCATGCTGACCGTGGCATCATTCATCACATCGCACAAAATTTCTAAGCTCCATGAACTCCGGTTTGATTCAGTCATTTCGATATCCATCCTTGACCCTGTAAATACAATTGAAGATCTATATTAATAATCAAAGCACCACCAGCAATCTTCCTTACTAATCAAACTCATACATATATTAAACCAGAATAAATACTATTACCTCTTAGACCACAACACAAGAATAAAGAAATGAATGAACAAGCTTTTCATAAAACAGAGAATGCAAATGAAAAGCTCAAAATTTAATAATTTGGATAAGCATTTTCAAGAACATTTGCAAATAATCTCAATTTTATAAAAGGGCAGCCCGGTGCATAAAGCATCTCGCGTTCACGCAGGGTCCGGGGAAGGGCCACACGGAAAGGATCAGTGGCTCATTACACGGCTCGAACCCGTAACCTATAGGTCACACAGAGACAACTTGACCGTTGCTCCAAGGCTCCCCTTCAGATAATCCCAATTCTATGATCCCAAAAAAGCATTTTCTATAGTTTGAGGTCCAACATTCCATGTATAACAAAAGTAACTCTTGCCATCAAATCTGTTTAATCAAAGTTACTGATATTGTAGAGTACCTGCATCCCATAAAATTGCACAACCCCTAATGAGATATGAAATCATCTAGTCTAAGACCAACCATCAACTTTTCATCATACAATGAGCCAAATCCAATAATAGAGAAACACTCAGTTCAAGCATAGATCCATTTCAATTAAAATAACCCCATTACTCAAAAATAATAAAGATTACAACTTTCAAGAAAAAAAAATGATATTCCTAAGTGGGATTTATTTTTCAAATTCCTTCACTATTTTTCCCAACTTCCTAAAAAGGTTGCAATTTTTAGTACAAATCCTAAAGCAATTAAAGTAACTCATTAATTTTTTTTTTTTTTAAAAAACGAGAGATTGAGTAGCTTAAAAGTCAATGCAAGGAAGTTAAACTCAGAACAAACATTTTACGGACAAACCCTTTAAGATTTAACACATAATGAGCATCAATAATGAGCAAAAGTTCAAAGCAAAACACAATAGCAAATCAAGAAAATAAAAAGACGGCATTTTACCTTGAGAAAATGATGAAAACCAGAGATCTAAAGCTCTATACTTTCACAAACAATACTCTGAAGAAATGCTAAGAAGAAAGAGAGAGGAGAAAGAAATAGCAATACAGTGAAGAGAGATGAAAAGAGTGCTGTTTCTGTTTTTCTCTCTGTATATTTTTCTAACATCTATGGTCCTTTCTTGGAGTGTATAGAGGACATGTGGGCTTCCACTCCCTGCTAGTAAAACGGGTCCCACATATATATTTTTTAATTTTGGGTTCGAATTTCTATTTTTTAACTTTCAATTTTCTTAATTTCACATATTTCTTTAGTTTCAATTTATGTGGTGATTTTGATTGAGCATAGAATTAAAAAAGAAAAAGTAAGATTTCTGATTTAAATAAATTGTATATTAATAATTATAAATTATCTCATCAAAAGTGAAATAAAAATTTTAACATTAAATTATTTTTAAAATATAAAAAACTAATCATATTCTTTAGAATAGATTAAAAAGATAATATCTCATCACATAATTTGGAATGGTAGGAGTGACATTTTATGTGACACAATTACTAAGATTGAAGTTTAAATTTTTGAGTTGAAGAAAATTCAGTAGATTATTTGGGACGAATTCTTACTTAATTTTCTCAATAATAATAACGAAGGTATGCCAAGAGAAGCTCGAATCAACCGACTGTAGAACAGTTAGCTCGATAAAAGTATATAAAGCTACAAAATGTTTGGAAAAGTTTGAGAGTCGCGTAAATTGTGAGAGAAATGGAAATTTTTTGCAAAGATTTGATGTCTTATTGAAAGTTAATAAATTTGAACTAAATTTTGTTTGTAAATATAATTTTAATGGAAAATAAATTGAAACTTTCTCGTTCAGCATTGGGCTGGGGACAATGCACGTCTTTGCAACGTGCTAAACCTGTAATATCTTGCTTAAAATATTATATACTACAAATCTTACTTGCTTTGGATTCTCCAATCGCTTTCTTTATCTTCCTTAATTATGTATTTATGCTAAGTTCAATGTACTTTTATGCTAAAAATCTGTTAACTAGTGATTCTTTTTATTTTTTCCCAATAGATCTTTTCTCAACCATTAAGAGTTTTCATAGTAAGACTTTTCAATGTTTTGATATTTTTATCTAGGTAATTAATGTTTTGATTGCCTAATAATGTTTTATGTACTAAAACGTATTAGAATTTTTTAGTTAATTGTATCATTTACTATTAAGAGCTTTTATTGTAAGACTTTTCAATGTTTTGATAGTTTTTTCCTAAAAAGAGCTAGAAAAATTACTCCTTCCGTCTCAGATTATCTGTCGTAATTTCTAAAAATAGTTGTCTCGAATTATTTGTCATTTTAAAAGTTCAAGATAATTTTTATTTTATTTTACTTTTAATAGTAATTGTTCTTGAAAATGGAGATAGAACATAAATAGAGTAAATATTTAATGAAGAAAAATTATTATCTTAAGACATAAATAAGGGTAAAATAATTCAAAACTCCTCCTAATGAAATATTTTGTTAAGGGGCGTGTAAAAGGGAAACACGATAAATAATTTGAGACGGACGATGTAGTTAATTGTATTTTCAATAGCCTTAATATTCTTATTCGCATTTCGATAATAGATATGTACTCCCTCCGTTTCAATTTAGATAAGGTAGTTTGACTTGACACAAAGTTTTTTAAAAAAAAGACTTTTGAAATATGTGGTCCTAAAAGCTTGAGGGGTAAAAGCTTTGTGATGTCATAATATTTGTGGGGCTATAAAAGATTTTCATTAAAGGTAAAGTGATAAAATAAAAAGTTAAAAGTTAAATTGTTTCTAAATATACAAATGTATCATTATTTTTTTAACGGACTAATAAAAAAACTTTTTATTTAAATTAAAACGGAGAGAGTAATACTTAATCCGAAAAGTTTTGAAGTGGATCCAAGTAAATAAAAATGATTATTGCTCAGTTTTCATAAATAAAGACTACGCTTCTAAGATACTAGTCCTAATTATTGCGTGAGGATTTATGGTTTTCTTACTTTCTAGGCTGACAATTTCTTCTTTTCACATGTTATTATGTTAATCTTTCATTCAAACGATTAATCCACTTTTCATGGGAATTGTGAAACTTTCACTTAAGTAAATGCAGAATTGATAATACTTTACCTAGAGCCTAACAATTATTGGTCTAAGAAAAAGCAATTATTTGGTTCAAAAAACTACAAATAGATGGAGACCAACCTTGACTTCTTTGATTCTTTTTTTTCTTTCCCGAAATTTTAGAATACAAAAAAAGAATGAATAGGAAAAGTCAGTTCAATAATAGAGAATAGGTGGAGCTAGTAAACAGAGCCATTATGAAGATGTACGAGATCTTAGAATTTTTACTTCTGCTATAATTGATAATGTTAAAAAGTAATTTTCATTCTATTTGAGTAAAATATATACGCAAAAAAGTAAATGGTAGTGCAATATCTTGTTCAAATATTTGTCGGGGGAAGTTGCTATTTTGGGAGAATTTTTTACTCCCCGTTGGAAAACTAATTCAAATATGTTGGCAAAATCATTGATAGTTGTCAATCAAATTAGATTATTCGATAAAAAGTTTCAAGACAAATTCAAGAAGAAAAAAAAAAATAAGTTTAAAGAGTTGCAAAAAAATATGGCACTAGATGAATAAAACTCTTCTCTAAAAGTTGGAGAGGGGTTTTAAAAAGTTGGAAGTTGATTATGTGTTTCAACAAAATTAGGCATTGGTGGCAAAGTGCATCAACGTGAGTTGGATCGCAGACAGGTGTTTCAACAAAATTAGGTTTTGGTGACAAAGTGCATCAACGGGAGTTGGAGACAAGTGCTTCAATAAAATTAGGTATTGGTATCAAAGTGCATCAACGGGAGTTGGAGACAGGTGCTTCAACAAAATTGGGTGTTGGTGACAAAGTGCATCAACGGAAGTTGAAGACATGTGCTTCAACAAAAATTAATTGTTGGTGGCAAAGTACATCAACGGTAGTTGAAGATAGGTGCTTCAACAAAATTGATTGTTGGTGACAAAGTGCATCAACGAGGGTTGGAGACATGTGCTTCAACAAAAGCTGAAGTTGGAGAGAAGTGTCCCAATACTACAAGAAAAACACTGGATGTTAAAGAGAAGTACCTCAATAATTGAAGATTGGAGAGAAGTGCTCAAAGACAAAAGAAAACATATACAACTTTGAATTACGGGAGAATGTTAGAAAACTAATTCAAAATTGTAGTATGAAACATTAATTGTTTAAGATTTGGTTTATTTAATTCACGTCTCAATAGGATTTGTAGTCAGAATTAATATAAGAATAGACATTCCTATTTCTAGTTAAAATAGATTTTGTACTATTATAAATAGGAATATTACTAACTTATTTTAATATGTGGAGGAAATAAAGAATTGTAGGGATCATTCATAAATTTATAAATAAAATATTTTCCTTCACTCCCTCACCCCATTTTAATTTCTAACATATCCATTTTGTTTATCCAAATATTTGACTGATACGAAAGAATAGTAGAAATGAGTTACAAGAACTTGAAATTTATAAATATGTGATTAAAAGATTAAAACCAATAATAGAAAATTAGACAAATCATTGACTTGAAGGAACTTATATGTTCTCTCTAACCGAATATCTTTAGTGTAAAATCTATATTTATATTAAAAAATTAATTAAATATATAAAAATTTAATTTAGAACGCAGTTATTAAAATTTGATTGTAACGACCCAACCGGTCGTTTTGACAGTTAGAATTATGTTCCCCTAAATAAGACTTCGTGTAGGTGCTTTTACTAATTTATGACTTGCGGGGATGGTTGGTTCGGAATTTGGAAGTGATCGGGTTGAAATCGGAACAATTAGTTCCTTACAGTCAACATTTTGAGAAAACGATCTCGGAATCGGGATATGACGATTCCAATAGGTTCGCATGATGATTTCGGACTTGAGCGTATGTTCGAATCGAGTTTTGGATAACCCGGGAGCGTTTTGGCGCTTAATAGTGAAAATCAACTATTTGAAGGTTTAAAGTTCTTTAAATTTGGTTTGGGGTAGGTTTTTAAGTAATTGAAATCCGTTTGGAATTTCGAGTTTGGGAATAGTTTCGTATAGTGATTTAAGACTTGCACGCAAAATTTCGTGACATTACGAGTAGTTTAAGTATGTTTCGGCGTATTGGAAGTAAATTAAAGAACTTGAAAATTTTAAGTTGAATCAATTTGGTTCGAGGTGTGATTCTTAGTTTTGATGTTGTTTTACACGTTCCGTGAGTTCGACCAAGTCCGTTTTATGATATCAAACTTGTTGCTATGTTCGAGCGGGGCCCCGAGGGCCCCGAGTGTTAACCGGACGAGGCTCAGATCAATTTTGAAATTTTGAAGAAGAGCTGGAGCCTTCTGCTTCTGGTACGTGCGCACCTGCACTTGGACAGCCGCAGGTGAGACTCTCGCAGATGCGAGCTTTATGCGCAGAAGCGAAAAGGGAAGGGGAGGCATGCCATCGCAGGTGCGGAATCTCGGACACACCGGCGAACGCACAGGTGCGAGAAGAAGAGTGCAGATGCGGAACTGGGCAGTCAAGATAAGCTCGCACCTGCGAGGCTTTTCCGCAGGTGCGAAAGCCACAGGTACGAAACCCCTGCTTGGCAGAATGTGTTAAAATCGGGGCTCAAACATTTTGAGCATATTTTTCCTCTATTTTCGGGCGATTTCAGAGCTTTTGAGAGGGGGATTTCAACTTACAATTTGGAGGTAAGTTAATTCTACAGACCTTGAGTTAAATACATAGATTATGGGTAGATTATAACTAGTAAATCTTAGAAATTAAAGGTTTAGATGAAAAACCTATATTTTTATTAAAACGAGATTTTAACCACGAAAATGATTATGGAATTGAGTAGAAATTATATATTTGAGTTCTTGAGATTATGGGTAATATTTTCGTCCGAAATCCGGGTACGTGGGCCCGAGGTGAATTTTAGAATTTTTACTGTTTTGGTTAGGGTAATTTATTTAATAGTCTAAATTCGAATTATTGAATATGTATTAATTATTTTGTATAATATTTGAATAGCTTCGGATTTTTCGGCACCGAATTGTGAATTTAACGCGATGTGGTAATCAGAAAGTGGACTTTGAGACGAGGTAAGTCTCTTGTCTAATCTTGTGAGGGAGAAATTACCCCATAGGTAATTAAATTAATAATTGTTGCTAATTGTGGGGGCTACATATGTACGAGGTGGCGAGAGTCCGTGCGTAGCTACTATTAATGCTAAAGTTCGGGTAGTTTAGGATTCAAAGCATGAATTACTTGTGCAAATTATATTTTTTGTTTAATTAATATTATTGATATATATATATATATATATATATATATATTGTGAATTGTTAGGTAAAAATATTAAAAGATGAAAATCTCATATGCTTAAATTTTCTGTTTAAATCAATTAATTGATAAAAGAAATTGTTCATCCTCTCGAATTTATCTTTTAATGAATATACTCTCCTTCTAGAGGTACATAAGAAAATGTCCTCCTTTCTTGTGGAGGGGGCCGGACGCCTCGGAAGGATAGATACATTTATGGATCGCGCCGCATGTCCCTCGGCAGTGTACACGACACTCTGGATCGGGCCGTACGACCTCGGCAGAAATCGTGCCTAATAATAATAATAATTACTCGATACTTTGCTATTTTAATTGCAGCTTGTGAATTTAATTAATAGATTGAGAATTGTTGCATTTGAAGAATTTTAATTGATAAATTGGAAATTATTGGAATTGAAATAATTAATTAACTCTGCTTGTTAAGGAAATTATTGTTATTCCTGTAAATGAGGCTAATTGATAAATTAGAAATTTATTGGAATTGAAGAAATTTAATTATTTCTGCTGGTTAAAGAAAATCATTGTAAATTCTATAAATCATGTCGATCTAGATATTGTTATTTTTATTTTATTTATTATTATTGACTCTTAGTGAGTATCAAAGTCGGTCATCTCGTCTCTACCTCTTTGATATTAGGCTTGATATTTACTAGGTACACGTTATTTTCGTACTCATGTTGCACTTGCTGCACATTTTATTGTGTCGGTACTTATATGTCTAGCGTCCTTGTGGGAGCAGATGTGTGGTTAATAATTGTGGGGACATAGGTGAGCTGCATTTTGTATTACGATCCGCATCCAACGGAGTCTCCTTTAGGATTATTATATTTTTCTGTCTAATTTATATTCTGGGCAGATGCTGTATTTTATTTTTAATTTTCTAGTAAATACTCATGCACTTGTGACACCGGGTTTTGGGAATGGTTGTGAAATTTTTAAAAATTTAGTTGCTAAAAATATTTATCATTTACTTTATGAGTTTTATCTTTATTATTTCATTATAGAAATTTTGATTTCAAAAATACTAAAATTGGTAACTAAGCTAAGTATGTATTATTGGCTTGCCTGACAGTAGTGTCCGGCGCCATCACGACCTTTAATGGATTTTGGGTAGTGACAACATGGTATCAGAGCACTAGGTTCACTTAGGTCTCACGAGTCATGAGCAAGTCTAGTAGAGTCTTGCGGATCGGTACGGAGACGTCTATACTTATCTTCGAGAGGCTACAGGGCTGTTAGGAGCACTTCCCTTCTTGATTCCTCATCGTGCGATTTGATTCCTTTGAGGCTTATGCCTTCATTTATTTTCTATTCAATCTTATGCGACGTGAAACACTTATTATAGATCGAGAATTGAGAATTTTTAATGATACTACAGATGTGGTGCAGGATGTTTCTCCCTGCATAATTGATTGGGCTATTGTCGTCGCCTTATGGAAAGATATTCTGTCATTTCAGCTCAGTAGTTGTACTTCTGAGAGCTTTGAGGCTATGCACATGTTGTTATGATGCTCATGAGTTATTATCGCACAGTATTGATGTGATGGTAGGATGCTTGCCTATGTGTCGGGACAGTGAATGACTTGAAAGGAGGTTTACTTAGTGCATGATTCAGAGATTTGGTATTTTACTTCCGACGGAGGAAAGACAATCAGACCAAGAATGTTTAGACTTGGGTTGATGGAGTAACGAGGCTTGGTATTTTCGAGCGTAGTAGAGTTCTCAAACTGTGATGTGGTGTCATCGTCCTTGTTGAAGGCGTTAAGGTTCGTCGGTGTTATAGTTTTCCTCAACTCGACTTCACTTAGGAGTTGGTGTAGGGGAAGCAGTTGTTAGAGATCGCGGTGTGCAGTGGTTCAGGATCAAAGTAGTGTTCCTAGTATTGATGGCTTGAGAAAGATGATCCTCGGAAAGGTTTAAAGCTGGTAACGACCTATTGGTTCAAGTGCTACAGAGACGAATTTTTAGTTAAGGCAACAACTGGGCAGCTAAGGATGAGGAAGGACATGTGGAAGGTGTCTTGTGGTGGTTAAGTTCCTAGAAGGCCAAGTGTAAGAAAACAGAAGTCGAGTAGTTGCTTAAAGGAAATGGTTGACCAAAGTGAGAGAGTGGCAAGGTAGCATATGGGTTACGTGGTAGGATAACGACATGGCTTGAGGAATGTTTGAAGTGATTTGGGATTTAGGATGGACAGTGACTGGGTCTACGGACTTAAGCTATAATATTAAATGTTATATTGAGGAAGATTGGATACAACAGGAGGGAGTTGATTGATATGAAGAAGGATACAACATGACTTTGGATTGGAATGTATTGTCGCACCTTTAGTTGACGTCCATGAGGAGTGAACGGTCTGGTGCAGCTGGTGAATGAGATCGAACTCAGGATGATCAACTGATTTTCGTAGTAATTGCACCCAGTGCAGCGACGTTGGAATATGTCGGCATGTAATTTTCACAGGTGGGTTATCTCTTGTGATCAGGTTAGCGGTCGCGTAGTGTTGACGAAGCTTCTGCGAAGAATTCTACTGGCTACCCGGTAAAAGATTTGATATGTAACTGTGGTTAGTGGTTCGGAGTGTTTATTAAAGGTTAATAGAAGGATTTTGAGAAATTTGGCGAGTTGTGTGTGCAGGATCATGTCAACGATGAAGAAAGAATCTCGGTGGATTCCAGAATTTTGTAATTGTAGCTTCAAGCTAAGTGGGAGAGCCCCACAGTTTATGATTGGATTGCGTAGTGTCAACTTGTGCGGTTTCTGATTTATCGGTGTATTGGTGGGTCATTTCAACTAAGGAAAGAAAATATCAGTGGTAATTTGAGCAAAGGATTTGGGGAATGTGTGTCATATTTGGCCTTATCGATTCATATTCAGGCTTTGGGAAGACTCAGAGTTTATGCTTCGTGTAGATGTAATGCACAGGGAAAATGAGACTGTCGGGTTTTCCTTGAGAAAGTGTCCATGTGCTAGCAGGGCCTTGGATTTGATCATGTTTGGGAACAAGTCAGAGCAAGTGACTCTCAATAACGGTCTTAGTGGGTTCAAAAATTTAAAGTACAGTGCCTAAGGATCTTGAGTCCGTAGTATGGTTGAGTATCGAGTTTTTGCAGCAGATTATGAAACGGGGCTTGGAGTACTCTACGTTATCTTCAGGTTGTGGTGTAGCATTTGAGAAACGGAAGAAAATAACTTCGGATTCATAAAAGAAGTATCAGAGTGAGTGTACCAGTTAAAGATGTAAAAGTGTGCACAAGGAGGGGCATGAGATGATTCATGGATTTTGAAACAACGTGGTCTCGTGAAATAAGGTCACTCGGGATGAGTGCGAATTTGAGTTCGTGATGTAATGAATGGAGCTATTATTATTTCTAAGGCAAGTTGAGAATAAATTGAGAAAAGACGGGTCGGCTAACAATGGTTGAATTGGCATGATAGTGGCAATGATCAGTTCCTTCAGCGCATTGAGTTATGCATGTAATTTGTGGCGGTACGTGCGAGGATTGACGGCTGCCGTAATTGATTTTATTTGGTAGAATTCAAGTATTATGGCATGTTATATGTAGAGGGATCCCAGAAGAGTTATGGTGGTTTAGACTACTACTTGAGGCCGGTAGTTTCAGCGAATATGGGAATTCAGTCGCATGTTGCAATGGTTCTCTTGAAATGAGTTAAGAATAAGGTTTCTATATGATGAAGTGTTTACCCTATTAGTGGTTCGGGAGTTATGATAGAATTCTTGTACTCCTGCGCATTTGCGTGATTTAGTGCACTAAGTAGCATGGGATTCGAAAGTTGAGGATTCAAGATTTCGGTTTGGTGTTGACAATGATGTCATGAGCTCGAATGAGCATGAAAAGGATTTAGATGTTTAAAGTAAGATGGTATTGTTTTCGGCATCACCTCAGGTCGATGTCCGGTGTAAGACACCTTGTGTATTGATTTGTGGATTCTTGTTATGCTTTACAACATTAGTGTAACCGGTGGCATGGATGCGGAGACTTGTTACCTGGTGCAGAAGGTCGTGGGAACGTGTCTCACGAAAAGATTGTGTAAGAGTGGCATGTAGTCACTTAATTGAGTGAAGATTTAAACCAAGTATGAAGATTGTGGCGATATTGCTAATTTGAGAATTTATGCCTGGAGGGCGCTCAGTTCATTTGGTTGTGGACTGTGAAAGTTTGTTCCGGTTATGATGGATGTTCTTGTGTGTTATGGGAAAAAGGATCATTATGGATCCTCGAAGGGTTATTAGCCTAGTATGGTGCGATCAGAATTGGCTTGAGATCTCTGGATGGATTTAAATATGAATATGGGCTCTATATCAGGCCAGATGTGTTTATTCAGCATAGCGCTCCTTGTGGAGGAGTATTCGGACGTTGGATGTCGTTTCGTCATCGGCTATTTCATGTAATACTATATTGTGCCGTGAGAGTTATGAAACAGCTTGATAAATTTCTTATGTGTTGAGGTTCCATGTATCGATGGTGTTATGTGAGCAAGATGGCTCTCGAGATTCAGATCATATATCGCACCTTAGTTGTGCTTGAGTTTTGTAGTGTATGACGCTGTTGGTCCTTCCAGGGATGGTATTATGCACTTAGCATGCTTGTATCCGATATTCGGATATTTTGTAGTAATGAGCATTCTAGATTAGTAAGTATTTCCTTATAGATTCTTTTTGTGCGGATCGGGTGGCACGCCGCAACAGTGTGATGTCGAGTGCAGTCCCCTATATTCTATTTTGTGTGTCTTGTATCCCATTTTCTGAGGAAGGTTCATGACACCTTTTCATTTGTTTAGTTAGTTACGTGGGTTGAGTAATCCTTTCCATAGTTCATTTTCCTTATGTATTGCAATCGAGTCCGTAGCTTATTAGCTCATTGTGGCGTCATATGGGTTTTTTTGATCGTATCTGAGGTGGCTTATTGCCTGGGCAGCTTATACTGGGTGAAACGAGATTATTGGATCCGGGATCAGTGCGATCGGATTATATGAAGTATAATAAAGAGTAAATACCATTATTTAGTTATAATGGGGTGATGATTCTAGTTAGGAGGAGAGACTCAATGATTTGTCGGCTCAGCAGTTGGTTATGAATTTCTACACATTTCTTCCCTCGTGGAAGCATTTTAAGAGTTGGAACAAGACTCGTATGTATCATGGGGTGTGTTGTGAACATCAGATTCGTGGAATTTTGGCTATTGTTATCGGGGGTTGTTATTATGGTCATGTGAATGATGCGGTGCATGGTCTAAATTCAACAAAGGTATGTAATCCAGTATTTGGGCGTCGTGTAGTAATTGATACGGTGTTCGTAGGTTGGAAACAAGCATGGTGGAGAATTCTGGATGCCAGGATTGGGCTCTAAGGCTTAATTGCCTAAATAAAAGGGAGAATCTTCAGATTGGCCCCGGCTAATGTGCTCAACTGGATGTGGTAGTATGTGTAGATGCACGAGGTGTTAAACAGTGATTTTGGACAACTCCGGAACAGTCCTTAGCACGTTCGAGGACGAACGTATATTTAAGTGGGAGAGAATGTAACGACCCAACCGGTCGTTTTGACTGTTAGAACCCTCTTTCCCTAAATAAGACTCCCCTTAGATTCTTTTACTAATTTATGACTTGCGGGGATGGTTGGTTTAGAAATTGGAAGTGATCGGGTTGAAATCGGAACAATTGATTCCTTAGTTTGGCTTTAAAATGGTAAGTTTGAGTTCGGTCAATATTTTGAGAAAACGACCTCGGAATCGGGATCTGATGGTTCCAATAGGTTCGCATGATGATTTCGGACTTGGGCGTATATTCGAATCGGGTTTTGGATAACCCGGGAGCGCTTTGGCGCTTAATAGTGAAAATTAACTATTTGAAGGTTTAAAATTCTTTAAATTTGGTTTGGAGTAGGTAATTGAAGTCCGTTTGGAATTTCGAGTTTGGGAATAGTTCCGTATAGTGATTTAAGACTTGCACGCAAAATTTCGTGTCATTCCGAGTAGTTTAAGTATGTTTCGGCGTATTGTGAGTAAATTAAAGAACTTGAAAATTTTAAGTTGAATCAATTTGGTTCGAGGTGTGATTCTTAGTTTTGATGTTGTTTTACACGTTCCGTGAGTTCGAGCAAGTCTGTTTTATGATTTCAAACTTGTTACTATATTCGGGCGAGGCTCCAAGGACCCCGAGTGTTAACCGGACGAGGCTCAGATCAATTTTG
Source organism: Nicotiana tomentosiformis (assembly GCF_000390325.3). Lineage (NCBI taxonomy): Eukaryota > Viridiplantae > Streptophyta > Magnoliopsida > Solanales > Solanaceae > Nicotiana > Nicotiana tomentosiformis. The sequence goes on along the minus strand of NC_090813.1, from coordinate 17,482,698 downwards.
AAATTTTGAAGAAGAGGTGGAGCCTTCTGCTTCTGGTACGTTCGCACCTGCGCTTGGATAGCTGCAGGTACGACTCGCAGATGCGGGATTTATGCACAGAAGCGAAAAGAGAAAGGAGAGTAGATACGAAACTGGGCACTCAAGCTAAGCTCACACCTATTTTGGCTTTGATATTAGTATTGTTTTGGCTTTTGTCACCCCTATTTTGACACCATTAAAAATGACCAAAACCTTTACGCTTGAATGCAATCGAAACAAGGACAATCAATTTAAGAATGAGAGCTCAACAATGAACGAACCCTTCGACATTCGTGAATTTTGGGTAGGGAATTATAGATACATGAAATGGTAGCCATTAAAAACATCAAAAGACTGAGAGACAAAGTAGTTAAGATTCACTTTTTTTTTGGTTTTTCCCCGGTGTTTGGTATCCGTATTGGAGCCCGACTATATCCGAATTCGCGTCGCGTAGGGCCCCATTCGGGAGAAAGTGCTCCATACCAAGGATTTTTTCATACTCAAGGCTCGAAACCGAGACCTCTGGTTAAGAGAAGAGTAGTCTCATCCACTGCACCACATCTTTATGACAACAAAAATTGAACCAAACCAAATAAGGTAACGCCCTCCGTCTCATTTTAACTGTCGTTTTAGCTAACAAATTTTGTTCCAAAATAATTTTCATTTTAGAAATTCAAGATTAAATTTGTTAATTATTTTCAACTACACCCTTAATACTCCTTAAAAAAAAGTAATAGTTCTGTTACATGCTATTTTGGTAGAGTAATAAGTACTCAATTCTCAAAAGGCATTTAATCAGAATAACTTAGTAAAGTATACATTGCATTTTTTAATGGACGTGAAAAAGAACTAGTTAAAATGGGAAGGAGGAAGTAGCTTTTTTCCATAGGAATATATTTGTCATTTAATGGACAATAATTGAACAAATAAGTTTGATACATTTGTGAAATTTGGAACTTACTCTTTTGTGCCTCTGAAGGATTGTCGGCAAATAGATGAGAAAAAGGAGAAAAAAAATCTTTTAGACAAATCATGTTGTGCAATTATTTCAATTTTTTTTTAAAAAACGATGCTTATACCTTCTCGTATGCAATTATACTTAGCATAGATAATTAAGCACTTTTCTGGTTTCTATAGGTTAGAGTTAAATACAGCAAGCTGAAATTGGATGCGTTAAAGTTACAACATCTTCTAAATAACCGCAAACTGCAAAATTGCTTCCACGTGGCAAATAATATATCATGAATTAAAAAAAAAACGCTGAAATTTTATAGTTTCAAATTAAGTTAAACTTTATTGGTATATCGAACAAGTATATGCTCTCTAGAGGGCATTAGTTAATTATCGAATATTCAACATTTTCTATGGACCTCTAGGATTCTTTGAGAATGACAAGTATAAATTAATACTGCTTTCACTTTATTGGTGCACTGCAACTTTCCAATTTCAAAATCATAAAATGCTGGGAATTGAGAGTAACTAAGTTTAATTTAGAGCTAAATATTATATTATAAGTTAGAAATGTAAGGTTTAATTCTCAATTTCTCATCAGATTTTCTTTTTTTTTTTTGTCATTTTCTTTCAACTGTATGAGATGCATTCCCTCCATTTGCTCGAAGAAGGATGAAACTTAAAAAGTTTGTAATTACTCTTAATTTAGCCTCTAGATATATAAATCATTTTTAGAAATTAAGAAATCATTATACGAATATTAAAAGTTATATTATGTTGATTTTCATAATCCAGTTGTTGCTATTCTTTTTATGATGAAAGGAGTAGTATTTTAATCTCTTGGCCCAAATATTAGTTATCTTGATAGATTGAATTTATTTCAAAATATTTGACACTCTAAAAAATAAGAATTAAGCCTTATATTTTTTTAAATCTATCTCTAATTAGTAACGTACTAACTAAACGAGATATTTAAGACAGAGATAAAAGGAGTAGTTAAGACTAATGCTCTTATATGATTAAGATTTTATAAAATATCTTCCTTAACTAGTATGTAAAAATATAGAAGTTTACGAAGTAAATTCCATCCAATAAAGATTGTGGTAGAGTGATAAATATTTATCCATCTCTAATCGGATTGATATAAAGTTATATTTATTAAAAAGCGTTTTAGTTCCAAATATTAGATTTTTTAAAATAAATTTAAATTTAAACGGACATCAATACTGATATCGAATACCGAAGAGAAAAAATAGGTACTACCATCTAATCAAGTAGGTGAGTGGTTCAAAAATTTTTTATGATGGGATCAATAAATAAGTAGAAAAACATGTGGGAAGTAGGAGCTCAGGAGATTGTTAGACTTCAGATACAAAATATTTTGGCGGAATCTGCCATTTTTGGACTCTTATTAGCATTGAGAGTGACTTTTTGGTGTGTATCCCCAGAGGCTCTCAAAAATCCAAAAGAACAATAAATGTTCAAAAAACAAACTGTAGATGATACTATCTATGTTCCATTAATATTTTGCAACCCGTTAAGTTATTATTTAGTTTTTCTTTTTTTATTTAATGTAAGTTTTCGTTGTTTTCTTACATTTGTCAACTAGTAACTGAATTTATCCGAATTGGTGAGATCTATGGCAAAGGCTTATGGGGTACATGAATAACAAGAAAAAAGAGAGGAGAAAATGACATTATAAGTCCTTATATGATGTATATTATTTGACCGTCTAGTTTAAGCTACTTAGAGAAAGAATATTTTTAATTACTTAATTATATTTTTAAAATATATTTTAAAAATATATTTAATTTTATCTTCAATACGCCTCTCACGTATGAGGTTTTATTCTTTTTGATGAGTTAAACACGTGATTTATTTTTATGGCGGTAAAATCGAACTCAAGACATTTGCTTATACTTAAGTATGTGACAATCTCATTTAAAAGATTGATATTTTTAAAAACTAAACATTTAATTAATTAATAATATCTTCAACACAATACATCGATTAATATGCCTTTTCGTTTGTATTTCATACCCTTTGAACATTTTAAATTGAGTTGGTATATAGTTTTTCTATAGGCCCTAGTAAAGTCGGAACTTCTTTTTATGTATTTCGGTTTGCTAAAGGTCTTCTTTTCTAATTGGAATCTACATTTGCTCCCTCCCCTCAAGTTTTCTTCCATTTTGTACGCATATGTCAAGTATGGGGTTGTGTAGGGGTGTACAAAAGAAATTGTCAAATCACACCAACCCGATAATTCGAGTTAAATTGAGAAAAAAACTCGACTATGATTTGATCTGATTTAGTTTGGTACTGGAAAAAAAAATCGACCATATTTGGTTTGGTTTGATTTTAACTAAAAAAAGTCAAACTGAAACCAAACCAAACCAACCCGACATTATATGTATAGAAGTTTTAAATATATTTAATACATAAAAATATTTATGGTAGTGTAGTTTATAAATATTTCTTAAGCTTTTTCATAATTTTATCTTTTAACGTATTATTGTAACACCCCGAAAAATTTCGAAGTGTTTTAAGACCATTAAGAAGATTGGCGGGTGCTAATTATATTAATTCGGGTATGAACAAGACTGATAATTTGAATGATATCAATTGATCATGATAATATATGTATGATGTGCATTTAGAATGGTTTATGGTCTAAGAAGAGCCCTAAGGCTAAATCAAGTTGAAAATTATATGATGGAATAAAGTTTCAAGTGAGTTCGCACAAGGCCTAACGTCAAACGAGCATAACTCTCAATATATGAAGAGTTATATGGTGTATAACCTATCAAATCAAATCCCTTTGAGTCTAGTTTCCAACACATTAAACCGTTTATCATTTGGATATGTATACAAAACGTTATGGCCATTTTACTGGACCTGTGTCATATGTGCGCCCATATGCGCGGCCGCGCATATTTGAGAGTTTATGCCTCAGGTACGCGGCCACTTACTCAGGTATGCGGCCGCGCACGTAGGAACCCATTAAATAACCCCAAGGTCGGGTAGAGAGAGGGGGTAAGTCATTTTTGAGGTAAAACCTAATATTTTAGAGAGATGTAAGAGCATTTTAGAGATAGAATAAGTAAACCTAACATTCTAATCATCCAATCTTGCAATAATCTTCAAGAATCAAGGAAGCTAATCACAAGATCTTCGTCAAAGAGGTAAGGTTCCATACCCTAGTTTATAAATTCGGGATTTGGATTAAAAGTAGACCATAAGAAGTATGATTCTTGGGTGTGAGAGTATTATGTGTACATGTATGGATTTATTATGGAAATATGAGTATGAATCAAGTATTGGAACTTATGGTACAGTGATTAGAAGCCATAAATTCTCAATTTAAATACATAACCATTGTAGAGATTGAAAGGTGATTATTTGATGGAATTTTATTGGTTGGGTGAGAATGGTTGGTCACACACGTGATATTAATATTATAAGCTGTTAAAGAATGATGGTGGGATGAATTGTTGGTAAATGATGGTAGTTGGAAGAACTAATTCTATGGTTAAGAAATGTATAAACGTATGCCCACTAGGTGTTTGGTAAATTGTCTAAATGGCCTAAACTATGAAATTGGTTACTAATGTTGGTCCCATTGGATATTGATATTGTAGATTGCAGTTGCTTAGTATAGTAGATCGTTGTAGTATCATTAAGGGGTGAATTTCAATTTCAAATCATTGGCATTGAATTGAGGAGACAAGAAGGCATTCAGAGGTGAATACACGTGGAATGGAATTTCCTGAGTATTGATTAACTTGCTAGACGTTGGGTTTGCCTTGTTGAGGTAAGTAATAATTTTAAATTTGGTCTTGAGGGTGTGAAATCCCGGATTATGTGTTATGTGATTGATTTCAAGGTGACGCACATACTAGGTGACGGGCGTGTGGGCGTGCACCGTAGGAATTGTGATTTGGTCAAATTCCATGGAATTGTGAAGTTGAATAATATATTGATATTTGTACATTCTCTACATGTTAGAGAAAATTGAGTTGAGACTCGTATTAAAAAAAAAAATCATGCTTAGACATATGTTATTATTATTGGTACCAATTGGAGTCATTTCTGTGGTTGAATTATATGTTCAAATTGAAATTTCATACTCAGTCATGTTCATTCATTTCAAATCATATCTCAGTCTCTGTTGCTATTTATTGATACATCATATCATCATTTTTGGGCCAATTTTCATGATTACTGAGAGCTCGAGAGACTAGAGAGATTTATGACTGAGTGAGGCCGATGGCATGATTGTGAGATATTGATACTATAGCACGTGAGTTGTCCGTGCGGATCCAGATATTTATACTATAGCACGTGAGTTGTCCGTGCAGATTATAGCGCTTGGGCTGTAGGAGCCCCTCCGGAGTCTGTACACCCCCAGTGAGCGCGGGTACCCATTGAGTGTGAGGGCTGAGAGCCGAGTGGTTGAGTTGTTATGACGGGTTGAGTAACTGTTGCCCTGAGAGGCTATACTTGCTTTTCATTTGTTGTTGCACTTAGTTGCTATCTGTCATTGTTGTGAAATTATCTGAAAGATTTTATATCCGGATTACATGAACTTGAACTGTATAAAACTAATTTAACTTAAACTGTTGGAATTGAAAGTATGTCTACTCTCTGCTGGAATTACTGAAAATGAACAGTAACTGTGTAGCTTGTCACTATTTTCAGTTCCTTATTTATTATTGTTACTTGCTGAGTTGGTTGTACTCATACTACACCCTGCACTTTGTGTGCAGATCCAGGTGTTCCTGTACATAGTGGATATTGATTCTTTCGTACACTTGTTTTTTCGGAGATTCAGAGGTAGCTTCCATATTTCGCAGACCTTGCATCTCCTTCCCTATCTCATTGTTTACTGTATTTGGTCTCAGACTATTATAGACCGTATTTTCCAGACTTGTATTCATATTAGATGCTCATGTACTCAGTGACACCAGGTTTTGTGAGTATTTATATTTGTACTTGTGAGATTTCTTCAGCTGAATTTAATCATTATGTTTTCAAATTTAAAAGATATGTGGTTTATTGAGATTGTCGGCTTGCCTAGTATTGAGATAGGCGACATCACGACGGGTTAGGTTTTGGGACGTGACAATTATTTCAAGCTTGATTTTATAATTTTTGGATGCTCCAATAAGTTTTAGAGTTCATAAATGTTAGTAACTCAAATAAATCCTAAACCAAAATCAAATCAATACTAATGCTAATAAAAGACATTCAATTCAATTGTACTATAAATGAAAATAGTATTGGATATCTATTTTTTAGTTTTTCCATAGTTTAGATAAAATGTATAACTTATTTTTCTTTTACTGGTTAGTCATCTAAATAATAGTACTTATTACTCATAATTTTAAATTATGTTTGTTTTCATTATGGCTTATTAATAATATTTATTTTATGCGATTTTATTATCTTTATTGTTGAATAATTTAGTAAAATGTCATGACTCATCTCGTATTTATGTTATTTTATTGAAAAACACCTTATATAGTTCTGTCTTACTAGGATTAAAGAAATATTTGGAGCACTAATTTTATGTTTTGTGCTATGAACTTTATGAAAAAAATAAGAAAAAAACCGAAAACCCACAAACCCCGAGAAAAATCGAGATAAAAAAACTCGACTTTTATTGGTTTGGTTTAGTATTTAGATTTAATAATCCGATACAATTAGCTTGCTTTGATAATTAAAAAATTCGAACAAATCCGACCCATGTATACCCTAGGGTTGTGTATGTAATGGAAAGGTTTGGGGTTTGGAAGCAAGTTATACTTACAATTATAGGTGGACGAGATGGGACTGCTTTTAAGGACGAATTTTACCAAATATGACATCCTCATTTTTTACGTAATTGTCTTAGGTTCACATTTGATTTTAAGCAATAAATCAATATCTCTCTCTTCTTTTTAATTCTTCTTATTCAGATCTTCTTTCTTTTTCTTTTTTTCTCTTTTTCTCCTTTTCTCATCCCAAGGGAAGTCCCCCGCCGTACGGTGACTCAGAGTTTCATGGATGAGCCATGAGAGGTCAAAGTTAGGTAGTTTCAAATTTCAAAAGTAAAAAACTCCACAATTATTTATTGGATTTATCGGTCTATGATCCATTAGAGTTTGAGTATGGCCCGCTAGCTCGATTGTTTTCAATTTGTTACTTTCTCCATTTTAATTGATGTGGTGGAGTTTGATTCCACATTACTCAATTGTTTCAATTTGTTACTTTCTTGTTTGACTCAATTTTAAATTTAAGAATTGTGAGCTATAGTCAGTTATTGTTAGGTGAGGAGGGGAGTTAGTTAGTTAGTTAGTTATAGTGGTATGTGGGACTCAATAGTTAAGTAATTATAGTTAAGTTAGTATAAAGTTAGTGTGTATAAATTTGTACTTTTCTCTTACATATCAAAAATACACATTCATTTTACCATTTCTGCATTTCCTCTCTTCTCTCCTAAGCTCGGCCTCTCTACTCTCAAATCTAATTCTAAATTGCTTGGTTGAATCTGAAGATTGAGCTCAGATCCATAAAGCTCACATGGTATTAGAACGGTGAAGAGCTGTAATTTCGCAAATTTTCATTCAATTTAGCTGTAAATTCATCGTCATCTTCTTCGCGAAGCTTTGACTAACGATCGTCAGTGGCGGCCAAAAAAATCGATCACACGTATCTTTTGTTCGTTCATCCCTCAGATACTTCTAGTTTGATTTTGATTCCTGTAAAGCTCACAGGATCAGAAAATTATGGACTGTGGCGTCGATCAATGCGAATTGCTCTGCAAGCTAAGAGGAAGCTAGGGTTTGTGCTTGGGACATGCAAAAAGGATTCATTCAAATCTGAATTAAATGAGGACTGGGAACACATGTAATGCAATCGTGCTTTCCTTGATCATGAACACCGGGTCTACGGATTTACTTAACGGCATTGTCTACGCATCTAATGCACATTTTGTATGGGAGGATTTGAGAGAAAGGTTTGACAAAGTGAATCATGTGAGAATATTCTAATTACATAGGGAAATTGCTATTATTTACCAGGGAACAGACTCAGTCTCTGCATATTTCACTAGGTTGAAGGAATTGTGTGCTGAGTATGATGCAATTGTGCCTATTCCTAATTCGAAGGAGTATGTTGAACATCTTCAGCAGCAAAGACTAATGCAGTTCTTAAGTGGTCTCAATGAGGTATATGATCAAGCAAGACGTCAGACACTAATGAAGATTGTTGAGCCAACATTGAACCAAGCTTATGCACTGATTATAGAGGATGAAAGTCAGAATTCTAGTTCACATCCAGCCTTGCCAAACAGAGAAGATCCTGTTGCTATGCAAACAAGTAGAGGAAAATTTACTGTGCAAAATAGCAGGGGACAATACAAAGGAAAGAAGCCTTTTGTGAAGTGTGATTACTGCAACAAATCTAGGAACTCTAAGAAAAATTGCTACAAGCTAGTTGGATATCCAACTGATTTCAAAAATAAGAAACCATATGCAACTAACATGACAAATGGTGGCTTGGAGAATGACAAATAAGCACATTAGGATGAAGGAAGAAATAATTATGATGGATTAAAGGCAGGACCATACTTCACTGAGGATCAATATAGACAGATTTTGAGCATATTGAACAAGGAGACTCCAGAACATCAGGTTAACATGGCAGGTATTGCAACCTCTTTAATGACAAGTTTTCCTTGCAAATAATGGATAATTGATTCCGGAGCTACACACCACATAGCTGGTGAGCTATATATGTTAAAGACTAAGAATAAAGCAAATAAATATGATAGTGATCGAGTCCATCTGCCTACAAGAGGGAAATCTAATATAACTTACATTGGAGAAGTTGTTATCTGTGATGAGTTAAAGTTGGAAGATGTTTTGTTTGTACCTGAGTTTAAGTTCAACCTAATCTCAGTATCTAAACTAACTAGGCAGCTATCTTGCTCGGTGAATTTCTTCCCTGATTTCTGTTTATTTCAGGATCTCTACAATGGTAAGGTGATGGAGATTGGTAGAGAGAGGTGGTCTGTACATATTGAAGAAGAACTTCAAAGGAAATTTGGAAAAATTCATTAAAGGGATAAGGAAGTTTGCATCAACTACAACTGCATAAAGTAACAAAGAAGATGGAGCCTTGTGGCACAAAAGGCTAGGCCATGCTTAAGTTAGCACTATGAAGAACATGAATCTGTTTCATAACAAATCTGTAGATGTAGCAGTGAATAATGATTGCCATGTATGCCAACTAGCTAAGCAAAGTAGGCTAGTGTTCCCTAGAAGTATGAGTAGAAGTGAAAATCCTTTATCTCTTTTACATATGGATGTTTGAGGACCATATAGGTTTCCCACTTATGATAGAAAATATTTCTTTCTAACCGTTGTTAATGATATTACAAGGTATACTTAGGTGCATTTGCGTCAATTGAAAAGTGATGTTGTTGTGGTGTTGAAGAAATTTGTTGCTATGCTACAAACTCAATTTTAGTCCAAAGTTAAGGTAGTTAGAACAGATAATGTCACATAATTCTTTAACAAACACATGAATGACTTGTTTGATGCTTATGGGATAATTTACCAAAGCAGCTGTGTATATACTCCACAGTAGAATGGAATAGTGGAAAGAAAGCACAGGCACATTCTAGATACAACTAGGGCATTAAAGTTTCAGGCAAGTGTTCCTACAAGGTTCTGGGGTGAATGTATCAAAACAGTTGTACATGTGATAAATAGACTGCCTATTGAGTTGTTGAATGGGAAAAATCCATATGAGCTCCTTCATAACAAGCCACCTTCATTGTTTCACCTTAGGGTGTTTGGGTGTCTTTGTTATGCCACTAATTTAGTTAAGAAAGACAAATTTTCACCAAGAGCAAAAGTAGTTATATTCCCTGTCTATGCAGAAACATAAAAAGGCTACATGCTAATGGACTTGGCCACTAACTGTTTCTTTGTTTGCAGAGATGTTATCTTCAAGGAGCATATCTTTCCATTTGCCAAACTATGTTCTACATCTCATAATAGAGAAGGACATACAATAACTATTGATCCCATCTCAGGCATGGAACAATTTGAACCTCTACGGAACTCCCATGACACTGTGAATATGCAGTCAGAAGGAACTGCAAGCAGTGGTTTAGAGGAGTCTGTTGGGGGGAGTGGTCTTGACAACAGTGCAGAGACTGACATGCAAGAACATGAATGAACTAGAGAAGCAGATGTTCATGACATGCAAGAACATGAAGGAACTGGAGAAGGAGATATTCATGACATGCAAGACTCACCAGCAGCAAGTGCAGATGATAATGCAAATACAGATCACAACACAGCAGTAATAGAGAATGACAATGTTGATGCACAAACAATTAACAATGCTGATGCAGTTCCTGAGCAATATTCAATGCAGGAAAGTGGAGTGATTCCTCTAACAACTCTGGAACAAGAGTCTACTGAGTTCAGAAAATCCAAAATAACTGTAAAAGAACCTTTGTAGTTGCAAGATTATGTGACCACTACAAAAAAGAGTTCCTCTTATCCCCTATCCAACTATCTATTCTATAGCAGGTTGACTAGTAAGTGTAGAAGTTTCTTGACTGGGATCTCAGCATTAACAGAACGAGCAACTTTCAGTGAAGCATCTAAGGACAAAAAGTGGATTGAAGCCATGGAAATGGAGATCAAGGCTTTAGAAGACAACAGAACTTGGGATGTTGTTGATCTTCCAAAAGGAAAGAAGGCTATTAGTTCAAAATGGGTGTATAAGATAAAATACAAAGCAAGTAGTGAGGTAGAAATGTTCAAGGACAGGTTGGTAGCGGAGGGCTATAGCCAAAGAGAAGACCTAGATTATAATGAAACTTTTTCACCAGTTACTAAGGTGGTAACTATGATGCTGTGATTGCTCTCACTGCTTCTAAAGCCTGGAATATATCACAAATGGATGTGTACAATGCGGTTAGCCTTGGCGGGTTCGAGAAGAGAGAGAGGGCGGTCTAAGAAGTATTGGGGAGAAGTGATCAGACGAGACATGGTGTGACTTCAGATTTCCGAGGACATAGCCCTTGATAGGAAGGTGTGGAGGTCGAGCATTAGGGTGTTAGGATATGAGGTAGCTGATAAGGTCCATCTGTGGGGGAGGCTGGTCTGATAAGGTTGGGTCTTAGACTGCTATCAATTATTGTTGTGTCCACACTATTCCTTCATTTTTCATATTATCGGGCTTTATTCACTGGTTTTTGTTATTATTTCTCAGCTATTTTTTGGTTTATATGCTATTGTTATTGCTCATATGGTTCTGTTTATGGTACTAACATTCTGTCTCTCTCTTATATCTTTTCGTTTTCTTAAACCGATGGTGTTTCAGAAACAACCTCTCTACCCTCCGGGATAGGGGTAAGGTCTGCGTACACTCAACCCTCCCCAGACCTCACTTGTGGGAACTCACTGGGTTATTATTGTTGGATGTGTACAATGCATTCTTGCAAGGGGATTTGTATGAGGAGGTGTATATGGAACTTCCCCAAGGTTTTAGGAGACATGGGGGACAAAGTTCTGTGTATATGGAACTTCCCTAAGGTTTTAGGAGACATGGGGGACAAAGGTCTGCAAACTATTGAAGTCATTATATGGGTTGAAACAAGCTTCACGACAGTGAAACATTAAGCTCAGTGAGGTCTTAACTGCTGTAGGATATGTTCAGACTCTACATGACTATTCATTTTTTACTAAAAGGAAATGAGATGACTTTGTAGCAGTGTTGATATATGTGGATGATTTACTAATCACTGAAAATAGTGAGGAGTTTATCAATGAGACTAAAGTTTTCCTTCATCAGAAGTTCAAGGTGAAGGATCTTGGTGATCTCAAATATTTTCTGGGAATTGAGGTTATGAGATCCAAAGAATGGATTCTAATGAATCAAAGGAAGTACCATCTTCAACTCATCTCTGATCTGGGATTGAGTGAGGCTAAGCCAATCTCAATCAGAAGTTCACCTCTACTGAATTTGACAGACATATTGGCACTATATGTGATGAGATCCTGACAGATGTGAGTGAATATCAAAGGTTGATTGGTAGGTTGATCTATTTGACCATCACATGATCAGACATTGTGTTCGCAGTCCAAACTCTCAGTCAGTTCATGCAAGAGCCCAAAAAATCTCATTGGGATGAAAATATGAGAGTAGTCAAATACCTTAAACATTAACCAAGCATGAAAATATTTCTGAGCAGTGAAGGTGCAGATAGTTTGACATGTTTTTGTGATGCAGACTGGGCAAGTTGTCCAAACACACGAAGGTTAGTAACTGGATACTTAGTCAAGTTTGGCAACTCACTCATCTCTTGGAAATCCAAGAAACAACACACAGTATCAAGAAGCTCTACAGAAGCAGAATATAGAAGCCTAGCAGTTGTGACAGCAGAAATGGTCTGGTTGTTAAGCCTGTTTGCTAAACTTGGAGTGCCCATCAAGCGACTTGTGGAGGTCTATTGTGATAGCAAAGCTGCACTGCAGATTGTAGCTAATCCCATCTTCCATGAGCGTACCAAACATATTGAGATCGGTTGTCATTTTGTGCGCGACAAGATCAAACAAGGTGTCCTTAGCACACAATTTGTAGGGACCAAAGATCATCTAGCTGATCTTCTCACTAAAAGTCGTGGGCAGTCTCAGCATGTGTTTCTACTTGGCAAGCTTGAAGTGCTCAATATTTTTTACCCTCCAGCTTGAGGGGGAGTGTGAGCTATAGTCAGTTATTGTTAGTTGAGGAGAGGAGTTAGTTAGTTAGTTAGTTATAGTGGTCTGTGGGACCCAGTAGTTAAGTAACTATAGTTAAGTTAGTACAGAGTTAGTCTGCAAAAATTTGTACTTTTCTCTTACAGATCAATACACATTCATTTTACCATTTTTGCATTTCCTTCTTCTTTCCTAAGCTCGACCTCTCTACCCTCAAACCTAATTCCAAATTGCTTGGTTGAATCTGAAGATTGAGCTCAGATTCATCAAGATCACAAGAATGAATAAAGAAGGTCTTGATCAAGGAATGTCAAATTTGAATGAAGTCTCGCTTTGATGCTGGAATGATGAGATCTAAAGATTTGAATAAAATTACGCTTATAGAGGAAAAATATGAGCGCTAGAACTTTTATACATAGTTAATCGGATCACATAGCTCTTTGTTCAAACAAGTCACCAGCTAGGACTTACATAGCTGATCAGATCAGATACCATGTAAACATCTTGAACATGATAATTATTTGACCAAAAAATATAGATCTTGGTTTGAATAATTAATCTTAGATAACAATTATATTCCTAAGATGGAGTTCTTAAAAAAGCAACAAATACTATGTAGATATATTCGGATAGCGGCGACAACATACAATAAATATTTCAGAAATCAAAGGCAATATTGTAGCATTCAATATCAATGGATAACAATAAATGACATTTAAGTAAATAGAATGAATGAGTTATACAAGAAAGGATGAAACCACATAATGTTCTTTATGACAATGATGAGTGATGGACAATTCTTTGAATATTTGAGTTATTCTTGGATTTAGTGAAAAAGTGTAGACAAGAATCTTAGTGAAAAGGTATTGTTTGTATATTATCAATGAGATCTGATTCTGTTTCTCAAGTCAAAGTGTATTTTTACAAATGAATATCACATGTCCCCTATTATTATGTCTTTTTTTATTTATAGGGAACATGTTCCTAAAAGAAACCCTAAGGGGTCGTTTGGTATGAGGTATAAGTACAAATAGTGCTGGGATAAGAATTTAATACCACCTTAATACTTTGTTTGGTTAGCAAACTTGGAATAAGTTATCCCGGGATTAAAATTAATACTGGATAACTTATACCTTGTAGGGGGTGAGGTAATTAGTATCGAGATAACTTATACCTTCTTCTTATAAATTATGCAAATATCATTTTTAATACAACATACCAAACAGTGGATAAAAAACAATCACAGCATAACTAATCCCAACATAACTAATCCCAACATAACGTATCCCAGCATAACCTATATTTAAACCAAACGACCCCTAATAGTATAAGTGCAGAGAATATCAATTAGAATATTCTCTCTAATGCCCTATCTTAAAACTAGCCGTTATGATTCTGCCAAGAGTCCTCGACCTCGGCCGTGGTCCTTGTTGACTCTTCGACCACGACCTTCGCTGATAGTTAGACTACTTTGACACGCGGCATCCCAGGAATGCTTTACTAACACCGTTTTGACTAAAGATGGATTTTGACCCATACAATAATAAAGATAGAAAAAACACATTTTTTCTAAAGCTTGTAAAAGGATTTAAGTTTATTACAAAGGGAGTTACTTGTTGACCAAATATTTGGGGTGAAAAGAGGAAAAAGTCGTGGGTTGTGGTCCTTAACGTGTCAATTGTCAAAAAAAAGAAAAAGGAATAGAAGAACTATCACTTTCCTGGGAATTTCGCTGGAAAGGGATTGCCTTAGTTTTTGTACCCCCGCAAATTATAATATTGTTGCTGGTCCCCCCTCAAGAAATACAAAATTCAGATACAAAGCCAACATTCGAAGTTAATGGATTATGAGTTTACCATCGAATTCATAGTTAGTAGTTTTAGTTATACGCAATTAAATATCATATTTAATACATTTTTAATACAAAAACGGGAGCTAAGCAAAAACGTACGAAATACTATAACTCTGCCACTTGATAGAAAACCGCGACACACCTAAAAAATTATTTTACCATTAAAATAAACATCGACAGCTAATCAGAGGAGAAGTAAAATCATTATAAAATGTGACTTTTGATTCTGTATACATGACTTATGTTCGGTTGGTTGGTACTTTGAGTACAAAATCTGAATATAATCAAAGGAAAGATCTAACTAAAGAATAAAAGATTTAAAAAATAATGGTTGTAGTAATTGATTCTTGAATAATTTATTACAGACCTGGATTGAATAATAATATGTAATGATGAACAAATTAATTTGACATTTACGTCTAAACATCAGAATCTTTGTAATAAATTATTTCTGCTTTATAGATATTTGGTCTAGCATTGATAAAAAAAACAATATTAGGGATATACTTGATTAGGACTCATAACATACTATACTGTGGGCCATGAACAAGTAGTTAGCAACGGGGTTTTGATCTGTATATTTGGTAAGTTTGATTCCCATAAATATATATTATATGAAAATACTAATAGATTTTTTTAAACAATATTCTGTTTAAACCAGATATTACTTGTAACACAATTCTTGGTTCTGATTCTTTTCTTTGATCAATGATCAATCATTATTATTGTTGATTGTTATTCCTCATTAAATAATTTACTTTTTCACTAATTCCATATTGTCCCTTCCCATTCTAATTATTTCAGAAGAAACAGTAACTATTGCCCAGACTTTGGAAACACTTCTAATATTACTAATATAGAGTTAGGACAAAGGTAAAATTGTTTTTGTGATTTATAAGTCACGAGTTCGAGCCGTAGAAATTTAGGGGCGGAGCTAGAGTGCGAGTTATGGGTTCGGCCGAACCCAATAGTTTTGGTTCAAACCCTCTATTTATTTGCTAAAATTCATTAAATATGTACAAATTATTAATTTAGAACTCAGTAGCTAAAATAATTAGAATTTTGAACCCATAAACTTCAAATTCTGGCTCCGCCTCTGCTTAGAATCAGCCCTTAATGCTTGCATCAGGGTAGACTGCCTACATCACACCCCTTAAGGTGTGATCCTTCCTCAGACTCTGCAGGAACGCGAGATGCTTCGTGCACTAACGTGCCCTTTACAGACTCAGGACAAAGGGAAAATGGGACAAGTTCTGGTATGTAAATATAATTTCAACTGTTTTCTGGGGACACTTTTGTTGGGCAACATGAAACACATTTATATATCAGGGGGTAAAACTGAAAGCCTGCAATGTTGAATCAATGACAATTTAAAGTTTGGGGCTTTGGTACTTGTACTTTTTAAAGTTTGTTTAATTTATGTGTTCCCTTTGCTGGGCAATTAGAAGGCTCTAAGAAAAAAGACTTTGTCTGTGGTCCCTAACTTGAGAATTTAATGCTTGTGGGCTATGTGACCTGAGAAATTGAGTAAATACACGAAGTGAAAAGATATGTAGTAGTAGTACCTAATACTGAAAGGGACTGCCCTATTGATTCATTGAACCAAAGTTCACACCAAGTAGTTCATAACATCAAGGGTGTGCTAAGAATAGTATTTTTTTTTTTTTTATTAACGAGAGATCTCGAGTTCAAATACTTTTTTGAGGTAGTTTACTTTTTCTTAATCAGAGATCTCAAGTTGATCCGATTAATTGTGCTTAATCCACATTATAGTTTCCTTATGCCATTTGGTAAAACAATTTGATGCTTAAATCTTTGGCATTTAGCAACAGCGTTGTTGCGGCCAAACGCACACGCAAGTATACGCGGTCGTCAAATTATAAAGTGACTAGAAGTCGGATGTCGAACCCACGAGGACTTGTGATTAACTATTAACTAAATTAGACTATCCTAATTATCTAAACAAGAATTAAACCTAGAAGTATTTGATTCTAAACTAATTAAAATAAAGAAAAAACAAATAGTGAACTCCGCAAAAGAAGAGAAGATTTTTATGTTATCAATGTAATGAAAGCGATCTAGGGTTATGGGCTATCTAACATTGCTATTGTATTCTTCAATTGAATTGACTAACTAATTCATCTAGTTTATTGGTTGATAAGGTTAATATTGCTCATAAGAATCTGTCGAATTCTTAGTCGCCTATTCAAGCTAACCTAACGCCTATATGTCTATGCAATTAGAACTAACAAGAACACATTTAAAATTCATGTATATCAACCAAGTAAGGCAATTAGGTGTATGTCTATCCTAATCGCGAATCCGTTCCCCGATGCCCAGGTTCAAGAACTTGCTCTACTCAATCCTATGTGCAATCTAGAATTCTCACTTTCGAGTTCAATTCTAGATTCGTAGATAGTATTAAATGGTGATCAATCAATTAAATAATTAAGCGCAAAATTGAATAAATAAACCAATGCGATAAACTAAGAAATCAAAATCAATATTCGAATAACATTAGTCATGAAAGAACCACAACCCTAGAACGTAAAATTTAGCTCTACATAGACATGGTAGCCGAACAACAAATCATACAAAGAAACATAATAATTACATAGTTTGGGGGAAGAAAAGATGAAACTCAACCTCCACGGCGGCTCTGTGTTTATGTTTTCCTATAAAAAACGTACTCCCTTTGTCAAAAGTTGTTCTCAAAAACGTTCTCTCCCTCCAAAATAGATTTAGGACCCCTTTTATACGAGTTGGGGATGTATAGAGTCGAAATAACCGAATCCCGGACGAAATAGGACAAGTCCCACTTCGAGTGTCCAGGGTGCGCTCTGGCGCAGAATGCAGTAGCGTTTTGCGAATTCAACTCTATTCTTGCTGCCAACTTCCAACTTTCCTTATAAACACTTTTTTGCTTTCTTCTTTGTTTCCTTTAATCTTCAATCATTATGTCCCCTCTCTTGTTTTAATTGTTACAATTCACATATTTACTTCACCTCATGCCACGTAGATAAGCATCCTAAGTCTTCCATTTTTCTTCATTTCATGTGCTGCTCCAAATTTGTCTCTCCATGTAGATTTTTTTCTATTCTCTTTCCGATAATAATTTCGTGCTCTTTTTCTTTTTGCATTATTTTTGCTTCGAATCTTTCTATTTTCGCACCGCTTTATTCCTACACGGTTAAAATATAATATTAAACATAAAGTGATATAATTAATACTCAAAAAATGATTAAAAGTACTAGAATGTAAGGCGACAATGGTTAAATATATGCATTTTTGGCCAAACATCAAGCGCCTTCCGTTTCTTTCCATTCATACTTAGACATTTTCTGATAATATTAAGTCTATTGACGTATCCCTAATACAATATACAGAAAATCTTAGACAATAACTCTCTTGAAAAAGCATCTAATCATACACACTAACTGAAATATCATTCGAACAAGATGCTTCCAATCAGAAAACAGAATATGAAGTTAAAAGTCTTCAACTAACACGACCAATATCCTTCCTCTCTTCTACTGCTGCAGGATATGGATTTCAGTCTTTTTGACAGAGTTAAGATTAAAGAGGTTCGTGGTTTTAAGCTTAATAGGCACAAGTAATAATCCCAAGGCTTTGTTTCTAAGATATAACAATACTTCTGTATGCCTGGGAGAACTATAAGAGAAAGATGAATGACCACAGACTTATTCTAATAGTGCCTCAGAGTTGCCCAATTGCTGTTACAATATGTTTCTGTTTCTATGAATTAATTCTCATAGGTAGCAATGGGTAATCTCAGAGCGAAATTCTCTAAACTGCTGAAAATGAAAGCTATATCTAAGTTGAGCTTGAGAACCGAGCACTTATCCATCTTAGAGCCAAAAATTAGGAAAAACCTAAGAATAGTTCCCAGACTAACCTAAAAACAGTAGGGACGCCTAGCCTTTTAACAGCCTGGATGCAAATTAAAGAGAAATTTCCTGAAAATGTCCCGGCCAAACTTCATATCCCATAAAACTTCTTGGAGTGGGGCAAACAAAGATGACAATGTTACAATAACAAGATGTCCAAGTATTTATAACTATCACATCAAACAAAAGGAAACAAGGTATCCCTTCTTGGATCGAAATAGTTACTTCTTAGGAAAGAAAACAAAACATAAGAAGTCCTATTTTTAGAAGGAAACAAGAAACATAGTTGAGAGCATCTAGGATCCTATAGCTATACATTGGACAAGATTACAAACCCGAATTCATTCTTCAGGTTGCCTTTGCCCCAAAACTGGGATGTCTTCATATCGTTTCTGCGTAAGTAGAAGCACCATGATCAGATTCTGAGTCAAAGTTAGATTCAGTACAGCAAATATTGTTACACTATGTAAACACTAAAAGGAACTGTTCAGCCAGAAGACAATCTAATCTCTTATTTGTAAAGTCAACAATGCATACAACAATTATCCTCCAAAGTCCAAAGTCATAATGTTAAAAAACCGCCATATGCATGCTTTATATTGTACAATATATATGTGTCTGTGCATGAACTCGTAATTTTCAAATTTCTTTATCCGGGAAAGCAATGCTGATTCTACATTGAGTTATGCTTCAATCACATAACTATGTGTAAATATTCCCATCATGTCCTTTTTATCGGTCACTTTAGCCCAAATATTTAGTTCAAAATATTTGTCATTTTAGAAAACTAAGACATTAATTTCTCTTTTTCCAATTCTACCGTATTACTCCAAGAAGGTATACGATCAATTACTCATTTAAGGAAGATATAAGCATAATTTAGTCAAATACCACTTCTGATTAATGCAATCCAATGCACACTTAAACGGTAGATAAGAAGAACCGAAAGGGAGGAGTATTACTTTGCTATTTACAACAGCCAACTAATTTTAAGAATCACGCTGTGTGCCCTATCCCTATCCCTGCTATTTTTACTATTACATCTGACAGCTCGTACGTCCAACCAGAGAAAATGATTGAGGAAATAATTTCCTTTTAAAAAGTTTATTTCATGCAAAACAGAGCCTTCTGTGGTAAAAATCAGTTTTTAAAATTTTCTTGACTTCGTATTTGGAAGGATTCTCATGTATAATCTGAGTTATCCACAAACTCTTCCAACTCTCAGAGCTGCAACTATACATGTAAATCAGCATTTAAAGGAGAAAAGCAAACGCCAACATTATGAATTTCAGGAAAACTCACCCCAATATTATTCTTTTCCCAAAGCTTACGAACACCATAATCAACAGCCTGCGACGAAGAAACAAGAACATGAAGAGGGCATTAAATTTGACAACTTCTCGACTTTCCTATGCTTATTTCAATCATACAGAATATCAACCAGAGTTAAGCAAATTGAAGATGCAGATAGATCAAGATATATTGCTCAATGAAGCGGTCTCAGCAATCATATTCATAGCGAAAGCAAAAAAAACGCTATGTGATTAATTCCCATCTACCTAAACCTTGGTTAGCAGAATTACCAGGTACCCAATGAAATAGTCTGGACGTGCACATGCTGGCCCCACACACTGTTATAAAAAGAAAGTAATTTTTAATCATCTTGCACAAGGAATCAAGCCACGATTCTTGCATCATGGTAGACTGAGGTATCCTGCGTGAACGCGGGATGCTATATAAAAGCAGTTTTCTGATCTTTAACAAAATTTAACTGTACCGGTTTTAAAGAATACTTCTTTGGTCGCACACGGCAAGATACTAACAAGTACTATATTGCATGAAATATGGATTTTCCTTCACTCAAAAATACCCCAACGTTCTTCTAATTCCATCCTTTCCTCTGTTTCTAAAAAACTTTGAGCTTCTAAATGAGGAAGTTCACACAATTCATCAAAAATCAATCCATCATAAGAACAAAAAAGCGCAAAAATGAATCGATATGCGATGTGGAAGTTGATAATAAGTTGGATTACCCGTTCGCCGAGGAAAGCGCCAACGATGACAAAGGTAACATAGACAGAATTGCGACGCATAATGAGCCTGTAAAGCCTTTCCAGAGGCCCTCTTCCCCTCTTTCGACCTTCTGTTTCCATTCTGATTTCTGTAGAATCTTCGGATTGCAGATGAGTAGAAGAGACTGGAGAGTGAAAACTAGAATATTTATTCCCCCTGTTTTTTCTAAATGTGACGAATAAGTTCTTTAAATTATTTTAAATAATAAACACACCCCTCTTTAATAACGTTTTTTGCAAAATAGCCCACTTTTAGTAATATCATTAGAAAAATGATGGTAAAAACTTTGTTATATTTTTTTATTGCATCTTAATCTATAAAAAAATATGGTATCAATTTTAATTTTGGTGCTTATAAAACACTACCGTGGAGTAATGTTGTTCGAAAGCATAAGATGTTTGTGATACTGATTAATTAAAGTTGTGCATGGTGGGAGTTTCAAACTCTGGAGATCATAAATTTTGAAATATGTCACTATGAAATCCATACAGTTGAGTTGAGGAGAGAAATAAATATGTAGTGTTATATATTGAATTTAACTTTTATATACCGATAATGTTTAGTAATAATTTTTACCATATATTCATTTAAAAGATAATTATAGGTTATTGTCGGAAAAAAAAAATCAAAAATAGCCGGATTTACAACTGGTAATTGAAAAAGTCACAGTCTCAAAAGTAATCGAAATTTAGCCATTTTTTAATGTAAAGATAAAATCTGAACAAAAACACTCTTAAAATTCGAAAAAATTCTAGGAGTTCAAATTTCTTGCATATGAGGTTATAACATAATGTGTTGGAATTTCATAATGTGCTAGAGTTCCAACATAATATGCTGAAAGTTTATACGCAGAAGCTTCATAATCCAGCATATTATGCTGGAACTTTCCGTGTTCTGGAGTTCCAACATAATATGCTGGAAATTTATACGTAGGAGCTCCATAATCCAGCATAAGCATGGAACTTTCCGTGTTTTAGCAAAATAGTGACTATTTTTTAGTGACTTTGCAAACGCTGGCTATTTTTCAATTACCAGTCCGAAAACTAGCTAACCCGTGCTATTTTTACGTTATTGTCTATACAATGTGGGATTAGTAATCTGAAAAATAAAACCTGTTACAATATATTAAAATACTTCCAATTTCTAAATTTTCTTGAGAAAAATACCCTCCATAGCCCCTCAAAATTTTAATAGCCCATGTTTTTTTCTACTTACACGAAATGGCCCTTCGGCCCAAACATATTGCATCTAATAGCCTGAAATGTCTATTTTGTATAGTGACAGTCTATTTTGTATAGTGACAGTCTATTTTGTATAATGACAGTCTATTGTATATAAATTGTATAGTGGCAGTCTATTTAGTATATTTTTGTACAGTGACAGTCTATTTTGTATATATTTTGTATAGTGCCGGTCTATTGTATATAAATTATATAGTGACAGTCTATTTTGTATATTTTTTGTATAGTGACAGTCTATTTTGTATATTTTTTGTATAGTGACAGTCTATTTTGTATAATGACAGCCTATTTAGTATATATTTTGTATAGTGACAGTCTATTTTGTATATTTTTTGTATAATGACAGTCTATTTTGTATAATGACAGCCTATTTAGTATATATTTTGTATAGTGATAGTCTATTTTGTATATTTTTTGTATAGTGACAGTCTATTTAGTATATATTTTGTATAGTGACAGTCTCTTTTGTATATATTTTGTTTAGTGACAGTCTATTGTATATAAATTGTATAGTGACAGTCTATTTAGTATATTTTTGTATAGTGACAATCTATTTTGTATATATTTTGTATAGTGATAGTCTATTTTAGTATATTATTTTATATAATAACAGTCTATTTTTGTATATATTTGTTATAGTGACATGTAGGCACATCAGAAGAAAAAAGGCCGTGTAATTAAAACCTTCCACCCAATCCCTTGTTGTCTTTCCATTCACCATTAATTTCTCTCATTTTCAAAGTTTAGAACATATTCGGATAATTTTCCATAGTCTCATCCGATTGACCGGAGTCGACTGTGGTCGGAACATATACTGCAATTTGTTTTTTTCTATTCTCTACTCCATAGCCTCTCTCCTCCACAAAACAACCCTTCTCATCAGTCCCAAAAATAGTAAAAAAACTTTGCCGGAGTTTGGTCGGAGAATATCCATCCGATGACGCGTCTCTATCTTCTTACTCATGTTTATGCCGATGTCTCAGCCTCATATGATATTTTCAATGAAGAAGCAGAAGAAAATAGAAGCAGCAACAGCAAATTGGTGACATAAAATTTGGACCATTACGAAGAATACTATCAAGAAAAATTCAAGGCAACAAATGCAGATACATTTTTTCTTAATTCTCCACCTTGGTATACTTCTTTAGATCCACATGCAAGGCTAAAGAGAATAAGAATTTTATATTATCCAGCTTATAATGTTGACTCTTTAAGACCATTTGCTTACCATGCACAGAGGAAAGAAATTTCAAATAGATATGACATTGAAACACTTCCATCAAGCTTTAATAGGACCTTACTGGTTTAAGCTCAGCAAGGCATATTCACAAACATAGAGAGACATGGAATATCTTTATCGTCCTCTACATTACATATATAAAACCCCAGTGCAAGAAACCCTTCTTTTTCAGCGTTGAACGAAACTCAGGGCTTTACCAACTTTCATCAATCATTTTCTTTACTTTCAGACCAATAAAATTCCAAGGGACCTATATCTCTGATAAACACATTTCATTCCTTCTATGCCAATAAACTTGACCTTCTTTCCCTTTTCAAACCATCAGAAAAAAATTAACTACTTCCATCTAACAATTCAAATAATCATAAGTTAGTTAGTACTGCCTAATACTATTTCATAATTAACTGGGTATTGTACCAACTTATTATTTCTTTCATACCATGATCTTAAACAGTTTTTTTCTTTTAAACTGGCTGGTTTTAAACCTTCTATGCTTTTTCCTAAAATTAATTACTCAATAGGCCAAGAATTAACACCAGAGCAAGGGGAAAAATTGAAGAAGCTAAAATCAAAAATGAAAAGAGGTGGATTGCTTGTTGACAAGGAAGCTTCGGAGTTTGGAAACTATAATTGATGGGTTGAAACAGTAGATGATGGCGGTGATTGAAGCGGCGGAGTCGGCAGTGAGGTCTGTCTTTCCAGCCATGGCGTGGTCGCCTCTCTTTCTGCATCTATCTTTGCAAATCTAAGCCTCTTAGTTGAGTACTTTTGGGCAAGGCACTAGAATTACTTTTGGGCTATAAAATGTATATTGTAATTTTTGGGCTACCGGGTGATTATATTTTGGGCCGATGGGCTATAAATGAATTTTGCTCAATTTTCTTAGTATGACCGTTCATTTATTTTAGAAGGAATAAGTACTAATTTAGAGCAAAGGTGGATAAGATAGCAAGAACATTTCATGGTGTAGCAATATATCTTACTTTTGGCCCAAAGTCTTGACCCAAATAGCAAAATTAAGGCTTTAAGAACCTCTTAAATAATGTCCTGCACTAGAAACAGTGTTCCTTGTACAACTCATCTTTTCACAAATATTGGTTTCTAATATTTCAACATTGCCATTCTCCCTAGCAGTGGAATAGTCAATCTGCCTTCACTCAAAAAGAAAATGGCTTAGATTAGGCATTCCGTTTAGATATCTTCATTGTTGTCATGAAGAAATTAGTCCAACTTCACACTAAATATAATATCTGCACATACCATTAGTGGCAAAGAATAGAGATAGGACGTATTGGACATACTCTACTGACCACAAAACTGATCCTAAATCACACACGCACGCAATCAAAGATGTAACAGTACAGTTCATGTATGACAAAGTTGCCGACTGATCCTGCTTGCATATCTTGACGTAAAAAGCTCCAGCTTATTCCAATGAATGCCAAAGAAGTGATATATATGGGCATGACTAGTGAAAATAGACAGTATCCATGTACTAAGAAAGGGCAACGGATATAACTTTCCCTGAGACAGTTACTATTTGGAGCATACTCAAGATCCTGTACATAGAAAACATTATCACCTTAAAAGATAGAGAGGGAACAAAGGACAGTTATATGAACGGTGAAAGATTAATATATATACAAGAAAAACTGACTTAAACTCTTGGATAGCGAGAGCCCCCTTTCTTCCGGAGGAACTCAGGGATCTCTACTGAACCACCTTCAAGGAAGGATGAAGGTCGTCGGTTAATCCCAGGTGTAGCATCTCCCTGTGCTAGCTGGTTTCCCTGTAACATCATAATGAACAAATTATACAAGATGCCCAATCAATACACAGGATTTTCATGAGCAGACACATGCAAAGAGAAGGTGAAAGAGAGGAATACCTGGACGGGCCTCCCATCACTTTCTTCTTGGCGCTTAAAACCGGTGGCAATTAGGGTTATACTGACCTGCATCATGAGAATAAGGATGCGAGTGACCATGATTCAAGATGAATATCGGTCACGGGTTCAGGGAAAGAGAGCTTGAAACTAGCAAGTAGAAAGATTATGAGTAATGACAACTGAACAGTGATACCACCCTCATGGGTGCTGTAACATTACTAGAACCTATTTATGTTTGCCTTAGAATGAGTATTTGGTGTGAAAAAATAAAGACCAATTTGAAAGATGAGAGTAGGTTCGAGGAGGATCAAAAGACTGATTCTCGATCCCCTAAAGTTTGTTTTTGTTCCCCAATTTTAAACACTTGATTTACCAATTAGAAAGAAAGCCTTTCTTATACTTCGTCGATGTTTGACTTCTAACCAGATAAGCTGCTTCTTGGAAGTACTAACTTTGCATGACAAATTCTTTCAAGTTGTTCTACTGTCTGACCAATTTCTTTTACATAAATTCCTTTTTTCTTTGAAAACTGCAAGTAATATGTCTTTTCATAATATCAAAGAATAATCTCAAAAGTAAATTCAGAATCAGACTTGTTATGCAAGTGAAATCGATTGCTAATGCTTTCTCCTAGTAAAGGAAATCAACTAGTTCAGGTTTTACAGTTGGAACTACTTTTATGCTGTTTCAAGCATTAAAAGCTTCTGATATTCAAAACCAGGCCCATTGTAATTTTTTAACATAGAGATCTTTGCTAGTTATTTTAGCATATTATCGTCTAAATAAAAGCAATATTATCTTAGTGATAGGAGAAATTAATGTACCTGTCCATTTAATGATGGGTCTATTACAGCTCCAAAAATGAGGTTGGCACTTGGATCAACAAGGTCATATATAACTTCAGCTGCAGCATTTACCTAGTGAAGTTCCACAAGTACATACAAGTGTATGAAAAGACTTCAAAAGTTGGATAATTCATGAATTAACATCATTGACAATATATCTACAAACATAAAATATTTTGAACGCATCCAATTAAAATTTAAACTATACATAAATAGAATTCTGCAACCTGGAGGTTCAAAAACAATAACCGTGCGCCTGAAATGGGAACACTTTGATTCCATAATTGTGATAAACTGATCCATCTGATCATCACTATACCATAAGATAGGGATGAAATGATGATGATGATAATGTGGCTATATGAATTTAGATAAATAAGCAGTCATCTCTGCTGAAGAGAAGTAACAAGTACGCAGACAGGTAGACGAGGAGCATAGGCCAGTTGATGTTCTAGAGAACAAGCCTCATGCGTCATTAAATAAAGATTCTCTCTAATTTTTTCCATTCCTAGGAAAAATCACTCAGGGAAATTAATGAAAAAAAGACTCATACAACTATTTATACATGATATGTTCAACACAGAATTTTCTTTACTAAAACCAGTAAAAACCTGTTGGTGGTCTTGTCTGCATTTTGTGAATATGTCTCATCCCTTTTCAGGCATGAGGTGCATCCCATGGTAAATTTTTTTTTTTTTTGTGTGTGTGTGTGTGTGTGTGTGTGAGAGAGAGAGAGAGAGAGAGAGAGAGAGAGAGAGAGAGAGAGAGAGAGAGAGAGAGAGAGAGAGCAGGGTGGGTACCTCAAATAATGTCAAATCGCTACCACCGGTTATATTCCACACAATTCCAGTAGCTCTCTCTATGCCAATGTCCAACAAAGGCGATTGAACGGCATTCAATGCAGCATCTCTGGCTCTGGTCTTACCTGCAATATCAACCCAATAACATCATATCTAACCGTAATACATTCTCAACAAAATAATTTCCCTGGAACAACCTCAGTATTAAGACTAACTAATTGAGAAGTAAGAAAAACCATGTGTGGCCATACATATATCGGGAACCGTGATCAACTTTTGCTCCCCGTAACCTGCTAGAACTCATAACTTACAGCAGCAACAACAACAACTATGCTTCAATCTCAAGCTAGTTGGGGTCGGCTGTATGGATCTTCAACATAATAAATGTTCTGTTTGGGTCATTGACCCAAAAAAATAGATGCTCTGTTTGGGTCCATAACATTTCAATACTAACACAAGGGGTTCTCTAACATACTCTAGTAGTTATATCTCTAATACTCTGAGAAGGTTCTTTCAGATGGTTATATCTGCAATCCTACTTCTGTCAGGAACATTTTTTTTTTTTTTTTTTTGCTTCCATAAGTTACTTCTATCGGAAAATTGAGGACAAGAAGCAGTGGTATCAAACACAACCTCTACAAAATTAAGTATAAAAACAACCACTAAAATGAGTGATTTACTAGAAAATGAAAGTACAAAGTTCATGCCTATTGAATAAACATTCGCACCTAGACTTCCTTATTGCTTTATAAACACAAAAGATAAATTTACAACAAAAGTTTGGGGGTTTATAGAGTAAATAGATGGATAACCTAAAGTTACACTGAGATACTAGCTGGCAGCCACAGATATCAATCTGTTACTCCTATTACATATCACATTATCTTCTAGGGATAACTGTGAGCTTTAGATCTCTGGTTAGAGAATCCTTAATTTGTTTTAAAAGACAATTATCTAGTATCAGGATGAAATGGAACCTACAGAGAGCAGAATGGATACAAAGGATTCATATAGACAAACCCAACTAGTTTGGGATTGAGGCATGGTTGATTGATATAACATCATCTGTTAGGAAAAATACAAGCTCAAACCGGATCCTGAAAACATCTGCGAAACTTAATCCTGAGCGCACCTTTTTTTTTTTGACAAACTAAACTTATCTATTTTCAACTTGGCATATTGATGTAACGGTTGGAGGCTCAAAATATGTCAACGGTTGCACATTCGAACAAGAAGAAAGGCACTGCTGAAAAGACATTCTATCTTGGCAGTTTCCTTCTTTAATATATTTCATCGATATATCTCCATCAACAGACAACATTTGTACAATCATACAAAGACATCAATGGTGACAATGTGGCTTAACATGATGTGAAAGTTATGGGAGCATATGTAAGTTTACGTTAGAAAAGATGAAATTAACATATGAGGAAAAGATACTACTCCAGTTATCTTCGCAAAAGATTGACTAGTAAAACATTGTAGTCTAATGTTTGTCATCCACAGCGGTCAAAGACAATCGGAAGGAGAAGGTAAAAGATAAATAATTAGATTATCAGAAAGTTTTTGTTTCAAGTTTCTCAACATTGCAGCCCTCTGGGTTGTCAGTATGCCATTTTTCTTTAACATGACTTCTGATTATAGGTTTCATCATCGCGTAAAGCCATTTAAAGCATTTAATTGCTTACTAATATATAAAGAAACTTCACTCAAGGAACTGCAAAGGGATTAGGAAAACAGTAAGTTAAACATGTGACTCAGTGGTTCAGAATGGGGTTTGCTATTCATTTACAGAGGCTCCATTAGTCCAAATAGTGAACTGAAATAAGGAGACTGGATTTGTATGTGTTAAAGTGAAAGAGCGAGTGAAAGCACAAGTAATCTTATGATACTGCCTTATCTAGCAACAGATGGTTGTGACATTCAATTCAAGGTTTGACAGCATATTACCATTTATCAGTAGGATCACTCTGCAGTATACCATTTGGTGAATTAGTTTTGTACTTGGAAAATTGCTGTTTTATCTTGGTTAAAATGATGCTATCAGGGAAACGCTGAGATGTGTGATTACATTGAGAACAACTACTACGAGTCAACTTTCGCCTTTTTTAATCTCTTTTGACTTTAGGGGTACAGATAATAATTCAGAAGTATAGGCTCCGCTCTGTCTCCATCTCAAAAGGCCACATCATCACATTCTTAGTCATCTCACATACACATAAAATTATGAATTAAATGGTAACCGACATAAAGTAATGGTCCACTCCACCAACAAAATAACATCCTGAACTTACCTGTAGCAGTTCCTATTCCCATCAATGAGGAGCCAGCATTTGCCATAATAGCACGCACATCAGCAAAATCCACATTTACAAGCCCAGGAATCTGTAGTTCATGTAGACATACTGTGAATAAATCATTACAGTCTAAGATATTTCCCCACTTAACAAGGGCATTTGCTCCAAAGCAAATTCAGTTCATCACATAACCAAAGAACAAACGAAAATATCAAAAGCTGAAATTGAAGCTACATATTACACTGCAGGGGTTCAGATGCATAAAAAGATGAATGGGCATTTTGGGAAATGGGAACAGATATTTCATCCTTGGGCTAGTCAAATAAGATTTATTAGACCCGTTGCTTTATAAATCCATACAAGGGTCATATGGTATGATTCTGAAGCTTGTGGAGATACATGAGCATAGGAAGTTACATGTTGATACCAAACTGAATGGAGGATAATACATCATAATTTATTTAGAGAACATCATCAACACCCCATAGTCTCTCCAAATGTTTCAAAACCAAGACATAAACCCTGTAGGGAGATTCATACAATTACGGTTAACGATTTGACTTCTGGAAATGAGGGATAAGAAAGCAACTTATAGGATTAGAAAAGAGAAAAACTTTGTGATAGAGGCGGGAATTGCCATATCCTATCCCTTATACCTTGTTCAAGTATACCAGAAAGAACAAGAAAAAAACCAACACCAACGTTACTGGGCCAGTCCAAGAATATGAATTACTAGGTTTCAGTGTATTTTTCCAGGTCTGAACCAGAACCCATTCTGTCAATTACATGGGCTGGGCTTGAAAGCTCGTCATTCTCTCTTCCTTCACTGTCTCTTCTTCTCTTTTCAGGGGCAGGCGGGAAAAACTGCTAGTATCATCTCACTTTCAAAGCAGTTGCCCCAAAATTGGATGAAAATGTCGTTCTTTTAAAGTTATATACCACAGCACATATGCACTATATTACTATCAGCTACTTGACATCACCTTGCCTCTCTACTCCTTCGGGGTAGGGGTAAGGTGTGCGTACACACTACCCTCCCCAGACCCCATTAATGGGATTTTACTGGGTTGTTGTTGTTGTTGTACTTGACATCACCAAATAAAAACAAATTAAGATGCACTCTACTGGTAGCAGACATGGATTATTCGGATATAACTGAGTACTGACGACCTACTCTAGGTAAGAAGGTAGTGATTGTCAGCATATAATTGAGCAACTGATGACCTACACCTAGATGAAAATGTTAGATATTTGTAAACTAAAAACAAATCAAATGCACAAATGTGAATTATAGGAGAACTTCTGTGTCAACTCCCCATGTAAAGAAAAGAATTTGTACTGTAGTTAAGTACCAGTTGTTCGAAAGAAACTTTTTTTGTAAACAAAGTAAAATTATTCCAAGAGCAAAATATTAGGTTTCTAAAAGGAGGATAACATATGAAACAGCATCATGTAATTCACAGCTCAAAATATTTAGGGACACTACAAAGAGGAAAGATAAGGCACATGAATGAAAATTTCTGCATGTAAAGGATGATTGGAAAAAGCGACTGAACTTCAACTTCTCGGCAAACAATGCAGAGAGCAGAGCGGAAACAAAAGAGTGGGAGAACTCAGCATTAATACCGTAATTATATCAGAAATACCACGAACTCCTTGCCGAAGAATATCATCAGCCAGGTTAAAAGCTTCAGTTACAGGAGTTGATGCGGAAACAGCAGTCAATAACTTGTCATTAGGAATAACAATCAGAGTATCGACATTTTCTCTCAAAGCTGCAATTCCTTCTTGGGCTTGAACTGCTCTTCTTCGTCCCTCAAAAGAAAAAGGGGTTGTGACAATACCAACAGTTAAGATACCCATTGACTTGGCAATTCCTGCAATTATAGGGGCCCCACCAGTCCCAGTTCCTCCACCCATTCCAGCCTGCACATAACATTTTGGATCTCACACACACACAAAAAGAAAAAAAAGAAGGCAGCCAGGTGCACAAAGTAGTGCGTACTTGGGAAGTAAAAGAAACTAAGTAGTGAACCGTAAGGCCAAAAAAAATAATGGAAAGTTAATTCTGAATATAGCAATATGCAGATCATCTCATATTTAACTTTTACACAGCTTCTGGATAATACACATCGTGATGGACGATATCAATTATCTTACACATATAGTTTCGTGAGGATATCGTTTAAGGCTTGGCATTCCAAAAAGTCTCAGGACCAAAAATCTAAGCCAGAACAGAAAATTACATTTTATTCTAGAATAAAATATTCCTTTTGATAAGTACTGTAAAGTAAATATGTGCTCAATGTAAGAATTCTCACTGAGTTTCAGACACCATTCAAACTTTATATAATCTGGGAACAGACTACGATTTCTATTAAGTCGCTCAAAGAGAAGTTCACCATTTTGCTTATACCCCTGGAAAAATTCGCCCTCCGCTTGAGCCTTCAAACACAATGCTTGGCGAAATTTCAGTATTTTCCAGACATCATACAACTTTTGAGATAATCCATCATGCATAATCAGGCTGAAGTTCTCATAAATGGATTAAAACTAACAAAGGGGCGGAAATGGCCCTATTATGCATATAAGCTAAACATAAAGACTCCGGTTTCTTGGTAATGACTGAAATACCTGTCTGATCATCAAGGCAGTGTGAAAATATCAAGAATGCTTCTCTGAAAGTTTTTCCCTCCCTTTGCATGGATGACCTAGTCAAACCCGATCATTTCTCATCCTATTATCCAGCATCCAGTTCACCTAATCGACTAATTTACATTAATGCCTGGCGTCCAACCTAGTCTCCAAAACTGAGACTCAAACTAATGATTTGACACGTCGAGAGTTCATCCTCGAAATTTATACTCTTTGATTCACTAGGTAGAATATATAGTATATTTTTACGGACCTATTAGGATTCTGAAGTTGTGAAATCAGAGAAGCCTAAAGGAATGAAGTGGGACAATGCAACACGACTTCAGCAATTAGTAACAGGGAGAATGAACTTTGCGCTTAAAGACAGATACAAGGGTTATTTCCCTTCTTCAGCCATTATTTTACCATTTCCAGAGGCTTTGAGGTGAGAGGGGTCATATGTTAAGAAAATCAATTCTAATTAACTTGCCCTTAATTTGAAGATCATATTGGGGATTCTGCATGCTATCACTAATTCATGATGATTATATGCGATTAAGAGAATCTATTTCAGTTGAATCTGTCCCAAATATCTTTTACTAGTTTCAATATGATCCTGAGGGACAGAAAGGAAGCACTGTATCACCAAAGCAGTATCTATTATCGATGAAAAATATGAATCAAAAAATGTTGTATAGCAGCATATGATAACTACAACGTCATACAAAGAAAGATAGGAAAGAGCATAGAAGTAAAGTTAGTATAAAAATAAAGCTAAACACCTATCTCAATGAACTTATTGTCCTAAACAGAAGCTGAACTTACAGTCACAAAAACCATATCTGCACCACGAACTGCATCTTCAATAGCTTCCTTGCTTTCTTTGGCAGCATTCATTCCTATATCTGGATTACCACCTGCACCAAGTCCTCTGGTGAGCTCTTGGCCTATAGGCAATCGATGCTCAGGAAACGCAGGTGACATCCTGATTGCCTGAATATCAGTATTCACAATCCAAAACTCCACACCATTCATAGAGCTCTCAATCATACGGTTAACTGCATTTGATCCACCGCCTCCTACACCGACCACCTTAATTTTAGCCTCATTGAAATTCTTCAAGCTTGACGAGTCCATTGATCTCTCAGTGACACCTCCACCAGAGCTTTCTTGTTTAGAGGTAGTAAAAGTATCATTTCCTTCACCTCGAAGCATCGAAATTTCAGGATGCAAATTTAGAAATGAGTCTTTACTTTGATAATTGTTGAACCTATGTGAATTAGCTGAACACTTGAAATGTGGCCAACTTGAAATACCCTTTTGGTTAACACCCAAGAATCCATTTTTCTCATCATGCATTTTCAAAGGGCAAAATCTTTTCCCAAGAACAGCTAATAACCCATTTTGCAATCGAATATCAGGAGGTATACACACAGCTGATGTACAACTAGCCATACCCAAAAAATCCCAGAACCAGAAATCAACTTAACCTGATAATTCCACCAAAAATATGACAACCCCACTTGACTATGTCTGAATTTGAGTCTAAAATTTTCTTTCAGCACCTGCCAATTTTTTTGGAAAAAAAAAAAAAAAACAAACAGATATAATCAGGGGAAAGGGGTTCAATATTCACACTAATTCAAAGTGAGTCAACACATTAAAATGGCAGGAAATGGGGATAACATAAACCAGAAAGGCAAAAGAGAAAGCTGTAAACTTTGCAGATAACTAGCATTTTTCCTGATAACAAAAGCAAGCATCTTTAGAAGAATTGAAAAGCTTAAAATTGCAGAAATTATAGCATGATTTTGAAACAAATGTAAAGCTATAACTTGAGCAAGAAATTAAAAAATGGAACAAAGAAAGAGAAAGGTAAATGGCACCTATGTTTCCTGTGGGAGTTCTGAGAGATTCTTGGAAGCAAATGCAGAAATACTCGCAGCATTTACAGTGAGTGATAGAGAAGTTTTAGTAGGCTAGAGGGTGCACGAAAAAGGGGAATTTTTTGGTACTAATATTTGCTATTGTAGTTGTGCTAGAATAAGAAGCAGGAATTTGGCAATTTCTCTTTCTTTTTTGTTAGTTTCTGCGAAGTAGGAGAGTGCCATTTGATAAATATCTGCAGATTCTACCAAAACTTATTTGTAAAATCCTTCACACGAATTGCTTGAGAATCACCCTAACTAGGGGTGCCCTTCTTTTGCTTTTTTTCCAATGGAAGTACTAGTTCGTGATTGGGCTAAGAAAATTGGGAAGATTTGACATTAATTTTCACAAAGTACTACAATTTAGAGTTTAATTACTATATGTGACCTATATTAGGGGTGCATACAAAATATACAATTGTATCTGCTTACTTACTAAGCGGGTGATTTAACCAACTTAGCTATTAGAGCTTGTTGTTCTTTTTTTCGGTTCAAAATAATTGATTTGCTATAGGTAATTTCGTACTATAGGTTGATTTGCTATAAAATTTAAATATAGCCACGAATGGTAATTTTCTGAAAGTATAACTATAATTGATATATATATATGTTTACCCGAAAAACGGATAGAGTTGAATTTGTACGTAGTTCTAAGGATATATGATATAACTTGATACAAACCGTAGGGATAAATAGAAATATTGAATATGGGTTGTAAAGAATACGATATAAACAAGGTAGGAAAGAAGATGATTTTTAGGACTCAGCACAATGGACCAATTGATGAAGCTTACAAGAACAATTCTCGAATATGGAACAATATAGTGCTTGAATTACAATGTAAGTAAAAAACTCGGTCCTTACAGAAATGATAATTATCCCCTTTATAGTAAAGGGATCTTACTTTAGATATAATTAAAAATACATAGTGGGAGACCCATGGTAAATCAGCTTTTCCACAATTCCTGCCAAGATTCTCCCCTCTAGTGGGATTGTAACGGCTCTTGTCTATGAGCTCGATATTGACTCGAGTTCTAGATCTTGACTCGAGCTCGATTCTGACTCGGATCCTTAAATTGATTTTGGGTCAATGTTGGTCGGTCTCTGGATCATAAGCTCGATAACTTTACTTTGTATCATAGTTCGATTTGGACTCGAGTTTGATAATGATATCGAGCTCGACATTGATCGGTTCCCCGGGCTCGAAGCATGTTTGTTCCATCTTCGAAACCCATCTCGAAGTCTTACTTTGATTCATTATGTTTCGAACTCGATCAATCGTACGAAGGCCGAAATCTATTTTGACCGTATACAGATAGTCCCCTCGTTTCTCTAGAAGAAAATGGTAAGAAACGATATGATTTTTCAACGGCTCGATCGGATTATAAGCTGACGTTTACATTGGGCTCGACCATGACGCACGTGATAGCTATCCCGTCGATTTAGTCTTTCAAGGTATTTAATGTATGTCAGACGGTGGTCGGCCACCGCTGATACTGAACCGCCATTGCTTTAACCTATAAATAACCCTTCCTTTTATCATTTATCACTTTTACATCTTCAATCTTCCAAATTTCCCAAGTTCTTTTTCGTATTCTTTGAGTTTATTCGCAAATTTGTGATTCCTCTTTGCAAAATTCTTCTTCCAAATTACCAAATCTTTGTCACCTTCTCTAAATCCAAAATGGTGAAGACATCAAAAATCGTCCCCCAAAAAGAAAAAGCTTCTTCTTCCTAATCCGCCGCTGACAAAACACCGGTGGATCCTCGTCCTGAGAAGTGCGTTCCGGTGATGTGTGTTCTTACCTCCGATTTCAAACTCGATAAAGGTTCGCCGGTTCTTGGCCGATGTGAGCCCGTATTGAGATATATTTGTTCGATAACCCGGGAGTACATCGAGCAGATAAAAAAAATTATAACTGGGAGAACAAAGAAATGGTAGTGCCGTCTCCTGAAAAAGATATTACTACTCACGTGAGAGGGTTTTTAAGCGTGTATACTTACCTTTTCACGTTAGGTCCCCTCGACCTTGTTATCATAGATTTTTGTCGTACGTACCTAATAACCCTAGGCCAGATACATCCTTCCTTTTGGCGGATCGTTATTTTGATCCGATATTTTGTGAGTAAAATCGAGGGGATGCCTTTCACCCTCGATCATCTTGTCCGATTATATCGTCCTTGCCTTTTTCGATGAGGGTTAATAAAGCCCTAACGTCGAGCTACCAAGGCTCTGTTCTCGAGTATAGACGAGGATAAGAATCGAGGCTGGATGGACAGGTTCGTTCGAGTAAGGACTTCGGACCTGATCCCAACCGAAAAGATGCCTTTTCCTGAGGAGTGGAACATGAAGCGTAAGTGTAATTCCGTTGTTATCTCCTATTATTTTGTTCTTTAATTTCTTTTCTCACCAATATTCCCCTTTTGTGATGCAGCGGTTCCCTGGATGCCTAGCGCAATGCCCGATTTCAAGAACTGGGTACGTGATCTGGTTTCGACCTCCTCATACGCCGAGTGCTCATGGCGCGACTTGTCAAAGGGCCGATGGGAGGCCAAAAATCACGGTAAGCACCTTTCTCGTATATTTTGGTAATTCGAATAAGATGTTTTTCACACACTTCAATAAAAAATTTCGTATGCAGGTATGGGCAAAGATGCGATTTTGAGGCCCTCATCCATCGAGGAAGAAGCTTCGGCCTCTGTCCCAAAGCCGGTGAAAGATAATAAGAGGAAAAGAGCCCCCGTCCTCGAAGATTAAAAACTGAAGAAGAGGACGGCTCATAAGCCAAACAAGAATACCATTTCTTTGATCGTAGAATCAGTTCTGCGTCTGAGGGATGAAAAAGAAGAAGAAGAAGAAGAAGAAGAAGAAGAAGAAGAAGAAGAAAACGATGGGTCTACACTGGCGGCCTGAACAAAGAAGACCACCGACGTTCCACAAGCAGCTGGATCGATGGTGGTTCATAAGGCTCCGCCTCGAACTGAGGATATATCATAGAGAGATTCAGACAGAGTCCCCGAGTTGCTGGAGATCGAAGATGTTTCCAATCGAAGCCGACAGATGGGGGATATGTCTGAAGGGGATCTTCCTGTATCTTTTCGAATCGAAGAGAATGCCCCAGATGATTCATTGGGGGCAGTATCAATCGAAAACTCGCCCACCTTCCCTGCTTTTTTCGCAGGGGCGATTCAGGAAGCCCAAGCTTTGGGGGTCCTCGAATTAGATAGGCCTCATGATGGATAGGATCCCTTTCGTGACCTGTTTATCGGCGTCGAAGACACTGCCGGTACAAGTGACGCATCTGATATTTTTCACGGAGTGCAGCAAGCATTGAATTAGGCAAGCCTTAAATTATATGGCGTTACCTTTAAGTTTTTTTTTCTGACTTTGTTTCTTCTTTCTTTGCAGGCCGCGGTAGTTCATCGAGAATCATGTTCTCGGTCCCGAACCGAGCTGCGTTGATACGAGGGCTTCAATGGGTTACGAAGGAGAGGAACTCCTTAAAACTCCTCTTGGGCCAAAAGGGAGAGGAAATAAAAGACCTCCAATCTGAGTTGGCCTGGGCTCACCTAGATCAGATCGATCTATCCGAGCAGGTAATAATACTTTTAAAAGCATATGGGCTTGATACCGGAACGATGGCTAATTTTTCGGTCTCACAGCTGCAACAAAAAATCGAGATGATCGGAAAACTCCGTGAAGATGTCAATGTGATAAGAGCAGAGTCTTTGAAGTGGAAAGAAGGAATAGACCGCTTTGCTGCAGAGAAAGAAACTGCTCGAGCCCAATTGTCATCGGCCGAAAACCAACTTCAAAAAATGAAGGAGAAAAGCTTGGTCCAAGCAGGGAGAATAGAGGAGCTCGAGCATCGGTTGGCCTCTGAACTTGCCAAGGTCGAATCTGACGCCGAAAAGGCAAAGGCTGATGCGGATGCACTCGTGGCCGTCTATCGGGCCAATGCTAAAGCTGCCCAGGTCCAAGCAAGAGAGGCAGTCGAGACCGCTGATACTCGAGCATACTAGGTCGCTGAACTTGCTAAATGCCGATCTCAGAGGGAGACCCTCGAGGAGATCCATGCTCGAGGTTTCGACCTCGCTGAAGAGATAAAAAGGGCCAAAGAACTCGAAGTTGATAATGAAGCCTTGGTTTCCGATGACGATGATGATGAGAATGATGATGATGATGGGAGTAAGAGCGGATGGGGAGCCCGATAGAGAAGAGACCGCTCCTGGGGATAACCGGGAAGCTTTGTCTTTAATTTTTATGTTGTAATCAATCATGTAAAAAATCTTGTATATATAAAAAATATCCCCTTTTGTCGACTTGCTTCTGTTTTGTTTTCTGTCTTGTGAAGATTTTATTCACTCCTTATGAATATTTTCACAAGGATTTAAGCAACTTGCTCAAAATTTTTAATCGAGTGAGCGCTTACTCAAACTTGAAATAAGGTAGCTCATATGCTTAGTAGTCGAGTTGAGTGATTGTTTGGACATAGGCTTACTCAAACTTGAAGCGATGTAGCTCTTAGGCTTATTAGTTGAGTCAGTGATTCAAACTCGAAGAAATATAGCCCGTAGGCGTAATGATCGAGTGAGTGCTTGCTCGAACTCGAAATAAAAATAGCCCGTAGGCTTATCAGTCGAGTGAATAATTCGAACTTGAAGTAATATAGCCCATAGGCGTAATGGTTAAGTGAGTGCTTGCTCGAACTCGAGATAAAAGTGGCAGCTTAGTAGTCGAGTGAATGTTTCTAACTCAAAGTAATGTAGCCCATAGGCATAATGGTCGAGTGAGTGCTTACTCTAACTCGAAATAAAAGTAGCCCGTAGGCTTAGTGGTCGAGTGTAACTCGAAGTAATGTAGCCCATAAACGTAATGGTCGAGTGAGTGCTTGCTCGAGCTTCTGTTTGCATAATAAATCTTGAAAGTAGAGGAATTTTTCTTGGATATAAGATATCGGTAACGAGGAGAACTTTCTTTTTACACGTGTGTTCA
The DNA here is from genome assembly GCF_000390325.3 of Nicotiana tomentosiformis. NCBI lineage: Eukaryota > Viridiplantae > Streptophyta > Magnoliopsida > Solanales > Solanaceae > Nicotiana > Nicotiana tomentosiformis. The sequence continues at coordinate 17,444,266 of NC_090813.1, read as the reverse complement.
TGTTTTGAGTCAGGGCTCGGGCCAACTACATGAGCACGGTTCATTTTGACTATTTGTCTCTTACAACTTTTCCTATTGGAACCCCGTTGTTACGAAATAACTTTCTTGCATCAGAACTTGATATATTTGAGGGATAATACCCCCCCCAATATTCGAAGTCGATTGTAAAGAGGCCTCGAATACTGTCGAATTATTTCCAAGTACAACACGATCATTGGTTGCCTCATTAAAAACCTTGCCGAAAAACCCATTTGGGAAAAAACCGATCTAAGGGAAAAAGAGTGCAACGCGTGCTTTCAGACCTAGGGCTTCGTATTGAAGGATCCATCTTAGCTCCTTATCGAGACTCCTGCAGGGGTTAGTTTCAAAATGTAAATGAATGTGGGAAGGTCGTACCTTAACAGTAGTATCGTTTTAGGTGTGACACATTCCAATTGCTTGATAGTTGTTTTCCGTTTGTAATACCGAGCTTGTATGATCCCTTTCCGACGTTTTTGAGAACCTGATACGGTCTTAGTTTTTCTTCTTTTGGATTTCGGGTACTGAGGGTGACTTTCCTTAGCACTAAGTCTCCAGATTTAAAATGGCGAAGCTTGGTTCTTCGATTATAGTATCTTTCAAGAGCAACTTTTGGACGGCCAATTGGACGAGAGCAGCTTCTTGCTTTTCATCCGATAATTCGAGGCTAGTGTTCATAGCCTCGTTAGTTGACTCTTCTGTTTTATACCGAAACCTAGCACTAGGTTCCCCGATTTCGGCTGGAATCAAGGCTTCAGAGCCATATACTAAGGAGAACGGGGTCGCCCCCGTACTAGATTTTGATGTTGTTCGATATGCCCAAAGAACTTCGGGTAGGATTTCTCTTTGTTTTCCTTTAGCGTCGTTCAACCTCTTCTTTAGGTTTTGAATGATAGTTTTGTTTGTTGATTTGGCATGTCGGTTCCCACTGGGGTGATATGGTATTGATAATATCCTCTTTATTTTGTGGTCTTCGAGGAATTTCGTCACTTTGCTGTCGACAAATTGTTTCCCATTATCACACACTATTTCGGCGGGTATCCCGAATCGACATACGATATGATCCTAGATAAAGTCTATAACCTCTTTCTCTCTCACTTTTACGAAAGCCTGTGCTTCAATCCATTTAGAGAAATAGTCAATCATAAATAAAATGAATTTAGCTTTACCTGGGGTCGATGGTAGAGGGCCGACGATATCCATTCCCCATTTCATAAATGGCCATGGGGTTAGGACTGAGTGAAGTTTCTCTCCTGGTTGATGGATCATTGGTGCAAACCTTTGACATTTGTCACATTTCCGAACAAACTCCTTTGTATCTTTGCCCATATCGATCCAATAATATCCTGCCCTGATTATTTTTCGGACTAACAAATCGGCACCGGAGTGATTCCCACAAGTGCCCTCGTGCACCTCACGTAGAATGTAATTGGCATCTTATGGACCTAAGCATACTGCTAATGGTCCATTGAATGTCCTTCGGTATAGCGTTCCATTTGTAGTTAACGTGATTCGAGCAGCTTTGGTTCGTAGGGGCCTCAAATTATTAGGGTCCAATGAGAGCTTTCCATTCTTTAAGTATTCAATATACTTATTTTTCCAATCCCAAGTTAAGCTCGTAGAATTTATCTCGGCATGACCTTCTTCGATCACGGATCTCGAGAGTCGAATGACAGTCCCCGAGATTAACTCACCTTTTTCGACCGATGATCCCAAATTTGCAAGTGCATCAGCCTCACTATTTTGCTCTCGTGGAACATGCTGCAAAGTCCATTCTTTGAAATGGTGCAAAGTGACCTGTAGTTTGTCCAAATACCTTTGCATTCTATCTTCTCGAACTTCGAAGGTTTTGTTTACTTGATTTACCACCAGCAAATAGTCACACTTGGCTTCAATGACTTCTGCTCCCAAGCTTGTAGCTAGCTCGAGACCTGCAATCATGGCCTCATACTCGGCCTCGTTGTTAGTCAACCTGGTAGTTTTGATAGATTGCCTAATAGTGTTACCTGCGGGTGGCTTTAAAACGATGCGTAGCCCGGACCCCTTCACGTTCGAGGCCCCATCCGTACAAAGGGTCCATACCCCCTATGACGTACCCGATCTCAATAAGATTTCTTTTTGACTTCGTGTATAAGGGTTGGCGTGAATTCAGCCACGAAGTCTGCTAAAATTTGAGACTTGATGGCTATACGAGGTTGATATTCGATATCGTACCCACTGAGTTTGACGGCCCATTTTGCCAATCGGCCTGATAGTTCGGGCTTGTGAAAAATATTACGAAGCAGGTAAGTGGTTAATACGCATATAGGGTGACATTGAAAGTACGATCTTAACTTCCTAGAGGCGCTTATCAGTGCAAGTGCCAATTTTTCTAGGTGCGGATATCTAGTTTCTGCTTCTCCTAAGGTACGACTTATATAATAAATGGGAAATTGCGTACCTTGCTCTTCTAAAACTAGTACATCGCTTACCGCGATCTCCGATACTGCCAAGTACAAGCAAAGTTTTTCGTCTGTTTTTGGAGTATGAAGTAGTGGTGGGCTCGATAGATATCGTTTTAATTCCTCTAATGCATTTTGGAATTTCGGGGTCCAAGCGAAATTGTTCTTCTTTTTGAGTAGAGAGAAAAATTTATGACTTCGATCTGACGATCTCGAAATAAATCGGCCTAAAGCTATAATCCATCCCATTAGCCTCTGTACGGCTTTCATGATGTCCACAATGGTGATGTCTTCGATGTCCTTGATTTTATCGAGGTTAATCTCGATCCCTCGATTTGACACCATGAAGCCGAGGAACTTGCCCGAACCGACCCCGAAAGCATATTTCTCGGGGTTGAGCTTCATGTTGTATTTCCTTAAAATCTCGAATGTTTCATGCAAATGGGTCAAATGGTCCTCTGCGTGGAGGGACTTAACTAGCATGTCATCAATATAAACTTCCATCGACTTACCTATTTGTTTTTCCAACATTTTATTTACTAGACGTTGGTAAGTAGCTCCTGCATTTTTTAGCCCGAAGGGCATCACATTATAACAATATGTTCCATATTTGGTGACAAATAAAGTCTTTTCCTGGTCTTTCGGGTTCATCTAGATTGATTATACCCGGAATAGGCATCGAGAAAAGTAAGGATCTCGTGGCCGGCCGTGGCATCGATCATGCGATCGATGTTGGGCAGCAGAAAGGAATCTTTGGGGCATGCTTTGTTCAAATCCTTATAATCTACACATATTCTAAGTTTGTTCCATATTTTAGGCACTACAACTACATTGGCTAACCATTCAGGATATTTCACCTCCCGAATGGACCCTATCTTGAGAAGTTTGGTTACCTTGTCCTTTATGAATGCGTGCTTAACCTCAGATTAGGGTCTTCTCTTTTGCTTCACCGTTCTAAACCTAGGGTCCAAGCTTAGCTGATGCATCGTTATGTCCGGTGATATCCCTGTTATATCTACATGGGACTAGGCAAAGAAATCAAATAAGAAATTGAATAAGTTTATACCTGAGTTCCGTGGTCAACCCCGTTCCCAGGTATACCTTCCGCTCGGGCCAGTGCTCGATTAGTGTGACTTGCTTCAATTCCTCAATTGTTGATTTGGTAGCGTTAGAATCATCGAGAATCACGAAGGATCGAGGGATCCTCTGATCATCATCTTCTTTGATCTTCTGATTATCTGGTCGGGTTAAAGCTGATATCTGTGATTGCTATTTGGTATCTCGTTCCCCTTTTGAGCCGGATCCCTTTACTGGCGAAGGCGAGGATATTGGATTCGCTTCCTCGACGATGAACATTTCTCTTACGGCCAGTTGTTCTCCGTACACTATTTTGACTCCTCCCGATGTTGGGAATTTAAGGACCTAGTGTAGGGTCGAAGGTACAACTCTCATGTTGTGGATCCATGGCCTTCCAAAAAGGGCGTTGTACCTCATGTCACCTTCGATTACGTGGAACTTTATTTCTTGGATGGTCCCAGCCACGTTTGTCGGTAGAACTATCTCTCTTTTGGTGGTTTCACATACCATATTGAATCCGTTTAGAACCAGGGTTGCAGGTATGACCAGGTCCCGTAAACCGAGCTGTTCTACGACCTTCAATCTAATGATGTCGGTCGAGCTACCTGGATCAATTAGCACACGCTTAACTTTAGTTTTATTCATAAGTACGGATATTACCATTGCATCGTTATGAGGGTGTATGACTCCTTCTGCATCTTCATCATTGAAGGACAAAGTTCCTATGGGTGTGAAATCCTGAGTTAGAGATCGCTTTTCTCTCATAATCGATGTCTTAGTGCATTTAAGCACCGGTCCCTGAGGGGTATCGGTGCCGCTGACGATCATGTGAATGACATGTTGTGATTCTTCTTGTTCGTTTTGCTTGCTGAAATCCTTGTTTTTAAAATGGTTCTTCGCCCTATCGCTTAAAAATTTTCGAAGGTGACCTTTGTCGAATAACCAGGCTACCTCCTCTCTTAGTTGCCTACAATCTTTCGTTCTGTGGCCATGGGCGCCATGATATTCACACATTTGATTGGGACTCCTCTGGCAGGATCGGCCTGCATGGGTCGAGGCCATTTAGTGTCTTTGATGCGTCCGATAGCCGACACGATGTCGGATGCATCGATGTTGAAGTTGTACTCTGATAACCGAGGCGCTTCCTTAGATCCGATAGGCCTTTCGAACTTACCTCTGCTCATGAGCCCCCGGGATCCTTGACCTCGATCATTTCTTTTGTTATTTTGTCTGGGGTTATGTCTCGATTCACCGATTCTGTGGTTTCCGTTATACGGTAGGTATCGATCCCTGATCGGACCTTGTTCTCGATTAATATCCCTTCGAGCAGCGGGTTCCGACCCCAATTGATCATCTTCGATCCTAATTTTTGATTGGTACCGATTGTGCATGTCGGCCTACGTGATGGCTCGGTATTCGATCAGGTTATGCTTCAACCGCCATGAAGCCGTTGAACTTCATTCGTTCAAACCTTGAGTGAAAGCCTGAACAGCCCAATCGTGTGTGACTTGTGGCAGATCCATTCGTTCCATTTGAAAACGAGATACAAACTCCCTCAGCATCTCGTTATCCTTTTGTCTTACCTTGAAGATGTCCGATTTACTTGTTGCGACCTTTATGGCGCCGACATGTGCTTTCACAAAAGAATATGCTAACATGGCGAATGAGTCAATGGAATTTGGTGGTAGGTTATGATACCAAATCATTGCTCCCTTCTAGAGGGTCTCTCCGAATTGGTTTAACATCACAGATCCGATTTTATCATCTTCTAAATCATTTCCCTTGATGGCACATGTGTAAGAAGTGACGTGCTCGTTGGGATCGGTCGTTCCGTTATATTTGGGAATTTCGGGCATACGGAATATTTTGGGGATTGGTTTTGGGGCTGCGCTCGAGGGAAAAGGTTTTTGCATGAATTGTTTTGAATCCAACCATTTTATCATTGGTGGAGCTCCCGGGATATGATCGACCCTGGAGTTATATATTTCTACTTTTTTATCATTGGCTTTGACTCACTTTGTGAGTTCCTCGAGCAATTTAGCAATTTCGGGAGTAGTCCCCGATTCTTGCTCTTTTAACTTCACTATGGCTGGCTCCGTTCTGTGGGTAATTTCTCGAGGTAGATTGGGCTCCGACCTGCTTTGTAGATGGGTTTGGCTATGCAACTGAGCTATTACTGCCTGTTGAGCTTGCAACATTTTGAAAATCATACGCAAGCTGACGCCATTTTCCTCAACATTATGGGTATCTCGAGCTGCAGACCGAGTGCCACCATAAATGTTATTTTCGGGTTCAGAATGTAGGTTCGCCTCAATGGACACATGCGAATTGATATCTATCGGTGCTCCGATTCGAGTTCCAACGGCGTTGACAAGTGGTCTTTCGGTACTGGGTGTCAAGTTATTGTTTTCGTCTTGAAGACCGGCTTCGTTGTCGATTGGTGAGGCCATTTGATTGGTAGTTAGTCATTGCTAATCCGAAATCTAAGATATTTTCGAAAACAAGTGCAAAACACAATGGTGTGTTTTTTGTAGATTCGTATTGAATAATCACTGTTATCCTTAGCCCCACGGTGGGCGCCAAACTATTTACCCGAAAAATGGATATAGTTGAATTTGTACATAATTATAAGAATATATGATATAACTTGATACAAACCGTATGGATAAATAGAAATATTGAATATGGATTGTAAAGAATACGATATAAACAAGGTAGGAAAGAAGATGATTTTTAGGACTCATCACAATGGACCAATTGATGAAGCTTACAAGAACAGTTCTAGAATATGGAACAATATAGTGCTTGAATTACATTGTAAGTAAAAAACTTGGTCCTTACAGAAATAATAACCATCCCCTTTATAGTAGAGGGATCTTATTTTAGATATAATTAAAAATACATAGTGGGAGACCCATGATAAATCAACTTTTTACAATTCCTGCCAAGATTCTCCCCTCTAGTGGGATTGCAACGGCTCTTGTTTATGAGCTCCATATTGACTCGAGTTATCGGTCTTGACTCGAGCTCTCGATCTTGACTCGAGCTCGATTCTGACTCGGATCCTTAAATTGATTCGGGATCAATGTTGGTCTGTCTCTGGATCATAAGCTCGATAACTTTACTTTACATCATAGTTCGATTTGGACTCAAGCTTGATAATGATATCGAGCTTGACATTGATCGGTTTCTCGGGCTCGAAGCATGTTTGTTCCATCTTCGGAACCCATCTCGAAGTCTTACTTCGATCCAATATGTTTAGAACTCGATCAATCGTACGAACGCCAAAATCTATTTCGACCGATATATATATATATATATGTGTGTGTGTGTGTGTGTGTGTGTGTGTGTCGCGTAATTTATTTATTTTTCTTTTAGACAAATTATATATTAACATGAATGCATCTCTAAATGTCAAGCGATCAACATATCTGCGCTCGAGTCCCCTCCTTTAAACTAGAGAATCTATTATAATTGATGATTTTTCACATTCAACAGATTTCTGTAATTTTTTTACATAAGTATGGTGTAAATATTGAATTAATCAATCTAGTCTGAACTGCATTTGAAAATATTTGTAGTGGTTAAATGTTTGTGTTAAAATACAGGAGATATAACCGAAGTAGTTACTCTAAAAAATCAATTAAATTGAGATACTAAAAAACAGAAATTGAAAGTGAAAATGAAAATTTCATATATATTCACTTTCGTTAAAATTTTACAAGAAACAACTATGATATAATATCCATTTGTAAACTATTCATTTATTTTTAAAATTCATATAGCAAATTCGTCTACCGCACAAAGTGAATTTTTTTTTTTTTTTTTTTTTTTTACAATTGTTACTTTCAAGTTGGAAAAAAATTAAAGTAAAAAAGCTAGAGCCATAGATTACGCATCTTTTAAAGACTATGGTTCATGTCGAGGAATTTCTCATCTTTTTAGCTTCATTTTGTCTATGCGTTGTTTCTCTTCAATTTAAATTGATTTGGTCAGTGTTTAACCTCAAAATCGGATAACAATTGAATTTGTTAGTGATTATAAAGACATGTGGATTAACTTGATACAAAGCGATAAATTAGATTGCAATTGAAATAAATAACGATAGATTAACCGTAAACCATGTGAGTTGGATGATTTCGGCTTAGGAAAGCATGTCACCCTTGAATTGAATGCACTTTATTTGACACCAAAATATCAAAGAGTAAGAACTCAGAAAATGTATTGCTTATCAGTATATGTTACAATGTATTTTATGAATTATCAAGTCCCCTTTATATATTAAGGGAGGCCTACCTTTTAAGGCATTGATTTATTGTTCCATAAAAGGCAAAAGTCCTTGATTTTGATGACCGTTGGTTCATTTTTTGATTTATTCCGTGATTTCTGCCATAATGACTGGTTAACGGCGAGAATTAAGGATCTCTGTCGGATGAGTTGGCAAAGCTTTCTTCGAGACCGTTAGAAATAGAACCGGTTATGCCTTCGATAAACTCGATGGCCAACATGATGGTTTCGATAGCTAGTTTTGACAATGCTTTGGGTCCGATCTTAAATATCATGTTCCGATCTTGGCTGACCGTGTGGAACGTCAAATTGAGCTTCGAATATTGACTTTTACCCAATTACAGATTTATCGACTTCGGCCTACCGTTTCAAAAGCTAGATCGAACATCAAGCTCAGTTTTACCCCTATACAGATAGTCCCTTCATTTTTCGGAGACTCGGTGGTTAGAAATGATATGAGCTCTCGATTCTTACTTCGATCAATCATGACGTAAGCGACAAATATAAGGGACAAAAAGTAATTGAACGTCCCGTCGGTCTAGTCTTCAAAGCATTAAATGTGTGTCAGTTAACGGTCGGCCATCTTGGGATGTGAATCGTCGTGATGTGAAACTTCATTTGGGAAAACTGTAAATACCCTTCAATCTATTCATTAGAATCTTTTCCATTCCAACTCTTGTTCTTGCGTTTCAAGAAAACTTCATCATCCCCATCTTCTGGTTTTCTGGATTTAAGCTTAAGAACTTCCTTCCTTGTTAGTTCTTTGAAATTTCTTCATAAGTTACCTGCTTGTTGCAACTCCTACTTTACCAACATCTTCTTCTCTCCTCTATTTAAAAGAAATGGCAAAGACTTCAAAATCTATTTCTAAAAAAGAAACCCCCTCTTTCTCGAAACCATCTGAAATATTTCGTCTGCTGCTACTGAGAAACCAACACTGGAACCCCCTTTAAAGTCGTATGTCCCTTCGGGGTGCCCAACCGGGGCCGACTTCAAGATCAAGAAAACCCCCTTGGTAACGGGTCGGTGCGAGCCGGTCTCGAGATACATATGTGTTATTACTGCGAGCATCCTCGATAAGGTCAAAGAGGACTGCAACTGGAAAGATAAACTCGTAGTGGTCCCTACTTCCGAAGAATCAATCACCACCTACGTGGAAGGTTTTTTAAGTGTTTACACTTACCCTTTCACGCTGGGTCCTTTAGATCCATTTATCATAGCCTTTTGCAAAAGGTATGAAGTGACGATCGGGCAGATCTATCCTTCATTTTGGTGGATTGTTATTCTGCTTCATTTCTTTGTGAGAAAGCTCGGGGAGTGTCCATTTACCATCGACCACCTCATGCGCTTGTATAGCCCTCGACTTTACCGAGGGGGATTAATCAATCTCGCATGTCGAGCTACTAAGGCCTTATTCTCGAGCATCAATGAGGATTGGGACCGAAGCTGGTTAGCCGATTCATTCGAGTGAGGACCTAGGACTTAATACCGGCTGCGAATATGCCATTTCCTGAAAAATGGAACATGAAACGTAAGTATAACTTCAAGATTTATTTTATTGCTTTTATTTTCCCTCCCTTCTCGTCGATGTTATGTGATGATACCGTTGTTGCCCAGATACCGGATGTCGTTCCTCGACTCAAGGAGTGGGTCGAGGGTATTGCAACATAGAGACCTTATTTTGAGCGCTTGTGGCGTGAGATCTCGAAGGGCCGATGGGAGGCCCGTAACCATGGTGAGAATTTTTCTCTAGATTATATTTGATCTTACTTTCACATCTTTGATCTCTAAATCATTTTACTTTCTTTTTGCAGGTTTATCAAAAGATGTCGAAATGACGCCTCCATCAGGCGATGGCGACATATACGCCGATCCCATGATCCGAAGCAGGATAAAGAGAAAAAAAGAAGAAAAGCTCCAAGTTCCTCGAGCCCTGAAAAGAAGAGACCGAGGAAGCGGCTAGTGCGCAAACCTAAGAATGTCAGCGCCCGAGAACTTTCATCAGACTCACTCCATCGGTTGAGGGATGAGTCCAAAGAAGAAGAATATTCTGAATTGGTTGCCCGCATGAGAAGTGATTTAGAACTGCCTCAATCCATGGAGGTCGTAGAGGAAGCAGTGGCTGAAGTCTCCAAACCAGGGAGGGTCGAGACCATTTTGCCCCAAGCTAGGGAGGTCAAAAAAAAGATTGTGACCGGTACTTGTCGGTCAGAAGATAATGTGCCTAAGGAGGCGCTTGGCGTGATCGATCTCTTTGGGTCGCCTTCGTTTACCAATTCTATGATAAATGAGTCTCGGACGTTGAAAGGTAACCTCAGCAAAGAGGCCCAAGGAGCAGTCAATTCTTTTCACAATTTCTTCGATGGACTGGATTCTACTGCTTCGGAGGATGTCAGCGGGTTAGGTGACTTACCGGTACCAAAGAAGATATCGTCCTCGGGAGTTGGCGGGTCTTCTTCAAGCCCAAAATTAGTGAATTAGTTCCCAGCTCTGAGTGTTGGTCCTACTCGGAGACGAGCAATATTTATGCATATTCTGGAGGACGCCCGGGTTTTCTCTGCCCCGGTGGGGATTGCATGTTACCTTTAGTACTTGGTGACCGAAGAGGATCAATCTAGAATGAATGAGGTGGAAGCGCCATGCCTGTTCAACGAAGCTCAACAGGTGCTGAATCGGGTAATTTCGAATATCCCTTTATTATGTACTTAAATTTAATCATGAATAATCGTAACATTTTCCTTTGTGCTTGCAGGCCTTGATGCTTCATCACGAGGCCTTTCTCCGATATCGGGAGGAGTTCAAGCGTCAGGAGGCCGAGACTCGAGAGCTTGTTGAGAAGAAGTATGCTTACAAGCTTCTTAGCGAGAAGCTCCAGGCCGAGTTAGAAGCGGCTCGGAAGGAGCATGTCGATCTGGTCGAGCAGGTAAGACGAATAATTGAACTTAGTGATGATGATTCAGACACATTAGCTAATGATCCGAACCATAGGTTCAAAAGATACTTGACCAGATCGAGTAGCTCCAGGTGGAGGTAGATACGGTGAAGGCTGAGGCCGAAGAATGGAAGAAAAATATGGACCGCCTGGCCTCGGAAAAAGAGACTGCCCAGGCGCAGTTGGCTTCGGCTAAGGTTCAGTTCGAGCTATAAAGGAGAAATACTTGGTGCAGGTCAGTACGATCGAAGGACTCCAATATCGATTAAACTCGGTTGTTACTGGTCAACAGAACCTGGCCAAGGAGCTTGAGGCGGCCAAGTTAGAGGTCGTTGTGGCCAAGACCAAGGCCGATGATAAAGTGGTCCAGTTCAAGGCTGACATCGAGGCCATTCAGGAACAAGCGAGAAACATGGTGATATATGCGAGGTGGCAATCCCAAAGGGAGGCTCTCGAGGGAGTTCATGCTTAGAATTTTAACATATTGGCTGAAATCGAGAATGTCAAGATATGCGAAGCCAAGGCTTGGAAGATGGATTATCCCAAGGAGGATTCCGAGAGGTCTAAAGAGTCTGGTGGGCTCGATGGTGGCGAAGACCCCGTAATTGATGATGTAGCCCCCAATGAAGATTAGGCCATTTAGGATCTTTTTGCTTTTTATACTATCTTTTTGTTGAGGCCTTTTGGCCTTTGTAAAAAATATGTATCGGGGCTATTCAACTCTTGTAATTTTTTTTTGATATATATATATATATATATATATATATATATATATAAGGCTTTTTCCTTTCATCACTTTTGAAATTTTCCTTTGCTTTTTTATTTGTCTTCGCAATGGTTGAAATGCCTTAGCATGAAATAATTAGGTTATGTTCGAAGGTTCGAACAAACCTTGCCTTTAACGTTAGTTTGTGTTAAGGCATTGTAGGGATTTGGTGTTACCAAAAACTTTTTTCGCAAAATAATTTAGGTTTATAGCTTGGTGACGGTAGCCTTTAGAACCGGTTATAAGAATATTTCGAAGGCCTTGTTGTTTTACGAGTCTAGGACGTATCCGAGCCGTGTTAATATGGCCGTAGCCTTTTTAGTTCAGGCAATACCAAATAATCTTCATGCTTTCGACTTTTATCAACTCGGATCGGCCTTGGCCTTTTAATTCGGGCAATGCCAAATAAACTTCATGCTCTCGGGTATTATTAACTCGGAACAGCCTTAGCCTTTTAATTCAGGCAATGCCAAATAAGTATCATGCCCTCGAGTTTAATTCAGGCTATTGTCATTACTGTCATCGGTTCGTAGCCGGCCTTCAATTCTAAGTTAGCATGATTTACTTTGTTGCCTCATTAAAAACCTTGCCGGAAAACCCATTTGGGACAAAGCCGGTTTAAGGGAAAAAGAGTGCAACGCGTGCTTTCAGACCTAGGATCTCGTATCATCCCTTGTTGGTCACCTGCAAGTGTTAGTTTGAAATGTAAAATAAAATAAAGAACGGTGTTGCACCTTAGCAGTAATATCGCTTTAAGTGAGTTATGTTCTAGTTGGTCAGCAATTGTTCGCCGTTCATTGTTTCTAGCTTACGGGATCGTTTTCCGGTGATTTCAATAATTTGGTACAGTCCTTCCCAGTTTGGCCCCAATTTACCTTCATTCGGGTTTTGGGTGTTCAGTGTAACTTTTCTTAGTACTAAGTCCCCGGTATTGAAATATCGAAAGTTAGCCCTTCGATTATAATATCTCTCGATCCACTATTTTTGGGCGGCCAACCGGACAAGGGTGATTTTGCGCCTTTCATCTAATAGTTCCAGGCTCATACTCATAGCCTCGTCGTTCGATTCCTTTGTTGCATGTCAGAATCTAATGCTCGGTTCTCCGACCTCGACCGGTATTAAAGCTTCGGTGCCATAAACCAAATAAAACAATGTGGACCCGGTACTGGACTTCGAGGTTGTACGGTACGCCCAAAGGACCTCAGGTAGCATTTCCTTCCATTTTTCTTTGGCATCGTTCAACCTCTTTCTGAGGTTTTGGATTATGGTTTTATTGGTGGATTCTGCTTGTTTGTTCCCACTAGGGTAGTAAGGAGTGGATAAGATCCTTTTGATCTTATGGTCTTCAAGATACTTGCTTACTTTGCTGCCAATAAACTGTTTTCCGTTATCGCACACAATCTCGGCCGGTATTTCGAATCCACATATAATGTGGTCCTAGATAAAATCGATGACTTCTTTTTGTCACGACCCAAAAATCACCAGTCGTGATGGCATCTAACTCGACCCGCTAGGTAAGCCAACTAACAGTCAATACAATTCAATTGAAATTTGTAGAAAAATAAGAAGAATTATCTAAACTTTTACAAATTAACCCAAGAACTAGCAGTACAAATCATGAACTTATAGGACTTAGAATTTACAAAGCTGATACAAAAAAATTACACGATCGGTTTGCAAGCTACATAAACAGATTAACAAAATCTAAAGCCACCAAGGACAAGTGGCAGCTATATTCGGAATGTACGAACATCTTTAGGGTCAGCTCCCGACATCACCAGCAGCTCCGCTCTAAAAGTCTGCACGCAAGGTGCAGAAGTGTAGTACGAGTACAACCTACCCTATTTACCTAGTAAGTATTTTGTCTAACCTCGTCGAAGTAGTGACGAGGCTTTTTAGTAAAAAGATGCTCACTATTAAAAATATGTACCGGAATTTCGCAATAGAACTATACTACAGTATAACATGATAGAGTACACCAAATGAATATACAAAACAATAACAGAGTACTAGAAAAGATCACAATTCAATAGTTTCCAATATCTCGACCATCCTTTCCTTAGAGTGAAACCCAATGAACCACAATAATCACCTCAAAACTTTCATAGTTTGAGAGAAACACTCAAGATATCAAATACAACGGCACGGCAACACCCTTTGTGCATTTATCTCCTCCACACCAAATATGCGTAAAACAGTACCAACCGAAGGGCGGAAATACCGATAACAGAAATGACAAAGTAGGAACTACGCAAGTAGTAATAATGAATGAGAATGTACATAAGGACATTAGTAACAGACTAGGCGGAAGGCATAAATGTCATGACAACAATTAGGAAAAGGAATGTAACTTCAACTAACTAGCATTGTGGGGGCATGAAGATAGATATAACAAACAAGAAAGAGGACACATGATCTTTATAAGTTAACAAGTAGAGACATGAATGACTAACATGGAATAAGACCTGTACCTAAGTGCAACAAAACAGATATGTCATGGATGCAACTATAATAGCAGGAAGTAGGCATGATATTTAAAAGTTAAGCAAGTAGAAGTCATGGGCAACATAACAACAATTTAGATAGAGAATAAAGACAGAACAATGACGACAAGTCATAACCGTAAGTACAACAGTAACAATTTAAGGTAAGGACATGAGGATATCTGCAGGAAAAGGATATCACAATATAATGCATGTCCCTCGTCCTCACTTGCACGGAAACGCCCTTCGTGCCATGAACTCGCAATAACACAAAAATATGATAATATAAATGCAATGGCATGGCATCACCCTTCGTGCTTTTACTCACATAACATGGAACGACATCACCCTTCGTGCTTTTACTCACAAATAATATGGCACGACATCAACCTTCATGCTTTTACTCTTAGATAATATGGCACGACATCACCCCTCATGCTTTTACTCTCAAATAATATGGCACGACATCACCCTTCATGCTTTTACTCTCAAATAATATGGCACGACATCACCTTTCGTGCTTTACACTCTCCCTCACATGATAATGTATGAACAATGGCATGGCATCACCCTTCGTGCTTTACACTCTTCCTTACCAAGCATATGTATATCAATGACAAACAAGGCAGGAAGCATAAATAACGTCAAGGAGAGTATTTAAACGAATATTCCAAATGAATCCCAATCACAACTTCCCAAGCCGACAATAGTTCAATAAACCCGCAAGAACCTTATTATTCAAGTATTCCAACAAATCTCACAAATGATCTACAACACAAGTGTAAAATCTAGTATCTCAAGAATATCGGTCGTAGCAATGTATTAATGATTATGCATAATGATAACCGAGTTAAACACATCAATGTAATCTCAGAATTCCATTAAATTTGATCAAGTCATAATGAACTAAGTCTTAGTTTCCAACATCTAATACTATATTCTTAGTATCTATGAATCAAGTAAGGCATGAAGCAAGAAGATCACGTGAATGTACAAGACACAATTCATAATATAATTTACCCTCGAGCATGGTTAACTCTGGCACATGCATATATGCTCGTCACCTCATAGATGTATCACCCCTACATGTAAAAAACAATGTCAAATAGTAGGAAAAATTCCCTCAACAAAGTTAGGCAAGACACTTACCTCAATTCGGCTAATTCAATACTCAATTTAGCTTTTTCCTTTACAAGATTCACCTCTGCTCGGCTCAATCTAGCCAAAGACGACTTAAATACATCACACAATGCAAGGGAAAACAATTTTAATTAATAAAGTTGTGATTTTTATTCAATTTCTAAAAAGTCAACAAAAGTCAACTCTCGGGGTCAGCCCGGTCAAAACCCGAGTCTAAGGATAGGTCTTGGCTACCCATAGCCTCACGAGTCCAAATATTTATTTTGTTTCCAAATCCGAGTCATATTCGACTCTCAAATCCCAAATTTTTATTTTTCAAAATTTTAACAAAATTCCCAATTTCCCCCTAGATTTCTCATGAATTTGATGTTAAATCTTGTGTAAAATCATGAAATGTAGTTGAGAATTGATTAGAGGCACTTACTCAATGATTTGATATGACAATCCCTTCACAAAATCGCCTCCCATCGAAGCTAGGGTTCAAAATATATCAAAATGAAGCTAAGTCTCGAAATTCTCAGCATTTAGCAGGTTGCAGATATCATATTTGCGACAGGGGATTCGCAAATGCGACCCCGCAAATGCGAACAAAGTATCGCAATTGCGAACTGGAGACTTTCCTACTAAGGCCGCATTTGCGACCAAAAGCTTCGCAAATGCAAAAAAGGGGGCCATCGCAAATGCGAGATATTCTTCGCAAAAGCGAACTCCAGCCCAACAGCCCAGGTTCGCAAATGCAAGGCTGCTTCGCAAATGCGATAGCCGCATTTGCAACAAAAACATCGCAAATGCGATTAAACCAGAACCAACACTCAAAACTTTAACAAAAATAATCTGAAACAAATCCGAAGCTCACCCGAGCCCCCGAGGCCCCAAACCAAAACACCCACACAAGTCTAAAAATATCACACGAACTCGCTTGAGCGATAAAAACATCAAAATAACCTCTAGAATCACGAATTGGTCGCCAAAACACATGAAGATCAAAGGAAACTTTAAGAACTTCAAGAATCGCAACCAAGCGTCCGAACCATATCAAATCAACTCCAAATGGCGTCAAATTTTGCAGACAAGTTCCATGTGATGAAACGAACATACTCGGGACTTCAACTAATGCATAACAACCTCGAAATGCCGAATCGCACCTAAAGTCAAAATCAATGAACTTTGGAACTTCAACTTCTACAACCGATGCCGAAACCTATCAAAACACGTCCGATTGACCTCAAATTTTGCACACACATCACATTTGACATTATGGACCTATTCTAACTTCCGGAATAGAAATTTGATCCCGATATCAAAAAGTTCACTCCCGGTCAAACTTCTCAAAAATCCAACTTTTACCATTTCAAGACTAATTCGACTACGGACCTCCAACTAACAATCCGGACGTGCTCCTAAGTCCAAAATACCCAACGGAGTTAATGGAACTCACAAAATTCCATTCCGAGATCCAATACTAAAAGGTAAAACTTGGTTAGCTCTTCCAACTCAAGGCTTAAATCTTGAAGTCCATTCTTCCAAATCAATTTCCAACAACTTAAAAACCAACACTGACGATTTATGCAAATCATAATACTTCATGCGGAGATACTCGACCTCTCAAACTATCGAGAAAAGCGCAATTGCTCAAAATGACCAGTTGGGTCGTTACATCCTCCACCACTTAAAATATATGTTCGTCTTTGAACGTCCCAAAAGTCATTCCAAAGCTTTCAAACCAAGGTGTAACTTTACTATGCAAATATCCGGGGATGATCCCACATCACCATAGTCCATATAAGCCTGCCAACGCAACATAACTTGAGATCCTTACTTCAACTTTGGTCCTTAACCTTAGAACCCAATCTCCAACATCCAAAATTCGTTACAAGCCCCGAATCTCACATCTACACACTGTATAAACCTGAACAACTGTATTAGGTCATAACCATAACCCCAAGATGAAATCGCATAATACGCCCCATCACTCAGACACTCACATCAGTGACTTTTAACCACCATTACTGCCTAACAACAAACCCGGTGCCGGTAGCAAACCTCGTATCGATTAGAGCCTCGTTCAAAACCTGCATACCCTGCCGGTGATGAAATAAACACGCATAACCTCTTAACTACTCATCTGATCAAGAAGCCAAGAAACTCACTCGTCCGACCAGGGCCATTGCCCAAATACTTAGAAAAATATGGTATTATTCTCCCAAACCTTCCTCGTCCCAATACAATAGTGCAAATCTCAAGTCTAGAAACCTCATCTCAACCAATACAAGCAGCCCCACCGACAGGTATCAACAATAATCATATGGAACCCCACACAACAGAGTCCCGAACAACAAGTAATAATTCAGATATAACATGTAACAATAAGAGAGTTAAATAAGAAGACTACTAAACAAGTTAAGCAGACAGGTTTAGCATTTTCCATATGAACTATTTTCAACAAAGTGAAAGCAAAAATACACGAAGTAAACATCAGGAGTTACATTTCATCACAGTACCGTTGCGGCGTGCAACCCGATCCCATAATATTAGTCCACATAGGGTATCCCTCGAGCCATAATACTCGGGCTCACTAATCACATGTGCGTCAGTATCAAGCACAATAGAGTGCACAAAATATAACTATGGGAAAAATTATTAATAACACAAAATACTGAGAAGGACACGCACAACTATGGTGCAATAAGCAAATCAACATCACGAAGGCCATCTCGCCCATAGCGCCATGAGGCCTAAATTGAATTACAATATGCGTACGAAGAACCATGTAACCCTCTCAACCCGTCATAGCATAAGAGAGGACACATAACACAGACCAAGGTGCGAATAACATCTATTCCGCCCGACGATATTCTACGCAAAAGCGAACTCCAGTCCAGCAGCCCAGGTTCACAAATGCGAGGCTGCATCGCAAATACGATAGCTGCATTTGCGACAAAAACATCGCAAATGCGATTAAACTAGAACCAACACTCAAAACCTTAACAAATACAATCTGAAACCAATCCAAAACTCACTCGAGGCCCCAAACCAAAAACCTACACAAGTCTAAAAACATCACACGAACTCGCACGAGCTATCAAAACATCAAAATAACCTCTAGAATCATGAAGCGGACGCCAAAATGCATTAAGATCAAAGGAAACTTCAAGAACATCTAAAATCGCAACCAAGCGTCCGAACCATATCAAATCAATTCCAAATGATGATAAAATTTGCAGACAAGTTCCATGTGACGAAATGAACCTACTCGGGACTTCAAATCATGCATAACAACCTCGAAACGATGAATCACACCTTAAGTCAAAATCAATGAACTTTGGAACTTCAGCTTCTACAACCGATGCCGAAACCTATCAAAACACGTTCGATTGACCTCAAAATTTGCACACACGTCACATCTGACATTACAGACCTATTCAAACTTTGAGAATCAGAATCCGACCCCGATATCAAAAAGTCCACTCCCGGTCAAACATCCCAAAACTCCAACTTTCGCCATTTTAAGGCTAATTCGACTACAGACCTCCAACTAACAATCCGGACGCGATCTTAAGTCCAAAATCACCCAACTGAGCTAACAAAACTCACGAAATTCTATTCCGAGATCCAATACTAAAAGGTCAAACTTGGTCAACTCTTCTAACTCAAGGCTTAAATCTTGAAGTTCATTCTTCCAAATCAATTCCGGATAACTTGAAAACCAACACCGATGATTTACGCAAATCATAATACATTATGCAAAGTTACTTGAGCCCTCAAACTACCGAAAAAAGTGTAATTGCTCAAAATGACCAGTCGAGTCGTTACACTTTTTCTCTGACCTTTTCATATGCATGTGCTTCCACCCATTTAGAAAAATAGTCAGTCATTAATAAAATAAATTGAGCCATACTGGGTGCCCGTGGAAGGGAGCCAACGATGTCCATCCCCCATTTCATGAACGACCATGGTGATAAGACTGAATGTAGCGACTCTCCTGCTCGATGAATCATCGAAGCATGCCTTTGACATCCATCGCATTTTCGAATGAACTCCTTTGCGTCTTTTTCCATATCGGTCTAGTAGTAACCGACTCTGATTATTTTTTGAACTAGTGATTCGGCACCTGAATGATTTCCACAGGTACCTTCATGGATTTCCCTCAAAATATATTCGATGTCTCCCGATACCAAACATATCGCGATCGGGCCATCGAACATTCTTCTGACTATGGTTCCATCCTCAGACAAATTAAATCGGGCTGGCTTTGTTCGTAGGGCCCTCGATTATTTTAGGTTCAAGGGCAGTTTTCCACTCTTGAGATATTCCACATACTTATTCCTCTAGTCCCAAGTTAGGCTCGTTGAGTTGATCTCGGCGTGTTCCACCACCGATCTTATAAGCTGTTCAATTTCTCCCGAGTTGATCTCGTCGTCTTCGACCGACGATCCCAAGTTAGCGAGGGCATCAACTTTGTTGTTTTGATCCCGAGGCATATGTTGCAAAGTCCATTCTTTGAACCGAGGTAATGTCGCCTGTAACTTGTCCAAGTATCTCTGCTTTCGTTCTTCCCTGACCTCGAATGTCCTATTAACTTGGTTTACCACAAGGAGTGAGCCGCACTTGGATTCGATCACCTATGCCCCCAAGATTTTGGCTAATTCAAGGTCGGTAATCATGGCCTCATATTCGGCCTCATTGTTAGTCAATTCCATAATCTTAATAGATTGCCTAATTATTTTACCTGTTAGTGGCTTTAGTATGATGCCAAGACCGAACCCTTTTGAGTTTGAAGCGTCGTCCATAAATAGGGTCCAGATTCCCGGAAGTCCCTGAGTTAATCAATAACTCTCTTTCGACCTCGGGTATTAAGGTCAACATAAAGTCAGCCACAAAATCTGCCAAAATTTGGGTCTTAATGGCGGTTCAGGGTCGGTACTCAATATCATAACCACTTACTTCCACGATCCATTTGGCCAATTGGCCCGAGAGTTCGGGCTTATGCATCACGTTCCTTAACAGGTAAGTTGTTACGACACATATGGGGTGCCATTGGAAGTATGGTTTTAGTTTCATGGAGGCACTTAGCAAGGCGAGCGCCAATTTTTCTAGGTGAGGGTACCTAGTTTTGGCCTCACCTAAGGTCCTACTAACATAATAAATTGGAAATTGTGTACCTCGTTCCTCCCGAACTAGGACTCCACTTACCGCTATCTCCGAGACCACCAAGTACAAGTACAATTGTTCGTCTGTCTTTGGTGTGTGAAGCAACGGTGGGCTCGATAAGTACCTTTTTAGCTCCTTCAAAGCTCGTTGGTATTCCAGAGTCCATGAAAAGTTATTCTTCTTTTTCAATAGTAGGAAGAATCAGTGGCTTTTATCAGACAGCCTCGAAATAAATCGCCCGAGGGAGGCTATGCTCCCGGTTAGCCTTTGCACGGCCTTTACGTTGTCCACGAATGTGATATCTTCGATGGCTTTGATCTTATAGGGGTTGATCTTGATTCTTCGGTTGGATACCATGAACCCAAGAAATTTACCTGATCCAACTCCGAACGCGCACTTTTCCAGGTTCAGTTTCATATTGTACTTCTTCAATATGCTGAAGGTTTTCTGCAAATGTTTTAAATGGTCCTCTGCTCGCAGAGACTTAACCAACATATCGTCAATGTAAACCTTTATCGATTTTCCTATTTTTTCCTCAAACATCCGATTTACTAGGCGTTGATAGGTGTCATCGACATTTTTGAATCTGAATGGCATCACGTTATAACATTATGTGTAGTATTTAGTGATGAAGGAGGTTTTTTCCAGATCACTGGGGTCCATCCGTATTTGGTTGTACCCGGAATAGGAGTCGAAAAAATTGAGGATCTCGTGGCCGGCCGTGGCATTGATCATACAGTCGATGTTGGGAAAAGGAAAAGAGTCTTTGGGGCATGCCTTATTCAAATCTTTGTAATCTACACACATTCTTATTTTATTCTATTTTTAGGGACTACCACTACGTTTTCTAACTAATCCGGGTATTTAACCTCCCGAATGGACCCTATTTTAAGGAGTTTATATACCTTTTCCTTGATGAAAGCATGTTTGACCTCGGACTGGGGCCTCCTCTTTTACTTGACCCGATTGATTTTCGGGTCCAGGCTTAGCTTGTGAGTGATTATCCTCGATGGGATCCCTATCATATCGAGATGGGACCAAGCGAAACAATTTATGTTAGCTACAAGAAATTGAATAAGTATTTTCCTGGGCTCAGGAGTTAACCTCGTTCCTAGGTATACCTTCCAATCGGGCAGATGCTCGACCAATATATCCTGTTCCAGCTCTTCGACCGTTAATTTGGTTGCGTCAGAGTCATCAGGGATTATAAATGATCAGGAAACCCCATAATCATCGTCTTCATAAGTCCCTGGCTTATCCGATTGGGTTGGTGTCAGTGACTGCTATTTGGCATCTTGGTTTGCGCCAGAATTCGGTTCCTTCTATTTTGCGAGTATGGATATTGGGATCACTTCTTCGACTGCAAATATAACTTTTGCGGCCGGTTGTTTCCCATAGATTGTCTTAATCCCCTCCGGAGTTGGGAATTTTAACACTTGGTGAAGAGTTGAGGACACTGCCCTCATGTTGTAGATCCATGGCCTTTCGAGAAGGGCGTTGTACCTCATGTCTCCTTCGATCACATAAAACTTGGCCTCTCATATGGTTCCAGTGATATTGACTGATAACGTTGATGAGTGATGATTTTACCACTCATTCTAGTCTCTTTTCTTTAGATTTTGTGTCCTTTAATTATAATATGAGGTCGTTTATGGTGTGTATTATTAGATTTTCAGGTAAATGATGCCATGAAGTGATTTGAATTCAATTTAAGTGGAATTGAGCAAAAAGAGTGAAAAAAATGCAAAACTCTTCAGTGATTCTGCATCTGCGGAACACTGCTCGCTTGTGCGACCTCGCAGATGCGAGGAAATGGTCGCATTTGAGAAAGAAGGTCTGGAAGGCAAGAATCGCATCTGCGATATGATCAACGCATCTGCGGAAGCGCACATGCGCTTGAATACCACATTTGTGTTGGCGCATCTGCGAGTGTAAGTCCGCTTCTGCGGAATTAGTGCCTCATTGATTACTGCTTCTGCGTTAGGCTATCCGCACCTGCGTGGATTCTTCCGCATGTGCGGTCAACAGGCTTTAGACCTGGGCAGACTTGGAAATTCACATCTCCTCAATTCCAAACCCACAAATACACGACCTAGCAGATCATTTGCAAATCTTTGGCTTATTTTTTAGTCTCTTAAACTAGAGAAGACATGTTTTGGATCTAGGGTTCTTGCACACATACTTGGGCTTGAAGATTTGAAGCTTTTGGTTGAGAATTTCTTACTCATTTATGCTCATATCTTCATTTCCTTGCTTTGTATTGAATATTTAAGTGTAGTATTTTTTTTTCAACACTTGAATCTTATTTATGGGAATATTCATATTTAAAGTGTGGATTAAATATCTTGTTGTGCTTATGTATTGAACGATTTTTATTTATTATGAAGTGAGTTATTGTTTCTTTAATTATTCTTGTTCTTTAATGTTTCCAAAGGGATTATCTAACCCTAGGACTCGCCCATTAACTTCGAATTAATTTTGGAAAAGATTATTTGGGGTTGGAAAAGATTAATTAATAAGAACTTGAGGCTTTAACCCTCACTTTATTGATTCTACCTAGGGATAGAATTGAACTACTTGTACCCGTATCCGGGCAGGCTTAATCTTTTAATTGTTTTAAGAATAATTCAATTAGGAAGTATTTTTATTCTTCGGAAGCAGCTAATATAGAATTATTACCCGATGCTAATTAACATAAACTCGCTCATATTTGTAAAATCGTGAAATACATTGGATCGTTACTTGAGTGTAAATTCCGATGCATCCATGCTTGTAGCCATTGATCATTTTACTTGCTCTCTAGGTTAGTTTATATTTTTGCATTTAGCTATAATATTTTCTCAACAACCATTCTAAGTGTTTGGCACTGCATAATAACAACAACAACAACAACCCAATATAATCTCACTAGTGGGGTCTGGGGAGGGTAGTGTGTACGCAGACCTTACACTACCATTACATTCCAACCATTACTCATCACAAAAAGAAGAATCATCATAGCAGGGACCTTACAATTTTGAGACCTCTCTTACATTCCTAATCGCCTACATATTGTTCTCTGTGGGATTCGACCCGACTCATAGTTGGATAAATTATATTGCATGCGACCGTGTCCATTTACTTTTTAGTAGTGGATTTGAACGTCATAAAAAATTGACGCCATTGCCGGGGAACAATTTGGCGCAATTTAGGTTGCTTGAGAAGTAAGCGTAAGTGCTTTGGTCCAAACTTGTGAATATTTTTGTAATTATTTTCTTATCCTTGTTTATCTTCCTATTTGTTTTCTTGTTTACTTTCTTAGTTTTTTTTTATAAAAAAAATGGCATCATATAATGAAAATTGGTCGGATGGTAGTTGTTCATACTTTAATGACCCTTGTCCTTATTGTGGAGGACCACACTCATGAAAAAATTATTTAAATTCTCCCGGGGTGGATTGTGCGCACAATCTCAAACCCATGAGTGGAGTATTTGTGATAAGTGTAGTCGCCAAAATGGTCATTGGGATAATTGTGCTTATTCGTCCTTTCCTTCCTCAAGCCCCTGCTATGATGATTCTTCTTTTTGTGATAAAAATTATAGGGATGTGAAAGTGGAAGAAATTGAGCACGGTCAAAATGGAGAGTTTAAGCTCATGTTAGAATGCCTACTTGAAGGAGAAAACAAAGAGCAAAATGCATTGGAGGAGATTTTGGAAAATAGTCTCCAAAATGATTTGGTGCTTGAAAGGTTGAACTTACAAATGGGAGAAATGCTTGAAGATTTAGAGGTCCAAAAATCCTCGAAAGTGAATGATAGCCAAGAACCTTACTTGGAGGTTGAAGCCAAAAATCCTTCTTTGGCACTTGATCAAAACCAAGAAGAACTCTCAAATGCTCAAAATGAGAGGATGATGCTCATGTTGGAGGCCATTCTTCAAAATGAGAAGAAGCAAAGCTTGGCACTCGAGGACTTAAAACAAGCACTAACTCAAAATGATGATGATATACACACCTTGGAAAATCAAATGAAAATATTGGTTGAGGCTCACTATGCCCACCAATTTGAGAGTGTGGAAAGAGATCAAGAAGAGTCCGACATCGAGGAAGAAAGTGAGCTTTATTTTGAGGAATAAAAAATTGAACATCCGCAAATCGACTCCATGCTTGTTAGTGATACCAAGAAAAATATGAAATTAGAGTCAACCGGTGTAATTAAAAACATGGTTGAAAGTGACTCTATTCCGGGGGAAAAAGAGGATGTCAAAATCCGAGAAGAATTGCAATTTGGAGGTTTGATGTCACATTCCAAGCATTTTTCAACATTGAAATTGTGTGGTAATATGGGAATTGAACTACACGAGTCAATGAGGGATTGCGAGGAGGAAAGGAAAAGGCCATACATCTTACAATTTGAGGGAACAAGAAGGCAAAATGACATTCTTGCATGAAAGCCAAGAAACGCAAAATGAAAAAATTAAAGTTTGGCTTGATCATCAACTTACCACCCCCACCGCTCGTGGTTACAAGCTTGATTCCAAGTTAGGTGCCCAATTCATATCGTCCAAGTGGCGAAAAAGTTGTAAAGTTGATTCGCGTCGTGCCACGACATTAAATGCGGCGCTTGGTAGGAGGCAACCTATCGATTTTCAAAAATTTTAGTCGTTTTTGAAATTTTCTTTTTAAGAATAGTTTAGGATATTATTTTTGACTTATCTGTCAAGTTTCAGAATTTTTGGAGTTGGATTGAGGAGTTTGAGGTGTTGGAGTGCACAAAAACAGTGGCTGAAAAATCTGTACATCAATCATCTGGTGTAACCGCATTTGTTGAACATTCACCGCAGATGCGGCCTTGCAAAAGTGCCTAAAGAATCACAGTTGCGGTGTTAAGTCGCAGAAGTGGTTTGGCAGCCGCAGAAGCGCTCCCGCAGATGTGCAAGCCGCAGAAGCGGTCCAACGGGTAAATGTTAAAACCCTTCATTAGGTGAGATTCTAATTTTCTTTAATTCTCACAACTCCCTATCCTCTCTCACGCTACTACTCTTTACTTCACCAACTGCTCACATTTGAGTTCTCACACACAAGACACACACGTATGGTTCTTAGTCCCCTCATCTACTCATCTCTTCTACTTCTCTTTTCTTCTTTTTCTTCTTCTTCATCTCATCTATTCTACAGTCATGTTTTCAATTTTTTTTTTTATTTTATTTTATCACTGTTAGTTTTAGGAGTGAGAAAAAATGGTTGAGAGTGTCTGTGTGTGTGCTGCTAATGATGAAACAAATTGTTGGAAAGTCTGAGTACCAAATTAAATTAAAAAAGCATATCATCCTCTCTACTTGTCATGTGTTTGACAAATTGTCTAAAAGACAATTGCTAGCTAAGTACCACAAAATCAGGTTTAATGGAATCATCGGTTCATGTAGTGCACCAATTTAGAAGTCTTGACTATAAATTATGTGCTAAAAATATTGTTTGAGAAGTTAAAGAGTCGAAAATTCTGGGCTTTGGAACCCTTTGATAAACACCGTAGAAGCGGATAAAAACTCGCAGAAGCGGGGCCACACCTGCGATGGTCTTTTTGCAGGTGCAAAAACTGGGCAGAATTCCCAATTCCAGTAGCTTTGCATCTGGAGCTTCCCGGGCCCGTTCTACTCGATTCTTTGGCCTAATTGCTTTGTTTTAAATTTCCTAACATGATTCTACTGCCCGACTAACATTGTTTTGATTTTTTGAAGGTAATTTGAGCTAAAATGGACTCGAACATGAACAAAAATGCCTTGCTTGATCATGAAATTGAGGAGGAAGCTGTGGATGAACAATTTGACTAGTCATGCTTCATGTCGGCTGATTGTCACCACCGATATTATGACAACCTCCTCACCAAAAAGATAGTGCTTGAAAAGGGGATCGCCGAGGAGAAATTGGCCGAGCTACTCCCATAATTCTATGGACATCTTCACGCCTCCGATTGGTCGTGCTTCATGCCAACTCCGTGCAAAGCCAATAAGGAGTGGGTTCGTGAATTTTATGCTAATCTTAAGCGTACAAACTCCACCGACCTACAACTCACCATAAGGGGTAAGACAGTGAGGTTTGGGACTGAGCAGATTAATAACATACTCGGGATTCCTGACCATCCACTCGAGTCGGTGCTAGAAAAATATCATTGCAACAACGCAGAATGGCTTGTGTGTAAACTCTATCCCGCAAGCATGAGAGCAAAATGAGCTAACAAGATAAGGGGTTTGAAGTCGAACGACTTCATAGCTGAAGCTAAAATATGGCTCTACATCCTATGCAACAGGGTATCACCCTGTGGAAATGTTTCAGATATATCATACACTAGAGCCTTGATCATTGCATTCCTTCTTGATGGCATTCCTGTGAATGTTGGTCATTATATCCTGCGGGAGCTGAGAGAGTACTTGCACGACGACAACCAAGGGTTGATGTTTCCTTCACTGATCACAAAGTTGTGTAGGCAGGCAGAGGTTGAGGTGCGTAGCACCGATCATTGGTTGCCGGCCGACAAACCCTTTCATCCGTTGAGAGTAACGGGTGAGGGTAGTGCAGTCAAGAGCAAGAAGAGGAAAGTCACCATTGTTGGCAGATCAGAGTCATCCTCATAGGCAGCAGTGCCTGAGGGACCATTTGGGATGTTGAACTCGCAGCTTGGCATCATCCGTGACTTAGTGTCAAAGCTCCCCAGTGGACCCTCACACCCCAGCCTGGCTTGAGTACTTCACCAGGGAAGACATGAAGACCTACTTAGATGCACAAAAAAAGCAGGCAGAGTCTTAGGAGAAAATAACAGCATCTGTTGGCAGACTCGAGGCATCCTATGGCAACTTGGCCAAGGCACATGTAGATCTTCAGTCGGACTTCGAAAAGGAGAAAGCGAGAAACAAGAAGAAGGGCAAGTTTATGATCAAAATGTGGAGAGGCATCAAAGCCATATTCCAATGGGGGCAGCCGAAAAGGAAGATACATGTTGTTGATGGTAAGGATAGCGAGGAGTACTCTTTCATGTCGAGTGCTGCTGATGATACTGATGATGATGAGGCCGAGAGTTCTCAACAGCAATGATTAGCCCTTCTCCTGTAGTCTGCTAGTCTGATGCAGCCCTCATGGAGACCCTCAAACTAATCTTATTTTATTTTGATATTGTGCAGTGAGGACACTGCAATATTTTTAGTTAGTGGTGGCTTTAAGGAGTATACTTTATTCGTACATTGATGCTATATATGTGCCCTTTCCGGGTTTATGTTGTGGTATGGATATTGTGAACCCTTGCCAGGCTTGTTTTAGTAGTGCTTATCACGTGCTCTTGCCGAGCGTAGTTGTGATTGGTTGTACATTTGCAAGATTAGTCACTTTTGCTATTCTATTTTATTTTTCTTTCTTTACTTATTTTCTTTAGTAGTTTTTAGTTTATGTTATTTTTGTTCATTTAGTATTAGTTTCTTTAAGTAGTTTTTGTTATTTTATTTTATTTTATTTTATTTCTTTAGCATTTATTTTATCTTCTTTAGTAGTTTTAGTTTATATTTTAATTCTTTAGTAATATTTCCTTGGATTTTCTTTATGCTGCAGTTCTTTTCCGAGGAACATTTTTGTGTTGAACCGGGTGACTTTTTCCTATGATGGATGCGTAATGACTTTCTTAAGGGAATTAGTCTTATTTTGTTATGTGGAGACTTTTGAATTATTTGGTACTAATAAAATTAGTCTCTTGTATATGAAGTGTGAATTAAGAATACCCCTCCGAATTTTGGTTTTAAATTGAAAAAGTAAGTTGCATGGGAAAGAATAATTTATGTAATAACTTTTTGGCTCTTTTGGTGACTCTTTGCCCACTAGTTGGTATGATATTGCTCTAGATGCTCTTATTAAGAAGTGAAATTGATCTGTCTTGATTAGTTGATATTCCATGTGTGTTAGTTTTTGTTATAAATAATTCTTGTGTTTACTTCTATCATCTAGAACTTGCCCGGTTGGTCTTTCAATGCTAATGTTAATTTTGTTTGGTTGGAGGGATGACCTTAGGCATTCTTTGTGATCTTTGAAAAAGCCTCTTTAGCCTTTCAAGCCTACCATTGCATAAATATTATTACTAGTTTACCCCATTTGAGCCTTTAACTTTTTTTTGGCCACCTCATTACAAACCTTTACCCTTTTGTAAAATACTTCCCTCTTTTAAACTCGTCCCTCCTTGAATATTGAGAATGAGGCTAAAATCTTAAGTTGAGGGTGTTGGTGTCAAGTTGGAAATTGGTAAGGTTGTACATTGAGTATAGAAATATATACCTCAAAGTGCTCATATGAAATTACTCAAGCTCCAAAAGACAATAGTTAAAATAAAATAAAATTGAGAAACATATGTATATATATAAATATGGAGTCTTGAGAAAATTAGATAGGTACTTTAAGGTGGTTCTATATTGGTAGCTAGATGCCGATAAGGGCTATGTGGTTTAAAAATAAGCAAAGTGCAAAAAGAAAGACAAATGTGAGTAGTGTTCAAGGAGGGTGTAGTCACTTGTATCCCAAATGCTGTCCGACCCTTCCCTAAACCTACATTACAAGCTTAAAAGTCCTTATGAGATCTCCAACCGAATGTTCTTGAATAGGCGGCGAATTAAAATAAGGGTAAGCTTATAGCATGATATTTTATAACACTTGAAATTCTTTGTGAGAGTGAGTGTCTTTGTGCATTTGTCCCTTGTGTTATTATAAATATGGTAATTTTGGGACTTTATTTCTTGTGAGGGCACATGGATTAGGATGGATTGGTGACATTGATAGATTCCGAATTGAGTAAATTGAGCATATGTAGTAGACTATTGCTTTTGAGTTACTTTTTGAGGCTTGGTTGTTGTCACTTGGTTATTTTGAAAACCCATTGCATTCTTGAAGTTGTTTTTAAATGAGGGAGTTATTTGGTTGAGATTCACATGCTTGAGACTAATTATTAGTACCAACCAAATCCACAAGTATGGTGCTTAATCGGAGAATGTGATTTGTGAATGATAGTAATCCTACTTGTTATTTGAATGGTAGAACCTCATTGAATATTTGGTGTTGATTTGCTTGAGGACAAGCAAAAGCTTTAAGTTGGGGGTGTTGATAAGTGATGATTTTACCACTCATTCTAGTCTATTTTCTTTAGATTTTGTATCCTTTAATTATAATATGAGGTCGTTTATGGTGTGTATTGTTAGATTTTCAGGTAAATGATGCCATGAAGTGATTTGAATTCAATTGAAGCGGAATTGAACAAAAAGAGTGAAAAAAATGCCAAACTCTTCAGTGATTCCGCATCTGCAGAACACTGCCCGCTTCTACTATCTCGCAGATGCGAGGAAATGGCCGCATTTGCGGAAGAAGGCCTGGAAGGCAGGAATCGCATCTGCGATATGATCAACGCATCTGCGGAAGCACACATGCGCTTGAAGACCGCATATGCGTTGGCACATCTGCGAGTGTAAGTCCACTTCTGCGGAATTAGTGCTTCTCATTGATTGCTGCTTCTGCGTTAGGCTATCCGCACCTGCGTGGATTCTTCTGCGGGTGCGATCAACGGGCTTCAGACCAGGGTAGACCTGGAAATTCACATATCCTCAATTCCAAAACCATAAATACACGACCTAGTAGATCTTTTGCAAATCTTTGGCTTATTTTTCAGTCTCTTAGACTAGTGAAGACAAGTTTTGGAGCTAGGATTCTTGCACACACACTTGGGCTTGAAGATTTGAAGCTTTTGGTTGAGAACTTCTTACTCATTTATGCTCATTTCTTCATTTCTTTGCTTTGTATTGAATATTTAAGTGTGTAGTATTTTTTTTCAACACTTGAATCTTGTTTATGGGAATATTCATATTTAAAGTGTGGATTAAATATTTTGTTGTGCTTATGTATTGAACGATTTTTATTTATTATGAATTGAGTTATTGTTTCTTTAATTATTCTTGTTCTTTAATGTTTCCAAAGGGATTCACTAACCCTAGGACTCGCCCATTAACTTCGAATTAATTTTGGGAAAGATTATTTGGGGTTGGAAAATATTAATTAACAAGAACATGAGGCTTTAACCCTTACTTTATAGATTCTACCTAGGGATAGGATTGAACTACTTATAGCTGTATTCGGGTGTGCTTAATCTCTTAATTATTTTAGGGATAATTCAATTAGGAAGTCTTGTTAGTCTTCGAAAGAAGCTAATATAGAATTATTACTCGAGGCTAATTAACATAAACTCGCTCATATTTATAAAATCGTGAAATACATTGGATCGTTACTTGAGTATAAATTCTGATGCATCCATGCTTGTAGCCATTGATCATTTTACTCGCTTTCTAGTTTAGTTTACATTTTCGCATTTAGCTATAATATTTTTTCAACAACCATTCTAAGTGTTTGGCATTGCATAATAAGTGATAATTCACTTACATTCCTAATCGCCTACATATTGTTCTCTTTGGTTGGGTAAATTTTATTGAATACGACCGTGTCCATTTACTTTTTAGTAGTGGATTTGGACGTCATCAAACGTTATATCCCCCTTAGTGGTTTCACATGCCATGTTGAACCCGTTTAGAATTCGGACTGCATGCACGATTTTGTCACGTAGACCGAGTTGTTCCACGACCCTCGACCGAATAATGTTGGCCGAGTTACCTGGATCAATCAACACACATTTAATTCGAGTTTTACTTATGAGTACATATATTACCAGTGCATCATTATGAGGCTGTATGATCCCTTCCGCATCCTCGTTACTGAAAGATAAAATTCCTTCAGGTACGTAGTCTCGAGTTCGTTTCTCCCGAGTAATGGATACTTTGGTGCATTTCAACATCGGCCCTTGTGGGATATCGTCTCCACCGATGATCATATTTTTGATGTGTTGAGGTTCAGTATCTTCTTGTTATGTCTATTTGTTAGAATCCCTGTTCCTAAAGTGGTTCTTGACTCGGTCGCTCAAGAATTCTCGAAGTTGCCCATTGTTGAATAAACGGGCTTCTTCTTCTCTCAACTGTCGACAATTTTCCGTTCTATGACCGTGAGTGCCATGATATTTGCATATCTGGTTAGGGTCCCTTTGAGATGGATCATATTGTAGTGGTCGAGGCCATTTGGTATCATTGATGCACCCGATAGTTGATACGATGGCGGCAACATCGACATTAAACTTGTATTCCAATAGCCTAGGCGCTTCTTTAGGCCCGATGGACCCGTCGAAGCTGTTTTTGGTCATGAGCCCCCGGTTGCTTCGACCTTGATCATTTCTCCTTTTGTTTCTTACGGGGTTCCTCCAGGACCCACTTCTCCTCTGATCTCCATTATATGGTAGATATTGATCCATGTTTGATCTTGGTTCACGATCGATGTCTCTCTTAACTCTGTCGAGGGTTCTGACGGGATAAACAGACTCCGAGGGGCCCTGAGTTGGTCATCTTTGACTCTGATTTTTTATTGATACCGGTTATGTACATCTGCCCAGGTAACGACAGGGTATTCTATCATATTCTGCTTCAGTTGGTGTAAAGACATTGAGCTCCGAATATTGAGTCCTTGAGTGAAAGCTTGAACAACCCAATCATCAGCGGCTGGCGGCATATCCATTCGTTCCATTTGGAAATGAGACATGAATTCTCTGAGCATCTCATTATCCTTCTAATTAACTTTGAAAATATCCGATTTCCTGGTTTCGACCTTGATGGCACCAGCATGTGCTTTTACGAAGCAGTCTGCAAGCATAGCAAATGAATCAATAGAATTAGGAGGTAAGTTATGATACCATGTCATAGCTCCCTTTGACATGGTCTCTTCAAATTTTTTCAGTAGAACAGACTCGATCTCGTCATCTTCCAAGTCGTTACCTTTGATGGCACATATGTAAGAGGTTACATGCTCGTTTGGATCGTTCGTTCCGTTATATTTAGGTATTTTGGGCATAAGGAATTTCTTGGGGATTGGCTTTGGAGCCGCGCTCAGAGGAAAAGGTTTTTGTACGAACTTCCTGGAATCCAGTCCTTTCAATATCGGAGGTGCTCCTAGGATTTGATCTACTCTGGAATTGTAGGTTTTTACCTTTTTGTTGTTCGCTTCGATTTTCTTTTCCCCTGATTTTATCCGCTTTGTCAGCTCCTCGAGCATATTTATAATCTCGGGGTCAATACCCGATTCTTGTTCATTTGACCTTACTATGACCGGTTTATTTCTGTGGGTGACTTCACGGGGCGGATCGGGTTCAACTCTGCTCGGCGCCTGGCTTTGGCTCTGCAACTGATCTATCGCCACCTGTTGAGCTTGCACCATTTCGAAGATCATCCGTAGGCTGATCCTGTCTTCATCATTATTTTATGTGTTTCGAGCTACCGATCGGCCCCCACCACAGATGCTATTTATGGGGTCGGTAGGCAAGTTGGCGTCCATAGCCACATGTGAATTAACATCAATCAGATCTGTGATCGAAATTCCTACGGGACCAGCGGTTGGCCCTATGTTACCGGGAGCTATGTTTTTATTCTCACCCTGATGACCGGACTCGTTGTCGATATGTAGGGGTGCTAATCAAGAGTTTGATATTTTTATCCTGAAATCAAAGATACTTCAAAGAGCAAGTGTAAAATAGTATGTGTTATGAAGATTTGTATCAAATAACTACTATTTTTCTTAGCCCCGCGGCGGGCGCCAAACTGTTTACCCTCAAAATCGGATAACAATTGAATTTGTTAGTGGTTATAAGGATATGTGGATTAACTTGATACAAAATGATAAATTAGATTGCAATTGAAATAAATAACGATAGATTAACCGTAAACCACGTGAGTTGGATGATTTCGGCTTAGGAAAGCAGGTCACCCTTGAATTGAATGCACTTTAATTGACACCAAAATATCAAAGAGTAAGAACTTAGAGAATGTATAACTTATCAGTATATGTTACAATATGTTTTATTAATTGTCAAGTCCCCTTTATATATTAAGGGAGGCCTACCTTTAAGGCATTACTTTATTGTTCCATAAAAAGCAAAAATCCTTGATTTTGGTGATCGTTGGTTTTTTTTTGACTTGTTCTGTGATTTCTGCCATAATGACCGATTAACGACGAGAATTAAGGATCTCTATCGGATGAGTTAGCAAAGCTTTCTTCGAGACCTTTAGAAATAGGATCGGTTATGCCTTCGATAAACTCGAGGGCCAATCTAATAGTTTCGATGGCTAGTTTTGACAATGCTTTGGGTCCGATCTTAAATATCATATTCCGTTCTTGGCTGACCGTGTGGAACGTCAGATCGAGCTTCGAACATCGACTTTTACCCAATTACAGATTTATCGACCCTGGCCTACCGTTTCAGAAGCTAGATCGAACATCGAGCTCAGTTTTACCCCTATACAGTCAGTTCATAAAATAACTTTTGTATTTCAAAACAAAAAAACTCAACCCCCTGCTATTGCATAACATTTTATCAATACAAAAGATATTAAACGTTTGATTTTGAAATATTGGATAACTATTCACATCTGTATAGAATTTTTATTATATAAGTGATTGCGATGAATCTTGGCATACTTGAATGAATCAAATTACAGAGATTTTAGCATTATTATTGGGACTTTTAAAGGATTGTTCAGGTGGAATAAAAAGGTTATCCCCTTGTACCTATAAAAAAAATCATTTAAAAATTACTCCATATAATACAGCTTTATACGATGTATACCTTTCAAATACATAATCACATAATTATATACCCCCAAAGATGAACTGTATACCTCGAAAGTTAGAATAATTGATTTATATTGTTGTATACTATTAGGTGCCGTTTGGTTGACCTTTCAATAGAGTTAATCATCAATATATAGAATTAACATAATAGTACATTGTTTGGTTGGTGTTTAAGGAAAAATAGTCTTGGTATAAAATTCAGTATATCTAATACAATGTTTGGTCGGCTTTTTTATGTTCTTCGTATATAATACCCATATAAGTTAATGAGAAAATTTATGTACTATTTATGCGAAGCAGAAAGTGAAATAAGAACACGTATATTATCAAGATTAAAACATTAGAATGAAAAAACTAATCCTCCTAATAGTGAGCAATTCTTTTTGTTGCTAAACGTAATTAAATATTTTAAATTATTATAAGTTATGTTGAATAATAAAACTAAATATCCCAACAAGAAATAATCCCCATATTATAATTTTTGCATAGCTAATACATGCATAATAATTCCTATATTTTTAATTCTTGTATAATTAATCTCTATATTTATTAATCCCTGCATAACTTGTATATAAAACAAACGAACTTTTAAAGGGGAGTTTTACCTAGCTATACTATAATAGAAACCCATTTATCACCTTTACTTATGTTTCTTATTAATTAATTTGTATATCTATATTTATAAGGTATATACAAAAGCATAAAAAAGAAAAAAAAATTCAAAATCCTTTAATTTTAGCTTGTCAGTTATATGAGATCCACCCCATTTCCAATAACCCTCCCCCTCCCCCATTTAAGATTATGTTTCTTTCCAAAGGATGTCAAAAATAATTTCTCTCTTCCTTAATAATCACCCCAAATCTCTCTTTTATTTTTACCCCCCCCCCCCCCCCCCACACACACACAAAAAAAAAATCCAGTTTTTTTCCTTTTTCCAAAGATTTTCAAACCCAATTTCTCTCTTTCTTACTAATCACCCAAAATCTCTATTTCTTATTGATACAATGTAGACGAAAATCAAAATATTGCTCTAGAATCAAGCTATGAGTAAGTTTTGAATCTTGTTTTCTTTCTTTCTAAAATATTCACTGTATGTGACTTCTATATGATACATCAATACCCAAAACAATACTTGATACAATACTAATATAATTATTATACGATTATATTAGATTTTTAGTGTAGAGTTGTGATTGAAACTTGAAGAAGATGAAGATCATAATTGTATCATAATTTTTCAGAAATGTATCGCGATTGTATTATAATTGTATATGTATAATAATTGTTGAAGGAATTGTATAACAAATGTATAATAATTATATATTTATCGTATTACGAGCATCTGTGAGTTCGTGACGGATTTCACAGTTTGTATCATAAATATATGATAATTAATATATATTTAATTATTTCCTACCTCTTCTCAAACCCACCAAAGTTAACCGTTCATGCCTCCTTATTGGGGCATCTGAGCTTCTCATCTTCACATGCTAGAACCATCTAAGTCTCGCTTTCCGCATCTTGTCCTCCACGGGGTCACACCCACCTTTACCTAGACATCTTCATTCCTAATCTTATCCAACCAATTATGCCCCCACATCCATCTCAACATCCTTATCTCCGCTACTTTCATCTTATGGGTATGAAAATTCTTGATTGGCCAGTACTCTACCTCATACAACATAATCGGTCTAACCACTACTCTGTAAAACTTGCCTTTAAGTTTTGGTGGCACATTCTTATCACACAAAACATTGGAAGCTAGCCTCCATTTCATCCACCCCGCTTCGATACAAATGTGTGACATCCTCTTCAATCTCCCCATTCCCTTTAGAAATATCTATATGAAGTGTAATAATTTTCAAAATGAGCCTTTTTGAGTGATTTTTTTTTGATTGCATGGGTATTTTCTTTAATTTTACTAATTTATTCTAGGGAATATAAATGAAATACTGAAAATAGTTGATTTGCAGCTTCTATAATTTTTTCTCTACAGCACTAATTGTGATATGTGCAAATACAATTTAAAAAATATGTAAAACGCACATGTGAAATATGATTTACATGTGTTTCTGAATGTTATTAGTTTAAATTGCATTTTAAAAATACATATTTATAATAGAATTTTTGAAAAGAAACTTATACCCATTTGTAGGCTGAACACACTACGACATATAAATTTGAATGAATGCGACTTATGAATCGCAATACTATAAATTGTGATACTATAAAATTGGACTTATCGCGCAGTTAGTAAATGTGACTTATAAATCGCATAGTAACATTTGACATATAATCGAGACTTATAAAT
Organism: Nicotiana tomentosiformis; assembly: GCF_000390325.3. NCBI lineage: Eukaryota > Viridiplantae > Streptophyta > Magnoliopsida > Solanales > Solanaceae > Nicotiana > Nicotiana tomentosiformis. The sequence goes on along the minus strand of NC_090813.1, from coordinate 17,407,949 downwards.
GCGTCTTATAAATGGCGTACCCTAAATAAATCGCAAGGCAACATGATTTGTGTATATACCATATATAACAGGCTACTTGAAGTTTTGAAGGACAGACTGACGCGGGTCTCAACTCTCACGTGTATTCCACTTCGCACACAGCACACCATTCACTGTGTGTGTTTGTCTGTGCTGCGCTGCGTTTCTTCCACCATCTTGCCCTGACCAATTTTCTCCTAAAACTGTTATTAGATTCCATTTCTTTTGATCGAACGTTCCTTATCATTTGCCTCGTCGATCCATTTCTGGTTTTGGGTCCTGATCATAACCTCAATTCTTGTTGTAAGTTTGCCAAATTCCTGATTATTTACTATGTCATGTATCATTTTCTCTATGAATGTGTGTGGTGTGGTAGTGTCAGTGATTTTCTAAAATTGTTTCGTTGATTTTATTCTTTTCTTGGTTGCAAGATGGGAAATTGATGTGGTATTAATGGGATTGTTGCCTCTGCCCAAAAAGGTGAAATCTTTTTGAGTCTTTCTCGATTTGGGTTTTTTACTGGAATTAAGCAATCTGTCTTTGGTTGATTTTAATTTGCTGGGTCACTAATTGGGTCGCTTGATATTTCATTTCTTGGTCTACTTTTGGCTGAAGATTGGTCTTCTATTTACTGTTAATCTCAGTTTGCACAGTATGTTTTGAGTTGTTTTCATCTGATTTTGGATTTCATTTAGTTGCTGAGGGTAAGCAGATGCTGGACTTTAAATTGCTTGATTATTATGCCCAGATAATGTAGCTTTATAAGTTTGGAGGTTTTAGTGGCCGTTTGATTTGTTATTCTGTTCGAAAGGGAATGGAGCATCTTCCTGTTGAGGTCATTGGCAACATATTGTCCCGGCTAGGAGCTGCACGAGATGTTGTGATTGCATCTTCTACTTGCAGGAAATGGCGAGAGGCTTGGAGAAATCATCTTTACATGCTCACTTTTAATTCGAATGACTGGCCTCTTTATCATGAGCTCACACGGAGCAGACTAGAAATAATTGTAACCCAGACGATTTTCCAGACTAACGGACTGCAGTGTCTTTCAATTCTTATGGATGATGTGGATGAGTTTTCTGCTGCTCCGGTGATTGCTTGGCTAATGTATACGAGAGAAACCTTGCGTGAGTTACACTATAATGTCAGGACTACCCCTAACATTAATATACTCGAGAAATGTGGTCGTCAGAGATTGGAAGTATTAGATCTGGCACATAATACGATTACGGGTGTGGAACCTAGTTACCAAAAATTTCCTTGCTTGAGGTCTCTTTCGCTGAGCTATGTCAGTGTATCAGCCTTGGACCTCAGTCTTTTCCTCACAGCCTGCCCAAAAGTTGAGGTCTTGAGCCTCGTAAGTCTGGATATTGTTATGTCTGATCCGCAGGCCTCAATGGAGTTGAGTACTAACTCTTTGAAAGATATCTACGTTGAAGCCATTAGTTTGGATAAAATTGTTTTGGAGGCTGATAGCCTTGAGAAGTTGCAGTTAAAAGATTGTACGCTTGAAGTCTTTGAGCTTGTTAGCAAGGGGAAGTTAAGACTCCTTAAGATTGATGATGTTAGTGTCATCCATCTTGATATTGGTGAGAGTGCTGAGAATCTAGAGATTGTGGACGTCAGCAATTTCACAATCATGTGGTCCAAGTTCCATCATATGATAGCAAAATCATCGAAACTGAGAAGATTGAGATTATGGGGAGTTGTGTTTGATGACGATGATGAGGTTGTTGATATTGAGACTATTTCTGCTTGCTTTCCTCAATTAAGTCATCTCTCGTTAAACTATGAACTAAAAGAGGCAGCAGTTCAGTATGGGTTGCAAAGTTCTTTTCAATTGGAAAATGTGGTTGTATTGGAGCTTGGTTGGCCGGTGATTAGTGACCTGTTCTCACATTGGGTAGCAGGGTTACTGGAAAGATGCCCTAATCTGAGGAAGTTGGTGATTCACGGGGTTGTTTCAGAAACCAAAACACATGAAGAATGCCATACATTAGCCAAATTCACATCTTTTATTGTAAGGCTAATGAGGAAGTATTTGAAGATAGATGTTCAGTTTGAATATGACTAGATTTTGAGCAACTGTACGCTGCCTCGGAATTCACATTTTTGTCAAAAGTCAATAGCTCAAGGAGGTACATGATCTTTCTGGTGATTGTTTCTGTTATTACACGGATACCATACCGTTCCTTTTTTTAGTTGAAGTTGTGCTTCAACATTGTAACTTACCCTATTCTTTCAGTTCAAGTTCACATACATTCACGGTTATGGTATTCTTATTGTTACTAGTTAGTGCATCGATGCACTCCCATTCCTGGTGCAAAAAAAAACTTCTCTTTTCCGTTTCTGCTTTTCTGTTTTATTTCTTGTTGTAATGAAGTTTTTTTGGTTCATGTTTTAGCTTTTCTGGTATACTCTGCATAAATTGACTTACATGCTGAAGAAATGAGGAAAAGAACTGACATATAATTGGTTGCTTTGTCAAAAGTGCCATCCATCTTGAAATCAGATCCTTTTTCTATCGCATCTTTGGGATGGTTTAAGTTAATTTAAGGTGAAATGCTACATTTCTTATGTACCCATAGGTACTATTTTGGATTTGAATCAGATTTTGGATCAATTTTATATTGAGTGACTGCCTCCGTTATGTTGTTACTAGCAAAATACCACTATTTTTGGTTTTGGATCTTCCAAATCATTCCCGAATGAGACCACATGTGCCATAAGTTTAATAATTTTACGGGACCTTTTCGCCTTGACCTGCACTTGCTATAGTACAACTTATGAATGTGTTGCATATTCTCAGTACGGTGGTTGTGTTTTGTGACTGATTGTGCAGAGCTTGAAAAATTGGCAAGGAGGGATTTTTCACAATAAGGGAGTAAATTCCCTTCACAAGAAGTATACCAAAAGAGTCTTTTCCTTTCAAGAATTAATTCTGAAGTTGATATAAGCCGATCAAATATTTGTTGTCCAGTAAAAAACGTTGAGATTTTTTAGAACTAAATAATTGAAAAATCGTAACAATCAGAAACATGGTGGGGAGGAGAAATTAGTCCCCAAAAGAGTTACTGGAACAAAAAAAAAGAATCAAATATGGAGAATCCCTACGGAAAACCAAAGCTGTTGAACTTTAGTTTGGCAATTCTAAACCTTCAATTTCTTTTGTTAGGAGTTCTATCAAAGAAAAACAGGAAAAGGAAATTGTACAAAACTGTCTTCTTTTCCATCTGAAATAGCACTGCTTGTGTGCTTTCATAGTTCAGTTAGAAAGCATATTAACTTCAAACTGAAGTTATTAGGAACTATCATCTATCTGATTGCTGCATTATTGCGAGCAATGATACTTGAATCATGAATGTGTATGCTATACTTAAATATTCTGCCTTAATTGTCTCATTCTTTAATAGTGACCTGCAAATATGGATGTATACCATTTCAAAATTATTGTCTGAGCATTTTTTTAATAAGAAATGTGCTAACAAGAATTTACTTTATGTGGAAAATTTTGACCTCCGAAATGCTAGAGGTTCGTTTACAAAGCAGTTCACTTGCTTAATGACCTTTATTGGAGTCATAAATAAATAGAGTTTTATTCTACTTTTTGAGGACTTTCTTAAGTTTTTGTTTGATGGAATTGTGTTAACTCTCTCTTTCGTCTGTGTTGCTATTTTATTTCTGAGCCCTATGTTTAGTGAAGATGAGAATGGGTATTCCAATTAATTTTTCTTTTTGACCTGATCGTGGTGAATTACATCAGGAGATCCACTCCTTTGCAAGAGGAAAATTGTGCTTCATTTTTAACAGGAGAATGAACTGATTTTATAAGTTGTTTTATGACAAGTGAGGATAAGTGGTAGAGAGGTAAAAGGGAGGGCTAGAAATTATTTTCATTGTCTTTCTTGGAAGTAAATAAAGAGTTATTGTGAAACGAGTGGAAATAGACCAGAGAGGGAAGGTCGTTAATGAAGGTTAGGGTTTTCTAGAGAATTCTTCGTCAGAGAAAACAAATGAGAAGAGATTAATGAAAAATGATCGGCCAAACATTAACAATGATGGCCTCTTCTATTTATATCTTGCTTATACAGTGTAAAGTTGGCTAACCACTAAATGAATGACTACTATGCTATATTAAACAAAGAATGACTAACTAGTACAAAAAAGGCTAAGTATAAATAAATAGTCGGGCCAACTTAAGTGTGCTGCTTTGGGCCTGAAGTGGTGCAAGCTGGTGGCCCAACACCCCCTTCAAGTTGGAGTGGGAAACAACCTTCAACTTACCAAGAAAAGAGTGATGGAGAACACCAAGTAGTGGCTTGGTGAATACATCTGCCAGCTGATCAGAGGTGGGAACATGCGATAACTGGATGAAAACTTCAGTCAATTTACTCCGGATGAAGTGACAGTCCACTTTAATATGCTTAGTGCGCTCATGGAAGACGATATTTTTTGCAATGTGAATAGCTGCCATATTGTCACAGAAGACAGAGATAGGAAAGGAAACATTAATAGTAAGATCATGCAATAATATGGATAGCCAAACCAATTCAGCAACAACCTTACTAACAGCTCTATACTCAGCTTCAGCGGAAGAAAGAGAAATCATATGTTGTTTCTTCGACTTCCAGCCAACAAGGCTATCACCCAAGAAAATACAAAAACCAGAAACAAATTTGCGAGTGTCAGGGCAAGCCGCCCAATCACTGTCAGAGTAAACCTTGATAGAAAAATCAGTAGAGTGAGAGTAAAAAAAGCCAAGGTCAGGAGTACCCTTGAGATACCTAAGAAAATGAAGAGCAGCAATCATGTGAGGAAGCCAGGGAGCCTGTATAAACTGGCTAAGATGCTGAACACTAAAGCAAATATCAGGCAGGGTGCGAGTCAAGAACAATAACTTCCCCACAAGGCTTCTGTATTTCTCAGGATTAGGTAGAAGATCCCCAACATCAGCTTTAAGTTTCTGATTCAATTCCAATGGGCTAACAACAAAATGAACATCCAAGCAATCATAGTCTTTGAATAAATCAGAAGTGAACTTCTTCTGATTCAATACAACACCATAAGGTAATACAGTGACCTCAATACCCAAAAAATAATGAAGAAAACCCAAGTCTTTGATCTTAAATTCAGAATCTAGAAATTGTTTTAAGGCGAAAATCTCATGCAAATCATCACCAGTGAGGATGATATCATCAACATAAACAACCAAGATTACTAGATGACCAGGAGACCCTTTGATAAAGAGAGAGTAATCATTGAGTGAATGATGAAAACCTTTAGAATAAAGGGCTTGAGACAATTTGGCATACTATTGCCTCGAAGCTTGTCTAAGCCCATAAAGAGACCTTTTCAACTTGCAAGCCAAAGTGGCAGAAGAAGAAGGAGATGTAACAAAAAGGCCAGGAAGTAATTTCATATAGACCTCCTCATCCAACTCACCATGAAGAAATGCATTGTTAACATCAAGTTAAAATAAATATCAATTCTTCTTAATAATATCATCAATCAAACATTTGACAGTAGACATCTTCATTACATGAGAAAATGTCTCATTGAAATCCACCCCTAAACCTGTGTGTCCCCTCTAATAACAAGCCTAGCCTTGTATCTTTCTACTTCCCTAGTAACTTTGTATTTAATTTTATAGACCTATTTACAACTAATAGGCTTCTTACATAGGGGTAATTCAACAATATCTCAAGTGTTATTAGCCTCTAGAGCTTCAAACTCTTTTCTCATAGCATCTTGCCAAGCTAAAATAGGGGCTGCCTGAGAATAAGTATATGGCTCAAACTCTACAGGTTGGACAGCAAAACAGGAAAGAGAACTAGGCAGATTATAGATTTAATCCTTGAGATAAGAGGGATGAGTTTGTGTTCTATCAGATTTTCTAAGTAGTGCAATAGAGGTGGCATGACTGATAGTGGCAGGATGAGAAGGAGAAGGGTTAGAGTCAAAGAAAGCATCAGTAAGATGAGGAGAAGGTGAAGCATAAGAAGGTGAAGGGTGGTTGTTAGTAGCATTGGGGAAAGATGGAGTATCAGAAAGGAAGGAAGGAGCATCAGAAGGGAATGAAGCTGAAAGAGGAGTAGAATGAGTGATAGAAGCAGAAGGTAGAACAGATTCAGACCAATAGGTTGGAACAAAAGATGAAGTGGTTGACAATGGGGACATTGACACAACTGGAAGGGAAAAATCTGAAGAGAAAGGGAAGAGTTGTTCATGAAAAATGACATCTCTAAAGACAAAACACTGCTTTGACTGAAGGTTATACAACTTATAACCTTTCTTTGCAAAAGGATAGCCAAGAAATATACAGGGGATAACTCTAGGTTTTAGTTTGTCTCTTTGAGGAATTGGAACAGTGGCAAAACAGAGGCAACCAAAAGTCCTCAAGTGTGAATAGCTAGGTATCTTGCCAAATAACAACTCATAAGGTGATTTATTCTGTAGTAACCTAGAGGGAAGTCTGTTAATGATGTATGTGGCTGTGAGGAAACAATCTTTCTAAAATCTTATTGGTACTTTGGATTGGAAAAGTAAAGCTCTGGAGGCTTCTATGAGGGTTCTATGTTTCCTTTCCACCACACTATTTTGTTGAGGTGTGTGGGGACAACTGGTTTGGTGAATAATGTCATTTTCAGAAAAGAAAAAAGCTGCAGCATTGCCATTCCCTAATTCTAGTGCATTATCAGACCTTATGCTTTGAATGGTGACATGAAATTGAGTTTGAACCATCAATACAAAGACCTTTCGGAGAGGAAAAGCATTACTTTTGTACCCCATCAAATGAGTCCAAGTGCATCTAGAGAAGTCATCAACAATGGTAAGGAAATATTTTGAGCCTGAATATGTAGAAGTGTGATATGGTCCCCAAGTGTCAATATGAACAAGTTGGAAAGGCTTAGAACTATGAATAGAATTATCAGGAAATGGTAATCTAGTTTGTCTAGCCATAGGATAAATAGTACATGGAAAATACTGTGTAGAGGAAATATCAAAAGAAATTTCAGAAATACTTTTCATTTTAATAAAAGGAACATGTGCAAGTCTGTGATGCCAAACAATGTCCACTTTATTCATAGCAGCTTTATTACAAGAGGGGGAAACAATATTTACAGTACAAGTAAGATGATCAGAAACAAACAGAGATGTCAAGCTCCTGCAGTCAGTTGACAAAGTAACCTGAGGTTGAGAGGGCTTTTCCTACACGAATTTGTACAATCCGATGTCCAGTTTACCAAGATCCAGAGGCTTCTTCAGAGAAGGGCCCTGTATGAGACATGAAATTCTAGTAAACTGAACTATACAATCAAACTGGTCTGTGAGTTTGTACACAGAGATGAGATTGTGCTTAAAGGAAGGTAGATAAAGGACATTTTGAAGAATTATAGAATCAGTCAAAATAAAGTTGTGCAAGTAACTTTTACTTTATAACCATTTGGTCGAGACACTAGGAAAGGAATAGGTAAAGGTGTGATATTAATGATATATTCTTTATTAGAAGTCATATGATCAGAAGCAACAGAATCAATTATCCAAGTTAAGGAATCAGATTAGTTTAGCAAAGTAGAGTTGAAACTATATACTACATTCTTAGGCAATAGAGTACCAACAAAGTTGGTAGAACTCATGATATTGAGTTGGGGTGCAGGATCAGAGACATGAGATTTCTGCAATAAGGAGAGCAATTGAGAGTGCTGCTTTGTCAGCCTAGGCACCACAGAAGCATTTTCAGCAACAAGTGTAATAGAGGTTTGATTGGAAGACTCAGAAACAGAGAAATCAGAGTCTGTCACCATATTAGTAGTTGCCTTTCTACCCTTAGTAAACTTGAAGTTAGCAGAAAAGACATGAAGCTTGAAACACTTATCAATTAAGTGCCCAGGCTTCTTGCAATACTTGCAGAAGATATTAGAGTCCCTGGACTGATTGTCAAAATTCACTCTTTGAGTATACTGTCTCTGCTGCCCCTGGAATTGCATATTCAGTTGGGGCTGAGTAGTTTTATTAAATGAATTCACATTGAAAAAAGTTGCTTTAGAGATAAATTGAGGAGGTGAGTTGACTTGTCTTTGCCTTTCATCTTGATGAAGAATGTTATGGACATTATTAAGGGATGGTAGATGTTGCATCATCAACAGATTGCTTCTCACACCAACATAAACCTCATTCAATCCCATGAGGAACTGATGGACTTTGTCCTCATCTTTCTCCTTTTGGAGACCCTCTGTAGTAGCACAATTGCAAGAATTTGCATGACTGTTGTTACTCCCAATTCATCCCAAATTCTCTTAAGTTTGGTTAAATATGAGGCAATATCAAGGGATCCTTGATAGGTAGAGGCAAGTTTCCTTTTTAGCTCAAAACCTTTGGTCCCATTTACACTACCATACATATTATTTTATTGTTTTCATATACTTTCAGCTGTCTCAGAGTATTGAATACTTTCGGCTATATCTGGTAATAATGAGCTTGTTAACCAAGATATCACCATATTATTACAACGGTCCCATTGTTTATAATCAGAAGAAGTTGTAGCAGGTTCAGGACACGAACCATCAATAAATGCAATTTTATTCCTAGCAGACAACGACACTATCATACTGTGTTTCCAACCTCCAAACCCACTCCCTAAAATGGCACAGGGACCAGTGACACACCAGGTACATCAGACGACAGAAGGAATAAAAGAGATATAGGCTCAGGAGTGTATGCGGAAGAAGAAGTAGAACCACTCATGATTACAACAATTAACTCACCGACGAACACTTTATACTGAAATAAGAATCCAACACATGCAAAGGAGAAATGAAAAATACCAGCCTTCTTCGCAACCTGAAGAAGTAAGTCCTTTATATAGTAGAGAAGCCCAGTGAAGCAATGAAAAATGAGGAAATCCTAGCTCTAAGATAAATCGAGGAAACCCTAGCTCCAACAGAATAGAAATCTCAGCCTCCAATCAACACCAGAGAGATTCAGTACAATCTACACCGCAAAGTTGAATTAATCGCAGAGAAACATAGTGTATTTGCCGAAAAACCACAAAAGAATCACGAAATTCCGACGAAGAGAAATCCTAATAAAAAATGGATGGAATCAACAGGGGTAACACCGTTTGACATAGATGAACAAGATCTAACAGATTTCCTGCTCCGATACCATGTGAAACTAGTAAAAATAGACCAGAGAGGGGAAGCTCGTTAATGGAGGTTAGGACTTTATAGAGAATTCTTCATCAGAGAAAATAAATGAGAAGATATTAATGAAAAATAATCGGCCAAACATTAACAATTGTGGCCTCTTATATTTATATCTTGCTTATACAGTGTAAAGTTGGCTAACCACTAAATGAATGACTACTATGTTATATTAAACAAAAAATGGCTAACTAGTACAAAAAAGGCTAAGTATAAATAAATAGCCGGGCCAACTTAAGTGTGCTGCTTTGGGCTTGAAGTGGTGCAAGCTGGTTGCTCAACAGTTATTTAGCTTAAAACCTACTGAAATTGGAGAAACTATAGGAGTTAAATACATTTAACACTCTTTAGTTACAAGATGTATGTGTATATTGGCACAAATGTAGGTAATTAATTTGAACGCAAATAGTACGGTGATTGTTGAAAACTTAATGTGATACGAAAATGATGAGGTCTGGTTTAAAGTTGAGATGTTTAAATGTATAAATCGTTCAGACTTGTGAAGGGTTCAGAAAAAGTAGATTCTAGAAGAGTTTCAAAATGAGATGTCTCCAAATGTAATTATGTAAAAATTTGAGAAGGATGAATTACTTTCCTGCCTGGCGCAAATGATTCTTTCTTCCTTTTATTGCCTTCAAAATGGAGACAGCAGGTTGCATTGTGTTCAGAAGGCTAGTGAATGCAGTTGAGGTGAATTATTGCTTTTAGCTTTTTTCTTAAGGTGGACTTTAGTGTTGTTTCGCTGCGTAAAGAGGGTTTATCAGAAGATGCTGAATCATCAAATTGCTGTAAAATTCGTTACCAAATTCTTGATTCTTGGTTGCTCATGTCTGCCTCAATATTTTTAGCCATTGTTTAAACTTGTATAATATACTCTTTGCGCGGGATGTCATGTGTCACCTAGCTCATTGTACTGGAGTGGCTTGGTTACTTGTTATTCCATTGTGGTCCTATATTATTAACTTTCATAGCATTTATATGACTCGTATCCTCCTTTTATTCCATTCCGGATTAGGTTGGGCAAACTCCTCTCCTCATTGAGCGAGTATTATGGTTTTAAACTTGTAATGGTTCTCGAGTCTCTGTTAGAACAAGTTTGAATATCGGAATACATGATCTAATGTTATTTGTTCAGTGTTCTTTTATATTAATATCTTTTAGCCGTTTTCCTGCTATATACTTCTCTATATCAATTACCATTTCTTTTTTACTTGGTATAACGTAGAAGTGCATGATTTGAGAAGTTCAACTTGAAATGGTAAAGCATAATGTATTCCCGAGTGATCATTAGAACTGTAGCATGAGTTAGATGACTTTGTAAAGGAACCTTTTAAGGAAGTTTTCTGAATGTTTAAATGAGTTGTTTTTTATAACTGCGAAGGACTCTTGCACTAAATGTTTCTTCAGCTTAATTGGATTTTAAAATCAAACTTCTTCTGAAATGAAAATACTTGGAGAAATCAACTGTTGGTTTTAAGAGCGCTTACATGGATTTCGGATTGCATTTATAGCACTTGCTGATACAGGAAATGGATATGCATATGATGCCTTGAGAAATGCAGGAGATGAAACATCAAGGTAAACTTCTGCAGTGCTATTTGCTATGCTCATATGCACTAATTGATTGAATAAGTTCTCTATTCTTCATTCCATTTTAATGGAAAAACAACTGTTGTATTTCTATTTTAATTGTCTTCTAACCCAGATGATCTCAAAGATAATATAATGTTTTCATCAAGTACTAAAATTAAGGCTGTTGAGTCTTACATTGAGGGTATATGTAGTAGTCTCTCTATATAACTTTGGACAATCATCACCTCGGGTGCTGGTATTTGCGATAGAGTTAGGTTCGAGGTTCATTGTCTTCACATGGAATCAGAGCCAAAACTATGCTTGATGTTACATTACTCAATGATGTGCCTTGTGTTATATTTTATTCACGCTCCAAAATATCCATCCTTGGGCATGTAAGAAACTGATTGAGGGCATGGGCTACAATCTCTTTATGAAATTTTGGATAATTTTATTTAGTGAAGGGGAGCCTTGTATAACTGGTAAAGTTATTTCCATGTGACCAGGATAGGAGATCATGGGTTCGAACCGTGAAAATAACCTCTTGTAGAAATACTAGGTAAGGTTGCGTATAATAGACTCTTTTGGTCCGGCCCTTCCTCGGACCCTGTGCATAGCGGGAGTTTAATGCACATGACTGCCCTTTTATGTAGTGATCTAGCTTTTGTGACTGATTTGGATCCAATGTTAGTAATTTTCTTAATGAATACTACAATAGTTACAAAGTATCAATTTCTACTTTTACTACTTTGAAGCTACATTTTTACTTCATTTGTGTCGTTAATAATTTATCACTACTTAGAGATGTACTGACTTAAATTTGTACTCTATTTTATGATTGTTTACCCGAAAAATGGATAAAGTTAAATTTATACGCAGTTCTAAGGATACATGGTATAAATCGGTACAAATTAGAAAAATAAGTGAAAATATATCGAATATTGACTGTAAAAAGGAATGCATACAAACCCAAATTGAGTAGAGAATAATTGCTAAACGAGCAAGATGAACCAATCTCAAAAGCCCAAAAAGGACAATATGTGCTATATGTTATGTGAATCTCAATAATCTTTAGATATTAGAATGTATGAATGTGTATCCTCAACTGTGAATTCCCCCCATTACAAATGGCAGCCACTCTAATATAATGAGGGAATCTTACTTTGGATATAATTAAAAATACATAGTGGGGATCCCATGATAGATTAATCAATTAGCTTTTCCTTGATTTCTGCCGAGATTCTCTCCCTTAGTGCGGCTATAACGGCTTTGTTGTCCCTTGACTCGAGCTCGATCGGTTTCTAAGTCTCGATATCGATATTGACTCGAGCTATGGTTTTCGAGATCGACTTTGACTTGGTCTCGATATTTGATCGGTCTTTGGGTATCGACCTCTATTGGGGCTCGATGTCGATCTTGGCTGATCCCGACCTTGGTCGGCTTCTAAGTCTCTAACTCAGTAGCCTGACTTCATATCATAGCTCGATATTATAATGACGAACCTCGGTCCATCATGCCCCAAACTCGATTAATCACACAAAGGGCAAACTCGGTTTTGACCGTATACAGATAGTCCCAACGTTTCTCGGAAAAAATATAGCGAGAAACGATATAATTTTTCAACCTATGACTGGATACACACTAACATCTACGTCAAGCCCGATTGTGACGTATGTGACAAATATCCGGTCAGTTCATTTACCAAGGCATTAAATGCGCGTCAGTCAATGGTCGGCCACTGCAAAATTTTGAACCGTCATTGTGAAATCTATAAATAGCTCCCCTTCTCCATTAGTTTGAACTTTTACTTTCAACTCTTCTCATTCCAAACTTCACAGTTCTTCGCCTTCTCCAAAATTTTTAGATTTTAAAAACTTCTTTGGTTGTTCTTCACCAAACACCAAAATATTTCAATTTCCCTTCGTATTCTAATCTTGAAAATTTAGATGGCCAAGATATCTAAAATTGTTCCTCAGAAAGAGGCTGCTTCCTAATCTCGGCCGGCCGGTGAGAAATCGGTGGTGGAGCCACGCCTTAAAGAACTTGTTCCCGGGGTGTGTGTTATTGATTCCGATTTGAAAGTCGAGAAACCCTCGTCGGTTGCTGGTCGATGTGAGCCGGTATCGAGATATATATGCTCGATACCCTAAAGCCTTCTCGATTTGGTGAAGAAAGATTGTGGTTAGGAAAACAAAGAGGTCGTGATACCGGCAGCGGAAGATGCGATGACTACCCACGCGGAAGGGTACTTGAGTGTTTACATTTATCCTTTCACGCCGGGTCCCCTCCATCCGGTCATCATCGACTTCTGCAAGAAGTACTAAGTGACCCTCGGCCAAATACATCCTTCTTTCTGGAGGATTGTAATACTGCTCCATTTCTTTATGAGATCGGGCATCCCTTTCAGGTGTAGTTGACGTACAATTTAGGTAATTTATAAGTACTAAACGTACTAAAAATCGACGGGCTTCCCTTCACCCTCGACCACCTCGTAAGATTATATAGCCCTCGTCATTACTGAGGTGGGCTAACAAATCTTCAATGCCGGGCCACCAAGGCGTTCACATAGAGCATAGATGAAGACAAAGATTGGGGTTGGATGAGCCGGTTTGTTCGAGTGAAGACCTCGGACCTAATCCCGACTGAAAGTATGCCATTTCTCGGGAAATGGAATATGAACCGTAAGTGTGATTTCGTTTTTAGTTTGTATTGTTTTTACTTTTTCATCTTTTCTTATTAGTGTTTCTCTTGACACAACCGTTGCTTGGATGACAGGTGCGGTTTCCCATCTCGAGAACTGGGTCAGGAGCCTAGTTTCGACGTCAACATATGTCGAGCGCGCATGGCGCGATTTGTCAAAGGGCCGGTGGGAGGCTCGTACTCATGGTAAAGCTTCTTCTTGGCTCACCGATTTGCTTATCGTTCAAGCATTTTCTCAGGCATAAGCTTCACTTTCCTTTTTTGTAGGTCTCGGAAGATGTGGTTATGAGACCCCCATCAGGTAACGAAGAAGCTTCACTGCCTATCTCAAAACCAGAGAAGGTGATTAAGAGAAAAAAGGCCTCGGACTCCGAAGGTCAAAAACCCAGGAAGAGAGCGGCTCGAAAACCCAAGGCGAACATAATCCCTTTGACTATGGAGTCGGTCCTGAGTCTAAGGGATGAAGAAGAAAAAGAAATCGATTTCAGGATGGTGTCCCGTGCACGGGCTGGCACCGATACTCAAAATACTACGATATCGGTGGGAGTTGATATTGCTCCGACCAGGCTTGATGAGGTCGAGGAGAAGACTTTGACCCAAGTTCCCAAGCCGAGGGAGACCAAGGATGTTTTGCCTTAGGGAAAAGAGACCATCGAAAAAGCTGCGGATGCCGGTATGCAAACTGAGCTTGAAGCTCCCTGAGACGGAGGCATCGCTAAAAAAGACCTATTCGGGGCAATAGAGATCGGAGATTCCACCCCTTTCCCTTCTTTATCTCAATCGATGATACGTGACGCTCAAGCTGTGGAGGTTTGTCATGGGGAAGGAGCCCATAGAGGGGAGGATCCTTTCCGTAGTTATTTTATCGGGGTAGAAGATGCCACCGGTCCGGGTGACTTAGAGGTTTCAAAGAAGGGCTTGTACGAGGTGGGAGCACCTTGCCTTTTCAACGAAGCCCAACAGGCCCTGAACCGGGTAAGTTCATACTGTCTTTGCTATTTTTCATACTTGTGTTTTTCTTTCCTTGTATAATCCTTTCCTTTTGTTTTTGTAGGCTTCTGCGCTTCATCACGAGGCTTTTATCCAATCCCGAAGGGAGCTGAGCCGGTACGAAGCCGAAGTTCGAAGGCTTACTGAGGAGAGAGATACCTTCAAGCTTCTCAGTGAGCAGATAAAAGGAGAAGTAAAAAGACTTCGAGCTGAGCTTGAAGCATCTCAGAAAGAACAAGCTGAGCTGGCCGAGCAGGTAAAAAGAATCTTTGAATTTAATAATATAGACTTGGGAGTGATGGCTAATAGTTCGGTCCTGTAGGTCGAGCAAAAGTTCGACGTGATCAGGCAGCTTCGTGTTGAAGTGGACGTAGTAAAGTCGGAGGCCGAGGAATGGAAGAAGAACATGGACCGCATCGCCTCAGAAAAGGAAGCTGCCCGAACTTAACTGGCTTCGGTTGAGGCCCAACTCCGAAGCTTGAAAGAGAACCTTGGTGCAAGAAAATCGAGGAGTTCCAGTCTCGGTTGAGCTCAGCAAATTCTGATTGAGAGAAGCTGACCATGGAACTTGCAGCGGCCAAATCGGAAGTCGAGAAAACCATGGCCAATGCTGATGCAATGGTGGCTATTTATCGATCTGATGATGAAGCTGCTCAAGTTCGAGCAAAGGAGGTTGCTGAGGTTGCTCAGGCTCGGGCAAACTGGGTTACCGAGCATGCTAAATGCCAGTCTCGAAGGGAGACTCTTAAAGAGATCCATGCTCGTGGCTTCGATCTTACAGTCGAGATCGAGAAAGCTAAGGAGTTTGAAGCCGAAACCAGATTGTTGGCTTTTCCCGATGATGATGATACCGGGAATACGAGAGGATCTGACAGCAAAAGGGGCATCGAGGGCGAAGATGCTGCTCTTGGAGAGGACTAAGTCCTTTAGTATTTTTTCATTTTTTATAGAACCGTTTTGGTATTTTGTAAAGAGATTTGATCGGGCTATGCTGCCTTTGTAAATGACTTTTGATATGTATAAAAACTTTCTTCCTTTCTGCCTTATAGAATTATGAGGTTATTTTCTAAGGCTGGGGTTTAGACAATTTGATCAAAACCGAACTAGTGTAGCCCTTAGGCCTTTTGATCGAGTGAGTGTTTGCTCGAACTTGAAGTATAAAACAACCCTTTACGCTTTATGATCGAGTGAGTATTTGCTCGAACTCGAAGTAATATAGCCCTTAGGCTTTTTAGTCGAGTGAGAGTGATTTCTCGAACTTGAACTAAGGTAGCCCTTAGGCTTTATGGTCGAGTGAGTATTTGCTCGAACTCGAATTAATGTATCCCTTAGGCTTTACAGTCAAGTGAGAATGATTTTTCGAACTCGAATTAAGGTAGCCCTTAGGATTTATGGTCGAGTGAGTGTTTGCTCGAACTCGAATTAATGTAGCCCTTAGGCTTTACAGTCGAGTGAGAATGATTTCTCGAACTCGAATTAAGGTAGCCCTTAGGCTTTATGGTCGAGTGAGTGTTTGCTTGAACTCGAATTAATGTAGCCCTTAGGCTTTATGGTCGAGTGAGTGTCTTCGGTCATGGTCGGCCCTTAAGCCTGTTTGCATAATAGATCGAGAATATGAAGCAGAAGAATCTTTCTAAGATATGAGATGTCGATAAAAAAGAAATTTCTCTTTATAAGTCATTATACATGTGTTCATGATTTGTGCCAGGGCTCAAGCAAACTACGCGGGCATGGTTCGTTTGACCATTTGGCCCTTACAAATTTTTTCTATCGAGACCCTGTTGTCATGAAGTAGTTTCCTTGCATCTAACTTGATATATTCGAGTGTTATGCCCCCCAGTATTCGAGGTTGATTATAAAGAGGCCTCAGATACTGTTGAATTGTTCTAATTTAGCACGATCAATGGTTGCCTCTTTAAAAACCTCGCCGAAAAACCCATTTGGGAAAAAAACGGTCTAAGGAAAAAAGAGTGCAACGCGTGCTTTCAGACCTAAAGGCTTCACGTTGAAGAATCCATCCGTGTTTTTGGTTGAACACATACAAGGGTTAATTTCGAAATACAAATGAACATGGGAGGGTCATACCTTAGCAATAGTATCATTTTAGGTGCGATACATTCCGATTGCTCGGTAGCTGTTTGCCGTTTATCACACCGAGCTTGTAGGATCCTTTTCCGACGATTTTGAGAACCTGATATGGTCCTTCCCAGTTTGGACCCAGTTTACCTTCATTTGGATTTCGGGTTTTGAGGGTGACTTTCCTTAGCACCAAGTCCCCGATTTTAAAATATCGAAGATTGGTTCTTCGATTATAGTACCTTTCGATCCTCTGTTTTTGGGCGGCCAATAGGACGAGAGCGGCTTCTCCTCTTTTGTCCAACAATTCTAGGCTCGTATTCATGGTTTCGTTATTCGACTCATTTGTTGCATATCGAAACCTGATGCTAGGTTCTCCGACCTCAACCGGGATAAGGGATTCGGTGCCATAAACCAACGAGAATGGTGTTGCTCCGGTACTGGATTTCGATGTTGTGCGGTATGCCCACAGGACCTCGGGTAGTATTTCTCTCCATTTTCCTTTAGCATTGGTTAATCTCTTCTTAAGATTTTGGATGATGGTTTTGTTGGTCGATTTATCTCGTCCGTTCCCGCTGGGATGATAAGGTGTTGATAGGATCCTTTTGATGTTGTGATCCTCGAGAAATTTAGTTACTTTGCTTCCGATGAATTGTTTTCCATTATCATACACAATCTCGGATGATATCACGAATCGACATATGATGTGGTCCCAGATGAAGTCTATCACTTTTTTTCTCTAACTTTCTGGAAAGCCTGTGCTTCAACCCATTTAGAGAAGTAATCAGTCATAAATAAAATGAACTGAGCTTACCTGGGGCCGATGAGAGGGGGCCGACGATGTCCATTCCCCATTTCATGAAGGGCCAATGAGATAGGACCGAGTGGAGAAGCTCCCCGGGTTGATGAATCACGGGCACATGTCTTTGGCATTTATCGCATTTTTGAACGAACTCCCTTGCATCCTTGCCCATATCGGTCCAATAATACCTTGCTCTAATTACTTTGTGGACTAGCGAATCAGCACCAGAATGGTTTCCACAAGTGCCCTCATGAATTTCCTGTATGATGTAATCAGTATCACCTGGTCCCAAATATATTTCCAATGTTCCATCGAACGTCGTTCTAAATAGCGTCCCATCTTCGGACAGGATGAACCGTGCTGCCTTTATGCGCAGAGCTCTCGATTATTTTGGATCTGATGGAAGCTTCCCGTTCTTTAAGTATTCTATATATTTGTTTCTCCAATCCCAGGTTAGACTTGTGGAGTTTATCTCGGCGTGACCTTCTTCGATCACCGATCTTATGAGTTGTACGACAGTCCCCGAGTTGAGTTCGTCATCTTTGAACGATGAACCTAAGTTTGTAAGAGCGTCGGCCTCGCTGTTTTGTTCTCGGGGTACATGTTGCAAAGTCCATTCCTTAAATCGATGTAGAGTCACCTGTAATTTATCCAAGTACCTCTACATTCGATCTTCTCGGACTTCAAAAGTCCCATTAACTTGGTTTACCACGAGGAGGGAATCATACTTAGCCTCTACGACCTCAGCTCTCAAGCTTCTAGCTAGTTCGAGACCTGCAATCACGGCCTCATACTCGGCCTCATTGTTAGTCAATTTTATAGTTATGATAGAGTGTCTAACTACATTACCTGTGGGTGATTTTAGTACGATGCCCAGCCCAGACCTCTTCGCGTTCGAGGCACCGTCTGTAAAGAGGGTCCAGACTCCCGAAGAGGTACCCGATTTTATCAGTAGTTCCTTTTCAATCTCGAGTGTGAAGGCCGGCATAAAGTCAGCCACGAAGTCCGCTAAGATTTGAGATTTGATAGGATTCGGGGTCGATACTCAATATCGTACCCGCCGATTTCTATGGCCTATTTGGCCAATCGACCTGAAAGCTCGGGTTTCTGCAAAATATTTCAAAGAGGATAAGTTGTTACAACATGTATCGGGTGACACTGGAAATATGGTTTTAGTTTTCTAGAAGCGCTTATTAAAGCAAGCGCTAATTTTTCTAAGTGTGGATATCTAGTTTCGGCCTCGCCTAAAGTTCGACTAACATAATAAATAGGGAATTGCGTACCTCGTTCTTCTCGAACTAGAACTCCACTTACCGCTATCTCCGAGATAGCTAAGTACAGTTAAAGTTGTATATTCACTTTTGGGGTATGAAGCAGCGGCGGGCTCGATAAATACCGCTTTAGTTCTTCCAAAGCCTGCTGACATTCCGGAGTCCATGCAAAGTTGCTTTTCTTCTTAAGCAGTGAGAAATATCGGTGGCTCCTATCTGAGGATCTCGAAATAAATCGTCCTAGGGCGGCTATCCCTCCCGTTAGCCTCTGTACGACCTTCACATTATCTACTACCGTGATTTCCTCGATAGCTTTGATTTTATCGGGGCTGATCTCGATTCCTCGATTGGACACCATGAAACCAAAAAAACTTGCCCGAGCCAACCCCGAATGCACATTTTTCGGGGTTGAGCTTCATATTGTACTTCCTCAGTATGTCGAAAGTTTCCTGCAAATGCTTTAAATGGTCCTATGCTCGCAGGGACTTAACTAACATGTCATCAGTATAAACTTCGATTGATTTTCCTATTTACTTTTCGAACATTCGGTTTACTAGGCATTGATAAGTTGCACCAGTATTTTTTAGATCGAATGGCATCACATTATAACAGTAGGTACCGTACTTAGTGATAAACGAGGTCTTTTCCTGATCCTTCTGGTTCATCTGTATCTGGTTGCACCCGGAGTAGGCATTGAGAAAACTGAGAGTCTCGTGGCCGGCCATGGCATCGATCATACGATCGATATTAGTCAAAGGAAAAGAATCTTTAGGGCATGTTTTATTCAGGTCTTTATAATCCATACACATTCTAAGTTTGTTTCCCTTCTTAGGGACTATTACCACATTAGCTAGCCATTCGGGATATTTTACTTCTCGAATGGATCCTATTTTAAGAAGTTTGGTTACCTCGTCCTTGATGAAGGCATGTTTGACCTTGGACTGGGGCCTTCCTTTTTGCTTTACCGGATGGAATTTTGGATCCAAGCTTAGTTTATGAGTGATTATTTCCGGTGGGATCCTTGTCATGTCAAGGTGGGACCAAGCGAAACAATTCATGTTAGCTATAAGAAATTGAATAAGCTTTTTCCTGAGCTCGGGATCTAATCCCGTGCCTAGGTATACCTTTCGCCCGGGCAGATGTTCGATTAGCGTGATTTGCTCCAGCTCCTCGACTGTTGATTTGGTAGCGTCGGAATCACTGGGAACCATGAAGGATCTATGGATCCCATAATTATTATCCTCGTCAGTCTCCTGTTTATCGAGTTGGGTCGCAGCTGACGTTTGTGATTGCTATTTGGTGTCCCATTTTTCCTTCGAATCTGATCCCTTTGTCGATGATAATGATGATATCAGAATCACTTAGTCGACGACAAACATTTCTTTTGAGGCCGGTTGCTCCCCATAGACCGTTTTGATTCCCTCTGATGTTGAGAATTTCATAACCTGATGAAGGGTCGAGGGCACTGCTCTCATGTTGTGGATCCATGGCCTCTCGAACAGGGCGTTATATCTCATATCGCCCTCGATCATGTGGAACTTCATTTCTTGCATTGTCCCAGCTTCATTTACTGGCAAAATTATATCACCCTTAGTAGTTTCATACGCCATATTAAATCCGTTTAGTACCAGGGCTGCGGGCACGACCTGGTCCTGCAGACCGAGCTTCTCTACGACCCTCGATCGAATGATGTTGGCCAAACTACCTGGATCAATTAACACACGCTTAACTTGTGTTTTATTCATAAGTACAGAGATTACCAGTGTATTGTTATGGGGTTGCATGATTCCTTCCGCATCTTCATCACTAAAGGACAAGGTTCCTCTAGGTGTGTAATCTTGAGTCCGAGACCACTTCTCCCTTACAATCGACATCTTAGTGCATTTAAGCACCGGGACCTGGGGGATATGGATCCCTCCGATGATCATGTGGATGACGTGTTGCGTCTCTTCTTGTTCATTTTGTCTATTGAAATCTCTGTTTTTGAAATGGTTTTTGGTTCAGTCGCTTAAAAATTCTCGAAGGTGCCTTTCATTGAATAACCGGGCTACCTCCTCTCTCAACTGCATGCAGTCTTCGGTTATGCGGCTATGGGTTCCATGATACTTGCACATTTGATTGGGATTTCTCTGGGCTAGATCGGACTGTAGAGGTCGAGGCCACTTAGTATCTTGATGCGTCCGATAGCCGACACGATGGCGGATGCATCGATGTTGAAATTATATTCTGATAACCGTGGTGCTTCCTTAGGTCCGGTATGCCTGTCGAACCCATTCTTGTTTATCAGCAGCCGAGATTCTTGGCCTCGATCACTTTTCTTTAGCCTCGTACGGGGTTACATGCAAGTTCGCTGCCCCTGCGATCTCCGTTATATGACCGGTATCGGTCTTTGTTCGACCATGGTTCTCGGTCGATGTCCCTTTTCATAACGGACCCAGAACCTCACTGGTCGTCTTTGACTCTAATCTTTGATTGATATCGATTATGTACATCGGTCCAGGTAACAGCCGGGTACTCGATCAAGTTCTGCTTCAACTGTCGTGAAGCCATCGAGCTTCGTTCGTTCAGTCCTTGAGTGAAAGCTTGAATAGCCCAATCGTCCATGACAGGTGGTAGATCCATTCGTTCTATTTGAAAACAAGATACGAACTCTCTTAGCATCTCGTTATCTTTTTGCCTTACCTTGAAAAGGTCCGACTTCCTGGTCTCGACCTTTATGGCTTCGACATGTGCTTTTACGAAAGAATCTGCAAGCATGGAAAAAGAATCGATAGAATTAGGCGGTAAATTATGATACCATACCATTGCGCCCTTTGATAGGGTTTCACCGAACTTGTTTAATAATACGGATTCGATCTCGCCATCTTCTAGGTCGTTCCCTTTAATGGCACATGTGTAAGAGGTGACATGTTCGTTGGGGTCAGTCGTTCCATTATATTTAGGAATTTCGGGCATGCGGAACTTCTTGGGGTTCGGTTTGGGAGCCGCGCTCGGGGGGAAAGGCTTTTGTACAAATTTTTTGGAATCCAAGTCCTTCAATACCGGTGGTGCCCTCGGGATCTGATCAACCCTAGAGTTATAAGTTTCTACTTTTTGGTCGTTTGCTTCAATACTCTTTTCTCCTGACTCAATTTGTTTTGTCAGTTCCTCGAGCATCCTAATAATTTCGGGATTAGTCCCTGATTCTTGTTCATTTGATCTTACTATAGCTGGCCCCGTTTTGTGGGTGACTTCTCGGGGTGGACCGGGCTTGGCCCTGCTTAGTGCCTGGGTTTGGCTATACAACTAAGCTATTGCTACTTGTTGAGCTTGCAACATTTTGAAAATCATACGCAGGCTGATCCCGTCTTCTCCAACGTTTTGGGTATTTTGAACTACAGATCGAGTTCCACCACGAATGCTGTTTTTGGGGTCGGAACGTTGGTTCGCCTCGATGGCCACATATGAATTAACATTAATTGGATCTGCGACCTGATTTCCAACGGGATCGACGAGTGGCCTTTCATCCCTGGTCGTCAGATTGTTGTTCTCATCTTGAAGGACAACTTCGTTGTCGATAGGTAGGGCCATTAATTGAGAGTTCATTATTTTTAACCTGAAATCAAAGACACTTCCAAGAGCAAGTGTAAAATGGTGTGTTTTACAGAGATTCGTACCAAATAACCACTGTTGTCCTTAGCCCCACGGTGGGCACCAAGCTATTTACCCGAAAAATGGAGAGAGTTGAATTTATACGTAGTTCTAAGGATACGTGGTATAAATCGAAAAAATAAGTAGAAATATATCGAATATTGACTATAAAAAGGAATGAATACAAACCCAAATTGAGTAAAGAATGATTGCTAAACGAGCAAGATGAACCAATCTCAAAAGCCCAAAAAGGACAATATGTGCTATATGTTATGTGAATCTCAATAATCTTTAGATATTAGAATGTATGAATGTGTATCCTCAACTGTGAAATCCCCCCATTACAAATGGCAGCCACTCTAATATAATGGGGGAATACTACTTTGGATGTAATTAAAAATACATAGTGGGGATCCCATGATAGATTAATCAATTAGCTTTTCCTTGATTTATGTCGAGATTCTCTCCCTTAGTGCGGCTATAACGACTTTGTTTTCCCTTGACTCGAGCTCGATCGATTTCTAACTCTCGAGCTCGATATTGACTCGAGATCGATATTGACTCGAGCTCTGGTTTTCGAGCTCGACTTTGACTTGGTCTCGGTATTTGATCTATTTCTGGGTCTCGACCTCTATCAAGGCTCAATGTCGATCTTGGCTGATCCCGACCTTGGTCGGCTTCTAAGGCTCGAACTCAACAACCTGACTTCACATCATAGCTCGATATTATAATAACTTTGGACAATCATCA
This sequence comes from Nicotiana tomentosiformis, assembly GCF_000390325.3. Lineage (NCBI taxonomy): Eukaryota > Viridiplantae > Streptophyta > Magnoliopsida > Solanales > Solanaceae > Nicotiana > Nicotiana tomentosiformis. The sequence goes on along the minus strand of NC_090813.1, from coordinate 17,384,937 downwards.
CCTCGGGTGCTATTATTTGCGATAGAGTTAGGTTCGAGGTTCATTGTCTTCACATGGAATCAGAGCCAAAACTATGTTTGATGTTATATTACTCAATGATGTGCCTCGTGTTATATTTTATTCACGCTCCAAAATATCCATCCTTGGGCATGTAAGGAACTGATTGAGGGCATGGACTACAGTCTCTTTATGAAATTTTGGACAACTTTATATAGTGAAACGGAGCCTTGTATAACTGGTAAAGTTGCTGCCATATGACCAGGATAGGAGTTCATGCGTTCAAACCGTGGAAATAACCTCTTGTAGAAATGCTAGGTAAGATTGCGTACGATAGACCCTTTTGGTCCGGTCCTTTCTCGGACTTTGTGCATAGCAGGAGCTTAATGTACATGACTGCCCTTTTATGTAGTGATCTAGCTTTTGGGACTGATTTAGATCCAATGTTAGTAATTTTCTTAACGAATACTAAAATAGTTACAAAGTATCAATTTTTACTTTTACTACTTTGAAGCTACTACATTTTTACTTCATTTGTGTCGTTAATAATTTATCACTACTTAGAGATGTACTGACTTAAATTTGTACTCTATTTTATGACATTATATATCCGATAATGAGCAATCCGTATTTTCATCGTTTATTTCAAGAAAATCAAACAAAATTAATTCCTGGATCATGAAACCAGCCTGCGGACCCTTCTATGTCCAATATTGGTATATTTGGCGTCATCTTAGTGTTGTTTTTGGATTTCTGCACTCTAAACTTTTTTATGGCAAGAAAGAAACTATGTTCAGTTTTATTACTCTCTGTCTCAGTTTATGTGATACTCTTTCTTTTTTAAGTTATTTCGAAAAAAAAATGACACATTTCCGTATTTGGGAGGGAGGGAGTATATTGTTAGTATATGTTCGGCCAATAACAATTTTTTGTTTCTACAAAATTGTCACATTATCATATATACAGGAATCCATCTCTTTATTTTATGAATACTTGCCACTTTGTTGTTTGTTTTTTAAAATCTATTGGCTTGATCCTAATTTAAACAAGTTAAAATGGGCATCATGACTTGCTTCAAGTTGCATTAATATACTCCTACTTTTTTATTACTGGAGATATTCGATGATATGATAATTTTTTCACTTTTTTAAACGCCCACGAAAGAGCTCATGTTTATAGAAGGATCAAATAACAAATTGAACAAAGGCAAAGTTTGAGAATTATGTCTATGTTCTTCTCCATTCACTTTTTTTTTTAATGCTTTTTATTGCAACATTTATATAGTACCCTATGGTTACCATGAACATGAATTCTTATCATCCACAATGAGGAACGATAAGGGCATTAATTAGTAACGGTTAGCTGCTATAATCCCTTTGCTAAGTCCAAGTTCAAAATGCCTTCAAAATTTGTACTGAACAATGTTCCAGATGCTGAAGAGGAGCCTTGACGTAACTTGTAAAGTTGTTACTATGTGACCAGGAAGGTCACGTGTTCGAGTCGTGATAAGTCTTTTGCAGAAATATAAGATAAGACTGCGTACAATAGACTCTTTTGGTCCGGCCCTTTTCTGGACCCTGCGCATAACGGAAGCTTAGTGCACCCGGCAACCGTTTTTCAACGTTCCAGATGCAAGAATATTATAAGGAGGCTTTTTGACACTTTTAAATTTAATCTAATAGAGTTTAAGTTTCATGCATCGACTGTCAAAAAAATATTTATATAATCACTTATGCGATAATTACAAGTGAAATGCTATACTAAACATTAAGTAGTAACCTAATAAAACGGTAGCTAGCTAATCTACTATATATCACGTAGTATTAAAATTACACTTATGTAAAAATCTTTACGGTGTTAAGAATAACTTAAAAGCAATTTAGTAATACATTAATGAGTGAAAAAGGTGAAGAGGAAACGTGGTGTGTTTTGAACTGCATCGAGCTGCACGATTGACAGAGCTAGTCTGGAACAGAGTACTTTGGTTTCTAATTATAGTAATCCTAACATCTCAGAAATTTCCATAATAGGAATTATGGGTGCAAATCATCTTTATATATACTCTCAAATTAATGACTTCTCAGCAAGTACTGTCATTGTCTGTAAATTAAGTATGGTGGAGTTCACTTTATACTCTGAGCAGTGTGCCCATCCTCCTCCATCACTTAAAACAATTAATGTACTTTATAATCTTTCCCTATTGTTTACACACACAATTTAGGAAAGTTTTTAACAAAGACAAGCCCATGTTTCAAGATTTGTTTCTTAGGATTACCCTAAATGAAAAAAGCAATAGATTCCCTGGCAATTTACTTATATTTTGAATTTTTGCAAAAACAAAAAGAAAAAGTGACAACTTGCTTAGTTGGGACCACATGCAAAAACTAATTTAAGGAATTCATCTGATATTTTTATAGTGGAGAGGAAAAGGGCTGGATTAATTTAAATATTCCTTATTTGCCAAAATTATTTATATTCGATAGCTGTAAAAATGTATAAAATTTGTATATTTGTTTTTGTATAGTATACACGAAAATGTATATATATACAAGAAATTAAAAAAAAACTATTATTTTCAGAGCAGTTATACAATATTATTTTCCCTATCATGTAAGCTTAGCTTATCAACAAATCATGGACCAATTCTAAGAGCTCCATTCAGGTGTGAAAGAGAGCTGACATGATAGCATAAAATACACATCACTAACTCCTCCACATTTGAGAGCTATAGATTAATTTCCTATATGGAAGATAAGATTAATTAGAAAAGTGTTTGAATAAGCTAAGATGTGTTAGTACCAGTTTGTAATATCAAGCTAAAATTTTAGTGTCAATTTAAGGATAATTTTACTATGATTAGAAGACAAGTTATCATTCACAAATTTCTGAAAGGAACTTATAAGACTTTTTATTTTTATTTTTTATTGTACTTACATTTGTCAATTAAGTACATGTGACCCCTCCTAAAGGAAAAGAAAGTAGGGAAATTAAAGTACCAAGTTAGCGCATACTTAAAGCCAAGGTAAGCAAAATGGCAATTTTAAGGTGTTGTAGAGGAAACGTTTATAATTAAGTACATGTACTAAGATTTCATTATTTTCGTGGAAGAAATTTAGAATGTATTTAAACCATAAAACTTCATTCTCGTGCAAGTATTTTTGGTGATCAAGATAAGTATAGTTAACGTTGAACAATCTTCTTTGCTTACTATGTCTTGTATAAAACTAACAAAGAAAAATTCAGTTTATTTTTCAGGGGTAGGGTTACTTTTTTTAAAAAAAATATTCTATTTGAAGTTCCATAAGATCCCATTTTTAATTTGTAACTATATTGAGTAGATATTCCAAGACAGCAACTATAAATGAGGATCTATTTCACCGTTCAATCAAAATCTCTCACAAGCTAAGTTCCTAGCAATCCAAAAAAGATCTCTCTCTCTCTCTCTCTCTCTCTCTCTCTCTCTCTCTCTCTCTCTCTCTCTCTCTCTAATGGCAAGGAATGTAGAGCCTCTAGTTGTAGGGAGAGTAGTAGGGGATGTTCTTGATTCATTCAGTCCCAAAGTTAAAATGACAGTCACTTACAACAATAAACAAGTTTGCAATGGCCAAGAGCTCTTCCCTTCTGCAGTCACCATTAGACCTAGGGTTGAGGTTCAAGGTGGTGATATGAGAACTTTCTTCACATTGGTAACTTTTCTAAATTCTCCTTAAGGTTATTAACTTTTCATTTCTATATAGACACATCGAGGGTCAACAGAGACAACTCTATCTCACACAAGGTAGGGGTAAGGTATTCGTATACCCTACCCGGTCCACATGTGAGATCACACTGAATATGTTGTTGTTGTCGCATTTAGGGGGTACAAATGAAACTGACAAACTGCACTAATCTGATAATCCGAGTCAAATCGAGAAAAAATCCGATTATGGTTTGGTTTGATTTGGTTTGGTGTTGGAAAAAACCCCGACATATTTAGTTTTGTTTGGTTTTAACTAAAAAAAAGTCAAACCGAAACCAAACCAACCAGACATTATATGTGTAGAAATTTTAAATATATTTAATACATAAAAATATTTATGGTAGTGTAGTTTATAAATATTTCTTAAGATTTTTCATAGTTTATCTTTTAACGTATTATTTCAAACTTGGGCTTATAATTTTTGGATGCTCCAATAAGTTTTATAGTCCATAAATATTAGTAACTCAAATAAATCCTAAACCAAAATCAAATCAATACTAATGCTAATAAAAGACATTCAATTCAATTGTACTATGAATGAAAATAGTGTTGGATATATATTTTTTTTAGTTTTTCCACGGTTTAGATAAAATGTATAACTTATTTTTCTTTTAGTATGGTTAGTCATGTAAATAATCTTATTAATCATAATTTTAAATTATGTTTATTTTCATTATGGCTTATTAATAATATTTAATTTTTTGTGCAATTTTATTATCTTTATTGTTGAATATTTTAGTACAATGCCACGACTCATCTCATATTTATGTTATTTTATTGAAAAACACCTCATATAGTTCTGCCTCATTAGGATTAAAAAAATATTTGGAGCACAAATTTTACTTTTTGTGTTATGAAGACTTTATGAAAAAAAAAAAAAAAACCCGAAAACCCGAAACCTCAAGAAAAATCGAGATTAAAAAATCCGACTTTTATTGGTTTGGTTTGGTATTTAGATTTAATAACCCGATACAATTAGTTTGGTTTGGTAATTAGAAAATCCGAATCAAACCCCTAACCGTGTACACCCCTAGTCGTATTGGTATATAGACATCTTTGATAAATCATTAATCATGCATGATATTCTTCGATCTCCTTATTGTAGGTCATGACAGACCCTGATGTTCCTGGCCCTAGTGATCCGTATCTGAGAGAACATCTTCACTGGTATGCACTATATTCAAGAAAAGCTATGGAAAAAAATAACTAGATGAGATAGGTAAAAAAGAAAGGAGTTTAATTATTGTTTGATTTGCATTAATTATATTAAGTCATGCCATTATCTAGTAATAAACTGGTTATAAGGACATACACAAAAGGTATGGTCAACATATAATCAAAGAAAGAAAAGCATAAGCATCCTTATGCAAGCTGCCAATGTCATGTAAAATACTTCGCTAATAGACAAATATATATTACATTAGTTACCTAAAAGATAGGTATATAATCAGTGGGACTCCTAACTTAAAAAATAAGGTTAGTAATCTGCTATAACGATACACTGAGAATCGTCGTCGTCAGTTTATATAAGTTAAAAATTAATGTAGGTCATCACAACACTCACAAAGAGTGCCTCAATTGGGAAGAGTATGTTATATAGTTAGAATTTATGTTACATATGGAACCACAGTACTACAGCAGGATAACTCTTAAACATACTTCTTTACCATCATATTTGCAGGATAGTGACTGATATTCCAGGAACAACAGATGCCACCTTTGGTAAGCTCACTATTTTGGCATTTTCATTTTTCCTTCAATTTCTTTTAGTATATAGCTAGGTTGGTTTTTGACATGCTAATTTTGAGCAGGAAAAGAGTTGGTTAGCTATGAGATCCCAAGGCCTAATATTGGAATACATAGGTTTGTGTTTGTTCTGTTTAAGCAGAAATGCAGACAGTCAGTTAGTCCACATGATGTTTCCAGAGATCACTTCAACACTCGCAACTTTGCCAACGTAAACGATCTTGGCCCGCCTGTCGCCGCCGTCTTCTTCAATGCACAACGAGAGACCGCCGCCAGGAGACGCTAACAGTTGCTTTAGTACCCATCTTTCCCCGCCGTGGCGTTTGTTTGAAATTATTTATGCAGTGATTAGCATATGGTAATTAAGGATGTACGGATTGTTATGCGGTGATTAATAAATGCAGATTTTAATGTTTTATCGTAAATACTTTAATGATTTTTTCTTAACAGCCAATTAGATGTTAATTGCATAAGTTACAAAGTATTATTTTCTCTAGCCAAGCATAGTATTATCTTATACATGATTATTTTTTTCTTATCCTTCCAATACTAAATGACGATTTTACCAGAATCAGATTTTCAAAATTTTCAAAAACGGGAAATTTATAATTTAGTGTTTTTCTTTTTAATAATTTATAGGCGATATATACATCTATTTTAGTCCTTTGCTTTCTATAAGTTCTTAGTCCTATTAGATATTTTTATTTCAGTAGGAAATATATGAGTCTTATACGCGCGTATACTTCTTATTTTTATTTTTTACTTTATATAATATTGGTTTGAGATATATTTACTTGAGCAACATGGACAATAAAGACTTATATAATCGAATCCAAGACTGAAACATAATTATTATTGTAACAAAATGAGCTAGTCTTTTCGTCTGATATATTGAGCAAACGTAAGTACTCTCCATAAAAATAGTGTCAAACGGTAAAAGAAGAGATTCTATCCTTATCTGTTCCAGTCCAGCTAGCTAACCCTTTCCATTAAAGGGTAAGATGTATCTTTGAATTTGATGTCCCGACGAGTATTGTCCTGTATGTGTTACAGTAAAATTATATGGTGAGAAATTTCTCGATCTGCCCCTTTACCAAATGTCAAGACTTTCGAGTATTATATGTCAGGCTTTTACTTATTGTCAACATGAACATTATTAATTAAATGAACGTGCAGAAAACCCAGTTGCTTGAGCTTTTGAAAACGTTTTGAACGAATGTTTCTGCATGTGATCTTTATCCTCTTCAACAAATATAGAAAAAGCTGTGCCCTAAACTATCACATCAAAGTTACCAGTTATGTACATTGTTTTTTTTCCTAAAAACAAATATATATATATATATATATATATATAGTTAATTAGAAGAAGAGGGAAATTCCATTGTGCACATTGTTGACAAGGTGATAGCAGTACTTTTGCCTTTCCATAAAAACTTGAGACAATCCCCTTAGGCCTTTGCTTCTGTTGTACTATAAGGTTTATTTTTATTTTGGCCTCATTTTCCTTAACTCAGTGGAAGGATCCAAGACTACTAACAGAGATAGAGCTAGGATTTGAAATTTATGAGTTCGTGATTATAATCTTTTTAAGTTACTGCATTTTAAATTAATAAATATTTAACACAAATATAATTTGAATAAAAGCTAATGGGTTTGATTGAACACACATTCTGCACTCTGGCTGTGCCCCCAACTACTAATTACTCTACATCTACAAGCAACTCCGTGGTTCACCTTCTTACTCCCGCATAAATCATACTCTTCCGTTCCACTTTGTTTGACGTTATTCGGAGTACTAGGATCAAAATACTTGATATTTGGTGTTAATTTAGACATAGTTATTGTAGATTTTTGGAAATAAAATTTGCATACATAAAAATTATATAGAAAGTACTATAAATCAAAATATTTAATAATTTAAAATATTAAAGAAAATATTTAAAACACTTGACAAAAAAGAACCTCTTTACTCTCTAAATAATAAATATTAAAAACAAAGTGAAACAGAGAAAAGCTCATATGTCCTCTAGATAAGATGGTCAATGAAGCAAGGCTGACAAGATCTTGATAAGTTGATTGCCAATTAGGCATTGTGAAAAGTGACAATTGTGACAAAGAGACAATCTCGGCCCTTAATTCTCAAAAGGATTGGATCCAATTGAAAGCCCATCTGCATGAATTAATGGGCTTACTAGAGTTAGACCAGGCTATCTTTATCGTTTAGCTCGGCCCAATTCGCAAAAGGAATAGTCCACAAGGTTTAGTGATGTGGAGTACTGCCTACTGAGCTGCTCTGGATCAACATTTAATATATACTAGTTTTAAGGTATATGCGATGCACGTGTAAAACACATCTATTTATAAGAGAATTATAAATTACGTGAATGAACTATGTGTATAGTAATTATCCAAATAGATTCAACATGAAATCGAAATGTAAAAATAAGTGTAATTACATTGATGTAATAGGTGAATTCAAATATGGTGAATATCTTCTGAACTTGCAAACGTCAACATTACAATTAGTTAAGGTCGTGATATGTATAGCATTTGTAATTACATGTAATATATTGTATGAGTTAATAACATGTTATGTTGTTGTATGTAACGACCCAGCCTGTCGTTTTGAGTATTACCACCCCGTTTTCCCCATTTACTACTCAATTTGTGCTTTACAGTTGTTATACGACTTGACGGGGTAACTGGTTCGGGTCCGGTAAGGCTTTGGAATGAATTGGAACACTTAGTTCCAAGGTTTAAAGCTTAAGTTAAATAGTGACTGGATGACGACTTATGTATAAACGATCCCGGAATGGAGTTTTGATAATTCCAATAGCTCCGTATGATAATTTTGGACTTAGGAGCGTGTCCGAAAAATTATTTGAAAGTCCGTAGTGGAATTTGGCTTGAAATGGCAAAAAAAGAATTTTTAGGAAGTTTGACCGGGGAGTTGACTTTTTGATATCGGGGTTGGAATCTAGTTCTGAAAACTTTTATAGCTTCGTTATATCATTTATGACTTGTGTGCAAAATTTGAGGTCAATCGGACGTGATTTGATAGGTTCCGGCGTCGTTTGTAGAAATTGGAAGTTTCAAAGTTTATTAGGCTTGAATTGGGGTATGATTCGTGGTTTTAACGTTGTTGGATATGATTTGAGGTTTCGACTAGGTTTGTATGATATTTTAGGACTTATTGGTATATTTGGTTGAGGTCCCAGGGGCCTCGGGTGAGTTTCGGACGGCTAACAGATCAATTTTGGACTTGGCATTTCAGCTGAAGAATGCTTGTTTTCTGTCTATGGTTTCCTTCTATGCGATCGCGTGAGAAGGTCCGTGATCGCATAGGCTTGTTTGGGCAGAGGTGAGATTGTTCTATGCAATCGCGTGAAGGCAACCGCGATCGCATAGGTTTGGCCAGGCTGTGCTACGCGAACGCGTGGGAAATGTCGTGTTCGTATAAGGGGATTGGAGAGGAAGCTGGGCCACGTGTTTGCTCTATGCGATTGCGTGAAGAGGGTCGCGATCACGTAGAGCTGGGGACTCTGTGCTTCACGATCACGTAAAGGCAATCGCGATCGCGTAAGGATAAAATTAGGTAGTGAAATATTGTGCTTCGCGATCACATGTAGTTGTCCGCGATCGTGTAGAGCAAATGACCGGGCAGAGAGTTTAAGTTCTAAAAATGGGATTTCGTCCCATTTTTCATTTTTACCGATTTGGAGCTCGGATATAGGTAATTTTTGGGAGATTTTCAAAGAAAATAACAGCTCAATATTGGTTAAATTACCCGAATCCATGGTTGTTTTTAACATTTAATTGGTGAATTAAGTTGGAAAATTTAGAAAACCATCTTGGTTTAATTTGAGGATTTGAGGGTTGAGTTGAGGTCGTATTTTGGTAAAATTAGTATGGTTAGACTCGTGGTTGAATGGATTTTCGGATTTTGTAACTTTTGTTGGGTTCCGAAACGTGAGCCCCACGGGCGAATTTTGAACTAAAATTCGGATTTTGATAGAAAATTTATATTTTCTTATGGAATTAATTCCTATAATTTTTATTGACTGAATCAGATAATTTGTGACTAGATTCGAGGCATTTGGCGACTAATTCACGAGGTAAGGGCCTAGCGGAATAAAGAATTACACGGTTTGAGGTAAGTAACACTTCTAAACTTGGTTCTTAGGGTATGAATCCCCGAATTTGGTATGATATAAATTGTTTGGAGGTGACACACATGATAGGTGACGAGCATGTGAACGTGCACCATAGAAATTATGTCTTAAATAAATCCCATGCAGTTGTAAAATTTATGAATCATGTTATTATCTGAACATGTTATTAAAGATCATGTTTAGGCTATGTGCCAATATTTTGGGACCTATGGGGTCCTGTTGCTGTTGAATTAATTATTTTAAAAATATACATTTCACACTCAGTCATATTCGCCCATTGTGAGGATAGTTATGGGATCGAGATGCGTGCCATAGCAGGCCACATTGGCTTTATATATATGATTATTCCATGGAACGGAGCTGCCCGCCTGCAGCAGGCCGTATTGGCTTTATACATTATTATTATATGGATCGGGGCTGCCCGCCTACAGCAGGCCTTACTATCATATGGATCGGGGCTGCCCGCCTACAGCAGGCCTTATAGGCTTTATTATTATACGGATCGGGACTGCCCGCCTGCAGTAGTCCATATCGGCTTTATAGCACGCTTGGGGCTGAAGGAGCCCCTCTAGAGTCTGTACACACCCCCAGTGAGCGTAGATGATTATATATATTCGGGATGGACTTCCCAGGGCATGGACTTGCCTTATTTATTTATATTGTGATGAATTTACCTGGACATGGATCTTGTCCGTATCATTTATATTTGGGAATAAATTTCCCAGGGTTGGATTGGCCTTATACGGTACTGAGTGACTGACTGTTAGTCGATGTGTATATATATACGGGATGGAATATCCCTGGGCCGGATTGGCCATAAACAGTACCGAGTGACCGAATGATTTGTGACCAGTATTACATGAGGTCATTCCACTAAGATGTCATATTCCTCATATCATGCAGTATTTATCTATTTCACTTGTACTGAGTTTAACTGTTGAACTTGAAAGCATGTCTACATTTCTGTACCATAATTTACACTGGACTGTACCTGCGGAGCTCGTCACTACTTTCAGCCCAAAGGTTAGTCTTGTTACTTATTGAGTTGCTTGTACTCATACTACACTTTACACCTCGTGTCCAGATCCAGGTGCTTCCGGACACGGCGACTGTTAGACGTGAGTGTGTCACCAGTTGGAGACTATCAAGGTAGCTGCTTGACGTCCGCTGACCTTGTCTCTCTTTCCTTAAGTTATTGTACTGTTTTATACTTTCAGGCAATAGTTTTTATCAGTCAGACATTGTATTCATATTAGATGCTCATGTACTCAGTGACACCAGGTTTTGGGAGTGTTATATTTGTATTTGTAAGATTTCTTCCGCTGAATTTAATTATTATGTTTATAAATTTAAAAGATATGGTGGTTTATTAAGATTGTCAGCTTGCCTAGTATTGAGATAGGCGCCATCACTACAGGTGAGATTTTGGGTTGTGACAAGTTAGTATCAGAGCCTAAGTTACATAGGTCTCACGAGTCATGAGCAGGTTTAATAGATTCTTGCGGATCATTACGGATTATCTTTGAGAGGCTACCGAGCCCTTAGGAAAGTTTCACTTTCTTGTATTCGGTTGTGCGGACTTGTTGATTCCAGAAAACTAAAATTCTGTTATTCTATTCTCTCACAGATGGTGAGAACACATACTACCGGATCGGACGGTCAGCCACCAGTGCCACCAGTTAGGGCAGCAAGCCATATTGGCTTTATACATTATTATTATATGGATCGGGGCTGCCCGCCTGCAGCATGCCTTATAGGCTTTACTATCATATGGATCGGGGCTTCCCGACTACAGCAAGCCTTATAGGCTTTATTATTATACGGATCGGGACTGCCAGCCTGCAGTAGGCCATATCGGCTTTATATCACACTTGGGCTGAAGGAACCCCTACGGAGTCTGTACACACCCCCAGTGAGCGTAGATGATTATATATATTTGGGATGGACTTTCCAGGGCATGGACTTGCCTTATTTATATTGTGATGAATTTACCTAGACATAGATCTTGTCCGTATCATTTACATTTGAAGATAAATTTTCCAGGGCTGGATTGGCCTTATACGAAACTGAGTGACTGACTATTAGTCGAATGATTTGTGACTAGTATTACATGAGGTCTTTCCACTGAGATGTCATATTCCTCATATCATGCAGTATCAATCTATTTAACTCGTACTAAGTTTAACTGTTGAACTTGAAAGCATACCTACATTTCTGTACAATAATTTACACTGGACTGTACTTGCGTAGCTCGTCACTACTTTCAGCCCAGAGGTTAGTCTTGTTACTTATTGAGTTGGTTGTACTCATACTACACTCTGTACCTCGTGTGCAGATGCATGTGCTTCCAGACACGGCGACTGTTAGACCTGAGTATGTCACCAGTTGAAGACTATCAAGGTAGCTGCTTGGCATCCGCTGACCTTGTCTCTCTTTCCTTTAGTTATTGTACTGTTCTATACTTTCAGACATTGGTTTTTATCAGTCAGACATTGTATTCATACTAGATGCTCATGTACTCAGTGACACCGAATTTTGGGAGCGTTATATTTATATTTGTGAGATTTCTTTCGCTGAATTTAATTATTATGTTTTCAAATTTAAAAGATATGGTGGTTTATTAAGATTGCCGGCTTACCTAGTATTGAGATAGGCGCCATCACGACAGGTGAGATTTTGGGTCGTGACATTGTATCACACCTAATATCTCTTTCTACTCAATGTTCTTGGTGTATGTGCCTCTTTGTCTCTTTCGTTGCTCTATCATGATCAAAACTCTTGTTGTTGACATCGAAATACCTCTTGAAAGTGCAACATATAGTTGTCTATGTGAAAAATATGTTGCGGCAAGTTCAATCCAATGTTTGGGATTGTTTGACCCTGTACTTTATTTATTGTCATAGAAAAAAATAAACGCGTTAAAAATTATTTTCTGATGAATTTAAAAGGGTATCCTTCATTAGAAGCGAAAGTTGAATTTTTGGAATAATCACATGCTTGGAAACATTTTGGCCTATTATTATTTCTGCATGTCTAACGTTGTTGTCAAAACCTTTGCAAATTATTCTTTTACCATTGCATAAGCTGTTTGAGGATCCAAATTTCTTAGTAGCATGATTGGTGCATTTTCCTTCAATGCCAACTTGTATACCAATATAAATAAATTTTTTGTACGTAATCAAGCATGTATAAAAACCAAATACAGTTCTTTTCTTGATGAGGTAATTAAACTTTAAGTTATCATCTTGAATTTCTTACATTAGCAAGAAGCAGTCTACCTATATTCAAGTACAAGAAGCAAAAATCAACCACACAAAGTAAATACGATAAAAAATAGAAAGAAAATACAAAAGCTAGAGAAGAATAGGTGTGTGGAACAATCATATAGCTATTCGTGATGGAAAATTGGAATAGAACAGAGGAAAAAATCTTAAAAATATTGACTGGTTTGATGCAATCATACAACTAATAATGATAATGCATGAACAACCATTATTACATAACTTCAAGAATATAGTACACGATAGAAAATTTACCGCAAGTCACAAGCAAGTTTGATATGCGGGCCTCAATTTGTAATAAAGAATGTAGAATAATAGTTTCTTTTATAGAAGTGGTCAACTCCTCCTTATTATAAACTGATTTGGTTTTAAAATTCTAGAAACATAAAGTGAATCCAAAACAAAGTGAAGACACGAAAGGGACAAACCTAAACGTACGATCAGTACACTAAGAATTCTAAACCTACACCAAAGAGACAATGAAAATTTGAATCCGAAACTGATACAAAAGGCAGGGCCGGTTCAACAAGATTGGAGGCCTAAAGCCAAACTTCACAGAGAGGCCCTAATTGTTTTTAAAAAAAAGATAAGATTGTCATGTATATTTTTATTTAAAGTCTACTTTTTTAGTTTTTTTAAATGCAAAATCATTAATTATTATCTTATAATCGATTTGTTCTAATTATTATCACTAATTGATTTGTTCTTACAATTTCTCTTTTTTTCTCTTTTTGCATAATCGGATTCATATTTTCTAGTAGACATATTTAAATTGAATAAAATCTAATAATAACTAAAACAAGAATATATATGTAGGAAGTAAGAATATCAATAATGACAAAATTTCAATGAAAAAATATAATATAAAGTTAGAATAATAAAACCTGACTCAAGAATTTGATAAGTTGATATAACGATATCGAAATAGTCGTTCCCTGCTTCAAAATAACGATTTCTTTTATCTTGTTGTAATGCTTGAAATTTTGAAGAAGACACCCAAAAGCAAACTTCGATCTTTTGTTGTAATGACGACCGGTCATTTTGAGCATTTGCACTTCGCTCGATAGTTTACGGGCGTGAGTAGCTCCGTATGATGTACTGTGATTTGTGTGAATTGTCGGTTTTGGTTTTTCAGGTTATTCGGGACTGATTTGGAAGAATGATTCTCAACTAGGGAGCTTTAAATTTGAAAGAGTTGGCCAAGTTTGACTTTTTAGCATTTGACCTCGAATTGGAATTTTGATGATTCCGTTAGCTCCGTTGGATGATTTTGGACTTACGAGCGCGTCTAGATTGTGATTTGGAGGTCCGTGGTTCAATTTGGCTCGAAATGGCGAAAGTTGAAATTTTGGAAAGTTTGACCGGGAGTGAACTTTTTGATATCGGGGTCGGATTCCGATTCTGGAAGTTAGAGCAGGTCCGTAATGTCGAATGTGACTTGCGTACAAAATTTGAGGTCAATCAGACGTGATTTGATAGGTTTCGGCATCGGTTGTGGAAGTTTGAAGTTTAAAGTTCATAGATTTCGATTTGAGGTGTGATTCGTCGTTTTGATATTGTTATGTGTATTTTGAGGCCTCGAGTAGGTCTGTATTGTGTTATGGAACTTGTTGGTATGTTTGGACGGGGTCCCGAGGGGCTCGGGCGTGTTTCAGATTGTTTCAGATTGCTGGTTCTGGTGTGACCGTACCTGCGGCTAGTTTGCACAGGTACGATGGTCGCAGAAGCGTGCAAGGGGGTCGCAGGATAGGAAATATTGCTGGGAGCAGGGTTCCGTAGAAGTGGAGATTGCTTCGCATCTGCGAAGGCGCAAATGCGGTGAGTTGAACGCAAAAGCAGTTGGAAGCGCAGAAGTGACATTTGGGAGCGCACCTGCGAGTGCGCAGATGCAGGTATTTTACCGTAGGTGTGAAGGCAGGCTCCAGTGCTTCTCTGCAGAAGCGTGATCTTGGTCGCAAAAGCGACGCCGCAGAAGCGGCTAATGTGTCGTAGGTGCGAAAGTGCTGGGTAGAACGATAAATTCAAGGGTTCGCGATTTTGGCTTCATTTTAACATTTCCAAGCTCGGATTGAGGCGCGTTTTGAAGCATATGTCACCATATGAATTGGGGTAAGTGTTCTCTACTTAGTTTTGATTATATTTCATGAATCTACCTTCGTTTTGGTATTTGGATTGTGAATTTAAAGTGGAAATTGGGGGTTTTGGCCTAAAGTTTTATAATATGAATTTTTGAGTTTTGAACATCGAATTGGGGTCGGATTTGAGTGAAACTAGTATGATTGGACTCGTACTTGAATGGGTTGTTGAATTTTCTAAATTTTGTCGGGTTTCGAGATGCGGGCCCGGGTTGAGAATTTGGCCGATTTTGGGCTTTTGATTCAAGATTTGATTTTTTTCGATCGGGATTGGTTCCTTTAGCATTGTTTGATGTATTTGAGTTATTTTTGGTTAGTTTTGAGCCGTTCGGAGGCTGGAACGCGTGGGATGGCATTTTGGAGCATTACTTGGCTTGCTCGGTGTTGGAATTGGCTTGTTCGAGGTAAGTAACTCTTTTAAACTTAGTGCTGAGGGTATGAAACCCCGAAATACGTGTTGTGTGATTGGTATTGAGGCGACGCACATGCTAGGTGACGGGCGTGTCGGCGTGCACTAAGTGATTTGGGACTTTGTTATTTTCATGGCACTGTATAGTAGTCCTATTTTGTTAATATCCGTGTTTTCATCATGTGATAAAGTAATTGAGCTGTCAATCATGCTAGATATCATGTTAGGCTTTATGCCGATAGTGTTAGGACCCATAGTAGTTGTTTCTTGCTGTCATCTCACTGATTTCATTGATATTTTGTACTTAGTCATATTCATGTATTCATATCATATATCAATCTCAGTTGTTATTTATTAATACATCATATAATTATTATCGGGCTAGTTTCATGATATTGTGAGCCCGTGGGTGAGACTGGAGAGTTTAATAACTGAGTGAGGCCGAGAGCCTGATTATGAGTGACAGTTATGGGATCGGGTTGTATGCCGCAGCATGCTATATTGATTTATGCCTGGATCTGGCTTATGATAGCGCTTGGGCTGCAGGAGCCCCTCCAGAGTCTGCACACCCCAGTGAGCGCGGTTGATTATATTAAGGGTTGGATCTTCCCTGGACATGGATCTTGTCCGAAGCATTTATATACCTGAAAATGGATCTTCTCCATGGGGTAGGATTGGCCTTCCTCGGTACTGAGTGACTGATGATCAGTGATATATATATTCCGGTATGGATCTTCCCTGGGCCGTATGGGCCATATACAGTACCGAGTGGTTGAGCATGATGAGTGAAAAGTGTGAGACAGTGAGATTGAGTATTCTGAGAGTGTAAGTACATGATTCATCTCTGAGATACATGGCATTGGCATGCACACATGACATACATGCATATAGATGCATTTTTTCTCATGATGTACGGTATCACGTCATTCATGACTTTTTACACACATTGATATATGGGCATAGAGAGGTATTTCACACTTGCTATCTGGAAAGAATATGAAATATCTTATTTATTGTTGAAAGGATTTTTGGAAAAAATCATAGTTTTCAAGCTTACTCGTATTTTGGCTTTTTTGGTAAAAGATTGGGTTTTCACTGAGATACTTGAAAAGAAATGCCTATTTTTCTGGAACTGTGAACGAACTGAGCCTTTTATTCTGAGATGCTCGTTTGTTATTTGAACTATGCTGTTATGAACTGTTGTGGAATATTGGTGTTGGACTCGACTCCCTTTTTGTTAGCTCGTTACTACTTTCAACCTAAGGTTAGGTTTGTTACTTATTGAGTACATGGGATCGGTTGTACTCATACTACACTTCTGCACCTTGCGTGCAGATGTCGTTGCTGATGTTGCTGTTTTCGATGGGAGCTGGATTGAAGATGTACCTGCGTCCCGGTTGTAGCTGCCTCTTGTTCGTGGTAGCTTTAGATCTATAAAACTCTGTTTATGTACTTTTCAAACAGACTACGTATTTATTTCATTTCGGCTTTGTAAACTCTATTCTTAGAAGCTCATGATTTGTATTACCAGTCCTTGGGAAATGTATAAGATTCAGATATTTTTTTACTTAATTGCTTTATTAATTGTTATTGGAACTGGTTAGTGGTTAATAGGCTTGCCTAGCGGGTTGGGTTAGGTGCCATCATGACTAGTGGATTTAGGATCGTGACAGGTGGTATCAGAGCTCTATTTTCATAGGTTCTACAAGTCATGAGCAAGTGTCTAGTAGAGTCTTGCGGATCGGTATGATGACGTCCATACCTATCTTCGAGAGTCTATAGGACATTTAGGATATACTTCCCATCTTTCTTTCCTTATTGTGCGACATTGATTCAACTTGAAGCGTAACCCTTTGAATTCCTTCCACGCATTCGTATGCGCATGTGAGCGCTCGGTACCGGCTGTGCGCCGGTGGCTTGTGATTCTATGGTTGAGGTGCGAGATGTGGTTTTGGCATGCTGATGAAATGATGATGGGCCAGTCTGGAGGACTTGAGGCTGGGTTTTGACGGTAGCTTGATGTCACGACCCAAATACGTGACCAGTCGTGATGGCACCTATCATGGAACTAGGCAAGCCGACCTTCTCAATATGCTTTAAATGTATAACAGAAGTGAACTAAAGCAATTAAACTAACTAAAGGTTTACATAATAACAGGGTAAAAACCCAAAACACAAGTGCAGAATTATAGCCCGACATCGGGGTGTCACTAAGTCTTGAGCATCTAATAACCAATCTAGAAACAGAGTCTACTACAGTCTGTCCCAAATGCCAATACAAGAGAGAAAAGATAATAATAAAGGAGAAACAAGGACTGCGGATGCCAACAGCTACCTCGTAAGTCTCCGATAATCAGCTCGCGCACGAACTCAGTGACCGCCAGAACCGTACACACCTAGATCTGCACATGATGTGCATGGTGTAGCATGAGTACAACCTACTCAGCATGTAACAGAATTAAATAAGGAACTGAGAAGCATTGATTAACTATAATAATACAGATCATTTCAAACGTTTTCAGTAAAGAGTGAACATGCTTTCAAATTCAGTGTTATAAGTCAAATCAGTTCGAGCTCAAGTAAAATAGATATGAATCTTCCAGAAATTTCACAACAACAACAGATAACAACTAAGTGCAACAATAAATAAAAGCAAGTACAACCTCTCAAGCAGCAGTCACTCAACTCATCTCAACAGCTCATACTCTCGGCTTTAAGCTCTCAATACACACTCTCAATAGGTACCTGCGCTCACTGGGGGTGTACAGACTCCGGAGGGGCTCCTTCAGCCCAAGCGCTATATTGCTGCGGCGTGCAGCCCGTTCCAATATTGTTGCGGCATGCAACTCGATCCAATATTGTTGCGGCATGCAACCCGATCCAATAATGTATATATATATAGACCGAAGGATTGTTGCGGCATGTAACCCGATCCAATAATATATATATATATATATATATATATATATATATATATATATATATATATATATATATATATATAGCCCGAAGGCTTGCTGCGGCATGCAACCCGATCCATATTAATATAATCCAACTTGATCCAATAATTAATATATATATATATATATATATATATATATATATATATATATATATATAGCCCGAAGGCTTGTTGAGGCGTGCAACCCGATCCATGTACCTCACAGCTCGCAGCTCGGCACTCAGGCCCTATCTTAGTCACTAACCTCTCCAACCCCCCGGACTTACAGAATATCATAATAATTAGCCGAAACAGAAAATACAACAAGTATTAACAAGAAATGAGAGGGAACGAAGATATAACACACAAGTAATACTGTGACTTAGTATAAGATAGCAATTAGAAGTCAATTCAACAAGTATTTGACCGCTGCAGGTCCCAACAGTGATATCATATGGCCTAAGCATGGTTTCTAACATGAAAGGCAGTCAATTGCTCAAAGACAAGGAAAGAAAACAAGTAATAACAATGGCTATTCGACTTTACAGTCTCACGGGACGGACCAAGTCATAATCCCTCACGGTACATGCTCACACGCCCGTCACCTAGCATGTGCGTCACCTCCAAATATTCACATCATACCAATTCTCGGGGTTTCATACCCTCAAAACCAGATTTAAGACTGTTACTTACCTCAACCGCACAGAAATCCTACTCTGAAATGCCCTTGCCTCTCGAATCGGCCTCCAAATGCCCCGAATCTAGCCACAAACAGTACGAGATAGTCAATATTCATTAAAAGGATCAATTCCACAAGAAAACTAATAAAGTATTGCCCAAATTCCAAAATCGGCTCAACCCGGCCCCCCGGTCCCATGTCTCGAAACCTGATGAAAGTAACAAAATCCAAAAGCCCATTCACTCACGAGTTTAACCATACCAAATTTATCAAAATTCGACCTCAATTGCCCCTCCAAAACCCGAAAATTCACTCTCCAATTCCCAAGCCCTAATCTCCCATATCTTACCTCAAACACTCACCAACTAGGTGTAAAATAAGTGGGGAAACACCATTATTGAAGATAAATAGGCACAAGGAACTTACCGCAGTGATTACTCCGAAACCTCTCTTAAAATCCCCAAAATCCGAGCTCAAAAATGATGAAAATGGTGAAAAAGCTCGAAGTATTCTATTTATAGGTTCTGCCCAGACTTCTCGCACCTACGGCTCCATTTTCGCATCCATGGGCAAAGCCCCGCTTCTACAGAAAAATCCCTAAACACTGCCTCCTCTCATGCGATCAAGTGACCGCATCTGCGCTCTTCGCGGGTGCGGGAATTACATCGCACCTGCTGTCCAAACTTGCACCTGCGCCCCTAAATCCACTTCTGCGACCATTGCAGGTGCAGGAATACCATCGCACCTGCGTCCTCTGCCCAGGTCCTCCTTAGCCGCATATGCGGCTACTCCTTCGCTTCTGTGGGGTCGCACCTGCGGTTCCTACTCCACAGGTGCGGTTACACCAGTAGCAGCAGCTTCAGCTGCAATTCCTCAACTCCCAAAGCCGTTAACCACCCGAAATCACCCCGAGGCATCCAGGACCTCAACCGATCATACCATCGAGTCATGTAACCCCATGAGAACTTAGTCAAACCTTCTAATCACTCAAGACAACATCAAAACACCAATTACACCCGGATTCAAGCTTAAAGAACTTCTAGACTTTCAAATTCCACAAACGACGTCGAAACCTACCAAACTACGTCCGATTGACCTCAAATTTTACACACAAGTAAAAAATGACACCACGAACCTATTCCATCTTCCAAAAATCCAATCCGACCCCGATATCAAAATTTCCACTACCGGCCAAAATTGCCAAAATTCCAACTTTCGCCAATTCAAGCCTAATTCTACTACGGACATCCAAATCACATTCCGGACGGGCTCCTTAGTCCAAAATTACCTAATGGAGCTAACAGAACCATAAAAATTCAAATCTGAGGTCGTTTTCCTACAAGTCAACATCCGGTTGACTTTTCCAAATTAAGCTTCCAATTAAGAGACTAAGTGTCTCAATTCACTCCAAAACCACACCGTACCCAAACCAACCAACCCGGTAAGACATAATATAGATATAAAGAAAAAAATAAGAAGAAATGGGGAAACGGGGCTATAACTCTCGAAATGATCGTCCAGGTCGTTACATCCTCCCTCTCTTTAATAAACGTTCGTCCTCGAACGGGTCTAGAAACATACCCGGTGTCTCAAATAGGTATGGATATCTGCTCTGCATCTCCCGCTCGCTCTCCCAAGTGGCCTCCTTCATAGGCTGACCTCTCCACTGTACCTTCACTGAAGCTATATCTTTGACCTTAACTTCCGAACCTGCCGCTCTAAAATGGCCACCGGCTCTGCATCATAAGTCATATCACCATCCAACTGAACCGTGCTGAAATCCAAAACATGGGATGGATCGCCGATATACTTTCAGAGTATAGAAACATGAAATACTGGATGCACACTCGACAAGTTAGGTGGAAAGGCAAGATCGTATGCCACCTCCCCGATCCTTTGAAGTACCTCAAAAGGCCCAATGAACTGAAGGCTCAACTTGCCCCTTTTTCCAAACCTCATAACACCCTTCATGGGTGATACCTTCAGTAGAACCTTCTCCCCGACCATGAAAGACACATCACAGACCTTCCTGTCAACACAACTCTTCTGCCTAGACTGCGCCGTGCAAAGACGCTCCTGAATCAATTTCACTTTGTCTAATGCATCCTGGACCAAGTCTGTACCCAAGTGCCTAGCCTTACCCGGCTCAAACCATCCTACTGGAGATCTACACAGCCTCCCATATAAAGCCATCTGAATGCTCGACTAATAACTGTTGTTATATGTAAACTCCGCGAGCGGCAGAAACTGGTCCCATGAACCCCCAAAATCAATGATATCAGCGCGTAACATGTCCTCCAATATCTGGATAGTGCGCTCGGACTATCCTTCCGTATGAGGGTGAAAGGCTGTACTCAACTCAACCTGAGTACCCAACTCTCGCTGCACGGCCCTCCAACACTGCGATGTAAACTGTGTGCCTCTATCTGAAATGATGGAAACTGGGACACCATGAAGGTGAACAATCTCTTGGATGTAAATCTCAGCCAACCGCTCTGAAGAGTAAGTAGTACCAACTGGAATGAAGTGCGCGGACTTGGTCAGCCGATCCAAAATCACCTAAATAGTATCGAACTTCCTCGAAGTCCATGGGAGCCCAACTACGAAATCCATGGTGATCTGCTCCTATTTCTACTCTGGGATCTCTAATCTCTGAAGAAAGCCACCCTGTCTCTGATGCTCATACTTAACCTGCTGATAGTTGAGACACCGAGCCACAAACCTAACTATATCCTTCTTCATCCTCCTCCACCCATAGTGCTGTCTCAAATCCTGGTACATCTTCGCGGCACCCGGATGAATGGAATACCGCGAGCTTTGGGCCTCCTCAAGAATCAACTCCCGAAGCCCATCCACATTGGGCACACATATCCGGTCCTGCATCCTCAACACGCCATCATCACCAATAGTCACATCTCTAGCATCACCTCGCCGAACCCTATCCTAGAGGACAAGCAGATGGAGGTCATCATACTGACGCTCCCTGATACGATCATAAAGAGAAGACTTAGAGACCACACAAGCCAATACCCGACTCGGCTCCGAAATATCCAATCTGACAAGCTGGCTAGCTAAGGCCTGAACATCCAATGCCAAGGGTCTCTCTATTGCTGGAAAACATGCTAAACTTCCCAAACTCTCCGCCCGGTGCCTCAAGGCATCGGCCACCATATTGGCCTTCCCGGGATGGTACATAATACTGATATCATAGTCCTTGAGAAGCTCCAACCACCTCCGCCGACGCAAGTTAAGATCCTTCTGCTTGAACAGATGCTGCAAACTCTGGTGATTAGTGTAGATCTCACAATGAACCCCGTACAGATAGTGCCGCCAAATCTTCAAGGCGTGAACAATAGTTGCTAACTCAAGATCATGGACATGATAGTTCTTCTCGTGGGTCTTCAACTAGCGTGAAGCATAAGCAATCATTCTACCCTCCTGCATCAGAACACATTATATACCTATCCGCGAAGCATCACAATACACTGTGTAAGAACCAGAAGCTGATGGCAGAACTAGAACAAGGGCCATGGTCAAAGCAGTCTTGAGCTTCTAAAAGCTCTCCTCGCACTCATCCGACCAACTGAATGGAGCACCCTTTTGGGTTAATTTAGTCAAGGGCGATGCAATAGATGAAAAACACTCCACAAAATGACGGTAATAGCCCGCCAAACCAAGAAAGCTCCTAATCTCCGTGGCTGAGGATGGTCTGGGCCAACTCTGCACCACCTCTATCTTCTTTGGATCCACCTAAATACCCTCGCTGGACACCACGTGCGTCAAGAACGCCACTGAACCGATCCAAAACTCACACTTGGAGAACTTTGCATAAATCTTCTCCTCCCTCAATCTTTGTAACACAATTCTCAGATGCTGGGCATGCTCTTCCTGGCTACGAGAGTACACCAGGATATCATCAATGAATACAATAACAAACGAGTCCAAATAATGCTGAAACACACTGTTCATCAAATGCATGAACGTTGCTGGGGCGTTAGTCACCCCAAACGACATCACAAGGAACTCATAATGGCCATATCGGGTCATGAAAGCTATCTTAAGAATATCTGAATCCCGAATCTTTAGTTGGTGATACTCTGACCTCAAATCAGTCTTGGAGAACACCCTCGCCCCTGAAGCTAGTCAAATAGATCATCAATACGTGGAAAAGGATATTTGTTCTTAATTGTGACCTTGTTCAACTGCCTGTAGTCAATGCACATCCTCATAGAACCATCTTTCTTCTTTATAAATAGAACCGGTGCACCCCAAGGTGACACGCTAGGCCAAATAAACTGCTTATCAAGGAGTTCCTGAAGTTGTTCCTTCAACTCCTTCAACTCCGCCGGTGCCATATGATACAGTGAAATAGAAATGGGCTGAGTGCCCAGCACCAAATCAATACCGAAGTCAATATCCCTGTCAGGCGGCATACCCGGTAGGTCTGCAGGAAACACATCCGGAAATCACGCACCACCGGAACAGAATCAATGGCAGGAGTCTCTACACTAACATCCCTCACAAAAGCAAAATAGGATAGATAACCCTTCTCAACCATCCGCTGAGCCTTCAAGTATGAAACTACTCTACTGGGAACATAGTCTATAGAAATGCTCCACTCAACTCTCGGCAACCCCGACATTTCTAACGTCACAGTATTATCGTGACAATATAGAACAACATGACATGGAGACAACTAATCCATGCCCAATATCACATCAAAATCGACCATACTGAGAAGCAAAAGATCCACTCTAGTTTCCAGACCCCCAATAGTCACCAGGCATGAACGATATACGCGGTCCACACTAATAGTATCACCGACATGAGTAGATACATAAATAGATGAAACTAAAGAATCACGGGGCATTCCCAAAAAATGAGCGAAATACGAGGAAACATATGCATAAGTGGAACCAGGGTTAAATAATACATAGGCATCTCTGTGGCAAACTAAGACAATACCTGTAATCACAACATCTGAAGCAATGGCATCTGGTCTGGCAGGGAGGGCATAGAAACGGGCCTGGCCACCCCCTGATCTGCCTCCCCCTCTCGGGAGACCCCTAGCTGACTGGGCTCCACCCCGGGCTGGCTGAGCGGGTGGTGGAGGGGTTGGTGCTGATGACATAGAATGGCTCCTCTACGGAGATGGACCTTCCACTATACGGGGACACTCTCTCCTCATGTGACCAAACTCCCCACACTCATAATAATTCCTCGGTGCTGGTGTAGGGGACTGAAGGGATCCCCGAGCACCGGGATAACTGGCAGAAGGACCTGGCATAGACGAACCCTGACCCGATGGAGCACGGGATGAACTCTGCACTGGGAGGGCACCGAGAGATGAACGACCCTGCTGATAACTGTTAGAACCATGGCTAGATGATGCACCACGGTGACCTGGACGAGCCGTCTGAGCATGTCTGAATGGACGACCTCAACCGTTCTAAAACTGACCCCGGAAGGAGCACCGCTAAATCCTCCCTATCCATGAGGCCTCTTGGCCTCCTCTTAACCCTCTCTTGACTGCAAACCATCTCAATTTGACGAGCAAAGTCAACAACCTCATCAAAAGTAGCACCAGACACTCTCCCTTTAGTCATAAGCAATCGCAGCTTATAAGTGAGGCCATCTATAAACCTTCGGATCTTCTCCCTGTCTTTGGGAACCAACCAGATAGCATGACGGGCCAACTTCGAGAATCACATCTCATACTGCATCACAGACATATCAACCTGACGAAGCTGCTCAAACTGTCTGTGCAGCTCCTCTCTGCGGGATTGAGGCACGAACTTCTCAAGAAAGATAACGGAGAACTGCTGCCAGGTAAGGGGCGCTGCGTCGACCGGCCTACACCTCCCGTATGCCTCCCACCAACTGAATGCAGCCCTAGAGAACTAAAAGGTAGTGAACGAGACCCCACTGGTCTCGAGAATACTTGCTGTACAGAGTATCCTCTGACAGCTGTCCAAGAAACCCTGTGCATCCTCTCCCTCTACACCACTGAAAGATGGAGGCTGGAGTCTCCCAGACCTCTCCAATCTATGCTACTCATCCTCAGACATAGCAGGAACCACATAGTCCTGAGCAACTGCAATTGGCTGGGCTGGGGTTGCCCTTGGTGTCTGGAATTCCTGTACCACCTGCTCTGGTGTGCGGGTAGCGGGAGTCTGAGCACCTCTCCCATCCTGAGAATTGGCTACTGCGGACGGAACAGAGACCGCCTAAGCAAGACTGGTACGCGCGGTTAGAATCTAAGCTAAGGCCTCCTGAAGGCCTGGAATCACAATAGGCATAGGTGGTGCCTGAGCTGCTGCATCAACAACTGGAATCTGGTCCTGATCTGGGACAACTGGTGAATCTGCAGGTACTGCCCTAGCTGCTGTGCGGGCTGAACTGCTGCCCCTACCGCGACCTCTACCGCGACCTCGGCCTCTCGCGTCCCTAGCTGGTGGTATTGGCGGCTGTCCATCCTGCCCGGTAGTGCGAGTCCTCACCATCTATGAGAGAATGAAACAACATATGTTTAGTTACTAGAATCAACAAATTCACATGACAAGAATTCAAGAATGTGGAGTTTCCCAAGGGTTCTGCAACCTCTCGAAGATAAGTACAGATGTCTCCATACCGATTCGCAAGACTCTACTAAACCTGCTCATGACTCGTGAGACCTATGTAACCTAGGCTTTGATACCAACTTGTCACGACCCAAATACCTGACCAGTTGAGATGGTGCCTATCGTGGAACTAGGCAAGCCGACATTATCAATATGCTTTCAATATATAACAGAAGTGAACTAAAGTAATTAAACTAACTGAAGGTTTACATAATAACGGGGTAAAAACCCAAAATACAAGTGCGGAATGATAGCCCGACATCGGGGTGTCACAAAGTCATGAGCATCTAATAACCAATCTAGAAACAGAGTCTACCACAGTCTGGGCCAAATGCCAATACAAGAGAGAAAAGATAATAAGAAAGAAGAAACAAGGACTGCGGACGCCGGCAGCTACCTCGTAAGTCTCCGATAATCAGCTCGCACACGAACTCAGCGACTGCCAGAACCGTACACACCTGGATCTGCACATGAAGTGCAGGGTGTAGCATGAATACAACCAACTCAGCAAGAAACAGAATTAAATAAGGAACTGAGAAGCAGTAACAAACTATAATAATACAGATCATTGCAAAAGTTTTAAGTAAAGAGTGAACATGCTTTCAAATCCGGTGGTATAAGTCAAATCAGTTCGAGCTCAAGTAAAACAGATATGAATCTTCCAGAAATTTCACAACAACAATAGATAACAACTAAGTGCAACAATAAATAAAAGCAAGTACAACCTCTCAAGGCAGCGGTCACTCAACTCATCTCAACAACTCATACTCTCGGCTCTTAGCTCTCAATACACACTCTGCATAGGTACCTGCGCTCATTGGGGGTGTACAGACTCCGGAGGGCTCTTTCAGCCCAAGCGCTATATTGTTGCGGCGTACAACCCAATCCAATATTGTTTCGGCATACAACCCGATCCAATATTGTTACGGCGTGCAACCCGATCCAATAATGTATATATATAGCTCGAAGGATTGTTGTGGCATGCAACCCGATCCAATATTGTTGCGGCGTGCAACTCGATCCAATAATACACACACACACACACACACACACACACACACACATATATATATATATATATATATATATATATATATATATATATAGCTCGAAGGCTTGTTGCGGCGTGCAACCCGATCCAATATTGTTGCGGCGTACAACCCGATCCAATAATATATATATAGCCCAAAGGCTTGTTGCGGCGTGCAACCCGATCCATATACCTCATAGCTCGTAGCTCGGCACTCAGGCCCTATCTCAGTCACTAACCTCTCCAGCCCCTCGGGCTCACAGAATATCAAAATAATTAGCCCAAACAGAGAATACAACAAGTATCAACAAGAAATGAGAGGGAACAGAGATATAACACACAAGTAAGACTGTCACTAAGTACAAGACAACAATTAGCAGTCAATTCAACAATTATTCGACCGCTGCAGGTCCCAACAGTGATATCATATGGCCTAAGCATGGTTTTTAACATGAAAGGCAGTCAATTGCTCAAAGACAATTAAACAAAATAAGTAATAACAATGGCTATTCGACTTTACAGTCTCACAGAACGAACTAAGTCACAATCCCTCACGGAGCACGCTCACACGCCCGTCACCTCCAAATATTCACATCATACCAATTCTCGGGGTTTCATACCCTCAAAACCAGATTTAAGACTGTTACTTACCTCAACCGCGCAGAAATCCTACTCCGAAATGCCCTTGCCTCTCGAATCAGCCTCCAAATACCCCGAATCTAGCCACAAACAGTACGAGATAGTCAATATTGTTTAAAAGGATCAATTCCACAAGAAAACTACTAAAACATTACCCAAAATCCGAAATCGGCTCAATCCGCCCCCCGGGCCCACATCTCGAAACACGACGAAAGTCACAAAACCCGAAAGCCCATTCACTCACGAGTCTAACCATACTAAATTTATCAACATTCAACCTCAATTGCCCCTCCAAAAACCCAAAATTCACTCTCCAATTCCCAAGCCCTAATCTTCCAAATCTCACCTCAAACACTCACCAACTAGGTGTAAAATCAGTGGGAAAACACCATTATTGACAATAAATAGGCACAAGGAACTTACCTCAGTGATTACTCCGAAATCTCTCTCAAAATCCCCAAAATCCGAGCTCAAAAATGATGAAAATGGTGAAAAAGCTCGAAGTGTTCTATTTATAGGTTCTGCCCAGACTTCTCACACCTGCGGCTCCATTTCCGCATCTGCGGGCAAAGCCCTGCTTTTGCGGAAAAATCCCTAAACACTGCCTCCGCTCCTGCGATCAAGTGACCGCATCTACGCTCTTCGCGGGTGCGGGAACTACATCGCACCTGCGGTCCAAACTCGCACCTGCGCCCCTAAATCTGCTTCTGCGACCATCGCAGGTGCGGGAATACCATCGGACATGCGTCCTTTGCCCAGGTCCTCCTTAGCCGCAACTGCGGCAACTTCTTCGCTTCTGCGGGCTCGCACTTGCGGTTCCCACTCCGCAGGTGTGGTTACACCAGTAGCAGTAGCTTCAGCTGCAATTCCTCAACTCCCCAAGCCTTTAACCACCCGAAATCACCCCGAGGCCTCTGAGACCTCAATCGATCATACCAACGAGTCATGTAACCCCATGTGAACTTAGTCGAACCTTCGAATCACTCAAGACAACATCAAAACACCAATTACACCCGGATTCAAGCCTAAAAAACTTCTAGACTTTTAAATTCCACAAACGACATCGAAACCTATTAAACCACGTCGGATTGACCTCAAAATTTACACACAAGTAAAAATTGACACCACGAACCTATTCCAACTTCCGGAAATCCAATCCGACCCCGATATCAAAATTTCCACTGCCGGCCAAAATTGCTAAAATTCCAACTTTCGCCAATTCAAGCCTAATTCTACTACGGACCTCCAAATCACATTTCGGACGTGCTCCTAAGTCCAAGATCACCTAACGGAGCTAACGGAACCATAAAAATTCAAATCCAAGGTCGTTTTCTCACATGTCGACATTCGGTCGACTTTTCCAACCTAAGCTTCCAATTAAGAGACTAAGTGTCTCAATTCACTCCAAAAACCACTCCGGACCCGAACCAACCAACCCTGTAAGACATAATACAAGTGTAAAGCACTAAATAAGCAGAAATGGGGGGAAACGGGGCTATAACTCTCGAAATGATCGGCCGAGTCGTTACATCCTCCCCCTCTTAAACAAACGTTCGTCCTCGAACGGGTCTAGAAACATACAAGGAGTCTCAAATAGGTATTGCTATCTGCTCCGCATCTCCCGCTCGCTCTCCTAAGTGGCCTCCTCCACAGGCTGACCTCTCCACTGCACCTTCACTGAATCTATATCCTTTGACCTCAACTTCCGAACCTGCCGCTCCAAAATGGCTACCGGCTCCGCATCATAAGTCATATCACCATCCAACTGAACTGTGCTGAAATCTAAAACATGGGACGGATCGCCGATATACTTTCGGAGTATAGAAACATGAAATACTGGATGCACACTTGACAAGCTAGGTGGCAAGGCAATCTTGTATGCCACCTCCCCGATCCTCTGAAGTACCTCAAAAGGCCCAATGAATCGAAGGCTCAACTTGACCCTCTTCCCAAACCTCATAACACCCTTCATGGGTGATACCTTCAGCAGAACATTTCTCCCCGACCATGAAAGAAACATTACAAACCTTCCTATCAGCATAGCTCTTTTGCCTAGTCTGTGCCGTGGAAATCCGCTCCTGAATCAATTTTACCTTGTCTAATGCATCCTGGACCAAGTCTGTACCCAAGTTCCTAGCCTCACCCGGCTCAAACAATCCCACCGTAGGTCTACTCAGCCTCCCATATAAAGCCTCGTACGGAGCAATCTGAATGCTCTACTGATAACTATTGTTATATGCAAACTTCGTGAGCAGCAGAAACTGGTCCCATGAACCCCTAAAATCAATGACACAAGCGCGTAACATGTCCTCCAATATCTGGATAGTGCGCTCGGACTGTTCGTCCGTCCGTCTGAGGGTGAAAGACTTGCTCAACTCAACCTGAGTACCTAACTGTTGCTGGACGGCCCTCCAAAACTGCGATGTAAACTGTGTGCCTCTATCCGAAATGATGGAAACTGGGACACCATGAAGGCGAAAAATCTCTCGGATGTAAATCTCAGCCAACTGCTCTGAAGAGTAAGTAGTACCAACTGGAATGAGGTGCGCAGACTTGGTCAGCTAATCCCAAATCACCCAAATAGCATCGAACTTCCTCGAAGTCCATGGGAGCCCAACTATGAAATCCATGGTGATCCGCTCCCACTTCCACTCTGGGATGTCTAATCTCTGAAGCAAGCCACCCGGTCTCTGATGCTCACACTTAACCTGCTGATAGTTGAGACACCGAGCCACAAACCCAACTATCCTTCTTTATCCCCCTCCACCAATAGTGTTGTCTCAAATCCTGGTATATCTTCGCGGCACCCGGATGAATGGAATACCTCGAGCTGTGGGCATCCTCAAGAATCAATTCCCGAAGCCCATCCACATTGGGCACACATATCCGGCCCTGCATCCTCAACATACCATCATCACCAATAGTAACATCTCTAGCATCACCTCGCTGAACCCTATCCTGGAGGACGAGCAGATGGGGGTCATCATACTGAAGCTCCCTGATATGATCATAAAGAGAAGACCTAGAGACCACACAAGCCAATACCCGACTCGGCTTCGAAATATCCAATCTGACAAGCTGGCTAGCTAAGATATGCTAAACTTCCCAAACTCTCCGCCCGGCGCCTCAAGGCATCGGCCACCATATTGGCCTTCCCGGGATGGTACAGAATGCTGATATCATAGTTCTTAAGAAGCTCCAACCACCTCCACTGACGCAAGTTAAGATCCTTCTGCTTGAACAGATGCTGCAAACTCCGGTGATCAGTGTAGATCTCACAATGAACCCCGTACAGATAGTGCTGCCAAATCTTCAAGGCGTGAACAATAGTTGCTAACTCAAGATCATGGACATGATAGTTTTTCTCATGGGTCTTCAACTGGCGCGAAGCATAAGCAATCACTATACCCTCATACATCCGAACACATCTAATACCTATCCGTGAAGTATCAAAATACACTGTGTAAGAACCAAAAGCTGATGGAAGAACTAGAACTGGGGCCATGGTCAAAGCAGTATTGAGCTTCTAAAAGCTTTCCTCGCACTCATCCGACCACCTGAATGGAGCACCCTTTTGGGTCAATTTGGTCAAGGGAGATAAATAAATGAAAAACCCTCCACAAAACGACGGTAATAGCCAGCCAAACCAAGAAAGCTCCTAATCTCCGTGGTTAAGGATTGTCTGGGCCAACTCTGCACCGCCTCTATCTTCTTAGGATCTACCTGAATACCGTCGCTGGACACCACGTGCCCTAAGAACGCCACTGAACCGAATCAAAGCTCACACTTGGAGAACTTTGCATAAAGCTTCTCCTCCCTCAATATTTGTAACACAATTCTCAGATGCTGGGCATGCTCCTCCTGGCTACGATAGTACACCAGGATATCATCAATGAATACAATAACGAACGAGTCCAAATAAGGCTAAAACACACTGTTCATCAAATGTATGAACGCTGCTGGGGCGTTAGTCACCCCAAAAGATATCACAAGGAATTCATAATGGCCATATCGGGTCCTGAAAGCTGTCTTAAGAATATCTGAATCCTGAATCTTCAATTGGTTATACCCTAACCTCAAATCAATCTTGGAGAACACCCTCGCCCCTAAAGCTGGTCAAATAGATCATCAATACGTGGCAAAGGATACTTGTTCTTAACTGTGACCTTGTTCAATTGCTTGTAGTCAATGCACATCCTCATAGAACCATCTTTCTTCTTTACAAATAGAATCGGTGCACCCCAAGGTGACACGCTAGGCCGAATAAACCCCTTATCAAGGAGTTCCTGAAGTTGTTCCTTCAACTCCTTCAATTATACCGGTGCCATATGATATGGTGGAATAGAATGGGCTGAGTGCCCAACACCAAATCACTACCGAAGTCAATATCCCTATCAGACGGCATGCTCGGCAGGTCTGCAGGAAACACATCCGGAAAATCATACACCACCGGAACAGAATCAATGGCAGGAGTCTCTACACTAACATCCCTCACAAAAGCAAAATAGGATAGACAATCCTTCTCAACCATCCGCTGAGCCTTCAAGTATGAATTCACTCTACTGGGAACATAGTCTATAGAACCACTCCACTCAACTCTCGGCAACCCCAACATTTCTAACGTCACAGTCTTAGCATGACAATCTAGAACAGCATGACATGGAGACAACCAATCCATACCCAATATCACATCAAAATCGACCATACTGAGCAGAAAAAGATCCACTCTAGTCTCCAGACCCCCAATAGTCACCACACATGACCGATATATGCGGTCCACAATAATAGTATCACCCACAGGAGTAGATACATAAACAGATGAAACTAAAGACTCAAGAGGCATATCCAGAAAATGAGCAAAATATGAGGAAACATATGAATAAGTGGAACCAGGGTCAAATAATACATAGGCATATCTGTGGCAAACTGAGACAATACCTGTAATCACAACATCTGAAGCAATGGCATCTGGTTTGGTAGGGAGGGCATAGAAATGTGCCTGGCCACCCCCTGATCTGTCTCCCCTTCTCGGGGGAATTCTAGCTGACTAGGCTCTACCCCGAGCTAGCTGAGCGGGTGGTGGAGTGGCTGGTGCTGATAATATAGACTGGCTCCTATGTGGAGATAGACCTTCCACTATATGGGGACACTCTCTCCTCATGTGACCAAACTCCCCACACTCAGAACAACTCCTCGGTGCTGGTGCAGGGGACTGAAGGGAGCCCCGAGCACCGGGATAACTGGCAGAAGGACCTGGCATAGATGAACCCTGACCCGATGGAGCACGAGACAAACTTTGCGCTGGGAGGGCACCGAGAGATGAACGACCCTGCTGAAAACTGTGAGAACCATGGCCAGATGATGCACCGCGGTGACCTAGACGAGCCATCTGAGCATTTCTGAAGGGACGACCTCTACCGTGCTGAAACTAACCCCCAGAAGGAGCATTGCTAAATCCTACCTGTCCACGAGGCCTCTTAGCCTCCCTCTCAACCCTCACCTGACTGCGAACCATCTCAATCTGACGAGCAATGTCGAACACCTCATCAAAAGTAGCACCAGACACTCTCTCTCTGGTCATAAGCAATCGCAGATGATAAGTGAGGCCATCTATAAAACTCTTGATCCTCTCCCTGTCTGTGGGAAACAACCAGATAGCATGATGGGACAACTCAGAGAATCACATCTCTTACTGCGTCACAGACATATCACCCTGACGAAGCTACTCAAACTGTATGCGCAGCTCCTCTCTGCGGGACTGAGGCACAAACTTCTCCAGAAAGATAACGGAGAACTACTGCCAGGTAAGGGGCGCTGCGTCGACCGGCCTACGCCTCTCGTAAGCCTCCTACTAACTGAATGCAGCCCCAGAGAACTGAAAGGTAGTGAACAAGACCCCACTGGTCTCCAGAATACCTGCTGTATGGAGTATCCTCTGACACCTGTCCAAGAAACCCAGTGCATCCTCTCCCTCTGTACCACTGAAAGATGGAGGCTGGAGTCTCCCAAACCTCTCCAATCAATGCTTTTCATTCTCAGGCATAGTAGGAACCACATAGTCCTTAGCAGCTGCAACCGACTGGGCTGGTGGTGCCCCCGGTATCTGGAATCCCTACACCACATGCTTTGGTGTGCGGGTAGCGGGAGTTTGAGCACCTCTCCCAGCCTGAGAAGTGGCTGCTGCGGCAGGAACAGAGACCGCCTGAGCAAGACTGGTACACGCGGTCAGAATCTGAGCTAAGGCCTCCTGAAGGCCTGGAATCACAATAGGCACAGGTGGTGCCTGAGCTGTGCATCAACAACTAGAATCTGGTCCTGATCTGGGGCAACTGGTGGATCTGCAGGTACTGCCCCAGCTGCTGTGCGGGATGCACCTCTGCCCCTACCGCGGCCTCTACCGTGACCTCGCCCTCTTGCGGCCCTAGCTGGTGGTACTGGTGGTTGTCCATCCCGCGCAGTAGTACGAGTCCTCACCATCTGTGAGAGAATGAAACAACAAATATTTAGTTACTAGAATCAACAAATTCACACGATAAGAATTCAAGAATGTGGAGTTTCCTAAGGGTTCTGCAGCCTCTCCAAGATAAGTATAGACATCTCCATAACGATCCGCAAGACTCTACTAAAGCTTCTCATGACTCGAGAGACCTATGTAACCTTGGCTCTGACACCAACTTGTCACGACCCAAATACCTGACCAGTCGAGATGGTGTCTATCGTTGAACTAGGCAAGCCGACATTCTCAATATGCTTTTAATATATAACAGAAGTGAACTAAAGCAATTAAACTAACTGAAGGTTTACATAATAACGGGGTAAAAACCCAAAACACAAGTGCGGAATGATAGCCCGACATCGGGGTGTCACAAAGTCATGAGCATCTAATAACCAATCTAGAAACAGAGTCTACTACAGTCTGTGCCAAATGCCAATACAAGAGAGAAAAGATAATAAGAAAGGAGAAACATGGACTGCGGACACCGGCAACTACCTCGTAAGTCTCTGATAATCAGCTCGCGCACGAACTCAGCAACCGCTAGAACCGTACATACCCGGATCTACACATGAAGTGCAGGGTATAGCATGAGTACAACCAACTCAGCAAGTAACATAATTAAATAAGGAACTGAGAAGCAGTGACGAACTATAATAATACAGATCATTTCAAAAAATTTCAGTAAAGAGTGAACATGCTTTCAAATCCGGTGGTATAAGTTAAATCAGTTCGAGCTCAAGTAAAACAGATATGAATCTTCTAGAAATTTCACAACAACAGAAGATAACAACTAAGTCCAACAATATATAAAAGCAAGTACAACCTCTCAAGGAAGTAGTCACTCAACTCATCTCAACCACTCATACTCTCGGCTCTCAGCCCTCAATAAACACTCTCAATAGGTACCTGCGCTCACTGGGGTTGTACAGACTCCGGAGGGGCTCTTTTAGCCCAAGCGCTATATTGCTGCTATGTGAAACCCGATCCAATATTGTTGCGGCATGCAACCCGATCCAATATTATTGCGGCATGCAACCCGATTCAATAATGTATATATATAGCCCGAAGGTTTTTTGCGGCGTGCAACCCGATCCAATATTATTGTGGTGTGAAACCCAATCCAATAATATATATATAGCCCGAAGGCTTGTTGCGGCGTGAAAATCGATCCAATATTATTGCGGCGTGCAATCCGATCCAATAATATATATATATATATATATATATATATATATATATATATATATATATATATATATATATATATATATATATATATATATATATATATATATATATATATATATATATATATATATATATATATGCCCAAAGGCTTGTTGCGGCGTGCAACCCGATCCATATACCTCATAGCTCGTAGCTCGGCACTCAGACCCTATCTCAGTCACTAACCTCTCCAGCCCCTCGGGCTCACAGAATATCAAAATAATTAGCCCAAACAGAGAATACAACAAGTATCAACAAGAAATGAGAGGGAACAGAGATATAACACACAAGTAAGACTGTCACTAAGTACAAGACAACAATTAGCAGTCAATTCAACAAGTATTCGACCGTTGCGGGTCCCAACAATGATATCATATGGCCTAAGCATGGTTTCT
This sequence comes from Nicotiana tomentosiformis, assembly GCF_000390325.3. Taxonomy (NCBI): domain Eukaryota; kingdom Viridiplantae; phylum Streptophyta; class Magnoliopsida; order Solanales; family Solanaceae; genus Nicotiana; species Nicotiana tomentosiformis. The sequence continues at coordinate 17,349,431 of NC_090813.1, read as the reverse complement.
AACATGAAAGGCAGTCAATTGCTCAAAGACAAGGAAACAAAACCAAGTAATAACAATGGCTATTCGACTTTACAATCTCACGGGACGGACCAAGTCACAATCCCTCATGGTGCACGCTCACATGCCTGTCACCTAGCATGTGAGTCACCTCTAAATATTTACCTGAACCGCGCAGAAATCCTACTCCGAAATGCCCTTGCCTCTCAAATCGTCCTCCAAATGCCCCGAATCTAGCCTCCAAACAGTACGAGATAGTCAATATTGGTTAAAAGGATCAATTCCACAAGAAAACTACTAAAATATAGCCCAAAATCCGAAATCAGATCAACCCGGCCCCCGGGGCCCACATCTTGAAACCTGACGAAAGTCACAAAATCCGAAAACCCATTCACTCACGAGTCTAACCATACTAAATTTATCAAAATATGATCTCGATTGCCCCTCCAAAACCCCAAAATTCACTCTCCAATTCCCAAGCCCTAATCTCCCAAATCTCACCTCAAACACTCACCAACTAGGTGTAAAATCAGTGGGGAAACACCATCATTGAAGATAAATAGGCACAAGGAACTTACCTCAGTGGTTACTCCAAAATCTCTCTCAAAATCCCCAAAATCCGAGCTCAAAAATGATGCAAATGGTAAAAAATCTCGAAGTGTTCTATTTATAGGTTCTGCCCAGACTTCTCACACCTGTGGCTCCATTTCCCGCTTCTATGGAAAAATCCCTAAACACTGCCTCCATTCCTGCGATCAAGTGACCGCATATACGCTCTTCGCGGGTGCGTGAACTACATCGCACCTGCGCCCCTAAATCCGCTTCTGCGACCATTGCAGGTGCGGGAATGCCATCGCACCTGCGTCCTTTTCCCAGGTCCTCCTTAGCCGCATCTGTGGCTACTCCTTCGCCTCTGTGGGCTCGCACCTACGGTTCCCACTTCGCAAGTGCGGTTACACTAGTAGCAGCAGCTTCAGCTGCAATTCCTCAACTCCCCAAGCCGTTAACCACCCGAAATCACCCTGAGGCCTCCGGGACCTCACCCGATCATACCAACGAGTCATGTAACCCCATGCAAACTTAGTCAAACCTTCGAATCACTCAAGACAACATCAAAACACCAATTATACCCAGATTCAAGCCTAATGAACTTCTAAACTTTCAAATTCCACAAACAACGTCGAAGCCTACCAAACCACGTCTGATTGACCTCAAATTTTACACACAAGTCAAAAATAACACCATAAACCTATTCCAACTTTTGGAAATCCAATCCGACCCCGATATCAAAATTTCCACTGCCGGCCAAAATTGCCAAAATTCTAACTTTTGCCAATTCAAGCCTAATTCTACTACGGACCTACAAATCACATTCTGGACGTGCTCCTAAGTCCAAAATCACCTAGCGGAGCTAACAAAACCATAAAAGTTCAAATCCGAGGTCGTTTTCCCACAAGTCGACATCCGATTGGCTTTTCTAACTTAAGCTTTCAATTAAGAGACTAAGTGTCTCAATTCACTCCAAAACCACTCCGGACCCGAACCAACCAATCCAATAAGACATAATATAGCTCTAAAGCACAAAAGAAGCAGAAATAGGGGAAACAGGGCTACAACTCTCGAAACGACCGGCCGGGTCATTACACTTGAGCGCAGAGATTTCGATTGTGTGACCACGTGCTTTTGGGACTTATAGGTTCATTGGTGTCCCTATTAGTGGAATTTGTGATTGGATGACTATGTGGTGAGTATGATGAGACTGCGAGATGTGTTCAGATTGTTCAAATGTGACGAGAAGAGTTTACTTGAGTTGTAGCAAAGACTATGAGGCATTTGATTTCTTTCTTGATTTGGCATATGGTCTCGAGTTATGGGTGTATGGAGGGATCTCTCATGTAGTTTAGTTGTGGAGTGAAGTAGATTCTCATGTCTTGTTGATGAGTTTATAATCGAGAAGATTAAGTGAGTGCATAGTAGTCGTGACTGTGGAAGGATGTAGAGAGATGTCAGTTTGAGGGAAAACATGTGGGTTATCCCCTGTGAGGTTTCCTGAGGTTGTGTGATCCCTAAGATGTTTTGTAGAGAGTTCCCTTTTACCAATGAATGATATATGTTGCAATTTGAGTTTGGATCGCCTGTGGAAGTTGGCTTAACCATCACGAGGATGAACGCGAGATTTGCAGATGATTTTATGTACGAGATGGTTTGTGTTTCATGAGCGGATGAAGGATTTAATGGAATCTCACTGTGGTATTATGGTAGTAATGGGGTATGGTTATTGTAAGTAGTCAGATGTTTTATTCCACGGCTTTGAGCCAAGTGAGAGAGTTTGCTATCGACGAGTTGATTGCACAGTTATATGTTATATTGCTTTCGGTTCGGGGTATACTGGTAAATCAGTTATGACTTGCAGAGGTCGAGATCGAGAATGACTCGGGTAAAGGAATTTCTGGGTACAGGTTGTATTACACTCTATGGGTATATGAGAATCATAAAATAATTGAGCGGTTATTGACGAAGGATGTAATGTACATGGAGTAGGAATTTGCTCGGTTTATTAGGAATGTGGGTTACTCCTTACTCCCTTGGGTGTTGGTGTGCTAATAGGGCACATGTTGTTCGGTCCGTTTGGTCGGTTTAATTGAGATTGGAGTAGAGTGGATGACTCTCGAGAATGGTTCTAATGGATTCAAGATTTATATGTAGTGATTTGGAACTTTCAAGATTGGTATATGGCTAGAAACTGAGAGTTACATTGGACGGTGTCGAGACTTGTGGCATTTTTATATCATTGGGGATTATGCATTTCAGTATCAAGAAGGTGAAAGAAACAATTTTAGGTTCACATAAGGTCTCTTTAGAGTGGGTATCTCGGTTGTGGTGCTTCGGAGTGCTTAAGAGGGAAGTCGACAGCTTATGGGCCTTAGGGCATTGTGGTTTTATACTAGGGTCTCTTGTGTGGTGAATTTTGGTTAAGGATCGTGGTGTTCAAGAAAGGAGAAGTATCAATTTGGACGTAATTTGGAAGGGACTTGGAGAAATAGGACATTGTGGTAGTACGTTAGATCAGCACAGTAATGGATATAATCGGTTCTTTGGATCTTATGGCGTGGCTAGTCTCTACAGGTGTTTCGTGGAAATGCTCTTGGGTTTTAGCAACCTGCATGGCTGGGTTGAGTTGGAGAGATTCAGTTCAGATAGCTTGGTTATGTGCAAATGGGTTTCGAAGAGTTCTCAATGGTTTTTACCAAGGTTCGATGGGTATATTTCCTGCTGGCGTGAGGAGCATATGGTGTATAGTGAATTTTTCCTGGATGAAATCAAATGGAAGGTCCTTGGCTAATTGAGTATGTAGTTGCTTATGACTCGGAGTGGACTATGAAGTTCTCGTATTTCTTATATGATGGCATGGTATATGGGGTGTGTTGTGTGGGATTGAGATTTACGTGAGTGGGATCACAGTTCTGTTTGGAAGGGAAGGTCATAAAATTCGTAAGCAACATGTACGGTTTCAGATGACTAGGTAAATGATATTACTATTTGGTATGGCTTGATGAGAGTATACATTTTAGAAAGGGCAATGTATTTTGATGTATGGATACTTCACTGGTACTACGACACTCTTCTGGTTGATCGACTGCTGATATTCAAATTTTTCTATGTGGCATGGAAGAATTTTAGAAGTATTCCTCATGGGATGATCGTGTATGAGAGATGTGTTAGACATTCGGGTTGTGGAGATGGAATCAGAAATGGTGATTCGTGTGTTCTATGGATTTGGAGACTGGGAGATCTCAGAAGCGGACTGTTTCATGGTTGTGGACTATGAAGTCATGGTTGAAGCTAGCCAGATGATAGTATGTGTTATGATTCAGTCAATTGTAGGCTTTCAGAGGTTTATTTATCTATTTGTGGGTGCCCGGAGTTGATTTGGGGGTCCGTTGGTAGTCCCAATTAGGATGTGTATTCTACAACGAGTTGGATTGGTTGGCTCCATAATGCTATTGTTAAGGGATGTGCCATTCGGTTGTTGCTGAGCTTATTCGTGTTCTGGAATTTTCTGTGAGTTACTCTTCTATGCTACGAGGAGTTGTGATTCGTTGGTTTTAGGAATATATGGTGCAGTTCTATTGTGGTCTTATAGCGGAATTTGAGCGAGATGAGTAGTTGTTTATTGCATGATTGAGGGCGTATTGGTTATGTTCTTTCGGGTTTTGTGTGGCATTGTGTCATCTGCTTCTACGTGGTTATGGTAATGCACTTTAGGTACTTGATGTCGAATTTCACGTGGCTATTGATTTTGAGCATGGTGCTTCGAGGTGTCTCATATGGGCCAGTGTTTGGTGGGGTCGCACATTGCGGCAGAGTTATGTTGAGACATGATCCTTCGTGTTAGATTCATGTGTTTTGGTTCTACGGTGTGTGATAGGTTCTTAGCATTGCGCTGTGGTGGTACTTGTTGAGCTTGCGGGACAATTCTCTCGTTTGAGTCATTTTATTTCCATGATTGAGTATATTTGGAATGTTGCTTACTCGTGCACGAATTGCACGGGTTATGGCTTTAGATTGTATTGATGTGTCATGTTACTAGAGTGGTCGTGTTGGATGAGATGAGGTCATTGGACCTAGAACAGATACTATTGGAATAGATTACAGCATGGTTGGAAGGATAATATCGAAAGTCGTCTTAGAAATTTGCTATAGTTCTTGTCGAAGGAGAGGGAGTTCCATGACTGGTTGATCTGATGAATGGTTATGAGTTTCTGCGTGTTCCTTTCATCATCGATAGTGTACGAAGTTTTCAGAATGGAGTCTTGTTTGATATGAGGTTTATTACCGGTATTGGGATGTTTTGAGCAGCTACTATGATTAGAAATTATTGCTTCGAGTATCTGTGTAATGTGTTATATCATGAGATTGTATCTTGAGTTATGGTTGTGGCTTGGTACAGCTGGTTCAGACTTATACAGGGTGTAGGATGCGAGATTCTGATCTTATAAGAAATTCCGGATGTTGGAAATTGGATTCTAAGGTTTATGGGCTGGGTTGAATTAAGAAACTACAGTTATGTTGTGTTGTCGGGCCTGTATGGGATAGGGTGACGTGAGATCACCCCCGGGTATGTGCATGGCAAGGTTATACGGTGATTTGATGGCTTTGAGAACAACTTTGGACACGTTCAAGGACGAACGTATGTTTAAGTGGGGGAGAATATAACGACCCGACCGGCCGTTTTGAGCATTTGCACTTCGCTCGGTAGTTTACAGGCATGAGTAGCTCCGTATAATGTACTGTGATTTGTGTGAATCGTCGGTTTTGGTTTTCAGGTTATTCGGGACTGATTTGGAAGAATGATTCTCAACTAGGGAACTTTAAATTTGAAAGAGTTGACCAAGTCTGACTTTTTAGCATTTAACCTCAGATTGGAATTTTGATGGTTCTATTAGCTCCGTTGGGTAATTTTGGACTTAGGAGCGCGTCCGGATTGTGATTTGGAGGTCCGTGGTTGAATTTGGCTCGAAATGACGAAAGTTAAAATTTTAGAAAGTTTGACCAGGAGTGGACTTTTTGATATCGGGGTCGGATTCCGATTCCGGAAGTTAGAGCACGTCCGTAATGTCGAATGTGACTTGTGTGCAAAATTTGAGGTCAATCAGACGTGATTTGATAGGTTTCGGCATCGGTTGTGGAAGTTTGAAGTTTAAAGTTCATAGATTTTGATTTGAAGTGTGATTCGTCGTTTTGATGTTGTTATGTGTGTTTTGAGGCCTCTAGTAGGTCTGTATTGTGTTATGGAACTTGTTGGTATGTTTGGACGGTGTCCCGGGGGATCGGGCATGTTTCGGATTAATTTCGGATCATTTTCTTCAATGTTGTTATTGCTAGTTCTAGTGTGACCGCACCTACGGCTGGTTTGTGCAGGTGCGATGGTCGCAGAAGCGACGAAGGGGTTGCAGGAGCGGAAATATTGCTGGGAGAAGGGTTCCGCACAAGCGGAGATTGTTTCGCATCTACGAAGGCGCAGATGCGGTGAGTTGAGCGCAGAAGAGGTTGGAAGCGCAGAAGCGACATTTGGGCACGCACCTGCGAATGCACTGATGCGGGTATTTTTACCGCAGGTGCGAAGGCAGGCTCCAGGGCTTCTCCGCAGAAGCGTGATCTTGGTCGCAAAAGCGACGCCGCAGAAGTAGCTAATGTGTCGCAGGTGCGAAAGTTCTTGACAGAACGATAAATACAAGGATTCACGATTGTGGCTTCATTTTAACATTTCCAAGCTCGGATTGAGGCGATATTTGAAGCATATGTCACCATATGAATTGGGGTAAGTGTTATATACTCGGTTTTGGTTATATTTCATGAATCTACCTTCGTTTTGGTAATTGGATTATGAATTTAAAGAGGAAATTGGGGGTTTTGGCCTAAAGTTTCATAATATGAATTTTTGAGTTTTGAACATCGAATTAGGGTCGGATTTGAGTAAAACTAGTATGGATGGACTCGTAATTGAATGTGTTGTTGAACTTTGTAAATTTTGTCGGGTTCCGAGGTGCGTGCCCGAGTTGGGATTTTGGCCGATTTTGGGCTTTTGATTCAAGATTTGATCTTTTTCGATCGGGATTAGTTCCTTTAGCATTGTTTGATGTATTTGAGTTGTTTTTGGTTAGTTTTGAGCCATTCGGAGGTCGGAACGCTCGGGATGGCATTTTGGAGCATCGCTTGGCTTGCTCGGTGTTGGAATTGACTTGTTCGAGGTAAGTAACTCTTCTAAACTTAGTGCTGAGGGTATTAAACCTCGAAATACGTGTTGTGTGATTGGTATTGAGGTGACGCACATGCTAGGTGACGGGCATGTCGGCGCACACCAAGTGATTTAGGACTATGTTGTTTTCATGGCACTATATAGTAGTCCTATTTTGTTAATATCCGTGTTTTCACCATGTGATAAAGTAATTGAGCTGTCAATCATGCTAGATATCATGTTAGGCTTTCTGCCGATACTGTTAGGACCCATAGTATTCGTTTCTTGCTGTCATCCCACTGATTTTATTGATATTTCGTACTCAGTCATATTCATGCATTCATATCATATCTCAGTCTCAGTTGTTATTTATTGATACATCATATCATTGTTATCGGGCTAGTTTCATGACATTGTGAGCCCGTGAGTGAGACTGAAGAGATTGATGATTGAGTGAGGCCGAAAGCCTGATTATGAGTGACAGTTATGGGATCGGGCTGCACGCCGCAGCATGCTATATTGATTTATGCCTGGATCTGGCTTATGATAGCGCTTGGGATGTAGGAGCCCCTCCGGAGTCTGCACAACCCCAGTGAGCGCGGTTGATTATATTGAGGGATGGATCTTCCCTGGACATGGATCTTGTCCGAAGCATTTATATACTTGGAGATGGATCTTCTCCATGGGGCCGGATTGGACTTTCTCAGTACTGAGTGACTGATGGTCAGTGATGTATATATTCTGGGATGGATCTTCCCTGGGCCGTATGGGCCATATACAGTACCAAGTGGTTGAGCATGATGAGTGGAAAGTGTGAGATAGTGAGATTGAGTACTATGAGAGTGTGAGTACATGATTCATCTGTCACGACCCAAAATCCCACCACAGGCGTCGCGATAGCACCTAGTCTCTAAGACTAGGTAAGCTGATTTCTATTACATTCTGAAGCCATTTCTTTTTAATTAAATAGGTAACCAAAACTAACAGCGGAATAAATATGAATATACAACCTCCCAAGACTGGTAGTACTGAGTCACGAACTCTAACTGAATACATGGAATGCTCACAAGGAGCGAATATACAATACTGTTTGATTACAAATTAACAGTACAATGAAATGAAAAGAGTCCAAGGGACTGCGACGGCCAAGCAGCTCTACCTTGAACCTTTACGAACGCGCTTTAACTCTGCTCAAGCCTGATATCTCCAATACCTGGCTCTGCACAAAAATGTGCAGAAGTGTAGAGTGAGCATACCACAGCGGTGCCCAGTAAGTATCAAGACTAACCTCAATGGAGTAGAGAAGAGGTACAATCAAGACACTCATTAGTATAATAACATATGCAATATAATATATAAAATAATAGGAAACAAATAACAACAGAGCAACATGAAACAACCAGTGATATGTACCGCAGACAACAAGAATACCATTAATATCGCTCAACTATTAATAATTACAATTACACCCAATTAAATCAAGTACTTCAAATAAATGTCTTTCACATATAATTCTTCTAAATAATTCTCTTTCAAATATAATTCTTTCAATAAATCTTTTCAAGTAAAATTTCCTCAAATAAATATCTTTCAAATACAATTCTTTCATATAATACTTTCTAAGTAAAAATCCTTCCAAATAAATATTTTGAATATAATTCTATCAATTAAAAAGTCACCATGTGACACCTCATTTCAAAATCATAAAAAAATACGGGTCTCAGGCATTTTCATATTTTTCATAAACATGGGTCTCAGCCCTTTTTCATATCTCCACGGCATTTCGTGCCCATAATTAAATCATCATATTTTTCCTGCACCTCGTACCCTCATTTCATATCTCAACTGCACGGACAACTCACGTGCCAATATCCTCAATGTATATAAGATCCACGTGATCAATTTATTTTCAATAAAGTAAGGTTAAAATTATTTAAATCAAGTAAGAAATCAACAAAAGGATAAGTTTATTTTAGAAATCGTTTGAGAGAGGAAAAATGACATTTCCTTTAAAATAAAGCATCACATAAACTACTGATTTGGATATAAAATTTATTAAATTAAACATACTAGAAACATTATTTTATTTAAAACAACTCAATGATCAAAGACAAATACAACCCAAAATATACAAATCCTCAAAGTCTCGTACAAAAAAGTCAAGGTCAACACAATAAATCAAGAAATACAAAACACTTAATATTAAGTCAAATAATACATCACGGAAAATACAAGAATTAACAAATTACGGAAAAATAAAATAATCAAGGGCAAGTGCAAACATAGTCCCGAAGTAAGTGCTCAACATGGGATCTCCCGAGGTACCGCCTCGTAGTCCCAAAATAAATATGCAACAACAATAATGCCCCAGGCCCTCACAAATCAATCCCCGACATAGCCCCCCTTGTCTCGCCACATGTGCAATAGTAAAGTAAATGCCCGCCTTGTCTCGCCACACGTGCATAATAATGTTCTCACCTTGTCTCGCCACATGCGCAAACCGTATATATATATATATATATATATATATATATATATATATATATATATATATATATGGCTCGCCTTGTCATGCTGCATGTGCATAAATCAATAGTAATAATAGCATGGCAGAAACCTTGTGCAAACACCCGAACATAACTCCCACAATATAATGTGCCAATATCACATCTCATAAACTACACCTCAAGTGTTCAAATATTACAACATAGCATAGATTGCACATCAAATGCTCAATTATTACAACTTATCACAGATTGCACATCAAGTGCTCAAATATTATAAATTATCACAGATTGCGCATCAAGTGCTCAAATATTACAACTTATCACAGATTGCACATCAAGTGCTCAAATATTATAACTTGCCACAAAAATCGACAATACCTTATTTTCCACAATAAGGAGCCCATGGCTCGACCATAATGTGCACAAAGAATCTTAACAAAATATCCGGAAGTGAACAACTCAACAAAATAATATTTCACATAAAAATCAAGGTGGCAATCACACCAAATCATCATGTAAAAACAATTTCAACAAAGAAGGATCTAGGCATGACAAATAGAGAATTTAATGAGTGCCAATAATTTCCAATTTAATACATAAAGGCGTCTAAGGATTTTTAATCAATGAAATTTGCACATATAAACCAAGTACATACTCGTCACCTCGCGTAGATGGTTTTCAATTACACAAATTGCACATAAGACTCAATGCCTAAGGAAAAATTCCCCCACTCGAGGTTAAGCAAGACACTTACCTCTTTGAAATTAGGCCGATATTCCAAAATAGCCTTTTTGCTTGAATTGACCTACAGACAGCTCAAATCTATCCAAATTAATTGTATAACTTCATTAAAATTCATCGAAAATAATTCCGGATAATAATACGTCGACTTAAAATTTTATTCCAAAAAGTCAACAAATGTGGGATCTTCGCGTTCGCGATATCCTCATCGCATTCGCGATGCATTCCGACCTCTTCCATTCGTGTTCGCGAGACACGAGTCGCGTTCGCGAAGGCTTAACGCCAGGCAGGCCCCCAACTCCCTTTCCTCTTAGTGTTCGCGTCTTTCCACTCGCGTTCGTATAGGCTTTCCTCATCTATTTCTTAGTGTTCGCGGCTTCTTCATCGCGTTCGCGATAGGCAAATCCCAGCCATCCAAAATCCTTCTTCGCGAATGCGTGAGACCTTCTGCGTTCGCGAAGAACAATACCAGATATCAGTTCCAGCAGTTGCAAAACTAGGAGAAATGATCTGAAACCATCCCGGAACTCACCCGAGCTCCCCGGGACCTCAACCAAACATACTATCAAGTACCAAAACATAACACGGTCCCGTTCGAGGCCTCAAATAACATCGAACAATATCAAAATGACGAATCACACCTCAAATCAAAATCTATGAACTTTGAACTTTCAAATTCTATGTCTTGTGCCGAAACACATTAAATCAATCCGGTATGACTTCAAATTTTGTACACAAGTCATAATTGACATAATGAATCTCTTCAAATTTCCAGAATCAGATTCCGACCCCGATATCAAAAAGTCAACCCCCCGGTCAAACTTTTTAAAACTTCGACTTTCGCCATTTCAAGCTTAATTCCACTACGGACCTCCAAATAATTTTCCGGACATGCTCCTAAATCCAAAATCACCCAACGGAGCTAACAGAACCGACGGAACTCCATTCCGGAGTTGTCTTCACACATTCCCGACTATGGTCAAAATTCTAAGACTTAAGCTTCCATTTTAGGGACCGAGTGTCCCAAATCACCCCGAATCATCCGGTAACTGAATTCAACTATGCACGCAAGTCAATACACATAATACGAAGTTTCTCAAGATATTAAGTCACTGAACGGGGTATAATTTCTTAAAACGACAAGTCGGGTTGTTACAAAAAGTCAACTCCCCGGTCAAACTTTCCAAAAATTCGACTTTCGCCATTTCAAGCTTAATTCCACTACGAACCTCCAAATAATTTTCCGGACACGCTCCTAAGTCCAAAATCACCCAACGGAGCTAACAGAACCGACAGAACTCCATTTCGGAGTCGTCTTCACACATTCCCAACTATGGTCAAAATCCTAAGACTTAAGCTTCCGTTTTGGGGACCGAGTGTCCCAAATCACCCCGAATCATCTGGTAACTGAATTCAACCTCGCACGCAAGTCAATACACATAATACGAAGCTGCTCAAGACCTTAAGTCACTGAACATGGCGTAATTTCTTAAAACGACAAGTCGGGTCGTTACATTTTCCACCTCTTAAACAAACGTTCGTCCTCGAACATTCTAAGAATTATTCTGAGGTTACCAAATTGATGATTTTTTTTCTTTTACACATATACTCACGGTTGATTCCACGCTACCGCATTTGAGATAAGCGTGACAATATCATCTCATTTGAGTTTATTTCTTTTATCCATATTTGTAAGCTTTAAGATCAATTTCTTACACTCCAAACAATTCAAAAGGTCTAATTTTCACGACAACGCACGGTATTAGTCTCAAATGGCTATAGAAACTCATGCCTATGCACACAACTCTTGATAGTGTTGAAGTACTTTAAAAAATTTCTAGGGTGTTACATTCTCCCCCGCTTAGGATCATTCGCCCTCAAATACATAACATAACTTATCTTTTCCTTTGCAAATCTCAATCCTTCAAATTTTACTAACTCCCAAATTTTTCAGAATTTTCGGCAGAGTCTCCCCTGTAATTGGGCCTATCCATCTGCCAGAGTAATACCAAAACAACTCCTAACAACACATCCACAACCCAATACAATACCACAAGGTATATATCAATATTACCAATCTCAGTATTACAAGCACTGCATTATCATAATGATATCAGGACATGAAACACATCATATTATGCTCATCACCATATCTCTGGTCTTAAAAGCTGTTCATAATTAATTCCAACTTCACCAATTAATCTCATATTAACCACCACCTCATTTCGATTTTTTACAACACTTACAACAGAATGTGAGGCATGAAGACCTCATGATTGCTTACTCGGATTAATGAGTCACATTTAACGCCACTTGGGCACTCATCGCATAGGTTAAAACTCAATGTTTACAGCACCAAAATGGCTGAATATGCATAGAAAAATATACAAGAATTATCAAATAAGCCTAACAGGCATGACTCCCTATTAATATTATTGTACAATTAAATTTCACAAAGGAAAAATTTTAAACTCATAAATATTTCACCACAAGGACCTCGTCCTTACATACCTTCCATCGCGGCTTGCAGCCCGATTTAAATATTTCACATCATGTAAAAATACGAGGATCTCGTCCTCAACTCCGAATCACAAGTATGTTGCACATTGTGCCAACTGAAATTTTCAATTTCCTTTCTTTCTTCTTTTCAATATATTTCATAAATAATTTTCACAACATATAATGAACCCTCCTACCGGTAGGGCATATAGTTCATAATAAAAAAAATTGGAATCAATTATTCTGAAACACATTAAACCCACTGTAATGAATAATAAAAATTACTTTTGGGCTTATAGCCCTCAATGGTGTACCAAAATAAAATAACAGACACGGGCTCACACCTTCAAATCTCCCAACAGGGATAACATATAAGTGGGTCACAAATTTACGAAGCTCACCCATAAGTGGAGCATAATAGGAGGACTCACCTTAATATTCAAAACCGAATCAAATTAAGGGAAAAATATCCTTTTATAACAAAAATTAGGATCGTACCTGTAACATCGCCAACTGGGGTATTGGCCTCAGCCAAATCATAGCAATTATATCAACGGGTCGGGTCTTCACCTCTTAGGTGCCCACTACCCGCCTATCCTCCACCTCTTGCTGACTGTGCACGTGGAGTATTAACTGGAATAAAGCTTGTAGCTTGAATCCCACCTCTTAATCATATACAAGTTTCGTAGAACCTTTAAATACCACATAAATACATCTCAGGTCCCAACTGATATAGCACATGACCCCGCAATCTGATTGTTGATAGTGGACTCCCCTCTCTTGGTACGAAGCCACATGACACATTCCCATGATCCACAATACTAACCTTCATCGCTCGTAGGACACCAGTCATAAGACGCCTCAAGCCATTTATTTGGCGCATGCCATCCTCGCGACAGTTAAACTCGCTTCCTCTAGTGCCTTGGTTGTGTACGTACCCTTTGCTAAATAGAAATCCCATACGAACTACATAGTCTTTAATACCACCAATTATTTCAGATCTACATCCACCTCGTGACCCTACCACAATTGTGGTGATTAGGAAATTAATTAAACCTTCTTAATATCATACTTATCAATCAGATGTCAGAACCTGCTACACCCCAATGTGCACAACTGAATGATCTCTCAATACTTATGCATCCTCTATTTGAACAATACGTTGTAATAATGGTTGAGCAACCCTAGCTCTCTTATAACCCCTCTATAGTATCACGAACCGTTGGCGCATAGTTGATACCGAGTGCGCAATTTCATACATGAGTGGATGCAAAAGGACATAAGATATATGCTTCAAGGTGAATAAATGCCGCACGATAAGCAATGAAAGAAGTGAAATTTCCTAACAGTTCTGTAGCCTCTCAAAGATAAGTACAGACATTTCCGTACAGATCCGCACGACTCTACTAAACTCGTTCGTGACTCCTAGAACCTATGAACCTAGAGCTCTGATACCAACTTGTCACGACCAAAAATTCCACCACAGGTGTCGTGATGGCACCTAGTCTCTAAGACTAGATAAGCCGATTTCTATTACATTCTGAAGCTATTTTTTTTAATTAAATAAGTAACCAAAACTAACAGCGGAATAAATATGAATATACAACCTCCCCAGACTGGTAGTACTGAGTCACGAACTCTAACTGAATACATGGAATGATCACGTGGAGCGAATATACAATACTGTTTGATTACAAATTAACAGTACAATGAAATGAAAAGACTCCAAGGGACTGCGACGGCCAAGCAGCTCTACCTTGAACCTTTACGATCGCGCTTTAACTCTGCTCAAGTCTGATATCTCCAATACCTGGTTCTGCACAAAAATGTACAGAAGTGTAGAGTGAGCACACCACAGCGGTGCCCAGTAAGTATCAAGACTAACCTCAATGGAGTAGAGACGAGGTATAGTCAAGACACTCACTAGTCTAACAACATGTGCAATATAATATACAAAATAATAGGAAACAAATAACAACAGAGCAACATGAAACAACCTGTGATATGCACAGCAGACAACAAGAATACCATTAATATCGCTCAACTATTAATAATTATAATTACACCCAATTAAATCAAGTACTTCAAATAAATGTCTTTCACATATAATTCTTTCAAATAATTCTCTTTCAAATATAATTCTTTCAATAAATCCTTTCAAGTAAAATTTCCTCAAATAAATATCTTTCTAATACAATTCTTTCATATAATATTTTCTAAGTAAAAATCTTTCCAAATAAATATTTTGAATATAATTCTTTCAATTAAAAAGTCTCCATGTGACACCTCATTTCAAAATCATAAAAAATAAGGGTCTCAACCCATTTTTATATTTTTCATAAACACGGGTCTCAGCCCTTTTTCATATCTCCACGGCATTTCGTGCCCATAATTAAATTATCATATTTTTTCGGCATCTCGTGCCCTCATTTCATATCTCAACTGCATGGACAACTCACGTGCCAATATCCTCAATGTATATAAGATCCACGTGGTCAATTTATTTTTAATAAAGTAAGGTTAAAATTATTTAAATCAAGTAAGAAATCAACAAAAGGATAAATTTATTTTAGAAATCGTTTGAGAAAGGAAAAATGACATTTTCTTTAAAATAAAGCATCAGATAAACTACTGATTTAGATATAAAATTTATTAAATTAAATATACTGAAAATTTTCTTTTATTTAAAACAACTCAATGATCAAAGATAAGTACAACACAAAATATACAAATCCTCAAAGTCTCGTACAAAAAAGTCAAGGTCAACACAATACATCAAGAAATACAAAACACTTAATATTAAGTCAAATAATACATCACGGAAAATATAAGAATTTACAAATTACGGAAAAATAAAATAACCAAGGGCAAGTGCAAACATAGTCCCGAAGTAAGTGCTCAATAGGGGATCTCCCGAGGTACCGCCTCGTAGTCCCAAAATAAATATGCAACAATAATAATGTCCCCAGGCCATCACAGATCAATCCCCGACATAGCCCCCTTGTCTCGCCATGTGTGTAATAGTAAAGTAAATGCCCGTCTTGTCTCTCCACACGTGCATAATAATGTTCCCACCTTGTCTCGCCACATGCGCAAACCAACATATATATATAAATAGCCCGCCTTGTCACGCCGCATGTGCATAAATCAATAGTAATAATAGCACGGTAGAAACCTCATGCAAACACCCGAACATAACTCCCACAATATAATGTGCCAATATCACATCTCATAAATTGCACCTCAAGTGTTCAAATATTACAACATAGCATAGATTGCACATCAAATGCTCAATTATTACAACTTATCACAGATTGCACATCAAGTGCTCA
The DNA here is from genome assembly GCF_000390325.3 of Nicotiana tomentosiformis. Lineage (NCBI taxonomy): Eukaryota > Viridiplantae > Streptophyta > Magnoliopsida > Solanales > Solanaceae > Nicotiana > Nicotiana tomentosiformis. Next base: position 17,333,616 of record NC_090813.1, on the reverse strand, counting down.
AATATTACAAATTATCACAGATTGCACATCAAGTGCTCAAATATTATAACTTATCACAGATTGCACATCAAGTGCTCAAATATTACAACTTGCCACAAAAATCGACAATACCTTATTTTCCACAATAAGGAGCCCATGGCTCGACCATAATGTGCACAAAGAATCTTAACAAAATATCCGGAAATGGACAACTCAACAAAATAATATTTCATATAAAAATCAAGGTCGCAATCACACCAAATCATCATGTAAAAATAATTTTAACAAACAAGGATCTAGGCATGATAAATAGAGGATTTAATGAGTGCCAATAATTTCCAATTTAATACATAAGGGCGTCAAAGGATTTTTAATCAATGAAATTTGCACATATAAACCAAGTATATACTCGTCACCTCGCGTAGATGGTTTTCAATCACACAAATTGCACATAAGACTCAATGCCTAAGGAAATATTCCCCCACTCGAGGTTAAGCAAGACACTTACCTCTTTGAAATTAGGCCGATATTCCAAAATAGCCTTTTTGCTTGAATTGACCTACAGACAGCTCAAATCTATCCAAATTAATTGTATAACTTTATTAAAATTCATCGAAAATAATTCCGGATAATAATACGTCGACTTAAAATTTTATTCTAAAAAGTCAACAAATGTCAACGCGGGACCCGTCCCTCGGAACACGGTAAAAGTTTCATAAAATCCGAACACCCATTCCGATACGAGTTCAACCATGCCAATTTTATCGAATTAAAATAACAACTCGACTTTCAAATCTTAAATTTTCGTTTTTGGAAGATTTTACAAAAATCTTGATTTTTTCTCCATTAAATCCAAATTAAATGATGGATTCAAAGACATAATCATGGAAATTAATCAAAATTGGATAAGAATCACTTACCCCAAACACCCACGAAAGAATCTCTCCAAAAATCGCCTTCTACCGAGTTCCAAATTTGATTTTGAGTTATGAACTCAAACTCCCGTTTTTGGGACTTTTAATTCTGCCCAGATAGGCCTTCTTCGCATTCGCAACCATAGCTTCGCGTTCGCGAAGAACAAAAAAATGTGCTGCCCAGATTCCTTCTTCGTGTTCGCGATATCCTCATCGCGTTCGCGATGCATTCCGACCTCTGCCCTTCGCGCGATGCATTCCGACCTCTGCCCTTCGCGTTCGCAAAGGCTTAATGCCAGGCAGGCCCCCAACTCCCTTTCCTCTTCGCGTTCGCGTCTTCCCACTCGCGTTCGCGTAGGCTTTCCTCATTTATTTCTTCGCGTTCGCGGCTTCTTCATCGCGTTCATGATGGGCAAATCCCAGCCATCCAAAATCTTTCTTCGTGAACGCGTGAGACCCTCCGCGTTCGCGAAGAACAATACCAGATATCAGTTCCAGCAGTTGCAAAACAAGGAGAAATGATCCGAAACCATCCCGGAACTCACCCGAGCCCCCCGGGACCTCAACCAAACATACCATTAAGTCCCAAAATATAACACAGACCTGCTCGAGGCCTCGAATCACATCGAACAATATCAAAACGATGAATCATACCTCAAATCAAAATCTATGAACTTTGAACTTTCAAATTCTATGTATTGTGCCGAAACACATCAAATCAATCCGGAATGACTTCAGATTTTGCATACAAGTCATAATTGACATAATGAAGCTATCCAAATTTCCAGAATCGGATTCCGACCCCGATATCAAAAAGTCAACCCCCGGTCAAACTTGCCAAAAATTCAACTTTCTCTATTTCAATTTTAATTCCACTACGGACCTCCAAATAATTTTCGGAACACACTTCTAAGTCCAAAATCACCCAACGGAGCTAACAGAACTGATGGAACTCCATTCCGAAGTCATCTTCACACATTCCTGACTATGGTCAAAATCCTAAGACTTAAGCTTCCGTTTTAGGGATCGAGTGTCCCAAATCAGCTTGAATCATCCGGTAACTGAATTCAACCACGTACGCAAGTCAATACACATAATACGAAGCTGCTTAAGACCTTAAGTCACTAAACGGGGCATAATTTCTTAAAACAACAAGTCAGGTCGTTGCATCATCTCTTAGATACATGGCATTGGCATGCACACATGACATACAGGCATAGAGATGCATTTTTCCTCATGCTGTACGGTATCATGTCATTCATGACTTTTTAGACACATTGATATGTGGGCATAGAGAGGTATTTCTTATTTATTGTTGAAAGAATTTTTGGGAAAAATCATAGTTTTCAAGATTACTCGTATTTTGGCTTTTTCGGTAAAAGATTTGGGTTTTCACTGAGATACTTGAAAAGAAATGCCTATTTTTCTAAAACTATGAACGAACTAAGCCTTTTATTCTGAGATACTCGTTTGTTACTTGTACTATGCTGTTATGAACCGTTGTGGAATATTGGTGTTGGACCCGACCCCTTTTTGTTAGCTCGTCACTAATTTCAACCTAAAGTTAGGTTTGTTACTTATTGAGTACATGGGGTCGGTTGTACTCATACTACACTTCTGCACCTTGCGTGCAGATGTTGGTTGTTGATGTTGCTGTGTTCGATGGGAGCTGGATTGAAGATGTACCTGCATCCCGGTTGTAGCTGCCTCTTGTTCGTGGTAGCTTTAGATCTATAAAACTCTGTTTATATATTTTTCAAACAGAATACGTATTTATTTCATTTCGGCTTTGTAAACTCTATTCTTAGAAGCTCATGATTTGTACTACCAGTCCTTGGGAAATGTATAAGATTCAGATATTTCTTTACTTAATCACTTTATTAATTGTTATTAGAACTGGTTAGTGATTAATTGGCTTACCTAGCGGGTTGGATTAGGTGCCATCACGACTAGTGAATTTAGGGCCGTAATATTTGTGAGCACACAACAACACATTTTCTGGAATGGAATACAGGAATAGTTAATAAGAAGAGAGTAAGAATAAGTGAAAGAGAGAATAGAGAACGAAAACGAAAAATATAGGAATAGTCATGTGGGCCCATGTTAGTTGTTAGGATATAATTGAGGCAAGAAATTAGCACCGAAAGGAATGTAGAATTACCTAAAGATTTATTCCATTCCCCAATTAATGCAACGGTCCCCACATAAAAGGTAAAAAGTTACTTTCCTCCAAAACTTTCGCTTCAACAATATATGTTCGAATATTTTTTTTAATAATATATAACATACATCTTCAGAAAAAAAAATGGGGCCCCAAAAAGTTGGAACCCCAAGCCATTGCTTTAGTTGCATTATAGTTCAGCCGCTCCTCATAAAAGGTAAGAATCCCAAACAATGTAAACTCTAAGCAAGTACATGGTAATTTGGGTATTTTGTTTTAAAAAAAATAGTTATAGTTCTTACAATTACAATTATATTCAATATATAATGTATTTACGAAGGGTGAAAAAGGCGAACGCCATTTCGATAGGGCTTTCGTGCTTTTAATATAGTATAGATATAATAAAGTTGCACTCTAGCATAACTTGCATAACCATTGATTTTGAGCCTACGAATATGATCGGCAAAATAAATTATAGTTTATAGTCTCAATGCAATAACGAAAGGACAAAGTTTATCCAACAGATCATTAAAATTTTAATTGATTTCAAACTCCTCTATTAGGCAAAGTACATAATATTTTGTATTATAAGTTTATTTAGCATGAATTATAAATGTGAGATTTACCAAGAAGAGAGCGGGAGAGTGTTCTTACCATTAACGAAGAGGAGAAACTTCAATTATCTCCATGAATAATACTGCTTGTAAAGTCTCGATTCTTGTTCCAAATTCAAATTTCTTCCCACAAGACCTATTTCTATAAGTTATAAAATTTAAGCTTGAATCTATTTAAACAAAATTAGCTTGAATATTGAATTTACCTTTTATGTTTAATGAAGAAAGACAAAAACCTCCAATTTAAAGGAATTAAAAGAAATTCTAAAAACGGAGAAGGGCTATGAATTCATATTGGATACCTACAGGGATTTATGTTAAAAAATACTAAAAATATGGAAGGGTATGCCTATAAGATTCAATGACAATACTTTTGTGTCTCTTAATAACAAAAAAAGGAATTATGAACAAAAGATATAAGAAATTATAATCATCTTACATTATATAGTTAAAGAGGGGCTTTATAAACGATAAACTTTTAATAAATTTAAAGTTCTAAATATTAGGAATACATACATATTCCTAAACCTAAAAGGAGGTAAAATTGCTTGAGAATTTTACCCAAAACAAATATTCGTAAACCTAAAGTGCACGAAAAGTTTACCTAAAATATTTATAAAGAATTAATGAATTTTTTACCTAACATAATTATAAAGAATTAATCCTTTTATTATAAAGAAGTAATCGGCTAATCTATTCAAAAGAAATATTCCTAAACCTCAATCAAATTTTCAATTTCTTTTTATAACTTAGAACCAAAAAGAAAACTCATAAACCTTGAAAAGGAACTGAAATTGCTTAAAACTTTTACCTTAAATTACCTAATTGTTTTTTTAGAATTAATTGTTGAAGTTTATGACCAAAAACGTACCCTCCAGTAAAGTGCTTCAAAATTTATGTAAACGACGTTTTTGAAACACTTTACAAAATATTTTGATTTTTCTTTTACAAATTATTATATTACATAGTTCAAATAAGGAAGATTTTAATACAAAAAATCTAGTTGATCTCGAATTCCTAAATATTAGGAGATATTAAATGACAATTCATATTACCAATATTAGAGAAATAACCAAATGACTATTTTGTCTAGTGTGAACTCTATTTTTAAAGGATAAATATCACGACCCGAAATTCCCACCTTCAGGACCGTGATGGCGCCTAACATTTCACTTGCTAGGCAAGCCAACATTAAAATGATCTTAACCATTTTAATCAAATTAAATTAAATAGAAACCAATTACTGAAATAAAGTGCGGAAGACCATAACTACCGAATCATCAAAATACATCCTCGAATCTGGTGTTACAAGTGCACGAGCTACTAGAATAATATAAATAAAGGTTTGAATAAAATTCAAGCTGTTTGAAAGATAATACACAGCTAAGATAAGATAAAAGGGGACTTCAGAACTGCGAACGCTGTGCAGCTATACCTCAAGTCTCCTCTGAGTAGCTGAATCCGAGCACGTCTATGGTACGCCGCCGGGACCAACTCCAAAATCTGCACAAGAAGTGCAGAGTGTAGTATGAGTACAACCGACTCCATGTACTCCGTAAGTGTCGAGCCTAACCTCGACGAAACAGTGACGAGGCTATAGCAAGACACGTACATAAATAACCTGTACAAGTATATACAAATACGAAGCAACAATAACACAATAAATAACAATTTAGAAATTTGGGAGGGAACATGCAAAGGGGAATAATATAGAAATTTCAGCAGGAAGAGTGTCACGTAATAGCCAATTAATTCATCAACAATAAAATGAGCAACTGATAATATGAAAATGGCACGGCACCACCCCTCGTGCTTTTACTCTCATTCCTCTCATAAACTGATAAATAAATAATAATAATAATAATAATTGGCACGGCATTACCCTTCGTGCTTTAACTCTCTTTTGGCACGGCATCACCCTTCGTGCTTTTTACACTCTCTGAAAATGACACGGCATCACCCTTCGTGTTTTTACACTCACAAAATGGCATGTCAACACCCTTCGTGCTTTTACACTCTTTCTCACTATGACAATGATAGTATAAATAATAAAAATGGTACGGCATCACCCTTCGTAATTTTACACTCTTCCTTACCATGAAGATAATAATATAAATTCGGAAGAGTATTTAAATGTTGGGATATACACTCATCAATCAATTCAGTACCAGAATACCAACTTCACCTTCCAAAATATTCAACAATAATTAAATGAATAATAATTTCATGAATAATGATCACATAATCAATAATAAACTCAAGCAGGAATATCTTAATTAAATAGGCAATTATGCTCGATAAAAAAATTCCACCTGCATGCTTTGAATCAACCACAACGCATAAGTACTCGTCACCTCACATATACGTTATACCCGCACATGAAATCACGTAGCAAATAGACAAATAAGTCGTACTCCCTCAAGTCAAGGTTAACCGCGATACTTACCTCGCTTTGCAACCAAATTCAAGAATCCAATAAACCGTTTCCTCGCGAATTCATGTCCGAAATACCCAAATCTAGCCATAAATAATTCAATATACTCAATACAAATCGTAGGAATTAATTTCATATGAATTTACTAATTTTTCGGATTAAAATCCAAAATTCATCTAAAAAATTATTAGTGGGGCCCACGTCTCGAATCTCGAAAAAACTTATGAAATCCGAACACTCGTTTCGAGACGAGTCCAACCATACAAAAAATTATCAAATTCCGATGTCAAATGAACCTTCAAATCTTAAATTTTTACAAAAATTCCAATTTCTTCCATCTAAATCCAAAATAAAGGATGAATATAGACATGGATTTATGAAATATAATCACTTTTGGTTATAGAACACTTACCCAATTCAACGTCGAGGTTTTAAAACCTAAACGAAATAAAAACAAACGGCCATTTTCGACCCGTTAAGGTTTTGCCCAGTCTCGCATCTGCGAGCAAAAATGTCGCATCTGCGGCCTCGCATTTGTGAGACAAGGGCCGCATTTGCGAAGCCAAGCTGCCAGGCGAGTGGCCGCACCTGCGCAAGGAGTGTCGCACCTGCGACATCATAGAAGCGACGAAATGACCGCAGAAGCGGTCTTCTACAGAAGAAGCGGTCCTCCCTTCGCAGAAGCGAATGCGCATTTGCGTAACAATACTCCGCAGAAGCGGAGTTTCATTCCGGTGCTCAAGGCGCAGAAGCGACGGATTCCATGCAGAAGCAGGTTCGCACCTGCGCTTTAAGCTTCGCAGGTGTGACGCACCAGAACCAGAACTGGCAGTTTTTGCAAAAATGATCCGAAACATGTCCGAAACTCACCCGAGCCACTCGGGACCTCGTCCAATTATACCAACCGGTACCGTAACATAACACGGACTTACTCGGGGTCTCAAATCACATAAAACAACATCGAAATTATAATTCACACCTCGATTCGAACTTTTGAGTTTCAAACTTTTCAATTTACAAAACTTGTGCTAAAACATGTTAAATGAATCCGAATCCGGAATGACTTCAAATTTGGCGCACAAGACATAAATGAAATAATGGAGCTATTTCAATTTCCATAATCGGATTCCGACCCCGATATCAAAAAGTCAAATCTGTGGTCAAACTTTAGAAATCTTTAGCCTTTAAATTTCTAGTTTTCGTTAAATGGCCATAACTTGATCTAGGGACCTGCAAATTCAATTTCGGGCATACACCCAAGCCCCAAATCACGAGACGAACCTACTGGAACTATCAAAATACTGATCTGGGTCCGTTTGCTAAAAATGTTGACCAAAGTCAACTTAATTGAGTTTTAAGGCTCTATTTCATATTTTAGTCAATTTTTCATATAAAAGCTTTTCGAAAAATTATTCGGACTACGCATGCAAGTCGAAGAATGATGAATAGTACTATTTGAGGTCTCAGACACACAGAAACAATTATTAAATTTAAAGATGACCTTTTGGGTCATCACATTATCCACCTCTAAAATAAACGTTCGTCCTCGAACGGAATTAGAAAAGTACTTGAGCTGGTAAAAAGGTGTGGATATTTACTTCGCATGTCCGATTCGGATGCCCAGGTAGCTGTCTTAATTGATTGACCTCTCCATGCACCCGAACTGAAGGATAAATCTTAGACCTCAACTGTCAGACCTGCCGGGCTAGAATAGCTACCGGCTCCTCTTTGTAAGTCAAATCCTTGTCCGATTGGAATGAGCTGAAATCTAACACATGGGACGGATCACTATGATATTTTCGGAGCATAGACACATGGAACACCGGATGAACCGCTGATAAACTAGGTGGTAATGCAAGCATGTAGGCTACTTCACCCACCCTTTTAAGAATTTCGAAGGGTCCTATATACCTAGGGATCAACTTGCCCTTACTTCCAAACCTCATTACACCTTTAATAGGTGAAACCAGGAGCAATACTCTTTATCCAACCATGAATGCAATATCACGAACCTTACGGCTGGGATAACTCTTTTGCCTAGACTGAGCAATGCGAAGTTGATCCTGAATAATTTTGACCTTATCCAAGGCATCCTATACAAAATCGATACCCAACAACCAAGCCTCTCCCAGTTCAAACCAACCAACTGCAAACGACATCGCCTCCCGTACAATGCTTCATACAGAGCCATCTGAATGCTTGACTGGTAGCTATTATTATAGGCAAACTCCGCAAGTGGCAAGAATTGATCCCAAGAACCTCCAAAGTCTATAACACAAGCGCGAAGCATATCTGCCAATATCTGAATAGTGCGTTCTGACTGTTCATCTATCTGTGGATGAAATGCTGTACTCAACTCAACCCGCGTGCCTAACTCACTTTGTACAGCCCTCCAGAAGTGTGAAGTGAACTACGTACCTCGATAAGAAATGATAGACAGAGGCATACCATGAAGGCGGACAATCTCATGAATGTAAATTTCAGCTAACCGCTCTTAAGAATAGGTAACTGCCACTGGAATGAAATGTGCTGACTTGGTTAACTTGTCCATAATGACCCAAACTGCGTCAAATTTTCTCTGAGTCCGTGGAAGCCCAACAACAAAATCCATAGTGATACGCTGCCACTTCCACTCATGAATTTCTAACTTCTGAAGCAAACCACCAGGTCTCTAATGCTCATACTTAACTTGATGACAATTCAACCACCGAGCTACATATGCAACTATATCCTTCTTCATTCTCCTCCACCAATAATATTGCCGCAAATCTTGATACATTTTGGTGGTACCTGGATGAATAGAATACCTGGAACTGTGGGCCTCTTCCAGAATTAATTCACGAAGCCCATCCACATTAGGCACACAAATACGACCCTACATTCGCAGAACTCCATCTTCCCCCACAGCAACCTGTTTGGCATCACTGTGCTGCACCATGTCCTTAAGGAAAAGTAAATGAGGATCATCATACTGCCACTCTCTGATGCGCTCATATAAAAAAGATCGAGCGACCGTGCAAGCTAGAACTCGACTAGATTCTAAAACATCTAACCTCACGAACTGATTAGCCAAAGTCTGAACATCTGCCGCTAACGGTCTCTCACCCACCGGAATATACGCAAGACTGCCCATACTCACAGCCTATCTACTCAAAGAATCGTCCACCACATTGGCCTTTCCGGGGTAATACAAAATAGTGATATCATATTCCTTCAACAGCTCCAACCATCTTCTCTGCCTCAAATTGAGATCCTTTTGTTTGAACAGATATTGTAAGCTACGATGATCACTAAATACCTCACATGAGACACCGTATAGGTAATTCCTCCAAACCTTCAGTGCATGAACAATGGCTGCCAATTTTAAGTCATAAACAGGATAATTCTTCTCGTGAACTTTCAACTGCCGCGAAGCATATACAATCACCCTGCCATCTTGCATCAATACTACACCAAGCCCAACGCGAGATGCATTACAATACACCGTATAAGATCCTAAACCTGTGGGTAATACCAACACTGGCGCCGTAGTCAAAGCAGTCTTGAGCTTCTAAAAGCTCAACTCACACTCGTCTGACCATCCGAATGGAACACCTTTCTGGTCAGTTTGGTCAATGGGCTTGCTATAGATGAAAACCCCTCCACGAACCGACGATAATAACCTGCCAAACCTACGAAACTCCGGATCTCTATAACTGAAGTAGATCTAGGCCAATTATAAACAACCTCAATCTTCTTAGGGTCCAGTTTTATGCCTTCTGCCGATACAACATGCCCCAAAAGGCAACTGAGTCTAACCAAAATTCACATTTTGAAAATTTGGCATTCAACTGATTATTCTTCAAAGTCTGTAGCGCACTCCGAAGATGCTGCTCATGCTCCTCTTAACTGCTGGAGTAAATCAAGATATCATCAATGAATACAACCATAAAAGAATCCAAATAGGGCTTGAACACCCGATTCATCAAATCCATAAATGTTGCTGGGGCGTTTGTCAGCCCAAATGACATCACTAGGAATTCGTAATGCCCATACCGAGTCCGAAAAGATGTTTTAGGGACATCATATGCCCTAATCTTCAACTAATGGTAACCAGACCTCAAGTCGATCTTTGAAAACACCTTGGCACCCTGAAGTTGATCGAATAAGTCATCAATTCTTGGCAGTGGATATTTGTTCTTGATAGTAGCCTTGTTCAACTACCGATAATCTATACACATTCGCATTGAACCATCTTTCTTCTTTACAAATAACACTGGTGCACCACAGGGTGAGATACTAGGTCTAATAAATCTCTGATCAAGCAAGTCTTGTAACTGCTCCTTCAGTTCTTTCAGTTTCGGCGGGGCCATACGGTATGGTGGAATATAAATGGGTTGAGTTCCCGGAGCCAAATCAATACAAAAGTCTATATCTTTGTCGGGTGGCATCCCCGGCAAATTTGCAGGAAATACTTCTGGAAATTCACGAACGACTGGTACTGAGTCCATAGCAGGAACATCCGCACTGGAATCGCGAATATAAGCCAAATAGGCTAGACACCCTTTCTCGACCATACGTCGAGCCTTCAAGTAAGAAATAACCATGCTGGTAGAATGACTAGGAGTTCCTTTCCGCTCTAATCGAGGTAACCCCGGCATGTCTAGGGTCATCGTCTTGGCATGACAATCCAATATAGCACGATAAGGTGACAACCAATCCATACCCAAGATGACATCAAAATCTACCATATCAAGAAGTAGAAGATCCACACTAGTCTAAAGACTCCTAATTGTAACCACACACGAACGATAGACATGATCTACCACGATAGAATCACCCACCGGAGTGGACACACAGAGGAGCACTTAGAGAATCACGAGGCATCACCAGATATGAAGTAAAATAAGAGGACACATAGAATAAGTAGATCCTGGATCAAATAGAACTGAAATATTTCTATGGAAAACTGGAACAATACCTTAAAATACGGCATCGGATGATTCGACCTTAGGCCTAGTTGGAAAAGTATAAAATTGGGGTTGGGCCCCACCACTCTGAACTGCGTCCTTGGGACGGCCTCTAACTGGCTGGCCTCCACCTCTAACGGCTTGACCTCTACTTCTAATGGTCTGACCTCCACCTCTAGCTGCCTGACCCTAACCTCTAGTTGGCTGAGCAGGCGGTGAAGAAACTGGTGCTAGAATCATAGCATGAGAACCCTGCTGCTGCATGCTTCCCTGAGACCTGGGGCAGAATCTAGCAACGTGCCTCGGATCACCACAAGTATAACAGGATCTCGACTGCTGTGACTGCTGACCCTAAATTTGTCCCTGTCGACCTGAGTAACCATCTTGGAAACCCTGGATTGGAGGTGCACTAATAGGAGCTGGTGGTGCATTGTAGGATGCCTGGAGCACTGAATGAAATGGCCTGGGAGGATGACCCCTACCAAAATTACCCCTGCCTCCAGACGAGGCACCACTGAACCCACTAAACTGTCGAGGCCTCTTATCATACCCCTGCCCTCTTTCCTGTGCAAGAACCATCTCGATCTTCCTAGCAACATTAGCAGCCGCCTGAAAGAAAATCTCACTTCCGATCTCCTTATCTATCTGAAGCCTGATAGGGTGAGTAACTCCCTCAATAAACCTCCTCACTCTCTCTCCCTCAATAGGAATTAAAAGGAGAGCATGGCGGGCTAGATCCACAAAACGGGTCTCGTACTGAGTAACAGTCATACTGCCCTGCTAGAGATGCTCAAATACTGCCCTGCTAGAGATGCTCAAACTGCCTGTGAAAATCCTTTCTCAATGTGATAGGGAGGAACTTCTCTAGAAATAGCCGTGAGAACTGTTCCCAAGTCAGTGTAGGCGACCCAGTTGGTCTGGTCAACATAAAATCTCTCCTCCTGAAGATCCAGCTGAGGTTCTACAACAGGTGCTGCTGCTCGAGCTCTAGACTGAGCTCTACCTCTTCCTCTGCCTCTAGCACGACCTCGGCCTCAACCTCTGCCCCTGGTCATAGTTGCCACCGGGGGCTCTGGTCCCTGTCCATCGGTAGATGTATTATGTGTTCTCACCATCTATGAGAGAATAAGAATAGAATGGTTCAATCATCAATGATAGAATAAAATCGCACGACAGAATAAGAAAGAAGTGATATTGTTCCTAAACTTCATAGCCTCTGAAAGATAAGTACAGACTTCTCTGTACCGATCCTTCAGACTCTACTAAGCTTGCTCGTGACTCGTGAGACCTAAGTAACCTAGGGCTCCGATACCAACTGTCACGACCCGAAATTTCCACCTTCAGGACCGTGATGGAGCCTAACATTTCACTTGCTAGGCAAGTCAACATTAAAATGAACTTAACCATTTTTAAGCAAATTAAATTAAATAGAAGTCAATTACTGAAATAAAGTGCGGAAGACCATAACTACCGAATCGTCAAAATACATCCCCGAATTTGGTGTCACAAGTGCACGAGCTATTAGAATAATACAAATAAAGGTCTGAATAAAATTCAAGCTGTTTGAAAGATAATAAACAACTAAGATAAGTAGAAGAGGACTTCAGAACTGCGAACGCTGTGCAGTTATACCTAAAGTCTCCTCGGAGTAGTGGAATTCGAGCACGTCTATGGTACGCCAATGGGACCAACTCCAAAATCTGCACAAGAAGTGCAGAGTGTAGTATGAGTACAATCGACCCCATGTACTCCGTAAGTGTCGAGCCTAACCTCGATGAAGTAGTGACGAGACTATGACAAGACACATACGTAAATAACCTGTACAAGTATATACAAATACGAAGCAACAATAACACAATAAATAACAATTTAGAAATTTGGGAGGGAACATGCGAAGGGGAATGATATAGAAATTTCAGTAGGAGGAGTGTCATGTAATAGCCAATTAATTCATCAACAATAAAATGAGCAACTGATAATATGAAAATGGCACGGCACCACCCTTCGCGCTTTAACTCTCTTTTGGTACGGTATCACCCTTCATGCTTTTACACTCTCTGAAAATAACACAGCATCATCCTTCGTGCTTTTACACTCACAAATAGCATGGCAACACCCTTCGTGCTTTTACACTCTTTCTCACCATGACAATGACAGTATAAATAATAAAAATGACACGGCATCACCCTTCGTGCTTTTACACTCTTCCTTACCATAAAGATAATAATATAAATTTGCAAGAGTATTTAAATGCGGGGATATACACTTATTAATCATTCAGTACCAGAATACCGACTTCACCTTCCAAAATATTCAACAATAATTAAATGAATAATAATTTCATGAATAATGATCACATAATCAATAATAAACTCAAGCAGGAATATCTTAATTAAATAGGCAATTATTCTCGATAAACAAATTTCACCTGCATGATTTGACTCAACCACAATGCATGAGTACTCGTTACATATATATTATACCCGCACATGAAATCACGTAGGAAATAGACAAATAAGTCCTACTCCCTCAAGTCAAGGTTAACCACGACACTTACCTCGCTTTGCAACCAAATTCAAGAATCCAATAAATCTTTGCCTCGCAAATTCGTGTCTGAAATACTCTTATCTAGTCATAAACAATTTAATATACTCAATACAAATGGTAGAAATTAATTTCATATGAATTTACTAATATTTCAGATTAAAATCCAAAATTTATCTCAAAAATCATCAGTGGGGACCATGTCTCGAATCTCGGAAAAACTTACGAAATCCAAACACCCGTTCGAGACGAGTCCAACCATATAAAAATTATTAAATTCCGATGTCAAATGGACCTTCAAATATTAAATTTTTATTTTTGGAAAGTTTTACAAAAATTCCAATTTCTTCCATCTAAATACGAAATAAAGGATGAATATAGACATGGATTTATGAAATATAATCACTTTTGGGTATAGAACACTTTCTCAATTCAAAGTCATGAAAAACTCCTTCAAATCGCCCAAAAATCGAGGTTTTAAAACCCAAACGAAATGAAGAAAAATGGCCATTTTTGACCCCTTAAGGTTCTGCCCAGTCTCGCATCTGTGATAAAAAATGTTGCATCTGTGGCCTCGCATTTGCGAGACAAGGGCCGCATTTGCGAAATCAAGGTGCCAGGCGAGTGGCCGCACCTGCGACATCACAGAAGCGACGAAATGACCGCATAAGCGGTCCTCCCTTTGCAGAAGCGAATGCGCATTTGTGCAACCATAATCCACAGAAGCGTAGTTTTATTCCGGTGCTCAAGTCACAGAAGCGACAAATTTCACACAGAAGCGGGTTCGCACCTGCGCTCCAAGCTTCGCAGGTGCGACTCACCAGAACCAGAACTAGCAAGTTTTCCAAAAATGATCCGAAACATGTCCGAAACATATCCGAAACTCACCCGAGTAACACGGGACCTCGTCCAATTATACCAACCGGTCCCGTAACATAACACGGACTTACTCGGGCTCTCAAATCACATAAAACAATATCGAAATTATAATTCACACCTCGATTCGAACTTTTGAGTTTCAAACTTTTCAATTTACACACCTTGTGTCGAAACATGTTAAATGAATCCGGAATGACTTCAAATTTGGTAAACAAGTCATAAATGACATAATAGAGCTATTTCAATTTTCAGAATCTGATTACGACCCCGATATCAAAAAGTCAAATCCGTGGTCAAACTTTGAAAGTCTTTAGCCTTTAAATTTCTAATTTTCGTTAAATGGCCATAACATGAGCTAGAGACCTCAAAATTAAATTTCGGGCATACGCCCATGTCCCAAATCATGAGACGGACCTACGGAACTGTCAAAATACTGATCCGGGTCCGTTTACTAAACATGTTGACCAAAGTCAACTTAATTGAGTTTTAAGGCTCTATTTTACATTTTAATTAATTTTTCACATAAAAACTTTTTGAAAAATTATTTGGACTGTGCATGTAAGTCGAGGAATGATGAATAGTGCTATTTGAGGTCTCTGAATACAAAAATAATCATTAAATTTAAAGATGACCTTTTGGGTCACCACAGTAAAAAAGGCGAACGACATTTTGCTACGGCATTTGTGCTTTTAATATAACTAGTCTCTATGTACATGATTTGCACGTAAATTTTCAGTTATATATGAGAAATAAGTTTGTTTGAATTTATAGTTCTTTTTAATAAGTTTGAAGTATCTTCAATCCGTTATTTTCTTTTTAAAATAAATTTTATTTTCTATTATATTTTTCAATTTTTAAACAATTGTTTTGAACCAAAAGAAGCAATTTTTGAAGATATGGTCATAAGTCATTAAAACAATTCACCTCAATTTATACGATAAAAATTGAGTAATTACTTATACGTATTATAATCTCTAGAGTTTTCATAGAGCTATTTAAATACAATAAGATTAAGATAAACTCAATCGTAATAAATAACATCACATTATCAACAAAACTCAAAGACATTAGAAGACAAAAGAAAAACAAAATAATACTCTATGTATAAAAGCCTATCAATATTTTTGCATCGATTAAAAAGAATAAAAAATTAAACACAAAACTTATACTTCATAGACAAATTAAAAAGATATACCTTTGTCATATTAATATGTCTATGTGTTATTTTTTGACAAATAATTATCTCTTCTAGGACTATGTACGTAAAACTTATACAAAGCAACATACATCTGTAGAAATATATATATATATATATATATATATATATATATAGAGAGAGAGAGAGAGAGAGAGAGAGAGAGAGAGAGAGAGAGAGAGATAGTCATGTAAGTTTAAAGTTATATACAGTCAATCAAACTTATAATTCAACAAATGTTCAATGTGTTAAATAGCAAACTCTAGGTTCCATGTACGTGCTTTGCACATATATTTTCAATAAATTGTTATAAAACATATTTTAAAATGATAAATATTTAATTGCATGTATTCACCAAGTATATAGATAAAAAATAATTAAATATTTCTTGAACCTTCCAAGATGAATGATTAAATAGATAATTGGTGTCCTTGTTCTAGATAAAAAATAATTAAATATTTCTAAGAGGAATGTCTTACCTGTAATAGGAAAAGGTGTAGAGGCGAGCATGATGTATAATTGTGTATGATAGGCTACCTCGAATCTACGGCGAGAAAGAGAACTGAATTAGAATCCCAGGGGCAGATGCAGTGGTCATTAACTCTACTTCTTCACGTTATTTTCTTCTAAAATAAACTACATGATATCCTAAAATAAGCTACATGTTAATCACGGCAAATTCCAAAGAAAGAAAAGAGGAAACAAAACATAGGAAAAGTGTCACGACCCAAACTAACCCCTGTCGTGATGGCGCCTATCGTGGAACTAGACAGGCCGACTCATTTCCAAAACAAACCTATATTTTTATTTCAAAGATAATTCCAATGTTATTTAACATAAAAACCTTCGTAAATGAGTTCCAATCAAAATAAAGGTGCGGAAGGAAAAGCCCGACATCTGAGTGTCACTAGTCATGAGTATCTACTATAATCTGTCTAACAATATCAAGGCTAACTCAGCCTGGAAAAATGGCTAAATACAACTAGGGGAAAATAAGAGGGAGAAGAGCAGGGGCTGTGACCGCCAAACAACTACCTTGCTATCTCCAAGAAAATCTGCAACCAGAACAATCAATAACTGCTACCGTATCCAGCTACACCTGAATCTGCACACAAGGCGCAGGGAGTAACGTGAGTACGCCAACTCAGTAAGTATAACAATAAATAAAGACTGAGCAGTAGTGATGAGCAATAAAGCATATAACATTCATATCGGGAAATCTCAGTAAAATACCACATGCTTTTAAAATCAGGATTTGAATCAAAATATCTCGTTTAACCCAGTTTCAGTAAAAATTATTTAAAGATATTTTTCAACAGTTTTCAGACAGAGACAAAATACAAAGGTGAGCAAAATGATGAAATCATAAACAGCCCCTCGGGCAAAACATCACTCATATACAGCCCCTCGGGCAAACCTCACAGTCACTCGTGCAACTTGGGCATATCTCACAATCACACTTGCCACTCGGGCATACCTCACAATTGCTCTTGCCACTCGGGCATACCTCACAATCACTTTTGCCACTCGGGTATACCTCACAATCACTCATGCCTCCCAGTCACTCAGCACTCGGCACTCAGCACTCGCACTCAGTAGGTACCTGCGCTCACTGGGTGTGTGCACGCCCACACACCCATCACCTAGCATGTGCGTCACTAAAAATAGTAGAATGATACAAAATTCGGGGTATCGTACCCTTAGGACTAGATTTACAATCGTTACTTACCTCAAATCGGTTAAATCTCTACCCCGCAATGCTCTTGCCTCTGGACTCGGCCCCCAACTGTTGCGAATCTATTCACAATCAGTACAATACCATCAATACGCGCTAATGGAATGAATTCCACAAGGAAAGCTACAAAATTAGACCAAAATCCGAAATTGGCTCAAACCCGTCCCTCGGGTCCACGTATCCAAATCCGACAAAATTCACAAAACTAGAAAGCTCATTGACTCACGAACCTAACCATACCAAATTCATCAAAATCCGACATCGTTTGGTCCTTCAAATCCTTAAATTACTCTCCAAGAATTCCAAGTCCTAACCCCTCATTTTTACTAATTAAAATGATTAAACAATGGAAAATCACCATATATACGAGTATTAGGGCTCAAGAAACTTACCTCACTGATAGCCCTTGAATCACCCTTAAAAACTCCCTCCAAAAGCTCCAAAATCCGACTTGAAAATGGTGGAAATGAACCAAATTCGCGAAGGGTTCTATTTATGGTTTCTACCGAGGTTTTTTACACCTGCGGAAACTTTCACGCTTCTGCGCCAACGCACCTGCGAAAAAATCCATCGCAGGTGCGGAACTCACTTAGGACCCCTGCTTCCGCATCTGCTGCCCAAAACCCCGCGCCTGCGAAAGCGCACCTGCGTATTTCCTCCGCTTCTGCGAAGCCTGCCCAACATCCCCCTTTCCTCATCTGCGCACTCCTCACGCGCATCAGCGGCCTCGCACCTGCGACCCTTTCTTCCGCAGGTGCGAAAATAACAGTAGCAGCAGTTTCAGCTGCATTTTCCAATTTCGACAAATCCGTTAACTACCCTGAATCACTCCGTGGCCCTCAGGACCTCAACCAATAATACCAACAAGTCATATATCAACATACCAACTTAGTCAAACCTTCGAATCACTCAAAACAATATCAAATCATCAAATTACCCTCGCATTCAAGCCTAAGAACTTCTAAATTTTCAAATTAGGCAACCGATGCCGAAACCAACCAAACCACGCCCGAATGACCTCAAATTTTGCACACACATCAAAAATGACACTACGAACCTACTCCAACTTTTGGAATTTTATTCCGACCCCGATATCAAATTTTCCACTGCCGACCGAAATCTCCAAGTTTTCAATTTCGCCAATTCAAGCCTAATTCTACCACGGACCTCCAAATCACATTCCGGACGCACTCCTAAGTCCAAAATCACCTAACGGAGCTAACAGAACCATCAGAATTTACCTAACTAGCCGGGTTATTACATCCTCCCCCTCTTAAACATCCGTTCATCCTCGAACGGGTCTAGAAACATACCCGGAGTCTCGAATATGCGTGGATATCTGCTCCGTATCTCCCGCTAAGTCTCCCAGGTGGCCTCCTCCATAGGCTGACCTCTCCATTTCACCTTCACTGAAGCTATATCCTTTGACCTCAACCTTCGAACCTGCCGATCCAAAATAGCCACCCGCTCCACATCATAAGTCATATCACCCTCCAACTGAACCGTGCTGAAATCCAAAACATAGGACGGATCTCCAATATACTTCCGGAGCATGGAAACATGAAATACTGGATGCACACTCGACAAGTTGGGTGGCAAGGCAAGCTTATAAGCCATCTCTCCTATCCTCTGAAGCACCTCAAAAGGCACAATAAACCGGGGGCTCAACTTGTCCCTCTTCCCAAACCTCATAATACCCCTCATGGGTGATACCTTTAGCAAAACCTTCTCCCCAACCATAAAAGACACATCACGGACCTTCCTATCCACGTAGCTCTTCTGCCAAGACTGCGCCGTGCGAAGCCGCTCCTGAATCAATCTCACCTTATCTAATGCATCCTGGATCAAGTTTGTACCTAAGAGCCTAGTATCACCCGGCTCAAACCATCCAATCGGAGATCTACACCCCCTCCCATATAAAGCCTCGTACGGAGCCATCTGAATACTCGACTGATAACTATTGTTATATGCCAACTCCGCGAGTGGCAAAAACTGGTCCCATGAACCCCCAAAGTCAATGACACAAGCATGCAACATGTCCTCCAATATCTGAATAGTGCGCTCGGACTCCCCGTCCATCAGAGGGTGAAAAGCTGTGCTCAACTCAACCTGAGTACCCAACTCTCGCTGCACGGCCCTCCAAAACTGCGATGTGAACTGAGTACCCCTATCTCAAATGATGGAAACTGGGACACCATGCAGGCGAACGATCTCTCGGATGTAAATCTCAGCCAACCGCTCTGAAGAGTAAGTAGTACCAACTGGAATGAAGTGCGCGGACTTGGTCAGCCGATCCACAATAACCCAAATAGCGTCGAACTTCCTCGAAGTCCGTCAGAGCCCAACTATGAAGTCCATGGTGATCCACTCCCACTTCCACTCTGGGATCTCTAAATCTCTGAAGCAAGCCACCCAGTCTCTGATGCTCATACTTAACCTGCTGACAGTTGAGACATCGAGCCACAAACCCAACTATATCCTTCTTCATCCACCTCCACCAATAGTGCTGCCTCAAATCTCGGTACATCTTCGCGGCACCCGGATGGATGGAATACCGCGAGCTGTGGGACTCCTCAAGAATCAACTATCGAAGCCCATCTACATTAGGCACACATATCCGGCCCTGCATTCTCAGCACGCCATCATCACCAATAGTCACATCCCTAGCATCACCTCTCCGAACCCTATGCTGAAGAATGAGCAAGTGGGGGTCATCATACTGACGCTCCCTGATACGGTCATAAAGAGAAGACCTGGAGACCACACAAGCCAATACCTGACTAGGCTCCGAAATATCCAATCTGACAAGCTGGCCCGCTAAGGCCTAAACATCCAATGCCAAAGGTCTCTCTACTGCTGGAAGATATGCAAAACTTCCCAAAGTCTTTGCCCGGCGACTCAAAGCATCGTCCACCACATTGGCCTTCCCCGTATGTTATAAAATAGTGATGTCATAGTCCTTAAGAAGCTCCAACCATCTCCGCTAACGCAAATTAAGATCCTTCAGCTTTAACAGATACTGCAGACTCCGATGATCAGTATAGATCTCACAATGAACCCCATACAAATAATGATGCCAAATCTTCAAGGCGTGAACAATGGCTGCTAACTTAAGATTATGGACATGATAGTTCTTCTCATGGTCTTCAACTGGAGCGAGGCATAGAAAATCACCCTACCCTCCTGCATTAAAACATAACCAATGCCTATCCTCGAGGCATCACAATACACAGTGTAAGAACCTAAAGTTGATGGCAGAACTAACACTGGAGTTGTGGTCAAAGCAGTCTTGAGCTTCTAAAAGCTCTCCTCGCACTCATCCGACCACCTGAATGGAGCACCCTTTTGGGTCAATTTGGTCAAGGGCGATGTAATAGATGAAAATCCCTCCACAAAGCGGCGGTAGTAACCCGCCAAACCAAGAAAACTCCTAATCTCCGTGGCTAAGGACGGTATAAGCAAACTCTGCACCGCCTCTATCTTCTTCGGATCCACCTGAATACCCTCGCTGGACACCACTTGTCCCAAGAATGCTACTGAACTGAGCCAAAACTCACACTTAGAGAACTTTGCATAAAGCTTCTCCTCCCTCAATCTCTGTAATACAATCCTCAAATGCTGAGCGTGCTCCTCCTGGCTACGAGAGTACACCAGGATGTCTTCAATGAATACAACGATGAATGAGTCCAAATAGGGTTGGAATACACTGTTCATCAAATGCATGAACGCTGCTGGGGCATTGGTCAGCCCAAAAGACATCCACAAGAACTCATAATGGCCATATCGGGTCCTGAAAGCTGTCTTAAGAATATCTAAATCCCGAATCTTCAGCTAGTGATAACCGAACCTCAAATCAATCTTGGAGAACACCCTCGCTCCCTGAATCTGGTCGAATAAATCATCAATACGAGGTAAAGGATACTTGTTCTTGACTGTGACCTTGTTCAACTGCCTATAATCAATACACATTCTCATGGAACCATCGTTCTTCTTCATAAATAAAACTGGTGCACCCCAAGGTGATACACTAAGCCGAATAAACCCCTTATCAAGGAGTTCCTGAAGCTGTTCTTTCAATTCCTTCAACTCCGCCGGTGCTATACGATACGGTGGAATAGAAATGTGCTGAGTTCCCGGTACCAAATTAATACCAAAGTCAATATCCCTGTCAGGCGGCATGCCCGGCAGGTCTGCAGGAAACACATTCGGAAAATCACGTACCACCAGAACAGAATCAATGACATGAGTCTCTGCACTAACATCCCTCACAAAAGCCAAATAAGATAGGCAACCCTTCTCAACCATACGCTGAGCCTTCAAATATGAAATCACCCTACTTGGTACATAATCTACAGAACCGCTCCACTCAACCCTCAGAATTCCCGGCATAGTCAACGTCACCATCTTAGCATTATAATCTAGAACAGCATGACATGGAGATAACCAATCCATACCCAATATCACATCAAAGTCGACCATACTGAGCAACAAAAGGTCCACTTGGGCCTTCAGACCCTCCATAGTCATCACACATGACCGATATACGCGGTCCACAATAATAGTATCGCCCACAGGAGTAGATACATGAACACAAGAAACTAGAGACTCACAGGGCATATCCAGAAAATGGGCGAAATACGAGGAAACATATGAATACGTGGAACCAGGGTCAAATAATACTAAGGCATCTCTGTGACAAACTGAGACAATACCTGTAATCACAGCATCTGAAGCAATAGCATCTGGTCTGGCAGGGAGAGCATAGAAACGGGCCTGACTACCCCCTGATCTGCCTCCCCCTCTAGGGCAACCCCTAGCTGACTGACCTCCACCCCGAGCTGACTGGGCGGGTGGTGAGGTAACTGGTGCTGTAGTCGGAGGCTGGATCCTCTACTGAGATAGACCTCCATGACAACGAGGACATTGCCTCCACATATGCCCAAGCTCCCCACACTCAAAATAACTCCCTGGTGCTAGCGGCGGAAACTGAAGGGAACCTCTAGCACTGGGATAACTGGTAGAAGAACCTAGAATGGAAGAGCCCAGAACAGGTAGAGCACGGGATGAACTCTGAGCTAGAAGGGAACTAAATAATGACTGGCCCTGATGAGAACTGTGAGAACTATGGCCAGATAATGCACCACGGTGAAATGGCTGAGCTAACTGAGCCTGTCTAAAATGACGACCTCCACCGTGCTGGAACAGACCCCCAAAAAGAGCACCGCTAAATCCACCCTGACCACAAGGCCTCTTGGCCTCCCTCTCAACCCTCTCTTAACCTCGGACCATCTTAATCTGTCGAGCAATGTCGACAACCTCATCAAAGGTAGCACCCGAAACCCGCTCCCTAGTCATGAGCAACTGTAGCTGATAAGTGAGGCCATCAATAAACCTCATGATCCTTTCTCTGTCCGTGGGAACCAACCAGATAGCATGACGGGACAACTCAGAGAATCGCATCTCATACTGTGTCACAGACATATCACCCTGGCAAAGGCGCTCAAACTGTCTGTGCAACTCCTCTCTACGGGATCGAGGCACGAACTTCTCAAAAAATACCACGGAGAACTGCTGCCAAGTAAGGGGTGCTGCGCCAACAGGACTACGCCTCTCGTAAGTCTCCCACCATATGAGTGCATCCCCAGAAAAATAAAAGGTAGTGAATGAGACCCCACAAGTTTCCACAATACCAGCAGTACGGAGTATCCTCTGACACCTGTCCAAAAAGTCCTGAGCATCCTCTCTCTCTGTGCCACTGAAAGGTGGTGGCTGGAGTCTCCCAAACCTCTCTAACCTACACTGATCATCCTCAGGCATAGCAGGAACCACATAATCCTGAGCAATAACAACCGGCTGGGCTGGTGGTGCCTCCGGTATCTGAAGTCCCTGAATAACCTGCTCGAGTGTGCGAGCGATGGGAGTCTGAGTGCCTCTCCTGGCTTGAGAAGTGGTTGCGGCCGTCGAAATAGAGACCGCCTGAGCAAGGCCAGTACACGCTATCAGAATCTGAGCTAGGGCCTCCTGAAGGCCTGGAATCACAATAGGCACAGGTGGTGCCCGAGATGGTGCATCAACAACTGGAACCTTGTCCTGATCTGGGACAACCAGTGGATCTGCAGGTACTGCCCCAGCTGTTGTACGGGCTGCACCTCTGCCCCTACAATGGCCTCTACCACGGCCTCGGCCTCTCGCGGCCCTGGCTGGTGGTACTGGTGGCTGGCCCTCCTGACCGGTAGCACGAGTCCTCACCATCTATGAGAGAATGAAACAACAGATGTTTAGTTACTAGAATCAACATATTCACACGACAAGAATTCAAGAATGTGAATTTTCCTAAAGGTTCTGCAGCCTCTCAAAGATAAGTACAGACGTCTCCGTACCGATCCGCAAGACTCTACTAAACTCGCTCATGACGTGTGAGACCTATGTAACCTAGGCTTTGATACCAATCTGTCACGACCCAAACTAACCCCTGTCGTGATGGCGCCTATCGTGGAACTAGGCAAGCCGACTCATTTCCAAAATAAACCGATATTTTTATTTCAAAGATAATTCTAATTTTATTTAACATAAAAACCTTCGTAAAGGAGTTCCAATTAAAATAAAGGTGTGGAAGGAAAAGCCCAACATCGGGGTGTCACTAGTCATGAGCATCTACTATAATATGTCTAACAATATCAAGGCTAACTCAGCCTGGAAAAAAGGCTAAATACAACTAGAGGAAGATAAGAGGGAGAAGAGCAGGGGCTGCGACCGCCAAACAACTACCTTGCTATCTCCAAGAAAATCTGCAACTAGAATAATCAATAACCGCTACCATGTCCAGCAACACCTGAATCTGCACACAAGGTGCAGGGAGTAACGTGAGTACGCCAACTCAATAAGTAACAACAATAAATAAAGACTGAACAGTAGTGATGATCAATAAAGCATATAACATTCATATCGGTAAATCTCAGTAAAATACCACACGCTTTTAAAATCAGAATTTGAATCAAAACATCTCGTTTAACCCAGTTCCAGTAAAAATTATTTAAAGATATTTTTCAACAGTTTTCAGACAGAGGAAAAATGCAAAGGTGAGCAAAATGATAAAATCATAAACAGCCCCTCGGGCAAAACATCACTCATATACAGCCCCTCGGGCAAACCTCATAGTCACTCGTGCCACTCGGACATACCTCACAATCACTCTTACCACTCGGGCATACCTCACAATCGCTATTGCCACTCGGGCATACCTTAGAATCACTCTTGCCACTCGGGCATACCTCACAATCACTCATGCCTCCTAGTCACTCAGCACTCGGCACTCGCACTCAGTAGGTACCTGCGCTCACTAGGATTGTGTACAGACTCCGGAGGGGCTCCTTCAGCCCAAGCGCTATAATCTGCACACACAACTCACGTGTTGCACGGACAACTCACACTTATCCTCACAATCAGGCCCTCGGTCTCACTCAGTCATAAACCTCTCAAGCCACTCGGCCATTTCAGTAAAACAGGGCATTCGGCCCAAAACATTTATATGCATCAAAATAGAGTCATAAAACTGAGTTATGCGGTAAATAAGTATAAACATGACTGAGTATAGATTTTCAATCAAAAACAATGAGAGGATAGTAAGAAAACAGCCCCTAAGGGTCCAAACAGCACTGGCGCAAGGCCCAAACATGGCATTAAGCCCAATTTACAGAAATTCTTTCTAAAATATATAAGTATCATATAATTTCAACAAAGTATGCAACTTTACAGTTGCTATGGGATGGGGCAAAGTCACAATTCCCAATAGTGCACGCCCACACGCCTGTCACCTAGCATGTGCGTCACTAAAAATAGTAGAATAATACAAAATCCGGGGTTTCGTATCCTTAGGACTAGATTTACAATCGTTACTTACCTCAAACCGGTCAAATCTCTACCCCGCAATGCTCTTGCCTCTGGACTTGGCCCCCAAATGCTCTGAATCTTTTAACAATCAGTACAATACCATCAATACGTGCTAATGGAATGAATTCCACAAGGAAAGCTACAAAATTAGACCAAAACCCGAAATTGGCTCAAATCCGTCCCCCGGGCCCACGTATCCAAATCCGACAAAATTCACAAAACTAGAAAGCCCATTCACTCACGAACCTAACCATACCAAATTCATCAAAATCCGACATCATTTGGTCCTTCAAATCCTTAAATTACTCTCCAAGAATTCCAAGCCCTAACCCCTCATTTTTACTAATTAAAATGATTAAACAATGAAAAATTACCATATATACGAGTATTAGGGCTCAAGCAACTTACCTCACTAATAGCCCTTGAATCACCCTTCAAAACTCCCTCCAAAAGCTCCAAAATCCGACTTGAAAATGGTGGAAATGAACCAAATTCACGAAGGGTTCTATTTATGGTTTCTACCGAGGTTTTTTACACCTGCGGAAACTTTCACGCTTCTGTGCCAACGCACCTGCGGAAAAATCCATCGCAGGTGCGGAACTCACTTAGGACCCCAGCTTCCGCATCTGCGGCCCAAAATGCGGGCCTACGAAAGCGCACCTGCGTGTTTCCTCCGCTTCTGCGAAGCCTGCCCAGCATCCCCCTTTCCTCATTTGCGCACTCCTCACGCGCACCAGCGGCCTCGTACCTGCGACCCTTTCTTCTGCAGGTGCGAAAATAACAGTAGCAGCAGTTTCAGCTGCATTTTCCAACTTCGACAAATCCGTTAACTACCCTGAATCACTCCGAGGCCCTCGGGACCTCAACCAAAAATATCAACAAGTCATATATCAATATACCAACTTAGTCGAACCTTTGAATCACTCAAAACAATATCAAATCATCAAATTATCCTCAGATTCAAGCCTAAGAACTTCTAAATTTCCAAATTCGGCAACCGATGCAAAAACCAACCAAACCATGTCTGAATGACCTCAAAGTTTTCATACACATCACAAATGAGATACAAACCTACTCCAACTTCCGGAATTTCATTCCGATCCCGATATCAAATTTTCCACTGCCGACCGAAATTGTCAAATTTTCAATTTCGCCAATTCAAGCCTAATTCTACCACGGACCTCCAAATCATATTCCAGACACACTTCCAAGTCCAAAATCACCTAACGGAACTAACGGAACCATCAGAATTCAAATCCGAGATCGTTTGTGTATAGGTCAACATCCGATTGACTTTTCCAACTTAAGTTTCTACTTAAGAAACTAAGTGTCTCAATTCACTCTGAAACCACCCCGGTCCCGAACCAACTAACCCGATATAATATAATATAGGTGAATAACACAAAAAGAAGTAGAAATAGGGAAAACGGGGCTATAACTCTCGAAACGACCGGTCGGGTCGTTACAAAAAGAATCTAGGGAGAAAACCTTAGTGTGGTGTAAATCTTAAATATTAGACATAGGCTTACGAAAGATACCAAAAATAGGAGAATCGAAGTGATAAATTTATACTTTATTTCAGAGTTCCAAGTTTTGTAGTTTAATTCGAAAAGGAATTCCATCATTGGGTATTTACAATTAGTTTCTTAAATTATATAAATATTTAAGGGCATAAAAGTCGATCAATATTTCGAGAATGTTTTAGTCGTTCAACATTTAATATAAATTATTCATGCTTTTATAATAATATAGATATATACAGATAGATATAGATATATATATATATATATATATATATAAAGTTGACCGTATATACATAGTATAATTTCTGGGTGAAGGGGTTCGTTTGAACCCCTTTCGCTACCCAGCTCCGCCCCTGCTCTGGATGCCTTTGAATATGGTTTATGAATTACTTCAAGAACAGAATTTCTCATTTGCTTACTGAAGTATATTTATTTACGTAATAAATTGTTATATTGAACTACCAGTTTTGGCTTTGAGTAAAGTATAAATGTGTTGTTCTTTTTTACGCTAGTGATCAATTTATGTCATTTTGCACATCTAAAATATAAGAGGGCTGAAATATATGGTACAATGACTTAAGCTATTAATTCTATAAATTACTTTGCTACTTCGAATTTTGGAAAACGCAGGGTGGAGGAAGACGAGCACTTCTCTTGTTGTATACTTGTATTTTGTTTTTAATATGGATTGGATGGGCTTGCCGCTTGCAGAAGCATAGGCAGATTTAACATTTAAATTTAAATATCCGTAGGAAAAGGATTGTTTCTATTGCCTCAACCATGTACAATTTATATAGTAAATTTAGAAGGGTTCAATCTAAATAGATAAGTACAACAGAGATATTCACAAAAGTTTGAGTGTGACTATAACTAAGAATCTAGCTAGTGTAGCTTGAGGTAAATGGATTACGTTGATGAGAAAGATCTGTTAGGATTTGGATTATCTTTATCATGCCCCCTCAAGATGGGCTCAATCTCCTTGAGGCCAATCTTGTGAATGAAATGTCCAAATGATCGTTTAGGCAGTGCCTTTGTCAAAGCATCAGCAAGTTGACTCCCAGTAGGTATGTGACTTACTGAAAGCTCATTTCTTACTACTTGGTCGCGGACGAAGTGGAAATCAATGGCCACATGCTTCATTCGACTGTGAAAGACTGGATTTCGACTTAAATAGGTAGCAACAATATTGTCACAGAGTACCTTCGGAGGGCTGGACATGGAAACATGCAATTCTTTCAGTAAGTTTGTAATCTAATTAAGCTCAGCTACAACAAAAGCAACAACCCTATATTCTACTTCAGTAGACGATCTAGAAATTGTGCGTTGCTTTTTGGAGCACCAACATATTAGATTATTGACAAGAAGTATAATATAGGCAAAAGTTGAGTGCTTGGTGTCTGATATACCACCCCAATTAGCATCTGAGTAAGCTAGCAACTTGAAAGAAGTGGCAGGCATAAAGTGAAGACCATAAGTAATGGTACCCTTCAAGTAGCATAGAAGTCTCTTGGCCGCTTGCCAATGTTTCAGGCTTGGTCGATGCTAAAACTGAGCAAGTTTGTTCAGTGCAAAACATATATCTAGACGAGTGAATGTTAGATATTGTAAGGAACCAATAATCTACCTGTATAATTTGGTATGTGCAGATGATGATCCATCATCAAGTGAAAGAGGTTCATTGGTTGACATCAGAGTGCTAACACTGTTCGCATCGATCATCCCGAATCTTTCTAGAAGATCAGCGATGAAGCTGCTTTGGGTGAGAGCCAAACCATGAGCATGCTGCAAGACTTCAACACCAAGGAAAAAATGTAAAGAACCAAGATCTTTGATGGAAAACCTGTCACCTAGTAGTTTGATGGTACTTTGGACATGGGTAGAGTTAGAACCAGTGACGACGATATCATCGATACAGACCATCACAAAGAGTAATGAGGTGGTAGTACATTTCAGGAATAAAGAGTCATCAGATTTAGTCCTTTGAAAACCAAATGACAGAAGGTATTGTTTGAGCTCGTTGTACCATGCCCTAGGTGCTTGACGAAGGCCATATATTGACTTATGAAGCTTGCACACATGTTGTGGAAATTTAGGATCCCTAAAAACAGGTTGTTGATTCCTGTATATAACTTCATGAAGTGTACCTTGTAAGAAGGCATTGTTCACATCTAATTGTCACAAGGGCCACTTAAACGACACCACAAGTGCAAGGATTAAACGTATTGTAGTATGTTCGATCACAAGACTAAAAGTGGAATGAAAGTCTACCCCAGGTCGTTGATGAAAACCCTTTGCAACTAATCTCGCTTTGTAGCAATCCACAGACCCATCAGGTTTATGCTTGACACGATAAACCCACTTGCAACCAACTACATTTTGAGATAGAGATGGGGGAATCAAAGTCCAGGTGAAATTTCTCATAAGGGCAGTAAATTCATCCTTCATGGCTGTTTTCCATTCAGGATATTTGTTTGCTTGGGCAAAAATTGTCGGAGCAAGAGGAAGCAGTTTGGTGGAAGAGATAGTAAGATAGTCAAAGATAACTTTTGGTTTGAAGATATTATTCTGGGATCTCGTGACCATAAAGTGAGTAGGAGCAGGTGGCAAAGGTTGTAGTGGAGGCAAAGGATATTGTGCAACAGGAGACATAGTGTTGGGCATGCTTGTAGTAGAGGGTGAGGGTGAATTAGCTGAGGTACTTACAGCAGTACTTGGTGACACATCCTCTGTAGTAATTGGAGTTGCAGGATCTCTTGAGTAGTCCTTGGGACAACCAGGTCGATGGCTTGAGGTATAGGAGGTGGAATGAATGATTCATTGGTAAAAGGTAGGGAAATTGAGGAGGAGGAAGCTACTGGACAGTGCCAAGGCTCCAAGTTGGAGGTTGAAGCGTGATCAAGGGAAGGGAAGTTCAACTTGAATGGAAAAACATGTTCGACAAAGATAACATGTCGGGAGAGTAAAATTTTTGAGGTCGAGAGATCTAGGCAAGCAAAACTATTAGTGACAGAGGAGTACCCCATAAAGACACAAGATTTTGATTTTATGTCAAGTTTGGAGCTAGAGTAAGGTTTAAGACAAGGATAGCAAAGGCAACCAAAAATTCGGAGCTTATGATGATTAGGTGTGGTATTGAACAAACACTGAAATGGTGATTTTAAGTTGAGCAAAGGTGTTGGTAGTCGATTAATAAGGAATACTGCAGTTTGGAATGCAATGGACCAAAATTTGGGTGGTACCAAGACATGATGAAGTAAGGTCAGGACAGTGTCAATGACATGTCTATATTTTCTTTCAGCAGTTCCAACTATTTGAGGAGTATATGGAGGACTCATGAGATGCTGAATGCCCATTTCTAGTAAGAGAGATTTAAGACCAATATATTTACCTTCTCCATCTGTGTATAGTGTCTTGATGGATGCACTAAACTGATTATGAATCATTCGAGTGAAGTTAATAAAAATACTTTTAACATCTGATTTATGTTTGAGCGGAAACAACCAGGTATACTTAGTATAGTGATCAACAAACATAACATAGAATCGAAAGTTGTCAAAGGAGGGAATTGGAGATGGACCCCAAACATCTGAATAAATAACATCAAATGGCTTAGAACTAGAAATAGAATTGTCACCGAATGGTAAACGATGACTTGTATTACATAGACATGAATTGCAAAAGGTAAAAGGAGCATTAATTGACACTGAAAGCTTGAATGAGGACACATATGCTTTAGTGATACGAGGTTGAGGGTGGCCAAGACGGGCATGCCAAAGGTGCAGGGACGGTGATGCTTGAGTAGCAAAGTTGGCTTGTAGAGAAGGGGGTGAGACACTGGTTGGCGGCCATTCGTAGAGATCACCTTTACTCCGACCTTGCAGAAGACATGCCCCCGTGCTCAAATCCTTCACAAGAAAAGAATAAGGAAAATATTCAATGGATGTTAGATTTTGACGACAAAATTAAGCAACAAAGATTAGTTTTTTCTTTATATATGAGGAACAAAGAACATTCTGTAACTTAAAAGAATTATGAGATGAAGAAAGTTTAGTGTGACCAATATCAGTAATCGAAATGGTTTTACCATCTCCAACAATTATTTCATCAGTGCCAGGGAATTTTGTTGTGGCTTGTAGAGATTGTGAATGATATGGTGTGATGCTCTAGAGTCAACAATCCAATTATTTGCGGGATTAGATGCATAGGACATGCGGTTGGTGAAGTTGGCTTGAGCCTCAAGTGCACTATATGATTTTGAGCGACAGACTTTAGCGATGTGCCCAAATTTGTCACATAATTGGCATTAGACTCTCTGCTGGTTGTTACGGTTGTTGGGGTGGAAAGAGTTGGAATTCTGGAAGGAGTTGGTGTGTTGGTTGGTTGATGTGTTTTGCATGGGCCCCTTGCGGTTGTTGCTTGGATTAGAGTTCCTGGATTTTGAGTGTGGGTTGGTTGATTTTTGATGAAACTGAGCAGTGATGATTGGGTTTTCAAGCTTTGGCTCCGAGTGTTTAATAAACATCTCATGCGCAAGCAATTTGTCATAGAGCTCTTCAAACGATATTGGGTTATCTCGAGTCCTTATAGCAGCAGATAGTTCTTTGTACTCAGATCCTAGACCACTTAGCATTTTGATGAAAAGTTCCTCATTTGAGAGAGGTGAGCCACTGGATGCAAAAACATTCGAAATGAATTTAATATCCTTCATATACTCACTAATGGAGCGTGAATCTCGTTTGAGATTAGCAAGAGTGTCACGCAGGCTGAAGATAAGTGACCGGGATTTGTTGGCATAAGTAGTTTGAAGCGATTGTAGAATCGACTGAGGCAATGATAGCATTGCGGACAAGGCTATCCTGTCTCTGCCAAAGCTTGAATGCGGGGTTGGAAAATTTATTGTTTGCTCCATCTTGGATATGCACAGATGGAGAGGGAAGTGACCCATCCACATATCCAAGAAGATCATAACCAAAGAGAAGAGTTATGACTTGTGATTTCCAATTGCAGTAGTTGGAGCTCCCTTGCAATTTCAAGGGGAGTTGGGATGCTGGATTGAATGAAATTAATTGGGATGGCTGAGCAATGTTCCCATGACTGATTGTGACGGTGGGGAAAGTAGACGAGGTGGCTGAAGAATGAGTCTGTGAATCACCCATTCTGGAAAAATAAGGGAGTAACTCGTGTGAGTTTTTAGAAGGCTCTTGATACCATAAAGAATCTTAATATCTGTAGGAAAATGGATTGTTTCTATTGCCTCAACCATATACAATTTATATAGTAAATTCAGAAGGGTTCAATCTAAATAGATAAGTACAACAGAGATATTCACAAGAGTTTGAGTGTGACTATAACTAGGACTCTAGCTAGTATAACTTGAGGTAAATGGATTACGTTGATGAGAAAGATGTGTTAGAATTTGGATTATCCTTATCACTTAGCACTAAACTCATCGCACCTTTGAAATTAATGATTCAAATTTAATATTTGGTGAAATTTTAATAGTTTTTTTACCATATATATTTAAACTCTGTACCAAAAACACTGGATTTGGTCGTGACAAAGCTAGACTGCATTCGTCACTGTGATAGAAGAATCCTCAAGAGAAAATTAAACCATTTAATTTGATACTACCAAAATATATATAAAATAGAGAGGAATTAAAGATATATGAGATAACCATATTACTGATATTTAATCCGAATTGAGCATAATGCGGCCCAAAAGTATTCTTCAATCATTTTTTTTTCTTTTTAAGTAAAAAATGTAAGTAAATTATAAAGAACTCTTGCTAAAAAAAAAAAACTACTCAATCGTTGTACTGAGTTTCAGTGAAAGAAAGAGCTACAATTTGGGTAATTAATAAAAGTGGCCAGAAGCTTTAGCTACGGCAGGAATGGCGCAGGAAACATCAGATATAGGCAACAAACAGTTAGCCAGAAGAGTACTACTTGTTGCTGCTGTAAAATAGCTTTCCCAGTAATGGGGCGGTGGTATATTATTCACTATCTCCAAATCTATCTCAAAAAACTCCTCCTCCTCCTCTTCTTCATCTACTGCTGCCATATTATGAACAAGAATTTTGCTTTCTTCTTTGAGTTCTTGACTGTTATCATTGGCGGCTAGAGCCATGTTTTGTCTTTGGGCATTCCGTTGTGGCCATGACAATATATAGTATTTATATATGGGTGTGTGGAATACTGGAATTGGGTTTAATTTGTAAGGTTGGTGGAAGGTGGATTAATTAGTAGAACGCTCTTCAACAAATCTTCAACTATCTTAGAAGTTTAGATATTGGTAGTTATCTCTTAATTCATCTTAATTAGCTACTGTTTTTAGCATCTCCTACAAGTTAACGAAGCACCATATTTAATTATTATTCAACGTACAAATATTTTATTTATCAAAGAAACAAATGGTGCTACTAAGAGTACTATTTAGTCATCACCATTGCGTAATGTATGATCTGTCCATGAAATATTTATGGATTTAATTTTTATATAGTTATATTTGTTGGGATATATATTATTAACTATGAGTTTGGTTTGGATATAGTATTTATTAGTGAATAATTATTTATTCAATTTTAATAAAGTTTTAAATAGATCATATATTAGTCTGTATCCTTTGCTTATACAGTAGATGGTTTAATGTATAGAGTTTAGTTTATACACAGAAGATTAAATTATCGGTTCTTATAAGTATAAAGTTTGAGTTCACAATCTAATGATGAAATTGGATAAACTATCACAAATGATTGTAGTACAAGATTAAATATAATTTATCTTAATTATGAGAATGGTTTAATATTTTATACTGACTTAATAAAATAAATTCTTTAGCCATTAAATGAACTTATACTGTTAATCTTGATATAATTATTATTAGTTATGTATATTATTATTGTTTTGATTTATTAAAAGGCAAGATTCTTTTGTGGGGCAATATGCCTGATAAATTGGATAATAATGATGCACATTGGCAAATAATTGTTAGTTGATGGAATCCATGTCTCGGTCTAGAGATTGATGATATATCTTTATGAAAGCTTATAAGTTTTCATGTGTAAACCCGACAGGCAAATTTTATATCCGATACATGAAATAAGTTAAGCGAAAGTCTAAAGGAAATAATCAATAAATTAAATTGTCAGTAATTTAATTTAATTGATCAGTATCTGAATCTTAACATTGGGAGTTAAATAAGATTTTTAATGGATAAATTTTGAAATTGAATAAGCAGTGCAATTTTACTGGAATAATTCGTAATTAATTATGGTGGATATTAATTTCGAAAATTATAAATTAATTCTATAATTTGAAGCTTTGTTAATTAAATTCTGTGGTCCATGCTGTGCATAAATAATAGAAAATAAAAGAATCCTTTTCCTTGTGGGAAAAGAAAACCCAACGGGTTTTAAAAAATAGTTTTAACCCTTAAAACTTGTGCTATAAATACATAAGGTTTTTCACCTAGAAGAAGAAGAAGAAGATGGCCGAAAATTTCATCCTTTTTCCTAGAAAATTTAGCCCACACGAAATTACTATTTTAGGATATTATTTGGGTAACAGAGTAGAAGACCGTTGAACGTTCGGAGATCGTGATCGTGCAGAGCATGGAGATTCTATTGAGATGATGTGGAACTGAAGGCTTATGTGACAAAAGAGCTATCTTCACGCTTCGAGAGGTATCTCGTAAAACTCCGTATATACTAGTTGTTTAGATTACATGTGATTTTGATACTGGAATTGCTTCCGCTGCTTATAATAATCCATCAATTGGTATCAGAGCCTACTCACATCTAATTAGATAATTATGTTTTTCATAAAATAGAAATTTCGTGTTTATGTGCATTTTTGAATTACATGTATATATTGCTTTCTAAAAAAACTGCACTTCTGTTTTGTGAATTAACTGTGCCAAAATTTTTAGATTATTCTTGTAATCATGAGATATCAGTTTTTATTGATATTTTATTGGGATGATCTGGATTTTTTTTTTGTAGACCCTAGAAAAATGTAAAACCCGTTTTTGACCGAATTGTTAGTGTTTTCGGAGGTCAATGAACTTGACGAATTCCGATTGAGTCAAAATTTAGTGGGTCCATTAGACGTGAGAAAAACTCACTGCTATGCAATGAATCATGTTGTTTTTCGGCGTTTTGAGGTCGTTTGGATTGTGTTTTGGATGTTTTTCTATTTTTTGGAAATTATTTCTTAATAATTTTGATTCATTTTTAATTCAATGGTGGTGGGAGTGATTCCCCATGGTCTCCATGATTAAATTATAGTGATATAATGTGTGTAACGATCTGACTGATCGTTTTATTTTATAGATCTCTGTTTCCCTAATTAAGACTCCACGTATATGTTTTTACTGTTTTATGACCTACGGGGATGGTTGGTTTAGGTTTGGAAGGGTTCGGGTTGAAATTGCAACACTTAGTTCCTTAACAGTAGCCTCTAATGGTTAAGTTTGACTTAAGTCAATATTTTGAGTAAACGACTTCGGAACCGGAATTTGACGGTCCCAATAGGTTTGTATAGTGATTTTGGACTTGGGCGTGTGTTCGGATCGGGTTTCGGATGACCCGTGAGCATTTCAGCGCTTAATATTGAAAGTTGGTGCATTGAAGGTTTTTTCAAGTTCTTTGAGTTTGGTTTGGAGTAGATTTTGGTGTTATCGAGGTCCGTTTGGGATTCCGAGCCTGGGAGTAGTTTCGTATGGTGATTGATGACTTGCACGCAAAATTTGGCGTCATTCCGAGTTGATTTGATAGGAATCAGACGCGTAGAAGTGTTTTTAGAAGTTTTTGAGTTTCATGATTTAATTCGTGCGTTTTGGCATCCGATTCATGATTCTAGTTGTTATTTCGGTGTTTTGATCATGCGAGCGAGTTCGTATAATATTTTTTATAGTTGTGTGGATGTTTGATGCAGAACCCCGAGGGCTCGGGTGAGGTTCGGACGCGTTCGGAGGGGTGGAAGGACTTCAGTTTTCTAGGTTTTTTTGCTGGTGCCTCTGTTATCGCAAATGTGAAGTTTTGTTCGCATTTCCGAGGAACCTTTCCATTTGCGAAGTTGGGAAGGCACTGAGGATTTCGCATTTGCGAAGATCCTGCCACTTTTGCGAACCTGCCCCTCTTCGCATTTGCGACCATGACAGAGATGGCCAACCTTTGCATTTGCGAACAAGATGTTGCAAATGCGACACCTGCGACTGGTGCAAGAGCTTTTTATTGCGGGACCTAACTTTATTTCCCTCATTTTCCACTTGGTCTTAGGAGATTTTAAGAGTACTTTTGTGGAGGGATTTCATCAACATCAAGAGGTAAGTGATACCTATCAATTCTTTAGCTAAATACGCGAATCATAGGTATATTTAATATGGAAAAATTATGAAATTAATGGGATTTTGAGAAGAACCTAGGGTTTTGGTAAAAATGAGATTTGACCCCGAAATTGGTTATGGAATTACGTAAAAATTATATATTTGCGTTCGTGAGGCTATGTGTGATATTTATCTTCGAAGATTTTCGAAATCCGAGCACGTGGGCATGAGGGCGAATTTTAAGAATCTTCTAATTTTGGATTGGGTAATTATTCTAATAGCTAAATTATGAACTTTTGAGTATATATTGATTAAATTATACAATATTTGACTAGTTTCGGGTTGTTCAGCATCGACTTGGGGCTTTTAGAGTTGATTAGTGGACCGCAAGTGAGCTTAAAAATGAGGTAAGTCTCTTGCCTAACATTGTAAGAGGGAAATCATCCCCTTAGGTGTATCTTTGTTATGTATTACCTGTGTGGGGAGTTACGTACGCATGAGGTGACGAGAGTCCATGCACAAGTATATTCCATGATATGTCTGGGTAGTCTTGGATCCACATAATGCTTTTAATTGTACTGTTGTGTTTATCATGCGTATCAACTGTCTTGAATAGAGCTGAGACTAGGAATTTAAAGTTGCCATTTTTGAATTAGCTTTCTTATTTTGGAAAATTGAGGAATACTTAATAACTATGAAAAATCCATGTCCTCTCGCGTCGCAAGTACTTCCGAACTTCTCTACTCTAATGGGATTGGGTCGTTCGCCTCGGCAGTATAGTAATACCACTCTAATGGGATCGGGTCATTTGCCTCAATAATATGATGGGAACACTATTCTTATGGGATCGGATGGTTCGCCTCGGTAGTATGATGGTAACACTATTCTTATGGGATCAGGCCGTTTGCCTCGGCAGTACTGAGTACCACTATTCTTATAGGATCGGGTCGTTCGCCTCGACAACTTCATGCTTAATAATCGAAACAGGTTCTAGTTTGGATATAATTGAGTTAGGGTCTTCACGACTAGTTATGAGATGTTGGTGATGTGTTACGGACTCCTGTTATATTTATTGTAGTTGCTTTTATTTGTCTCATTTATACCTGTTGTATGTCCACCATGTCTACTTTATGCACTTTCTATTATTATTGACCTCTAGTAAGTGTCAAGTCGACCCTCATCACTACTTATTCGAGGTTAGACTAGATACTTACTGGGTACACATTGTTCTTCGTAGTCATGCTACACTTTTGTACTGATGTGCAGGTACCGAGACAGGTTCCACCAGTGGGCACGTGGGCACGTAGTCGATCATTTACGGAGACTTTTGGGGTGAGCTGCTTGCCTTGCTACGATCCGTAGCACCAGAGTCTCCTTCCATCTTATTTACTATTCCTGTCTATTACTTTCAGACAATAGTATTAGTAGTTTTGTATACTCTCTAGATTGCTCATGTACTTGTGACGCCGAGTTTTGTTAATTTGTAGCATTTATGTACTACTGTACCTGTCATTTCTATCACCGCATACTATGTACTTATGATGTTGATATTTTGTTTAAAAAGATTTATCACAGTTGCATGAAATTTAGTGTAATTAAAAATATGTTGAAAAGGGATAAATAAATAGTAGTTTCGTTTATGGGCTTGCCTAATGGCGGCGTTAGGTGCAGTCTCGACCTAGTGTGGAATTGGGTCGTCACCACGTGGTATCAGAGCTTTAGGTTCATATAGGTTTTACGAGTCATGAGCAGACCTAGTAGAGTCTTCCGGGTCGGTGCAGAGATGTCCGTGCTTATCTTCGAGAGGCTATAGGGTATTAAGAAACTTCTCTTTCTTCATCTCCTATCGTGCAGTTGATATTATACTAAGTGTCTTTCTATTGATCTCTCACAGATGGTGAGAACGCACACGACGGATATAGTAGGCCGTCGAGGGGATGCTCTCTCTATTGCTAGAGGCCGAGGCAAAGGCCGATGGAGGGCTCCAGCTCCAGTTAGAGGACAAGGGCGCCCTAGGGTTGCTCCTGTTGCACCACCAGTGGATCAAGTGGATGATCTTGTTGTTGAGGAGAAGGATGAGGTGCCTGCAGCTGTGCCAGCCCTAACAGATTTCATGTCTTTGCCAGGATTCCAGGAGGTCATGGGCCGTATGCTGCGGTTCATGGACTCTATGACACATGCTGGTTTATTTCCAGTGGACCCTGCCATATTTTGGGGGGGGGGGGAGCACAGACCCCTACCGCTCAGGCTCCAGGGAACGGCACTGCCGTTTATCAGACCCCAGGTATACTACCTACGGGCGGAGCCCAGTTTATTGTAGCGGCTGTGCCATAGGCTGTACCAGTCGCGACTGATGATCAGCAGAAGCAGCTGGACAGATGGACTAGGCTTCGCCCCCTACCTTTGGGGGTGAGCGGTCAGAGGACCCCCAGGATTTCCTTGACCGGTGCAAGGATAGGCTCCGGAACATGGGGATATTGGAGTCCAACGAGGTGGACTTCGCTACCTTTCAGCTTAAGGGCAAGGCCCGTAGATTTGTGGCAGGCTTATCTTCTTAGCAGGACATCAAGTTCACCTCCCTTGACTTGGGATCAGTTTACACATCTATTCTTGGAGAAGTATATACCACCTTCTGAGAGAGAGGAGCTTCGGGGTCAGTTTGAATGACTCCGTCAGGGTCACATGTCTATCACTGACTATGAGACGAGATTCACTGACTTGTCTTGCCATACAACTATTATACTCCCCATAGGTGCGGAGGTTCATTGCAGGTCTGCACCCTGAGATTCAGGTACCTATGGCCTGTGAGGCAGAGATGGGGACTTTGTTTCTTTAAGTTGTGGATATAGCTCGGAGGATCGAGCGTATTCTCAACCGCAATGGAGAGTTTTCACCGAGGGACAAACTGCCCCGACAGTTTGGAGGATTCAATAGTGCCCCACCTCAGGGCAGAGGTCAGTTCATGAAGGGTCAGCCCAGCATGCCCATACAGTGAGCACCACTACCTGCTCGGGGTGCTCTGACACGACCCTATTTTTGTGCCATTCCAGAGAGTACTTACCGCCCGCCAGCTATTCAGGGTTCCTTCAGTGGGTATTCAGGCCATCAGGGTCAGACTTTAGGTCAGCAGTCCACCATTCCGAGGGGTTATTTCGAGTGTGGGGATCTTGGCCACGTGAAGAGGTTTTATCCCAGACTTCGGGGTAAGGCTGAGTAGCAGGACTAGCGGCCCATGATTACTGCACCAACTGTTGCACCAGCCATTCGACCGCCTAGAGGCCGAGGGCAGGTGAGTAGGGGTCGTCCTAGAGGTGGAGGCCAGCTAGGTGGCACTCCAGCTAGGTTCTATGCCTTTCCAGCAAGACCAGATGCAGTAGCCTCAGATGCCGTGATCACATGTATTATTTCTGTCTGCGGTAGGGATGCTATGGTACTATTTGATTCAGGGTCTACGTATTTATATGTCTCATCTCTGTGTGCTCATTGTTTGGGTGTTCCTCACGAGTCCTTGGGTACTTCTTTATATGAATCCACGTCAGTGAGTGATTCTATTATTGCAGATCAAATTTATCGGTCCTGTATCGTGACTTTATGTGGTTGTGAGACTAGAGCGGATCTTTTGTTTCTTGATATGACCGACTTTGAGGTCATCCTGGGCATGGAATGGTTGTCTCCATATCATGCCGTCCTTGATTGCTATGCCAAGGCTGCTAATTTGGCGATATAGCATTGCCTAGATTGGAGTGGAAGGGTTCATCTGTCAGTGCATCTAGTCTGGTTATCTCCTTCCTGAAGACTCGACACACGGTCGAGAAGGGTTGTTTGGATTATCTAGCTTATGTTTGGGATACTACTGCAGAGACTTCGATGATTGATTCAGTTCCCGTGGTGCGGGAGTTCTCCGATGTGTTTCCTTCTAATCTCCTAGGCATGCCACCAGATCGTGATATCGATTTCTGTATTGATTTAGCTCCAGGTACCCAGCCTATCTCTATTCCACTGTACCTCATGGCTCTGAAAGAGTTGAAGGAGTTAAAGGAACAACTTGAGTAGTTTCTAAAAAAGGGGTTTGTCAGACCGAGTGTGTCGCCTTGGGGTGCACCGGTGTTGTTCGTGAAGAAGAAGGATGGGACTATGTAGATGTGCATTGATTACCGCCAGTTGAACAAAGTTACCATTAAGAACAAGTACCCGTTGCCACGTATAGATGATTTGTTTGACCAGTTGCAGGGTGCCAGGGTGTTCTCTGAGATCGACTTGAGATCTGGGTATCGTCAGCTGAAGATTCGTGCTTCGGATGTTCCGAAGACGGACTTCCGGACTAGATATGGTCACTATGAGTTTTTGGTGATGTTCTTCGGCTTGACTAACACCCCGAAGACATTTATAGATTTGATGAACCGAGTGTTCAGGCCGTATCTTGATTCTTTTATCATTGTTTTTATCAATGACATATTGATCTACTCGCGTAGCATGGAGGAGCACGAACGACATTTGAGAGTTGTGCTTCAGACCTTGCGGGAAGAGAAGCTATATGCTAAGTTCTCCAAGTGCGAGTTTTGGTTAGATTCTATGGCATTCTTGGGGCATGTTGTATTAGGCGAGGGTATTAAGGTAGATCCCAGGAAGATCGAGGCAGTCTAGAGTTGGCCTCGTCCTACCACATCGACCGAGATCAGGAGTTTTCTGGGGTTAGCAAGTTATTATCGCCGATTTGTAGAGGGATTCTTATCTATTGCATCATATCTGACTATATTGACCCAGAAGGGTGATCCATTCCGATGGTCCGATGATTGCTAGGCGAGCTTTCAGAAGCTCAAGACAACTTTAACTACAACACCAGTTTTAGTGTTGCCTTCTAGTTTAGGGATGTATACTGTGTATTGCGACACTTCACGCTTTGGTCTGGGTTGTGCATTGATGCTGGAAGGGCGAGTTATTGCATATGCTTCACGTCAGCTGAAGCCCCACGAGAAGAATTACCTCGTACATGATTTGGAGTTGGCTGCGATAGTTCATGGTATCAAGATCTGGAGGCATTATCTTTATGGGGTGTCCTATGAGGTTTACACTGATCATCACAGCTTGCAGCATTTGTTCAAGTAGAGGGACCTCAATTTGAGGCAGCACAGGTGGCTTGAGTTACTAAATGACTATGATATTACCATACTTTATCATCCGGGAAGGGCGAATATGGTTGCGGATGCGTAGTGGCTCAGTCTTAATTACTTGAGCGGATAAAGGCTCGTTAGTAAGATGACCCGCACTTGTTGGTTCTCAGGGATATGGTACTACATGGTGGTTCCAAGGAGGTTACTATCAGAGAGGATGGTGTTCTGCCGCTCCAAGGTCGTCTATGTGTTCCTAATGTTGATTGCTTGAGGGAGAAGATTCTAGAGGAGGCACACAGTTCTCGGTATTCTATTCATCCAGGGGCTACGAAGATGTATCGCGACCTGAGGCAACATTATTGGTGGCGGCGGATGAAGAAGGACATAGTTGAGTATGTGGCGAGATGTCTAAATTGCCAGCAGGTCAAGTATGAGCACCCGAGGCTAGGTGGCCTACTTCAGCAGATGGTTATACCTGAGTGGAATTGGGAGCCATTACTATGGACTTCATAGTTGGGTTGCCGCGGACTTTGAGGAAGTTTGATGCAGTTTGTGTCATTGTTGATAGGTTGACCAAGTCGGCACACTTTATTCCTGTTGTGACTACTTACTCTTCAGAGGGGTTGACCCAGATTTACATTCAGGAGATTGTCCGATTGCATGGTATTCCTATTTCCATCATATCAGATAGAGGCCCTCAATTCACTTACACTTCTGGAGAGCAGTTCAGAGAAAGTTGGGTACCCGGGTAGAGCTGAGCACAACTTTTCATCTGCAGACCGATGGGCAGTCGGAGGGGACATTTCAGATTCTGGAGGATATGCTCAGAGCATGTGTCATTAACTTCGGAGGTTAGTAGGATATATTCTTTCCCTTGGCCGAGTTTGCTTACAACAATAGTTATCAGTCCAACATTGAGATGGCTCCATTTGAGGCTTTATATGGTCGGCGATGTCGTTCGCCCATCGGATGGTTTGAGTCCAGCGAGGTTAAGTTATATGGTACTGATTTGGTAAGAGATGCCTTGGAAAAAGTAAAGTTGATTTAGGAGCGACTTCACACAGCACAGTCAAGACAAAAGAGTTACTCGGATCAAAAGGCGCGTGATCTATCATTTATGGCGGGTGAGAATGTTCTCTTGAAAGTTTCGCCGATGAAGGGGATCATGAGGTTCGGGAAGAAGGGCAAGCCAAGCCCAAGGTTTATTGGCCCAGTTGAGGCGTTGAGGCAAGTTGGAGAGGTTGCTTATGAGCTTGCTTTGCCTCCCAGTCTATCGGGAGTTCATCCGATCTTCCATATGTCTATGCTCCGGAGGTATCATGCCGTCAGGTCGCACGTGCTAGATTAGGTTTGGAAGGGTTCGGGTTGAAATCAGAACACTTAGTTTCTTAACAGTAACCTATAATGGTTAAGTTTGACATGAGTCAACGTTTTGAGTAAACAATCTCGGAAACGCGATTTGACGGTCTTAATAGGTTTGTATGATTATTTTGGAATTGGGCGTGTGTTCGGATGACCCGAGAGCGTTTCATCGCTTAATACTGCAAGTTGGCGCATTGAAGGTTTTTCCAAGTTCTTTGAGTTTGGTTTGGAGTAGACTTTGGTGTTATCGGGGTCCGTTTGGGATTCCAAGCCTGGGAGTAGTTCCTTATGGTGATTTATGACTTGCAAGAAAAAATTGGCGTTATTCCGATTTGATT
The DNA here is from genome assembly GCF_000390325.3 of Nicotiana tomentosiformis. Lineage (NCBI taxonomy): Eukaryota > Viridiplantae > Streptophyta > Magnoliopsida > Solanales > Solanaceae > Nicotiana > Nicotiana tomentosiformis. Next base: position 17,290,661 of record NC_090813.1, on the reverse strand, counting down.
TGATAGGAATCAGATGCGTGGAAGTGTTTTTAGATGTTTTTTAGTTTCATGATTTAATTCACGTGTTTTGGCATCCGATTTGTGATTCTAGATGTTATTTCGGTGTGTCGATTATGCGATCGAGTTCGTATGATATTTTTAGACTTGTGTGGACGTTTGGTGTGGAGCCCCGAGGGCTCGAGTGAGTGTTGGATGCGTTCGGAGGGGTGGAAGGACTTCAGTTTTCTTGTTTTTTTTTCCTGATGCCTCAGGTATCGCAAATGCGAAGTTTTGTTTGCATTTGCGATGTCGGGAAGGCACTGAGGATTTCGCATTTACGAAGATCCTGCCGCTTTTGCAAACCTGCCCTTCTTCGCATTTGCGACCATGGCAGAGATGGCCAGCCTTCGCATTTGTGATGGTTTTGTCGCATTTGCGAACAAGATGTCGCAAATAAGACTGGTGCAAGTGCTTTTTATTGCGGGACTTAGCTTTATTTTCCTCATTTCCCACTTGGTCTTAGGCGATTTTGAGAGCATTTTTGTGGAGGGATTTCATCAACATTAAGAGGTAAGTGATCCCTGTCACACCTCCTTTTCCGAAGAATTGGGAGTTTTTTCAATTAAAGTGACATTATTCAAAATGAGATTATTTATTTAATTAGAGTCGTCACTTGGGATAATTATTATGGTGTCCCAAGTCACAGGTTTATTTTAAAATCCCAAATCGAGAAAATTAACTCTATTTATGGTCCGCGAACATATAAGACCGGGTAAGAAATTATGTTAACCTGTGAGAAGGTGTGAGGCATTCCCGCGTTCCGTGGTTTTAGCACGGTCGCTTAACAATTAATAATTGGCCTAATTATATAATTTATTACACGTTTAAAACCTATTGTGCATTTTGTCTTTTACCGCTTTTTAACTAAATATTTAATTGCTTTTTGTATTTATGGAGTTATTTTTGAACAAGTTACGATGTCGTACACTTGTCATTCTGGTACACATTGCAAACCGCGTCACGTGAAACACAGCAACGATTTACAATATGTTTATTTATTTATTAAATTATTTGAAGTTATGGTCAAGTCGCATGAAACACGCACTTGAGTTGGGATTTACGTATCGTGACCATGTCACGGGAACCATACCCATAGTCACGATAATTTATTAATCGTGCCTAAAGCAAACTACGAATGCTTATGAGTTGTTTAATTCATAATGCTTATGAGTTGTTTAATTCATAATACTGCTTTGAGGTATATTGCAAGGTCATAAGAATTATGGAGAAACATTGTTGTCAGAATGTGTAAAGATTAAGATAATTCTAAGGTAAATTGACATAAGCATCACTGAATTCGAACGTCAGTTAATTAGTCCACCATTTGAGACCCATAAGTTTGGAAAACGGCTATTTGAAGAATCGCGACTAATTAGGCTCAGAACTTCTGAAAATCCTTACATGCCTTGTATTTACAAAATCAGTCAACCACTGAATCGCAATATTATAGCTTAACAAAATAAATAAATGGTTTGAACAAATGAACTTCTATCAATTTAAACATTAGTAATTTACATGAACAGTCACCTAAGCAAATGCACTGTCAATTATGGAATACATAATCTTATGCTAAAATTACAACATCCATCCTCCATTAGAGAATACAACTTTGGTTAACCCTCACTATGATCAAAACTCTAACTGATGCTTAATGAATAACAAACCCAAACAACAAAGATCCGACAGAAATGAAAATTCACTCAAGCCTTAAACGGCAAATCAAACCAACCTGTAGCCAGATCCACCATTATTGACCTTCAAATCCAGCATTAGACTTAAATTTATCAGAACATAAAAGCAAGCTCAGATTTCAGTAGTTAATACTTGTCACGACCCAAAATCCAACTAGTCGTGATGGCACCTAACCCAACTCGCAAGGTAAGCCAATTATCAACTATCCAATTCTATTAACAATTATTAAAGCAGTTTAAGTAAAGAAAAATCTTAATCTTATACATTCTCCAAGAACTGGTAGTACAAATCATGAGCTTCTAAGAATAGAATTTACAAAGCTGATATGAAGTAAATACATCTTCTGTTTGAAAAGTACATAAACAGAGTTTTTTTTAATAATCTAAGGCTACCATGAATAAGAGGCAGCTACCATAAGAACGCAGGTACATCTTCAAATCCGGCAACCATCGAGCACATCAACAACATCAGCCAACATCTGCACACAATGTGCAGAAGTGTAGTATCAGTACAACCGACCCCATGTACTGAGTAAGTAACAAACCTAGCCTTAGGTTGAAAGCAGTGACGAGCTTTTACTAAGGTCGGGTCCGAAAATCAATAGTCCACAATAGTCCATAACCACGTAAAGCAAATAATACAAGAAGTAACTCAGAGATAAAATGCTCAGCTAAATCATGATTTCAAAAATAATAATTCTTCTTTTCAAGTACATCAGTGAAAACCCAAATCGTTTACCGAAGTTTCCAAAAATATGAATAAGTTTGAAAACAATAATTTCCCCAAAATTCTTTCAATAATAAATGAGATATTTCATTTTCTTTCCAGATAACCCGTGTAAAACAAATGCATCACTATGCCCATATGTCAATGCAATGAAACTCAGTGATTAAATCATATGCATACTCTCAGAGTATCATTTCACTCAGTCCTCCCAGTCACTCAATTCTCCCAGTCACTCAGTCCTCCCAATCGCTTGGCACTCGGCACTCGCACTCAATAGGTACCTGGGCTCACTGGGGGGGTGTACAGACTCCAGAGGGGCTCTTTCAGCCCAAGCGCTATAATCTGTATGGACAACTCACATGTTGTATGGACAACTCACGTTCTATAATAATATCTGGATCCGCACGGATAATTCACGTGCTGCACGGATAACTCACGTGCTATAATAATATCTGGATCCGCACGGACAACTCACGTGCTATAATAAGCCAATCTGGCATGCTACGGCGTGCATCTTGATCCCATAATTATCTTCACAATCAAACCCTCGGCCTCACTCAGTCATCAATCTCTCCAGTCTCTCGAGCTCATAGTGTCATGAAAATAGCCTGAAAATGATAATATGATGTATCAATAAATAATAACAGAGACTGAGATATGATATGCAATGAAACGAATATGACTGAGTATGAATTTTCAATTTAAAATAAATAATTAACAGTAATACGACCTCTGTGAGTCCCAATAATACTGGCACATAGCCTAAACATGATTTTCAATATGATTCTCAGCTCAAATTCCTTTAACATATGACCATACAAGGAAAATGCCAAGATTAGTTTACTATAAAATTCTACGGAAATAATTATGTTAAAATTTCCATACTGCACGCCCACACGCCCATCACCGAGCATGTGCGTCACCTCTCAACAATTTACATAATACATGTATTCAGAGTTCATACCCTCAGCTTCAAGATTATAAGAGTTACTTACCTCGAACGAGCCGAATCCAATGTCGAGAAAGCTAAACAATGCTCCAGAAATTTCATTCTGCGCGTAACAACTTCCGAACAGATCGAATCTAGTCACAATTAATTTGATTCAGTCAACCCAAATTATAGAACTTTATTCCATATCAAAATACTAATTTTTTTACAAAATCCGAAATTACACTCAAAATCGCCCGTGGGGCCACTTCTCGGAACCCGACAAAAGTTATAAAATATGAATGCCCATCCAACCACGAGTCCAACCATATAAATTTTACCAAATTTCAATATCAACTCGACCCTCAAATCTTCAATTTACCATTTTCAACCCAATCTTTACCCATTTGAACTCAAATATCTTTCCATAAACCTTATTGGTACATATATGTATACATAATACTCTCACACCCAATAATCATACTTCTCATGACCTACTTTTAATCAAAATCCCGAAATTTAGGGATAGAGAGTAGAATCTTACCTATTAGATGAAGATCTTGTGAAATCTTCAAGCCTTGAGCAAGAATTGATGAACAAAATAGCTAGGTCTTTTCTTTCTCTCTCTAAGATAGCTCTCTCCTCTTTCTACAAAATCACATTTTACCTTCTAAAATGATCCCCTAAGTCCTTATATCAAAATTTGATCGGATATGAAAATTTTCAAAAATGACCCCCGAAGTCAATTATGTGGTGCAATTTTGCTATAGCATTATCGTTTTGTGGGCAGCAGAATTGCAGCATAATCAATTATGCGACAGCATAATCAATTATGCTATAGCACAATCAATTATGCAACATCATAATGATTATGTGACAACATAATATTTTTTTTCAAAATTTGCCCGTCTCTGCTCCACTTTGCGATGCTTTGGCGGTCGCAAAATTGATCGCAAATCCAGCCTTTGGTAATTTGGTCATAACTTCTTGTTGGAGTGTCCAAATGACGAACGGTTTGAAGCGTTAGAAAATAGACTCAAAGATATTTCATTTGATAGGTAATACACAATATAAAACTTCGTATTATGATAGTTATACTCATTTGAAGTTAGGTCTTGTGCGAACTCACTTGCAACTTTAGTCTATTATGAAATTTCCAACTTATACATTCGATGCCAAAACCTATCGAATCAAGTCCAATTGACCTCAAATTTTGCACACAAGTCATAAATGACATAACGGACCTATTCCAATTTTCAGAATCGGATTCTGACCCCTATATCAAAAAGTCAACCCCCCGGTCAAACTTTTCAAAAATTCAACTTTCGCCATTTCAAGTCTAATTCTACTACGGGCCTCCAAATAATTTTTTGGACATGCTCCTAAGTCCAAGATAATCATACTGAGCTATTAAAATTATCAAAATTCAATTCCGAGGTCGTTTACACATAAGTGAATATCCGATCAACTTTTCCAACTTAAGTTTTTAATTTATGAGACTAAGTGTCTCATTTCACTCCGAAATCCTTCCGGACCCGAACCAACTAACCTGATAAGTCATAAATCAACTATAAGACATAAATTGAGCAGCAAATGGGGGAACGAAACTGTGATACTCAAAATGGTCGATCGGATCGTTACAATACTCAAATATAGGCAACATGTATTTGACAATGAGATATATAGGTTGAGATCCAACTAAACATATGAAATCAACTACAATTCTTGTCACAAAATTGCTATGGAGACCATCTGTCCTTAACGTGCAAATCCATAAAAGGTTTTAAGTCTTTAACATATTAAAACTAACATCCATTCATGTTCAAAACAGAACAAATAGTCAATTTACACAATCACAACAAATAACTTTAAAGAATAACCAACATTTCATTGCAAATCAAAACAGAGGTACATGTGTGAGATGTGTACCTAAACTCGTAAACAAGCTGAACTTTTGCCAAATAAAGGCTAAGAAAAATAGCTAACATGTGAGATAAAAACAAATCAGCAGTAGAAAGCAGAAGAAATAACCTCAAATCTCAGCTAAACAACAGAGTGACAACAACACATTTTTTTAGCAACTCGATGCAATTTTGAAGAAACCAGAAGTTGAATAGCAAATCAAACAGAGAAAACAACTTGGGAAAACCTTGATAGAATTTTCAGAGTGTTTTCTTTGAGAAATCAGTGTAAAATGAAGAGAGGATTGTGAAGTTTCGACCGAGAATTCCTTGTCTGTTTGTGAGGGAATGTGAGTCCTTATATAGAATGTATGGGTGTGCTACATGAGAGAAAAAATCAGAAAGTGTAGGGAATCTGTCAGGCAACCTAAAAATTAGAAAAATGGCATTTTTCTTAACAGAATTGGACAGCTTTCCTATTTTAGCATCTTTTTTTAACAGTTGTCCTTTTTTCTACTTTTCAGCATCTCTCCTAATTTTTCTTATTTTCAATTAACTCCATCAAGTTTCTAATATTTACAAAAAGCTATAATAAGAAAACCAGGCGAATCCAAAGATCGAAACAAAGCCAACCATATGCAAATCAACCTAAAAAGTAATCTTAACAAATAAACTGCTTCAATGTCTGAACTAATCTAAAATCAATTAACCTAAACTTATGCAGTTAAACTAACTACCATGAGATTACATCTCTAAACAAAATTCAAAATTAATTAATCTTAACTCCTAATTGGTCTGAAACATGTTTAACATATGAGAAACAACACATTTTGAGAAAAATTGGAAAAACAGAAGAGCTGCTTGGTCGAAGAGGAATTACCTACTGATCATACAACAAAGAATTTTTCGAAGGATATGGCGATTTGATCGAATATGATGTCTTCGAAACGAGCCGAAATTATCATCATTCGATTGTTCTCGTTGAGAACAATCAAACGATGCAAATTTCAGACCGAATCAAGTCTTGAAAACTTTGAAAAATCGAACAAGGCGAACTAGGGTTTCTTGGTATTCTTAGATCCGGGATTCACGGTAATTATGTGGTTTTCTGGGGAAATTGATGAGAGATTAAGGATTAAGCAGATGTGAGAGTTGTAGGATGAAGTTTTGAAGGTGTTTGGAAATGAGCCGCCGAGGTGGATTTTTGGGGTGGCTAGGGTTTTGAGAGGATTTGGGAGAGATGAGAGTGAAGTGAGGATTCTCTTAAGGTTTTTTTGGGGGGGGGGGGGGGGGTTCCATTCGGACAGATTTAAGGGAAAGGGGTGAGGAGTTCCTAACCGTAGGATAATGAAAAAATCAACGGTTGAGATCAAACAAAGGCAAAACAGGGCCATTTTGATTTAGTGATGGGGCTGGACCGGATTAGATATTTTGGGCTGGGGCGAAATTGGGGTTTTAGAGGCAACGGGCTCAAATGCTGTCCCAATTGAACTACTGAAACTCAAAAGCCATGCTTCTCTTTCTTCTTTTAAATTTCACTTTTAGCCACTAATTAAACTATCATAATAGGTAAACTAAAATTGTAACATTAATCTCTTTACTACTTTATCTATCAATTAATTAATTAATTACCTTATCAATATGAACTTATAAAAGAAAATTATTAATTTAAAACCAAAAGCTAAAAATGTAAAAATGACTATGGTATTTTTTGTGAATTTTCGTTTGATAATGCACTTAATTAATGTAATTAAATCTTAAATTCAATTAAGATCTAAAACCCTATGAGATGAATAATTGAACATTTTTTAATGATTTTCATTGGTTTTAAAATACTTCTAAATATGCATGATCAATGCAAATAATTGCAAAACAAATTGGATAAAAATAAAGAAAAATTCCTACAATTCTATGAAGTAATTAAGGAAAATTATTTTGGAATACTTTTAGGAGTGATTTCCATTAGGGAAAAAATTACGTGCTCACAGCAGCCTCTCTTTGCTCGGAAACATGAAGAGTTTCCGGGCAAAGATAAAGTGAGCAATTATGAGCAATATTTGCCCCTGTAATACTCCATAGGAAGCATTTTGGGTTTGACCGAACCCTACTTCCAAGATTGCCTATATATCCTTGGCTATAAAGGAATCAGGTTAGTGTAATTGTGAAAGTTTTGGTAGCTGGGATTACCGAGGACCTGTGATTTCACTACTGTTGCTGTTGTTACTGCTGGCGCTGTTACTGCTTGTTGAACTACTTATTACACTAAAATCAAAATCAAAAGAAATTAGACAAGCCTATCAGCTTTGAGTTACACGATTCCTATCTATAAGTCTTTTGGAACTTTATCTTGAGTCTTGACTGGTTCTTCATGCAGACTCTGATTTGAATCTTGATGCTTGATAGCTGCAGGTGCTAGTTCATTCTTCTACGACTTTTCTGATTAAAACGGGATATGTAATGCTCGTGACTTCACTCATGTCTTGAGCACTCCACATCTTTTCATCTGCTTTGCATTATGGACTCACCTCTTTTTATTTTTATTTTTTATTCTGGATTGAGACTTCTTCTTTTGGTTATCTTGAAACTTGTGCCTCGAGGTAAAACCTGCTCAGATACCAAAACAAACAAGCGACCGAAATTTTTCTGCTCCAGTTTATACTAGGAAAATTTTGTTAGTTATTTATAACAAAACTCTATACTACTTCTTTATTGAAAGCAATAAAAGGTCGGGATTGGTGCACCCTGGGAAAACATGATTCTTTGGGAATGGTGTATCCTGATTGTCTAAATGGTGCCCCAACTAAGGATTGACGTACCTTATGTTGGGGAGATGTGATTGGGAATAGTGTACCTTAATACTGTTGAGGAGACTAGAGAGTGGAGACCCTGTGTCTAAAAATAAAATTAACTAAGAAGTGGAGACCCTATGTTGGAAAAGTGACTAGGGAGTGGTGACCCTATGTCTAAAATAAAATCAACTAGGGAGTGGGGACCCTATGTTGGAAAAAAGACTAGGGAGTGGAGACTTTATGTCTAAAATAAAATCAACTAGGGAGTAGAGACCCTATGTTGGAAAAGGAGACTAGGGAGTGGATACCTTATGTCTAAAAATAAAAATCAACTAGGAAGTAGAGACCCGATGTTGGAAAGGAGACTAGGGAGTGGAGACCCTATATCTAAAATAAAATAAACTAGGGAGTAGGGACCCTATGTTGGAAAAGCACCTAGGGAGTGGGGAACCTATGTTGGAAAAGAGACTAGGGAGTGGACACCCTATGTATAAAATATCATCAACTAGGGAGTGATGACCCTATGTTAGAAAAGAGACTAGGGAGTGGAGACCCTATGTCTAAAAAATCATCAACTAGGGAGTGGAGACCCTATGTCTAAAAAATCATCAACTAGGGAGTGGAGACCCTATATTGGAAAAAAGACAAGGGAGTGGAGACCCTTTGTCTGAAATAAAATCAACTAGGGAGTTGAGACCCTATGTTGGAAAACAGACTAGGGAGTGGAGACCCTATGTCTGAAATAAATTCAACTAGGGAGTGGAGACCTTATGTTGGAAAGGAGAATAAGGAGTGGAGACTCTATATCTAAAATAAAATTAACTTGGGAGTGGAGACCCTATGTCTAAAATATCATCAACTAGGGAGTGAAGACCCTATGTTGGAAAAGAGACTAGGGAGTGGAGACCACATGTCTAAAATATCATCAACTAGGGATTGGAGACCCTATGATGGAAAAGAGACTAGGGAGTGGAGTGTAATGACCCGACCGGTCGTTTTGATCTCTGGAGCATCGTTCAGCAGTTTGTGGCCTTGAGTAGCTTCACTTCGGATATTTTGACTTGTACGTGTGGTCAGAATTGAATTTCGGGAAGTTCGGGATTGATTTGGAAAGAAAATTCTAATTTCAGGAGCCTTAAGTTGGAAGAATTGGCTAAGATTTTATTTTTGAGTAAATGACCTCAGAATCGGGATTTAAAGGTTCCAATAGGTTCGTGTGAAGATTTTGGACTTGGGCATAATTCGGGTTGAGTATCGGGTAGTCCGGGAGTATTTCAGCATTTCTTATGGGAAGTTGGCATTTTGAAAGTTTAAGAATTTCTTACGTTTGACTTGAAGTGGATTTTAATGCTATCGGTGTCCGTTTGGGATTCCAAGCCTTGGAATAGGTTCTCATTGTGAATTATGACTTGTGCGCAATGTTTGGAGTCATTCCGGAATGTTTTGATATGAATTGGACGTGTTCGTCGAAGTTTGGAAGCTTGAAGGTTGAAAGGGAGATTTTGATCATCAATTTATGATTTTGATGTTATTTGTGGCACCTCGAGCCTTTGGGTAAGTTTGAATGAGGTATTGGGACTTGTTGGTATGATTGGACGGGATCCCGGGGGGCCTCGGGTGAGTTTCAGATTGGAATCAGATCAAAATTTGAAGTTGAGGAATCCTGGTTTTGGCCAATTGCTGGTGCAATCGCACCTGCAGAAAATAGGCCGCAGATGTGACTTCGCAGAAGCATCTAGGGTGGCACAGAAGCGGATTTTGCTGGGGGAAGGCTGAGACCGCGGTCGAGTGTCCGCAGAAACGAAACCGCACCTGCGGATGAGGTGTCGTAAAAGCAACCTCGCAGAAGCGAGGAGGTGGGTCGCAGAAGCGACTGGAGGTGATCAGGGCAGAGGCCGCATGTGTGAAGTGCAGAAGCAGGAAGGGACTGTTGGGCACGACTTCACAAAAGCGTGGATTTTGCCGTAGAAGCGATGCCGCATTTAGCGGCCAAGCTGATCGTAGAAGCGGAAGGTTGTCTGGGCAGAGGTGTTCTTTTAAAAGCGGGATGTGGCCCATTTTCTTTCATTTTCATTTGGTTGGGGCGATTTTGGGGAGCTTCAAGGGGGGATTTTTGTAATGACCCGACCGGTCGTTTTGAGCATTTACACTTCGCTCGGTTGTTTGAGGGCATGAGTAGCTCCGTATGATGTAATATGACTTATGTGAATCGTCGGTTTTGGTTTTCAGGTTATTCGGAATTGATTTAAAAGAATGATTCTCAGTTAGAAGCTTTAAATTTGAAAGAGTCGACCAAGTTTGATTTTTTGTGAATTTGAACCCAGAATGGAGTTTTAATTGTTCCATTGGCTCCGTTGAGTGATTTTGGACTTAGGAGCGCGTCTGGATTGTTATTTGGAGGTCCGTGGTTGAACTTGCCTCAAAATGGCGAAAGTTAAAATTTTGGAAAGTTTGACCGGGAGTGGACTTTTTGATATCGGATTCGGATTGTGATTTCGGGAAGTGGAATAGCTTTGTTATGTTATTTGGGTCTTGTGCGCAAAATTTGAAGTCATTCCGGATTGATTTACTATGTTTCGGCACGAGTTATTGAATTTGAAAGTTCAAAGTTCATAGATTTTGATTTGAGGTGCGATTTGTCGTTTCGATGTTGTTATGCATGATTTGAGGCCTCGAGTAGGTACGTGTTATGTTATTGGACTTGTTGGTATATTCAGACGGGGTTCCGAGTGGCTCGGATGAGTTTTGGATGAGGTTCAAATCATTTTTATTTCATGTTGCTACTGTTGGTTCTGGTGTGACCGCAACTGCAGCTGGTTTCCGCAGGTGCGATGGTCGCAGAAGCGACGAAGGGGTCGCAGGAGCGGAAAAGTGCTGGGTGAGGAAGACCGCAAAAGCGGAGATTTGGGCGCATATGCGGATGCGCAGGAGCGAGTTGATGGAGCGCATGAGCGAGATATTTCGTAGGTGCGGATGGTGGCTCGCACCTGCGATGTTGCAGAAGTGGATATGTTGTCCGCAAGTGCGAGGGTCGAGCACTCAGCTGATTCTGCAGAAGCGGAGGTTATGTCGCAGAAGCGACACCGCAGAAGCGGCTAATGTGCCATAGGTGCGAAAATGCTGGCAGAAGCTATAAATCGAGGTTTTGGTTCTTTCTTCATATTTTGAGATGTGGGACTCGGATTGAGGTGATTATTGGAGTAGTTTTCATCACAAGGATTGGGGTAAGTGTTCTCTACTCGGTTTTGTTTATATTTCTTGAATCCACCTTCGTTTTTTGTAATTGGATTGTTAATTTTAAAGCGAAAATTGGGGGTTTTGGCCTAAAGTTTCATAATATGAATTTTTGAGTTTTAAACATCGAATTGGAGTCGTATTTGAGTGAAACTAGTATGGTTGGACTCGTAATCGAATAGGTTGTTGAATTTCGTAAATTTTGTCGGGTTCCGAGGTGCGTGCCCAGGTTGGAGTTTTGGCCGGTTTTGGGCTTTTGATTCAAGATTTGATCTTTTTCGATCGGGATTGGTTCCTTTAGCATTGTTTGATGTATTTGAGTTGTTTTTGGTTAGTTTCGAGCCGTTTGGAGGTCGAAACGCACGGGATGGAATTTTGGAGCATCGCTTGGCTTGCTCGGTGTTGGAATTGGCTTGTTCGAGGTAAGTAACTCTTCTAATCTTAGTGCTGAGGGTATGATACCCCGCAATACGTGTTATGTGATTGGCACTGAGGTGACACACATGCTAGGTGACGGGTGTGTGGGCGTGCACCATGTGAATTGGGACTCTGTTGTTTCTATGGCACTGTATAGTGGTCCTATTTTGTTGATATCTGTGTTTTCACCATGTGATAAAGTAATTGAGCTACCAATCATGCTAGATATCATGTTTAGGCATTATGCCGATACTGTTTGGACCCATAGTGGTCGTTTCTTACTATCATCTCACTGATTTCATTGATATTTCATACTCAGTCATATCCATGCATTCTTACCATATCTCAGTCTTAGATATTATTTATTCATACAACATATCATTGTTGCCGGGCTAGTTTCATGACACTGTGAACCCATGAGTGAGACTGGAGAGATTGATGACTAAGTGAGGCCATGGGCCTGAGTTAGAGTGACATTTTGAGATTGGGCTGCATGTCGCAACATATTATATTGATTATATTTTTTATGGATCGGGTTGTACGCCGCAACAAGCCTTCGAGCTATATATATATTATTGGATCGGGTTGCACGCCGCAACAAGCCTTCGGGCTATATATATATATTATTGGATCGGGTTGCACGCCGCAACAAGCCTTCGGGCTATATATATATATATATATATATATATATATATATATATATATATATTTTTTTTTTTATTGGATTGGGTTGTACGCCGCAACAATATTGGATCAGGTTGCACGCTGCAACAAAATTTGATTGGCTGCACGCCGCAGCGATATAGCGCTTGGGCTGAAGGAGCCCCTCCGGAGTTTGCACACCCCTAGTGAGTGTAGTTGACTATACATATGTGGATCGGGTTGCACGCCGCAACGGTCCTTATGGTCATATATGGATTGGGATGCACGCCGCATCAGGTATTGTACAATGCTGTGTGATTGAGTGTGCTGAGCATTGAGCATAATGAGAGAGGATGCGAGACAGTGATATTGAGTACTTTGAGAGTGTGAGTATATGATTCATCTCTGAGATACATGGCATTGGCATGCTCACATGACATACAGGCATAGAAATGCATTTTTTTCTCATATTGTACAGTATCACGTCATTCATAATGTTTTTACACACATTGATATGTGGGCATAGAGAGGTATTTCACACTTGCTATCTAGAAAGAAAATGAATCATTTTATTTATTGTGGAATGGATATTTGGAAAATTACTATTTTCAAACTTACTCGTATATCAGTTTTTTCGATAAAAGATTCGGGTTTTCACTGAAATACTTGAAAAGAAATGCCTATTTTTCTGGAAATATGAACGAACTGAGCCTTTTATTTCTGAGGTACTCCTTTGTTATTGCTATGCTATTATGAATGGTTGTGGAATATTGGTGTTGGACCCGACCTTTTTGTTAGCTCGTCACTACTTTCAACATAAGGTTAGGCTTGTTACTTATTGAGTACATGGGGTCAGTTGTACTCATACTACACTTCTCCACCTTACGTGCAGATGTTGGCTACTGATGTTGATGTGTTCGATGGGAGCTGGATTTGAAGATGTACCTACGTCCTGGTTGTAGATGCCTCTTGTTCGTTGTAGCCTTAGATCTATAAAACTCTGTTTATATACTTTTCAAACAGACGATGTATTTATTTCATTTTCGCTTTGTAAACTCTATTCTTAGAAGCTCATGATTTGCACTACCAATTCTTGGAAAATGTATTAGATTTAGATATTTCTTTACTTAATTGCTTTATTAATTGTTATTGAAATTAGTTAGTGGTTAATTAGCTTACCTAGCGGGTTGGGTTTTGTGCCATCACGACTAGTCGAATTTTGGATCGTGACAAAGTGGTATTAGATCTCTAGGTTCATAGGTTCTACAAGTCATGAGCAAGTGTCTAGTAGAGTCTTGCGGATCGGTATGATGACGTCCATACCTATCTTCGAGAGGATACAGGACATTTAGGATATACTTCCCATCTTTCTTTCCTTATCGTGCGACATTGATTCAGCTTGAAGCGTAACTCTTTGAATTTCTTCCACGCATTTGTATGTGCATGTGAGCGCTCGATATCGACTGTGCGCCGACGGCTTTTGATTCCATGGTTGAGGTACGAGATATGATTTTGGCGTGCTAATGATGGGCCTATCTGGAGGACTTGAGGCCAGGTTTCGACGGTGGCTTGAGCACGGAGATTTCGGTTGTTTGAGCACATGTTTTTGGGACTTATATGTTTGGTGGTTTCCCTGTTAGAGGAATTTGTGATTAGATGACTATGGGGTGAGTATGATTAGACTGCGAGATGTGTTCAGATTGTTCGAATGTGACGAGAAGAGTTTACTTGAGATGTAGCAAGGACTATGAGGTGTTTGATTTTTGTCTTGATTTGGCGTATGGTCTCGAGTTATGGATGTGTTGAGGGATCTCTCATGTTGTTTAGTTGTGGAGTGAAGTAGATTCTCATGTCTTATCGATGAGTTCAGAAACAAGAAGATTAAGTGATTGCATAGTAGTCGTGACTATGGAAGGGTATAGAGAGATGTCAGTTTGAGGCAGAGCAGGCGGGTTATCTCCCGCAAGGTGTCCTGAGGTTGCGTGGTCCTTATGATGTTTTGTAGAAAGTTCTCTTTTACCAGTGAATGATATATGTTGCAACTTGAGTTTGGATCGCTTGTGGGAGTTGGCTTGATTATTACAAAGGTGAATACGAGATTTGCAGACAATTTGAGGTATTATATGGTTTATGTTACATAGGCTTGCGAAGGATTTAGTTGAATTTCAGTGTGGGATTCTGGCAGTAATAGAGTATGGGTATTGTGATGTTATCGACTGTTTTGATCTATGGCTTTGAGCTAAGGGGGGGAGTCTGCTATCGACGAGTTGATTGCATGGTTATTTGTTGTATTGGTTTCGGTTCGGGGTATATTGGTGAATCAGTTATGACTTGCAGAGGTCGAGATCGAGGATGACTTGGGTAAAGGATTTCCTGGATACGGGTTGTATTACACTCTATGGGTATATGGGAATTATGGAATAATTGAGTGGTTATTCGCGAAGGATGTAGGGTATATGGAGTAGGAATTTGCTCGATTTCTTAGGAGTGTGGACTACTCCCTTGGGTGTTGGCGTACTAATGGGACACAGGTCGTTCGGTACGTTTGGTCGGTTCAATTGAGATTTGAGTAGAGTGGATGACTCTCTAGAATGGTTCTAATGGATTCAAGAATTATATGTAGAAATTGAGAATTTTGGATTGGTATATGACTAGGATCTGATATTTTCATGGGATGGTGTCGAGACTTGTGGTATTTTTATATCATTGTGGATTATGTATTTCAGTATCAAAAAAGTGAAGAAAATAGTTTTAGGTTCAAATAAGGTCTCTTTAGAGTGGGTATCTCGGTTATGGTGCTTTGGGCTGCTTAAGAGGGAAGTTTGCGGCTTATGGGCCTTAGGGCGTTATGGTTTTATACTAGGGTCTCTTGTGTGGTGATTTTTGGTTAAGGATCGTGGTGTTCCAGCAAGGAGAAGTATCAATTTGAAGGCAATTTGGAAGGGACTTGGAGAAATAGGACAGCGCGGTGAAAGGTTGGATTAGCACAATAATGGGTATGATCGAATCTTTGGGGACTTATGACGTGGCTAGTCTCTACAAGTGTTTCGTGGCAATGCTCTTGGGTCTTGGCAACCTGTGTGGCTGGGTTGAGTTAGAGAGATTCGGTTCAGATAGCTTGGTTATGTGCAAATGGGTTTCAAAGAGTTCTCAATGGTTTTTATCACGGTTCGAGGAGTATATTTCCTACCGGCATGAGGAATATGTTGCGTATTGGGATTTTCTCCGTGATGAGATCAAATGGAAGGTTTCTGACTGATCGAGTCGGTATTCTTCTTGTGACTCAGAGTTGGACTATGAAGCTCTCGTATTTTTCATATGATGGCATGGTATATGCGGTGTGTTGTGTGGGATTGAGATTTACGTGAGCAGGATCACTGTTCTATTTGGAAGGGAAGGTCATAAAATTCGTAGGCAGCATGGACAGTTTCAGATGACTAGATAAATGATATTACTATTTGGTATGGCTTGGTGAGAGTATACATTTCAGGAGGGGCAATGTGTTTTGATGTATGAATACTTCACTGGTACTGCGGCACTCTTCTAGTTGATTGACTGTTGATATTCAAATTTTGCTATGTGGCACGGAAGAATTTTAGAAGTATTCCTCGTGGGATGATCGTGTATGAGAGATGTGTTAGATATTCTGACGGTGGAGTTGGGATCAAATATGGGATTCGTGTGTTCTATGGATTTGGAGACCGGTAGTTCTCAAGAGCAGGTTGTTTTCATGGTTGTGGACTGTGAAGTCATGGCCGAAGCTAGCTAGGTGATAGTATGTGTTATGATTCAGTCATTGTGGGTTTTTGAAAGGTTATTTATCCATGTGTGAGTGCCCGGAGTTGATTTGGGGGTCCATTAGTAGCCCCAGTTAGGATGTGTCATTCGGTTGTTGTTGAGCTTATCCGTGTTCTGTTATGTTCGGTGAGTTACTCTTCTATGCTACGAGGAGTTGTGATTCGTTAGTTATAAGCACACTTGGTGCAGTTCTATTGGGGCCTTATAGCGAAATTTGCGCGATATGGGTATTTGGGTGATGCATGAGTGGTTGCGCATTAGTTATGTTCTCTCAGGTTTGTGTGGCATTGTGTCATTTCTTTCTCCATGGTTATGGTAATGCACTGTGAGTACTTGGTGTCGGATTGCGCGTAGTTATTGATTTTGAGCATGGTGGTTGAGGTATTTTATATGGAACAGTGTTTGGATGGGGTCGCGCATTACGGCAAAGTTATGTTGAGATATGATCCTCTGTGTTAGATTCGTGTGTTATGGTTCTACGGTATGTGATGGATTTTCAGCTTTTGGTTGTGGTGGTACTTGTTGAACTTTCGGGACGGTTCTCTCGTTTGAGTTATTTTTCCATGATTTGAGTATATTTGGAATGTTGCTTATTAGTGCACGGATTGCATGTGTTATGGCTTTAGATTGTATTGATGTGTCATGTCACTAGAGTGGTCGGGTTGGGTGAGATGAGGTCATTAGACCTAGAATGGATACTATCGAAATTGATTACAGCATGGTTGGAAGGATAATATCGAAAGTCGGCTTAGAAATTTGCTATAGTTCTTGTCGAAGGAGATGGAGTACCATGACTTGTCGATCTGATGAACGGTTATGAGTTCTACATGTTTCTTTCATCATTGGCAGTGTATGGAGGTTTAGAACAAGGCTTTGTTTGATATGAGGTTGTTACCGGTATTGGGTTGATTTGAGCAGCTACTGTGATTAGAAATCGTTGCTTCGAGCGTTTGAGCTATGTGGTATTTGAGTATGGTTATGGCTTTTGGTACAGCTTGTTCAGACTTATATAGTGTGTAGGTTGCGGGATTCAGATCTTATAAGAAATTCTGGATGTTGGAAATTGGATTCGAAGGCTTGTGGGCTAGGTTGAATTGAGAATTTTCAGTTATGTTGAGCTATCGAACCTGTATGGGATATGGCAACGTGGGGTCACCCCCGGGTTTGTGCATGGTAAGGTTATATGGCAGTTTGATGGCTTTGAGAACAACTCTGGACATGTTCGAGGACGAACATATGTTTAAGTGGGGGAGGATGTAACGACCCGACCGCTCATTTTGAGCATTTACACTTCGCTCGGTTGTTTGAGGGCATGAGTAGCTCCGTATGATATAATATGACTTATGTGAATTGCCGGTTTTGGGTTTCAGGTTATTCGAAATTGATTTGAAAGAATGATTCTCAGCTAGAAGCTTTAAATTTAAATGAGTCGACCAAGTTTGACTTTTTTGAATTTGAACCCGGAATGGAGTTTGGATTGTTCCATTAGCTCCGTTGGTTGATTTTTGACTTAGGAGCGCGTCTGGATTGTGATTTGGAGGTCCGTGGTTGAACTTGGCTCGAAATGGCGAAAGTTGAAATTTTGGAAAGTTTGACAAGGAGTGGACTTTTTGATATCGGATTCGATTGTGATTCCGGAAATTGGAATAGCTTCGTTATGTTATTTGGGACTTGTGCACAAAATTTGAAGTCATTCCGGATTGATTTGCTATGTTTCAGCACGAGTTATTGAATTTGAAAGTTCAAAGTTCATAGATTTTGATTTAAGGTGCGATTCATCGTTTCGATGTTGTTATGCGTGATTTGAGGCCTCGAGTAGGCCCGTGTTATGTTATTGGACTTGTTGGTATATTCGGACGAGGTCCCGAGTGGCTCAGATGAGTTTTGGACGAGGTTCGAATCATTTTTACTATATGTTGCTATTGCTGGTTCTGGTGTGACTGCACCTGCGGCTAGTTTCCGCAGGTGTGATGTTCGTAGAAGCGACGAAGGGGTCGCAGGAGCGTAAATAGTGTTGGGTGAGGAAGACCGCAGAAGCGGAGATTTGGGCGCATATGCGGATGCGCAGGAGCGAGTTGATGGTGCGCATGAGCGAGATATTTCGTAGGTGCGGATGGTGGCTAGCACCTGCGACGTTGCAGAAGTGGATATGTTGTCCGCAAGTGTGAGGGTCGAGCACTCAGCTGATTCTGCAGAAGTGGAGGTTATGTCGCAGAAGCGACACCGCAGAAGCGGCTAATGTGCCGCAGGTGCAAAAATGCCGGCAGAAGCTATAAATCGAGGTTTTGATTCTTTCTTCATATTTTGAGATATGGGACTCGGATTGAGGCGATTGTTGGAGCAATTTTCATCACAAAGATTGGGGTAAGTGTTCTCTACTCGGTTTTTGTTATATTTCATGAATCCATCTTCGTTTTTGGTGATTGGATTGTGAATTTTAAAGAGGAAATTGGGGGTTTTGGCCTAAAGTTTCATAATATGAATTTTTGAGTTTTGAACATCGAATTGGAGTCGGATTTGAGTAAAACTAGTATGGTTGGACTCATAATTGAATGAGTTGTTGAATTTTGTAAATTTTGTCGGGTTTTGAGGTGCGGGCCCGGGTTGGGTTTTTGGCCGGTTTTGGGCTTTTGATTCAACATTTGATCTTTTTCGATCGGGATTGGTTCCTTTAGCATTGTTTGATGTATTTGAGTTGTTTTTGGTTAGTTTCGAGCCGTTCGGAGGTCGGAACGAGCGGATGGCATTTTGGAGCATCGCTTGGCTTGCTCGGTGTTGGAGTTGGCTTGTTCGAGGTAAGTAATCTTCTAATCTTAGTGCTGAGGGTATGAAACCTCGTAATACATGTTATGTGATTGGTATTGAGGTGACGCACATGCTAGGTGACGGGCGTGTGGGCATGCACCATGTGAATTGGGACTCTGTTGTTTCTATGGCACTATATAATGGTCCTATTTTGTTGGTATTCGTGTTTTCACCATGTGATAAAGTAATTGAGCTGCCAATCATGCTAGATATCATGTTTAGGCATTATGCCGATATTGTTTGGACCCATAGTGGTCGTTTTTACTGTCATCTCACTGATTTCATTGATATTTCATACTCAGTCATATCCATGCATTCATACCATATCTCAGTCTGAGATATTATTTATTGATACATCATATCATTGTTGTCGGGCTAGTTTCATGACATTGTGAGCCCGTGAGTGAGACTGGAGAGATTGATGACTGAGTGAAGCCGAGGGCCTGAGTGAGAGTGACATTTTGGGATCGGGCTATATGACGCAGCATATTATATTGATTATATTTTATATGGATCGGGTTGCCCGCCACAACAAGCCTTCGGGATATATATTATTGGATCGGGTTGCACGCTGCAACAAGCCTTCGGGCTATATATATATATATAGTTGGATCGGGTTGCACACCGCAACAATATTGGATCGGGTTGCACGCCGCAACAATATTGGATCGGGCTGCACGCCGCAGCGATATAGCGCTTGGGCTGAAGGAGCCCCTCCGGATTTTGCATACCCCCATTGAGCGCAGTCGACTATATATATGTGGATCGGGTTGCACGCCGCAACATGCCTTATGGTCATATATGGATCGGGTTGCACGCCACAGCAGGTATTGCACATCGCTGAGTGATTGAGTGTACTGAGCATTGAGCATAGTGAGAGAGGATGCGAGACAATGAGATTGAGTACTCTGAGAGTGACAGTACATGATTCATCTCTGAGATACATGGCATTGGTACGCATACATGACATACAGACATATAGATGCATTTGTTTTCTCATGCTGTACAGTATCACGTCATTCATGATTTTTTTACACACATTGATATGTGGGCATAGAGAGGTATTACACACTTGCTATCTGGAAAGAAAATAAAATATTTTATTTATTGTGGAAAGGATATTTGGAAAATTACTGTTTTTCAACTTTCTCGTATTTCGACTTTTTCGGTAAAAGATTCGGGTTTTCACTGAGATACTTGAAAAGAAATGCCTATTTTTCTGGAACTGTGAACGAACTGAGCCTTTTATTTATGAGGTACTCCTTTGTTATTGTTCTATGCTGTTATGAACTGTTGTGGAATATTGGTGTTGGACCCGACCTTTTTGTTAGCTCGTCACTACTTTTAACCTAAGGTTATGTTTGTTACTTATTGAGTACATGGGGTTGGTTGTACTCATACTACACTTCTGCACCTTGCATGCAGATGTTGGCTGTTGATGTTGCTGTATTCGATGGGAGCTGGATTTGAAGATGTACATGCGCCCCGGTTGTAGCTGCCTCTTGTTCGTGGTAGCCTTAGATCTATAAAACTTTATTTATGTACTTTTCAAACAGACGATATATTTATTTTATTTTCGCTTTGTAAACTATATTCTTATAAGTTCATGATTTGCACTACCAGCTAATGGAGTATGTATTAGATTCAGATATTTCTTTACTTAATTGCTTTATTAATTGTTATTGAAATTGTTTAGTAGTTAATTGGCTTACCTAGCGGGTTGGATTAGGTGCCATCACGACTAGTCGGATTTTGGGTCGTGACAATTTTCATCAAGCAACACAAGGTAAGTGATTCCCACCATATAACAAGTTAAATACATGATTTGTATATGAATTTAAACATGGGAATTGGTAAAAATTTGGGATTTTGGTAGAAAACCTAGAATTTAGTATTTTTGGGGTTTTGACCACGAAATTGGACATGAAATTAGGAATAAACTATATATTTGAGTTCGTGGTGTTATGGGTAAGGTTTATCTTCAAAGAGTTTCAGAATCTGGGTACGTGGGCCTGAGGGTCGACTTTATCGACTTTTTGAGCGGAGTTGGGAATTATTTAAAATGATTAATTATGGGTATTAGAGTATATTTTGATTGGTTTGCACATTCTTTGAATAGTTTTGGATCGACGAGCATTGGTTTGAGGTGCTAGAGAGGCCTTGAAGCCGGTTATGGAACTTCAGAGTGAGGTAAGTCTCCTGTCTAACCTTGTGAGGGAGAAACTACCCCTAGGAGATATTTCTTATTATGTGCAACTAGTTGTGGGTGCTACGTACGCACGAGGTGACAAGAGTCCATACGTAGCTAAAGCATGTTTATGTCCGAGTAGACTTAGGACTGTATCATGTAATAATTGAATTATTTGAACTCATTCTGCTGGCTTAATTAATTAAAGTTACAATTGAAATTGATTTAGAAATAAATGTATGTACACTAGGCCAAGCCTTAACACTGTGAATTGTGGGCGAGTTATTTGAGAAATGGTAAAGATTATATTTATTTTATGCTCATGTGCTGTATTGTAAACACGTGTCTCATAATTCAGTAACTTCCTTCCTTTTCTTATGGAGCAGGCCGAACACCTCGGCAGTATATAGATGCATCTATGGTTTGTGTCGCACGACCTTCGGCATATTACACATTATTCCGGATCGGACCGAACGACCTCGGCAGAATCGTACGTTAAAACTCTATTAGTCTGAATATTCACGAGATAAAACTTCCACTGACGCCTGAAATTTTATATGATATTCCTTATTTATTTGACATTGACTTGACATTTTTTGAGTTGTTAAGGTAGAATACAATATCTAGAAATTCATACTTTAAAAGAAGTAATTGGAAGATTATGTAATTTGCAGATTTACCCCATCATTGTCGTATGCTTCATACATGCTTATGTTTTATTATATTGCTTTATTGGACCTTTAGTAAGTGTTGATGTCGACCCCTCGTTAATACTGCTTCAGGGTTAGGCTAGATACTTATTGGGTACGCATTGATTTACGTACTCATGCTGCACTTCTGCACTAAATGTGCAGGATCTGACATGTCATTTGGTGATTATTTTGGCGCGTAGGCGCACCTGTTGAGGGGACTTTATGTGATCTACATTCCAGGATACGCATCGCAGCCACCGAGTCTCCATCGCACTATGTATTTTATCCTATCTATTTACATTCTGGACAGATGTTGTACTATTATTATTATACTCCTTAGAAAATACTTATGCACTTGTGACACCGGGTTTTGGGGGTTCCTACGGGTGTTTATTATTGTAGTTCATGTAATATTATCATTTTACCCTATAAATTCTATTTTATACTGTTTTACTAATGGAAATTATGATTTCAAAAGTAATAAGAATGAGTAATTAAGTTGACCAATCACCGTTGGGTTGCCTGACGGTGGTGTTAGGTGCCATCACGACCTATAGTGAATTTTGGGTCGTGACTGCTTGGTATTAGAGCGTTAGGTTCACTTAGGTCTCACAAGTCATGAGCAAGTCTAGTAAAGTCTTGCGGATCGGTACGTAGACGTCTGTAATTATCTTCGAGAGGCTACATGGCTGTTAGGAGCACTTCCCTTCTTGATTTCCTCATCGGGCAGTTTGGTTCCATTGAGGCTTGTGCCTATATTTCCTTCCTACTTAATCTTATGTGATGTGAATCGCTTGTTGTCAATTGGGCATCGAGTAGTTTTATTGGTACTGCATACGTGGTGCAGGATGTTCTTCCCTAGGTGTTCGGACAGGAAATTATCATCGCCTTGCAGAAGGGTATTCTGTCATTTCAGTTTAGTATCTGTACTTCCTATGGTTTTGAGGCTACGCACGGATTGCTATGATGTTCATGAGTTATTATCACCCCGTGTTGGTGTAATGGTAGAGTGCTTATTTATGAATTGCGGCAGTGAATGGCTCGACAGGAGGATTTATTAGTGCATGATTTAGAGTTTCAAAATTTAATTTTAGCAAAGGAAAGGTAATCGGATAATGGATGTTCAGGTTTTGGTTGATGGAGTAACGAGACTTGGTATCTTCGAGCGTGGTGGAATTTTTGTTATGATGCGGTGTCGTCGTCCCTGTTTGAATGCATTAAGGATTCGCCGGTGTTATGATCTTCTTTGATTTTTGCCTTTGAGGTAGGGTGTTGTGAAATACTGCCTAAGACGCGGTTGTCAGAGATAGCAGTGTGTAGCAGTTCCGTATCGAATTGGTAATTCTAATGTTGATGGCGATAGAGAGATGATCTTCTAGAAGGTTTAGAGTTGGTAGCAATTTACCAGTTCAGGTGCTACAGAGATGGGTTTTGATTTGAGGTGGCATTTGGGCAGCGAAAGATGAGGAAGGACATGGTGGGAGGTTCCTCGCGGTGGTTAAATTACTAGCAGGTCAAGTATGAACAATAGAGGCTGAGAAGTTTCTTAAAGGAGATGGTTTAACCGAAATAAGAGGGCTGAATACCATATGGATTCTGTGGTAGGATAGCCGCGTGCCTTGAGAAAGTGTAGAATGGTTTGGGAATCATGGTGGAAGGAGATTTGGTCTACGGGTTTTATTTGGAATGGTGGTTACTATACGAAGAAAGATTTAATATGGCAGAAAGGAGTTTGCTTGAAATGTAGAGGGGATGAAGATTTGATTATCGTTTCAGAGGCAACATGACTTGAGTTTGGAAGGTATTGTTGAACTTTCAGTTGGTGTCAATGGGGAATGAACTGACTCGTACAGCTGGTGGATGAGCACGGGCTCAGGAGGTTTACTGATTTTATAGTAGTTGCAACCAGTGAAACTCCGTTGGAAGATGTCGGCATGGAATTCCACAGGTCAGCTATCTCCTATGAGCAGGTTAGCGGTTGCGTGATGTTGATAAAGCTTCTGCGAATAATAGTACTTGCTACCTGGTGTGAGGTCGAATATGTGATTGTGACAGATGATTCAGAATGTTCATGAAAGGCTTAACAAAAGACTTTGAGAAATTTGGTGGGTTACCAGTATGAAACCATGGTAATTGAGAAGGAGGAATCGTTGTGGGCTCTACATTATGTGATAGTAGCTTAAAGCTAAGTGGGGGAGCCCCACCGTCTACAATTGGATCACGTAGTTGTCTGCTTGTGTGATTTCTGGTTATCGATGCATTGGTGGGTTATTTATGACTGAGAAAATGAGATATCAGGAGTAATTCGAGCAAGGAACTTGAGGATTGTGTGCTATACTTCGCCTTATCAATTGAGGTGCAGGTCTGGAAGGACACAAAGTTTATGCTTTTTGTGGAGTAATGTACAAGGAAAAAAATTCAGCCGGTTGCTTATTTAAGAGGGTGTTCATGTGCTAGCAGAGCATTGAAGTTTGGTTATATTCGGGGTCAGGTCAGAGTGGGTAACTCTCCATAATAGTCCTAGTGGGTTCAAGAATTAAAGTGCAGTACTTAAGGATTTCGGGTCCGTTGAGTGGTTAAGGATCGAGTTTTCACAGTGGTTTACCAACGGGACTTGAAATGTTCTATGCTATCATCGGGTAGGCGGTGCAGTATTGGAGAAAAGGAAGAAATAGCTTTGGATTCTCGAAAGGTCTTGTAGAATGGGTGTATCAGTTGGAAATGCTATGGTCCACGTAAAGAGAGTATGAGATGATTAATGGGTATTGAGACGATGTGGTCTCGTAATTCGGGTCACTCGGGATGAGTGCGAATCGGGTTTGTTATGTTTTGAATGGAGCTATTACTATTTCTTAGGCAAGTCCAAAGTAAATTGAAAGAAGTTGGGTCGGTTAGTAATGGTTGGATCAGCATAATTGTGGCAATGATCAGCTCCTTTGGCATGTGAAGTTATACATGTGGATTGTGGTTGTACGCATGGGCTTGACAACCACCATAACTTGATTGATTTGGGAGTTATCTGATTCAAATGGCCTTGTGGTGTAAATGGATTCCGGAGGAGTCATGGAAGCTTAGATCACGACTTGAGGTTTGCATTTTCTGTGGTTTGGGAATTCAGTTGCGTGTTACATTGGTTCTTCTAAAATGAGATAAGTGAAAGTTTTCTAGCCAATGAAGTGGTTATTCTACTAGTATTTCAAGGGTTATGGTGAATGCATGTATTATCGCATAGCGGCATGATAGGTGTAGTGAGCGGCATGGGAATTTGAAAGTTGAGGATCATGGTTGCAGTTCGGCGTTGTCAAGAATGTCACGAGCTCAGATGAGCAAGGGAGAATTCATATGTTCAGAGGAAGCTGGAATTTTCTTTAGTGTCACATGAGAACATCGTTCTGTGTAAGAGGCTTTGTGTATTGATTGGCAGATTCTAGATTTTCTTTACATAATTAGAACGGTTGATGGTATAGATGTGCGAACTTTGCTACCTGAGTGGAAGGTCATGGGAGCGTACCCCACATGGAGATTTGTATAAGTGTGTCATGTTGGTCACTTGATTGTTAAAGATTAAAACCTAAGTATGGAGGTTATGGTAATATCACAAATGCGAGAGTTTATGCCTGAGAGGCGTTCTATTCCTTGGGCTGTGGATCGTGTGAGTTAGTTTCGGATTTGACGGCTATTCTTATGTGTCATGTATAGGGCCATTGTGGATCTTTGGAAGGTTATTGGCCCAATATTGTATGATCGGAATCGGTTTGAGGTCCGTTATTGGGTCTAAAGTGAATGTATGCTCTACGTCAGGTCGGATGTGTTCATTTGTCTTAGCATTACTTACGGCGGAGGCGTCAGGCATTGGATGTTATTCCCGTCGTCAACTATTCCATGTAAATCTCCATTGTGCCATGTGGGTTGTGAGACATCTTGATTATTCACACACCTGTTGAGGTCCCGTGTAGCTTGTGGTATTATGTGAGCAAGATGGCTCTCGAGATGCAGGTCATTTATTGCACCTTAGTTGTGCTTGGGTTTTGTAGCGTATTGCACTATCCGTCTCCCCAGGATTTGTGTTATGCCCTTGGCGTGCTTGTGGTCAATATTCAGGCATTTCGTAAGTATAAGCGTTACGGCTTGACGTGTGTTTTCTTCTTGATTGTTATGTGGGGATCGGGTGGCACGCCACCACAGGTATATTTTTGGATCGGGTTGCACGCCTCAACAGTGAGATGTTGAACCTAGTTCCTTATACTTATTTTTGTATGCCTTGTTTTCATCCTCGATGTAGGTTCATGGCATCTCCTCGGCCATTTTATTTGTTACGCGGGCCAGGTGGTTCTTTTTCTAGAGTTCATTTTTCCCTGTGTATCACATTCTAGTTTGTAGCTTGTTGGTGCTTTGATGATGTCATATGAGATTCTGGACGGTGTTTGAGGTGGCTTATTGCCTGAGCAGCTTGTACTGGGTGAGACGAGGCTATTAGACCTAGGATCAGTGCAATAAGATTTATATAAGGTTCATTAAAGAGAAAATATTGTTATTCAGTCAGAATGAGGTAATGGTCCGGTCAGGAGGAGAGACTCTATGATTTATTGATTCAGCAGGCAATTATTAGTTTCTACACATCTCAACTATCATGGCAATATTTCGAAGGTTGGAACAGGACTTATATGTGTCATGAGATGTATTACGAGCATCCGATTCATGAAATTCTAGCTAGTGTGGACGGAGGATGTTATTATGGGCAACCGACTTATGAGGTGCAGGGTGTGATTTTAACATAGGTGCATGATCGTGTTTTGGTACAGTGTGTGTTGATTGATTCAATTTTCGTGTGTTAGAATTAGGTCTTGTAAAGAAATTCGGAAGTTAGAATTTGGTTCTAAAGCTTGTTAGCTAAGGTTATAGGGAGGATCTTCGGTTTGGCTTGAGCTAATGTGCTCCACTGGGTTGTGGTGGCACGGGCAGGTGCCCGAGGTGTTAAACAGTGATTTTGGACAACCCCGCAACAGTTCTTAGATCGTTTGAGGATGAATGTATGTTTAAGTGGGGAAGAATGTAACGACCCGACCGGTTATTTTGATCTCTAGCGTGTCGTTCGGCAGTTTGAGGCCTTGAGTAGCTTCACTTCGGGTATTATGACTTATACTTGTGGCCGGAATTGAATTTCGAGAAGTTCCGGATTTATTTGGAAAGAAAATTCTAATTTCAGGAGCCTTAAGTTGGAAGAATTGGCTAAAATTTGACTTTTGAGTAAACGACCTCGGAATTGGGATTTGAAGGTTCCAATGTGAAGATTTTGGACTTGGGCGTATGTTCGGGTTGAGTATAGGGTGGTCCGGGAGTATTTTGCCGTTTATTATGGGAAGTTGGCATTTTGAAAGTTTAAGAATTTCTTAAGTTTGACTTGAAGTGGATTTTGATGTTATCGATGTCCGTTTGGGATTCTGAGCCTTGGAATAGGTTCACATTGTGAATTATGACTTGTGCGCAAAGTTTGGCGTCATTTCAAAATGTTTTGACATGAATCGGACGCATTCGTCGAAGTTTGGAAGCTTTAAAGTTGAAAGGGAGATTTTGATCGTCGATTCATGATTTTTATGTTATTTGTGGCGTCTAGAGCCTTTGGGTAAATCTGTATGAGGTATTGGGACTTGTTGGTGTGATTAGATGGGATCCCTGGGGGACCTCGGGTGAGTTTCAGATTGGAATCAGATCGAAATTTGAAGTGGAAGAATGCTGGTTTTGGACAATTGCTGGTGCAATCGCACCTACAGAAAAAGGGCCGCAGATGCGACTCCGTAGAAGTGGCTAGGCTAGCGCAAAAGCAGATTTTGCTGGGGGAAGGCTGAGACCGCATGTGTCCGTAGAATAGGAATCGCACATATGGGTGAGGCGTCGCAGAAGCGAGGAGGTGGGTCGCAGAAGCAACTGAAGGTGATCAGGGCAGAGGCCGTTGATGTGAAGCAATTCCCGCACCTGCATGATCGCAGATGCGGTGCCTGGAGTGCAGAAGCGGGAAGGGGCTGCTGGGCACGACTTCGCAGAAGCGTGGATTTCGGCACAGAAGCGACGCCGCGGAAGCGGCCAAGCTGATCGCAGAAGCAGAAGGTCGTCTGGGCAGAGGTGTTCTTTTAAAAGGGGGATGTGGCCCATTTTCTTTCATTTTCACTTGGTTGGTGCAATTTTGGAGAGATTCAATGGGGGGATTTTCATCAAGCAACACAAGGTAAGTGATTCCCATCTATTACAAGTTAAATACATGGTTTGTATATGGATTTAAACATGAGAATTAGTAGAAATTTGGGATTTTGGTAGAAAACCTAGAATTTGGTATTTTTGAATTTTTGACCACGAATTTGGACATGGAATTAGGAATAAACTATATATTTGAGTTCGTGGTGTTATGGGTAAGGTTTATCTCAAAATAATTTCGGAATCCGGGCACGTGGGCCTGAGGGTAGACTTTATCGACTTTTCGAGTGGAGTTGGGAATTGTTTAAATTGATTAATTATGGGTATTAGAGTATATTTGGATTGGTTTGCATATTGTTTGAATAGTTTTGGATCGACGGGCATTGGTTTGAGGTGTTAGAGAGGCCTTGAAGCCGGTTATGGATCTTCGAAGCGAGGTAAGTCTCCTGTCTAACCTTGTGAGGGGGAAACTACCCCTAGGTGATATTTCTTGTTATGTACAACTAGTTGTGGGTGCTACATATGCACGAGGTGAGGAGAGTCTGTACGTAGCTAAAGCATGTTTATGTCCAGGTGGACTTAGGACTGTATCATGTAATAATTGAATTATTTGAACTCATTCTGCTGGCTTAATTAGTTGAAGTTACAATTGAAATTGATTTAGAAATAAATGTATGTACACTAGGCCAAGCCTTAACACTGTGAGTTATGGGCGAGTTATTTGAGAAATGGCAAACATTATATTTATTTTATGCTCATTGTAAACACGTGTCTCGTAATTTAGTAACTTCCTTCCTTTTCTTGTGGAGCGGGCCGAATGCCTCAGCAGTATATAGATGCATCTATGGTTCGTACCACACGACCCTCGATAGTGTACACATTATTTCGGTTTGGGCCGAACGACCTCGGCAGAATCGTGTGTTATAACACTATTAGTCTGAATATTCACGAGATAAACCTTCCACTGATGCCCTGCGTTTTACATGGTATTCCTTATTTATTTTAGATTGACACTTGACATTTTCTGAGTTGTTAAGGTAGAATACAAGATCTAGAAATTCATGCTTTAAAAGAAGTAATTGGAAGATTATATAATTTACAGATTTACCCCATCATTCTCGTACGTTTCATACCTGCTTATGTTTTATTATATTGCTTTATTGGACCTTTAGTAAGTGTCGATGTCGATCTCTCGTCACTACTTCTCCGGGGTTAGGCTAGATACTTACTGGGTACACGTTGATTTACGTACTCATGATGCACTTCTGCACTAAATGTGCAGGATCTGACAAGTTATTTGGTGATCATCTTGGCTCGTAGGCGCACCTGTTGAGGAGACTTTATGTGAGCTGCATTCCAGTCTATGCATCGCAACCACCGAGTCTCCATCGCACTATGTATTTTATCTAGTCTGTTTACATTCTGGACAGATATTGTACTATTATTATTGTACTCCTTAGAAAATGCTCATGCACTTATGACATCGGGTTTTGGGGGTTTCTACGGGTGTTTATTATTGTAGTTCACGTAATATTATTATTTTACCCTGTAAATTCTATTTTATACTATTTAACTAATGGAAATTATGATTTCGAAAGTAATAAGATTGAGTAATTAAGTTGACCAATCATTGTTAGCTTGCCTGACGGCGGTGTTAGGCGCCATCACGACCTAGAGTGGATTTTGTGTCGTAACATGGAGACCCTATGTCTGAAATAAAATCAACTAGGGAGTGGAGACCCTATGTTGGAAAAGAAGACTAGGCAGTGGAGGCCCTATGTCAAAAATAAAATCAATTAGGGAGTGGAGACCCTATGTTGGAAACGGAGACTAGTGAGTGGAGACCCTATGTCTAAAATAAAATCAACTAGAGAGTGGAGACCCTATGTTGGAAAAGAGACTAAGGAGTGGAGACCCTATATCTAAAATAAAATCAACTAGGGAGTGGAGACCCTATGCTATTCATGATTTTGAACATTCTTTCTTTCTTTTTTAATTAAGAGAATGAGTAAAATGGGGGAAAGAATTTGGAGAAGACTTCCCTTTTAGAGTTGTTGCTGCTGTAGAGCTATTTTAGCCTCCACGTGATTTCTTTTTGGTTCCACCTGCTTATTACAAGGTTGCTTTTGGATTGAACCTGTTTCCTATTTTTTGCAAACAAAGAACTATTGTTAGTTTGAAACAGTGGTTGGTTTTGCGGCCTTGAGTGTTTCAGCCACTTGATCTTGGCCCATCTTCTTTTGATGATGATTTCAACTTGCCATTAGTTGTTTTCTGAATACCACTTGCATTCCTAGCTCCAAAGAGCCTTTGACTTTTCAAACTCTTACATGACGGTTGGTCGCGTGGGACTTAAGCTTTTCAACTTTATTTTGCCTTTGTAGGAACTTTCAATTTGATTTCCGCCTTTTGAGAGTTTTGATTTCAAAGAATCAGCCACCATGGCCAGTCGGGGTTGACTTGATTCCCCTGCCGAGGCTGGGTGCCTCTTGAATATTAACTAGTATCAAGCAAAAGCCTTGTAAATTAGTCTTGCCATCCCTTTGTCGCCTTAGTTTTGGAACAGAGTTAGACCGAAAGGTATTCAAAGAAAAATAATTAATGGAATTGACAATGAATTTAGACAAGAGGCATCACTTTCGGGGAAAGGAAAGAAGGACTTATCTGGAGTACTGATAAGTAGGGATTTTGACCACTTATTTTTCACTCTTTTACTTTCGTTTTAGCTTAAAAATTCATAAAGGTATTCCCGAGAACTAATGAAATGTGCTTTCTTGCAGGAATATTGGGAAATGAGCCAAATAGACGAAAATCAACTCAAGAAAAAAAAAGCAGAAAAGAGCAAAGTTCGGACCGCACAATACTGTGTGCGACCGCAGACTATGAAAATCCACTGACAAATTCCCTTCGCAAAGTTCGGACCGCACAATACTGTGTGCGGCCGCAGACTATGAAGAACCACTGACAAATTTCCTTCGCAAAGTACGGATCGCACAATTATTGTGCGGCCGCATAAGACGAGGTTCAGAGAGATGGTGTTTTGGGTCCCTGAAGAAGTGCGGACCGCACTATTATTGTGCGGCCGCAGAATGCAAAAGTGCGGCCACACTCATAAATGTGCGGTCCGCAGAAATCTCCCATGTCCAGCTCAAGTCCAAGAGTGCGGCCGTACTCAGAAATGTGCGGTCTGAAAAAATCTAAAGAAGTGCGGCCGCACCCAGAATTGTGCGGCCGCAGAAGTCCATCTTGTCAATCCAGCTTCAAAGTGCGGACCGCACACCGAATTGTGTGGCCGCACAACCTCCGCAGGGAAAATTTTGTCCGATAATTTCAGCTGGGCATAAATAGATCTTTTTATCAAATTTAGGTCAAGTTTGAACACCTGAAAGAAGATAGACGTTTTTTCCTTACTGTTTTGGGTAACTTTGTAATAGTTTATCATTTTAACATTAGATTTTCTTCCCTTAATCATCTATTATGAGTTTAATCTTAGTTTCTACTTTAGTTTCTTCAATTTTGCCTATGAGTAGCTAAATTCTTAGCTAGGGTTGTGACCCAACCCTGGTGTAGGTTCCTAATAGGTGTTTAATTTGGGGCTTGTTTGTGATTGGGTGTATGATATTTAGCCTAGTTCTTGCTTGAATTTAAGAATTAATGGTTGCAAACATTGATTCAGGCCTAATTGACCTAGTCTCTACTTGAGAAAGAGAGACTAACTCTAGGAAAACTTGGCTAACAAGGAATTGGGGTGAACTCAAGAAATTGATAGCCCCAATTAAAGGGTCAAATCTAGAGATAGTAAGACCCGACTTGAGCATCTATCATTAGTTTTGTTAATTACATATTTGGACTTGAGAAAGCCAAAGTGGGCAAAACCACTCAAACTACCGAGAGGTATAGGGTGGGTAATTGCGTGTGATTGCTATATTACACCTCGATCAATCAAACCTGTCCTAACGCCCACAATCCGTTAGGTAACCACTTAGGTGGAAGTCACGACCCTAGATCTTTTATCAACTTGAAAAACAACAATACCAAAAATATCATTCCTTATCTTTTCATTTACAAACAATAGTATACTTTTTAGAAGTAGGAAGAAACAACTAATTATGTGGAAGTGCAATTTGGACACGTCATACACCTAGTCTAGATATATACCTAATCCAATATAAGCTCTCTATGGAATCGACCCCAACTCATGTTGGGTAGTTATAATTGCATCTACCGCTTCACAATCCCAATCAGTAGTGTGAATTTGGGCAACATCAATTTTTGGCGCCGTTGCCGGAGAGCTAAAAACAGATTTAGCTAAATATTTGGTTTTATGTGTGACTTGTCTTCTTTTCCTTCTGGGTTACTAACTTTTTTGTGAATTGATTATAGGTACAAAAATGACTCTCAATAATGATCCTCTCGAAAATTTTCCTTTGGGGGAGGAAGTGGACGATGACCAAGGTGATGAGGTTCCTCTTGAACCTCAAGTAAATAGGCGAGGCCGACCGCCTCATGATAATATTCCCGTCCCTCCCCCACCACCACCAAGAGCGGCTCCACACCGAGTGTTGCCGAACGAAGGATATGCAGGTGCAATAGTCCCGCCTCGTATTAGGGCGGGAAACTTCCAAATCACCAATGTGATGCTTACATTGATAGAGCAACGGGGATTCTTCACCGGGGTTCCGAGTCAAAATGCATACAAGCACCTAAAAGGGTTTGTGGATACTTGTTGGAGGAGTAAACAGACCAACGTCTCCGAGGATGCTCTAAGGTTGAGGCTATTTCCCTTCTCTCTACGGGGAAAGTCCTTAGATTGATTAGAAAGATTGTCAAACCATTCTATCCATACATGGGATGAATTGGCGGAATAATTCATTACCAAGTTCTTTTCTCCCGGGCATATAGCTACTCTTTGGGATTATATTCTAGCATTCAAGTAATAACCCAATGAGCATTTGCACGAGATTTGGGAGAGGTACCGTACCATGGTAAAAGAGTGTCCAAATAATGATATGACTGAGGCTATTATTCAACAAACCTTCTACCGAGGGATCAACACTACCAATCAATGCGTGGTCAACCAACTTGGCGGTGGGAACTTCATGACAACACCATATGCCGAAGCTTGTGAAATCTTGGATGAAATGGAGGATACTTCATCGGCATGGCAAAGTAGAGATACTGTTCCTCAAGGTGATCCAAATGTGATTCACCTACACAAGGAATCGCATGATCATGGGCAAACAATTGTCGAGTTGACGACCACAATGAATCAATTAGCCAAAGCTCAACTTTAATAAATTCAAGGTCCTAAGAAAGTGAATGCAGTGGAAGGTGTGAGTATGATGGTTAACAAAAGAAGGCAAAAGGCTCAACAAATACAAAACCGTGTGGAACACTTTGTGCAAGATGATAATGGGTTTGGCCAAGACGAATCATACAATGAGCAAGAGGAAGAAGTGCAATATGTGAACAACTATCAAGGGCAAAGAAACAATTCTCAAGGCCCGAGTCAACAATAATGGTGTTCTCAAGGAAAACAAGGAAATTGGAACAATCAAAACCACCAAGGCAATTGGAGTGGTGGTAATAACAATCAAGGTAATTGGAACAATAACAATAATCAAGGCAATTGGAATAATCAAGGAAACCAAGGCAATTGGGGTGACAACAATCAAGTATACTTTGGAGGCAACAACCAAGGAGGTTGGAATAATAACCAAGGAAATCGGGGGTCGGGCTTTCAAAGGCCCCCGATGTATCAACAACCAAGCAACCCGCCTCCTTATCCATCCCATGGCTATAGCTCTTCCAATAATGAGATGGGACGGATTGAAAATATGTTCAAATAGGTGATGGAGAAAAATGCCGACTCTGATGCTCAACTAGCCTTTCACAACACTTCAATCCAAAATTTGGAGTTCAATTAGGGCAAATCTCGCAAGCTTTAAACAATCGTCCTAAGGGGGCACTACCTAGTGACACGGTGGTGAACCCGAAGGGTGGGAACAACACGGGACATACCATGGCCATAACCACACGGAGTGGAAAAGGTGGGGAGGCAACAACCTCAAACCAAAGAAGAGTTGTGGATGATGATGTAGTGATTCAAGAAGATGAAATTCCAAGCAATGTGGTTCAAGCTAATGAAGAAGTGAGAATTGAGATTGATGAAAATGTGGAGGAGACCCAAGAAGAAGTAAACCCGTCTAAAAAACACATGATTGACATACCGGAACTGGTAGTACCAAAGGACAAGGCACCAATGCCAAGGCCTCCTCCTCCATACCCTCAAAGGCTCGCCAAGCAAAATAGCGAGAACCAATTCAAGAAGTTTATTGACATGATGAAGAGCTTATCCATTAATGTGCCATTGGTTGAGGCGTTAGAACAAATATCCGACTATGCAAAGTTCATGAAGGATTTGGTGACAAAGAAAAGATTAATGAATTGTGAGACTATCAAGATGACGCATCAAGTGAGTGCTATTGTGCACTCAATGGCTCCGAAATTGGAATATCCCGGCGCTTTCACAATCCCTTGTACTATTGGGAGCGTCGACTTTGCCAAAGCTCTATATGATCTAGGGGTGAGTATCAACTTGATGCCCTACTCTGTGTTTAAAACTTTGGGAATTGGGCAACCAAGACCCACATCTATGAGGCTATAAATGGCGAATCGTACTATGAAGAGACCATTGGATATTATTGATGATGTGTTGGTTTGTGTTGATAAGTTCATCCTTCCGGCGGACTTTGTGATTCTTGATTGCGAAGTGGACAATGAGATGCCTATTATCTTGGGTAGACCTTTCCTTACTACGGGGAAGGCTCTTGTTTTTGTAGAAGCCGGTGAGCTCACCTTCCGGGTGGGCAATGAAAAGGTGATTTTCCATATGTGCAAATCTATGAGGCAACCGAATAGCAATGAAGTTTGTTCTTTTGTGGACTTAGTAACTGAAGTGATTGTTGATGATGCTAGTTCCGTGATGAATGTTGATGATACTTTGGAAGTCGTATTGCTTAATCATGATGATGATGAGAAGGAAGGCTACGTGGAATGTGTAAATGCATTGCAAGGAATGGGGTCGTACACTTATGAACCCCGAAATTGTCCTTAGATATTGAGAACCGGAAGACTCCTCCAACAAAGCCCTCAATCGAGGAGCCTCCCACTTTGGAATTAAAGCCATTGCCTCCACATCTCAGGTATGAGTTTCTTGGCCCATGTTCTACTTTACCGGTTATTCTTTCCTCTAGCTTGACTAACGTGCAGATAGATTCTACTTTGGCGGTGCTCCAAAAGAGGAAGAAAGCTATAGGATGGATAGTGGCGGATATTCTGGGTATAAGCACTGCCTTTTGCATGCATAAGATTATTTTGGAGGAGGATGCCAAACCCTCTGTTGAACATAAAAAAAGATTAAAAGAAGCAATGCAAGAGGTGGTGAAGAAGGATATCATAAAATGGTTGGATTCCGGGATTGTTTATCCCATTTACGATAGCTCGTGGACCTCTCCGGTGCAATGTGTCCCAAAGAAAGGAGGTATGACTGTGGTAACAAATGAAAAGAATGAATTGATCCCTATAAGAACGGTCACTGGGTGGAGAGTGTGTATGGACTATCGAAAGCTCAATAAAGTCACTCGAAAAGATCATTTACCACTTCCATTCCTTGATCAAATGCTTGATAGGTTGGCCGGTCGAGCTTTCTATTATTTCCTTGATAGATATTCCGGCTACAATTAGATTCTTATTGATGTGGAGGACCAAGAGAAGACTACTTTCACTTGTCCCTATGGTACTTTTGCATTCTCGCGGATGCCATTTGGGTTATGCAATGCACCGACAACCTTTCAATGGTGTATGATGGCCATCTTCACCGACATGGTGGAGGACTTTCTTGAGGTCTTCATGGATGACTTTTCTGTGGTTGGGAACTCTTTTGATGATTGCTTGAACAAGTTTGATAAGGACTTGGCATGATGTGAGGAAACAAACATGGTTTTGAATTAGGAGAAGTGTCACTTCATGGTCAAGGAAGGCATTGTCCTCGGCCACAAAATTTCAAAGCATGGTATTGAGGTCGACAAGGCCAAAATAGAGGTGATCTCTAAACTCCCACCCCTACATCCGTGAAGGGAGTGAGGAGTTTCTTGGGTCATGCGGGGTTCTATCGCCGATTCATCAAGGACTTTTCTAAGGTGGTAAATCCCTTGTGTAAACTTTTGGAGAAGGATGCCAAGTTCCATTTCAATGAGGATTGTATGAAGGCATTCGAATTGCTCAAGTTCAAATTGACTACTACTCCTATTATCACCGCACCGTATTGGAGCTTGCCTTTTGAGCTCATGTGTAATGCAAGGGATGTGGCGGTTGGAGCAGTGTTGGGGCAACGTATCAACAAAATCTTCCATCCGGTCTACTATGCTAGTCAGACCATGAATGATGCCCAAGTCAACTACACAGTGACCGAAAAAGAGCTCCTTGCTATTGTCTTTGCTATGGAGAAGTTCCGCCAGTACTTGATGGGTACAAAGGTGATTGTCCACACCGATCATGCGGCGCTTCGATATTTGATGAGAAAGAAAGATTCAAAGGCAAGGTTAATGCGATGGGTGCTTCTATTGCAAGAGTTTGATCAAGTGATTCAAGACCGCAAGGGCAGTAAAAACCAAGTGGCGGACCACTTTTCTCGTTTGGAGGAGGAGGGGAGTCCACATGATGGCCTTGAGATAAATGATTCCTTCCCCGACAAGCAGCTTCTATCCATTTCAATGACCGGGATGCCATGGTTTGCCGACTTAGCCAATTATCTTGTGAGTGGTATTGTACCGAATGAGTTATCTTCAAACCAAAGAAAGAAGCTCAAACGAGATTGCCTTGACTATTATTGGGATGAGCCGTATCTCTTCCGGATTTGTATCGATGGTGTGATTTGACAATGTGTACCTGAGGAGGAACAAGTGAAAATTCTTGAGGCTTGCCACTCTTCACCATATGGTGGTCACCATGGGGGAGCTAGAACGAAAACACAAGTCTTGAGTTGTGGATTCTATTGGCCTACTCTTTACAAGGACGCTAGCAATCTCGTCAAGCGTTGTGATGAATGTCAAAGGGCTGGTGGAATTTCAAAACAAAATGAGATGCCCCTCACCACCATCTTGGAGATTGACATTTTTTATGTGTGGGGCATTGATTTCATGGGTCCGTTCGTGAGCTCTTGTGGGAACATTTACATTTTGGTAGCGGTGGATTATGTGTCAAACTGGGTTGAAGTCGTGTCTTTAAGCAACAATGAAGCTCGAAGTGTGGTGGCATTTTTGAAAAAGAACATCCTCATAAGATTCGGTACTCCAAGGGCCATTATTGGTGATGGGGGATTGCACATTTGCAATAAAGCTTTTGATACCTTACTCACAAAGTATGGTGTCACTCACAAAGTGTCGACCCCCCTATCATCTTCAAGCAAGCGGGCAAGTGGAGGTCTCCAACCAGGAGATCAAGAGTATTTTGTCAAAGACAATGAATGCCAACCATACTGATTGGTCAAAGAAACTTGATGATGCTCTTTGGGCTTATAGGACGGCTTACAAAACACTGATTGGTATGTCTCTGTACCGGTTAGTGTTTGTTAAAGCTTGTCACCTTCCGGTGGAACTTGAGCACAAAGCTATGTTGGCACTGAAGAAGCTTAATCTTGAATGGGATGTCGCCGCCAACTTGAGAGTGGCACAATTTAATGAGCTTGATGAATTCCGGTACCATGAATATTCAACTTCGTCCTTATATAAGGACAAGATGAAGTACCTCCATGACAAGTACATCCGGAACAAGGAGTTCAAAGAAGGTGATCTTGTGTTATTGTTCAATTCTCGATTACGAATGTTTCCAGGAAAGTTAAAGTCTAATTGGAGTGGTCCATTTGAGGTTGTGCATGTGACACCCTTCGGTGCATTGGACTTGAAAAATAAAAATGATGAAGTGTTTAGAGTCAATGGTCACCGGGTGAAGCATTATCTTGGCAAAGTTGATGATGGCCACGTCATGGCGTTAATTCATTTCAAGTGATTGATGGTAATCTGCGTCGTGCCACGACGTTAAATCATGTGCTTCTTGGGGGGCAACCATGTTTCTTTTCATTTTTTATTTTCTTCTTTGTTAGATAGGTTTTGTTTTGAGCTAACTAGTTTTGAAGTGAATTGCAGGAATGAGTGTGCATTGCAGGAACTGTGTTCAAAAAATTTAGCCAAGTGTTGAACAAAGTGCAGACCGCACATTTATTGTGCATACCATACAATAATGAATGCACCCGCAGGGCCGCACAACTGGAGACCCAAAAAATTGAACTCTCTGAAGTTTTGAGTTGCAGAGAATAGGCCATTCTGCGGCTGCACACAAAATTATGAGGACCGCACAAATTTCTGCGGCCGCACTCACTTTTGTGAGGACCGCAGAATCTCAGCAAAGGTCCAGGTAAAGAGTGCAGACCGCACTCAAAATTGTGCGGCCGCACTCAACTCAACTTTTGACCGACTTGGTCAACCTATAAATAGGTCCTCTCAGCACTATTCATAACTTTACACACTCTGAGTTCTTGAGACCTAAGCAAACATAGTGCACCACAAAATAGCTCACACTCCATACTTATTTCATCAAGTTTAGATTCTCACCTGCATCCTTCATCACTGGTATTTTCAATCCATGTAAGATTTTCCATTTTTCTTAATTTTTGTTCTTGATTAGTATATTTATTTGTAGGCCTAAAATGTCAAATGTTATTCATGTGTGCTTAAAATCACGTGGGTTATATCAAGTGTGTTCATTGGGGACTGGGTAGATCATTAATCATGTTTATTTGCAAATACCATGTCTAAATTGTGTAAAAATTGCAAAACCTAAAGTCAGTGCTGCTTAATTTCAAATTGTGTGGCCGCACACAAAATTGTGCGGTCCGCAGATCTTAAATTAGGGCAAATGTGTTGCATGAAAAGTGCGGACCACACTCAAAATTATGCGGTCCGCAGAAAAATTGTGCGGCCGCAGAAAAATATGTGCGACCGCACTTTGGAACTTCAGAGAACCAGTGTTCTGAACTTGGGAATGTACGGCTGTACTCAAAATTATGCGGTCCACACTTCAGGATGTGCAACCGCACTTTGAAATTGTGCGGTCCGCACATGGCAGTCTGCGGCCGCACTCAAAATTGTGCGGTCCGCACTGTCTCTTCTGTAGACTGTTTTCCTGCAACTGTTTACATTGTTTTGACCTCTACCTGATTATGTGCCTTGTATTGCAGATAATGGTTCGGTTACGAGGTAGAGGCAATACATCTAAATGAGAGGTGAACCCTCCCGAGGCCGAGGAAAGGGCACTCACCCACTGGGAGTGCAATTAAAAGCCATCGCCAAAAAGACGACTACTGGGAGAGGTAGGGCCATAGAGCCCTCAGAATCTAGTTTATATGCCCCATATAGGGAAGCCTCCGAGGGTCATTCAGTGGAGGTACAGCCTGAGGCCTAGTCCCAACCACCACAAACCACTAGGAGATATCAATTGCGCAATGAACCCTCCACTACAACAAGTTCTTCTTAGGGTTTCGATGCTGGTAGCCAGGTTTCAGAGCCCTCCTGTACACCTACACCTCCTGCACCAGTTGTAGTAGATGATGATGACGATGTCCCGGATGATGGTAGAGGAGGTGACACTCGAGTGGGCGGCCTAGAGAGGTCGAAGAAGAAGGAAGTATGGGAGGAT
Source organism: Nicotiana tomentosiformis (assembly GCF_000390325.3). Taxonomy (NCBI): domain Eukaryota; kingdom Viridiplantae; phylum Streptophyta; class Magnoliopsida; order Solanales; family Solanaceae; genus Nicotiana; species Nicotiana tomentosiformis. Next base: position 17,250,867 of record NC_090813.1, on the reverse strand, counting down.
AGATTTGAGAGTTTGACGGCCTTCACAAGGTTCCGAGAGTGGTGGCCCCAGAGATCGCTCACACTTGAGCAACAGTTCTAAATGAAGGATTTGGATAAATACAATCCAAATGTCCTTAGACAGTTCCGGGAGCGAAAGGGGTGGAAGTGGTTCACCAAAAGTGTCATAGATGCAAATGCGCACTTGGTACGGGAGTTCTATGCCAATGTGGCTCACATCAAGAAGGGTACCAAAATAACCAAAGTGAGAAATTTAAAAGTCAAATTTGACCCCAGCACTCTGAACACTTACCTGGGCTTTGAGGAGGTAGAGGCAATCCATTACCTAAAAACTCTTGCTATGGGTGATGCAGCTCGCCCCTGGTTAGCAGAGATTTTAGCTGCTCCAGGACCACCACCACCGTGTATCACAGCAGGGATTCCTATCACATGGGCCACCCTATATTTTGAAGCAAAAAAGGTGGCAAACTTTTGTATGAAGCCGTATTGATCCAAGCTTGAATGAGAACAATCTTTCAATTCCCCTAGCAGTTCTAGTGGCATCTATTATGGCCGGGTACCCAATCAATGTGGGTGCCATCATGTCGGCCAACATGACAGTGGCTATCCAAAAAGGTGAAAGCTCCTACCCATATCCCAACACCCTCACAGAATATTTCAACGATGCAAAGGTGGAGCCAAGGACTTTTGATACAAAAGTGAGGGCAAAAAATCCCTTCTCATGGTACTCTCTGCTACGTGCGGAAAACCCAAAGTTCAAGGGTAAGGCCACTACCACCGTTGGTTAGTCTGATGATCTATAGGTGGTGGTTACAGAGTCTGCTGTTGAGCCATCTACATCTCTCATGCCTTCAATAGCAGCCGAACCTTTCACCAGGATAGCTGATATGCCACCACCTTCATCTTCTAGACCATCAGCATCGGTACCAGTGCCGGCCTCATCCACTTATCCACTCACTGCGCTACGAGTCTCCCAGACATTGACGAGTCTCAACAACTGGATGCAAGCAGCCACTTCTAAGCTGTCTGACATATCCAGTGCTGTTGCAGCACGGTCTTCTACCCCAAAAGTGCCACAGGTCCCTCCGTCAGTGGGGGAAATGTTGAAGAAGATTCTGGAGAACCAGAACACCATTATGGATACACTGGTGGCTCATGGGGGAGCTATTGAGGAGTTCGGCAAGCAGGTAAAGAAGATGAGGAAATCCCAGGCTTCAAAGAAATCAGTGGAGAGATTGCGAAAGGAGGTGACGAAGATTTCAGTAGCGGGTGATTAGCCATTTGACCTACTGATGGAGATAGATCCATCAGTACCATCAGCTCCAGCAGCACCATCAATAGAGGCACCAGTTGGCCAGTCTGACGAGCCAGACCTTGCTGCCCACATTGCCGAGAAGATGCTTCAGATGTTCGCCAACGCCGTTATTCCCCAGCCAGATGATGATGAGATCTAGTTGCAGGAGCCCGAGGGTGTGATGCTGCCAGTCACCCTGAGACCACATAGGGAGTTTTATTTACTCTCTACCCTTCCTTATTCTGATTTTGCTAAGCATTGAGGACAATGCTTATTTTTTTTCGGGGGTGGTCTATTTTGGTTTGATTTGATAACATTTGATGACATTGGCGTGTAATAACTTTAATACTCTTTTTCTTTTATCTTTATCTTCTCTTTCATTATGTATATATTCCTACCTCCCTTTTGATGTATATATTCTATTCCCCTCTATTTGTATATTCATTTGCCTTACTTTCAGTAGTTTATTTCATAGCTTCTTCATTTAGTTTTCTTAATAATATAGCTTCTTATTTACTTAAATAGCTTCTTTTTGATTTGTTAGCTTCTTTTTATGTTTAAGTGAACAATAAGACTTTTGTTTTCTTAATGCCACGGTTCTTTCCAAAGGTGGGTTTTGTGTGAACCGGGTGGCTCTTCCCAACGATGGATGACGTGATAACCTTCTTAAGGGATCGAGTCCGTTTTTTTATGTTTAGGTAGAAACAGTAGTATTAATGAATAAATAAGGGTCAAGCATGCTTCACTTGGTACCAACACACTTAACTACACGCTTATGGTTAAAAATAAGTTTTTGGAAACAAATGGCTCTAGTTAGTGACTTTGTGACTCTTGTACTGACTTAGGCAATCATCGGGTGGTTTAGTTGAACCATTAGCAATTTTTAATCTTGAATGCAGTTGTTGTGGGCCCTCGGCTCTATTCTCTTTAACAAACCAGTTGTGTGAGAGGTGAGGTATTTTGTTACAAGTCCAAGTACCCGTGCGAATGGTCTAGAACTTGCCCCGAATGTGTTTCTAGGCAAAATTCTAAGTTAGCTTGGCTTGAGAAGTGATTGTAGGCTCTCCTTGACCCATTTTGAAACCTTCCATGGCCCACCAATTATATTATTCCTAGTCAACCCTTTTGAGCCTAAAGCCTTTTTCATTCAATAACTATGTTACAAGTCTTTACCCATTTTATAGTGACCCTCTCTTGGCACCCGAGCTTTCTTTAGCACTCATGAGAAACAAATGGCGAAAACATAAGTTTGAGGGAGAGACAGGGAGTTTGAAGATGGTATCAAGGCACAAAAAGAGAAAAGAAATGAAGAAGAGGAAAGGCAAAGAAAAATAAAGAAAAAACAAAAGAAAAACACTAAAAGAAAGTGAATAATGTGAAAGGGTTGAAAAGATTCAAAAGAAAGCAAAAGTGCAAAGCATGGAAAAAACAAAGAAGGAGAATATGAATAGCATGACCAAGAAAGAGTGATGTCAAGTCTCTCTAGTTCCCCTAAGGATAAAGAAAATGACTCAAAGAGTTGGCAAAGTATGAGCCAAAAAGAGAAAATGGAGTGCTAAAGGAAAGATGAACCAGTTCCATTCCAATATTTCCCTCCTTAGTACAAAAGCCTTCATTACATGCCGAAAATGCCATACGTGATTTCAGGCCGAGTAAGCTTACATTAGTGGTGATCTACATGAGGGGCAAGCATATGGTACTTAGAGCCGGGCTTGTGGCATTCTTTTGAGAGTGATGAGCGAACCTTTCTCGAATCATTGCATTGAGTGCTTCATTCTTGAGTGAGATGAGCTTATAGAGAGTATAGCAGGAGGAGTTTGGGATCCACAGTGACCTACATGAAAGTGCAAACTTCCTTGATGAATAAAGTCAACTCTTGATGCTCAAGCGTCACATTAGAGCTATATGTGCTTTAACATTCAAAACATAGGCTAGTTGATGATTCATAAGTGTGTAGATAATCGTTAGTCCCAATTGATGTGTGTTTGCTTCAACTTAGGCCAGCTAAAATAGCTTTGTCCTTGTGGAGGTGGGAATTACCTTAATTGCTTAAAGACAAGCAAAAGCTTAAGTTTGGGGAAGTTGATAAGTAGGGATTTTGACCACTTATTTGCACTGTTTTACTTTCGTTTTAGCTCAAAAATGCTTAAAGGTATTCCCGAGAACTAATGAAATGTGCTTTCTTATAGGAATATTGGGAAATAAGCCAAAGAGATGAAAACTAACTCAAGAAGGAGTAAAATTGGATAAGGACCAAAACAAAGCAGAAAAGAGCAAAGTGCGGACCGCACATACTGTGTGCGGCCGCAGACTATGAAGAACCACTGACAAATTCCCTTCGCAAAGTGCAGACCGCATAATTATTGTGCGGCCGTAGAAGACGAGGTTCAGAGAGATGGTGTTTTTTGTCCCTGAAGAAGTGTGGACTGCACTATTATTGTGCGGCCGCACTCATAAATGTGCGGTCCACATAAATCTCCCATATCCAGCTCAAGTCCAAGAGTGCGGCCGCACTCAGAAATGAGCGGTCCACAAAAATATAAAGAAGTGCGGCCGCACCCCAGAAATGTGCGGCCGCATAAGTCCATCTTGTCAAGCCAGCTTCAACGTGCGGACCGCATACAGAATTGTGCGGACGCACAACCTCTGCAAGGGTAATTTTGTCCGATAATTTTGACTAGGTATAAATAGATCCTTTTGTCATATTTAGGGCAAGTTTGAACACCTGAAAGTAGATAGCCGTTTTTTCCTTACTGTTTTGGGTAACTTTGTAATAGTTTATCATTTTAACATTAGATTTTCTTTTGTTAATCATCTATTATGAGCTTAATCTTAGTTTCTTCTTTAGTTTCTTTAATTTTGCCTATGAGTAGCTAAATTCTTAGCTAGGGTTGTGACCCAACCCTAGTGTGGGTGCCTAACAGGTGTTTAATTTAGGGCTTGTTTGTGATTGGGTGTATGATATTTAGCCTAGTTCTTGCTTGAATTTAAGAATTAATGGTTGCAAACATTGATTCTGGCCTAATTGACCTAGTCTCTACTTGAGAAAGAGAGACTAAGTCTAGGAAAACTTGGCTAACAAGGAATTGGGGTGAATTCAAGAAATTGATAGCCCCAATTAAAGGGTCAAATCTATAGATAGTAAGACCCGACTTGAGGATCTATCATTAGTTTTGTTAATTACATATTTGGACTTGAGAAAGCCAAAGTGGGCAAAACCACTCAAACTACCGAGAGGTATAAAGTGGGTAATTGCGTGTGATTGCTATATTACACCCCGATCAATCAAACCTGCCCTAAATCCCACAATCCGTTAGGTAACCACCTAGGTGGAAGTCACGACCCTAGATCTTTTATCAACTTGAAAAATAACAATACCAAAAATATCATTCCTTAGCTTTTCATTTACAAACAATAGTATACTTTTTAGAAGTAGGAAGAAACAACCAATTATGTGGAAGTGCAATTTGGGCACGTCATACACCTAGTCTAGATATATACCTAATCCAATATAAGCTCTCTGTGGAATCGACCCCGACTCACGTTGGGTAATTATAATTGCATCGACCACTTCACAATCCCAACCAGTGGTGTGAATTTGGGCGACATCAAATACATGCACATTTTTTATAACCTGCTCACTTACTCTAGTACAAAGGTCAACGACATTACATTTCCTTCATGAATCAAGTACCCTCACACAACAAGTGAGAGTAGTTCCACACACAATAAATTTCAAGGATAATAGGAACTCAAGATAGAAAGAATTCACTCACTCTTTTAAATAAAATTCATATGCCACAGAAGACATACCATAGGCTTGCCCGTAGTGTACTACTCTACTAATTGAGCTCATTCAGTCAAGGATCAAGTAGGACTTTAGTTGGTTGTAATGTAGGTTGCGGGATGGGTGGGATACATTTAGATATAAGAGTGATTACACCTCCCTAAGCACTTTTAATACATACAATTAGCCATTCAAAACCCCATACTTATGTCAAACCAAAACTCCACCTTCACATAAATATACATTAACTCCCTATTTCTCGAAGCACAATTACATCAAGTTACCACTCTCAAAGAACATTTTTCACAATCATACACCTATTTTTTCTTTTATTTTTCAATTCAAGTGGCTCTTACTTTTTCAAAACATTGCACCTTTCTCCTTATTTCAACAGTTCCACTCAAAAGCTAAACCAACCACCCCACACTTCAACTTTTACAAAGTTCATAACAAATTCAAGTGCTCACGAGAGGTACAAGGTTCAAATATATGGTCAATTCAAACAAATGGGTAAGACTTAAAATATGGTTGCCAAGGAAATAGGATTACAGGGTCAACGGAGTTTACTAAGATACACATTCATTAGGTGGGTAAACATATAATTGGCTCAATAAAGAAATGCCTATATCACTTCCAAAACTGAATAAACTACTATTTTGCTTTGCAAACACACGGGGCAAGTTCCAGACATCAAATGCAATGCACAGAATAATACAAAACCTTACTCTCACATGGCACATAACTCTCTCAGGATTGGACTATCACGACACTCTAGTCAAAGCAGTTAAGCAAAGTGAAAATCATACAATTTAAGGTACTTATACAAGAATCAAAAACTGAGCCTAAGTGCCACAACTAAAGCACTTACTATTATCAAGGCAAAATAAAGTCAAGAGATATTGCTTTCAATTCAACTCACAGCAAAAGGTTTCCTATTCCTCTACAAAACAAATATTAACTACACCCGGTTCAAACAAAACTCTTGAAAAAGAACCGCGGCACAAAGAAAATCCAAGAGGGAATTAATACACTACCTAAAAAAAAAATCTTTTTGTCTTTTTCTTTCGATCTTAATCCCTCAAGAAACCCGTCGATGATATCCATCGTCGGGAAAAATCGAAAATTTTAACATTTTTTTAAAAAATTTATGTTTTTGTTTTTCAATTTCTTTTCTATCTCCAACTACTAAAACACAAAAACTAAAACTAATATATATACATACATAAATAAATACAACATATCCCCCATCCCACACATTAAGTTGTGGCATGTCCCCATGACACATAATTAAAAAGATAAGGTAGAGGAAACTTCCCTGAATATCTAGTCGGGGTCTTAGTCGAAGTCGGGCTCCATTTTCCGCGCCCGAACTAATGCGCACATCCATGCATACATCTTCTTCTCAACTTTCTTAGGGTACACCACACACTTATATTTCTCGCTCACCGTAGCCTTTTTTTTCGAGCTCTTCACTTTCTACTCAACACTTGCAGCTGGTTTTTCTTTTTGTGTCCCCTTTGCTACATTCATCTCAAAAGTCACAGTCTTCTCACCCACTCTAAGCATGAGTTTCCTCTCGTGTATATCCAATATTGCTCTACTCCTTGCTAAGAATCTTCTTCCTAGGATAAGGGGGACATCCTTGTTCTCCTCCATATTCACCACTATAAAGTTCACATGAAATACGAACTTATCCACCCGAACTAACACATCTTCCACTATCCCCTCGGGTGTTATAATCATTTGGTCTACCAGCTGCAATAATATTTGCACCGACCTTACCTCTCCAATCTCCTTCTCCAATTTCCTATAAATAGATAGAGGCATTAAGTTAATTGAGGCACCAGAATCACATAAAGACTTATCAAAATTAATGGTTCCTAAAGAGCAAGGTATAGTAAAACTCCCAAGATCTCCACAAATTTATGGGAGTTTGTTTTGCAATATCGTGCTACAATGCTCTGTGAGCTTCACCACCGAGGTCTTCTCGATCTTCCTCTTCTTTGTAAGGATTTTCTTCAAAAATTTGACATAAGCAGGTGTTTGTGTGAACACTTCTGTGAATGGTAAGTTTACATGAATCTACTTCAGCATATCCAAAAATCTCCCAAACTACTTGTCTAGCTTTTCTCTATATAGCTTTTGAGGGAAATAAAGCAGGCATATGCTCGCTCTCATCCTGTTCCTCCCTTCTAGAAGTTTCATCTGGCCCTTCTTCTTTTTATCAACATCATTCTTCAGCTACTCCCCACTTTATTTTTCAAGTTTCACATCATTTTGGATCGGGTGGGATCTTTTAACACTTGTCCACTTCTCAAGTTATAGCATTCACCGTTTCTTTGGGATTTCTCTCAGTATCAGCGGGGAGAGTTCCTAGAATCCTCTCAAATAATAGAGTGGCTAGCTGCCCAACCTGTCTTTCCAGGTTTCGAAAAACAGTGCCCAGTTCTTTGATAGTTGCTCCATGTTCTCGTATAGTTGCGCTATGAGTTTCAAGCCTCTCATTAGTTATCAAAATGAAAGCCTTCATGTGATCTTCTATGCTAGACTGAATGGGCTGTTGGGACTGAAATTGCTACCTCTGCTGATTCATAAAACCAGGAGCTCCTTGTCCTTGAGGTCTGAGGTTGTTTTGTTACCATGCATTCGCAGTACCCCCAGGTGAACTCCATGAAAGATCGGGGTGCCTCTGGCCCATTGCATGATAATTTCCCACAGCATTCACTTCCTCATTTGAGTCTTGACATTCATGATTAGGGTGTCCTCTTCCATATATATCACAAGCTACATGAGACTAATTTTGTATCGAGGCTAATGTTAGTTTTTGTATTTCTTTGGCCATAGCATAAAGTTGTACCTGCACAGATGTATTATCATCAACTTGGTGAACACCAGTTGATCTTCTTCTTTCAGCACTCGCAGAGGGCCACTAATTAGCATCTTCAGATAACTCATCAAGAATTGTAACTATCTCCTCTGGAATCTTCTTCATCAACGGGCCTCCAGCTGCATTGCTCAATGTTTTATGTGAGGCCGGTGTCAATCCATCCCAAAAGTCCTGGAGTTGCATCCAGAGTTTAATTCCGCTATGTTGACACTTTCTAACAATCTCCTTAAAACTCTCCCATGCTTCAAAAACAGTTTCAGTTTCTTTATGGCAGAAGTTATCGATTTCTCTTCTAATCTTGCCCGTTTTAGCTGAGGAGAAATATTTATCAAGGAATTTTCTAGTCATCTCCTCCCATATTCTAATCAATCTCGTGGGCAAGCTTTGAAGCCACAGCTTTGCATCATCTTTGAGTGTGAAGGGGAATGCCCTCAAGTACACTGCATCTCGTGATACACCATTATATTGAAAGGTGTTCATAATCTCCTCGAAGTCCATTAGATGTGTATTTGGATCTTCATTTGGATTCCCTCTGAAGACACAACAATTCCAACCCTTGCTTCAACTCGAAATTGTTTGCTGTAATTGGAGGTGGTCTAACACTGGATAATCCTTAATTTTAGACCGGTCTAGCATAATTGCCAAGTGGTCTCCCAGGCCTGGGAGCTATATTTCTGAACTTGTCTGCACCAAAGGGTTGATTTTGATTAAGTTTGTGACCCCTCTCTTCTTCATAGATGTTCTTCGCATCTCCAATAGTTGCTTTCAGCATCCCGTGTAGCTTTTTCACGTTGTTGGACTGTCTCTCTTGCAGCCAAATGTACATTATCATCACTATTTCCGGCCATAGTTTCTTAGGTTGAGGATTTCCCAACCTTCTCTAGCTTCTTGGTGAGATCCTTTTACTTCCTCAGTTGTCGCAGTTGCTGAAAATGGGCAGAAAAAATCGGGTAAGAACAAAAATGCTCAATTGAAGGATTCCACAATAAAACCTAATGCCATGGTTGTGAAGAGGCATGAACCATTAGATATGGTTGCACAGAAAGTTGCTACTCAAACACTAGAGAACAACTTACATGTTGAAATTTGGGAAGAAGGCGAGGAAGATGATTTGCTTGATTATTGCCGATCTGAGGCGGCTAGATGTGGAGATTTATCTCCTACGCATAGTGGAAAAAAGAATAAGATACACACAAAGGAGAATAGTTGGGATGGTAAAGTGAATGAAGGAGTAACACTTAGGATACTCCCAATGAGAAATTCAAAGCAAAAAGGGGCAGTCCCGACCACATCTACAAGGTCTAATCGATTGAAGAAGAAATGAGGAATTTTGAAGATTTATTGAAGACAAATGAAGAGGATTTTAAGGAGCTACAAATTGAAGAAATCACAAGTATCATGAATGAGGGGCAATAATCAAATTTCTACCTTATTTTATTTAATCATTTCTAAGAATTATCATATGTAATATCATCATAGAGTATGTTATAAACTCTATGATGATCATAGAGTACTTAGTTCTTTCTAGTTCTTATTTTTTACATGCTTGCTAAAAGATGAGGTTGTTCATGCCTCAATAGGAATTGTAAGGTAAGGTCTAGCTCAGTATGTGTTTGTTATTTGTCTTATGCCTTTGGGAAATATCCTAACAGCTATGAGATCATTCGCCCTCGTAGGACTTTGCCGGCAGCCACATCCTCATCATGAGGCTGCCATCATAAGGCGATGGAGGCGCAGAGGGATGATTATATAGCCAAGGCATAAGGCAACACTACTGTAGCTTTTGACCCCTTACTTGTACTCTTCCTTTGTGGTTTTTCTTTTATTATTAATAAATTACCTACTGGGCAGACCGCCTAGTAGTATAATTTGCTGGAAAAAAAACATGAAAGAGGTTATGAATAGATTTTCAGTCAAAGGGTCCATTATGATAAAAAAATCTATTTCAAACACTGTTGATTGCCAATCCTCGGCAATGGCGCCAAAATTTGACTAGCTCAAAAAACACACTTAAATTATGCTCGCTAATCAAATATAGTATAGTATAATATCGTATCCATATGGATTGGATTTAAACAGTGTTCTCGTAGTTTATAGCTTGGTTGCTATCCAAGATGATCAACAATTGAGATTATAAGATGTCTAATAAGTAAGAAGCTAAACCTATTGAGTAATGACAATCGAAACAAAGATAAGCAAGGAAGTTATCAGTGGGAGAAAATAGGGGTTGATATGATAGGCGAAAGATAATTGTTCGGGATCTAACTCTAGATAATTCACTTCTAATGTTCAAGTGAGTCTCTTGAATTCACTTAATTATTAGTTCAAACGTTCAGCAAAACTCCTCTCTCGATTAAGTCTGAACCTCACAAGATGAACCAATTTAAGCACGTGAAGATATGCAAGAATGCGTAATGGATTGGTCTTTAGGAGAACCTCTCTCGATTATCCTCCTAACTAGGTTTAATCAATGATTCGACTAGCCTCTTTCGATTACTAAGAAGAATTAATGAACTCAACCAACAATACAATGCAAAGATATCACAAGTTATGCCTCTCTCGATTACATGAACAAGTGAATATAGATGCAGCAGTTAAATCATCCAAAAATGCTTCAATACATAAAACTAGAGTTATGATCCATAAACAATCATCAATACACCAAATCCATCAAACCCTAAAGAGAACTACTCCATAGATATGGGGCAATTCATCACAAATAAAATTAATGTATAGGAAAACATAAATTCAGTCCAAATTCGTGTCTTGAGTGAGGAAGGAATGATGAAATCCTTGTGCTCGTGTTCTTCCAACTCCTCCTTATCCTCCCTAGGTTGAATTTGTGTCAAAAGTACATAAAATAACATTTTTCCATGTATTTATACTAAGTAGGGTCATGCCCAGACAAAACCACCTTTTCCTAGACAAAATAGGACATTCACTCTGTAAAATTTGTACAGGCGTGTCGCATGGGGCAACGCGCCATGCGGGTCATTAGTGGGGAAATCCAGAGAGCTCAACTTCTGTCAGGAAGCCAAAAATACACTGCTGCGTCACACAATGCATCGCATAGTGCGTCGCATTAGTGCAAATTTCTCAGAGTACGGATTTTGCTTGCGTTTTGACATCCAGACTTGGTCCTCGACCCCAGAACATGATCCTAGCTTAATCTCTTAGGATTCTACTCATACTTCAAAGCTCCAAATAGATCGAATTCATTCCATAACATCTACTTAGCTCGGAATCACTCCTACAAGTCATAAAACACAAAAAGTGCAAAACATTATCAATTAAACCCTCAAACATGAATAAAGTGCAGTGAATTAGAGTGAAATAAGAGACTAAAATACAAAATTATAGCCTACCATCACCAAACTCAGGAAGGGTGCACCTCCACAGACTACTTAGGCTCTACGTATTCCATAGGATCCTCAGGTTTCTCAGGTCATGGTTACGGCACCAGTTTCCACTCCACCTACATAGCCAACAATGGGTGGAGGTCAGACAGGTAGAGGTCGCCCTAGAGGGGGAGGCTAGGCCAGATGTTATACTCTTCCTACTAGGACGGAGGTGATTGTATCCGACTCAGTTATCACATGTATTGTTCCGGTTTGTCATAGAGATGCATCAATCATATTTGATTCAGGCACCACTTATTCTTATGTATCATCTTACTTTCCTCCATATTTGGGTATATCTTGTGATTCTTAGAGTTCTCCTGTCTATGTGTCCACGCCTGTGGGAGATTCCATTATTGTTGACCGTGTGTATTGGTCGTTTTAGTTGTTCTTGGTGGTTTTGAGACCAGGGCTGACCTATTGTTGCTTTGTATGGTAGATATTGATGTTATCTTGGGTATGGGCTGGTTGTTGCCCTATCATGCTATCCTTGATTGTCACGCCAAGATGGTGAAGTTGGCAATGCCAGGTTTGCCGCGGTTGGAGTGGAGAGGTACTTTAGATTATGTTCCTATGAGGGTGGTGTCTTTCCTTAAGGCACAACGGATGGTTGGGAAGAGGTGTGAGGCATATCTAGCCTTCGTGAGAGATGTCAATGTTGATACTCCTACCATTGAGTCAGTTCCGGTAGTGAGGGATTATCCAGATGTATTTCCGACGGATCTTCCGGGCATGCCGCCTAACAGGGATATCGATTTTGGTATTGATTTGTTACTGGGCACTTATCCCATTTCCATTCCACCATATCATATGGTTCCAGCAGAGTTGAATGAGTTCAAGGAGCAGTTGCAAGAGTTGCTTGATAAGGGTTTCGTTCGGCCTAGTGTGTCACCTTGGGGTGCTCCGGTCTTGTTTGTAAAGAAAAATGATGGTTCGATGCACATGTATATTGATTATCGATAATTGAGCAAGTTTACAGTGAAGAACATGCATCCATTGCCATGCATTGATGACCTATTTGATCAGTTACAGGGTTACAAAGTGTTCTCAAAGATTGATTTGTGGTCAGGCTACCATCAGTTGAAGATTCGAGAGCCAGATATTCCAAAGACTGCCTTCAGGACTCAGTATGGTCATTACGAGTTTCTTGTGATGTCATTTGGGTTGACCAATGCCCTAGCAGCACTCATGCACTTGATGAACAGTGTTTTCCAGCCCTATCTTAACTCATTCATCATTATGTTTATTGTCAACATTTTGGTGTACTTCTGGAGCCGGGAAGATCATGAGCAGCACTTGAGGACCGTGCTCCATACCTTGAGAGAAAAGAAGTTGTATGCAAATTTTCAAAGTGTGAATTTTGGCTTGATTCGGTGGAATTTTTGGGACATGTAGTGTCGAGTGAGGGGAATAATGTATATCCAAAGAAGATTGAAGCAGTGCAGAGTTGGCCCAAACTATCTTCAACTATTAAGATCTAGAGTTTTCTTTGTTTGGTAGGGTATTACTGTCATTTTGTAGAGGGTTTCTCATCTATTGCTGCACCTATGACTAGATTGACCCAAAAGGGTGCTCCGTTCAGGTGGACCGAAGAGTGTGATGAGAGCTTTCAAAAGCTCAAAACTGCCTTAACTACATCCCCAATTTTGGTGTTGCCTACAGGTTCGGGGTCTTATACTGTGTACTATGTAATGTGATGCATCGCGTGTTGGCCTCAACGCGATGTTGATGCAGGACGGTAAGGTGATTACTTACACATCTAGACAACTGCAGGTGCATGAGAATACCTATCCTGTCCACGACCTTGAGTTAGTAGCTATTGTTCATGCCTTGAAGATTTGGCGGCACTATTTGTACGGTGTCTCTTATGAGGTCTACACCGACCACTGGAGTCTACAACATCTGTTCAAATAGAAGGTTCTTAACTTGCGGCAGTGGAGATGGCTAGAGTTTCTTAAGGACTACGATATCACCATTCTATATCATCCCGGGAAGGCCAATGTGGTGGCCGATACCTTGAGTCTAAAGGCGGAGAGCTTGGGCAGTTTACATATCTATCGGCAGTGGAGAGGCCATTAGCGATGTTCAGGCCTTGGCCAACCAGTTTGTTAGATTGGATGTTTCAGAGCCGAGTCAAGTTTTGGCTTGTGTGGTTTCTCGATATTCCCTATATGATTGTATCAGAGAGCGTCAGTATGACGACCCCCATCTTCTTGTCCTCAAGGACACAGTTCAGCACGGTGATGCCAAGGAGGTCACTGTTGGGGATAATGGTGTGTTACGGATGTAGGGCAGGCTATATGTGCCCAATGTAGATGGTTTGTATGAGTTGATTCTTCAGGAGGCCCACAGTTCGCGATACTCCATTTATCCAGGTGCCGCCAAGATGTATAAAGACTTGAGGCAGCACTATTTGTGGAGGAGAATGAAGAAAGACATAGTGGAGTATGTAGCTCGATGCCTAAATTGTCAGCAGGTGAAGCATGAGCATCAGCGACCAGGTTGATTGCTTTACAGGCTAGAGATTCCAGAGTGGAAATGGGAGTAGGTTACTATGGATTTTGTTGTTGGACTCCCACGGACTCAGAGAAAGTTCGATGTAGTATGGGTGATTGTGGATAGGTTGACCAAGTCGGCTCATTTCATTCCAGTGGTGACTACTTATTCTTCAGAGCAGCTGGCTTTGGTCTATATTCGCGAGATCGTCAGGCTTCATGGCGAGCCGGTATCCAACATCTCTGACCGGGGTACGCAGTTTACATTGCGGTCCTGGATGGCCGTACCGCATAAGTTAGGCACACGGGTTGAGTTGAGTACAACATTTCACCCTTGGACAGACAGACAATCCGAGCGCACTATTCAGATATTGGAGGATATGCTTTGTGCACGTGTGATGGAGTTTGGGGCTTCTTGGGATCAGTTCTTGGTGCTTGTGGAGTTTTCCTACAATAACAGCTACCAGTCGAGCATTCGGATGACTCCGTATGAGGCTTTGATGGGAGGCAGTGTCGATCTCCGGTGGGTTAGTTCGAGTCGGGTGAGGGTAAGCTATTGGGTACAGACTTGGTTCAGGATGCTTTGGAATAGGTTAAATTGATTCAAGATTAGCTTCGCACATCCCAATCTAGACAGAAGAGTTATGCAGATCAGAAGGTTCGCGTCGTTGCATTCATGGTTGGGGAGCGGGTCTTGCTTCGGGTTTTGCCAATGAATGGTGTTATGAGGTTCATAAAGAAAGGCAAGTTGAGCCCTAGGTATATCGGACCTTTTGAGATTCTTAAGAGGATTGGAGAGGTGGCTTATATGCTTGCACTACCACATAGTCTACTTATAGTTCATCGAGTATTCTATGTTTCTATGCTCCAGAAGTATCACGGCAATCCATTTCATGTGTTGGAGCGAGTGCGCAGAAGCGCCTTTTATTCCACAGAAGTGGATGCGCAGATGCGCGTTAGGTCCGTAGAAGCGAAAAGTCAAGGCCTAAGTCGAATCCGCACCTATGATGGTTTTTCCGTAGGTGAGGCGTCGCAGATGCGACTAAAGGCACGCAAAAGCAAAATCGTTGGGCAGAAAAGGCCTATTTCGAGGGTTTGATTTCATAATTCATTTTTGGACCTAGAGAGCTCAGTTTGTGGTGATGTTTCGGGAGATTTTCAGGGAAAACATTAGGGTAAGAAATACTAACTCGATTTTGGTTAAATTACACGAATATATTGTTGTTTTCATCATTTAATTAGTGTTTTGGAGTTGGAAATTTGGGAAAAAATTGTGAAACTTCTTAGGCTAAAATTTGGGGATTTGTAAAGCGATTTGAGGTTGGATTTGTCTAATTCTTTGATGGTTGGACTCGTTATCGAATGGGTTTTTGGATTTTGTAATTTTGGTTAGGTTCTGAGACGCGGTCCCGGGTTGACGTTTTGAATTGGCTTTTTAATTCTTTGCAAATATCATAATTTTATTGTTAGAAATAGTTTCCTATAGTTTATATTTATAGTATGAAGTTGTTTTGGCTAGATTTGAGCCGTTCAGAGTTGGATAATCAAATGAAAGGCCTACTAGTGGATTGAGTTAGCGTGTTTCGAGGTAAGTATCTTGCCTAACTTCTTGTGGGAGAATTACCCCCTTAGGTTTGGTATTGTTTTGTGATAATTATGATGTGTGGAAGCCGTGTACGCAAGGTGATGAGTGTGTACACAGTCTAAATGTGGAAATTTACCGGTTTTAGCTACGTCTATGCCTACATGCCTTAATTAAGTTATCTTAACATATTATCTTCATCATCATTAGTCTATTTCACAAGCTCTATTTGTCTTAGATCTTATTTGTTAATTGCACTACATGTTTAGTTGAAGTTCATGTTTCCCTTATTCCATATTCGTTATTTAACCGTCGAATTCTTAAGTGAAGTTGTTGTTCTTGGAGTATCTTGTTGTTGAAATTGGTATTGAGTTTTAAAGGTCGTGATTCACATTGAGGCAAAGTGTTAATTTGTGAAATATTATTCTATTGAGTTATTCACTTCTTGTTGTTATTATTTAGACTCTTATGTACATTGTGGTTGAGCCATGGGCTCTTTATTGTGAAAATACTGTTATTATTGGTTTTTTTGGTAAGTTGTGATATTGGGCACTTGAGGTGCTATTTGTGATATGTTGTGATATTGATACGCATGCGGTGATATAAGGTTTTGGGGTTGAAATGCATGCGGTGAGATAAGGTGGGCTTGATACGCGTGGCTAGTAAGGGAACTACTAGAAGCCATGCGGTGATATAAGGTAGGCTAAAACGCAGGATGCTATTTCGGCAAAATGATTTTCAAAACTAAATGCAAGACTCACGGGTGATATAAGGAAAGATTGTGTATTATTCTTGTGATTTGAGACTACGAGGCAGTACCTTGGTAGTGACTCTTGTTGGTACTTCTCTATTGTTGCACTTGTCTTTCGTTGTTTGTTTCCTTAGCATATTATTTCTTGTTTCCTCCGTGTTGCACTATTTGCTTTAGTTCCGTGTAGCTAACCTTGATATGCTATTTGTTGTTTCAATTTCATTACTATCATTACTACATTGCCATACACTTGTACAGTCTTCGTATTTATTCTAGTCGGGCCTTAACCTGACCTTGTCACTACTCTACCGAGGTTAAGTTTCGCACTTACTAGGTACCGTTGTGGTGTACTCATACAACGTTTCTGCATAATTTTTTGTGCAGATTCAAGTACTTCCTACCAGCCCAGGTATTAGCGAGAGCTCAGCTGCATAGACTTCAAGGTATACCTACCGGTGTCCGCAGGCCTCGGAGCCCCCCTCTACCTAGAGTATTCTATTTTTTCTTACACTTTTATAGATATTGATGTATAGGATTATGCAGTACTACTATTTAGAGCTTGTGACTTGTATTCGCCGGGTCTTGGGAGTTGTATATGCTGAGTTGCAGAGTTATTTTATATAGTTGCTGAGTTTGAGACTTTAATTATTATTTCAGTTATTTTTGCATGAATGTTAGGCTTACCTAGTCATAGAGACTAGGTACCATCACGACATCCTACGGAGGGGAATTGGGGTCATGACACAACATGTGTTGTATAATAAGCTTAAATAAATGGGGGTTTGTTTTAGGATCTGGCAATTCAGCACAAACAAATTGATCGTATGCCTCGGGAGTAGCAATTTATATTTTTTATCAAATATAATAAGGAAATGAGCATGCATAAGCCCTCGTTTTTTTAAATTCTACAAAATTCGTAAATCATGAAACTTTACCAAATATGTCCTTTTAGTATATCATTTTCTAGCTCTTCTTATTTTTCACGAAATATTAGACTAACTAAATCAGGTCTATTATGGACTTCATCTGTTGACAGTAGTTTTTTTTAAAATTTTAGGCCAAGAAAGATTGCATGTCATAGTCAGAAATATGTCGAATATTCCAATACGCTGCACTAATGCGATAACATCCATATACCAACCATGCATATCTCCTTGTCACGACCCAAAATCCACCTAGTCGTGATGGCACCTAATCCAACCCATCAAGTAAGCCAATTAACAACTATCATATTTAAGTGAAATTTATTACGAAAAGAAACGATAATAAAACTACTTTTATACAAGAATTCCCAAGGACTGCTAGTACAAATCATGAGCGTCTAAGATCTAAAATTTACAAAGCTGGTATGAAATAAAGTACATCATCTGTTTGGAATATACATGAACAGATTAAAACTCTAAAGCTACCAAGATCAAGAGGCAGCAATGACCGGAACGCGGGTACATCTTCAGATCTAGCTCCCGTCGTATGCAGCTACATCAGCATCCAACATCTGCACACAAGGTGCAGAAGTGTAGTATGAGTACAACCAACCCCATGTACTGAATAAATAACAAACCTAACCTTAGGTTGAAAGTAGTGACGAGCTGGGAGAAGGGTCAGAGTCCAACTCCAATAACCAGCAACAGTTCCTAACAATAAAATAAATATGGTACAAGAAATAACTCAGCTCGTGCACAGTTACGGAAAAATAGGTATGATATTCAAGTATATAGTAAATCCCAAATCTTTCACTAAAAATCCCCAAAATACATGAGTAATTTTGAAAACCGTAAATTTTTCCCAAAAACCTTTCAACAATAAATAAGATGTTTCAGTTTCAGATAGCATGGGGAAAGTACATCTCTATGCCTACATGTAAATATGCAGGTGAAATCATGAGTGTCACCAAAACCGGGTAGCAGAAAGAAATGCATCTCTATGCATATATCTCAAGTACGCATGCCAATGCAATGTATCTCATAGATGAACTCATGTACTCACACTCTCAAAGTTCTCAATCTCATTATCTCGCACTTTCAACTCATCATGCTCAATCACTCGACACACTCAGTCATTCAGTACTGTATATTGCAAATCCATCCGAAGGAAGATCCATCCCAAATATATAAATCAACTGACAGTTAGTCACTCAGTACTGTATAAGGCCAATCCAGCCCGGGGAAGATCCATCCGCAAATAAAATTGATTCGGGCAAGATCCATGCCCAGGGAAGATCTATCCCTCAATATAAATCAACTGCGCTCAGTGGGGGGTGTGTACAAACTCCGGAGGGGCTCCTTCATCCCAATATCTATAATAATCCAGATCCATGCATACATCAATAAAAACATGTTGCGGCGTGCAGCCTGATCCCATAATATAATACTCACAATCAGGCCCTCGGCCTCACACAGTCATCAATCTCTCCAGCCTCTCGGGCTCACAATGCCATGAAACTAGCCAAAAAATGCTGATATGATGTGTCAATAAATAGCAACAGAGACTGAGATATGATATAAAATGAATGAACATGACTGAGTATGAAATTGTAATGTAAGCAAATAACTCAACAGTAGAAATGACCTCAGTAGGTCCCAACAGAATGAGCATGTAGCCTAGACATTGTTTCTAACGTGTATCACAGTTCAATAGCTCTAGTACATAGAGATTTCATGGTTACAGATAAGATCGGGTAACTACACAGTACCACATAAATAATGGTGTCGCAATTCACACGGTGCACGCCCACACGCCCGTCACCTACCATGTGCATCACCTCAACATCCAAACACATAACACGTATATTCAGGGTTCATACCCTCAGCACCAAGTTTAGAAGTATTACTTACCTCGAACATGCCAAATCCAATACCGAGCAACCCAACGATGCTCCAAAAATGCCATCTCGTGTGTACCGACCTCCGAACAGCTCGCAACTAGCCAAAAGCAACTCAAATACATCAAATAATGCCAAAGGAAATAAACCCAATCGAAAAAGGTAGAATCTTTAATCAAAAGCCCAAAATCAACCCAAAAGTCCAACCTGGTCCCGCGCCTTGGAACCCGACAAAACTCAATCTATCAACCCATTCAATTTCGAGTCCAACCATACTTGTTTCACACAAATTCGACTCCAAATCAATATTCAAAACACGAAAATCCGCTTTATGAAGTTTTAGGCAAAACCCCCGAATTTCCTCTTTAAAATCCATAATCTGATTACCAAAAACGAAGGTAAAATCACGAAATATAATCACAAGTGAGTCAAGAATGCTTACCCCAAGTCACATGGTAAAAATTGCTTCAAGAATCGTCTCAATCCGAGCCCCCAATCTCAAAATCTCATAAAATGACCAAACCCTCGAACTTAAAGTTCTTCCCATCCATTTTCGCTTTTGCGAACAAAATCCTGCTTCTGCGAAGTCGCACATGTGGTCCACCCTGTGCTTCTGCAAATAGGCCCAAACTCAGCTGTCATCGCTTCTGTGATAGTTTCCCCTTTTTTGCGGTCGCACTTCTGCGCAAAAATTTCTGCATTTGTGATCCCTCGCCAACAGCCCAATTTCGCTCCTGCGACGAAGTGTCCGCATCTGCGCCTTCGTAGATGCGACGAGAGCTCCGCATTTGCGGACTCCTGCCTAGCAGTGCTCTCCACTTTTGCGCTCATGGTCTCGCTTATGCGACCATCGTACCCGCGCAATACCAGTCGTAGGTGCGGAACACCAGAACCAGTAGCCCAGCCAAAATTTAACTTAGCTCAAAACTTATCCGAACCTCGTCCGAAACTTACCCGAGCCTCTCGGGACTCCATCCGAATATAACAACTAGTCCAATAACATAACGTGAACCTACTCGATGCCTAAAATCACGCATAACAATATCGAAACGACGAATCGCACCTCAAATCAAAATTAATGAACTTTCAACTTTCAACTTCCAAAACTCATGCCGAAACATATCGAATCTACTCGGAATGAACCCAAATTTTGCGCACAAGTCCCAAATGACATAACGAAGCTATTCCAATTTTCGGAACCACAATCCGAATCGGATATCCACAAAGTCAACTTCCGGTTAAACTTATGAACTTTCCAAACCTTCAAATTTCCTACTTTTGCCAACTAGTACCGAATCTTTCTAGGAACATCCAAATGCAAATCCCAGCATACGCCCCAGTCCAAAATCACCATTTGGACCTAACGGGACCATCAAAACACCATTTTGGGGTCAAATTACAAAAGTCAAACTTTGTTAACTTTTCCAACTTATAGCTTCAACGATGAAATTCATTCTTCCAAATCGATTCCAAATAACCTGAAAACTAAAACCGACGATTCAAACAAGTCATAATACATCATACGGAGCTACTCATGCCCTCAAACTACCGAGTGAAGTGCAAATTCTTGAAATGATTGGCCAGGCCATTACATCCTCCCCCACTTAAACATACGTTCGTCCTCGAATGAGTCAAGAGTCATTCCAAAGCCATCAAATTGCCGTGTAACCTTACCACGCACATACCCGGGGGTGATCCCACGTCACCCTATTCCATATAGGCTTGACAACGCAACATAACTGAAGACCATTACTTCAACCTTAGCCCGTAAACCATAAAATCCAATTCGAATATCCGAAATTTCCTATAAGATCTGAATCTCGCATCTACACACTGTATAAGTCTGCACAAGCTGTATTAAGCCTTAACTATCACCCAAGATGCAATCACATGATATACCACATAACTCGAATACTCATAGCAATAATTTCGACCACAATAATTGCTCGAAGCAAACCCGATACGGGTAATAAACCTTGTATCAAACAAAACCTCATTCTAAATCCTCCGTACACTGCCAGTGATGGAAGAAACACGCAGAAACTCATAACCACTTATCAGATCAACAAGCCATGGAGCTCTTTCTCCTTCGACAAGAACTATAACCAATTTCTAAGCCGATCGGTAAAATTATCCTTCCAAATATACCGAAATCAGATCCGATAGCACCATTCTAGGTCCAACGACCTCATCTTCTCACATACAAGCTACTCTACTGACATGCCATACCAATACTACCCAGAGCCACAAACTGTGCAATCTATGCACCAATACGGAACAATTCAAATGTACTCAAACATAGAAAATGACTCCAATGAGAGAACCGTCTTGCAAGCTCAATAAGTACCACCACAACCGCAATGTTACGAACCCATCTTACATAGTAGAACCAAGACACATGAATCTAAAATAAAGGATCATATCCTGACATAACCAGATGCAATGCGTGACCCCGTTCAAACACTGGTCCACATGAAATACCTCAAGCCACAATGCTCAAAATCAATAACCACGCGCAATCAACTATACGACACCCCAATAACTATCTCGCTCAAATCCCGCTACAAGACCCAAGCATAATCGCACCATGTGTGCTTATAACCAACAAATCGCAATCCCCTCGTAGCATAGAGGAGTAACACAAGATCATATCAGAGCACGAATAAGCTCCACTCTAACCGAATGGCACATCCCCCAATAATAGCAGTACGTAGTCGACCAATCCGACCCGGTGTAGAATACACATCTTCATTGGGCCTGCCAAGGGACCCTAAATCAACTCTGACCATCCACAAATAGATAAATAATCCTCCAAAAGTCCACAATGGCTGAATCATAACACATACTATTCTTTAGCTAGCCTTGGCCACATTTTTCATAGTCCACAACCACAAAACAATCTGCTCCTGAGAACTC
Organism: Nicotiana tomentosiformis; assembly: GCF_000390325.3. Taxonomy (NCBI): domain Eukaryota; kingdom Viridiplantae; phylum Streptophyta; class Magnoliopsida; order Solanales; family Solanaceae; genus Nicotiana; species Nicotiana tomentosiformis. The sequence continues at coordinate 17,228,937 of NC_090813.1, read as the reverse complement.
CCAGTCGCCAAATCCATTAAGCACATGAATCACCCTATCTTATCCCAACTCCATCGCCGGAATGTCTAACACATCTCTCATATACAATCATCCCACGAGGAATGCTTCTAAAATTCTTCCGTGCCACATAGCAAAAATCTGAATATCAATAGTCAATCAACCAGGCGAGTACCGCAATATCAATGGAGCATCCGTAAGTCAAACATAATGTGCCTTCTGAAATGCACACCCTTCTCAAGCTTTTCCAAATAGTTATAGCATTCATCTTGTCATCTGAAACCGTCCATGTTGTCCAAAATTCATGACCTTCCCTCCAAATATGAACTGTGACCTTGCACATGCAAAAACCATTCCTACACAACGCACCGCGTCAATCATGCCATCATGTGAAACGTACAAGAATCTCATAATCAACTCTAAGTCCAGCAGAAATACATACCCGATCAGTCAGAAACCTTCCATTTGATCGAATCTAGGAAAAATGACAATACGCAACATGCTCCTCACACTGGTGCTCCTCACATCGGTAGGAAATATCCATCTCAAGCCATGATAGAAACCATAGAGAACTCTTCGAAATCCATTTGCCCATAATCAAACCATCAGAACTGAGTCTCTCTAACTCAACCACACCACGAAAGTCGCCAAACCCAAGAGTATTGACACCAAAACAACTGAAGAGCCTCACCACATCATAAGTACTCAAAGAACCGACCATATTTATTACCTTTTTGATCAAACCTACTACCAAGCTGTACAATTTCTCTAAGCTCCGTACAAATTATCCTCAAGATGACAATCCTCCTCTCCATAATACGATGATCCTCAAACAAAACCCACCCCACGAGATCCTGATAAGCGCAAAACATTATTGATTGCCAATCCCCAGAAATGGCGCCAAAATTTGACGAGCGCAAAACACACACTTAAATATGCTCGCTAGTCGAATATAGTATAGTATAATATCGTATCCACATAGATTGGAGTTAAACAGTATTTTCATAATTTGTAGTTTAATTGCTAGCCAGGAGAATCAACAGTTGAGATTGATGTGATTAAAACTAAAATTAACTAAGAGTCAAAACTATTGACAAATGACAATTGACGCAAGTAATGAGCATAGAAGGTTATCAATGGGAGAAGATATGGTTTTGATATGATAGGTGCAAAACAATTATTTGGGATCTAACTCTAGATAATTCACTTCTAATGTTTAAGTGATTCTCTCGAATTCACTCAATTATTAGTTTACCCGTTTAGTAGAAACTCCTCTCTCGATTAAGTCTCAACCTCACAAGATGAACCAATTTAAGCTTGGTGAAGATATGCAAGAATGCAAAGTGGATTGGTCTTTAGGAGAACCTCTCTAGATTATCCTCATAACTAGGTTTAATCAATGATTCAACTGGCCTTTTGATTACTAAGAAGAATTAATGAACTCATTTAACAAGATAATGCAAAGGTATCAAAAGTTATGCCTCTCTCGATTACATGAACAAGTGAATATAGATGCAATAATTAAATCATCCAAAAATGCTTCAATACATAAAACTAAAGTTATAATCCACAAACAAATATTAATACACCAAATCCATAAAACCCTAAAGAAAACTACTCCATAGACATGGAGTAACTTATCACAAATATAGTTAAAGTATAGAAAAACATAAAACGATCCAAACTCGTGTCTCGAGTGAGGATTAAATGATGAATTCCTTGTGCTTTTTCTTCTCCCCCTCCTCCTCAGCTTTCTTCTGTTGAAGATATGTCAAAAGTCCTCTAAAATAAGGTTTTCCCATGTATATATACCAAGTAGAGTCGGGCCCAAACGAAAACACCATTTTCTATGCGAAATAGGACACTTGATCGGTAAAATTTGCACAGGCGTGCCGCATGGGGCGACACGCCATGCGGGACATTAGTGGGAAAGTCCAGAGAGTTGAAATATGTCAGGAAGCCAGAAAATGTACAAGCGCGGCACGCCACGCGCCGCGCTAGTCTTGGTTTTTCAGAGTTCGACTTTTTCTTGACTTTTTGATTTTCAGACCTGGTTCTCGACTCCCGAACACGATCCTGACTTTATCCCTTGGGCTTTTATTTAGACTTCAAAGCTCCAAATCACTCGAATTCATTTCGTAACATCCACATAGCTCGGAATCCTCTTACAAGGCATAAAACACACAATTAGTAAAACACTAACGATTAAAGCTCAAATTCAATTAAAGTGCAGTAAATTAGAGTGCAATAAGCGACTAAACCACGAGATTATAGCCTACCATCAACACCTCACACTTAAACCATTGCTCATCTTCGAGCAATCAAACTACACTTCATATAGACACGACCTTTTTAAACAACTCTCATAACTCATCATACCAAGAATATCTAAAATAGATTAGATACAATATTGTAACATCTTTACCTCACGATTTGACTCATAAGCACCACGCATTATTTATAACCCGCTCACTTACTCTAACATAGAGGTCAAGCATTACCTTTACTTCATGAATCAAGTGCCCTCACAACAAGAGAGATTAGTTCCACACACAATAAATATTAAGAACAATTAGGAACTCAAGATAGAAAGAATTCACCCACTCTCAGAAATAACATTCATATGCCACAAAAGATAAACCATAGGCTTACCCGTAGTGTACTACTCTACTAATTGAGCTCATCCATTCCAGGATCAAGTAAGACTTTAACTAGCTGTAATGTAGGCTGCGGGACGGGTAGGATACATTTAGATATAAGAGTGACTACACCTCCCTAAGCACTTTTAATACATACAATTAACCATTCAAAACCCCACACTTATGTTCGACCATAACTCCACCTTCACATCAATATACATTAACTCCTTACTTCTTTAAGCACAATTACATCAAGAGTTACGACTATCAAATAAAACTTTTCACAATCATACACTTATTTTTTCTTTCTTTTTCAATTCAAGTGGCTCTTATTTTTCAAAATAGTGCACCTTCTTCCTTATTTCAATAGTTCCACTCAAAAGCCAAACCAACCACCCCACACTTCACCTTTTACAAAGTTCATAACAAATTCAAGTGATCACGAGAGGTAAAAGTTTAAATAGATGGTCAATTCAAAAAATTGGGTAAGGCTTGTAATGTGGTTGCCAAAGAAACATGATTATAGGCTCAAAGGGATTAACTAAGATATATAACATTAGGTAGGTAAAGGCTTATAACTGGCTCAACAAAGAAACGCCTACATCACTTCCAAGACTGAATAAAACTACTATTTCGCTTTGCAAACACACGGGGCAAGTTCTAGACATCAAATGCAATACACATGATAATAATAAACCTCACACACACACATGGCACATAACTCACTCAAGATTGGATCATCAAGACACTCTAGTAAAAGCAGTTAAGCAAAGTTAAGATCATACACTTTAAGGTACTTATACAAGAATCAAAAATCGAGCCTAAGCATCAAAAATAAAGCACTCACTATTCTCAAGGCATAATAAAGTTAAGAGATATTGTCTTCAATTCAAATAATAGCCAAGGTTTCCTACTCTTAACAAAAATAAAAACTAACTATACCCGGTTCAAACAAAACCCTTGGAAAAGAATCGCGGCGCAAAGAAAAACCAAGGGGGAATTATCACACTACCTAACAAAAGAAAATATTTTTGTCTTTTTCTTTCGACTTTAATCCCTCAAGAAACCCGTCGAATGATATCCATCGTTGGGAAAAATTAAAAAATTTCCAATTTTTATAGATTTTCTAATTTTTCTATCTCTAACTACTACAACAAAAACTAAACTAACACATATACATACAACATAAAAAAGCTATCCCCACCCCACACTTTAAGTTGTGGCATTTTCCCATGACACACAATTAAAAAGCAAAAGGTAAAGGGAACTTCTCTGAATATCTAGTCAGGGTCTGTGTCGAAGTCGGGATCCATTCCTCGCCTTCGAACCAATGCACATCCACGCCGACAACTTTTTCTCAGCCTTCTTGGGGTGCACCCCACACTTATCTTCCTTGCTCGGTGCATCCTTTTCTTTCGAACTCTTCACCCTCTACTCAATACTTGCAGTTGGCTTTACCTTTTTGGCCCTCGTTTCTACATTCATCTCGAAAGTTACAGTATCTTCACCCACTCTAAGCATGAGTCTTCTCTCGTGTATATCTATGATTTCTATACCCATTGCTAAGAATGGTCTTCCTAATATGAGAGGGACCTCCTTGTTCTCCTCCATATTTACTACTATAAAGTGTACGGGAAATACAAACTTATCTACCCTAAATAAAACATCTTCCACTATCCCCTCGGGTATTAAAATCGTTTGGTCTGCCAACTGCAAAGATATTGGCACCGACCTTATCTCTCCAATCTCCTTCTCAAGTTTCCTGTAAATAGATAAAGGTATTAGATTAATTGATGCACCAGAATCACATAAAGATTTGTCAAAATTAATAAAGCCTACGGAGCAATGTATAGTAAAACTCTCTGGATCTCCACACTTTTGTGGGAGTTTAATTTGCATGATTTCTATGCAATGCTCTATGAGCTTGACCACCGAGGTCTCTTCTATCTTTCTCTTCTTTATAATGATATCCTTCAATAATTTTGAATAAGCTAGCATTTGTGAGAGCACTTCTGTGAATGACAATTTTACATTAACCTCTTTCAGCATATCTAGAAACCTCTCAAATTGCTTATCCAGCTTTTCTCTATACAGCTTTTGGGGAAAAGGTAAAGCATGCATATGCTCGCTCTCATTAGATTCATCCCTTCTCGAAGTTTCCTCCTCCTTATTTTTGTCACCTTCCTTCTTGTCTTTCTTCTTCTTATCAACTTCATTTTTTGGCTGCTCTCCATTTTATTTTTTAGGTACCGTCTCTTTTTGGATTGGAGCGGGATCTTTCAACATTTGCCCGCTTCTCAAGGTCACAACATTCACTGTTTCTTTGGGATTTCTCTCAGTATCAGCTGGCAAAGTACCTGGGACTCTTTTAGATAATATTGTTGCTATATATCCCACTTGTCTCTTCAAATTTAAAAACCCAGTGACCAATTCTTTGATAGCTGCCCCGTGAGCATCTAACCTCTCATTTGTCTTGACAATGAAGGCCTTTATTAGATCCTCTAGACCAGGCTGAATAGGTTGTTGAGGCTGAAACTGCTGCCTTTGCTAATTTTGGAAGACTAAAGCTCCTTATCCCTAAAATTTGGGGTTGTTTTGTTGTCGTGCATTTGCAGTACCCCAGGTGAACTCCATGAAAAACCGGGGTACTTCTGACCCATTGCATTAAAGTTGTAATTACCCACAACATTCACCTCCTCAGTTGAGGCTTGACACTCATGAGTAGGGTGTCCTCTTCCACAATTATCACATGCTACATGAGGTTCACTCTGTATTGAAGCTAAGGTGAGCCTCCGTATTTCTTTTGCCATTGTATCAAGTTGTGACTATCTCCTCCAGAGTCTTCTTCATCAACGGGCCTCTAGCTGCATTACTCAATATTCTCCGTGAGGCCGGTGTCAATCCATCCCAAAAATCCTGGAGTTGCATCCAGAGTTCACTTCCGCTATGTTGACACTTTCGAACTAATTCCTAAAACCACTCCCAAGCTTCAACCACAGTTTCACTATCTTTCTGGCAGAAGTTATGAATTTCTCTTCTAAACTTTCCCGTCTTAGCTGAGGAGAAATATTTATCAAGAAATTCTCTGGTCATCTCCTCCCACGTTCTAATTGATCCCTGGGGAAAGCTTCTAAGCCACTGCTTTGTATCATCTTTGAGTGTGAAGAGGAATGCCCTTAAGTAAACTGCATCTTGTGACACACCATTGTATTGAAAGGTGTTCATAATCTCCTCGAAGTCCATCAGATGTTTGTTTGGATCTTCGTTCATCTTTCCTTTGAAGACACAACAGTTTTACAGAGTTTGGAGCAACTCTTGCTTCAATTCAAAATTGTTAGCTGTAACTGGAGGTGGTCTAATACTTGATAATCCTTAATTGTAGACCGATCTAGCATAATCATCAAGTGGTCTCCTAGCCCCGGGAGGTATAATTCCGAACTAGTCTGCACCCAAGGGTTGATTATGAGCAATTCTCCGACCCCATCCTCTTCATAGACAAGTTGTGCATTTCGAAGAGCTGCTTTCTCAGTATCTTGTACAGCTTTTTCTCGTTGTTAGGCTGCCTCTCTTGCAACCAAATTCATATTATCATCATCAATTACCATAATTTCTTTGGTTGAGGATTGCCCAACTTTCACTATATTCTTGTGGAGATTTCTTTCCTTCCTTAGTTGTCGCAGTTGTTTCTCGATTTCTGGTTCGTATGGTAGCACTTCCTTCCCAGAAGATCGAGTCATGCACCAATCTAACCTATAGCCTACGTACAGTCAAAGAACACCAACCATAAAAGGGGAAAAATAAAATAAAACAAAATTCTGAATTAGAACTACAAACTATTTCAAACACTATTGATTGCCAATCCCTGGCAATAGCGCCACTTAAAGGGATTAGTATAATATAATATCGTATCCACAGGGATTAGAGTTAAATAGTATTTTTGTAATTTGTAGTTTAATTACTTGCCAGGATAATTAACAGTTAAGATTGATGTGATTAAAACTAAAATTAACTAAGAGTATAAACAATTGACTAATGACAATCGACGCAAGTAATGAGCAAAGAAGGTTATCAATGGGAGAAGATAAGGTTTTGATAGGATAGGTGCAAGATAATTATTTGGGATCTAACTCTAGATAATTCACTTCTAATGTTCAAGTGATTCTCTCGAATTCACTCAATTATTAGTTCAATCATTTAGTAGAAACTCCTCTCTCGATTAAGTCTCAACCCCGCAAGATGAACCAATTTAAGCTCGGCTAAGATATGCAAGAATGCATAGTGGATTGATCTTTAGAAGAACCTCTCTCGATTATCCTCCTAACTAAGTTTAGTCAATGATTCAACTAGCCTCTTTCGATTACTAAGAAGAATTAATGAACTCGTTTAACAAGATAATGCAAAGGTATCAAAAGTTATGTCTCTCTCGATTATATGAATAAGTGAATATAGGTGCAACAATTAAATCATCCAAAAACGCTTCAATACATAAAACTAAAGTTATAATCCACAAACAAATATCAATACACCAAATCCATCAAACCGTAAAGGAAACTACTGCATAGACATGGAGTAATTTATCACAAATATAGTTAAAGTATAAAAAAACATAAAACGATCCAAAGTCGTGTCTTGAGTGAGGATTGAATGATGAATTCCTTGTGCTTTTTCTTCTCCCCCTCCTCCTTAGCTTCCTTCCGTCTTAGATATTTCAAAACTCCTCTAACATAATATTTTCCCATGTATATATACCAAGTAGGGACGGGCCCAAACGAAAACACTTTTCCTATGCGAAATAGGACACTTGCTCTGTAGAATTTGCACAGGCACGCCGCATGGAGCGACGTGCCATGCGGGGCATTAGTGGAAAAGTCTAGAGAGTTGAAATCTGTTAGGCAGCCAGAAAATGTACAGGCGCGACGCACCGCCCCACGTGCCACGCTAGTGTTGTTTTTTTAGAGTACGACTTTTTCTTGACTTTTTGATATCCAGACGTTGGTCTCCTCCCCTGAACGTGATCCCGACTTTATCCCTTGGGCTTTTACTCAGACTTCAAAATTCCAAATCACTCGAATTCATTTCGTAACATCCACATAGCTCGGAATCCTCCAACAAGGCATAAAACACACAATTAGTTCAAAACACTAGCGATTAAAACTCAAACTCAATTAAAGTGCAGTAAAATAGAGTGCAATAAGCGACTATAACACGAGATTATAGCTACCATCAGATCCTAGAATAAAACTACACCGTCCTAAGGCCCATAAGCCGATGTATTCCCTCTCAAGCACCCTACAAGTACCACAATCGAGACACCCACTCTGAAGAGTCATGAACCTGAATCTATTTCCTTTACCTTCCTGATACTGAAATGTAGAATTCATAATGATACATAAATGCCACAAGTCTCGATACCATTCAACTTAAATCTCAGATTCTAGCCATACACAAATATGCAAAATTCTCAATTACTACATAAAAATCTTGAATCCATCAGAACCTTCTCGAGAGTCATCCGCTCTGCACAAATCTCAATTGTACCACCCAAACTGGCCGAACGATCTGTGCCCTATTAGCACAACAACATCTGAAGAAGTAACCCTGCCTTAACGCAACCGAGCAAATTAATACACTGTGCGTACTACATCCGTCACGAATAACAACTCAACTTATTCTATGATTTCCATATACTCATAAAGTGTAACATAAACCGTATACGGAAATTGTTTTACTCGAGTCATCCTTGATCTCAACCTCTGTAAGTCATAACTGATCCACAAGTATGCCTCAAACCACAACCAATACAACACGTAACCATGCAATCAAATCATCGATGGCAGACTCCCCCACTTGGCTCAAAGCCATAGATCAAAACACTCGATAACTCGCAATACCCATACTTTATTACTACCATAATACCATAGGGAGATTCAACTAAATCCTTCATAAGCTCATGTACCACAAACTATCTAATACTTCAAATCATTCGCAAATCTCACATTCATCCTCGTGACGGTCAGGTCAACTATTACAACTGATCCAAACTCAATCCGCACAAATATAACCTACTGGTAGAAAAGAAAGCCTCCTCACAACATCATAAAATCACACATCCGTAGATTACTCCGCAGGTTATAACCCACTTGCTTAGCCTCAAACTGACATCTCTTTATACCCTTTTACAACCACAATCACTATACAATCACTCAATCTTCCTGAGTCGGAACTTATCAATAATACACGAGAATCGAATTCATTCCAAAATTAAGTAACATGAAAGACCCTTCACTACACTCATAACTCGAGACTATACGTCACATCAAGATAGCAATCAAGCATCTGATAGCCGTTTTTTTTACATCTCAAGCAAACTCTTCTCGTTACACTCAATCCATTTGAACACATCCTGCGGTCGCATCATACTCATCATATAGCCATCCAGCCACTCATCGAGTCACAAATTTCACTCATAGGGACGTTACCTGTCACATAAGTCCCAAAAGCATGTGCTCACATAGCCAAAATCCTTGTGCTCAAGCTACAGTCAAAACCCGGCCTCAAGTCCTCCAGACTGGCCCATCATCAGCACACAAAAATCACATCTCGCACCTCATCCATGGAATCACAAGCCGGTGATGCACAGCCGATACCGAGCGCTCACATGCACATACGAATGCATGGAGGGAATTCAAAGAGTTATGTTTCAAGATGAATCAATGTCGCACGATAAGGAAAGAAAGATGGGACGTTTATCCTAAATGCCATGTAGCCTCTCGAAGATACGTATGGACGTCATCATACCGATCCGCAAGACTCTACTGGACACTTGCTTATGACTTGTAGAACCTATGAACCTAGAGCTCTGATACCAACTTGTCATGCCCAAAAATCCACCTAGTTATGATGGCACCTAACCCAACCCGTCAGATAAGTCAATTAATAAATATCCAATTTAAGTGAGATTTATTATGAAAATAAATAATAATAAAACTTCTTTTATCAAGAATTCTCAAGGACTGGTAGTACTATTCATGAATGTTTAAGATTTAAAATTTATAAAGCTGGTATGAAATAAAGTACATCATCTGTTTGGAATATACATGAACATATTAAAACTCTAAAGCTACCAAGATTAAGTGGCAGCTATGACCGGCACGCAGGTACATCTTCAGATCCAACTCCCGCCATACGTAGCTACATCAGCATCCAACATTTGCACGCAAGGTGTAGAAGTGTATTATGAGTACAACCGACTCCATATACTCAATAAGTAACGAACCTAACCTTATGTTGAATGTAGTGACTAGCTGGGACAAGGGTCAGAGTCTAACTCCAATAACCAGCAACAGTTCATAACAATAAAATAAAGATGGTACAAGAAATAACTCAGCTCGTGCATAGTTACGAAAAAAATAGGCATGCTTTTCAAGATACATTAGATCCCAAATACCAAAAATCCCAAAATACATGAGTAAGTTTGAAAACCATAATTGTTTCCCAAAAACCTTTTAACAATAAATAAGATGTTTCAGTTTCAGATAGCATGGGGAAAGTACATCTCTATACATATATGTAAATATACAGGTGAAATCATGAGTGTCACCAAAACCGGATAGGAAAAAGAAATACATCTCTATGCATGTATCTCAAGTACGCATGTCAATGCAATGTATCTTAGAGATGAACGCATGTCACTACAACAAAAATGACTTTTAGTGGTAATTAATTAGCGGCAATAACCTAATGGCTGGTAAATAATTCCAAAAATCCAAATACTTGTGGCAACTGCGAATTAGCCGATATTGGTTACCTTTGTACTGGCGATAAATATGAAAAACCACCAAAAGACATTTCTTGAAAGCTGACAGTATTATTTTAGCTTTCCCTCCGGGTTTTTTCACTAAAATCACCTATTCCCTCCATTTCTAATCAACAACTAAGTTCAAAAATTTGGAAAATATTTCAAAAATACAAATGAAGTTTATCATCGCCGCTGCCCTCTTCTCGTTATAGTTGGCCACCATCCCAAAGTAACTTTTTGCTGCCATCGTGCCTTCTCTGTCTCACCGTCGATGGTCACCATCCATCCCTAGGTAAAGACTCTCATCGCCGCTGCTCAGTCGCCGTTAACTAACTCTTCTCTATTTCACCATTGCCGCCACCATCTCACGGTAAGACAACTTATCTTCATTTTGGCTTTGTTGAGTTGATTAGGATTGTCTAGTAAGCATGAAGAAGATGGTGATTGTTCTCCCACATACCCAATATCTTATTTTTACAATCAACCCTAATATTTTAACTGTAAATTATCGAGGGTAATTGGATACCTCCTTATTACTTGCAGTGGGTTATTAATTGAAGATTAGAGAACTAGGAATATGAATTTGGAGAGAGGGACGAGAGAATAGAAAGAAAAAGTATTTCTGTTAAAGGGGATCTTTATAGTGAATCCTCTGGACATGAAGTATATTATGAAACATATAGGATTATCTTATAAACATGGTATGCCTATTCTTTCCATTTAAGAGAATTTGGTCTCACCTTTCTTTAGATGTATGATTGGTATTGCGGTTTTACTGGGGTTTATCATGAATGAAAGTTGTGAAAAGAGAATTAGGTGTAAGTTGATATTAATTCTCGTAAGTAGATACAAATTTAGATTAGTTCTGCTTTAACTTGGAATAAGAATCGAAAAATGAGGGAGACTACACGATGGAGATATGAGCAGATTCTTTCAAAGTGTGGTAAACTTGGCTGACCAATATTATATCCTCCAAATATTTGAAAAAAAATTAACTCTCCATTCAAGCAAAAGTTTGATAGGTGTCTATGAAGTAGTGATACTGTTGCAGCATAATAGAAGGAGGAAACAAGAAAAGAAATATCACAAAGAGAGTTGCTTAGAACAATATCATATTAAAAGCACGCAGAGATTGAAGAAAAGGGGATAGAGTACAACACAACTCACATCTATTTATTATCTGCTTCTTTCTCTACTTAAATCACTTAGTTTTTTTATATTTTAAATTGGAATTAAATCTTAATACATACTTTTTAGTTGATTTTCCGGATTTCATGTAACTAGGCCTAACGATACAAATATTAGTGTACATATAGCAAAATACGCTAAAGTAAGTTGCCGCGCAACACCCATAAATTATTTATGAAGGTGTTCCATCTACATATGAAAAGATGAAGAGAATGATCATTCATGATACACTCAATATTAATCTACACATAGTATTATTTTTTATACGGATATACTACCCTCCTCTTGTCTAGGATATAGAGGCTCGAGGCAGGACATACATACTGCTTTGGGAAAGCTTTCATTAAAGGTTGGATGGAACCATTATGATACAATCAGGGTAACTTTCTTGTATCTTGTTTTTGACCTACCCTACATTCATTCTCTCTAGTTAGTTGTGGTATTACTTCACATTTGGAATCAATAGGACAACATATAGCAGTTGTAGTTATTTCTTGTTAAATAACGTCTTTTATTTCATTTTCATGTATTGTTTACCAATATAAAAATTGAATTTTCTGCTCCTAGTATCACCTGTAGTTCCTTTTCTTTGTGATTAGCCCTTATTCATGTAACAATAAGCTCCGGCTCCTTTTTCTGTAATTTTTATGAGGTGAGTTTACATACTTGTTCCTACAATTAGAATTGAAGTCTTAATTTTTTGTTAGAATATCTGAATATCGATGGTGGCTTCTCCCTTATTTTTGATAACCACATGATCTTGAGAATAAGAAAGCTCAAGACACATATGAGAGGAGAAGGCAGTTAGCAAACAAGTAGTACAAGTGCCGAGGATGCCATTTCAAAGTAACAATTTCTTTTTCGTTTCATATTTGAATGTATATTCTGCTAATCGTTCTTGAAATTGTTGAGAACTCATAGGAAGCAAATAGTATGAACTACGAAAAATAGGTTCTTTGTGTTGCTTGTAATTGCTAACTTATGTTTAGAAAAGATAAAAATCAATGTATTGTTAGTGGTCTTATATCTCTTCATGCTAGTCTTAACGATTACAAGTTAATCTATCTTTTTGTTTGCTTGACTAGTTCCTTGATTGAACCATTACTATTGTCCTTGGATATGTCATATAATATCTTGGTCATGACTTTCAATCTTTACTATTAGTCCATTTTTTTTAAACTACCTTGTGTAAGAAGATTCTTGTTTTAATTTGGTTGAAATTACAATACTTGAACTGCCAAATATTGTTGTTTGGTTACCAACTGGTTTGAGGCATTAGGGACTATAAAAATGACATCTTACGAGATTTGGCAATCCTAATTCCAAAGATAGTTATCAAACCTTAAGTATGTAGATTATTTTGAACGAGAAAATATTGAGGCTTCTCTTACACATCTAAACTTTAATACCTTGATAGTACTCCAGCACCTTCACCACCAAAAGGGACCATCAACAACATTTCTCTAGATCTACTATTAGAAATTCTTTCTAGCATCTTTTGTAAAACCTTGAGTCTTAATCAAGTGAGAACCACCTAATTCTTTTTGCAGGTCCTATGAACTTGATATTGAGAAAAGAATTTGAAGGTTCTTATAAGAAAAGAGATAGAGGTACAAAAAATCGATTTCTTTTTCCAGTGAACTTCAGGAAATGCGTGTTCCTATTCCTATTAATAAGGACTTAATTCATTTTGCGTTTAGCTGTATTGCGATGATTTTTAGGAAAAAAATTTTATATTTATTTTCATCATTAAGTTTACTAGGTGTGAATTATGTGGATATAACACGGAAGTGTAAGAAGAGATTACTATGTATATTAGCATTTTATCTGTAAATATTTGTCACGATCCAATTTCACCTATAGGTCGTGATGGCGTCCAATATTACAGCTAGACAAGCCAACAAATAAATTAAACATATATCAATTATTTTCAGAAAATTTTCTAAGTAATTTTATTCTTTTACTAGCAATATTAAAGAAAATATAAAAGATACCGATTAGTTTAAATTCCCAAAAATAATATCAATATGTGTGCCAAGACTTGGTGTCACGAGTGTATGAACATCTATTAGATTTTACAAAACTACAAATAATGTCTGAAATGACAGACATGATGTAAATATAAGAAAAGACACTGGTAGCCGCAGAACGGCTCAGAAAGGCAGTTCACCACTACGCCCCTAGATAACGTGGGTGTAAGACGATATGTCATCCACTAGTACTTGTCTCAGGTCCTACACAAAAAGTGCAGCAAGTGTAGTATGAGTACATAAACAACGTGTACCTAGTAAGTATCAAGCCTAATCTCGAAGTGGTAGAGACGAGATGGCCGACTTTGACACTCACTATGGGTCAATAATTATAATTGAAATAAAACTAAAATATCTAAATCAGCATGATTGACAGAATATAACAATAATTTATTTAACCAGCAGAAGTAATTAAATTCCTTCAATTCCAATAAATTTTTAATTTATCAATTAATCTCATTTACAGGAATAACAATCATTCCTTAGCAAGCAGGGATAATAATTCTTTATATTCCAGAGATTTCCAATTTATTAATTAGCTTCACAAGCTGCAATAAACTATCAAAGTATCGTGTAATTATTATTATTAAGTACGATTTTTGCTGAGGTCGTACGACCCGATCCAGAGTGTCGTGTACACTGCCGAGGGACGTGTGACACGATCTATAGATGCATCTATCATGCCGAGGCGTTCGGCCCGCTCCACAAGAAAGGAGGACATTTTCTTATGTACCTCTGGAATGAGAGTATATTTATTATAAGATAAATTCAGGAGGAAGAACAATTTCTCTTAACAATTAATTAATTTAAATAGAAAATCAAGTATATGAGATTTTCATCCTTTAATATTTTTATCTAACAATCCACTATATATATATATATATATATATATATATATAATTATAAAATAAATTCAGGAGGAAGAACAATTTCTCTTAACAATTAATTAATTTAAATAGAAAATCAAGTATATGAGATTTTCATCTTTTAATATTTTTATCTAACAATTCACTATATATATATATATATATCAAATAATATTAATTAAACAAAGAATACAATTTATACAAGTAATTCATGCTTTGAGTCCTAAACTACCCGGATTTAGTATTAATAATAGCTACGCTCAGACTCTCTTCACCTCGTGCGTACGTAGCCCCCACAATTAGCAACAATTATTACTTTAATTACCTATGGGGTAATTTTCCCCTCACAAGATTAGACAAGAGACTTACCTCAATTTGCTCCAATCTAATCCACTAATAGACCCTTTCTTCGATTATCCAATTCTGTTTGGCTCGAATCTAGCCAAAATAATTCGATACAATCACTAAATATTATAGGAATCAATTCCATAAGAAAATACTATATTTTCAATAAAAATTCGAAATTAATTAAAATTTCGTCTATGGGGCCCACGTCTCGGAATCCGGCGAAAGTTACGAAATCTGACAACTCATTCAATTACGAGTCCAACCATACTAGTTTCACTCAAATCCGACTCCGAATCGATACCGAAATTTCGAAAATTCATTTTTATGAGATTTCAAAATTTTCCCAAATTTCAATCTCAAAACACTAATTAAATGGTGAAAACAATGATATATTTGTGTATATAGACCAAATCCGAATTAGAATCACTTATCCCAATGTTTTTCCTTGAAAATCTATCCAAAATCGCCTCTGCTCAATCTCCAATTTGTTAAAAATGGCGAATGTGATGAATGCCCTCTTTTATAAAACTGCCCAGGCAGTCTTCGGAATTGGGTCTCGAACTGGGCCTCGATCATGGCCTTCGAGCCTAGCCCTCGATCGTGGCTTAGATCATAGGATCGAGCCTGGACCTTGGTCATGGCCTCGATTATGGCATCGAACCTGGTCCTTCGATCATGGCCTCGATCCTGGCATCAAGCCTGAGCCTTCAATCATGGCCCTCGAGCTGGGCTCGATATCTGGGCTCGATCCTGAGCCTCGTCCCTAGCTTCGACCCTGGGCTCGATATCTGGGCTCGATCACAGCCCAGAATATTCAGCAGAAGAGAAAAATTGTAGCAGCTTTTTAAGTCCAATGTTTGATCCGTTAACCATCCGAAACGCACCCGAGGCCCTCGGGACCTCAACCAAATATACCAACAAGTGCTAAAACATCATACGAACTTATTTGAAACCTCAAATCACATAAAACGACGCTAAAATCACGAATCATGTTCCAATTGAAGCTTAATGAAACTTAGAATTTTCAACTTCTACATTCGATGTCGAAACCTATCAAATCAAGTCCGATTGACCTCAAATTTTGCACACAAGTCATAAATGACATAACAGAGTTGTGAAAATTTTCAGAATTGGATTCCGACCCCGATATCAAAAAGTCAACTCCCCGGTCAAACTTCCAAGTTTAAATTCTTGTTTTAGCCATTTCAAGCCTAATTCAACTACGGACTTCCAAATAAAATTTCGAACACGCTCCTAAGTCCAAAATCACCATACGGAGCTATTGGAACCGTCAAATCCTGATTCTGGTATCGTTTTCTTAAAATATTGATCGAAGTCAAACTTGGCCCTTTTAAGGCTAAGTTAAGGAATCAAGTGTTCTGGTTTCAACCCAAACACTTCCACATCCTGAACCAACCATCCCTGCAAGTCATAAATTATTAAATGTACATATGAAAAGTTTTATTTTAGAAAACGGTGTTCTAAAAGTCAAAATGACCGGTTGGGTCATTACAATATTTGTGTGACGCAATCTTTGGTCTCTAACTTCGTTTGCCTGTTTAATAGCAAACAGAGGAGTAGAATCTTGAAAATGGAGTAAAAATATCACTTTTGCATCATTGTCAAGTCTTTGGATTTTGCATATTTCTCCAGGCTTCCTTCTTTTTTCTAAAAAGAAATGTGAATATATCCATTCTAGTGGGCAAAAACAGTAAGTGCTCCACATGTGTGCTATCTACTTGTTGGACTGCTATTGTTAAGTACAAATAGACTTGAGAAATCTGTAATCCTAATGAAAAACATTGGGACCTTTTAAAACACGCTTGTGTAAGTTTGTTTGGCAATTATTCATTTAAATGTATTTGTGAAGTTGATTCTGAGGTTATGCTACTTTGAGATCTTCAAGTGCGGATCTATTTTCTGAGGAAAAACCATTAACAACAAACTTCTTGTACACTTGATTTTGATGAGATTTTGTAGTAGCAATTCCTTGATACGCTAGTATATATGCATGTAATGATGTAAACATCACGTAGTAATTTTACTGACTATTAATGAACTTTATATGTGGTTATTAATTTATATTTATTTTCTTTGTTATTTCAGGTCATACATTATTATGATCAAAATCTTCGCTCATGGCATATTATATTATGATCAAGAGTTGGAGAATCTTTCTGTCGCTTATTGTATATAGCTACTTGATAAAATAACTTATTAGATGCAAAATAACACTAGTTATTAGATTTGAATAGGTTAGCATTTTGTTATGTTTTTGACACTTCCAATTTATGGTTTAGTAATTTTGGTTGCTGCGGCCGGGTTAATGAAGTGCATTGAAATCTTTGAAGAGAATATTCATTTTTAAGGTTAATAAGAATACCAGGCATTAACTAACAATAATGAAAAAAATCTTTCTTAATAGTTAGTGGCAATAAGAAAAGTTTGTAAAAGTTTTTCTTATAGCAATTAAATGAACTTTTATGGACAATAACAAAAGCTATTAAATAAATGAATAAAGTGGATTTCAAGTATATCTTTATATTTGCTGCCAAAAAGGGTTCTTTTTACCGGTTATTAAACTTACTTTTAGCGGTAATAATAAAAGCTGCAAAACGTAGGGCTTATGGAATTTTGATGAGTTTTAGTGTCCATTATAATTGCAGTAGTATTTGCCGCTAAAACTAAAGGACTTTTACCGGCCATAACATGGCCCTTTACCAGCATTTAGACAAATGGCCGCTAAAGCCTTTACCGACGCCAGCTTCAACGACTAATAACTAATTGCCGATAAATATTTTTGCGTAACTAATTGCCGATAAATATTTTTGCGGCCATTTCTATTGCCGCTATAAAGCATTTTAATTCCCGCTAAAAACCTTTTTTTGTTATAGTGTGTACTCACACTCTCAGAGTACTCAATCTCACTGTCTCATACTTTTCACTCATTATGCTCAATCACTCGATACACTCAGTCACTCAATACTATATATGGCCAATCCAGCCGAGGGAAGATCCATCCCAAATATTTAAATCGACTGACAGTCAGTCACTCAATACTGTATAAGGCCAATCCAGCCCGGAGAAGATCCATCCTCGAATATAAATGATTCGGGCAAGATCCATGCCCAGGGAAGATCCATCCCTCAATATAATTCAACTGCTCTCACTGGAGGTGTGTACAAACTCCGGAGGGGCTCCTTCAGTCCAAGCGCTATAATAAGCCAAATTCAGGCATAAATCAATAAAAATATATTGCGGCGTGTAGCCTGATCCCATAATATCACTCACAATCAGGCCCTCGGCCTTACTCAGTCATCAATCTCTCCAGCCTCTCGGGCTCACAATGCCATAAAACTAGCCAAAAAAGATGATATGATGTGTCAATAAATAGAAACAGAGACTGAGATATGATATGAAATGAATGAACATGACTGAGTATGAAATTGCAATGTAAGCAAATAACTCAACAACAGAAATGACCTCAGTGGGTCCCAACATAATGAACATGTAGCCTAGACATGGTTTCTAACGTGTATCACAACTCAATAGCTCTAGTACGTAGAGATTTCATGGCTACAGATTAGATCGGGTAACTACACAGTACCACAGAAATAACGGTGTTGCAATTCACATGGTTCACGCCCACGCGTCTGTCACCTAGCATGTGCGTCACCTCAACATCCAAACACATAACACGTATATTTAGGGTTCATACACTCAGCACCAAGTTTAGAAGTGTTACTTACCTCGAACAAGCCGAATCCATTGCCGAGCAAGCCAACGATGCTTTAAAAATGCCATCTCGCACGTACCGACCTCCGAATGACTCGAAACTAGCCAAAAATAACTCAAATACATCAAATAATGCCAAACGAAACAAACCCAATCGATAAAGGTCGAATCTTTAATAAAAAGTCCAAAATCAACCCAAAAGTCCAACCCGGGCTAGCACCTCAGAACCCGACAAAACTCACAAAATCCGATAATTTATTCAATTTCGAGTCCAACCATACTAATTTTACTCAAATCCGAATCCGTATCGATATTTAAAACTCGAAAATTTGCTTTATGAAGTTTTAGGCAAAACCCTCCAATTTCCTCTTTCAAATCCATAATCTGATTACCAAAAACGAAAATAAAATCATGAAATATAATCACAAGTGAGTCAAAAATACTTACCCCAAGTCACATGGTAAAAATGATTTCAGGAATCATCTCAATCCGATCCCCTAATCTCAAAATATGATAAAATGACCAAACCCTCGAACTTAAAGCTTTTGCCCAATCATTTTCGCTTTTGCGAACAAAATCCCTCTTCTGCAGACTCGCACATGCGGTCCACCCTCCGCTTCTACGAACAAGACCAAACTCAGCTTCCATCACTTTTGCGATCGTTTACACGCTTCCGCGGTCGTGCTTCTGTACAAATATTTCCGCATTTGTGATCCCTCGCCAACAGCCCAACTCTGCTCCTGCGACGAAGTGTCCACATCTGCGTCTGCGCAGATGCAACGAGAGCCCTGCATTTGCGGACTCCTGCCTAGTTGTGCTCTCCACTTCTGCGCTCATGGGATCGCTTCTGCGACCATCGCACTCGCACAATACCAGTCGCAGGTGCGGAATACCAGAACCAGTAGCCCAACCAAAATTTAACTTGTCCAAAACTTATCTGAACCTCGTCCGAAACTTACCCGACTCTCTCGGGACCCCATCCGAATCTACCAACTAGTCCATTAACATAACACGAACCTACTCGATGCCTCAAATCAGGCATAACAATATTGAAACGTTGAATCGCACCTCGAATCAAAATTAATGAACTCTGACATTTCAACTTTCACAGCTCGCGCCGAAACATATCGAATCTAGTCGGAATGAATTCAAATTTTACACATAAGTCCTAAATGACATAACGAAGCTATTCCAATTTTCGGATCCACAATCTGAATTCGATATCCACAAAGTTAACTTCCGGTCAAACTTATAAACTTTTCAAACCTTCAAATTTCCAACTTTCGCCAATTAGTGCCGAATCCTTCTAGGAACATCCAAATACAAATTCGGGCATACGTCCAAGTCCAAAATCACCATCCGGACCTAACGTGACCATCAAAACTCCGTTCCAGGGTCAAATTCACAAAAGTCAAATATAGTCAACTCTTCCAACTTAAAGCTTCAACGATAAAATTCATTCTTCCAAATCGATTATGAATAACCTGAAAATCAAAATCGACGATTCACATAAGTCATGATACATCATATGGAACTACTCATGCCCTCAAACTATCGAGCGAAATTCAAATGCTCGAAACGATCGGTCGGGTCGTTGCACTCCTGCACCCCATGTGAATCTAAGTGAAAGTATTTTGTTCTTACCTACCTATGAACTTTCTCTCTCACCACGTCGTAAAGTATCTAGAAGTCCTTTTTAGTATATATATTCTAAATAAATCCTGATTGAAAGAAGCAAAATCTATTCTGAGTTTCGTCTTAATCCATTCATCTGCTACATATTGTTGGAATAGTCTTCCTGAATGTACGATTATATTTTCATCATTTCTTATTTTGAGTTGTTAACAATAGTATTTATGACAAGAAATAATGTCTTTTTTTCGTTTGCCTTTTTATATGACTTTATCTTCAACGTCAAGGAATCCATCAATTGAAGTCATATAAATTACACTTGGAAACTGTTCGTATTCACAGTATATTTGTGTTCTAGAAGAGGCAATTGAAGGCTTAATTTTTTGAATACCATAATGCTGACCATTTTGACCATAAGGGAACAACAATAAATATTGCAGTGGGTCTTAACAACCATAATAATATTTTATCAGCTGGTTTTTATCACTTTTTGTGTATATTTGGATATGTGGCATAGGAATACAGTTATTGGTATCTTATTCTAAATATCTTCCTATAACTTGTTGAGTTTCAGTAATAACTACGCACAATAAAATTTTTTTTAACTCATTCTCATGAAGATGCATCACTTCGTCCCAAAATCCAAAAAGCAACTTAGCTTTGGAGAGTTCCAGAATATGGACGGCTCGCGTTCACTTTGCGATTTAATGAATGTCGTGATGATATAAATTCAACGAATAAAATAGAATCATTCACAAATTCAAAAGACACAAAGAAAACAACTTATACTAAGGTTCCTCTTCAGTATTCTGTATCTCCATAATTTTAATGTAACTCCTTCCTTACCTTATCTTATAAAAAAAAAAAAAGATTATAACCCAAATCCTGAATCTCTCGGCATGTAAATTTGAACAACTTCAACTATGAATCCACTTCAGTTGGAACATTTGATGTAGCGTAAGATGTCGTGATGGCACGTAGTGTTAAGAACTAGGTAAGCCTAACACTTACTGAATTAATGGCAACTCAACCTAACAACTACTAAATATGAAACAAAAAGTTTCATTACAAAGCCAACAATCCCAAAACCGATAGTACAAGTCATAAGCTTTATCGAGTTTACTAGAATAGTCTTCTAAGTACAACTGTTCCGGAAAAGGAATAGACAGTAAAAGTACAACATCAAAAGGTGACTCCGAGGCATGCGAACGTGACGACAAGTTTACCTTGAGTCTCCACAGCAGATCCGAGCAGCTAGCTAGTGATCAACCAACTCCGAAGTACCTGGATCTGCACAAAAATATGAAGAAGCGTAGCATGAGTACACCATAGCGATACCCAATAAGTATGAAGACTAACCTCGGTGGAGTAGTGATGATGGACAGTCAAGATACCTACTGGACTAAACAACCTGAACAAGTATAAATGTGAACTAGCAGAGGACAATATCAATATAGATCTACGCATGATAACAATAACGAAACAATGCTCGTAATAGGAAACTAAGAGCAATAATTTAAAACATGGAACAAACAGGTAATAACGTTATAGAGTAAGCTGAACACAGTTTAAGTCCGGTGAAACCAAATAAAGAAAATCAAGTAACAACTCAATAAGAATAATCGCTTTCACACCATATTTATTCAAGAATTTTCACGAGGTGCCAAACCTCATAATCACAAACCACGGGTCCCAATTCGTGAACCCAAATTACTTGGTATCTTGTGCCCACATTACAATTCATAACTGCACGGATGACTCACGTGCCAAGAGAGTAACAATATCTAATATCAGCACGGATCACTCACATGCCAACAATAACAATGACTCATGACCGCACGGACAACTCACGTACTAATGGAACAACTCTCCCAGAGAAGGCAAGTAGATGAGAGTACATGTAAATGGTCAATAACATCATGATTCATCTTCTTAAACCGATATGGGTGGTTAATTACGTGTATGCTTGTGCAAGTGCCCTATCACAAATCAAGTCAACAAGTAAGAGTAGAGACAATGAATGACACATAAGAAATGATCACCAAGGTAGGCACTCCACGTGCTCAATAATAAAGTAAATGCCCGCTTTGTCTCGCCACACGCGCATAATAATATTTTCACCTTGTCTCGCCACATGTGCAAACCCACATATATATCCCACCTTGTCATGCTACATGTGTAAATATCAATACTAAGTACAGCACGGACAACTCAAGTTCGAATACCCCGATAATCCTCTCAACAATACCTCGTGTGCCAAAATATAACAACACAATAAAATGACTTTCACAACATGTGTCCATATGCCACAACATTTCTTCAAAACAGTTTCAATACCATAACCACGCATAGCCCTCGACTCAACAACACTGGGTCGACAGTAGCAACAACAACAATAACACGAGAGTACGTCAAGTAAATCAACACAAGAACTCCATAACACAAAGAAACGGAAGAACGAGCTCAAAAAGAAAGACACAACATGGAATAATGGTCTCAACAAGAATAACTCAACAAGGGAGAGAAAATGTGTATCAATGATTTCACAAAGTATAATTTAATGATAAGAGAGATAATATGAATCAATGACCCCAAATAAGAATACATCAACAATGAAAGGGATGGCAAAACTTCAATTAAGGCTAAGCAATTATGGAAGAAATAATAATAACTTCAATTAAGGTTAAGCAACTATGAAAGAAATAATAATAACTTCAATTAAGGTTAAGCAATTTTGGGAAAGACAACAAGGCAATAAAGAGGCAACAACTTCAATTAAGGCACATAAGAGTTTAATTGGCAACAAGGGTAGAACATGAATCAATCAATTTCAAATAAGACATGTAAGGGTGAATTTAGTAAATGGAGGATTTAACATGCTAAAACAACTTCACATCTAATGCACATAAGAACCTAAGAGCCCTAAACAGTCAAATTTCTACAAATAAGCCCGAGTACGTACTCGTCACCTCGCGTACACGGCCTTCACATGACACAATTAGCATAAATGACTCAAATCCTAAGGGGTAGTTCCCCCCCCCCCCCCACAAAGTTAGGCAGGAAACTTACCTCAAAGAAGCTAGACCGATACTCAAAAATGACCTTCTCAAATGAAACAACTTCCGGACGGCTCAAATCTAGCCAAAATAACTTCAAATTATAAACAAAACTCATAGGAAAAAATTCTGGATAATAAAGTTTCGATCTTTAATTAAAACTAAAAAATCAACCCAAAAGTCAACCACTGGGCCCGCACCTCGGAATCCGATAAAATTCATAAAACCCGAACACCCATTCCGATACAAGTCCAATCATACCAAAATTATCAAATTCCGATATCGAATCGCCCTTCAAATCCTCATTTAATATTTTTGAAAGAGTTTATAAAATTCCCATTTTCTTCCATTCAATTCACTAATTTAATGATAAAAATAATTATGCAATCATGAAATATAATCAAATTAGGATAAAGAACACTTATCCTAAGGAATTTCTTGAAAAACTCACGAAATATCGCTCAAATCCGAGGTCCCTAGTTCAAAATATGCTAAAATACCCGAAACCTTCGAAATAGAATACTTAAAGGTCTGTTCCGGGGGTAACCTTCACGATCGTGGTCAAAACCACACGATCGTGATTACAAAAATTTCCAGGACAGTTTTACTCTATGGGATCGCGGCCATTTCCCCGTGATCGCGGTGAATAAACTTCTATTTACTCTCCCCAAACTCTTCCAGACAGCCTGTAGTGTATCAGCCATTACTTTTTGTACAAAACTCCAAAGGACAAACGATTTGATTTTCTGAAAATTAGACACAAAGGGCTACAACTTTTCCTTTTTTTGGATCATCTCCAAATTCCTTATAGATTCCAAGATATAAGCTTCCAAAGTTGGGTCAATGACAACAGAATGTTTCCTCTAGGCGATCGTAAAAAGCCTTCCGTGATCGTGATTCACATGCTCATTTTCTCCATTTTACTCTTCACGATCGCGACCAATTCTACGCGAGCAAAAACTAGCAACTAAAAATAACATAGAAATGGTCCTAAACCACCCCGAAACTCACCCGAGCCCCTCGGGACCCCATCCTAACATACCAATAAGTCCCATAACATAACGCGGACCTACTCGAGACCTAAAATTACATCAAGCAATATCATAACTACGAGTCGTACCTCAAATCGAACTAAATGAACTTATGAACTTTCAACTTCTATGACTCGCACCGAATCATATCAAATCAACTCGGAATGATGTTAAATTTTGTATGTAAGTCCCAAATGACATAACAAAGCTATTTCAACTCTGGAATCACAATCTAAACCTGATATCAATAAATTGAACTCTCGGTCAAACCTCTCAACCTTCTACACCTTCAACTTTTCAACTTTTGCCAAAATACACCAAATCAACTACGAACCTCCAAATCTAAATTCGAAGATACCCCTAAGTCCAAAATCATTATACGAAGCTATTGGAATCATCAAAACACCATTCTGTACCGTCTACACAAAAGTCAAACTACAATCAACTTTTTTCACTTAAGCATCTAAAACAAGAATTGCTCTCCAAATCAATCCCAAATCATCCGAAAACCGAACTCGACCACACACGCAAGTCATAATACATGATACAAAGCTGCTCGAGGCCTTAAACCACCGAACGAAATGCTAATTCTTAAAATAACTGGTCGGGTCATTATATTCTCCCCTCTTAAACAAACGTCCATCCTCGAATGTGCCAAGAACTGTCCCGAGTAGAGGTGCTTACCGGGCGGATTAGGCGGATTATTACGCTTAATGATTAGGCTTATCGGTTATCGGATTAAAAATGTAGTAATCTGCTAGCCATCCAATAAGATAACGGACAGATTGGTATCTGATTAACGATTAACGGGCGGATTGGTATCTGATTAATGATTAACGGGCGGTTATCAGGCGGTTTATCAGCTAAATCAAATAGAAATTTTTTGAACCCTAGTTCTTTTTGTTGCATAGCTAAGAATATTTTCCTGTAAGTTGTCAGATTTTAATTACTACTGCTATATTAAAAAACTTAAAAGGAAGTTCCTTTTATCCATTACTCTTCAGGACAACCGTACAATCAAGGAATATGTATACCAACAATAGAAGAAGAAAGAAGAGATGCACGTCACTTCTTAACATACATTATTTTGAGTACATGGATTTCAATATATTGTAAACAAAACATATTTCGACTGCAAATGAAAGGGGAAACAATAGTTGGTAATTCAAGAAAGAGTACCTTGAAGTTCCCAAAAGTACCTTAGGGTTTCAAAAATTACTTTATATACATAGGGGTAAAAATATAAATATAATTTTTTTTAATGGATTAACGGTTTATCCGTTAATTATAAAATCTCAATTTGTTCATCAACCGTTACCCCGAAAATCCAATACCAATAAGCCAATAAGTAATTTTTTCGATTCAGTTAATGATTACGGTTTGATTTTGAATAGTCCTAGTCTCGAGGTCATCAAATCACTGATTGTACTCACCACACATTACTCGCGGGTGATCCCATGTCACCCTAATCGATATAAGCCCGACAAGACCATCTCAATGGAACATTATTTCTTCCATCCACACTGATAAACCTTATAATCAAACTTCTTACCATCTAATCATTTCCAAAAGAAATTGTTTCCCACATCAACACATGATATCAACCCCAACCAGCTGTAACAAATCGTGCCTACACCCACACGGTACAACCACGCAACGTAATACATCACACATATGCCCATAATAATAACTTTGGCCATAATAGCTGCCCATAATTAACTACAGCACCAGCAATTAAACTCATCTCAGTTTACGCCTCGTTCCAGACCTTCACAATACTGACAATGATGTAAGAACATGAATACCTCATAATTATTCACCTGATTCATCCAGTCACATTTAACGCCACCCGGGTACATACATCGTAAGCTAAAACTCACTAATTATGCAAAGAGAAACACATGAAAAAACTATCAAACAAGTCTGACAGACACAACTCCCTATCAGTACCATACTACGAATCAATTTCACAAGGGAGAATTAAAAAACATGAATTAAACACAAGGATCTCATCCTGATATTACTTCCACCATGGTACGTAGCCTGGTTTAAACATATCAAACCTCATGAAAATGTGAGGACCCCATCCTCAGCTCTGAATCATAAGTAGTATACTCATCATACCAATCGAAAACTTCCACTAATTCAATTCCGCTAACAAAATTACAACACATACTGAACTCCCACACCGGTAGAGCATCTAAATCACAAATTATAGCCCAACCATCCAAAAATCATATCAGAACTTACCGTAATGAGTAATAGAAAGTCACTTCTAATATCATAGCTCTCAATAATGAACAAAACAAAATGATAGACACATGCTACCACTATAGAATATCCCAACAAGGATAAACACATAAGTAGAGAACAAAATTATGAAACTCACCTATACGTGAAGCAAGATAAGAGGACTCACCCGATAAGCAGAACTAAATTAAAATACGAATAATGCTCCTCTATAACAAATCGAAACCATACCTGTAACTACATCATCAGGTGCAGTGGTCTCAGCCCCACCATAGAAAGCATATCAACAGGTCGGGCCTCCCCTCTTGGGCACCCTCTACCCGCCTGAATACCCCGCTGCGACATATCTATCCGGAGTCTGGGACAATCTCTCACCATGTGGTTGGTATCTCCACGCTCAAAGCAACCCCTCCGCTGGCGTGGCTGCAGAAGCTGTCCGGTACGGGATCTCTGAGACCCATGGATATCTGAAGCACCGCGCGAAGCCTGAAGTGCAAACTGAACTTCCTAACCCACAAAACCTCTACCATGGCGTACCTTGCCTCCAAAGTAGGGACTAGTATATCCTCCCGTTCCATGAGGCTTCTTAGTCTCACCGACCTCTCTGTCCTGATCCCACATGCCCTCTAATCTGCGAGCAATCTCTACCATCTGTTGGAACAAAACATCCATCTCCAATTCCCGAGCCATGCTGAATCGGATACCATGACTGAGCCCTTTAATAAACCTGCAGACTCGCTCTCTGACTGTAGAAACCAAAGCAGTTGCATGTCTGGACAAATCACTAAATCTAATGGCATACTCTAACACTGACATACTGCCCAAGCGCAGCTGCTCAAACTCCATGCGCCATGCATCCCGAAGGGTCTGAGGAACAAAATCTCTCAAGAACATCTCTGAAAACTGAGTCCATGAAGGTGAAGTTGTATCGGCCGGGCTACCCAACTCGTACGCTCGCCACCACTGATATGTCGCTCCCTTAAACTGGAATGTAGCAAAAGCAACCCACTCGTCTCCACAATATCCATAGTGTGGAGAATGCGATGGCACTCCTCTAGAAAATTATGTGCATCTTCTGAAGCCAAACCACTGAAGGTAGGAGGGCAATACTTCTTAAACCTCGCAAGTCTAAGTTGTTCCTCCTCCGAGGCTGCTGCTGTAACGACCCGGCCGGTTGTTTCGAGAGTTATAGACCTATTTTCCCATTTTATGCTTCTTTTATTCTCTACAGCTGTTATATGTTTTACCGGGTTGGTTGGTTCAGGCCCGGAGTTATTTCAGAGTGAATTGAGATACTTAGTCTCTTAATTGAAAGTTTAGGTTGGAAACGTTGACCGGATGTTGCCTTATATGTAAACGACCTCGGATTTGAATTTTAATGGGTCTGTTAGCTTGGTTAGGTGATTCTGGACTTAAGAGCACGTCTGAAATGTGATTTGGAGGTTTGTAATAGAATTAGGCTTGAATTGGAGAAAGTTGAAATTTTGGCAATTTTGGCCGGTAGTGGAAATTTTGATATCGGGGTCGGATTTGATTTCCAGGATTTGGAGTAGGTTTGTGGGGTCATTTAGGACTTGTGTACAAAATTTGAGGTCAATCGGACGTGGTTTGGTAGGTTTCCGTGTCGTTTGCGGAATTCGGAAGTTTAGAAGTTCTTTAAGCTTGAATCCGGGTGTAATCAGTGTTGTGATGTTGTTTTGAGTGATTCGAAGGTTCAACTAAGTTCGTATTGGGTTATATGACTTGTCGTCATGTTTGGTTGAGGTCCCGGGGGCCTCGGGTGGAATTCGGAAGGTTTCGAACTTGGTTTTGGATTTGAAAGGGGCAGCTGAAGTGTTGTTGTTGCTGGTGTAATCGCACATGCGGAGTGAAAACCGCAGGTGAGAGCTAGTAGAAGCAAGGATGGGACCGCAGAAGCGGCCAAGGTTGAATTGAGCAGAAGCTGCAGGTGCAAAGATTTTCCCGCACCTGCGATGGTCGCAAAAGCGGGCAGCTAGGCGCAGGTGCGAGTTTTTGCCGCAGGTGCGATGGGTTTCCGCACCTGCGATAGGCGCAGATGCGGTCTTGTAGCTGCAGGAGTGGAATCTGGGATTTTAAGTGGAATCCGCACCTGCGATGAATGTTTTGCAGGTGCGGCGTCGCAGATGCGACAATGGGTCTGCAGATGCGAAAAGTCTGGGCAGAAGGTTTAAAATCAAGGGTTCGCAATTTTAGTCTTATTTCACCATTTGAGACTCGGACTTAGGCGATTTTGGAGAAGATTTTCGAGGGGATTATTGAGGTAAGCTTCTTGTACTCATTTTTTATCATAAATCTTGATTCCCCATTGATTTCCCCACCCAATTAGTGAGATTTTGAAGTGAAATTTGGGAGTTTAGGGCTTGAGAATTGGAGAGTGGATTTTGGGGATTTGGAGGACCAGATGATGTCGGATTTTGATGAATTTAGTATGGTTAGACTCGTGAGTGAATGGGCTTTCGGGTTTTGTTACTTTTATCGGATTTTGAGACGTGGGCCTGGGGCCGGGTTTGACCCGATTTCGGATTTGGGTTATAATTTAGTAGTTTTCTGGTGGAATTGATCCCTTTAGCCTATACTGATTATATCGTACTGTTTGTGGCTAGATTCGGGGCATTTAGAGACTGATTTGAGGTGCAAAGGAATTTCAGAGTAGGATTTTGCGTAGTTGAGGTAAGTAACACTTTCAAACTTGGTTCTGAGGGTTCGAAACCCCAAACTATGTGCTTTACGATTGGTATTGAGATGACGCATATGCCAAGTGACGGGCGTGCGAGCGTGCACTGTGAGAATTATGGCATGGTTGATTCCATGGTACTGTATAGTGACTTTATTTTATTGATATCCGTGTTTTCATCTTATGATAAAGTAATTGAGCTGTCAATCACGCTAGATATTATGTTTAGGCTTTATGCCGGAACTGTTGGGACCCCTAGTGGTCGTTTCTTGCTGTCATCTCACTGATTTAATTGATATTATGTACTCAGTCATGTTCATGCATTTCATATCCTATCTCAATCTAAGTTGTTATTTACGGATACATCATATCATTGTTTCGGGTTAGTTTTCATGTTATTGTGAGCCCGTGAGTAAGACTAGAGAGAGTGATGACTGAGTGAAGTTGAGAACCTGATTATGAGTGACAGTTATGGGATCGGACTGCACGCCGCAACGGTTATACTAATTTTATGATAGCGCTTGGGCTGTAGTAGCCCCTCCGGAGTTTGTAACACACCCCCAGTGAGCGCGAATGATATTATTAAGGGATGGAACTTCCCTGGACATGGATCCTATCCGAAGTACTTGATACCTGAAGATGGATCTTCTCCACATGGCTTGATTGGCCTTTCCTCGGTACTGGGTGACATATGGTCAGTGTTGTATATGTTCTGGGATGGATCTTCCCTGGGTCATGTGGGCCATATACAATACCGAGTGGTTGAGATATTGAGAGTGTGAGCACTTGAGGCTGTCTGCATGGTGCATCACTTACAGTATATGCATTGGCATGTAGAGATAACAAAGTTATATTCATTACACTGTTCGGATCTGCTTTACTTTACTGTTTGAATTGCCTATGTGATTTGAGAGCATGCTTACGTTTCTGCACAGTTATTTCCATTTTATCTGTACCAGTTGAGTTCGTCACTACCTTTCAGTTCAAAGTTTGAACTTATTACTTACTGAGTTAGATGTACTCACGTTACTCCCTGCACCTTGTGTGCAGATCCAGGCGTTCCTGGTCATGGCGGCGGCTGCTGATTGAGGCATCAGAGTTCGGGAACTATTGAGGTAGCTGCATGGTGTTCGCGGGGCCTTGATTTACCTTCCTTATTCTATCTGCACTTTCAGTTTTATTCTCTAGATACTGTTGTGGACTGTATATTGGTTTTAGACGCTCATGTACTTAGTGATACCCCAGTTTTGGGATGGATTGTACCGTATCTTGGTTAAATTCTATTTTAAAATGGCTTTTCCTTTAATATAAATTGTTCCGCTGTTATTTCTAAAAGAGTGTTTTACTTTGTTGAAATTGTCGAGTTGTGGCTTGCCTAGTTCCACGATAGGCATCATCATGATGGTCATTTTTGGGTCATGACAACTGCCCTAACCACGGGCTGAACTGCAACAACATGCTGTGTCGGCATGACACCTGGAACCTTACCAACGTGGACTCGCTGATCTGGAGTATAGACGGCGGGAGTCTAAGCTCCTCCCCTGGTCTGCGAAGTAGCTAGTACAACCGGAACTAACCCTGCCTCAGCCAATATTCCAAACATGCTTAGGAACTGTGCTAAAGTCTCCTGAAGTCCCGGGGTAACAACATGCTCCCCCGGTACCTGTCCCCTAACAAGAGCTACTAGCGGTACCTCAACTGTTGCTCTAACAAGTGCTCTAGCTGTAGCACGTGCTCCTCCTCGGCCTATGCCTCTGCCTCAGCCCCTAGAAATACCGGCTCTGGGGGCAGCACCATCAGTAACTGCAGCTTATGTTCCCATAATCTGTGAGAAAATAGAATGACAAATGCTCAAACTCCGAGATCAATAAACTCGCACGATATGAATGAAAGAAGTGAAACTGTCCTAATAGTTTCGTAGACTCTCGAAGATAAGTACAGACGTCTCCGTACCGATCCGCAAGACTCTAAAACACTCGCTTATGACTCGTAGCACCCATGAACCTAGAGCTCTGATACCATCTTGTCATGACCCCATTTTCCTACATAGAATATCGTGATGGCACCTAGTCTTAAGGATTAGGTAAGCCTAACACTTATTGAATTAATGGCAACTCAACCAACAACTACTAAATATGGAACATAAAGTTTCTTTACAAAGCCAACAATCCCAAAACCGGTAGTACAAGTAATAAGCTCTATTGAGTTTATGAGAATAGTCTTCTAAGTACAACTGTTCCGGAAAAGGAATAGACAGTTCAAGTACAATATCGGAAGGTGACTACGAGGCATACGAACGCGACGACAGGTTTACCCTGAGTCTCTAGAGCAAACCCAAACAGTAGCTAGTGATCAACCAACTCCGAAGTACCTGGATCTCTATAAAAATATGCAGAAGTGTAGCATGAGTACACCACAGCGATACCCAATAAGTATCAAGACTAACCTTGGTGGAGTAGTGATGAGGGACAGTCAAGACACCTACTGGACTAAACAACCTGAACAAGTATAAATGTGAACTAGCAGAGGACAATATCAATGTAGAGCTACGCATGATAAAAATAACAAAACAATGCTCGTAATAGGAAACTAAAAGCAACGATTAACAACAGGGAACAAATAGGTAATAACATTATGGAGTAAGCTGAATACAATTTAAGTCCGGTGAAACCAAATAAAGGAAATCAAGTAACAACTAAATAAGAACAACCTCTTTCATACCATATTTATTCAAGAATTTTCACGAGGTGCCAAACCTCATAATCACAAATCACGGGT
Organism: Nicotiana tomentosiformis; assembly: GCF_000390325.3. NCBI lineage: Eukaryota > Viridiplantae > Streptophyta > Magnoliopsida > Solanales > Solanaceae > Nicotiana > Nicotiana tomentosiformis. The sequence continues at coordinate 17,196,894 of NC_090813.1, read as the reverse complement.
CCCAATTCATGAACTTTAATCACTTGGCATCTTGTGCCCATATTATAATTCATAACCGCACGGACGACTCACGCGCCAAGAGAGTTACAATATCTAATATCCGCACGCACTACTCATGTGCCAACAATAACAATGACTCATGACCGCACGGACAACTCACGTGCCAATAGAGCAACTCTCCCATAGAAGGCAAGTAGACGAGAGTACATGTAAATGGTCAATAACATCAGGATTCATCTTCTTAAACCGATATGGGTGGTTAATTACGTGTATGCTTGTGCAAGTGTTCTATCACAAATAAAGTCAACAAGTAAGAGTAGAGACAATGAATGGCACATAAGAAACGATCACCACAAAATCTACAAGGTATAACTCACACAAGGTAGGAACACCGCTACACAAACAATCAACAGTAACAATGTCCCAGGCCATCACAAGTGATCACAAATCATTCTCCGACATAGCCCACCTTGTCTCGCCACGTGCATAATAATAAAGTAAATGCCCGCCTTCTCTCGCCACACACGCATAATAATATTTCCACTTTGTCTCGCCATATACGCAAACCCACATATATAGCCCGCCTTGTCACGCCACATGTGCAAATATCAATAATAACAATAGCACGGACAACTCATGTGCGAACACCCCGACAATCCTCTCAATAATACAATGTGTGCCAAAACATAACAACACAATAAAATGACTTTCACAACATGTTCCCATATGCTACAACATTTCCTCAAAACAGTTTCAATACCATAACCACGCATAGCCCTCACCTCAACAACACTGAGTACAACAACAACAATAATGAAAGGGATGAAAAAACTTCAATTAAGACTAAGCAATTACGGAAAAAATAATAATAACTTCAAGTAAGGTTAAGCAATTTCGGGAGAGATAATAATAACTTAAATTAAGGTTAAGAAACTATGAAAGAAATAATAATAACTTCAATTAAGGTTAAGCAATTTCGGGACAAGACAACAAGGCAATAAAGAGGCAACGACTTCAATTAAAGCACATAAGAGTTTAATTGGCAACAAGGGTAGAACATGAATCAATCAATTCCAAATAACACACGTAAGGGCGAATTTAGTAAATGAAGGATTTAGCATCCTAAAACAACTTCACATCTAATGAACATAAGAACCTAAGAGTCCTAAACGGTCAAATTTCCACAAATAAGCTCGAGTACGTACTCGTCACCTCACGTACACAACCTTCACATGACACAATTAGCAAAAATGACTCAAATTCTAAGGGGTAGTTCCCCCACACAAAGTTAGGCAAGATACTTACCTCAAAGAAGTTGGACAAATACTCTAAAATGACCTTCTCGAGTAAAACAACCTCCGGACGGCTCAAATCTAGCCAAAATAACTTCAAATCATAAATAAAACTCATACAAAATAATTTCGGATAATAAAGTTTTGATTTTTAATAAAAAAAAATTAAAAAGTCAACCCTTGGGCTCGTACCTCGGAACCAGATAAAATTTATAAAACCCAAACACCCATTCTGATATGAGTCCAACCATACCAAAATTATCAAATTTCGATATCGAATCGCCCTTCAAATCCTCATTTTACATATTTAAAAGATTTTACAAAATTCTCATTTTCTTCCATTTAATTCACTAATTTAATAATGAAAATAATTATGGAATCATGAACCAAGGAATTGCTTGAAAACCCCATGAAATATCGCTCAAATTCGAGGTCCCTAGCTCAAAATATGCTAAAATACATAAAACCTTCGAAATAGAGTACTCAAATGTCTGTTCCAGGGGTACTCTTCGCGATCGCGATTACAAAAATTTTTCAGGACAATTTTACTCTATGCGATTGCGGCACTTTTTCCGCGATCGCAATGAACAAATTTCTATTAACTCTCCCCAATCTCTTCCAGATTATTTGTAGTTTATCAGTCATAACGTTTTGTACAAAACTCCAAATAACAAATGGTTTGATTTTTTTAAAAGTATACACAAAGAGCTACAACTTTTATTTTTGAATCATCTACAAATTCCTTATATATTTCAAGATATAAGCTTCAAAATTTGGGTTAGTGATAACATAATTTTGCCTCTAGGCGAAGGCGAAAAACCTTCCGTGATCGCGATTCACATGCTCATTTTCCTATTTTACTCTTCGCGATCGCGATCAATTCTACGCGATCGCAATGCACACTGTTGTAGCCAAAAATCAGCGACTAAAAATGGCCTAGAAATGGTCCGAAACTACCCTGAAACTCACACGAGCCCCTCGGGACCCCATCCTAACATACCAACAATACCCATAATATAACGCAAACCTGCTCGAGGCTTCAAATCACATCAAAACTATGAATTGCATCTCAAATTGAACTAAATGAGCTTATGAACTTTCAACTTCTACGACTCGCACCGAATCATATCAAATCAACTCGGAATGACGTTAAATTTTTTATCCAAGTTCCAAATAACATAACGGAGCTATTTCAACTCCCAGAATCGCAATCCGAACCCGATATCAATAAAGTCAACTCCCGGTCAAACCTTTCAACCTTCCAAACCTTCAACTTTTTAACTTTCGCAAAAATGCATCAAATCAACCTATGAATCTCCAAATACGGACATTTGCCTAAGTCCAAAATCACCATACGAAACTATTGAAATCATCAAAACACCATTCCGGAGTCGTCTACACAAAAGTCGAACTGCGGTCATCTCTTTTTACTAAAGCTTCTAAATCAAGAATTGTTCTTCCAAATCAATCCTGAATCATCCGAAATCGAACTCGACCACACATGCATGTCATAATACATGATACGAACATGATCGAAGCCTTAAACCATTGAACGGAATGCTATTTCTCAAAATGATGGTTACATTGGGCATATGTGTTGTGATTACACGTTTAGCAAGTTTTTTGAGATGTTTAAATTTCTAATTTGACCAGGTACCTTTTTGTCAGCATCAATAAGTTTTACAAGAAGAAAAATATGAGAGAATCGAAGTATAAAAACGATAATATAGCCAAAAACGTTTAAGGTAATAAACAAAACTTCATGATAGTTGTTGTGCAGACCAAACTTGACAATGCAGACATTGTTGTCCTTTCCCATCATAACTCCACCATCAAGCAAAGAGTCGATGACCACACCGAATATGTGAATTTCTTTAATACCTCACCCAATTTACCTCAAGAAAATAAAAAATAATATTCAAATATAAAAGATAATTATCCAACAAAAGATTAACAAAACAAAGTGAAAGAAACTCATCAGAAAACTCTCTTGAATTACAACCCAAATTCAAGGCAGTTATTAAGTGCGTCAACTCTCCACATATCTTTTTTTACAAACTAACTACCTAATTTTGAAAACTGGATAATGACTCAAGGATCCACTCCTCTCCAACTCAATCTTTCTCTTAACATGATTTGTATGCCTTGATCACGTGACAACTGCCGTTATATTTTTACGATCAAATGAGGTATTTTGAGGCCTTTTGTACGCCGGAAAAACATTGTCCCAAAGCCCCTTTATATACCACCTTCAAATTCCACTTTGCATATAAAAATTTCATTGTTAATCTTTTTTATCACTTTATAATGTCCGGTAGCTCTTGAATGCTCCACAATTCTACAAGAAAAAAATAAGGTTTCTTTCTATCAAAGTGCATGTTACAAGTTGATTGGTGCATTAGGAAGTCATTTAACGACGAATTTGCAAAATGAACCTATTATTGATCAGAAACCAATCATATGATAGTACACCCTAATTTTCAAGTATTTGTATTCATGCTAGTGTAAGAGAGCACATACATGCAATGCAATAAGCAAACTCAAAGAAAAGTATATCGAAAGAATAGAAAGATCATCTCTATTAAAAGAAATAATTTTTTTTATTTATGATTGGAACTACAGAAGAAGCAAAATATTTCATAACTTTGTTAGCAAGAGCTCTATCTTTCAAAAGCTCACTTCAGATTACGGTGTGTACCTATTCTACCATGGTAAAAGTTTGGAAAAATTACGTGATAAAACAAATATATATATTGTATTTATCATTCGTAGCTATTCTTTCAAAATATTATCATTCATAGCTAATTTTGAATTTTATAGTAAATTCACTTGTAGTACTGAAGCAAGAGATCAATTGTTTTGAACTAAAACAAAAGAGCAATAAGCTCTGGTAGCTAAGTTGGTTAGAGCACCCTGCTTAATAAGCGGAGGTCTTGAGTTCGACTCGCGCTGAGAGAATTCTAGTATTATGTATTTTGCCTTGGTTGTATTCGTCGCACAAACGAATACAGTCGATACAGGTTGTAGCTTTTATATACACTCATGTATTTGTTGTCCGAATGAATATAGTTGCAGGAATAAATATAATTGACACATGTTGTATTCGTTGCGCGTCTGAATACAAGTAATAAAAGCTGGTAACAGTTGTACAGTAACTATGAATGGCAATTAGGCAATCTATAGTTACATATGATAATTAGTCTCTAAACTATAGTGCTTTATGAAAATTCCTCTAAAAGTTTTCATCCTAAAATGAAACATATTTGGAAAAAAAGTATGAAGAAAAAAAAAACATGTAGGCAGTTAAAAATAATACGACATAATGGCGAACCTGTTGTATTTCTCTGGCTGGCACTCCTCGCCTTATGCAGCCAACTGCTTCACTCCAACTAAAACTTCCTCTTAAACCTTGTAAATTTAGACATTAATTTGGTCAAGAATATATTGTATTGGTAAAAATAAATATTACACTTGGAGTTAATTATGTGGTTGACATGGTAAGGCACGTGGATCACTAGAAAAGTGACAGCTGGAGAGGAGCACTAAAAGAGACACGAGTCGCATCAGATACGAACAATTCACCCACGAGATGAAAAGAAATGGTTGCTCGAGTCTCTTTAAGTTATATAAAGAGGCACCGGTGGAATGAACCAAGACAGTAAAAAGGACAGATTCATGGATCTTCAATTAATGAGTGTGGATGATTACAAATGTTACAGAATCTTTACGAACATTTACGATTACCAATTATAAAGTTTCATTAATGTCATTAATGCTCATAATGACTCGGTCATAAAAGGGAAAAGACGTTGTACTTGAAGACCTTTATATAAGGGAAAAAAATGTCATTTGTAGGGACACGTTCTGATTATTATTGGAATATAATTACTTTCTTGTGCTTTCTATTGATTACTTTGTCATTTCTTATTAAATTTCCTTTCTTATTTCTGAGAGAATATTGAATTTCTTGATTATCAGTAACCTGAGTACTTCTAAAAATAGGCTTTGACTAAGAATCTAATTCTTTGGTTAAACAAATTGGTTCCGTTATCGGGAATCTGATAATCTTCTCTTACTTTCCAAATCACTCTCTCTTAACTGAATCATGTCGAATGTCAATAACAACAACCAGCAGGTGGAAGGAACTCCAGTTCTGTCACCTCAAGGAACCCCACGCAGTTCAAGAGAAGCATCACCAGAAAGATCCACTACTCATAACAACGAACAACATGAAAATGAACAAACTGTAGACCAGGATGCTGTGAAGCAGTTAATTGCTGAGTACGTGAATGATGCTCTCCAGGCTTTCATGAGGGGACTACCAACTGTTCCACCCATACCTCCACCAAACAATACTGCAACTGTAGAAATTCCACGATCAGGGTTGGCTAATTCTGGAAGCGGAGGAACTTCCAAAGAGTCACATGATTAGAGACCAAGTACGCCTAATAATTCTGATTTACAAACTTTAATACTAACCTTGCAGAAACAGATGAAAGAACAAAATGACTGTATTGAGAAAATACTTGGCGTACCACCTGTGATCAAAGGAGTTGATATCGACAAATATTCACAACAACCATGGAAACCAAGTGCAACTCCATTACCAATTCCCAAAAAGTTCAAAATGCCTGACATCCCAAAATACGATAGAATGACTGATCCACGTGACCACGTTACTGCATTCACCGCAGGAGTAAAAGGCAATGATTTAACCAAGCAGGAGATTGAATCTGTGCTGGTCAAAAAGTTTGGGGAAACACTTACCAAAGGAGCGTTAACATGGTACTCTCTTTTACCTAAAAATTCTATTGACTCTTTTGCTGAGCTTGCAGATCTATTTATAAAAGCACACTCGGGTGCACAAAAAGTTGAAAAGAGAATGGAGGATATATTCAAAGTAAACCAAGGATATACAGAATTGCTTCGAGAATTCGTAGATAGATTCTAATGTGAAAGAATGTTGCTACCAAGAGTACCTGATAATTGGGCAGCCATGGCATTTGCAAGCAATTTAAACGAGAAAAGTTCAGAAGCTATGAGGAGGCTTAAAGAGAGCCTACGAGAATTCCCTGCCATGACATGGAATGATGTCTATAATAGGTACAGTACCAAGTTACGGATCGAAGAAGATATCATAGCTCAGTCAAGGGTTGAAGAAAAAACAAGTTCAAGGCGGTCAGAATCTGAGAAGAGGTCCGGTAAGAATAGGTACGAGCCTTATATGGGACCTTCGAGGTGAGAAGCTCGTTTCAAATTCGAAAATGTGCGGGCTGATCACAGGTTCGCAAATAGAGATTCAGGTTCGTTATCATAGAGATTCAGAAAAGATCGAGGTGAACGTAACAGAGATGCTAATACAAATGCAAGGATTGGGGACTACAATTTTAACGTGAGTACCTCCGAGTTGGTCGTTGTTTTAAGAAGCGTGGGGGATAAGGTACGATGGCCTAAAGAGATGAGATCAAATCCAAATAGAAGAAACCCAGATGTTTGGTGCGAGTTCCATAATGATCACGGCCATAGAACATCAGACTGCAGATTATTACAAGGTAAGGTGGAACATTTATTGAAGCAGGGCTATCTGACGGAATTGTTCAGCGAGAAAGGCAAACATGCTTACATGAAAAATAGGCAAGAGCCCCTAAAACCTCTATCTCCAAAGAGAATAGTAAATGTGATAAATGGTAGAGAAGAATTCGTGTAACCTATACAGCCACGAGAAAAACAACAAAGTTTATAATAACTCACGGGAAGTGAACTCGCCAAACTCTGGAAGACGGCGACATAACCTTTGATAATGCAGATGCCGAAGGATTAATGATTCCTCACAACGATGCACTAATAATATCTTTACTTATACATGATACTAATGTAAAGCGAGTTTTGATTGACCCAGGTAGCTCTATGAATATCATTCTATTGCGAGTAGTGAACGGAATGCTGATGGGCGATCGTGTAGTTCCAAAAGCACGTTCCTTATCTGGGTTTGATAATTCAACCATTATTGCAAAGGGAGAGATTGAACTAAGCACATACACAGAAGGGGTTATCAAAGAAACATAATTTCAAGTGATAGACACGGATATGGCCTATAATGTGATTCTTGGGAGACAGTGGATTCATGATATGGATGTTGTGCCATCCATATTATATCAGGTTATCAAATTTCCTTCAAAATGGGGAATTCAACAGATTCGAGGAAATCAACAAACTTCAAGGAGCATCAATTCAGTGATACAGCCAAGTCAAAAAGATACGAATGCAAGTCAAAAAGATACGAGTGCAAGTCAAAAAGATGCGGGTGCAAGTGAGAAAGATGCGGTAAATCAAATTTCAATAGAAATTGTATCAAAACAAACAGACGTGGACTCCAGACCAGATGTAATTTAAGAGCCAGAGGAGAACAAAAACATTAAAACAACGATTGAGGAGCTTGAAGTTGTTCCACTATTCGAACAATGGCAAGATCGAAGAATTCATATCGGAGCAAGGTTAAACCCAGAAATGAGAGGTAAGTTAATTGAATATTTAAAAGCTAACGCAGATTGTTTTGCACGGTCCCATTCAAATATGACAGGTATACCTCCGGAGGTAATGATTCATAAATTAAATGAAGATCCATCATTCATACGTGTCAAACAAAAGAAGAGGAAGCAAGGATCATTCAAAAATTAAGTGATCGATGAAGAGGTACAGAAACTCTTAAAGATCGGTTCAATATGCGAGGTAAAATATCCTAATTGGTTAGCTAATACTGTACTAGTTCCGAAAAAGAACGGTAAATGGAGAGTTTGTGTGTATTACACTGACTTAAATAAAGCATGCCCGAATGATTCATTCCCTTTACCGCATATAGATCAATTGATTGATGCTACCACAGGCCACAAATTATTAAGTTTTCTAGATGCGTATTCTGGTTATAATCAAATAAAAATGGACCCCTTAAACGAATAAAAAACTTCATTTATTACAAACAGGGGGACTTATTGTTACAAAGTCATGTCTTTTGGCTTGAAAAAAGCTGGAGCCATGTATCAGAGGTTGGTGACCAAGATGTTCCGAGAACACCTGGGGAAGACGATGGAAGTGTACATTGATGATATGTTGGTCAAATCTAAACAAGCGGAAGATCATTTTCGACATATTTCAACTACCTTCGAGATCCTCCGCAGATATAATATGAAACTGAACCGAGAAAAGTGCGCTTTTGGCATAGCTTCAGGTAAGTTTCTAGGCTTTCTCGTATCTAATAGAGGAATTGAAGTAAATCCTGCACAGATTAAAGCTATTGAAGAAATACCTGATATACTCACAAAAAAGGGGTACAAAGATTGACATGTAGGATTGCAGCTTTGGGAAGATTCATTTCAAGATCTTCAGAGAAAAGTGTTAAATTCTTTTCAGTATTAAAGAAGCAAAATCAGTTTGAATGGACTGAGGAATGTCGACAAGCCCTCAAAGATTTGAAGGCATACTTAACAAATCCTCCCCTACTGTCTAAACCAAGGGATGGAGAAAGACTATTTGTATATCTTGTAGTTGCAAAAGTAGCTGTAAGTACAGTTTTAGTAAGGGAGGACAAAGGTAAATAATCTCCTATTTATTATGTTAGTAAATCTTTATTAGATGCTAAAACTAGATAATCTTTATTAGATGCTAAAACTAGATATCCTTATCTAGAGAAGCTACCTTTAGCATTAGTCATGACAGCTAGGAAATTGAGACCATATTTTCAATGCCATCCTATCTCCATAGTAACTGCATATCCATTAAGGAATATTTTGCATAAACAAGAATTGTTAGACAAACTAGCCAAGTGGGCAATAGAATTAAGTGAATAGGACATTATTTATCAACCTAGAACATCAATAAAGTCTCAAGTTTTAGCAGATTGCTTCGCAGATTTTAATATAAAAATAATTCCTGAAGCATAAAAGGAATTACAAATTTTTACTGGAGCTAATCTAGGTACGTGGACTTTATTTACTGATGGCTCTTCAAATGTCAAAGGGGCCGTTTTAGGTATTGTCTTAATCCCACCCTCAGGTGAAAGCATAAGAAAAGCAATTAAATGTTACCCTATTACTAACAATGAAGCAGAGTATGAAGTTGTAATTGTAGGTTTGGAACTAGCACGAGAACTCTCCATTGAGCAAATCATGATTAAAAGTGACTCTCAACTGGTAGTCAATCAGATGCACGGGACTTACACTGCTAGAGAGGCACGAATGCAACAATACTTGGAAAAGGCACGAGAACTGGTCAGGCAATTCCAATCATAGAAGATCGTGCAAATACCCAGGGAAGAAAATGCAGAAGCAGACGCGTTGGCTAACCTTGCTTCAGTTGCAGAAGTAACGAGTGAAGAAAATGCTATTGTAATACATTTATTTCATTGAGCACTTGACCAGGATAAACATGAGGTAAGCTTTAATAATTTAACATGGGATTGGAGAAGCGAGATTGTTAATTTTTTGCAGTACGGGATCGTACCTGAAGGAAAGAATGAATAAAGCTATTCGTTACTGCCTAATTCGAGATAATTTATATCGAAAAATGTTTGGCGGTCCTTTAGCAAGGTGCCTTGGACCCAATCAAACGGAGTACGTGATGAGGGAAGTACATGAAGGACATTAAGGAAATCACGCAGGTGGAAGATCTTTAGTTAAAACACTAATTAGGGCAGGATACTATTGGCCTAAAATGGAAGAAAATGCGGAAAATTTTGTAGCCAAATGTGATAAGTGTCAATGATATGCCAACAATATGCATCGACCTACAGAGTACAGTTATTTCCCCATGGCCATTTATGAATTGGGGAATGGATATAGTAGGGCCTTTACCACAAGCTAAAGGAAAGGTACGGTTCTTATTAATGTTAACAGATTACTTTTCAAAATGGGTAGAGGCAGGAGCTTTCAAACAGGTACGAGAAAAGGAGATGAAAGACTTTATTTGGCAAAACATTATATGCCGGTTTGGAGTTCCAAAAGAAATCGTATGTGATAATGGCCAACAATTTATAGGCTCGAAAATCACGGAGTTTTTTCAAAGTTGTCAAATCAAACGAATAACCTCTTCACCTTATCATCCCGTGGAAAATGAACAAACTCAGTCAACAAATAAGATTATCATCAATAATTTGAAGAAGAGACTAGAAAAATCAAAAGGGAATTGGCCTAAAGAATTTCCAGGAGTGTTATGGGCTTATAGAACCACAACAAAAATAGCCATGGGAGAAACTCTATTTTTGCTTGTGTACGATTCAGAAGCTTTAATCCCAGTTGAAATAGGAGAACCAAGCACGAGATTCACATTAGCAACAGAAGAGTCGAACGATGAGAAATTAAGAACAAACTTGGACTTACTCGAACAAAGAAGAGAAGCAGCTTTAATACGGATGGCATCACAAAAGCAAATGATAGAATGATACTACAACAGAAAGGCTCACCTCAGGTACTTCAAAATTGGGAAGGACCCTATAAAGTTCGAGGTATCGCTGGAAAAGGTGCCTACGAGTTAGAAACCATGGATGGCAAGGTTTTACCCTCGTGTTGGAATGCTGTTCATTTAAATAAATACTATTTCTGATCAAAAGAAATACCCACAGTTAGGTATCGTTCAATTACGGTTTTTGTTTTGTACAGTTAAAATTATACTAACAATTTTAGATGATAGGCAAAAAGCTAGCTCACACCAAATGAAGATATTAGACCTAAAAGACACGCAGGAGCAACATTATTCCCGGTCTAGGGTTGCGACCTTTCTGATGGAAATATAAAGGGTTAAGCAGTCATCATCTAAATTATATATACCTCCGATTCCCGTACGTTTTTCCTTTTCAGGAAATGGACCACATGGAAGGAATAATCAAGTGCTCGAGATTTCATACTTCAAAGCTCAAACACTTGGAGGACTATATATATATATATATATATATATATATATATATATATATATATATATATATATATATATATATGTATATATATAAGACTGGAAAAGTCAGAATTCAAGTCAAGCCTATGGTCTACCCAACGAATCGAAAGTTAAGAGCAAAGTCAAGAGCCAAAAACGCAAAGCCTATGGTCTACCTAGCAAATCAAAAGTTAAGAGCAAAGTCAAGAGCCAAAAACGCAAGCCTGATTCAAAAACCTATGAAGAATACACTCATGGATGTAAATTTCAAAATCTTACGAATGGCAATATTTAGTCATAGTTTGCAAGATGTACCCTTGAATTTTGTAAAATCTATTGTAAAGAAAACAGTTACGAACGAGTTATAGATGATATTTGAATAAAATCTATTGTAAAGAAAATAGTTACGAAAGAGTTATAGATGATATTTCAAAAGATACAAAACTTTCTCAAAGTTATTCAAAGAAACGTGTGTGTTCCTATTTCTTCTTTCGTATCTTTACACCATTATGAAGTTGAGACGTCTTTTTCATTAAGTTTTATTTATAAAAGGGTCCTCTTTTATAAATCGTTCTTGTTTCAAAAAGTCACGAAGTACTGAAGCATTTTTAATGCATAACAAAAGAGTAGTACAGAAACTCTGAATAAAATATCATAGAAGTTGAACAAAAACTTAGAAGATGATATTATAATAACTTGGTTAAAACTAAGTTTGAACTTAGTTCCAACTTAATTGTCTTATACAAAAAACCCCAAAACGGACTAGGGGTAAGATTTTCCAAAAACATTACCCCCAAATGGGACCAGGGGTAAATCTCCAAATGTTCAACCAATAAGAAAAAAAACAAAGAAACATTTCAAACTTTTTAACTTTCATTGTGGGGTAGAATCTGAACCGGTAGGATGAAGAGTGGCATCATCACCAGAAGGAAGAGCAACTTGAGCAGGAGAAGGTTGAACAATAGCCTCACCAGGTGCGATTTCATCACCCTCGGGAATGCCAACCTCAGGTGAAGAAAAGATTTGACTCTGCTGGGTCTTTTCAATCGTCTCTCTAGTCTTTGCAATCTCAGCATCTAAGTCAAAGCCTTCCCGGCTTACTTCCATTAACGTTTCGAGGCGAGTGTTCAAAAAAGCCCAGCTAACATCAACAGCTACTTTATCTTCAAGGGCCTCATAATCGTTTTCCCACTGCTCAACCTTAGCTCTTAATTTATCCTTCTCATTCAAGGCAGCATCGTAAGAAGCCTGCAGGGGGCAAGAGATCTCTCTAAAAACTGAACCTTGTCTGAGAATACACGAAGATCTTCTTGAGTTTGCATGAGCATTTGAACAAGCTCCCCAGAGTAAGCTTCATTTTGGTTTAGCATATCCTTTAAGCTCCTAATTTCTTTAGAAGCCTTGAAAAGCTGCTCAGCAAATAAAGACTCGAGAAGATTCTTGTCTTTGCCCACCTGATTGGATGAGGCTTTCTCAACCGCTAGTTCCGCTGCCATAAACTTTACTTGCTTCTCTAAGGTGCACTTTTCTTCCTCTAAAACCTCCATCTCAAGTTGAAGCCCCTCGAACTGCTCTTTCCAGTTGTCCGCCTCAGTGTAATAATCATTCATCAACTGCTCTATTTGGACGATCCTTTTCATCATCTCCGTTTCGATGAGATTGATCTACACAATGAAAAGAGGAATGTGATACCGGTAAAAGAGAAATCACGTAAAATAAAAAGACAAGGTTTATACCTTTAAAGACGAATGCACAATATCATTCATCTACATTAGAAAGCTGTGACTTTCCAGTTTTGACTTCTCAACAGGGCCAATCAGTGGTTTCAGCCATACATCAGCTTGGCCATATTTCTTCAAAAGATTACTATCTTTAGGAATCTAGATGGTAACTTGTTTCATTGCCTTACTGTTACTGGAGGAACCAACTTCAACATGGGAAGTTGTATTAGTAGGGGCAAGTAGAGGAAGTCAAAATAGCCATGGGCACAAAACAGTGGTAGCAGCAGCAGGAACGGGTAACTGAGGTTCAATTAGAGCAGAGGCATGAAAAGTGGCAATAGGCGTTTCCTCAGATATAAAGCCAAAACTTTCTTCATCAAACCCACGAGAAAAGAGTTGTTCAGTAGAGTCACGGGGTACAGTAGGCGTCTCTTCATCTGAACTCACTAAAGTAGCATTTTCAGGCTCGGACATGGGAACAAAACTAGGAGGGGGAGTAGCTTCGTCATCTGAAATGACCCGTCTCCTAGCCTGTGGCTTACGAACCAACGAGCCTTCGTCCCGTTCTTCTTCATCCTCAGAGTTCTATGGTCTATAAGCTTTTCTTTTTGACGAAGAACTCAAGATTATCTCTTGAGCCTTTGATAGAGAGAGCCTCAAAGCAGTGATTGAATCAGCACTCACACCTCGAATGGGAAACCATAACAAAGAAATGGGTTAATAAGTTCCAAAATAAACATGGAAGTAAGGAAGAAAGTGAAAGAGAAAGTTACCGTGAGTCTTAACTTTCCATCCAAATTTGTTTGAAAGGTATTTCCATGACCTTTCTTCCAAAGGAGCAACGGTTAACAACTTCTCTACCCAACCACGGAAATTAGGAATCTCCTCAACAATTCTCATGGTTGCTGAAAAAGAAAAGTAAAACAGTTACGAGATTACAAGTTCTTCACAAAAAAAAAGAAGAGAAATAAAAGATTGAAAGAAAGACTTACGTGCAAAGTTCCACTTCTCAAGGAAAGGCATGTTCTCTTCTCCTACTAACCCACTTATAGGAGCAGCAACAAATCGTCCATACCAGCCACGATCTTTGTCGTCTTCAAGGCTAACCAAAACCCTCTTACTCCTCGCCACCAGAGTAAAAATCCCTTGACGAAATAATTTAGAAGAGTAAAGATGAATCAGATGGTAAAAGGTGAAGGGTAAAGAAGCCATATTTGGCAAGTATCTAAGTCATGCCACAACTCTCCATACAATAGGACCAATATGTCCTAAACACACAATGAAGAAATGACAAAACTCAATAATAATTGGATCAATAGGTGGCCTAAAACCTAATGTGAAGGGATACGTATACACAAAAGAAAAACCAGCTTTAAAGGAAGTGATCCTTTGATTTTCATGGGGGACCAGAATCGGGAAGTCAAATTTCCAATAGCAATCTCTCCGTACAATAGAAACTAAACCCTCAGTAATATGGGAAGGGTAAACATCAGCACGATCGTGAAAAGTCATGGAAGTGACCTGATTTTTAATTAATTCTCTATCAGTGACAAAGGAAAGTTCAGTGGGAATAATCTCATCGACGTAGGTTCACGAAGCGGTTCACTAGAATCCCTACTTCTAGTGGAAGATCTATGTGAAGAAGAAGCCCTAGTTCTAAAAGATGATAGAGGAGTAGTACTAGGTAGAGAAGGAAAACCACGTACAGACACTGACCCTAAACTACGTAACCTACCACCTCTCCTACTCCTGGTAGGAGCAGAAGAAGGGGAAAGTTCATCTACTATGACAACTTTTCGAGGATCGGAATTTGAAGAAGACATAGTTGTATGGAGAAGTAGTACGTAATGAAGAACAAGAGTAAGTTATGAATAAAGAACACTGAAGAAATTTTGTCGTAAAAGCAAAGGCAAAGGATGTATTTATATGCAGAAGCAACCGTCATGTAAAGAGGGTAATGATGGAAACGTCATTATGAAAACAGTCATTTCGTAACTGATACAGCCGCAAAAAAGCCCTAAAACCCGCTGAAGAGTTGCAGAACCAATCGATGATTGCCACGTGTCACATACATTAAATGGAATTGAAATACGACGCATTGGTTCAGAGGAAGATGCAATGGTACGTGAGAAACGGCGGCAAACAATTCCCGCCATAAATGTGATCCACTTCCCAAATATTCAATTGCTGAATAATTGGTAAGTGGGGAGACTATCTGTATTGGTAAAAATAAATGTTACACGTAGAGTTATTATGTGGTTGACATGGCAAGGCACATGGATCACTAGAAAAGCGACAGCTGGAGAGGAGCACTAAAAAAGACACGAGTCACATCAGATACGAACAATTCACCCACGAGGTAAAAAAAATGGTTTCTCGAGTCTTTTTAAGTTATATGAAGAGGCACCGGTGGAATGAACCAAGACAGTAAAAAGGGCAGATTCATGGATCTTCAATTAATGAGCGTGGATGATTACAAACGTTACAGAATCTTCACGAACAGTTATGATTACCAATTATAACGTTTCATTAATGACATTAATGCTCATAATGACTCGGTCATAAAAGGGAAAAGACGTTATACTTGAAGACCTCTATATAAGGAAAAGAAATGTCATTTGTAGGGACACGTTCTGATTATTATTAGAATTTAATTACTTTCTTGTGCTTTCTATTTATTACTTTGTCATTTCTTATTCTATTTTTCTTTCTTATTTCTGAGAGAATATTGAATTTCTTGATTATCAATAACCCGAGTACTTCTAAAAATAGGCTTTGACTAAGAATCTAATTCTTTGGTTAAACATATATGACAGACCAATTGCCCCTACAGATGATTGACTTGAAAACTAAATAGATATCTACTTTAAAATCAATGGGTTCAAGCATTAAATAGTTTGCAATTTACTGTAGAAATAACTTAACTAAAAATCTATTTGGTTGGACAAGAATGACAGCTAGATGTCCAACTTACAATAGAAAGTATTTAGCAGATTCTACTGCTTCAACTGAAATATTTATTGAATTTTATGTTTTATTAACCAAATGTGCCTTCCTACAGATTCCCTCTAAAATCAGCATTTTTCTCAAAAGACCAAAAAGAAAGCAACCTTACTATAATCACGCTTCCGCTATCTATATAATATATGACTGCCATTCAATTTATAATGATCTGATCGGTTGTTTTGAGCATTTTAGCTCTATTTCCCCTACTTTATCCTTTACATATGTGTATTTATGGTCACGTGATTTGTCGGGGAATTGGTTTGCTTTCGAGAAATTTTGGAGTAAATTCGAACACTTAGTCCCAAGGTTGGAAGCTTAAGTTGTAAGGGCTGACTGAAGTTTGACTTTTATGTAGACGATCCCGTAATGATGTTTTAATTATTCTAATAGCTTCGTATAGCGATTTTGGACTTAGGCGTATGTCCGGATTTGAATTTGGAGGTTCGTAGGTTGATTTTATGCTTTTTGGCAAAAGTTAAAAAGTTGAAGGTTTGGAAGGTTGATAGATTTGACCGGGGGTTGACTTTGTTGATATCGGGCTCGCATTTCAGCTTTGGGGGTTAGATAGGTCAATTGTGTCAATTGGGTCTTGTATGCAAAGTTTTAGGTCATTCCGAGTTGATTTGATATGGTTCGACACGAGAATTTGAAGTGAGAAGTTCATTAGTTCCCTTAGGCTTGAATTGAGGTGAAATTCATAATTTTGATGTTGTTTGGTCTGATTATGGGCCTGAAGTAGGTTCGTATTATGTTTTGGGATTGGTTGGTATGTTTGGACAGGGTCCCGAGGGCTCCGGAGGTGTTTTTGATCGAGTTCAAACCATTTTTGGACTTAGTTGCATTGATGAAGGTTCAGGGCTTCTGGTGTTTTCGCATCTGCAGGGGGACTTGGCCAAAGATGCGGCCTTTGTTGCGCAGGTGCGAGGTTGGCATGGCCTGAGGAAAGCCCGCAGATGCACACATGCTCTTCTGCGATGATGGGGCTACAGAAAAGGAATTTGGTTGGAGGAGCACGGACCGTAGATGGAGAAGGTTTACCACATAAGTTGGTGCACAGGTATGAGAGGTTGACCGTAGAAGTGGTAGGTTGGGACTTAAGTGAAACTCGCAAAAGCGAGATTTTGACTGCAAATGTGGTACCGCATGTGCGATGTTATGGACTGCAGATGCGGTTTTACTGGGAAAAATACATATATCAAAGGGTTTGGTCTATTTCTCTTTTTTGGAATTATAGAGCTCGATTGATATGATTAGCACGTGAGTTTTCCGTGCAGATATGAGATACAGATATTATTGGCATGTGAGTTGTTCGTGCAGCACGTGAGTTGCCCGTGCGGTTTATACATTATTGGCACGTGAGTTGTCTGTGAAGCACATGAGTTGTCCGTGCACCATGTGGATATGGATCCATCCCCTTAGGTTCACCCTCTCATATTTTTTCTTGATGGTGTACACACGGATTGAGGAAAATTGATCAGTGGTTTAGTACAGTTATGAAAATTCATAGGAAAAGCTGGCCAATGTTTGATTTGGTTGTTGCATTGCATCTTTATATGCAACTTCCTAGACTGTTATCTGCTTTGCTTGCATATCTTCTTTATATGCTAGATGTTTGACTGAACAGAGTATGTTAAGAAATTTTTTGCACCAAGGTGGTTCTTTCTGTGAATCATGAATTGATCATATTTTTGTCTTGTACTTGTTGGATTTATGAACTGTACATGTTATTAGCGAGTATCATTTATAGTTCTTAATTATATTACCTTGCCGAGGTTAGTTATGATACTTGTTGAGTACATATGGGCGATTGTACTCATACTATACTCTACACATATTTATGCAGATTCAGGTGTTGGACCGAGCCGCCAGTTGCGGAGTTTTGCTTGCTGATTTATCTGAGAGACGATGTAGAGCTGCATTTTGACCACAGTCTTGGTGTCTATTTTCATTTTGTATTGTTGTCCTTATTTCAGACAATATTGTTATTTTGCATTTCAAACTTGTATTTTCCTTTTAGAGCTCATGACTCTATATTTACGAGTTCTGGGTATTTGTTTGTATCGACGTTGTTGTTTATATTATTTGGCTCTAGACTTGTACTATTTTTGTTAATTCAGTATCTTTATTTCATTTTGTTCTGCTTGGCTTGCCTAGCAAGTGAGTTAGGCGCCATCACGGTTGGTTGGTAGTTTTGGGTTGTGATAAATTAGTATCAGAGCCCTAGGTTCATATGTTCTACGGGTCATGAGCAAGTTTAGTAGAGTTTTGCGGATCGGTACATAGACGTATGTACTTATCTTCGAAAGGCTACCAAACTGTTAGGAAAACTTTATTTTTTCTTGCTTTCTTGTCATGCGAATTTGTTATCTCCAAAGTTTGAACCTTTAATCTTATATTCTCTCATAGATGGTGAGGACATGTGTAGTCGGATCGAGCGGATAGGCACAAGTACCACCAGGAAAGGCCTCAAGAGGCCCATGCCTAGGTGGGGCTCGTACTATAGCTAGAGCAGCATCTGTGGAGCCACCAGTCGCTCAAGTAGAGGAGCAGCTTTCGGAGACTGTTAAGCTGATGGGACTAACTCAGACACCGACGGTACCTATTGTTATACCTAGACTTCAGGTTGCCTTGGCTCAGATCTTGAGTATGTGCACGAGTTTGGCTCAGGCAGGAATAGTACCAGTTGCACCAAACTCCCGCCGCCCTTAGACCGGAGCAGCTAGCTCAGTATTATCAGACACTAGGGGTATTACCAGTTTATCCAGTTGATGTTGATCGGGCCGAGGTTGGTCCACCTATGACTGATGAGGAGCAGAAGAGGTTGAAGCAGTTTAAGAGGCTTGATCCTAACGAGTTCAGTGAAGGAGAGTCAGATGATGCTCGTGGCTTTCTAAATCGGTGTCACCGGATTCTTCGCACAACGGGTATTGTGAACACTAGTGGAGTTGCCTTTACTACTTTTCAACTGACAGAGGCAGCCTATATATGGTGGTAAACTTATGAGTTAGGCAGGCCAGCTGGAACAACACCACTTACATGGCATGAGTTCTCAGTTCTCTTCTTGGAGAAATTTTACCACAGACTCGCGGAAAGGAGTTGCATAGGGAGTTTGAGCAGCCACACCAGGAGGGTATGACTGTGATCTAGTACGAGATGAGATTTACAGTTTTGGCACGTCGTACTATATGGTTGGTTCCCACATATAGGGAGAATATCATGAGGTTTATTGATAGCCTCAACTATGATTTACATTATAGTTTGGCTCGAGAGGCCGAGAAGGATGCTAGGTTTGGCTAGGTGGTCGAGATTGCTAGGCGTTTTGAGCAAGTTCGCAAGCTTGAGTTTGAAGAGCGGAAGGCCAAGAGGTCTCGTGGTTTGGGTGGTTTTAGCATTGCCTCACTTGAAGGCCAGTCATATTACAACAAAGGTTGTCCGGTAAGACCCGCTCAGGCAGCTCGTCATATTCCTTGTGGTTTATCAGTTATCCATAGTTCATATAGTGCTCACCTAGTTTAGTCTTCAATCAGTGCACTGCCGGCACAGAGTTCTTACCGTGCTCTATCTGCTCAGGGTTCCACAAGCACTTACTCGTATTATCAGGGTCAGCATCTTCGTCAAAGAAGGGGTTGTTTTGAGTGTGGAGACTTGAGTCATCTCAAGAGAAATTGCCCTAGACTTCTGAGTAGAGTTCCACAGCAAAGCATGCAGCCTATGATGTTAGCACTAGTAGCTACACCACCCGTACAACCAGCTAGGGGTGGGTCTTGGGCAGTTCGAGGTCACCCTAGAAGGGGAGGTCGGACAGGCGGTGGTCAGGACTGTTGCTATGCATTTCCTGTCATGCCAGAGGCAGTTGCTTCTGATGTCATGATCACACGTTGTACATGTATACACCTTAGCAAGTCACGTATACCAGTCCAGGAGTATGAAATATGATATTCATTGATCATATACTTGTATTCTTGTATATTTACTTTTAGTGTGATATGGTTTGGACTAGTAGCTAATGACCATACCTGATGAACTGTAATATTGAGCCAGTGACCACACCGGGCATATTGTGATATTGAGCCTGTGACCACGCCGGACGAATTGTGATAGTGGGCATGTGACCACGGCAGGCGGATTATGATATTGGCATATGAGTTGTTTGTACGATTAATATGATTAGCATATAAGTTGTCCGTGCAGCACTTGAGTTGTCCGTGCGGATCTGAGATATTGATATTACTGACACGTGAGTTGCCCATACGGTTGATACATTATTGGCACGTGAGTTTCCGTGCAACACGTGAGTTTTCTGTGCAGCGTGTGGATAAGGATCTATTCCTCTAGGGTCACCTCTCTTTATAACGACCCAGTCAGTTGTTTTGAATATTTGTATTCCATTTAGATATTTGAAGTCTTGAACAGTATCGTATGATGTATTATGACTTATGTGAAATGTCGGTTTTGGTTCTCACATTATTCGGAATTGATTTGGAAGAATGAATTTCATGATTGAAGTTTTAAAGTTGAAAGAGTTGACCAAGTTTGATTTTTTAGCATTTGACCTCATATTAGAGTGTTAATGGTTCTGTCAGGTCCGGATGGTGATTTTGGACTCAGACGTATGCCCCGATTTGCATTTGGATATTTCTAGAAGGTTTCAGCGCTAATTGGTAAAAGTTGGAAATTTGAAGGTTTGGAAAGTTCATAAGTTTGACCGAAAGTTGAATTTGATAATATCAGGTTTGGATTGTAGTTTCGGGAATTTGAATAGCTTAGTTATATCATTTGGGACTTGTGTGCAAAATTTGAGCTCATTCCGTGTTGATTTGATATGTTTCGGCACAGATTTTGGAAGTTGAAAGATTCAAAGTTCATTAAGTTTAATTTGAGGTGCGATTCGGCATTTCGATGTTGTTATGTGTGATTTGAGGCCTCGAGTAGGTCCGTGTTATATTTTGGGACTTGTTGGTATATTCGGACGGGGTCCCGGGTGGTTCAGGTGCGGTTCGGATGGGATTCGGATCATTTTGTAACTATTTGGTTAAGGCGGTTTGGCAAAGATTCTGGTGTGACTGTACATGCGGAGCTATGGGTGCAGGTGCGGAGCCGCAAAAGCAACGAGTGAGTCACATAAGCAGAAGGTGTTTCTTGGGAGCAGAGTCCGCAGGTGCAGAAATTTGAGCACTGAAGCGCGACCGCGGAAATGGAATTGTGAGCCGCAAAAGCAACGTGTGGCGCAAAAGTATGCGTGGTTGTCACACCTGCGTGTGCACACAAGCGGGGAAAATTCTGCAAGTGTGATGGGCTAGTCTTCAGTGATTTCTCGCAGGTGCGAGTCTTTTACCGCAGAAGCGGAGGTCGCAGGTGCGATTACTTGTTCGCATTTGCGAAAGGTCTGGGCAGAAGCTATTAAATCGAGGGCTTGGTCATTTTATTCATATTTGTAGTTAAGGAGCTCGGATTGAGGCGATATTTGAAGCAATTTTCACCATATGGATTGGGGTAAGTATTCTCTACTCAGTTTTGATTATATTTCATGTATCTATCCCCGCTTTTGGCATTTAGTTGATGATTTCAAAGAGAAAATTGGGGGGTTTTGTCTAAGATTTTTTAAAGTGAATTTTTGAGATTTAAACATCGATTCGGAGTCATATTTGAGTGAAACTAGTATGGTTGGACTCGTAATTAAATGAATTATCGGATTTTGTCAGGTTACAAGTTGCGGGCCTGGGTATGACTTTTTGGTTGACTTTGGACTTTTGATTAAAGATTCGACCTTTATCGATTGGGTTTGTTTCATTTGGCATTATTTGATGTTTTTGAGTTGTTTTTGGCTAGTTTGAGCCATTCATAGGTCGGTACACGCGGGATGGCATTTTTGGAGCATCGTTTGGCTTACTTGGTATTGGATTTGGCTTGTTTAAGGTAAGTAACACTTCTAAACTTGGTGCGAAGGGTATGGACCCCTGAATGTACGTGTTATGTGTTGGTGTTGAGGTGACGTGCATGCTAGGTGGCGGGCGTGTTGGCGTGCACCGTGTGAAATTATGACTCGATTGATTATGTGATACTACGTAGTGACCTAATCTTGTTTCCATTTATGAAATTTATACGTGCTAGAGTAATTGAGTTGTGATCCATGTTAGAAACCATGTCTAGGCTATATGTTTGTCCTGTTGGGACCCATTGAGGTCATTTCTGATGATGAGTTATTTGCTTACATTGCAATTACATATTCAGTCATACTCATTCATTTGTATATCATATCTTAGTCTCTGTTGCCATTTATTAATACATCATATCATCATTCTTGGGTTGTTTTTTATGACATTGTGAGCCCGAGAGAATGGAGAGATTGATGACTGAGTTGGGGCCTGAGATTCGGATTGTGAGTGATATTGATGGGATCGAGCTGCATGCCGCACCAAGTGTTATTGATTCATGATGGGATCGGGTTGCACGCGCAGTAGGTATTACTGATTCATAATGGGATCAGGTTGCACGCCGCAGCAGGTATTATTGATTCATGATGGGATTGGGTTGCGTGCTGCAGTAGGGTTTATTAGTGCTTAGGCTTGATCTGCCCCGCCGAAGTTTACTGACCCACAGTGAGCGCAGATTCTATTAATTTATGATGGGATCGGGCTACGCGCCGCAGCAGGTACCATACAATGCTGATTGACAGAGTGTATTGAGTGATTAAGAGTGATGAGTGGGAGTGTGAGATAGTAAGATTGAGTACTCTGAGAGAGTGAGTACATGAGTTTATCACTGTGATGCATTGCATTGACATGTATACGTTACACACAGACATAGATATGCATTTCCTCATGTTACGCAATTTTGTGACATTTATAACTTCACATACACATTGACATGTAAGCACAAAGACATACTTCCTCATGATATCTGAGATTTAAAACATCTTATCTGTTGTTAAAAGTTTTTGGGAAAAAAACATAGATTTCTGACTTACTCATATTTTGGTTATTTCGGTGAAAGATTTGGGTTTTACTATTATATTTTAAAATCATGCTTATTTTCTGTAATTGTGAACGAGCTGAGAATCATATCTTTGAGTTGATTCTTGTACTACTTTTATTATATCATTATGAATTGATGTTGGTTATTAGTGTTGGACAACAAGTCACTACTTTCAACCTAAGGTTAGATTTGTTACTTAGTGAGTACATCGGTTGTACTCACAATACACTTCTGCATCTTGAGTGCACATTGTAGATTCTGATATTGTTGTGTATGGCGGGAGCTGGCATTGAAGGCGTACCTGCCTTCCGGTCATAGTTTCTTCTTGTTCTTGGTAGCTTTAGAATTATTAATCTATTCATGTATATTTCAAACAGATGATGTTTTAATTTCATACCAGCTTTGTAAACTCTAAATCTTAGAAGCTCATGATTTATACTACCAGTCCACGAGAATTTTGTATAAGAGTTCAGTTATTTCATCATTTATTTCTTTCTCTGTAGATCTCCTGGGGTGGATTATTACTAATTGGCTTACCTAGCGGGTTGGGCTAGGTACCATCATGACTAGTTGGATTTTGGATCGTGATAAGTTGGTATCAGAGCTCTAGGTTCATAGGTTCTACAAGTCATGAGCAAGTGTCTAGTAGAGTCTTGCGGATCAGTATAATGACGTCCATACCTATCTTCAAGAGGGTACAGGGCATTTAGGGTAAACTTTCCTTCTTTCTTTCCTTATCATGCAGTATTGATTTAGCTTGAAGCATATCTCTTTGGATTCCCTCACTCACTCATATGCGTATATGAGCGCTCGATATCAGCAGTTCATCGACGGTTTGTGATACCATGGATGAGATGCGAGATGTGATTTTTGTGTGTTGATGATGGGCCAGTTTGGCGGACTTGAGGCTGGGTTTTGACTGTAGCTTAAGCACTGGGATTTCAGTTTTGTGAATACGTTTTTTTGGACTTATATGTATGGTAGTGTCCCTATAAGTGGAATTTGTGGCTCGACGAGTGGTTGGATGGCTATATGATGAGTATGATGTGATTGTGTGATGTGTTCATATGGCGTGAATTTGACGAGAAGAGTTTTCTTGAGATGTAAAAAAGACTATTGGGTGCTTGATTTTTGTTCTGATGTGATGTATAGTATCGAGTTATGAGTGTATTGAAGGATCTTTCATGTTGTTAAATTGTGGAACGAATTAGATTCTCATGTCTTGTTGATGAGTTCAGACTCAAAAAGACTAAGTGATTACGTAGTAATTGTGGCTGCGAAAGGGTATAGAAAGATGACAATTTGAGGCTGAGCAGGTAGGTTATCTCATGCGGGGTGGTCTACGGAGGTATGACCCTTATACTGTTGCATGGAGGCTTTCTTTTCTACTAGTAGGTTATATATGTTGATCTTGGATATTGGATTAGTTGTGGAAGTTGACTTGACTATCACGATGATGAATGCGAGCTTAGCAGATGATTTGAGGCATTTTATGGGTTGTGTTGTAGGAGCTTGTGAAGGATTTAGTTGAATCTCACCACGATATTATGTCAGTAATAAAGTATGGGCATTGTGAGTTATCGAGTGTTTTGATCTATGGCCTTGAGCCAAGTGGGGAGTCTACTATCGACGTTTTAGTTACATGGTTATGTGTTGTATTGGTTTTGGTTTGAGGCATACTTGTGGATCAATTATGACTTGCAGAGACTGGTTTTGAGGATGACATAAGCAAGAAAATTCTAGATGCATGGTGTACTACACATTATGGATATATAGTAATCTCGGAAAGATTCGAATTTGTTGTTCGTGGTAGATGTGATGTATGAAGAAAAGGGATTCAATCGGTTGCTTAGAGGTGTGGATTACTTCTTTGGGTGTTGGCGTGTTGATGGGGCACAAGTCGTTCTGCCCTTTTGGGCGGTGCAATTGAGATTTGAGCAGAGTGGATAGCTCTCAAGAAGGTTCTAATGGATTCAAGATTTATATATAGCAATTGAGAATTTATTCAGATTTGCATATGGCAAGATCTAGGATCTGCATTGGATGGTGTTGAGACTCGCGGTATTTCTGTATCACTATGAATTCTATATTTCAGTATCGGGAAGGTAAAGGAAATAATTTTAGGTTCACATAAGGTCTCTTTAGAGTGGGTGTCTCAATTGTGGTACTTTGGCGGTGCTAAGAGGGAACACAATGGCTTATGGGCTTTAGGGCGATGTGGTTTAATGCTAGAATCTTTTGTGGTAAGCTTTGGGTAAGGATCGTGGTGTTCTAGCAAGGAGAAGTGTTAACGTGAGGGTCATTTGGAAGGAAATCAGAGAAGTAGGACAGCTTGGTAGTAGGTTGGATAAGCACAATAATGGATATGATCGGTTCTTTGGGTACTTATTATGTGGTGAGTCTCTACAAGTATTTTGTGGCAATACTCTTGGGTTTGGTGACCTGTGTGGCTTAGTTGATTTAGAGAGGTTCAGTTCTGATGGCGTGGTTATGTGCAATGAGTTTCGAAGAGTTCTTGATGGTTTCTACCATGGTTCGAGACGGATATTTCCTACCGGCGTAAAGAGCACGTTGCGTATTGTGATTTTCTCCTAGATGAGATCAAATGGAAGATTTCTGACTGACCGAGTATGTATTCTACTTGTGACTCAGAGTTGATTATGAGATTCTCGTGCTTTTCATATGATGGCATGATAGATGCGGTGTGTTATGTGGGATTGAGATTGCATGTGCAAGATAATGGTTCAGTTTTGAAGGGAATGTCTTGAATTCTTAGACATAATGGATGGTTTCTGATGTTAGATGAATGCTATAACTACTTGGTATTGCCTGACAAGGGTGTGCATTTCAGAAGGTGCACTGTGTTCTAACTTCGGATGCTTCATTAGTGTTGCGATACTCGTCTGGTTGATCGACTACTGATATTAAGATTTTGCTATGTGGCACGGAAGAATTATAGAAGTATTCCTCGTGGGATGACAGTATATGAGAGATGTGTTAGACATTCGGGCGGTGGAGTTGGGATCAGACATGGTGATTCGTGTGTTCTATGGATTTGGAGACTGGGAGTTCTCAGAAGTAGATTGTTTCGTGGTTGTGGATTGCGAAAATATGGCCAAAGCTAGCCAGACGATAGTATGTGTTATGGTTAGGTTATTGTGGATTTTTTGTGGGACACTTATCCATTTGGGGATGACCGTAGGTGATTTAGGGGACCATTGGTAGACCCAATGGGGATGTGTATTCTACACCGGGTCGGATTAGTTGACTCAGCATGGTTAGTGTTGAGGGGTGAATCATTTGGTTAGAGTTGAGCTTGTTCATATTTTGATATGTTCGACGCATTCCTCTTCTATGCTACGAGGGGTTATGATTTGTGGGTTATGTGCACACATGGTGCGGTTCTGCTTGGGCCGCGAAATTCAAGCGAGATGGTGATTGGGGTATGGAATGGTTGATTGCGCCTAGGTTGTGGTCTTTTCGGGCTGTGGTATATTGTGTTATTTGCTTCTTCGTGGTTATGGTCATGCACTTGTGTACTTGACATCGAATTGCATGTGGTTGTTGATTTTGAGCATTGTGCCTTGAGGCATTTTATATGAATCGGTGTTTGGATGGGTCATGTATTACAGTTGGGTTATGATAGGATGTGATCCTTTGTGATATATTTGTGTGTCTTGGTCCTATTGTGTGTGATGGGTTCTTAACATTGCGTTGTGGTGGTACTTGTTGAGCCTTCAACACGGTTCTCTCATTTGAGTCATTTTTCATTTTTGAGTGCATTTGAATTATTGCGTATTGGTGTATGGATTGCACAGTTTGTGACTTTCGGTAGTATTGGTGTGGCATGTCAGTGGAGTAGCTTGTATTTGATGAGATGAAGTCTTTGGGCCTAAGGTGGTTTCTATCGAATTTGATTACAGTGTGTTTGGAGGAATAATATCGGAAGTCGACTTAGGATTTGGCTTTGGATTCTTGTCAGACGAAAGAGGGCACCATGACTTGTTGATCTGATAAAGTGGTTATGAGTTTCTGTGTGTTTCCTTTATCATTGGCAATGTACGAAGGTTTTAGAATGAGGTTTTGTTTGATATGAGGTTTATTACCGGTACCGGGTTTGTTTTGAGCAGTTATTGTGGTCGGGAATTTATCGCTACGAGTATGCGAGTTATGTGGTATATAGATTGTTCAGACTTATACAATGTATAGATGCGAGATTCGGGTCTTGTAAGGAATTTCGGATGTTGGGAATGGGGTACTAAGGCTCACAGGCTAAGGTTGAATTAAGGATCTTCAGTTATGTTGTGTCGTCAGGCTTATATAGCTTGAGGTGACATGGGATCACCCCCGGGTATGTGCATGGTAAGGTTACACGGTGATATGATAACTTTGGAACGACTCTTGGCACGTTCGAGGACGAACGTATGTTTAAGTGGGGGGGGGGGGGAGGGAGGAATATAACGACCCAGCCGGTCGTTTTGAGCATTTGAATTTCATTAAGCTATTTGAAGTCTTGAGCAGCATTGTATGATGTATTATAACTTGTGTGAAACGTCGGTTTTGGTTTTCAGGTTATTCGGAATTGATTTGGAAGAATGAATTTTATGATTGAAGCTTTAAAGTTGGAAGAGTTGAGCAAGTTTTGACTTTTTAGTATTTGACCTCGGATTGGAGTGTTGATGGTTCCGTTAGGTCCGGATGGTGATTTTGGACTCAGGCATATGCCCCGATTTGCATTTAGATATTTCTTGAAGGTTTCAGCGCTAATTGACAAAAGTTGGTAATTTGAAGGTTTGGAATGTTCATAAGTTTGACCGGGAGTTGACTTTGATGATATCGGATTCGAATTGTGGTTCCAGAAATTTGAATAGCTTCGTTATGTCATTTGGGACTTTTGTACAAAATTTAAGCTCATTCCGGGTTGATTTGTTATGTTTCGCTACGAGTTTTGGAAGTTGAAAGATTTAAAAAAATTTAAGTTTGATTTGAGATGCGTTTCGTCATTTCAATACTGTTATGTGTGATTTGAGGCCTCGAGTCGGTCCGTATTATGTTTTGGGACTTGTTGGTATATTCAGATAGGGTCCCAGGTTGCTCGGGTGCTGTCCGGACGGGATTCGAATCATTTTGGAACTATTTGGTTAAGGCTGGTTTGGCAGGGATTCTAGTATGACCGCACCTGCAGAGCTATAGGCGCAGGTGCGGAGCCGCAAAAGCGGCGAGTGAGTCGCAGAAGCGAAAGGTGTTGCCTGGGAGCAGATTCAACAAGTGCGAAAGTTTGAGCGCTGAAGCGCGTCCGCCTAAGTGACGTGTGGCGTAGAAGCGTGCATTGTTGTCGCACCTGCATGTGCGCAAAAGCAAGGAAACTTTCGCAAGTGTGATGGGCTGGTCTTCAGTTATTTCTCGCAGGCGCGAGTCTTTTACCGTAGAAGCGGAGGTCGCAGGTGTGACTACTTGTTCGCATTTGCGAAAGGCCTAGGCAAAAGCTATTAAATCGGGGGCTTGGTCATTTTATTCATATTTGGAGCTAAGGATCTCGGATAGAGACACTTTTTGAAGTATTTTTCACCTTATCGTTTGGGGTAAGTGTTCTTTACTCAGTTTTGATTATATTTCATGAATATATCCTCATTTTTGGCATTTGGTTGATGATTTCAAAGAGAAAATTGGGGAGTTTTGTCTAAGATTTCATAAAGTGAATTTTTGAGTTTTGAACATCGATTCGGAGTCGGATTTGAGTGAAACTAGTATGGTTGGACTAGTAATTGAATGTGTTGTCGGATTTTGTGAGTTTTGTTGGGTTTCGAGGTGCAGGCCTGAGTTTGACTTTGTGGTTGACTTTGGGCTTTTGATTAAAGATTCGACCTTTATAGATTGGGTTTGTTTCCTTTGGCATTATTTGATGTTCTTGAGTTACTTTTGGCTAGTTTTGAGCCGTTTGGAGGTTGGTACGTGCGGGATGGCATTCTTGGAGCATCGTTTGGCTTGCTCGATATTGGATTTGGCTTGTTCGAGGTAAGTAACACTTCTAAACTTGGTGCTGAAGGTATGAACCCCGGAAAGTATGTGTTATATATTGGTGTTGAGGTGACGCGCATGCTAGGTGACGGGCATGTGGTCGTGCACCGTGTAAAATTATAACTCGTTTGATTTTGTGATAGTGCGTAGTGACCTAATCTTGTTTCTATTCATGAAATATTTACGTGCTAGAGTAATTGAGTTGTGATCCATGTTAGAAATCATGTCTAGGCTATATGCTTATCCTGTTGGGACCCACTGAGGTCATTTCTGTTGATGAGTTATTTTCTTACATTATAATTACATACTCAGTCATACTCATTCATTTGCATATTATATCTCAGTCTCTGTTTTCATTTATTGATACATCATATCATTATTTTTAGGCTGATTTATATGACATTGTGAACCCGAGAGACTGGAGAGATTGATGAATGAGTTGGGTCCTGAGAGCCAGATTGTGAGTGATATTGATGGGATCGGGCTGCATGCCACAACAAGTGTTATTGATTCATGATGGGATCAGGCTGCACGCCGAAGCAGGTATTATTGATTCATGATGGGATCGGGCTGCACGCCACAACAAGTATTATTGATTCACGATGGGATTGAGCTGTGCACCGCAACAGGATTTACTAGCGCTTGGGCTGGATCTGTCCCTCCGGAGTCTCCACATCCATAATGAGTGCAGGTTCTATTGATTCATGATGGGATCGGGCTGAGCACCGCAGCAGGTATCGTACAGTGCTGAGCGACTGAGTGTGTTGAGTGATTGAGCGTGATGAGTGGAAGTGTGAGACAGTAAGATTGAGTACTCTGAGAGAGTAAGTACATGAGTTCATCACTGTGATGCATTGCATTGACATGTACACTTGATACATAGACATAGAGATGCATTTCCTCATGTTACACGATTTTGTGACATTTATGACTTCACATGCACATTGACATGTAAGTATAGAGACGTACTTCCTCATGCTATCTGAGATTTGAAACATATTATGTGTTGTTGAAAGTTTTTGGGAAAATCATAGATTTCTCACTTACTCATATTTTGGTTATTTCGGTGAAAGATTTGGATTTTACTGCTATATATTAAAATCATGCCTATTTTTCGAAACTGTGAACGAGTTAAGAATCATATCTTTGAGTTGCTTTTTGTACTACTTTTACTATATCACTATGAGTTGATGTTAGTTATTGGTGTTGGACTCTGACCGTTGTTCAAGCTCGTCACCACTTTCAATCTAAGGTTAGATTTGTTACTTATTGAGTACATGGGGTCGGTTGTACTCATACTACACTTCTACACCTTGCGTGCACATTTTGGATGTTGATGTTGCTGTGTATGGTGGGAGCTGGCATTGAAGGCGTACCTGCGTTCCGGTCATAGCTGCCTCTTGTTCTTGGTAGCTTTAGAATTATTAATCCGTTCATATATATTTCAAACATATTATGTATTTATTTCATACCAGTTTTAAAATCTCTAAATCTTAGAAGCTCATGATTTGTACTACTAATCCTTGGAATTTTTGTATAAGTGTTCAGTTATTTCATCATTTATTTCTTTCTCAGTAGATCTCCTGGGGTGGATTGTTACTAATTGGCTTACCTAGCGGGTTGGGCTAGATGTTATCACGACTAGTTGGATTTTAGGTCGTGACAGTTTCTTCTTGATGGTGTACATACGGATTGAAAAAACTAATCAATGATTTGGTACTATTATGAAAATTATGAGAAAAAGCTAGCTAGTGTTTAATTTGGTTGTTGCATTTCCTCTTTACTTGCAACTTCCTTGACTGCTATCTGCTTTACTTGCATATCTTTTTTATATGCTGGATTTTTGACTAAGCAGAGTACGTTAAGTAATTTTGTGCACCAAGGTGGTTCTTTTTGTGACTCATGACTTGATCGTATTTTTGTTTAGTACTTGTTGAATTTATGAATTGTATAGGTGATTAGCGAGTATCATTTATAGTTCTTACTTCTATTATCTCGCCGAGGTTAGTTATGATACTTATTGAGTACATGTGGTAGATTGTACTCATACTACACTCTACACTTAATTGTGTAGATTCAGGTGTTGGACCGAGCCGCCAGTAGCGGAGTTTTGCTTGCTGATTTATCCGAGACACGATGTAGAGCTGCATTTTGACCACAATCTTGGTGTCTATTTTCATTTTGTACTGTTGTCCTTATTTCAGACAATATTATTATTTAGCATTTCAGACTTGTATTTTTCATTTAGAGCTCATGACTATGTATTTACCAGTTCTAAGGTATTTAGATCTAGACTTGTACTATTTTTGTTAATTCAACATTTATATTTCGTTTTATTGTGCTTGGTTTGCCTAGCAAGTGAGTTAGGCACTATCACAATCGGTTGGTAGATATCTTTTACTTGTTTTAGGAGTAATGCCAAATGCATAGACATTAGTTAATTTCCCTTTAATTCAGTAAAGAATGATCGTTAATGTTTTACTTTTATAATTGTGATTAGGAATATATTTTCCTTGCAGAGGACTACACTTTAAAGGTTTGATGGGTGATTATATATACCTAAGAGCTTGTGTAGGACGATCAATTATATTTACTTAAATTATGTTGAAACTTATTTTATGTTATATTGTAATTTTATATAGGAGTATTATGTTATTTTTTTGGATTTTGAATTTATGTTGCATTTTCGCTTCTATTTTATTTGTTTTAGTAGTATTCACTTATTAATTCAGATTGCACGCCATTCATTTTTTAGCTAGAATTGATAGGCTAGTTTTCGTAAAATATTTGAGTAATGTTATCATATTATATTTATAAATATTAATCATTTTATCAAGCATGCAGTCCATGGTGTTCTTACAAAATATGTACTTTTAGTTTTTATAATTGATTAAAGTAAAATATTATTAATTTGAAATATATATATATATATATATATATATATATATATATATATATATATATATATATATATATATATATATATATATATATAGTATATATATATATATGTATATAAAGTATTTTTACAATATTAGTTACAATTATATGATTAGTAAATAATATATTTTGAAGAAACAAAATCTATCTTAAATGTCAAATTTAATATTATTTATAAGGGCATATATTTATTAAATCTTAACCTTTAATTTTTGATAGTTAACTTTATATTTAAAATTTAATCTAACCGTGTAATTATACTTGTGCAAACAAACAGTACACTTGTAATTATACTGTAATTACATTATGATTATGACAAACTCACAGGTCGTCGTAATTACAATATTGTGTAATTACTAGGCTGTGTAATTATTACCCTAGTAATTACACCAATTCTAATTACCAGGTAGCTTTCCACGCAGACCCTTTAGAAAAAGTACTTCTGAAAATAAGCTGATTTTAGAAACTTGAAAAAATAGGCTATAAGCGTATTTCAATTCAATAAGAATATATTGCTTTTTTTTCTAATTTATATTAGAACAACGGCACTCCAAATAATATGAGTATGTGGATATTTGAGTTTTTTTTTTTAATTCAATTGTCAATTTTACTATACATCACTGATCAGTGGAGGTACCAAAAGTATAGCGGAGTTTATATATTATTATTTTTCTCAAGGGTAATCGAGGTTTAAAGATGAAATTGAGAAACAAAATGACGCAAAACCAGCATTTACTCACTCCAATTGTATTATTTTATTTATTTTTCATCAATTAACAATTTAAAATTTACTTATTCATTGATATAATAATTATATCTAAAAATAAAATTTTATCTAAGATTCATGGTACGTCATTCTAGTTGACGAAAACGAAAACGCCTCAACAAAATCAAATGTCAAAACTAAGTTAGATAGACTTTGCTTGTTACTACTTACAATCATTATAAACTGTTTTCAGCGAAAAATTATTAGAGTAGATGGAACAATAATTAAGTTGAGGTGATCTTAATCCTTTAGAGAGAAAACTCATGTTTAGCTAATATAAGAATATTTTTTTATAATCATCGTATTCGAGCCTGCTTGCGCACACCTCGACTAATTTCACGGGAAACCTTCTATCTCCTATTAGTATAAGTACCGGATAATTTTGTTCATCAAGGCTTGAACATATTGAAAGAAATATAGTATTTTTGTATGCCTCCGCACTTGAGATCAATTCACTTCATTGACCTTTAGGCCACACTCTTAAGTGCTAATATAAGAACTTGTATTATCCCATTCAAAATATATAGATATTGCATCGTACAAAGTAATTGCTCATAAATGGAATTCAAATAAAGAGGATTTAACAGAATATAAAGATAGAAGACTTAAAACACACACAAACAAGTGTACTACAAATCTACGATATGAAATGGCTAAGTAGAAATTTTATTATTTTGAATTAATGAAGCATAACCCTGATTCTAATGGCGGTCAAATGTTGATCCAAATTTTATAAGGTATACCCTCTCTGTCAAATTTTTCGATCAAGAAGTAAGGGAAAGCAAGAATTGAACCACATATTTCACACCGCAATTTGACGTTAAAATCTTGTGCATAATTTAAAGGGAAAAAAATCACACCGCTTTAGATTTTTCATCCTTTTTCTAAGGATACAAAATTCTAGTAACAAAACTAATCTAAGTCCCATGTATCATCCTTACTTTTAGCACTATCTTGGTGTGGAAGCTGCACCATGTATCACAATGCGATATTAAACCAATGTACTCTATGTTGGGTTTTTAAAGACTGGGAAATGGAAAAGGTATTTTTTGGATCTCACACCCCAATCTTACCCTTTTCTTCCCTGTAAATTTAGTGTTTGGCCTCATTTTTTATAGGCCAAAAAATCTAAAAACTTCTCCCTTCTCTTTTGCATTGTTGCATTATTTTTCAAATAAACATAAATTATGTCAAATGTGATTTGCTTTGTAATTTGAATTCACCGAAATTTTATAATTTATAGTGCCACTATCACAGAATATTTTTTTCGTTATATCCGGGATCTTAAAACCATAATTGTAGCAAATTACATGTTTTGTTTGTTAATCGTTCGGGTTATGCCTCGAGCTCTTTAAATATTGCGGTAGTGAAACTTAGTAATTGCTATGTTGGTTTCAAATTGAACAACAATAACCTTCTTATATGAGAATTCATTTTTCCAAAATTTGAATATAGAAGGCGACAGAACTAATTGATATAGTTCAGGAACCGTGTGCCTTTCAAAGAAAGGGAGAGAAGGAAAAAAAAAATAGAATAAAAGCCAAACTTTCTAGTATTAGTTAGGCAACAGCTAACTTAACAAAAGTTAGATCGAGCATTCAATTTATGTAGCGTTTACCTTAAAATTGGATAACAATTAAACTTATAATGTGGTTCAAAGGATACGTGATTTCGCTTAATACCAATTGATAAATATGTAGAATAATAATATAAATAAATTATAAAGTAAGGAAAACCGGTGTTAGAATGGAAATCAACCCTCACGTTTGGATACCCTCGAACTGGTTGATATAAGAACAACTAAAATATAACAACCTAATGAACAATAGTATAAACGAGAAAGAGAATTATATTGCTTTGATATATGTCAACAATGTGTCCTACAAATGATTAGAACCCCTCTTTAAATAGTAGAGGAATTTCACTTATGGTATAATTCTAATTAAAGAAGGAAATCCCATGATTAGCTAATTAATTATTTCTGATTTGATCCGCTCCAAGATTTACGCCATGATCCTCGACCAGTCACAGATATCTCGCCTTTCTGTTACTGTGCTATCTTCGATCTTGCTCGATGTCTGTCTCATTTGATTTCAATCGCTACTAGCCTCGATCTCGATAGGTACCTCGATTCTGAACTCGGTATCTTATCCTCATGATTTAGTTTGTTCCGTTATGAGGCCATTCTTCGATCCAACCTCCCGGTCTCAGTCAAATAGTAAAATTGGGTATGCCCGATTTTAACCGTATACAGATAGTCCCCTCGTTGTTTGGAGTGAAATGACGAGAAACGAATTGAGCCTTCGATTACCTCGACCTGTCAAGACGTCATCCTCGTGACGTAAGCGACAGGGGTAACCGAAACGTCCCGTCAGTA
Source organism: Nicotiana tomentosiformis (assembly GCF_000390325.3). Lineage (NCBI taxonomy): Eukaryota > Viridiplantae > Streptophyta > Magnoliopsida > Solanales > Solanaceae > Nicotiana > Nicotiana tomentosiformis. The sequence goes on along the minus strand of NC_090813.1, from coordinate 17,161,878 downwards.
CAGTTCCCCAAGTCATTAATGAATGTCAGTTGGTGGTCGGCCACTAGTGCCTAAAAACTTCTCCCTTCTCTTTTGCATTATTGCATTATTTTTCAAATAAACATAAGTGTCAAGTGTAATTTGCTTTGCCATTTGAGTTCACCAAACTTCTATAATTTATAGTACCACTATCACATAATAATTTTTCCGTTCTATCCGCGATCTTAAAACCATAATTGTTGCAAATTACATGTTTTGTTTGTTAATCGCTCGTGTTATGACTCGAGCTCTTTAAATATTGCTGTAGTGAAACTTAATAGTAATTGCTTTGTTTGTTTCAAATTGAACAACAATAACCTTCTTATATGATAATTCATTTTTCCAAAATTTGTAATCTTGAAAATGTGCGTCAATTCACAGTACAGATTGTTGATTTGCTTCCACCTAAACCAGCAAAAAGAAGTCAGCAAAAGTACATCTAACAACCTCAACGGAAATGAACTGCAGAAGATTTTTTCAGACATTTCCAAATAAACAATGGACATATACAGCAACCAGCCTGATGCGTCACAGCCATGTCACAACTCACAAGGCCCCGTTTATTTATGGTTACAACATACCGCACCCAATATCCGGGGATTCATGAACCGAAGTTTGTGACTTTTTATACCAAAATCAAGTTAATATACAATAATAATTAAGTTCATAGACAGTTTATTATTGATATTGTTTACCCGAAAAGCAGATAGAGTTAAATTTGTGTATGGTTCTAAGGATATGTGATATAATTTGATACAAATCGTATAGAGAAATAGCAATATGTGTATTCTTGACTATGAGAATGAGAATAATGAGAAGAAGAACGAATAAGATAAAGGGAAATAAACACAAGGGGATATCTTTCAATATAAGAAAAAATCTTTCGTTCCAATCTGCCTCTGCTTACAATCCATTTTTTTCTTTATAGTAGAGGGATCCTACTTTATATATAATAATAAAAAATACGTAGTGGAGAGCCCATGATGTATTGTCTTTTCCCTACTTCCCACCAGGATTCTCTCCCTCAGTGCGGCTGTAACGGCCTTGTCTGTGAGCTTCGATACTGACTCGAACTCGATATCGGGTCGAGCCATTGGCCTTGACTCGAGCTCGATCCTGACTCAGAGTCTTGATATTCGAGGTGAGTGTTGGTCGTTCTGTGCATCTCCGACAACCTTTTGCCTCGTGGTTCGATTTGGTCATGGGTCCGATAATGATACCGAACTGATCCTTGATCAGACTTGGAGCTCGAATCCTGAAGCCCCTTTCTTCGAACCTCGACCTGACCTTACGTAGATACCTTTCGATCGAAGTATTGCCGTCTCGATCAGTCCATATAACTGACTCAATCGATTCTGACCGTACACAGATAGTTCCCCCGTTTCTCGAAAAAGGATGTGGCGAGAAACGATATGATTTTCCAATAGCTGGATCATATATATACTGACGTTTACATCGATCTCGACCATGACGTATGTGATAGTTGTCCCATCGGTTCGGTTTTACCAAGGCATTTAATGTGTCAGACGGTGGTCGGCCACCTCTGATATTGAACCGTCATTGCTTCAATCTATAAATAGCCTTTCCTTCCGTCATTCAAACTTTACGTCTTCAATCTTCCAATTTTTCTAAGTTCCTTTTCGTCTCTTCTGAGTTTTCTGCTTGTAAATCTGTGAGTTTTACTGCAAACTCTTTCTTAAAACACCAAATACTTCCGTTCTTTGTTCAGAAAATTTTAAATGGCAAAACGTCTAAAACTGTTCCGCAAAAAGAGACCGCTTCTTCATCTCGACCTGCTGGTGGCGAGGATGTGGAAGGGCCCCGCCCTGAGGAATTCGTTCTGGTAGGGTGTTCGACTGTAGGCGATTTTAAAATTGAAAAGCCTTCTCCGATACCGGGTCAGTGTGAGCCGATGTCGAGGTATCAATGTTCAATTACCAAAAACGTTCTCGATAAAGTCATACAAGAATGCAACTGGGATAATAAACGTGTAGTAATCCCATCGCCCGATGAATCAATTACTACCCACGTTGAAGGGTTCTTAAGTGTTTACACTTATCCTTTCACGTTGGGACCTTTAGACCCTGTCATCGTTGCCTTTTGTAAGAGGTACGATGTGACCCTCGGCCAAATTCACCCTTCCTTTTGGAGGATAGTGATTCTTCTTTGATTTTTCTCGAGCAAGGTCGAGGGCCGTATCTTCACCCTCGATCATCTTATGTGCCTTTACAGTCCCCGACTTTATCGAGGAGGGTTGATCAAGCTTGCTCGCCGAGAAACCAAAGCGCCATTCTCGAGCATAGACGAGACCCGGGATCGGGGTTGGATGGGCCGTTTTGTTCGAATCAAAACCTCAGACCTGATCCCTGCCGATGACTTGCCATTTCCCGAGAAATGGAATATGAGCCGTGAGTGAACGTTTCTCTTTGCCCGTTTTGATTTTGTGATTGCCTTTTATTTTGTTGATCCATTTTTCTTTCCTTATCACAGCTGTAGCTCGAATGTCGGAACCGATCCCGGATCTTAGACAATGGATCAAAAGTCTGGTGTTGCAGAGACCATACTCCGAGCGTGCTCAGGTTGAATTATCAAAGGGTCGATGGGAGGCCCGGAGTCGTTGCTTCTTTTACACATAGAGTTGTAGGTAATTCTAATATTTCTTCTTTTGTTTGCAGGCTTCGGTGTTGCATCACCAGGCCTTTCTTTGAATCCGGGAGGAGCATGATGCCGAGGTTTGGAGCCTCAGTGAGAAGAATGACTCGTATAAGCTCCTTAGTGAAACACTTCGAGCAGATTTGACAGCGGCTCGGGAAGAGCATGAGGAGATGGCTGAGCAGGTATTTTGAATGTTCTGTGATAGTGAAGATGAAAAAGAGATAACCACTAATGATCTGATTCTGCAGGTTTGGCAGAGGATCGAGCAGATTGGACAGCTTAACTCACAGGTAGATGCGCTACTTGCCGAGGCAGAAGAATTTAAAAAGTGTATGGATATCCTTGCCTCGAAAAAGGAAGCCGTCGAAGCTCAGTTAGAGATGTCTGATGCCCAACTTCGATCTGCGAAAGAAAATGCTTTGGGGATGATCTAAAAGATGAAAGAGCTTCAGCATCGGTTAGATTTGGCCACTTCAGATAAAGCAGATTTGGCCAAAGAACTTGAAGTGGCCAGATCTGAGGTGATCGAGGAGAATAAAAGAGCTGATGCTAAAGTGGCTCAGTTTAGGATCGATGTCGAGGTTAACCAAGCCAAAAATGAGAGCATGGTCGAACATGCAAAATAAAAAGCTCGGAGAGAGGCTCTCAAGGAGGTCAGAGCTCAGGGCTTCAATATTGGGGCCGTGATTGAAGTCGCCACGGCGGAGGAGAACAAAGCTCGGAGGTTGGCCTTTCATGAGGAGGACTCTGATGACTCAGGGGAGTCTGAAGATGAGGACGATGCTGAGAATATGGCCTCCGATGAAGATTGAGTCATTTAGGGCCTTAGGTCATTTGCTGCGTTCTTTTGATACCGCTTTCAGTTTTTGTATAAAGAACTTCCTTTTGGCAGAGTAGCCGCCTCTGTACAAAAAAATTTGTAAATATAAATCTTTCTTCCTTTTGAAGTAAAATAGCCTTTTAAACTAAGTAGATAGTTTGAATTTTAATCTTTGTTGCCTTCGGGCCTTGTGGGTAGTCCCCTTTGCTTTGTCGGGCTCGAATATCCTTCAGCTTAAATAGTCAAGTGTTCGTTTGAATTGGAAGAAATGAGTAGTTTTTCTCGAAATAAAAGTAACCCGTAGGCTTAGTAGTCGAGTGAATAATTCAAACTCAAAATAATGTAGACTGTAGGCTTAATGGTCGAGTGAGTGCTTGTTTGAACTCAAAATAAAAGTAGCCCATAGGCTTAGTAGTCGAGTGAATGATTCGAACTCGATGTAATATAGCCCGTAGGCATAATAGTAGAGTAAGTGCTTGCTCGAACTCAAACTAAAAGTAGCCCGTAGGCTTAGTAGTCGAGTGAATGATTCGAACTCGAAATAATGTAGCCCATAGGCGTAATGGTCAAAGTAGCCCGTAGGCTTAATGGTCGAGTGAGTGCTTCCTCGAATTCGAAATAAAAGTAGCATGTAGGCTTAGCAGTCGAGTGAATAATTTGAACTCGATGCAATATATCCCGTAGGCATAATAGTCAAAGTAGCTCGTAGGCTTAGTAGTCGAGTGAATGATTCAAACTCAAAATAATATAGCCCGTAGGCGTAATGGTCAAAGTAGCCCGTAGGCATAATAGTCGAATGAGTTCTTTCTTGAACTCGAAATAAAAGTAGCATGTAGGTTTAGTAGTCGAGTGAATAATTCAAACTCGAAATAATGTAGCCCATAGGCGTAATGGTCAAATTAGCCCATAGGCTTAATGGTCGAGTGAGTGCTTGCCCGAATTCGAAATAAAAGTAGCCTGTAGGCTTAGAAGTCGAGTGAATGATTCGAACTCGATGCAATGTAGCCCGTAGGCATAATAGTCAAAGTAGCATGTAGGCTTAGTAGTCGAGTGAATGATTCGAACTCGAAATAATGTAGCCCATAGGCGTAATGGTCAAAGTAGCTCGTTGGCATAATAGTCGAGTGAGTGCTTGCTCGAACTCGAAATAAAAGTAGCTCGTAGGCTTAGTAGTCGAGTGAATCATTCGAACTAGAAATAATGTAGCCCGTAGGCGTAATGGTCAAAGTAGCCCGTAGGCTTAATGGTCGAGTGAGTGCTTGCTCGAACTCGAAATAAAAGTAGCCTGTAGGCTTAGTAGTCGAGTGAATAATTCGAACTCGAAATAATGTAGCTCGTAGGTGTAATAGTCGAGTGAATGCTTGCTCGAACTCGAAAAAGTAGCCCGTAGGCTTAGTAGTCGAGTGATAGATTCGAACTCAAAATAATGTAGTCCGTAGGCATAATGGTCGAGCGAGTGCTTGCTCGAACTCGATCCTGTTTGCATAATAAATCTTGAACATAGAATATCAGTAAAGAAGAGGGCTTTCTTTGCAAGTCATTATACATGTGTTCATGTTTTGCATCAGGGCTCGGGCCAACTATATAAGCATGGTTCGTTTTGACCATTTGGCTCTTACAACGTTTCCTGTTGAGACACTGTTTGTCATGAAATAACGAAGTAACTTCCTTTGCACCGAACTTGATAATCATCACAGATGCGTTCAATGATAAAGCCCCCAGTATACGAGGTTGATTTTAAAGAGGCCTCGGATACTCAGCAGTAGTATCGTTTCCGCAAAAATGGCTGGTATTGATCTCTGGTCGACTTTTGCTTGGTAGTTCTTTTCGTAACGGACCTAGAAATCAATGGTCATCTTCGACTCTTATTTTGGATGATATCGATTGTGCACATCGGTTCAAGTAGTAGCTGGGTACTCGATCAAATTTTGCTTCAGCCGCCGTGAAGCCATCGAGTTCCACTCGTTTAGACCTTGAGTGAAAGCTTGAACAGCCCAATCATCTGTGACTGGTGGAAGATCTATTCGTTCCATTTGAAAACGAGATACAAACTCCCTTAGCATCTCGTTATCCTTTTGTATTACCTTGAACAGGTCCGACTTTCTGGTTTCGACCTTTATGGCTCCGGCATGTGCTTTTACGAAGCAATCTGCAAGTATAGCAAAAGAATCAATAGAGTTAGATGGTAAATTATGATACCATACCATTGCCCCCTTTGACAGGGTTTCACCGAATTTTTTCAATAGTACAGATTCAATCTCATCATCTTCCAAATCATTGCCCTTGATGGCACACGTGTAAGAAGTGACGTGCTCGTTGGGATTAGTCGTTCCGTTATATTTGGGTATTTCGAGCATACGGAATTTTTTGGGGATTGGTTTTGGGGCTGCGCTCGAGGAAAAAGGTTTTTGCTCGAATGTTTTCAAATCCAACCCTTTTATCATTGGTGGAGCTCCCGGGATCTGATCGACCCTAGAGTTATAAGTTTCTACTTTTTTATTGTTGGCTTCAACTCGCTTTGTGAGTTCCTCGAGCAATTTAGCAATTTCGGGAGTAGTCCCCGATTCTTGCTCATTTGACTTTACTATGGCTGGTTCCGTTCTGTAAGTGATTTCTCCGGGTGGATTAGGCTTCGGCCTGCTTTGTAGCTGGGTTTGGCTCTGAAACTGAGCTATTGCTGTCTGTTGGGCTTGCAACATTTCAAAAATCATACGCAAACTAACATCGTTTTTCTCGATGTTATGGGTATCTTGAGCCGCAGACCGAGTGCCACCATGGATGCTATTCTCGGGTTCAGCATGTAGGTTTGCCTCAATGGTTACATGCGAATTGATATAAATTGGCGCTCTGATTCGAGCTCCAACGGTATTCACAGGTGGTCTTTCAGTACTGGGTGTCAAGTTGTTGTTTTCGTCTTGAAGACCGGCCCCGTTATCGATCGGTGAAGCCATTTGATTGGCGGTTAGTCGTAGCTAACCCGAAATTTAAGATATTTTCGTAAAACACAATAGCGTGCTTTTTTAGATTCGTATCAAATAACCACTATTATCCTTAGCCCCCACGGTGGGCGCCAAACTGATTACCCGAAAAACGGATAGAGTTAAATTTATGTATGGTTCTAAGGATATGTGATATAATTTGATACCAATCGTATAGAGAAATAGAAATACGTGTATTCTTGACTATGAGAATGAGAATAGTGAGAAGAATAACGGATAAGATAAAGAAAAATAAACACAAGGGAATATCTTTCAATATGAGAAGAAATCTTTCGTTCCAATTTGCTTCTGCTTACAATCCATTTTTTTCCTTTATAGTAGAGAGATCCTACTTTATATACAACAATAAAAAATATGTAGTGGAGAGCCCATGATGTATTGTCTTTTCCCTACTTTCCGCCAGGATTCTCTCTCTTAGTGCGGCTGTAACGGCCTTATCTGTGAGCTTCAATACTGACTCGAACTCGATATCGGGTCGAGCCATTGGCCTTGACTCAAGATCGATCCTGACTCAGAGTCTTGATATTCGGGGTGGGTGTTGGTCGGTGTGTGCATCTCCGACAACCTTTTGCCTCGTCGTTCGATTTGGTCATGGGCCCGATCATGATACCGAACTGATCCTTGATCGGACTTGGTGCTCGAATCCTGAAGCCCCTTTCTTCGGACCTCGACCTGACCTTACGTAGATACCTTTCGGTCGAAGTATTGCCGTCTCGATCAGTCCGTACGACTGACTCAATCGATTCTGACCGTACACAGATATTTAATAAATTTTTTTAACATACACAAAGTTTGGACAAAAGTATTGAATTCACGTAAACCTATACTTTATAAGTTAAATCCTTATTTCACTGTTATTTAATGTTTAAAATAAAACTGATTCAAATATTATAATGAAAATGTCGTTTATGTGGTTAATTAAAATATATGAACTGTTATAAACTTTTGTGAACATAACACCATCTTGGTCGATCTCGTGATATCAATGAACCCACTTGATTTACGAAAGAAATAATTAATGGCTCAAGCCATTAAATATAGAGTAGAAAAGTTACGTACTCATCTATTTGGACATGCACAATATCGATATCTGGACGTAGACTCACGTCAATTGGCCAAAGTGAGAGAGTATTTAGATAATTTTAAAAGTTGGTCAAATCACTTTTTGATTTATTTATTTTATAAGTAAAAATAAGGCAAAAGCCATAAATTGATTAGGAAAAAGGGTCAAATATACCCTTCTATGTTGGTGTATTGTTCACATCTATCCTCCTTTATACGATCGGGACATATTTACATTTACCGTTAACAAAACTTTCTAAGAACGCCCTCCATCCAACGTAAATCCAACAAATAAATAACATAATCATTTTTAAAAAATTCATAAATAATAACCCATTAAACCTATCATATAAAAATACGGACCCTAGATTCTGAGACTTCTTAATATATTTTATTCATTTAGAGAGAGATCGAGAATGATGGTGGTAGTATGATTAGTAAAAACTTATATTTTGGTTCTTAGTTGTTCATGGTGGTATTAGGATGTCATGTTATCACTTTTGGTTGTATTTTTTTATCGTTGTAATATGATATCTATTTGTCTAATACAATGCACACTTGCCAACATACAAACTGATATATACTTAATAATACTTGTGTTTGGTTAATACATGAAGTTAGTGTACTTATGTTGTTAAGTTACTTTCCAACTTCTTGGTGTACTTTCTTTCATTCTTGAGGAATTCCTTAGACTGTAGCTTGATATTAAATTGAATATTCTCTAATTATTTTCTAATTTTTGTTCATTATAAGTTCAGTTGTTACTAAGAATTATGAGTATCCCATCCCATACCTTGGAATCTAACTTTGGTTCTTAAGGCGTAATTTGGCGATAAATACTCGTTGCCCAAATGCTTAAAGCAGAATAAAAAAATATGGTGCGTAAATACTCATCAACAAAGGCTCACCGTTGGAGGAAGAAATACCTCGATAGCTGCCTTAAGATTTGAGAGCTGTCAACCTAATAAGATGCTATAAACATTAAGTTATAGTGAAAAGAAAATCATGGTGAATATTTGGTACACATCGACATGGTGAAAAAAAACAAGGAGAGAAACTAGAAGGAAAAAAAAGAATTTGGAAAAGGTAGAATAGAATAACATAAAATAAGGATATTAAAATAATTGGGGCTCAATATATAAATAATACGATCCTAATGAAGCTCTTTCCAATTATAAAACACTCAGCTCAATTCAGTTGCGTTAGTTGTTAGTTTGTTAGGTTAGTTACAACTCACATGACAAGCACGTACGCAGGAATAAACAGAAAGGGGGAATTCAAAAAGTTAATTATAACTAACTTTCCCACCCCTTCCTATATAGTGGATGTTTTCTCATTTTGTAAGATCTCATGAGATGATTTGAAATAAAGAATCTCTTTCTTCCCTCTCGTCTCTCTCTCACTTCATCTCTGTTTTCCAGGACTCAATTGAGTTCTTGTCGAACAAGCTGTTCAAGGACAATTCTTCCCGTTTGTCCTTTAGGTAAGCTCATTATTCTTTCCTTTTTCTTTTAAAACTGTAGAGGTCGTAATATTGGTATCAGAGCTTTTTGCTCCTTGGATCTGTGAAAATGGGGGACCATAATACTCGTATGCAAGAGCTACGCAAGGAAGTTAATAATCTCAAGGGTTCGATGGATGCAGTCACAACTTCTGTTTCAGAATTGAGAAGTTTTGTGGATCATAAGGTGGCCCAAGCTATGAAGGAAATCAGGAAATTATTGGTGAATAATTTAACTAATCATCACAAGGGTCCTGCTGAGAATGAAGGTCCAAAGATGGTGGTTCCTCGGCCTAGAGGTTACCAATTGCCAACTCGCGATTATCATGTGGAGTTCCCAGTTTTTGATGGCCTAGGTTTGAAGGACTGGCTGTATAAATGTGAGCAGTTCTTCATTGTGGATGGCACTCCTGAGGATTCTAAGATGAAACTGGCTTCGTACAAGCTGGAAAGGAAGGCACTATAGTGGCACCAATCTTACATGAAGCATCGAGTGACTAGAGACTATCCTCGTTGGGGTGAGTATGTAGCTTATTTGTATACCAGATTTGGATCTGAACTGTTTGACGATCCTATGGGAGACTTCAAGGACTTGAGGTAGGTAAGCTCGGTGTAAGATTATGTTGACATGTTTGATGAATTGCTTATTAGAGTAGAATTATCAGAGGAGTATGTTGTTAGTTATTTTGTTAGGGGATTGAAAGCAGAAATTGGTTTACCTATCAAAATGTTAGCACCCAGAACTTTAGCTAAAGCGATTAGTCTATCTAAAATTCAGGAACAAACATTGATAGTACAAAAGCAAGTTTTCATGGCCACCTCAATTCCATCTTATTCAACCAAAAACACTCCAAAATTTCCTTGTGTTAACTCTCAGTTCCCTCAATACACTGCCTCAATGCCCTCCAAATTTAGCCAACCTTCCAGTAGACCTCCAAATGTTCTTACCACATCCATAAAACCTACCTACAGAAATACCAAGAAATTAACTCCAGCTGAAATGGAGGAAAGGAGGAGTAAGGGACTATGTTACAATTGTGATGAGAAGTATAGATTTGGGCATGTATGTAAGAACATGAGGCAATTTTTTTCTATGGAGGTGGAGGAGGAAATAGAAGAAGTTGAGTTGGAAGAGGAAGTGATATTAGACCCACCAGAATTGTTAACAATGATAGGTCAAGGGTTAGAGACTAATGTTGAGGGGTCTATTCTACCTCATGTATCAGTCCATGCCATGAATGGACTGCATGATTTTAGAACTATGAGGGTAATTATATCAGTCAAGGGTAAGGATGTGCGGGTTCTAATTGATACAGGGAGCACTCATAATTTCTTGGATCTTAACACTGCCAATAAGTTGGGATGTGTTTTGACAACTATTGATGTATCTGCTGCTGATGGAAAGAAGGTACAGAGCAACTATATTTGTAAAAAGCTAGTTTGGAAAATGCAAGGTGTTTCTTTTGATTCTGATATGTTAGTGCTGCCAATTGGAGGATGTAGTATGGTCTTGGGAATTCAATGGTTAATCACGTTGGGTGACATTATGTGAAACTTCAAGAAACTTAGAATGAAGTTCAGTATCATGGGACATAAAGTGTCATTGAGAGGAGTTCAACCTCCTGCAACTAAGATGATTCAATAGGCCAGCATGGACAAGCTATTAGCCAAACCTGCAGAGCTGAGCATGATATTTGTGGGTTTATTTCTTGAGAATCAATAGCAAGGAGTAGAAATCAGCCTTTTTACATTGGAAGGCCTGCCAAGGGAACCAAGTATGAATTGGGATTTGCAGTCTATATTGCAGAAGTACAGTGATTTGTTTGAGGAGCCAACACAACTCCCTCCCTCTAGATTACATGACCACAAGATCACCTTGAAAGAAGGTGTCTCCCCCATCAACATCAGGCCTTACATATATCCTAATGTTCAGAAAAATGAGATTGAAAAGATAGTGAATGAGATGCTAGTCTTTGGAGTTATTAGGCACAGAACCAGCCCCTATTCATCTCCTATTGTGATGGTAAAAAAGAAGGATGAATCATGACGATTGTGTGTAGATTACAAAGAGTTGAATAACTATACAGTGAAGGACAAGTTCCCCATTCCTGTGATTAAAGAATTGCTGGATGAACTTCATGGTGCCAAATACTTCTCTAAGCTGGATTTAAGGTTAGGATATCATCAAATTAGGATGTTTGAACCAGACATACTTAAGACTGCATTTAGAACCCATCATGGCCATTATGAATTCATGGTTATGCCTTTTGGCTTAACAAATGCCCCTTCTACTTTTCAAAGCCTAATGAACCAGATCTTTCACAACTATCTCAGAAAATTCAGCTTAGTTTTTTTTGTTGACATCTTAATATATAATCAAATTTGGGATGACCATCTGTTACATTTAGAGAAAACTTTCAAGGTCTTTCGATCCCATACATTATTCATAAAACAAAGCAAATGTGCTTTTGGAGTCACACAGATTGACTACTTAGGCCACATTATTTATGAGTAAGGTGTGGCTATGGATAAACAAAAGGTTCAGGGTGTGCTGGATTGGCCACTACCCGCTACCATAAAAGGGCGAAGAGGATTCTTAGGGTTGACAGGCTACTATAGGAGGTTTATCAAGGGATATGGCATCATTGCAAGACCCCTCAATGATCTACTCAAAAAGGAGAATTTTCAGTGGAATCCTGCAGCAACTGCTGCATTTGAAGATTTGAAACTAGCTATTACTTCAGCTCCTATCTTAGCTCTTTCAGATTTTTCAAAGGAATTCACAATGGAAACGAATGTTTCTAGTAGAGGAATTGGAGCTGTTTTAGCACAAGACAACAGAACAATTGCCTTTTTAGCAAGGGATTATTAGACAAGAACAAGGCATTATCTGTCTATGAAAGGGAGCTGTTGGCATTGGTTTCTGCTATACAAAAGTAGAGACCTTATCTACTAGGGAGACCATTTATCATCAAGACTAACCACCACAGTCTTAAATACTTGTTGGAGCAGAGGATTACCACTCCCAGTCAACAAAAATGGCTGGTCAAATTACTTGGCTATGATTATTCTATAGCCTACAAGAAGGGGAAGGAGAACATTGTAGTTGATGCCTTGTCCAGAAAAGAAGAGTACATTCAGCTTTACAGCATCTCTGGTGTCAACTCAGATCTTTTAGACACAGTTAAAGCCACATGGAGGCAAGACCCTGCACTTAAACATCTTATCCAATCCATACAGGATAGGCATGTCAACAAACCTTATTACAAATTCCAAAATGGGATCTTGAGCAGGAAGAACAAACTGATGGTAGGAGTTAATGCCATAATCAGAGCTCAACTTATCTCCTTTTACCATGACTGCCCTATGGGTGGCCACTGTGCATTACAGCCACCTTAAAAAGGCTTAAACAAGACTTCTATTGGAAAAAGATGAAGCAGGATGTTTATACTTATGTAAGAGCATGTGATATTTGTCAAAAATACAAAAGTGAGAATATAGCCTATCCTGGTCTACTACAACCTCTTCCTATACCTGATAAGGTGTGGCAAGACATCTCAATGGACTTTATTGAGGGCCTTCCTAAGGCTGCTTGGAAGGAGGTGATATTTGTGGTGGTTGATAGGTTGAGCAAAGCTGCCCATTTCATACCCCTTAAACATCCTTATACTACTTTGGATGTGGCTCGAGTGTTCATGAATCAGGTGTTCAGACTATATGGAAAGCCCAAATCCATAGTATCAGATAGAGATGTTGTCTTTACAAGCATGTTTTGGAAAGAGTTATTCAGATTGCAGAAGGTTTCACTGCTGACTTCCACTGCATACCATCCTCAGACAGATGGTCAAACAGAGGTTGTTAACAGATGTTTGGAATGCTACCTTAGATGCATGACATTTGAGAAGCCCAAAGCATGGCCACAGTGGTTGCCTTTGGCTGAGTGGTGGTAGAACACCACTTATCATTCCAGCACAAACATGATACCATATGAGGCAGTGTATAGTCAGAAACCACCTCCCTTACATCCCTACATGAGTTTTGATTCCCAATTGGATGTGGTCGATAGAAGTCTCCAAGCTAGAGAAGCTACTCTGAGATTATTGAGGTTCTAAATGGAGAAAGCTCAAAATAGAATGAAGGTGCAAGCTGATAAACGAAGGACTGACAGGACATATGCAATAGGAGATTGGGTCTATGTCAAGCTACAGCCCTACAGACAACTTTCTCTAAAGCAGCATAGTTTTCAGAAACTATCATCCAAATATTTTGGACCCTTCAAGATCCTTGATAGAGTGTGATCAGTAGCATACACCGTGGACCTCCCTGCTAGTACCAAGATCCATCCTACATTCCACATCTCACAGCTGAAAAAGAAGATAAGGTCTCACTCAGCCACAGTCACTTTGCCTATAGTACTTTCAGAAGCTGGTCATGTGTTGCTAGAACCTGAGTCCATACTTGATAGACGGATGATTCAGAAGAATGGGAGAGTTGTATCCCAAGTTCTAGTCAAATGGTTTAATGCCACACCTGAGGACAGTACATGAGAAGACTACCACGACCTTAAGCAGAGATTTCCTCATTTCAGTCCTTGAGGACAAGGATTATTTGAAGATGGGGGTATTTGATACGATCCTAATGAAGCTATTTCCAATTATAAAACACTCAGCTCAATTCAGTTGCATTAGTTATTAGTTTGTTAGGTTAGTTACAACTCACGTGACTAGCACGCGCACAGGAATAAACGGAAAGGGGGAATCCAAAAGGTTAGTTATAACTAACTTTCCCACCCCTTCCTATATAGTGGATGTTTCCTCATTTTGTAAGATCTCATCAAATGATTTAAAATAAAGAATCTCTTTCTTCTCTCTCATCTCTCTCTCACTTCATCTTTATTTTCCAGAACTCAATTGAGTTCTTGTCGAGCAAGCTGATCAAGGACAATTCTTCCCATTTGTCCTTTAGGTGAGCTAATTCTTCTTTTCTTTTCGTGCTAAAACTGTAGAGGTCGTAACAATAAATGAATATATGGTTGTCGGTATTTTTATGTCTTTCACTTCTTGAGTCCATCATGTGACTACGAAGGAGATGACTAATCTGTGAGTAAGAAGTACATTAAATAAATAACTTTATTAAAGATTTTTTTAAAAAACAAGTCTTTTTTTAATTTGGTGGCTTTTCGTTAGGTGGAGAGTATTTTTAAAAAGTTTGGCAGAATAGATGTGGCCCGGTTGTATAACGAATGGTACATGTGAACAATATACTAAAGTAGTGTCACGATCCAAAACCTAACCCGTCGTGATGGCGCCTATCATAGTACTAGGCAAGTCGACCTTTCCAAAACACTTTCAAAATTTAACAGAAATGAATTAAGACATTTAAAATAACCGAAATTTCTCATAAATACGGGGTAAAACACAATTAAACATAAGTGCAGAAAAATAACACGACATCGGGGTGTCACTAAGTCATGAGCATCTAAACCAGACTAGAACCAGAGTTTACAATGTTCCAATAATACCCAAACAGAAAGAAAAGATAATAATAGAGGAGAATCAAGGGTTACGGACGCCGACAGCTACCTCGTAAGTCTCCGAGAAACACAAGTGCACGGACTCAACGATCACTACGAACGGTCTCACCTGAATCTGCACACAAGGTACAGGGAGTAACGTGAGTACTTCCAACTCAGTAAGTAACAAAATTAAATAAGGAACTGAGAAGCAGTGACGAGCTACACAAATGTCGTTCATTTCAGTAATTTCAACAAGAAAAGTAGGCATACTCTCAATTCGGTGTTTTAAATCAAAACATTTCGAGCTCAGGTACAACAATATAAGCCCTCCAGAAAATTCCACAACAACAACAACTAGCAACGAAGTACAACAGCAAAATAAGAGCAAGTACAGCCTCACAGGGCTACTGCCACTCATCTATCTCAACAGCTCAATCACTCAGCTCCCAGCCTCAATACTCACAATCAAAGGTGCCTGTGCTCACTGGGGGTGTACAGACTCCGGATGGGCTCCTACATCCCAAGCGCTATATTGCTGCAGCGTGCAGCCCTACCCAATACTGTTGCGGCGTGCAGTACGATCCATATATTGTTACGGCGTGCAGCTCGATCCAAGTACTGCTGCGGCGTGCAGCCCGATCTAATATCATGGCCTGAAGGCTTGTTGCGGCGTGCAACCTGATCCAACATTTACTGCGGCACGTAGTCCGATCCAACATATCTCACACAGCTCTCAACCCACTCATGCCCTATATCAGTCACTAGCCTTTCCAGCCTCAGAATTATCACAATAACAGCCCAAACAAAGACTATAACAAGTACAAATCAAATCATGGGAGAGAGCTAGGACAAAATGCATAAGCAAATAATGACTGAGTATAAGACATCAATTTAACATTCAATACAACAAGTTCACGACCACTGCAGGTCCCAACAGGGTTTCCATATAACCTAAGCATGATTTCTACCATGTAAGACAGTCAATAACTCGAAAATAAGAGTGAACAGGTAATAACAAAGGTGTATTTGACTTTACAGTCCACCGGGACGGACCAAGTCTCAATCCCACTCGGTGCACACTCACATGCCCGTCACCCAACGTGTGCGTCACCTCTAAATATCAACATCATATGAATTTCTCGGGATTTCATACCCTAAAGACCAGATTTAAGACTGTTACTTACATCAAACCGAGCAAATCTATATTCCGATATGCTTTTGCCTCTCGATTCGGCCTCCAAATGCTCCGAATCTATTCACAACCAGTATAATACCAAGGAATGAATTCCACAAGAAAAACTACCAAATTAGACTCAAAAAGCCGAAATTGGCTCAAACCCGACGCGCAGGCCCACGCCTCGAAATCCGACAAAAGTTACAAAACTTGAAAGCACATTCACTCACGAGTTCATACATACAAACTTTATCAAAATCCGGCATCATTTGTTCCCTCAAATCCTTAAATTTAAACTCTCCAAAATCCCAAGCCCTAACCCCCTATTTTCACCCCTAAATTCCACTAATTAGATGATAATACAATGGGAAAACACCATAGATAGGAGTATTAAAGCCCAAGCAACTTACCTCACTGAAAACCCTTGAATCTCCCTTCAAAATCACTCTAAAAGCTCTAAAACCCGACTTGAAAATGGTGAAAATAAACCAAAATTCGCGAAGTGCTCTATTTATAGTTTCTGCCCAGGTCTTTCGCACCTGCGGCTAAATATGCGCACCTGCGGCCACGCAGGTGCGGAAAAAACCTCGCACTTGCGGCCACTGCCTGACCTCCTCACTTCCGCTTCTGCGGACTCGCAGATGCGACCTCTCCTACGCACCTGCGGACCCAGCCTACCTTAACACTGTCCGCACCTGCGAACTCCCACGCGCGCCTGCGACCTCGCACCTGCGACCTCGTACCTGCGGCTCCCCTTCCGCAGGTGCGGAAAACACCAGCAGCTTCAGAAACCAGCAAACGAGCTAACTCCCAACACCAATAATTGATCTGTTAACCACCCGATACACACCCGAGGCCCTCGGGACCTCAACCAACCATACCAACAAGTCATATATCAACATACGAACTTAGTCGAACCTTCGAAACACTCAAAACAACATCAAAACACCAAATTACCCTCGGATTCAAGCCTAAGAACTTCTAAACTTTCAAATTCAACAACCAATGCCGAAACCAATCAAACCACGTCCGAATGACCTCAAATTCTACACACACGTCACAAATGACACCACGAACCTACTCCAACTTCCGGAAATCCATTCCGACCCCGATATCAAATTTTTCATTGCCGACCGAAATCGCCAAATTTCCAACTTTCGTCAATTCAAGCCTAATTCCACTATGGACCTCCAAATCACATTTCGGACGTGCTCCTAAGTCCAAAATAACCTAACAAAGCTAACGGAATCATCAAAATTCGAATCCGAGACTGTTTACACATAAGTCAACATCCGGTTGACTTTTTCAACTTAAATTTATCCCAAAGAGACCAAGTGTCTCAATTCACTTCGAAACCACTCCGGACCCGAACCAACTAACCCGATATAACACAATATAGCTGAATTACATAAAAAGAAGCAGAAATGGAGGAAACAGGGCTATAACTCTCGAAACGACCGGTCGGATCGTTACAAGTTGAGGGGTATATTTAGCCCTTTTCCCAATTGTTTATCTTGGTTTGATCCATACGTTTACTATTTTGTCCCTACCTTTGTTGTAATCCAATCCTCTCGACATATTGTTCCCAAAACAGAACTAATTCTGACTTCCTCTCAATTGAATATTACAGTTGTTTGTCCTTGTCTGAGTAAGGATACGTTTTGATTTTTAAATTTTTATTCCTTTATCGCCATTTTTCATCAAAATCACTATTCGTGTGATATTAAATACCAGAAATCACTATTTATGTGATATTAAATACCAGAAATCACTATTTAGGACTTTGTCAATGTAACTCAGTTCTTGACTGGTTTGAATTGGGCCAAAGTAATCTCATTCTTTTTGGGTCATTTCATGCAACTTGGGCTTGCCTTAAAAAAGGAGGGGATAATATTTCTAGAAGAATTATAGGAAATCTTAGAGGAATTTACATAGAATATAATCTTTTAAAGACTTATTTATATTTTCTATAACTGCTTTTACAAAATTACTTTTAGTACAATTTATTTTAAAATCTTACCTTTTTAATTAAATTATGTACAACTTTTCATATCCTAAAATCTCTCCCTTTTCTCTCGATTAAAAAATATCTCTTTGTGATTCTCTCTCACCCAAAGTATCTATCACTATCAATTTCTCCCCAGTTCCTTCAGTAAAAGATATTCCTATATATCACATGCGTATATCCCCTTTACTTCGTCCCATATATTCTGTGTAGATCAAAATCTGAACAGATCATCTCTCTGCATCATTTTCACCACAATTTCTCAAGCCGCCATCTCTTCCAAAAACAATCAGAAGAAGAGCAAAATCAAGAAGGACAATTAAGAGGAAGAAGAATACCTCGAACTAGATGGCAGAAGAAGAAGAGAAGTAGAAACATGAAAAAAACATAGCAAAAATAAAGAGAAAAAGAGGATTTAATTAAGAAATCTACTTTCTTCTTTTAATTTTTTACAGAACTGTATGTCAATTATTCTGCCGTTTTCTATGCAAGGTTTGAAAATTTAATTAATTTTAAGATTGTGTTAACTATTTAAACTAACACTTCTTCTCTTCAATTGGGTAAATGCCAAATCCAAACTTCAAACGTAACATGTAGAAATATAGACATATAATTAAATGTACTAGTATATATCGTTAATATACCAAATATATATATACAAAATATGGCATACATACTATACATGCATATTATACTAAATATATATAAATTATATATATAACTTATGTTAGTAAAAAATGTTGAATTGAAAATTCACAAGACTGGCTTTCAAAAGCGTCAATAATAGCTACTAATATGTATGTTCAAGAAATTTTAAAATAATTAAAACACAAATAATTCCAACAATTTTTTTTGTCATAAAAAAAAAAAAAATAAATAAAAAAAGGAGGCCAAAGAAAGAGAAAACCTTATCAAAATGACTTATCGAAAAAATTAGTTGAAAGAATGGAGATAGTCTTGGATTCGGATAATTATAAATCTTTAATGTAATTGACAATATTTAGGGATAGATTGATGAAGAGATATGTTTCAGAATTGGTAGGGTATATCTTTTTATACTTTTACTATGTTCAGGTTGTATAATATGTTATTCAATTAATAGTTGTAGATTATGGAATATTTTATGATACCATAAGTAATTATCAATAATTGACCATTTTAGCCATGCTATCAAAAATATCCCAAATTATTACTAATGATATATAACATTCAAAAAATATAGGCAATTTGTTTTTCAATAAGTATTATTGTGATTCGTCGAAAACACATAGATGATGCAATATACAAAATTTGATGAAGTTTGAAGATGAGTTAGACTAGTTTGAAGTCAAAATTCATTATCAATGATAAACAATATTAAAACAAATTATGCAAAAAAGTTTTTTTTTCAATGGGTATGGTTGGAATTCGTCCCAAACATATAGATGGGGCAATATATAAAATTTGAGCAAGATTGAAGGTGATTTGGACTGGTTTTGTATCAAAATTCGTAGGTAAAATCAAGTTAAAAAAATTATTCCACGACACATGTATCAAACAGGTATCATGCATGTATCTCACATAGGTATACATAGATGGATATATATATATATATATATATATATATATATATATATATATATGTGTGTGTGTGTGTGTGTGTGTGTGTGTGTGTGTGTGTGTGTGATGACCCGATAGGTCATCTCATATTTTGGAAACTAATTCTGTGATCCGAATTAGGTTGTCGGTATTTTTATGCCTTTCACTTCTTGAGTCCAACATGTGACTACGAAGGAGATGACTAATCTGTGATGAAGAAGTATAGTAAATAAAAGGGGTTTAACATTATTAAAGGGTTTTTTTAAAAAATAGGTCTTTTTTTTAATTTGGTGGCTTTTCGTTAGGTGGAGAGTATTTTTAAAAAGTTTGGCAGGGTAGATGTGACCCGATTGTATACCGAAAGATAGATATGAACAATATACTAAAGTAGAGGGATATATTTAGCCCTTTTCCCAATTGTTTATCTTGGTTTGATCCATATTTTTACTATTTTGTCCCTACCTTTTCTGGTAATCCAATCCTCGACATATTGTTCCCAAAACAGAACTAATTCTGACTTCCTCTCAATTAGGTATCATGCATATATATATATATATATATATATATATATATATATATATATATATATATATATATATAGGACATCTCATATTTTAGAACCTAATTCTATGATCTGAAACCTTAAAAATCATGGTTTAACCTTCCTCGATTTGCGTGCGCAGTCGGAGCGTCTTTCCGGAAAGCTTTTATGTTAGACACTGATAAAAATAAGAATTTTTGCCTTAAAATTAATTTGAGTTGACTTCGGTCATTGTTTTGAGTAAATGGATCCGGATTTATATTTTGATAGTCCTGGTAGGTCCGTATCATAATTTGGGACCTGGGCGTATGCCCGAAATCGAATTCCGAGGTCCCTAACTCGAGATATGGAATTTTGATGAAAAATTAAACGTTTGAAAGTTTAATGATTTTTAGAATTGACTGATGTTTGGTCTTGTCGATATCGGATCCGTATTTTTGTTTCGGAGCACGATACATGTCCATTATTATATTTATGACTTGTCTGTGAAATTTGGTGAGAAACAGAGTTAGTTTGACGTGATTCGGACGTTCGGTTGTAAAAATAGATGTTTTAAAGTCTTCTTGAAAATTTTATTTGATTTGGAGTCCGATTCATAGTTCTAGGCGTTATTTTGGTATTTTGGTCGCGCAAGCGAGTTCGTATGATATTTTTGGACTTGTGTGCATGTTTGGTTTGGAGCCCTGAGGGCTCGGGTGAGTTTCAGATAAGCTACGGGTGTTTTGAGACTTAGAAAAATCTATTTTTTTGGCTTCAGCTGTTATGTAGTGTTTCTTTCATCGCGTTCGCGGAGGTACTCTCGCGAACGCGAAAGGTAAAATGGGGCAGGATGATTTTCTTTAAAGCGAACGCAGTAGCTATGTTGCGAACACGAGGCAGTGGGGGCTTACCCTTCGAGAATGCGACCAGCTTCTCGCGAACGCGAAGCTTGAGGGACCTGGGGGAGGGGACACTCATTCTTCTATGCGAACGCGAGCACTGGCTCGCGAACGCGGAGACCAAGTGGAACAGCCTTCGCGAACGCGAAAGCCATTTGGGCTGCTGCACATCGCGAACGCGGCAGGCCCTTCGCGAACGCGAATAAGTCCTGACGCCCAGATCTTAAAACATTTTCAAAAACGGAATTTTACCCATTTTTGATAAACTCTTCATTAGAGCTCGGCCTAGGTGCGATGTTTAAGGGAAAATTCAATACCAATTCATAGGTTTGTACTCTTTAACTCATTTTCTTCCATTTCTATCATCACCCATTAAATTTCTAGCCCTAATCTTTGTTCTTTCATGTAGAAAACTAGGAATTTAGGAAGAATTGAGGATTTAGACCTCAATTTGGGGTCGGATTCCGAAACTAATTATATAATCGGGATCGGGGGTGAACGAGTAAATAAATTTTGGTCCTAACCTTGGGTTTTGACCAAGCGGGCCCGAGGTCAATTTTTGACTTTTGGGGGAAAAGTTTAGGGAATCTAAATTTATGCAATGTAATTGATTTCTTTAGCAATTTTTGATATTATTGAGTCGTTTGTGAATAGATACGAGTGGTTTGGAGGTGGATTCTAGAGGAAAAGCGGTAATTAAGCATTGAGTGGCCTTTGGAGGGAGGTAAGTCTCGTGGTTAACCTTGACTTGAGGGAATAGAACTTGTTTGTCTATTTGCTACACGTTTAAATGTTGGGGAACAACGTATATGTGAGGTGACGAGTACTTATGCATTGTAGTCGGGTTAAAGCATGCAGGCAGGGCTTGGTTTCTTGCAATTACAGCTTCATTTGTTCATGTTATCCATGTTTAGACTAGTATTGTTAAATTGATCATTCTTATCATGTTTACGGATCTTCTGGTGATAATTGAGTATTGATTCCGAAGTTGAGGTTGATATTGTGGAACCAAATGTTGAAGTAAGGCTTGTACTTGTTATTCTATCTCCCTATTGTTATTTATTTATTGCATTATGGTAAGGAAGAGTGTTAATACACGAAGGGTGATGTCGTGCCATATTGTGAGTGTTAATGCATGAAGGGTGATGTCGTGCCATATTGTGAGTGTTAATGCATGAAGGGTGATGTCGTGCCATATTGTGAGTGTTAATGCACGAAGGGTGATGTCATGCCACATTGTGAGTGTTAATGCACGAAGGGTGATGTCGTGCCATGTTATGAGAGTTAATGCACGAAGGGAGATGTCATGCCGTTTCTATTGATTTTTATGGTGAGGTTGAAAGTAAAGACATAAAGGGTAATGCCATGCATTTTTTCTTTACGGTGGTTACTTGTTCTTATTGGTTCATAGTATATTGGCTATTCAAGTTACCATTCTGTTGTAGTTCTCTATCTTGTATTCCCCTCAGCATGCTCCCCCTCCCAATAGTACATGTTTAGTTGTTATTTATACATATACTGTTAAATATCATAGGGTTGTTATGTAGGTGTCTTGTCATAGCCTCGTCGAGGTTAGGCTCGACACTTACCAGTACATTGGGTCGGTTGAACTGATACTACACTCAGCACTTCCTGTGCAGATTTTGGTATTGGCCCTAGCTGATCGAGAGGCGTAGCAGCTCGGACTGGTTTATCAGAGACTCAAGGTAGATCTGTTGGCGTTTGCAGACCTTGAAGTCCCCGTCTATCTTTTTAGTTCTTTTTTTTTACTATTTCTTTCGTTCAAACAGTTGTATTTCTTTCATACTTTTACTTGTAGTAAATCCTAAAAGTTCGTGAATTGTGACTCCAGATCCGGGTGGTAGTAATTAATGAAGTTTTTACATTATTCTGCACTCGCTGTATTTTATTTTAGCTTAATTGTTGTTATTTATTAAATTGAATAAGGATTGGCTTAATAATTCTCTAACGTCGGCTTGCCTAGCAAGTGGAATGTTAGGTGCCATCACGGTCCCGACGGTGGGAATTTCGGGTCGTGACAAGTTGGTATTAGAGCACTAGGAAGCCTAGGTCTCACAATTCACTAGCAGGCTTAGTAGAGTCTGGAGGATCGGTACGAAGACGTCTGCACTTATCTTCCAGAGGTTATGAAGTTTAGGGACAAATTTCACTTCTATTCTTCTCTGTCGTGCGACTTTATTCTATCATTGTTGATTGAACTCTTCTATTCTTGTCCTTCCGCAGATGGCAAGAACATGTACCGTATCTTCAGCTGAGCAGCAGCTAGAGCCTCCAGTGGAAGCTCCTACGAGGGGCAGAGGTCGAGGCCGAGGTCGTGCCAGAGATCGAGGCAGAGGCAGAGCTTAGCCTAAAGCTCGAGCAGCAGCACTAGCGGTGGAGCCTTAGGTAGAGTTTAATGAGGAAGTCCCCGCCCAGACTGTTCCTGTCGGGCCACCTCAGTCCCGGAGGGGTTCATTGCCACCCCAGTGCTTCAGGATGCTTTGGT
The DNA here is from genome assembly GCF_000390325.3 of Nicotiana tomentosiformis. Lineage (NCBI taxonomy): Eukaryota > Viridiplantae > Streptophyta > Magnoliopsida > Solanales > Solanaceae > Nicotiana > Nicotiana tomentosiformis. The sequence goes on along the minus strand of NC_090813.1, from coordinate 17,138,626 downwards.
CCGTTTGGCGAGCCTTATGGAGAGTGTGGCCCAGACTGGTACATTTCCCATGGCACCAGCCGTCTCTCAGGCTGGAAGAGCAACACAGACTCCTGCTACTCACACTCCGGAGCAGATGGCTCCCCAGTATCAGACTCCAGTAGCTCAGCCAGTCGGAGTACTTCAGCTGGTTGTTGCGGCACAGGCTAGCGATTGGTCAGTTATGTCTTCTGAGGCTTTATGGAGATTGGACAGGTTTACCAAACTCTTTCCAGTTCACTTCAGTGGTGCTTCTTCAGAGGATCCCCAGGAGTATCTTAACAGTTATCATGAGGTGCTACGGAACATGGGTATAGTGGAGACCAATGTGGTCGATTTTGTTGCATTTCAGATGACTGGTTCCACCAAGAAATCGTGGAGAGATTATTTATTGACCAGACCAGCTAGATCGCCTGCTCTTACTTGGGACCAGTTCTCTCAGCTTTTTCTAGAGAAGTTTCTCCCTATCATATTGAGAGAGGAACATCGTCGTCAGTTCGAGCGTCTCCAGCAAAGCAGTATGACTGTTACTCAGTATGAGACCCGTTTTGTGAATTTGGCTCGTCATGCTCTTCTTCTGCTTTCTACCGAGAGAGAGAGAGAGGGTGAGGAGGTTTATTGACGGACTTGCTCAGCCTATCAGATGGCAGATGGCTAAGGAGACTGGGAGTGAGATTTCTTTTCAGGCAGCTGCCAATAGCACCAGACGAGTCAAGATGGTTCTTGCTCAGGGAGGTCAGGGGTCTGACAAGAGACCACGTCAGTCCAGAGGGTTCAGCGGTGCCTCATATGGAGGCAGTGGTACTTTTGGTAGAGGCCATCCTCCCAAGCAATTTCATTCAGCACTCCAGGCATCCCATGGTGCCTCAGGTGGTCGTGGCCCTCATATGCCTTATTCTCACCAACTAGCCTACTGTGCACCACCAGCTCCTATTAGTGCACCTCCGCTCCAGAGATTTCAGGGTGGTTACTTAGGTCAATAGGGTTAGTTTCAGGGTCAGCAGTCACAGCAGCCGAGGTTCTATTATACTTGTGGTGATCCGAAGCACATTGCTAGATTTTGTCCTCGGGCATCGGGCAGCTCACAGCATCAGGGTTCTCGTGCCATGGTTCCGGCACCAGTGGATGCACCGCCTACTCAGGCATCCAGAGGTAGAGGCCAAACTGTTAGAGGTAAAGGTCAGGGCGTTACAGGTGGAGGCCAGCCAGCTAGAGGCCATCTAGGGACGTAGTTCAGGATGATGGGGCCCAGCCCCGGTGTTATGCTTTTCTAGCCAGGCCTGAGGCTGAGTCATCTGACGCTGTACTGTTTCAATTTGCAGCAGAGATGCTTCAGTTCTATTTGATCCGGATTCTACTTATTCCTACGTGTCATCCTATTTTGATTCATATTTGGTTATGCCTCGTGATTCTTTGAGTACTCTTGTGTCTGTGTCTGCACCTGTGGGAGATGCTATTGTTCTAGATCGTGTTTATCGTTTGTGTGTGGTCGCCATTGGGAGTCTTGAGACTAATGTAGATCTTCTACTTCTCGATATGGTTGATTTTGATGTTATCTTGGGTATGGATTGGATGTCACCTTATCACGCTATATTAGATTGTCACACTAAGACGGTGACCTTAGCCTTGTCAGGGTTACCTCGCTAAGAGTGGAGCGGAACTCCGGGCCATTCTACCAGCAGGGTTATCTCTTATATGAAGGCTCGGCATATGGTCGAGAAGGGTTGTCTAGCTTATTTGGCTTATGTCCGCGATTCTAGTACGGAGGTTCCTTCCATGGATTCAGTACCAGTTATTCGTAAGTTTCCAGAGGTGTTTCCTGTAGACCTCTGGGGATGCCACCCGACAGGGATATTGATTTCTGTATTGATTTGGCTCCGGGCACTCAGCCAATTTCCATTCCGCCATACTGTATGGCCCCGCCAGAGTTAAAAGAATTGAAGGAACAATTGCAAGATTTGCTTGATAAGGGTTTCATTAGACCTAGTGTCTCACTCTGGGGTGCACCCATGTTGTTCGTGAACAAGAAAGATGGATCGATGAGGATGTGTATATATTATCGGCAGTTGAACAAAGTCACCATCAAGAACAAGTATCCATTGTCGAGGATTGATGATTTATTTGATCAGCTTCAGGGTGCCAAGGTGTTTTCGAAGATTGATTTGAGATCTGGCTACCATCAGTTGAGGATTAGGGCATTTGATGTCCCTAAGACAGCTTTTCGGACTCGTTACGGGCATTATGAGTTTCTGGTGATGTCCTTTGGGTTAACAAATGCCCCAACAGCATTCATAGATTTGATGAACCGAGTGTTCAAGCCTTATTTGGACTCCTTTGTGATCGTGTTTATTGGTGATATATTGATCTACTCTCGCAGTCGAGAGGAGCATGAGAAGCATCTTAGGATTGTACTTCAGACTCTGAGAGCCAGCTAGTTATATGCTAAATTTTCAAAGTGCGAGTTTTGGTTAGATTCAGTCGCTTTCTTGGGGAATGTTGTATCAGCAGAGGGCATTCAGGTGGACCCTAAGAAGATTGAGGCAGTTCAGAACTGGTCTAGACCCACTTCAACTATGGAGATTATGAGTTTCTTGGGTTTGGTGGGCTATTACCGTCGATTTATGGAGGGGTTTTCATCTATAGCAGCCCCGTTGACCAGGTTGACTCAGAAGGGTGCCCCGTTCAGATGGTCAAACGAGTGTGAGGCAAGCTTTCATAAGATCAAGACTGCTTTGACTACAGCGCTGGTGTTGGTGTTGCCCATATGTTCAGGACCTTATACGGTATATTGTGATGCATCCTTTGTTGGGCTCGGTACGGTATTGATGTAGGAAGGCAGGGTGATTGCATATGAGTCGCGGAAGTTGAAGGTTCATGAGAAGAATTACATTGTCCATGACTTAGAGTTGGCAGCCATTGTTCATGCGCTGAAGATTTGGAGGCACTATCTTTATGGTGTGTCGTGTGAGGTTTTCACGGATCATCGGAGCCTTCAGTATTTGTTCAAGCAAAAGGATCTCAATTTGAGGCAGAGGAGGTGGTTGGAGCTATTGAAAGACTATGATATCACCATCTTGTATCATCCCGGGAAGGCCAATGTGGTGGCCGACGCATTGAATGGAAAGGCAGCGAGTATGGGCAGCCTTGCGTTCATTCTAGTCGGTGAGAGGCTGATTGCATCAGATGTTCAGACTTTGGCCAACCAGTTTGTGAGGTTGGATATTTCAGAGCCCAACTGTGTTCTAGCTTGTACCGTCGCTCGGTCTTCCTTGTTTGAGCGTATCAGAGATCGGCAGTATGACGACCCTCATTTATTAGTCCTTAGGGACACAGTGTGGCACGATGGTGCCAAGCAGGTTACTGTTTGAGATGACAGAGCTTTGAGGATGCAGGGTCATGTTTGTGTGCCTAATGTGGATGGATTTCGTGAGTTGATTCTTGAGGAGGCCCACAGTTCCCGGTATTCTATTTATCCGAGCGCCGCCAAGATGTATTAGGACTTGGGGCAGAATTATTGGTGGAGGAGGATGAAGAAGTATATAGTTACTTCTGTAGCTCGGTGTCTAAATTGTCAACAAATAAAGTATGAGCATCAGAGACCTAGTGGTTTACTTCAGCAGATAGAGATTCCTAAGTGGAAGTGGGAGCGTATCACTCTGAATTTCGTTGTTGGACTCCCACGGACTCAGAGGAAGTTCGATGCCATTTAGGTCATTGTGAACAGGCTGACTAAGTCATCATATTTCATTCTTGTGGCAGTTACCTATTCTTTAGAGCGGTTGGCAGAGATTTACATCTGCGAGATCGTCCGTCTTCACGGTGTGCCCGTGTCTATCATTTCTGATTGAGGTACGCAGTTCACCTCGCACTTCTAGAGGGTAGTGCAGCGTAAGTTGGGCACGCAGGTTGAGTTGAGCACAACGTTTCATCCTCATAAGGTCGGACAGTCTGAGCGCACTATTCAGATCTTGGAGGATATGCTCCACGCATGTGTTATAGACTTCGGAGGATCGTGGGATCCGTTCTTGCCCCTTACAGAGTTTGCCTACAACAACAGCTACCAGTCAAGCATTCAGATGGCTCCCTATGAGGCACTATACGGTAGGCGGTGTCGGTCACTAGTTGGGTGGTTCGAGCCAGGGGAGGCTCGGTTGTTGGGTACATATCTAGTACAGAATGCCCTGGATACAGTCAAGATTATTCAGGATCTACTTCGCACAGCTCAATCCAGGAAGAAGAGTTATGTCGACCGTAGAGTTCGTGATGTTGCATTCATGGTCGGAGAGAGAGTGTTGCTTCGGGTATCACCCATGAAGGGTGTAATGATATTCGAAAAGAAGGGCAAGTTGAGCCCTAGTATATCGAATCTTTTGAGATTCGGGAGAGAGTGGGAGAGGTGGCTTACAGGCTTGCATTGCCACTAAGATTATCAGTAGTTTATCCTGTGTTCCACGTGTCCATGCTCCGGAAGTATCACGGCGATCCGTCCCACGTGTTACATTTTAGTTCTGTCTAGTTGGACAAGGATTTGACTTACGAGGAGGAGACGATGGCTATTCTAGCTCGGCAGGCTGAGGTCTAAGAGTTATCCTTCAGTTTGAGTGCAGTGGAGAGGTCAGCCCGTTGAGGTAGCTACTTGGGAGTCCGAGTGAGATATGCGGAGTAGATATCCACATCTGTTCACCAGTTCAGGTACTTTTCTATGTCCGTTTGAGGATGAATGGTTATTTTAGATGTGGAGAATGTGATGACCCGATAGGTCAAATCATGTTTTGAAATCTAATTCTTTGATCTGAAGCCTTAAAAATCATGTTTTAGCTTTCCTCGATTTGCCTGCGCAGTTCGGCCGTCTTTCCGGAAAGCTTTTATGTTAAAAACTGATAAAAATAAGAATTTTTGCCTTAAAATTAATTTGAGTTGACTTCAGTCAACGTTTTGAGTAAACGGACCAGGATCCATATTTTGACGGTCCCGGTAGGCCCGTATCGTAATTTGCGACTTGGACGTATGCCCGAAATCGAATTTCGAGGTCCCTAGCTCTAGATATGGAATTTCGATGAAAACTTTAAAGTTTGAAAGTTTAATGATTTTTAGAATTGACTGATGTTTGGTCTTGTCGATACCGGATCTGTATTTTGGTTTCGGAGCCCGGTACAGGTCCATTATTATATTTATAACTTGTCTGTGAAATTTGATGAGAAACAGAATTAGTTTGACGTGATTCGGACGTTCGGTAAAGTCTTTTTGAAAATTTTATTTGATTTGGTGTCCGATTCGTAGTTTTAGGCGTTATGTTGGTATTTTGGTCATGCGAGGGAGTTTTTATAATGCTTTTGGACTTGTGTGCATGTTTAGTTTGGAGCCCCGAGGGCTCGGGTGAGTTTCGGATAGGCTAGGGTGTTTTGAGACTTAGAAAAATCAGATTTTTGGCTTCAGTTGTTATCTGGTGTTTCGTTCATCGCGTTCGCTAAGGTACTCTCGCGAACGCGAAAGGTAAAATGGGGCAGGATGATTTTCTTCTACGCGAACGCAGTAGCTAGGTCATGAACGCGAGTCAGTGGGGGCTTACCCTTCGCGAACGCAAAGCTTGAGGGACCTGGGGGAGGGGACACTCGTTCTTCTACGCGAACGCGAGCACTGGCTCGTGAATATGGAGGCCAGGGGGGAACATCCTTGGCGAACGCGAAGAGGAACTCGCGAACGCGAAAGCCATTTGGGCTGCTGCACATCGCAAATGCGGCAGGCCCTTCGCGAACGCGAAGAAGGCCTGACGCCCAGACCATAAAACATTTCAAAAACGGGATTTTACCCATTTTGCATAAACTCTCCATTAGAGCTCGGCCTATGTGCGATTTATAAGGTAAAACTCAACACCAATTCATAGGTTTGTACTCTTTAACTCATTTTCTTCCATTTCTATCATCACCCATTAAATTCCTAGCCCTAATCTTTGTTCTTTCATGGTAGAAAACTAGAGATTTAGGAAGAATTGGGGGTTTAGACCTCAATTTGGGGTCAAATTCCGAAACTAATTATATAATCGGGCTCGGAAGTGAATGGGTAAATGAATTTTGGCCCAAACCTCAGGTTCTGACCAAGCAGGCCAGGGGTCGACTTTTGACGTTTTGGGAAAAAATTTGGGGAATCTAAATTTATGCAATGTAATTAATTTTTTTAGCAATATTTGATATTATTGAGTCGTTTGTGAATAGATACGAGTGATTTAGAGGTGGATTCTAGAGGAAAAACGATAATTGAGCATTGAGTGGCCTTTGGAGCGAGGTAAGTTTTGTGGTTAACCTTGACTTGAGGGAGTAGGACTTGTTTGTCTATTTGCTACATGTTTAAATATTGGGGAACAACGTATATGTGAGGTGACGATTACTTATGCATTATAGTCGGGTTAAAGCATGCAGGTGGGGCTTGGTTTCTTGCAGTTATAGCTTCCTTTATTCATGTTATTTATGTTTAGACTAGTATTATTAAATTGATCGTTCTTATCATGTTTATGGATCTTCTGGTGATAATTGAGTATTGATTCCGAAGTTGAGGTTGATATTGTGGAACCAAATATTGAATTAAGGCTTGTACTTGTTATTCTATCATTATGGTAAGGGAGAGTTTTAATGCACGAAGGGTGATGCCGTGCCATATTGTGAGTGTTAATGAATGAAGGGTGATGTCGTGCCATATTGTGAGTGTTAATACACGAAGGATGATGTCGTGCCACATTGTGAGTGTTAATGCACGAAGGGTGATGTCGTGCCATATTATGAGAGTTAATGCACGAAGGGTGTTACTGTGTCATTTCTATTGATTTTTATGGTGAGGTTGAGAGTTAAAGCACGAAGGGTGAGGCCGTGCATTTTTCCTTTATTGTGGTTACTTGTTCTTATTGGATTTGTAGTATATTGGCTATTAAAGTTACCATTCTGCTGTAGTTCTCTATCTCGTATTCCCCTAAGCATAATCCCCCTCCCAATAGTACATGTTTAGCTGTTATTTGTACATATATTGTTAAATTGCACAGGATTGTTATGTAGGTGTCTCACTACTAAAAATTCGGCAAAAACCGACCAAGGTCGACCGACCAACTTTGGTCGGTCAAAAAACCGACCATAAGTTGGCCGGTTTTCCAAAAAAAAAATTTAATTTTTTTTTACGAAACCGACCAAAGTTGGTCGGTTTTCTTTGGCGCAAAAATGTAGGAAACTCTTTTTGAGTCCCGCGAAATTTATATTTTAAGAAACCGACCAACTTTGGTCGATTTTTCAATTAAAATAAATAAAAATTAATATTAAAAAAACCGACAAAAATTGGTCGGTTAATTCGGCAGGTCATTTAAAAAAACCGACCAACTTTGGTCGGTAATTTTACTTTTTAATAAAACCGACCAACTTTGGTCGGTTATTTTCGTGCGAAAATACAATTAAAGAGTATAAATCAAATAAAAGACAATCTTAAAATAAAATGTACCAATGGTCTAGTGGTAGAATAGTATCCTGCCACAGTACAGACCCCCGGTTCGATTCTCAGATGGTGAATCTTTTTATTACATAATTAAAATACCGACCAACTTTGGTCGGAAAAACCGACCAACTTTGGTCGGTTTGTTTTGCAATATTTTTTTTTTTGAATTTAATTGACCGACCAAAGTTGGTCGGTAATTTCCGACCAACTTTGGTCGGTATTCCTTTCCGACCACAAAAATACCGTCCACACGTAAATGGTCACGTTTTGGTCGGTTTTTGGGCATTACCGATCATCTTTGGTCGGTATTCCTTTCCGACCACAAAAATATCGTCCACACGTAAATTGTCACATTTTGGTCGGTTTTTAGACATTACCGACCAACGTTTGTCGGTTTTTACCGAATTTCTAGTAGTGTTTTGTCATAGCTTTGTCACTATTTCGTCGAAGTTAGGCTCGACACTTACCAGTACATGGGGTCGGTTGTACTGATACTGCACTCTGCACTTCCTGTGTAGATTTTGGTAATGGCCCCAGCTGATCGAGAGGCGTAGCAGCTCGGATTGGTTCATCGGAGACTCAAGGTAGATCTGTTGGTGTTCGCAGACCTTGAAGTCCCCGACTATATTTTCAGTTCTTTTTTTTTTACTGTTTCTTTCGTTCAAACAGTTGTATTTCTTTCAGACTTTTACTTGTAGTAAATCCTAAAAGTTCGTGAATTGTGACTCCAGATCCGGGTGGTAATTAATAGAATTTTTACATTATTTTACACTCGTTGTATTTTATTTTAGCTTATTTGTTGTTATTTATTGAATTGAATAAGGATTGGCTTAACAATTCTCTAACGTCGGCTTGCCTAGCAAGTGGAATGTTAGGCGCCATCATGGTCCCGGTGGTATGAATTTTGGGTCGTGACAATATATGTGATACACACTTGATACACACACACACACACACACACACACACACACACACACACACACATATATATATATATATATATATATATATATATATATATATATATATATATATATATATATATATAATACACAAATGATACATAGTGTGATACATATAATATTCTTCTATGTTCATCTTGTGTACTTTGAACTTGGCTCAAATTTTAATTCAAAACCACCTAAAATCTCCACCAAATCATCCCAAAATTGGGATTCACGCGCTTTAAGATGTACACAATCTATTCCAATAACACCCACTTGAAGTAAATTCCAATTTCGAAAATTCAACATTTTGAATTCAAGCTTAAGCAAGCTTCAATAGTTGTCCATGGCGTTTTCAGTTTATCCTTTCAATAAATCCAACAAACTAATATTTAATAGTAATTTTTAAATCGAGTTAAGGAGCTTGATTCTCTAAATTGTAACTTAGAGGAATTAGAATATTGCTGAAGTTTCAAAAAATTTGAACTATCTTTGTGTTTTAGCAAAATAAACATGTCATAAAATGACATTTGGGTAATTTTCGATAGATATTTTATTTTGGGCTAGTTTTGATTAAACTTATTTATGGATTAACAGTTTGGAAGGTTTAGCCTTTTATTTTTGTCTATTTTTATCTTTCAAAAGAAAACCAAAAGTAAAAAAATAAATAAGAGTTAATTTCCACCTCTTCTTTTGTCTTCTTCCTAAAAAGAATCCCTCTAATCCCTTATACTCCCTCTATTTCAATTTAGATGACACATTTTGCTTATCGAAAGTTAATTTGACTAAACTTTGAAGCTAAAATAAATTAGTTCAACTCAATATTTTAAAACTAAAATTTAGATATTCAATAACTATACAAAATTCGGTAGCCGAAAAAGTGTATTATCATTAGAAAAATTGGTATTATCACTTTTAGCCTGTGATGAAAAATTCGGTAGCCGAAAAAGTGTATACAATTTTTATAATATATATATATATATATATATATATATATATATATATATTCGGAGCGGCTATACAAATGTCATTTTCTCTAAATTTTTATTTGGACCAAAATTAGAACACCAGGCCAAGATGAATAAGTAGTCCATATCTCTTCCATAACGAAGACTAATTAGAATACTGTAATTTTAAATTCATTAGAAAGCTTTAGGCGGTTCAACAAATCAAACAACATGATCATATACACGTTTGCGTGATGTTCTCAAGACCCAATTCTCCTTCCGTAAGACGTCGCGACGGCACCTAGTCTCTACTACTAGGTAAGCCTAACAAAATACGGAAATAACAAAAATGAAAGCAAAACTAACTACAACAGATAACTAAATAACTTGTAACAATGTGTCACGATCCAAAATCCAACTAGTCGTGATGGCACCTAACCCAACCCGCTAGGTAAGTAAGTTAACCACTAACAAATTTCAATAACAATAAATAAAGCAATTAAGTAAAGAAATTATCTGAATCTTATACATTCCCCAAGAACTGGTAGTACAAATCATGAGCTCAGCGATGTACCATACCCACTGCGGCATGCAGCCCGATCCCTATTTATAGTCGACTGTGCTCACTGGGGGTGTACAGACTCCGAAGGGGCTCCTTTCAACCCAATTGTTATAATCCGCACGAATAACTCACGCGTTGTACGCACAATTCACGTGCCATAATATCAATATCTAGAATCGCACGGACAACTCACGTGCTATAATATCAACATCTGAAATTGCACGGACAACTCACGTGCTGCATGGACAACTCACGTGCTATAGTGACAACATCCTCACAAATAGGCCCCCGGCCTCACTCAGTCATCAATCTCTCCAGTCTCACTCACGGGCTCACAATGTCATGAAACTAGCCCGTCAACAATAATGTGATGTATCAATAAATAACTAAGACTGAGATAGGATATGAATGCATGAATATGAATGAGTACGAAATATCAATGAAATCAGTAAGATGACAGTAAGAAACGACCACTATGGGTCCAAACAATATCGGTATAATGCCTAAACATGATATCTAGCTTGATTGACAGCTTAACTACCTTATCACATGGTGAAAATACGGATACCAACAAAGTAAGACCACTATACAGTGCCATGGAGACAACAAAGTCTCAATTCACATGGTGCACACCCACACGCCTGTCACCTAGCATGCGCGTCACCTCAATACCAATCACATAACACGTATTTCGGAGTTTCATAACCTCAGCACAAAGATTAGAAGAGTCACTTACCTCGAACAAGCCAATACCAATGCCGACCAAGCCAAGCGATGCTCCAAAGATACCATCCCGCACGTTATGACCTCCGAACGACTCGAAACTAACCAAAAATAACTCAAATGCATCAAACAATGCTAAAGGAACCAATCCCGATCGAAAAAGATCAAATCTTGAATCAAAAGCCCAAAATCGGCCAAAAGCCCAACTCGGGCCCGCACCTCGGAACTCGACAAAATTTACAAAACACGAAAGCCCATTCACTCACGAGTTTAACCATACCAAATTTATCAAAATCTGACACCATTTGGTCATCCAAATCCCCAAAATTCAGTCTCCAATTGTCAAGCCCTAAATCCCAAATTTCTCTTTAAAATCTCACTAATTATGTGGGGAAACAAGTTTTATGATCCAAAACGGGTACAAGAAGCTTACCTCAATAATCACCTCGAAAATCTTCTCCAAAATCACCTGAGTCCGAGTCCAAAATGTTGAAATAAGACTAAAATCGCGAACCCTTGCTTATAAACCTTTTGCCTAGACTTTTCGCATCTGCGGGCCTATTGTTGCACCTGCGATGCCGCATCTGCGGTGAAAATGCCGCTTCTGCGAAAGTCACTTGCACCTCCAGGGCCCGCACATGCGCTTCAGGTTACGCACCTACGAACGCACAACTGCTGCCCTGGCCTCGCTTCTGTGGAGTCAACCTCTCCTAGCTGCTCCCGCACCTGCGTCCACTTGTTCGCATATGCACTACCATAGGTGCAGGAAATTCTTCGCACCTGCGATCCCGGTCCATCATGGCCTTCCCGCATCTGCGATTCATGCCACGCTTTTGCGTGCTCGCACCTGCGGTGCCCACTCCGCAGGTGCGGTTACACCAGTAGCAACAGTTCTTCAGCTGTTTCATCAACTCAAAAGAAAATCAAGTCCGTTAACCACCCGAAATCTACCCGAGGCCCCCCGGGACCTCAACCAAACATGCCAATAAGTCATATAACCCAATACGAACTTAGTCAAACCTTCGAATCACTCAAAACAACACCAAAACACCGATTACACTCGGATTCAAGCCTAAAGAACTTCTAAACTTCCGAATTCTACAAACGATGCCGAATCATACCAAACTACACCCGATTGACCTCAGATTTTTCACACACATCACATTTCACATTACAGACCTATTCCAATTTCCAGAATCGGATTATGACCCCGATATAAAAAAGTCAACCCCCCAGGTAAACTTCCCAAAAATTCAACTTTTGTCATTTCAAGCCAAATTCCACTTCGGACCTCCGAATCAAAACCTGGACACGCTCCTAAGTCCAAAATCACCCAACGGAGCTAACGGAACCATCAAAACTCCGTTTCGGGTTCAAATTCACAAAAATCAAACTTGGTCAAATCTCCCAATTTAAAGCTTGGAAAATGAAATCCTTTCTTCCAATTCGATTCCAAATAACCTGAAAATCAAAACTGACAATTCAAATAATTTATAATACATTATACGGAGCTACTCATGCTCGTAAACTATCGAGCGAAGTGCAAATGCTCAAAACGACCGGTCAGGTCGTTACACAATGCCGCTCGGCATTTATAATAACCAACACTCTAGTAATACACAGTATTCCCAAAACCCGAAACATCATAAGTCACAAGCTACAAGAGGAAACTAGTATCTCTATACACAAGAGTCTAATAAAAGAAGTACATAAATAATTGACATATGAGAGAATAGAAGGGGACTCCGAGGTATGCGGACGCGGCAGATGTACCTTGAAGTCTCCGTACAACAGTAAGCACTCTCAGTTAATAGCGGGGCTAATAAGAAGTACCTGGATCTGCACACAAAAATATGTACAGAAGAGTAGCATGAGTACACCACACCGGTACCCAGTAAGTGCCAAGCCTAACCTTGGTAGAGTAGTGACGAGACCAGGTCAGGGCCCACTGGTATATAATAAATAAAGAAGGAGAATATAGAAAAAAATAATAAGAGACTGGAATTTAACAAAAAAGAAAACACAGCAAAATAGCAGCGAAACACACAGGATTAAACAACAGGGGATCTTTCGAGATACCGTCTCGTAGTCCGAAAGTATATATGCAAAGAGATCTCCCGATGTACCGCCTCGTAGTCTCAAAAGTAAATATGCAGGAGAACTTCCGAGGTACCGCCTCGTAGTCTCAAAGGTAAATATGCAGGGAGAACTCCTGAGGTACCGCCTCGTAGTCTCAAAAGTAAATATACAGGGAGAACTCCCGAGGTACCGCCTTGTAGTCTCAAAAGTAAATATGCAGGGAGAACACCCGAGCTACCTCCTTGTAGTCTCAAAAGTAAACACACAGCTCAAACCGATAAATACAACAGTTAACAGCAAGAATTCTACAGTTAAGACTGATAAATGTCAAGGAGAAAACATGAAATCAACTAGGCATGCTCCACAGAGTTCAAATAAGCAGTTAAGGCACGTAAACATACAATATTAGGCTAAATAGGATAACTACACATGCTGGTATAACTCAATTAAGATAAAAATAGGTTACTACTCAATAAAAAATGAATTTTACAACAAATGGCCCGTGTATGAACTCGTCACCTTACGTACACGGCGCTCACATATCACAACAGTGTTGAATCCTAAGGGGATTTCCCCCACACAAGGTTAGGCAAGCCACTTCCTCGAACCAAGCTCAATCAATCAGTAAGAATGTCCTTTCCTCGATTATCTGACTCCGAATGGACCAAATCTAGCCAAAAATAATTACATATCATAAATATAACTATAATAGACTAATCTAATTAATGAAATCAAGACTTTAACAAAAACTCCTAAATTTTCCTAAAAGGTCGACCCGGGCCCACATCTCGGAATCGGGCAAAAATCATAAAATCTGAAAGCTCATTTACTCACGAGTCCAACCATAACAAATTTATCAAAATCTGACCTCAAATGACCACTCAAAACCCAAAATTTACTCCCCCAAATCCCTAACCTCAAATCCCCAATATTACACCTCAAAAACATACCATATAGGTGGAAAATCAATGGGGAAACATAATTATTGAAGAAAGATGAACACAAGGAACTTAACTCAAGAACCCCCTTGAAAATCCTCTCAAAAAACTCCAAAATCCGAGCTCAAAATTTTAGAAATGTTGAAAAGTCTGCATTTATGGGTTCTGACAAGGTCTTCCGCACTTGCGGCAACTTGGCCGCTTCTGCGGTCTCGCAGGTGCATCCTAGAGCAAGCTTTTGCGCAAACCGTATGTGCGGAACATCCCTCGCACCTGCGCCATTCTCCGCATCTGCGCCCAAAGTCCTCTTCTGCGCAAATCGCTTCTGCGCGCGCATGTCTGCATCTGCGGCCTCTGTCCAAAGCATCCCTAGCCGCTTCTGCGGTCCCTTTTCTCGCTTCTGCAAGCTCGCATCTACGGTTCCCAGTCCGCAGATGTGATTACACGAGTAGCCCTCAAACTTCGGCAGCTCTTCAACTTCAAACCTTGATCTGTTAACCACCCGAAATCAACCCGAGGCCCCCGGGACCTCAACCAAACATACCAACAAGTCTTATATCCCAATACGAACTTACTTGAACCCTCAAATCACCTCAAACAACGTCAAAAACACGAATTACACACGGATTCAAGCCTAATGAACTTCGAAATTTTAAACTTCCACAACCGATGTCGAAACTTATCAAACCACGTCCGATTGACCTCAAATTTTGCACACAAGTCATATTCGACATTTCGGACCTACTCCTACTTACGGAATCGGAATCTGACCCCGATATCAAAAAGTTCACTTCCGGTCAAACTTCCCAAAAATTCGACTTTCGTCATTTCAAGCTTAATTCAGCTACAGACATCCAATTCACAATTCGGACATACTCCTAACTCCAAAATCATCCAACGGAGCTAACGGAACTGACAAAATTCCATTCCGGATTAGTCTTCCCACAGTTCTGACTACGGTCAAAATCCTAGAACTTAAGCTTCAGCTTTAGGGACTAAGTGTCACAAATCACTCTGAAACCACAAATAAAAACCTCCTGGCAAGTCACATTAGCAGAAAAAGATTCGGAAAAAAATTGTAAATAGGGGATCGGGGCTAATACAGTCGAAATGACCGACCGGGTCGGTACAGATATAGTTATGATCCACAAATTAAAGGCAAAGTACGTGTTCGTGCAATTGACAAATTAATCTTAAAATAATAAGGTATTATTAGTCGTGTACACATATACGTGACATGATTCGACACGCAAACAAGACACGTGACATGATTTCGACACACAAACAAGACAAGTACATGTATGCATGACTTGTTTCAAGATAAATTTTATAATTATTAGTAAATCAAGCAATTAAAAGTGGATAAAGCCAAAAATATATCAAATTCTTAAGACGTAAAACATTTGAAATTGATTTAAGACAAGTGTAAATTAATAAAGGCGACCGTGATAGAACCACAGGACTCAGGGAGTGACTCAAGACATTTTTTCGTCAACAGAATTTCTTATCCGGCCTTCTGTGTTCGCGGACCATAAATGGAGTCAAAACTTTCCTTTAATTAGGATTTTAGAATTGGTGACTTGAAACACAGAAATCAAATAATTCCAAGTAGCGACTCCTTAAAACTAATAAAAATTAATATCTTTTCAAATAATGTCACTTTAATTGAAAATATTTCTTTGCCCAACCCGGAGAAAGGAGGTATGAGGACTCTCTGTCTAGCTATAATGCGAATAATAAAATACTTTATTTTTAAACTGAATTGAAGCAAGATATCATCCGGGTGTGACGACTGAGTTGATGTACTGTGTGCTTGACAAAGAATTATTTTTGTCAAGAATCAAAAGATCTTTAGAATCAAAAGAATTAATTCTAAATTGATATACTTTTTGATGAAAGAAAAACGGTCTTCAACATTAGCGTGGGTAAGGGTTAGGGGTGTTCAAAATCAAACCGTAAAAATGACTTAATGGCTTATTGGTAACGGGTTATCGGTTTAACGGATGGGGAACAGATTGAAATTTTATTATTAACGACTTATCGATTTGGGGGCGGATTATTCAATTTTCTTATCGGATAAACCGTTAACCCCTTAAGAGAATATATATATATATATATATATATATATATATATATATATATATATATAATTATTTTTATCCATATGTGTATTAAATAATAAAAATCCTTTCGACACTTACACTTACCCAGTACTGCCCAGCCCTATTACATTATTACTCTATTAGAAAATAGAAACCCTAACATCTAAAATTTCTTATTTCCCTCAGATCTCATAAGTAACAGCAACACACTGCCCAGCCCTCTCGAGTCTCGCCTCTCCCTCTCACCGTCTCACAATCTCGACACACTTCTCAGAACCAGATCTCAGAACCCCAGTTACGGGCGTACGGCCATAGCCAGAGCAGCAGATGGTAAGTTACTTTCTTCTCCTTTTCGAATCTTTACTTGATGGTCAAATCTTTAGTGGGATAGCATGCATATGCACATATCATGTTGCATCTTGCTGTTAATTTCTCTTTCCTCTTCTTATTTGGTGAATTTATGGGAAAATATATAGGAGACAACAGTCATGAAAGCAAAGAAAGAGATATCTGGGGAACAAATTTCAAGAACACTAGATGAAGCAATTTCAAGTTGGAAGATATAGAAGAGTAGTGGAAGCAAACGGGAAATAGGTTGGAGAGCGATGCTATGTTTCTTTTTTGGCTTATATGGAATTAATGTTCAGTGTTTTGGTGGAGTGGGGTGACAAGGATACTTAGGAACCAATAGAACTTGCAAGTTATTTGAACTTTGAAGCTGTAAAAATTGAAGCACTGATAGGGGTTAGCTCCAACAGTTGTATTTTGGATGTCTCCAATTGTTCTAGATTTTATATCTAAATTTTTATTTTATCTCTAGTTGTATTCTGGACTCATTTTGAGAGATGTAATTGCCATGTTAGGAAGTGTTAATTGTTATGTTAGCTGAACACTGTTGGGTATTTACTAATTACTAGTAACTGTATAACTTGAAGGACCAAAATAATCATTTGTAATACAGATTGAATTAGGCCGATAAACCGCCCGATAATAGTTAAACCGATACCAATCCGCCCGATATCTTATCGGGTGGCTAGTGGATTAATATATTTAAAAGACGATAACTGATAAGCCGAACCGTTAAGAGTAAATAACCGTCTGATCCGCCCGATAAGCAGCCCTAGTAAGGGACTATGTACCTAGTATATTCTTCAAAGAGATGAACTCGTGAAATTAAACAACTATAGTCTTTTTTTTTTGTAGTTCTCTATAGTTATCTTTGCATTGCTCATCTATACAATGTCCTCAATCTCTTCATATTTTTTCAAAAGACAAAGACCTTATTTTCTTAAAGGATTCAAGTGTCATTATTTGACATAATCTAGATGAATAAATCATATATTACTAAAGATAATGATTAATAATTAGTTATGCCTAGACGATATTTAAGTAATTCAAAAAATATAATTATAATTTCTAACATAAGAAATAAAACTAATCAAGCCAATAATTTATTGAAATAAACATCAGCCAAGTCTAATTGGTAGAAGATTCAGAAACTAAAAAATGATAGTCTTACCCTCCAAAATAAAATCATTTATAGGGTGTTTTTGTAAACTCCTCCGGGCTCTCCTGACCACAAACTTGAGGTACAAAATCTACAAAAGCGTACTGGCACGACAAATGCTAATGACAAGTAATGTTGTCACCTATGAAGCACTTTCACATAGTCCCGTATGTATTTTTCCAAATAACCTGGCACATAACTTCCTTCTACCATTTGAGTTACAGATAAATCTATCCAGAAAATAGCAAACCCCGAAGAAAATATGAGTTTCAGCAAATAATAGTTTTCAGGCCCATTGGTTTTGAACTTATTATATTTATCTTGGTGAAACTGTGAAAGAAAATAAAATAAATCAACGAAAATTGATAGAGTAGAGATTAAGCTAAAAAAAAAATATAATACCAACTTACATTCATTGCTCTGTCCCAGATCTTATCTCTGCATATGACATGATTAGTTTTATTATACCACATATAGCCTTCAACTCTCCCGAGATTTCTGAAGACATTGGTATCATCTCTAAAGTTAGAAAAACACCACATGAGTTTACTAATTTCAACTTTTCTACGGAAGCAAGATAAATGTTCATCCTGTAATTCTCTCGAATTTATTCTCGAAATTCCCCCATAGAAGACTTGGTAACATAGCATGGTTAGAAACTATTTCTTTTGTTATCGAGTTCTTCAGTTCGGCTTTATCCGTGAAAAATAAACACTGGCTGAAGACCTCGGTAACAAAGAAATGACTTTTATCCATGTTATTTCGCCAAGTCTTATATTGGGGCATTTCGGGAATAAATTCGAAACAATGGCAGGATGAACATTTATCTTGCTTCCAGAGAGAAATTGAAATTAGTAAACTCGTGTTGTATTTCTAACTTTATAGATGATACTAATGTCTTCAGAAATCTTAGGACAATTGAATGCTATATTTGGTATAATAAAACTAATCATGTCATATGAAGAGATGAGATATGGGACAGAACAGCGCATGAAAGTTGGTACTGTATTTTTTAGCTTAGTCTCTTTTTTCTTTCAATTTTTGTTAATTTGTTTTCTTTTCTTTCATAGTTTCACCAAGATAAATAAAATAACTTCAAAACCAAAAGGTATGAAAACTATGATTTGCAGAAGTTTATATTTTCTTCGGGGGTTATTTGCGGATAAATTTATCTGTAACACCCAAATAGTAGAAGGAATTTATATGCTAAGTTATTTGGAAAACTACATGTGGGACTATGTGAAAGTGCTTCATATAGGTGACGACATTACTTGTCATGAGAGCTTGTCGTGTCAGTATCGCTTTTGTAGTTTTTGTACCTGAAGTTGGTGATCTGGAGGAGGTTGTGGAAACACCTTTGTAAATGATTATATTTTGGGTGGTAAGACTGTCGGTATTTAGTTGCAAAATCTTCTACCAATTAAACTTTGCTGATGTTTTATCACGACTCAAAATCCAACTAGCCGCAATGGTACCTAACCTCACCCGCTAGGTAAGCCAAATAATAACAATCCGATTCAATTAATATTTAACCGACTCTAATATACTCCCCTAGGACTGGTAGTACAAATCTTGATCTTCTAAAATTAGAATTTACAAAGCTGGTATGAAAAAAGAATACATCATCTGTTTGAAATATATATATGAACGGATTAATAATTCTGGAGTTACGAAGAAGAAGAGGCAGTTGTGACTGGATCGCAGGTACATCCTCAATGCCAACTCCCGCCATGTACATCAGCATCAACATTCAAAATCTGCACGCAAGATGCAGAAGTGTAGTATGAGTACAACCGACCCCATGTACTCAATAAGTAACAAACCTAACCTTATGTTGAAAGTAGTGACAAGTTGGGACAAGGGTCAGAGTCTAACTCCAATAACCAATAACATCTCACAACAATACAATTTAAAGAGCAAGTAATAACTCCATAATAAAATGCTCAGCTCGTATAAAATTCTGAAATAAATAAATATTTTTTTTTCAATATAACAGTAAAACTCAAATCTTTTGGCTAAAGTCATCGAAAATATGAGTAAGTCTGAAACCTATGATTTTTCTCAAAAACTTTAACGACAGATAAGAAATCTCATTATCAGATGGCATGAGAAAAAAATACTTCTATATGCCTACATATCAAGTATGTATGTCTAATGCAATGCAACACAATGATGAGCTCATGTACTCACACTCTCAGAGTACTCAATCTCACTGTCTCGCATTGTCACTCATCACGCTCAATATTCCGCTCACACGGCACTATACAGGGTAGATCCATCCCAAATATAAATGACAACTTGCACACAGTCACTCAATACTGTATATGGTCAATCCAGTCCAGGGAACTCCATCCCAAATATATATATACATAATAAATGGTATTCAATCACTCAGTATTGTACAGGGACAATCCACCCCAGGGAACTCCATCCCAAATATAAATAAATAAATAAATAAATATGACAACTCCATGCCCTGGGAAGTCCATCCCAAACATAAATAAATAAGGCAACTCCATGCCCTGGGAAATTCATCCCAAATATATTGTCATCTGCGCTCACTGTGGGGGGTGCAGACTCCGGAGTGGATCCTTCAGCCCAAACGCTATAATAAGCCACTCTGGCCTTATGCGGTGTGCAATCCGATCCCATAATAATAAAGCCTATAAGGCCTGCTGGGGCATGTAGCCCGATCCATATAATAATAAAGTATATAAAGCCAATATGGCCTTCGGCGTGCATCCCGATCCCATAATTATCCTCACAAGCAGGCCCTCGGCCTCACTCAATCATCAATCTCTCCAGTCTCTCTGGCTCACAATGTCATGAAACTAGCCCAAAATGATGATATGATATATCAATAAATAACAACAGAGACTGAGATATGATATGCAATGAATGTATATGACTGAGTACGAAATTATAATTTAAACAAATAATTCAATAATAACATGACCTATGTGGGTCTCAATAATACAAGCATATAGCCTCAGCATGATTTTTAACATGATTCTCAGCTTGATTTACTTAACACATGAAAGTACATGGACAATGCCAAGATTATTTGACTACAGAATTCCACAGAATCAATTACTCACAGTTTTTATGGTGCACGCCCACATGCCTGTCACCTAGTATGTGCGTCACCCCCAAACAAATCATATAACATGTATTTTTGGGGTTTGTACCCTCAGCTCCAAGTTTAAAAATGTTACTTACCTCGAACAATCTGAATCCAATGTCGGGCAAGCTAACCAATTTCTCCAGGAATTTCATTCTGCACGTATCCGCCTCTGAACGCCTTCCTATCTCCTCAATTCAAAGCTAACGATCTGAAACTTACATTCACCCCTTAATGACACTACAATGATCCACAACACTAAGCAACTTCAATCTACAATATCAACATCCAATGGAACTAACATTAGTAAAATTTTTAGGTTTTAGGTTATTTAGATATTTTATCAAACACCTAGAGTGCATAAATCTCTACATCTCTTAGCCATGGAATTAGTTCATCCAATTATCCCCATTTACTAACAATTTATAACTTCCAATCATCACATGCGTGACCATTCATCCACACCAACCAACAAAATTACATCAATTAATCACCTTTCAATCTCTACCATGGTTATGTATTTAAATTGGAAATTCATGGCTCCTAATAACCATACCATGAGTTCCAATACTTAATTCATACTCATCTTCCCATAATAAATCCGTACATATAAGTATATGGTTGTTAGATTACCTTTTGAAAGAAATCTTGCAAAACCCTCCTTTGAGTTCTTGAAGAAATTTCTTGAAGATCTAAGTGTTTTATGTGTAGATTTCATCAATACTAGTGTAGAAATGATGAAATTTCATACTAAGATAATGGGGATTGCTTACCTTGAAGAAGAGAGGAGTTGTTCTTGAGTGAGTGGAGAAGAGCTCCAAAATCCGTCCAAATGAAATGAGGAAAATGAACCCCGAATATAAGCCCGGATTTCTGGGTTTCGGACGCGGCCCTGGATGCTTCGCATCCGCAGTTCACTCCTCTACCATCCTCTGGTAATTTGGTCATAACTTCTTGTAGAAATGTCCAATTGACGAACGGTTTGAAGCGTTAGAAACTAGACTCGAAGATCTTTCATTTTATAGGTTGTATAATCATATAAATCCTTATATATGTAGATATTCCTATCCAAAGTTAGGTCTTGTGCCAAAACATATCAAATCGATCCGGAATGATCTCAAATTTTGCATACAAGTCGTAAATGACATAAAGAAGCTATTCAAATTTCCGAAATTGAAATCCAAGCCTCATATTATCAAAGTCAACTTCCAACTTAAAGTTTCAAACATGAAATTCATTCTTCTGAACTAATTCCGAAACACTTAAAAACCAAACCCGATGATTCACACACGTCATAATACATCATATGAAGCTATTCAACTTTAAATAGTTGAAAGGAGCGTAAATACTCAAAACGACTGGTCGGGTCATTACATTTATTTCAATTGATTATTGCCTTGATTAGTCTTACTTTTCATGTGTTAGCCCTAGTGTGATGACCCAAAAGGTCATCTTATGTTTTAGAGCTCGATTCTTCATTATTAGGCCTTAAAATTCTCATTTTTACCCTCCTCGATTTGTATGCACAGTCCGAGCATATTTTCGGAAAGCTTTTATGTTGAAAACTAATGAAAATAAGAATATTTACCTTAAAGTTGATTTTAGTTGACTTTGGTCAATATTTTTGGTAAATATGTCCGGATCCGTGTTTTGGCATTCCCGGTGAGTCCGTATCGAATTATGGGACCTGGACGTATGCCCAAAATAGAATTCGGAAGTCCCTAGCTCAAGTTATAAATTTTTGCTGAAAATTAAAAGTTTGAAAATTAATTATTTTTAAGAATTGATTGATGTTTGGCATTGTTAGTCCCGGATCCGTATTTTGATTTCGGAGCCCGGTACAAGTTCATTATAATATTTAAGACTTGTCTGTGAAATTTGGTGAGAAACGGAGTTGATTTGACCTGATTCGGACGTCTAGTTGAGAAGATAGGAATTTTAAAGCGTTCTTGAGAATTTCATTCGATTTTGTGCTAAATTTATAGTTCTAGGTGTTATTTTGGCGATTTGATCACGCGATCAAGTTCGTATGATATTTTTAGACTTGTGTTCATGTTTGTTTTGGAGCCCCGAGGGCTCGGGTGAGTTTCGGATAGGCCACAAGATGTTTTGGACTTAGAAAATCTGGTATTTTGTTGCAGCAGGTGTTCTGGCATGTCCTTCTTCGCGTTCGCGAAGGTACTCTCGCGAACGCGAAGAGTAAATTGGTGAGGCCGAAATTTCTTCTTCGCGAACACGAAGGCCTGGTTATGAACGCGAAGTGATAGAGGATTTACCCTTTACGAACGCGAATGGCTCATCGCAAACGCGAAGCACTTGGGGACCTGGAGAAGGGTTGGTCGTCCCTTCATCGCGAACACGAACGATGTCTGGCGAACGCGAAGGCTGGGGGGTAACCATCGCGAACGCGAGCTAGGTCTCGCGAATGTGAAGGCTTGGCAGCCAATGCTCTTTACGAACGCGATAGTGGCCTCGCGAACGTGATGCACACTGTCGCCCAGCACCTAACAGAATCCAAACACAGGATTTAGCCAAAAAAAATTATTTTCTCAAAAACCAAATGGTGAGAGGTGATTTTCAAGAGTCATTTTCTTTCCCAAAGTGTTGGTAAGTGATTCTAAACCATTTTCTTTCAATTACCCATTACATTTCCTAAATTATTAACCTAAAATCTAGAGTTTTCATGATAGAATTAGGAATTTGGGTAGAAACTAGGGATTTCGAAAATTTGGGGATTTAGACCTCAATTTGAGGTCGGATTCCAAAAATAATTATATATCCGGGCTCGGGGGTAAATGGGTAAATGTATTTTAGTCCGAACCTTGGGTTTTGATCAAGCAGGCCCGGGATTATTTTTTGACTTTTTGGAGGAAAATTTGAGAAATTTAATTTATGCAATATAATTGATTCCTTCAATAATATTTGATATTATTGAGTCATTTTTGAATAGATACAAGTGGTTTGGAGGTGAATTCTAAAGAAAAAGTTGTGATTGAGAATTAAGTGGCCTTCGGAGTGAGGTAAGTGTTGTGTCTAACCCTGACTTGAGGGAATTAGGAACCTCATATTATTTCCTATGTGAAATGCATGTGAGCGGCGTATATGTGAGGTGACGAGTACTTATGCGCCGCCAATTTACCTGTTTTCCCTGTTTTCTCCCGTCTTTCTTACATTGTCTCTTTCCTATGCCTAATTGCTATCATCGTACTTGTGTTAATTACTACCACCCAGATCTGGAGTCACAATTCACGAGCATTCTAGAATTTACTACAACTAATAGTCTGAAAGAAATACAACTGTCTGAGTGAAAGAAACGGTATAACAGAAAAGATAGACGGGGACTTCAAGGTCTGTGAATGCCGACATATCTACCTTGAGACTCCGGACAGCGGACCAATAGCAAAATCTCGATCAACCCGAGCCGATATCAAAATCTTCACAGAAAGTGCATAGTGCAGTATCAGTACAATCGACCCCATGTACTGGTAAGTGTCTAGCCTAACCTCAACGAAGTAGTGACAAGGCTAAGGCAAGGCACCTACAAATCAACCTGTACAATTTAACAGTGTATATACAAATAACAGAAATGAAAAACTAAATAGGAAATGTCGGGAGGGGAACATACTAAGGGTAATACAAGATAAAGAACTACAACAGAATGATCACTGGAACAGTCAATATACCATGAATCAATAGTAATAGTGAATACATTAAAGGAAAAATACACAGCATCACCCTTCGTGCTTTTACTCACAATCTCACCATAAAATTAATAGAAGTGGCACGGCATCACCCTTAGTGCATTAAATCTCATATCATGGCACAACATCACCCTTCGTGCCTTTACACTCCCAATATGGCACAGCATCACCCTTCGTACATTAACACTCACAATAAGGCACGACATCACCCTTCGTGCATTAACACTCACAATATGGCACGTCATCACCCTTCGTGCATTAACACTCACAATATGGCACGACATCACCCTTCGTGCATTAACACTCTCCCTTACCATAACCCAATGCATATAGTGGATCGAGGGGCATTACAATAGAAGAGCCAACCTTCAACATTTTAATGTCAGGGACTTAGTGTTAAGGAAGGTCACGCTAAGCACCCGAAATTTGAACGAAGGGAAGTTGGGGCCGAACTGGGAAGGTCCTTATCAAATTATCGAGATCACCGAAAAGGGATCATACAAACTCGGAACAATGAATGGTGAGCAACTGCCGAACAACTGGAACATAACTCACTTGAAGCGATATTGCTGCTAAGGTACGACCCCATTCATTCCTTTTACTTATTTGCATTTTGAACTAACACTTGCAGATGACCGTCAAAGAGCGACATAACTTTTAGGCCTAAAAGCACGCGTTGCACTCTTTTTCCCTTGAACCGATTTTGTCCTAAATGGGTTTTCCGGCAAGGTTTTTAACGAGGCAACAGTAAATCGTGCTAACTTAGAATTGAAGGCCGGCTACGAACCTGTGTTGAAGATCACGACAATAGTATTCGATACTTCTCTATGATCATCCTAGAACACTGGGGTTCATCATCCTTGGATAATGACTTTAGCAAGGAAGGAAGCTTTGTGATCGAATAGTCTCGGCTGGATCGATAGGATTTACTGTAAGGGCCAAATAGTAAAATGAAATGTGCCAACATAGATTGCTCGAGCCCTGAAATAAAGCTTGTACATATTTGTAATCGTATATATTATGCACAGAAATAAAAAGAAGTTTCTACCATCTGGATAAATATTTTATCCCTTAAAAAACGTTTCCTCCTAAGAAATTTTCTATATTCGATCCCCTAAAGATATCAATCCCAAGGGCCGCCTTTATCCGGGTTCAAAGGATCGTTCTCGCTCGGGGAATGCCGTCCAAAGACAAACTCGTACGGCCCAGGCTATCAGAACTCTGGGGCACAAAACATATTAGGCAGCGCCCGAACCTTAAAGGCTACGGCCATCCCCATTCGGGGACTGTTATCTTGGGCAAGCCCGGATAACTCGGGGTAACAAGCCCATTGGGTGACACCCAAACTAAAAAGGCTACGGCCATACTAAAATGGCTCGGAGACGTCCGAGACCCGTAACAAAAAATAAGGCCTTCAAAATTTCTAAACCGGTTCAAAAGACTACCCTCGGTAAAATTATCATCTAAAAAGTTCTATGTATTTTGGGGAAAGCTTCCGGTCATACCGATCCCCCACGAATCGTAAACAAAATAATACCAAAAGAAAGGCATGTTCGAAACTCCGAACAAGACCTGATTATTACATGCTAAGGCATTTCGATCTCTTTGCAGTCATAAAGAACAAAGCAAAAAGAAATGAGCTTAAAAACTATCGAAGGGAAAAAAGAGCCTTCTATACATATATATGAAAAGATCTTTACAAGGGCCAAATGACCTTGACAAAAAAGGTACAAAAGTGCAAAATACAAAAACAAAGAAAAATATACAAAGTACTTAAAACGGCTTGGTCTCCACCAGAGCCCGCCTATTCACCGGGACCATTGGAGTCTCCTCCATCCTCGGATCCGCCCAATCCATCGAAGTCTTATTCATCCTCGGGGTACGCCAACTTCATGGCCTCGACCTCAAACCCCTTAGCGTCCGCGATCTTGGCTGACACATCAAAACCCCGAGCATGAACCTCTTCGAGGGCTTCCCTTCGGGACTGCCACTTCGTGTATTCGACCATGGCCCTTAAGCGGTCCTGGGCTGCCTCGACTTCAGCCCTATACTGGGCCACCATCTCGTCGGCATCAGCTTTGGTCATTTCAACCATTGACTTAGCTACTTTGAGCTCCTTGGTAAGGGTTTCTCGATTAGAGACGACCGGGCTTAGCTGAGACTGGAGCTCCTCAATTTTTTGGGCCTGTCCTTTGGCCTTTTCCTTTGTCGCCCGAAGCTGGACCTCTGCTGAGGTCAACTGCGCCCGGGCAGTATCCTTTTTTTAGGCCAGGCGGTCCATCCTGCCTCTCCATTCTTTGGCCTCGAACTTGACTGCATCCATCTCGACTCGGAGTTGGTCGATCTGATCGATCTTCTGTTAGACCTACAGGTTTCGACAATTAATCATCGTGTCTAGCTCATCGTCACTAACTTCAAATATTTTACCTGTTCAACCAGGTCGGCGTGTTCCTTCTAAACCACCTCCATCTCAGTTCGAAGGCTCTTAGCCTCTCCTTCATGTTGCTCACTGAGGAGTTTGTAGGTATCTCTCTTCTCAATGAACCCTCGGATTTCGGCTTCAAGCTGGTTTAGCTCGTCCCGATACTAAAGAAAAGTTTCATGGTAAGCACTGAGGCCTACAAATACAAAGAAAAATGTTAGGATTATCTATGGATTAGTCTGACTACAAAAGGAGAAATTAAAGTCATTGAGAGATATCTGAAGTTACCCAGTGCAGCACCTGTTGTGCTTCGTTAAACAGGCAGGGCACGTCCACTTCGCTCATCTTGGCTTGGTCTTCCTTGGTCACCAGGCACTGAAGGTAACTGGCCACCCTTACGAGGGCGGAGAGGACTCGGGCATTATCCGGAATAGAGATGATGATGGATCGCTTCCGGTCAGGATCCACACTCGGAGTTGGGAGCCAGTTGATCAGTTTCAGGCTCGAGGAATACCCACTTGCTCCCGAAGATGGACTCTTCTTTGGTACCTCGAAGTCACCCAATCCGGTGACGTCCTCCGTGGCGGTGGAATCCACACCATCAAAAAATCTGCGAAAGGGGTTGTCCGCTCCATGGGCCCCCTCGTTGGGACGTTCTTTCACCGTTTAGGCCTCATTATACATGGACTCAGTAAGCGAGGGTGATTCGGTAATGTCTATCACACCGAGTGCTTCCTTTGGGGAATTTCCCGCATCCCGGGAAGCCTCGGCCCCAGCCTCCTCATCGACCTCCTTAGCTTGAGGCAGGTCGGCCTCGAGGTTCTCTAGTTCGGAGGTACATTGCCCTTCGAGCTACGATGGCACGCGGGCCATCATGACAAAGGCTTCTTCTTCTTTGGATTCATCTCTCAGCTGGTAGAGCGAATTCAGAGGTGGTGCTCGGGCACTGGTGCCTTCTTTTGGCTTACGCACCAGCCTCCTTCTTGTTTTCTTTTTCTCCGAGCTCGGGGAACTCGGAACCCTTTTTCTTTTCTTCTCTTTGGTCTGCCTTGAAACAGGGGAATCGGCAGGTAAGTTCTCGCCACCAGATGGAGGCCTAAGTTCGGCATTCTCAGATAAACCTGCAAAAATAAGTAAAAGGAGTGAGGACTTAATAATAAAAGAGGAATCCAAATATTACCTACTCAGTAAAGGAGTCTCACCATGGGAATGGGCCTTCCAACGGCCTTTCGAGAGCTTGCGCCATGAGCGCTCGGAGTAGGGCATCTGTGATACGATACCCTCAACCCACTCTTTGAGTCGAGGGATAGCATTCGGGACCCGAGCGATGGCTGCACCACTACAAAACACCGATAAGAAAGAAGGAAATAAGTATAAAATTTCGAAAGTAAAATTGTACTTACATGATGTATTCCACTTCTCGGAGAATGGCATGCGCTCAGCTGGGATCAGGTTCGAAGTCCTCACTCGGATACAACGGCCTTGCCAGCCCCGATCCTGGCCTTCATCAATACTTGAGAATGGGGCTTTGTTGGCCCGGCGCACGAGCTTTATCAGTCCCCCCCCCCCCGAAAGATTCGGGGACTGTACAAGCGTAGAAGATGGTCGATGGGGAATGAGAACCCATCAATTCTACTCATGAAGAGCCGGAGGAGGATCACGATCCTCCAGAGCGAAGGATGAATCTGACTGAAGCATACCTCGTACCCTTTACAGAAATCTATGATAACCGGGTCCATCGGGTCCAATGTAAAGAGATAAGTGTAAACACTTTGGTATCCCTCGACATGGGTGGTAATGGCTTTATCGAGGTCAGGGATGACTATGCCCTTATCGTCCCAGTTGCAGTCTTTTCGAACCGTATGGAGGACTTCTTCAGTGATCGAGCAGATGTATCTCGAGACCTCCTCACACCGGCCTTGTACGGAGGAAGGGTTTTCAACCTTGAAATCCTCGTTGACCGAGCATCCTCTAGGGATGAACATTTTCAAAGGGGGTTCAGGTACTGGTTCGTCGACGGCAGCGCACGAAACGATCTCCTCGGCTTCAGTAGCCGGCCGCGAAGTAGAAGGGGCTTCTTTCTGGGGAACGGTTTTAGAATTTTTTGCCATTTCTTTAGAAAATGGAGGAAAAATGGAGAAGGAAAGGAAGTTGAAGGATTATACTTGTTGGCTTGAGTTGAAGATGGACAAGAGCTCTTGCAAAGGATCTCAAATAACTAGAGTAAAAGTGCTAAAAAGTATTGAAATCTTTAAGGTACGAGGGTAGAAGGTTTAGATGTAAAGTTAAAATGAACAAAATAAGGGGTATTTAGTATTTCAGCGGCGGCTCGTATCCAGGAATGGCCGACCGGCGGCTGACATGCATTTAATGCCATTAAAACTTGACTGACGAGACGTTTCTGTTGTTTTGTCGTTTCTGTCACGGTGTATCGAAGTAAGAATAGGAAGCTCATGTCGTTTCTCGTCATCTACTCTCCGAAAAATGAGGGGACTATCTGTATGCGGGTGAAATCGAGGTCATGGTGCATCCTAGCTTCTGACATGGTGAGCGAGGCTCAAGACATGGTAATAAAGGACTGAAGATCGACCCCAAGTCTCACTGGGCTAGAACTCGGGGGCAGAACGCATGTCTTCGAGAATATCGAAGCCATGGTCCCGGAATCGGTCCTAGCCTCGAACGACTTCGAAGAAACATTGTCAGCATAGTCAACAGAAGACCGAAGTATTCGTGACCGGCCAAATATTACGGCAGGGATCTCGGCACGTATCAATAAGGAACCGATAATCAGTGAATCAAGAGATCTTTTACCTTTTATAGAATTGTACCTAAAGTAGGACTTCCCTACTATATAAATGGGGTATGATAATTCATAAAAGGCATTGTAACACGTATTCCAAGGCAATATATCATTATTTTTCCTGTTATTAGTTCTTTTGCTTTCGTTCGTTAGTGCTTGTTGTTACGAACCCGGATCGAGAGCAAATATTTCACTAAGGCTTAAATCGTCCTCCACGTGTGGTTTGAGCTTACTTCATCCTTATTTATTTAATTTGTCTTTATTTACTGCTTTGTGTCAAATAAATCCGTGTATCCTTAAAATCACTTACAAATTTAATTGTTATCCGATTTTGAGGGTAAACAACAATAATAATTAATAATTGAGTATTTATTTCAAAGTTGAGATTGATATTGTGGAACCAAATGTAGAAGTAAGGTTTGTACTTGTTATTCCATCTCCCTGTTATTATTTATTCATTGCATTATGGTAAGGGAGAGTGTTAATGCACGGAGGGTGATGTCGTGCCATATTGTGAGTGTTAATGCATGGAGGGTGATATCGTGTCATATTATTAGTGTAAAAGCACGAAGGGTAATGTCGTGCCATAGTGTGAGTGTTAATGCACGAATGGTGATGTCGTGCCATGATATGGGAGTTAATACACGAAGGGTGATGTCGTGCCGTTTTTATTAATTTTATGGTGAGATTGAGAGTAAAAGCACGAAGGATGATGCCGTGTATTTTTCCTTTACTGTATTCGTGCTCCTGTTGATTCATATTATATTGGTTGTTTCAGTTCTCATTTTGCTGTAGCTCTTTACTTCGTATTTGTTTCCCTAGTATGTATCCCCTCCGGATAATTCTTGTCTAGTTCTTCATTACTGTTATTTGTATATACACTGTTAAATTGTACAAGTTGATTTGTAGGTGTCTTGCCTTAACCTCGTCACTACTTCGTCGATGTTAGGATTGACACTTACCAGTACATGAGGTCGGTTATACTGATACTACACTCTATACTTTTCGTGCAGATTTTGGTATCGGCTCAGGTTGATCGAGATTTTAGTTGTTGGACCCGCTATCCGGAGATTCAAGGTAGATCTGTCGGCATTCACAGACCTTGAAGTCCCCGTCTATCTTTTCAGTTTTACTGTTTCTTTCATCCAAACAGTTATATTTCTTTCAGATTATTACTTATAATGAATTCTAGAATACTCGTGAATTGTGACTCCAGATCCAGGTAGTAGTAATTAAGGTAGTTTTTATATTATTCCGTACTTATTATATTTTAACTTAGCTAATTATTGTTATTTACTGAATGAAAATAAAGATTTGGTTTAATGATTCTCTAACATTGGCTTGCCTAGCAAGTGAAATGTTAGGCGCCATCACGGTCCCAACAGTGGGGATCCCGGGTCGTGACACCTAGGCACGATCAATTATTACACTACTAAAAAATTCTTAAATTTGTCCAGGAAAATCGACCGAAATCAGTCGGGAATTGAAAAAATGTGACCGATTTCCGATCGCTTTTAATTAGTCGAAAAAATGATGGTCGCTAACGTTTTGCGACCGAAATCGGTCGAAACTTTCCGACCGAAAATGGTCGGTTTATTCAATGCGTTGACTGACTGTCAAACTGCATTTACCGACCGAAATCGGTCGGTATTAATTAATTATTTTTATTTAATTTTCAAATACCAACCGAAATCGGTCGAAATTTTAAATATATAATAATTTTAGAAATCTTCCAGATATATATTTTTTTGTATCGCATGTATACTCCCCAACTCGAGATATCATACCACCACAATATTATATCTTATTACTAATTAGTACTAGTATATATTCTCATTATTATTTTATTGAATTCTAATTCTAAATATAGAATATTAAATCTTATTACTAAACACTAACTACAACTCTTCCTATATTTGCTTATATTTTGTTAGTCCACAACTGTTGGACTCTATGCATCAAAGCTCAACTTATAAGATGAAAAAGCTCACATCTTTCAGCCGATGTGGGACAAGAGCAAAATTTTAAATTCCGACCAAAATCGGTCGGGATTTTTGAAAAAAATTAATAAAAAATTATTTTTCCATTTCAGTCAATGTGGGACAAGAGCAAAATTTTAAATTCCGATCGAAATTGGTCGGAATTTTTGAAAAAATTTAATAAAAAATTATTTTCCCATTTCAGTCAATGTGTAATAATAATAATAATAATAATAATAATAATAAATCAACAAGTTTTTCTCATGTTCACGCGCCTTTTCCCTTGACAGTGTTTAATTGGCATATATGTGATTTAGTTGGAGTGTCTGATAGGAACAACCCTATGTTTAGGTGTTTAATTGGCACAGATGGATTTAGTTGGAGTGTCTGATAGGAACATCCCTATGTTTAGGTGTCCAAGTGACAAAAAGGGACAAGTTTGAGGGCCTACATATGTATTTGGTCTTATGTTAAGCTACAAGATTCAAAAGTTTTATTTCTTAAACGTCGTGCCTAGTCAAAATGTATCACATAAATTGGGATGGAGAGAGTAGCTAATACAAAATCTCGTTTGGTATGAGGGATAAGGAATAACTAATCTGAGATTAACTTTGGGATGAGTTTATCCTACATTTAATTAGGATAAAATCTCGAAATTAGTAATCTCGGAATAGTAGTATTATTTTTATCCTACATTGAGGGTTGAATAATAATTTTCGAATAATTAATCCTATGATAACTTGCTCTTACATTGAATAGTTGCACCCCTGAAATGACATTCACCTCTCCTTGATCTTTTGCAATTCTTGAGTGCATCAGCCACTCTATTCTCATCATCCATTCTCTGCTGGATCTCATAGATCAATCCAAGCAATTTAGTTAGGCCTTTCATAGTTTAATTAACATCCGAACTAAATCGCAACATCTATAAAAGCTTAAAAACAAATAATTCACGTCAGATCCAATTAAAAAAACTTAAAAAGAAAAAGAGAAAGAAGTGATTATTTGCTCTTCAAATTATTTACCCATACACACAATTGCAGAAATAAAACTCAAACCATGAAATACAAAAAAAAAAAAAAGGGCTAATAATAAAGAACACATGGTGATGAGAGAGCAATAGATCTAATAAAGATACCTTGTAGAACTCAAGTTGGTTTTGAATTTGTTGCTACCAAATTGGCGTGAATTGGTTTTGTACATTAAACATATGCTTCTCTCTCACTCTTGCAGATGCATTCAGCTACTGATAAGGAACACGTTTCTTCTAGCTACCTATATAAGTTTTTGTCTACAGTACCAAATTTTAATACTAATACGAATCTTGTGAATGCGATATGTTCTAAATATGAATGGATTAAACAAGCCTTTGTAATAAATGGAAAACGAATAAATATAGGATTAGAAGATACTCTTTCCGTTTCAATTTATGTAAATCTATTTCTTTTTTAGTCCGTATAAAAAAGAATAACTCTTTTCTATATTTGAAAATAATTTACCTTTATACAGTGATTTATAGCCACACAAGATACTTGTGGCTCATTTTATACCATAAGTTCAAAAATTTATGGTGTTTAATCAAATAGATTTACATAAATTGAAACGGAGGGAGTATATATTTTCTTACAAGACTATCTAATACCTATCAAGGCTAACGTAGTAGTTGACGGAACCGATGTAAGTATTCAAAAATGCAAAGAGTTAATGGGCAAAATTTCGCCAATGTTAATGCTTATTGTCGTAGCTCTGTACAACAAAAGCAAAAACTAGGTGATATGAGAACTTAAGAGTTCAAACATTAATGTGAAAACACGAGGCATTGTTCATTCGTGCTCAATTAGTAGAAGTTCATGCCTGACATATACAACAATTATTGAGTTAAGCCTTGAAAATGCATGTGAAAGCGAAACACGTGTCAAAAATGAGCTTAGAATGCAATTTAAAATTGCAATTTGCCTAGTCTCATCGTTTGGGTCGCGGTTTGGAAATGGTGCCCAACAGGGGTGGATTTAGGGGCGGAAGGGGTTCACCCGAACCCTCTTCGCCGAGAAATTATACTGTATATATAAGGCAAAATATGTTTTCTACCTCTATATATGTTTACCCGAAAAACGGGTAGAGTTGAATTTGTACGTAGTTCTAAGGATATGTGGTATAGCTTAATACAAATCGTAAGGATAAATAAAAATATCAAATACGGATTGCAAAAAATGCAAAATAAATAAAGTTGGAAAGAAGATGATTTTTAGGACTAAGCAAGATGAATCAATCTATGAAGCTTAAAAGAATAACTCTTCAATATAGGAGTGCATGGTGTTTGAGTTACAATGTAAGCAAAGAACTGTCCCTTTACAGAAATGTAGCCATCCTCTTTATAGTGGAGGATCCTACTTTAGATATAATTAAAAATACATAATGGGGAACCCATGATAAATCAGTTTTTCCCTAATTCCCGCCGAGATTCTCTCCCTTAGTGTGGTTGCAACGACTCTTGTCTGTGAGCTCGACCTTGATCGGACTCGGTGCTGGTCGGTATTATTTTTAGATCTCGATGCGGACTTGAGCTCGATACTGACTCGGGGTCTGGTAATGACTCGGGCTCGGTGTCGATTGGCCATTGCCCCTTAAGCTCGATTCCATAACATCTCATCATAGTTCGATTCAGACCCGAGCTCGAGTATGACTTCGAACACGGTGTTTGATTTATCCCCGAAAATCGAATCTCGTTTGTGCCTTCTTCGGATCCCATCTCGATATTATAAAGACTTTCTTTGATCCATTATGTTTCGATCTCGATCAGACGTATGAAGGCCGAAATCAGTTTCGACCGTATACAGATAGTCCTCTCGTTTCTCAGGAAGGATGTGGCGAGAAACGATATGATTTCTCAATGGCTCGATTGGATATGCACTGACGTTTGCATCGAGCCCACCCATAACGTACGTGATAGATGTCCCGTCAATTTAGTTTACCAAGGCATTTAATACGTGTCACACGGCAGTCGGCCACAACTGATATTGAACCGCCATGCGTTAATCTATAAATAACCCTTCCTTTTACCATTTATCACTTTTACATCTTCAATCTTCCAAATTTTCCAAGTTCTTTTTCGTATCTTCTGAGTTTATTCGTAGATCTGTGATTCCTCTCTGCAAAACTCCTTCTTCAAAACTACCAAATCTTTGTCACTTTCTTCTATTCTCGATCTTTAAATTCAAAAATGGCGAAAATATCACAAATCATTCCTCAGAAAGAGAAAGCTTCTTCTTCACAGTTTGCCGCCGACGAAACACCGGTAGAGCCACGGCCTGAGGAGTGCGTTCCTGGGGTGTGTGTTCTTACTTCTAATTTTAAGGTCGATAAAGGCTCGTCGGTTCCTGGCCGATGTGAGCCAGTATCGAGGTACATGTGTTCGATAACCGAGAGGCACCTCAAACAGCTAAAGAAAGATTTCAATTGGGAGAACAAAGAAATATTAATCCCGTCTTCTGATGAAGATATCACCACTTACGTGAAAGGGTTTTTAAGTGTGTATACTTACCTTTTCACATTAGGTCCCCTCGACCCCGTTATTATTGACTTTTGCCGTCAATACCAAATAACCTTAGGCCAGATCTATCCTTCTTTTTGGCGGATCGTTATTTTGATCGATACTTCGTGAACAAAATCGAGGGGATGCCTTTTACCCTCGACCATTTCATCTGATTGTACCATCCTCGCCTTTTTCGAGGAGGGTTAATAAAACTTCAGCGTCGGGCTACTAAGGCTCTGTTCTCGAGCATAGACGAGGACAGGGATCGAGGCTGGATGGGCAGGTTCGTTTGAGTAAGGACTTCGGACCTGATTCCGACTGAAAAGATGCCTTTTCCCGAGGAATGGAACATGAAGCGTAAGTGTAATTCTGTTGTTATCTCCTACTATTTTGCCCTTTCATTTCTTTTCTCACCGATATCCCTCTTTTTGTGATGCGTCGGTTCCCTGGATGCTCAGCACAGTTCCCGATCTCAAGAACTGGGTACGAGATCTGGCTTCGACCTCCACATACACCGAGCGCTCATGGCATGATTTGTCAAAGGGCCGATGGGAGGCCAAAAATCATGGTAAGCCCTTTTCTCGTATTTTTTGGTAGTTCGAACGAGATGTTTTTCATATACTTCAATAAATTTTTCCGTATGTAGGTGTTTGCAAAGATACGATTTTGAGGCCCTCGTCCGTCGAGGAAGAGGCTTCGGCCTCTGTTCCAAAGCTGATGAACTATAATTAGAGGAAAAGGGCCTCTGTTCCCGAAGATCCAAAATCGAAGAAGAGGATGACTCATAAGCCGAAGAAGAATACCATTCCCTTGACCGTAGAATCAGTTCTGCATCTAAGGGATGAAGACGAAGAAGAAGAAGAAAATGACGGGTCCGTGTTGGCGGCCCGAATGAAGAAAAGCACTGATGCCCCAAAGGCAGCTGAATCGATGGTGATTCATAAGGCTCCGCCTCGGACCGAGGAGATATCGGAGGAAGGTTCAGGCAAAGTCCCTAAGTCATTAGAGATCGAGGATGCTTCCTACCGAAGTCAATAAACAGTGGGTACATCGGAAGGGGCCGGTTCTGAAGCTCTCCGAACTGAGGAGAACGCCCCAAGCGAGTCGCCTGGGGCAATAGTAATCGGAGATTTGCCTACTCTCCCTGCCTTTTCCGAAGGGGCTATTCGGGAAGCCCAATCTTTGGGGGCCCTCGAGATGAGCCGGTCTCATGAAGGGGAGGACCTTTTCCATGATCTGTTTACTGGGGTCGAGGACGCTGCTGGTCCTAGTGATATGTCAGGCCTTCTCTGTGAAGTGCAGCTAGCTCTGAATCGGGTAAGCTCTTAACTCTCTTTGTTGATATTACTTTTTATGTTTTGCTATTCTTTCCTAATTTTCTTCTTTCTTCGCAGGTCGTGGCGGTTCATCGAGAAGCATGTTCTCGGTCTCGAGCTGAGCTGTATCGGTGCGAGACTAATCTTCAACGGGTCATGGAGGAGAGAAACTCCCTTAAACTCCTCTTAGGGCAAAGGGGAGAGGAAATCAAAGATCTCCAAGCTGAGTTGGCCAAGGCTCACCAAGATCAGACCGATTTGTCTGAGCAGGTAATGATACTTTTAAAAGCCTATGGGCTCGATACCAGAACGATGGCTAATTTTTCGGTCTCACAGCTGCATTAGAAAATTGATATGATCGGAAAACTCTGTGATGAGGTTGATGTGATAAAAGCGGAGTCCTTGAAGTGGAAAGAAGGTATGGACCACTTTGCTGCAGAGAAAGAGGTTGCTCGAGCCCAATTGTCATCGGCCAAAAACCAGCTTCAAAGTATGAAGGAGAAAAGCTCGGTTCAAGTAAGAAGGATATAGGAGCTCGAGGATCGGTTGGCCTCTGAACTTGCTAAGGCCGAATATGACGCCGAAAAGGCAAAGGCCGATGCTGATGCATTCGTGGCCATTTATCGGGCCGATGCTGAAGCTGCTCAGGTACAAGCAAGAGAGGCAGCCGAGATCGCCAACACTCGAGCACATTGGGTTGCTGAGCTTGTTAAGTGCCGATCTCGGAGGGAGACCCTCGAGGAAATCCATGCTCGAGGTTTCGACCTGACTGAAGAGATAAAAAGGGCTAAAGAGCTCAAAGCCGATGTTGAAGCCTTAGCTTCCGATGATGATGATGATGGGAGCAAGAGTGAGTCTGAGAGCGGGGAGGAGCCCGATAGAGAAGAGACCGTCCCCGGGGATAACCAAGAAACTTAGTCCCTTAGTTTCTATTTCGGATGTTGCAAACAATCATGTAAACAATCTTGTAAATATATACAAATATCTTTTCTTTTCCCGTCTTGCCTCTGTTTTATTTTCTGTCTTGTGAAGATTTCGTTTTAACATTCATCAGGCTTTAGGCTTAATAGTCAAGTGAGTGATTTCGAACTCGAAGTAATGTAGACCGTAGGCTTAATAGTCAAGTGAGTGATTTCGAACTCAAAGTAATGTAGCCCGTAGGCTTAATAGTCGAGTGAGTGATTTCGAACTCGAAGTAATGTAGCCCGTAGGCTTAATAGTCGAGCGAGTGATTTCGAACTCGAAGTAACGTAGCCCGTAGGCTTAATAGTCGAGTGAGTGATTTCGAACTCGAAGTAATGTAGCCCGTAGGCTTAATAGTTGAGTGAGTGATTTTGAACTCGAAGTAATGTAGCCCGTAGGCTTAATAGTCAAGTGAGTGATTTCGAACTCGAAGTAATGTAGCCCGTAGGCTTAATAGTCGAGTGAGTGATTTCGAACTCGAAGTAATGTAGCCTGTAGGCTTAATAGTCGAGTGAGTGATTTCAAACGCGAAGTAATGTAGCACGTAGACTTAGTAGTCGAGTGAGTGATTTCGAACTCGAAGTAATGTAGCACGTAGGCTTAATAGTCGAGTTAGTGATTACGAACTCGAAGTAATGTAGCCCGTATGCTTAATAGTCAAGTGAGTGATTTCGAACTCCAAGTAATGTAACCCGTAGGCTTAATAGTCGAGTGAGTGATTTCGAACTCGAAGTAACGTAGCCCGTAGGCTTAATAGTCGAGTGAGTGATTTTGAAGTCGAAGTAATGTAGCCCGTAGACTTAATAGTTGAGTGAGTGATTTTGAACTCGAAGTAATGTAGCCCGTAGCTTAATAGTCGAGTGAGTGATTTCGAACTCGAAGTAATGTAGCCCGTAGGCTTAATAGTAATGTAGCCCGTAGGCTTAATAGTCGAGTGAGTGATTTCGAACTCGAAGTAATGTAGCCTGTAGGCTTAATAGTCGAGTGAGTGATTTCAAACGCGAAGTAATGTAGCACGTAGGCTTAGTAGTCGAGTGAGTGATTTTGAACTCGAAGTAATGTAGCCCGTAGGCTTAATAGTTGAGTGAGTGATTTCAAACTCGAAGTAATATAGCCCGTAGGCTTAATAGTCGAGTGAGTGATTTCGATCTCGAAGTAATGTAGCCCGTAGGCTTAATAGTCGAGTGAGTGATTTCGAACTCGAAGTAATGTAGCCCGTAGGCTTAATAGTCGAGTGAGTAATTTCGAACTCGAAGTAACATAGCTCGTAGGCTTAATAGTCGAGTGAGTGATTTCGAACCTGAAGTAATGTAGCTCGTAGGCTTAATAGTCGAGTGAGTGATTTTGAACATGAAGTAATGTAGCCCGTAGGCTTAATAGTCGAGTGAGTGATTTCAAACTCGAAGTAATGTAGCCCGTAGGCTTAATAGTAATGTAGTCCGTAGGCTTAATAGTCGAGTGAGTGATTTCGAACTCGAAGTAATGTTGCCCATAGGCTTTAGTCGAGTGAGTGATTTCGAACTCGAAGTAATGTAGCCCTAGGCTTAACAGTCGAGTGAGTGATTTCGAACTCGAAGTAATGTAGCCTGTAGGCTTAATAGTCGAGCGAGTTTTGCTCGAACTCGTTGATTTACCTTAATCCTGTTTGTATAATAAATCTCGAAATAGAGAAATTTTTCTTGGATATAAGATATCGGTAAAAAACTTTCTTTGTAAGTCATTATATATGTGTTCATATTTTGCGTCAGGGCTCGGGCCAACTACATGAGCATGGTTCGTTTTGACCATTTAGCTTTTACAATTTTTCCTATTGGAACCCTGTTATTATGAAGTAACTTTCTCGTACGAACACTTGATATATTTTCGGGTAATGCCTCACCATTATTCGAGGTTGATTGTAAAGAGGCCTTGGATACTGTTGGATTGCTCTAAGTTAGCACGATTAATGATTGCCTCATTAAAAACCTTGCCAAAAAACCTATTTGGGATAAAATTGGTCTAAGGAAAAAAGAGTGCAACGCGTGCTATCAGACCTAAGGCTTCGTGTTGAATGATCCTTCCTTGTTCCTGATCGGACTCCTGCAAGGGTTAGTTTCGATATATAAATGAATATGAGAGAGTCGTACCTTAATAGTAATATCGTTTTAGGTGTGACACGTTCCAATTGCTTGGTAGTTGTTTGCCGTTTATAATACCGAGCATGTAGGATTCTTTACCGACGTTTTCGAGAACCTGACATAGTCCTTCCCAGTTTGGACCCAGTTTTCCTTCATTTGGATTTCGGGTGCTGACGGTGACTTTCCTTAGCACTAAGTCCCCGATTTTAAAATGGTAAAGATTGGTTTTTCGATTATAGTACCTTTCGATCCGCTGTTTTTGGGCGGCCAATTGGACGAGAGCAGCTTCTCGTTATTCATCCAATAATTCGAGGCTAGAATTCATAGCCTCGTGATTTGACTCTTCTATTGTATATCGAAACCTGGCACTGGGTTCCCCGACTTCGACTGGGATCAAGGCTTTGAAGCCATATACTAAGGAGAACGGGGTTGCCCCCGTACTAGATTTTTATATTGTTCGATATGCCCAAAGAACTTCGGGTAGAATTTCTCTCCATTTTCCTTTAGCGTCGTTTAACCTTTTCTTTAGGTTTTGAACGATAGTCTTGTTTGTCGATTCGGCCTATCCGTTCCCACTAGGGTGATACGGTGTTGATAATATCCTTTTTATTTTGTGGTCTTCGAAAAATTTCGTCACTTTGCTGCAGATAAATTATTTCCCATTGTCACACACTATTTCAGCTGGTATCCCAAATCGACATACGATATGATCCCAGATGAAGTCTATAACCTCTTTCTCCCTTATTTTCTCGAACGCCTGTGCTTCAACCCATTTAGAGAAATAGTCATTCATAAATAAAATGAACTTAGCTTTACCTGGGACCGATGGCAGAGGGCCGACGATATCCATTCCCCATTTCATGAATGGCCATGGGGATAGGACTGAGTGAAGTTTCTCTCCGAGCTGATGGATCATCGGTGCAAAACTTTGACATTTGTCACATTTTCGAACAAACTCCTTTGCATCTTTCTCCATGCCGACCCAATAATATCCTGCTCTAATTATTTTTTGGACCAATGAATCGGCATCGGAATAATTTCCTCAAGTACCTTCGTGATTCTCACGTAGGATGTAGTCGGTGTCTCCTGGACCTAAGTAAACTGCCAACGGTCCATCGAATGTCCTTCGGTATAATGCTCCATCTGCAGTTAGTGTGAATCGAGCAGCTTTGGTTCGTAGGGCCCTCAAATTTTTAGGGTCCGATGGGAGCTTTCCGTTCTCCAAGTATTTAATATACTTATTCCTCCAATCCCAGGTTAAGCTTGTAGAATTTATTTCGGCATGACCTTCCTCGATCACGGATCTCGAGAGTTGAATGACAGTCCCCGAGTTGATTTCGTCTTCTTCGACCGATGATCCCAAATTTGCAAGTGCATCGGCCTCACTGTTTTGTTCTTGAGGTACATGCTGTAACGCCCATTCTTTGAAATGGTGCAAAGTTACCTGTAGTTTGTCATTTGCATTCTATCCTCTCGAACTTCGAAGGTTTTGTTTACTTGATTTACCACCAGTAAAGAGTAACACTTGGCTTCAATGACTTTTGCTCCCAAGCTTTTAGCTAGCTCGAGTCCTACAATCATGGCCTCATACTCGGCTTCATTGTTAGTCAACCTAGTAGTTTTAATAGATTGCCTAATAGTGCTGCCCGTAGGCGGCATTAAAACGATGCCTAGCCTGGACCCCTTAGCGTTTGAAGCCCCGTTTGTGAAAAGTATCTATACTCCCGATGATGTACCTGATTTCAACAAGAGTTTCTTTTTTCGACTTCGGGTATGAGGGTTGGCGTGAAATCGGCCACGAAGTCCGCTAAAGTTTGAGACTTGATGGTCATACGGGGTTGATATTTGATATCGTACCCGGTGAGTTTGACGGCCCATTTAGCCAATCGACCTGATAGTTCGGGCTTGTGAAAAATATTACGAAGTGGGTAAGTAGTTATTATGCATATGGGGTGACATTAAAAGTACGGTCTTAACTTTCTAGAGGCACTTACCAGTGCAAGTGCCAATTTTTCTAAGTGTGGATATCTAGTTTCTGCTTCTCCTAAGGTTTGACTTACATAATAAACGGGAAATTGCGTACCTTGCTCTTCTCGAACTAGGACACCACTTACCGCGATTTCCGATACTACCAAGTACAAGCAAAGTTTTCCGTCTGTTTTTGGAGTATGAAGCAGTGGTGGGCTCGTTAGATATCGCTTTAATTCCTCTAATGCTTGTTGTCATTCCGGGGTCCAAGCGAAATCGTTCCTTTTTTTTAGTAGAGAAAAGAATTTGTGACTTCGATCTGATGACCTTGAAATGAATCGGCCTAAGGCAGCAATCCATCCCGTTAGCCTCTGTACGAATTTTACAATGTCCACGATGGCGATGTCTTCGATGGACTCGATTTTATCGGGGTTAATCTCGATCCCCCAATTTGATACCATGAAGCCGAGGAACTTGCCCGAACCGACCCCGAAAGCACATTTCTCGGGGTTGAGCTTCATGTTGTATTTCTTTAAAATCTCGAATGTTTCCTGCAAATGAGCCAAATGGTCCTCTGCGCGCTGGGACTTAACTAGCATGTCATCAATATAAACCTCCATTGATTTACCTATTTGTTCCTCGAACATTTTATTTACTAGGCATTAGTAAGTAGCTCATGTATTTTTTAGCCCGAAGGGCATCACATTATAACAATATGTTCCATACTTGGTGGCAAATGAAGTTTTTTCCTGGTCTTCCGGGTTCATTTGGATTTGATTATACCCGGAATAGGCATCGAGAAAAGTAAGGACCTCATAGCTGGCCGTGGCATCGATCATGCGATCGATGTTGGACAGCGGAAAAGAATCTTTGGGGCATGTCTTGTTTAAATCCTTATAATCTACACACATTCTAAATTTGTTCCCTTTTTTAGGGACTACAACTACGTTGGCTAATCATTCGGGATATTTCACCTCTCGAATGGACCCTATTTTGAGAAGTTTAGTTACCTTGTCCTTTATGAATGCGTGTTTTACCTCGGACTTGGGTCTTCTCTTTTGCTTTGCCAGTTTGAACCTAGGGTTATATCTAAATGGGACCAAGCAAAAAAATCTATGTTATCGATAAGAAATTAAATAAGCCTTTTCCTGAGTTCGGGCGTTAATCCCGTTCCCAGGTATACCTTTCGTTCGGGCAAATGTTCGATTAGTATGACTTGCTCCAATTCTTCAATCGTTGATTGGGTAGCGTCGGAATCATTGGGAACTACGAAGGATCGAGGGATCCTTTGATCATCATCTTCATCGATCTTCCGATTTTCTGGTTGGGTTGGATTTGATGTCTGTGATTGCTATTTGGCATCCCATTCCCCTTTTGAGTCCGATCCCTTTATTGACGAAGGTGAGGATATCAGAATTGCTTCTTCGAAGGCAAATATTTCTCTCGCGGCCAGTTGTTCTCCGTACACTATTTTGACTCCCTTCGATGTTGGAAATTTAAGAACTTGGTGTAGGGTCGAAGGTACAACTCTCATGCTGTGGATCCATGGCCTTCCAAAAAGGGCGTTGTACCTCATGTCGCCTTCGATTACATGGAACTTTGTTTCCTGGACGGTCCCGGCCACGTTTATCGGCATGATTATCTCGCCTTTGGTGGTTTCACATGCCATATTGAATCCGTTTAGAACCAGGGTTGCAGGTACGACCTGGTCCT
Source organism: Nicotiana tomentosiformis (assembly GCF_000390325.3). Taxonomy (NCBI): domain Eukaryota; kingdom Viridiplantae; phylum Streptophyta; class Magnoliopsida; order Solanales; family Solanaceae; genus Nicotiana; species Nicotiana tomentosiformis. The sequence goes on along the minus strand of NC_090813.1, from coordinate 17,095,704 downwards.
GTAGACCGAGCTGTTCTACAACCTTCGATCTAATAATGTTGGCCGAGCTACCTGGATCAATTAACACACGCTTAACTTTAGTTTTATTCATAAGTACGGATATTACCAATGCATCGTTATGAGGTTGCATGTCTCCTTCTGCATCTTCATCATTAAAGGACAAAGTTCCTATGGGTGCGTAATCCTGAGTTCGAGGTCGCTTTTCTCTCATATCCGATGTCTTAATGCATTTAAGCATTGACCCTTGAGGGGTATCGACACCGCCGATGATCAAGTAGATGATGTGTTGTGGTTCTTCTTGTTCGTTTTTTTTGCCGAAATCCCTATTTTTGAAATGGTTCTTGGCCCTGTAGCTTAAAAATTCTCGAAGGTTCCCTTTATTGAATAACCGGGCTACCTCTTCTCTTAGTTGCCTACAATCTTCCGTTCTGTGGCCATGGGTGCCATGATACTCGCACATTTGATTGGGATTCCTCTGGGCAGGATAGGTCTACATGGGTCGAGGCCATTTAGTGTCTTTGATGCGTTCGATAGCCGACACAATGGCGGATGCATCAATACTGAAGTTATACTCCGATAAGCGTGGCGCTTCTTTAGATCTGGTAAGCTTGTCGAACCTATTTCTGTTCATCAGCCCCCAAGACCCTTGACCTTGATCACTTCTTTTGTTGTTTTGTCCGGGGTTACGTCTCGATTAATTAATTATGTGGTTTCCACTATACGGTCGGTATCGGTCCCTGATCGGACCCTGTTCTCAATTGATATCCCTTCGAGCAGCGGGTTCAGACCCCAACTGATCGTCTTCGACTCTAATTTTTGATTGGTACTGATTATGCACGTCGGCCCAAGTAATAGCTGGGTACTCGATTAGGTTATGCTTCAACCGTCATGAAGCCATCGAACTTCGTTCATTCAAACCTTGAGTGAAAGCCTGAACAGCCCAATCGTCTGCGACCGGTGGCAGATCCATTCATTCCATTTGAAAATGAGATACGAACTCCCTTAGCATCTCGTTATCCTTTGTCTTACTTTGAATAGGTCCGACTTCCTGGTCTCGACTTTTATGGCCCCGGTGTGTGCTTTTACGAAGAAATCTGCAAGCATGACAAAAGAATCGATAGAATTAGATGGTAAATTATGATACTATATCATTGCTCCCTTTAACAGGGTTTCGCCGAATTTCTTCAATAATACGGATTCGATCTCATCGTCCTCTAGGTTGCTCCCTTTGATGGCACATGTGTATGAGGTGACATGTTCGTTGGGGTCAGTAGTTCCGTTATATTTAGGAATCTCGGGCATGCGGAATTTCTTTGGGATCGGTTTAGGAGCCGCGCTTGGGGGGAAAGGCTTTTATACGAAATTTTGGAATCTAAGCCCTTCAATATCGGTGGTTCCCCCGGGATTTGATCAACCCTGGAGTTATATGTTTCCATCTTTTTGTCGTTTGCTTCGATCCTCCTTTCTCCCGATTCTATTCGTTTGGTCAGTTTTTTGAACATCTTGGCAATTTCGGGATTAGTCCCCGACTCCTGCTCATTTGATCTTACTATAGATGGTTCCCTTGCATGGGCGATTTCTTGGGGTTGACTGGGCTCCGGCCTGCTCGGTATCTGGGTTTGACTCTGCAACTGAGCTATTGCTGCCTGTTGAGCTTGCAATATTTCGAAAATCATACGCAAGCTGACGCCGTTTTCCTCGACGTTATGGGTATCTCGAGCTGCAGATCAGGTGCCACCATGAATGTTATTTTCAGGTTCAGAATGTAGGTTCGCCTCAATGGCCACATGCGAATTAATGTCTATCGGCACTTCGATTTGAGCTCCAATGGTGTTGACAAGCGGTCTTTCGATAATTGGTGTCAAATTGTTGTTCTCATCTTGAAGACCAGCTTCGTTGTCGATAGGTAAGGCCATTTAATTTATAGTTAGTCGTTGCTAATCCGAAATCCAAGATATTTTCGGAAACAAGCGCAAAATGGTGTGTTTTTGCAGAATCGTATCAAATAACCACTGTTATCCTTAGCCCCATGGTAGGCGCCAAACTGTTTACCCGAAAAACGGATAGAGTTGAATTTGTACGCAGTTCTAAGGATATGTGGTATAGCTTAATACAAATCGTAAGGATAAATAGAAATATCAAATACGGATTACAAAGAATGCAAAATAAACAAGGTTGGAAAGAAGATGATTTTTAGGACTAAGCAAGATGAATCAATCTATAAAGCTTAAATGAATAACTCTTCAATATAGGAATGTATGGTATTTGAGTTACAATGTAAGCAAAGAACTATCCCTTTATAGAAATGTAGCTATCCTCTTTATAGTGGAGGATCCTACTTTAGATATAATTAAAAATACATAGTAGGGAACCCATGATAAATCAGTTTTTTCCTAATTCCCGCCGAGATTCTCTCCCTTAGTGCGGTTAAAACGGCTCTTGTCTGTGAGCTTGAGCTTGATCGGACTCGGTGCTGGTCGGTATTATTTTTAGATCTCGATGCGGACTTGAGCTCGATGCTAACTCGGGGTCTGGTAATGACTCGGGCTCGATGTCGGATGGCCTTTGCCCCTTAAGCAAGATTCCATAACATCTCATCATAGTTCGATTCGGACCCGAGCTCGAGTATGATTTCGAACTCGGTGTTTGATTTATCCCCGAAAATCGAAGCTCATTCGTGCCTTCTTCGGATCCCATCTCGATGTTATAAAGACTTTTTTCGATCCATTATGTTTCGATCTCGATCAAACGTATGAAGGCCGAAATCAGTTTCGACCGTATACAATATATTTTGTTTTGAATCCCCTTGATACAGCCCAAACAGTGGCGGAGCCACATGCACCCAAGGGGTGTCAACCCGACACCCCTTCGTCGGAAAATTATATTGTTTAGCTCAATAAGTTTTTTAAAAATATGTATATATATACTATATAATGACACCCCTTGATTTCTTGGTGAGTTTGTTTCTTTATATTTTGACTTCCCTTAATAAAAATACTGGCTCCGCCACTGAGCCCAAAAGCATAGCTCAGTGGTCGAGGGGATTCAAAACCTTTGTGAAGTCACTTATTCAATTTTCACTAGCCACAATATCTTTTTATTTTTTTCACTTTCTTTCTTTTTTGAACTTCTTTGGTGAAAATCATGACTCCGCCGCTCGTGCCCAAACTTTCCTTATGGACCTAAATTTGAGCTCCTTTCTTCTGCACTGAAATGCTAGCCTTCACAAGCATGATATGGGGCTTTAAGACTGACCCACAACTACAAATCTTTTTTTTTTTTTTTTTTTTGCTAATAACTACAAATCAACTGCAAACACTACCCACATATTCTCTCTGTTCACTTTTTTCGTCTAAAATAAGGAAATTGAAAAAAAAAAAAGAAAAGAGAATTGCTTGGAAAATAAAAGCACTTAGAAAAAACAATTCTGGTTATATATATTAGAAAGAAAATTGATATTCTTTATTAGTGATAGCTATAGACTGAACAAAAACGACTAAGAAGGTGTTTGGATTAACTTATTTTAAGTGCTCGGCTTTTAAGAACTTTTCTAATATTTATGGTATTTAACAATGATTAAAGTTGTCAAAAGTTGAATATTAACAATTTATGACTTTTGAATTTTAACTTATAAGCTATTTTTTAAAAGTCAATCCAAATATTCTCTAAGTTGATATGACTCCAAAAATTACAAGCTAAATATGGCTCTGAAAACAAATACCTAACTTCTTAGTACATGACACGTAGTTGGTACGAGATTGCTGAAAGAAAATGTAATTTTAAATTTTAAAATAATAAGAAGAAAACACGTAGTGTGTGTGTGCCGCAAAATGGACCACACAGGTCAACACCAAATGGAACTTGAGAAAGCCATAAATAAAAAGCTGGCCTGCGAATTGAAGGATGCCAAGAAAAACTAACACAAGTCATTTTCATTTCTCTGCAATTATGTTGATTTGAGTATAGAAGTATCTCTTTCCTTTGTCACATGGAAGAGAAAGTGCTCAATTCAAACAAGTATATTTTAATTAGGGGTATAAATATATCGTGTTGGTTTGGATTTTTATCAAAATCAAACTAAATTAATTATATTTATTTGAGCTGGTTCGATTTTATCGATTTTCGGGTTTATTTGAATATTTTTTATTATAAAAATATTATTTCAATCTTACTTTGTTATAGTTAAATATAAATTGTGATAAGTGAATATCTGTTTAGAAAAAATTGACAAGTATATGATCTTTTAAAATATTCTTATGGAAGGATTTTTAGAAACTCGTGATAGTTATTTTCTTAGTCTAACAATAATTTTTCGTTGACGTACGTTTCAAGCTTAATCGAATTTTAGTAATTAACCATAAAAATCAATATGAAAATCAAAATAATAATATGTTCTATTTAATTTTAAAAATTACCGATAAAATACCATTTTAAATTTGAAAAAGATATAAGAGTTTATTAAATATTTACATATGAATATGGAAGAATAAAGAGATTGATGCATTTCAATAACACTTGATAACAAAAATAATGATACAAATTAGAATCAACCATTATTTAAAGTAAATAAAATATATATATTTTATAATTCTATTAAATATTACATCCCATGAGAGGATTAAAAATATTTCTGGATTACATCCCATGAGAGGATTAAAAATATTTATATATATATATATATATATATATATATATATATATATATATATATATATATATATATATATAGTATATATAAAAATTATATATTTATACGTAGGTTTGATTCGAGTTTTTTTTACTCAAAACCAAACATAATCGAATTTTTTAATCAGTTTGATTTGACTTTCGATTGAGTTTGATATTACGGTTCGATTTGAACACCCCTAATTTTAAATTTTGACCACTTAGGGAAGGTATATCCTAAAGCCTTGCATCTTGTTTTTTTTCAAGTATAGTGGCAAGGATAAGGATATGTGTCATAAATATGCCACGCATATATATGTCGACACCATTAATTGTTTAGGAGTGGTTGATACTCAATTGTTAATTAAGAAAAGACAACCTTCTATTATAAAGTATTATGCCTTTATAGTAAAAGTGAAAGCAAAAATATCTTAATCTAACTGAAGGGTTAAGGGCTAGCTTATTTGTGAACTCCTTTTACAGTGGGAGGTTCAAACTCTACTTTTTCTTCCCTCCATAATGTAATAAAGATTTTTTTTTTTTTTAAAAAATAATCAAATAATCTAGTACAACTTTGTATCAAGATTTTAATATAGGCTGAATAATTAGTAGTAGTGATCACGCACATAAGTTCTTATGATTTGAGTGAATAATGTTGACCTTTGTTTCGAATTATATCACTTGATTGTCAATTTTAATAGCAAAATATACAAATTTAAAGGATTTCTTTTGATGATTAAACTGGTAATCAATTTGCACTCAAATTTTAAGGATTTCTGAGCATGCATGGGTCCAAACTTCCAATTTCTGTCATTTTTTTTCCAAAATCATACATCAATTAGTTATTCAAAATAAGCTGATTTTTATATTTATAGCTTGGCCAAACAAGCCTAAACTTCATTTGCATTCAATCAATAAAAAACTAAGAAAAATTGAAATTTTAATAATTTGTATAAATTTCATTATTATCTGTGTTTAACCAATAATGCATGGTAAAAATCTCAAGTGAGAAATTTAAGTAGTAAGATCATCCAAATTCCAGAAACAGTAAATTATGGGATCTATAAAACAAGCCAACCCATAAATTATTTTCAAGCGAAAGATAAAATATCAAATTACCAAAAAAAGAGAAAAAAATATACACTAATTAATTCACATTTTTTGTCAACAATGGAACACCCCAAGATTTATCTCTCTTTTCAATTTGGCCCGATGATCAAATAATTCAGATGACGTCAATTGCCGACGATAATCATCTAATCCAACGGCTGTGATTAAATCTTTTCCAATTTCTCAGCTTTAACCAAAGGATTCGCCTTAGCAATAGCTTCTCTCCCCATAGACTTGAAATCAAACGTGCAGCCATGGATCTCCGGGTATCGATGGGTCCCACAAAAAGTGGTCCCACACCTACACTTGAACCCGGTCAACCCCACTTTCTTCCTACAAACCGAACACCGGTTTGGCTGCACCACCGGTTCGACAACAGCCGCCGGTTTTTTCTCTAATTTTAACGGTTCCGGCAACACCACCACCGATGAGCTGGCGGCGGGAACCGGTGGCTGCAGAGGAAAGAGAGAATCAATGGGCTTTTGTTGGGATTGTTGAGCTAAATAAATTTCATGGTAACATTTGGAGCAGAAATTTTGGGTTGTTGAGCTGCCGAAGAATCCACAGTTGTTTGCGCATAATATGTGCCCTTCTTGTGCCTCAAAACCATGCTCTTCCGCCATAATTGTATCAGTTTTTCTTCAAATTAAAGTCTCAAAAACAAGATTTACGAGCAGGTGAAAAAGGCTATAAATGAAACTCTGGAAAGGAATGAAGACGCAATTGGGGTAAAATGGAATGAAAGAAGAATTAGATAGATAAATAGAGAAGGGGAAGGATCAGAGAAAGGAGACAAAAATTAAAGGGAATTTAATAATGAGAATGGTGAGCAAATCATTAGAGAAGATACTAAAGAAATATCAAAAGGAGGACAGGCTGGAAGAGGCAAAAAAAGAAGATGAAGGGAAGCCAAGATTTTTAGTTATGGGGTAATTGGGTGGTGGGGGGAGGACACGTGGCTGGAGGATTGTGGGTTAAGATGAGAGGTAATTTAAGGCGAAATAACTCACTCAATATTTGCATAATTGCATCAAATTATAGAGGCAATTTTATGGCTCATTATAAATTTTCTTTAATTATATGATATTTTTCTGGAAGATCTGTGAAATATGTTTAGGAAAGCTAGATTCATTTTTTAATTTAATTTGTATTTTGGCGAATCCGTAGCTATATAAGATATTCAGAATTAGTAAGAAAATTAAGGCAAGAATATGTATTAATTTATTTATAGAATTAGCCACTAACGTTTCATTATGTTAGGCTACTTATATCATATTCTTTGGATGCTATCATTTTTCGGATTTTACATGAATGCGTGATGCTTTGTATATTGAGTTGTCCTTTAATATGCTTAGCTTATTATAATTAATTGGTATTATTTGATTATGATTAGCTGGTAATGAGTTATATAAAAATACCTGACTTATATTTCTTGAATGGTATAAATATCGAATATGAGTAAATTTGTTTGTGAGACAAAAATTAGAATATGGGGATGAGGGTAGTGGGTTAGGTTGTAGGTTAAGTTGAATGGGTTAAGTTATGGGGATGAATGTGATTACTGTCCTCTTGTGCTTTCTCCAATTATTAATATGTTTTTTGGGGGGTGGTGTGCGTGTCTTTCTCCAATTACGTGTGTGCTTAGCTGCATTCATAGTTTTGAGTCAATTTTGAAACGCCCCAAGATACTTACCACCCGGTTTGGTCATAAATTTTGCTAAAAAAAATTTATTTTATTTTTGATAAATACATATTTGTTCATAAAATTTATTCGCTTAAAATATTACTATTATATTTTTTAAAAATTGTCCCAAACTTTTGTATTTTATAACAGAGCTCATCATTTATTATTTTGTAACAATGTTGTTTCGTCTTCTCGGTCATCTGATAGTTTAATATGTAGTTAATTATAAAAATGATAATTTTATACCAAATTTATTTATGTTCAGGACTATGATTTGTGATAATGATAATGAATGTTATTGATGACGGTACTGTTAGGTATTTGTGATAGTTTTTGGAACTTGTGGGTATAAGTCATGTTTCATGTTATTTCAAAAAAAAAAAAAGTGAAATATATTTTGAAAACTGATGTCCAAACACATTTTTATCTTCAAACCAAACTTTACCTAAATTAAATTTTTCAAAATAAATTTAAAATCTATGGCCAAACGCTAGCAAGTAATTTTGTATTTTGAACCCCTAAAGAAAAAGAAGGGAACAAGGCGGCGTATCCTTTGGGCTTTGACTCCATCGACTAATTAACTTTTGCTTTAATACTATTACATTAGTCCATCCTTTTTCTTTTCGAAAGGTCCCACTTGCCATTTACTGTTTCTACAAATAGAAGTGGAAAATGTCAAATATAATAATAAACAATAATAATAATTATTATTATTATAATGGTCGACTCCTTTGAAGGAAAAACTAGAATAGGAATCTAACGTAAAACATGACAAAGTGGAGGAATTAGTGTTCAAACTCTGTATTATCCGCCAACTTTTTTTATTATAATATTTTACTTAATGACATAGGGAGCATGTACCTATAATAAGGTAAAGTATTATACTACCTATTATATATAAATATTTTCTTTCGATAAAAAAAACTATTCAAACCCTATAATTGTGTGGAAAAAAAAATACTGTGCTTATCTTTACTCTTCTAAGAAAAAATATTGGGAGTCGCTATCCGTGCCGTTCCATTTATACATTTTCATCTTCCCTTTCTTTTTCTTTTTTTTTTTTTTTTTTTTTTTTTGGATTTAGGTGTAAAATTGACTTTTTAGGTGCAGGGATGTTAATTTTTTCTTCAAGATTGTAATGCCTTGTGAAGTAAAAACTTCCATTTATAGTAAGATATTGTTGATCTAACGCGATAAACAGACGTGATACAAATTGAAGATAAAAGTTGAAAGAAAGCCTGTACAAGTAGTTGAAAAATAATAAATACCCAGCAAAGAAAGCAATACCAAAGGAAGCAAAGTATTCGTATAGATGATACTAGCTAACTCGGGTAAATTTTATAAATAGTCATATAACTGTGACTTTTTTCATCAAAGTCATATAACTTTATTTTCTCACACAAAAATCATATAATATTTACTAACTCACAAAAATCATCGTGATCTCAAAACACAATTTTTCGAAAGTATTTTCTTATTACATTTTTTTGTTAGTCTAATAAATACATAGACGGGTTCTAAGCTCTTTGAACATTATGAATTTGAGTTTCGAATTTTACCATAATCGATTCGATTGACTAGGTTTGAAATATATTATTTGTATTTTTGGTGAATTTTTTAATAAATATATATAATTTGAGTCAAAGTTACTAGATTTGGATGGACCCATAACTTATGCACTACATCTACTTTTGACTAGCTATACGATTAAACTAGTTATTTGTGTATAAGTAGTTAGAGAACGCTTAATTATCGTTATAGGTTTACAAGTAAAGAACAAAAGACAAAGAATCAACAAACATAAGGATTTAAGACATCTTCAGTGTTGGGATCTGATCCTTGATTTGTAACAACTCTGGAGTGCACCTAAATAGTGGTGACTAGCACTTGAGATGATAGGTTTTTCAAATTGTCAAGTATTAGGTCAAACTTTGTATAATGTTGTTTATATATGGGAGAGCATGTGTGAAGAGATAAAGACATTACACCTTTTGGTTTGACCTCTAGCAGTAGTTGCTGCCAGTCAATACAGTGAGACAACTTTTACAGCTATAGAGTTGACTGTACGACAATTGGGGAACTGATCCTATCTGTTCTCTTATCTGTTTCCTTATCTGGTTTCTCGAGAGTTTGGCCAGACCAACTGAGCATGTCTCAATAGGCGCAAAGGAACTGATTGTATCAGGTTCCTAAATAAAATTTGTCAAATCATTAAAACCATAATCGTATAACTTATCACTAACTATACAATGTAATTATCCGACGAAGTAATTTCAATTTAATTGATACCCCTTGAATACATGTGGCTCTACCGGTGCTTTCTAAACGACAAGTTTAGACAGCAAATTGAAACTCATGACATTTTATTCATAAGAATGGGGCGGTGGAGAATGAAGCCAAAGTTCCCTTCATTTAGAGATGTGTGCTTGACATTGTCCTGGTTTAATCGAAAGTAGAAGAAATTTAAGAAGTTAGGAAGGATGCTGCCTGTGTCTAAAGTTCAACGGTGAGGAAACTTTGTTAATTTCTACAATTTTGTTGTTTAACTTCACTAGGTCTTTAAAATTAAAGAGTATTCGTAACATATCAAAGTAAGACAAGTTATTTCCAAACTTTGTTGGACAACTTGAACGTATATACCTCTAATAGAAAATTCAGTTAGAGATAAAACTCATCAAAGTCAGAAAACCTTTTTTCTATTTTGCATCAATAATTGCTACTGATCTTTTTTACTTTCGTATGCGAAGGTGGTCCTCAAATTACTTAGTTGTGCCTATAAAGCAACTGCGCAGGCGGCAGGCCTGGGGATAGAGAGGGTGGTGTCCGTGTTAACACGCGTATCTGTTATATATTTGAATAGTTTTGGTTCTTTAAATTTGTTAAAACGTATTTGTTTTTTGATTTCATCGAATATTTAACGAATTTTAATTGTTTATTTTATGGGAGCTATGAAAAGAACCATTCAACCATAAACATCAAAAACGTCAAAATTTCAGAAACTGCAACACTAAAAATTATACCAGACACAAAAAATAGATAAAAGAAAATATAATAATTGCTCTTCGAGATGTGAGTTTATGTTAAATCTATTTTTTCAAAGTTTCTGATAGTTCTAATAACCAAAGTTTGTTAAAAGATGTGTCGAAGATAAAAACGCTTACTTTTGACAATCTTAAGGACAAAAATTGTTCTCAGATTGATAAGTTATGTGTCCTTTAATATTTTGATGATCTAACAAATTATATGATAAGAATCCGATCAAGAACCTGTTACACATTCTTAAGGTGCCAAAGCACAACAAATCTCAAGTTGGGCACAAGTTCCAACAGTTAGAGTCAAAGAGACGAGAGAGGGAACAAATGGACATCAGTTCCCTTGCTGACTGTATCAGTCAACTCCTCACAGCTGTAAAATTGCTGCAACTGTTCCTCTGCACACACGTAACAGTGCAAATAATGTAGCAGTCACTTTATGGGGAATGTTTTGTACCGGATATTTTCTTGCATCATCCAAGTGACATCACTTGGATATTATTAACATGAAGCAAAGAAAAAAACATACACTTGCACATTCGAAAAACTGATCAAGTTTTCTTTCAAGTGTGTTGCCATCTTGCAAGTGACTTCCAGGCTTTAAGAACAAAGAACAATGGAATGAGGGACTAGTTTCCAACTCTGTGTTATCAATATGTCCTTAGTTGTGTTATATTTTTGTTAGAATGGACTACTTATAATTCCTACTTAGCTTAGCTAGAAGCATTGTGTAGGAAACCATTTGTAAAATCATAAACCTTGTGTTTGTGTCTTACCTAGAGTTAGTCGAGTTGTGAGCTTTGTAATAGAGTTATTACAAAGAGGCTTGTAATAGAGTTATTATAAGTAATTGAGGAATTAAGAGTTTAATTCCTAGGTTACAATAGGTTGTAATCTAAAAGTTGCTCGGTTAGTGAAGTTCAAATCCTACGAGTGTAGGTCGTGATTTTTAATCCCGTGAGCTGGGAGTTTTCCACGTAAAATTCTGTTGTGTTATTTACTTATCTCTTATTGTGTGTGTTCTGTGGGAATTGATGGACCCTAAGTTTCCATCAATTGATATCAGAGCAGGTTCTTCCTATCCGGCTAACACCTAGAAAGGATCCTCATGGCTACTCCACCAAACTTTGAAGAAGGTTAATCTACCTACAGACCACCAAGATTTAATGGACAATACTACGGATGGTGGAAGACAAGGATGTATGATTTTATCATGGCTGAAGATTTAGAACTCTAGGATGTTATCTGCGATGGACTCTTCGTTCCTATGAAGACCATTGGCAAACCAACAATGATAGTTCCCAAGACAAGGAAGGAGTACAACGATGCTGACCGCAAAGTTATAGAGAAGAACTTCCGTGTAAAAAAGATCCTCGTTTGTGGTATTGGACCAGACAAATATAACAAGATCTCTGCTTGTTAATTTGCTAAGGAGATCTGGGAAGCTCTCCAAACAGTACACGAAGAAACAACTCAAGTCAAGCAGTCGAAGATCGATATGCTCACCACTGAGTATGAACTCTTTAGGATGAAGGATGATGAGTCCATTCAGGACATGCACACTCGATTCACTTCTATCATCAACGAGCTCCATTCTCTAGGAGAGATCATTCCAAGGAACAAACTTGTTAGAAAAATACTCAGTGTATTACCTGGTTCATGGAAAAATAAAGTAAATGCTATCACGGAGGCAAATGATCTGCAAAAGTTTACCATTGATGAACTCATTGGTAATCTGAAGACTTATGAGATGATGAAGAAGAAGGACCATGACATAAGATAACCCAAAAAGGAGAAGAACCTGGTCCTCAAGGCAGACAATAATGACTCAAGTGTTGAGGATGCTGACATGGCCTACCTGACAAAGCGATTTCAGAAAATGGTTCACAGGAATAGAGGTACTCCAAAAAGGAGCAGCTCCAGCAAACCAAGATGGTATGACTTGTGTCGTAAATATGGGAAGCCAGGACACTTCATCAAGGACTGTCCTCTCCTCAAGCAAGACCAGTACAAGCACAACATAGACAAAGCAGTCAAGAGGAACCCGATTCCTAACAAAAGATTCAAGAGAAAAGATGCCGCTGATAATGTTGTGAAACAAGCTCTTGCTGCATGGGGAGACTCTTCCAGCGAATATGGAGAAGATGATGAACAAGGTGACATCTCCATGATGTTAGTGGAAAGTGAAACAGCTGAATATGACTCTATCTTTGCTCTGATGGCAAAATTTGACAATAATGATGAGGTAAACTTTCTAGACGTTCAAAGAAATTTGAAGTCTTACTCATAGAAGAAGCTTATATCTTTGGCAAATGCTTTAATTAATGCTTATCATAGTCTTATAAATTACAAAAATGCATTACTTGTAGAGCTAGGAGAGTTAGAACATGAGAGCGATGATCCGATAGTCATAGTGGTTGACCTAAAAGAAACCATCGAGGTTCTAAAGTAAGAAAAAAAATTTCTGAGTGAAAAAATTAAAAATGTAAAATATGAGAGAGATGACCTGTTGGTAGTTGTTGTGGATCTAAAAGAAACAATATAGGAACTAAAAAGGGGAAACCGTTCTGGGAACATCCAAAAGGGAAAGGAAGTTGCAAGTGAGGCACACATCAAGCTTGAAAATAAACTCAAATCTGTGAAATCTAATCTGTGTGCTAAACTTGAATGAAACAGACAACTTCAAGAAGATCTATGCAGAGTTAAAAATGACCTAGAAAAATCTCTAAATTGGACCTGGTCCTCTGACACAATCACTACCATGTATACAAGCAATAGTGAGAATAAGCAGAGAGTCGGATTTCAAAAGGAAAGGACTTCCTACAATCCACATAGCAAGTATTTTACTATTCCTGATAACTGGCTTTGCACTCACTGTGTCAACACTAGACACTTTAAAGAAAACTATAAGGCTGGAATTCAGTCCCAACAGAAAAATAAGATTTTTGTTGAAAAGTTAACTACTGCTAAGGTACCTAGTTCTTCCATTAAAAAACGTGTATCGCATGCTTGGAAAAACAAAGTTTAATTCTCCCTTTTCCTCACTACAAGGGACCCAAACTTGTTTGGGTTCCTAAGTCTAGTCCTTGATTTTCTTGTGCAGGGAGCAGGGAAAGGAAACAGCCAAAAATGGTATATGGATAGTGGTTGTTCTAAGCATATAACTGGAAGCATAGATGATTTCCTTTCACTCAAATCCCTGCAAGGAGGGAGTATGTCCTTTGGAAATGGCAAAAAGAGATACATTCTGGGACTAGGAAGAATTGAAAAAACGCTCACTCACTTAATTAAGAATGTGTACTATGTGAATGGCTTAAAAAATAGCCTACTGAGTGTCTCTCAAATCCGCGAAAAAGGAAACAAAGTGGAATTTTTATCAAAAACCTGCACAGTCACAAATCTCGTGACTGGTGAAGTGGTTTTGTAGGCAAAAAGATACAAAAATACCTGTGTTGCTGATTTTGAGTCCTTGCACAATGGGGATCTTTCATGCCTGAGTGTTGTTGATGATGATGCTGAGATATGGCATAGAAGATTGGGACATGCAAGCTTTTTATTGCTGAACAAGTTGGTCATGAAGGACTTGGTCCGTCAGTTGCCCAAGTCAAGGTTCAAAGGTCACAAGGTGCGTGATGCTTGTGTAAGAGGAAAGCAAGTCAGGTCCTCTTTTATGCCCAAGAGTGAAGTAATCACCTCAAGGCCACTTGATCTTCTCCATATGGATCTATGTGGACCTATGAGGGTTCCCAGTAGAGGAGGAAAGAAGTACATCTTTGTCATAGTTGACGACAAATCCAGATTCACATGGACCTTCTTTCTCAGAACCAAGGATGAAACCTTTCAGTTTTTGTTGCATTTGTGAAGCAGTTTCAAGTGAAGATGAGCCATAATGTTATAAATATAAGGTCTGATCATGGCACATAGTTTGAAAATGCAAAATTCGACGAATTCTGTGCTGAAAATTACATAAGTCATAAATTTTCAGCTCCCAGAACACCCTAACAAAATGGTGTGGTGGAAAGAAAAAATAGGACTCTTGAAGACATGGAAAGAACTATGCTAATTGACAGTGTCATAGCAAAAGGCTTCTGGGCAGAGGCAGTCAACACTGTTTGCTATTTGGTGAGCAGGTGCATGATCAGGTCCCTCATGAATAAAACTCCATATGAATTGCTGAATGGAAGAAAGCCCAAGCTAACTCACCTAAGAATGTTTGGATGCAAATGCTTCATTCTCAATAATGGTAAGGTTGGGAAAATTTGACGCCAAAAGTGATGAAAGAATATTTCTTGGATATTCCTCACAAAGCAAAGCATACAAGGTCTACAACAAAAGGACTCAATGTGTTGAAGGACGCATACATGTAATCTTTGATGAATCACACCACTTATGTGGGAAAATTTCACATGATAAGATTGATCAAGGCAGACTGCAGTCGAAGTTTCCTGGAGGCAAGAACTTGTTGGGACCAAACGCACACTCACGCAAGTATACGTGGTCGTCAAGTAATAGAGTAATGAGTAGAGTATCGTTCCCACGAAGATCTATGATTAACTTTCGACTGATTCTAACTCAAATGCCTTATTGATTCAAAAGATTTCTCACAAAATAGATAATTTTCTGAATTACTACCTAAAGACTATCAAGTAATGAAATACTAGGAATCAACCACAACACTTAAATAGTTTTGAATAACAATCAATAGGATATAATATTCCAAGGTCACAGGTTATCTAACAATCATGTTGCATTCTTAGTTTAAAATAACTAATTGATTTATCTGGATTGTTGATTCACAGGGTTGATATTACTCAGAAGAATCTGTCAAGTCCTTACTCGCCTATTCAAGCTAACTTAATACCTATATGTCTATAGAATTAAGATTAACAAGAACGCATTTACAATTCCTGTATTTCAACCGAGTAAGGCAATTAGGTATATGTCTATCCTAATTGCGAATCCGTTCTCCGATGCCCGGGTTTAAGAACTTGCTCTATTTAATTCTATATGCAATCTAGAGTTCCCACTTTCGAGTTCAACTCTAGATTCGTAGATAGTATTTCACTGTTACCTACTCAGCAAAATAATTAAAAATAGAATTAAATAAATAACCCAATATGATAAAATCAACTTCGTCAAATTAAACTTCAAACATCAACATTCATGTATACCCATGACCCTAGAATAATAGGGTTCTTAGCCACTCATATTCAGGCAATCATCAAAAATTCACAAGAGTGCATAAGAATCAATAAAAGAAAGAGAGAATAGGAACTCAAGACGAATTCCGTGGTTTAAGAACTTTGTTGAGGCTTTTTCCCCCTCTCCAATATGTTAGATGACCTAAAGGAGGCGTATTTGGCTTATATATTGCGTACAGAAGTCGTGGGCCAAAGTTCTCTTATTCCTAGTCCAAATCGGCTTCAGGGATTGATGCTAAGGTGGATGCGACGCATCCACCTCGTCCTCCATTTCTCAGCTTCGCATGCGAGGGTGGATGCGATGCATCCACCTCGTCCTCTACTTCTCAGCTTTGCATGAGAGGGTGTATGCGACGCATCCACCCTTTGTTCCTCCATCTCAGCTTTGCCCAGGTGCGGATGCTATGGGCCGACTTCACTGCTAAGGGTGCACGAAATCTGATATTTTTTTCTTCTAGATTGGATGCGACGCATCTAACTCCTCTTCCTCTGGCTAGAGCACCTTTTCTTCATATTTTTGCACTCCAAACACCTTAAATCATCACACACAACTCAATTAGTCATAAAATCAATAATTAAACCATGTCAGGCATTTTAAAGATCAAATAGCATCAAAAAGCGGTTAAAACATGGGTAAAGTAACATCAACACATATCGAAATATGCCCAACATCACCACCCCACACTTAAACCTTTGTTCGTCCTCGAACGAACCATCACTATAGTAGACGAAACAAAATTAAGCTCTTATCATTCAAAGCACACTGCACCTATGACCATGGTTATTTGCAACAATTAGGCTCTAGAATATGCATCATATACACTTCCCTTTACTTATGTAATTCTTTAAAAATATTTAAACAAAGACAACATGCTCACAACAACCCTAACCTCAAAAACTGACTTAATGTCACAATGCATTCATGGCTTGAACACCCAACATCATAGAGAAGTCTAATAACGTTATCTATCCCTCGTGAAACCATGTGCCCTCACAACAAGAACAAGTGAGCTAGTTCAATCCACACATTCGAATTTCATGATCAAATATATTTTAATGACTCACATATATCAAAGAAAATCGCTCACTCTCACAAAGAAGTCACATGCATGCAATTGGTACCATAGGCTTGCCCTTAATATAAATCTCTACTAATGTAAGCTCGCTCGATCTAGAATCAATTAGGACTTTTTTATGGTTGTAATGTGGGCTAAGGGACGGGTAGAATATATTTTATGAATAGTGACTCAACCTCCTAAGCACTTTAACACATCACCAAATAACTTAAGCGCAAATTCTTCAACACCATTTCAATTTCAAAAATAATATCATCCCCAACAATATTTCCTCTTTATTTAAGCACTACTTTAATTCATACCCACTAGCAAGAACAAGACAACAATTTATTCATCTATATTTTTTCTTTTTTTTTTCAACTATTTTTTTCAATTTTCGCTAGTGGTGTATTATTTTACAAAACAAGTGCACCTTTCTTCCTTTCATTGGTTCCACTCAAAAGCCACCCCACACTTAGTTCCTTCTTACTTCTTTTAGCGCTCATCTAACAACTAAAGTGCTTCAAGAGGTAAAAGGATCAAAACAATGTCAATTAAGAATAAAAAGGGTATAGGCTTGTAATGTGGGTACCAAATAAAAGTCAATAGGCTCAAATTGGTTAACTAGGGATAAATTTTATTTATGATAAGCAATAAGCTCAAAAAGATCAAAGAAAGCCTAAAATCATTTTTCAAACCGAGCATCACCTCAAATTTCGCTTCAACTCACATACCGGGCAAGTTCTAGACACAAGTACAATACATGGACTACACAAAAACCTCACCACACATGGCACATGACTCACTAAGGACGATCACATTCCGACTCTCAAACAATGTAAGTATTCACGGAGCAACAAGATATTAAGCATTAAGCACAAAGTGAACATAAGTCATGTAAACGAGACATAGGCGCCACAAAACATGCTATCCAATTTAACAAGGCATCATCAAGGGCGCCTAGGTTCATCATTCTTGCTCCTTTTATTTCCTAAATTCCTAATCTACTCGGAAAAAAAAAACTACCCGGTTCAAACTACATCCCATGGAAAAGAACCGAGGCACAAAGAAAAACCACAGGGGATTATTACTACCTAAAGAAAGCTAAAAGACATTTTTTTGGATTTTTGTTTAGACTTTAATCCCTCAACAAAACTGTCTAGGAGATCAATCATCGGGAAAAGCTACTACACTTAAGAATGAGTAATACAACTAAACTAAAATAGCACAGAAACTCATCCAAACGATCTCCTCACCCCACACTTAAAATTTTGCAATGTCCTCAATACACACTATAAATAATAAGAGGATAAACGAGACTCCCTGGTAGGCCAAAGGCCGAAGCAATAGCGGCTCACGAGGTACTCAGACTTCCCCCAGGCATTGTCATTTGTGTGGGCACCCCACACTTAGTCCTCACCATCTAGATCGCTTTTGCACTCTTCTAATGGCTTTGCTTCCTATGCTCATAATCTTTGTCTTGTTGCTTGGACTGTTTGCTCGTTGCTGCCATTTCCCAGCCTCAGTACCTGTACGCGAGAGAAGAGAAAAGCTGCGTTTTGGTCGCAAGTGAGACGAGAGGGGAGTTTTTATGTTGAATTGTGTTTTTAGCCTAAGATGTGTTAAAATATAACACTTACCTGTGCGTGCGAGCTTGGATGCGACGCATCCCCACTGCTTTCTCTAAAAATTGGTTGGACGCGAGGCGAACGCGATAGGCAGACTTCACTGCCTTGAGCAATTGGTCCGTCAAAATATTTTTTTTCTTTTTGCTGAGGGGGATGCAACACATCCACCCTGTTTTCTCTGAAATTAGTTTTTTTTTAATATACATACAAGATCTAATTCCTACAAAACAATGAACTAACTAACTTGGGTGGCCTCCTAAGAAGCGCCTGATTTAACGTCGCGGCACGACGCAACACGTTCTTCATGCCTCTACTAAATCCATCGAGGTCTTGTGACGTGCAATGTCACCACCCCAATAGTGTTTTACTCTCTGGCCATTTACCAAGAATGTTGCATTGGAACCCGTATCACGTAATTCTACCGCACCATGAGGTTTCACACTAACCACTTCAAACGGACCCGACCATCGAGATTTAAGCTTTCCTGGAAAAAGCTTTAGCCTTGAATTAAACAAGAGAACGTCTTGACCTGGCTCAAAATCACGATGTTGGATGTGCTTATCATGCCACCTTTTGGTCTTTTCTTTATACAATTTAGCATTTTCATACGCATGCAATCGAAACTCATCAAGCTCGTTGAGTTGTAGCAATCTCTTCTCACCGGCCAAGTCCATCTCCATATTTAGCTTTTTAATCGCCCAATATGCATTGTGTTCAAGCTCGACGGGCAAATGGAATGCCTTCCCATAAACCAACCTATACGGAGAAGTACCTATGGGGGTCTTGTATGCAGTGCGATACGCCCATAATGCGTCATCCAGCTTCCCGGCCCAGTCCTTTCTATTCCCACTTACTGTTTTTTCCAAAATCTGCTTTACCTCTCTGTTGGAAACTTCTACTTGACCACTCGTTGGGGATGATAGGCAGTGTAAACCTTGTGCTTAACTCCATATTTTGCAAGAATATTATTCAGCAATTTGTTACAAAAGTGAGTTCCCCCGTCGCTTATCAACACTCTTGGAGTCCCAAAACGTGTGAAGATGTGCTTCTTTACAAAGCTTACCACTACCTTTGCGTCATTAGTAGGAAGAGCAATGGCCTCCACCCACTTAGAAACATAGTCGACCGCAACCAAGATGTACCTGTGCCCATTAGAATATGGGAATGGTCCCATGAAATCAATCCCCCAAACATCAAAAAGCTCTACTGCCAGAATATTTTGCAAGGGCATCTCGTGCTTCCTCGTGATAGTTCCGGTTCTTTGGCATCTATCACAATTTTTAACAAAGGCATGTGCATCCTTAAACAATTTTGGCCAATAGAAACCTGATTGTAGCACTTTTTGGGCGGTTCTATCCCCGCCGTGATGACCTCCATATGGCGAAGCATGGCAGTCATGCAGTATAGCATTCATCTCTTCCTCAGGAACACACCTTCGCACCAACTGATCTGCGCACTGCCTATATAAGAATGGCTCATCCCACATGTAGAGCCTCACATCATGTAAGAATCTTCTTCTATTATCAGGTGTCAATTCTAGTGGCGTCACCCCACTTGCAATAAAATTCACATAATCTGCATACTATGGGGCTTCACCTGAGGTGACTGCTAATAATTTCTCATCAGGAAATGTTTCTTTGATTGACCCTCCTTCAGCTACATGGTTCCGACTTTCTAATCTGGACAAGTGATCAGCCACTTGATTTTCTGTCCCTTTTCGATCTCGAATCTCTAAGTCAAATTCTTGCAAGATGAGGACCCAACAAATCAGCCTCGGCTTGGCGTCTTTCTTTTCAAACAAGTATCTGATAGCTGAATGATCTGTGTAGACGATGACTTTGGTTCCCACTAGATAGGATCTGAACTTGTCAAATGCCCACACCACTGCAAGCAACTCCTTTTCAGTAACTGTATAATTCATCTGAGATGGATTCATAGTTTTGCTCGCATAATAAATGGAGTGAAAGATTTTATCCCTCCTTTGCCCTAAAATCGCTTTGATTGCTATGTCACTTGCATCGCACATCAACTCAAATGGTTGTGCCCAATCTGGGCCAATGATAATTGGTGCAGTCACCAATCTTCCCTTCAGCTCCTCAAATGCTTTCAGACATGCATTATCAAACTTGAAGGTGACATCTTTCTCTAGAAGCCTGCATATCGGAGAAGAAATTTTCGAGAAATCTTTAATGAATCGACGATAAAAACCTGCATGGCCCAAGAAACTGCGAATGCCTTTGACGGATGTCGGTGGGGGCAATTTTTCAATCGCCTCCACCTTTGCTTTATCCACCTATAGACCATCTTTTGACACCTTGTGCCCCAAAACTATACTTTCACGTACCATGAAATGGCACTTTTCCCAGTTTAGCACCAAGTTCGTCTCTTCACACCTAGCAAGCACTTTATCAAGGTTCATCAAACAACTATCAAAAGAACATCCAAACACAGAAAAATCATCCATGAACACTTCTACAAATCTTTCAACCATGTCAGTAAAAATAGCCATCATACACATTTAAAAAGTCACAGGTGCATTACAAAGACCAAAGGGCATTCTCTTGAACGCATACGTGCCATAAGGACACGTAAATGTAGTTTTCTCTTGGTCCTCTGGGCTATAGCAATCTGATTATACCCCGAATAACCGTCCAGGAAATAGTAGTATTCCTGGCCAGCTAACCTATTAAGCATTTGGTCAATAAAGGGAAGGGGAAAGTGGTCTTTCCGGGTGGCATTGTTCAATTTTCTATAATCTATGCAAATTCTCCATCCAGTGACAGTTCTTGTAGGAATTAAGTCATTATTTTCATTAACTACTACAGTCATCTCCCCTTTCTTTGGCACACATTGAACGGGGCTTACCCATTTGCTATCAGAGATTGGAAATACAATACCTGCATCAAGCCACTTAATCACTTCTTTTCTTACCACTTCTTTCATGATTGGATTTAGTTGGCGTTGATGCTCTACACTTGGCTTGTGTCCGTCCTCCATGAGGATTTTGTGCATGCAGAAAGCTGGACTAATGCCTTTAATGTCAGACATTGTCCACCCAATTGCTCGCTTGTGCTCACGTAGCACTCTCAATAGCTTTTCTTCCTGCAATTTAGACAAGTGAGAAGAAACAATAACAAGTAAAGTGTCAGAACTACCTAAATAAGCATATTGAAGGTAAGGGGGTAGGGGTTTAAGCTCCAATTTTGGAGCTTCTTCAATTGACGGCTTTGGAGGGGGCCACTTGGCCTATTCAGGGGCTCAAACGGGTGTATTCCTTGCATGTAAGCACATGATGCATCTAGGATATGCATCATCTCCTCAACCTCATCATCAATCATCAAGCTATCAAACAACATGATTGCTTTTTCTAGAGAGTTGTCTAGATATACACTTGTGTCAAGAAGTTGCTCGTCCGCCTCCACAACAGATATCATAGAGAGCTCCTCATAGTGGCGTGGAAGTTGGATTGCTTTGTAGACATTAAAGATTGCTTCCTCGTTGTCCACCCTCATAATCATTTTTCCCTCTCTCACTTTAATTATTGCATCACCAGTAGCCAAGAGAGGTCGTCCCAATATGATTGGAACTTGTTCATCATCCTCAAAATCTAGAATAATAAAGTCAGCTGGGAAGATAAATTTCCCAATTTGCAGCAGCACATCTTCAATCACTCCTTCCGGGTAGGCTATGGACCTATAAGCTAATTGCAGCATCACAGTGGTTGGTCTTGGAGCTCCCAAACCCAATTGCTTAAACAAGGACAAGGGCATTAGATTTATGCTTGCCCCCAAATCACAAAGAGCACGACCCACATCACTATTACCGATTCGGACTGGGATAGTGAAGCTGCCAGGATCCTTAAGCTTTTGAGGAAGCTTGTTTTGGACCCTTGAAGTGCACTTCTCAGTAAGTGCAACTGTATCGAACTCAGTCAATTTCCTCTTGTGAGACACTATATCTTTTATGTACTTATCATACTTTGGAATTTCACGAAGTACATCCACCAATGGAATATTTAATTGAACCTGACTCAGCATAGAGAGAAATTTGTTGAACCTTGGATCGCCATTCTTTTTCTGCAATCTCTGGGGGAAAGGTGGTGGTGGCCTTACAGCCTCCACTGGCTCTGAACTTGCATCATTTTTCTTTGACTCGTGTATTGCCTTAGGGGTCAGCTCCCCCTCAGGTATAGGTTTGTCCTTTCACTTCTTTGGCACTTCCTCTAGTTCCCTCCCATTTCTAAGTGTAACTGCATTAACTTGAGGGTTCTTCTCTGTATCACTGGGAAGAGAGCCTGTAGGTCTAGTATTTTGATTTGCTGCTAACTGCCCCATTTGCCTCTCAAGATTTGTGAAATCGGTCCTGAGCTGTTGATTGTCTAGCAATAACTTTTTCAGCAAGTCATTCGTACTCTCTTCTATTTGTTGGGGTGGCTTCTGAGGCTGATTAAAATTTCCTTGAGGCCTATACTGATTCTGATTCTGTTGATTTTCGCCCCATGAGAAGTTAGGATGATTCCTCCAATTTGGATTGTAAGTGTTCCCATATTGTGCATGTTGATTCATAGGACCTCTGTTTTGTTGCCCCATATAGTATATAGATTCAGGATTCGTGGGGCACATGTCACTCATATGATTGTCACCACATATTTCGCAACAAATAGACATCTGTTGTACATGTTGCGTTTGTTGTGTTGTCATTCGGTTCATCTGATTTGCCAGCTTTGCAATATCTGCTCTCATGGCTGAGAAGTCATCAAGCTCAATCAACCCGGCTGACTTCTGTTTAATTGCTCTTCTTGCATCCCCATCTCCTTGCCAATTATGATCATTAGCTGTGAAGTTGTTTAGCAAGAGTTGAATTTCACTGTACGGCCTCGCCATGCAACTACCCCCACAAGCTGAATCCAGATTCATCTTTGATGCCTCGTCTAGCCTCAACAAAAGTGTGACCCAATACCTCATCAGTCTGACAATGATGCGGGCAGTCTCTGAGTAGCTTCTTGTATCTTTCCCAAGCTTGACGAAGTGTCTCGCCATCCCGTTGTTGGAACCCAAGAATTTGGCTCCTCAGCGATTTTGTCTTCTTAGTAGGGAAAAACTTGATTAGGAATTTCCTTGCTAAATCATCCCAAGTTTGGATTGAGTTTGCGGGCTCCTTTTGCAACCATTCCTTAGCTTCCCCCAACAGTGAAAGGGGAAATAATGTCAGCCTAACATAGTCCTTGGAAACGTTCGGATAATTGTAAGTGTTTGTAATTTCCAAGAAGTTCTGAATGTGCCTCTGCGGGTCTTCATGAGATAGACCCACATATTGTCCTGTGGATTGAATCAGCTGTACCATGTACTGTTTGAGTTCAAAATGCCTCGTGATGTCAGGCTTCACGATAGACTGAGTCATATTAGCAAGATTGGGCCTTGCGGCTTCTATCACCGGATGCTCTTCATTACCTGCAATCTCTATAGGCTGTGGTTGAACTATGATGTCCGACTCCCTTTCTATTCTCGTTCTAGCTTCGACTTCCTTTCTCACTCTATGAAGTGTTCGTTCAATTTCTGGATCAAAAGGAAGTAGGTTGTTTGCACTTCTACTCCTCCGCATTCAAGAGAAGAGCCTGCGTTAACACAAACAAGGCAAACTGAAAATTAAAACTTGAACAAATAAGTAATAAAAGCTTAACTCAGTCAAGTAGCTAATTTCTAGGTCCCCGGCAACGGCGCCAAAAACTTGTTGGGACCAAACGCACACTCACGCAAGTATACGTGGTCATCAAGTAATAGAGTAATGAGTAGAGTATTGTTCCCACGAATACCTATGATTAACTTTCGACTGATTCTAACTCAAATGCCTTATTGATTCAAAAGATTTCTCACAAAATAGATAATTTTCTGAATTACTACCTAAAGACTATCAAGTAATGAAATACTAGGAATCAACCACAACACTTAAATAGTTTTGAATAACAATCAATAGGATATAATATTCCAGGGTCACAGGTTATCTAACAATCATGTTGCATTCTTAGTTTAAAATAATTAATTGATTTATCTGGATTGTTGATTCACAGGGTTGATATTACTCAGAAGAATCTGTCGAGTCATTACTCGCCTATTCAAGCTAACTTAATACCTATATGTCTATGGAATTAAGATTAACAAGAACGCATTTACAATTCCTGTATTTCAACCGAGTAAGGCAATTAGGTATATGTCTATCCTAATTGCGAATCCGTTCCCCGATGCCCGGGTTTTAGAACTTGCTCTATTTAATTCTATATGCAATCTAGAGTTCCCACTTTCAAGTTAAACTCTAGATTCGTAGATAGTATTTCACTGTTAGTTACTCAGTAAAATAATTAAAAACAGAATTAAATAAACAACCCAATATGATAAAATTAACTTCGTCAAATTAAACTTCAAACATCAACATTCATGTATACCCATGACCCTAGAATAATAGGGTTCTTAGCCACTCATATTCAGGCAATCATCAAAAATTCACAAGAGTGCATAAGAATCAATAAAAGAAAGAGAGAATAGGAACTCAAGATGAATTCTGTGGTTTAAGAACTTTGTTGTGGCTTTTTCCCCCTCTCCAATATGTTAGATGACCTAAAGGAGGCGTTTTGGCTTATATATTGCGTACAAAAGTCGTGGGCCAAAGTTCTCCTATTCCTAGTCCAAATCGGCTTCAGGGATTGATGCTAAGGTGGATGCGACGCATCCACCTCGTCCTCTACTTCTCAGCTTTGCATGTGAGGGTGGATGCGACACATCCACCCTTTGTTCCTCCATCTCAGCTTTGCCCAGTTGCGGATGCTATGGGCTGACTTCACTGCTAAGGGTGCACGAAATCTGATATTTGTTTTTTCTAGATTGGATGCAATGCATCCAACTCCTCTTCCTCTTGCTAGAGAACCTTTTCTTCATATTTTTGAACTCTAAACACCTTAAATCATCACACACAACTCAATTAGTCATAAAACCAATAATTAAACCATGTTGGATATTTTAAAGATCAAATAGCATCAAAAAGCGGTTAAAATATGGGTAAAGTAATATCAACCCATATCGAAATATGCCCAACATCAGAAGTCATTGATATGGAAAATTAAAAGGCAAAATTGATGATCTAAGTCAAGGAATTCAACGAAGAAAATACAACAGAACCCTTAGTTGATGCAGAAGAACCTGGTTCCTCCATCACAACAACTGAAGCAGAGGATAGAGTTGCTGATGTCGTGCAAGGAACTCTTGTTGCTTAGCAGAGACGTGGTACTCACCCATCCACAGATGCCAACAATGGATTCCATTCTGAGGAACCTATATCTTCCCACAATGAGATTCAAGTGTCTAACTGGAAGCACAAAAGTTCACATCCTCTACAAAATGTGATCATTCCTCTTGATTCAGGAATTTAAACCAGATCAAAGATAAGAAACTCGTTTGCCTTCTCAGCTTTACTTTCTCAAATTGAGACTAAAAATATCAAGGAAGCATTGAAAGATTCTTACTAGATTACTGATATGCAAGATGAACTTCACTAATTTGGGAGGAACCGTGTATGGAACATGGTCCCTCGACCCTCAGATAGAACGATCATAGGAATCAGGTGGGTGTTCAGAAACAAGAATGATGAATTTGGGAATACAACAAGGAACAAGGCAAAGTTAGTGGTTCAAGGCTACAATCAAGAAGAAGGGATTGACTATGATGAAACTTTTGCTCCAGTTGCTCGTATGGAAGCCATCAGAATTTTCATTGCTTTTGCATCTCATATGGAATTCAAATTGTTCCAAATGGATGTCAAAAGTGCATTTCTGAATGGATATTTAAAGGAAGAAGTCTTCGTCAAAACAACCACCTGGGTTTGAGTGTCATGAACATCCTGAACATGTATTCAAACTTAAAAAGGCATTATATGGACTGAAGCAGGCCCCTCGTGCATGGTATGAAAGGTTGTCCAAGTTTCTTCTTGAAAATGGCTTTACAAGAGGAAGACTTGACAACACCCTATTTCTGAAGAAAAAGGGAAGGAACCTACTCATTGTACAAGTTTATGTTGACGATATCATTTTTGGTGCAACAAATGACTCCTTGTGTGAGGAGTTTGCATAGCTTATGGGAAGCGAGTTTGAAATGAGCATGATGGGGGAGTTGAATTTTTCTTAGGGTTACAAGTTAAGCAAATCCCTAAGGGAACAATGATTAGCCAGCAGAAGTACGTTAAAGAGCTCCTGAAGAGATTTGAGATGGAAAGTTCAAAAACCATTGATACTCTTATTTCCACTGCCACCTGTCTCGACTTGGATGAACCTGGTTCTCCTGTGAACGAAACCATGTACAGAGGCATCATTGGTTCACTGTTGTATCTCACATCTAGTAGACTTGATGTTGTATTCAATTTGGGATTATGTGCTAGATTTCAATCCAGTCCAAAGAAATCTCATCTTAAAGCTGCCAAGAGGATTCTAAGGTATCTTAATGGAACACAGGACCTGGTTCTCTACTATCATTCAAGGGAAAATTTTGACTTAATTATGTATGCTGATTATGCTGGTTATCTGGTGGGTAGAAAAAGTACATCTGGTATGGCACATTTTCTGGGATCATATTTGATTTCATAGGATACAAAGAAACAAAACTCTATGGCTTTTTCAACTGCAGAAGTTGAGTGTGTGGCAGCTACCTCTTACTGTGCTCAACTGCTGTGGATCAAGCAATAACTTGAGGACTTTGGTATATTTTCTGATTGCATGCCATTACTATGTGATAATACCAGTTCTCTCAACATGGCAAAGAACCCGGTTCAGCATAAGAGAATAAAGCACATTGATGCGCAACATCATTTTCTCAGAGACAATGTTGAAAAGGGTCATATCTGCATGAAGTTCTGCAAAACAGAAGACCAAGTAGCAGATATCTTCACCAAAACACTTAGCAGAGAGCACTTTGAAAAAAATTGATTGGCATTAGGGTTGATAAAATTGAACTGAGCACTAGGTCCCTCAATGATTGGCTATGAAAGAATGAACAGGTAAAAATAGCTAAAAGGTGTTTTTTGGCAAGTTCTAACTCATCTCTATACCGTTACAGGTAGACACATATGGTAACTACAGAGCAAACAAGCATCTAATAACATTGCATCTTGGTCAAAGGATGAGGCTCACATTTACAAAAACTAAGTCAGGGAACCAGGTTCTCGTGACACAAGTTAGTAGTTCCTTTGTATTCTCATGCACATTTTTAAACGGCTATAAAAGTGCCATGTCATTAAAAATTTTACTCTCTCTCTCATCTCTTTAGAACTCAAAAGTCACACCCGTTACTAAATGATCAGTCTACCTGGTACTTTGTACCCATTTGTAACCGGTACCTCACATCCCCTAAATAACCCCAAACGTTGTCTCTTTCCTCACTATCCACATCAAAGCCAAAAAATTCCCTTTTTCTCAATCAAAGCCAAACACTCTCCTTCTTGTGTCCTCACTACAAATCTTCACTATGTCTCAAAACCTAGACGTGTCAAATATTTCCAGTGTAGTCCCCACTATGTCTTCGTCTCACGAAGCACATGAGCGAGAGTTTGAGTCTCCTATGTCACCCAGTCAAAATCCCATACCAGACCCCCAACCATCTACTAATTCCTCTCCAGCCCAATCGAGTTTTGGTTCTTACCAAAGTCATAAGACTCAGAACCCCAAAAGGTTTGTTGCTGCGACCTCTCCTTCTGCTTCACCGGAAAAAATGGCAGAAGGCAAAATAGTAGACGGAGACGAAAGTCAAGAAGTTTCTAGTCAGAAGGCTGGGGAGAGTGCTGAAGCCCAACAAGATGTGGTTCGTTGTAATGAAGGCTCAGCAATGCCTATTCCAAGCTTCGATTTGAATATTGCCAACCCTATAGGTAATATTCCTCTTTTACCCTCTGACTCTACTTTAGGGTTAAATGAACAAGAAGCCATTGAGAACATGTTGTCAATAGTTACAGACGGAGGTTTGGTTGGTTGTTATTAGGTTGTTAATGAGACCACTGGCTCTCAGGGGGAAAGTAAAGGTCATCAGGAAGAGGGTAGGGAACTGGTGCCCCTTGAAAATCTGGCACCTGATAGTACTACTGGGGAAACAAATGAGGGACCTGATTCTTCAGCCCAAGAGGAGCCCTCTACTCCTACTTGGGATAAAACTCCCTGCTCTTCGAAAGAGCCCCAGGTCAGTACTGATCCTGCTCCCTTCCCTCACTTCGATGCTAAGTCGTTAAACATCGTCTTTCCTAAGATGAGATCTCTTTCTGAGGAAGAAGATGAAAACAGTGAGGAGGATTATGACAATGTGTCTGCTGCAAGCTTTATTGCGGCTAGGAATAGAAGGGCATCTCCCAAAGAGCCCACTCTTAAAATACCTACTACTAGACTACAAAAGAAGGAAGCCTTTGGATCTGTTCTGAAGAAAAACAAAGAAGAGAAGAAAAGGAAGAGGCTGGTGAAAGGGGGAAAGTTGGTGTCATGACCCAAAACTTAGCCTGTCGTGATGGTGCCTAACGTGGTACTAGGCAAACCGACACCTCAAAACATTTCCAAAACTTTTAAGTGAAAAATGAAATAATATAGGTTTAAATAATTAAAGCTTTCATAAACTGGATAGAAAGTCAAAACTCAATACGAAAGTTCCCAAAACCAGGGTGTCACTTAGTACATGAGCATCTATACAACACAAGTATGGAAATACTATCTATGAGAAACGTAAACTAAATACATAAAGCTGAAAGATAGGTAGGGAGAGTCAAGGTCTGCGAACGCCGGGGAGCTACCTTGAAATCTCCGAATGATTAAGCTGCTTAGATAATCTACACCCACCATGGCCGGTAACACATGAATCTGCACATGAAGTGCAGGGTATAGCGTGAGTAAAATCAACTCAGTAAGTAACAAGACTAACTATTGGACTGAAAGTAGTGACAAGCTCAGCAGAAACATTTCAATATAGAATTAACAGTACAGAAATGTAGGCATCTTTTCAAGTTCAACATATAAAAGCTCAATACAAGTAAAATAGATCAACTTTGAATAATATGAGGGATATGACATTTCTATATCTACATGCCACTGTACATGCTGTATGTGGTACACTACAATGGAAGCCTCGCGTACTCACACTCTTAGAGTACTCAATCACTCAATACAGTGCGGGGCAGGTCTAGCCCAGGGAAGATCCATCCCTCAGTATAAATGTAAAGGGCAAATCCATGCCCAGGGAACTCCATCCCAAATGTGAATATATAGGGCAACTCCATGCCCAGGGAACTCCATCCCCAAATATAATATCCACTGCGCTCACTGTGGGGGTGCAGACTCCGGAGAGCCTCCTTCAGCCCAAGCGCTATAATAAGCTAGGTCAGGCTTAAATAAATAAAAATATGCTACGGCGTGCAACCTGATCCCTTAATATCCTCACAATCAGGTCCTTGGCCTCACTCAGTTATCAATCTCTCCAGTTTGTCGGGCTCTCAATAATCATGATAAACAACCCAAACATCGATGATATAATGCATCAATAAAGAATAATAGAGACTGAGATATAATATGCAAGTAAAAACTGTGACTGAGTACAAAGTGGCAATTTAACAGATAATTCAACACGTAACACAATCTCTGGGGTCCTTACAGTATCAACACATGGCCTAATCATCATTTCCAACATGATTTGCAGTTCAATTTCTATAACACATGGAGAAGTTACTGTTAACAACAAATTATTCAGCTATACAGTTTCATGGAATTGACCGAGTCACAATTACTATAGTGCATGCCCACACGCCCGTCACCTAGCATATGCATCATCTCAACACCAATCGTATGACACAAAATTCAGGGTTTCATATCCTCAGAACCAAGATTAGAACTGTTACTTACCTCAAACTGTGCAAATCTCTATTCCAACACACCCTTCCCTCACGAATCGGCCTCCAAATGCCTCAAATCTAGCAATAAATAGTTCGATACTATCAACACGGGCTAAAGGAATCAATTCCATAAGAAAATACTAAGTTATTAATCAAAAATCAAAAAGTCGACTCAAAAGTCAGCTCCCGGACCCACGTCTCGGAATCCAATAAAAGTCACAAAATCTGGAAGCCCATTCAACCACGAGTCCGACTATACCAAATTTACCAAAATCCAATACCAAATCGATACCCAAATCCCCAATTTAAACTCTCCTAATCCATACCCTCAACTCCCAAAATTACACCTCAAAACCACACAATCTAGGTGGAAAAATCAATGGGGAAACACAATTATTTAATTAATTATACCAAAAGTGACTTACCTAAAGAATCCCTTCGAAACTCCTCCCAAAAATCGCCTTAGACCGAAAGATTCTGCCCAAGCCTTCTCGCTCCTGCGGTCCCAAAAATCACTTCTGCGGTACCGCTTTTGCGGTCAATCATTTGCTTCTGCGGAGGCCACTTAAGGACCGACCAACCACTTCTATGGTCACAGATCCCGCTCCCACGGGTGCGCATCTACGCAGAACCATCCGCTTCTGCTGACTAGGGACTCCAAGCCCCTCTCCGCTTCTGCGATCCTCTACGCGCAAGTGTGAGTCCGCACCTGTAGAAATTCTTCCGCATCCGCGCTCCACAGCCCCTAATCCAAACTTTGCTTCTGCGCTTCCCAGCTCGCACCTGCGACCAAAATTCCGCAGGTGCAATTGCACCAGAAGATTTCAGCTACAACAATCTTTCAAACTCTAAATTCGATCCGTTAACCATCTGAACTCCACCCGAGGCCCCCCCGGGACCTCAACCCATTATTCCAACAAGTCTTAAAACACGATACAAACTTAGTAGAGCCCTAAAATCACATTAAACAACATAAAAACACGAATCACACCCCAATTCAAGCGTATCGAAACTAAAGAATTTCAACTTCTACAAACGACGCAGAAACCTATCAAATCACGTACGATTGACCTCAAATTTTGCACACAAGTCACAAATGATACCACAAACCTACTCCAACTTCCGGAACCCCATTGCGAGCCCGGTATTCACAAAGTCCACTCTCGGTCAAACTTATAAATTTCTAATTTTCGTCATTTCAAGCCTAATTCAACTACGTACCTCCAAATCATAATCCGGACATGCTCTTAAGGCCAAAATCACCCAACAAATCTAACAGAACCATCAAAACTCCATTTCGGAGTCGTTTATATATAAGTCAACATCCGGTCAACCTTTTCAACTTAAGCCTTCAACCTTGATACTAAGTGTCTCAATTCATTTCGAAACCTCTTCGGACCCGAACCAACTACCCCGACAAGTCACATAACAACAATTAAGAAAAAATGAACAGTAAATGGGGGAACGAGGCTACAACTCTCAAAACGACTGGACGGGTCGTTACATCCTCCCCTCTTAAACAAACATTCGTCCTCGAACGGGTCTAGAAACGTACCTGGAGTCTCAAATAAGCATGGATATCTGCTCCGTATCTCCTGATCGGTCTCCCAAGTAGTCTCCTCAATTAGTTGACCTCTCCACTGCACCTTCACTAAAGCTATGTCCTTGGACCTCAACTTTCGAACCTGCCGACCCAAAATGGCCACCGACTCTACATAATAAGTCAAATCACCATCCAACTGAACCTTGCTAAAATCCAAAACATGAGATGGATCACCGACATACTTCAGGAGCATAGAAACATGAAGTACTGGACGCACACTCGATAGACTAGGTGGCAATGCAAGCTTGTAAGACACCTCTCCAATCCTCTGAAGCACCTCAAATGGTCCAATATATCGAGGTCTCAATTTTCCCTTCTTTCCGAACCTCATCACACCCTTCATGGGTGAAACCTTGAACATTACCTTCTCTCCAACCATGTAAGCAACATCCCGAACTTTCCTATCGACATAACTCTTCTTCCTAGACTGAGCCGTGCGAAGCAGATCCTGAATCAATTTAACCTTGTCCAAAGCATCCTGAACCAAGTTAGTACCCAATAGTCTAGCTTTACCCGGCTCAAATCAACCTACTAGAGATCGACACCGTCTCCCATACAAATACTCATACGGAGCCTTATGAATGCTCGACTCATAGCTGTTGTTGTAAGCAAACTCCGCGAGCGGTAGAAACCTATCCCAAGAACCCCCGAAATATATGACGCAAACGCGTAGCATATCCTCCAATATTTGAATAGTGCGCTCGGACTGTCCATCCGTCTGAGGGTGAAATGCTGTTCTCTACTCAACCTGGGTGCCCAACTCTTACTGCACGACTCTCCAAAACTGCGATGTAAATTGCGTGCCCCGATCTGAAATGATGGACACTGGCACACCATGAAGGCGAAAAATCTCGCGGATGTAAATCTCAGCCAACCGCTCCGAAGAATAAGTAGTCCCAACTAGAATGAAGTGCACATACTTGGTCAGCCGATCCACAATCACCTAAATAGCATCAAACTTCCTCGAAGTCCATGGGAGCCCAACTACAAAATTCATGGTGATAACGCTCCCATTTCCACTCTGGAATCTCAAGCCTCTGAAGCAATACACCTGGCCTCTGATGCTCACACTTCACATGTTGACAGTTTAGGCACCAAGCTACAAATCCCACTATGTCCTTCTTCATTCTTCTCCACCAATAATGCTACCACAAATCCTGGTACATCTTCGCAGCACCCGAATGAATGGAATACAGCGAACTGTGGGCCTCCTCAAGAATCAACTCACGTAGCCCATCTACATTAGACACACAAATTCAGCCCTGCATACTCAACACCCCATCATCCCCGATAGTAACATCCTTGGCATCACCGTGCTGAACCATGTCCTTAAGGACAAGTAAATGGGGATCATCATACTGGCGCTCTCTGATGCGATCAATTAAGGAAGACCGAGAAACTACACAAGCTAGAACCCGACTGGGCTCCGAAACATCTAATATCACAAACTGGTTAGCCAAGGCCTGAACATCAACTGCAAAAGCTCTCTCACTAATAGGAATGAATGGAATACTACCCATACTCACCGCCTTTCTACTCAAGGCATCGGCCACCATATTGGCCTTCCCAAGATGATATAGAATGGTAATATCATAGTCCTTTAGCAGCTCCAACCATCACCGCTGCCTCAAATTTAGATCCTTTTGTTTGAACAAGTGCCGGAGACTCCGATGATCCATAAATACCTTAGAAGACACACCTAGAGATAAGGCCTCCAAATCTTCAATGCATGAGCAATGGCAGTCAACTCCAAATCATGAACAAGGTAGTTCTTCTCATGAGGCTTCAACTGACGCGAAGCATAAGCAATCAGTCTACCTCCCTGCATCAATATAGACCCAATATCAATCGGAGAAGCATCACAATACACCGTATAAGAACTAGAAGCTGAAGGTAGAACTAGAACTGGAGCTGTGGTCAAGGCAGTCTTGAGCTTCTGAAAGCTCTCCTCACACTTATTCGACCACTTGAAAGGAGCACCTTTCTGGGTTAATTTGGTCAAGGGTGATGCAATAGACGAGAAACCCTCCACGAAGCGATAATAATAACCGGCCAAGTCGAGAAAGCTCAGAATCTTTGTAGTTGATGACGGCTTGGCCAAACTCTAAACTGCCTTTATCTTCTTTGGATCCACCTGAATCCCCTCACTGGACACCACGTGCCCCAAGAACGCCCCCGAACTAAGCGAAAACTCACACTTGGAGAACTTGGCAAAAAACTTCTCATCCCTCAACCGCTGCAACACAGTCCTCAAATGTTGGACATGCTCCTCCTGGCTACGAGAGTACACCAGGATATAATCAATGAATATTATGACAAATGAGTCGAGATAAGGCTAAAATACGTTGTTCATCAGATGCATGAATGCTGCAGGGGCATTGGTCAGCCCAAAAGACATCATAAGGAACTCATAATGACCATAACGGGTCCTGAATGCTGTCTTTAGAATATCCAAGTCCCGAATCTTCAACTGGTGATGCCCAAACCTTAAATCAATCTTAGAGAACATCCTCGCTCCCTGAAGCTGGTCAAATAGATCATCGATGCGCGGCAAGGATACTTGTTCTTGATTGTTACTTTGTTTAACTGCCTATAGTCGATGCACATCCACATAGTACTATCCTTCTTCTTCACAAACAGAACCGGTGCACCCCAAGGTGACACACTAGGCCTAATAAAGCCCTTATCAAGAAGTTCCTGAAGCTGATCTTTCAATTCCTTCAACTCAGCTAGTGCCATACGATATAGGGGAATAAAAATGGATTGAGTGCCCGGCACCAAGTCAATACCAAAGTCAATATCCTTGTCGGGCGACATGCCCGGCAAGTCTGCTGGAAACATATTCGAAAAATCTCGCACCACCGGTACAGAGTCAATAGTAGGGGTATCAGCACCAACATCTCTGAGAAAGGACAAATATGAAAGACATCCCTTCCCAACCACCCGTTGGGCCTTCAAATATGAAATCACTATGCTAGGAACATAGTCTAGAGAACCTCTCCACTCGATCCTTGGCAACCCCGGCATCGCCAAAGTCACGGTCTTAGCATGACAATGCAGAATAGCATGACATGGAGTCAACCAATCCATACCCAAGATCACATCGAAATCAATTATACTAAGCAATAAGAGATCAACTCAAGTATCCAATCCCCTAATAATCACTACACATGACTGATATACAGGGTCCACAACAATAGTATCGCCCACCGGTGTAGATACATAAACAGATATAACTAAGGACTCGCTGGGCATATCCAGATAATGAGCAAAATCCGATGATACATACAAATAAGTGGAACTAGGGTCAAATAATGCAAAAGCATCTCTGTGGCATACTGAGGCAATACCTGTGATCACTATGTCTGAAGAAAAGGCATCTGGACTGGCAGGAACAACATAGAATCAGTCCTGGCCGCCACTTGGTCAGCCTCCCCCTCTAGGGTAACCCCTATCTGCCTGGGCCCCACCCCTAGTTGGCTGGGTGGGTGGTGAGGTACTTAGTGCTGAAGCTGTAGCCTGACTCCTCTGTTGAGCTGGACCTCCCGAAAGGTGGGGGCAATGTCTCTTTATGTGACCCAAATCTCCACACTCAAAACAACCCCTCTCGGACAATGGCGACAAGTATTGAGGCAGACTCTGAGAACGAGAATAACTGTCAGAAGAACCTAGTACAGGCGAATCCTAGAGTGCTGGTGCACGAGATGAACTTTGAGCTAGAAGAGCACTGAGAGATGACTGACCTGGACAGACACTGTATGAACCATGGCTAGATGATGCACCACAGTGAACTGGACGAGCCATCTGAGCGGGCCTATAAAGACGACCCCTGCTGTGGTAAGACTGTCCCCTAGAAGGAACACCATTGGGACCACCCGAACCTCGAGGCCTCTTGGTCTTCCTCTCCTCGCACTCCTGACTACGAACTATCTATTTGCCGAGAAATATTGGCCACCTCGTTGAACGTAGCACCAGATACCCTCTCCCGAGTCATGAGCAACCGTAACTGATATATGAGGCCATCAATGAACCTCCTAATCCTCTTCCTATCTGCAAGAACCAACACAACTGCATGACGAGCCAACTTAGAAAACCTCATCTCGTACTGGCTCACAGATATACCATCCTAACGTAGCTGCTCAAGCTGTCTGCACTGCTCTTCCCTGAGAGACTGTGGCATGAACTTCTTCAAGAAGAGAATAGAGAACTCACGCCATGTAAGTGGTACTGCACCGACTGGTCCGCGCCTCTAATAAGCCTCCCACCATCTGAAGGCATCCCCAGTAAACTAAAAAGTAGTGAATGAGACTCCACTGGTCTCCAGAATACCTGCCGTGTGAAGAATCCGCTGGCACCTATCCAAAGATTCCTGGGCATCCTCAAACTCAGCCCCATTGAATGATGAAGGCTGGAGTCTCCAAAATCTCTCTAGTCTCCTCTACTCATCATCAATCATAACGGGACCCAAAAGGGCCTGAGCAGCTGCAACCGGCTGGGCTGGTGGTACTCCTGGTTTCTGAAGTCCCTGCATCATCTGCTCGAGAGTACGGGTGGCGGGAGTCTGAGTACCTCCCCCGGTCTGAGAAGTGGCTGCTATTGCCGGAATAGGAACCACCTGAGCAAGGCTGGTGCATAGAGTCAAAATCTGATCCAAAGCCTCCTAAAGGCCTGGGATCACAATGGGCACAGTTGGGGCCTGAGCTGGCCCCACTAGCTCAACCATATCTAGTACCTGCTCCTGAGGTGGAGCGACTGGTGGATCTGCAAGTGCCGCTCTAGCTGCTGTACGAGCTGCACCTCTACCCTTACCACGACCTTGGCCTCTCGTGTCCCTAGCTTGTGGTACTGGTGGCTGTCCGTCCTGACCGGTAACACGTGTCCTCACCATCCGCGAAGGATTAGAACAACAAAAATTTAGTGACTGGAATTAACAAATCCGCACGACAAGAATACAAGAATGTGAAGTTTCCTAAGGGTTTGACAGCCTCTAGAAGATAAGTACAGACGTCTCCGTACCGATCCGCAAGACTCTATTAAACCTACTCATGACTCGTGAGACCCATGTAACCTTGGTTCTGATACCAACTTGTCATGATCCAATACTTAGCCTGTCGTGATGGCGCCTAACATGGTACTAGGCAAGCCGACACCTCAAAATATTTCTGACACTTTTAAGTGAAAAATGAAATAACATAGGTTTAAATAGTTAAAGCTTTCATAAACTAGATAGAAAGTTAAAATTCAATACAAAAGTTTCCAAAACCAGGGTGTCACTTAGTACATGAGCGTGGCTGAAAATACTGTCTATGAGAAACTGAAACTAAATACATAAAGCTGAAAGATAGGTAGGGAGAGTTAAGGTCTGCGAACGCTGGGAAACTACCTTGAAATCTCTGAATGATCAAGATACTCAGATAATCAACACCCACCGTGGCTGGTAACACCTGGATCTGCACATGAAGTGCAGGGTATAGCCCGAGTACAACCAACTCAGTAAGTAACAAGACTAACTATTGGACTAAAAGTAGTGACGAGCTCAGCAGAAACATTTCAATATAGAATTAACAGTACAGAAATGTAGGCATCTTTTCAAGTTCAACATATAAAAGCTCAATACAAGTAAAATAGATCAACTCTGAATAATATGAGGGATATGACATTTCAATATGTACATGCTGTATGTGGTACACTACAATGGAAGCCTCGCGTACTCATACTCTCAGATTACTCAATCACTCAATACAGTGCGGGGCAGGTCTAACCCAAGGAAGATTCATCCCTCAGTATAAATGTAAAGGGCAAATCCATGCCCGGGGAACTCCATCCCAGATGTGAATATGTAGGGAAACTCCATGCCCAGGGAACTCCATCCCCAAATATAATATCCACTGTGCTCACTATAGGGGTGCAGACTCCGGAGGGGCTCCTTCAGCCCAAGCGCTATAATAATCTAGGTCAGGCATAAATAAATAAAAACATGCTGTGGCGTGCAACCCGATCCCTTAATATCCTCATAATCAGATCCTCGGCCTCACTCCGCCATCAATCTCTCTAGTCTCCCGGGCTCTTAATAATTATGATACACAACCCAAACAACGATGATATAATGCATCAATAAAGAACAACAGAGATTGAGATATAATATGCAAGTAAAAAACGGGGATTGAGTACAAAGTCGCAATTTAACAGATAATTCAACATGTAACACGACCTATGGGGGTCCCTACAGTATCAACACATGGCCTAAGCATGATTTCCAACATGATTTGCAGTTCAATTTCTATAACACATGGAGAAAATACGATTAACAACAGATTATTCAGCTATACAGTTACATGGAATTTACTGAGTCATAATTACTATGGTGCATGCCCACACGCCCGTCACCTAGCATGTGCGTCACCTCAACACCAATCACATGATACAAAATTCGGGGGTTCATATCCTCAGAACCAAGTATAGAACTGTTACTTAGCTCAAACCGTGCACATCTCTACTCCAACAGCCCTTGCCTCGCGAATCGGCCTCCAAATACCTCGAATCTAGCCACAAACAGTTCGATACAATCAACACGGGCTAAAGGAATCAATTCCATAAGAAAATACTAAGATATTAATCAAAAATAAAAGTCAACTCAAAAGTCGCCCCCCGGGCCCAGGTCTCGGAATCCAATAAAAGTCACAAAATTCGGAAGCCCATTCAACCTCGAGTCCAACCATACCAAATTTCCCGAAATCCAACACAAAATCCACACCCAAATCCCCAATTCAAACTCTCCAAATCCCTAGCCTCAACTCCCAAAATTACACCTCAAAACCACACAATCTAGGTGGGAAAATCAATGGGGAAACACAATTATTGAATAAATTATACCACAAGTGATTTACCTCAAGAATCCCCTCAAAAATCCTCCCAAATATCGCCTTAGATCGAGTTGGAATGTTCAAAAATGAAGAATACCCACGGAACCCTCGATTTAATGTTCTACCTAGGCCTTCTCGCTCCTGCGGTCCAAAAATCTGCTTCTGCAGTATCGCTTTTGTGGTCAATCATCCGCATCTGTGGAGGCCACTTAAGGGCCAACCAACCACTTCTGCGGTCACAGATCCCTCTCCTGCGGGTGCGCATCTGCGCAGAACCATTCGCTTCTGCAGACTAGGGACTCCAAGCCCCTCTTCGCTTCTGCGATCCTCCATGCGCAGGTGCGAGTCCGCACCTGCGGAAATTCTTCCGGATCCGTGCTCCACAGTCGCCAATCCAAACACAAATTCTGCGCTTCCCAGCTTGCACCTACGAAAACAGTTTCGCAGGTGCGATTGGACCAGAAGACTTCAGCTACAAAAATCTTTCAAACTCCAAATTTGATTTGTTAACCATCCGAACTCCACCCGTGGCCCCCGGGACGTCAGCCAATTATACCAAAAAGTCCTAAAATACGATACGAACTTAGTAGAGCCCTCAAATCACATCAAACAACATCATAAACACGAGTCACACCCCAATTCAAGCCTATTAAAACTACGAAATTCCAACTTCTACAAACGACGCCGAATCCTATCAAACCACGTCAGATTGACCTCAAATTTTGCACACAAGTGATAAATTACACCAAGGACCTACTACAACTTATGGAACCCCATTCCGATCATGGTATCCACAAAGTCCATTCTCGGTCAAACTTATGAATTTCCAATTTTTGCCATTTCAAGCCTAATTCAACTGCAGACCGCCAAATCATAATCCGGACATGCTCCTAAGTCTAAAATCACCCAACGGAGCTAACAAAACCATCAAAACTCCATTATGGAGTCATTTACACAAAATTCAACATCGGTTAACCTTTTTAACTTAAGCATACAACCTTAAGACTAAGTGCCTCAATTCATTCTGAAACCTCTCCTGACCAAAACCAACTACCCCAGCAAGTAACATAACAATAATTAAGCAGGGAATGAACAATAAATGGGGAAACATGGCTACAACTCTCAAAATGACCGGCCGAGACGTTACATCTGGTGAATGAGGAAGAAGTGCCTCCAACACTTGTTGTTGATGTTGACGATGAAGAGGTGAATAAGGAAACTACTTCCTTAATTCGTAGGTCCTCTAAGAAACCTGTGATTCCAAAACCCAGGAGAGAGCTATCTGTGAAAGCTGTGGAAGTGGAAAATGTTGGGTAGACAAGTCTGGTGAGAAGGTGTCTGAGAAGTTTGGTGAGAAATTACCTGAGAAGACTGCAAAGAAAGAGAAAAGTGTGAGAAAGTCTGTGAAAAGGAAGGCTGGTGACAATGAGGAACCCGGTTCCTCCAAGATGGCCAAGGTGGGTGTGGCCAAGGATGAAGGAAGAGAAAACCTGAGAAAATAGAGGGTGCTGTGGGGCAGAACATTTGCTCATGATATTCTTGACATAACAGGGATGCACCAACTGGTTGATATTTGTGAATTTCAATAATGGACACACTTGTTCACCAATGAGAGACCTAAGGCATATGAGGAAAATGTACGTAGCTTCTACGCAGACTTGTTCACAGTGGAACAGGATAACATCTGTTAGAAGGTCAACAATGTAGACTTTGTAATGGACGAGGCTGTGTTGGGGAGCATTTTGGGAGTGCCTACTGAAGGAATATCATCCATTGAGGGGACCTGTTCTCCCAATTTCAGAAGTGCCATTCTGAAGGATGATGTAGTGCAGCAAGGGGAACAGGTGCACAAGAAGGCCCTCCTTCCATTGTATCAACTGTTGTTCAAGATGGTGAACAAGGTTTTGCTTCCACGTGGAGAAAGGCGTTCCATTACATCAAGAGCAGACCTGTTCCTAATGGAAGCACTGGATGCCTACACTACTATCAATCTGCCTGGACTCAAGATAGAGCACATGAAGAAAGTGGCAGATTTCAAGGATGGTAATCATGGGTTGCCTTACGGGTTCTTACTCACTAAGGTGTTTAACTTCTTTAAAGTCCCTTTGGGAAAAGCAACAATGGGAACTCTCAAGCAAACCTTCTCTAAAACCACCTTCGAAGAGTGTGAGTGCATTGATAAGAAAGGAGGGGTTCACATCAATTCCACTATTTCTCAATTGATTGAAGCTCAGAATGCTACCAATGAAGAGATGAGGAAGTTGAAGGCACAAAATGTTATTCTTGAAGGGCAGCTTAGTCAGGCCCAGGAGGCACCTGGTTCCAGTAGTGCACAAGGCACAGAGGTTGCTCGTCTGACCAAGAAAAATACAGATTTCAGGAAATATGTCGAGGACCTGAAGGAGTGGCTACTTAACAAGCAAGTGTCTGCAAATGCCCAAACAGATATTCTCCTCAGAACCCTTACCTCTTCATCCCTGCCTCCCCCTTTTAGTGCTCCTTAAAACGGCTCCCTTCCCAGTGCCCAGTAAAATGCTGTTTGTCCTACCTTGGTTTCTCTGTTTTTTTTGTTGTTCTGTTTTTGTGGCTGGTACTTTTAAGTGTTTTTGATTTGTGAATGGTTGTGTAACAATGGTACTACTATTTTGTTCTCTCTTTTTAAAAATTAATGAATATTCCATCCTTTTCTCGAGAAGCTTCGTAATGTGTATTATGACTTGCGCATATGGTCGAGATTGGTTTTCAGATGATTGGGGATTTATTTGAAAGAACAATTCTTATTTTTGAAGCTTAAATGAAAAGAGTTGATGATCGAAATTTGACTTTTGTATAAACGACTCCGAAATGGCATTTTGATAATTTCAATAGCTTCGTATGGTGATTTTGGACTTAAGCGTGCGTCCGGATGTGGATTTGGAGGTCCGTAGGGTAATTTGATGCATTTTGGCAAAAGTTGAAAGAGTTGAAGTTTTGGAAGGTTAAGAGGTTTGACCGAGAGTTAACTTTGGTGATATCGGGGTCATATTTTGATTACGAGAGTTGTATTAGCTCTGTTATGTTATGTTATGTTATTTGGGTCTTGCATGCAAAATTTGATGTCATTCCGGGTTGATTTGACATGTTTCGGCACGAGCCTTGGAAGTTGGAAGATTTGAAATTTCATAAGGTCGATTCATGGTGCGATTCATGGTTTTGACAATGTGTGATGTGATTTGAGGTCTCGAGTAGGTCCGTGTTATGTTATGGGACTTATTGGTATGCTCGGACGAGGTGCCGAGTGGCTCGGATGAGTTTCGGATGGGGTTCGGATCGTTGGAGGATTGTTTGGGGCTGCTGGAATTTTCTGTTAACTGGTGTCTTTGCACCTACGCGTGAGGGACCGCAGATGCGTGCATGCAGAAGCTTGAAATGGTCACAGAAGCGGAATGGGAAGGTCTGGGTAGTTGCCGCAGGTGCGAAGAATATTCCGCACCTGCGTGATCGCGGAAGCGAACAAGAAAGGCACAGGAGCGAAGAGGCAGCGCAACACTGGCCGCACCTACGTTAGCGCAGAAGCGAGGCTTTCGCTGCAGGTGTGGTTAGTAGCCTCCAATGATTCTCTACAAAAGCGGATGTTTTGTTGCAAATGCGACGCTGCAGAAGCGGCCAATGCATCGCACTTGTTATCGTGCCTGGGCAGAATCATATAAGTCGAGGGTTTGGCCATTTTCTCCATATTTTGAGTTGTATACCTCGGTTTTGGGAGATATTTCATGGAATTTTCAAGCAAGTCTTTTGGGTAAGTGTTCTTCACCCGAAATTGATTATACTTTATGATTTCATCTCTATTTTTAGCATTAAATTA
The DNA here is from genome assembly GCF_000390325.3 of Nicotiana tomentosiformis. NCBI lineage: Eukaryota > Viridiplantae > Streptophyta > Magnoliopsida > Solanales > Solanaceae > Nicotiana > Nicotiana tomentosiformis. The sequence goes on along the minus strand of NC_090813.1, from coordinate 17,053,121 downwards.
GTGTTTTGAGTTGAGGAAAATGAGAATTTTTAAAGAAATCTTTCAAAATGTAAAATCATGATTTGAAGGATGAATTGATGTTGGAAATTGATAATTTTGGTATGGTTGAACTCGTATCGGAATGGGTTTGTCATGACCCAATATCCAACAAGTCGTGATGGCACCTAATCCAACCCGTTAGGTAAGCCAATTACCAACTAATCCAATTTCAATGAAATTTAATAAGGTAATTAATTAAAAGAAAATATATGAAACTAATACATTTTCCCAAGAACTAGTAGTACAAATCATGAACTTCTAAGAATAGAGTTTACAAAGCTGGTATGAACTAAATACATCATCTGTTTGAAAATTACATAAACAAACTTTTTTTGTGAATCTAAGGCTACCATGAACACGAGGCAGCTACAATCAGAACATATGTACATCTTCAGATCCAGCTTCGAACGAACACAGCAACACCAGCAGCCAACATCTGCACGCAAGGTGCATAAGTGTAGTATGAGTACAACCGACCCCATGTACTCAATAAGTAACAAACCTAACCTTAGGTTGAAAGTAGTGACGAGCTTGTACCAAGGTCGGGTCCAACACCAATAGCCAACAACAGTCCATAACAATGTAAAGCAAGTAATACAAGAAGTAACTCAGATATAAAATGCTCAACAAAATTATGATTTCTGAAAATAGTTCTGCCTTTCAAGTACATCAGTGAAAACCCAAATCATTTACCGAAGTTGCAAAAAATATGAATATGTTTGAAAACACAAATTTTTCCCAAAAATCCCTTTCAATAATAATTAATATGTTTCATTTTCTTTCCGGATAGCCAGTGTAAAACAAATGCATCACTATGCCCATATGTCAACATGTGTGAGAAGTCATGAATGACGTGATACCGTACAACATGAGAAAAATATATCTCTATGTTGGTATGTCATGTGTGCATGTCAATGCAATGTATCGCACTTTATCACACATTCCACTCATCATGCTCAATCACTCTATACTGTATATGGCCAATCCGGCATCAGGGAAGATCCATCCCGAAATATACACATCAACTGATCATCAGTCACTCAGTACCGAGTAGGGCCAATCCAGCCCGTGGAGAAGATCCATCTCTAGGTATATAATGATTCGGACAAGATCCATGTCCAGGGAAGATCCATCCCTCAATAATATCAACCGCGCTCACTAGGGGTGTGTGCAGATTCCGGAGGGGCTCCTTCAGCCCAAGCGCTATAAACCGCACGGACAACTCACGTGCCATAGTATCAATATCAGAATCAATCAGGCCCTCGGCCTTACTCAGTCATCAATCTCTCCAGTCTCTCTCTCATGGGCTCACAATGTCATGAAACTAGCCCGAAAATGATGATATGATGTATCAATAAATAATAAAAGAGACTGAGATATGATATGCATATGAATATGTATGACTGAGTATGTAATGCAATGAAAGCAGATAACTCAATAGCAGAAATGACCTCGGTGGTTCCCAATAGGATAAGCATGTAGCCTAAACATAGTTTATAGAATGAATCACAGCTCGATAACTCTAGTACGTAGAGATTTCATAATTTTAGACAAGTTCAGGTAACTACACAGTACCACAGAAAGGACGGAGTCACAGCTCACACGGTGCACGCCCATACGCCCATTACCTAGCATGTGCGTCACCTCAACACCAAACACATAACACGTATATTCAGGGTTCATACCCTCAGCTCCAAGATAAGAAGAGTTACTTACCTCAAACAAGACGAATCGAATGTCGAGCAAGCTAAACAATGCTCCAGAAATTTTATTCTGCCTGTAACAACTCCTGAACAGCTCGAATCTAGTCACAATTAATTTGATTCAGTCCACACAAATTATAAAAATTAATTCCATATCAAAATACTAATACTTTCCCACAAAATCCGAAGTTACACTCCAAAAATCGCCCGTAGGGCCCACGTCTCGGAATCCGACGAAACTCACAAAATCTGACAACCCATCCAATTACAAGTTCAACCATACTAATTTCACTCAAATCCGACTCCGAATCAATGTTATCTTGGAAATTCATTTTATGAAATTGTAGAAAATTCCTCCATTTTCTCTTGTAACAATAATAATCTAACGCCGAAAACGAAGATTAATTCATGGAATATAATCACAAGGGAGTCAAGAACACTTACCCCAAGTTGTGTGGTAACATTCTTCTCCAATATCGCCCAAACCGAGCTCCAAAATCCGAAAATGGTGAAAATAACGAACCCTCAAACTTAAAGGGTTCTGATTAAACATTCCGCATCTGCGATCTTCGCTTTTGCGGAAAAAGGCATGCATTTGCAAGACAGGCCGCTTCTGCGATGACCATGGTTGCATCTGCGATTCTCGCTTCTGCGCACGTGAACCGCATCTGCGGTGCCTCCCCAGCCAGCACTACCTCGCTTTTGCGACTGATTTGTCGCTTTTGCGACCATCGCACCTGCGCAAACCAGCCGCAAGTGCGGTCATACCAGAACCAGCGGCCAACACCAACCTTAGCCAAAACTTCCAAAATGATCTGAACCTCGTCCGAAACTCACCCGAGCCACTCGGGACCCCGTCCCAATATACCAACAAGTCCCATAACATAACACGGACCTACTCGAGGCCTTTAATCACACCTAACAACATCGAAACGATGAATCACACTTCAAATCAAAATCTATGAACTTTGAACTTTCAAATTCTATATCTTGTGCCGAAACACATCAAATTAATCCGGAATGACTTCAAATTTTGCACACAAGTCATAAATAACATAATGGAGCTATTCCAATTTCCAAAATTAGATTCCGACCCCGATATCAAAAAGTCAACTCCCGGGCCAAATTCCATAAATTCGACTTTCGCCATTTCAAGCCTAATTCCACTACGGACCTCCAAATAATTTTCCGAACCTGCTCCTAAGTCCAAAATCACCATACGGAGCTATTGGAATTATCAGAATTCAAATTCGAGGTCGTTTGCACATAAATCAACATCCGGCCAATTTTTTCAACTTAAGTTTTCAATTATGAGACTAAGTATCTCATTTTACTCTAAAATCCTTGGGACCCGAACCAATTACCCCGTAAAGTCATACAACAACTATAAAGAATAAATTGAGCAGTAAATGGGGAAACGTGGCTATAATAATCAAAACAACCAGCCAAGTCGTTATAGGGTGTTCGGGTTTTATAATTTTATCGGGTTCCGAGGTGCGGGCCAGGGGTTCGACTTTTGGGTTGACTTTTACTTCTTGTTAAATATTGAAGCTTTATTACCCGAAATTGTTTTCTATAAATTTGATTTATGAATTGAAGCTAGTTTGACTAGATTTTAGCCATCCAGAGGTTGTTTTAACTCGAGAAGGTCATGTTAGAGTAACAGTCTAGCTTCTTTGAGGTAAGTATCTTGCCTAACCCCTTAGGATTTGAGTCTTTGGTGCTAATTGTATCATGTGAAGCCCGTGTATGCAAGGTGACGAGTACATGCTCTGGCTTATTTATGGAGATTTGACCCTTTAAGTTTTTATGTTCATTAGATATGAAGTTATTTTGTTATGTTGAATCCCCATTTACGAAATTCACCCTTACATGTCTTAATTGGAATTAATTGCTCCATATTTTACCCTTATTGCCGATTAAACTCTTATGTGCCTTAACTAAAGTTGTTGCTTCTTTTATTGCCATGCTATCTTTTCCGTAGTTGCTTATTCTTGATTGAAGTTATTATTATCTTTCCCATAATTTACTTATTCTTAATTGAGTTTGTGGAATCTCTTCCGTAATTGCCCAACCCCAAATTGGAGTTTTGTTATCCCTTATCACTGTTGACTTACCCTTAATTGGAGTCATTGATTCATGTTATCCCTTTTATCGTTGAACTGTACTTTTGTGGAATCATTACTACACAGTATTTCTTCCTTGCTGAGCTATTGCTATATCGTACCATTATTTCTTGTTGTGTCTTTCTTTGCGAGCTCATTCCTTCATCTTTTTGTGTTCTATAGTTCTTGAGTTGATTTAGTTTCTGTATTCTTGTGCATTGTCGTTGTTGCTATTTTATTCAGTGTTGTGTGGAACAAGGTTTCTGCCGTGCATTTGTTATTATGGCACGAGGATTCTACCATGTGGTTGATATTATGGTATGAGGTTTCTGCCGTGGGGTCGTTATTGTGACACGAGGTTTCTGCCGTGCGGTTGTTATTGTGGCAAGAGGATTCTCCCGTGCAGTCATTATTGTGGAACGAGGTTTTTGCCACGACGCGGTACCTCGGGAGGGCTATGTTGTCCTTTCCCCTTTTCTGTGCACTTGTCTTTGATTGTTGTTTTCCTTAGTATACCGCTAATTATTTTCCTACGTATTGCTCTATTTGCTTAGTTCCATGTAGCTAATCTTGTTGTGTTTGTCGTTACATCCACTTCATTGCTGTCTCATTTACACTGTATATTTCATGGTGATTGTTTCTTATGTGCTATTCCTTATCTTCAATCTTAATTATGGACTTGAATTGTGGTAGAACACTTGCACAAGCATACACGTTGATGAATTGCCCATATCGGTTTAAGGAGTGGAGTCTTGACTTTATTGACCATCACATGTACTCTTGTATACTTGCCTTATGTCTGAGAGTTGTCCTCTTGGCTCGTGAGTCGTCAGTGCGGTTATGGATTGAAACGGCAGGCACAAGGTGCCAATTGATTAGGGTTCAAGAATTGGGACCCCTGAGTCGTAATTATGAGGTTCGGTACCTCGAGGAAATGCTTGAACAAATCTTGTGTGAGAGCGGTTGTCCTTATTGAGTTGTTGCTAGTTTTCTTTTATTTAGTTTCACTGACTTAGACTGTGTTTAGTTCACTCTACAACATTATTACCTGACTGCTTCCTATTGAATATTTTAGTTATTAGTGTATCATTGCAACTATTAATCTGTGTTTTGTATCCTGCTTAGCTTTATATTAATATTGTTTCCTCTATTAGTTCACCTTCACACATGTTCAAGTTGTTTAGTCCGGTAGGTGTCTTGACTGACCTTCATCACTATTTTACCGAGGTTAGTCTTGATACTTACTGGGTACCGCTGTGGTGTACTCATATTAAACTTCTGTACATTTTTGTGCAGATCCAGTAGCCATGGTTTTTGTTAATTATTAGCTGTCTGATCGAGCTGTGGATACTTAAGGTAAACCTGCCATCGCGTTCGCAGGCCTCAAAGTCACCCTTTGATTTTGTATTTGTACTGTTTAACTTCCATTCCAAACAGTTATATTTAAGGATTCTCCTAGTAAACTCAGTAGAGCTTATGACTTGTACTACCGGTTTTGGGAATTGTAAGTTCTGTAATAAGCTTTCAATTTCATATTTATCAATTGTTGGTTAAATTATTCTATTAATTCAGTAAGTGTTAGGCTTACCTAGTCTTAGAGACTAGGTGCCGTCATGACATCCTACAGGGGCAATTTGGATCGTGACAATTTTGTATCAGAGCTCTAGGTTCATAGGTGCTACGAGTCATAAGCGAGTTTAGTAGAGTCTTGTGGATCGGTACGGAGATGTCTGTATATATCTTAGAGAGGCTACATAACCTTTAGGACAGTTTCACTTCCTTCATTCCTATCGTGCGAGTTTATTGATCTCGGAGTTTGAACTTGTGTCATTGTATTCTTTCACATTTATTGATCAAGGTTTCTATTTCATATTTATGAATTGTTGGTTAAATTCTTCTATTAATTCAGTAAAGTTTTTAGCAAATTCTGAGGACACGCACTGCAGTTAGCGACGACGCTGCCCCCAGAGCCGGCATTGCTAGGCACCAGGGTAGAGGTAGTGTCCAAGGAGCAGCACGTCCTACAGCTAGAGCACCCATCAGAGCAGTCGTTGAGGAGCCGCCAGTAGCTCCTGTTGGGGTACATATACCGGAGGCGCCTGTGGTTACCCCAGGACTTCTGGAGACTTTAGCACAGTCCCTGAGCATGTTTGGTATATTGGATCAGGCGGAAAGTTGATTTCGGTTGCACCAGCTACTTCACTGATCGAGGGAGGAGCTTAGACTCCCACCGCACGTACTCCAGAGCAGCGAGTCCATGTTGGTCGGGTTCTAGTTCAGCCCGTGGTTAGAGCAACAACATATGAGGAGTAACAGCTTAGACTTGCAAAGTTCGTGAAGTATTACCCTCCCACTTTCAGTGGTTTGGCTTTAGAGGTTGCACATGGGTTCTTAGGATAGTGCTACTGTATTCTTAGCACTATGGGTATTATGGAGACGAGTGGAGTTTCTTTTATTGTGTTACAGCTTAAGGGAGCAGCATATCAGTGGTGGCGAGCGTATAAGTTGAGTAGTTCGGCTGACACAACTTCACTTTCATGGGTTTAGTTTTCAGACGTGTTCTTGAGAGAGTTTGTTCCCCAAACCCTTCGAGATGCATGGCACGTGGATTTTAAGCAGCTGCACCAGGACACTATGTCATTGTCAGAGTATACTGCTATATTTAATGAATTGTCCAGACATACACCTACTTTGGTTTCTACAGTTGGAGAGTGAGTCTGCAGGTTCATTGAGGGGCTCAGTCATGATATCCGGTTCAGCATGGCTCGAGAGTTGGAGTCAGATGTTCCATTTCAGCAGGTGGTAGAGATTTCTCTCAGATTAGAGGACATGCGGGACTAGAAGGGAGAAGTTATGCGGGGTCAAGAGATAGAGGACATGGAGGCTAAGAGGCCTTGTAGACCTGAGAGACCTATTGGTTCCTATTTTGGAGGCAGGGTACGGCATGGTAGAGGTTTTGTAGGTCAGCCAGATCAATTTGCACTTCAGGTTTCGCATGGTGTTTTATTTACCTATGGGTTTCAGGATACCCATACCAGATAGCTTCCACAGCCACATCAGTGGAGAGGTTGCATTGAGTGTGGAATTACTAGCCATATGGTGAGAGACTATCCCAGACTCCAGACAAATGTGTCACAGCTTGGTATTCAGGTTATGAGTTCTGCTTCAGTTGCTGATATCCCTGCACCGCTAGCTTTGGGTGCAGGTCAGTCGAGTAGAGGGGGCCTAAGAGGGGGAGGCCCTTCCCGTTGATGTGTTATGTATGGTAGGGCTGAGGCCGCTACACCAGATTATGTTGTACAATTATGGTTTCTATTTGTTATAGAGGAACATCATTCGTATCTTATTCCAGTCCTGCTTAATAGGGTGAGCCTTCTATTTTACTTCACATATGGGTGAGTTTCATGATCTTGTACTCTGCTTATTTTCTTACCCCTGGTGGGATATTCTATAGTGGTAGCCCGTGTCTATCATTTTGTTTTTATTCATTATTGAGAGTTATGAGACTAGAAGTGACTTTCTGTTATCAGTACGGTAGGTTTTGATGCGATTTCTGAGTGATTGGTTATGATTTGTGATTTGGATGCTCTACCAGGGTGGGAGTTCAATATGTGTTGTGATTTTGTTAGCGAAATTGAACTAGTTGAAGGTTTTAGTTGGTATTATATGCATTCTACTTGCGATTCATTGCTGAGGATGAGATCCTTGCATTTTCATGTGATTTGATATGTTTGAGCCGGGCTACGGGCCACGGTAGAGTTATATCACGATGAGATCCTTGTGATTTATTCATATACTTTGATTCTTCCATGATGAAATTGATTCGTAGTTTGATATTGATAGGGAGTGGTGCCTGTAAGGCTTGTTTGATAGGTCTCTTATGTGTTTCTCCTTACATATTCAGTCTTGTTCGTGTTGTGCTTATTGAGTTTAGGCTTGCGACGTGTATGCCCGGTGGCGTTAGATATGACTTATTGATTTGGGTGAATAGTTATGAGGTCTTCATGTTTCTTACATCGTTTTCAGTGTTTTGAAGGTTTGAAATAGGGTTCTAATGGATATGAGGGTAATTGCCGGTACTTGATTTGATTATGGATAGCTATTGTGACTAGATATGTTGTTATGGACATAGGTGTAGTCTGTTACATCGTGTGTTTGTATCTTGTGGGTGTAGGCATAAGTTGTTGCAGCTAGTTGAGGTTGATACCGAGTGTTGACGTTGGAATGAGGTCTCTTGGAAATGATTGGATGGTAAGAAATTTGATTCTAAGGTTTACTAGTGTGGGTGGAAGGGATAATTTTCAGTTGGGATGGTGTCATTGGGCCTATGTGGATTGGGGTGACATGGGATCACCCGTGAGTATATGTATGATGAGTACATTCAGTGATTTGATGAACTCAGAGTGGTACTGGGCACGATCAAGGACGGACATTTGTTTAAGATGGGGAGAATGTAACGACCCGATCGGTCGTTTTGGGAATTGGCGCCCCGTTTGGCGGCTTAATGTCTCGAGAAGCTTCGTAATGTGTATTATGAATTGCGCGTGTGGTCGAGATTGGTTTTCTGATGATTCGGGATTTAATTAAAAGAACAATTCTTATTTTTGAAGCTTAAATGAAAAGAGTTGACTGTAATTTGACTTTTTTGTAGACGACTCCAAAATGGCGTTTTGATGATTTCAATAGCTTTGTATGGTGATTTTGGACATAGGCATGCGTCCGGATTTGGATTTGGAAGTTCGCTGGGTAATTTGATGCATTTTGGCGAAAGTTGTAAAAGTTGATGTTTTGGAAGGTTAAGAGGTTTGACCGAGAGTTGACTTTGGTGATATCGGGGATAGATTATGATTCTGAGATTTGAATTAGCTCCGTTATGTCACTTGGGTCTTGCATGCAAAATTTGATGTCATTCCAGGTTGATTTGACATGTTTCGGCATGAGCTTTGGAAGTTACTAGATTTGAAAGTTTATAAGTACTATTCGTGGTGCGATTCGTAGTTTTGACATTGTGTGATGTTATTTGAGGCCTTGAGTAAGTCCCTGTTACGTTATGGGACATATTGGTATATTTGGATGAGGTCCCGAGTGGTTCAGATGAGTTTCGGACGAGGTTCAGGTCGTTGGAGCATTTTTTAGGGCAGGTGGAATTTTCTGTAAACTAGTGTCTTTGCACCTACGCGTGAGGGACCGCAGGTGCATGCACGCAGAAGCGAAATGGGTAGGTCTGGGCAGTTGCTGCAGGTGCTAAGAATATTCCGCACCTACGAGATCGCGAAAGCGGACGAGAAAGGCGCAGGAGCGAAGAAGCAGCATAGAAGTGCAACACTGGCTGCACCTGCATTAGCGCAGAAGCGGGGCTTTCACCGCAAGTGCAGTGAGCGTCCTCCAGTGATTCTTCGCAAAATCGGATGTTTTTTCGCGAATGCGATACCGCAGAAGGAGCCAATGCATCACAAGTGCGATCATGCATGGGTAGAATTATATAATTCGAGGGTTTTGCCATTTTACTCCATATTTTGAGTTGTAGACCTCGGTTTTGGGAGATTTTTCGTGGGTTTTTCGAGCAAATCTTTGGGGTAAGTGTTTTTCACCCGAGATTGATTACACTTTTCATCTCTATTTTTAGCATTGATGTCGGAAATTGATAATTTTTCAAAATGTAAAATCATGATTTGAAGGACGAATTGATGTCGGAAATTGATAATTTTGGTATGGTTGAACTCTTATCGGAATGGGTGTTCGGGTTTTGTAAATTTTATCGGGTTTCGAGGTGCGGGCCCGAGGTTTGACTTTTGGGTTGACTTTTAGTTCTTGTTAAAGATTGAAGCTTTATTATCCGAAATTATTTTCTATGAATTTAATTTATGAATTGAAGTTATTTTGACTAGATTTGAGTCGTCCGGAGGTTGTTTCACTCGAGAAGGTCATTTTAGAGTAACAGTCTAGGTTTTTTGAGGTAAGTATCTTGCCTAACCTTTTGTTGGGGAACTACCCCTTAGGATTTGAGTCTTTGGTGCTAATTGTCTCATGTGAAGCCCGTGTACGCGAGGTGACGAGTACGTGCTCGGGCTTATTTGTGGAGATTTGTCTATTTAGGTTCTTATGTTCGTTAGATATGAAGTTGTTTTGTTATGTTGAATACCCATTTATTAAATTCACCCTTACGTGTCTTAATTGGAATTAATTGCTCCATGTTTTACCCTTATTGCCATACTATCCTTTCCGTAATTGCTTATCCTTGATTGAAGTTATTATATCTTTCCCATAATTTACCTATTCTTAATTGAGTTTGTGGAATCTCTTCCGTAATTGTGCAACCCCAAATTGGAGATTTGTTATCCCTTATCACTGTTGACTTACCCTTAATTGGAGTCATTAATTCACGTTATCCCTCTTATCGTTGAACTGTACTTATGTGGAATCATCGCTACACAGTATCTCTTCCTTGTTGAGCTATTGCTATGTTGTACCATTATTTCCTATTGTGTCTTTCTTTGCGAGCTCGTTCCTCCGTCCCTTTGTGTTCTATAGTTCCTGATTTGATTTACTTGCCGTATTCTTGTGTATTGTCGTTATTGTTGTTGTTGTATTCAGTATTGTGTGGCACGCGATTTTTGCCGTGCGGTTGTAATTGTGGCACGATATTTCTGTCGTGCGGTTGTTATTGTGGCACGAGGGTTTGCCGTGCGGTTGTTATTGTGGTATGAGGTTTCTGCCTTGTGGTCGTTATTGTGGAATGAGGTTTTTGCCGTGTGGTCGTTATTGTTGCACGAGGTTTCTGCCGTGCGGTTCTCATTGTTTGCACGATGTTTCAGCCGTGCCATTGTGATTCATTTTACTACTTGAGACTACGAGGCAGTACCTCGGGAGGGCTCTGTTGTCATTTCCCCTTTACTGTGCACTTGTCTTTGACTGTTGTTTTCCTTAGCATACTACTAATTGTTTTCCTCCGTGTTGCCCTATTTGCTTAGTTCTATGTAGCTAATTTTGTTGTGCTTGTCGTTACGTCCACTTCATCGTTTTCTTATTTACACTGTATATTTCGTGATGATTGTTTCTTATGTGCCATTCCTTATCTCCACTCTTAATTGTGGACTTGGATTGTGGTAGAACACTTGCACAAGCATACACATAGATGAATCACCCATATCGATTTAAGGAGTGGAGTCCTGACGTTATTGACCATCACATATACTCTTGTCTACTTGCCTTCTGGATGAGAGTTGTCCTCTTGGCACGTGAGTCGTCCGTGCGGTTATGGATTGAAAATGTGGGCACAAGGTGCCAAGTGATTAGGGTTCAAGAATTGGGACCCGTGAATCATAATTATGAGGTTCGGTACCTTGTGGAAATGCTTGAACAAATCTGGTGTGAGAGCGGTTGTTCTTATTGAGTTGTTGCTGGTTTTCTTTTATTTAGTTTCATTGACTTAGACTGTGTTCAGTTTACTCTACAACATTATTACCTGACTGCTTCCTGTTAAATATTGTTGTTATTAGTGTTTCATTGTAAGTATTAATCTGCTTTCCTTATCCTGCTTAGCTTTATATTAATATTGTTTCCTCTGTTAGTTCACCTTAACAATTGTTCAGGTTGTTTAGTCCGGTAGGTGTCTTGACTATCCTTCGTTACTACTTCACCGAGGTTAGTCTTGATAATTAATGGATACCGTTGTGGTGAACTCATACTACGCTTCTGTACATTTTTGTGCAGATCCAGGTGCCATGGTTGTTGTTGATTATTAGCTGGGTGGTCGAGCTCTAAAGACTCAAGGTAAACCTGCCATCGCGTTCGCAGGCCTCGAAGTCACCCTTTGATTTTTTAATTGTATTGTTTTACTTCTATCTCAATAGTTGTAATTAGGGATTCTACTAGTAAACTCAGTAGAGCTTATTGCATGTACTATCGGTTTTGGGAATTGTAAGTTGTGTAATAAGGTTTCTATTTCATATTTATCAATTGTTGGTTAAGTTCTTCTATTAATTCAGTAAGTGTTAGGCTTACCTAGTCTTAGAGACTAGGTACCATCACAACATCCTACGAGGGGAAAATTGGGTCGTGACAAGTTGGTATCAGAGCTCTAGGTTCATAGGTGCTACTAGTCATAAGCAAGTTTAGTAGAGTCTTGCGGATCGGTACGGAGATGTTCGTACTTATCTTCGAGTGGCTACGAAACTATTAGGACAGTTTCACTTCCTTCATTCCTATCGTGCGAGTTTATTGATCTCGGAGTTTGAACTTATGTCATTGTATTCTTTCATTAATAGTGAGGACATGCGCTGCAGCTATCGATGACGCTTCCCCTAGAGTTGGCGTTGCTAGGGGTCGGGGCAGAGGCAGAGGTCAAGGCCGAGGAGGAGCACGTGCTATAGCTAGAGCACCCGCCAGAGCAGCCGTTGAGGAGAGGAGCCGCCAGTAGCTCATGTTGGGGTACAGATACCGGAGGCGCCTGTGGTTACCCCAGGACTTCAGGAGACTTTAGCACAGTTCCTGACCATGTTTGGTATATTGGCTCAGGCGGAAAGTTGATTTCGGTTGCACCAGCTACTTCATAGATCGGGGGAGAGCTCAGACTCCCGCCGCACGTACTCCAGAGCAGTGACGAGCTCGAAACACACACTTAAATTATGCTTGCTAGTCAAAGATAGTATAGTGTAATATCATATCCACATGGATTGGAGTTAAACATTATTTTCGTAGTTTCTAGCTTGATTTTTATTCAGGAGAATCAACAATTGAGATTTATAGGATTAATTGTCACGACCCAAATTCCATTAGAAGTCGTGATGGCGCCTAACACCGCTTTCAGGCCAGCCAACAATAATTGCTTAACTTAATTGCTCATTTCAGGATTTTTAAAATCATAATTTCCTTCAATTAAATAGTAAGAGATAGACTTTACAAAGTAAATGATAGTATTTTCACAACTACAATACTGAACAACCCATAATAACCCCCAAAATCCAGTGTCATAAGTACATGAGCATCGACTAGGAAATATATTAAAAATACAATATCTGTCTGGAAATACAATTAGACAGGAGAGGGTAGATAACTTTGATGGAGATTCTGTGCATGCTGCGGACACGTAACGTGGAATGCAGCTCATCTAAGTCCCTGCAATAACCGCAGCTCTGCGCCAACAAGGCTACTAGACATATATACACCTGCACAAAAATGTGCAGCAAGTGTAGTATTAGTATGTAAATCAAACCTCGAAGAGGTAGTGACGAGGGGTCGACTCCGACACTTACTATGGGATAACAAATAAAAAAAAATGCCGATATTATATTTAAGCATGGAGTACATAACATAGCTGAAAATTCAATAACCGGAAATAATCAACAATCCTCTTTTTACTAATAGAAATTCCCAAATTCCTTTTTCATCAATATAACAATTTATATCTCAAGCCAATAGAGGAAATGTCAATTATTATTAGTTCCAAAGAGTTATCATGCGCAAGTCATGCCGAGGTCGTACGGCCCGATCCAACATATAAATATAAACTGTGCACTGCCGAGGGTCGAACGACACGAACCATAGATGCATCTATCTTATATCTAGGCGTTCGGCCCGCTCCACAAAAGTGAAAATACATTTAAAACAACCAATTCAAGATTTATTAAGGGGAAATTATTCAAGGAAATACCAATACTCATTAACGATCAAAAAAATGAAGTTAAACCTTTTACAATTCCTTTATCAAGTTTCAATATGTTTTAAGCAGTTAAATTAATAAGTAGGGTGCAACCATCACAAATATAACTTGATTTGGGTCCTAGACTACCCGGACATAAGTGTAATAGTAGCTACGGACCGACTCTCATCACCTCGTGCGTACGTAGCCCCCACAAATAGAAGCACATAATAATTTGATTCACCCATGGGGGGTTAATTCACTCTTACAAGGTTAGAAAGAAGACTTACCTGGCTCCGAAATTTCATAACCGGATCCCAAGGCTTTCAAACAACTCAACCGATGCCCAACGCTCCAAAACTAGTCAATAAATGTGCAAATCCATAAATATATACTCTAATACTCATTATAATCCTATTTACGACAATTTCCAACTCTGTTCGAAAAGTCGATAAAATCACCCTCGGGCCCACGAGCCCGGATTCCAAAATTTTTCGAAGATAAACATTACCCATGGCGTCACGAACTCAAATATATAATTTACTCTCAATTCCATGCCCAAATTCGTGGTCAAAATCCAAAAATATAAATTTTTAGGTTTTCCTTCAAAATCCCAAATTTCTACAAATTTGCATGTCTAAATCCATATATAAACCTTCTATGTAACTCACAAATAGTAGAAATCACTTACCTCATGCTTGATGATGAAATCCCCTCTTCAAAAGTTCCAAAAATCGCCCAGGCCGTGGAAAAATGGGTGAAATGAACCCAAACCCCGCTTTAAAAACATTCTGCCCAGCCCAGGTCCGCCCTTCCTCGCGTTCGTGGCACGACCATCGTGGACGCGAAGGCCAGAATGCACTGCCTCCAATCTACTCATCGCGCTCGCGTCACCTTGGCCGCGTTCGCGAAGGCCTTCCCAGATACCGCCTCGCATTCGCGTCCACTGCCTCGCGTTCGCGAAGGACAAATCCTAGCAGGCTCAAAGTTCCTCTTTGCGAACGCGGGACTCCCTTTGCATTCGCGAAGAAGGAAACCAGACACCAGCAATAACAGTTCCAAAACAGCTCAAATTGATCCGAAACCACCCCGAAACACACCCGAGGTCCCCGGGACCCCGTCTAATCACACCAACCTGTCCCATAATATAACACGGACCTGCTCGAGGCCTCAAATCACATCAAACATCACCAAAAGCATGAATCGCACCCCAATTCAAGCTAAGTGAACTTTAGAACTTCAAACTTCTACATTCGATGCCGAAACCTATCAAATCACGTCCGATTGACCTTCAATTTTGCACACAAGTTGCATCTGACATTGCAGACCTACTCCAACTTCCGAAATCGGAATCCGATCTTGATATCAAGAGGTTCACTCCCGGTCAAACTTCTTAAAAACCTTCAAATTTTTAACTTTCGCCAAATGATCCCAAAATCACCTACGGACCTCCAAATCCACATCCGGACGCGCTCCCAATACTAGAATCACCTTACGGAGCTATTCCCAGACTTAGAATCCTAAACTGACATCAATAACATTGAAATGCACTTCAACCCAAATTTTTGAAATTCTTCCAAAAATGCCAGCTTTCCACAATAGGCACTGAAACGCTCCCGAGTCATGCACAACCCAATCCGAATATACGCCCAAGTCCAAAATTATCATACGAACCTATTGGAACCTTTAAATCCCGATTCCGAGGTCGTTTACCCAAAAATCACACCTTAGTCAATTCCTCCAACTTAAAGCTTCCGAAATTAGAATTTTCTTTCCAAATTAACTACGAACTTTCCCGAAACTCAATTCCGACCACACGTACAAGTCATAATACCTGAAGTGAAGCTACTCATGGCCTCAAATCGTCGAATGACGCGCTAGAGCTCTAAACGACCGATCGGGTCGTTACATTTTCTCCCACTTAAACATACGTTCGTCCTTGAACGTGCTAAGAACTGCTCTGGAGTTGTCCGAAATCACTATTTAACACCTCGTGCACCTACCCGTGCTACCACGACCCAGTTGGGCACATTGGCTCGAGCAAATCTGAAGATTCTCCCTTTTATTTAGTCAAGTTAGCCTTAGAGCCAAATTCCAACATCTGAAATTCTCTACCAGGTCTGTTCCCAATATACGAAAATCGTATCAATCGTTACACACTGCACCAAACATGATTGTATACCCTTTACTGAATTCACACCATGCACCGCATAATTCACATGACCATAATAGCATTCTCTGACAACAATAACCAAAATTCCATGAATCCGATGCCCACAACACACCTCATGACGCATATATGTCATGTTCTAACACTTGCAATATTGCCACAACGGAAGAGATGTGTAGAAATTCTTAACCAACTGCCGAGTCGACAAATCATTGAGTCCCTCCTCTTGACAAGGACCATTTCCCCATTATGAACCAAATAATGATATTTGTTTTTCTTTTATATATGCCTCATATAATCTGATCGCACTGATCCCAGGTCTAATAATCTTGTCTCACCCAGTATAAGTTGTTCAGGCAATAAGCCATCTTAGACACTGCCAAAAGTCTCATATGATGCCACAATGCGCCAACAAGTTACAAACTAGCATGTGATACATAAGGAAAAATGAACTCTGGAAAGAACTGCTCAACCCACGTGACTAATTGAACAACCGAAAAGATATTATGAACCTTCCTCAGAAATGAGACACAAAACACACAAGAATAGCTATGGGAAACTGTACTCAATGTCACACTATTGTGGCATGCAACCTGATCCACACATGATACCATTGCGGCATGCAACCTGATCCAACCATGATACCCATGGCGGCATGCCACCCGATCCAAACAACATACCCGTGGCGGCGTGCCACCCAATCTAAACAACATACCCGTGGCGGCGTGCCACCCGATCCACACATAATAATCAATGGAAAACACATATTGAGCTGTAACGCTTATACTCACGAAATGCCCGAATATCAACCATAAGCATGCCAAGTGCATAATACAAATCTTGGGGAGACGGGTAGCGTCATACGCTATAAAACTCAAGCATAACTAAGGTGCGATATATGATCTGCATCTCGAGAGCCATCCTGCTCACATAACACCACCGCTATGCGAGGACCATAACACATTATACAAATAATCAAACCATCTCACAACCCACACGGCACAATAGAGTATTACATGAAATAGCTAACGACAGAAATAACATCCAAGTCCCGAAGATTCCTCCGTAAATAATGCTAAGCTGAAATTAACACATCCGGCCTGATATAAAGCGCACATTCACATCTAGATCCATCCACAGACCTCAAGTCGATTCTGATCGTACTGCACTGGCCTAAAAACATTCCAAGGATCCACAACAACCCTATTCATGACATATAAGAACAATTATCCAATTCGGAACAAACTTCAAAAGTTCACAACCAGATGAACAGAGTGCCTCCCAGGCCTAAGCTCTCACATTAGCGATAATACCATAATCTCCATACTTGGTTTCAATCTTTAATCAATCAAGTGACTACATGTCACACTCATACAATCTTCCCGTGGGATACGCTCCCACGACCTTCCGCACTAGATAACAAGTCTGCACATCCATTCCACCGACCACACTAATGCTGTAAAGAAAATTAAGAATCCGCAATCAGTACACAAAGCCTCTTACACAGGATACCGATCTCAGGTGATGCTAAAGACAATACCAGCTTACTTTAACCATCTGAATCCTTTCTTGCTCATCCGAGCTCATGACATTCTTGTCAACACCAAACTGCAACCTTGATTCTCAACTTCCAATTCCCATGCCGCTCACTGCACCCTACATACCAATACGCGAGAGTATAAACAAATTTCATTATAACTTAACATGCTGAGGGAAATGATCACGACCACAATCATGTCGATTCAACCATTATTAGCCGACCCGTCTTCTTCCAATTATTCTCAACTTGCCCTAGAAATAATAATAGCTCCATTCATTAACGTAACGAAACCCAACCACACTCATCTTGAGTGACCCAATCCACGAGACCACATCGTCTCAACACCCATGAACCATCTCATATTTTCCTTACGTGCACTATAGCATCATCACCAACTGGTACACCCGTTCTGCAAGACCTTCTGTGAATCCGAAGCTACTTATTCCCTTCCTCCAATACTGCACCGCATACCCAATGATAACATAGAACATTCTAAGCCCCTTTTCATAGTCCACTGCAAAAGATCGATACTTAACCTTACTACGGACTGAAATTCTTAGACGCCGCACTTTGAATTTTTGAACCCACTAGAACCGTTGTTGAGGGTCACCCACTCTGACTTGTCCCCAAATATGATCAAACTCCAAGGCCCTGCTATCATACGAACACCTTCTCAAAGAAGCACCCGAATGACTCACTTTCCTTATATATCACGTCTACACGAAGCATAAACTATGAGTCTTCCCAAAGCCTGAACATGAATCGATAAGGAAAAATATCGAGAAACTCCTTCCTGTCGTATCCAATCTTCATTAGTATAGTAGCCAATTTTCCAAATTAGTTCGTAGACCTAGTCACTATCCACCATAAGTCCCAAATCACTCTAAACTTTCCTTAAGGCATGTAGCTATTCTACCACAGAACCCATATAATACTCTGCCACTCTCCCACTTTGGTCAAACCTTCTTCTTTAAGCGACTTCTCGACTTCTGCTTTTCATACTTGACCTTATCGCATTTCAACCATCGCAAAACAGCTCCTACATGTCCTTCCTCGTCCTTTGATGCCCAATTGTTGCCTCACATCCGAATTCATCCCTGTAGCTTTTGAACTAATAAATTACCACCAACTCTAAGCCTCCTAGAAGATCATCCATCTCGAGCCATCAACATTAGAAATACCTATTCGATTCCAAAATAGCTACACTCTACTATCTCTCACAACCGTTTCTAAGGAATCATTCCACAATACCTTGCCCCGAAGGCAATTCGATAGACCATAACACCGATGATCCTTAATGCATTCAACAAGGACAATGACGCCATATCATAGATGAGAATTCCATCATGCTCAAAAATACCGAGTCTTGTTATTCCATCAACCCAAACCTAAACATTCTTAGTCCGATTGCCTTTCCTCCGCTGGAAATAAAACACTGAACCTTTGAATCATGCACTGGGAAAACCTCCCTTCAAATCCTTCACTGCCCCCGGCATATAGACAAGTATCGTACCATCACATCAATACTGTGCGATGACGACTCATGAACCTTATAGCAACCTGTGCATAACCTCGAAACCATCAGAAATATGACTACTGAGCTGAAATGGCAGAATATCCTTCCGCAAGGCGACGATAATAGCCCAATCAAATACGCAGGGAGAAAACATCCTGCATCCCATCCGCAGTACCATTACAATTCCTCGATTCCCAATTGATAACAAGTGCTTCACGTCGCATAAGATTGAATGGGAGAGAAACAAAGGCATAAGCCTCGAAGGAATCTATCGCACGATGAGGGATCAAGAAGGGAAGTGCTCCTAACAGCCCTGTAGCCTCTCGAAGATAAGTACAGACGTCTCTGTACCGATCCGCGAGACTCTACTAGACTTGCTCATGACTCGTGAGACCTAAGTGAACCTAGTGCTCTTATACCATGTTGTCACGACCCAAATTCCATTAGAAGTCGTGATGACGCCTAACACCGCTGACAGGCCAGCCAACAATAATAGCTTAACTTAATTACTCATTTCAAGATTTTTGAAATCATAATTTTCTTCAATTAAATAGTAAGAGATAGACTTTACAAAGTAAATGATAGTATTTTCACAACTACAATAATGAACAGCCCATAATCACCCCCAAAACCCGATATCACAAGTACATGAACATTGACTAGGAAATATATTAAAAATACAACATCTGTCTAGAAATACAATTTGACAGGAGAGGGTAGATAACCCTGATGGAGACTCTGTGCGTGTTGCGGACTCGCAACGTGGAATGCAGCTCACCTAAGTCCCCGCAATAACCGCGCCTCTGCTCCTACAAGGCCACTAGACATATATGCACCTGCATAAAAATGTGCAGCAACCGTAGCATGAGTACATAAATCAACGTGTACCCAGTAAGTATCCAGCCTAACCTCGAAGAAGTAGTGAAGGGGGGTCGACTCCGACACTTACTATGGGCTAACAAAAAAAATGCCGATATTATATTTAAGCATGGAGTACATAACATAACTGAAAATTCAATAACCAGAAATAATCAACAATCCTTTTTTTACTAATAGAAATTCCTAAATTCCATTTTCATCATTTAACAATTTATATCTCAAGCCAATAGAGCAAATGTCAATTATTATTAGTTCCATAAAGTTATCATGCGCAAGTCATGCCGAGGTCGTACGGCCTGATCCAACATATAAATATAAACTGTGCACTGCCGAGGGTCGAACGACATGAACCATAGATGCATCTATGTGCTACCGAGGCGTTCGACCCTCTCCACAAAAGAGAAAATAAATTTAAAACAACCAATTCAAGATTTATTAAGGGGCAATTATTCAAGGAAATACCAATTCTCATTAACAATCAAGAAAATGAAGTTTAACCTTTTATAATTCCTTTATCAAGTTTCAATATGTTTTAAGTAGTTAAATTAACAAGTAGGGTGCAAATATCACAAGTATAATATGATTTGGGTCCTAGACTACCCGGACATAAGCATAATAGTAGCTACGCACGGACTCTCGTCACCTCGTGCGTACGTAGCCCCCACTAATAGAAGCACATAATAATTTGATTCACCTATAGGGTTAATTCACTCGTACAAGGTTAGAAAGGAGACTTACTTCACTCCGAAATTCTATAACCGGCTCCCAAGCCTTTCAAAAAACTCAACCAATGCCCAACGCTCCAAAACTAGTCAATAAATGTGCAAATCCATAAATATATACTCTAATACTCATTATAATCCTATTTACAACAATTTCCAACTCCGTTTGAAAAGTCGATAAAATCACCCTCAGGACTACGTGCCCGGATTCCAAAAATTTTCGAAGATAAACATTACCCATGACGTCACGAACTCAAATATATAATTTACCCTCAATTCAATGCCCAAATTCGTGGTCAAAATCCAAAAATATAAATTTCTAGGTTTTCCTTCAAAATCTCAAATTTCTACAAGTTTTCATGCCTAATTCCATGTATAAACCTTGTATGTAACTCACAACTAGTAGAAATCACTTACCTCATGCTTGATGATGAAATCCCATCTTCAAAAGCTCCAAACATTGCCCAGGCCGTTGGAAAAATGGGTGAAATGAACCCAAACCCCGCTTTAGAAATATTCTGCCCAGCCCAGATCCGCCCTTGTTCGCGTTCGCGACACGACCATCATGGACGCGAAGGCCAGAATGCACTGCCTCCAATCTACTCATCGCGTTCGCGTCACCTTGGCCGCGTTTGCGAAGGCCAAACTGCTCCAAGCCCCTGCTCCCTCTCTCTTCTTCATGTTCGCGTAGCGTTGGCCGCGTTCATGAAGGCCTTCCCAACTACTGCCTCGTGTTCGCGTCCACTGCCTCACGTTCGTGAAGACCAAATCCCTGCAGCCTCAAAGTTCCTCTTCGTGAACACGGGACTCCCTTCTCGTTCGCGAAGAAGGAAACCAGATACCAGCAATAACAGTTCCAAAACAGCTCAAATTGATCCGTAACCACTCCGAAAAACACCTGAGGTCCCCGGGACCCCGTCCAATCACACCAACCAATCCCATAACATAACACGGACATGTTCGAGGCCTCAAATCACATCAAACATCACCAAAATCATGAATCGCACCCCAATTCAAGCTTAATAAACTTTAGAACTTCAAACTTCTACATTCGATGCCGAAACCTACCAAATCACATCCGATTGACCTCAAATTTTGCACTCAAGTCCCATTTGATATTGCGGACCTACTTCAACTTTCGGAATCGGAATCCGACCCCGATATCAAAAGGTCCACTCCCGGTCAAACTTCTCAAAAACCTTCAAATTTCTAACTTTCGCCAAATGACCCCAAAATGACCTACAGACCTCCAAATCCACATCCGGATGCGCTCCCAATACCAGAATCACCTTATGGAGCTATTCCCAGACTCGAAATCCCAAACGGACATCGATAACATTGAAATGCACCTCAACCCAAATTTATGAAATTCTTCCAAAAATGCCAGCTTTCCACAATAGGGGCCGAAACGCTCCCGAGTCATGCAAAACCCGATGCGAACATACCCCAAGTCCAAAATCATCATACAAACCTGTTGGAGCCTTCAAATCCCATTTCCGAGGTCATTTACTCAAAAATCATACCTTAGTCAAATCCTCCAACTTAAAGCTTCCGAAATTAGAATTTTTTTCCAAATTAACTCCGAACTTTGCCAAAACTCAATTCCGACCATACTTACAAGTCATAATACCTGAAGTGAAGATGGTCATGGCCTCAAACCGCCAAATGATGCGCTAGAGCTCAAAATGACCGGTTGGGTCGTTACATTATTAACTACAATTAACTAAGAGTCTAAAGCTATTGAAGCACGTGCAGATATGCAAGAATGCATAATGAATTGGTTTTTAGGAGAACCTCTTTCGATTATCCTCCTAACTAGGTTTAATCAATAATTCAACTAGCCTCTTTCGATTACTAAGAAGAATTAACGAACTCAACCAACAATATAATGCAAAGATATCACAAGTTATACCTCTCTCAATTACATGAATAAGTGAATATAGATGCAACAGTTAAATCATCCAAAATGCTTCAATACATAAAACTAGAGTTATAATGCACAAACAATCATTAATACACCATAACCATCAAATCCTAAAGGGAACTACTCCATAGATATGGAGCAATTCATCACAAATAAAATTAAATTAGAGGAAAACATAAATTCAATCCAAACTCGTGTCTTGAGTGAGGAAGGAATGATGAAATCCTTATGCTTGTGTTCTTCCAACTCCTCCTTATCCTCCTTAAGTCGAATATGCGTCAAATGTACGAAAAATAATGTTTTTCCATGTATTTATACCATGTAGGATCGGGCCCAGATGAAATCACCTTCTCCTAGCCGAAATAGGAAAATTACTCTATAAATATTTCACAGACGCGCCGCATGGGGCAATGCGCCATGCAAAGCATTAGTGGAAAAATCCAGCGAGTTGGTTCTGATAGGAAACAGGAATTTAGGCAGCTGCGGCGCGCCAAGCGCTTCCCCACGCTCCGCGGAAGTGGACTTTTCTCAGAGTACAGATTCTTCATGCGTTTTGACGTCCAGACTTGGTCCTCGACCCCCGAACACGATCCCGTCTTAATCCCTTGGGCTTTTACTCAGACTTCAAAACTCCAAATCACTCGAATTCATTCCATAACATCTACATAGCATGGAATCACTCTTACAAGACATAAAACACACAATAAGTGCAAAATACTATCAATGTTAAGCTCAAACACAAGTAAAGTACAGTTAATTAGAGTGCAATACGTGACTAGAATATGAGATTATAGCATACCATCAACACCCCACACATAAACCATTGCTCGTCCTCGAGCAATAAAATTACACTTTATATAGATACGACTTTTTTAAACAACTCATCACACTAAGAATATTTGAAACAGACTAAGCACAATAATGTAACATCGTAGCCTCAACATTTGATTCAAAAACACCACACATTATTTATAACCAGCTCACTTACTCTAACACAGAGGTCAATCATTACTTTTCCTTCATGACTTAAGTGCCCTCACACAATAATAGGGAGTAGTTCCACACACAATAAAATTTAAGAACAATTAGGAACTTACAATAGAAAGAATTTACTCACTCTCAGAAACAACATTCATATGCCAGAAAAGACGTACCATAGGCTTGCCCGTAGTGTACTACTTTACTAATTGAGCTCATTCACTCAAGGATCAAGTAGGACTTTCATTGGTTGTAATGTAGTCTGCGGGACGGGTATGATACATTTAGATATAAGAGTGACTACACCTCCCTCAGCACTTTAATACATATACATTAACAATTCAAAACCCCACACTTATGTCAAACCATAACTCCACCTTCACAGCAATATACATTAACTCCCTACTTCTTTAAGCACAATTACATCAAGAGTCACCACTATCAAAGAATATTTTGTATAACAATACAACAATTTTTTCCTTTTTCTTTTTCTCAATTCAAGTGGCTCTTACTTTTTCAATACAATGCACCTTTCTCCTTATTTCAATAGTTCCACTCAAAAGACAAACAAACCACCCCACACTTCACTTTTACAAAGTTCATAACAAATTCAAGTGCTCACGAAAGATAAAAGGTTTATATAGATGGTTAATTCAAATAAATGGGTAAGGCTTGTACTATGGTTGCCAAAGAAATAAGATTATAGGCTCAACGGGGTTTACTACGATACATAACAATTAGGTGGGTAAAAGCATATAACTGGCTCAGCAAAGAAATACCTAGATCACTTCCAAGACTGAATAAAACTACTATTTCACTTTGCAAACACACATGGCAAGTTCTAGACACCAAAAGCAATGCACATAATAGACAAAACCTCATACACACATGGCACATAACTCACTCAGGATTGGACTATCAAGACACTCTAGTCAAAGCAGTTAAGCAAAGTTAAGATCATACAATTTAAGGTACTTATACAAGAGTCAAAACCTGAGCCTAAGCGTCACAACTAAAGCATTCACTATTCTCAAGGCATAATAAAGTCAAAAGACATTGCTTTCAATTCAAATCATAGCACAAGATTTCCTACTCCTAAAAAAAATAAAAACTAACTACACCCGATTCAAACAAAACCCTTGGAAAAGAACCACGGCATAAAGAAAAACCAAAAGGGAATAATTACACTATCTAACAAAAGAAAATGTTTTTGTCTTTTTTTCTTTCGACTTTAATCCCTAAAGAAACCCGTCGAATGATATCCATCGTTAGGAAAAATCTAAGCTTTTAAAATGTTTTATGGTTTTTTTCAATTTTCCAACTACTACAACTAACACATATACATACAACATACAATTATTCCCTACCCAACACTTTAAGTTGTGGCATGTCCCCATGACACATAATTAAAAAGAATAAGGTAAAGAAAATTTCCCTGAACATCTAGTCTGGGTCTGAGTCGAAGTTGGGATCCATTCCCCGCCTTCAAACTAACGCGCACATCCATGCAGACAGCTTCTTCTCAGCCTTTTTGGGGTACACCCCACACTTGTCTTCCTCACTCAGTGCAGCCTTCCCTTTCGAGACCTTCGCTTTCCACTCAACACTCACAACTGGTTTTTCCTTTTGTTCCACCTTTTCTACATTCATATCAAAAGTCACCATCTCTTCGCCCACTCTAAGCATGAGTTTCCTCTCATGTATATCTAGTATAGCTCTACCCGTCGCTAAGAATGGTCTTCCTAGGACGAGGGGGACCTCCTTGTTTTCCTCCATATTCACCACTATAAAATCCACATGAAATATGAACTTTTCACCCGAACTAAAACAACTTCCACTATCCCCTCGGCTATTAAGGTCGTTTGGTCTGCCAGCTGCAGAGATATTGGCACTGACCTTATCTCTCAAATCTCCTTCTCTAGTGTCCTGTAAATAGATCGAGGCATTAAGTTATTTGAGGCACCAGAATCATATAAAGACTTGTCAAAATTTATAGTTTCTAATGAGCAAGGTATAGTAAAACTCCCTGTATCTCCACACTTTTGTGGGAGTTTATTTTGCAATATAGCACTGCAACGCTATGTAAGCTTGATCACCAAGGTTTCCTCTATTTTCCTTTTCTTTGTAAGGATCTCTTTCAAGAATTTGGCATAAGCAAGCATTTGTGAGAGCACTTCTGTGAATGGTAAGTGTACATGAACCTATTTTAGCACATACAAAAATCTCTCAAATAGCTTGTCCAGCTTTTCTCTATATAGCTTTTGGGGGAAAGGTAAAACATGCATATGCTCGCTCTTCTCAGGTTCCTCCCTTCTCGATTTTTCTTCCTTCTTCTTCTTCTTCTTCTTCTTCTTCTCAGTTTTCATCGGGCCCTTCTTCTTCTTGTCATCATTACTTTTTAGCTGCTCCCCACTTTCGTTTTCAAGTATCATCTCTTTTTGGATCGGGGCGGAATCTTTCAACACTTTTCCACTTCTCAAAGTCACAGCATTCACTGTTTCTTTAGGATTTTTCTCAGTATCAGCGGTGAGCGTTCCTGGAATCCTCTCAGACAATAGTGTGGCTAGTTGCCCAACATGTCATTCCAAGTTTCGAAAACCAGTACCTATTTCTTTGATAGCTGCTCCATGTTCCCAGATAGCTGCGCTATGAGTTTCAAGCCTCTAATCAGTTTTCAGAATGAAGGCCTTCATGAGATCTTCTATGCCAGACTGAATAGGCTGTTGAGGCTGAAATTGCTGCCTCTGTTGATTTTGGAATGCTGGAGCTCCTTGTCACTAGGATATAGAGTTATTTTGTTTCCATGCACTTACGGTACCTCCAGGTGATGTCCATGAAAATCCGGGGTGCCTCTGACCCATTGCATTGAAATTATAGTTGCCCACAGCATTTACGTCCTCAGTTGAGGCTTGACACTCATGATTAGGGTGTTCTCTTCCACATATATCACAAGCTACGTGAGGCTCACTTTGTATCGAAGCTAAGGTTAGATTTTTTATTTCTTTAGCCATAGCATGAAACTGTACCTGCATAGGTGTTTTAACATCAAACTGGTGAACACCAGTTGCTCTTCTTCTTTCAGCACTCTCAGAAGGCCACTGATTTGCATCTTCAGATAACTCGTCAAGAATTGTTACTATATCCTCTGGAGTTTTCTTCATCAATGGGCCTCCAACTGCATTGCTCAATGTTCTACGTGAGGCCGGTGTCAATCCATCCCAAAAGTCCTGGAGTTGCATCCAGAGTTCAATTCCGCTATGTTGACACTTTCTAACAATCTCCTTAAACCTCTCCCATGCTTCAAAAAACAATTTCATTCTCTTTCTGGCAGAAGTTATGGATTTCTCTTCTAAACTTGCCCGTCTTAGCTGAGGAGAAATATTTATCAAGGAATTTTCTTGTCATCTCCTCCCATGTTCTAATTAATCCCGTGGGTAAGCTTCAAAGCCACTGCTTTGCATCATCTTTAAGAGAAAAGAGGAATGCCCTTAAATACACTGCATCTTGTGACACACCATTGTATTGAAAGGTGTTCATAATCTCCTCACAGTCCATTAGATGTGTGTTTGGATCTTCGTTTATATTCCTTCTGAAGACACAGCAATTCTGAAGGGTTTGAAGCAACCCTTGCTTTAACTCGAAATTATTTGTTGCAATTGGAGGTGGTCTAACACTTGATAAACCTTGAGTGTAGACCGGTCTAGCATAATCACCAAGTGGTCTCCCAGGCAAGGGTCGATGTTGATTAAGTCTGAGACCCCTCTCTTCTTCATAGATGTTCTGCGCATCTCTAATAGCTACTTCCTCAGCATCCCATGCAGCTTGTTCTCTTCGTTGGGCTGTTTCTCTCGCAGCCAAATCCACATTATCTTTACCGTTTCCAGCCATAAGTTCTTTTGTTGAGGATTACCCAACCTTTTCTGTTGTCTCGGTGAGATTTCTTTCCTACTTCAGCTGTCAAAGTTGTTTCTCAATTTCTGGCTTGTATGGTAGCACTTCCTTCGCAGAAGTTCTAGTCATGCACCACTCTGAACCTGTAACCTGCGCACAGTTAAAGAACACCAACCGTAAAAAGGGAAAACTAAAATAAAATAAAAAGAAAAATTCCTGAATTAGCACTACAAACTATTTCAAACAATATTGATTACCAATCCCCGACAACGACGCCAAAATTTGACGAGCTCAAAACATATACTTAAATTATGCTCGCTAGTCAAAGATAGTATAGTATAATATCGTATCCACAGGGATTGGAGTTAAATAATATTTTCGTAGTTTCTAGCTTGATTTCTATTCAGGAGAATCAATAAATGAGATTTATAGGATTAATAACTACAATTAACTAAGAGTCTAAAGTTATTGACTAATGACAATCAAAACAAGGAATAAGAAAAGAAAGTTAACATTTGAAGAATATAGGGTTTTGATAGGATAGGTGCAAGATAATTGTTTGGGATCTAACTCTAGATAATTCACTTCTAATGTTCAAGTGAGTCTCTCGAATTCACTTAATTATTAGTTCAAATATTCATCAAAAACTCCTCTCTCAATTAAGTTTTAACCTCACAAGATGAACCAATTTAAGCACGTGAAGATATGCAAGAATGAGCAGTGGATTGGTCTTTAGGAGAACCTCTCTCGATTATCCTCCTAACTAAGTTTAATCAATGATTCAACTAGCCTCTTTCGATTACTAAGAAGAATTAATGAACTCAACCAACAATATAATGCAAAGATATAACAAGTTATGCCTCTCTCGATTACATGAACAAGTGAATATAGATACAGCAATTAAATCATCCAAAACGCTTCAATACATAAAACAAGAGTTATAATCCACAAACAATCATCAATACACCATATCCATCAAACCCTAAAGGGAACTACTCTGTAGATATGGAGCAATTCATCACAAATAAAAGTAAAGTAGAGGAAAACATAAATTCAATCCAAACTCGTGTCTTGAGTGAGGAAGGAATGATGAAATCTTTGTGCTCGTGTTCTTCCAACTCCTCCTTAGCATCCTTAGGTCGAATATGCATCATAAGTCTGGATTTTTCGTGTCAGAGAGTTGGTTCTAATAGGCAGCAGGAATTTGGGCCGCCGCGACAGTCAACCTTTCTCAGAGTACGGATTTGTCGTGCGTTTTGACGTCCAGATATGGTCCTCGACCCCTGAACACGATCCCGGCTTAATCCCTTGGGTTTTTACTTAGACTTTAAAGCTCCAAATCATTCGAGATCTTAAGACACACAATAAGTGCAAAATACTATCAATTTAAAGCTCAAACACAAGTAGAGTGCAGTAAATTAGAGTACAATATTATAGCCTACCATCAAGCAGCGAGTCCACGTTGGTCAGGTTTCAAGTGACATGCCGACACAGCATGTTGTCCCAGTTCAGCCCGTGGTTAGAGCAACAACATATGAGGAGTAACAACTTAGACTTGCGAAGTTCAAGAAGTAGTACCCTCCTACTTTCAGTGATTTGGCTTAAGAGGATGCGCATAGGTTCCTAGGGGAGTGCTACTGTATTCTCCACACTATGGGTATTGTGGAGACGAGTGGAGTTGCTTTTACGGTGTTCCAGCTTAAGGGAGCGACATATTAGTGGCGGCGAGTGTATAAGTTTAGTCCGTCCGACACTACTTCACTTTCATGGGTTTAGTTTTCAGAGTTGTTCTTGAGATAGTTTATTCCCTAGACCCTTAGGGATGCATAGCGCATGGAGGTTAAGCAGCTGCACCAGGGCAGTATGTCAGTGTTAGAGTATGCCTCTATATTCAATGAATTTTCCAGACATGCACCTACTTTGGTTTCTACAGTTGGAGAGTGAGTCTGTAGGTTCATTTACGGGCTCAGTCATGATATCCGATTCAGCATGGCTCGAGAGTTGGAGTCGGATGTTCCATTTCATCTGGTGGTAGAGATCGCTCGCCAAGTAGAGGACATGCGGGACCAAGAGGGAGAAGTCACGTGGGGTCAAGATATAGAGGACAGGGAGGCTAAGAGGCCTTGTAGACCGGATAGACCTATTGGTTCCTATTTAAGAGGCAAGGTAAGGCATGGTAGAGGTTTTGTGGGTCAGCCAAATCAGTTTGCACTTCAAGTTTCGTATGGTATTGTAGCTAACCATTGTCTCAGGGTACCTGTACCGGACAACTTCCACAGCCACGTCAGCGGAAAGGTTACTTTGAATATGGAATTACCAGCCACATGGTGAGAGACTGTCCCAGACTCCAGACAGATGTGTAATAACGGGGTATTTAGGCTATGAGTTCTTCTTTAGTTGCTGATATCCCTGCACCGAGAGCTTGGGGTGCAGGTCAGGAGAGTAGAGGGCACCTAAGAGGGGAGGCATGACCCATTGATGTGTTTTCTATGGTAGGGCTAAGGCCGCTACACAAGATGATATTATACAATTATGGTTTCAATTTGTTATAGAGGAACATCATTCGTATCTTGTTCTGATACTGTTTATCAGGGTGAGTCCTTCTATTTTACTTTACATATAAGTGAGGTTTTTGATCTTGTACTCTGCTTATGTGCTTATCCCTTATGGGAGATTCTATAGTGGTAGCCCATATCTATCATTTTGTTTTAATTCATTATTGAGAGTTATGAAACTAGAAGTGACTTTCTGTTACCTAGTATTGTAGGTTCTGAGGCAATTTCTGAGTGATTGGTTACGATTTGTGATTTAGATGCTCTACTAGGGTGGGAGTTCAGTATGCATTGTGATTTTGTTAGCGGAAGTGAACTAGTGGAATGTTTTAGTTGGTATGATGTGCATTCTACTTGCGATTCAGAGCTGAGGATGGGATCCTCGCCTTTTCATGTGATTTGATATGTTTGATTCGGGCTACGGGCTGCGGTGGAGTTATTTGAGGATGAGATCCTTGTGATTTATTCATATGATTCAATTCTCCCTTTGTAAAAT
Organism: Nicotiana tomentosiformis; assembly: GCF_000390325.3. Classification (NCBI taxonomy): domain Eukaryota; kingdom Viridiplantae; phylum Streptophyta; class Magnoliopsida; order Solanales; family Solanaceae; genus Nicotiana; species Nicotiana tomentosiformis. The sequence goes on along the minus strand of NC_090813.1, from coordinate 17,022,966 downwards.
TGATTCGTAGTCTGATATTAATAGGGAGTGGTGCCTGACGGGCTTGTTTGATATGTCTCTTATGTGTTTCTCCTTACATATTCAGTCATGATCGTGTTATGCTTATTGAGTTTTAGCTTGCAAGGTGTGTGCCCGGTGGCGTTAGATGTGACTTTTTGATTCAGCTAAATAGTTACCAGGTCTTCATGTTTCTTGCATCATTGTCATTGTTGTGAAGGTTTGAAACAGGGTTCTAACGGGTATGAGGCTAATTGCCGGTACTGGATTTCATTATGGATAGCTATTATGACAAGAAATATTGTTATGGACATAGGTGTAGTGTGTTACGCCTTGTGTTTGTATCTCGTGGGTGTAGGCATAAGTTGTTGCAGCTGGTTGAGGCTGATACCGAGTGTTGACATAGGAATCGGGTCTCTTGGAAATGATTAGATGTTGAGAAATTTGATTCTAAGGTTTACTAGTATGGGTGGAAGGAATAATTTTCAGTTGCGATGGTGTCGTCAGGCCTATGTGGATTGGGGGTGACATGGGATCACTCGCGAGTATATGTATGATAAGTACATTCGATGATTTGATAACCTCGGAGTGGTACAGGACCGTGGGTGAGGGACCGCAGGTGCGTGCATGCAGAAGCGTGAAATGGTTGCAGAAGCAAAATAGGCAGGTCTGGGCAGTTTCCACAGGTGCTAAGAATATTCCGCACCAGTGTGATCGCGGAAGCGGACGAGAAAGGCGCATGAGCGAAGAGGCAGCGCAGAAGAGCAACACTGGCCGCACCTGCGTTAGCGTAGAAGCAGGGCTTTCTCTGCAGGTTCGGTGAGCGGCCTCCAGTGATTCTTTGCAAAAGTGGATGTTTTTTCGCAAATGCGACGCCACAGAAGCGGCCAATGCGTCGCAGGTGTGATCGTGCCTGGGCAGAATCATATTAGTCGAGGGTTTGGCCATTTTCTCAATATTTTGAATTGTAGACCTCAGTTTTGGGAGATGTTTAGTGGGGTTATCAAGCAAATCTTTGGGTTAAGTGTTCTTCACCCGAAATTGATTATACTTCATGATTTCGTCTCTATTTTTAGCATTAAATTAGTGTTTTGAGTTGAGGCAAAATTGGAATTTTTTAAGAAATCTTTCAAAATGTGAAATCACGATTTGAAAGATGAATTGATGTCGGAAATTGATAATTTTGGTATGGTTGAACTCATATCGGAATGGGTGTTCAGGTTTTGTAAATTTTATCAGGCTCCAAGGTGCGGGCCCGAGGTTCAACTTTTGGGTTGACTTTTAGTTCTTGTTAAAGATTGAAGCTTTATTACCCGAAATTGTTTTCTATGAGTTTAATTTATGAATTGAAGTTATTTTGACTAGATTTGAGCCGTCCGAAGGTTGTTTCACTCTAGAAGGTCATTTTAGAGTAACAGTCTAGGTTCTTTGATGTAAGTATCTTGCCTAACTTTGTGTGGGGGAACTACCCCTTAGGATTTGAGTCTTTAGTGCTAATTGTGTCATGTGAAGCCCGTGTATGCGAGGTGACGAGTAAGTGCTTGGGTTTATTTGTGGAAATTTGACCGTTTAGGGATCTTAGGTTCTTATGTTCATTAGATATGAAGTTGTTTTGTTATGTTGAGTCCCCATTTACAAAATCCATATGTGTCTTATTTGGAATTAATTGCTCCATGTTTTACCCTTATTGCCGATTAAACTCTTATGTTCCTTAACTGAAGTTGTTGCTTCTTTTATTGCCATGCTATCCTTTCCGTAATTGCTTATCCTTGATTGAAGTTATTATTATCGTTCCCATAATCTACTTATTCTTAATTGAGTTTGTGGAATCTCTTCCGTAATTGTGCAACCCCAAATTGGAGTTTTGTTTTCCCTTATCCCTGTTGACTTACCTTTAATTGTAGTCATTGATTCACGTTATCCCTCTTATCATTGAATTGTTCTTATGTGGAATCATTGCTACATATTATCTCTTCATTGTTGAGCTAATGCTATGTTGTACCATTATTTCCTGTTGTGTCTTTCCTTGTGAGCTCGTTTTTCTCCGTCCCTTTGTGTTCTGTAGTTATTGAGTTGATTTACTTGTCATATTCTTGTGTATTGTCATTGTTGCTATTGTATTCAGTATTGTGTGGTACGAGGTTTCTGCCGTGCGGTTGTTATTATGGCACGAGGTTTATGCCGTGCGGTTGTTATTGTGGCATGAGGTTTCTGACGTGCGGTTGTTATTGTGACACAAGGTTTCTGCTGTGCGGTTGTTATTGTAGCACGAGGTTTCTGCCATGCGGTCGCTATTGTGGCACGAGGTTTCTGCCGTGCGGTCATTACTGTGGCACGGGTTTTCTGCCGTGCGGTCGTTATTGTTGCACGAGGTTTCTACCGTGCGATTATCATTGTTTGCACGAGGTTTCTGCCGTGCCGTTGTGATTCATTTTACGATTTGAGACTACGAGGCGGTACCTCGGGAGGGCTCTATTGTCCTTTCCCCTTTTCTGTGCACTTGTCTTTGATTGTTGTTTTCCTTAGCATACCGCTAATTGTTTTCCTCATGTTGCTCTATTTGCTCAGTTTTATGTAGCTAATCTTGTTGTGCTTGTCGTTACGTCCACTTCATTGTTGTCTTATTTACACTGTATATTCGTGGTGATTGTTTCTTACGTTCCATTCGTTATCTCCACTCTTAATTGTGGACTTGAATTGTGGTAGAACACTTGCACAAGCATACACGTAGATGAATTACCCATATCAGTTTAAGGAGAGAAGTCCTAACGTTATTGACCATCACATGTACTCTTGTCTACTTGCCTTCTGGGTGAGAGTTGTCCTTTTGGCACGTGAGTCGTCTGTGCGGTTATGGATTGAAAATGGGGGCACAAGGTGCCAAGTGATTAGGATTCAAGAATTAGGACCCGTGAGTCGTAATTATGAGGTTCGGTACCTTATGGAAATGCTTGAACAAATCTGGTGTGAGAGCGGTTGTTTTTATTGAGTTGTTGCTAGTTTTTTTATTTAGTTTCACTGACTTAGACTGTGTTCAGTTTACTCTACAACATTATTACCTGACTGCTTCCTATTAAATATTATTGTTATTAGTGTATCATTGCATGTATTAATCTGTGTTCCTTATCCTACTTAGCTTTATATTAATATTGTTTCCTCTGTTAGTTCACCTTCACACTTGTTTAGGTTGTTTAGTCCGGTAGGTGTCTTGACTGTCCATCATTACTACTTCACCGAGGTTAGTCTTGATACTTACTGGGTACCGCTGTGGTGTACTCATACTACGCTTCTACGCTTTTTTGTTCAGATCCAGGTGCCATGGTTGTTGTTGATTATTAGCTGGCTGGTTGAGCTGTGGAGACTCAAGGTAAACCTGCCGTCGCGTTCGCAAGCCTCAGAGTCACCCTCTGATTTTGTATTTGTATTGTTTAACTTCCATTCCACAAAGTTGTATTTAGGGATTCTCCTAGTAAACTCAATAGAGCTTATGACTTGTACCACCGGTTTTGGGAATTATAGTTTGTGTAATAAGGTTTCTATTTCATATTTATCAATTATTGGGTAAATTCTTCTATTAATTTAGTAAGTGTTAGGCTTACCTAGTCTTAGAGACTAGGTGCCGCCACAACATCCTACGGGGGGGAATTTGGGTCGTGACATCAGGGGGAACTTCAATTATAACAGGTTCGGGGGGAATACAGGAAATATTGTATGGTAATCTGGTCCTAAGGGGGAACTTCAATTATAAGTTTATCATCATCAACAAGGGGGAAATTGATACGTTATATGTCTTTTTATATTTTGATGATCTAACAAATTTTATGATAAGAACCAGATCGGGAACCTGTTACACATCCTCAAGGTGCCAAAGCACAACAAATCTCAAGTTGGGCGCAAGTTCTAACAGATAGAGTCAAAGAGACGACAGAGGGAACAAATGAACATCAGTTCCCTTGCTGACTGTACTAGTCAACTCCTCACAGCTGTAAAGTCGCTGCAACTGTTCCTCTGCACACACGCAACAGTGCAAACAATGCAACATTCACTTTATGGGGAATGCCTTGTACTGGATATTTGCTTGCATCATCCAAGTGACATCACTTGGATATTATTAACGTGAAGGAAAGAAAAAAACATACAATTGAACATCTGAAAAATTGATCAAGTTTTCTCTCAAGTGTGTCGCCATCTTGCAAGTGACTTCTAGGCTTCAAGAACAAAGAACAACAGAACGAGGGACCAGTTTCCAGCTCTATTTTATCAATATATCCTTAGTTGTGTTGTACTTTTGTTAGAGTGAACTACTTGTAATTCTTACTTAGCTTAGCTAGAAGCATTATGTAGGAAACCATTTGTAAAATCATAAATCCTGTGTTTGTGTCTTGGATAGAGTTAGTCGAGTTATGAGCTTTGTAATAGAGTTAGTACAAAGGGGCTTGTAATAGAGTTATTACAAGTGAGTGAGGGATTAAGAGTTTAATTCCTCGGTTACAATAGGTTGTAATATAAAAGTTGCTCGGTTAGTGAAGTTGAAATCCTACGAGTGTAGGTCGTGGTTTTTAATCCCGTGAGCTGGGAGTTTTCCACGTAAAACTCTGTTGTATTATTTACTTATCTCTTGTTGTGTGTATTCTTTGAGAACTGATAGAGAACCAGGTTCTCTATACAGTTTGGTGGAGCCTAAGTTTCCATCAATGATTATATTTAAAATACCTGAAATATTAGGGATCATTTTCGCATTTTCCTCACTTATCTCCATATTACCATTAACTCCCTCCACTTTTTCCCAGTAATGGCCAAAACTCTACTACACCAAAATCATTATTGTACGTGTTCATAACACTTTTTGGAGTTAAACGAATTAATTTCATATTTTTCATACTGATGGAAAACATGTATAAACAGCGGGAGAAAATAGCCAGGATCACTTGCATGTAATATAGACAACACACAATCACAAATTTTAATCAAACATAAAATTGATACTTATCTCTTGAAGCGTGACCGTGATCGCGAAAAGAGCCTTCAAGTAAGAGCGAAAACCATCCAGGAGATCATCCTCTAGTTCTACAGTCTTCTGCTGTGTGAGCCGAATAATATCCGTAATTAGCAAAATTCATGAGGGTAAATTTCTCCTAGGAAAACCATGTAGTAAAAAACCCTGGCCTCCTTATGGAATAAGACCTATTTATATAGCCACATGTTTTAGGGTTTAAAATATTTTTTTAAAACTTTTGGGTCTTTCTTTTCCACCAAGAAATATAATTCCATTTAATTCCTAATATTCTAGCACAACAGTGACCGCAACATTTAATTAACGAGGCTTCCTGGGACTTAATTCGAAATATCATAATTAATATTACCATAATAAATTACGAATTATTCCACTAAAAATTCGTAAATTCATAACTGCACTCCTCAGTTCAATTTCAAAATTCTTCCATTAAACCTTATTTAACTCCCAATGTTAAGATTCAGATACTAATCAAATAAATTAAATTACTGATAATTTAATTCATTTATTATTTCTTTTAGACTTTCACTTAAGTTATTTCATGTGACGGATACAAAATCTACCTGGAAGGTTTACACATGAAACTTATAAGCTTTCATAAAGATGTATCACCAATCTCTAGACCGAGACATGGACTATATCAACTAACTATTACTTCGCCAATGTAAATAATCATTGTCTAATTTACCAGGCATATTGACCCATAAAAGAATCTCTCCTTTTAATAAATCAAAACAATAAATAATATACACAACTAATAATAATTATATCAAGATTAATAGTATAATTACGTTTAATGGCTAGAGAAGTTATTTTATTAAGTCAGTATAAAATACTTATCTCTACTTGATCCGTTCAATACATACAAAATGTACTAGCACAAGAAGTCGGAATTAAACCATTCCCATAATTGAGATAAATTATATTTAATCTTGTCCTACAATCATTTCTGATTGTTTGTCCAATTCCATCATTAGATTGTGAACATAATCTTTATACTTATAAGAACCGATTGTAACGACCCGACCGATCATTTTACTTTCTAGATCCCCCTTCTCCTATATAAGACTCCCTGTATGTGCTTTTACTATTTTATGACTTGCGGGGATGGTTAGTTTGGGATTTGGAAGGGTTCGGGTTGAAATCGGAACACTTAGTTTCTTAGTATTGGCTTTAAAGGGCTAAATTTGACTTGGGTCAACATTTCTAGTAAAGGACCTCGAAACTGGAATTTGGCAGTCCCAACAGGTTTGTATGATGATTTTGGACTTGGGCGTGTGTTCGGATCGAGTTTTGGGTGACCCGGGAGCATTTTGGCGCGTAAAAGTAAACGTTGATTTATTGAAGGTTTTAAAGTTCTTTAAATTTAGTTTGGGGTAGGTTTTGATGTTATGGAGTCCGCTTGGGATTCTGAGCACGGAAATAGTTCCGTATGGTGATTTAAGAATTGCACACAAAATTTGGTATCATTCTAAGTAGTTTAAGTATAATTCGGCACGCTTAGAGTAAGTTGGAACAATTTGAAGTTCATAAGTTAATTCTATTGGTTTTGGGTTACGATTCTTAGTTTTAATGTTATTTTTCGCTTTCCGAGGGTGCGAGCAAGTTTGTTTTATGTATTCAAACTTGTTGGTGTGTTTGTGCGAGGTCCCGGGGGCCTCGGGTGTTAATCGGATGATGTGGGGACCAAGTTTGGACATGGAGAAGCTGCTGAAGCAACAGGGCTTCTGGTGCGTTCGCACCTACGAAGGATTGGCCGCAAGTGCGGCACCGCAGAAGCGGCTCGTTGGCCTTAGGTACGCATTTGGGCTCTGTGGGCTGAATCCACAGATGCGGACATCGGGCGTGCAGATGCGCGACAATAGAAGCTGTCAATGGTCCTCAGAAGTGGGCAAGATCAGAGGCACGACTCGTACGCCGCAGGAGCGGGCTCGCAGAAACGAGCCCCTTTTTCACAGATGCGGACTTAGGCTAGCTGAGGGAGAGCCGCATCTGCGACGCACTTTTCGTAGATGCAGAGCCGCATAAGCGGCCGTTTCTCCGCAGAAGCGAAAATCGCTGGAGGCAGAAGCTTCATTTAAGTCCGGACTTAGACCATTTTGGGTTTATTTATTGCATTCCTTGGGTGCCTTTGGAGCTCTTAGAGAGAGGTTTTTCACATTGCTATTGGAGTTAAGTAATGTTTATCCAATGTAAGTTAAATATATAGATTATGGGTAGATTTTAACATGTAAAATTGTGAAACTTTTGGATTTAGATGAAAAACCTAGGTTTTGATAAAAATGGGATTTAACCACAAAATGATTATGGAAGTGGGTGAAAATTATATATTTGAGTTCGTGTGGTTATGGGTGACATTTATCTTCGAAAGTTTCTGGGATCCAGGCATGCGGGCTCGAGGGTGAATTTTAGGAATCTTTTAATTTGGGTTGGGTAATCACTCTAACAGTTAAATTATGAACTTTTGAACATGTATTGATTAATTTATATAACATTTGACTAGTTTCGGGTTGTTTGGCACCGAGTTGAGGATTTAAAGCATATTTGTGGATCGGAAGTGAGCTTGAGAACGAGGTAAATCTCTTGCCTAATCTTGTAAGAGGGAACTCATCCCCTTAGGTGTATTTTTGTTGTGAATTACTTATGTGGGGAGCTACGCATGCACTAGATGACGAGAGTCTGCGTGTAGCTATATTCCATGGGATGTCTGGATAGTCGTAGATTTACATCATGCCTTGATTATACTGTTATGTTTATTATGAATATTAATTGTCTAAAATAAAGGTAAGATTAGGGATTGTAAGGTTGAAACTCTCCAATTTAGATTTTTTATTTTTGGGAAGAATTGAGGAATATATATTATAACTCTAAGAAATACATGTTCACTCGCGTCGCAAGTACTTCCACTAGCGAGGTAAAATTCTCTACTCTCATAGGAGAGGGCCGTTCGCCTCGGCGTGTTAATAGATGCATCTATGTTTCGTGTCATTCGACCCTCGGCAGTGCACCCAGTATATTTTTGGATCGGGCCGTACGACCTCGGCATAGTAATAATACTCGTAGCCTGATTACACTTGATATTACTTTATGGATCGAGAGGTTATAAATTTATTAAATGATAGAGATTGATTCGGGGTTAATAGATGTTGGTTGGAGACGTTGAAATTTATTATTAGTTAATGGGTTATTTATTCTTTGCTTGACAATGTATCATTTTTATTATTTCCATGTCTCACACCTATTTAGAATTTATGTATTTTATTGTTGGCCCATAGTAAGTGTCGAAGTCGACCCCTCGTCACTACTTCTTCGATGTTAGACTGGATACTTACTGGGTACATGATGTTTATGTTTTCTCACTACACGTCTGCACTAGTCGTGGAGGTTCTGAGGCAGGTGCATCTGGTAATTATCCTAGTGCACACCCCTGATACTTCGCGACTTATTGGTGAGCTACATTCCGAGTTTGTTCTGCAACACCTGGACTATTATCTCTTTTGCTTTTATTTTTGTCACGACCCCAATTTCCCTCCGTAGGATGTCGTGATGGAACTTAGTCTCTAAGACTAGGTAAGCCTAATAAATTGCAGAAAAACTAAATATAAAACTGAACTCAAATCTCAACACATGATATATACATAGAAACTGCGATTCAAATAATTACAACTCCCAAAACCTGGTAGAAATAAGTCACAAGCTTCTAAAAGAAAATACTAAGTGTCTCTATACATCAGAGTCTGAAGAGAATAAGGAAACAAACATAATAAGGATAGAGGGGGACTCCGAGGTCTGCGAATGCTGGCAAATATACCTTGAAGTCTCCACGTACGGTCCAACTCACTGGTATCTGGCCTAGTAGGAAGAACCTGGATCTGCACAAAACGATGTGCATAAGTGTAGTATGAGTACACTACAACGGTACCCAGTAAGTTTCAAGCCTAACCTCAGTAGAGTAGTGACGAGGTCAGGTCAGTGCCCTACTGGAATAAAAGGAAATGAGACAGAAAATATAATAATACAATGAAATGACTCAGAAGTGAACAACGAGAAATTTCAAAAATATAACAGCACATCAAATAGAGGTAAACAGCAGGGGCATTCCCGAGGTACCGCCTCGTAGTCCAAAAAGTAAATATGCAACAAGGGGATCTCCCGAGGTACCGCCTCGTACTCCCAAAAGTAAATATGCAATAGGGGGATCTACCGAGGTACTGCCTCGTAGTCCCAAAAGTAAATATGCAACAGTGGATCTCTCGAGATACCTCCTCGTAGTCCCAAAAGTAAATCTGCAACAGGGGATCTCCCGAGGTACCGCCTCGTAGTCCCAAAAGAAAATACATGACAGGGGGATCTCCCGAGGTACTGCCTCGTAGTGCCAAAAGTAAATATGCAACAAAGGATCTCCTGAGGTACTGCCTCATAGTCCCAAAAGTAAATATTCAATAGGGGATCTCCCGAGGTGTCACGATCCAACTGGAGGGTCATGACTAGCACCCGGGCCATACTTGCCGAGCACCAACGTACATTTTATCTAACCTTCCTTATTATCTTTAAGGGCCGACGAGATCAATATAAATGGTAGACATGGATCATGAACAACCAACAATGAAAGATAATGGCATGAACATACATAACATAGGATAACAAGACTGTCAAGAAATTATATATGAGGTACGAGCTACCATGCTGCCGTGAAAGACTATACAACAAAAATCATCTGACAAGGCATTCCAAACCATACATGAGTCGACACCTATCTATGAGCCTCTAAAGGAACATAAGTGCTGCAACATTGCCGGAACATGGCCCCGACATACCCATAATGTCTATAACAAAAATGCAAACCAAGACCACGGCAAGTCCGGAGAAGGGATCTCGCCAATAACCGCTGAACTGGGACGCCTACTGTGGTGGGAGAGCTGCGTCTACCCATCTATCAAGACCTGCAGCATGACGTGCAGCATCCACAAATAAAATGGACGTCAGTACAAATAAAGTACTGAGTATGGAAGGTAGGAAAGCATAAGTAAGAACAGTAATGTAAATAGGGATAGAGAGTATACAACCTGTGACTTCTGGGTACCTCTGAGGACTACTGACATGAAATGCATTATACATACATATATATATACATAAACTTTTAAACATACGCCTCTGTGGGCATCGTCATCATCATATAGTACCGGGCTGTAATAGGCTCGGTAAAACGTACCCAGCCATCATAAGGCTCGGTAGAATTGTACCCGGCCATGTGGAGCTCAGTAAAACCCAACTGATCAGTGGTTGCACAATAGGTGCCGTACCCGGCCGACTATTGCACGGCTCGGTAGATTAAAATAGATACATATATATGATGCATGCTGGACTCATGGAATCACGTTTTGAACCTTTCGGAGTGACGTAAGGTCAGTATCCTCTGTAGACGTTATTACGATTAAATTTTCATCAAGAATCTTATAAGAATCAGGAAGTACCAACAACATTGATAACATAAGAATAAGAGAAGTAACATCAACATCAATCGTTCCATAAGAAGGGCAACAATGTAAGTACTGCTAGCTTCTAAGAGTAGAGTATCTTTGGAAGCTCGTTCATTACATTATGTACAATCGGAGTCGTGCAAAAGAATGAAGGGGATGGCCTCACATATCTTGTATATACTTCCCAACCTCAAGCTATGCAAATGTCACAACTCCTTAGTCTACAATAAGAGAAATGACACTATCATTATCGTTTAAGTGTCGTAACTATTATGTATCGACCGCAACCAATTTTACGATGAAACCAACAGCACTACCCTATTTATATGACTCCCACAAGTCAAGAAAATCACCAAACAGCCCAAAAAACATCAACAATAATCATATTGAGCCTCCCAAAATAGTCCACCAACCAACAAAATTACTACCAAGCCTTTCGATATATATTTCACAAGTTCTAGCTTCAACGACTTAGCCGCAACTTGGATAATCTTAAATACATGTAGAGTAAGAGGTTACTTACCTTTAAATGGAAAGAAAAACTCCAATCTGACCTTAATTGTCCACGAAATATCCCTCCAATTCTGCCACAAGAACAAGGAAGCGAAACTAGCAATCAATTCGGGTTTTTTGGCACTAAAATTACTTTAGAAGACTTGAAATCACCTAGGGTTGATATTAAAAACTTGAGGGAGTATTTACAGAACATAAAACACTTAAAACAACCTCCCACATGAGCTGGAACAACAAAAAAAATCAGCAACAACAAGAAGAACAAGAAACTTACTAGCGCCATGGGATTTCCGACACTTGATTTGTGTTGTTTGCCCTTTGTTTGGGTCTTGGATCATGAGAGAACCTTGAGAGAGTGTTTTTAGGGTTCTAAGGTCTGAATATACTGAAAATGAATGACTTAAAACGGGGTTGAGGCATCTTATATATATCGATATGTCTTAAACCACCTATGTGGGCCCCATAGCGAGCTGCTTGGTGCAGCCTCGCGAAAACGCGAATATCTCTATATTCTGAGATCGTATCGATGAACAATTTAATCCGTTGGAATAGACTCATAGATCTTCAATTTGGTGGGTAGATCACCCTGTAATTCCAAGTACATTGGGAGAAAAACGTAGTAACATTTGACCTAAAGTTTAAGTAAAATTATAAACTTAAGTTGCGACAACTTTTGTCGACTTTTGTTTCATAACTCGCTTCACTTCAAGACTTATGATACGGATATTATATGATTCAAATACATTAAACCATGACCTCTTGGGACAATTAAGCACCTCTAATTTTACCCGAAAATACGGGTTACAACATCCTTGATTCGTTTAACTTCTAATACTTGTTAACCACTCTTATACACCCTTGTATCGTTTAAGACCAATAGGATTAACTTCTTATCATCTCAAAGATAATCTCTTATATAAGATGCCTCAACCATACCTAATCTATGGGCCACATAAGCACGACACAAGGTACAGAATTTGAATCTGCACGCGAGGTGCAGGGTGTAGTGTCATGACCCAAATTCTCCCTCCGTGAATTGTCGTGATGGCACCTAGTCTCTATGACTAGGTAAGCCTAACACTTTGCGGAAATGAAATGAAAAACATGAAAATTAACAACTAATAGTAGCAGATATTTTCAATAAGCAACTGAGATGCCGCTCGGCATATACAATAATCAACTCTCAAAATATACATAACACTCCTAAGACCCGGAATACCGTAAGTCACAAGCTTCTATGAAGTTCTAACTGTTCTATACATCAGTGTCTACAGAAATAAGAGAAGAATCAACACAGGGGAATAGAGGGGGACTCCGAGGATCTGCGGGCAAGGGCAGATGTAACTTGAAGTCTCCGAAAATAGCAGCGACTGCAACTAAGGACGAGGCTGGTAGGAGGAACCTAGATCTGCACATGAAAAACATGTGAAGGAAAGGGCGTGAGTACACCACAACGGTACCCAGTAAGTGCTAACCTAACCTCGGTCGAGTAGTGACGAGGTCAGGTCAGGGCTCTACTGGTATATATATATAATAAAAACAAGGCAGAATGAAATATCGCAATAATATAAAGACACAAATTTAAAGAGAATGAAAACATAGAAAGGTAACAGCTCAGTACACAGAAATAACAACAGGGGATCTCCCGAGATACCGTCTTGTAGTCCCAAACGTAAATATGCAGGGGGATCTCCCGGAATGCCGTTCCGTAGTCCCAAAGTAAATATACAAGACATGGGGATCTCCCGGAATCCCGTTCCGTAGTCCCAAAGTAAATTTGCAGGAGGATCTCTCGGAATACCGTTCCGTAGTCCCAAAAGTAAATATGTAGGGGGATTTACCGGAATACTGTTTCGTAGTCCCAAAAGTAAATACACAGCTCAAACAATAGAATTCAACAGCTACAACACGAGATCCTACAATTTAAACTAAGTACAAGGCAAGGAAAATAAGAAATTTACTAGACATGCTGCACGGAGTTCAAATAAACAATTAAGGCAAGTAGTCATGCTGTTCTAATCTAACAGGATACTACACATGCTAATATGACTCAAATAAGGAGGAAAACAGGTTATTACTTAGCACAAATCAGGTTTTTACAATAATTAGCCCGTGTACGTACTTGTCACCTCACGTACACGGCGCTCACGTAACAAAACAGTACCAAATCCTAAGGGGAGTTCCCCCACACAAGGTTAGGCAAGCCACTTACCTCGAACCAAGCTTAATCAATTCGTAACAATGCTCTTTCCATGAATATCCGACTCTGAATGGCCCAAATCTAGCCAAAATCAATTACATATCATAAATATAACTACAAGGAACTAATCTAGCTAATGAAATCAAAGCTAAATCAAGAAATTGGAAAATTGCCCTAAAAGGCCTCCCCGAGTCCACGTCTTGGAATCGGGTAAAAGTCACAAAGTATGAACACCATTCACTCACGAGTTCACTCGTATAAAAATTACTCAAATCCGATAACAAAATCTCGATTAAAATCCCAAAATTCGGCCTAAGAACTTTTCTCAAAGTTTCCCCAATTTTTCACCCCAAATCACTAATTTAATGATGAAATTAAAGACATAATTATGGGAATTAACCAAAACTAGGTAAGAATCACTTACCCCAAACACCCACGTGAAAATCCCTCCAAAAATTGTCTAATTCCGAGCTCTCAAGTCCAAATGGTGAAAAATGACATAAACCCTCGATTTTGAACTTTTAAATTTGCCCAGGTGTTCCCTTCTTAGCGAACGCGGCCACTATCTCGCGTTCGCGTATAACATAAATTCCACTGACCAAATTTCCTCCTTCGTGAACGCGAGGGACCTCTCGCGAATGCGTGCCTTTCACTTCCGGTCCTTCGCGAATGCGATACCCACTACGCGAATGCGTAGACCAAATGACTGGGGTCCCCAGCTGCCTCATTTCCTCTACGCGAACGCATTTCACTCTTCACGTTTGCGATGCTTCCACTGACCATACCTTCACGAACGCGGGCTCCTTTGTGCGAACGTGAAGAATAAACTTGAGTTGGCCTCCCAGATGCCCTACGCGATTGCGAGACCTCTCTCACGAATGCGATGAAGAAATGTCTGCAACAAAAAGACCAGAAATCTGCTATCTTTTCTTAAGTTCAAAAGGTCTCTTAACCATCCGAAATCAACCCGAGGTCCCTGGGACCTCAACCAAACATACAAAGAAGTCCTAAAATACCATACGAACTTAGTCAAGTCCTCAAACCACATCAAACAATGCTAACATCACGAATCATCCTCCGATTCAAACTTAAAGAACTTGAAACTTCCAAATTCGACAACTGATGTTGAAACCTATCAAACAACGTCCGATTGACCCCAAATTTTGCACACAAGTCATAATCAATCTTACGTACCTACTCCAACTTCTGGAATCGGAATCCGACCCCGATATGAAAAAGTCCACTACTGGTCAAAATCTCCAAAAATTTGACTTTTGCCATTTCAAGCCTAAATCAGCTACCGACCTCCAAAACACAATCCGGACATGCCCCTAAATCCAAAATCACCCAACGGAGCTAACGGAACCGACATAACCCCATTTCAATGTTGTCTTCACATAGTTCCGACTACGATCAAAATCCTAAGTCTTAAGCTTCCATTTTAGGAACTAAGTGTCCCAACTCACTCCGAAACCAAAACAAAGACCTCCCGGCAAGTCTCATAAGCAGAAAAGATACAGGGGAAGCAGTTAATAGGGGATCGGGGCTATTTACTCTCAAAATGACCGGCCGGATCATTACATGTAGTGTGAGTACAACCAACTCAATAAGTTTCGCAAATAAACAAGGTAAGGTAAGAAAAGCTTAATTTGTTGAAGTCACTAGTTAAATCAGTACAATTGTATCCTTTTTAACATGATGTGAGATTTAGAGCTAGCCCATAAGGCTTCGTGATACGAATATCCGTGTGTGCATGTGCACTGGTTCTCAACAGCCCCGCTCAACAATATTATGGTATATAGGGGAGATAAAACAAGTAAATCAGATAAATGATCAATAAAATACAAGTTTCACACACTGCGCGGACAACTCACGTACTGCACGGACAACCCATGTGCTAACAATAGAATCTGCACGGACAACTCACGTGTCAATAATATAAATATATGGATCCGTATGGATAGCTCACGTGTTGAACGGACAACTCACGTGCCAATAATATCAATATATGGATCTACACAGACAACTCACGTGTTGCACGGATAACTCACGTGCCAATAATATAATCGGTTCGCATAGCCATAGGCCCCAGTCCAAAATATCATGAAGAAGAAATAAAGCAAGTGTACTAGTATATAATGAATGAGATAAGATTCTCCTATCCCTGGACTGGTGTAATAACCTGCTAAAGTGTAGGCATGTGTGAAATCGCACGACAGAGAAGAATAGAAGTGCAACTGTTCCTAACTCCATAGCCTCCGGAAGATAAGTACAGACGTCTCTGTACCGATCCTCCAGACTCTATTAAGTTTGCTCGTGACTCGTGAGACCTATGTAACCTAGTGCTTTGATACCAAATTGTCATGACCCAAAATTCCCACCGTTGGGACCGTGATGGCGCCTAAAATTTCACTTGCTAGGCAAGACAACGTTAGAACAATTTATCCTTTTTAACAATTTAAATTTAATTAATGAAGAAGAACTGATTTAACTACAATAATCCAAATATAAATACAGAAGCTTAAACCGTAAAAACATTTGCTACAAATCCCTGAACCCGATGTCACAAGTGCACGGGATTTTAGAGTAATACATACAAAGGTCTGAAATAAATACAAAGTTGTCTGAATGAAAATACACAGCTAAATAAAAATAAAGACGGGGACTTCAGGAGCTGCGGGCGCTGAGCAGCTGCACCTCCAGTCTCCGCACGCTGTCTAATCCGAGCTCTTTAGTAGCCGCCGCCGGGACCGACTCCAAAATCTGCACAGTGTGCAGAGTGTAGTATCAGTACAATCGACCCCATGTACTGGTAAGTGTCGAGCCTAACCTCGACGAAGTAGTGATAACTGAACACAGTATATAATAATGATAGAAAATGGGAACACTGAATAGAATTAAACAGCCAATTAAAAATAATAACCACAACCTCAAGAATAAACCAGTGTCGTCCAGAATTACCAATCCTTAAAATTCAGATACAAATACCGGAAAAACCAACATAACTCAAGAAATAGAAACATATAGGTTGTTGCAGCGCGCAACCTGATCCCACCAGACAACACAAAATCCTCTCTTATTTCATCGTAACGATATCAACAACAGTAAATAATATATATATGTTGCGGTGCGCAACCCGATCCCACCATATGTCAATATCAGTATCATAATTCACCCTTATTTCACATGTCAATCCACCCTTATTCCACATGTTGCGGCGTGCAGCCTGATCCTACCGTATAGTAAAAATTCACCCTTATTCAACCACATCAATCCACCCTTATTACACCTGCTGCGGCATGTAGCCCGATCCTACCATATCCGTACCATATACTCAATGCACAATCAAATCAACAGTTCAGACCACAATAACCTTTACGATCAACAAATACCAAACTTAACCAAATAAAAACCTCGTACAATATAGAAAATCTACACGAGTAGTACTATACGGTGAGACCAATCTAGTAATTGGCAATTAGAAGGTGCAAGTAAGTCAATTTAAGCAAATAGCAGGGAATCATGAAACTATGGAAGAACTAACATCGTGAACAGGAGAAGATATTGAATAACAAGTAGCAATTAAGCATGGAAAGCATTTAGAGCATATAACAGTCAAGACAGGAAAGGAAATAATTAAGGAAAAGCAGTAAATCAGGGAAAATAGATAATTCGGCGGCGTATAAGAACTCGTCACCTCGCATATACGCCGCTCACATGGGTATCACATAGCACATAGTCTGAGGGTTCCTCATTCCCTCAAGTCAAAGTTAGACACGACACTTACCTCACTCCAAAGACTACTCAAAGCTCAACCACAACTTTGCCTTTCAAAAAAGCCGCCGAACCAACAATATCTAGCAAATTACCAACCAAACGATTCAAAATAAGCCTTAGCAATCACCTTCGATTGCAAAAGATTCAATTTAGGTCATTATTGATAAAGTCAACACTCGGGCCCGCTTAGTCCAAACCCAAAATTCGGACCAACACCCGATTACCCATTCACCTTCGAGCATGGTTATGTAATTTGTTTTGGAATCTGACCTCAATTTGAGGTCTAAATCCATATTGTTTCAAAAATCTCTAATTTTACCAAAACCCCCAATTTCCACCATGAAAACTCTAGATTTTAGGTTGAAATCTTAGGAAAAGTAGTGAAAGATTGACAGAAACTGGTTTAGAATCACTTACCAATGTTTTGGGGAAGAAAAGTTCTTTGGAAAATCGCCTCTAGGGTTCTTGAGTTTGAAAATTTGAAGAATGAACCAAAAATCCCGTCTAAGTCAAGTTTTGATCAGTTGAAGATATCATATTTGCGACCTGCGGTTCGTAAATGCGAGCCCCGCAAATGCGAAGAACCTATCGCAAATGCGAAGGTCTCCTCATTCCTGCTTTCTTCGCAAATGAGAAGAATAGTTCGCAAATGCGAATTGGACTGATCACAAATGCGACCCCATGATCGCAAATGCGAAGGTTTTCCCCTCCCAGTCCCCATCGCAAATGCTGAAGTGGGTCTAGGCCAGTTCTGAACTTCCTAAATCTTCTTAGGATCCACCTGAATATCCTCTGCCAACACAACATGCCCTAAGAAAGCGATTGACCTCAACCAAAACTCGTATTTTGAAAACTTAGCATATAACTGGCTGTCTCTCAGAGTATGAAGAATGATCCGAAGATGCTCCTTGTGCTCCTCTCGACTGCGGGAGTAGATCGCGATATCATCAATATACACAATCACAAAGAAATCTAGATAAGGCTTGAACACCCGGTTCATCAAATGCATAAATGCTGCTGGGGCATTTGTCAACCCAAATGACATCACTAGAAACTCATAATGTCCATACCGAGTCCGAAAGGCTATTTTAGGGACATCCGATGCACAAATCCTCAACAGATGGTAGCCAGACCTCAAATCAGTCTTAGAAAACACCTTGGCACCCTAAAGCTGATCAAATAAGTCATCAATCCTTGGAAATGGATACTTGTTCTTGATGGTGACTTTGTTCAACTGCCGATAAATTATGCACATCCTCATCGATCCATCCTTCTTCTTCACGAACAACACAGGCGCACCCTAGGGCGAGACACTAGGTCTAATGAAGCCCTTATCAAGCAAATCTTGCAATTGCTCCTTCAATTCTTTCAACTCTGGTAGGGCCATACGGTATGGCGGAATAGAAATGTGCTGAGTGCCCGGGGCCAAATCAATGCAGAAGTCAATATCTCTATCGGGTGGCATCCCCGGCAGATCTGTAGGAAATACCTCTGGAACCTCACGAACAACTGGTACTGAATCCATGGAAGGAACCTCCGCACCGGAATCACGGACATAAGCCAAATAAGCTAGACATCTCTTCTCGACCATATGTCGAGCCTTCACATAAGAAATAACCCTGCTGGTAGAATGGCCAGGAGTCCCTCTCCACTCTAGTAGAGGCAATCCCGGCAAAGCTAAGGTCACCGTCTTGGCATGACAATCCAATATAGCATGATAAGGCGTGACACCGTCTTGGGCATTTGGCCAGTGGTCCGCAGAAGCGACCTCACTTCTGCGATGAGAAGTCTGCATGTGCGAGAAGGCCGCAGATGCGCTCCACCCTCCGCAAAAGCAGGAGCCCGTCCGCAGAAGCGGAGTCAGCCAGCCTGGGCTAGGACCGCACCTGTGATGGTTTTTTTACAAGTGCGGCGCAGAAGCTTCATTTAAGTCGGGACTTAGACCATTTTTGGGTTCATTTATTGCATTCTTTATGCGATTTTGGAGCTCTTAGAGAGAGGGTTTTCACCTAGCTATTGGAGGTAAGTAATTTCTATCCAATGTATGTTAAATACATAGATTATGGGTAGATTTTAACATGAAAAATTGTGAAAATTTTGGGTTTAGATGAAAAACCTAGGTTTTGATACAAAAAGGGATTTAACCACGAAAATGATTATGGAATTGGGTGAAAATAATATATTTGTGTTCGTGAGGTTATGGGTAATATTTATCTTCAAAAAGTTTTGGAATCCGGGCACGTGGGCTCGGGGGTGAATTTTTGAAATCTTTCAATTTTGGGTTGGCTAATTACTCTAATAGTTAAATTATGAACTTTTGAACACATATTGATTTATTTATATAACATTTCACTAGTTTAGGGTTATTTGGCACCGTGTTGAGGATTTAAAGCATATTTGTGGATAAGGAGTGAGCTTGAGAACGAGGTAAGTCTCTTGCCTAACCTTGTAATAGTGAACCCATCCTCTTAGGTGTATTTGTTGTGAATTACTTTTGTGGGGAGCTACATATGCACTAGGTGACAAGAGTCCGTCTGTAGCTAAATTCTATGTGATGTCCAGGTAGTCTTAGATTTATATCATGCTTTGTTTGCGCTGTTAGGTTGATTATGCATATTATTTCTCTTAAATAGAGCTGAGATTAAGGATTTTTTTAAAGATTTAAAGTCTCTAATTTGGATTTCTTATGTTTGGGAAGAATTGAAAATTTTTTATAATAACTCTGATAAATCCATGTTCATTCGCGTTGCAAGTATTTCTGCAAGCGAGGTAAATTCCTTTACTCTCATGGGAGCGGGCCATTTGCCTCAGCAGGTTAATAGATGCATCTATGGTTCGTGCCGTTCGACCCTCAGCAATGCACATAATATATATATTGGATCGGGTTGTACGACCTAGGCATAAATCGTGCGTAATAATACTCGGAGCCTAAAAATACTTGATATTGTTTTATGGCTTGAGAGGTCACAATTATTAAATGACGAAAATTGACTTGGGATTTACTATTAGTGAAAGAAATATTTATTCACTGCTTGATGTTGAGTTTCATTATTATTTACATAACCCATGCTTATTTAGAATTTCAGTATTTTATTGTTAGCCCATATTAAGTGTCCAAGTCGACCCCTCATCACTACTTCTTCAAGGTTAGACTAGATACTTACTGGGTACATATTATTTTTGTACTCATGCTATACTTATGTACTAACTGTGCAGGATCTAAGGAAGGTACATCTGGTAGTTATCCCGACGCACATCCCCGATACTTCGAGACTTAGTGGTGAACTGCTTTCCGAGTCCGTTTTGTAGCACTTGAAGTCTCTCTTTTGCTTTTATTTTCTGTCTATTCCATTTCAGATTGTAGTTTCGTATTTTTTATATTCTACTACTAGCTCATACACTTGTGACACCAGGTCTTGAAAATCTTGCTAGTAGACATATGATGATTTTTAGAGTATCTAGTTCATCACACTTCTCCTTATGATTATTTGCACTTTATTTTATCAAATCTCTCACCTCTCACTTATTTAATAATTAAAAATCAACCATTTCTAAAATGCTAAAAAGGGATAATTACACGGTTAGTTCACCATTGGGTTACCTAGAGGCGACGTTGGGCGCCATCACGGCATATAGGAAAATTGGGTCATGACAGAAAATCAATGGGAAAACATATTTATTGGGCAAAATAAACCACAAGTGACTTACCTCAAGAATCCCAAATCCCTCTCAAGATCGCTTAATCCCTAGCCTCAAATACCCAAATTACACCTTAAAACCACACAATCTAGGTGGGAAAATGTAACGACCCGACCAGTCATTTTTCTTTTTAGATCCATGTTCCCCAAAATAAGACTCTACATATGTTATTTTACTGTTTTATGACTTGTGGGGATGGTTAGTTCGAGATTTGGAAGGGTTCGGCTGAAATTGGAACACTTAGTTCCTTAGTATTGGCTTTAAAGGGCTAAATTTGACTTGGGTCAATATTTCTAGTAAACAACCACGAAACCGGGATTTGGTGGTCCCAACAAGTTTGTATAATGATTTTAGATTTAGGCGTGTGTTCAGAGCGAGTTTTGGGTGATCCGGGAGCGTTTCGGCGCATAAAGTTAAAAGTTGGCTTATTGAAAGTTTTAAAGTTTTTTAAATTTGGTTTGAAGTAGGTTTTGGTGTTACTGAAGTCCGTTTGGGATTTCAAGCCCAGGAATAGTTCCGTATAGGGATTTAAGACTTACACGCAAATTTTGGTATCATTTCGAGTAGTTTAAGAATTATTCGGCGCGATCAGAGCAAGTTGGAAGAACTTAAAGTTTATTAGTTGATTCGATTTTGTTTGGGATGCGATTCATAGTTTTGGTGTTGTTTTCCATGTTTCGAGGGTTTGAGTGAGTCCGTCTCATGTTTACAAACTTGTTGATATGTTTGGACAAGGCCTCGGGGGCCTCGGGTACTACTCGGACGTTGCACGGATCGAGTTAGAGCTTAAAAGGGGCTGCTAGTGGACCGCAGGTGCGAGCTCGCAGGTACGAGCTCTTGGCCGCATAAGCGGCTTTGGGTATTTGACGAGTGGTTCACAGAAGTGGAGGAGCATGCGCAGAAGTAGCCTCGCTTCTGCGATGAGAAGTCCGCGGGTGCGAGAAGGCCGCATATGCGCTCTACCCTCCGTAAAAGAGGGAGCCCGTCCACAGAAGCTGAGTCAGTCAGCCTGGGCTAGGACCGCAGCTGCGATGGCTTTTCCACAGTTGCGGCGCCATAGATGCGGCCCCAGTTCCGGAGAAGCAAAAATCGCTGGAGGCAAAAGCTTCATTTAAGTCGGGACTTAGACCATTTTGGGTTCATTTATAGCATTCCATGGGCGATTTTAGTGCTCTTAGAGAGAGGGTTTTTGCCTATATATTGGAGGTAAGTAATTTCTATCCAATGTAAGTTAAATACATAGATTATGGGTAGATTTTAATATGAAAAATTGTAAAAATTTTAGGTTTAGATGAAAAACCTAGGTTTTGATAAAAAGGGAGCTTAACCACGAAAATTATTATGGAATTGGGTAAAAATTATATATTTGAGTTCATGAGGTTATGGGTAACATTTATCTTCGAAAATTTTTGGAATCCGGGCATGTGGGCCCGGGGTGAACTTTTAGAATCTTCCAATTTGGGCTGGGTAATTACTCTAATAGTTAAATTATGAACTTTTGAACACATATTGATTAATTTATATAACATTTGACTAGTTTCGGGTTGTTTTGCACCGAGTTGAGGATTTAAATCATATTTGCGGATCGGGAGTGAGCTTGAGAACGAGGTAAGTCTCTTGCCTAACCTTGTAAGAGGGAACTCACCCCCTTAGGTGTATTTGTTGTGAATTACTTGTGTGGGGAGATACGTACGCACTATGTGACAATAGTCCGTATGTAGCTAAATTCCATGTGATGTCTGGGTAGTCTTAGATTTATATCATGCTTTGTTTGCACTGTTATGTTGATTATGCATATTAATTGTCTTAAATAGAACTGAGATTAAGGATTTTTGTTTACGATTTAAACTCTCTAGTTTGGATTTCCTATGTTTGGGAAGAATTGAAGAATTTTATAATAACTCTGATAAATCCATGTTCATTCGTGTCGCAAGTATTTCCGCAAGCGAGGTAAATTACTTTACTCTCATGGGAACGGGCCGTTCGCTTCGGCAGGTTAATATATGCATCTATGGCTCATGCCGTTCGACCCTCGGCAATGCACACAGTATATATATATATATATATATATATTTTGGATTGGGTTGTACGACCTCGGTATAAATCGTGCGTAATAATACTCGGAGCCTATTTATTGTCACGACCCAAAATCCATAAATGGTCTTGATGGCGCCTAACACCGCTGCCAGGCAAGCCAACAATAGTTGATTAACTCGATTATTCATTTTTTGTATTTTGAAATCAAAATTTTCCTTCAATTAAATAATCAGAAATAAAATTTACAGAGTAATGATAATATTTTCCCAATTACAATACTGAGCAACTCATAAGTACCCCCAAAACCCAGTGTCACAAGTGCATGAGCATCAACTAGGAAGTAAAATAAAATAAAATACAACATCTGTCTGGAAGACAAATTAGACAGGCAAAATACAAGTAACCTTGGAGGAGACTCTGTTTGCTGCAGATCGTAACCTGAAATGCAGCTCGCGGTAAGTCCCCGCATCATCCGTGCCTCCATGCCCAAAGGACCGCCGGACATAAAAGTACCTGCACAAGAATATGCAGCAAGTGTACCATGAGTACGTAAATCCACGTGTACCCAGTAAGTATCTAGCCTAACTCCGGAGGAGTAGTGACGAGGGGTCGACATCGACACTCACTAGTGGTCCAATAATATCAGGTACATTAAGGAGGTGAACAAATATGAGGCAAAGTAAATAAATGAAATAAATAACTATAAATCTGTGGTATAATTATCCTGCTTACAATAAACTCAAGCTCTTAATTAGCAATTCCTCCTCAAACCGAAGCACATATATATATATATATATATATATATATATATATATATATAAAATGGAACTCACCAGATAGGTTGTTATAATTCGAATCAGGGAAAGACTCACAGATACTCTGGATTCTTGCCAAATATTACGCACGATTCCACGAGGATATTTTTATAGAAATGTCGAGGCGTACGGCCCGATTCAACGTAAATAATAAACTGTGCACTGCCGAGGGTCGAACACCACGAACCATAGATGCATCTGTTAAACTGCCGAGGCGAACGACACGCTCCCATGAGAGTGCGGTACATAAATCCTGCCGAGGCGAACGACCCGATCCCATTAGAACAAGAAGTACATAATCATGCCGAGGTGATCGGCCCAATCTCATTAGAATAAGGAGCTTTAACGGGTCCGTGACCCCACTCACGAATAAACATGTGATTTGTAATTTCTTTAACAAAAACCTTTCAATGAAACATATATATCATAGAAACATGTCGGAAGAGGAGTAAAATTATTCGGTGTCTAATCATGAACTCGTGAAGTCTCTACAATAGCAAGTCTAGTCTCAATTAGTAATGTAAAACAGCGGAGTTTAATAGGCGAGAGATTGCTCAAATAGTACAGCTATAGCATGATGTGAACCTAAGCATACCCGGGCAATAACATGAATGTAGTTACGTACGGGCTCTCGTCAACTCGTGCGTATGTAGCCCCCACAAAAAGTAGCACACATCAATGTACAACACCTAGGGGTAATTTCCCCCTCACAGAGTTAGACAGGAGACTTACCACGCTTCGAAATTCCATAGTCGGCTCCAAAGCCGTCTAATACCTCAAACAGATGCCCGTCGCTCCAAAACTAGTCAAAAAATGTGCAAACCTATAAAAATATACTCTAATACTCATAACAAATCAATTTAGACATATTCCTAACTCCGCTCGAAAAGCCGATAAAGCAACCCTCGGGCCCACGTGCCCGGATTCCGAAAATCTTCGAAGATAAACATTACCCATAACATTACGAACTCAAATATATGAGTTATTCCCAATTTCATGCCCAAATTCGTGGTCAAAATCCAAAAATACCAATTTCTAGGTTTTCTACCAAAACCCCAAATTTTCCCCAATTTTTCCATGAATTTCCATGTTAAAATCTATATATAATCCAAGTATTTAACTTGCAATAGGTGGGAATCACTTACCTTGACATAGATGATGAAAGTGTCCTCTTCAAAAGCTCCAAAAATCGCCTATCCAAGTGAAAAATGAGAGGGGATGAGCCAAACCCCGCATCAAAACCAATCTGCCCAGGCCCGCCCTTCTTCGCGATCGCGGGAATGCCTTCGCGATCGCGAAGGCTAAACATACTGCCTCCACATTTTCCTCTACGCGTTCGAGACCCAATGTCTACATTCGCGAACCTGGTGACTCCCTACCCTTTGCATCTCGCGGGCCTCAAGCTGCGTTCGCGAAGGCTTAACGCCAGGCAGGCCCCAACTCATTTCCTCTTCGCGTTTGCATGCGCTTACCCGCGTTCGCGTAGGCTTCCACAACCTCAGCTCCACGTTCGCGTCTCTCCCATCGCGTTCGCGATGGACAAATCTAGCAGCCCCCAAAAGTCTCCTTCGCGAACGCATGAATATCGCGTTCGCGAAGAAGGAAACCAGATAGCAGCAACAGCAGCAGCAAATCATTCCAATTTGGTTCGAAACCACCCCGAAACACACCCGAGGCCCCGTCCAATCACATGAACCAGTCCCATAACATAACACAGACCTGCACGAGGCTTCAAATCACCTCAAACCACGCCAAAACCATGAATCACACCCCAATTCAAGCTTAATGAACTTTAGAACTTCAAACTTCTATATTCGATGCTGAAACCCATCAAATCACGTCCGATTGACCTCAAATTTTGCACACAAGTCACATTCGACATTAAGGACCTATTCCAACTTCCGGAATCGGAATCCGACCCCGATATCAAAAAGTCCACTCCCGGTCAAACTTCTCAAAAACCTTCAAATTCTAACTTTCGCCAAATGACCCCGAAATGACCTACGGACCTCCAAATCCATATCCGGACGCGCTCCCAATACCAGAATCACCATACGGAGCTATTCCCAGACTCGGAATCCCAAACAGACGTCAATAACACTGAAATGCACTTCAACCCAAATTTATGAAATTCTTCCAAAACGCCAACCTTTCATAATAGGCACTGAAACGCTCTCGGGTCATCCAAAACCCGATCCGGACATATGCCCAAGTCCAAAATCATCATATGAACCTCTTGGAACCTTCCAATCCTGATTCCGAGGTCGTTTACTCAAAAATCAAACCTTAGTCAATTCTTCCAACTTAAAGCTTCTGAAATTAGAATTTTCTTCCCAAACTAACTTCGAACTTCCCGAAATTCAATTCTGACCATACGTGCAAGTCATAATACCTGAAGTGAAACTACTTAAGGCCTCAAACCGCCAAACAACATGCTAGAGCTCAAAATGACCGGTCGGGTCGTTACATTCTCTCCCACTTAAACATACATTCGTCCTTGAACATGCTAAGAACTACTTTGGAGTTGTCCGAAATCATTGTTTAACACCTCGTGCACCTACCCGTGCTACCACAACCCAGTTGAGCACATTAGCTCGAGCAAATCTAATGATTCTCCCTTTTATTCAGTCAAGTTAGCCTTAGAGCCAAATTCTAACATCTGAAATCCTCTACCAGTTTTGCTCCCAACATACGAACATCGTATCCATCACTACACGATGTACCAATACCTGATTGTATACTCATACCGAATTCACACCATGCACCGCATTATTCACATGGCCATAATGACATCCCCCGACAACAATAGCCAAAATCCCACGCATTTGATGCCCACAACACATCTCATGAAGCATATAAGTCCCGTTTCAGCTCTCGCAATACTGTCACGACAGAAGAGATGTGTAGAAACTCATAACCACCTGCCGAATCACAACTCATGGAGTCTCTCCTCCCGACAAGAACCATTACCTCATTCTGGACTGAATATCGATATTTACTCTTTAATGTGCCTCATATAAATCTGATCGCACTGATCCCAGGTCCAATAATATCGTCCCACCCAGTACAAGGTGCTCCGGCAAGAAGCCACCTCAGGCACTGCCAAAAGTCTCATATGATGCCACCATGTGCCAACAAGTTACAAACTCGAATATGATACATAAGTAAAAACGAACTCTGGAATGAACTACTCAACCCACGTAACTAAGTTAAACAACTGAAAAGACGTTATGAACCTTCCTCAGAAAATGAGAAACAAAACACACAAGAATAGATATTGGGAAACTGTACTCAACATCACACTGTTGCGGCATGCAACCCGATCCACACATGATACCGTTGCGATGCGCAACCCGATCCAACCATGATACTCGTGGTGGCGTGCCACCCGATCCACATATAATAATCTAAAGAAAATACACATCGAGCCGTAACGCTTATACTGACGAAATGCCCGAATATCAACCATAAGCACGCCAAGTGCATAATATAAATCCTGGGGATACGGGTAGCGTCACATGCTATAAAACTCAAGCACAACTAAGGTGCGATATATGATCTGTATCTCGAGAGCCATCCTGCTCACATCACACCATCGCTACGCGGGACCCTAACATATTGTACAAATAATCAAGCCGTCTCACAACCCACATGAAAAAATAAAGTATTACATGGAATAGTTGATGACAGAAGTAACATCCAAAGACCGAAGACTCCTCCGCAAGCAACGTTATGCTGAAATGAACACATTCGGCCCGATATAGAGTACACACTCACATTTAGACCCATTCACGGACCTCAAGCTGATTCTGATCGTACTGTACTGAGCTAATAACCTTTCAAGATCCCACCCCCAAGAATAGCCATTAAATC
Organism: Nicotiana tomentosiformis; assembly: GCF_000390325.3. Taxonomy (NCBI): domain Eukaryota; kingdom Viridiplantae; phylum Streptophyta; class Magnoliopsida; order Solanales; family Solanaceae; genus Nicotiana; species Nicotiana tomentosiformis. The sequence continues at coordinate 16,995,561 of NC_090813.1, read as the reverse complement.
TGGAACAAACTTCCATAATTCACAACCAATTGAACAGAGCGCCCTTCAAGCACAAATTCTCACATTAGCGATAGGACCACAATCTCCATACTTGGTTCCAATCTTTAATCAATCAAGTGACTACATGTCACACTTATACAATCCTCCCGTGGGATATGCTCCCACGGCCTTCTGCACCAGGTAACAAGTCTGCACATCCATACCACCGGTCATACTAATGTCGTAAAGCGAACGGATCCGCAATTCAGTACACAAAGCCTCTTACACATGACACTGATCTCAGGTGATGCTAAAGATAGTACCAGCTTACTCTAAAAATCTAAATTCTTTCCTGCTCATCTGAACTTGTGACATTCTTGTCGACATCAAACTGTAACCTTAATCCTCAACTTCCAATTCCTATGCCACTCACTGCACCTAACATACCAATATGTGAGAGTACAAGAATTCCATCATGACTCCTGATCCACTAATAGACTAAACACTCCATCACATAGTAACCTTTTACTTAACTCATTTCAAGAGAACCATTGCAACACACGACTGAATTCCCATAACCGCAAAAAATACAATCCTCAAGTAGTGGTCTAAACCACCATAACTCTTTCGGGATCCATCTACACATAACATGCCATAATACACGAATGCCTCCAAATAAAATCAATTACGGCGGCCGTCAAGCCTCGCACGTACCGCCACAAATCACATGTATAACTTAACACGCTAAAGGAACTGATCATTGCCACCATCATGCCAATTCAACCATTGCTCACCGATCCGACTTCTTCTAATTTACTCTGGGCTTGCCTTAGGAATACTAATAGCTCCATTCAAAATATCATGAACCCAAATCCGCACTCATCCTGAGTGACCTTATTTCACGAGACCACGTTGTCTCCAAAACCCACGAACCATCTCATACCCTCTTTATGCGCATATTCGCATCTTAAACTGGTACACCCATTCTAAAAATCCCTCTATGAATCCAAAGTTATTTTCTCCCATTCCTCCAATGCTGTACCGCAGACCGAAGATAACTTAGAACACTCCAAGCCACTTTCATAATCCACTGTTGAAGCTCGATACTTAACCATACTACGAACTCAAAATCCTTAGGCACCTTACTTTAACTTTTGAATCCGCTAGGACCGTTGTTGAGAGTCACCCACTCTGACTTGTTCCCGAATACAATCAAACTCCAAGGCCCTGCTTGCACATGAACACCCTCTCAAAGAAGCAACCGGCTGAATTCCTTTCCTTATACATCACATCCACACGAAGCATAGACTCTGAGTCTTCCCAAAACCTGAACATGAACCGATAAGGCCAAATATAACACATATTCCTCAAATCTTTTTTCTCAAATTACAACTTATGTTTTCTTTTCTTAGTCGTGGTAACGCACCAATACACCGATGACCAGAAACCACACAAGCAGACAACCACGCAATCCAATCATAGACGGTGGGGCTCTCCCACTTAGCTTGAAGCTACAATTACATAAACCTGGGACGCACCGAGATTCCTTCTTCCCCATTGACATCAGCAAAAGTCCAACAATGCATTCCAAGCTCGAAGTCATGTTGCATCCAAATAAAATCCATGGACCTAGTCTATGCCCGCCATGAATTTCCAAATGGCTCCAAACTCTCCTCAAGGCACTTGTCCATCCTACCACAGAACCCATATGTTACTCTACCACAGAACCCATATGTTACTCTACCACTCTCCCACTTTGGTTAAACCCTCTCCTTTAAGCAACTACTCGACTTCTGCTTCTCACACTTGGCCTCCTAGAAATTTAACCACCGCACAACACCTCCCATGTGTCCTTCCTCATCCTTCGCTGCCTAGTTGTTGCCTTAAATAAAAATCTATCTCTGTAGCACTTGAACCAATCGATCGCTACCAACTTTAAACCTTTCCGAAGCTCTTCTTTCTCTAGCCATCACACTAGAAACACCGATTCGATTTCGAAATTTCTATACACCGTTATTTATGACAACCTCTTTTCCGACACCATTTCACAGTACCCCGCCCAGAAGGTGAATTGAAGAAGACCACAACATCAGCGAACTTAATGCATCCAATCAAGGACGACGACACCACATCACATATGAAAATTCAACCGCGCTCGAAATACCATGTCTCGTTACTCCATCAACCCAAACCTGAACATTCGTAGTTCGATTGCCTCTCCTCTACCGGAACTAAATACTGAATCTGTAAGCCATGAAATGAGAAGTCCTTCTATCAAGGCATTTACTGCCGCGATCCATAGATAAGCACCCTACCATTTCACCAACACTATGCGATAGCAATGCACAAATCATCATAACAATCAGTGCCAAATCCCAAACCATAGGCAATACTGATACTGAGCTGAAATGACAGAACGATCTTCCGCAAGGTGACGACAATAGCCAAATCAAATATGTAGGGAGAAACATCCCGCACCACATCTGCAGTACCATTAAAATATCTCGATTCCAAATTTATAACAAGTGCTTCACGTCGTATAAGATTGAATAGGAAGGAAATAAAGGCATAAGCCTCAAAGGAATTAAATCGCACGATGAGGAATCAAGAAGGGAAGTGCTCCTAACATCCCTGTAGCCTCTCGAAGATAAGTACAAACGTCTCCGTACCGATCCGCAAGACTCTATTAGACTTGCACATGACTCGTGAGACCTAAGTGAACCTAGTGCTCTGATACCATTTTGTCACGACCCAAAATCCATAAATGGTCGTGATGGCACCTAACACCGCTGCCAGGAGAAGCAAACAATAGTTGATTAACTCGATTATTCATTTTTGTATTTTGAAATGAAAATTTTCCTTCAATTAAATAATCAGAAATAAAATTTGCAGAGTAATGATAATATTTTCCCAATTACAATACTGAGCAACTCATAAGTACCCCCAAAACCCGGTGTCACAAGTGCATGAGCATCAACTAGGAAGTAAAATAAAATAAAATACAGCATCTGTTCGGAATACAAATTAGACAGGAAAAATACAAATAACCCTGGAGGAGACTCTGCTGGCTGTGGATCGTAACCTGAAATGTAGCTCGCGGCAAGTCCCAGTATCATCCGTGCCTCCGTGCCCAAAGGAACACCGGACATAAAAGTACCTGCATAAAAATGTGCAGCAAGTATAGCATGAGTACGTAAATCCACGTGTACCCAGTAAGTATCTAGCCTAACCCCGGAGGAGTAGTGATAAGGGGTCGACATCGACACTCACTAGTAGTCCAATAATATCAGGTACAGTAAGGATGTGAACAAATATGAGGCAAAGTAAATAAATGAAATAAAGAACTGTAAATCTGTGGTACAATTATCCTGCTTACAATAAACTCAAGCTCTTAATTAGCAATTCCTCCTCAAATCGGAGCATACACACACACAGCCACACACACCCACACCCACCCCCACACACACACACACACACACACACACATATATATATATATATATATATATATATATATATATATATATATGTATAATGGACCTCACCAGATAGGTTGTTATAATTCGAATCAGGGAAAGACTCACAGAAATTCTGGCTTCTTGCCAAATATTACGCACGATTCCATGAGGATATTTTTATAGAAATGCTGAGGCGTACGGACCGATCCAACATAAATATTAAACGGTGCATTGCCGAGGGTCGAACGGCACGAACCATAGATGCATCTATTAAACTGCTGAGGTGAACGGCCCACTCCCATGAGAGTGTGGTACATAAATCCTATCCAGGCAAATGACCCGATCCCATTAGAATAAGAATTACATAATCCTTCTGAGGCAATCGGCCCGATCCCATTAGAATTAGGAGCTTTGACGGGTCCGTGACCCCACTCATGAATAAATGTGTGAGTTGTAATTTCATTAACAAAAACCTTTCAATGAAACATAAATATCACAGAAACATGTCGTAAGAGGATTAAAAATTTTCAGTGACTAATCATGAACTGGTGAAGTCTCTACAATAGCAAGTCTAGTCTCAAGTAGTAACGTAAAACAGAGGAATTTAATAGGCGAGAGACTGCTCAAATAGTACAGCTATAGCATGATGTGAACCTAAGCCAACCCGGACAATAACATGAATGTAGCTACGTACAGGCTATCATCACCTCGAGCGTACGTAGCCCCCACAACAAGTAGCACCCATCAATATACAACACCTAGGGGTAATTTTCCCCTCACAGAGTTAGACAGGAGACTTACCTCGCTCTGAAATTTCATAACCGGCTCTAAAGCCCTCTAACACCTCAAACCGATGCCCATTGCTTCAAAACTAGTCAAACAATGTGCAAACCAATAAAAATATACTCTAATACTCATAACAAATCAATTTAGACAAATTTCCAACTCCGCTCGAAAAGCCGATAAAGCAACCCTCGGGCCCATCTGGACGTGCTCCAAATCCCAGAATCACCATACTGAGCTATTTTCAGACTCAAAATCCCAAACGGACGTCAATAATATTGAAATGCACTTCAACCCAAATTTATGAAATTCTTCCAAAATGCCATTCTTCCACAATAGGCGCTGAAACGCTTCCGGGTCGACCCCTCGTTACTACTTCTTCGAGGTTAGACTAGATACTTACTGGGTATATGTTATTTATGTACTCACACTACACTTATGCACTAACTGTGCAAGATCTGAGGCAGGTGCACCCGGTAGTTATCCCAGCGCATACCCCTTATACTTCGAGACTTAGTGGTGAGCTGCATTCCGAGTCCGTTCTGCAGCACCTGGAGTCTCTCTTTTGCTTTTATTTTCTATCTATTCCATTTCAAATTTTAGTTTAGTATTTTTTATATTTTACTATTAGCTCATACACTTGTGACACCAGGTCTTGAAAATCTTGCTAGTAGACATATGATGATTTTTAGAGTATCTAGTTCATCACACTTGTCCTTATGATTGTTCGCACTTTATTTTATCAAATCTCTCACCTCTCACTGATTTAATAATTAAAAATCGACTATTTCTAAAATGTTAAAAAGGGATAATTACACGGTTAGTTCACCGTTGGCTTTCCTAGCGGCGATGTTGGGCGCGATCATGGCCTATAGGGAAATTGGGTCATGACAAAAAATCAATGGGAAAATATAATTATTGGGAAAAATAAATTACAAGTGACTTACCTCAAGAATCCCTTCAAAGTCCCTCTCAAAATTGCCTAATCCCGAGCTTGGAATGTTCAAAAATGAAGAAAATCCCGGAACCCTCATTTTTAATACACTGCCCAGCCTTTTCGCTTCTGTGGCTCACTTTCCTGCACCTGCGGATCCGCTTTTTCGGGCACACCTCCGCTTCTGTGGACCAGCCTCACCAGGCCCCTCTTTGCTTCTGCGATACTTCCTCCGTATCTGCAAACTCGTAGGTGCGAAAATTCCCTTCGCACCTGCGCAACTCCCCCAGTTGGCCAAACTCCGCTTCTACGCTCAATGCGCCACATCTGCGACCACACAGGTGCGGAAAATCACCTCGCACCTGGGACCTTTGCCTATTTCTTCCCAGGCCGCTTCTGCGAGCTCGCATCAGTGGTCAAAACTCTACAGGTGCGATCGCACCAGTCCTGGTGCACTTCAGCAGTCCTTCAAATTCCAAATCTTGATTCGTTAACCATCCGAACTCCACCCGAGGCCCCCAGGACATCAAAGAAATATACCAACAAGTCCTAAAATACGATACGAACTTAGTCAAGCCCTCAAATCACATCAAACAATATAAAAAGCACGAATGGAACCCCAATTCAAGCCTATTGAAACTAAGGGATTCCAACTTCTATAAACGACGCCAAAACCTATCAAATCACGTCTGATTGACCTCAAATTTTGCACACAAGCTACAAATAACACCAAGGACCTACTCCAACTCCCGAAACCCTAATCCGATCCCAGTAACCACAAATTTCACTCTCGGTCAAACTTCCAAATTTCTAATATTCGTCATTTCAAGCCTAATTCAACTATAGACCCCCAAATCACAATCCGGACATGCTCCTAAGTCCAATATCACCCAACGGAGCTAACGATACCATCAAAACTCTATTTCGGAGTCTTTACATATAAGTCAACATTCGGTCAACCTTTTCAATTTAAGCTTCCAACCTTGAGACTAAGTGTCTCAACCCATTCTGAAACCTCCCCGAACCCGAGGCCACTATCCCGGCAAGTTACATAGCAGTTATAAAAAATAGAATGAGTAGTAAATGTAGGAACGAGGCTACAATTCTCAAAACAACCGGCCAGGTCATTACAACTTTCGTGTTATCGATGTCCGTTTGGGGTTTCGAGCCTTGGGATATGTTCGCATCTTAATTTATGACTTGCAAGTAAAGTTTGGTGTCATTCCGGGATTTTTAATATAATTCGGACCCGTTCGATGAAGTTTAAAGTTTGAAAGTTCAAAGAAAGGTTTCAATCATCAATTCATAATTTTGATGTTATTTCCCGTGATTTGAGGTTTCGACTAAGTTCATATCATGTTTTAGAATGCGTTGGTATGTGTAACGACCCGACTGATTATTTTGAGTATTACAGCCCTGTTTCCCCAATTACTGCTCAATTTGTGCTTTACAGTTATTGTATGACTTGCCTGGGTTATTGGTTCGGATCCGGTGAGGTTTTGGAATAAATTCGAACACTTAGTTTTTAGGTTTAAAGCTTGAGTTGAAATAGTGACCGGTTGTCGACTTAAGTGTAAACGACCCCGGAATAGAGTTTTGATGATTCCAATAGCTCCGTATGGTAATTTTGGACTTAGGAGCATGTCCGGAAAATTATTTGGAAGCCCATAGCTAAATTAGGCTTGAAATGGCAAAAATAGAAATTTAAGTTTGAACGTTTAACCGGGGAGTTGACTTTTAATATAGGAGTCAGAATCCAGTTTTGAAAATTTTTATAGCTCCGTTATGTCATTTATGACTTGTGTGCAAAATTTGATGTCAATCAGAATTGAATTAATAGGTTTCGGCATTGAATGTAGAAGTTGAAATTCGATAGTTTTTGTTAAGCTTGAATTGGGGTGTGATTTGTGATTTTAGCATTGTTTGATGTGATTTGAGGTTTCGACAAAGTTCGTATGATGTTTTAGGACTTTTTGGTGTATTTGGTTGAGGTCCCGGAGGCCTCGATTGAGTTTCAGATGGTTAATGGATCGAAATTTAGACTTAAACAGCTGCTGGAATTTTCTGATGCCTGTATCTCGTTTCCTTCATCGCGTTCGCGAGGGGATTCTCGCGTTCGCGAAGAGGAAATTTGGACTGGCCCATTTTGTGATTCACGTTCGCGATCGAGGGAACGCGTTCGCAAAGGGTCGAGGGGCAAAGATACGCGTTCGCGATCGAGGACTCGCATTCGTGAAAGGGAAAACCGTCCTGGGGGAAATTGGTCTTCGTGTTCGCGAGACTAGGCTCGCGTTAGAGAAGGAGGAAATCTGGGTAGCACAATTTTGTGCTTCACGAACGCGAGGAAGCTTCCGCGTTCGCGAAGAAGAAACGCCTGGACAGAAACTTTAAGTTCTAAAAATGGGACTTCGTCCCATTTTCTATTTTTGACAAATTGGAGCTCGGGAAGAGGCGATTTATGGTAAATTTTCAAGGAAAACAATGGGGGTAAGTGTTCTTAACTCAATTTTGGTTAAATTACCCGAATCTATGGTTGTTTTTAACATTTAATTGGTGAATTAAGTTGAAGAAAAATTTAGAAAACCCTTTTTGTATAATTTGAAGATTTGAGGGTTGAGTTGATGTCGGAATTGAGTAATTTTGGTATGGTTGGACTCGTGGTTGAATGGGCGTTCATATTTTATAACTTTTGTCGAGTTCCGAGACATAAGCCCCACAGGCGATTTTTGAGTGGAATTTCGAATTTTGTTTGAAAATTAGTATTTTCATATGGAATTAATTCCTATAATTTGTATTGATTTAATCGAAATATTTATGACTAGATTCGAGGCGTTCGGAGGCTGATTCGCTAGGCAAAGGCATTGCAGAGTAAAGAATTACACGGTTTGAGGTAAGTAACACTTCTAAACTTGGTTCTGAGGGTATGAATCCCCGAATATAAATTGTTTGGAGGTGACACACACAATAGGTGACGAGCGTGTGGATGTGCACCATAGAAATTGTAACTTGAATAAATCATGTGAAGTTGTAAAATTAAAGAATCATGTTATTACCCGAATATTCTCCACATGTTAGGAAATTAAGCCGATACTCGCATTAAAGATCGTGATTAGGCTACGTGCCGATATGTTTGGGACCCACAGGATCATGTTGCTGTTGAATTTTATTGTTTTGAAATGTATATTTCATACTCAGTCATGTTCATCCATTGTGAGGATATTTATGGGATTGGGGCTGCCCGCCTGCAGCAGACCATATTGGCTTTATATTATTATTATATGGAATGGGGTTGCCCGCCTGCAGCAGGCCTTATAGGCTTTATCATTATATGGATCGTGGCCGCCAGCCTGCAGCAGGCCATATCGGCTTTATATAACTCTTGGGCTGAAGGAGCCCCTCCGGAGTCCGCACCCCCTACAGTGAGCGTAGATGATTTATGTATACTAGATGGACTTCCCAAAGCATGGACTTGCCTTACTTATTTATATTTGTGATGAATTTTCTATGACATGGATCTTGTCTGAATCATTTACATTTGGGGATAAATTTCCCCAGGACAGGATTGGCCTTATACGGTACTGAGTGACTGACTATCAGTCGATGCATATATATATATATATATATATATATATATATATATATATATATATATATATATATATATATATATATATATACATTTAAGGGATGGAATATCCCTAAGCTGGATTGGCCATAAACAATACCGAGAGACCGAGTTATTAGTGATCGTGAGTACACGAGGCTTTCCACTGAGATGTCATATTCCTCATATCATGCAGTATTGATCTATTTTTTTTCCTGTTTGAGTTTAACTGTTAAACTTGAAAGCATGCCTACATTTCTGTACCATTATTTATATATTGGACTGTACCTGCAGAGCTCGTCACTACTTTCAGCCTAGAGGTTAGTGTTATTACTTATTGAGTTGGATGTACTTATACTACACTCTGCACCTCGTGTGCAGATCCCTGTGCTTTCTGACACGGCGACTACTAGATTTCAGAGTGCTATAAGTTGGAGACTATCAAGGTAGCTGCCTGGCGTCCACTAACATTGACTCTTTTTCTTTCAATTATTGTACTGTTCTATACTTTCAGACAGTGTTTTTATCATTCAGACTTTGTATTCATTTATATGCTCATGTATTCAGAGACACCAGGTTTTGGGAGTGTTTTATATCCATATTTGTGAGGTTTTCTATTGCATTCAAACATAATGTTTTCAAACTTAAAAGATATTGTATTTTATTGAGGTTGTCGGCTTGCCTAGTATTGAGATAGGCGCTATCACGACATGCACATTTTGGGTCATGACAAGTTGGTATCAGAGCCTAGGTTACATAGGTCTCACGAGTCATGAGCAGGTTTAGTAGAGTCTTGCGGATTGGTACGGAGATGTATGTACTTATCTTCAAGAGGCTGCCAAACCCTTAGGAAAAATTTCACTTTCTTGCTCGTACTCCAGAGCAGGTAGTGCAGGGACTTCAGATACCGGGGACACCACTAGTCCAGCTGTTTGCACCTGATCAGGCCCAGGTGATTCCCGTTATGGCCGATGATGGGCAGAGGAGACTTGAGAGATTTGGAAGGTTACGACCTCCATCATTTAGCGGCTGAGTCAGAGGATGCTCAGGGTTTTATGGATAAATGCCAGCGGATGCTTCAGACAACAGGTATTCTGGAGACCAATGGGGTCTCGTTCACTACTTTTCAGTTTTCTGGGGCTGCCTTCAGATGGTGGGAGATTTATGAGAGGAGCAGACCAGTTGGTGCAGCACCACTTTCATGGCATGAGTTTTCCGTATTATTTCTGGAGAAGTTTGTGCCATAGACCCGCAGAGAGGAACTTCGCAGGTAGTTTAAGTATTTACGTCAGAAGGATATGTCCGTGACTCAGTATCAGATGCGGTTTTCAAAGTTGGCCCGTCATGCAGTTTGGTTGGTTCCGACTGAGAGAGAGAGGATCAGGATGTTCATTAATGGCCTCAACCAGCAATTCCATTTTGTTATGACTCTGGGAGATGTAGCAGGTGCTAGATTCGTTGAGGTGGTTGAAAGTGCTCGACGCCTAGAGATGGTCCGTACTCAAGAGCGTGAGGAGAGGGAGGCCAAGAGGTCTCGTGGTCCGGGTAAGTCCAGCAGTGTTCCTTCTGGGGGACAACCCTATCACAGCAAGGGTCGTCCTTATAAGCCCGCTCAGATGGCCCGTTCAGCTCATCGTGGTGCATCAGCTAGCAATGGTCCATACAGTGCTCGACAAAGTCAGTCTTCTCTTGGTGCACTTCCAACTCAGAGTCCATCTCGTGCACCATCAGTTCAGGGTTTATCTGTACTAGGTTCTTAAGGTAGCTATTCTAGTTCTCGAGGTTTGCCTCAGAACTCCCCACTATTTTTCGAGAGGGATTGCCATGAGTGTGGAGAGCTGGGTCATGTGAGGAAATATTGTCCCTGCTTTTTGCGAGGTCCAGTTCAGCAGAGGAGTCAGGCTATGACTTTTGCACTAGTTGCTCTACCACCCACCCAGTCAGCTCGGGGTGAGGCTCAGTCAGCTAGGGGTCACCTAAGAGAGGGAGGCCGATTAGGTGGTGGTCAGGCTCGATTCTATGATTTCCCTGCCATGCCAGATACCGTTGCTTCTGATGTAGTGATCATAGGTATTGTCTCAATGTGCCATAGGGAAGCTTCTATATTATTTGACCCTGGTTCCACATATTCGTACGTTTTATCATATTATGTTCATTATCTGGATTATGCTACGTGAGTCCTTAGTTTCCCCTGTTTGTGGATCCACATCGGTGGGTGATACTATTATTGTGGACCGTGTATATCGGTCGTGTGTGGTAACTATTGGGGGACTGGAGACCAGAGTTGATCTCTTATTGCTTAGTATGGTTGTTTTTATGTAATTTTGGGTATGGACTGGTTGTCTCCATGTCATGCTATTCTGGACTGTCACGCGAAACTGGTGACGTTGGCGATACCAGGATTGCCAAAGGTTGAGTGGAGAGGTTCTCCAGATTATGTTCCCAGCAGAGTAATATCTTACTTGAAGGCTCAACAGATGGTTGAGAAGGGGTATTTGTCATATTTGGTCTTTGTGAGAGATGTTGATGCAGACACTCCTACTATTGACTCTGTACCAGTAATGCGGGATTTTCCGGATGTATTTCCTGCAGACCTGCCAGGTATGCCACCCGATAGGGATATTGATTTTGGTATTGATTTGGTGCCGGGCATTCAGCCCATTTCTTTTCCTCCGTATAGTACGACACCAGCTGAATTGAGAGAATTGAAAGAGAAACTTCAGGAACTTCTTGATAGGGGGTTTATTAGGCCTAGTGTGTCACCTTGGGGTGCACCGGTTCTTTTTGTGAAAAAGAAAGATGGTACTATACGGATTTGCATCGACTACAGGCAGTTGAACAAAGTTACAATCAAGAATAAGTATCCTTTGCCGCGTATTGATGATTTAATTTACCAACTTGAGGGAGTGAGGGTATTCTCTAAAATTGATTTGAGGTCTGGGTATCACCAGTTAAAGATTCGGGATTCGGATATTCTAAAGACGATGTTCAGGACTCGTTATAGTTACTATGAATTTCTCGTGATGTCTTTTGGGCTGGCCAATGCCCCAACAACATTTATGCACTTGATAAATAGTGTATTCCAGCCACATCTTGACTCATTCATCGTAGTATTTATTGATGATATCCTGGTGTACTCACGTAGCCAGGAGGAGCATGCCCGACACTTGAGAATTGTACTACAGAGGCTGAGAGAGGAGAAACTTTATGCCAAATTCTCTAAGTGTGAGTTCTGGCTTATCTCGGTGGAATTCTTGGGACACATAGTGTCCAGTGAAGGAATTAAGGTGGATCCAAAGAAAATAGAGGCAGTTCAGAGTTAGCACTGGTCATCTTCAGCTACTGAGATTTGGAGTTTTCTTGGCTTGGCTGGTTATTATTGTTGCTTTGTGGAGGGTTTTTCATCTATTGCATCGCCCCTGACTAAATTGACCCAGAAGGGTGCTCCATTCAGGTGGTCGGTTGAGTGTGAAGAGAGCTTCCAGAAGCTCAAGACTGCCTTGACCATAGCTCCGGTTCTAGTTTTTCCTTCAGCCTCAGGCTCTTATACAGTGTATTATGATGCTTCTCAAATTGGTATTGGGTGTGTCTTAATGCAGGAGGGTAGAGTAATTTGTTATGCTTAGCGCCAGTTGAAGCCACATGGAAAGAACTACCTTGTCCATGATTTAGAATTGGCAGCCATTGTTCATGCATTAAAAATTTGGAGGCACTATCTTTATGGTGTGTCTTGTGAGGTATTTACAGATCATCAGTCTTCATCACTTATTCAAACAGAAGGATCTAAATTTGAGGCAGTGAAGAAGGTTGGAGCTGCTAAAGGACTATGATATCACTATTCTGCATCATCTCGGGATGGCCAATATGGTGGCCGATGCCTTGAGTAGGAAGGCTCTAAGTATGGGTAACCTTGCATTCATTCATGTTGGTGAAAGGCCTTTTGCAGTTGATGTTCAGACCTTGGCTAATCAGTTCGTGAGGTTAGATGTTTCAGAGCCCAGTCAGGTTCTAGCTTGTGTGGTTTCTCGGTCTTCCTTATGTGACCGCATCAGAGAGAGCCAGTATGATGATCCCCATTTGCTTGTCCTTAAGGACCCGGTTCAGCACGGTGATGGCAGAGATGTTACTATTGGAGATGATGGGGTATTGGGGATGTATGGTCGTATTTGTGTAAGTGTGGATGGGCTGCGTGAATTGATTCTTGAGGAAGCCCATAGTTTATGGTATTCCATTCATCCGGGTGCCGCTATGATCTACCAAGACTTGAGGCAACACTATTGGTGGAGAAAAATGAAGAAATATATAGTTAGGTTTGTAGCTCGGTATTTAAATTGTCAACAGGTGAAATACGAGCATCAGAGACCGGGCGGATTGCTTCTGAAACTTGAAATTCTAGAGTGGAAGTGGGAGCGTATTACCATAGACTTCATAGTTGGACTCCCACATAATTTGAGAAGGTTTGATGCTATTTGGGTAATTGTGGATCGGTTGACTAGGTTCATGCATTTTATTCCAGTTGGCACTACTTATTCTTCGGAGCGATTGGCTGAGATTTATATCTACGAAATTGTTCTCCTACATGGTGTGCCAGTGTCTATCATTTCAAATCGGGACATGCAGTTTACATCACAGTTCTGGAGAGCAGTGCAGCGAGGAAATAGGTACACAGGTTCAGTTGAGTAAAACATTTCACCCTCAGACGGACGGACAATCTGAGTGCACTATTCAGATATTGGAAGATATGTTAGACACTTGTGTTATAGATTTTGGGGGTTCTTGGGATCAGTTTCTACCACTTGCAGAGTTTTCTTACAATAACAGCTACCAATCGAGCATTCAGATGGCTCCGTATGAGGCTTTATATGGGAGACAGTGTCGGTCTCTAGTGGTTTGGTTTGAGCTGGGCTAGGCTATTGGGTACTGATTTAGTTTAGGATGCTTTGGAAAAGGTTAAATTGATTCAGGAACAACTTCGCACGGTGCGGTCCAGACAGAAGAGTTATGCCGACCGGAAGGTTCGCGATGTTGCTTAAATGGTAGTAGAGAAGGTACTACTCCGAGTTTCACTTATGAAGGGTGTTATGAGATTTGGGAAGAAGGGCAAGTTGAATCGTAGGTATATTGGACCTTTTGAAATACTAAAAAGATTGGAAAGGTGGCTTATGAGCTTGCATTGCCGCCTAATCTATCGAGTGTTCATCCAGTGTTTCATGTATCTATGCTCCGGAAGTATGTCGAGGATCTGTCTCATGTTTTGGATTTCAGCACAGTGCAATTGGATGGTAATTTGACTTATGATGTGGAGCCGGTAGCCATTTTAGACCTGCAGGTTCGAAAGTTGAGATCAAAGAACATAGCTTCAGTGAAAGTACAATGGAGAGGCCATCCAGTTTGAGAAGCTACTTGGGAGACTGAGCGGGAGATGCAGATCAAATATCCACACCTATTTGAGGCTCCAAGTATGATTCTAAACTCGTTCGAGGACGAACGTTTGTTTAAGAGGGGGAGAATGTAATGACCCAGCCGGTCGTTTTGAGTATTACAGCCATGTTCCTCCATTTACTACTCAATTTGTGCTTTATAGTTGTTACATGACTTGTCGGGGTAATTGATTCGGGTCCGGTAAGGTTTTGGAATGAATTGGAACACTTAGTTCCAAAGTTTAAAGTTTAAGTTAAAATAGTGATCGGATATCGACTTTTATGTAAACGATCCCGGAATAGAGTTTTGATGATTCCAATAGCTCCGTTTGGTGATTTTGGACTTAGGAGCATGTCCGAAAAATTATTTTGAAGCCCGTAGCTAAATTAGGCTTGAAATGTCAAAAATAGAAATTTAAATTTGGAAGTTTGACCGGAAAGTTGACTTTTTGATATCCGAGTCGGAATCCAGTTCTAAAAATTTTTATAGCTCCGTTATGTCATTTAAGACGTGTGTGCAAAATTTGAGGTCAATCGGAATAGAATTGATAGGTTTCGGCATCGAATGTGGAAGGTGGAATTCGTTAGTTTTCGTTAAGCTTTAATTGGAGTGTGATTTGTGATTTAAGAGTTGTTTGATGTGATTTGAGGTTTTGACTAAGTTTGTATGATGTTTTAGGACTTGTTGTTGTATTTGGTTGAGGTCCCCCGGCCTCGGTTGAGTTTTGGATGGTTAACGGATCGGAATTTGGACTTAAATAGTTGCTGGAATTTTCTGATGCATGTATCTGGTTTCCTTCATCGCGGTCACGAGGGGAGTCTCGCATTCGTGAAGAGGAAATTTGGGCTGGCCCATTTTATGCTTCCATTCGCGACCGAGGGCACGCGTTCATGAAGGGTCGAGGGGCAAAGCTACGAACGATCGAGGCCTCGCGTTCGCGAAAGGGAAAGCCGACCTGGGGGAAATTAGTCTTCCCGTTCGCGAGACCAGGCTCGCGTTAGCAAAGTAGGAAATCCGGGCAGCACAATTTTATGCTTCGCAAATGCGAGGAAGCTTCCACGTTCGCGAAGAAGAAACGCATGGACAGAAACTTTAAGTTCTGAAAATGAGACTTTGTCCCATTTTCTATTTTTGACAAATTGGAGCTCGGGAAGAGGCGATTTACGGGAGATATTCAAGGAAAACAATGGGGTAAGTGTTCTTAACTCAATTTTGGTCAAGTTACCGGAATCTATGGTTGTTTATAACATTTAATTGGTGAATTAACTTGGAAAATTTAGAAAACCCTCTTGGTGTAATTTGAAGATTTGAGGGTCGAGTTGATGTCGGAATTCAGTAATTTTGGTATGGTTAGACTCGTGGTTGAATTAGCGTTCATATGTTGTTTTGTCCGGTTCCGAGACGTGGGTCCCATAGACAATTTTTGAGTGGAATTTCAGATTTTTTTGGAAAATTAGTATTTTCATATGGAATTAATTCCTATAATTTGGATTGATTGAATCGAATTATTTATGACTAGATTCAAGGCGTTCGGAGGCCGATCCGCGAGGCAAAGGCATTGCAGAGTATAGAATTACACGGTTAGAGGTAAATAACACTTCTAAACTTGGTTCTGAGGGTATGAATCCCCGAATTTGGTGTTATATAAATTGTTTGGAGGTGACGCACACAATAGGTGACGAGCGTGTGGACGTGCACCATAGAAATTGTGACTTGAATAAATCCTTTGAAGTTGTAAAATTAAAGAATCATGTTATTACCCGAATATTCTCCACGTGTTAGGAAATTGAGCTGAGACTCGTATTAAAGATCATGATTAGGCTACGTGCCGATATTTTTGGGATCCATTGGATCGTGTTGCTGTTGAATTTAATTGTTTTAAAATGTATATTTCATACTCAGTCATGTTCATCCATTGTGAGGATATTTATGGGATCGGGGCTGCCCGCCTACAGCAGGCCATATTGGCTTTATATTATTATTATATGTAACGGGGCTACCTGTTGCGACCAAACACACTCACACAAGTATACGTGGTCGTCAAGTAATAGAGTAGTGAGTATAGTATCGTTCCCACGAAGACTTATGATTAACTTTTGACTGATTCAAACTCAAACAACTTATCGATTCAAGAGATTTCTCACAAAATATATAAGTGACTAATTTACTACCTAAAACTATCGATCAATGAAATAACTAAAATTCAACCACAACATTTAAGCAATTTCGGATAACAATCAATAGGAGATGATATTCAAGGGTCACAGATTAGCTAACAATCATGTTGCGTTCTTGGCTTAAGATGACTAATTGATTTATCTGGATTGTTGATTGACAGGGTTGATATTACTCATAAGAATCTGTTGAGTTCTTACTCACCTATTCAAGCTAACTTAATGCCTATATGTCTATGGAATTAAGATTAACAAGAATGTATTTACACTTCATGTATTTCAACCAAGCAAGGCAATTATGTATATTTCTATCCTAATTACGAATCCGTTGCCTGATGCCCAGGTTCAACAACCTGCTCTATTTAATTCTATATGCAATCTAGAATTTCCACTTTCGAGTTCAACTCTAGATTCGTAGATAGTATTTCATTGTTAGCTACTCAGTAAAATAATTAAAAAATAGAATTAAATAAACGACCCAACATGATAAAATCAAATTCGTCAATTTAAACTTCAAACATCAACATTCATGTATCACCCGTGACCCTAGAACAATAGGGTTCTTAGCCACTCATGTTCATACAATCATCAAAAATAATATTTTCAAACATAAAATCAATGAATACTATAAGAATGATGGAAGAATTTATCAACTCCGTGCTCTCGAGTGTTTCGTACTTTTGTTCTCTCCTCAAAGTGGCGTCCCCTTCTTCAAAATAGGTTTAGGTTAGCTTTTATATGAGTTGGGGCGTCTTGGGGTCGAAATAACCGAGTCCTAGTCGAAATTGGACATGCTTGCATTTTGAGCGTCCAGGGGAGTGTGGGGTGTCTGTGGCCCTCAAATTTTCACTTTCGCCTTTTCTTCTCATTTTCGCTCCGATTCGCGCACTTTCATCCCAAATTGCATCTGAATGATTCCTACACATAGAGATACCACAAATTAGCACAAATCATTTTATTATACATCTCAAATCTTCGAGACATGAACAAAATGTGAGGCAATATATATTCAAAATATGCATATATTAAGCCAAACATCAACACCCCACACTTAGACTCTTTCTCGTCCTCGAGCAATGGAACTATATTAATACCCCAAAACGTACCGATCACTATGAAAGAGCACTTCACAATTAATTCAATCAAACACCCTACCTTTGGACTATGATCGATATCGGCAATTAAGCCTGAACACACAAATTTCACATTCTTCCCGTTTTTAAACTAGCCCAAGTATACTCAATGTTATTCAACCAACTCAAGCAACCTATCAACAACCACCTTACCTCAAGAGATGACTCGTTACCACTAAGCATCCTCAACTCACACTCTCACCCAACAAAAGAAGTGTACAACATCACCAATCCATCATGAGATCAAGTGCCCTCACCACAAACAAAAGAGTGAATATAAAAGTAGTCCATACATTCAAATATGTCATTCAATCATAAATTAAGGACATCACACAATTGAACAAAATTCACTCACTCTCACAAAGAATTCATGTTCATCCCGTGGTCGTACCATAAGCTTTCCCGTACTGTACATCTCTACTAATCTAAGCTAGCCAAATCTAGGATCAATTAGGACTTTAAGGTGGTAATGTAGGCTAAAGGACGGGTAGGATACATTTAGGAATAGTGACTAATCCTCCTAAACACTTTAATACGCTACACTCACAAATCTAGTGCATTTTCTTTTCAACCCATTCACTTGTCATCCACCATATATAACATAGCCCTCTTTCCAATTAAGCACCTCTATGGTTTCACTAGCACGAGTTAGAAGGATTAGGAGGTGTGTGTCTTTCTACATTATTTGAACTCTTATTTGCTTTTTCTTGATTTTTCTTTCTCCACACACTCCATACATTGAAGTTCATAGGCTAGTGCCCTTCCTTCACAATTTTAGTACACCTTAAAGGCCCTCCCATGATTCCACTTGAAATCCACTCCCCAATCTCTCACCTTTCTTCTTTTAGCGACTAATTGTCTTAGGAGGTTAAGGTTCAATAATCTCGAATTAAGAACAAAATAGGAGTACGGCTTGTAATGTGGGTACCAAAGAAACAGTCTATAGGCTCAAAGGGGCTAGCAACGGGAAATTTTTTCTTTTCTTTGAGTGAAAAGCACCTTTATGGTCAAACAAGAAACGCCTACATCATCTCCTAGGCTAGCACAACTTAATGATTTTGTGTTGATTAACACACAGGGCAAGTTCTAGAGTACACAAGATAGCATAAAATATCAAAAACTCCTTACACACACATGGCACTTGACTCTTAAGTCAAGCAAGCATAGCAAGTTGAGAATTGTTAAGCACTAATGCACTAGGTGGCATACAAGTCAACCAAATGAGAAAAAGGCGTCAAAGAGTAGGCTACTTACTTTACTTTGGCATTACAATTTAAATCAAATATTCAAGAAGACAGAGTGCACGCCATATGTTAACTTGCCAACACTAAACATGTCAACATGTAACTCAGAGGACCTCAGTTTTCTCCCTTATCCTACTCCTAAAAAAAATTTAAAAAAACAAAATAAAACAAAACATCCAGTTCGAGCTACACCCTTGGAAAAGAACCGGCGTCCAAGGAAAAACCAAGGGATACTTCCTAACTATCTTAAAAAAACAAAAGAAAATCTTTTTGGTAGTTTTAATCGGACTGTAATCCCTAAAGAAAATTGTCCAACAGTTCCATCGTTGAAAAAAGTCCGAGCTTTTTCTGATATATATATTTTTTTTAAATAAGACTATGTTAGTTCTAAACTAAGCTAACAAGTAAAAAAAAAACAAAACAATAACACTAAAAAAAAAAATTTACAATCACAAGTCAAGAAGTATTCCCCCACCCCACACTTAAGCAATGCATAGTCCCCGATGCATAACAAATTCAAAACAGAGTAAGGTGGAAAGAAAGAATTCCTTGCTAGTCGGAGTCTGCCTCCTTAGGATGCCCGCCAGCTACGGCTCTGGGCTTATCATCATCTCCTAAGGGTACCAAAGCCATGGGCACCGTAAATTCATTATCATCCGCATCATCATCATCAGATCCATTGTAAGTGTTTTCATCCTCAGACGGATGAATGGGACTACCCGGTGCTATGCCTAACATCTCCTTGGACGAACTAGAGAGATCATTTCGCAATTGCATGTGCTCCTCATCAGACACCCCTAGCCTGCTTATTATAACATTGAGGGAACTATAAAGATACTTGTTGAAATTTTCGTCCCTCTTATTCCTTGCAGCCTGAGTAAGATTTGATGTGGACTCTAGCAAGGATGTGATTTCTAACAATGCCTTGGGTGCCTCCACTACCTCATCATAGCCAGGGTACTCCGGTACCCCACGGGATAGCATGTACTAGGTTAGGATGTTTCCAAAGAAGAACCTTTTGATCCTCCCTCCAAGCATGAGCTCACCCACATTTAGGCGTCGTCCGGTCATCAAAAAGTAGATCACACACACTCGAGCTTGAGTGCATTCGCTGTTATGCTCAACGGGCATTAATCTAGCCTGCACAAAGTTTTGCCATACCTTAGCTGTCTTGTTGAAGTCGAACCGGAGCATCTCAAGGTGGGCATTTCCCTTAGTCTGGGTCCACCTCGCATTAGAATCAACGCCACAAAGTGTGTGATGTATTTCCTGGTAGCGTGGACTTTTGACGAACCTATGCAGCCTCTGTGGATTAGGCTTATCAACTCCCAAGAAGTCACACAAGGATTGCCTATTCATTGGTATATCCTTTCCTCTGACCCATGATTGGAACAAGCCCTCATTCCAGTTGGTATATACCTCTCGTACCATGCTCAGATTTGCAGGGCCCGGACATTTTATGAGTTTATCCATCTTCATTTCTATCAACCGGGCAAGTACATCCGGTTAGTTCCTTTCTAGAGCCTTTACATTAATCCCCATTTCGGAGACATATCTCCCATATGGAACAAAATTATCACGCCATTTGATGGCGTCATCTCGAACTAGTTCCACCAGAGGCCGTGGTGGCCTCGTTGACCCGCTAGCAGCTTGCTTTCCATTAGCTTGCCGGGAAAAACCCTCACCTTGCTTGCATTTTTTTGGAGGGGGAGCAGTAGTAGAGGACTTCCCTACCCCTTTTCCTTTGGCGGCACTATCACGACCCATAGCAACCTACACACGATAAACAAAAAGATGAGAATGAATCAAAAAAAATTTCCTAATGTCATCGTGAGAGGAAAAGATGACCCCACACTTAAAACCGAAGGCTATGTATAATCGAATTACAACATTGGTTCAACATGCACTAATGTGGCATCACAAGGCTATAGGCACTCAAGACTTCCCCATGCCATACAATTCAAGTAGTCTAACATGGCTATAACTTAACCGCGATGTAAGCAAGCAAAGCTAAATTCACATGACTACACTAATATAGTACACTAACTACTACTTACAAGAGTGTACAACAAGATACAATACTCTCAAACAACCCACACTTCGTCCAACATCATATACAACAACACTCGGCTCCTCAGAATTCACCGGTGTTCAATTTACTCTCTTAGGCATTTTAGCAAACACCTTGTGGGCATCAATTTTTGCTTCTCTTATTTCAACAATTGGTGGAGCAAGGTGGCCCTCCCAAATTTACATGAAGTAGAGGGAATTATAGTTTACTACTTCAGCCACAACTTCTACAACCAATTTGTTTGAAACCAAATTCGTGCATATTAAGAACACCATAACACAAGATATGTCAAAGAGACCTATGAGATTTGTGGGTTGTTTGAGAAAGAGGACTAGAATTACACTAAGAAATTTCAACATACAAGAAAAGAGAGAACAAGAAGAACATACCTTTGAGGCTTGATATGAAACTGAGCAAGAAGAGTTAAAGAATTTGAGAGGGAATGAAAGGGAGCAGCGGACAGAGAGAGACGGAGGTGAGAGTGAGAGTGGTTTTGGGTAATTGTTGTTTTAAATTAATTTAGGTGGGGGAAGGGTTTGGGTAATTGGGTATGGCTAAGGTTGTGTGTGTATGTGGGTAATTGTGTTGGGTTATATGTGTTGGGTCAACTAAAAATAAATAAAGAAACTAAAAAAAAATAATAAATAAAACCTTACCTGACCCCCCAACCCAGTGCCCAACGCTAGGGCTGGCGTTGGGGATTTTGATGACATTGGAAAGTGCGCCCCAGGCAGCGTGGGGCACTGGCCTGGGTGCTCGTTTGCATTTTTTTTTTCGATATAAATTCCCTCCTACACGAGCACTCAATATATACATTATACACACCCCACACCATTTCTACCTATGATTTTTACAAGTACAAAGAAAACAAAAACTAATCTACTCTGCCTAAAAGAAAACAAAAAACTAAGCTACGAAAGCAATAAAAATTGGGTTGCCTCCCAACTAGTGCATGATTTAACGTCGCGGCACGACTCTACACGTTTTCAAGCATCGGCCAAGTCCACTGAGGTCTTTTGACGTTCAATGTCACCACCCCAATAATGTTTCACTCGCTATACATTTACCAAGAAGGTACCACTTGAGTTCGTATCACGCAATTCCACCGCCTCATGATGCCTCACACTTACCAAAATGAAAGGACCTGCCCATCGAGACTTAAGCTTTTCAGGGAAGAGCTTCAACCTCGAATTAAACAAAAAAACTTCTTGACCTGGCTCAAACTCGCGATGTTTAATGTGCTTGTCATGCCACCTCTTGGTCTTTTCTTTGTACAATTTGGCATTATCGTACGCGTGCAATTGAAATTCATCAAGCTCATTGAGTTATAGCAACCTCTTCTCGCCGGCTAAGTCCATATCCATGTTCAGCTTTTTAATCGCCCAATAGGCTTTGTGTTCAAGCTCGACGGGAAAGTGGCATGCCTTCCCATAAACTAACTTATATGCAGAAGTACCTATGGGGGTCTTGTATGTAGTTCAATATGCCCATAATACGTCATCCAGCTTTCCGGCCCAGTCCTTTCTATTTCCACTTACTTTTTTCTCTAGAATCTGCTTCACCTCTCTGTTTGACACTTCCTCTTGACCACTCATTTGGGGGTGATGCGGTGGCAACCTTGTGCTTAACTCCATACTTTTCTAGACCATTATTCAATAATTTGTTACAGAAGTGAGTTCCTCTGTCACTTATCAGCACCCTTGGAGTCCCAAAGCGTGTGAAGATGTGCTTCTTTACAAAGTTTACCACTACTTTTGCGTCATTAGTAGGAAGAGCAATGGCCTCCACCCACTTAGACACATAGTCGACCGCCACCAAGATGTACCTGTGACCATTAGAGTATGGGAACGGTCCCATGAAATCAATCCCCCAAACATCAAAGAACTCTACTGCCAGAATATTTTGCAAGGGCATCTCGTGCTTCTTCGTGATTGTTCCGGTTCATTGGCACATGTCATACTTTTTAACAAAGGCGTGTGCATCCTTAAACAATTTTTGCCAATAAAAACCCGATTGCAGCACTTTTTGGACAGTTCTGTCCCCACCATGGTGACCTCCATATGGAGAAGCATGGCAATCATGCAATACTGCATTCATCTCCTCCTCAGGGACACACCTTCGTACCAACTGATCTGCGCACTGCTTATATAAGAATGGCTTATCCCACATATCAAGCCTCACATCATGTAGAAACCTTCTTCTTTTATCAAGTGTCAATTCTGGTAGCGTCACCCCACTTGCAATAAAATTCACATAATTTGCATACCACGGGGCTTCGCTCGAGGTGATTGCTAATAACATCTCATCAGGAAATATTTCTTTGATCAACCCCCCTTCAGCTACATGGTTCCGATTTTCTAATCTGGACAAGTTATCAACCATTTGCTTCTCTGTTCCTTTTCGATCTTGGATCTCCAAGTCAAATTCTTACAAGAGGAGGACCTAACGAATCAACCTCGGCTTGGCATCTTTCTTTTCAAACAAGTATCTGATAGTTGAATGATCTGTATAGACGATAACTTTGGTTCCCACTAGATAGGATCTGAACTTGTCAAACTCCCACACCACTGCAAGCAACTCTTTTTCAGTAACAGTGTAATTCATCTGGGCTGGATTTAGAGTTTTGCTCGCGTAATAAATGGAGTGAAAGATTTTTTCCCTCATTTGCCCCAAAACAGCTCTGATTGCTATGTCACTCACATCACACATCAACTCAAATGGTTGCGCCCAATCCGTGGCAATGATAATTGGTGCAGTCACCAACCTTCCCTTCAGTTCCTCAAATGCTTTCAAGCAGGCATCATCAAACGTGATAGGGAATCTTTCTCAAGAAGCCTGCACAAAGGAGAAGAAATGTTTGAAATTTTTTTAATGAAATGAGGATAAAAACCTGCATGGCCCAAGAAACTGCGAATGCCTTTGACGGATGTCAGTGGGGGCAATTTTTCAATCGCTTCCACCTTTGCTTTGTCCATCTCCAAGCCATTTTTGGACACCTTGTTCCCCAAGACTATACCTCCACGTACCATGAAATGGCACTTTTCCCAGTTTAGTACCAAGGTTGTCTCTTCACACCTAGCAAGCACTTTATCAAGGTTCATTAAACAATTATCAAAAGAGCACCCAAACACAGAAAAATCATCCATGAACACTTTTACAAATCTTTCAACCATGTCAGTAAAAATAGCCATCATACACCTTTGAAAAGTTGCAGGTGCATTACAGAGACGAAAAGGCATTCTCTTAAATGCATACGTGCCATAGGGATACGTTAATGTAGTTTTCTCTTGGTCTTTTGGGGCTATAGCAATCTGATTATACCCTGAATAACCATATAGGAAATAGTAGTATTCCTGGCCAGCTAATCTATCAAGTATTTGGTCAATAAAGGGGAGGGGGAAGTGGTCCTTTCGGGTGGCATTGTTCAATTTTCTATAATCTATGCAAATTCTCCACCCAGTGACAGTTCTTGTGGGAATCAAGTCATTATTTTCATTAACCACTACAGTCATCCCCCCTTTCTTAGGCACACATTGGACGGGGCTTACCCATTTGCTCTCAAATATTGGAAATACAATACCTGCATCAAGCCACTTAATCAATTCTTTTCTTACCACCTCTTTCATGATTGGATTTAGGCGGCGTTGTTGCTCTACACTTGGCTTGTGTCCGTCCTTCGTGAGAATTTTATGCATGCAGAAAGCTGGACTAATGCCTATAATATCAGACATCGTCCACCCAATTGCTCGTTTGTGTTCGCGTAGCACTCTCAATAGCTTTTCTTCCTTCAATTTAGACAAGTCAGAAAAAACAATGATAGGTAAAGTGTCAGAACCACCCAAATAAGCATATTGAAGGTGAGGGACAGTGGTTTAAGCTCCAATTTTGGAGCTTCTTCAATCAACGGTTTTGGGGGAGGCCTAGTTGGCCTATTTAAGGGTTCAAAGGCGTTTAATCCCTGCATGTACGCACAGGATGCATCTAGGATATGCATCATCTCCTCAACCTCATCATCCATATCCAATCTATCGAACAACATGAGTGCTTTCTCTAGAGAATCGTCTAGTTATACACTCATTTCAAGAAGTTGCTCATTCACCTCCACAACAGATATCATAGATAGTTCCTCATAATGGCGGGCAGTTGGATCGCCTTGTAGACAATAAAGACTGCTTCCTTGTTTTCCACCCTCATAATCATTTTCCCTCTCTCACTTTAATAATCGCATCACCTGTAGACAAGAGATATCGTCCTAATATGATTGGAACTTGTTCATCAGCCTCATAATCTAGGATAATGAAGTCAACTGGGAAGATAAATTTCCCAATTTGCAGCAACATATCTTCAATGACTCTTTCAGGGTAGACATGGACCTATCAGCTAGTTGTAACATTACAGTGGTTGGTCTTGGAGCTCCCAGACCCAATTGCTTGAACAAGGACAAGGGCGTCAGATTTATGCTAGCCCCCAAATCACAAAGAGCAATTATTACCAATTTGCACAGGGATAGTGAAGCTGCCAGGATCCTTACGCTTTTGAGGAAGCTTGTTTTGGACCCTTAAAGTGCACTCCTCAGTAAGTGCGACCGTCTCGAATCATTCAATCTCCTCTTGTGAGCCACTATATCTTTTATGTATTAAGCATACTTTAGAATTTCACGAAGTACATCTACCAATGAAATATTCAATGGAACCTGGCTCAACATAGAGAGAAATTTCTTGAACATGCGATCATCATTCTTCTTCTGCAATCTTTGGGGGAAAGGTGGTGGTGGCCTTGCAGCCTCCGCTGGCTCTAAACTTTCATCATCTTTCTTTGACTCATGTGTTGCTTTAGGAATCAACTCCCCCTCAGGTACAGGCTTATCCTTTCTCTTCTTTTGCACTTCTTCTAATTCCCCCCCTGTTTCTGAGTGTAACTGCATTAACTTGAGTGTTCTTCTCTGTATCACTAGAAAGAGCACCTGCAGGCCTAGTATTTTGATTTGATGCTAACTACCCCATTTGCCTATCAAGATTTCTGAAATCGGTCCTGAGTTGTTGATTGTCAAGCAACAACTTCTTCAACAAGTCATTCGTACTCTCTTCTATTTGCTGGGGTGGCTTCTGAGATTGATTGAAATTTCCCTGGGGCCTATAATGATTCTGAGTCGGCTGATTTCCACCCCAGGAGAAGTTAGGATGATTCTTCCAATTTGGATTGTAAGTGTTCCCATATTGTGCATGTTAATTCAACGGGCCTCTGCTCTGTTACCCCATATAGTAGATAGATTCCGGATTCGTGGGGCACATGTCGGTCGTGTGACTGTCACCACATGATTCGCAGCAAGTAGATATCTGTTGTACATGTTGCATCTGTTGTGTTTGGTGCATTGTCATTCTATTTATCTGATTTGCCAATTTTGCTATATCTGCTCTCAAGGCTAAGAAGTCATCAAGCTCAATCATACCGACTGCTTTCTGTTTAATTGCTCTTCGTGATTCCCCATCTCCTTGCCAATTATGATCATTAGCAATGAAGTTTTTTAGCAGGAGCTAGATTTCACTATACGGCCTCGCCATGCAACTACCCCCACAAGCTGAGCCAAGATTCATCTTTGATGTCTCGTCTAGCCCATCAACAAAAGTATGACCCAACACCTCATCAGTCTGACAATGATGCGGGCAGTCTTTTAGTAGCTTCTTGTATCTTTTTCAATCTTGATGAAGTGTCTCGCCATCCCGTTGTTGGAACCCAAGAATCTGGCTCCTCAGCGACTTTATCTTCTTAGTGGGGGAACACCTTAATTAAGAATTTCCTTGCTAGATCATCCCAAGTATGAATTGAGTTTGCGGGCTCCTTTTGCAACCATTCCTTAGCTTCCCCCTGCAGTGAAAAGGGAAACAGTGTCAGCCTGATATAGTCCTCGGAAACGTTCGGAAAATTGTAAGTGTCTGTAATTTCCAGGAAATTCTGAATGTATCTCTGCGGGTCTTCATGAGATAGACCCACATATTGCCCTGTGGACTGAATCAGTTGTACCATGTACTGTTTGAGTTCAAAATGCCCCGTGATGTCATGCTTTACAATAGCATGAGTGATATTAGCAAGTTTGGGCCTTGCGGCTTCTATCACCGGACGCTCTTCATTACCTTCCATCTCTATTGGCTGTGGTTGAACTACGATGTCCAACTCTCTTTCTATTCTAGTTCTAGCTTCGACTTCCCTCCTCACTTTGTGAAGTGTTTGTTCAATTTAAGGATCAAGATGAAGGAGGTTATTTGCGCTTATACTCCTCCGCATTCAAGAGAAGAGCCTGCGTTAACACAAACAAGGCAAACTGAAAATTAAAACTTGAACAAATAACTAATAAAAGCTTAACTCAGTCAAGTAGCAAATTTCTAAGTCCCCGGCAACGGCGCCAAAAACTTGTTGCGACCAAACACACTCACGCAAGTATACATGGTCGTCAAGTAATAGAGTAGTGAGTAGAGTATCGTTCCCATGACCACGAAGACTTATGATTAACTTTTGACTGATTCAAACTCAAACAACTTATCGCTTCAATAGATTTCTCACAAAATAAATAAGTGACTAATTTACTACCTAAAACTATCAAGCAATGAAATAACTAAAATTCAACCACAACACTTAAGCAATTTCGGATAACAATCAATATGAAATGATATTCCAGGGTCACAGGTTAGCTAACAATCATGTTGCGTTCTTGGCTTAAGATGACTAATTGATTTATCTGGATTGTTGATTGACATGGTTGATATTACTCATAAGAATCTGTTGAGTTCTTACTCGCCTATTCAAGCTAACTTAATGCCTATATGTGTATGGAATTAAGATTAACAAGAATGCATTTGCACTTCCTGTACTTCAACCAAGCAAGGTAATTAGGTATATTTCTATCCTAATTGCGAATCTGTTGCCCGATGCCCGGGTTCAAGAACCTGCTCTATTTAATTCTATATGCAATCTAGAATTCCCACTTTCGGGTTCAACTCTAGATTCATAGATAGTATTTCACTGTTAGCTACTCAGCAAAATAATTTAAAACATAATTAAATAAACAACCCAATATGATAAAATAAAATTTGTCAATTTAAACTTCAAACGTCAACATTCATGTATCACCCATGACCCTAGAACAATAGGGTTCTTAGCTACTCTTGTTCATACAATCATCAAAAATAATATTTTCAAACATAAAATCAATGAATACTAGAAGAATGATGGAAGAATTGATCAACTTCGTGCCCCAGAGTGTTTTGTACTTTTGTTCTCTTCTCAAAGTCACGTCCCCCTCTTCAAAATAGGTTTAGGTTGACTTTTATATGAGTTGGGGACGTCTTGGGATCGAAATAACTGAGTCCTAGTCGAAATAGGACATGCTTGCATTTTGAGCATCTAGGGCAGCGTGGCGTGCTGGCCCTGGCGTTCAGCTGCCCAGCAATTCTGTAAAGTGGGCCACAGGCAGCGTGGCCACGCTGCCCTGGCGTTCAGCTGCCCAGCAATTCTGTAAAGTGCGCCACAGGCAGCGCCCCACGCTACCTGTGGCCCTCAAATTTTTACTTTCGCCTTTTCTTCCGATTTTTGCTCCGATTCGCGCACTTTCTTCTCAAATTGCATCTGAATGATTCCTACACATAGAGATACCACAAATTAGCACAAATCATTATATTATACATCTCAAATCTTCGAGACATGAACAAAATGAGAGGTAATATATATCAAAATATGCATACATTAAGCAAATATCACTGCCCGCCTGCAGCAGACCTTATAGGCTTTATCATTATATGGATCGGGGCTGCCCGCCTGCAGCAGGCCATATCAGCTTTATATCACGCTTGGGTTGAAGGAGCCCTTCCAGAGTATGCACCCCCCACTGTGAGCGTAGATGATTTATATATACGGGATGGACATCCCAGGGCATGGACTTGCCTTACTTATTTATATTTATGATGATTTTTTTTGGACATGGACCTTGTCCGAATCATTTACATTTGGGGATAAATTACCCCAGGGCTAGATCGACCTTATACGGTACTGAGTGATTGACTATCAGTCGATGCATATATATATTTACGGGATGGAATATCCCTAGGCTGGATTGGCCATAAATAGTATTGAGAAACTGAGTGATTAGTGATCGTGAGTACACGAGGTTTTCCATTGAGATGCCATATTCCTCATATCATGCAGTATGGATCTATTTTTTTTTCTTGTACGAGTTTAACTATTAAACTTGAAAGCATGCCTACATTTCTATACCATTATTTATATAGTGGACTGTACCTGCGGAGCTCGTCACTACTTTCAGCCTAGAGGTTAGTCTTATTACTTATTGAGTTGGTTGTACTCATATTACACTCTCCATCTCGTGTGCAGATCCATGTGCTTTCAGACACGGGGATTGCTAGATTTCAGAGTGCTATAATTTGGAGACTATCAAGGTAAGTACCTGGCGTCCGCTGACCTTGACTCTCTTTCTTTCAATTATTGTACTATTCTATACTTTTGGATAGTGTTTTTATCAGTTAGACTTTGTATTCATTTAGATTCTCATGTACTCAATGACACCGGGGTTTGGGAGTGTTTTATATTGATAGTTTTCACAGGCCTTGCTCAGGTGGTTTCGGCTCAGGCCGCACCTACCACTTCTCAGGCCGGGGGAGGTACTCATACTCCTGTTGCCTGTACTCCAGAGCAGGTACTACAGGGACTTCAGATACCGGAGGCACCAACAGTCCAGCCGGTTGCAGTTGCTCAGGCCCAGGTGATCCCTGTTATGGACGATGATGAGCAGAGGAGACTTGAGAGATTTGGGAGGCTACGACCTCCATCATTTAGCGGTGTTGAGTCAGAGGATGCTCAAGGTTTTATGGATAAATTCCAGCGAATTCTTCGGACAAATGAGGTCTCGTTCACTACTTTTCAGTTTTCTAGGGCTGTCTTCAGATGGTGGGAGACTTATGAGAGGAGCAGACCAGTTGGTGTAGCACCACTTTCATGGCATGAGTTCTCCTTTTTATTTCTTGATAAGTTTGTGCCACAGACCCGCAGAGAGGAACTACGCAGGAAGTTCGAGTATTTACGCCAGGAGAACATATCCGTGACTCAGTATGAGATGCGGTTTTCAGAGTTGGCCTATCACGCAGTTTGGTTTGTTCCAACTGAGAGAGAGAGGATCAGGAGGTTCATTAATAGCCTCAACCAGTAGTTCCATTTTGTTATGACTCTGGGAGATGTAGTAGGTGCTATATTCGATGAGGTGGTTGACAATGCTCGACGACTAAAGATGGTCCGTACTCAAGAGCGTGAGGAGGGGAGGCCAAGAGGTCTTGTGGTCCGGATAATTCCAGCAATGTTCCTTCTGGGGGACAACCCTTTCACAGCAGGGGTCGTCCTTATAGACCTGCTCTGATGGCTCATTCAGCTCATCATGGCGCATCAGCTAGCAATGGTCCATACAGTGCTCGACAGAGTCAGTCTTATCTTAGTAAACTTCCAGCTCAGAGTCCATCTCGTGCACCATCAGTTCAGGGTTCATCTGTACCAGATTCTTCTGGTAGTTATTTTGGATCTCGAGGTCCGCCTCAGAACTCGCCACCAGTTTTTGAGAGGGATTGCTATAAGTGTTGAGAGCTGGGTTATGTGAGGAAATATTGTCCCCGCCTTTCACGAGGTCCAGTTCAGTAGAGGAGTAGGCTACGACTTTTGCACCAGTTGCTCCACCACCCTCCCAGTCAGCTCAGGGTGGGGCTCAGTCAGCTAGGGGTCGCCCAAGAGGGGGAGGCCAATTAGGTGGCGGTCAGGCCTGATTCTATGCTTTCCCTGCCAGGCCAGATGTCGTTGATTCTGATGCAGTGATCACAGGTATTGTCTCAGTGTGCCACAGGGAAGCTTCTATATTATTTGACCCCGGTTCCACATATTCATACGTTTCATCATATTTTGTTCATTATCTAGATATGCTCCGTGATTCCTTAGTTTCCCCTGTTCGTGTATCTAGGCCGGTGGGCGATACTATTATTGTGGATTGTGTATATCGGTCGTGTGTGATAACTATTGGGGGGACTGGAGACCAGAGTCGATCTCTTATTGCTTAGTATGGTGGATTTCGATGTAATCTTGGGTATGGGCTGGTTGTCTCCATGTCATGCTATTCTGGACTATCACGCAAAAACGGTGACGTTGGCGATACGGGGATTGTCGAAGGTTGAGTGGAGAGGTTCTCCAGATTAGGTTCCCAGCAGAGTAATTTCTTGGTTGAAGGCTCAACGGATGGTTGGGAAGGGTGTTTGTCATATTTGGCCTTTGTTAGATATGTTGATGCAGACACTCCTACTATTGACTCTGTATCAGTAGTGCAAGATATTTCGGATGTATTTCCTGCAGACCTGCCGGGTATGCCACCCGACAGGGATATTGATTTTGGTATTGACTTGGTATCGGACACTCAATCCATTTCTATTCCTCCGTATCATATGGCACCAGCTGAATTGAGAGAATTGAAAGAGCAACTTCAGGAACTTCTTGATAAGGGGTTTATTAGGCCTAGTGTGTCACCTTCGGGTGCACCGGTTCTTTTTATGAAAAAGAAAGATGGTACTATGAGAATATGCATCGACTACAGACAGTTGAACAAAGTTACAATAAAAAATAAGTATCATTTGTCGCGTATTGATGATTTATTTGACCAACTTCAGAGAGCGAGGGTATTCTCTAAAATTGATTTGAGGTCTGGGTATCACTTGTTAAAAATTCGGGATTTGGATATTTTAAAGACGGCATTCAGGACTCGTTATATTCACTATGAATTTCTCGTGATGTCTTTTGGGCTGACCAACGCCCCAACAGCATTTATGCACTTGATGAATAATGTATTCCAGCCATAGCTTGACTCATTTGTCATAGTATTTATTGATGATATCCTGGTGTACTCACGTAGCCAGGAGGAGCATGCACGACACTTGAGTATTGTACTACAGATGCTAAGAGAGGAGAAACTTTATGACAAATTCTCTAAGTGTGAGTTTTGGCTTAGCTCGGTGACATTCTTGGGACACATAGTGTCCAGTGAAGGAATTAAGGTAGATCCGAAGAAAATAGAGGCAGTTCAGAGTTGGCACAAGCCATCTTCAGCTACTCAGATTCGGAATTTTCTTGGCTTAGCTTGTTATTATCGTCGCTTTGCGGAGGGCTTATCATCTATTACATCGCCCTTGACTAAATTGACCCAGAAGGGTGCTCCATTTAGGTGGTTGGTTGAGTTTCAAGAGAGCTTCCATAAGCTCAAGAGTGCCTTGACCACAACTCCAGTTCTAGTTTTGCCTTCAGCTTCAGGCTCTTATACAGTGTATTATGATGCTTCTCGAATTGGTATTAGGTGTGTCTTAATGCAGGAGGCTAGAGTAATTGCTTATGCTTCGTGCCAGTTGAAGCCATCTGAATAGAACTATTATGTCCATGATTTAGAATTGGAAGCCATTGTTCATGCATTGAAAATTTGGAGGCACTATCTTTATGGTGTGTTTTGTGAGATATTTACAGATCATCGGAGTCTTTAGCACTTATTCAAACAGAAGGATCTAAATTTGAGGCAGCGGAGATGGTTGGAGCTGCTAAAGGACTATGATATCACTATTCTGTATCATCCCAGGAAGGCCAATGTGGTGGACGATGCTTTGAGTAGGAAGGCGGTAAGTATGGGTAGCCTTGCATTCATTCTTGTTGGTGAAAGGCCTTTTGTAGTTGATGTCAGACCTTGGTTAATCAGTTCATGAGGTTAGATATTTCGGAGCCCAGTTGGGTTCTAGCTTGTATGGTCTCTCGGTCTTCCTTGTATGACTGCATTAGAGAGCAACAGTATGATGATCCTCATTTGCTTGTCCTTAAGTAAACCATTCAGCACGGTGATGCCAGAGATGTTACTATTGGGATGATAGGGTATTGACGATGCATGGTCGTATTTGTGTGCCGAATGTGGATGGGTTGCGTGAATTTATTCTTGAGGAAGCCCAAAATTTGCGGTATTCCATTCATCCTGGTGCCGCTAAGATATACCAAGACTTGAGGCAGCACTATTGGTGGAGAAAAATGAAGAAAGATATAGTTGGGTTTGTAGCTCGGTGTTTAAATTGTCAACAGGTGAAATACGAGCATCAGAGACGAGGCGGATTGCTTCAAAAACTTGAAATTACGAAGTGGAAGTGGGAGCGTATTACCATGGACTTCGTAGTTGGACTCCCACAGACTTTTGAGAAAGTTTGATGCTATTTGGGTAATTGTGGATCGGTTGACTAAGTATGCACATTTTATTCCAGTTGGTACTACTTATTCTTCGGAGCGGTTGGTTGAGATTTATATCCACGAGATTATTCGCCTACACGGTGTGCCATTGTCTATCATTTTTGATCGGGGCACGCAGTATACATCACAGTTCTAGAAAGCAGTGTAGCGAGAATTAGGTACACAGGTTCAGTTGAGTATAGCATTTCACCCTCAGACGGATGGACAGTCCGAGTGCACTATTCAGATATTGGAAGATATGCTACGCACTTGTGTTATAGATTTTGGGGTTTCTTGGGATCAGTTTCTACCACTTGCACGAGTTTGCTTACAATAACAGATACTAATCGAGCATTCAGATGGCTCCATATAAGGCTTTATATGGGAGACGGTGTCGGTCTCCGGTGGGTTAGTTTGAGCCAGGTAAGGCTAGGCTATTGGGTACTGATTTAGTTCAGGATGATTTGGAAAAGGTTAAATTGATTCAGGAATGACTTTGCACGGTACAGTCTAGACAGAAGAGTTATAACGACCGAAAGGTTCGCGATATTGCTTATATGGTAGGAGAGAAGGTACTACTCCGAGTTTCGCCTATGAAGGGTGTTTTGAGATTTGGGAAGAAGGGAAAGTTGAGTCCTAGTTATATTGGACCTTTTGAAATACTTAAGAAGATTGGAGAGGTGGCTTATGAACTTGCATTGCCGCCTAATCTATCGGGTGTTCATCCAGTGTTTCACGTATTTATGCTCATGAAGTATGTCGTGGATCTGTCTCATGTTTTGGATTTCAGCACAGTGCAATTGGATGGTAATTTGACTTATGATGTGGAGCCGGTAGACATATTAGACCGGCAGGTTCAAAAGTTAAGATTAAAGAATATAGCTTCAGTGAAAGTACAGTGGAGAGGCTAGCCAGTCGGAGAAGTTACTTGGAAGACTGAGCGGGAGATACGGAGTAAATATGCACACCTATTTGAGGCTCCAGGTATCATTGTAAATCCGTTCGAGTACGAACGTTTATTTAAGAAGGGGGAGAATATAACGACCCGGCCGGTCGTTTTGAGTATTACAACTCTGTTCCCCTATTTACTGCTCAATTTGTGCTTTATAGTTGTTATATGACTTGCTAGGGTAATTGGTTCGGGGCCGGTGAGGTTTTGGAATGAATAGGAACACTTAGTTCCAAGGTTTAAAGCTTAAGTTAAAATAGTAACCGATGTCGACTTATGTGTAAACGACCCCGGAATAGAGTTTTCGCTATTCCAATAGCTCCGTATTGTGATTTTGAACTTAGGAGAATATCCGAAAAATTATTTGGAAGCTCGTAGCTATATTAGTCTGGAAATGGCGAAAATAGAAATTTAAGTTTTGAAGTTTGACCGGGGAGTTGACTTTATGATATCCGAGTCAGAATCCAGTTCTGAAAATTTTCATAGCTCCGTTATGTTATTTAAGACTTGTGCGCAAAATTTGAGGTCAATCAGAATTGAATTGATAGGTTTCGGCATCGAATGTAGATGTTGGAATTCGTTAGTTTTCATTAAGCTTGAATTGGGGTGTGATTTGTGATTTTAGAGTTGTTTGATGTGATTTGAGGTTTTGACTAAGTTCATATGATGTTTTAGGACTTGTTGGTGTAATTGGTTGAGGTCCCCGAGCCTCGGTTGAGTTTCGGATGGTTAACGGATCGAAATTTGGACTTAAACAACTGCTGGAATTTTCTGATGCATGTATCTAGTTTCCTTCATCGCGTTCGCGAGGGGAATCTCGCATTCGCAAAGTTGAAATTTGGACTGGCCCATTTTGTGCTTCGCGTTCGCGACCGAGGGCACGCGTTCGCGAAGAGTCGAGGGGCAAAGCTACACGTTCACGATAGAGGCCTCACATTCGCGAATGGGAAAGCCAGCCTAGGGGAAATTGGTCTTCGCATTCGCAAGACCAGGCTCGCATTAGCGAAGGAGGAAATCCGGGCAGCACAATTTTTTGTTTCGCGAAAGCCAGGAATCTTCCGCGTTCGCGAAGAAGAAACGCTTGGACAGAAACTTTAAGTTCTAAAAATGGGACTTTGTCCCATTTTCCATTTTTGACAAATTGGAGCTCGGGAAGAGGCGATTTACGGGAGATTTTCAAGGAAAACAACGGGGTAAGCGTTCTTAACTCAATTTTGGTCAAATTACCCGAATCTATGGTTAGTTTTAACATTTAATTGGTGAATTAAGTTGGAAAATTTAGAAAACCCTCTTGGTATAATTTGAAGATTTGAGGGTCGAGTTAATGTTGGAATTTAGTAATTTTGGTATGGTAGGACTCATGGTTAAATGGTCGTTCATATTTTGTAACTTTTGTTGAGTTCCGAGATGTGGGTCCCACGGGCGATTTTTGAGTGAAATTTCGAATTTTGTTGGAAAATTTGTATTTTCATATGGAATTAATTCCTATAATTTGTATTGATTGAATCGAATTATTTATGACTAGATTCAAGGCGTTCGGAGGCCGATTCGTGAGGCAAAAATTATACGATTTGAGGTAAGTAACACTTCTAAACATGGTTCTGAGGGTATGAATCCCCGAATATAAATTGTTTGGAGGTGACGCACACAATAGGTGACGAGCGTGTAGATGTGCACCATAGAAATTATGACTTGAATAAATCCTATGAAGTTATAAAATTAAAGAATCATGTTATTACCCGAATATTCTCCACGTGTTAGGAAATTGAGCTGAGACTCGTATTAAAGAACATGATTAGGCTATGTGTCGATATTTTTGGGACCCACGGGGTCATGTTGTTGTTGAAATTGTTTTAAAATGTATATTTCATACTCAGTCATGTTCATCCATTGTGAGGATATTTATGGGATCGGGGTTGCCCGCCTGCAGCAGGCCATATTGGCTTTATATTATTATTATATGGAACGGGGCTGCCCGCCTGCAGCAGGCCTTATAGGCTTTATCATTATATGGATCGTGGCTGCCCGCCTGCAGCAGGACATATCGACTTTATATCACGCTTGGGCTGAAGGAGCCCCTATGTAGTCTACAACCCCACAGTGAGCGTAGATGATTTATATATACGGGATGGACTTCCTAGGGCACAGACTTGCCTTACTAATTTATATTTTTGATGAATTTTCCCGGACATGGATCTTGTCTGAATCATTTACATTTGGGGATAAATTACACCAGTGCTGGATTGGCCTTATACGGTACTGAGTGACTAACTGTCAGTCGGTGCATATATATATTTATGGATGGAATATCCCTAGGCTGGATTGGCCATAAACAGTACCGAGAGACCAAGTGATTAGTGATCGTGAGTACACGAGGTTTTCTGCTGAGATGTCATATTCCTCATATCATGCAGTATGGATCTATTTTTGTTTCTTGTACGAGTTTAACTATTAAACTTGAAAGCATGCCTACATTTCTGTACCATTATTTATATACTGGACTGTACCTACGGAGCTCGTCACTACTTTTAGACCAGAGGTTAGTCTTGTTACTTATTGAGTTGGTTGTACTCATACTACACTCTACACCTCGTGTGCAGATTCAGGTGCTTTCGGACAAGGAGACTGCTAGATTTCAGAGTGCTATAATTTGGAAACTATCAAAGTAGCTGCCTAGCGTCCGCTGACTTTGACTCTCTTTCTTTTAATTAATGTATTGTTCTATACTTTCGGACAGTGTTTTTATCAGTCAGACTTTTTATTCATTTAGATATTCATGTACTTAGTGACACCGGGTTTTGGGAGAGTTTTACATCCATATTTGTAAGGTTTTCTATTGCATTCAAACATTATGTTTTCGGACATAAAGAGATATTTTGTTTTATTGAGGTTGTCGGCTTGCCTAGTAGTGAGATAGGTGCCATCACGACATGTGGATTTTGGGTCATGAAAGTATGGTTGGATGGGGTCCCGAGGGCCTCGGATGCGAATCAGATTGGAATGGGGTTGAGTTTTGGAGTTAAGGAATTGCTGAAGCTTAAGGATTCTGGTGTGATCGCACCTGCGAGGTTTATGGTCGCAAGTGCGAGACTGCAAAAGCATCCAAGGGCCACAGAAGTGGATCTGGGTGAGTTGGGTAGAGGTCGCAGGTGCGAGGAGGATTTCCGTATCTATGAGCCCACAGATATGACAAGGCTCCATATATGCGGAATTGGAGAGGCGTTGCTGGCTTTGCAAAAGCGGATGGGCTCACGCAGGTGCGGAAGCGCAAAAGCAAGGGGAGATCTGCATAAGCGCCCTCGCAGGTTTGAGCTTTGGGCTGCATGTGCAGCTGGTCGGGGCCTAAGTGACTTCCGCACGAGCGGATCCGTAGGTGTGGCTGTGGTGCCCGCAGGTGCGAAGACGCCTAGGCAGAATATATGTTGCTCAATCGAGATTTCTGCTCATTTCACTCATTCCTCTCTTGCTTGGGCGATTTGTAGGGTGATTTGGAGGATCCATTTTCATCATCAATCTTGAGGTAAGAGATTTCTACACATTATGAGTTAAATACATGGCTTATATATGGAATTAAATATGGAAATTAGTAGAAAATGTGGAATTTTGCTAGAAAACCTAGAATTTGGTATTTTTCGATTTTGACCATGAAATTTGACATGGAATTCGTAATAAATTATATAATTGAGTTCGTGGTGTTATGGGTAATGATAATCTTCAAGAATTTTCGTAATCCGGGCACGTGGGCCCGAGGGTTGACTTTGTTGACTTTTCGAGTAGAGTTGTGAATCATTATCAATTGTTAAATTATACGCATTGGAGTATATTTTGATGGAGTTGTACATTGTTTGACTAGTTGTGGATCATTTGGCTTTGAATTGAAGAGTTAGAGAGGCGTTGGAGTCGGTTATGGAACTTCAGAGCGAGGTAAGTCTCATGTCTAACCTTGTGAGGGGGAAACCACCCCCTAGGTGATGTAATTGTTATATGCTACTAGTTGTGGGTGCTACGTACGTACGAGGTGACGAGAGTCTGTACGGAGCTAAAGCATGTTTATGTCCGGGGAAGACTTAGGACTTTATCATGTAATATTTGAATTATTTGAACTCATTCTGCTGGCTTAATAATTGAATTTTATAATTGAAATTGATTTAGAAATATATATATATATTAGGCCGAGCCTTATCACCTTGAGTTGTTGGCAAGTTATTTGAGAAACGACAAAGGTTATATTTACTTTGTGCTCATGTACTGTATTGTAAGTACGTGTCTCCTTATTCAATAATTTCCTTCTTTTCTTGTGGAGCGGGACGAATGCCTCGGCAGTATAATAGATGCATCTATGGTTTGTGCCGCTCGACCCTCGGCAGTGTACACATTATTCTGGATCAGGCCGAACGACCTCGGCATAATCGTGCGTTATATCGTTAGCAACCCGAATATTCACGAGATTACCCTTCCACTGATGCCTGGCATTTTGTATGGTATTCCTCATTCATTGATACCGGTACTTGATACATCTGAGCTGTTGAGATAGAATACGAGACTGAGAAAGATTATATCTTTAAAAGAAATTTATGGAAGATTATGTAACTTACATTGTTACCCCATCATTGATGTTGTGCTTCATATCTACTTATGATTTATCATATTGCTTTATTGGACCTCTAATAAGTGTCGATGTCGACCCCTCATCACTACTTCTCTGGGTTAGGCTAGATATTTACTGGGTACGTGTTGATTTACTTACTCATGCTGCACTTCTGCACTAAATATGCAGCATCTGACAGGTTCATTTGGTGGTCATCTGGGCGCGTAGGCATCTGCTGAGGAGACTTTATGGTGAGCTAGATTCCAGACTACGTATCATAACCTACAGAATCTCCGTCGTACTATTTACTTTGTCCCGTCTTATTTACATTCTAGACAGATGTTGTATTATTATTGTACTGCTTAGTAAAAGCTCATGCACTTGTGACACCGAATTTTGGGATGTTCTAGAAGTTGTTTGTGATTTTGCGTAGCATTTACACACTTTTATTATCTATTCTATTTAGATTGAAATTTTTCATTATTTTAATGCGTTGATCTCTTTATCTAATAAAATTCACGATTTCGGAAATAAGAAAATGCATAATTAATTTGGTAGTTCACTGTTGGCTTGCCTAACGGCGATGTTGGGTGCCATCACAGCCTATAGTGAGTTTTGGGTCGTGACAGCTTGGTATCAGAGCTCTAGGTTCACTTGGGTCTCACGAGTCATGATCAAGTCTCGTAGAGTCTTGCGGATCGGTGCGAAGACGTCTGTACTTATCTTTGAGAGGCTACAGGGCTGTTAGGAGCACTTTCTGTTTTGATTCCTCATTGTGCGATTCGATTATATTAAAGCTTATGCCTTCATTTCCCTCATACTCAATCTTATGCGACGTTGAGCGCTTGTTATGAATTGGGCATCAGGGAGTCGTAGTGGTACTGCAAATGTGGTGTAGGATCTTTCTCCCTGTGTATTCGAGCGAGTTATTATCATCGTCTTGGGGAAGTGGTTCTGTGATTTAAGCAATATATCAGT
This sequence comes from Nicotiana tomentosiformis, assembly GCF_000390325.3. Lineage (NCBI taxonomy): Eukaryota > Viridiplantae > Streptophyta > Magnoliopsida > Solanales > Solanaceae > Nicotiana > Nicotiana tomentosiformis. The sequence goes on along the minus strand of NC_090813.1, from coordinate 16,955,960 downwards.
ATTTCGTTTGGTTTTGAGGCTATACACATATTATTATGATGTTCATGTGTTGTTATCGCACAGTGATGGTGTAATAGTAGGGTGCTTGTTTATGTGTCGAGGCAGTGAATGACTCGAAAGGAGGATTTTTCATTTCATGGTTTAGAGGTTCGGCATTTAATTCCAACGGAGGAAAGGCAATTGGACTATGGATGTTCAGGCTTTGGTTGATGGAGTAACAAGACCTGATATTTTCGAGCGTGGTGAAATTTTTATTTGTGGTGTGGTGTCGTCGTCCTTATTGGAACACATTAAGCCCTATGGGTGTTAGGGTCTCATTTGATTTGCCTCCAGGGCAGGCTGTGGTAGAACGATGCCTAAGTAGCGTTTATCAGATATAACGGCGACGTTGGGTGCCATCACGACCTATAGTGACTTTTGGGTCGTGACAAATTTGATGAAGTAGCACCACGTCCAGCTAATATGATTTTGAGGGATTATGTTAGACCTGATCAATTTAATTGTGAATCAAGTGTTAGAAGGCCTCCTGTGGCAGCTAACAATTTTGAAATCAGGACTGATTTGAGCCAAACAATTCAACAATCTTGTCAGTTCATTGGAGATCCCAATGAAGACCCACATAGTCATTTGATTGATTTTCTTGAGCTTGTTGAAATAATTAAGTATAATGGGGTATCACCAGATGCAATTAGGCTACGGCTTTTTCCTTTTTCTTGGAAAGGTGTAGCTAAAGCTTGGTTACGCAGCTTGCCTACGGGATCCATCACAACATGGGATCAGATGATCAAAAATTTCTAAAGAAATATTTTTCTCCTGCTAAAACGACAAAAATGAGACAAGATATTAATATTTTTTTGCAAATTGACATTGAGTCAGTTTATCAGGCTTGATAATGATTAAAAGGTTTATTGAAAAAATATCCTCATCATGGAATTCCTGATAATATTATTTTATATATTTTTATCACGGGTTAAAACCCTCATTGAGAAATGTCAAAGATGCAGCTGTCGGAGATTCCATAATGGGAAAAACTACTGATGAAGCTTTACAATTGCTAAATGCAATTTCTGAAAATACAGTGTAGTGGTCATCTGATCGTGTTACTATAAAAAAAAAAAAGCAGCAACTATGAATCAGGTAGATGCTCCAAACACCTTAACTCAACAAATTACTTCCATAGCAAAAAAGTTTGAAACCTTTAAGGTAAATCCACAACAATCTGAAGGTTCTGACGTTTGTGGTGAGAATCATCTCAATCATGAATGTCAAGCCACAAATCAGAATAATGAACAAGTAAACTTAATTGGCTACAAATCTTACCCCCTATGGATGTCACATGGCTCAGAAGCATCCGGGATTCCAATGGAGTAACCCCAATGGTGCTGAAAACTCATAGTTTTTAAAACAACAGGTACAAGGACCACCAGGATTTCAGAATTAGAATAGGCTGCAACAAACTTTCAGACCTTATCAGCCTAAGCCACAACGATCTTATGCACCTAGCCTTGAAGATTTGATGTACAAATACATAAAGGCTACGTATGTGAAAATGGAGAGTCATAATTCATCGTTGAAAAATCTAGAAATTCAGGTAAGTCAATTGGAAACTCTTTTGTCAGGAAAAATTCCAGGACTATTTCCAAGCAACACTAAGGAAAATCCGAAGGAGCATCTCAAAACCATTGCGTTACAATCAGGAAAGAATTTGGATGACCCATATCCAAATCCACAAGGCAAGGAACATGAATAAAAATAGGAAAAAGGTGACCCCACTGAGGTAACATCTGAGCAGTCAGAAGAACAAAAGAAAAAAATAAAAGAAAGAACAATTTCATAAGAAAATCCTCCTTCTGAGGACATTACTTTTCCCCAAAAAATTAAAAGAGAAAATCTTGATAAACACTTTTCTAAATTTCTTGAAATTTTGAAATAACTTTACATAAATATTTCATTCACTGATGCTTTAATGCAAATGCCCTCCTACGCCAAGTTTTTGAAAGATATTGTTTCAAGTAAAAGAAAATTTGAAGGAATCTATGTAGTTAAGCTTACAGAAAAATGCAATGCTATTCTTCAAAATAAGCTTCCACAATAACTTGATGACCCAGGCAGCTTTACAATTCCTTATACTCTTGGAGGTGTTCATTTTGAAAAAGCATTGTGTGATTCTGGCGCTTCAATAAATCTGATGCCTTTCTCAATTTTTAGAAAATTAGAACATGGAGAAATGAAAAATACAATTGTTTCTTTACAGCTAGCTGATTCGAGTACTAAAAATGCTAAGGGAAATATTGAGAATGTACTTGTTCGATTTGACAAATTTTATTTTCAGTAGACTTTATAGTACTTGAAATGGAAGAAAATAGTGATGTACCTTTAATTATGGGTAGACCATTTCTGGCAACGGGTAGAGCAATCATCGATATTCATCAAGGACAATTGATATTAAAGGTCAATGAAGAGAAAGTCATCTTTGACATGCAAAAAATAATGACATATCCTGAGGATGAGTTATCATCTCCTTGTTTTCACATTGACTTATTAAATGATCTTGCAGATAAATACAAAGATGATCAACTAATCTCTGACTCATTAGAAAGATCTCTCGCATATTTAGGCACTACGAATGATGATGACCCAAGAATTAAAGAAGAAGCTGAAACACTGGAGGATGGACCACAAAATGAGGAAGTTTTATCGGAAGAAATTCAATAAAAAATGAACTTAAAACTTTTCCTTCTCATTTAAAATATATTTTTCTTGAAGCATCACAATTTTCAGTGATTATTTCCTCTTCTTTGTCTACAGAACAAGAAGACAAATTAATTAAAGTCTTGAAAGAACACAAGAAAGCTTTGGGATGGACTGTAGATGATATCAAAGGAATCATCACAGCCATTTGCATGCACAAAATTCTCATGGAAGAAGATTACAAACCAATAGTCCAACCTCAAAGGAGACTTAACCCAGTAATGCAAGAGGTAATTAAATAAGAAGTGGTAAAACTTCTGACAGCATGTACCATCTACCCCATATCTGACAGCCCTTGGGTAAGTCATGTGCAAGTGATACCGAAAAAATGAGGTATGACTATCGTAAAAAAATAAAATAATAAACTCATACCTACAAGGACAGTTACAGGATGGAGAGTCTGTATCGATTACATACGTCTCAATGATGCTACTAAAAAATATCACTTCCCTTTACCTTTCATTGACCAAATATTAGAAATAGTAGCAGGACATAATTTTTACTGTTTTTCTTGATGGTTATTCAGGTTACAACCAGATTCCAATTGCACCAGAAGATCAGGATAAGATAATTTTCACATGTCCCCATGGAACGTATGCTTATAGGAGAATGCCATTTGGTTTGTGTAACGCCCCTGCTATATTTCTGCGTTGCATGTCAGCCATTTTTTCTTACATGACTAAGAAGTTTCTGGAGATTTTTATGGATGACTCTACACTTTTTGGCAAAATATTTGAAGATTGCCTTTAGTACTTGACCTTAGTTCTTAATTGATTTGAAGAGATAAATTTAAGTCTTAATTGGGAGAAATATCATTCCATGGTCATAGAGGGTAGTATTTTAGAACATAAAATCACTATTAAAGGGATATATAGAAGTTGATAAGGCAAAAATTGATCTTATAGCAGGATTACCCCCTCCCACCACTGTTAAAGGCATTAGGAGTTTTCTAGGACATGCAGGTTTTTATAGAAGTTTTATAAAAGATTTTTCAAAAATCTCAAAACCTCTAACTAAGCAAATGAAAGCATTTGAAAGTCTTAAGCAAAAATTAGCAAATGCCCCTGTTGTAATCCCACCAGACCGGAATAAACCTTTTGAGATAATGTGTAATGCAAGTGATACAGCTATTGGAGCTGTATTAGGACAAAGACAAGATAAAAATTTTCGTCCCATTTATTATTCCAGTAGAACTTTCAATGAGGCTCAGTTGAATTATACCACAATAGAAAAAAAATATTGGCAGTGGTATTTGTTTTTGATAAATTTCGTTCTTATTTAATAGGAACAAAGGTTACAATATTCACTGATCATGCATCATTAAAATATCTCTTGGCGAAGAAATATGCAAGACACATGTTGCTAAGATGGATATTATTTCTACAAGAATTTGACCTTGAAATTAAAGACAAAAAGGGAACGGGAAATCAGGTAGCAGATCACCTTTCCAGGTTGGAAAATCCACCAATTGAGATAGTGGATATCCGAGAATAATTTCCAGATGAACATATCTTCTCCATCACTGCTATTGTTAACCAATCCCATTGCTTTGCTGATATTGCTAACTACCTATTTGAAAAATGGATACCAAAGGAACTCTCTTATCAGCAAAAGAAAAAACTCATGACCGATGTAAAATATTATTTTTGGAAAAATCCTTATTTAAATTTTCTGCATATGGAATTACCAGAAGATGTGTTCCTGAACAAGAAATGACAAAAATTCTTAATCAATGTCATGATGGAGCAGTAGGTGTGCATTATGGAGAAACTCGAACAACAGAAAAAATCTTGGAAGCAGGTATCTACTGGACATCACTTTCCAAAGATGCAAGACAATATGTTCAATCCTGTGATCGTTGTCAAAGAATGGGCAATATTTCAAAAAGGTATGAAATGCCTCTTAACACCATTCATATATGTGAGATATTTGATGTATGGGACATTGATTTCATGGGTCCCTTTCCTTCCTCCCATTCTTTTGAATATATTTTGGTTGCAGTTGATTATGTGTCAAAATGGGTAGAAGCAATAGCTACCAAAACAAATGATGCAAAAACTGTGTGCAATTTCTTGAAAAAGAATATTTTTACATGATTTGGGACTCCCCGAGTAATCATCAGTGACCAAGGTACGTATTTTATGAATAAACAATTTGAACTCCTATTAACTAAATATGGAGTCACACATAAGACAGGTATACCATATCATTCTCAAACAAATGGCCAAGTTGAAGTTTCACATAGGGAGTTAAAAAGAATGTTGGAAAAACTTGTTGGAATATCTAGAAAAGATAGGGCATTAAAACTAGATGATGGTTTATGGGCTTGTAGAACAACATATAAAACCCCAATAGGCGCATTGTCACGATTCAAAATCCAACTAGTCGTGATGGCATCTAACCCAGCCCGCTAGGTAAGCCAAATAAACTATCCAATTCCAATAAAATTTAATAAGATAATTAAGTGAAAGAAAATATTTGAATCTTATACATTCCCCAAGGTCTGGTAGTACAAATCATGAGCTTCTAAGATTAGAATTTACAAAGCTGGTATGAAATAAATAAATACATCATCTGTTCGAAATGGACATAAATAAATTTTTATAAATCTAAGGCTACCATGAACAAGAGGCGGCTATAAGCGGAACGCAGGTACGTCTTCAAATCCAGCTCCCATCGATCACATCAACATTAGCATCCAACATCTGCACGCAAGGTGCAATAGTGTAGTATGAGTATAACCGACCCCATGTACTCAATAAGTAACAAACCTAACCTTAGCTTGAAAGTAGTGACGAGATAGAACATAGGTCAGGGTCAAACACCCATAGCCAACAATAGTTCATAACAACATAATGGAAGTAATAAAAGAAGTAGCTCAGAGATAAAATGCTCAGCTCGTTCACAGTTGCAGAAAATAGGCTTGCTTTTCAAATATATCAGTGAAAACCCAAATCCTTTACTGAAATCACCAAATTTATGAGTAAGTTTGAAAACTGTGATTTTTCCCAAACACTTTTCAATAATAGATAATATGTTTCATTATCAAATGGCATGAGAAAAATACATCTATATGCCTACATGTCAATATGCAGGTAAAATCATGAATAATACTAAAAATCGGAGTGGCAGAAAGAAATGCATCTCTATGCATGTATCTTAAGTATGTGTATCAATGCAATGTATCTCAGTGATGAACTCATATACTCACACTCTCAGAGTACTCAATCTCACTGTCTCACAATTTTCACTCATCATGCTCAATCACTCGACACGCTCAGTCACTCAGTATATTGTATATATATATATATCAACTGACAGTCAGTCATTCAATAATGAATAAGGCCAATCCATCCTGGGGAAGATACATCCCCAAATATAAATGCTTCGGGAAAGATCCATGCCCAGGAAAAACTCATTCCTCAATATAATTAACTGCGCTCACTGGGGGTGTGTACAAACTCCGGAGGGGCTCCTTTAGTCCAATCGCCATAATAAGCCAGATACATGCATAAATTAATATAACATGCTGCTGCATACAGCCCAATCCCATAATATCACTCACAATCATGCCCTCGGCCTCACTCAGTTATCAATCTCTCCAGTCTCTAGGGCTCACAATGCCATCAAACTAGCCCAAAAATAATGATATAATGTATTAATATATAGCAATAGAGACTGAGATATGATATGAAATGAATGAACATGACTGAGTATGAAATTGCAATGTAAGCAAATAACTCAACAGCAGAAATGACCTCAGTAGGTCCCAACAGAATAAGCATGTAGCCTAGACATGGTTTGTAACATGGATCACAGCTTGATAGTTCTAGTACATAGAGATTTCATGGATACAGATAAGATTAGTTAACTACACGGTACCACGAAAATAACGGAGTCATAATTCACACGGTGCACGCCCACACGCTCGTCACCTAGCATGTGTGTCGCCTCAACACAAAACACATAACTCATAATTCGGGGTTCCATACTCTCAGCACCAAGTTTAGAAGTGTTACTTACCTCGAACAAGTCAAATCCAATACCGAGCAAGCCAAACGATGCTCCGAAGTGCCATCCCACACGTACTGATCTCTGAATGGCTCGAAACTCGAAAAAAGCAACTCAAATACATCAAATAATGCCTAGGGAAATAATTCCCAATGATAAGGGTCCACTACAAGAAAAAGACCTATTAGCGACCAAACTTTAGCGATGGGTGACCAAACTTGATTGTTTTTAGCTTTAATTTGTTGCAGTTATGCACTATTTTAGACTTTGCTGTAGAGATGCAATCTCCATTGAGTTCATCTGCTTGACGTACTCAGTTTTAACAAGAATTGAGACTAATACTACGTGAAGTTTTCAGGGCGTAATGGAATCATGCAGAAATGACGATTTGTTGAATATGAAGATGTTTTACCAAGACAATTTCATGGTAGAAAAAAAGACATAGTTGAGGGAAATCAAACCACAATAACAACACCGTCCTCTTACACCAGACATTGTTCCTGCAGACAAAAGCTAATACAGAATTTATCCAATTTTGTTTCCGTACTGCTACAAAACTAAGCTATTCCTTTACAATTGTTGGTTGATCTAATTTTTGCCTTCAAAGTGATGTTTTCAACTTATATATATTAGTTGAATTACTCACTTTGAAATGTATTAGATAGACTAGTATAGCGAGGATATTTAGATGGTCGTACTATGTAAAGTCTACATTTAGAAATATGTTGGAGGTAAGGTATATGTCCCCCTCCTTGTATTTGACATGTTAATGAATTCTACATCAAGGTCTCGATGATTTAACCTTGATGTGTATAAATGAAAGTTTGATGTTACTGATAGTTTTGTCTATATTATGCTAATTATTTTTGTTGCAAATTGTATAATATTCTGGTAATAAATTGGATATGAGAGATTAGCAATTAAACTTTTGGTCCTTAAAGATCTTTAAGGACCATATTTTTTGCTCGCGAAGTATATATATAGGCGCCAGATGCGTCTTTGTCTAAGGGCCAGAAATCTGGTCCCTAGACATGTTTTAGAGACCAGAATAATTCTAGTCGCTAAAACTCTTTAACGACCAGTCACTACACTCGTCCTTATTACCTTTTAGTGGCGGAGCCTATAGCGACCGGTGGCGACCAGACTTTACTGGTCGCTATTGACCTTTTGAGACTAGAATTGGACTTTTAGGGGCCATTTTTCTCATCTCTCACTACTAAAAATTCGGCAAAAACCGACCAAGATCGACCGACCAACTTTGGTCGGTCAAAACACCGACCAAAAAACCGACCAAAGTTGGTCGGTTTTTCAAAATATTTTTTTAAATTTTTTTTTTTTTACGAAACCGACCAACTTTGGTCGGTTTTCTTTGGCGCAAAAATGCGGGAAACTATTTTTGAGTCCCGCAAAATTTATGTTTAAAGAAACCGACCAACTTTGGTCGGTTTTTCAATTAAAATAAATAAAAATTAATATTAAAAAACCGACCAACTTTGGTTGGTAATTTTATTTTTTAATAAAACCGACCAACTTTGGTCGGTTATTTTCGTGCGAAAATACAATTAAAGAGTATAAATCAAATAAAAGACAACATTAAAACAAAATGTACCAATGGTCTAGTGGTAGAATAGTATCCTGCCACAGTACAGACCCCGGTTCGATTCCCAGATGGTTAATCTTTTTATTACATAATTAAAATACCGACCAACTTTGGTCTGAAAAAACCGACCAACTTTGGTCGGTTTGTTTTGCAATATATTTTTTTTTGAATTTAATTGACCAACCAAAGTTGGTCGATAATTTCCGACCAACTTTGATCGGTATTCCTTTCCGATCACAAAAATATCGCCCACACATAAATGGTCGCATTTTGGTCGGTTTTTGGCCATTACCGACCAACATTGGTCGGTTTTTTAGTCGATTTTTACCGAATTTCTAGTAGTGTCTAAAGGACAGTTTTCTTGTAGTGGTCGAATCTTTAATTAAAAGCCTAAAATCGACCCAAAGGTCCAAACCCAGTCCCGCACCTCGAAAACTGGTGAAACTTACAAAATTTGATAACTCATTCAATTACGAGTCCAACCATACTAGTTTTACCCAAATCCGACTCTGAATCGATGTTCAAAACTCAAAAATTCAATGTATGAAACTTTGGACAAAACCCCCCAAATTTCTCTATAAAATCCATAATCCATTTACCAAAAACGAAGATAAAATCATGAAATATAATCACAAGTGAGTCAAGAATGCTTATTCCAAGTCACATGGTGAAAATTGCTCCAAGAATCGCCTCAACCCGAGCTCTATAACTCCAAATATGAAAAGAATGACCAAACCCTCGATTTAAAGCTTCAGCCAGTCATTTCTGCTTCTGCGGACACAAGAGCGGCTTCTGTGGCGTCACTTCTACGACAAGAGCACTTCTGCGGACTCCACTAGCCAGCCGACCCCTCGCACATGCGGAACTCTATCCGCTTTTGCGCAACCGCAAGTGCGAAGCCAAACGCGTTTTTGCGCTCCATCTTGCTTCTGCGCCCAAGACTATCGCTTCTGCGGGACCGCATATGCGCCCCAATTTCCGCTTCTGCGATCTTCCTCACCAAGTTCTCCCTCGCTTCTGCGATCAATTATCTTCATCTGCGGACTCGCATCTACGTCCATTCTTACGCAGATGCGGAAGTACCAGAACCAGCATACCTTCAGCAATCCAATATGAAACAAAAATGATCTGAACCTCGTCTGAACTCACTCGGGCCACTCAGGACCCTGTCCAAATATTCCAACAAGTCACATGATGATACAGGACCTACTCGTGGCCTCAAATCACACATAACAACATCAAAATGACAAATCGTTCCTCCAATCGACTTAAATGAACTTTGAACTTTTAGCTTCCAAAACTCGTGTCGAACCATAGCAAATCAACCCAGAATTAACTCAGATTTTGCACACAAGACCCAAATTACATGTCGAAGCTATTCCAATTCTCGAACCAAAATCTGAATCTGATACTATCGTAGTCAACTTCCGGTCAAACGTATGAACTTTCCAATTCTTCAAATTTTCAACTTTCGCCAATTAGTGCCAAATCTTTCTAGAAATATCCAAATGCAAATCTGGGCATATGTCCAAGTCAAAAATCACCATCCGGACCTAACAGAAAAATCAAAACTCTGTTCCGGGGTTAAATTTAAAAAAATTAAACTTTGTCGACTCTTCTAACTTAAAGCTTAAACCATAAAATTCATTCTTCCAAATGGATTCTGAATAACCTTAAAACCAAATCCGATGATTCGCATAAGTCATAATACATCATACGGAGCTACTCATGCCCTCAAACTACCGAGCGAAGGGAAAATGCTCGAAACAACCGGTTGGATCGTTACATCCTCCCCCACTTAAGCATACGTTCATCCTCAAATGTGCCAAGAGTTTTTCCAAAGCCATCAACCCACCGTGTAAACTTACCATACACATACCCGGGGGTGATCCCACGTTACCCTATTTGTAACGACCCGACCGGTCATTTTGAGCTCTAGCGCGTTGTTCAGTGATTTGAGGTCTTGGGTAGCTTTACTTCAGGTATCATGACTTGTACGTGTGGTCGGAATTGAATTTCGGGAAGTTGGGAGTTGATTTGGAAAAAGAAAATTTATTTCGAAAGCTTTAAGTTGGAAGAGTTGACTAAGGTTTGACTTTTGAGTAAACGACCTCAGAATCGGGATTTGAAAGTTCTAATATGTTCGTATGATGATTTCGGACTCGGGCGTATGTCCGAATCGGGTTTTGGATGACCCGGGAATAATTCGGTGCTTATTATGGAAAGTTAGCATATTGGATGGATTTCATAAATTTGGGTTGAAGTGTATTTTGATGTTATCGATATCCGTTTGGAATTTCGAGCCCGGAAATAGCTCCGTATGGTGATTTTAGTCTTAGGGGTGCATCCGGATGTGGATTTAGAGGTCTGTAGGTCATTTCGGGGTCGTTTGGCGAAAGTTGGAAATTTGAAGGTTTTTGGGAAATTTTACCGATAGTGGAATTTTTGATATCGGGTTCGGATACCGATTCCGGAAGTTGGAGTAGGTCTGTAATGTCAAATGTGACTTATGTGCAAAATATGAGGTCAATCGGACGTGATTCGATAGGTTTCGGCATCGGATATGGAAGTTAGAAGTTTAATAGTTCATTAGGCCTGAATCGTTGCATAATTCATAGTTTTGATATTATTCGGTATGATTTGAAGCCTCTAGCAGGTCCGTGCTATGTTTTGGAACTGGTTGGTATGATTGGGCGGGGTCCCAAGGGCCTCGGGTGTGTTTTGGGATGGTTTTGGGTCAGGTGTGGATGATTTGTTGTTACTGGTTTGCTAGTGCTAGTTTTGTCCTACACGAATGCGGAGGGTGAGACGCGTTCGCAAAGAAGAAATTTGGACTGGGTCCTTTTTGTTCTTCGCATTCGCGATATGAGGGTCGCGTTCGCAAAATGTTGGGCAGTGGTGCTTTGCGTTCGCGAGCCCTGTCTCGTGTTTGCATAGAGTAGATGGGGATCTGAAGCAGGTTGTGCTTCGCGAACGCGTGGGGCTTGCCGCGTTCGCGAAGAAGAAACTTTGGTCCTCAGTTTGCTAAGCTTCGCAAACGCGAGGGCAGTGCCGCATTCGCGAAGAAGGTCGGACTGGGCAGTGTCTTTTAAAGACGGGGATTTGGCCATTTTTATCTCATTTCCTCCATGGAAGCCGACCTAGGAGCGATTTTAGAGCATTGTTTTCATCGTGAATCATATGGTAAGTGATTTCTACTAGTTGTGAGTTATATACAAGGTTTATATATAGATTTAGACATGAAACAACAACAACCTAGTAAGTTCCTACAAGTAGGGTCTGGGGAGGGTAGAGTGTACGCAGACCTTACCCCTACGCCGGAGGGTAAAGAAGCTGTTTCTGAAAGACCCTCGGCTCAAGAAAACAAAAATAGACGAGACAAGAGAGAGACAAAATGTTAGTACCATCAACAGAACCATATGAGAGATAACAACAGCATAAGAACCAGAAAATAGATGAGAAATAATAACAAAAATCAGTGAATAAATCCCGATACTATGAAAAACAAAAGAATAGTGTTGACACAACAATAATCGGTAGCAGCCTAGGACCCAACCTTATCAGACCAGCCTCCCCCATGGATGAACCTTATCAGCTACCTCCTATCCTAACACCCTAATGCTCGCCCTCCACACCTTCCTATCAAGGGCCATATCCACTGAAATCTGAAGCCACGCCATATCCCGCCTGATCACTTGTCCCCAATACTTCTTAGGCTACCCTCTCCCTCTTCTCAAACCCACCAAGGACAACCGGTCATACCTCCTGACCGGGGCATATGGGCTTCTCCTACGCACGTGCCCGAACCATCTGAGCCTCGCTTCCTGCATCTTATCATCCACAGGGGCCACACCCACCTTCTCCCAAATATCTTCATTTCTAATCTTATCCATCCTGGTGTGCCCGCACATCCACCTCAACATCCTCATCTCTGCTACTTTCATCTTCTGGATATGTGAGTTCTTAACTGGCCAACACTCTGCCCCATACAACACGGCCAGTCTGACCACCGCTCTATAAAACTTACCTTTAAGTATCAGTGGCACTTTCTTGTCACACAGGACTCCAAATGTTAGCCTCCATTTCATCCACCTCACCCCTATACGGCGTGTGACATCCTCGTCGACCCCATCCCCCTAAATAACCGACCCAAGGTACTTGAAACTGCCTCTCCTGGGGATGACCTGTGATCCAAGCCTTACATCCAAGCCCGCTTCTCTTGACTCAATGCCGAATTTGCACTCCAGGTATTCTGTCTTAGTCCTGCTCAACTTGAAACCCTTAGGCTCAAGGGCATGTCTCTAAACCTCCAGCCTCTCGTTAATGTCGTGTCGCGTCTCATCAATCAGAACTATATCATCAGTGAACAACATACACCATGGCACCTCCCCTTGGATATGTCGTGTCAGTGCGTCCATCACCAGAGCAAATAAGAATGGGCTGAGCGTAGATCCTTGGTGTAAACCCATAACAACCGGGAAGTGCTCCGATTCACCTCCCACAGTCCTAACCCGAGTCTTAGTTCCATCATACATGTCCTTAATCGCCCTAACGTTGGCAACCGGCACACCTTTTTCCTCCAGGCATCTCCAAAGAACTTCCCTAGGGACCTTGTCATATGCTTTCTCCAGGTCAATAAACACCATGAGCAAATCCTTTTTTCTATCCTTGTAGTGTTCCACCAACCTCCTAATAAGGTGGATCGCTTCCATAGTCGAATGAACCGGCATGAACCCGAACTGGTTATCGGATATAGACACTGTCTTCCTCACCCTCACTTCCACCATCTTCTCCCACACTTTCATAGTATGGCTTAGTAACTTGATACCCCTATAGTTGTTGCAACTCTGGATATCACCTTTGTTCTTGTACAGTGATACCACCGCATTCCACCTCCACTCATTTGGCATCCTCTTCGTCCTGAAAATAACATTAAATAGCCCTGTCAGCCACTCCAAGTCTCCTCTACCCACATACTTCAAGAATTCTACCGAAATTTTATCTAGCTCGGTAGCTCTGCCCCTACTCATCTTACGCATAACCCCCACTACCTCCTCAACCTTAATGCGTCTATAGTACCCAAAGTCTCGGTGACCCTCGGAATGTCCCAATTCACCTAGCACAATATCTCGATCCCCCTCTTCGTTCAGAAGTTTATGAAAGTATGTCTGCCATCTCCGCTTAATATGAGCCTCTCCCATCAAAACTCTACCATCCTCATCTTTGATGCACCTCACTTGGTCCAGATCCCGAGCCTTCCTCTCTCTTTCCTTGGTTAGCCAGAATAACTTATTTTCCCACCTTTGTTCCCCAGTTTCTCTTATAGATGACCAAAAGCAGCAGTCTTAGACTCCGTGACCGCCAGCTTCGCCTCCTTCCTAGCTACCTTATACCTCTCCATGTTCGCTCTCCTTTCTTCCTCGCCTGTGCTGCCTACTAATATCAGGTACGCCGCCTTCTTCGCTTCCACTTTACCTTGGACCATTTCATTCCACCACCATTCGCCTTTGTGGCTGCCAGAGAGAGACCCCTAACACCTCTCTCACCGCCTCCCTTATACAGTTTGTCGTCATCGTCCACATAGCACTCGCATCCCCGCCACTCCTCCAGGCTCCCAAAACCGACAACATCCCCTCCAACTCTTGAGCTTTATCTATAGTCAAGGCTCCCCACCTAATCCTCGGCCGTCCTCGTACAGGCCTCTTCTTCCTCTTAATCATGATACCAACATCCATAACCAAGAGCCTATGCTGCGTCGCAAGCGACTCACCCGGGAAAACCTTGCAATCCTTGCACAACCAGCTATAACACCTCCTGAGAAGGAGATAATCAATCCGAGTCTTCGCCAACACACTTTGGAAAGTGACCAAATGCTCCTCCCTCTTAGGGAAGCTAGAGTTCACAATCACCAGCTCAAATGCCTTAGCCAAATCGAATAGTGAAGTACCTCCTCCGTTTCTATCCCCAAAGTCGAAGCCTCCATGCACCTTTCCATAGCCACCAGCAGTCGACCCAATATGACCATTGAAATCCCCTCCAATAAATAACCTCTCTAGAGGCAGAATACTACGCACTATCTCATCCAACCCCTCCTAGAAATTCCTTTTAACCTCCTCATCCAAGCCCGCTTGCGGCGAATACGCGCTAACGATATTAAGGGTGCACCCTCCAACCACTAACTTAATAGATATTAATCTATCATTTACCCGCCTAACCTCTATCACTGACTCTCTAAGTTCCCTATCCACCAAGATACCCACTCCATTCTTACCCTTTATGACTCTAGAATACCACAGCTTATACCCGTCTGCATGATTTAGATATGAAAATTTATAGAAATTTGGAATTTTGAAAAAAACCTTAGAAATTAGTATTTTGGATTTTGACCACAAAATAGGGCATGTAATTGGAAATAAATCATTTATTTGAGTTCGTACTGTTATGGGTAATGATTATCTTCGGAAATTTTTGAAATACGGGTACGTGGGCCCAAGGGTGACTTTATCAATTTTTCGAGCGGAGTTAAAAATTGTTATAAATTGATTTATTACGAGTATTAGAGTATATGTTCATGAAATTTCACATTTATTTACTAGTTTTGGAGCGACCGGCGCCGGTTTGAGTTGTTAGAAAAGCTTTGGAGCCGGTTATGGAACTTCGGAGCAAGGTAAATCTCTTTTCTAACCTTGTAAGAGGGAATTAACCTCATGGGTGAATTAATTTAATATGTGCTTCTATTAGTGGGGGCTGCGTATGCATGAGGTGACGAGAGTCCGTATGTAGCAACTAATTATGCTTACGACCAGGTTGTCTAAGACCCAAATCATGTTATACTTGCGATGTTTGCACCCTACTTGTTAATTTAATTGCTTAAATCATATTAGAACTTGATAAAGGAATTGTAAAAGGTTAAGCTTTATTTACTTGAGTTTTGGATGGGTCACTTGACCGTTAATGAGAATTGGTGTTTCTTTGAATATTAGCCTCTTAATAATCTTGAATCGGTGGTTTATAAAGTATTTTCTCTTCTCGTAGAGCGGGCCGAACGCCTCGATAGAAGATAGATGCATCTATGGTTCGTATTGTTCAACCCTCGGCAGTGCACAGTTTATATATTTGTATGTTGGATTGGGCCGTACGACCTCGGCATAACTCGTGCGTAATAATTCTTGGAGTCCAATTATAATTGATATTGTTTCATTGGCTTGAGAGATTAATTAGTTAAATGATGGAAATTAATTTGGGATTTACTATCAGTGAAAGAATTGTTTATTTATTTCTTGTTATTGATTTTCATCTATATTTACATAATCCATGCTTAATTATAATTTCGGTATTGTATCGTTAGCCCATAGTAAGTGTCGATGTCGATACCTCGTCACTACTTCTTCGAAGTTAGACTAGATACTTACTGGGTACACGTTGTTTTACGTACTCATGCTATATTTGCTGCACATTTTGTGCAGGTACATATATGTCTAGTGGTCTTGCGGGCACAGAGGCGCGGCTATTGCGGGGACTTAGGTGAGCTGCATCCTATGTTACGAGTCCGCAGTACACAGAGTCTCCATCAATGTTATTTACATTCTCCTGTCTAATTTGTATTCCAGACAGATGTTGTATTTTTTTCATATTTCCCAGTTGATGCTCATGCACTTGTGACACCGGGTTTTGGGGGTTCCTACTGGATGTTTAGTATGGTAGTTTACGTAATTATCATTGTTTCACCCTGTAAATTCTATTTCATGCTATTTAATTAATGTAAATTATGATTTCAAAAGGAATAAAAATGAGTAATTAAGTGGAACAATCATCGTTGGCTTGCCTGACGGCGGCGTTAGGCGCCATCACGACGTATTGTGGATTTTGGGTCGTGACAGCTTGGTATCAGAGCATTAGGTTCACTTGGGTCTCACGGGTCATGAGAAAGTCTAGTAGAGTCTTGCAAGTTGGTACGGAGACGTCTGTACTTATCTTTGAGAGGCTACAGGGTTGTTAGGAGCACTTCCCTTCTTGATTTCTCATCGTGCGATTTGATTCCTTCGAGACTTATGCCTTTATTTCCTTCATATTCATTCTTGTACGGTGTTGGGCACTCATGTCAGTTGGGCATCAAGGAGTTGCGGTGGTACTACAGGCATGGAGCAGGATGTTTCTCCCTACGCATTCGAGCAAGTTATTATCATATTCTAGCAGAATGATGTTCTGTCCATTCAGCTCAGTAGCTGTATTTTAGATGGGGTCGAGGCTACGCGCAGATTGCTATGATGTTCGGACTGTCACGGCTCGAACCTAGCCCTGGACGTAACACGGCACCCAGTTCCTGACTATATGTGACTGAGCAAACCAACTGGCTGACTAAATCAACAAGTGATATCATAACATACTGAATATAGAAGATAAACTAACACATGCTGATATACTTAAACTATGAATGATATAAATTAATGTGCGGAAATACTAACATAAGTCTGAAATATATCTGTAGCCAACATTACTTGACATGAAAATCATGCGACTCTGTCTAACTGTTACTCTAGCCTATGAAGCCTCTAATGAAATACTATGAACACTGACTGTCTGTAAATACTGAAAGATTGTAGGGTAATGATAATGCCCTGAAAGAACTGGGGCTCACCAAATAGCTGGTACGAGAATCCTAGCGCTCTAAGTCATCAACCTATAAATCATCACCTGCATCGTGAGATGCAGGCCCCGTGCAAAAGGGACGTCAGTACATTTGAATTGCACTGGTATGTAAAGCAACTGAAAGAAAGAACTATACATGATGAAACTAAAACTGAGCTAATAAATGAGAACTGATAACTGATATGATAACAGCTGAAACTGAAACTGAAATTACAATTGATAACTGAAAACTGATAAATGAAATGATAACTGATAACTAATAACTGAACTGAACAAAGGAATTAAGTATATGAATACTCCCTCTTCTGAATGATAAACCACCTGTTTATCTGAATAAATAAACTGCGGCCTCACGCCCAATATATATGTGCACAAGTTGCGGCCTCGGGCCCAAGTATACCTATACATAACCGCGGCCTCAGGCCCAAAGATGCATAAAGCATAAAAACTGCGGCCTCGATCCCAAAGATGCATAAAGCATTAACCGCGACCTCAGGCCCAAAGATGTATATAGCATTGACTGCAGCCTCAGGCCCAAATACAGGTGTTCAACATTCAAAAATTTAAAATCAGGAACTGAGAATCATACTGCAATACATGATGCTGAAATACTGAATCACACTAAGTTACATGATACTGGAGAACTGAATAGGACTAGACTGAGACATGTATTCATGAACTGGTTATGAAAACTGAAACTTCAACTGTTTATGACATGCTGAGTAATCTAGACTGACATGCATGGGCATCAAACCCAAGTCTATATTGATTATGCGCTGAGCTCAGAACATTCATAATCAAAGTCATGAATGCGTTATGAAGCTAGAGAATAGAAGTTCTGATACTATTCAAGGAATTAGGCTTAACTATATATTTCTAAGGCAATTAGTAACGTCGTAAAAGAAACGTAGGGTAGGGAGAATCATTAACATTCCCAAACATAGAGAGTTAGCCTCACACACCTTGACTTTGGTCCTTTTAAGCGTATCACAATGTTCGTCGACTCTTTCAACGATAATCTACGTCAATAAATATCAAGAGGAACCAATATTAGCACTAATGCTCATGTTTTAGTCACTTATGCATTTTATCAAATACCTTATGGGCGTAAAGCCTCAAAGGCCTTAGTAATTGGTATTATCTTCACCATGTTCTCATTCTACTACTTCTAGGTGATTCTACAATCCCAAATAGAAGTAACTAACACCATTTCTCATCAACCAAATGTTTACAACAATCATAAGTCAACAACCCAAAACCCTAGCATAGTTCAATATATTCCCTTTATCAAACCCAACTACTATTCTCCCAAAAACTCATCAAGTCATAGTTATAAATAATTAAGGAGTAGACGTATTACCTTTTTGAAGTTCAATCCTCTTGCATTCGAGTTCTAGGGTTTCTTTTCTCAACAATGATACCTCGATCGAATATCTAATGATTTGAAGGATTTTCCAATGTTAATAAGGTGTTGGAGAATTGAAATTAACTTAGAACCATAGTTAGAACTCACCTTGAATGATGGTGGGACCTTGGAGAAGTTGGGTTCTTGAGAGCTTCCCTTTCTTGAGCAAACTTTTGTGTTTGGGGTTTTAGGGAATGAAGTAGGGTTTAAATAAGTGTACGCGTCCCAAAAATTGAGGAGGAAATAAAAGTAGCTCAGATAAACATCGTCGGCGTGGGGTATCGTCAGAGGCACCAAAACAACTATGCAAGGCACCATCAGAGGCGCCGAAACTACAATGCTTTGCACTGTCAGGGGCGCTGAGGTTAATGCCCTAGACAGTGCCTTGCATTGTCTATGGCTGTGAGTTTTCATGGCCTTGCATTGTCTATGGCTGTGAGCTTTCATGGCCTTAAATGTCTATGGCTGTGAGTTTTCATGGCCTTGCACTATCTAAGGCTATAAGACGGACCTCCCATAAACTTAGTCGATTCTATCGAATTTTATGCACCTCACTATCGGTCTTGATTCCAAAATAACGATTTCCACCCATACTCATCCTGATAGGACTTCACATGTTAAAAGGTCACATTAATACTCATTTAATGCATCCACAACTAATTCAGATTTAGGAAGTGTTACATTATCTCCCCCTTGGGATCATTCGACCTCGAATGATTGTCCTGATTGTAACTACAGCAAACTCTTGACCTTAAACGGGACTGATGAAAATATGTGAACATTGAACTATCATGAACATATGCATAGTAAGCTGAATGAATACATGATTGCTGATCTGCTGAGATACTGAACTGAATATGTACTGAACTGGATGGCTACTAAACTGACCGAATACTGAAAGAGTTGGAGATTATAATATAAGGTCTGAATGAGAAGGTTAGTTACCCTCAACATTTCTCCAAAATACCTGCCAGCTAACAGAGCATAGCACAAGTCTCGCAAGGCATCATAAGACACATAACATAAAACATATGCGTGAATGCTGGTCTATCATGGATACATGAATTTTGAATTAACATGGATATATGAATACTGAACTGGCACGAATATTTGAGTACTGAACTGAAGTGAATATCTAACCACTGAATTGACATCAATATCTGAGTAATAAGCTGGCATGCATATCTGAGTATTGGACTGACATGAGTATCCGAGTACTGAACTGACATGAATGTTCTAACATAAGATCTGAATACTGGAAACATAAATGTCGTGACATGAGATCTGAATGCTGGAAACTTGAATGTTATAACATGAAACGTGAAATATTGGGTGTACAACCACCAATTCTGGCGGAAACTCTAACTCATAAGCTACTTGCCCATTTCTTCATAGGATCCTATATGGCCCGATGTATCTGGGACTTAGCTTTCCTTTCTTCCCAAATCTTATAAGACATTTCATAGGCAAAACTATCAGTAACTCCCAATCATTAACTTGAAATTCTAGGTCTCTACGTTGTACGTCTGAATAGGACTTTTGGTGACTATGAGCCATTTTCAAAATCTCTTGAATCAACTTAACTTTCTTGACAGCCTGATAGACCGAATTTGGTCCCAACAACTCTACTTCGCCAACTTCGAACCAACCAATTGGCGATCTACACCTTCGCCCATACAAATAATGCTTTCAAAATAAGCGAGATAATCCTATTATAAGGTCCATATTTACCATCTCCACTAAAGGATATGTTTATTCTGATATAAACACTTGGTTTTCTGCTGCTCGACTTTCACTTGCTGACAATTCGAACACTTGGCCACAAAGTCTGCGACGTTCCTTTTTATGTCATTCCATTAATAAATCTCCTTGAGCATGATACATCTTTGGGGAATCGGGTTTGATATAATACCTAGAATTATGGGCTTCTAACATGATCCTCCTTCTCTAAGTCCATCTATGCCTGGACACACAATCCTTCTTGGTACCTCAAAGTACCATCATCTCTCCCTTGTTCAAAAGCCATCATCTTATGCTTGTGAATCCCCTCTTTCAGCTACAACAAGTAGGGATCATCAAAGTGTTTCTCCTTCACTTTGGCTACTAAGGAGGAACAATTCCTGTTCTGGACAACAACTCCATTATCTTCGGAGTCCGAAAGTCGAACTCCTAGCTTGACTAAGTAGTGAACGTCTTTCACTAGAGTTCTCTTGTCTGCCTCAATCATGAGCTATACTTCCCATACTTGATTATATTTTTAAGGTAATTCCTGAAAATACTTATAGTATTGTTGTAAACTACGTCTTTGACCAGTACACTGAAGATTAGAGTCTCATGAACATTCTACTAACTTCGTGTTTCTTACACACACTAGGCACATTTCTGGTGGTAATTATATCATTTTTCGTATCCATGCTAAATTTTCCGATTTCAAATCTCCAACTGGACTTACTGATGATTTTTACAACTCTCATTTAGGCCAAAGGTTAAGGTCTTGTACTTGCGGATCATTCTCTTTTGTTGTGATCCGAACAACATTCCTTATCTTCTATAATTCTTTGCACGTCAATAATGACTCATTTTCCAACATACTTCTAAGCAATCTTTCTTAATGGGAAAAACTAAATTACTTACATAACAGAAAGCTAATGTATTCACAACTATCATACACAATCTTAAATGATTTAACTCTGCTCACACTGTCAATCTTGGGGAGACCCTTTTTCGTTAATTCTTAAAGGCTATTCTTCTGTAGTTTGATCTCTTACTGCCTAACTAATTTTTTTTCCACCACCACTGTACTTCAGGTTTAACTTAAACTCTAGGTTCTAACACGCGTTCGGTGTTTTAAACTGTTACCCACTCACTAGTATTAACCTAACTAATTAAATCAAATCGTACCTCTACTAGCTCTGCTGAAATTGCTAATTCATTGTATCTACTCAAGACTTACTATTGTTTTAATAACCACCTGCTAGAATCATGTTTTCTTGTTCTGCTTTGAATAACTAAAGTGAAGAATAAGGTTATTCCTAACTTCCCTTATCATCCGACCCTATTCTATGGTCGCACACTATCTTTCTTTTGTACTATGTACATAGGTCACACTTAAGAAAATTTCATCTGTCTTAAACAAAATTGGAATATCTAACACCAAACTTTCTATACACTTCAAAATCATATCAGACTATAAACATCCGGGATAAAACCTTAGTCACATAACCTAAGGGGGAATGTCATATCCTTTATCTCACAATAATAGATGTTGCTTATAGTAAATTACTAACGTGGTACTTTCTAGTTCTAATATGAATAAATCTGAACAACTTAAAATCATTCCCTGAAATTCAATATCGACTTCTCTTGATTCTCATTTTGTACATCATGTCTTCTTAGTCGTATTCATGAATCGTACGAAAGACATATGTTTGGTAATAACAAACGTTTCTAACTCCTATTTATTTTTCCCTTAGGCTTTTTTGTGTCTAAAACTATAATGATCAATCTACGCCTGCTACGATTAAATTCTTAACCTATTACACTGTGGGGTCTGACATCTAAACTATCATCATCCAACCTGTGGCTCCATTCCCATGAATTAAAATGAAATTGTTCTATAAGGTAAAACACATACGGATACACTACCATACACAAACGTGTCTTTCAGAGTATATCATCATCTGATAAATCACTTCTTGCACCATTTGGCGAGTCTTGAGTCTTAATATGGACCTAAAACATGCGAAGATTTCGCTATAATCAGTGTTACTTATAATTTGTTTTATCACCCATAGGCCTCACTATGTACGCAGAAGTCACCAAAATTTAGATATACTAAATATTGGAGATCTAGTAACTAAATAACTGAACATTCGCATACTGAATAACCATACACCTGCTAACTAAAAGACTATACAATTGGTAACTGAGGTAAACTGATAACCATAAAACATGATAACTGCTTTCGTACTTTTTGATAAGGTTATGCTCTAATATGTACTACTATCCATCGTATCCCGCTTTCAACATCCTCTTAAGTCTAATTTGCTACCAACCTGTACTCCATAATTATACCCCAATAGGCGATCATCCGATCTAGGACCTTGGGTTTTTCCTGCCAGTTGCTTGGGCATTCGATACGTCTGGAATTCGATAGGAAGAGAAGGTTACCTATTGACTCTAAGCTTCATGGCATGATCTAGAGTAGAAAGAAATGAGATAATCCTGAATGTCTTGGTAGTTAACCATTTATATGTGTGGCCGGCACACACATATAAAGGAAACTCTACTGGACATGGCTTCATAGACTCCCTAGGACACTTGAACCTAGTGCTCTTATACCAAGCTTTGTCATGCCCCGAACCTAGGCCTGGACGTAACACGGCACCCGGTGCCTGACTACATGTGACCGAGCAAACTAACTGGCTGACTAAATCAACAGGTGATATCATAACATACTGAATGCGGAAGATAAACTAACACATGCTGATATGCTGAAAGTCTGAATGATATAAATCAATATGCGGAAATACTAACATAAGTCAGAAATATAACTGTAGCCAACATTACTTGACACGAATATCATGCGACTCTGTCTAACTATTACTCTAGTCTATGAAGCCTCTAATGAAATACTAAGAACACTGTCTGTGTGTAAATACTGAAAGATTGTAGGGTAATGATAATGTTCCAAAAGAACTGGGCTCACCAAATAGCTGGTACGACAATCCTAGAGTTCTGAATCATCAACCTATACATCATCACCTGCATCGTGAGATGCAGGTCCCAGGCAAAAGGGATGTCAGTACATTTGAATTGCACTTGTATGTAAAGCACCTAAAAGAAAGAACTATAAATGATGAAACTAAAACTGAGCTAATAACTAAGAACTGATAACTGATATGATAACAGCTGAAACTAAAACTGAAATTATAAATGATAACTGATAACTGAAATGATAATTGATACCTGAACTGAACAAAGTAAGTATATGAATACTCCCTCTTCTGAATGATGAACCACCTGTTTATCTGAATAAATAAACTGCGGCCTCAGGCCAATATATATGCGCACAAGTTGCGGCCTCGAGCCCAAGTATACGTATACATAATTGTGACCTCAGACCCAAAGATGCATAAAGCATAAAGTGCGGCCTCAGGCCCAAAAATGCATAATGCATTAACTGCAGCCTCAGGCACAAAGATGCATAAAGCATTAACTGCGGCCTCAGGCCCAAATACAGGTGTTCAACATTCAGAAATTTAAAATAAGGAACTGAGAATCATACTGCAATACATGATACTGAAATACTGAATCACACTGAGTTACATGATAGTAGATTACCGAATATGACTAGACTGAGACATATAGTCATGAACAGATTATGAAAATTAAAACATCAACTATTTGTGACATGCTGAGTAATCTAGACTGACACTCATGGGCATCAAATCCAAGTCTATATTGATTACGCACTAAGCTCAGAACATTCATAATGATAGTCATGAATGAGTTATAAAGCTAGAGAATAGAAGTTTTGAAACTATTCAAGGAACTAGGCTTAACTATATATTTCTGAGGTAATTAGTAACGTCATAAAAGAAACGTAGGGTAGGGAGAATCATTAACATTCCCAAACATAGAGAGTTAGCCTCACATACCTTGACTCTGGTCCTTTTAAGCATTTCACAATGTCCGTCGCATCTTTCAACGATAATCTACATCAATAAATATCAAGAGGAACCAATATTTGCACTAATGCTCATGGTTTAGTCACATATGCATTTTATCAAATACCTTATGTGCGTAAAGCCTCATAGCCCTTAGTAATTGGTATTTTCTTCACTAAGTTCTCATTCTACTACTTCTAGGTGATTCTACAATCCCAAATAGATGTAACTAACACCATTTCTCATCAACCAAATATTTACAACAATCATAAGTCAACAACCCAAAACCCTGGCATAGTTCATTTGATTCCCTTTATCAAACCCATCTACTATTCTCCCAAAAACTCATCAATTCATAGTTATAAATAATTAAGGAGTAGACGCATTACCTTTTTGAAGTTCAACCCTCTTGCATTCGAGTTCTAGGGTTTCTTTTCTCAACAACGATACCTCGATCGAATATCTAATGATTTGAAAGATTTTCCAATGTTAATAATGTATTAGAGAATTGAAATTAACTTAGAATCATAGTTCAAACTCACCTTGGATGATGGTGGGACCTTGGGGAAGTTGGGTTCTTGAGAGCTTCCCTTTCTTGAGCAAACTTACGTGTTTGGGGTTGTAGGGAATGAGGTAGGGTTTAAATAAGTGTACGTGTCCCAAAAATTGAGGAGGAAATAAAAGTAGCTCGGATAAACATCGTCAGCACTGGGTATCGTCAGATGTGCCAAAATAACTATGCAAGGCACCATCAGAGGCGCCAAAACTACAGTGCCTTGCACTGTCAAGGGCGCTGAGGTTAATGCCCTAGACACTGCCTTGTATTGTCTATGGCCGTGAGATTTTATGGCCTTGCACTGTCTATGGCTGTGAGCTTTCATGGCCTTACACTGTCAATGGCCGTGAGTTTTCATGGACTTGCTCTGTCTAAGGCTATAAGACGGACCTCCCATAAACATAGTCGATTCTATCAAATTTTATGCACCTCACTATCTGTCTTGATTCCAAAATAATGGTTTTCACCCATACTCATCCTGATAGGACTTCACATGTTAAAAGGTCTCATTAATACTCATTTAATGCATCCACAACTAATTCAGATTTAGGGGGTGTTACATAGATGTTGTTATCACACAATGTTAGTGTAATGGTAGGGTATTTGTTTATATGTTGAGGCAGTGAATGACTTGAAAGGAGGATTTCTCAGCACATGATTTAGAGGTTTAATATTTATTTCCAGCAAAGGAAAGGCAATCGGACTATGAATATTCAGGTTTGGGTTAATGGAGTAACGAGACTTGGTATTTTCAAGCGTGGTGGAATTTTCATCTATGATGTGTTGTCATTGTCCTTGTTTAATGTATTAAGTTTGCCGGTGTTATGGTCTTCTTCAATTCGCCTTTGGGAAGTTATTGTGAAAGGACGCTGGGGAAGCGGTTGTTAGAGATAGCGGTGTGCAACGATTCGGAATCGAATTGGTGTTTCTAATGTTGATGGCTCAAGAAAGATGATCTTCTAGGAGGTTTAGAGTTGGTAGCAATTCACTGGTTCCGATGCTACAGTTATGGATTTGATTTGAGGCAACATTTGGGTAGCGAAGAATGAGGAAGTACATGGCGGGAGGTGTCTCGCGGTGGTTGAATTACTAGCAGGTCAAATATGAAAATCAGAGGTCGAGCAGTTACTTAAAGAAGATGGTTTAGCCAAAGTGGGAGTGAAAGAGTAGTGGATGGATTCTGTGGTAGGATAGCCACATGACTTGAGAAAAGTTTAGAGTGATTTGGGAGTCATGGTGAACAGTGACTAAGTCTACGGTCTTAATTTGGAATGTGGCTACTATACTGAGGAAGATTGGATATGACAAAAAGGAGTTTGCTTGATATGTAGGGGAATGCAACATGACTTCAGATTGGAATATATTATCGCACTTTTAGTTGATTTCAATGGGGAGTGAACGGACTTGTACAGCTAGTGAATAACCACGGGCTCAGGAGGATTTACTGATTTCGTAGTAATTGTACCCAGTGCAGCGTCGTTGGAAGATGTCGGCATGGAATTTTCACAGGTGGGTTATCTCCCGTGAGCAGGTTAGCAGTTGTGTGGTGTTGATGAAGCTTCTACGAAGAATTCTACTAGCTATCCGGTAAGAGGTCGAGTATGTGAACGTGGCTAGTGATTCAGAATGTTCATGAAATGTTTAACAAAAAGATTTCGAGAAATTTGGCGGGTTGATTGTGCGAGATCATGGTAATTGGGAAGGCGGAATCTTGGTGGGTTCCAGGGTTATGAAATTGTAGCTTCAAGCTAAGTGGGGGAGCCCTACCGTCTATGGTTGGATCACGTGGTTGTCAGCTTGTACCGTCTCAGGTCATCAGTGTATTGGTGGTTATTATGACTAAGGAAAGAAAAACATCTGTGGTAATTCGAGCAAAGGATTTGAGGAATGTGTGCTATACTTGGCCATATCGATTCATGTTTAGGTTTTGGGAAGATTCAGAGTTTCTGCTTCTGGTGGGTGTAATGTACAAGGGAAAAGAATTCAGTCGGGTGCTTCTTTGATAGGGTGTTCCTGCGCAAACAGCGCACTAGAGTTTGACTTATTTTCAGGACCAAGTCAGAATGGGTGACTCTCAATAGTGGTCCTAGTGTGTTCAAGAATTTAAGTGCAGTGCCTAAGGACGTGGGATGTTCTATATTATCATTGGGTATGCAGTGCAGTATTAGAGGAAAGGAGGAAATAGTTTCGGATTCACGGAAGGTCCTACAGAATTGGTGAACCAGTTGGAGATGCTATTGTACGCGTAAGGAGAATATGAGATGATTTATGAGTAATAAGACGATGTGGTCTCGTTATTGGGGTCACTTGGGACGAGTGCAGATTTGGTTCGTTACGTTTGAATGGAGCTATTATTATTATTTCTAAGGCATGTCGAGAATTAATTGGAAGCAGTTGGCTCGATTATTAATGGTTGAATCAGTATGATCGTGGCAGCGATCAGTTTCTTCAGCATGAAGTTATACATGTAGTTTGTGGTTATACACTTGGGCTTGAGTGCCACCACAACTTGGTTGATTTGGGAGGTATTTGATTCGAATGGCTTTATTGTGTAAATGGATTCCGGAAGAGTTATGGCGGTTTAGATCACGACTCGAGGTTTGTATTTTCTACGATTTGAGAATTCAGTTGTAAGTTGTGTTGGTTCATCTGAAATGAGCTGAGTGAAAAGTTTTCTAGCCAAGGAAGTGTTTATTTTACTAGTAGTTCAGGAGTTATGATGAGTTCTGATAATCTCATATAGCGGCATGATAGGTGCAGTGAGCGGCATGGGGATTGGAAGTTGAGAATCAAGATTGCGGTTCAGTGCTTACAAGAATGTCACTGGCTCGGATAAGCAGGGGTGAAATTCAAATGTTCAGAGTAAGCTGGCATTTTCTTTACTGTCACCTGAGAATGGTGTTCTGTGGAAGAGGCTTTGTGTTTTTTATTCGTTTTACAGAATTTGAACGGTTGGTGGTATGGATGTGTGGACTTTGCTACCTGAGCGGAAGGTCGTGGGAGTATACCCCATGGGGGATTTGTGTAATTATGGCATGTTAGTCACTTGATTGTTATAGATTGAAACCAAGTATGGAGGTTATGGTAATATCGCAAATGAGAGAATTGATTCCTGCGAGGCATTCTATTCCTTGTGTTGTGGACCGTATGAGTTGTTCCAAATTTGACGGTTGTTCTTATGTGTCATGAATAGGTCATTGTGGGTCCTTGAAAGGTTATTTGCCCAGCATGGTATGATCAGAATTGGCTTGAGGTCCGTTGATGGGTCTAAATGTGGACGTGTGCTCTACACCAGGCCGGGTGGGTTCATTTAGCATAGCATTTCTTATGGAAGAGTCTTCGAACATTGGGTGTTATTTTCGTCATCAGTTATTTCATGTAATACTCTATTGTGCCATGTGGGTTGTGAGACAACTTGATTATTCGCACATGTGTTTAGGTCATGCGCAGCTGTAGTGTTATGTGAGCAGGATGGCTCTCGAGATGCAGGTCACATATTGCACCTTAGTTGTGGTTGAGTTTCGTAGCGTACGGCGCTATCCGTCTCCCCATGATTTGTATTATGCACTTGGCGTGCTTGTGGTTGATATTCGGACATTTCGTGAGTATAAGCGTTACGGCTTGATGTGTGTTTTCCTTAGATTGTCATGTGCGGGTCGGGTGGCACGCCGCCACAGGTATATTGTTTGGATCGAGTGGCACGCTGCCACGGGTATGTTATGTGGATCGGTTTGCATGCCGCAACATCGTCATGTTTGGATTGGGTTGTACGCCCCAACAGTGAGATGTTAATCACGATTCTTTATATTCATTTTGGGTGTCATGTTTCTTACCTCTGAGAAAGGCTCATAGTATTTGATGGCCATTTTATTTGTTACACGGGCTGGATAGTTCTTTTCTAGAGTTCGTTCTTCCTTATGTGTCATATTCCAGTTGTAGCTTGTAGTCGCATTGATGGCATCATATGAAATCTTAGATAGTGTTTGCAGTGGCTTATTACCGAAGCAGCTTGTACTGGGTGAGACGAGATTATTGGTCCTGGGATCAGTGTGATCGGATTTATATAAGGCATATTAAAGGGTACATATCGCTATTTAGTTCAGAATGAGGTAATGGTTCTTGTCAAGAGGAGAGACTCAATGATTCGTTGATTCGGCGGGTGGTTATGAATTTCAACACTTCCTTTCCGTCGTGGCAGCATTGCAAGAGTTGGAACATGACTTATATGCGTCATGAGGTGTGTTGTGGGCATCGGATTCGTGGAATTTCGGCTATTGTTGTCAGAGGATGTTATGATGGTCATGTGAATTATGTGGTGCATGGTGCGAATTCAGTAAGGGTATACAATCATGTTTTGATACAGGGTGTAGTGACTGATACGGTGTTCGTATGTTGAAAGCATGCCTGGTAGAGGATTTCTAATGTTGGAATTTGGCTCTAAGGCTTATTTGACTAAATAATAGGGAGGATCTTCAGACTGGCTCGAGCTAATGTGCTCAACAGGGTTGTGGTGGCACGGGTAGGTGCACGAGGTGTTGAACAGTGATTTTGGAAAACTCTGGAGCAGTTCTTAGCACGTTCGTGGACGAACGTATGTTTAAGTGGGGGAGAATATAACGACTCGACCGGTCATTTTGAGCTC
Organism: Nicotiana tomentosiformis; assembly: GCF_000390325.3. Taxonomy (NCBI): domain Eukaryota; kingdom Viridiplantae; phylum Streptophyta; class Magnoliopsida; order Solanales; family Solanaceae; genus Nicotiana; species Nicotiana tomentosiformis. Next base: position 16,926,677 of record NC_090813.1, on the reverse strand, counting down.
TAGCACGTCGTTTGGCGGTTTGAGGCATTGGGTAGCTTCACTTCAGGTATCATGACTTGTACGTGTGGTCGGAATTGAATTTTGGGAAGTTTGGAGTTGATTTGGAAAGACAATTCTCATTTCGGAAGCTTTAAGTTGGAAGAGTTATCTAAGGTTTGACTTTTGAGTAAACGACCTCGGAATCGGGATTTGAAAGTTCCAATAGGTTCGTATGATAATTTCGGACTTGGGCGTATGTCCGGATCAAGTTTTGGGTGACCCAGGAGCATTTCGGTGCTTATTATGGAAAGTTAGCATATTGGATGAATTTTATAAATTTGGGTTGAAGTGTATTTTGATGTTATCGATGTCTTTTTGGAATTCCGAGCCTGGGAATAGCTCCGTGTGGTGATTTCTGGTCTTAGGGGTGCATCCGGATGTGGATTTGGAGGTCTGTAGGTCATTTCGGGGTCATTTGGCGTAAGTTGGAAATTTGAAGGTTTTTGGGAAGTTTGACCGGGAGTGGACATTTTGATATCATGTTCGGATTCCAATTCCGAAAGTTGGAGTAGGTGTGTAATGTCAAATGTGACTTGTGTGCAAAATATGAGGTCAATCGGACGTGATTTGATAGGTTTCGGCATCGGATATGGAAGTTAGAAGTTCAATAGTTCATTAGGCTTGAATCGATGCACAATATGTAGTTTTGATGTTATTTGGTATGATTTGAAGCCTCAAGCAGGTCCGTGTTATGTTTTGGAAATGGTTGGTGTGATTGGATGGTGTCCCAGGGGCCTCGGGTGTGTTTCGGAATGGTTTCGGGCCAAGTGTGGATGATTTGTTGTTGCTGGTTTGCTGGTGTTGGTTTGTCCTTCGCGAACACGGAGGGTGAGACGCGTTCGCCAAGAAGGAATTTGGACTGGGGCCTTTTTGTTCTTCGCGTTCACGATATGAGGGTCGCGTTCGCGAAACGTTGGGCAGTGGTCATGTTCGCGTAGAGTAGATGGGGAGTTGAAGCAGGTTGTTCTTCGCGAACGCGTGGGGCTTGCCGAGTTCGTGAAGAAGAAACTTTGGTCCTGAGTTTGCTAAGCTTCACGAACGCGAGGGCAGTGTCGCGTTCGCGAAGAAGGTCGGACTGGGCAGTGTCTTTTAAAGACGGGAATTTGGCCATTTTTATCTCATTTCCTCCATGGGAGCCAACCTAGGAGCGATTTTGGAGCACCATTTTCATCGTCAATCATGAAGTAAGTGATTTCTACTAGTTGTGAGTTAAATACAAGATTTATATACGGATTTAGACATGAAAATATTTAGAAATTTGGGATTTTGAAGAAAAACCTAGAAATTCATTTTATTATTTTGACCACGAAATTAGGCATGGAATTGCGAATAAATCATATATTTGAGTTCGTACTGTTATGGATAATGATTATCTTCGGAATTTTTGGAATCCGGGCACGTGGGCCCGAGGGTGACTTTATCAATTTTTCGAGCGGAGTTGAAAATTGTCATAAATTGATTTATTATGAGTATTAGAGTATATGTTCATGGAATTTCACATTTATTTACTAGTTTTGGAGCGACGGGCACCGGTTTGAGTTGTTACAAAAGCTTTGGAGCCGGTTATGGAACTTCGGAGCGAGGTAAGTCTCTTTTCTTACCTTGTAAGAGGGAATTAACCCCATTGGTGAATTGATTTAATAGGTGCTTCTATTTGTGGGGGTTACGTACGCACGAGGTGACGAGAGTCCGTACATAAATACTAATTATGCTTATGTCCGGGTAGTCTAGGACCCAAATTATGTTATACTTTAATTTAATTGCTTAAATCATATTGGAACTTGATAAAGGAATTGTAAAAGGTTAAACCTCATTTACTTGAGTTTTGGACGGGTCACTTGACTGTTAATGAGAATTGGTATTTCTTTGAATATTAGCCTCTTAATAATCTTGAATCAGTTGTTTATAAAGTATTTTCTCTTCTCGTGGAGCGGACCGAACGTCTCGGTAGCATATACATGCATCTATGGTCGTGCTGTTCGACCCTCGACAGTGCACAATTTATATATTTGTATGTTGGATCGGGTCGTGCGACCTCAGCATAATTCGTGCGTAATAATTCTTGGAGTCCAATTATAATTGATATTGTTTCATTGACTTGAGAGATTAATTTGTTAAATGATGGAAATTAATTTGGGATTTACTATCAGTGAAAGAATTATTTATTTATTTCTTGTTATTGAGGTTTTAGCTGTATTTACATAATCCATGCTTAATTATAATTTTGGTATTTTATCGTTAGCCCATAATAAGTGTCAAAATCGACCCCTCTTCACTACTTTTTCGAAGTTAGACTAGATAGTTACTGAGTACACGTTATTTTACGTACTCATGCCACACTTGCTGCACATTTTGTGCAGATACATATATTTCTAGTGGTCTTGTGGGCGCAGAGGCACGGCTATTGCGGGGATTTAGGTGAGCTGTATCCCATGTTACGAGTCCGCAGCACACAGAGTCTCCATCAGAGTTATTCACATTCTCCTGTCTAATTTGTATTCTAGACAAATGTTGTATTTTTTTCATATTTCCTAGTTGATGCTCATGCACTTGTGACACCGGATTTTGGGGGTTCCTACTGGATGTTTAGTATGGTAGTTCACGTAATTATCATTGTTTCACCCTGTAAATTCTATTTCATGCTATTTAATTAATGGAAATTATGATTTCAAAAGGAATAAAAATGAGTAATTAAGTGGATCAATCATCGTTCGCTTACCTAATGGCGGTGTTAGGCGCCATCATGACTATAGTGGATTTTGGGTCGTGACACCATTCCATATAGGCCCAACAACACAACATATTGAAGATCATTACTTCAACCTTAGCCCGTAAACAATAGAATCCAATTTCCAATATCCGAAATTTCTTATAAGCTCTGAATCTCGCACCTACACACTGTATAAGTGTGAACAAGCTGTATCGAGCTATAATCATAACCCAAGATGTAATCACATGATGTACCAGATGACTCAGATGCGTACAACAATAACTTTTACCACAACAGCTGCTCAAAACACACCCAATAACGGTAATGAACCTCATATCAAACAATACCTCGTTCTAAAACCTCCATACACTGCAATGATGAAAGAAACAAGCAGAAACTAATAATCACTTATCAGATCAACAAGTCATGGAGCTCCCTCTCCTTCGACAAGGACTATAGCCAATTTCTAAGCCGATCAATGACATTATCCTTCCAAACATACTGTAATGAAATCCTATAGCACCCATTCTAGGTCCGACGACCTCATTTTATCAAATACAGCCGCCCTACTGACATGCCACACCAATACAACCTTAAGCCACAAACCGTGCAATCTATACACCAATACGTAACAATTCAAGGGTACTCAATCATAGAAAATGACTCAAATGAGAGAACCATCCCGCAAGCTCAACAAGTACCACCACAACGCGATGCTAAGTACCAATCACACACCGTAGAACCAAATCACACGAATCAATCAGAAAGGATCATATCCCGACATACCCTAGCTTCAATGTGTGACCCCATCCAAACACTGGTCCATATGAAATACCTCCAACCAAAAAGCTCAAAATCAACGACCACGCACAATTCGACATCCAGTACCCAAAGTGCATGACCATAACCATGGAGGAACAAATAACACAATACCACAGACCGGAAAGAACATCACCAAATGCGCAATCAGTCATTCAACACCCTAATACCCATTTCGTTCAAATTCTACTATAAGGCCCAAATAGAACCGCATCATGTGTACATATAACCATTGGATCACAACCCCTCGTAGCATAGAAGAGTAACTCATAGAACATATCAGAACACGAACAAGCTCAACTCTAAACGACTGACTCACCCCTCAACACTAACCGTGTTTAGTCAACAAATCCGACCTGATGTAGGATACACATCCTCATTAGGCCTACCAATAGGCCCCGAATCAACATTACTCATCCACAAATAGATAAATAGCCCTCCAAAGTCCTCAATGATATAACCATAACATGTATCACCATCTAGCTAACCTTGGCCACATCTTCACAGTCCACAACCACGAAACAATCTTCTTCGGTCTCTAAATCCGTATAACACACGAGTCACTATATTTAATCCCAACTCCACCGCCCGAATGACTAACACATCTCTCATGCATAATCATCCCCCCAAGAAATACATCAATAATTTTTCCATACCACATAGCAAAATCTGAACATCAGCCAGGCGAGTACCGCAATACCCACGAAGCATCTGTAAGTCAAAACTCAGTGCGCCTTCTAAATATGCACTCTCCTCATGCAATACCAAGTAGTAATAGCATTCATCTAGGCATACGAAACAGTCCATGTTGTCTAAGAATTCATGAATGAACCTTCCCTTCAAAACTGAACCATGACCTTGCACATGCAAATCTCAATCCTACACAACACTCCGCATCTATCATGCGATTATATGAAAAGCACGAGAATCTCATAATCAATCTCTGAGTCACCAGCAGAACACATACCCGATCAGCTAAAAACCTTATGTTTTATTCCATCCAGGAGAAAATCACAATACGCAACATGCTTCTCACACCGGGAGATCTCAAACTATGGTAGAAACAATCGAGAACTCTTCGAAACCCATTAACACATAACCAAGCCATCAAAACTGAACCTCTCTAACTCAACCAAGCCACTCAGGTTTCCCAACCCTAGAGTATTGCAACCAATCATATGTAGAGATGCACCACATCGTAAGAACCAAAAGGACCGAGTATACCATTACCATATTGATCGAACCCATTGCCAAGTTGTCCTGTTTCCTTCGAGTTTCTTCTGAATTGCCTTCAAGTTAATACTCTTCCTTTCTAGAACACCATGATCCTTAACCAAAACTCACCCCACGAATCCTAGCATAGAACCACACTGCTCTAAGGCTCATAAGTCGATGAATTCCCTCTTAAATACCCCAAAATTACCACAAACGAGGTACTCATTCTGAAGAGATCTTCTGTGAGTCTAACGTCACTACCTTCACCCTCCTAATACCGAAATGTAAGCTCCATAATGACATAGAAATACTGCGAGTCCCGACACCTTCCGATGCAAATCTCAGATTCTATCTATATACAAGTCCGAAAAATTCTCAATTACTATATATAATTCTTGACTCCTTAGATCCTCCTCGAGAGTCATCCATTCTGCTCAAATCTCAATTGCATTTCCCAAATGGGCCAAACGTCCTGTGCACCATTAGCACAACAATACCCAAAGAAGTAATCCACACCTTTAAGCAACCGAGCAATTTCTTACTCCTCGCGCACTACATCTTTCACGAATAACAACTCAACCATCCCATGATTCTCATATACCCATAAAGTGTAATATACCCCGTATCTAGAAATTTCTTTACTCGAGTCATCCTCGATCTCAACCTCTGCAAGTTATTACCGATCCACAAGTATGCCTCAGACCAAAATCAATACAACACGTAACCATGCAATCAAATCATCGATAGCAATAACCCTCCCCCCCCCCCCCACTTCGCTCGAAGCCATAGAGAAAAACACTCAAAAACTCATAATGCCCATACTCTATTACTGACATAATACTGCAGGGAGATTTGACTAAATCTTTCATAAGCTCACATAGCACAAACCATATGGTACCTCAAATCATCTACTAAGCTCGCATACATCCATAGGACTATCAGGTCAACTTTCTCAACCAAGTTCAAATTCAAATCTCAACACATATAATCCGCTAGAAGAAGGAAGCTCTCCACACAACATCATAAGGTTCGCACATCCGTAGATTACCTCGTAGGTTATAACCCACCTGCTTAGCTTCAAACTGGCATTTCTCTATAACCTTTCACAACCACAACTACTATGCCATCACTTAACCTTCTTGAGTCTGAACTCATCAATAAGACATGAAAATCTAATTGGTTCCACAATTAAACAACATGAAAATCTTTCAACACACTCATAACTCGAGCTATACATCACATCAAGACAGAAATCAGGCACCCAATAGTCCTTTTTACATCCCAAGAAAATGCTTCTCGTCACAATCAACCCATCTGAACACAACTCGCAGTCACATCATACTCATCATATAGCCATCCGGCCACTTATCAAGCCATAAATTTCACTCATAGGGACACTATCAGACATATAAGTCCAAAAGCATGTGCTCACACAACCAAAATCCCCGTACTCGAACTACAGACAAAACTCGGCTTCAAGTCCTCCAGACTGGCCTATCATCAGCACACCAAAATCACATCTCGCACCTCATCCATGGAATCATAAGCCGACAATGCACAGCTGATACCAAGCGCTCACATGCGCACACGAATGTGTGGAAGGAATTTAAAGAATTATGTTTCAAGCTGAATCAATTCTACACGATAAGGAAAGAAAGATGGGAAATTTATCCTAAATTCTTTGTAGCCTCTCGAATATAGGTGTGAACGTCATCATGCGGGTCCGCAAGACTCTGCTACATGCTCATGACTCGTAGAACCTATAAACCTAGAGCTCTGATACCATATTGTCACTACCCAAAATCCAACTAGTCGTGATGGCACCTAATCCAACTCGCTAGGTAAGCCAATTAACAACTATCCAATTCCAATGAGAATTAATAAGATAATTAAGTGAAAGAAAATATCTGAATCTTATACATTCCTTAAGGTCTGGTAGTACAAATCATGAGCTTCTAAGATTAGAATTTACAAAGCTGGTATAAAATAAATAAATAAATACATCATCTGTTCGAAATGTACATTAACGGATTTTTATAAATTTAAGGCCACCATGAACAAGAGGCAGCTACGACCGGAACGCAGGTATGTCTTCAAATCCAGCTCCCGTCGATCACAACAACATCATCATCCAACATCTACACGCAAGGTGCAGAAGTGTAGTATGAGTACAACCGACCCCATGTACTCAATAAGTAGCAAACATAACCTTAGGTTTAAAGTAGTGACGAGCTGGAACACAGGTCGGGGTCCAACACCCATAGCCAATAATAGTTCTTAACAACATAATGGAAGTAATAAAAGAAGTAGCTTAGAGATAAAATGCTCATATCGTTCATAGTTCCGGAAAATAGGCCTGCTTTTCAAATATATCAGTGAAAATGCAAATCCTTTACCGCAATTACCAAATTTATGAGTAAGTTCGAAAATTGTGATTTTTCCCAAAAACGTTTCAACAACAGATAAGATTTTTCATTATCAAATGGCATAAGAAAAATACACCTTTATGCCCACATGTCAATATGCAGGTGAAATCATGAATGATATTAAAAACCGGATTGGCAGAAAGAAATGCATCTCTATGCATGTATATCAAGTATGTGTGTCAATGCAATGTATCTCAGGGATAAACTCATGTACTCACACTCTCAGAATACTCAATCTCACTGTCTCAAACTTTCCACTTATCATGGCCAATCACTCGACACGCTCAGTCACTCTATATTGTATATGGCAAATTCAGCCCAGGGAAGATCCATCCCATATATATATATATATATATATATCAACTGACAGTCGGTCACTCAGTACTGTATAAGGTCAATCCAGCTCGGGGATGATCCATCCCCAAATATAAATACTTCGGGCAAGATCCATACCCAGGGAAGATCCATCTTTCAATATAATCAATTGCGCTCACTGGGGGTGTGTACAAACTTCGGAGGGGATCTTTTAGCCCAAGCACCATAATAAGCCAGATCCAGGCATAAATCAAAATAACATGTTGCGACGTGCAGCCCGATTCCATAATATCGCTCACAATCAGGCCATCTGCCTCACTCAGTTATCAATCTCTCCAGTCTCTCGGGCTCACAATGCCATGAAACTAGCCCAAAAATAATGATATAATGTGTCAATATATAGCAATAGAGACTAAGATATGATATAAAATGAATGAATATGACTAAGTATAAAATGGTAATGTAAGCAAATAACTCAACAGCAGAAATGACCTCAGTGGGACCCAAGAGAATAAGCATGAAGCCTAGACATAGTTTCAAACATGGATCACAGCTCGATAGCTCTAGTACGTAGAGATTTCATAGTTATAGATAAGATTAGGTAACTACACAGTACCATAGAAATAACGGAGTCACAATTAACACGGTGCATGCCCACACGCCTGTCACCTAACATGTGAGACCTCAACACCAAACACATAACACATAATTCGGGGTTACATACCCTCACCACCAAGTTTAGAAGTGTTACTTACCTCGAACAAGACAAATCTAATACCGAGCAAGCCAAACGATGCTATGAAATGCTATCCCACGTGTAACGACCTCCGAACGGCTTGAAACTAGCCAAAAGCAACTCAAATACATCAAATAATGCATAAGGAAACAATTCCAAATGATAAGGGTCAAATCTTTAATAAAAAGCTCAAAATCGACCCAAAGAACCAAACTCGGGCCCGCACCTTGGAACCTAGTAAAACTTACAAAATCCAACAACGCATTCAATTACGAGTCCAACCATACTAGTTTCACCCAAATCCGACTCCGAATCTATGTTCAAAACTCAAAAATTCATTCTATGAAACTTTGGACAAAACCCCCCAAATTTCTCTTTAAAATCCATAATCCATTGACCAAAAATGAAGACAAAATCATGAAATTTAATTATAAGTGAGTCCACAATGATTACCCCAAGTCACATGGTAAAAATTGCTCCAAGAATCGCCTAAATCAGAGGTCAATAACTCCAAATATGTATAAAACGACCAAACCCTCGATTTAAAGCTTCTGCCCAGTCATTTCCGCTTCTGCGGACACAAGAGCCGCTTCTTCGGCGTCGCTTCTGCGACACGGCTCCGCTTTTGTGGACTCCACAAGCCAGCCGACCCCTCGCACATGCGGATCTCTATCCGCTTTTGCACAACCGTAGGTGCAAAGCCAAATGCGTTTTTGCACTCCATCTCGATTCTGCGCCCAAGACCATCGCTTCTGCGGGGCCGCAAATGCGCCCCTATTTCCACTTTTGATATTCCTCACCAAGCTCTCCCTTGCTTCTGCGACCAATTTTCCGCATCTGCGGACTCGCATCTGCGTCCATTCTTCCGCAGATGCGGAAGCACCAGAACGAGCATACCTTCAACAATGCAAATGAAACGAAAATGATCTGAACCTCGTCCGAACTCACTCGGGCCACTCGGGACCCTGTCTAAATATGCCAACAAGTCCCATGATGCAACACAGACCTACTCGAGGCCTCAAATCATACATAACAACATCGAAATGATGAATCGCACCTCCAATCGACTTAAATGAACTTTGAACTTTCAACTTCCAAAACTCGTGCCGAACCATATCAAATCAACCTAGAATAAACTCAATTTAGCACATCCCAAATGACATAACAAAGATATTCTAATTTTTGCAACCAAAATCTGAATCCGATACCATTGAAGTCAACTTCCGGTCAAACTTATGAACTTTTCAATTCTTCAAATTTTTAACTTTCGCCAATTAGCGCCGAATCTTTCGAGAACTATCCAAATGCAAATCCGGACATATGCCCAAGTCCAAAATTACCATCCGGATGAAACGGAATCAATCACCGGGGTTAAATTCACAAAAGTCCAACTTGGTCAACTCTTCCAACTAAAAGCCTAAAGCATAAAATCTGTTCTTCCAAATCGATTTCGAATAACCTGAAAGTCAAAACCGACGATAATACATCATACAGAGCAACTTATGCTCTCAAACTACCTAGCGAATTGCAAATGCTTGAAATGACCGATTGGGTCGTTACATGCATCACCATATAAGCTTGTTTTTGAAAAAGCATGTCATCTACCAGTCTAACTCGAATATAAAGCTTTTTGGTCAATTAAAGTACTGAACATGGAACCAATAAAAGCTGGTCAGCAACGTTTGTTGCAGGTCAATGAGCTGAATGAATTTCGATTAAGCTCATATGAAAATGCTTATTTATACATAGAGAAAGTAAAAAAAATGGCATGATAAGTTAATCAGGTACAAGGAATTCAAAGTAGGGGACAAAGTTCTTTTGTATAATAGTCGCCTAAAGCATTTTTTCCAGGTAAGTTCAGATCAAGGTGGACAGGTCCATAAGCAATAACTGGCATGACATAATTTGGAGCTTTTGAAATTCAACATGTCAATGGTGGAGACAAATTCAAAGTTAATGGACACAGGTTGAAGTTATACATTGGAGGACAGTACGAGAGACATCCATCCATTACAGTGATACAATGAGAAAGCAACAAAAATAAGTCGAGCTTGCGACATTAAACTCAAAACTAATTTTTTCAAGCAAGTAAATATATATATATATATATATATATACACTAAGATTATTGTACGTACAAATAATTATTATGATAGCTTCTATGATTACATATATCTATTTGTGCATATATTCATATACTAGTTAAATTTTTAATTACCTAATCTACCTTTTGTAATTATTCATTTGGGAATCACTTGTTTTGCTGGGTTGCAAGATATTCACGTCTATAGAGTTTCGCCATATGAATTAGTTATGTAAAAACGAAAAATAAAATTAAAAAAAGAAAACAATTCGTAGAGTTAATATAAAAGTCTATATAGTAGTGATGCAAATATGTACATAATTTTAATATATATTATACTATATTAATATCATTAGTAATTATATCTTGCTGGAATATGAGATATACATAATGTTATACTACTTATAATTATTCTAGTTATGAAGCTATTATACACTACGTGTCTTTTTTAGAATCAAGTTTTCCTTTCCATATATGTGTTACTTACCCACGTAAAGTTGCTGCACTTATTTCTGATTTCAATACTTACATTTGTCAGGTCATTCAATGCACCAAAAGCAATCAATGTTGCAGTAGTAAATAGGCAAAAAAAAGGTCCATCAGTGAGCCAACAAGCCAAAGGCGCAGCAGAAGAACTTAATGTCGCAACGGTTAGTTCTCTGTAAATTTTTTTTCAAATCATCTAATTTACTGATGCAACAGTCCCTAGGCTGAAATCTGAATAATTTAAAGGAGGGACCAGTTTATGAAACTTACCATTGCCGGAATTTGTTAACTCTTAACTGGAATATTCTATCTCAGGCTTCCTCTTGTTTTCCCCTGTTCTCTCTTCTTTCTCCTCAACTCTAAACTTAGTTTGTCTTACTAAAATGCCTCCCAACAGTACTACTCCTCCAAGAATAGATACATCTAAGGATGTAGAGTCATGGATTCAAGAAAATCTTGAAATAAACCCCATTCATGAGAAAGGAATATTTTTTGATCCTCAAGATGGGGAGGAGGATTAATATGTGTCTCAAGTGCTAGAATTCTATCAATGGACGTGAAATTTTCTAAGCCACCAGGAAAGTTTTGCTTGGACCAAGTGAGAGAATTTTACAGAAACTTGAATGAAAATGATCAATTTTCTACTGTTAGAGGATTGAGAGTTGATTGTTCTCCACAAGCTATCAATCGTTTGTATCATCTCATACAAGAGAATGACAGTCAAACCTTAGAATTTATTAACGATCCTTATCTAGATGAGCTGGAGCTACTTGGGGGTATGATACAAATGTAGCTAAGGTATGTTTAATAGGGCAAAATATTAAGTACAAAACTAGACCTCTTCTTACCTTTTTAAGTAGCAGAATGATTCCAAATACCTATGGAACTGATATATACTTGAACAGATTAGCTTTGCTATTTACAATTTGTTCCAAAATGCCTCTGAATGTGGTTAACATCATCAATATCCATATGAAGTTCTGTAGATTTGATCCCACTGTGGGGACTTTATGGTTTCCATCAACCATAACTAGATTGATCAAGGAAGCTGGTGTTATTCCAAATCCCAAAACTTTGAGTCCTTCTAATAAAAAGATCGACAAAAAAGTATGGACGAAACTTGCAAAAACTAAAGGCCCATACAAAATAGAAGGAGAAGAAGAGCTTCTTTTGAGAAATAGGAGACAACCTCCTATTTTTCGAGGAGGAATGAGGGAAATTAGGGAATTATTGGCTGAAAAGTTTGTTTCCATGGAGAAAAAATTTGCAAGAATGAGGGAAGAAGTGAATGCTAAAATTGATGGTGTAGTGGATAGGTTGATGAACAAATTGGATAGGCTAGTGTCACGACCCAAAATTCAAACCGTCGTGATGGCACCTAATCCAACTCGCTAGGTAAGCCAGTTAACAATAAACCAGTTCAAATGATATTTATTAAGAGAAGAAATGATAATACAACTGAACTTTTATACAAAACATTTTTCAAGGACTGGTAGTACAAATCATGAGTTTCTATGATTTAGAATTTACAAAGCTGGTATGAAATAAAGTATATCATCTGTTTGAACTATACAGGAACAGATTAAAATTCTAAAGCTACCAAGATCAAGAGGCAGCTATGACCGGAACGCAGGTACATCTTTCAATCCAACTCCCGTTGTGTACAGCAACATCAACACCCAATATATGCATGCAAGGTGCAGAAGTATAATATGAGTACAACGGACCTCATGTACTCAATAAGTAACAAACCTAACCTTAGGTTGAAAATAGTGACGAGTTGGGACGGGTGAGGGTCCAACTCCAATAATCAGCAACAGTTCATAACAATATGATAAAGATGGTATAAGAAATAATTCTGCTGGTTCACATTTACGAAAAATATACATGTTTTTCAAGTATAATAGTAGATCTCACACCTTTCACCGAAAACCTCAAAAGTATATGAATAAGTTTGCAAACAGTGATTTTCCCAAAAACCTTTCAATAATATACAAGATGTTTCATTTTTCAGATAGCAAGAGGAAAATACATCTATATGCCTACATGTCAATATACAGGTGAAATCATGAATGTCACCCAAATCGGGTAGCATGAGGAAATGCATCTCTATGTCTATATCTCATGTACGCATGTCAAATGCCATGCATCTCAATGATGAACTCATGTACTAACACTCTGAGAGTACTCAATCTCACTGTCCCGTATTCTCACTCATCATGCTCAATACTCAGCACACTCAGTCACTCGGTATTGTACAATTCCTGCTGCGACGTACAGCTCGATCCCCCACACACACACACACACACACACACACACACACACATATATATATATATATATATATATATATATATATATATATATATATATATATATATATATATTATGGTCTAATGATTGGTATTCTCATTTTAGCTCCTCAATTTGGTCTAGAAGATTTTTTTCAGCTTCACACAACTCATCATTAAATTGTTGGCCATTACACGCATCAACCTTTTCATTCAAATTTGCATCCTGGTTATGCACAGCTAAGGCAAAATTATCAATTTTATGTGCAAGATCATCTCTCTCCTTAGACCAATCATTCACCAACGTTGTCAAAAGACAACGTCGTTCCGCATATTCCCTTAATCGAGAATATTCGTCCCAATACCAACCCTTACTCCCATATTCAAATTCAGCTTTCCAAGAGTTCAGGTCATGACAAGCCCAAAATGACGGGCCATATAAGTCTTCCGTCAACCAAGAGTCTTCATCAATAACCTTACCTCCATATATTTCATCCCCAGATGTCATGGTGAAAGAACTAGAAACACACTAAGAGAAAAATTAAATAGTTATAAAAATAAAATATTTACAAAAAGAGAAGGAAAAAAAACTTGTAAAGATAAAAGTAAAATGTCTAATCTAGAAAAATAGCAAATTTCTAAGTCCCCGGCAACGGCGCCAAAAACTTGTTGCGACCAAACACACTCACGCAAGTATACGCGGTCGTCAAGTAATAAAGTGACTAAAAGTCGGATGTCGAACCCACGAGGACTTATGATTAACTATTAACTAAATTAGACTATCCTAATTATCTAAACAAGAATTAAACCTAAAAATATTTTATTCTAAACTAATTAAATAAAAAAATATAAATAATAAACTTTGAACAGAGAAAGAGCAGATTTTTTATGATATCAATGTAATAAAAACGATCTAGGGTTATGGGCTATCTAGCAATCATATTGTATTCTTAAATTGATTTAACCGACTAATTTATCTAGCTTATTGGTTGACAGGTTTAATATTGCTCATAAGAATCTGTCGAGTTCTTACTCGCCTATTCAAGCTAACCTAACGCCTATATGTCTATGGAGTTAGAATCAACAAGAACGCATGTATAATTCCTGTAAATCAATCAAGCAAGGCAATTAGGTATATGTCTATCCTAACTACGAATCCGTTCCCCGATGCCCGAGTTCAAGAACTTGCCCTACTCAATACTATATGCAATATAGAATTCTCACTTTCGAGTTCAATTCTAGATTCGTAGATAATATTCAATTGGTGATCAAGTAATTAAATAATTAAGTGCAAGATTGAATAAATAAACTAATATGATAAATCAAGAAGTCAAAATCAATATCCGAATAATAATAGTCATGAAAGAACCACAACCCTGGAATGTGAAGTTTAGCTCCATATAGACATGGTAGCCAAACTTCAAATCATACAAAGAAACATAAAAATTACTAAGTTTGGTGGGAGAAAGATGGAACTTGATGAATTCCGGCCTCCACAGCTTTGTCGTGGCCTTTTTCCCCTTCCCAATATGTTCGATGACCTAAAAGAGGCGTTTTTGGCTTATATATTGTGTACAAAAGTCGTGGGCCAAAGTTCTCCTATTTCTAATCCAAATCAGCTTCAGGGATTGATGCTAGGGTGGATGCGTCGCATCCACCTCGTCCTCCATTTCTCAGCTTCGAATGCTAGGGTGGATGCTTCGCATCCACCCTTTGTTCCTCCATCTCAGCTTTGCCCAGCTGCGAATGCTATGGGCCGACTTCACTGCTAAGGGTGAACGAAATATGATTTTTTTCTAGATTGGATGCGACGCATCCAACCCCTCTTCCTCTAGCTAGAGCACATTTTCTTCATATTTTTGCACTCCAAACACCCTAAATCATCACACACAACTCAATTAGTCATAAAACCAATAATTAAACCATGTTGGGCATTTTAAAGATCAAATAGCATCAAAAAGCGGTTAAAACATGGGTAAAGTAACATCAACACATATCGAAATATGTACAACATCAAGCCAAGTGATGTTCCAAAAATGCCATCTTGTGCGTACCGACCTCCGAATGGCTCGAAACTAGTCAAAAGCAACTCAAATACATCAAATAATGCCAAAAAAAACAAACCCAATCGATAAATATCGGATGTAACGATCCGACCAGTTGTTTTAAGTATTTTCACTTCACTTGGTAATTTGAGGGAATGATTAGCTCCATGTGATGTATTATGACTTATGTGAATCGTCAGTTTTGGTTTTCATGTTATTCAGAATCGATTTGGAAGAATGAATTTCATGATTTAAGATTTAAGTTGGAAGAGTTGTCCAAGTTTGACTTTTGTGAATTTAACCTCGGAACAAAGGTTTGAGGGCTCTGTTAGGTTCGGATGGTGATTTTGGACTTGGGCGTATGCCCGGAGTTGTATTTGGATTTTTCTAGAAGGATTCGACGCTAATTGGCGAAAGTTTGAAATTTAAAGTTTTGGAAAGTTCATAAGTTTGACCGAGAGTTGACTTTGATGATATCGGATTCGAATTTTGGTTGTGAGAATTGGAATATCTTCGTTATGTTATTTGGGACTTGTGTGTAAAATTTGGGTTCATTTCACGTTGATTTGATATGTTTCGGTACAAGTTTTGGAAGTTGAAAAAGTTCAAGGCTCATTAAGTTCGATTCGAGGTGAGATTCGTCGTTTCGATGTTGTTATGTGTGATTTGAGGCCTCGAGTAGGTCCATATATGTTACGTGACTTATTTGTATATTCGGACGGGGTCCCGACACTACTAGAAATTCGGTAAAAATCGACCAAAAAAACTGACCAACGTTGGTCGGTAATGGCCAAATATCGACCAAAACGCAACCATTTACGTGTGGACGGTATTTTTGTGGTCGGAAAGGCATACCGACCAAAGTTGGTCGGAAATTACTGACCAACTTTGGTCGGTCAATTAAATTCAAAAAAAATATATTGCAAACAAAACAGACCAAAGGTGGTCGGTTTTTTCCGACCAAAGTTGGTCGGTATTTTAATTATGTAATAAAAAGATTTACCATCTGGGAATCGAACCGAGGTCTGTACTGTGGCAGGATCTGGGAATCGAACCGGGGTCTGTACTGTGACAGGATACTATTCTACCACTAGACCATTGGTACATTTTGTTTTAAGATTATCTTTTATTTGATTTATACTCTTTAATTGTATTTTCGCACGAAAATAATCGACCAAAGTTGGTCGGTTTTATTAAAAAGTAAAATTACCGACCAAAGTTGGTCGATTTTTTTAAATGACCGGCCGAATTAACCGACCAATTTTGGTCGGTTTTTTAAATATTAATTTTTATTTATTTTAATTGAAAAACCGACCAAAGTTGGTCGGTTTCTTGAAACATAAATTTTGCGGGACTCAAAAATAGTTTTTCGCATTTTTGCGCCAAGGAAAACCGACCAAAGTTGGCCGATTTCGTAAAAATAAAATTTAAATTTTTTTTTTTGAAAAACCAACCAACTTTGGTCGGTTTTTTGGTCGGTTTTATGACCGACCAAAGTTGGTCGGTCGACCTTGGTCGGTTTTTGCCGAATTTTTAGTAGTGCGAGGGGCTCGGGTGAGTTTCCGACAAGATTCGAATCATTTCGTCGCATATAGAATTTTCGCTAAGCTGATGGTTTTGGTGTTCCGCACCTGCGGCTGGTTTTGCGCAGGTGCGATGGCCGTAGAAGCGAGCCCAAGCACACGGAAGTGGGAATGCACTGATGGGTAGGAGTCCGCAAATGCGAAGGAATTTGCGCAGAAGTGCGACTGCATATGCAGTTATGAGCATCGCAGAAGCGACCACTGGAGGGTCGAGGCTGTCTCGCAAATACGAGCCTTTTTTCTGCAAAAGCGAAGGTCGTAGATGCGACCACTTGTCCGCAAATGCGGAATTTGTTGGGCAGAAACTATATATCGAGGATTTGGGTTCTACTATCATATTTTGAGATGTGGGACTCGGATTGAGGCGACTTTTGAAGCAATTTTCATCACAAGGATTGGGGTAAGTGTTCTACACTCGGTTTTGATTATATTTCATGAATCTATCTTCCTTTTTGGTAATTGGATTGTGGATTTTAAAGAGAAAATTGGGGGGGGGGGGGGTTGTCTAAAGATTCATAATGTGAGTTTTTTGAGTTTTGAACATCGATTCGGAGTCGGATTTAGGTGAAACTAGTATGGATGGATTCATAATTGAATGGGTTATCGTATTTTATAAGTTTCGTCAAGTTTTGAGGCGCGGGACCGGGTTGTACTTTTGGGTTGATTTTGGGCTTTTGATTAAAGATTCGACCTTTATCGATTGAGTTTGTTTCCTTTGGCATTAATTGATGTATTTGAGTTTCTTTTGGCTAGTTTCGAGCCGTTCGGAGGTCGGTATGCAGGAGATGGCATTTTTGTAGAATCGTTTGGCTTGCCCGGCATTGGATTTGGCTTGTTCAAGGTAAGTAACACTTCTAAACTTAGTGATGGGGGTATGAAATCTCGAATTACATATTATGTGTTTGGTGTTGAGGTGACGCACATGCTAGGTGACGGGCGTGTGGGCGTGCACTGTGTGAAATGTGACTCTTTATTTCTGTGGTACTGTGTACTTATCTGATCTTATTTGTAACCATGAAATCTCTACGTACTAGAGCTTTTGAGCTGTGATTCATATTATAAATCATGTCTAGGCCACATGCTTATTTTGTTGGGACCCACAGAGGTCATTTCTGTTGGGACCCACCGAGGTCATTTTTGTTGTTGAGTTATTTACTTACATTGCAATTACATACTCAGTCATACGTATTCATTTGCATATCATATCTTAGTCTCTGTCACCATTTATTGATACATCACATCATTATTTTTGGACTGATTTTAATGGCATTGTGAGCCCGAGAGACTGGAGAGATTAATGACTGAGCGAAGCCGAGGGCCTGATTGTGAGAATATTGATTTATTTTGGGAGCGGGTTGCACACCGCATAAGATGTTATTGATTCATACCATGATTGGCTTATTATAGCGCTTAGGCTGAAGGAGCCCTTCCGGAGTCTGTACACACCCCCAGTGAGAGCAGGTACCTATTGAGTGCGAGTGCCGAGTGATTGTGAGGACTAAGTGATTTTGAGGACTGAGTGACTGTGAGGACTGAGTGACTGGGAGGACTGAGTGAATTAATACTCTGAGAGTATGCATATGATTTTAGCACTGAGTTGCATTGCATTCGACATGCACACTTGACATACAAGCATAGAGATGCATTTTTCCTCATGATGTACGACATTGCATCATTTATGACTTCACATAAACATTGTCATGTAGGCAGAGAGATGTACTTTCCCCATGCCATTTCAAAACGAAACATCTACCCATTGAAATTTTTGGGAAAATCACAGTTTTACGAACTTACTCATATTTTGGTGATTTCGGTAAAAGATTTGGGTTTTCACTGACATACTTGAAAAACATGCCTATTTTCTGGAACTGTGAACGATTTGAGCACTATATATCTGAGTTACTTATTTTATCACTTTTATTATGTTGTTATGAACAGTTGTTGGCTATTGGTGTTGGACTCCGACCTTTGTTCCAGCTCGTCACTACTTTCAACCTAAGGTTAGGTTTGTTACTTATTGAGTACATGGGGTCGGTTCTACTCATACTACACTTCTGCACCTTGCGTGCTGATGTTGGATATTGATGTTGATGTGCACGACGGGAGCTGAATTTGAAGATGTACATGTATTCTAGTTACAGTTGCCTCTTGTTCATGGTAGCCCTAGACTTATAAAAATCTGTTTATGTATATTCGAACAGATGATGTATTTATTTCATTTTATAAACTCTAATTCTTAGAAGCTCATGATTTGTACTACCAGTCCTTGGGAATTCTTGTATACAAGTAGTTTTATTATCTTTTCTTTTCTTAATAAATCCCATTTAAATTGGATAGTTGTTAATTGGCTTACTTGACGGTTTGGGTTAAGTTCCATCACGACTAGGTAGATTTTGGGTTGTGACAAGTTGGTATCAGAGCTCTAGGTTAATAGGTTCTACAAGTCATGAGCAAGTTCTAGTATAGTTTTGTGAATCAGTATGATGACGTCCATACCTATCTTCGCGAGGCTACAGGACATTTAGGATATTTTCCCATCTTTCTTTTCTTATCATGCAGAATTGATTCAGCTTGAGACATAACTCCTTGAATTCCTTCCATGCATTCGTATGCGCATATGAGCGCCCAATATCAGTTGTGCATCGACGTCTTGTGATTCCATGGATGATGTGCGAGATGTGATTTATGTGTATTGATGATGGGCCAGTCTGGAGGAATTGAGTCCGGGTTTTGACCGTAGCTTGAGCACGGGGATTTTGGTTATGTGAGCACGTACTTTTGGGACTTATATATCCGGTAGCTTCCCTATGAGTAGAGTTTGTGACTCAATGAGTGGTTGGATGGCTATATGATGAGTATGATGCGACTGCGGTATGTGTTCAGATGGATTGAATGTAATAAGAAGAGTTTGCTTGAGATGTAAAAAAAGACTATCAGATGCTTGATTTCTGTCGTGATTTGACGTATAGTCTCGAGTTCTGAGTGTGTTAAAGGATCTTTAATGTTGTTTAATTTTGGAACGAATTAGATTCGTATGTCTTGTTGATGAGCTCAGACTCAGGGAGATTAAGTGATGGCGCAGTAATCGTGGCTGCGAAAGGATATAGCAAGATGCCAATTTAAGGCTAAGTAGGTGGGTTATCTCTTGCACAGTAATCTACGGAGGTGTGATCCTTATAATGTTGTGTGGAGAGTTTCCTTTCTACCAGCGAGGTATATTTGTTAAAATTTGAATTTGCATTTGGTTGAGAAAGTTGACCTGATCGCTATGTGGATGTATGCGAGCTTAGTAGATGATTTGAGGTACTATATGGTTTGTGTTATGTGAGATTAAGAAGGGTTAGCTGAATCTCCCTGCGGAATTATGGAAGTAATAGAGTATAGGTATGGTGAGTTATCAGATGTTCTATTCTATGGCATTGAACTAAGTGGGAGAGTCTGCTATCGACGATTTAATTGCATGGTTACGTGTTGTATTGGTTTGGTCTGAGGCATACTTGTGGATCGGTTATGACTTGCAGAGGTTGGTTTTGAGGATAACTCGAGTAAGGGAATTTCATAATACATTTTATATTGCACTTTATGAGTATATAAAAATCATGGAATGATTGAGTTGTTATGTGTGAAGGATGTAGTGTACATGAATTATGAATTTGATCGGTTGTGTTAAGGCAGGGTTACTTCTTTGGGTATTGTTGTGCTGATTTAGCACATGTCGTTTGGCCCATTTGGCCGGCACAATTGAGATTTGAGTAGAATGGATGACTCTCAAGAAATGTCTAATGGATTGAAGATTTATATGTAGCAATTGGGAATTTTTCAGTTTTGTATATAGCTAGAATCTGAGATTCACATTGGATGGTGTCGAGACTCTCGGTATTTCTATATCATTATGGATTCTACATTTCAGTATGAGGATGGTGAATGAAACGGCTTCAGATTCATAGAAGGTCACTTCAGAGTGAGTGTCTCGGTTGTGGTACTTTTGGGGTGCTTAAGAGGGAATATAATGACTTATGGGCCTTAGGGTGGTGTGGTGTTATTCTAGGATCTTGTGGGGTGAGTTTTGGTTGAGGATCATAGTATTATGGCGAGAAGGAGTGTCAACTTGAGAGTACTTCGGAAGGAACTCGGAGAAAATAGGACAACTTGGTAGTAGGTTGGACCATTACGGTAATAGATATGATCGGTTTTTTGGGTACTTATGATGTGGTGAGACTCTACAGGTATTTTGGTGTCAATTCTCTTAGGTTTGGCGACCTTCGTGGCTTGGTTGAGTTAGAGATATTCAGTTCTGATGGCTTGGTTATGTGCAAATGGGTTTCGAAGTGTTCTCGATGGTTTTTACTACGGTTTGAGATGGATATTTCCTACCGGTTTGGAACGACTCTTGGCACGTTCGAGGCCGAATGTATGTTTAAGTGGGGGAGTATGTCACGACCCGACCGGTTGTTTTGAGAATTTGCACTTCGCTCGGTTGTTTGAGGGCATGATTAGCTCCATTTGATATATTATGACTTATGTGAATCGTCGGTTTAGTTTTCAGGTTATTCAAAATTGATTTAGAAGAATGAATTTCATAATTTAAGCTTTAAGTTGGAAGAGTTGACCAAGTTTGATTTTTGTGAATTTAACCACGGAACGAAGTTTTGAGGGCTCTGTTTGGTCCGAATGGTGATTTTGCACTTGGGCATATGCTTAAATTTGCATTTGGATATTTCTAGAAGAATTCAGCGCTAATTGGCGAAAGTTAAAAATTTGAAAGTTTGGAAAATTTATAAGTTTGACCGAGAGTTGACTTTGATGATATCATATTCGAATTGTGGTTCCGGGAATTAGAATAGCTTCTTCATCTCATTTGGGACTTCTGTGCAAAATTTGGGTTGATTCCAAGTTGATTTGATATGATTTGGCACGGGTTTTGGAAGTTGAAAAAGTTCAAGGTTCATTAAGTTCGATTTGAGGTGCGATTCATCACTTCAATATTGTTATGTGTGATTTGAGGCCTCAAGTAGGTCCGTATTATGTTACGGGTCTTATTGGTATATTCAGACGGGGTTTCGAGGGGCTCGGGTGAGTTTCGAACGAGGTTCGGATCATTTCGTCGCATATTGAATTTTTTCTAAGCTACTAGTTCTGGTGTTCCGCACCTGCGGCTGGTTTTGCGTAGGTGCAATGGCCACAAAAGCGAGCCCAGGCGTGCAGAAGCGAGAATGCACTGTTGGGCAGGAACCGCAAATGCGGAGGAATTTGCGTAGAAGCGCGACCGCAGATGCGGTTCTGAGCATCGCAAAAGCGACCACTGGAGGGTCAAGGCTGTCTCGCAAATGTGAACCTTTTTTTGCCAAAGCGAAGTTCGTAGATGTGACAACTTATCCGCAAATGCGGAATTTGCTGAGTAGAAACTATATATCAAGGATTTGGGTTCTTTTATCATATTTCGAGATGTGGAACTTGGATTATTGAGGCAACTTTTGAAGCAATTTTCATCACAAGGATTGGGGTAAGTGTTTTTTACACTACATTTTGATTATATTTCACGAATCTATCTTCGCTTTTGGTAATTGGATTGTATATTTTAAAGAGAAAATTGGGGGGTTTTATCGAAAGTTTCATAAAGTGAGTTTTTACGTTTTGACCATCGATTCAGAGTCAGATTTGGGTGAAATTATAACGACCTGATTTGTCGTTTTGAATATTTATGCTCCTTTCAACTATTAGATCTCTTAAATAGCTTAATATGATGTATTATGACGTGTGTGAATCGTCGATTTTGATGTTTCAGGTGTTTCGGGATTAGTTCAAAAGAATACATTTCATGTTGGAAGCTTAAATGAAAAGGGTTGACTGTAGTTTGACTTTTATGCAAACGAATCCGGAATGAAGTTTTGATGGTTCCAATAGCTTCGTATGGAGATTTTGGACTTAGGAGTGTGTCCGGATATTTATTTGGAAGTCCGTAATTGATTTTGGCTTGAAATGGCGAAAGTTGGAAATGGAAGGTTTGGAAGTTTGACCGGGAATTGACTTTATTGATATCGGGGTCAGAATCCAGTTCTGGAAATTTTGATAGGTCTGTTATGTCATTTATGACTTGTGCGCAAAATTTGAGATCAATCGGACTTGATTTGATACGTTTCGACATTGAATGTAGAATTTGGAATTCGGAAGGTCATAACTTTCTTAGGCTTGAATCGATGCGTGATTCGTGATTTGGAGGTTTGGTACCTCGGGGAAATTCTTGAATAAATCTTATCTTAAAGTGGTGGTTGCCGAAATAACCTTGACCCGGGAGAAATAGAAAAGATTTCCCGTCACCAGCGCCCAAAGTAGCGTGGGGCGCTGGGATTTTTGACATTCTGGAAACAGGGCCACAGGTAGCGCCCCACGCCACCTGTGGCGCTACAAATATTAAGTACTCACTTCGGGGTTCATTTTTCTCCATTCCTCTTGGCCGAATTTTAGGGGTTTCCTCCACTCTCTCAAGACCTCCAACTCGTCCCATCTCCAATGTGGTGTTTCATTCTATCATTTTCACTCTAGAACTAACTCAATCCATCTTGAAATCCTTAGATCTTCAAGAAATTTCTTCAAGAACTCAAATGCGGGTTTTGGCTAGATTTCTTCCAAAAGATAATCCTACACCCTTAGACATATATGCATGGATTTATTATGAGTATATTAGCAAAAAAGGATTATCACTTATTAGATGGTGCTTGGAAGCCATAAATACTTAAACTAGATTATTGTGTGCTTTAGAGATTTTGTAATGAATTAATTAGTAACAATTGGGTGGATGTGAGTTCATTGATGATTTTAATGGTGCTAAAGAAGGTTGTTTGTAGACAAAGGATAGTTTAGTATATCTTGTTGGTAGGAAGGAGGGATTGTTGGATGAAGAAATACCATTACTAAAGGTAGTAAAATGCTATGTACTCTAGGTGTTTGATAAAATGCCTAAATGACCAAAAATCTAGAAATTTGTTTACTAATATTGGTCCAATTGAATTATGTTGATGTAGATTGAAGTTGTAAGAGTTGTGTGAGGTTTTAATATCACTAAAGATCTGAATTAAGAAAGTTCAATTTGTGGTGATCTTATTTTTGAGAGATTTCAAGGAATTTCTGGAGCATTGTTTTGATACGCGCAAAATGGAATTTCTGGAGCATTGTTTAGCTTGCTTGATATTGGACTCGGCTTGTTCTAGGTAAGTAACATTTTTAAACTTGGAGCTGAGGGTATGAACCCTGATTATACGTGTTATGTGATTTGCTTGGAGGTGACGCACATGCTAGGTGACGGGCGTGTAGGCGTGCAACGTAGTAATTATGACCCAATCGATTTCGTAGAGTTGTGTAGTCAATTAACTTGTATTTTCCATGTGTTAGAGAAACTGAGTTGTGACTCATGTTAGAAATCATGCTTAGGCAAATGTCGATATTATTGGGACCCACTGAGGTCATTTTTGCTGTCGAATTATATTTTTAAATTGTAATTTCATACTCAGTCATATTCATTCATTACATATCATATCTCAATCTCTGTTTCTATTTATTGATACATCATATCATTATTTTGGGGTAGTTTCATGACATTGTGAACCCGAAAGACTGAAGAGATTGAAGACTGAGTAAGGCCTAGGGCCTGATTGTGAGCGATGATTATGGGATCGGGCTGCACGCTGCAGCAGGCCAGATTGGCTTATTATAGCGCTTGGGCTGAAGGATCCCCTCCGAAGTTTGCACGCCTCTCAGTGAGTAGTGGATATTATACTTGGGATGGAGTTCCCTGGGCATGGAGTTGCCATATAGATTCACTTTTGGGATGGAGTTCCCTGGGCATGGAGTTGTCATATGCATTATATTTGGGATGGAGTTCCCTGGGCATGGAGTTTCCCTATACATTTATATTTGGGATGGAGTTCCCTGGGCTAGATTAGCCTGTACAGCACTGAATGACTGAATGTCGGTTATTATATATATATTCCAGGTGGATCTTCCCTGGGTTGGATTGGACATATATGGTACTGAGTGATTGAGTACTCTGAGAGTTTGAGTACATCAGTTCATCACTATACTGCATTGCATTAGACATGCATTCTTGATATGTAGGCATAGAGAAGTATTTTTCTTCATGCCATCTGATAATGAAATTTCTTATCTGTCGTTAAAGTTTTTGAGAAAAATTACATATTTCAGACTTACTCATATTTTCGGTGATTTTTACCAAAAGATTTGAGTTTTACTGTTATACTTGAAAAGAAAATGTTTATTTTCCGGAATTGTATACGGGCTGAGCATCTTATTATTGAGTTATTACTTGTGCTGCTTTAAATTGTATTGTTATGAGATGTTATTGGTTATTGGTGTTGACTCTGACCGTGGTACAAGCTCGTCACTACTTTCAACCTAAGGTTAGGTTTGTTATTTATTGAGTAAATGGGTTCGGTTGTACTCATACTACACTTCTAAACCTTGCGTGTAGATTTTGGATGCTGATGTTGTTGTACATGACGGGAGCTAGCATTGAAGATGTACCTGCAATTCAGTCATAGCTGCCTCTTGTTCTAGGTAGCTTTAGAATTTTTAAATCTGTTCATGTATATTTCAAACAGATGACGCATTTTTATTATACTAGTTTCTTAAATTCTAATCTTAGAAGATTTTGTACTACCAATCCTTGGGGAGTGTATTAGAGTCAATTAAATATTAATTGAATCGAATTGTTGTTGTTTGGCTTACCTAGCGGGTGAGGTTAGGTGCCATCACGGCAAGTTGGATTTTGGGTCGTGACAGAAACTAGTATGGTTGGACTCGTAATTGAATGGGTTGTCGGATTTTATAAGTTTTGTCGAGTTCCGTGGCGCGGGTCCGGGTTGGACTTTTGGGTTAATTTTGGGATTTTGATTAAAGATTCAACCTTTATCGATTGGGTTTGTTTCCTTTGTCATTAATTGATGTATTTGAGTTTCTTTTGGCTAGTTTCGAGCCGTTCGGAGGTCGGTACGTGCGTGATGGCATTTTTGGAGCATCTTTTGGCTTGCCCGGCATTAGATTTGGCTTGTTCAAGGTAAGTAACACCTCTAAACTTGGTGATGAGGTTATGAAATCCCGAATTATGTTTTATGTGTTTGGTGTTGAGGTGAAGCACATGCTAGATGACGGGCGTGTGGGCATGCACCGTGTGAAATGTGACTCCATTATTTCGGTGGTACTGTGTAGTTACCTGATCTTATCTGTAACCATAAAATCTCTATGTACTCGAGCTTTTGAGCTATGATTCATGTTAGAAACTATGTCTAGGCCACATGCTTATTCTGTTGGGACCCACCGAGGTCATTTCTGTTGTTGAGTTATTTGCATACATTGGAATTACATACGCAGTCGTACGCATTCATTTGCATATCATATCTTAGTCTCTATCACAATTTATTGATACATCACATCATCATTTTTAGGATGCTTTTCATGACATTGTGAGCCCGAGAGACTAGAAAGATTGATGACTAAGCGAGGTCGAGGGTATGATTATGAGAATATTGATTTATATTGGGATCGGGTTACACGCCGCAACAGATGTTATTGATTCATACCATGATTGGCTTATTATAGCGCTTTGGCTGATGGAGCCCTTCCGGAGTCTGTACACACCCCCAGTGAGCGCAGGTACCTGCTGAGTGCGAGTGCCGAGTGTGAATGCCAAGTGATTGGGAGGACTAAGTGGTTGTGAGGACTGAGAAACTGGGAGGACTGAGTGACTGGGAGGACTCAGTGAATTGATACTCTGAGAGTATGCATATGGTTTTATCACTGAGTTGCAATGCATTCGACATGCAATGCTATTGGTGTTGGACTCCGTCCTTTGTTCCACCTCGTCACTACTTTCAACCTAAGTTTAGGTTTGTTACTTATTGAGTACATGGGGTCGGTTGTACTCAAACTACACTTCTGCACCTTGCGTGTAGATGTTGGATATTGATGTTGCTGTGCACGGCGGGAGATGAATTTGAAGATGTACCTGTGTTCCAGTTACAACAGCTTCTTGTTCGTGGTATCTCTAGACTTATAAAAATTTGTTTATGTATATTCGGACAGATGATGTATTTATTTCATACTAGCTTTGTAAACTCTAAATCTTAGAAGCTCATGATTTGTACTACCAGTCCTTGAGAATTCTTATATAAAATTAGTTTTATTATCATTTATATTCTTAATAAATCTCATTTAAATTGGATAGTTGTTAATTGTCTTACCTGGCGGGTTGGGTTAGGTGCCATCACGACTAGGCGGATTTTGGGTTGTGAAATCAAATCTTTAATCAAAAGCCCAAAATCAACCCAAAAGTCCAACCCATGCCTGCACCTCAGAACCCGACAAAACTCACAAAATATCACCTATTCAATTATGAGTCCAACCATACTAGTTTTACCCAAATTCGACTCCGAATTGATGTTCAAAACTCAAAAACTCACTCTATGAAACTTTAGGCTGAAACCCCCCAATTTCTCTTTAAAATTCGTTATCCAAATACCAAAAATGAAGATAGAATCACGAAATATAATCACAAGTGAGTCAAGAATGCTTACCCCAAGTCACATGGTAAATTTCCTCTCCAAAGTCGCCAAAACCAAGCTCCCAAATCCCAAAATGTGAAATAAGAACCAAGACTTCGAAAATATAGTTCTGCCCAGCATTTCCGCATATGTGGTCACATTGTCGCATCTGCGACCACCTCTTCTGCGGTAAAATCTCGCTTTTGAGAAGTCCTATGAAGACCAGCCCTTCCGCACCTGTAGAGTTTTCCCGCTTCTGTACACACGCAGGTGTGCCAACCAACTCACGCTTTTGCGCCACACGCCGCTTCTGCGGCTAGACTTACGCTTCTGCGGACGCGCAAATGCGCCCTTAATTCTGCTTATGCGATCTTCCTCGCCCAGGTCTCACCTCGCTTCTACGACTCCTTTGTCGTTTCTGCGACCATCACACCTGCGCAAAACCAGCCGCAGGTGCAATCACACCAGATCCTGCCACCAGCAGCCTTAGTCAAAATTGATCCAAATGATCTAAACCTCGTCCGAAACTCTTCTAAGTCACTCAGAACCCTGTCCGAATATACCAACTAGTCCAATAACATAACGCAAACCTACTCGAGGCCTCAAATCACGCATAACAACATCGAAAAGACGAATCACACCTAAAATCAAAAGTAATGAACTTAGAATTTTCAAATTCCAAAACTTGCGCCGAAACATATCAAATCAACTTGGAAAGAACTCAAATTTTGCAGACAAGTCCCAAATGACATAACGAAGCTATTCCAATTCCCGAAACTACAATCCGAATACAAAGTCAACTCTCGGTCAAACTTATGAACTATCCAATCCTTCAAATTTTTAATTTTCACCAATTAGTGTCGAATCCTTCTAGAAATATCCAAATACAAATACGGGCATACGCCCAAGTCCAAAATCATCATCCCGACCTAACGGAACCATCAAAACTTTATTCCGGGGTCAAATTCACAAAAGTCAAACTTAATCACCTCTCCCAACTTAAAGCTTCAATCATAAAATTCATTCTTCCAAATCGATTTCGAATAACCTGAAAGCCAAAACCGACGATTCACACAAGTCATAATATATCATATGGAGCTACTCATGCCCTCAAATTATCAAGCAAAATGCAAATACTTAAAACGACCGGTCGAGTCATTACATCTGGAGAATCTTATAATGCACGAGATGATATATAGTACAACCATGACTTGGGCTCTAGCAAATTTTTCGCAAAGAATGGCTCGACAATGGAATTACAATGAGCCAACAACTTTTCCACCATTTGAATTCGTAGATCTGTCTACTTGCCCGATACCAAGATGGTACTCACTTGCAGATTTGGAAGCTATGGCGGGCATAGAAAACTCGAAACTACCCCCTCACCCCCCCTGTTGTATCCGATCATAGGAGCGAAACCTTCTCTAATTTGCCAGATCTAACTGCTATATTTATATATCCTCTCCCATATTTACACTAGCATTAGGAGGTCCAAGAATTAGGGAGCCTAATCCAGAAACAAGAGCAACAAAAAAGCCTAGACTTGTGGAAGAAAAAGGGAAGAAACCAATGGAGGAAGGAGATGATTCTTCAGATAAAGAGGATGGTTGGACATCAGTTCAAGTAGTCCAATTAGGACAAACAAGTATGGACCATCACGTGTGATTGAGGTAGGAGAATCGAGCATGTCACAGCCACAAGAGGAGGACTATTTGGTTGAGAACGATGATGAGAGGGGAGCGACAAGAGAAAACTAGTTTCATCTAAAGCGGCGACTTCATCTGAGAGGATGAAGCGTTTAAGTACGGGGGAGGAAAGTATGAAGAAGGAGTCTTAAGAAAAAGTTCATGCTTTCACTGCTAAATATATATATAGTACTATAGTTGGTAGCTATCTTTAATGTTTTGCTTTGTTAATATTGCAAATATATTGATAACTATCTTTAATGTTGTGCTTTTGGTTAGTACTTGGTTGGAAGAATTTTGGGATAGTAAATGTTGTCTGTATCTCTTAAAGCAACTACTGGGAAGCATTTTGTGGGTAGAATGTATTTTTGTCTGTTGAAGAAGCAATCCCCTGGTGTAAATATTTCACTTGTTAAAGTACTGCACTTTGTCTTTACTTTAATTGTAGTATTTTGTTTTTATTTACTGTACTTTTCTGTCTTTTAGTTGTTTTACTTGGTCTTTACTACTCTAACATATTAACATTGTCTTCTGAGTTAGTATTGGAAAACGATTCAGGCCATTTGGCTGGGAAGATGCAACATCCTTAAGCAGTAAAGTATTCTTTGATGCTTTGGTAGCACCAAATGCAAAAGTCCAATGACTATAAAAAAAAATAGATTCTTAAAACAACGAGTTCTTATTTCAATAAATATAGTACTAAGTATTACATCGAATGTTATGTATAGTACTACTTATATATATATAGTTCATAGTGTCACTGATCCAATTTACCCTAGGTTGTGATGGTGCCCAACGTCGTCGCTAGGCAAGCCAACGGTAAACTAGCCATGTATTTATTCTTTTTAACAATTTTGAAATAGTTGGTTTTTATTTATTAAGTAAGAGGTGAAAAAAATTAATAAAATAAAGCGTAAATAAATATGAGAGTATGTGTGGTGTGATAAATACTCAAAAACCATCAAATGTCTACTAGCATATTTCCAAGACCCGGTGTCACAAGTGTATGAGCTACTAGTAGAATATACAAAACACTAAACTACTGTCTGAAATAGAGTTGACAGAAAGTAAATGCAAAAGAGAGACTTCGGGTGCTGCAGAAGAGACTCGGAAGCAACTCACCACTAAGCCTTGGGGTACCGGAGGTGCATGCTGGAATGACTGCCAAATGCACCTGCCTCGGATCTTGCATGATTAGTGCAGAAGTGTAGCATGAGTACATAAATAATATGTACCCAGTAAGTATCCTGTCATGACCCAAAATCCATTAAAGGTCGTGATGGTGCCGAACATCGCGGTCAGGCAAGCCAAAAATAAATACTTAATTTGGTTCTCATTTTTAATATTTCTGAAATCATATTTCCTTCAATTTAATGGTAAAAGATGAAGTTTACAAAATAAATAATAATATCTTTAAAAATTCCAGTACCGTACAACCCATAATCGCCCAAAATTCGGTGTCACAAGTGCATGAGTATCAACTAAGAATATAAAATAATATACAACATCTGTCCGGAATACAAATTGGAGAGGAAAATATAAATACTCTGAAGGAGACTCTGCTGACTACGGACTCGTAACGTGGAATGCAGCTCACTTAACCGCGCCTCTGTGCCCACAAAGCCACTAGACCTATATACACCTGCACAAAAACGTGCAGCAAGTGTAGCATGAGTACGTAAATCAATGCGTACCCAGTAAGTATTCCGCCTAACCTCGAAGAAGTAGTGACGAGAGGTCGACTTCGACACTTACTAAGGGCCAACAATATGATAATATGAAATTCTAATTAAGCATGATATATACATTAATAAAACTCAGAACAAGAAATAACTGAACAATTCATCACCCTATTTAAGGACCCAAATCACTTCCTTCATTTAAAACAAATAATCTTTCAAATAATGAATTTATACCAATTATAAAATGAACTTCCAGTTCTATTATCACACACAAATACCACCGAGGACGTTAGGCCTGATCCAACATAAATGTAAATTATGCACTGCCGAGGGTTGAACAGCGCGAACCATAGATGCATCTATTACCCCGCTCGTGAATCATACATGCGACGCGAACAAATATAAATTTACCAATAATTCATAAACCTTTCTTGATTCTTTTCAAAATAAATACAATTCGACTCGAACCTTTTAAATCCTAAAAATAAAATCCTCAACTCAGTTCCATTTGATAATGTTAACAAATATAATAAAATAACGATGTCCACAAGCATGGTATTAACCTAAAACTACCCAGACATAAATAGGAATAGTAGCTACGTACGGACTCTCGTCACTTCATGTGTACGTAGCCCCCCACAAATAATAACGCATATTATTTAAGTTCGCCTATGGGGTAAGTTCCCTTGTACAAGGTTAGAAAATAGACTTACCTCGCTCTAAAATTCCATAACCGGCTCCCAAGCCCTTCCAACAAGTCAAATTGATGCCCAACGCTCCAAAACTAGTCAATAATTGTGTAAACCCATAAATATATACCCTAATACTCATTATAATTCAGTTTACAAAATTCCTAACTCCACTTGAAAAGTCGATAAAAATTACCTTCGGGCCCACGTGCCCGGATTATAAAAATTTTTGAACATAAACTTTACTTATGACACTACAAACTCAAATATATAATTTATTCCAAATTTCATGTCCAATTTCGTGGTCAAAATCCAAAAATATCAATTTCTAAGTTTTCTACCAAAATCCCAAATTTCTACAAATTTTCAAGTCTAAATTCATATATAATCCAAGTATTTAACTTGCAATAGGTGGAAATCCTTACCTTGTGTTGCTTGATGAAAATACCTCCTTGAAACTCTCCAAAATCGCCTCAACCAAGTGGAAAATGAGAGAAGAAGAGCCAAATCTCGCTCTTTAAAATAATCTGCCCAACGACCTCTCGCACCTACGGTCCCTTGACCACTTCTGCGGTTCCGCAGGTGCGGCCAAATTACCGCTTCTACGGTCCTCCTTCATACCCCTCAACTCCGCATCTGCGGCCCATATCCTGTGCCTTCGCTTCTGCGGCTCCACGTGCGCAGGTGTGGTCCCGCTTCTGCGAAACTCGACCACATATGCGGTCCCAGTCTTCCCCAGCCTAAGCCGCTTCTGCGACCCTCATGGCCGCTTCTGCGGCTCTGTACCTGCGGCCCTAACCTCGCAGGTGCGATTACACCAGAACTGGTGCACTTCAGCCATTTCCTAAGTCCAAAACTTGCTACGTTAACCACCCAGGACCTACCCGGGACCCCCGGAACTTTAACCAAATATACCAACATGTCCCAAATCATATTACGAACTTAGTCGAGCCTTCAATTTCACATCAAACAATGTTAAAAACACGAATCACCCTCCAATTTAAACTTAATGAACTTTGAAACTTCAAACTTCTACAATCGATGCCGAAACCTATCAAATCACGTCTGATTGACCTTAAATTTTGCACACAAGTCATAATTGACATTACAGACCTACTCCAACTTTCGAAAATTGGAATCCGACCCCGATATCAAAAGTCCACTCCCGGTCAAACTTTTCAAAATTATCCAAATTCCCAACTTTCGCCCAAATAACCCCAAAATGGACTACGGACCTCCAAATCCACATCCGGACACGCTCCTAAGACCAGAATCCTCATACGGAGCTATTCCCAGACTCGGAATCCCAAACAGACATCGATATCATTGAAATGAACTTCAACTCAAATTTATGAAATTCTTCCAAATCGCCAACCTTCCACAATAGAGGCCAAAACGCTTTCGGGTCATCCAAACCCCGGTCCGTACATACGCCTAAGTCCAAAATCATCATACAATCTGTTGGAACCTTCCAATCCCGATTCCGAGGTCGTTTACTCAAAAATCAAACCATAGTCAATTCTTCCAACTTAAAGCTTCCGAAATTAGAATTTTTCTTCCAAATCAACTCCAAACTTCCCGAAATTAAATTCCGACCACGCGTACTAGTCATAATACCTGAAGTGAAGCTACTCAGGGTCTCAAACCATTGTATGACGCGCTAGAACTCAAAATAACCGGTCGGGTCGTTACATATCTAGTCTAACCTTGAAGAAGTAGTGATATGGAAAATGCAGAAACTCTAAACTATTATGGGATATGGAAATAACAATAACAACACAATAACAAGCAGTGAATAAATGATTCTTTAATTGATAATAAATTCCAAAATCTTCATGTAACACATAGCTGCAAATCACTTTCGGTTATTAAATAAATTATACCTCTCAAGCCATAACATAATATCAAGTGCACTCGAGTTCCGAAAATTATCACGCACGATTTATGCCGAGGTCGTACGGCCTGATCAAAAATATTGTGTGCACTACTGAGGGTCGAACGATACGAACCATAGATGCATCTATTATACAGTCGAGGTGAACGGCCCGCTCCCATGAGAATAGAGAAGTTTACCTCGCCCGCGGAAGTACTTGCGACGCGAGAGGGCATGGATTTCTCAGAGTTATTAAGTATTCCTCAATTCTTTCCCCAAATAAGAAATCTAACTTGGAAGTTTTCAACTTTAAAATCTCTAGTCTCAGCTCTATTTAAGATAATTAATATGCATAGCAAGCATGATAAGACAATTGAAGTATGATGTAAATCTAAGACTACCCGAACATGTCACGAAATATAGCTACGCACGGACTCTCGTCACCTAGTGTGTACATAGATCCCCACACAAGTAATTCACAACAAAAATACACCTAAGGGATGCATTCCTTCTTACAAGGTTAGGCAAGAGACTTACCTCGTTCTCAAGCTCACCTCCGGTCCACTAATCCGCTCTAAAAGCCCCAAGTCAATGCCAAAAAAATCTGAAACTAGTCAAATATTATATAATTTAATCAATATATACTCAAAACTTCATAATTTAGCTAGTAGAGTAATCACCCAACCCAAATTGGAAGATTCTAAAAAAATTCATCCTCGGGCCCACGTACCCGGATTCCAAAAATTTTTGGAGATAAATATTACCCATAGCCTCACGAACTCAAATATATAATTTTTACTTAATTCCATAATCAATTTCGTGGTGAAATCCCTTTTTACCAAAACCCTAGGTTCTTCACATATCCCACAAGTTTTCACAATCTTTCCATGTTTAATCTACCTAAAACCTGCATAATTAACTTGAAAATGGGTGGGAGTTACTTATCTTAGGATATTTATGAGAATCCCCCATCAAATGAGCTCTCAGAATCGCCCAAGACCAAATGAAATGTGAGGGAAAATGGCCTAAGTCTCGGATTAAAAACCCTCAATACCAGAGACTTCCGCACCTGCGGCCACTAAATCGCATATGCGAAACCACAGGTGCGGTCAAAAGGTCGCACCTGTGATCCTCCACTACCTCCAGCTTCATCGCTTTTGCGGACGGAGGAATGCTTCTTCGGACTCCTTCCGCTTCTGCGGATTCCTTTCGCTTGTGCGACCCACAGCTGGCTAGCCCTAGTCCGTATCTGCGGAGCCTCGATCTCTTTTGCGGGCACGCAGATGCGGAACAACCCTCGCACCTGCGACCACCCAGCTCCAGCCTCAGGTCCTCTTCTGCGACCAATAGGCCTCTTCTGTGAGTTCGCACCTGCGGCCCTTTTCCACTGAGGTGCGATTGCACCAGATCTGAAGCACCAACAGTTCTCCCATGCTAATTCCGAGCCTGATTTTGATCCGTTTCACACTCAGGGACCCGGGACCCCATCTAATTTGCACCCACACATCCAACAACATAATACTGACATGCTCATATGATCAAAACACCAAAATAACATCTAGAATTACAAAATGAACACCAAAACGCAAGAATTCAAATTGAAACTAAAAAACTTCTAAAAATACTTCTGCGCGCTCGATTCCTATCAAATCAACTCGGAATGATGCCAAATTTTGCGTGCAAGTCTTAAATCACCATACGGAGCTATTCCTGGGCTCGGAATCCCAAGTGAACCTTGACAACAACAAAACAAACTTCAAACCAAATTTAAAGAACTTGAAAAACCTTCAATATGCCAACTTTCAATATTAAACGCCAAAATGCTCCCTGGTCATCCCAAACCCGATCCAAACATACGCCCAAGTCCAAAATCATCATATGAACCTATTGGGACCATCAAATCCCGATTCCAAGGTCGTTTACTGTAAATATTGACCCAAGTCAAACTTAACCCTTTCAAGATAATAACAAGGAACTAAGTGTTCCGATTTCAACCCGAACCCTTCCAAATCCCGAACTAACCATCCCCACAAGTCATAAAAAAGTAAAAGCATATACGAGGAGTCTTATTTAGGGTAGCGAGGATCTAGAAAGCAAAACAATAGATCGGTTCGTTACATTCTCCACCTCTTAAGGAAACGTTCGTCATCGAACAAGTTTAGAATCGTACCTGAAGTGCCGAATAAATGTGGATATCTGCTCCGCATGTCCTTCTCGGTCTCCCAAGTCGCATCCTCGACTGGTTGACCCC
This sequence comes from Nicotiana tomentosiformis, assembly GCF_000390325.3. Lineage (NCBI taxonomy): Eukaryota > Viridiplantae > Streptophyta > Magnoliopsida > Solanales > Solanaceae > Nicotiana > Nicotiana tomentosiformis. Next base: position 16,891,196 of record NC_090813.1, on the reverse strand, counting down.
TCTATTGAACTTTTATGCAGAAATCTTCTTGGACCTCACCTGGCGAACCTGCCTGTCAACTTTGGCAACTGGCTTCTCCTCATAACCCATGCTCTCATCTAACTGAACTGTGTTGTAGTCTAACACATGCGACATGTCGGCATGATACTTCTGGAGCATAGACATATGGAAGACCGGATGAACTCTCGATAGACTGGGAGGCAAAGCAAGCTCGTAAACAACCTCCCCAACTCGTCTCAACACCTCGAATGGACCTATAAACCTTGGGCTCAACTTGCCCTTCTTGCCGAATCTCATGATCTCCTTCATCGGCGAGACTTTTCAAGAGAACCTTCTCGCCCACCATAAATGATAAATCACGCGCCATCTGATCCGCGTAACTCTTCTGTCTTGACTGTGTTGTGCGAAGTCGCACCTAAATCAACTTTACCTTTTCCAAGGCATCCTTCACTAAATGAGTACCATATAACTTAGCCTCGCCGGGCTAAAACAATCTGATGGGTTGTCACAACCTGGAACTCCCACTGTCGGGACCGTGATGGCACATAACATTCCACTTGCTAGGCAAGCCGACGTTAGAGAATTATTAAGCCAATCCTTATTCAATTCAGTAAATAACAGTAAATAAGCTAAAATAAAATACAGCGAGTCCAGAATAATATAAAAACTTCATTAATTACTACCACTCAGATCTGGAGTTACAATAACACGAACTTTTAGGATTTACTACATTTCAAAGTCTGAAAAAAATACAACTGTTTGAACGAAAGAAATAGTAAAAAAAAGAACTGAAAAGATAGACTGGGACTTCAAGGTCTGCGAACGCCAACAGATCTACCTTGAGTTTCCGATGAACCAGTCCGAGCTGCTACGCCTCTCAATCAGCTGGGATCAATACCAAAATCTGCACAGAAAGTACAAAGTGCAATATCAGTACAACCGACTCTATGTATTGGTAAGTGTCGAGCCTAACCTCGACGAAGTAGTGACGAGGCTATGACAAGACAACTACATAACAAACTTGTGCAATTTAACAGTATATGTACAAATAACAGCTAAACATGTACTATTGGGAGGGGGAATATACTGAGGGGAATATGAGATAGAGAACTACAGCAGAATGGTAACTTGAACAACCAATATACTATGAACCAATAAGAACAAGTAAACACAGTAAAGGAAAAATGCACGACATCACCTTTCGTGCTTTTACTCTCAACCTCACCATAAAACCAGTAGAAATGGTACGGCATCACCTTTCGTGCATTAACTCTCATAACATGGCACGGCATCACCCTTTGTGCATTAACACTCACAATATGGCACGGCATCACCCTTCGTGCATTAACACTCACAATATGGTACGACATCACCCTTCGTGCATTAACACTCATAATATGGCACGACATCACCCTTCGTGCATTAACACTCTCCCTTACCATAATGCAATAAACAAATAACAACAGGGAGATAGAATAACAAGTACAAGCCTTACTTTAACATTGGGTTCCACAATATCAACCTCAACCTCGGAATCAATACTTAATTATCACCAGAAGATCCGTAAACATGATAAGAACGATCAATTTAACAATACTAGTCTAAACATGGATAACATGAACAAAAGAAGCTATAATTGCAAGAAACCTAGCCCCGCCCGCATGCTTTAACCCGACTACAACGCATAAGTACTCGTCACCTCACATATACGTTGTTCCCCGATATTTAAACATGTAGCAAATAGATAAAGAAGTCATATTCTCTCAAGTCAAGGTTAACCACGACACTGACCTCACTCCAAAGGCCACTCAATTCTCAATTACCGCTTTTCATCTAGAATCTACCTCCAAACCACTCATATCTATCCAAAAATGACTCAATAATATCAAATATTGCTAAAGAAATCAATTACAATACAAAAATTTAGATTCCCCAAACTTTCCTCAAAAAAGTCAGAAATCGACTCCGGGCCCGCTTGGTCAAAACCCGAGGTTCAGACCAAAATTCATTCACTCATTCACCCCCGAGCCCGATTATGTAATTAGTTTCGGAATCCGACTCCAAATTGAGGTCTAAATCCCCTATTTGCAAAACAACCCCAATCCTTCTTAAATCCCTAGTTTTCTACCATGAAAGAACAAAGATTAGGGCTAGGCATTTAATAGGTGATATTAGAAATGGAAGAAAATGAGTTAAAGAGTACAAACCTATGAATTGATGTTGAGTTTTCTCTTCAAAATCGCACCTAAGCCGAGATCTAATGGAGAGTTTATGAAAAATGGGTAAAATCCCATTTTGGTTCTATTTTATCACTGGGCGTCAGTGTTCATCGCGTTCGCGAAAAGCATAGCCCTAGTGGCTTACGCGATCGCGGGAGACACCACGCGTTCGCGAAGGTATAGCCCGCCTCACCTTCGCGTTCGCAAGACAGGGCTCGCGTTCGCATAGAGTCACCTTAAGCCCCTGCCCGGCCTAGCTAAAGCTACGCGTTTGTGTATGACGGGCCGCGTTCACGTATGACGGGTCGCGTTCGAGTAGAGAAACCCCCCCAATGCTCCGTGTTCGCGACCATGATCTCGCGTTCGCGTAGTGAAAAATCCTCCCCCAACCCAGTTCCCCTTCGCGATCGCGAAGCACGACACACCAGAACACCAGCTACAGCAAAACACCAGATTTTTCTAAGTCCAATTCACCCTGTAGCCTATCTGAAAGTCACCCGAGCCCTCGGGGATCCAAACCAAATATGCACACAAGTCCCAAAATATCATACGAACTCACTCGCGTGATCAAAACACCAAAATAATGCCTAGAACTACTAATCAGATACCAAATCAAAGGAAATTTTCAAGAAGACTTTAAAACTTCTATTTTCACAACCGAATATCCGAATCACGTCAAAATAACTCTGTTTCTCACTAAATTCGACATACAAGTCATAAATATTATAGTGGACTTGTACCGGGCTCCAAAACCAAAATATGGACCCGGTATCAACAAGACCAAGTATTAGTCAATTCTTAAAAACCATTAAACTTTCAGACTTTGAATTTTCAACAAAAATTCATAACTCGAGTTAGGGACCTCCGAATTCGATTCCAGGTATACGCCTAGGTCCCATATTTTGATACGGACCCACCGAGACCGTCAAAATATGGATCCGGGTCTGTTTACTCAAAACGTTAATCGAAGTCAACTCAAATTATTGCTTAAGGCAAAATTTCTTATTTTTATCAGTTTGTAACATATAAGCCTTCCGGAAGAATACCTGGATTGTGCACGCAAATAAAAGAAAGGCTAAAATGAGGTTTTTGAGACCTCGAAACACAGAATTTGGTTCTAAAATATAAGATGACCTATTGGGTCATCACATGGGCGAACGACATCACCAGCCATACAAGGCCTCAAATAGTGCCATATCTATGTTGGACTGATAACTGTTGTTGTAAGCAAACTCGACCAAAGGTAAGAATCCATCCCACAGCCCTTTGAAGTCAATCACACATGCTCTAAGCATATCCTCCAAGATCTGAACCGTCTTCTCAGAATGCCCGTCGGTTTGCGAATGAAAGGCTGTGTTGAGCTCTACTCGGGTCCCCAACTCACTCTGTACTTCCCTTCAGAAATGCGAAGTAAACTGAGGGCCTCTATCTGATATAATGGAAACATGCACATCATGCAATCGAACAATCTCCTGAATGTAAATCTGGGCCAATCTCTCTGAAGAATACGTGGTCACAACCGAAATGAAGTGTACCGACTTGGTCAACCTGTCAATAATGACCCAGACGGCATCAAACTTCCTCAAGGTCTGTGGCAGCCCAACTACGAAGTCCATAGTAATGTGCTCCTTTTTCCACTCAGGTATAACCATCTGCTGGAGTAGGCCACCTGGACTTTGATGCTCATACTTAACCTGTTGGCAATTTAGGCACCTCGCTACATACTCAACTATGTCCTTCTTCATACGCCGCCACCAATAATACTGCCTCAGGTCGCGATACATCTTAGTAGCACTTGGATAAATAGAATACCAAGAACTGCGTGCCTCCTTTAGAATCTTTTCCCTCAATCCATCAACATTAGGGACACATAGGCGACCCTGGAGTCGCAGAACACCATCCTTACCGATAGTAACCTACTTGGCACCACCCTATTGTACCGTCTCTCTGAGAACCAATAAGTGCGGATCGTCGTACTGGCAAGCCTTGATCTGCCCAAATAGTGAAGACTAGGCGTCAACGCATGCAAGAACTCGGCTGGGCTCTGAAATATCCAACCTCACAAGTATGTTAACCAAGGAATGAATATCCAATGCTAATGGCCTCTCCTCTGCTAAAATGAATGCCAAACTACCCATACACTCCGCCTTTCTGCTCAAGGAATCCGCAACCATATTCGCGTTTCCCGGATGATAAAGAATGGTAATATCATAATCTTTTTGTAACTCAAGCCACCTGCGCTGCCTCAAATTGAGATCCCTCTGCTTGAACAAATGCTGCAAATTGCGATGATCAGTGTAAACCTCACAGGACACCCCATAAAGATAATGCCTCCAGATCTTGAGAGCATGAACTATCGCGCCCAACTCCAAATTATGTACGAGGTAATTCTTCTCGTGAGGCTTCAGCTAACGTGAAGCATATACAATAACTAATAACCTGTGCAATATAGTATACAAAAATAATAGGAAACAAATAACAATGATGGCAACAATAATCAACCAGTGATATACACAGCAGGGCGACAAGAAGACCATAAATATTGCGTAACAAATAATGAATACAAGTACAACCAATTAATCAAATCTTTCCAATATAAATCTTTCGCCTATATGTTTTTCAAATAGAAATCTTCAGGATATAATACTTTCAAATAAATCTCATTCAAATAAATCACTTTCAAATCTCTTTCCTTCAAATAAATATCTTTCAAATAAAATTCTTTCAAATAAATCTCTTTCGAATAAAAGTCACCCTGTGACACATCATTTCAAAATCATAAAATACGGGTTTCATCTCACTTTCATATTTCTACGGCACCTCGTGCCAATTTCTCTATCACAACTGCACGGCCAACTCACATGCCAAATATCATCACCATTTAACTACGGCACCTCGTGCCCACATTTCATATCACAACTGCACGGACAATTCACATGCCAATATCATTATTTTTTTTTACTCACGACACTTCATGCCCATATTTCATATCACAACTGCACGGACAGTTCACGTGCCAATATCATCATTACTCACGGCACTTCGTGCCCACATTTTATTTCATAATCCGCCTTTAACTCCACCTTTACCAAAATTACTAAATTCTGAAATCAACTCGACCCTCAAATCTTCAATTAAAATTTTTGGAAATTTCTACCATTTTCAACCCAATCTTTATCCATTTGAACTCAATAATCTTTCTACAAACCTTATTGGTTGTGTATGTATAAATAATACTCTTACACCCAAGAATCATACTCTCAATCACCCATCTTTACCCAAAAATGACATTTTCAAGACCCAACCTTAGGGTTCATGCAATATCCCATTATAACTTCAAATAAAACTCATAAACATACTACCCATACTCCAATATGACATATATATGAAGCTCAAGTGAAGGGATTACCTGTTGGTGGAAGAATTTCACTTTTTCTCTTTTTGGTGTTCTTGAAGATTCAACATATTTCCTATGAATTTGATCCATAAAAATGTTAGTGTTATCACTAAATGATGTTATATAATCATCCTTGTGCCAAAACAACTTACCTTGAAGTGTATCCATGGTGGAAGAGCTCCTCCTTCTCTCTAAAAATCAATTCTAAGTTGAAAAACTAATGTTTTCTCTCTCTAAACCCCTTGTTTCAGCCCCTTTAAAATGCCCCTTGAAGGTGCATAGGCTACGCACAAAGGCTACGCAGGGTAGACTTCTATCCCCCTTCAGTTGGAAGCTGCTGGATTTGCCTACACAATGGTGCGTAGGCTACGCTACTATGATGCGTAGGCTATGCGAGGCTTGCGTAGATGTTCTTCCACCCTTTAGTAAAAAGGTCATAACTTCTTGTAGGAATATCCAAATGACAAAAAGTTTGAATCATTACTAACTAGACAGATAGACCTTTCGTTTGATAGGTTATACACCATATAAATCTTCATATCTTGAGAGTTATGCTCATTTGAATGTAGGTCTTGTGCGAACTCACTTGAAACTTTACCCCATCGTATAATTTCCAACTTGACTTAGCCTTGGGCTCTTCTTAGACCACAAATCACTTATAATATACCTCGTACACGTATTATCATATCCAATTGATATCCATCATATTAATAGTCCTTGTCTGCACATAAAATAATATAATTAGCACACATCAACTTTCTAATTTCGCCAAAATGCGCTGAATTGTTCTACGGATTTTCAACTCCAATTATGGGCATACGCCTAAGTACGAAATCACCATACGAAACTATTGAAATAATCAAAACTCTATTCTGGGGTCGTTTACTCAAAAGTCAACTCTTCGGCCAACTCTTTTCTTTTAAGCTTCTTAAATAAGAATTGTTCTTCCAATTTGATGTTGAATCATTCAAAAATCAAACTCGACCACACACGCAAGTCATAATACACATCACAAAGCTGCTTGGGACCTTATGTCACTGAACGAGATGCTAATTCACAAAACGACAAGTCGGGTTGTTATATTCTCCCCCTCTTAAACATACGTTCGTCCTCGAACGTGCCAAGAATTATTCCGAGGACATTAAATTACTGAGTGTATTCTTACACACATACTCGCTGGTGATTCTACGCCACCGCAAATTTATCATGGTCCGACAACACCATCTCAGTTGCGATTATTTCTTTTATCCTCATTTATAAACTTTAAAGCCAGCTTCTTACACTCCAATTAATTTCAAAAGGCCTTATTATCACATCAACGCACGGTATTAGTTTCAGCAAGATATAGCAACTCGTGCCTACGCACATATCAATGTATGCCATAACCACATCCCTGGTCATAATAGTTGCTTATAATTAATTCCAGCATCCTAAATTAATCTCATATTAACTAAAATCTCATTTTAAATTTTCGCAACACTGACAGCAACACGCGAGGCATGAAGACCTCATAATTATTTATCTGAATCAACGAGTCGCATTTAACACCATCTGGGCACTCCCCTTATAGGCTAAACCGCAATGTTTACAGCACGAATATGGATAAATATGCACATAAACATATAAAAGAATTATCAAATAAGCCTAACAGGCATGACTCCCCATTAATACTATTGTTCAAATTTAATTTCACAAAGGAAGAATTTAAACTCATAAATTTTTCACCACAAGGACCTCGTCCTTATATAACTTCCACCGCGGTTTATAGCCCATTTTAAATATTTCACATCATATAAAAGTGTGAGGATCTCGTACTCAACTCTGAATCACAAGTATTTTGCACATTATGCCACTGAAAATTTTCTATTTCCTTTCTTTCTTCTTTTTAATAAATTCCGTAAATAATTTTCACAACACAAAATGAACCCCCATACCAATAGGGCATGTAATTCATAAAATTGAACTCAATTATTTCGAAATCATATCAAAACCCACTATAGTGAGTAATAGAAAGTCATTTTTTGGACTTATAGCCTTCAATAGTGAACAAAAATAAAAATGATAGACACGAGCTAACATCATCAAATCTCCCAATGGGGATAAACACGTGAGTGGTTTACAAAATCACTAACTCACCATACATGGAGCATGATAGGAGATCTCATCTCGATAATTGGAATTGAATCAAAATAAGAACAGTGCTCCTCTATTACGAATTAAATTATACATGTAACGACACCATCTGGTGTAGCGGCCTCGGCCATACCATATCAATTATATCAATGGGCCGGGCCTCTCCCTCTAGGGCGCCCTCTACCTGCTTGTCCTCCACCTCTAACTGACTGTGTATGTGGGGTAGTAACTGGAATAGAGCCTGTAGCCTGAGTATTCTGATGAAATCCGTCTCTCCCAAATTTGGAATAATCTATCATGATGTGCCTAGTATCACCACACTGATAACAACCCCTCTGCGGGTTCGGCTGCTCATAATGAGTCTGTGCCGGATAACTGGAATAACCATTATAGGAACCCTGTGTCGGTGGTGCATTAAAAGAACTTTCTGGAGCACCCCGAGTATTCTGAGATTGTTTCTATGACCCCGCTGATACTGAAATGTAGAATTCTTAAGGACGCGGGAGTACTGCAAGTCCCAACATCATCACATATAATTCTCATCTCTTAATCATATATAAATTTTGGAGAACCTTTCAATACCACATATATACATCTTAGGCCAAAATTGATATAATACATAATCCCGCAATCTGATCGTTGATAGTGGACTCCCCTCACTTGGCGCGAAGCCATAGGATACATTCCGATGATCCACAATACTATCCTTCACCGCTCGTACGTCACCAGTCATAAGACACATTAAGCCATTTATTAGGCGCATGTCATCCTCGTGACAATCAAAAACTGCTTCCTCGAGTGCCTTGACTGCTAGTATGTACCTTTCGCTAAATGTAAATCCCATACGAACTATATAGTCTCTAATATCACCAACTATCTTCAAATCTACATCCACCTCGTGACCCTACCACGATTGTGAATTATTTGGCAATTAATTAAACCTTCTTAAGATCATACTTATCAACCAGATGTCAGAACCTGCTACACCCCCATGTGCACAACTGAATGATCTCTCAATACTTCCGCATCCTCGATCTGGACGATACGTTGTAACAATGGTTGAGCAACCCCGGCTCCCTTATAACCCATCTGTAGTATCACGAACCGTTGGCGTTGTAAGCACGTAATCCTTGACCCGCGCAACTTTTAAAAGAAGTATTTTAAAAATATTTATTTATTTTTCATTTTAATAAGATTTCAATCAAATTTTAATTTTAATTTTAAAACATAAGTTTAAAAACACAAAAAATAGTTTTATAATATTTCTTCTCGTATTATATATCTTTTTATTTTATCCTTTTTTTTTATTTATTTAAGCTTATTAATATTTTATAGTGATAATATTTTGATTTTTATCATTACTTTAACATAGTTTTCTCTACCTTTTTTATAATATTTAAAAAAAATATCAAAAATATTTTTATTTTGATATATAGTTCACTTAAATAGTTTATTATTATTAACTAATATTAATTAGTATATTTTGGTAGTATTTTTATTTTATTTTTATTTTTGTTCATCGAGAAAGAATTGAATTTGGGCCAATTGAAAGCTCATTTTTGAATTTTAATGGTCTAGCAAGATAAAGGTTCATTCTTCTCATTCCATTAACCCACTCTCCACTTAAAATTCAAGAATTAATATTAGCCATCCATTCCCCTCTAACCCAATGGCCATCATCCCTTCCCACCTCCAAAAACCCTACCTAATCCCTCCAACCTAGCAGCACCTCACCCTAATCCTTAAGCTTATTGCCGCCTCCAACTTCCCCAAATCAAAGACCCTCAAAGTATAATTTTTCAACATCCAAACACACACGGTCAAAAAAAAAAACTAAAGAGAGGAAGAATGAACAAAAGGGAAACGGGAATTAGATGAAATAGAAGGAGACGGACAGAACTGTTAGGAAAAATTTTGGACAGAACACTTTTGAATAAAAATTGGGCAGAGAAGAGGGTTCTAGGATTTTGGTTTTTAATTTTCAATCCTTTCTCCTCTAATTTTCTGAGTTCTTTCACATAAAAAATGGCAAATTAATTCGGTTTCCTTGAAATTTCAAAATCAGAAAACACAAAAACACGGTAGTCCCCTTTTATTTTTTTGATTTTTGATATCAAAGTATGGAGTCTCAGCGAGTCGAGTTCGTCTCAAGCTGTTCGGGTTCATGTTTAAGGTTTCGGTCCAAGTTGCGGTTCTTGCTGCTACGTTGTAGTTATTTACTTCAGAGTTTGTCGCAAATCTGCTTGAAATTACTTTCGAAATCAACATAAGTTGGCTCGTTGAGGTTCCTTCTTCTCCCTTTATCCTTTGTTTGCAATGTTATTTTGTGCTTGAATAGTAGTTATCTGTTTCTTCACTAGTTATTTATTAGTCTCGTATTCGAATAGTTATCTGTTAGATCTTTCATTATTTATATGTTTTGCATAATTTGTTCCCTGTTGTTTGGCTCATATGAATTATCTGACTTTGGACATGGGAGGTGAAGTTAAGTAAAAAATGAGTTGGACCTTAAGATGCTTCATTATTTTATTTTACTGGCTAGGAGTATGCTTAGGCCGATCACATTTGGGTAGGCAAACTTTTAGGCCGTTTGTGTTTTAGTTTCTTTTGAGGTGAGAGGTTGTACCTTAGTTCGTTATTTTGGTCGGGAGATGCCCGAGGAGCTTGTAAATATTTTTATCCGGAAATGTCCCGAAGTAAATGTAAATGGAGGACGTGGCATCATCATTGGAGGCATAGGATAGGATAGCAAGACTTATTTTATTTTATTTCTTTATTAGGAAGGAACGACCTCGAACCTCCTTTGGTATTTATTTTCCTTTTTGTGTATTTTTTATCTCAGTCTAAATATTTTTAAAAGCCAACTTGATCGTGTACGTAACCGTACAAGTTACGGGACTCGGAGAATGCCTAACACCTTCTACTCGAGTTAAATGAACCCCCTTACCTAGAATTTCTGGTGCGGACTAATTTTTGGAGTCAAATATATTTCTAAGGAAAAATTGCTTTTAAATGGTGACTTGGCACACAGAGGTTATATGCCAAGTGGCGACTCTGAGAAAATCCCTTTGAAACACAATATTTTTATCACATTCAAATTGAAAACCTTTTTGAGCTTTAAAATCACTTTTTATCATTTTAAAGGGGTTAGTGAGGTGAAAAAGGGGGGGTGACAGGCGTATAGTTGATACCGAGTGCACAATTTCATACACGAGTGGATGCAAAAGAACACAAGATATATGTTTCAAGCTTAATAAATGCCGCACAATAAGGAATGAAATAAGTGAAATTTTTTCCTACTAGCTCTGTAGCCTCTCGAAGATAAGTACAGATGTTTCTGTACCGATCCGCAAGACTCTACCAACTCGTTCGTGACTCGTAGAACCTATGAACCTAGAGCTCTGATACCAACTTGTCATGACCCAAAATCCCACCATAGGCGTCGTGACGGCACTTAGTCTCCCTACACCTTGTTTATGTCGTTTCATTATTTGCTAGTTGTTTATGTGTTTACAGTTTTTCCTTTATGTGTTATTGCTTTATAATTGTCATCATTTGCATTACCTGATCAATTATTTCTGCAACAAGTCTCGTAGTACGCGTCGCGTACACGAACTCTTTATTGAATCACCCTTATTTTAGGAAGGGGGGCCGTTGTACGTATGGAGTGGGTGGAAAGCTTGAGCAGCCACCATCGACCATACGTTCCCCCGAATTGCCTTGTTAGTGAACCCCAAACGTAGGTTAGCCTTTAGGTAATTTTTATTTGCATCATATCATTATGACCTAGCAGGGCCCGGTGCTAGGTACCGTGTCCTTTGTAGGAAGCCTGTCCAAATTGGGTCAAATGGGCCCGCCGTCCCAAAAGGATATTCAATCAATTTACGTGCTAAATGTTGCATCTTTGATGGTAGAAAGGTCATTTGGCGGACTGATGTTTGGGAAAGAAGGGTGAAAAATGAAGCAAGAGAGAATATTGAGGGTTTTGTCACTTTTAGTTTCTTGCTCCGTTTTCTAAAAGAAAAACAACAAAAAGATTTTACACTTTCTCATCATTTTTCAAAAAACAAAAGGCAAAAAAAAATAGTTTTTCCAAGTTAGTTGCATGTTTAAATTCTCTCCTGTATCCAATCTTCCCGAGCTACGCATACCTGATTCTCATCTTTCGGGGCGAGATACGTAGGCAGCCCACATAGGGTCCGATCTTCCTAGCGAGTCTTAGGTTCTTGGCTTCGGGGGTCGTAGCCAAATCTTGCATGTCTAGCCACATTGGCCGTTTTGCAAAATAGGAATATTTTCGCAAGAGGCTTGTTATCCCATGTCTTAGAGCCCTAAGTTCACAACAAGGTGTCCTCTCAGTTTTAAGGTTCATTCCTGTTAAATTTACATGTCTAGCCACTTTTGGCCACATCGGCCATTCTTGCAAAATAGGGTCATTTTCACGAAAGTGGTTCAGCGACCCATGTCTTAGAATCTTGAGTCCATAATTAGGTGTCATATTAATTTAAGGTCCTTCCTTGTTGAATTTGCATCTCTAGACGTATTTGGCCATATCAGTCATTTCTGCAAAGTAGGATCATTTGTGCAAAGTAATCTTAGAGACAACGATTCTTGAGAGTTTAGGGGTCATATGGGCCTTTTGAGATATTTTTTCATAGCTTGGTGGTCACCCTTGTTGAGTTTTCACTTCTATCCACGTAGGTCATTTTGCAAAGATAGCCTCACTCATGCCTTGCATAGCCCAATAAGAAGCATTATGGTCTCACATAGTGCCCCGAGTCACTAACTCTATATGGTCTTATGTTTTCTCATACAGGTATAGATCCATTTACCAGAGCTCGAGCATGACAAATACCCCAGGACCATTCCAATCAGGGTCGTTGCATACCTAAGTTGCTTGAAGATACTTTTATGTTTTGAGTCTGTCATTCATGTTGTCTTTTAGTTTCTAGTCTTGTACATTAGTATCTAGTCTTTTAGGGGGTGTTGGAGTCTGTCATAGTCTAGTTGAGTTCGTCGAGTCTTTTGTTATCGTATTTCCTATTTTGTATGTGAAAACCAAAAAAAAATTATAAATGAAAAAATCCAAAAAGATTCTTATTTTTTTGTTTATTCTATCCATTACTTTTCCAGAACTACGCTTGGTCTGATTCATATGGAACATGATACGTAGGCAACCTACATAGGGTTCAATCAAATTATTTTTGAAAGAAAAAAAAAAGATGAAGTTGCGGGATGTGAAAATTGAGAGAAACTGTGGGATGTAAGAAAAGAGTGATAATCGGAAAAGGAAGAGAGGGAAGAAGGTTAAACTTGGGATGATGCCAATGTGACCTTCGTACCCTCGAAGTCATTTTAGAACCGATAACTATGACTAGGTGCATTGCACATAATGTGAGATTATCTTATGTTAAATGCCCTAACGGTAACATGATGACTTCATTTTGTTCCTCTTTATTATCTTCATTATATCAGAAGGGTGGTTGGTTTGTGGTTCTTAAACCGGTAACTCTTTCCTACAACATAAAGTCGAAAGGCAATGGCAGACGGCAATAAAGTTGAGTTGGTCGATACTAGTACCCGAAAGCAGTTGGTTGAACAGGACATTGGGTTGGTTGAAGAGGTAAGGATGTTGAGACAACACATGGCAGACATGTAATGGGCTTGGATGACTGGGAAGGCACCACCCCCGCCACCACCTATCTTCCTAGATGCTACCATTCCCCAAGCTCCGGTCATAGTGTCAAATGATCCACCATATTCTCTAAATTTTTCCGCTTATCACAGCTTTCCTAATCTCCCTAGTAGCTCCATCGTTCGTCCTTCAACTACCTTTCCCAAAAATAGCCCTCCTGATATTGTTGAGCCCCGCCAATGACAAGTCCCAGTGGGAATTCGTGCTCAGTGCTTTCAGCCTCAATATCGACCTCATGTATATCCCCGTGCTCCAGGTAGTCTTCCCCAATGCTACTTCTCTCCACAAAATCCCCAAAGTCATACCTCACCTTCCCAGTACTCTATCCACAATGCACCGCCATATGCTCCACATCCACCAGACCCGCAATGGCCTGCACCACCTCCACAAATGTATTACCCACCTTCACAAGCATATCAACCACCTACCCGCAAGAGGTTCCAACCGAGGCCGGAGTACAAAATGAAAAGGCAGCAGCAAAGAGAAAAGTCTTTCACTCCTATGGGAGAATCATATGCTAGTTTGTTCCAAAGGTTGAGGCAATTGGACATGTTGAAGCCAATTCAGATAAAAATGCCAAACCCCTTCCAAAGAATTTTGATTTTTCTCAAAGGTGCGCATATTGCTCTAATGCCCCGGGGCACAGTATAGAAAAGTGTTGGCATTAGAGCATTCCCGAAGCTTATTGATGCAGGTGACAATATCGTGCAAAATCCAGATGCAGCGGATACTAGCCAAAGTCCATTGCCTGTTTATAATGAGACGCATTTGGTGGGCCTGATTTGTGTTGAAAAGGAATATGAAAACTCTTCTTAATCCCTTGGAGAGCCACTCGCCGTGAAATATTCAGCGGTATCAATCTCGGTTCCAGAAGTTGATCTTAAAAACAAGTTGGCAAAGAGAACCCAAAAGCAATCTGCTCAGGTCAATATGATGGAGATTTGTGAAGGTCCTAGAAATGTTGATGTGCGACTCAGTGGCTAAGATGTCGAGCTTGGTAATTGGAAAGACACTCCTTTCTTGGCTAGCCAGGGAGGAATTTTGGTGGTTTATTTTGTTGTCATTTCTATTGTCCGAGTTATTTCAGGGTTGTAATCCGGATATTGTCTTGTGGCTCAAACCCTTCTTCCTCATATTTTTGCCTAGTTCGTTTAGTTGTAGTAACTCGTCTAGTGTTATCTAGGATCGTTCCAAGGTTGTAACCCATGTCTATTTTGCTTGTTCAAACCCTTTCACCGTCGGTCTAATGCAATCTCATGTTTTCTGTTATTTCTAGTCAGTTTTTGTTTAGTTCTCTTTTCCTTTTATAGTTCTTTTCATGGTGACTCTAGTGACATGACATGCACACATAATTCTCAGCTTGGTCTTGAAAGTTAGTCTAATCATGAAGCAACGAAACAAGTTTTGAAGATGACATAGACATTTGAGGAAAACAAGTAAAGATTTGGATATTTTGAGATCATTTAAAGCCCGAATTGTGTGAAACTGAGGCGGATAGTTTGGGAAGTTAAGAGGACGACGAGAATTTGTTACAAGAGAGTGCGTCCTGGACAATTTGAAGCAAGGAACTTTGAGTTCAAGTGCATCTAAAGTTATAACATAAAGCCAAGGGAGTTTGTCCCAAACTGATGGAGGGTATCCATTGTGAAGAAGAAATCACCCATCGAGAGTTCTGTACTTGACAGGGCACTAAAGAGAGATGGAAAACATATCAGTGATATCAATGCCGAAGCCGCAAAAGCAATGTTGTGTAAGATCTTTATTTTTCACCCTTAAGTTGCATGTGTTGTACTTGGCATTTTCAGTGATTGGGAAGCCCTCTTTCAGCTACCTAAACACTTTATACCCTTCGGTACCCTTTTGAGCCAGTGTTGATTTCTTTGACCTCCCCTCTTTTGGAATCAAGTTAGAATCATTTTAAAAATTAATAAAAATAAAAAAGGAAAAAAAATGTCATGTTCCCATAAGTTTTCTTTTAGAAAGTTCATTCCAAATGAAAAACTTTAAAAAAAAAAGAAGAGAAAACAAAGAGGAAAAAGAAGAAAAACAGAAAAATAGCAACAACAAAGAGTAGTCTTTTGAACTACGTTCGACCTGATTCTTGTCATCACAAGATACGTAGGCATCCTTACGGTTCGGTCGCACCAAATAAAATAATTCATAATCCCACGAAATCAAGAGTGGGCAGTTTTCTTAGAAATTCCATGTTAAAAAAAAAGGAATCAAATTATTTTGTTTTAGAAATTGGGGCAAAGTTATAAAATGAATTCCAAAAGTTATAAATAAATTAACCTTGTTGTCTTAGTTATTTTGATCCTTTATGATATCCTTTCCTTCTAACTGTCACGACCCAAAATCTAACCATGGTCGTGATGACGCCTATCGTATTACAAGGTAAGCCTATTCCCCAAAATATTACTCTTAAACCGATTATAAGAATTTAATAAAACATTTCAACATTTGAATTTCTCATAAACTAAATCAACTTTAAATATAATTTTAAAAATACGGAAACGAGTCCCAAACATCGGGGTGTCACTAAGTCATGAGCGTCTAAATCTATGAACTAAAAATGAAACTATCTAACTGTCAATACAATCCAAAAGAAGAAATGATAAAAGGAGTGACAAGGTCCTGCGGACGCTAGCAGCTACCTTGCAATCTCCACAGATAGCCAGCCTGAACTCAACGATCGCCGTGTTGTAACTCACTTGAATCTGCACATAAAGTGCAGGATGTAGCATGAGTACAACCACCTCAGCAAGTAACAGAAATAACTATGGAACTGAGCAATAGTGACGAGCTAAGTAAAACAGTCCAATTATTTATTTTTCACAATTTAAAATATAAACAGAAATAAACAGGTAAATTCCATAACTCAGCAAATGCCACAAAGAAGTTTAATAGATAAATGCAGCAACAACACAAATAAATACAACCTCACAGCAGTGCCACTCCATCACTCATCACTCAATACTCAAAACACTCTGCGCTCACTGGGTGTATGTACAAACTCCGGAGGGGCTCCCAAAGCCCAAGCGCTAAGCACGGACAACTCACGTGCCATCATATCAATACCTGGATCCGCACGGTCAACTCGCGTGCTACGCGGACAACTCACGCGCTATGGTATCAATACGTGGACCTGCACGGTCAACTCACGTGCTACGCCGACAACTCACGCGCTATGGTATTAATATCCTCACAACCAGGCCCTCGGCCTCACTCAATCATGTACCTCACTAGCCTCAGCATCACCAACAAATAAGGGAACACAGCCCACATCAAGTATCACCGCATATTAGCAAATAATAGAGACTGAGTTAAACATGTACAATAATTTTTATGACTGAGTACAAATAATGTGAGCATGAATAAAGCCTAGGCATGATCTCTAACATGAAGGCAAACAAGTTCAACAACAAATAAACACATAACCACAGATAATAGCCATTAGGCCTTACAGCCTCACGGGACGAACCAAGTCTCAATCCTTCGCGGTGCACACCCACACGCTCGTCACCTAGCGTGGGTATCACTTCCAAACAATCACGTGATATCAAATCTCCGGGTTTATATCCTCAAAGCCAAAGTTAAAACAATTACTTACCTTAACAACGTAAAGATCCTACTACGGGATGCCCTCGTATCTGGACTGGGTCTCCAAATACTCTGAATCTATTCACAATCAGTACAATACCATCAATATACGCTAATGGAATGAATTCCACAAGAAACATTATCAAATTATGCCAAAAAACCAAAACCGACCAAAACCCGACCCCCGGGCCCATGTCTCGAAATCAGCCAAAAATGGCAGAATACTAAACCTTGACCTCTCCCGAGTCTAACCATACCAAATTCATCAAAATCTGACATCATTTGGTCCTTCAAATCCTTAAATTACTCTCCAAATATTCCAAGTCCTAACCTCAAATTTTCACTAATTACCATGATTAAACAACGGAAAATCACCATATATACAAGTATTAGGGCTCAAGTAACTTACCTCAACGAAACCCCCTTGATTCCCTCTTCAAATCTCTCCCAAAAACTCCAAAACCGGATAGAAATGGTGAAGAATGCAACACAATTCGCGAAGTGTGATATATAGGATCTGCCCCAGGATTCCGCACCTGCGGACTTGCATCTGCAGTCCCAGATGCGCATATGCGAAAGTCACTTAGACGCCAAGCTTCGCACCTGCGGCTGCCCCTTCGCACCTGCGGGCTCGCAGATGCGATCCTCTCTTCCGCACCTGCGCTCAATGCCATGCCTCCATTTTGCGCATCCGCGACATGCCATCCGCACCTGCGATCATCGCACCTGTGGCTAACCATCCGCAGGTGCGGCCACACCAGTAGCCTTACACCAGCAGCTTCCAGCTGCATTTTCCAACTTCCAAACTCCCCTATACCCATCCGAAATCATCCCGAGCCCCTCGGGACCTCAACCAAAAATACCAACAAGTCATATATCAACATACCAACTTAGTCGAATCTTCGAATCACTCAAAACAACATCAAATCATCAAATTACCCTCAGATTCAAGCCTAAGAACTTCTAAATTTTCAAATTCGGCAACCGATGCCGAAACCAACCAAACCACGTCTGAAAGACCTCAAATTTTGCACACACATCACAAATGATACTACGAACCTACTTCTACTTCCGGAATTCCATTCCGACCCCGATATCAAATTTTCCACTACTGACCGAAATTGCCAAATTTTCAATTTTACCAATTCAAGCCTAATTCTACCACGGACCTCCAAATCACATTCCGGACGCACTTCTAAGTCCAAAATCACCTAACGGAGCTAACAGAACCATCAGAATTCAAATTCGAGGTCATTTACACCTAGATCCATATCTGGTCCATTTTTCTAACGTAAATTTTTAAATTATGAGACTAAGTGTCTCATTTCACTTCGATTTCCTTCCGGACCCGAACCAACTAACCCGATATGTCATAAATCAATTGAAGACATAAATTGTGTAGTAAATAGGGGAACGGGGTTATAATATTCAAAACGACTAGCCGGGTCGTTACATTCTCCCCCTCTTAAACAAACGTTCGTCCTCGAACGAATCTAACAGAAGAACATACCTGAAATCATAGCATCTGAAGCAATAGCGTCTATCATGGTTGGGAGGGCATAGAAACGGGCCTGACCACCCCTGATCTGCCTCCCCCTCTCGGGCGACCCATAGCTGACTGGGCTCCGCCCCTAGCAGGCTGAACTCTACCCCTAGCTGGCTGGGCGGGTGGTGAGGTAACTGGTGCTGTAGTCGGAGGCTGAGTACTCCGCTGCAGAGTCCCACCCAACATCCTAGAGCAATATCTCGCAATGTGACGAAAATCCCCGCACTCGAAACAACCCCTCCTCTGACGAAACTACTGCTCCTGATGCCCAAAAGAATTACCCGACGATACCTGAGCGGGCGGGGCATAATGAGAACCCTGTGCTGGCAATACTGAATGATGACTGACTCTGCTGAAACTGGCCTCCCTGAGGAGCATCATTGGAACCACCCTGACCACGAGGCCTCTTAGCCTCCCTCTCAGTCCTCTCCTGACCTCGAACCATCTAAATCTATCGACCAATGTCGACAACCTCATCAAAGGTAACCCCAGATACTCTCTCCCTGGTCATAAGCAATCGAAGCTGAAAGCCGAGGCCATCTTTAAACCTCCTAATCCTCTCTCGGTTTGTGGGAACCAACCAGACCACATGACGAGCTAACTCAGAGAACTGCATCTCCCACTGTGTAACAGACATCTCACCCCGGTGAAGCTGCTCAAACTGCCTGCGCAACTCCTCTCTGCAGGACTCAGGTACAAACTTCTCCAGAAAGAGAACAAAGAACTGTTGCCAAGTAAGGGGTACTACGCCAACAGGCCTACGCCTCTCGTAAGTCTCCCACCATCTGAGTGCAGCCCCAGAAATGTGAAAGGTAGTGAATGAGACCCCACAAGTCTCCAGAATACTAGCAGTACGGAGTATCCTCTGACACCTATCCAAGAAGTCCTGAGCGTCCTCTCTCTCTATGCCACTGAAAGGTGGCGGCTGGAGTCTCCCAAACCTCTCCAACCTATGCTGATCATCCTCAGGCATAGCAGGAACCACATAATCCTATGCAGCTACAACCGGCTGGGCTAGTGGTGCCTCCGGTGTCTGAAGTCCCTGTATAACCTACTCGAGTGTGCGAGCGATGGGAGTCTGAGTGCTTTCCCCAGCCTGAGAAGTGGCTGCGACCGTCGAAATAGAGACCGCCTGAGCAAGGCCGATACACGCTGTCAGAATCTGAGCTAGGGCCTCCTGAAGGCCTGGAATCACAATAGGCACAGGTGGTGCCTGAGCTGGTGCATCAACAACTGGAATATGGTCCTGTTCCGGGACAACTGGTTGATCTGCAAGTATTGCCCCAGCTGTTGTACGGGCTGCACCTCTGCCCCTACCACAGCCTCTACCGCGGCCTCGGCCTCTTGCGGTCCGAATTGGTGGCTGACCCTCTTGACCGGTAGCATGAGTCCTCACAATCTGTGAGAGAATAAAATAAAGATGTTTAGTTACTAGAATACACAGAACGCACAATAAGAATCCAAGAATGTGAAATTTTCCTAAAGGTTTTGCAGCCTCTCGAAGATAAGTACAGACGTCTCCGTACTGATCCGCAAGACTCTACTAAACCCGCTCATGACTCGTGAGACCTATGTAACCTAGGCTCTTATACTAACTTGTCACAACCCAAAATCTAACCATAGTCGTGATGGCGCCTATCGTATTATAAGGCAAGATTATTCCCCAAAATATTAATACTAAACCGATTATAAGAATTTAATAAAACATTTCAACATTTGAATTTCTCATAAACTAAATCAACTTTATATATAATTTTAGAAATACGGAAACGAGTCCCAAACATCGGGGTGTCACTAAGTCATAAGCGTCTAAATCTATGAACTAAGAAATAAAACTATCTAACTGTCAATACAATCCAAAAGAAGAAATGATAAAAGGAGTGACAAGGTCCTGCGGACGCTAGCAGCTACCTTGCAATCTCCACAGATAGCCGGCCTGAACTCAACGATCGCCGTGTTGTAACTCACTTGAATCTGCACATAAAGTGCAGGATGTAGCATGAGTACAACCACCTCAGCAAGTAACAGAAATAACTATAGAACTGAGCAATAGTGACGAGCTAAGTAAAACAGTCCAATTATTTATTTTTCACAATTTAAAATATAAACAGAAATAAACAGGTAAATTCCATAACTCAGCAAATGCCACAAAGAAGTTTAATAGATAAATGCAGCAACAACACAAATAAATACAACCTCACAGCAGTGCCACTCTATCACTCATCACTCGCACTCAGCACTCAATACTCAAAACACTCAACACTCTGCGCTCACTGTGGGTGTGTACAGACTCCGGAGGAGCTCCCAAAGCCCAAACGCTAAGCACGGACAACTCATGTGCCATCATATCAATACCTGGATCCGCACGGTCAACTCACGTGCTACGCGGACAACTCACGTGCTATGGTATCAATACGTGGACCCGCACGGTCAACTCACGTGCTACGCGGACAACTCACGCGCTATGGTATTAATATCCTCACAACCAGGCCCTTGGCCTCACTCAATCATGTACCTCACTAGCCTCATAATCACCAACAAATAAGGGAAAATGAACCATATCAAGTATCACCGTATATTAGCAAATAATAGAGACTGAGGTAAACAGGTACAATAATTTCTATGACAGAGTACAAATAATGTGAGCATGAATAAAGCCTAAGCATGATCTCTAACATGAAGGCAAACAAGTTCAACAACAAATAAACACATAACCACAGATAATAGCCATTAGGCCTCACATCCTCACGGGTCGGACCAAGTCTTAATCCCTCGCAGTGCACACCCACACGCTCGTCACCTAGTGTGGGTATCACTTCCAAACAATCAAAATGTCAAATCTCCGGGTTTATATCCTCAAAGCCAGAGTTAAAATCGTTACTTACCTTAACAGCGTAAAGATCCTACTCCGGGATGCCCTCTTCTCTGGACTCGATCTCCAAATGCTCTGAATCTATTTACAATCAGTACAATACCATCAATATACGCTAATGGAATGAATTACACAAGAAAAACTATCAAATTAATGCCAAAAATTCGAAACCGACCAAAAACCGACCCCTGGGCCCACATCTCGAAATCAGTCAAAATGGCAGAATAATAAACCTTGACCTCTCTCGAGTCTAACCATACCAAATTCATCAAAATCCGACATCGTTTGGTCCTTCAAATCCTTAAATTACTCTCCAAAAATCCCAAGCCCTAACCCCTCATTTTCACTAATTACCATGATTAAACAACGGAAAATCACCATATATACAAGTATTAGGTCTCAAGTAACTTACCTCAACGAAACCCCCTTGATTCCTTCTTCAAATCTCTCCCAAAAGCTCCAAAACCGGATTGAAATGGTGAAGAATGCACCACAATTCGCGAAGTGTGATATATAGGATCTGCCCCAGGGATTCCGTACCTGCGAACCCTTTCTCGCACCTGCGGACTCGCATCTGCGGTCCCAGGTGCGCATATGCGAAAGTCACTTAGACGCCAAGCTTCGCACCTGCAGCTGCTCTTTCGCACCTGCGGGCTCGCAGGTGCGATCCTCTCTTCCGCACCTGCGCTCAATGCCAGGCCTCCATTTTGCGCATCCGCGACATGCCATCCGCACCTGCGATCATCGCACCTGTGGCTAACCATCCGCAGGTACGGTCACACCAGCAGCTTCCAGCTGCATTTTCCAACTTCCAAACTCCCCGATACCCATCCGAAATCATCCCGAGCCCCTCGGGACCTCAACCAAAAATACCAACAAGTCATATATCAACATACCAACTTAGTCGAACCTTCGAATCACTCAAAACAACATCAAATCATCAAATTACCCTTGGATTCAAGCCTAAGAACTTCTAAATTTTCAAATTCGGCAACCGATGCCGAAACCAACCAAACTACATCCGAAAGACCTCAAATTTTGTACACACATCACAAATGAAACTACGAATCTACTCTAACTTCCGGAATTCCATTCCGACCCCGATATCAAATTTTCCACTGCCGACCGAAATCGCCAAATTTCCAATTTCACCAATTCAAGCCTAATTCTACCACGGACCTCCAAATCACATTCCGGACGCACTCTTAAGTCCAAAATCACCTAACGGAGCTAACGGAACCATCAGAATTCAAATCCGAGGTCATTTACATAGAGATCCATATATGGTCCACTTTTCTAACGTAAATTTTTAAATTTTAAGACTAAGTGTCTCATTTCACTCTGAGTTCCTTTCGGACCCGAACCAACTAACCCGATAAGTTATAAATCAATTGCAAGACATAAATTGTGTAGTAAATTGGGGAACGGGGTTATAATATTCAAAACGACTGGCCGGGTCGTTACACTAACGCTGTCTCCAAAAGCCACATTACAGTCCAAAAATGACCTTCCAAATAATCTTTGAGAGTGCCGAGCTAGATATGCCAGGAGCATATGATGTTTTTACCATGGTTAATGCCTTTTCATCTACAGAACCATAGGAAATAAGAAGAAAAGAACAAAACGAGAGAGTCTTATCGATGAAAACCTTCACAAGCACCATAAAGCGACAACAAGTCGAGAGAAAGAATAAAATGAGAGAGGCTTGATGGTGAAAACCCTTCAGGACACTACAAGTCAACTGAGGATCGTGAATTAGATAGGATAATTAGAGCATTGAAGCCCAGTTTCACAGCTTAGAGGTAGGGCAAGAGTGGAAGATTAGACTTGCTTGACAGATTAGGCCATTTAATCCAAAAGTGCATGCTGTATCCATTAGAGTTGGTATCCACATCTGATGAGTTTCTACTTTTTAATTTTCTTATTAGATATCATCTCTTTCCATTGTCCCTTACTCTGTTCCTCTTGCTTTGTTCACGTCCTCTTTTTGAGTCTATTTCGTCAAAACAAGTGAGAAATGACTTTAAAATTTTCTACCAACTTTCCAATTGCACAAAGCGGAGTCTGGCTAGCACACAAAAGTGGCATAATTCAAGAAAGAGTAGTATGCACATTGAGTTGGTGATAATTGACGTGCTTTGGGATTCATATGAAGTGCAAAGGTTCGGTAAATATCAATTCATGAGCACAATGCAACAGGCAAAGGGTATAGGGCTCGAATAGATCAGAGGTATTTTCTGTGGTAAGGTTTGACAGAAAAGTGGTTAGCCAATAACAAGCAGGGTCTTCCAAGTTGAATTCAAAGTTATCATGGCAAGTGTAGGAGCAATCTCCCTCAACATCAAGGCCACAAACCAACCACCATATTTTAAACTCACAAGTTTTCTTTGTTTGAAACATAAACGATGACTATGTCCAAATCAAAGCTTGGAAGCTTGAATTTTTCAGGTGTCGTGCCCAAATTTTGTCAGCACAAAGGTTGTTTGAGAAGGTTTTACCTGCTAGACATTCCCCTAGTTGAGAAGATCATACCTCCTAGGCATTCTCCCCAGTCGGAAGAGTTTTTTTGTTTTCTCTTTAAGTTCAGGAGTCCCGCCTGGAGAATAGGGTCAGTTGTTAGTTTCCTTAAGTTTTAAATCTCTAGTTTTACTTAAGTTCAGGGGTCCCGCCTGGAGAATAGGGCCAGTTTTTAGTTTCCTTAAGTTGTTAATCTTTAGCATTCCTCAAGTTCAGGGGTCCCGCC
Organism: Nicotiana tomentosiformis; assembly: GCF_000390325.3. Classification (NCBI taxonomy): domain Eukaryota; kingdom Viridiplantae; phylum Streptophyta; class Magnoliopsida; order Solanales; family Solanaceae; genus Nicotiana; species Nicotiana tomentosiformis. The sequence goes on along the minus strand of NC_090813.1, from coordinate 16,866,991 downwards.
TGGAAAATAGGGTCAGTTTTAAGTTTCCTTAAGTTGTTAGTCTTTAGCTTTTCTTGAACTCAGGGGTCCCGCCTGGAGAATAGGGTCAATTTTAAGTTTAGTCAAGCCCAGTTTATAGTTTTCCTCAAGCTCAACCTCAAATCTAGGAGATTCACTTCCTAGTTTGGGTTTTTCAAATTCTATTTCTTTAGGAGGTGCACTTCCTTATTTTATGTTAAAGGTTTCACCCCTAGGAGACGTACTTCCTAGTTTGGGTCATTTAAATTCATCCCTAGGAGACGCACTTCCTAGTTTGAGTAATTTAAGTTCACCCCTAGGAGACACACTTCCTAGTCTGGCTCTTTCGGGATATACTTTTAGGAGACGCGCGTTCAAGTTTCACCCGTAGGAGACGTACTTCCTAATCTGGATCTTTCAGGTTATTCTTTTAGGAGACGCACTTCCTAGTTTGGGTCATTCAGATTTTATTTTTAGCAGACGCATTTGCTAGTGAAATTTTCTTAGTTTTACTTACAGGAGACGCACATCCTAGTCGAGTCTTTAGTTTTACTCTCATCATTGCATCAATAGCATATGTAATTTATAGTTTTGCTAACAACTCACAAATCTTCCTAGTGCAAATTGGGGCAGAAAATTTTGTTTGTTGTATTATTTTGATTGCAGGTACCCACCTGGAGAACGAGGGTCAATATTTCAAAAATCGGTTTTAAGTTCAAATCAGAGAGGCATCAGGAGCCCGCCTGAAGAACAAGGCCAGCGTTCAGTTTTCAAGTTCAAGTTAGAGAAGCATCAGGAGAATTCCGCCTGAAGAACAGGGTCAACTTTCGGTTTACAAGTTCAAGTCAGAGAGGCACCAGGAGCCCGCCTAAAGAACAGGGTCAACATTCAGTTTTCAAGTTCAAGTCAGAGAGGCATCAGGAGCCCGCTTGAAAAACAGAGTCAACTTTTAATTTTCAAGTTCAAGAAGCATCAGGAGCGCGCCTGAAGAACATGGTCAACATTCAGTTTTCAAGTTCAAGTTAGAGAAGCATCAGGATCCCGCCTGAAGAACAAGGTCAACATTCAGTTTTCAAGTTCAAGCCAGAGAGGCATCAGGAACCCGCCTGAAGAACAAGGTCAACTTTCAATTTTTAAGTTCAAGTCAGAGAGGCATCAGGACCCCGCCTGAAGAACAGGGACAACTATCAGTTTACAAGTTCAAGTCAGAGAGGCATCAGGAGCCCGCCTGAAGAATAGGGTCAACTTTCAGTTTACCAGTTCAAGTTAGAGAGGCATCAGGAGCCCGCCTGAAGAACAAGGTCAATTTTCAGTTTCAAATTTAAGTCACAAGTAGCAGGAACCCACCTGAAGAATAGGGTCGACCTTCGGTCTTTAAGTAAAATCAGAAGTAGCACGAGCCTCCTGAAGGATAAAGTTTGCAAGCTCAAGTCTACTCCAAATTCAAGTTTATTTCAAGTGCAAGCAGCAGGATGCCCGCCTGAAGAACAGGGTCAACTTCCAGTTTTCTTCAAATCCTAGTCAGCAGGATGCCCACCCGAAGAATAGGGTGAATTTTCAGTTTCATGTTGAAGGATCAAGTGGAGATTCAAGGAAGATTCGAGACAAGAAGTAGATAGGATCTTGTATTTTTTGTTTATTTTTGCTGTAATTTTCCCTTTTATTTTTGATGTAATGGCAGGAACCGCGGACCGGAACCTCGACGACACCTCAATCGGCTCTCCACCTTGGTATACTCCATCGCTCTTCTCACATATGAACTACACGTGACCTGATTCCTTTATAGCCAAGGATATATAGGCAGCTCAAATATCAGGGCTCGGTCACAATTTTTTTAGCCATATTTTTTTTTGAATAAGCGTCGGGTCATAAATCAATTACGTTGCTTATTGTTTTTTGCTCCGAAAACTCTTCGTGTTTCCAAGCAAAGAGGGACAGCTGTAAGCACGTAATTTTTGACCCGCGCAACTTTTAAAAGCAGTATTTTAAAAATATTTACTTATTTTTTATTTTAATAGGATTTCAATCAACTTTTAATTTTAATTTTAAAACATAAGTTTAAAAACACAAAAAATAGTTTTATAATATTTTTTCTCTTATGATATATTTTTTTATTTTATCCTTTTTATTTATTTATTTATTTAAGCTTATTAGTATTTTATAGTGATAATATTTTAATTTTTATCATTACTTTAACATAGTTTTCTCTACCTTTTTTATAATATTTAAAAAAATACCAAAACTATTTTCATTTTCATATATAGTTCACTTTAATACTTTATTCTTATTAACTAAGATTAATTAGTATATTTTGGTAATATTTTTATTTTATTTTTATTTTTGTTCATTGAGAAAGAATTGAATTTGGGCCAATTGGGAGCTCATTTTCGGATTTTAGTGACCTAACAAGATAAATGCTCATTCTTCCCATCCTATTAACCACTCTCCACTTCAAATTCAAGAATTAATATTAGCCATCGATTCCTCTCTAATCCAATGGCCATCATCCCTTCCACATCCATAAACCCGACCTAATCCCTCCATCCTAGCAGCACCTCACCCTAATCCCTAAGCTTATTGCCGCCTCCAACTTCCCCAAATCAAAGACCCTCAAAGTATAATTTTTCAACATCCAAACACACACGGTCAAAAAAAAAACTAAAGTGAGGAAGAATGAACAAAAGGGAAACGGGAATTAGATGAAATAGAAGGAGAGGGATAAAACTGTTAGGAAAATTTTTGGACAGAACACTTTTGAATAAAAATTGGGCAGAGAAGAGGGTTCTAGGATTTTGGTTTTTAATTTTCAATCCTTTCTCCTCTAATTTTCTGAGTTCTTTCACATAAAAAATGGCAAATTACTTCGGTTTCCTTGAAATTTCAAAATCAGAAAACACAAAAACACGGTAGTCCCCTTTTATTTTTTCGATTTTTGATATCAAAGTATGGAGTCTCAGCGAGTCGAGTTCGTCTCAAGCTGTTCGGGTTCATGTTTAAGGTTTCGGTCCAAGTTGCGGTTCTTGCTGCTACGTTGTAGTTATTTACTTCAGAGTTTGTCGCAAATCTGCTTGAAATTACTTTCGAAATCAACATAAGTTGGCTCGTTGAGGTTCCTTTTTCTCTCTTTATCCTTTGTTTGCAATGTTATTTTGTGCTTGAATAGTAGTTATCTGTTTCTTCACTAGTTATTTATTAGTCTCATATTAGAATAGTTATCTGTTAGATCTTTCATTATTTATATGTTTTGGATAATTTGTTCCCTGTTGTTTGGCTCATATGAATTATCTGACTTTGGACATGGGAGGTGAAATTAAGTAAAAAATGAGTTGGACCTTAAGATGCTTCATTATTTTATTTTACTGCTTTGATCGCTAGGAGTATGCTTAGGCCGATCATATTTGGGTAGGCAAATCTTTAGGCCGTTTGTGTTTTAGTTTCTTTTGAGGTGAGAAGTTATCCCTTAGTTCGTTATTTTGGTCGGAAGATGCCCGAGGAGCTTGTAAATATTTTTATCCGGAAATGCCCCGAAGTAAATGTAAATGGAGAACGTGGCATCATCATTGGAGGCATAGGATAGGATAGCAAGACTTATTTTATTTCTTTATTAGGAAGGAACGACCTCGAACCTCCTTTGGTATTTATTTTCCTTTTTGTGTGTTTTTTACCTCAGTCTAAATATTTTTAAAAGCCAACTTGATCGTGTACGTAACCGTACAAGTTACGGGACTCGGGGAATGCCTAACACCTTCTACTCGAGTTAAATGAACCCCCTTACCTAGAATTTCTGGTGCGGACTAATTTTTGGAGTCAAATATGTTTCTAAAGGAAAATTACTTTTAAATGGTGATTTGGCACACAGAGGTTATATGCCAAGTGGCGACTCTGAGAAAATCCCTTTGAAACACAATCTTTTTGTCACATTCAAATTGAAAACCTTTTTGAGTTTTAAAATCACTTTTTATCATTTTAAAGGGGTTAGTGAGGTGAAAAGGGGGTGTGACAGGCACATAGTTGATACCGAGTGCACAATTTTATACACGTGTGGATGCAAAAGAACATAAGATATATGCTTCAAGCTTAATAAATACCGCACGATAAGGCATGAAAGAAGTGAAAAAATTTTCTACTAGCTCTGTAGCCTCTCAAAGATAAATACAGACGTTTCTGTACCGATCCGCAAGACTCTACCAAACTCGTTCGTGACTCGTAGAACCTATGAACCTAGAGCTATGATACCAATTTGTCATGACCCAAAATCCTACCATAGGCGTCGTGATGGCACTTAGTCTCTAAGACTAGGTAAGCCGATTACAATAACAATTCGAGCCATTTTATATATATATATATAAGACTAGGTAAGCCGATTACAATAACCATTCGAGCTTTTTTTTTATATATAAACCAACAGTGGAAATAATTACAAATATAACAACCTCCCAAGACTGGTAATACTGAGTCACGAACTCTAACTGAATACATGAAATGATCTCAAGGATCGAATACTCAATACTCTTTGATTAATAATTAATAGTATAATAAAATGAAAAGACTTCAAGGGACTGCGACAGCCAAGCATATCTACCTTGAATCCTTGCGATCACACTTTAACTCTGTCCGAGTACGATGGCTCCAATACCTGGCTCTGCACAAAAATGTACAGAAGTATAGTATGAGTACACCATGGTCGGTATCCAGTAGGTATCAAGACTTAACCTCAGTGGAGTAGTGACGAGGTACAATCGAAACACTCACTAGTCTAATAACTTGTGTAATATACTATACAAAAATAATAAGTAACAAATAACAATGATGGCAACAATAATCAATCGGTGATATACACAGCAGGGCGACAAGAGCACCATAAATATTGTGCAACAAATAATGAATACAAGTACAACAAATTAAGAAAGTCCTTCCAATATAAATCTTTTGCTTATATGTTTTTCAAATAGAAATCTTCAGGATATAATACTTTCAAATAAATCTCTTTCTGTAACGATCTGGCCGGTCGTTTCGAGAGTTATAGCCCCGTTTTACCCATTTCTACTTCTTCTGTATTCCTCAGTTATATTATGATATGTCGGGTTATTTGGTTCGGGTCCGGAGTGGTTTCAGAGTGAATTGAGACACTTAGTCTCTTTATCAGAAGCTTAAGTTGAAAAAGTCAACCAGATATTGACTTATATGTAAACGATCTTGGATTTGAATTTTAATGGTTCTGTTAGCTCTGTTAGGTGATTTTGGACTTACAATCGCGTTCGGAATGTGATTTGGAGGTCCGTTGTGGAATTTGGCTTGAATTGGCGAAAATTAAAAATTTGGCGATTTTGGTCGGCAGTGAAAAGTTTGATGTCAGGGTCAGAATGGATTTCCGGAAGTTGGAGTAGGTTCGCGGTGTCAATTGTGACGTGTGTGTAAAATTTGAGGTCATTCGGACATGGTTTGATAGGTTTTGACGTCGTTTGCGAAATTTTGAAGATTAGAAGTTCTTCGGCTTGAATCCGAGGGTAATTTGTTATTTTGATATTTTTTGAGTGATTCAAAGGTTCGACTAAGTTCGCATGGGGTTATATGACTTGTTGGCATGTTTGGTTGAGGTCCCGGGGGCCTCGGGTGTGTTTCAGATGCTTAACGGTTGAGTTTTTGGACTTTTGAGATTACTAAAGGCTTCTGATATCTGGTAGTTTCGCACCTGCAGTGGGGAGGCCGCAGGTGCGTACTCGCACATGTGGAGGAAGGAGCGCAAAAGCGGGAGTTGAGGAAATGGCCGGGGGTCGCAAGTGCGAGGGTGTTTCCGCATCTGTGAGTCCGCAGATGCGCATGAAGCTACGCAGATGCGGAAAATGAATTGGAGGGGAGGATCGCACACGCAGGCGCTATCCACTTGCACACAGATGCGGACCCAGCCCTTTTAGTCATTCCCGCACCTGCGATGGAATTTCCGCAGGTGCGGCGTCACAGATGCGACTGAAGGTCCGCAGGTGCGGAAGAACTGGACAGAAAAGTGGGATTTCGAGGGTTCGATTCCCATTTCGATTTTGGGACTTTGAGAGCTCAGTGTGAGGCGATTTTTCGAGGTTTCTTCAAGAATATTTTTAGGGTAAGTGATTCTAACTCGGATTGGACTATATTCCATGAATCTATTGCTATTTTCATCATCTAATTAGAGATTTGAGTTGTAAATTTGGGGAAAAATTATGATGACCCAAAATGTCATCTTTAAATTTAATAAGTAATCATGTGTTCTAATACCTCGAAAAGCACCATTTATCATTCCTCGACTTGCGTGCGCAGTCCGTACAATTTTTCAAAAAGTTTCATGTGAAAAATGGATTAAAATGTGAAATAGAGCCTTAAAACTCAACTGAGTTGACTTTAGTCAACATTTTGAGCAAACGGACCCGGATCAATATTTTGACAGTTTCGGTAGCTCCGTATCGTGATTTGAGACTTGGGCGTATGCCCGGAATTTAATTTAGAGGTCCCTAGCTCAAGTTATGACCATTTAACAGAAACTAGTAATTTAAAGGCTAAAGATTTTCAAGTTTGACCACGGGGTTGACTTTTTGATATCGCAGCCGGAATTCGATTCTGAAAATTTGAACAACTCCGTTATGTCATTTATGACTTGCGTGCCAAATTTGAAGTCATTTCGGATTCATTTAATATGTTTTGGCACGAGATTTGCAAATTGAAAGTTTAAAACTCAAAGTTCGAATCGGGGTGTGAATTGTAATTTCAGTGTTGTTTGATGTGATTTGAGACCCCGAGTAAGTCTGTATTATGTTACGGGACTTGTTAGGATATTTGGATAAGGTCCCGAGGGGCTCGGGTGAGTTTCGGACGAGATTCAGATGGTTTAGAGCATGTTGAAAGCAGTAGGTTCTTGGCAGAACCTGGCATAATCGCACCTGCGCAATGGTTGTCGCAGGTGCGCAACCGCATCTGCGAGAAGATAGTCGCTTCTGCGAGAAAGGCAGTGGCCAGTTGCATCGCTTCTGCGGAGAAATGGGGCTCAAATGCGCGACCGTTTCTGCGAAGGCTGTATCGCTTCTGCGGAAGAGACCGCTTCTGCGGTCGTTTAGTCGCTTCTGCGACGTCGCATGTGCGAGAGAAATGTCCGCAGATGCGGAACCTCGCCTGGCAGCCCTACTTCGTAAATACGAGATTTTTCTCGCAAATGCGTGACCGTAGGTGCGAAATATAGCCCGCAAATGCGAAAATGCTGGGCAGAATACATAAAATCGAGTCTTAGCCATTTTTACTTATTTTTGAGTTTCAAGTCTCGGATTTGGGAGATTTCAAGGGAAATTTTCACGACTTTTAATTGGGTAAGTGTTCTTTAACCAAAAGTGATTATATTTCACAAATCCATGTCTATATTCATCATTTATTTCGGATTTAGATGGAAGAAATCAGATTTTTATAAAATCTTTCAAAAACGAAAAGTTAAGATTTGAAGGTCCATTTGATATCGGAATTGGACAATTTTTGTATGGTTGAACTCGTATCGGAACGGGTGTTCGGATTTCATAAGTTTTTCCGTGATTTGAGACGTGGGTCCCACTGTCAAATATTTTAATGAATTTCGGATTTTTATCCGGAAAATTTATAAATTCATATGGAATTAATTCCTATGATTAGTATTGAATATATCGAATTGTTTGTGAATAGATTTGAAACTTTCGGAGACAAAAATTAAAAGAAAAAGTTGTGGTTGAATAATTGATTGGAATTTACAAAGCGAGGTAAGTGTCGTGGTTAACCTTGACTTGAGGGAATAGAACCCTTAAATTATTTGTTATGTGAATTGCATGTGAACGACGTATAGGCAAGGTGATGAGTGTCTATACGTCGTCAAAATTAATTGTTTGCCTGCTTACTTGAAAAATCATAAATTATTTTTTAATCATAAATTAATTATTATAATAATTATTTCTCTCTTATTCTTTGCAAATATAAATTCTTGAATTCCTGCATTAATTGTTACATGCTATTTGAATTATGTGCCTTAATTGTTATTTGACATTTAGCATATTAAATATTAAACTGCCTATTTGCTCCCTGATTTCCATAATAATTTGCTATTTGTCATTGTTTGCTTCATAATTAAACCATAATTATTTTATGCTTGTTGTCTTATAATTTTATATTAATCGTTATATTTATTGGAAAAATTTCTTGTATAAGAATTGGTAAATGAATATGTTGGAGGAGCGGGTTGCACGCCGCAACATGATTGATTATAATGAATATATTGGAAGATCGGGTTGCACGCCGCAACGGACTTATTTAAAAAGTCGACATACATATATATATATTGGGGGATCGGGTTGCACGCCGCAACGGACTTGATTAAAAATGAATATACTGTGAGAGCGGGTTGTACGCTGCAACAGAATTGAATGTGAATATATTGTGAGAGTGGGTTGCACGCTGCAACAGAATTGATTGAAGTGATAATTGGTTATGACTGTTGTGTTGGTTTCAATTATTATAAATGAGTTACCTGATTTATTTCTATTATTGTTGCTATTACAAATATTGCGTACAGGTAATGTAAGTGACCCGCCTTAGCCTCGTCACAACTTCGTTGAGGTTAGGCTCAGCACTTACCAGTACATGGGGTCGGTCGTACTGATACTACACTCTGCACTTCTTGTGCAGATTTTGGAGTTGGTCCCAACGGCGTACCGTAGACTTGCTCGGATTTCAGCTACCAGAGGAGACTTGAGGTATAACTGCATGGCGTCCGCAGTTCTGGAGTCCCCGTCTATTTTACTTTAGCTGTGTGTTTATTTCCAGACAGTTTTATTTTATTCAGACCTTATATGTATTTATTCTAGAAGCTCGTGCACTTGTGACACCAATTCTGGGATGGTATTTAGACACCGTTATTTTTATGAATTATTCACTATATTTCAAACTTGCTTCCGCATTTGTTCTTGGATTATTAATAATTTCAAAATTATTTAAAAATTGGTTAATATTATTCTAACGTTGGCTTGCTTAGCAAGTGAAATGTTAGGCGCCATCACGGTTCGAAGGTGAGAATTTCGGGTCGTGACAAAAATGGTAGAAACTTCATATGCTTAAATTTAGATTATTAATAATTTAAAAATTGGTTAATATTATTCTAACGTTGGCTTGCCTAGCAAGTGAAATATTAGGAGCCATCACGGTTCGAATGTGGGAATTTCGGGTCGTGACAAAAATAGTAGAAACTTCATATGCTTAAATTTCGAGTTTTTATGGTGATTTGAGGTTGGATTCGAGTAGTTCTTGTATGGTTGGGCTCATGAGTGGATGGGTATTCATATTTTGTGACTTTTGTCGGATTTCGAGACGTGGACCCGAAGGCCGGTTTGAGCCGATTTCGGATTTTAGGCTATATTTTAGTAGTTTTCTTGTGGAATAAATCCCTTTAGACTTTATTGATTGTGTTGTATTACTTGTGGCTAGATTCGGGACGTTTGGAGGCTGATTTGAGAGGCAAAGGCATCGCGTAGTATGATTTTGCTCGGATTGAGGTAAGTAACAGTCTTAAATCTGGTTTTGAGGGTATGAAATCCCGAGAATTTGTATGATGTGAATATTTGGAGGTGACGCACATGTTAGGTGACGGGTGTATGAGCGTGCACTGTGAGGGATTGTAACTTGGTCCGTACCGTATGACTGTAAAGTCGAATAGCCATTGTTATTACTTGATTTTCCTTGTCTTTGATAAATTGACTGCCTTTCATGTTAGAAACCATGCTTAGGCCATATGATATCACTATTGGGACCCGTAACGGTCGTATACTTGTTGAATTGACTGCTAATTGTTGTCTTGTACTCAGTCAGAGTCTTATTGTATGTTATATCTATGTTTCCTCTCATTTCTTGTTGATACTTGTTGTATTCCCTGTTTGGGCTGGTTATAATGATGAGAGGTTAGTGACTGAGATAGGGCATAAGTGCCGGGTTGAGAGCTATGTGAGATATATTGGATCGGGTTGCACGCCGCAACAATATTGGATCGGGTTGCACGCTGCAATAAGCCTTCGGGCCATATATCGGATCGGGCTGCACGCCGCAATAATATATGGATCGGGCTGCACGCCTCAACAATATATAGCGCTTGGGCTGTAGGATCCCCTCCGGAGTCTGTACACCCCCAGTGAGCGCAGGTACCTCTGATTGTGAGTATTGAGGCTGAGAGCCGAGTGATTGGAGCTGTTGAGATAGATGAGTGACAGTAGCCCTGTGAGGCTGTACTTGCTCTTATTTGTTGTTGCACTTTGTTGCTAATCGTTGCTGTTGTGAAATTTTCTGGAGGGCTTATATTGTTGTACCCGAGCTCGAAATGTTTTGATTTAAAACACCGGATTGAAAGCATGCCTATTTTTCTTGCTGAAATTACTAAAATGAACTGCATTAGTGTAGCTCGTCACTGCTTCTCAGTTCCTTATTTAATTTTGTTACTTACTGAGTTAGAAGTACTCATGTTACTCCATGCACCTTGTGTGCAGATCCAGGTGTGACCGTACGTGGAGGTCATTGAGTTCGTGCACAGTTGATCTTCCTGAGATTTGCGAGGTAGCTGCCGGCGTTCGCAGACCTTGTGCTCCTTCCTTATTATCTTTCTTTCTCTGTATTGATATATAGACGCAGACTATTGTAGATACTGTCTTTTAGATTGAGAGTCTAGTTGCTCATGACTTAGTGACACCCCGATGTCGGGCTATTTTTCCGCACTTATATTTTATTTGGGTTTTACCCCGTATTGATGAGAAACTCTGGTTATTTCAAATGTCTTAATTCATTTCTGTTAAATTTTGAAAGTATTTTGGAAAGGTCGACTTGCGTAGTACCATGATAGGCGCTATCACGACGGGTTAGGTTTTAGGTCGTGACACTTTCAAATCTCTTTCCTTCAAATAAATATCTTTCAAACAAATTTTTTTCAAATAAATCTCTTTCGAATAAGTCATCCTGTGACACAGCATTTCAAAATCATAAAATACAGGTCTCAGCCCATTTTTATATTTTCACGGCACCTCGTGTCAATTTCTCTATCACAACCGCACTGACAACTCACGTGCCAAATATCATCATCATTTAACCATGACACCTCATCCCCACATTTCATATCATAACCGCATGGACAATTCACGTGCCAATATCATCATTTCTTTACTCACGGCACTTTGTGTCCACATTTCATATCACAACTGCACGGACAGTTCACGTGCCAATATCATCATTATTTACTCATGGCACCTCGTGCCCACATTTCATTTCATAATCTGCCTGGCAATAACCACATGCTTCCAATTTCAACATAGATCAGACTATTATCAATTTACCAACAACAACACAAATTGCACAAGGTATAAAAATAAACACAAGGAAAATTATAACATCACATAAAAATTACTAACGCAATAACCCCACATCATCACATATCATCCCTGACAATAGCCACCTTTATCTCTCTTATAATCACCTTTATCACTCCTATAATAGCCTCACTTATCTCTCCACCCTGACAATATCAATAGCCACCCTTATCGCTCATATATCCACCCTTATCGCTCCGCCCAGAAAATATTCCAACACACTTAACAACGGTGAAATGCCACCCTTATACCCACATAATATCAATAGTGAAATGCCACCCTTATATCCTCAAAATAGTAACTCAAATAACACAATAATTTATACGGAATATTATCACGACAACATAACAAAATCAATTCATATCATAATTTGCCCAATGCCCACAACCAATTTCAAAGATATAACAAAATCAATTAATTTCACAATAAATAGCCTAAGGCTCCACACAATGTGTATAAAACCTCAAAACAACAATAGAGATGGAAAATACTCAGTATAGGGCAACGCCTTCATTAATCCAAATTCTTGATAATTATATAACGCGTCGGTTTAAACTTATTTCATTAATTATTTGCAGATGAAAAATCCATAATATAATTATTTCCAGAAAATATCAAATCACCAAACTCACGGAATTCACATAAATATACAAGCAATAACCACATCAAATTGTCATATAAAAACAAATTCAACAAACGCGAATTGAGGCATGGCAAATAGATGATTTAATAAATGCCAACAATTATCCAATTTACTACACAATATACCTAAGACTTTAACCCAATCAATTTTGCACATATAAGCCCGAGTACGTACTCGTCACCTCGCGTATACGGCTTTTCACATTTCACAAATGGCACATAAGACTCGATGGCTAAGGGGTAATTCCCCCACTCAAGATTAGGCAAGATACTTACCTCAAATCACGCTATCTCAATCCAATAGCAGAGCTTTTCCTTGATTATCTAACTCCGAATAGTTCGAATCTAGCCAAAAATAATTCAATACAGTCAACACAAATTATAGGAATCAATCCCATATATAAATACTAAATTTTCCAATAAAATTCGAAATTAACTCAAAAATCGCTCGTGGGGCCCACATTTCGAAATCTGACGAAAGTTACGAAATATGAACGTCCACTCAACCACGATTCCAACCATACCAAAATTACTAAATTCTGACATCAACTCGACCCTCGAATCTTCAATTAAAGTCTTTGAAAATTTCTACCATTTTTAACCCAATCTTTACCCATTTGAACTCCATAATCTTTTCACAAACCTTATTGATACGTATATGTATAAATAATACTCTTACACCCAAGAATCATACTCCCAATCACCCATCTTTACCCAAAAATGGAATTCTCAAGACCCACCCTTAGGGTTCATGCAATATCCCATTATAACTTCAAATAAAACTCATAAACATGCTACCTATACTCCAATATGACATATATATGAAGCTCAAGTGAAGGGATTACCTCTTGGTGGAAGAATCTCACTTTTTCTCTTTTTGGTGTTCTTGAAGATTCAACACATTTTCTATGGATTTGATCTATAAAAATGTTAGTGTTATCACTAAATGATGTTATATAATCATCTTTGTGCCAAAATAACTTACCTTGAAGTGTATCCATGGTGGAAGAGCTCCTCCTTTTCTCTAGAAATCAATTTCAAGTTGAAGAACTAATGTTTTCTCTCTCTAAACCCATTGTTTCGTCCCCTTTAAAATGCCCCTTGAAGTTGTGTAGCCTCCTGCGTAGGCTACGCACAAAGGTTACGCAGGGTAGACTTCTATCCCCCTTCAGTTGGAAGCTGATGGATATGCCTATGTAATGGTGCATAGGCTACGCTACTAAGTTGCGTAGGCTACGCTACTATGATGCGTAGGCTACGCAAGGCTCGCGTAGCTGTTCTGCCACCCTTTAGTAAAACGGTCATAACTTCTTGTAAGAATCTCCAAATGACAAACGGTTTGAATCATTAGCAACTAGACACATAGAGTTTGATAGGTTATACACCATATAACCCTTCATATCTTGAGAGTTATTCTCGTTTGAATTTAGGTCTCTTGCGAACTCACTTGAAACTTTACCCCATCGTATAATTTCCAACTTGACTTAGCCTTGTGCTCTTCTTCTACCACACATCACTTATAATATGCCTCGTACACTTATTATCATATCCAATTGATATCCATCATATTAATAGTCCTCGTCTGCAAAAAAAATAATATAATTAGCACACATCAACTTTCTAATTCTGCCAAAATGCTGAATTGTTCTACGGACTTCCAACTCAAATTTCGGGCATACGCCTAAGTACGAAATCACCATACGAAGCTATTGGAATGATCAAAACTCTATTCCGGGGTCATTTGCTCAAAAGTCAACTCTCAGGTTAACTTTTTACTTTTAAACTTTTTAAATAAGAATTGTTCTTCCAATTTGATCCCGAATCATCCGAAAATCAAACTCGACCACACACGCAAGTCATAATACACATCACAAAGCTGCTTGGGACTTTAAGTCTCTGAACGAGATGCTAATTCACAAAATGACAAATCAAGTCGTTATAATAAGCAAGGTAAAAGTTTTGTGAGGTTGAAAAGGTTAAAAAAATTTGAGAAATGAGGAAATTCTTATTTTGAATAAATTTTCTCTCCTACAAGGAAAAAAATAATTTTTAAACAGAGTCAATATATTTTGAAAATCTTTTCCTCGAAGACGAGCAAAAATTCAAGTATGGGGGAATTTGATAAGTATAATTATTCATGTATTTTCATATGTAAATAAATAATATATTTTTTTAAAAGCTATGAATAATTTATATTTACTCTCCTATAAATACTAACAAATCTTGCAGGGAAGGATTATTTAAAAGAAAAAAGAAAACAAACAAAAAGAGAAGGACCATTATACTTTGCTGGTGCATCAAGAAACCAAAGGAAGAGCCATGTCATTATTGATGCAACACCAGCCCTTGATGTTGCGACAATGAAGAAGAAAAGATATAACAATTAGCGTCGCGACGATAACATTTATTGTTGCAGCACAATGAAGAAGAAAAGATAAACTAATTAGCATCGCGATGACAACTATTACTGTCGCAATAGAGGATTAGTTTGCATGCAATTTACTCCTATAAATAGGCCTATCTATGTAATGCAAAGGCACGCCAGAATAGTAGAAAAAGAGTCAATCTCTTAATTGGATTCTCTAGCTTAGATTTTGGCGGTTAATATTTCTTTCTCTTTTAGAAAGTATTCTGTTTCTTTGTCTTCTTAGTAGTACTTTTATCTACTCCATAATGGAGTAAATTACTCCAGTTGGGATACTTGAAAAATCTTGCTAAGTTAATATAATATATATTCAGTTCTATATGCTCTTGTCCGAGAAGCTGTCCAAATCTCCATCTTTTAGTACCAAAGTAATAAGGTGTTGATTATTTAATATTGTCTAATCTAAATATTCTATTTTATAACTACTGTTATGCTAATTTTGTATTCGGAAGAAGCAAAATAAGTTGCAGCGAATAGTTATAAATAAAATAGTCATTGGACAAATTACTATAATCACCGCTACTTACAAGTGTCTTTAGTCTTACTTATTTCAATCTTTATCCGGAAAAGAAAGTGATTTGATTAAGTCTATTGATCTAACGAGAACTAATCGAAAGAGGTTTTTATTATTATTGCTACAACTCATGCAAGAAAATATTTCTGTTCTTATCATCCCTAATTGTAAAATAATTAATTACATTAATCGGAAGAGGTGTTTTTAAATAGTTACTTTAAAGTGAAAAAAATATAATTGTATTAGGAATAAGCAATTATTCTTTCGAGAAATAAGTATTAGAGTTTGAATCATATTACAGTCAAACCTCTTTATAACAACCTCGTTTGTTCCAGATATTTTTGGATGTTATAACGAATTACTGTTATAGAAAACGTATATTATAACAGAATATGAAATTTGATTTCGAAAAAACTTGACTTTTATAGTGAAGTGTTGTTATATAAGGATGTTGTTATACAGAGGTCTGACTGTATATTAATCTTATCAAGTGGCTTCAAGGATTCCCAACGCTTTCTTATTATTTCTACTCAATTAGTTCTTTGCTTTTAAAAATCTTAATACTTTCACTCACTCATAAATTCGATTATCCTAAATAGTAATGAAGATAATCTAATTTCGTAGCATAGATGTTCCACTCTCTGTGGGACGATATTTTAAACTATAATATAATTTGACAAAGCACGAGCAAAAATTCCTATGCACATTGGCCTCGTCATCGACACGTAAATTTATACTCACTTGAAATTAATAGTGGGAGACCATAGAAATATATTTCTATCACCACTTAATCATGGTTGCATTATAATTACAAAACTGATTCAACGTGTAAACTCAAATGGAGAGACAATACATGTTATCAACTACTAGTAATTATACTCAGTAAGTTCATAATAAATTTATACAATATGAAGTAAGACCTAACGTCGACGTGTAAATTTATTATCTCACTATAAATAAATAGTGGAGACCACAGGGATTAATTCCTATCACCACTTGATCACAGCCACAAAATTTTCTCTAAAGATTAAGTTTCAAAATTCACAAAATGCTCAAAAACCCATCTAGACAGTCATGAAATACTAAATTAATGTTATTCACTGCATACAACAAGTATTATTTCCCATGATTTTCCGATAGACCTACCAAATTTCAGGTCAATTGGAGATTATAAAAGTTATGATCTTTAAAACAACAACCAAATTTGAAAAGTTATCATTTAAGCATTTTTAGGAATTTAAAACATGGAATACATTCCAACCATATATCAGTTCATGTAAAATAAATATGTATCATCATGTTCCAGATTTAACAAAATAAGACTGACATAAATGGAATGACTTTTTATATCTAAATCACATTTTAATCCCGCAAACTACCAAAAAATCCATCTAAATAACTCTGAACTGCCGAAATATGATATAATTCACTGCATAGCAGTGAGTATTTATTATCAGGTCGTTTCCAATGAACCCACCAAATTTCAAGTCAATTAGAGATAATAATCACTAAAACTGAACCAAATATGAATAAGTCTTTTTAGGCGAATTTAAGATTCAACCAATGTGATTTGCATTCTTTCCATATATCATATTAAGTTAAAATTATCATGTGTAATCATGTTCTAGATTTAACACAAATAAAACTGATATATAAAGAATAATTTTTCATATTTAAAGTTTATTTAATCGAATAAACTGCTTTAAACTCTCATCTAAAAGACCTCGAAACACCATAAAATAACGTGATTAACTGCATAGCAGTTAGTGTTTCTCGCCAAGTCGTTTCGATGGACCTACCAAATTTAAGCTCAATTGGAGTTCGTCAAAATCATGACCTCCAAATCTATGATCAAATTCGGAGAATAACCGTTTTAGGCATTTTCATGGATTAAAATAAATATGATCATACTTTCTTTCTCCTTATAATTATTCCATGAGCACAAGACATGCATTATGTCTTTCATTTTGTGTAAGATACATAAAATCGCCAGGATCACTTGCATGTAAAATATGTATAAGTAGCGAAAGCAAATAGCCAGGATCACTGACATGTAATATAGACAAATACAGATTTTAATCAAACATAAAATCAATACTTATCTCTTGAAGTGTGACCACGATCGCGAAAAGAGCCTTCAAGTAAGAGTGAAAACCGTCTAGGAGATCATCCTCTAGTTCCACGGTCTTCTGTTGTGTGACCCGAATAATACTCGAAATTAGCGAAATTCGTGTGGGCAAATTTCTCCTAGGAAAACCGTGTAGTAAAAAACCCTGGCCTCCTTATGGAATAAGACTTATTTATATAGCCACAGGTTTTAGGGTTTAAAACTTTTTCCTAAACCTTTTGGGTATTCCTTTTTCACCAAGAAATATAATTTTATTTAATTCCTAATTATTCTGGCATAGCAGGGACCACAATATTTAATTAACGAGGCTTTCTATTATGGACTTAATTCGAAATATCTAAATTAATACTACCATAATAAATTACGAATTATTTCACTAAAAATTCGTAACTGCACTCCTCAGTTCAATTTCAAAATTCTTCTATTAAAACTTATTTAGCTCCCCCTGTTAAGATTCAGATACTAATCAAATAAATTAAATTACTGACAATTTAATTCATTGATTATTTCCTTTAGACTTTCACTTAATTTATTTCATGTGACGGATACAAAATCCACCTGCAGGGTTTACACATGAAAACTTATAAGCTTTCATAAAGGTGTACCATTAATCTCTAGACCAAGACATGGATTCTATCAACTAACTATTACTTCGCCAATGTATATCATCATTGTTCAATTTACCATGTATATTGACCCACAAAAGAATCTCGCCTTTTAATAAATCAAAACAATAAATAATATGCACAACTAATAACAATTATATGAAGATTAAGAGTATAATTAAGCATGTTTAATGATTAGAGAAGTTATTTTATTAAGTCAGTATAAAATACTTATCTCTACTTGGTCCGTTCAATACATACAAAATGTACCAGCACAAGAAGTCGGAATTAAACCATTCCCATAATCAAGATTATAAATTATATTTATTCTTGTGCTACAATCATTCCTGATGGTTTGTCCAATTCCATCATTAGATTGTGAACATAATCTGTATACTTATAATAACCGATGATTTAATCTTCCGTGTATAAGCTAAACTCTATACACGAAATCATCTAGTATATTAGTAAAGGACACATACGAACATATGATCTATTTAAAACTTTATTAAAATTGAATAAATAATTATTTCATAATAAATACTATATTCAAACCAAATCCATAGTTAATAGTATATATATATATATATATATATATATATATATATATATATATATCCCAACACATACTTGAAAAACAAAGAAAAATAAGCTTGATATCCGCCCTCTCTGTGTCAATCTGTTTCCATCTCTTAATATTACGTTCTTTTATTTCATAATACTTCTGGATTTCTTGTTCTTTCGTTTTGTTTTTCAATTGCATAAGCCTAATTAAGATGTGGTTATAATTTCTTGGAGTCACTAAAACATAAATGTCATACTATACAAAACTAAAATTATAATTCAAACTCAAAGGATGAAATCACAACTTTGGTCAAATACATAGTCTAGCTACTACATAATTTATTCTGCAATAGACTGAAGCAAGTTCCAGCTGATACATAGTCCCATATTGCCAATTATAACACAATACAATCAAGTGGCTTGTGACATTATTTAACTAGCTCCATTAGGTTCTTGTAATTTTTGGTTGAACTCCCATCTGATTTCACAGCTTCTATTGCTCTTTCTTTAAGCCCTTCAACATTTTGCCTTAATACCTTCCCCTTATCCTCATTGAAAAAAGTATCCAATGCACTCATTGTTCCACTTTTAGTGAAACTTCCATCTTCAATTTGTAAACCTATTTTCCAAACACTTTCCACCATTCTACGATTCAGCTTTTGGTCACCAAAAAATGGCCTACAAATCATAGGCACACCATATGATATGCCTTCCAAAATAGAATTCCATCCACAATGTGTTACAAAAACACTAACAGCAGAATGTGCCAAGATTTCCAACTGAGGTGCCCAAGAAACTATTTTTCCAAATTCCTTTATTCTTTCAAGAAACCCTTTAGGCAAAAGCTTGACACCATTATCTCTTAGTGACCAAAGAAAAGGTACCCTTTTAGCTTCTAATGCTTCTGCCAATGCCACAATTTCATTAGGGGGTAGTGTTGTAACAGTTCCAAAACTAAGATAAACCACTGATTTTTCCTTTTGTTTCTCAAGCCAAAGGATGCAACCACTTTCCTCAGAATTAACATTTAACACTACTTTCTTTGATGACTGTAGAACTAAAGGTCCAATATTGAGCACCTTTTGTAGCTTTGATTTGAGGTCATTGTTAATTATTGGATCCAATTCCTCAAAAGAATTCACTACAACAGCAGCTGCTTTGTGCAAATTTAAAGCCATGTTATACAGCATAGATGGCATTGGCCCCTCCAAATTCTCAGCTACAACTTCTGGTGGCATGTCACTGATTTTTAAAGTTGAAGAAAAACCTGGTATAGTTGATAATGTTTGCTCATTGGACCGAATCAAATAAGTGTATAAATGAACAGATAAAGAACCAGAACCAGCAGTCCAAAAAGCAATCCAAGGGACATTCATTTTCTCAGCCAATTTACAAGAAAACCATAAGAAAGCATCACTTAAAATGCAAGAAAATTTCACCCCAGTTTCCTCCTCTGCCTCTTTCATAACTTTCTCAAAATTACTAGGTGTTGCCTTTATAAAAAGCTCAATGGCTTCACGTCCAATAGGGGTAGTGCCATTTGTTTCTATGACACCATCCCAAACATTGTAGATTTTAATGTTGTCTGGTTTTGAAGATTTAGAGAAGATTGAGGTGTTGGATTGTGAAGTGTTGAAGAAGGAAAATAGAGTATTAGATGGTAAGAATGGAGATAGTTTTTGGATAAGAGTGAGTAAAGGAGTTGCATGGCTACCAAAAGGGAAAGCAAGGAGTGCAATATGAAGTTGAGAAGTAGTCATTCTTTGTTTTTCTCTTCAGTTTAGTCAAGTGAAACTTTAGGCCTTTTCATGTTTGTTTATACAGTTTTGTAGCAGTAGTAGTAGTACTAGTTTTAATGTGGGGTTGAAAAGATGACCAGTTGTTGTACTTTCTTGTGGGGGTTGAAAATATCACCTACCAACAATGGGGGTTGATGCATGCTGTGACTTACCCGATATTTTTTTGACAAAAATTTACTCGCATTTAGTTTTTGTGTCACACCATATTAATATATTATTAAGAGAAAATATGAGTTTTGAATGGTGTATTAAGTTACTTGATTTAGTGATAATAGTATCTGTGAAGACATGTATCACGTATTCAAAGAATTATTGTGATGATTAGCCGAAATCGAATATGAATTTGAATATGGGATTGGGGAGATTAAAACCCATTGCTTTGCGTTATTTTTGAGAAATATTCCTATTGAACATATTCGATACATGGAGTATTATTTTTCTCAAAAGTAATACTAGTACTTCTTTACCGACGTATATTTAGTGGGTGTTTGGACATAAGAATTGTAAAATTTTAAAATAAAGGGAAAATATTTTTTAAGTAAAAATAGTATTTAAAATTTAGTGTTGTGTTTGGAGATGAATATAATTTTGGGTTGTTTTTGAAGTTTTGTGAGTGATTTGAGTGAAAATTTTGAAAAACACAATAAATTTTTAAGTAAAAATTGAAAATTTTATGAACACACGTTGATTTCAAAAAAAATTGAAAAGTTTTTGAAAAAAAAAAAAAATTCTTACGGGCTCTTAGTAAATTTATTGACAAAAATGTCAAATGACACCAATTTAGCAAGGTGTCTCTCCCACTAGGTACATGGGGTAAATTTTCTTTTATTTTATTTTGACCTTTTTGATTGTTTTTTGAGAGTTGGGTTGGTACATCAAATGGCTGTAAAGCAACTGTTAGTGAGGCAATTGAAGACCCACAAATTTGAGCTGGTAGGATTCAAGGTAGATTTTGCAAACACGAATTCAGTACTCCTACATGTTAAGCATAGAAATAATCTACTACCACAGTCATGCTTTATTTGCGTACTCTTTTGGACGTGGAAACTTGACTACCACAATTTGAAAAGCGTCAGTTCTTTCCTTTGATTGTTTTATCGTGTAAAAATCTTGACCGCTAAAAACATGGAAAACAACAGTGTACGTGGACTTGTATGGAAAGTGCTATAGGTGTAATAAACTAGAAATTGTCGGCACGGACGTAATAAGTTGAATGATGTCAATTATGCAACTTTGCATTAGGTTATGGTTCATGTTTTAAAGTTTTACCCATAAAAATCAAACTAATTATTTTTATCTATCTATTTATTTTTCTGCCCATTAAATTAATTTTTTTTCTTATCGAAATTTTTACACAAATAACCAGCCAATATTAATTGTTTATTTTTTCTAGCCATATACATAGATTATACATTGATTATACATATGTGATACATAAATCATACATGTATTATATACTCACCGACTATTTTTAGTTTAAGTGATAGTGTGGGCGGCTATTTGGGTTAATTCTTCTTGTATTTGTATCTTTTGTGGGTAATTGGCTATTTTTTCCTTTTCTTTTTTCTCCTTTTTTTTCCTTTTTTCTCCTAAAGAATTCTTTTTTAAAATCATATTATTTTTTATTTTATTATTTTCAAATAATATGATTCCATACTCAATTTTGGCTCCTTTTTTTTATTTTATTTTTTCTCTTTTTCCTTTCCTTTTGTTCTTTTTCTTTATTTCTTCTTCCTTTTCTAAATTAATTTAGCTCTTTTTGTCTTTTACTTTTTTTTCTACATAATCTAATTACATTCACTTTTTGCTCCTTTTCTTTATTCTTCCTTTTGTATACAATAATGAAAAATAACTGATATAGTAAACATTTATTTATCTTCTTAATATAACTGATAGTATAATATACTATTTGTCTTTCTTTTTTTCTTCCTTAAATCAAATATTAGAACTATACCTGTTTTCTCTTCTCTTTTTTTCATTGTATATTCTTTCTTTCTTTATTTTTTAAAATATATGTATTAGTGTAAATATTTCTAGCACATGGGATTCAAAATTATATATCATTATAATAAAATGGTATATTAGTATAATAAAATGGCATATTAGTATTTAATGTCATTGTAAAATACTTGTCACAATAGTATACCAAAACTGCATATAAATATCAAAATAGGTATATTGCTATTTTATGTCTTCCGACACCTACTTCTTATACAGTGAATACTACTTTCATGGAACTCCATCAAAAAATTCATTTAAGAAAATATTTGCAAGGAACTAGTTGAAAAAATTGAAAAAAAATTCAAAAATGACTTATTTATTACGGCATACTGTTATATTATATTGTATACTATACCAGTATGATGGCGCCCAACACTATAGCTAGGCAAGGATGACGCCCAACACTACAGCTAGGCAAGCCAACAAATAAGTTAAACGTATATCAATTGTTTTCAGAATAATTTTCTAAGTAATTTTATTTTTTTACTAGCAATATTAAGGAGAATAGAAAAGATATCGATTAATTTAAATTCAAGAAAATAATACCAATTCCAAATTCTACCAATGTATGTGCCAAGACCTGGTGTCACAAGTGTATGAGCATCTAGTATATTATACAAAACTCCAAATAATATCTGAAATAAAATAGACAGAATGTAAATACAAGAAGAGACACTGGTAGCTGCAGAACGGCTCAGAAAGGCAGCTCACTACTATGCCTCTGGATAACGTGGGTGTAAAATGATAGGTCCTCCACTAGTACCTGCCTCAGGTCCTGCACAAAAAGTGCAACAAGTGTAGCATGAGTACGTAAATAACGTGTACCCAGTAAGTATCAAGCCTAATCTCGAAATGGTAGAGACGAGATAGTCGACTTTGACACTCACTATGAGTCAATAATAATAAATAAAATAAAAATAGCAATATCTAGATCAATATGATTTATAAAATTTACAATGATTGTCTTTAACCAGCAGAAATAATTAAAATCCTTGAAACGCAACAATTCTCAATATATTAATTAAATTCCTTCAATTCCAATAAATTTTTAATTTATCAATTAGCCTCATTTATAGGAATAACAATAATTTTCTTAACAAGCAGAGATAATTAATTCTTTAAATTTCAAAGATTTTCAATTTATCAATTAGCTTCACACGCTATAATAAACTATCAAAGTATCGTGTAATATTATTATTATTAGATATGATTTCTGCCGAGGTCGTACGACCCGATCTAGAGTGTCGTGTACACTGCTGAGGGACGTGCAGAGTGATCCATAGATGCATCTATCATGCCGAGGTGTTCGGCCCGCTCCACAAGAAAGGAGGACATTTTCTTATGTACCTCCGGAAGGAGAATATATTTATTATAAGATCAATTCGAAAGGATGAACAATTTCTCTTAACAATTAATTAATTTAAACAGAAAATAAAGCATATGGGATTTTTATCTTTTAATATTTTTATCTAACAATTCACAATATATATATATATATATATATATATATATATATATATATATATATATATATATATATATATATATATTAATTTTAATTAAACAAAGAATACACTTTACACAAGTAATTTATGCTTTTAGTCCTAAACTACCCGAACATTAGCATTAATAATAGATACGCATGGACTCTCGTCACCTCGTACGTACGTAGCCCCCACAATTAGCAATAATTATTACTATAATTACTTATAGGGTAATTTCTCCCTTACAAGATTAGACAAGAGACTTACCTCGTCTTGCTCCAATTTAATCTACTAGTAGACCCTTTCCTCGATTATCTAACTCTCAATGGCTCGAATCTAACCAAAAATAATTCGATACAGTCACCAAAAATTATAGAATCAATTTCATAAGAAAATACTACATTTTCAATAAAAATTTTAAAATTAATTAAAAATTCGTCCATGGGGACCACGTCTCGGAATCCGACGAAAGTTACGAAATCCGACAACCCATTCAATTACGAGTCTAACCATACTAGTTTCATTCAAATCCGACTCTGAATCGATACCGAAATCTCAAAAATTCGTTTCTATGAGATTTCTAAAAATTTCCCAAATTTCAATCTCAAAACGCTAATTAAATGGTGAAAATAATGATATATTTGTGTATATTGACCAAATCCGAGTTAGAATCACTTAACCCAATGTCTTTTCCTTGAAAATCTATCAAAGGTCGTCTCTGCTCAAACTTCAATTTGTTAAAAATGGAGAATGTGACGAATGCCCTCCTTTATAATTCTGCCCAGGCAACCCTCGATCATGACCTCGATCCTCGGCCTCCATCGTGGTTCGATCATGGCCCTCGAGCCTGGGCCTTCGATCATGGCCTCAATCCTCGGCCTCGATCGTGGCTTCGATCATGGCCCTCGAGCCTTTGCCTTCGAGCATGGGCCTTCGATAATGACCCTTGAGCTCTGCCTTCGATCATGACCCTCGATCATGGCCTCAATCTTGGGTCTCGATCCTGGGCCTCTATCTTGGGCTCGATCACTGCCCAGAATTTCCAGGAGAAGAGAAAAATTGCAGCAGCTGTTTTAACTCCAACTTTTGATCCGTTAATCATCCGAAACTCACTCGAGGCCCTCGGGACCTCAACCAAATATACCAACAAGTCCTAAAATATCATACGAACTTATTTTAAACCTCAAATCACATAAAACAACGCTAAAACCACGAATCATGCTACAATTCAAGCTTAATGAAACTTAAAATTTTCAACTTCTACATTCGATGTCAAAACCTACCAAATCAAGTCCGATTGACCTCAAATTTTGCACACAAGTCATAAATGACATAAGGAGCTATGAAAATTTTCGGAACTGGATTCCGACCCCGATATCAAAAAGTCAACTCTTCGGTCAAACTTCCAAACTTAAATTCTTATTTTAGCCATTTCAAGCCTAATTTAACTACGAACTTCCAAATAAAATTTCGAACACGCTACTAAGTCCAAAATCACCATACGGAGCTATTGGAACCGTCAAATCCCGATTGCAAAGTCGTTTTATCAAAATGTTGACCGAAGTCAAACTTGGACTTTTAAAGCCAACTTAAGGAACCAAGTATTCCGATTTCAACCCAAACACTTCCAAACCCCGAATCAATTATCCCCGCAAGTCATAATTTTATATAAGCACATACAGGGAGTTTTATTTAGGGGAACGGAGTTCTAAAAATTAAAATGACCGGTTGGATCATTACAGTATAACAAAATGGCATATTAGTATTTAATGTCATTGTAAAATACTTATCACAATAGTATACAAAAACTGCATATAAATATCCAAATAGGTATATTACTATTTTATGTCTTCCGACACCTACTTCTTATACTATGAATACTACTTTCATGGAACTCCATCAAAAAATTCATTTAAGAAAATATTTGCAGGGAACTAGTTGAAAAAATTTCAAAAAATTTCAAAAATGACTTATTTATTACGGTATATTATTATATTATATTGTATACTATAACAGTATAATGTTACTATAACAATGACTTTAAATTTGGACAATAGCACCTAGATGATTCAATAAATAGGATTCGAAGTATACTATTATGGTATATTGTATACTAATATAGCATACTGTTGCAATATATGCATATTATTGCAGTATACCATTACAGTATATTGTATAATATAACATTATACTATTGCAACATAGCTATATACTCCTACAGTATATTGTATACCGTAGTGGTATACTGTTAGGTAACCGTGTTCTTCTTCGATTATTACAGTATACCGTTGTAGTATATTGTATACTATAATAGTATACTATTTCAGTATGGCTATATACTCCTACAACATATTGTATACAGTAGCGGTATACGGTTGGGTAATTGTGTTCTTCGATTTTTAGCTAAAAATTTTGATCTCAATCACCTCAAATCAGCTCCAAATGCGATCAAATTTCAGTATGTACTTCTAGAAAGTACTATAAGCAATATTTAATAACACCCACTTTGAATCAAACAAGAAATCTTCAAAATAAAAATTTTAAATTCAAGAGCTTCAAGCCCAACAATGATGGATATTCAAATACACATAAAAATTCAGATCTGGGAAGCTTACTTGAATGTACTATAAGTAATATTTTATAGCACCCATATCGAATCAAACAATAAATCTTTAAAACAAAATTTAAAATTCAGGAGCTTTAAGTTCAACAATGGTGGGTCTTCATACACACACAAAAATTAGATCTGGAAAACTTAATATATAACAACACATGGGTTCAGAAATACAAATAAATACACAAAAAAGAATATACTAATATAGAAAGAGGATTTTGGAGTGAAACTCATTACAATAATATGAAAACTTGTCTTTTAAAATTTATATAAAAAATTCTAAAAACAATTGGGTAAATGGATGGGTTCGTACTGGATTTTCATCATTCACTAAAAAAACTAAGTTATGGATATTCTTTGAAAGGGGAAAGGAACGTTTGGGGTGTGGGACTCTACTTGTTTAGAGAAATTGAAAAGGGAAGGGGGATTGGGTAGGTGGGTAATAGTTTAGACCATATAGGTAAGAAAAATAAATCTTTTAGGCTTGGATATTAAATGGTAAATAGTGTGGGCTTAATGGGTATAAAGTGAGATTTTTCCTTTTGAAAAAATCATAAGTACACTATTTTTAAAGTTTTGTTTGGATTGCTTTTGGTTTTAGCTTCCCAAAAACAGATAATACAAGAAAAAATAAAATTTATTTGTTTCGAAAAGAACACTACAGGAACAATTTTTTGTGGAAGTGTTATAGGTAGGGGTGTTCAAACTGAATCGAAAAATCTCACTAAATCGAAAAGTCAGACCAAACCAATTAAAAAATCCAAGTAGGTTTGGTTTGATTTGGTTTGGTATTGAGTAGAAAAATTCGAACCAAACTGACATATAAATATTTTTTAAATATACTTTTATTACTTCATATAGAATTTTCTTTAAAAATGTGATTCTCTCATGGGATATTATAATATTTAATAGAACTATGAAGTGTATATATTTTTATTTACTTTAAATAATGATTTGTATCATTACTATCATATCAAGTGTTATTGAAATACGTCATTCTATTTGTTCTTTCATATTCATTTTCCAAGATCTATTAAACTCTTACATCTTTTTCGAATTTGAAATGGTATTTTAGCGGTAATTTTAAGATTAAATATAACATATCATTATTTAAGTTTTATGTTGATTTTTGTATTTAATTATTAAATTCGATTAACCTTAAAAGCGTACATCAATAAAAAATATGTTAGATGATTACTAACAGTGGCGTAGGCACACTATGCCAATGATGGTCAAGCAAACACGCTTTCTCGAATAATTATATTGTGTATATAGGTCATATATTACTTTATATGGCGATATACTATATTTTAAACACCCTTGGCATAATTGAGTGAGGTAATCCAGCGGACCAGGGCGTTCAAAGTGAGGTTCTGTTCACGGGTTTGAATCCCTGTCTAAACATTTTTATCTGCTAATTTTGTTTACCAAAACAAAATTGAGACCATCGTGTATGATCTATTTGACTCTTTTTGAATCTAAAATTATTCCTAATAAATGCTCTACAAAATATTTCTTATAATTTATAAGTCAAGCTCTACAAAAGTATATTCAACAAAGAGTTCTCTACATACTACAAACCCTATCGACTCTCTCTTTCCTTTGATTTTTTGCTTACTTTTATTAATAAAATTTCTTTTGTTGTCTTGTTTTATGTTAATTTTGATTTATAAAAGTATAATTCAATTACAAGTGTTTTAACTGTTTAGCTAAAATATTGCGTAGTTTGATTTTAAAAATATTCGGTGCACTCATTTATCAAAAAACAATTATAAACTTTCTTAAAGTTCGGACATCCTTGACGAGATTTTTAGTGCCAAAGGTTACTAAAAAAAAAATTCATAAGAATATTTTAATAGATCATATATTTGACAGTTTTTTCAAATTTTACTAAACATATGTTCAATTATCAAAACTTTATCTATAACTTTAACAAAGTAATATTGAAATAATATTCATATAACAATAAAATCCCGAAAAAACTGATAAAACCGAACAAATCCAAACCGATATAGTTAGTGCCGTTTGATTTTAATAAAAATCAAATCAACCCGAGTCATGCACACCCTAGATGTAATAAACTAGTAATGGTCAGCACGGACGTAATAAGTTGAATGATGTCATTTATGCAGCTTTGCATTAGGTTATGGTTCAGCTTTTAAAAATCATAAGTACACTATTTTTAAAGTTTTTGTTTGGATTTCTTTTGGTTTTAGCTTCTCAAATACAGATTTTACAAGAAAAACGAATTCCATTTGTTTCGAAAAGAACACTACAGAAAGAGTCTGGAAACCGAAGATACCAACTTAAATCAAATGTCCACTTGTTTCAACAGTTACCAACACTCCTAATTTAGACATTCCAAAAAAATTGGTATCACTATATTTTATACAGTTCTGCAATTTTTAACAATTTAAATTAATTAAACTATTTCAATTTTCTGCATTAAACTAAATTTTCGATCCCTGTCCATTATATGTTTTGTCAATTATATTTATTCAGCCAAAGACTGTTATTATAAACGGGATTAGTAGAAGGATTTTCATTTTCTAAAGTCTCGAGCTTGAATTTTTTGTATAACAAAAGTAGGAGATATGCAAAATACCAAATGCAAAACAAAAGCAATATTTTTAAAAATTGTACAACAACAATAACAATTTTTTAGTCCCTAAATAGTTGGATTCAAAATCTCATATTGTAGTACTAAATAGAGAATCTTACAGAAATGTCCTAAATAAGTCTCAACTTATGTCACGACCCAATTTCTCTTATAGGTCGTGATGGCGCCCAACGTCACCGCTAGGCAAGCCAACGGTGAACTAACTACGTGATTACTCTTTTTAATAAGTTTTCAAGTAATTTAAATTCCATTTATTAAGAGATTTAAGAGGTAGAAAGTTTAATAAATAAAACAAAAGCAACTGAGTGAAATCATAGATATATAAGTACTCCAAAACCATAAAGTCTACTAGAATGTGTGCCAAGACCTGGTGTCACAAGTGTATAAGCACTAGTAGAATATACAAAACTCTAACCGCTGTCTAAAATAAAATAGACAGAAAATAAGAATAAAAGAGAGGCTCTAGGTGCTGCAGAACGGCTCATGAAGCAGCTCACCACTAGGCCTCAGGGTATCGGGGATGCACGCCGGTGTGACCGCCAGATGTACCTGCCTCAGATCCTGCACGGTTAGTGCATAAATGTGGCGTGAGCACATAAACAACATGTATCCAGTAAGTATCAAGTCTAACCTCAAAGAAGTAGTGACGAGGGGTCGACATCGACACTTACTATGAGCTAACAATAAAGAAATACAGAAGTTCTAAATAAGCATGGGTTATGCAAATAATAATAACTACTCAATAACAAACAGAAAAATAAATAATCCTTTCACAAATGATACATCCCAAATCAATTTCTGTCTTATATAATTTTAACCTCTCGAGCCATGAAAAAGATATCAAATATAATTAAACTATGAGTATTATCTTGCACGATTATGCCGAGGTCGTACGGCCCGATCCAGAATAACGTGTACACTATCGAGGGTTGTGCGGCATAAATCATAGATGCATCTATCTACTGTCGAGGCGTTCGGCCCGCTCCACAAGAAGAGAGGATACTTTATGAACATCTGATTTAAAAGTTATTACAAGGCTGATACGCAAAGAAGCACAATTTCTATCAACGGTCAAGTAACCTGCCAAAACTCAAGTAAGTGAAATTCGATCTTTTACTATTCCTTTATCAAGTTCTAATATAATTTAGGCACTTTAATTAACAAGTAGGGTGCAAATATTTTAAATATTTTATGATTCGGGTGCTAAACTACCCGTACATAAGCATAATGAGTAGCTAAGCACGAACTCTCGTTACCTCGTGCGTACGTCGCCCCCACAATTAGAAGCAAATAGCAATTTAAATCAACTACAGGGTAAATTTTCTCTTACAAGGTTAGGCAAGAGACTTACCTTGTCTCAAAGCTCGCTTTTCAACTCGGTGCCGAAAAATTCGAAACTAGTCAAATGTTGTATAAATTATTCAATATATATTCCAAAGTTCATAATTTAACTATTAGAGTAATTGCCCAACCCAAATTTGAAGATTCTTAAAAAGTTCACCCCGGGCCCACGTGCCCGGATTCAAGAAATTTTCGAAGAAAGTTGTTACCCATAACCTCACGAATTCAAATATATAATTTTCACTCAATCTCATAACCATTTTCCTGGGTAAATCCCATTTTTATCAAAACCTAGGGTTATTCATCTAAACCCATAATTTCCATAAATTTATATGTTAAAATCTACTCATAATCTATATATTTAACTTACATTGGATAAAAATCACTTACCTCTAATAGCTAGGTGGAAATCTCTCTCTAGAAAGCTACAAAATAGCCCCAAGAAGTGAAATAAATGAGCAAAAAATGACCTAAATCTAAAATAAATGTACCTTACTGTCTCCAGGACTTTCGCATCTGCGGTCAACGGGCCGCATATGCGGAATATTCATCGCAGATGCGGTCCTCTCTTGGTTGGCCTAAATCCGCATCTGCGGAAGAATGGCTCGCTTCTGCGATCCTGCTCCTGCGGCGTGCGAGCCGCACTTGCGCCCTTCCTCGCTTCTACGATCGCGCGTCTGCACCCACCGCGTTCGCATCTACGATTTCTGGGCTGCCTATGCTGGGCCGCTTCTGCGGCTGCTGACTCACTTCTGCGAGCTTGCACCTGTGGCTGGCCCTCTGCAGGTGCGATTGCACAAGAAGCTGGATGCTTCAGCTGATCACCCAAGGCCAAACGACTTCTGCGCATCGTCCGAATGGTATCCGGGGCCTCCGAGGCCCCATCCAAACATACCAACAAGTTTGTAAACATAAAACGGACTCACTCTCACCCTCAGAACGTGGAAAATAACATTAAAACTAAGAATCGCAACCCAAAACCAATAGGATCAACTTATGAACTTCAAATTCTTCCAACTTACTTCGAACGCGCCCATTCATACTTAAACTACTCAGAATGATACCAAATTTTGCGTGCAAGTCTTAAATCACTATACGGAAATATTTCCAGTCTCCGAATCCCAAACGGACCTCGATAATACTAAAATCTGCTCCAAACCAAATTTAAAGAACTTTAAAACCTTCAATGCGCCAACTTCCAATATTAAGCGCCGAAACGCTCCAGGCTTATCCAAAACCCAATCCGAACACACGCCCAAGTCCAAAATCATCATACGAACCTATTGGGACCATCAAATCTTGGTTACGAGATCGTTTACTAAAAATGTTGGCTCAAGTCAAACTTTGCCCTTTTTAGCCAACATTAAGGAACCAAGTATTCCGATTTTAACCCGAACCCTTCCAAATCTCGAACTAACCATCCCCGCGAGTCATAGAACAGTAAGAGCATATATGGGGAGTCTTATTTAGGGGAACGAGGATCTAGAAAGCAAAACAATCGGTCGGATCGTTACCGGACTAATACCATATTTTCATGACCCAATTTATCCTATAGGCCGTGATGGCGCTCAACGTCGCCGCTAGGCAAGCCAACGGTGAACTACCTACGTAATTACTCTTTTTAATAAGTTTTCTAGTAATTTAAATTTCACTTATTAAGAGATTTAAGAGGTAGAAAGTTTAATAAATAAAACGAAAGCAACTGAGTGAAATCATAGATATATAAGTACTCCAAAACCATAAAGTCTACTAGAATGTGTGCCAAGACCTGGTGTCACAAGTGTATGAGCACTAGTAAAATATACAAAACTCTAACTACTGTCTGAAATAAAAATAGACAGAAAATAATACAAAAGAGAGGCTCTAGGTGCTGCAGAACGGCTCAGGAAGCATCTCACCACTAGGCCTCAGGGTATCGGGGATGCACATCGGTGTGACCGCCAGATGCACCTGCCTCAGATCCTTCACGATTAGTGCAGAAGTGTAGCGTGAGTACATAAACAACATGTACCCAATAAGTATCAAGTCTAACCGCGAATAAGTAATGACGAGGGGTCGACATCGACACTTACTATGGGCTAACAATAAATAAATACAGAAGTTCTAAATAAGCATGAGTTATGTAAATAATAATAATAATAATAACTCAATAACAAACAAGAAAATAATTAATCCTTTCACAAATGGCATCCGGGCCCCCCGAGGCCCCATCCAAACATACTAAAAAGTTTGTAAACATAAAACGGACTCGCTCGCACCCTCGGAACGCGGAAAACAACTTTAAAACTAAAAATTGCAACCCAAAACCAATAGGATGAACTTATGAACTTCAAATTCTTCTAACTTATTCCGAACACGCCGATTCATAACTACTCGGAATGACACCAAATTTTGCGTGCAAGTCTTAAATCATCATACATAACTATTTCCAGGTTTGGAATCCCAAACGGACCTCGATAACACCAAAGCCTACTCCAAACCAAATTTAAAGAACTTTAAAACCTTCAATGCACCAACTTTCAATATTAAGCACCGAAACGCTCTCGGGTCATCCAAAATTCGATCCGAACATACGCCCAAGTACAAAATCATCATACGAACCTATTGGGACTGTCAAATCCCGGTTCCGAGGTTGTTTACTAAAAATATTGACTCAAGTCAAACTTAGCCCTTTTTAGCCAACATTAAGGAACAAAGTGTTCCGATTTCAACCCGAACCCTTCCAAATCCCGAACAAACCATCCCTGCGAGTCATAGAACAGTAAGAGTATATACGGGGAGTCTTATTTAGGAAACGAGATCTAGAAAGCAAAACGACCGATCGGGTCATTACAACTTACTAACTTCTAGCCATTAATCATAGACTTACTAAAACTAGCCAGACACATATAAAAATTAAGAACACAAATAAATAAGGTTCTTTCTCTCCAAAAATCACACGCAGAGAGCTCCTTCCATATTTTTAAGTGTGATTAGTAATAATTTTTAACGGGTATAGTTAAAATTTATTGAAAACATATAGACTAGGCAATATACAAAATATGAGGAAGATTGAAAGTGATTTGGTATCAAAATTCGTAGTTAAAATTGAGATTAAAAAAATTCTTCAGCGACATATGTATCAAACATGTATCACGCACGTATCTCACACACATGTATACATGGATATACATGTGATACACATTTGATACAAATATGATGCATATGTGATACACAAATGATACACAGTGTGATACACACATTATTTTTTTCATGTTCATCTTCTACTTCAAATTTTCAATTCAAACCACCTCAAGACTCTACCAAAATCACCCAAAAAATTAAAATCCAAGCTCCATAAGATGTACCCAATCTATTCTAATAATACCCTCTCAAAAGAAAAGAAAAATTTGACATTTTCTTGGCGACAAATACCTATTTGGCTAATATTGATAATATTTTATGAACTTGCCAATTTTTATAATAAGCTATTTATAATGGACATAGCATAGTTTCCCTACTATATTGTCACGACCCCAAATTCTCTCTCTTAGAGGTCGTGATGGCACCTAGTCTCAAAAACTAGGTAATCCTATCAATGCGGAATAATAATAAATATCTGAAATAAATAAACTACAATTCAAATAATTACAACTCCCAAAACCCGGTAGAAATAAGTCACAAGATTTTAAGAATTTATTCTCTGTCTCTATACATCAGAGTCTAAAACAAATAAGGAAGACAACATAGTAAGATAGAAGGGGACTCCGGAGTTTGCGGACGCTGGCAGATATACCTCGAAGTCTCCTCGTACAGCTAGTTTACTGATGCCTGGTCTGATAAGATGTACCTGGATCTGCACAAAAAGATGTGCAGAAGCGTAGTATGAGTACACCACAGCGGTACCCAGTAAGTGTCAAGCCTAACCTCGGTAGAGTAGTGACGAGGTCAGGTTAGGCCCTACTGGAAAATAAAGGCATGGTAAAATATTTAACAATATAATAAGATATAATGACAATGGAAATGAATCAATTAGTATGTCACCATTTAATTACACCAAATAATGGCAATTTATGCCTCGTGGAAACAAAACAGAATTCTTTTCAACTTTAAGAAAATCACAACAATAATCAAAGGCAACTGCGGCCATAAATCAATATCAACAAGGTCACTCCCGAGGTACCGTCTCGTAGTCCCAAATCATAAATAAATTTATAATATCTCATTTCCTTATATCACCGCGGGAGCCTTCATAATTTATTTTAAAGAAAATATTTTTTTCGAAATAGCATCCAACAGAATACGTTGCTTAAATACCAAATTTAAAAATGTTAAATACTTCGTATTAATAATATTAAATTTAAAAAAAAAATCAACCTTCAAATAATGCACAGAATAAAAGAAACCAAGTTCCAACTAAACAGGTAAAACAATTAGCAGGAAAAGGTTAAGCAATTTAAATTATAAACATTTAAATCAATGATGAAGAATATAGCAAGGTAAAATAATTTAATTAATATGCAACAATGATCTACACAATTTAAAGACATAATCTTCCACATTTAGCCCGTGTACACACTCGTTACCTCATGTACATGACTTTCAACATATTTAAAATTTATCACTTCAATACCAATCCTAGGGGAAATTTTCGCCACACAAGGTTAGACAAGTCAGTTACCTCGACTTGCTCCAATTTAATCACGTAGTATGCCTTTTCCTCGATTTTCCGACTCTAATCGACTCGTATCTAGTCATAATTAATTTGATACAGTCAACAAAAATTATAGAATCAATCCCATAATAAAATACTATATTTTTCAATAAAATCCGAAATTAACTCAAATATTGATGTCTCGGAATCCGACGAAAGTTACGAAATATGAACGCACATTCAACCACGAGTCTAACCATACCAAAATGACTAAATTCCAATAATAATTTGACCCTCAAATCCTCAATTCTATCCAAGAGGGTTTTTAATTTATTTTCAACTTAAATCACCGATTGAATGTTAAAAACAATGATAGATTCAGGTAATCTAACCAAGATTGAGTTAAGAACACTCTCTGAAAATCTCCCAAAAATTGCCTCAATCCAAGCTCGAAATCGTTAAAAATGGAAAATGGGACGAAGTCCCATTTTTAGAACTTAAACTCTCTACCAAGTGATTTCTTCTATGCGATCGCGACCAAAGGCACGCGATCGCAAAGAACAAAATAAGGTTGCCCAGAATTAAGCTTATGCGATCGCGGATAACTCACGCGATCGTGAAACACAGCATTCCTAGACCTACGCGATCAAATACTCATCCACGCGATCGCGAAGGATTAAGCGCGTGGACCAGGTTCTGCCTCATTTCCTCTTCGCGAACGCTGTCTTAGCCACGCGTTCGCATAACACAGTTTGCCAAACCTACGCGATCGCGGAATCGCCCACGCGATCGCATAGCACAAAATTTCATCTACCCAATTAACCCTACGCGATCGCATACTTTTCACGCGATCCCGTAGAAGGAAACCAGAACCTGCAGAAACCAGAACTTCAGCTATCAAGCCAAGTCCAAAAATGATCCGTTAGACATCCGAAACTCACCCGAGCTCCTCGGGACCTCAACCAAATATACCAACAAGTCCTAATACATCATACGAACTTAGTCGAGTCTTCAAATCACATCCAACAACATTAAAAACACGAATCACACATAGATTCAAGCCTAACGAACTTTGAAACTTTCAATTTCTACAAACGACGTCGGAACCTATCAAATCCTGTCCGAT
This sequence comes from Nicotiana tomentosiformis, assembly GCF_000390325.3. NCBI lineage: Eukaryota > Viridiplantae > Streptophyta > Magnoliopsida > Solanales > Solanaceae > Nicotiana > Nicotiana tomentosiformis. The sequence continues at coordinate 16,831,117 of NC_090813.1, read as the reverse complement.
TGACCTCAAATTTTGCACGCAAGTCATAAATGATATAACGGAGCTATAAAAATTTTCGGAGTTGGATTCCGACCCCGATATCAAAAAGTCAACTCCCCGATCAAACTTCCAAACTTAAATTCCTATTTTAGCCATTTCAAGCCTAATTTAACTACGGACTTTCAAATAAAATTTCGAACACGCTCCTAAGTCCAAAATCACCATACGGAGCTGTTGGATTCATCAAAATTCTATTTCGAGGTTGTTTTTTTAAAATGTTGACCGAAGTAAAACTTAGCATTTTAAGGCCAACTTAAGGAACCAAGTGTTCCGCTTTCAACCCGAACACTTTCAAATCCCGAACCAACCATCCCCGCAAGTCATAAATTTATAAAAGCACATACGGGGAGTTTTATTTAGGGGAACGGGGTTCTAAAAGTCAAAATGACCGGTTGGGTCATTACATTCTCCACCTCTTAAACAAACATTCGTCCTCGGACGGGCTTAGAATTATACCTGGAGTGGTGAAAAGATGAGGATAACAACTGCGCATCTCATGCTAGATTTCCCAAGTCGCCTCCTCGACCGGATGACCCCTCAACTGAACCTTCACGGAAGCAATGTTCTTTGACCTCACCTTTCAAACCTGCCTGTTCAAAATAGCCACTGGTTCCTCAATATAAGATAGATCCTTGTCCAACTGAACTGAACTAAAGTATAACACATGAGAAGGATCGCCGTGATACTTCCGGAGCATAGAAACATGGAATACCGGATGAACTGCAGAGAGACTAGGTGGTAGTGCAAGTCTGTAAGCCACCTCTCCAACTCTTTCAAGAATCTTAAAAGGCCTAATATACCTAGGGCTCAACTTGCCCTTGTTCCCGAACCTCATCACACCTTTCATAGGCGAAACCCGGAACAGGAACCGCTCACCAACCATGAATGCAACATCACGAACCTTCCGATCCGCATAACTCTTCTGTCTAGATTGGGCTGTACGAAGTCGATCCTGAAACAATTTAACCTTTTCCAAGTAATCCTGAACCAAGTCTGTACCCAATAGTCTAGCCTCGCCTGGATTGAATCAACCTACTAGAGACTGGGACCGCCTACCATACAAGGCCTCATACGGAGCCATCTGAATGCTCGACTGATAACTGTTGTTGTAAGAAAACTCCGCAAGTGGTAAGAACTGATCCCAAGCACCGCCAAAATCTATCACACACGCACGAAGCATATCCTCCAATATCTGAATAGTGCATTCGGACTGCCCGTCTGTCTGAGGGTGAAATGTTGTACTCAACTCTACCCGAGTACCCAACTCACGCTATACGGCCCTCCAGAATCGTGATGTAAAATGCGTACCCCGGTCAGAGATGATAGATATCAGTACGCCGTGAAGTCTGACAATCTCGCGAATATAGATTCGAGCCAACTGCTCGGAAGAGTAGGTTGTCATCATAGGAACGAAATGAGCTGCCTTGGTCAGCCTATCTACAATCACCCAAACTGCATCGAACTTCCTTTGAGTCCGTGGGAGCCCAATAACGAAATCCATAGTGATCCTCTCCTATTTCCATTCTGGAATCTCTAACTTCTGAAGCAATCCACCCGGTCGTTGATGCTCATATTTCACCTGTTGACAATTTAGACACCGAGCTACATACTACACTATGTCTTTCTTTATACGTCTCTACCAATTGTGCGGTCTCAAGTCCTGATACATCTTTGTAGAACCCGGATGAATGGAGTACCGTGAATTATGAGCCTCTTGGAGAATCAACTCACGCAAACCATCTACATTAGGCACACATAGCCTGCCATGCATCCGTAATACATCGTCATCTCCAATAGTGTCTTCTTTGGCATCACCGTGTTGAACTGTATCCTTAAGGACAAATATATGGGGTTCATCGTAGTGACACTCTCTGATACTATCATAAAGAGAAGACTAATAAACCACACAAGTCAAAACTCGGCTCAACTCAGAAGTATCCAACCTGACAAACTGGTTGGCCAAGGCCTGAACATCCAAGGCTAAAGGCCTCTCTGCTACTGGTAGATATGCTAAGCTGCCTAAACTCTCTACCTTACGACTCAAGGCATCGGCCACTATATTGGCCTTCCCGGGATGATAGAGAATGGTGATATCATAATCCTTAAGCAACTCTAACCATCTCCACTGCTGCAAATTAAGATCCTTCTGTTTAAACAGATGTTGTAGACTCCGGTGATCTGTGTAGACCTCACAATGGACACCGTATAAGTAATGCCACCAAATCTTCAAGGTATGAACAATAGCTGCTAACTCAAGGTCGTGGACCGGATAATTATTCTCATGTACCTTTAACTGTCTGGATGCGTAGGCAATCACCCTACCGTCTTGCATCAACACTGCATCGAGACCAATACGCGACGCGTCACAATTCACAGTATAAGACCCTGAACCTGTAGGTAATACCAATACCGGGGATGTAGTCAAAGTTGTTTTGAGCTTTTGGATGCTCTCCTCACATTCCTTGGTCCACCTGAATGGAGCACATTTCTGGGTCAATTTGGTCATAGATGGAGCAATAGAAGAGAAACCCTCTACAAATCGGTGATAATACCTTGCCAAACCAAGGAAACTACGGATTTCCGTAGCTGAGGACGGTCTGGACCAACTCTGCACTGCTTCAATATTCTTCGGATCTACCTTGATCCCCTCGCACGAAACTATATAGCCCAAAAATCCCACTGAATCAAGCCATAATTCACACTTTGAAAATTTTGCATATAACTTCTTTTCTCTCAAAGTCTGAAGCACAATCCTCAGGTGTTGTTCATGATCTTCTCGACTCCGGGAATACACCAGAATGTCGTCAATAAACATAATGATGAAAAAATCAAGATAGGGCTGAAATACACTATTCATTAAGTGCATAAATGTTGCTGGGGTATTGGTTAGCCCGAATGACATTAAAAGGAACTCATAATGACCATACCGAGTCCTAAAAGCAGTCTTCGGGATATCGGGCTCCCGAATCTTCAGCTGATGATAGCCTGAACGCAAGTCAATTTTAGAGAATACCCTGGTACCCTCAAGCCGATCAAATATGTCATCAATACGTGGCAATGGATACATGTTCTTCACTGTAACCTTGTTCAGCTGACAGTTGTCAATACACATCCACATAGAACCATCCTTATTCTTTACAAATAAGACAGGAGCACCCCAAAGCGATACACTGGACCAAATGAAACCCTTATCAAGCAGTTCTTGTAATTGTTCTTTTAATTCTTTCAACTCTGCTGGGGCCATACGATATGGTGAAATAGAAATAGGTTGAGTGCCCGATAACAAATCAATGCCAAAATCAATATCCCTGTCGGGTGGCATACCCGGGAGATCCGCTGGAAATACATCAGGAAAATCCCTTACTATAGGAACTGACTCCATGGTAGGAGTATCAACACTAACATCTCTCACATAGGCCAGATACCCATCACACCCCTTCTCAACTATTCGTTGAGCATTAATAAATGAAACAACCCTGCTAGGAACATGATTCGAGGTACCTCTCCACTCTAGCCGCGGTAGACCTATCATAGCCAACGTCACCGTCTTGGCGTAACAATCAAGGATAGTATGATAGGGAAACAACCAGTCCATGCCAAAAATAATATCGAAATACACCATACTGGGCAATAATAAATCAACTCTGGTCTCAAAACCACTGATAACAATTAAACACGACCGATACACACGATCCACAATAATAGATACACCCACGGGTGCAGATACATAAACAGAAGAACTTAAGGAATCACGTGATATGCCCAAATATGGGGAAAAATAAGATGACACATAAGAATAAGTGAAGCCTGGATCAAATAAGACTGATGCATCTCTATGACAGACTGGAATAATACCTGTGATAACAGAATCGGATGCAACGGCCTCTGTCCTAGCAGGAAGGGCATAATATCTGGCCTGGCCTCCCCCTCTAGGGAGACCTCTACCTATCCGAACTCCACCTCTAGTTGGTTGTGCAGGTGGAGTGGCAACTGGTGCAGTAATCATGGCCTGAGAAGCCTGAGGTCCATGTGGGATAGGTGGGGCCTGAGAAATCTGTGGAGGTGCACCCCTCCTAAATCTGGGGCAATCCCTCACTATATGACGAGTGTCACCACACTCAAAATAAGCCCTCGGAGAACGTGGCTGCTGGGACTGGCTCGGGCCTGATCGACTAGACTGCCCGCTTAAGGCACCCCGTACAGGAGGTACAAAAGACACTGGCGGTGTATAATATGGAACCTGAGGCACGAGATTTATTATATGTGCCAGAATCTCGGGGTCTCTTAGCTTCCCTATCTTCCCTCTCCCGAGTCCGCATACCTTCCAATCTTCTAGCAATTGACACCACCTGTTGGTATGTGATGTCCATCTCTAGCTCTCGGGCCATACTGAATCTGATACTAGGGTGGAGACCCTCAATAAATCTGCGAACCCGCTCTCGAACAGTAGCAACTAAGGCTATGTCACAATCCAAAATCTCACATGTCGTGATGTCGCCTATTTCAATACTAGGTAAGTCAAAAATCTCAATAAACACCATATCTTTTAAATTTGAAAAAAATAATAATTAAATTCAGCAGAAGAAATCTCACAATTTCAAATATAACACTCCCAAAACCCCGTGTCATTGAGTACATGGGCATCTAATATGAATACAGAGTCTGACTGAAAAAATCACTGTCTGAAAATATAGAACAGTACAATAATTAAACAGGAAGGGAATTAAGTCTGCAGACGTCAAACAACTTCCTTGATAGTCCCCAACAGAATTAACTTTAAAATCTAGCAGTCATCGTATCCGGGAGCACCTGGATCTGCGCACGAGGTGCAAAGTGTAGTATGAGTAAAACTAACTCAATAAGTAACAAGACTAACCTTTCGGCTGCAAGCAATGATGAGCTCCGTAGGTATAATCCGGTATAAATAATGGTAGAGAAATGTAGGCATGATTTCAAGTTTAACAATTAAACTCAGTACAAGTGAAAGAGATTAATACTGCATGATACGAAGAATATGACATCTCAGTGGAAAGACCTCATGTAATACTGGTCACAAATCATTAGGTAACTCGGTACTGCTTATGGCCAATCCAGCCCAGGGGTGTTCCAACCCGTATATATATACACACATCGACTGACAGTCAGTCATTCAGTACCGTATAAGGCCAATCCAACCCTGGGATAATTTATCCCCTAAATATAAATGATACGGACAAGATCCATGTCTAGATAAACTCGTTACAATACAAATAAGTAAGGCAAGTCCATGCCCTGGGAAAATCCATCCCATATATATATATATATATATATATATATATATATATATATATATATATATATATATATAAGCAGTAAGTAAGGCAAGTCCATGCCCTGGAAAGTGCATCCCGAATATATATATGATCCTCTACGTTCACTGGGGGTGTGTATAAACTCCGGAGGGGCTCCTTCAGCCCAAGCGCTATAAGTCGACCGCGCTCACTAGGGTGTGTGCATACCCGCGGAGGGGCTCCTTCAGCCCAAGCGTGATATAAAGCCAATATGGCCTACTGCATGCGGGCAGTCCCGATCCTTATAATAATAAAGCCAATAAGGCCTGCTGCAGGCGGGCAACCCCGATCCATTTAATAATAAAGTCAATAAGGCCTGCTGCAGGAGGGCAACCCCGATCCATAAAATAGTAAAGCCTATAAGGCCTGCGGTAGGCGGGCAGCCCCAATCCATATAATAATATTGTATAAAGCCATTTTGGCCTGCTGCGTTGCTAGCTCAATGCTATAAATATCCTCACAATGAACAAATATTATTGAGTGTGAAATGTATATTTTTGAACAATTAATTCAACAACAACACAACCCCAATGGGTCCCAAAATTATTGGTACATAGCTAAACATGATTTTTGATAGGAGCCTCAACTCAATTTCTCTAACACAGGCCATATGTTCTGATAAAAACACGATTCTTTAATTTTACAACTTCACAGGATTTATTCAAGACACAATTTCTATGGTGCACGTCTACATGTTCATCACCTATCGTGTGTGTCACCTTCAACAATTCATATCATACTAAATTCGGGATTCATACCCTCAGAACCAAGTTTAAAAGTGTTACTTATATCAAACAGTGTAATTCCTTACTCAGATATGCTTTTGCCTCGTGAATTGGCCTCCAAACGCCTCGAATCTAGCCACAAATAATTAGATACAGTCAATGAAATTTATTGAAATTAATTCCATAAGAAAATGCTAATTTTTTATAAAATTTTGAAATTTAGCTCAAAATTCGCTCATGGTGCCCACGTCTCGGAATCTGATAAAACTCACAAAATCTGAACCCCCATTCAACCACGAGTCCAACCATATCAAAATTACTCAAATTCGACCACAACTCGGCCTTCAAATCCTCAATTAAAGTCTATGAATGTTTTTACTATTTTCAACCCAAAACACTAATTATATGATAATTTCAAAGATATAATCATGGGATTTAACGAAAACCAAGTAAGAAACACTTGCCCCAATCAACTCTGCAAAAATCCCTTCAAGAATCGCCCAAATCCATGATCTCTAGCTCAACATAAGAAAAATGGGCTCAAACCCTCGATTTTGGATTTAACACTGTCTGCCCAGATTTTCTTAATCGCGATCGTGAAATGGCCTCGCGATCGCGAAGCACAAGCAGACTGCCCACACATTCTACCCTACGCGATCGCGGAATCACTCACGTGATCGTAGAACACTGCCTCTCAAACCTACGTGAACGCGTTCAGCCCCACGCGATCGCGTAGAGCAATTGCCTCCTCTCATCTACTGCTCAAATCCTTCTACGCGAACGCGACCTCATCCACCCGTTCGCGAAGCACAGCTTAATACACTTACGTGATCGCGTGCCTTCCTCTGCGACCACGTAGAAAAAAATCACCCCTGCACCAAATAAGCTTACGCGATCGCGGATGAACTTATACGATAGCGTATAAGGAAACCAGAAGAAAAATACTAGCAGTGGATTTAAGTCCGAATTTGATACGTTAACCATCCGAAACTCACCCGAGGCCCCCGGGACCTCAACCAAATATACCAACAAGTCCTAAAACATCATACGAACTTAGCCGAGTCTTCAAATCACATCCAATAATACTAAAACACGAATCACACATAGATTCAAGCCTAATAAACTTTGAAACTTTTAATTTCTACAAATGAAGCCGGAACCTATCAAATCACGTCTGATTGACCTCGAATTTTGCACACAAGTCAAAAATGACATAACAGACCTATTAAAATTTTCAGAATCGGATTTTGACATGATATCAAAAAGTCAACCCCCCGGTCAAACATCCCCAAAATTCAACTTTCGGCATTTCAAGCCTAATTCCACTACGGATCTCCCATTAATTTTTCGGACACGCTCCTAAGTCCAAAATTACCATACGAAGCTATTGGAATTATCAGAATTCAATTTCGAGGTCGTTTACTCATAAGTCAATATCCGATCAACTTTTCCAACTTATGTTTTCAATTATGAGACTGAGTGTCTCATTTCACTCCAAAATCTTTACAGACCTGAATCAACTAACCCGATAAGTCATAAATCAACTGTAAGGCATAAATTGAGCAGTAAATGGGGAGAACAGGGCCGTAATGCTCAAAACGACCAGTCGGATCGTTACAGGCTGGTGCATGCCTAGCCAACTCACTAAATTGGACCGCATATTCTGACACGGTCATAGAACCCTGGTGCAGCTGCTCAAACGTTGCGCGCTATGCATCTCTAAGACTTTGAGGAACATACTCCCTTAAGAGCATTATATGAAAATTGAGTCCAAGTGAGTGAAGCTTCCTCAGTCAGACAACTCATATGCCCTCCGCCACTGGTAGGCTGCTCTTCTAAACTAGAATGCCGTGAAAGAAACCCCACTGGAATCCACAATACCCATAGTATGAAGGATACAATGACATTCCTCCAGAAAACCCTGAACATCTTCTGAAGCTAAACCGCTGAAAGTGGGAGGGTGGTACTTCTTGTACCTCTCGAGCCTAAGCTGCTCCCCATCTGAAACTGCTGTCCTAATCTCAGGCCAAACTGGGACAATTGGCTGTACTGGTATAACTTCTGGGGCATGGTCAACTTGGGCCCGTGGCTCTAGAGTACAGGCGGCGGGAGTCTGTGCTCCTCCCCCGGCCTGAGATGTGGCAGGTGCAAGTGGAATTAACCCTGCTTGAGCTAGAGTGCCAAACATGCTCAAAAACTGGGCAAGAGTCTCCTAAAGTGCAGGAGTAGTAATAGGTGTCTCAGCTGCTTGTTCTCCAATTGGAGTTACTGGTGGCTCTGGTGCAGCAGCTCGTGCATGTGCTCTGGCTGCACCACGTGGTCTTCCTCGGCCTCTGCCCCGACCCCGGCCTCTTGCGGCTCCAACAGGGGGCGCGGGTGTCTGATCATCGGATCCAGTTGTGCGTATCCTCACCATCTGTGAGAGAATAGAAAGATAATGGTTTAGAACTTTGAATTCAACAATTGCGCACGATAAGGAATCAAAGAAGTGAATATTTTTCTAGCAGTTCAATAGCCTCCCAAAGATAAGTACAGACGTCTCCATACCGATCCGCAAGACTCTACTAAACCTGTTTGTGACTCATAACACCTATGAACCTAGTGCTTTGATACCAACTTGTCACGACCCCAAATTCCCTCCGTAGGAGGTCGTGATGGCACCTAGTCTCAAAAACTAGGTAAGCCTATCAATGCGGAATAATAATAAATATCTAAAATAAATAAACTACAATTCAAATAATTACAACTCCCAAAACCCGGTAGAAATAAGTCACAAGCTTCTAATAATTTATTTTCTACGTCTCTATACATCAGAGTCTAAAACAAATAAGGAAGATAAAATAGTAAGATAGAAGGGGACTCCGGAGTCTGCGGACGCTGGCAGATATATCTCGAAGTATCCTCGTACAGCTAGTTTACTGATGCCTAGTCTGATAAGATGTACCTAGATATGCACAAAAAGATATTCAGAAGCGTAGTATGAGTACACCACAGCGGTACCCAATAAGTGCCAAGCCTAACCTCGGTAGAGTAGTGACGAGGTCAGGTCAGGCCCTACTGAAAAATAAATAATGACATGGTAAAATGTTTAACAATATAATAAGATATAATGACAATGGAAATGGATCAATTAGTATGGCCCCATTTAATTACACCAAATAATGGCAATTTATACCTCGTGAAAACAAAACAGAATTCTTTTCAACTTTAAGAAAATCACAACAATAATCAAAGGCAACTGCGACCATAAATCAATATCAACAAGGGCACTCCCGAGGTACCACCTCGTAGTCCCAAATCATAAATAAATTCACAATATCTCATTTTCTTATATCACCGCGGGAGCCTTCACAATTTATTTTAAAGAAAATATTTTTTCCAAAATAGCATCCCGCATTTTAGCCATCCTTATCACACCGCATGACTTCTAGTAGTTCCCTTACTAGCCACGCGTATCAAGCCACCCTTATCTCACCGCATGCGTTTCAACACTAAAATCTTATCTCACCGCATGCGTATCAATATCACAATATTTCAAAATTTGCACCTCAAGTGCCCAAATATTTCAACTTGCCAGAATAATTCAACAATAATATTTTTTCACAAATAAGAGCTCACGGCTCCATCACAATGAGTACGAAAATCTTACAAAAATATTCAGGAATAAATAATCCAACAAAATAATATTTTAAAATCTTTAATACGTTGCTTAAATACCAAATTTAAAAATGTCAAATACTTCATATTAATAATATTAAATTTAAAACAAATCAACCTTCAAATAATGCACAGAATAAAAGAAACTAAGTTCCAACTACACAGATAAAACAATTAGCACGAAAAGGTCAAGCAATTTAAATTATAAACATTTAAATCAATAATAAAGAATATAGCAAGGTAAAATTATTTAATTAATATGCAATAATGATCTACACAATTTAAAGACATAATCTTTCACATTTAGCCTATGTACACACTCGTCACCTCGTGTACACGACTTTCAACACATTTAAAATTTATCACTTCAATACCAATCCTAGGGAAAATTTTTGCCACACAAGGTTAGACAAGTCACTTACCTCGACTTGCTCCAATTTAATCACGTAGTATGTCTTTTCCTCGATTTTTCGACTCCGATCGACTCGTATCTAGTCATAATTAATTCGATACAGTAAACAAAAATTATAGAATCAATTCCATAAGAAAATACTACATTTTCAATAAAATCCAAAATTAACTCAGTGAGGTCCATGTCTCGAAATCCGGCGAAAGTTACTAAATATGAACGCTCATTCAACTACGAGTCTAACCATACCAAAATGACTAAATTCCAATGACAATCGACCCTCAAATCCTCAATTCTATCCAAGAGAGTTTTCAATTTATTTCCAACTTAAATCACCGATTAAATGTTAAAAACAGTGATAGATTCGGGTAATCTAACCAAGATTGAGTTAAGAATACTTACCCCGATGTTTTCTCTGAAAATCTCCCAAAAATCGCCTCAATCCGAGCTCGAAATCGTTAAAAATGGAAAATGGGACAGAACTTAAACTCTCTGCCCAGTGATTTCTTCTATGCGATCGCGGCCAAAGGCAAGCGATCGCGAAGAACAAATGTTGCCCAGAATTAAGCTTATGCGATCCCGGATAACTCCACGCGATCACAAAACACAACATTCCTAGACCTACGCAATCGCATACTCACCCACGCGATCGCGGAGGGTTAAACACGTGGACGAGGTTCTGCCTCGTTTCCTCTTCGCGAATGCGGTCACGTTCGCATAACACAGTTTGCCAAACCTACGCGATCGCGGACTCACCCCCGCAATCGCATAGCACAAAATTTCAGCTGCCCAATTAACCCTACGCGATCGCATACCTTCTCACGCGATCGCGTAGAAGGAAACCAGAACCTGCAGTAACCAGAACTTCAGCTATCAAGCCAAGTCCAAAAATGATCCGTTAGGCATCCGAAAATCACCTGATCCCTTCGGGACCTCAACAAAATATACCGACAAGTCCTAATAATCATACGAACTTAGTAGAGTCTTCAAATCACATCCAACAATACTAAAAATACGAATCACACATAGATTCAAGCCTAACGAACTTTGAAACTTTCAATTTCTATAAACGACGCCAGAACCTATCAAATCAAGTCCGATTGACCTCAAACTTTGCACGCAAGTCATAAATGACATCGCCTAATTTAATTACGGACTTCCAAATAAAATTTCGAACACGCTCCTAAGTTCAAAATCACCATACGGAACTGTTGGAATCATCAAAATTCTATTCCGATGTTGTTTTCTCAAATTTTTGACCGAAATCAAACTTAAAATTTTAAGGCCAACTTAAGGAACCAAGTGTTCCGATTTCAATCCGAAGACTTCCAAATCCCGAACCAACCATTCCTGTAAGTCATAAATTTGTAAAAGCACATACAGAGAAATTTATTTAAAGGAACGGGGTTCTAAAAGTCAAAATGACCGGGTGAGTCATTACATATATTTAGGAAAAAGGATGAAATCAAGAGAAAATCACACCAACCCGTATTAACGGCGCTACATCAAACGGCTTCCGCCGGAGCAGCGCCTGAATGAAGACTTTCCGACGGGGAGGGGTTGTTCTTGGTCATGGCTGCTGGAGAGGAGCTCGCCGGTATTTTACCACTGATCGAACGCCTTTTCCATTAAATTGACAAGTGGGCGGGTTAAGCCCATGAACCCGTACAGATTTTCCCGTCAATGACGGCTCATAACCAGCCCAAACTGCAATACAACAGCCTAGATCTGCTCCATAAAATTATGCTGGGTGGAACTTTTTAGGCCACCATTTATATTTTATCCCCGTTAATTATTTTGGGGGCAAAATAGCCTCTAGCCAGTGACGTGATACATCTTTTTAACAAGAAATGATATTTATCTTTTTTTTTTATTTATAATATATAATCTATATATATATATATATATATATATATATATATATGTGTGTGTGAGAGAATTAAGAAAGTCACGTGAAATCTCTCATAGTCCAGGATTTGTATTTCTCTTTTTTCTCAGATTTTTGGCTATTTTCCTTGATTTTGGGACTTTTTCTCCTCCTTATAGTAATTTTTATTATTCTTCCGTTTCTATATCCCCGCGTTCCTTTCCCTAGTAAACACCATTACTTCAAATGTATTACTTCATCAATTGTAACGTAAATTTTATTTCCTATTTTTATACTCGTGTTCATTCTCAATTAATACTCATTACTTCAATCTAATTTTGTGGGTGAATATATATAATCCTTGTTTTCTTTGTGTTTTATGGCTGAATTCTTAACGATTTGAATGTCCTTTCTCGTCGAAGCACCGTGTCACGAGTTTAGTCGTGACTATCTACTTAGGACCTAATTACAAAATATTAGATAGTATAGAAGAGTGACACTTTAGCTGCTAAGTTAGATAATTAGTATTTCCAGTCCTAGGAACGGCTAGCGAGTAAATCAAAGACATGTATTCATTAGTACTATTAATGATTATTTTTTGGATTCAGCAATCGACAGCTGTCCTCTCTGTCATTTCCCTATATTTGTAGTCTGTCAATGACAGAGAAGGCATTCAATATTGAAATCTAAGTTTATTTCTTATTTGTTTTGTTTTCTTTTTATTGCTCTTGGAGCTCTCTTCGATCCAAACTCGTAGCAAACGCTACACACCGATGATGTAAATTCTCTCTCTTTTTTGACACTTCAACCATATTAAGCATTATATGATACATTAATGTTCTAAATGTTCAATCTATTCTTTTTTAGCTTAGAACTTTACTATTTTTTAGCTTCAAATTATTTTCTTTTGCAGACGTTGCCATCTCTTATTAATAAAACTAAGGAGGGAGGCCTTGTACAGTTGAGACCTATGTTTTGTTTTTTGGAATGCCCGTGAATCAGTATATCGTCAGGTATTCATAATCAAATTTAAGAATTTTTTGAGAATCTTCTTGTGATTCTTCTTATTTTCTTGAATTTTGCAGTATTTTATACTAATATCTTTTTTCATTATTGTAATTTATCTCTATTCTTAAAATCCCTCGTGAGTTATATATATATATATATATATATATATATATATATATATATATATATATATATATATATATATATATATATAACTTTTCATGTTTAGCTTCAATTTTTTTTTTTTTTTTTGCAGATGTTGCCATCTCTGATTAATAAAGCTAACTAGCTAAGGAGGGAGGCCTTGTACAATTGAGACCTATGTTTTTTTTTGGAATGCCCATGAATCAGTATATCGTCAGATATTCATAATCAAATTTAAGAATTTTTTGACTGTTCTAATTTTCTTGAATTTTGCAGCATTTTTTATACTAATATCTTTTTTCATTATTGTAATTTATCTCTATTCTTAAAATCCCTCGTCATGTATTCTTAGCCTATGTTTTATTCTTCTATATATATATAACTTTACTATTATTTAGCTTCAAATTATTTTATTTTGTAGATGTTGCCATCTCTGATTAATAAAGCTAAGGAGGGAAGCCTTGTACAATTGAGACCTATATTTTTTTTTTTGAGAATGCCCATGAATCAGTACATCGTCAGGTTTTTACAATCAAATTAAGATTTTTTTTGACTCTTCCTGAGATTATTCTATTTCTATTTTCTTCTTCTTCTTCTTCTTCTTCTTCTTCTATATTGTGATGACCCAAAAGGTCCCCTTATGTTTTAGAACTCGAATCCACGCTCTTAAACCTTAAAAATCTCATTTTTACCTTCATTGATTTGCGTACGCAGTCCGGGCAAGTTTTCGAAAAGCTTTTATATTGAAAACTAATAAAAATAAGAATTTTTGCCTTAAAAGTTGATTTTAGTTGACTTCGGTCAATATTTTTAGTAAACGGGCCCGAATTTATGTTTTAACGGTCCCGGTAGGTCCGTATCGAATTATGGGACCTGGGCGTATGCCCGGAATCGAATTCGGAGGTCCCTAGCTCAAGTTATGAATTTTTGATGAAAATTAAAAGTCGGAAAATTAATTATTTTTAAGAATTGATCGATGTTTGGCATTGTTAGTATCGGGTCCGTATTTTGGTTCCGAAGCCCGGTACAATTTTATTATGATATTTAAGACTTGTCTGTGAAATTTGGTGAGAAAGAGAGTTGATTTGACGTAATTCGGATGTCTAGTTGAGAGGATATGGATTTTAAAGTGTTCTGGAGAATTTCATTTGATTTGGTGCTAAATTCGTAGTTCTAGGTGTTATTTTGGTGATTTGATCGCGCGAGCAAGTTCGTATGATATTTTTAGACTGGTGTGCATGTTTGGTTTGGAGCCCCGAGGGCTCGGGTGAGTCTCGGATAGGCCACGGGATGTTTTGGACTTGGGAAAAATCTGGTTTTCTTTAGATTCTGGTGTCTGGCATATCCTTCTTCGCGTTCGCGAAGGTCCTCTCGCGAATGCGAAGAGTAAACTGGTGAGGCTGAGACTTCTTCTTCGCGAACGCGACTTGACCATTGCGAAGGCGAAGCACTTGGGGACCTGGGGGAGGGTTGGTCATGTTCTTCTACGCGAACGCGTCCACTGGGTCGCGAACTCGAAGCCTAGGGGAAGTTGCCTTACGCGAAGAGAGTAAAAGCATGAAGGGTGAGGCCGTGCGGTCTTATTTGTTATTTGGTGAGGTTGAAAGTAAAAGTACGAAGGATGATGCCATGCAGTTTTCCTTGCTGTCTTAATTGCTCAATTCGTTTAAGGATTTTCGGTTTAATTATGTCTTTTCATTATTCTCAATCCTTATGTTGTATTTCCCCCACTGTATGTTCCCCTCCCATTATTTCTGCGTTATTTCTTATTTACTGTTGTTGCCACTAGCATGATTATACTGTTCAGGTTATATGTGGGTGTCTTGTCCTAGTCTCGTCACTATTTCGCCGAGGTTAGGCTCGATACTTACCAGTACATGGGGTCGGTTGTACTGATGCTGCACTCTGCACTTTCTGTGCAGATTTTGATACCGTCTCTGGTTGATCGAGATTTGCTACTGGTCCGCTGTCCTGAGACTCAAGGTAGATCTGTCGGCGTTCACAAACCTTGAAGTCCCCGTCTATCCTTTATGTCTTACTGTTTTCTTTCATTCAAACAGTTGTATTTCTTTCATCCCATTACTTGTTGTAAATTCTAGAATGCTCGTGAATTGCGACTCCAGATCCGGGTGGTAGTAGTTAATATAGATTTATGATATTCCGCACTTGTTATATTTCGTTGTAGTTAATTAATGTTAATTACTGAATGAAAATAAGAAATTGGTAAATGATTCTCTAACGTTGGCTTGCCTAGCAAGTGAAATGTTAGGTGCCATCACGGTCCCGTCGGTGAAAAATTTTGGGTCGTGACAACTGGTATCGGAGCACTAGGTTGCTTAGGTCTCACGATTCATGAGCAAGCTTAGTAGAGTCTGGAGGATCGGTACGGAGGCGTCTGTGCTTATCTTCCAGAGGCTATGAAGTTTAGGAACAAGTTTCACTTATTTTCTTCTCTGTCGTGCGATTTTGCTTTCTCAATACTAATTGAACTCTTCTACTTTTATTCTCTCGCAGATGGCGAGAACACGTACCGCTTCCTCAGTTGAGCAGCAGCCAGAGCCTCCAGTGACAGCTCCTACGCGGGGCAGAGTCGAGGCCGAGGTCGTGCCAGAGTCAGGGGCAGGTCTCAGCCTAGGGCCCGAGCAGCAGCCCCAACAGGGGAGCCTCAGATAGAGCTTGACGAGGAGGTTCCAGCCCAGACTGTTCCTGTCGGACCAGCTCAGGTTCCGGAGGGGTTCATTGCTACCCCAGTACTTCAGGACGCTTTGATCCGTTTGGTGGGCCGTATGGAGAGTGTGGCCTAGACTGGCGTATTTCCCATGGCACCAGCAGTATCTCAGGCTGGAGGAGCCCAGACTCCCACCACTCCCGCTCCAGAGCAGATAGCTCCCCAGTATCAGGCTCCAGCAGCTCAGCCAATCGAATTAGTTTAGCCGGTTATTGCGGCACAGGTCGGAGATGGGCCAGCTATGTCTTCTGAGGCCTTATGGAGATTAGACAGGTTTATCAAGCTCTTTACTGTTCACTTCAGCGGTGCACCTTCAGAGGATCCCCAGGAGTATCTTGACAGCTGTCACAAGGTTTTACGAAATATGGGTATAGTGGAGACCAATGGGGTCAATTTTGCTGCATTTCAGATGACGGATTCTGCCAAGAAATGGTGGAGATATTACTTGTTGACCAGACCAGCTGGGTCGCCTGCTCTTACTTGGGACCAGTTCTCTCACAGAGAAGAACCATTCACAGAGAAGTTTCTGCCTATCACATTGAGAGAGGAGCATCGCCGTCAGTTTGAACGTCTCCAGCAGGGCAATATGACTGTTACTCAATATGAGACCTGTTTTGTGGATTTGGCCCGTCATGCTATTCTTCTGCTTCCCACCGAGAGAGAGAGAGAGAGAGAGAGAGGGTGAGGAGGTTTATTGATGGACTTGCTCAGCCTATCAGATTGCAGATGGCTAAGGAGACTGGGAGTGAGATTTCTTTTCAGGCGGCTGCTAATGTCGCCAGACGAGTCGAAATGGTTCTTAATCAGGGAGGTCAGGGGTCTGACAAGAGACCTCGTCATTCCGGTGAGTTCAGCGGTGCCTCACCTAGAGGTATGGGTACTTTTGGTAGAGGCCATCCTCCCAGGCCGTTTCATTCAGCGTTTCAGGCATCTCACGGTGCCTCAGGTGGTCGTGCCCTCAAATGTATTATTCAAACCAGCTAGCCTACAGTGCATCACCAGCTCCTATTAGTGCACCTCCACTCCAGAGTCATCAGGGTGGTTATTCAGGTGGACATGGTCAGTTTCAGGGCCAACAGTCACATCAGCCAAAGTTATGTTATACTTGTGGTAATTCGAGGCACATTGCTAGATTTTTCCCTCGGGCAACGGGCAACTCACAGCATCAGAGTTCTCGTGCCATGGTTCCGGCACTAGTTGCTGCACCACCTGCTCAGCCAGCCAGAGGCATGGGTCAGACAGCTAGAGGTAGAGGCCAAACTATTAGAGGTGGAGGTCAGGCCGTTAGAGGTGGAGACCAGCCAACTAGAGGTCGTCCTAGGGACGTAGTTCAGGGTGGTGGGGCCCAGCCCCGGTGTTATGCTTTCCCAGCCAGGCCTGAGGTTGAGTCATCTGACGCTATTATCACAGGTACCGTTTCAGTTTGCAGTAGAGATGCTTCAGTTCTATTTGATCCGGGATCTACTTACTCCTATGTGTCATCCTATTTTACTTCCTATTTGGCTGTGCCCCGTGATTCTTTGAGTGCTCCTATATATGTGTCCACACCAGTGGGAGATTCTATTGTTGTAGATCGTGTTTATCGTTCGTGTGTGGTCACCATTGGGAGTCTTGAGACTCGTGTAGATCTCCTACTTCTCGACATGGTTGATTTTGATGTCATACTGGGTATGGATTGGTTGTCACCTTATCATGCTATATTAGATTGTCATGCCAAGACAGTGACCTTAGCCTTGCAGGGGTTACCTCGATTAGAGTGGAGAGGAAATCTTGGCCATTCTACCAGCAGGGTTATCTCTTATGTGAAGGCTCGGCATATGGTCGAGAAGGGGTGTCTAGCTTATTTGGCTTATGTCCACGATTCTAGTGCGGAGGTTCCTCCCATAGATTCGGTGCCGGTTGTTCGTGAGTTTCCAGAGGTGTTTCCTACAGACCTGCCGGGGATGCCACCCGACAGGGATATTGATTTCTGCATTGATTTGACTCCGGGCACTCAGCTTATTTCCATTCCGCCATATCGCATGGCCCCGCCAGAGTTAAAAGAATTAAAAGAGCAGTTGCAAGGTTTGCTTGATAAGGGCTTCATTAGACCTATTGTCTCACCCTGGGGTGCACTTGTGTTGTTTGTGAAGAAGAAAGATGGATCGATGAGGATGTGTATAGATTATCGGCAGTTAAACAGAGTCACCATCAAAAACAAATATCCATTGTCGAGGATTGATAATTTATTTGATCAGCTTCAGGGTGCCAAGCTATTTTCAAAGATTGATTTGAGATCTGGATACCATCAGTTGAGGATTAGGGCATCCGATGTTCCTAAGACAACTTTTCGGACTCGGTATGAACATTATGAGTTTCTAGTGATGTCGTTTGGGCTGACAAATGCCCCAGCAGCATTCATGGATTTGATGAACCGGGTGTTCAAACCCTACTTGGATTCCTTTGTGATTGTGTTTATTGATGATATCTTGATCTACTCCCACAGTCGAGAGGAGCATGAGCAGCACCTTCGGATCGTTCTTCAGACTCTGAAAGACAGCCAGTTATATGCTAAGTTCTCAAAATGCGAGTTTTGGTTGAGTTCAGTTGCTTTCTTGGGTCACGTTGTATCAACAGAGGGTATTCAGGTGGATCCTAAGAAGATTGAGGCAGTCCAGAATTGGCCTAGACCCACATTAGCTACAGAGATCTGTAGTTTCCTGGGTGTGGCGGGATATTACCGTCGATTTGTGGAGTGATTTTCATCCATAGCAGCCCAGTTGACCAGATTGACCCGGAAGGGTGCCCCGTTCAGGTGGTCAGATGAGTGTGAAACGAGCTTTCAGAAGCTCAAAACTGCTTTGACTACGACACCGGTATTGGTGTTACCCACAGGTTCAGGATCTTATACAGTATATTGTGACGCATCTCGTATTAGTCTGGGTGCGGTATTGATGCAGGGTGGCAAGGTTATTGCATAAGCTTCATGGTAGCTGAAGGTTCACGAAAAGAATTACCATGTTCATGATCTAGAGCTGACAGCCAATGTTCACGCACTGAAGATTTGGAGGCACTATCTTTACGGCGTGCCATGTGAGGTATTCACTGATCATCGGAGCTTGCAGTATTTGTTCAAGCAGAAGAAACTCAATTTAAGGCAGAGGAGGTGGCTGGAGCTATTGAAAGACTATGATATCACTATATTGTATCATCCCGGGAAGGCCAATGTGGTGGCCGATGCTTTGAGTAGAAAGTCAGTCAGTATGGGTAGCCTTGCATATATTCCAGTTAGTGAGAGATCGCTTGCATTGGATGTTCAGGCCTTGGCCAACCAGTTCGTGAGGTTAGATGTTTCTGAGCCCAGCCGTGTTCTAGCTTGTACAGTTGCTCGGTCTTCTTTGTTTGAGCGCATCAGAGATCGGCAGGATGACAATCCTCATTTACTTGTACTTAGAGACATAGTGCGGCACGGGGGGTGCCAAGCAGGTAACTGTTGGAGATGACGGAGTTTTGAGGATGCAGGGTTTTATTTGTGTGCCTAAAGTGGATAGACTTCGTGAGTTGATCCTTGAGGAGTCCCACAGTTCCCGGTATTCTATTCATCCGGGCGCCGCCAAGATGTATCAGGACTTGAGGCAGCATTATTGGTGGAGGCGAATGAAGAAGGACATAGTTGCCTATGTAGCTCGGTGCCTAAATTTCCAGCAGGTAAAGTGTGAGCATCAGAGACCTGGTGGGTTACTTCAGAGGTTAGATATTCCTGAGTGGAAGTGGGAGCGTATCACTATGAATTTTGTTGTTGGACTCCCACGGACTCAGAGGAAGTTCGATGCAGTTTGGGTTATTGTGGACAGGCTGACTAAGTTAGCGCATTTCATTCCTGTGGCAGTTACCTATTCCTCGGAGCGGTTGGCAGAGATTTATATTTGGGAGATCGTCCGTCTTCACGGTGTGCCCGTGTCTATCATTTCTGATCAAGGTACGCAGTTTACCTCGCAGTTTTGGAGGGCAGTTCAGCGTGAGTTGGGTACGCGGGTTGAGTTGAGCACAACATTTCATCCTCAGACGGACGGGCAGTCCGAGCGTACTATTCAGATCTTGGAGGATATGCTCCGCGCTTGTGTTATAGACTTCGGAGGATCATGGGATCAGTTCTTGCCCCTTGCAGAGTTTGCCTACAACAACAGCTACCAGTCGAGCATTCAGATGGCTCCCTATGGGGCATTATAGGGTAGGCGGTGTCGGTCGCCAGTTGGGTGGTTTGAGCCGGGAGAGGCTCGGTTATTGGGTACAGATTTAGTTCAGGAGGCCTTGAATAAGGTCAAGATTATTCAGGATTGACTTCGCACAGCTCAGTCCAGGTAGAAGAGTTATGCCGACCGTAGAGTTCGTGATGTTGCATTCATGGTCGGAGAGAGAGTGTTACTTCGGGTATCACCCATGAAGGGTGTAATGAGGTTCGGGAAGAAGGGCAAGTTGAGCCCTAGGTATATCGAGCCATTTGAGATCCTCGAGAGAGTGGGGGAGGTAGCTTATAGACCTGCGCTGGCTCCAGGGTTATCCTCAGTTCATCCGATATTCCATCTGTCTATGCTCCGGAAATATCATGGTGACCCGTCCCACATGTTAGATTTCAGCTCTGTCCAGTTGGACAAGGATTTGACTTATGAGGAGGAGCCGGTGGCCATTCTAGACCGGCAGGTTCGTCCGTTGAGGTCAAAGAGTTACCCTTCAGTTCGAGTGCAGTGGAGAGGTCAGCCTATTGAAGCAGCTACTTGGGAGTTCGAGTCCGATATGCGGAGTAGATACCCCTACCTTTTCACCATCCCATGTACTTTTCTATGTCCGTTCGAGGACGAACGACTGTTTTAGAGGTGGAGATTGTGATGACCCAAAAGGTCATATTATATTTTAGAACTCGAATCTACGCTCTTAAGCCTTAAAAATCTCATTTTTACCCTCCTTGATTTGCGTGCGCAGTCCAGGCAGGTTTCCGGAAAGCTTTTATGTTGAAAACTAATGAAAATAAGAATTTTTGCCTTAAAAGTTGATTTTAGTTGAGTTCGGTCAATATTTTTGGTAAACGGGCCCAGATCTGTATTTTGACAGTCCCGGTAGATCCGTATAAAATTATGGGATATGGGCGTATGCCCGGAATCGAATTCAGAGGTCCCTAGCTCAAGTTATGAATTTTTGATGAAAATTAAAAGTCAAAAAATTAATTATTTTTAAGAATTGATCGATGTTTGGCATTGTTAGTATCGGATTTGTATTTTAGTTCTGGATCCCGATACAGTTTCATTATGATATTTAAGACTTGTCTGTAAAATTTGGTGAGAAATGGAGTTGATTTGACGTAATTTGGATGTCCAATTGAGAGGATATGGATTTTAAAGTGTTCTTGAGAATTTCATTTGATTTGGTGATAAATTCGTACTTCTAGGTGTTATTTTGGCGATTTGATCGCGCGAGCAAGTTCGTATGATATTTTTAGATTGGTGTGCATGTTTGGTTGGATCCCCGAGGGCTCGGGTGAGTTTCGGATAGGCCACGGGATATTTTGGACTTGGAAAAAATCTGGTTTTCTGCAGATTCTGGTGTCTGGCATATCCTTCTTTGCGTTCGCGAAGGTCCTCTCGCGAACGCGAAGTGATGGGGGATTTACCCTTCGTGAACGCGACCTGACCATCGCGAACGCGAAGCACTTGGGGACCTGGGGGAGGGTTGGTCATGTTCTTCTACGTGAACGCGTCCACTGGGTCGCGAACGCGAAGGCTAGGGGGAGTTGCCTTACGCGAACGCATAGGAAGACTCGTGAATGCGAAGGCCTTAGGCCGTTGTGCATCGCGATCGCGACAGGCCTCTCGCGAACGCGATGAAGGCATGTCCAATGGCTGAAAACAGACTCCAAACACGGGTTTGAGCCATTGTTTCAACATTTTCAAGAACCAAATGGGTAGAGGCGATTTCCAAGAGTTATTTTCTTTCCCAAAGTGTTGGTAAGTGATTCTAAACCATTTTCTTTCAATTACCCATTACATTTCTTGAATTTTTAACCAAAACTCTAGAGTTTTCATGGTAGAATTAGGGGTTAGGGTAGAAACTAGGAATTTCGGGAATTTGGGAATTTAGATCTCGATTTGAGGTCGGATTCCAAAACTAATTACATATTCGGGCTCGGGGGTGAATGGGTAAAAGAATTTTGGTCCGAACTTCGGGTTTTGACCAAGCGGGCCTGAGGTCGTTTTTCCACTTTTTTGGAGGAAAAATTTGGAAAATTTAATTTATGAAATATAATTGATTTCTTTAGAAATATTTGATATTATTGAATCATTTTTGAATAGATACGAGTGGTTTGGAGGTAAATTCTAAAGGAAAAACTGTGATTGAGAATTAAGTGACTTTCGGAGCGAGGTAAGTGTTGTATCTACATTGGCTTGAGGGAATAGGTATTGTGTGAGTATTTTCTACGTGTTTTGTTGTTTAATATGGCGTATAGTTGAGGTGACAAGTATCTATACGTTGTGGTCCTGTTTTCTTTCATTCAGACGGTTGTATTTCTTTCAGCCCATTACTTGTTGTAAATTCTAGAATGCTCGTGAATTGCGACTCCAGATCCGGGTGGTAGTAGTTAATACAGATTTATGATATTCCACACTTGTTATATTTCATTGTAGTTAATTAATATTAATTACTGAATGGAAATAAGAAATTGGTAAATGATTCTCTAACGTTGGCTTGTCTAGCAAGTGAAATGTTAGGCGCCATCACGGTCCCGTCGGTGAAACATTTCGGGTCGTGACATATATATATATATATATATACACTAGTTGGATTAGCTTGGGCTATATCCGGGCCCAATTACAATATCTTCCTGCATCTTGTACGGTAAGTATGAATAACTCCATATATTGGAAATTCAATACTTTTGATTCCTTCAAATGTAATTTCCCAAATTTTAAGTTTGAAACACAAGAAATCAACATCGCAAGAGATTTGATATGACCAGAAATAGTTTAGCACAACAAAGCTATATTCAAAAATTTCACTCTGTTTAAACATTTATCACCTTTCTATAAAATTACAAGGCCCACAAGATCTATTGTTAGACACGGGAGCAATTTTATTAATAGAATTAACGCTGTATACTGATAGATAGACGGAGGATATCTATAAACCATTTAGCAAATGATAAGGTTAGGTTAGGCCCTTTTCCGTATGTAGTATACATTTTACATAGAAATCTTAAAAGTTTAATAACTTCAAACAACATGTAATGACCCGCCCGATCGTTTGGAGAGTAATAGCCATGATCCCCTATTTACTGCTTTTTCCGTATCTTTTTCTGCTTATGTGACTTACCGGGAGGTTTTGTTTGTGATTTCGTCAGTTCTGTTAGCTCTGTTGGGTGATTTTGGACTTAGGAGCGTGTCCGGATTATGAATTGGAGGTATGTAGCTGAATTAGGCTTGAAATGGCGAAAATTAAATTTTTGAAAAGTTTGACCGGAAGTGAACTTTTAGATATCGGGGTCGGATTCCGATTCTGAAAGTTGGAATAGGTCCAAAATATCGAATATGATTTGTGTGCAAAATTTGAGGTCAATCGGACGTGGTTTGATAGGTTTCGATATCGGTTGTAGAAGTTTAAAGTTTCAAAGTTCATTAAGTTTGGATTGGAGGGTGATTCGTGTTTTAGTTGTTGTTTGATGTGTTTTGAGGGCTCAACTAAGTTTGTATGGTATTTTAGGACTTGTTTGTATGTTTGGTTGAGTTCCCGGGGGCCTCAGGTGAGTTTCAGATGCTTAACGGATCGAAATTGGACTTGTGTGAGTTGTTGAAGCTTCCAAGCTTCTGGTGTAATCGCACATGCGGTGGGGTGACCGCATGTGCGGACTCGCATGTACAGACTCGCACGTGCAGAAGGAGGAGTGCATGTGCAGTTTGGAGAGGCCTGGCCTGTGGGTGCAGGTGCGAGACTAGGACCACAGAAGCGGAGCCGCACCTGCGGAGAAGGGATCGCAGAAGCGGAAGGCAAGCTGAGTGGGAAGTTCGCAGAAGCGGACAAATGTCCGCAGGTGCGCACGCGCAGGTGCGGCATTCTCATCGCAGAAGCGGACCCAGCCTCTTAAGTCAATTCCGCACCTGCGATGTAATTTCCGCAGGTGCGGCTTCGCATGTGCGACTAAAGGTCCGCAAGTGCGAGTCACTGGGCAGAAAAGGGGAAATTACGAGGGTTTGATCTCATTTTCACTTTGGGACTTTGAGAGCTCGGATTTGGGCGATAATTTGAAGGATTTTCAGAGGGAATTATTGGGTAATGATTCTTAACTTATTTATGGTTATATTCCACTAATCTATAGTTGATTTCATCATTTAATTAAAAAATATGGGGAAAAGGTTGAAAAGTTCTTCAACTAAGTTTTTGAGTTTTGATTCGGATTTTTGATGTCGGATTTGAATAATTTTGGTACGAGTGAACTCTTGAGTGAATGGGTGTTCATATTTTGTGACTTTTACCCGATTTCGAGATGTGGACCCAAATCGACTTTTTGGAGCTATCTTCTAATTTATTGCTTAAGCCTTGATTTCATTAATTAGATTAGTTTCTTATAGTTATATTTATGGTATGTAATTGCTTTTGGCTAGATTTGGGCCATTCGGAGTCGAAAAATCATGGAAAAGGCATTCTTACTGATTGATTGAGCTTGGTTCGAGGTAAGTGGCTTGCCTAACCTTGTGTGGGGGAAATCCCCTTAGGATTTGGTACTGTGGTAATACTTCTGTGATATGTGAGCGTCGTGTACACGAGGTGAGGAGTGCGTACACTGGCTAATTGTTTTAAAATCCGATTTTCACTGAGTAATAACCTGTTTCATCTCAATTGAGTTATATCAGCATGTGTAATTATCATGTTAGCCTAATATCGCTTGTCTACATCTACGTTTCTTAAATACTTATTTGAACTTTGTGCATCATGCTTAGTTGATTTCCTGTTTTTCCTCCATTGGTATCAGTCTTAACTGTAGAATTCTTGCTGTAAATTGTTGTATTTATCGGTTTCAGCTGTGTGTTTACTTTTGGGACTACGAGGCGGTACCTCGGGAGATCCCTCCCTACACATTTACTTTTGAGACTACGAGGCAGTACCTCGGGAGATCTTTCTGCACATTTACTTTTGAGACTACGAGGCGGTACCTCGGGAGATCTTCTTGCATATTTACTTTTAGGACTACGAGACTGTCGCGCTCCCTTTTTCTCGCGAAAGCGGATTTCGACATTGTGACGACTCTTTTGAGTGGGAGGTAAAGTGTTAAAAGAAGAAGAGTCGCCACCTAACGATTTTTAAGGTGCGTTAGGGTATCTATTGTGCAGATAACTCTGTTTGACTAGTCAACGCCACCAAAGATCGGGTAAGTGTTCAACTTACCTCAAAAAAAAGGTGTTAGGCACTCTTCGAGGTCCACAACTATGGGTCCCGGCCAAACTTTAAACTATGTGAATTATAATTAGGCAAGATGATCAAATAAACAAAGAGAAAAAGGGTCAAAGAGTTTTATTATGACACAAGGAGAATTGATACAAATCTACAAGGGCATAACTATAACAGTCTATATTAGATGACTAAGTGTATAAAGAGAAGGGGGGGGGGAAGGGGGAGTCCTAAGTTTTTTAGCCTAAAGGATCACCCCATGCAATATAAATAATACTTCGCAAATTTCTTAAGATAGGGAGTTGCTCATATTATTCAGCGGGTTCAGACTATCATCTCCTACTACCCAATTACTATGTTAAATTTGTTTACCTAAAGGCGCTTTAATTCAATTCTAAGTCGTACCCTATGCGTGCACTACTCATCACATGCTTATGGTCCAGGAGGTGTTGGACCTCTATTTGGGCGGTTCTAGACTTTACTTAGGCTGCTCAAAATGATAAAACTAAGTGACATTCAAAACAAATAGGACTTCACTTAAGGACAGTTAAAGGCTCAAGTTAGCCTCCACACTTAAACAACAAATGCACGCAAACAGATTTCTACGTTAGGCATTAAACAATTTCAGAATTGAGGCAAATTGAAGTCATTAAGCTTTATAGACATGGCTTCTAAATAACTACTCAGTTTAAGAGTATCTGGTACTGTTATGCTGTTTATTGAGATTATAGATTATAAATTATTAAAACCTATAGACATAGTCTCTAAGTGATTTATGCAATAGGGGGAGTGAAAATCATTGGGAATACTCAGAATTACTCGTGTTTGATCCTATTGGCATGCTTTCTAAGCAAGTACCAGTATTTTATAGCTAGGTTCTAATAGTTGGCAGTTAAAAACTGATTCTGTAACACTTCGTCCCTATATGCATGTTTTCTAGACGAGCGATAGATATAACAGTAGCTGATGAATCAATTAAGAACTTATGGACATGATATCTACATGAGGATCAGTAGAGCATAAGCTAGTATAATCCTATAGGCATGGTATCTAATGAACATGCTGCCGTTATGCAAATTGAAGGATGGTTATTGGCATTTGTTTCCTATAGGCATGCTGTCTAGTGACACATAGCAGTAGACATGGGAATAAATATAGTACTTAAGCTCATGCTTTGATAGTAAACAAGTTGTGTGAGTGTGTGATTCCCCTAATGGCATGACTTCTACTAGTGTACATGAAAATTTAAATAGCATATATGACAGATTGGATAAAATAATAAGTACATCATACGAACCCTATAGGTATGTTTTCTACCCTTTCATGCAAATATTAGAATATACTATTTTTTCAATTTCACTAACACCCCAATTATTTATTACAATATTATTATAGACCAGATGAGGAATATAAATACAAATATAAACAAGAAATTATAGTAGGCCTACAGCAGGCCCAAAGGAGATACCCAGTATAGCATGGGCCTTCAACAAACTCCTTCTTCGCAAATAGCATGCCCAGATCCAAACAGGGGACTATGCCCATTAGCACATCCCAAAAGTCATAGAGGAACTCAAGCCAAACCAAACAGTCTCAAATTGACCATATGACCCAAATATTAAATTACACAGAATTCACTTACACAACCCAGTTTGCAGATTATACAAAAAATGTAAGGAAGTAAAGCTAAATGCCAGAGACATCTCAAGTTCCAGCAACAAAGAGAGTGATCAAAGAACCCCAAATCCTAGTGTGTCAGAGTTCACGAGGGTCTCAAATGGACCCCGAGCAGTGCCCACACTAGGGAGGTCAATAGAGAGAGTTTTGGTGGCCTTGGCTTTCAGCCGGCCAAGAGTGATAAATTCAGAATAGAGTAGGTAACAAATGAGAGTGAGAGAACAGTGATCAAGTGATAGAATTTGAAGAGGTGCACTTATATTTTAGAAGCAGATACAACAGGGGTGATTAAACAAAGAACATACAAGCAAAGAGAATCAACAAAAACTCAAAGGACAGGTTGATATCACAAGTTCAAACACTTAGCATATTAGGCAGAAAATAATTTTGTAAGAAGCAGGGGAATCAGGTTTTCTGAGACTACAAGATTAACATACAAAGGTGAACAATGCCAAACGAGTCTAAAGTAAAGCACTAACTTAAAGGATTTAAAGCCTAGGGGTCCAAAATATGTTAAATATCCATCACAACACCAGAAAGTAGACATGCCAACTTATATCACTAAGACAAAACATTATCAAATATTATAAGGAAACACACGTTAAGATGGCTACTCTAAAGGTCCCAACTAATCACCAAGGGATACAAGATTAGGCAAACCGAATACATAATGAGTGACAAAATAGCATGGGAGCAGGTCATAGCTAGAGTGAAGGTCTTAACATAGATTAGGACACATTATAGATATGAGTCAGTCATTATAGGAACCTAGAACAAAGCAGGGAAGCAAACTCATGCCAAGCAACAAATGTAAACATTCAGGTACCAACACATTAGGCTAAACGAATTTAAGAGAGTCCAAATTATTCAAGTTAAGCATAAACATATCTCAGAACTGGCAGTTTTAGGTAAAATAAAATGCTAAAGAAGTTCAAATCACAAAACGAGTTCAATGCCAACAAGGTTGCACATAGAGATGGTCTAGAAACACATTAGGTCATGAAATTTTAGAGATATGAATATGCAAATCATGAACACAGGAGAATAAAATTACAAAAGCTAAGGAACTTACCATTTATCACTTGACAAATAGATAAACAAGAAAGAAAAAACTCCACAATACTCTGAACGTCAGCAAAGAGCAATAGAACCCAGAATCTTAGTGCGTCAGGGTTCCCAAAGGCTTCAAACGAACCCTGGGCAGTGCTCGCACCAAGAAAAGTTGAAAAATCGAATTCCGGTGGCCTTGGCTTTCAGCCGTCCAAGAGACAAAGTATAGAACAAGAGAATGAGAGAATAATATAATGACAGCCTTTAGTTTTTAGTGAATCTTGTGATTAAAAGTCTGTTTCAAAGGGGAATGGAGAGGGATTTATATAGTAGTAAAGATCAACACGGAAATACAGTAGATTAAACACAAATAAGAAAATATGGCATGCAAAAATCAACTAGAATCAGTTTTAGGGTAAATCCAGGAAACCCTAGTTCAGACGAGGAACAAAAATGGTAAAAATCTCACTTAATCGAAGCCATGGGGTCTGATAGTGAGTGTATCAGGTCAGAAACATAAAGATGATACAGAATCGGAGTCAAACGAATACCAACGACTCAGCTTCCATAAATAATCAAGTACCCAGTACTTGTACGTTCAAAATATGGTAAGTAACTCCGTGTGTGCAAGAAAGAAAAGGAATCATGGATGATTTCCATGTAATATCGGACTGGGGCTGGGATTTGAGTGAGGCGGATAGGGTTTAGGTTTGAGATATGAGAGCGTGTGAGGGCGACTGGGGAAAGGGAATGGTCTCTAGGGTTTTGGGGTAGGGATATAAGGAAAGGGAGTGGAGTGTTATGAGCCGTTGATCGTTTTTGATCAACGGCTGAGATTTGAGGAGAGATGGGTCGGGTTTTGGACTGGGTAGGCTTATTGGAGTTGCTTGGAGTTGGGCTTGAGGATTGGGCCAGGGGTTTGGGTATGTTTAGTCTGATAATAGCTCAAAATATTGGGCCAGCTTTTTAAACAAGAGATTAAAAGAGAAATAGTTTAATAAAATAGTTAAATAAATATATAAAAATATTATTTATGCAAATTAATACCTTAAAACAATATTAGAAGATTATAAAAAATGTAAAATATTATTTTGACCTTGAATAAAATGACAAATGCAATAAAGTTATAAAATATAGGCTATTATTGCAAGATTGTGCAAGTAGCCTAAAATACTAGTGTAAAAAATGAAGTAAAAATATTTGAAACAATGTATTATGGATGCAAATAATAATTTTAGATGATTAAGTCATCACAAAATGATTTGAAGGAGTAATTAATAAATATTTAAGTAATTTAAATATAAGAAAATTAATTTTAAAGCTCTAAAAATTATGAAAAATTATAAAAAATGCTTGTATAGATTTTGTAAACTAAATAATGATGCGAAATG
Source organism: Nicotiana tomentosiformis (assembly GCF_000390325.3). Classification (NCBI taxonomy): domain Eukaryota; kingdom Viridiplantae; phylum Streptophyta; class Magnoliopsida; order Solanales; family Solanaceae; genus Nicotiana; species Nicotiana tomentosiformis. The sequence goes on along the minus strand of NC_090813.1, from coordinate 16,801,681 downwards.
ATATTTTGAAAGTATATATACTATTTGAGAAAATATGAGGAAAAAATTGGGTATCAACATAGACAGTATCTCGGGAGATCCCCCTCTGTTTTATCCTTGTGTGTTGTACTGTTATTTGGCTGTGGTTTCCTCTTTGTTAAATTCCAGTCTTTTATTACACTGCAATATTTCTCTGCCTTATATATATATATATATGCCAGTAGGGCTCTGACTTGACCTCGTCACTACTCGACCGAGGTCAGGCTTGGCACTTACTGAGTACCGTTGTGATGTACTCATGCTACTCTTCTACACATATTTTGTGTGCAGATCCAGGTACTTCTTACTAGCCACGTCATCAATGAGCAGTGAGATTTTGGAGACTTCAAGGTATATCTGCCGCGTCCGCAGACCTCGGAGTTCCCCTCTTTTCCCTCCTATGTCATTTACCTTCTGTACTTCTTTTTCTTATACACTCGTGTATAGAGATACTAGTTGTTTTTCTGTAGCTTGTGACTTATGATGTTTCGGATTTTGGGAATACAGTGTATAATCGAGTGTTGGTTATTGTACATGTCGTACAACATTTTTATCAGTTATTTAATTATCTATTGCAGTTAGTTGTTAAAGTTTTGCTTTCATTTTCTTTATTCCGCAAATGTTAGGCTTACCTAGCCGTAAAGACTAGGTGCCGTCACGATATCTTACGGAGGGAGAATTGGGTCGTGACACAACAAGTTACGATGTTTTACATGTATTTCATCACAACATGTTTGGATGATTGTTGCTTATTATATTTCATCGTATTGTTACTTTAAATATATTATTTATTTTGATTGTTACTAATTATTGTTTTGTATTGCTAAATTGATCATTACTTAACGATGTAATCAATTTGGTGTGCTCGCGTCGTTACCTTATTTTTTCTTCTCATTTCATCCTTAATAATTTTTTAATATTTATATTTCACCCTCTACCCTATTTTAATAATAAGTCTATCTCGTATGATACTTTTTTTAATAATATTATAATGTATCCTTCAAAATGATATTATAAAACGATGAGAAACGATATAATCTATCCAAGCATTGTAATCATCGAAACAATACAGTATAATACATACAATAGAATACAATATACACCATACAATGTTGAATAACAATCACCCAAAAAATACAACAAAAGTTGCAATTTAAACACACACATACCCGTTTTGCTTGCATAAGTTACTCATTTCAGGAAAGTTTAATTATTAAAAATCTCTGTTATTTTTCTTTTTAAAGGACATAAGTTTTATTTTCTTTGCACATTATTACTTTCCATCTGTTATGCTCACGGTATCATCATATATTTAATCTGGACAAATAAAATACTCAAATGATATCTTCCTATGCACTGCTAATTAGTTTTAATTAGTTTCATCTAGCCTTTCGTCCTTTCCACTTCTTTAATTCGTCTTACATTTTTTATTTTCCATAATACTCAGCTATAATTTTTATTTGAAATGATTTTGTCATTTTGGTAAAAAATAACTCTCTGCAATAAATTAATTAAATTGAGTTATTTAGTATGCATTTACAAAATATTGCACGCGACTATTACAATAAAAAACCTGTAAAATCACATTTGAAAAATAGAGTGAGCATGAGAAGAAAATTCAAATGGGGCCCACTTATTAGATAAGTTATAAATGCACCACTCACGTTAGCCAAATGGTAACTTAAGGGTTGTCAAACTGTTCCACGTATTAGGCTGTAAGTACAATTACAATTTTATCCTCGGGCCAGACATACATGTTGACCATGAACTACCTGGTTATTCCCATTTATAGCAGACATGCCTGTGCTAAAGCACGGGGCCGACATATTAGGTGGTCAGCTTTTTTCTGTGTTCCGATACCAATAGAAATAATGCTCTATATTAAAATTAATATACATAACCAAAACCAGGTAATTGTTTTTCATGAAATGCATAATAGGACAACTCTCTTTTCGAAAACCTAAGAACACCATACATGTATATTTGGGTAAATTTCAAAAATAGCCATATAATTATGACTTTTTTTCACCAAAGTCATATAACTTTATTTTCTCACACAAAAATCATAAAACTTTTACCAACTCACACAAAAATCATAGTGGTCGGAAAATAAATTTTACGGTAGTATTTTTTTATTTTGTTTATTTTCAGTCTAATAAAGAATTACCCAATTAAAATAGAAGAAATATAAGTATATTTTTGTCGCTGCTAAAAATAATAACCGATATTTTTTTTATATATGTGTATTATATACATATGACATACACATATATATATATATATATATATATATATATATATATAGGTTAGCAAAGGAAATTAATTTTGGTCGACCCGATTAATTTTATATTTTTCTCGTAAAATAGGAATGAGCCAACCCAGCCTGACCTAATACCCATATACGTAAGTTAAAATAATACTAAAAATAAATTCTTCCCCATAAAAAGATTAGTTCGGAATGCATGAGATTAAATTCTGACAAAACAATAAAGAAATAAAAGGCATGAGGGAGCATCCCCACTTAGTGATCGGTCCGCTAGTTCATGCAAATTCAAAAAAATTATCACGGACGAGCCACATGCAGGAAAACTTGCACGTGTGGTTCTGGCCGGGCTTTCCTGAGGTATCTAATAACCTTAGAGCACTTGAAATAAAAATGCTATCAATTTGAATAAAATTTTTGAAAAGAGAAATAAAAGATAGAAGTATCATATTTTGAAGTATTTACTGTTCACTTTTAGTATTAATTTAATTTATATATATGAGTATTGGATCGGGTGGGCCAGACCTGGTTGAATCATTCCTATTTCAATTGGATTATTATTTATCAAGCCGAAAATATAAAATAAAAACCCACAAAATAAGAAAATACTACTAAAATTTATATTTTTCAATCACTATAATTTTTGTATAAGTTATTAAAAGTTTTATAATTTTTGTGTGAGAAAACGTAGTTATGTGACTTTGATGGAAAAAAGTCATAGTTATATGATTTTTTGTGTGAGAAAAGAAAGTTATATGACTTTTGTGAAAAAAGACCATAGTTATATGACCATCTGTGAAATTTACCCCGTACATTTAATCAATTATGTGCCCAGCTAACAGTAAGCTTTTGCCATTCCAAAAACAACAGCACAGTTGAAGTTCATATTACCTCACTTCCAATCTACTGAGATCATTACATTTCCCTGCATTGCATAGGATGGTTCCATGGATCCTTCTTTTGATCAGAATTTAGTAGTTGTATGTGAAGAACAAGCTTAAAAGCAAGTAGCATTTTTCAATGCTTTTGCATTTCTTTGTGCAAATATTCCTTTTCTCCCGTGGAGTTACTGGCTTGTCTACGTTATTGCTTCTGATTTCTTGAGAACTACGGCCATTGTAATGCTATGAGAGCTAGCTTGAGTATGATTACTGCTATACGCTAATGCTATCCGCTCTTTCAGTGGCGGACGCACTGATGTTCAATTGAACCTGCTTCATCAAAAAAATAATACTGTGTATATGTATAAATTATGATTAAAGCTGCGTAAATTTTGTATAAATATTTTATTTGAACCTACTTGACAACTACTCTTGCACAAAATCTTGGGTCCGTCACTGAGATCTTTGCTTATGTTGTCAAGGCAAAGGCATATATCAGCTATTTAAATAGAATAAATATACAAATTGTTTACCAATATGATTACTTCAAAGTTCAAACCAATAAAGCCACATGCATTGAGAAAGCAGTACTTTTTATATAAGGCAAAGCACCAAAAAGCCCTATTTATTTTCGGTATTAAGTTCCACTACCTAAAAATTTCAGATTTTTATTCATCAATTCTTCAAAATCTATCACGTGCAGGAATAAATCAGAGTAACTCAATAAGAGACTACCCAAGAAAAGAAGAAATTAACAAATTCCCAATAAATGAAGAGGGAAGGAAAAATGCCCAGCAAGTTGTATTACAAATAAAGTCTAATAAACTACAAAAAAACATTTAGAAAAAGAATAATCACTATGTAAACCTAGAAATAATATATCTTTTTAAAGCATAGATTGAGATATCAAGCTACAGAAGAAAGAAGCAGAACAAGAAAATAACAGTCATGGAAATACCTTAGGATGAAATAGTATGCAAACCTAGGAAAATTAACTTATGAAAAGAGAGAAATTGAGCAAGATCTTCTGATAGAGATTGACTGAGAGAAAGATGAAGAGAGAGAGAGTGGGCAAGAGCTTCTGAAAGAGATTGAGCAAGAGCGAAAGAAGAGAATGTTTCATAGTACACGTGTTTGAGATGCAATCCACGTGTTCGTATGAGAAGGGCATGAAAGAGACCCAAGTTCATCAATTGAAAAAGGCCCAAGTTTTTAAAATACAATTCAGACAGCTTTTGGTACAACCTATTATTGCAGGGTTCTTCCCCCTTAACTTATGGTAGATATAAGGGCAATGACAAGATCAGCTACAATATTCTGTGTTAGGACTGGGAAATGAGGACGTGAAAAGCACGGCGGAAGATGGAATTTTGAGGATATGTGAGTGTATACGAAAAAGTAGAAGAGGAAAAATGAGCTGATGAGTTGTGAAAAGCAACCAGTTAAAAATCTACTAGTATAAAAATAATATTGTACTTCCTGAAAAGCCAAGGTTGAAATAAAAACGGCAAAGGGTCAAATATATCCCTTTATTTTCAAAAATGGTCTAAAAATACCGCTCGTTATATTATTGAGTTATTTATACTCATGCAATCATACTTTGGGTTCAAATATACCCCTCATTTAAATGGAGGGACACGTGTCATCGTCCTATTGGTCAATTCTAAATATCTCCTAATTAATTAAAAAGACCCATTATCCATACCCGAAAAATAATTTATTTTTGTAAAAACTGAAAAAAACTAAAAAAAATATTTTTGTAAAAACTGAAGAAAAAAAACTGAAAAGCAATTTTCTAAAGTAATTAAAAATCGAAAAAAACTGAAAAAAAAAATTGTATTTTCAGTTTTTACAAAAACACTGCTTTAGAGATTTGTTTTTTAGTTTTTTTTTTTTTTCAGTTTTTACAAAAATATTGTTTTAGAAAATATTTTTCAGCTTTTTTTAAAGCAGTTTTTTTGTAAAAACTAGAAAAACAAATATTTTCATTTTTTTTTAGTTTTTACAAAAAATATTACTTTAGAAAATTGATTTTCAGTTTTTTTTTCAGTTTTTTCAAAAACATTGTTTTAGAAAATATTTTTCAGTTTTTACTAAAGTAGTTTTTTTGTAAAAGCTGGAAAAAAAATATTTTCGTTTTTTTTAGTTTTTAGTAAAAATAATTTTCGTTTTTTCCAGTTTTTACAAAAAAAAATTATTTTTCGGGTATGATTAATGGGTCTTTTTAATTAATTAGAAGATATTTATAGTTGACCAACAGGACGATGACACGTATCCCTTCGTTTAAATGAGGGGTATATTTGAATCCAAAGTATGACTGCAGGGGTATAGATAACCCAATAGTATAACGAGAGGTACTCTTAGACCATTTTCGAAAGTAGAGCGGTATATTTGGCCTATGCCGAAATAAAAAATATGGTTAAAGACTGTCAAGTAAACTTAACCCTTAAAGGTTCAAAATGTCATCCATGATCAGCATTGTAATAATTCTAAAATTATGAGACTTTTATTTTTTTTTTTATTTCAGATGAAAATAAACTTATAACTCTGTTTTTGTTCTTGCTTTTAGTCTTCATCAAGAGAATTAATGTTACTCTTTTACCATCCAAAAGAAGGGAAAAAATACATACATACATACATACTATATATATATATATATATATATATATATATATATATATATATATATATATATATATATATATGTTGCATTTAAAGAATCAATTAAAAACCACGTATATACGTATATCTATAAGTAAAAAAAATTACTTTAAAGTTATTTTCCATGTTCTTTTTCTTTAAAAAATCTTATAGTAATTCATCTAAGCTCTAATTCAACTAAAAATATTTTTATTTGTGTTGTCGTCAAGACATAGAATTATTTTGTATGAAAATATATAGAAAAATTATCTCATCTATCTTGATTATACTATTAAAAATATATTTCAGTCACTAAATGTATTTTACAATCCCACGAAGCGCGGCCCACTCTACTAGTTTAAATACATAAAGATGACAGACAAATGTGGTAAAAATAGCATGGACTAACCATTTTTCAGACTGGTAATTAAAAAATAGCCAGCATTTGTAAAGTCATTGAAAAATAGCCACTATTTTGCTGTAATATGGACCGGTCCAGCATAATATACTGGAGATTGGTGCGACTGTGTATGAACTTCCAGCATATTATGCTGGAACTCCAATACGCGGAAAGTTACAGCATAATATACTCGAGATTGGAGCACATGCGTATGAACTTCCAATATATTATACTGGAACTTTAATATATTATGCTGGATGGATTTTGAACATTGTTTTCGTTCAAATTTATCTTTACATAAAAACTGACTAAATTTTAATTACTTTTAAAATTGTGACTATTCTTCAATTACCACTTATAAATCTGATTATTTTTGAAATGAGGGCAAATCAATAGCTGCAACGGGTGACTAAACGATGAGTTCTTAAACATGAAGCCAATTAATGTCCTAATCCTTGAATGCTGATGAAACTGGATGATTAAATCTTCGGCTGATTTTAATATTTTTAATCTCCATGAAGAAGCTTCATGTCCTCTCTTTGCCCGCAGGATGGCAATGGGGTGGGACGGGACGGGTTTGGCAAAACTCACAAAAATTTTAATCCATCCCGCTTTGCATAGTCATTTTTTTTTGTTTTCAACCCGCCTGCCCGCTCCGCCCCACTTATGTTTTTTTTTCTTTTATCTTTTTTTAAAAAAAAAATAAACTAGTTTGATATTTTATACTACTAGAAGTTTAGATTGATAGTTCAGTAGAAATGAACACTAGAGTGGGTAGTCTCGTGACTCCAAAATGATTAGTGTATAATTTAGTATAGTAATCATATTTAAGATTTCCCAGATTCTGATAATAAACTAACTGACGTTTTTTTTCCCATTAATTCCTAGTTTTTAATTTCAAACTCAACACTAAGTTAATTTTTCTAGTTAAAATGAAAGACGAAATAAAATCTAATTTATTCTTAATTAACCTAAATTGGGGGTTATTTTATTTTTATATAGTAATTCTCTGCAACAAATTTTTTTCATTTTTCCATTTATCTCCCATCACAAATCGTGAAGGATGTAGCAAATTCACTAGTATTCACAAATTTGAAACAGAGGATTAGAGCTATTATTCCACAGGTTTTACTCTTGGAAATAAAAATGTAATGTTTTCGTGACCAAAGTTTTGTTCTGATTTGGTTAAAACTGTGGGAACAAAAGTTGGAAGATATAAACTATCTTTTTTAAAGCCAACCCGCATTGAACCCACATTAAACTCGCTACCCGTCCCGCCCCGCTTTAATTTTTTAAGAACTGTTTTAATCTGCCCCGCACCCGCATAAGAGTAAATCTGCCCCATCCTGCATTAAACAAAACCCGCCCGCACCCGCTCCGCCCCATTGCCATCCTTATTTGCCTGCGTATTCCGTCATATTTTTCAGTTTCTTTTTGTAATTTGCTTTCAACCTTTTTACTAAGTTAACAATTATTTTCAGTAATACAGTAGCGAAAGGTCGGGCACCACCAAAGCACGCTAAAGAATATTATTCTGTCCATCATCAAGTTATTCTTTGCATTAATTTACTTTTAAAATTGATATTTTTTCTGTTTTAAGCAATTTGATATGTTTAGCGTATGCGTGCAATCAATCCGTTGTCCTTTTCTTTGTGTTCTGTTTATGAATTAGATGACAAAATATGCTTTGTGAACTTAAACTGTTTTTAAGAATAACAATGAGATTGAACAACTCAGTTTTTGGTAAAATATTAGTAAAACCATATGGGATTTGAGGGTCTTGTTTAGGGGAGAACTTTTCGGGACAAATGTTAGTGTGCCACTTGTGTTTGTATTTTTGTGAGGTTATTCTCTCGATATTTTATATTCTCTTTTATATAGTGGACTGCTCATCTCCGCATGGGGACGTAGGTCAATTGACCGAATCACGTTAAATGTTTGTGTCACTTTTGGTATATTTCTCTTTTGTTATCTGATTTATCGTCGTTCAAGATTTGATTTATTAGCTTTCGCATGACACCTGATTATTTTGATCCTAATAGAAACTTCTAATTTTATTACTTTTTTATTATTCCGATCTTTCTTAGTATTATTAGATAAAGAACTATCAAATAAAATTCTAAGTCTAAATTAAGGAGAGAAGTCATTAGGCATGAATTGACATTTATTCCAAAATATTAGACAAGAAGCAATAGGAAAAAAAGGAAAAACAATTGTCATCATAAACCATTCCAGAATTTAAGAAAAATAAAAATAAAAATTATTGTTATATATGTGAGAATATTTTATATATGCTTGTTTAAAAGTTAAGAATATTGCAAAGATTGGGGTCAACTTAGGTGGGTTGGGTTACAACCTATAGTTTAGCCTATCTTGACCCAGCCTATCTTGACCAAAGTAAATTTTGGCAGGGTTGGGCAATGACTCATTTAATGAGTCTGTCCATCTTGACCAACTTAAATACAACCCAAACAACCAATTTTTCGCCCTTATGACACCCAACGCTGCATACAGTATAATAATTTATTTCATTAACTTGACCCAAGTTATCTGTGAACTGAAATACTTTTTTCCGAGACTTTTGATACTTTTAATATGAAAAAGGCACTCGAAACTGCCTTAGTGTGTGATGATCCGATAGGTCGTTTATAGTTTTACCCATAATTTCTGTGTTTTGAGACCTTAAATAGCTCTGTTTAGCCTTTCTCGATTTGCGTACGCAGTCCGTGTCTTTATTCCGAAAAGTTTTTATGAAAAAATTGATAAAAATGTGAAATCGTACCTTAAAACTCATTTGATTTGACTACGGACAACGTTTTGTGTAAACAGACCCGGATAAGTGTTTTGACGATCCTAGTGGGTCCGTACCGTGATTTGGGACTTAGGCGTATGCCCGAAATCAAATTCGGAAGTCCCTAACTTGATCTAACATAATTTGTTAAAAATTAGTAATTTAAAGGTTTAAATAATTCCTAAGTTGTAAGTGAATAATTCTTAAGGTTTAAATAACTCCTCAAGAAGATGTATGAGAACTGATTCCATGTACGTGAAGCTGCCTCAACCGGACTGCCCAATTCATAAGCACGCCACCACTGATAGGCTGTTCCTCTAAGCTGGAATGCAGTAAAAGAAACCCCACTCGACTCCGCTACGCCCATAGTACGGAGAATACGGTGACACTCCTCCAGAAAACCCCGGGCATCCTCTGACGCCAATCCACTGAAGGTAGGAGGGTAGTACTTCTTGTACCTCTCAAGTCTAAGTTGCTCCGCCTCAGAAACTGCTGCCCTAACCTCGGGCTGAGCTGGAGCTACCGGCTGTATCGGTACAATTTCTGAAACCTGGTTAACCTGAACCCGCTGCTCTGGAGTACCGGCGACGGGAGTCTGTGCTCCTCCCCCGGCTTGAGATGTGGTAGGAGCAAGTGGAATCAATCCAGCTTGAGCCAAGGTACTGAATATGCTCAGAAACTAGGCTAGAGTCTCCTGAAGATCTGGTGCAGCAATAGATATCTCAGGTGTCTGCCCTCCAGCTTGAGCTACTGGGGGCTCCTCTGTGGCAGCTCGTGCAGGTGCTCTGGCTGCACCACGTGGACGTCCTCGGCCTCTACCGTGACTCAGACCTCTCGCGGCTCTAGTAGGGAGCGTGGGTGTCTGGTCATCAGATCCACCTGTACGTGTCCTCACAATCTATGAGAGAATAGAATACAAAAGTTTAGAATTTCGAAGTCAACAATTTCGCACGACACAATATCAAAAAAGTAAAATTTTTCCTAACAATTCCATAGCCTCCCGAAGATAAATGCAGACGTCTTTGTACCGATCTGCGAGACTCTACTAAAGTAGCTTGTGACTCACGATACCTATGAACCTAGAGCTCTGATACCAACTTGTCACGACCCAAACTCCCTCTATATAACATAGTGACGGCACCTAGTCTCTACGACTAAGTAAGCCTAATAAATTGCGAAAAATAACAAAACAAAAGTAAAACTTGGCAACTAACAGCAGTAGATAACTGAATAACTAGTAACAATGCCGCTCGGCATGTGCAATAACTAATACTCTATAAAGACACAGTCTTCTCAAAACCCTAAACATCATAAGTTACAAGCTACAGAAGGAGACTAGTATCTCTATACACCAGAGTCTAATAAAAGAAGTACGGAAGAAAAATGACATAGGAGAGAATAGAGGGAGACTCCAAGGTCTACGGATGCGGTAGATATACCTTAAAGTCTCCGTACACCAGCAAGCACTCTCAGCTAATAGCGGGGATGATAAAAAGTACCTGGATCTGCACACAAAATATGTGCAGAAGAATAGCATGAGTATACCACAACGGTACCCAGTAAGTTCCAAGCCTAACCTCGGTAGAGTAGTGACGAGGTCAGGTCAGGCCCACTGGTATATAATAAATAAAGTAGGAGAATATAACAGTATAATAAGAGACTGGAATTTAACACAAGGAAAACAAAGCGAAATAGCAATGCAACACACAGGGATAAACAACAGGGGATCTCCCGAGATACCGTTTCGAAATGTGGAGGAAGAACTCCCGAGGAACTGCCTCGTAGTCTCAAAAGTAAATGTGCAGGGAGAACTCCCGAGGAACCGCCTCGTAGTCTCAAAAGTAAACACACAGCTCAATCGATAAATACCACAGTTAACAGCAAGAATTCTACAGTTAAGACTGATAAAGAACAAGGAAAAGCAGAAAATCAACTAGGTATGCTGCACAGAGTTCAAATAAGCAGTTAAAGCACGTAGACATGCAATATTAGACTAAACAGGATAACTACACATATTGGTATAACTCAATTAAGAATGAGAACAGGTTACTACTCAGTAAAAATCGAGTTTTACAATAAATAGCCCGTGTACGCACTCGTCACCTCACGTACATGACGCTCACATATCACAACAGTACCAAATCTTAAGGGAATTTTCCCCACACAAGGTTAGGCAAGCAACTTATCGCGAACCAAGCTCAATCAATCAGTAAGAATGCCCTTTCCTCGATTATCTGACTCCGAATAGCCCAAATCTAGCCAAAAATAATTACATATCATAAATACAACTATAATAGACTAATCTAATTAATAAAATCAAGACTTTAATAAAAATTCCGAAATTCGTCCTAAAATATCAACCCGGGCCCACGTCTAGGAATCGGAAAAAATCACAAAATCCGAAAGCCCATTCACTCACGAGTCCAACCATACTAAATTTATCAAAATCCGACCTCAAATGACTACTCAAAACCCAAAATCACACTCTTCACATCCCTAGCCTTAAACTTCCAAATTCCACCTTAAATACACACTAACTAGGTGAAAAAATAAATGGGGAAGCATGATTATTGATTAAAACAAATAAGCACAATGGACTTACCTCACGAAACCCCTCGAAAATGCTCTGAAGAAATCGTCAACCCGAGCTTAGAAATGAAGAAAATGGCCAAAAGTCTCGAAGCCTCGCTTAAAATGGTTCTGCCTAGGCATTTCCGCATCTGCGGACCACCGGTCGCACCTACGAAATTTCCCTTGCATGTGTGGAAATGACTTAAGAGGGCTGGGTCCGCATCTGCGATAAAGGGGCTGCACCTGCGTGCCCGCTCCTGCGGATATCTTCCACTTATGCGATCCTCATGCCCCAGGCCTCGTCCGCTTCTGCGCTCTGCCTTCCGCAGATGTGGCTCCGCTTCTGCGGGCCAATCTCGCACCTGCGCCCAATGACCAAGCTTGACCAAACCGCACCTGCGCTCCTCCTTCCGCACGTGCGAGTCCGCACCTGCGGTCTCCCAACCGCAGGTGCGAAAACACCAAAAACCAAAAAACTTCAGCAATTTGCATAAGTCCAAATTCAATCCGTTAAGCATCCGAAACACACCCGAGGCTCCCGGGACATCAATCAAATATACCAACAAGTCCTAAAACACCATACGAACTTAGTCGAGCCCTCAAAATACGTCAAACAACAACAAAAACACTAATCACCCTCCAATCCAAACTTAATAAACTTAAAACTTCAAATTTCTACAACCGATACCGAAACCTATCAAACCATATCCGATTGACCTCAAATTTTGCACACAAGTCATATTCATATGGACCTACCCCAACTTTCAGAATCGGAATCCGACCTCGATATCAAAAAGTTCACTTCCGGTCAAAATCTTAAAAAATTTGACTTTCGCCATTTCAAGCCCAAATCAGCTACAGACCTCAAATTCACAGTCTGGATACGCTCTTAAGTCTAAAATCACCCAACGAAGCTAAAGGAACTGACGGAACTCCATTCCGATGTCGTCTTCATATAGTTCCGACTACTGTCAAAATCCTAAGACTTAAGCTTCCATTTTAGGGACTAAGAGTCCCAAATCACTCCGAAACCACAACAAAACATCCCGGTAAGTCACATAAGCAGAAAAAGATACGGGGAAAGTAGTAAATAGGTGATTGGGGCTAATACATTCAACATGATCAGCTGGGTCGTTATATCTCCCCCCTTAAAACAATCATTCGTCCTCGAACGAGCATAGAGACATACTTGAAGTGGTGAAAAGATGAGGATAGCGACTGCACATATCATGCTCGGTCTCCTAAGTTGCCTCCTTGACTGGCTGACCCCTCCACTAAACCTTCACGGAAGCAATGTTCTTCAACCTCATCTTTTGAACCTGTCCGTCCAAAATAGCCATCGACTCCTCAACATAAGATAAATCCTTATCCAACTGGACTGAGCTGAAATCCAAAACATGAGACGGATCGTCGTGATACTTCCGGAGCATAGAAACATGGAATACTGGGTGAACTCCTACTAGACTGGGAGGCAAGGTAAGCTCATAAGCAACCTCTCCAACACGCCACAACACCTTGAATGGGTCGATATACCTTGGGCTTAGCTTGCTCTTCTTTCCGAACCTCATACCCTTCATGGGTGACACCTGGAGCAGAACCCGCTCTCCAACCATGAATTCAACATCGCGAACCTTCCGATCCACATAACTCTTCTGTCTGGATTGGGCTGTGCGAAGTTGATCCTGAATCACCTTCACCTTATCCAGGGCATCCTGAACCAAGTTTGTGCCCAATAATCTAGCCTCGCTCGGCTCGAACCAACCCACTGGAGACCGACACCACCTACCATACAGAGCCTCATATGGTGCCATCTGGATGCTTGACTGATAACTGTTGTTATAGACAAACTCCGCAAGTGGTAAGAACTGATCCCAAACACCCTTAAAATCTATCACACAAGAATGAAGCATATCCTCTAGTATCTGAATAGTGCACTCGGACTGTCCGTCCGTCTGAGTGTGAAATGTTGTGCTCAACTCAACCCGAGTACCTAACTCGTGCTGTACGGCCCTCCAGAATCATGATGTAAACTGCGTACCCCGGTCAGAGATGATAGATATTGGTACGCCATAAAGCCTAACGATCTCGCGGATATAAATTCGAGCCAGCTGCTCGGAAGAATAAGTAGTCATCACAGGAAGGAAATGAGCTGACTTGGTCAGCCTGTCCACAATCACCGAAACTGCATCAAACTTCCGTTGAGTCCGTGGATGCCCAACAATGAAATCCATAATGATTCGTTCCCATTTCCACTCCGGAATCTCTAAATAACTTCTGAAGCAATCCTCCTAGCCGTTGATGCTCATACTTTACCTGTTAGCAATTCAGACACCGAGATACATATTCCATTATGTCCTTCTTCATTCTTCTCCACCAGTAATGTTGTCTCAAGTCCTGATACATTTTCGCGGCACCCGGGTGAATGGAGTAACTGCTCCTTCAATTCCTTCAACTCAGGAGGAGCCATACGATACGGAGGAATAGAGATGGGCTAAGTGCCCGGCAACAAATCAATGCCAAAATTAATATCTCTGTCGGGCGGCATGCCTGGAAGATCAGCTGGAAACATATCTGGAAAGTCCCTAACTACTGGACTAACTCAATTGTAGGGGTATCAATACTGACATCTCCCACATAAGCTAGATACGCATCACACCCCTTCTCAACCATTCGTTGAGTTTTCAGAAATGAAATAACTCTGCTGGGAGTATACTCTAAGGTACCTCTCCACTCTAATCGCGGTAATCCTGGCATAGTCAGCATCACAGTTTTGGCATGATAATCAAGAATAGCATAATGGGGCGATAACCAGTCCATGCCCAAAATAACATCAAACTCTACCATACTGAGCAGTATTAAATCGGCTCTGATCTTAAAATCACTAAGAGCAATCAAACACGATCGATACACACGGTCCACAACAAGAGAATCTCCCACAGGAGTAGACACATAAACAAGGGAACTCAAGGAATCCCGAGATACGCCCAAATACGAGGTAAAATAAGAGGACACATAGGAATAAGTGGAGCCTGGATCAAATAAAAATGTCGTGTCTCTATGACAGACCGGAACAATACCTGTAATGACAGAGTCAGAAGCAACTGTCTCTGTATGAGTAGGAAGAGCATAATATATGGCCTGGCCTCCCCCTCTAGGGTGACCTCGACCTCCCCGACCTCCACCTCGAGTTGGCTGAGAAGGTAGGGCGGTAGCTGGTGCTGGGATCATAGCCTGAGGGCCCGGTGGAGCACGCGGTGGCTGAGAAGTATGTGAAGGTGCACCCCTCCTAAGTCTGGGGCAATCCCTCACCATATGGCGGGTGTCGCCACACTCAAAACATGCTCTCGAAGGGCGTGACTGCTGTGACTGGCTCGGGCTAGGTCTGCTAGACTGACCGCTAAAAGCACCCCGTGCATGAGGCGCACTAGATACTGGCAGTGCATAATAAGGCTCCTGGGGCCTAGAAAGGACCGGAATACCACTGGCGGCTGGAAGAGCTGAATGAACGGGGTGACTCCCATAGCCCCTACCATGGCGAACTGCAACTGCGGCACGAGTACCATTATAAGTGCCAGACTCTCGAGACCTCTTGGCCTCCCTCTCTTCCCTCTCCCGAGCAAGTATTCCCTCCAATCTCCTAGCAATACTCACAACCTACTGGTAAGAAATATCCATCTCTAACTCCCGGGCCATGCTAAGCCTAATACTGGGGTGGAGTCCCTCAATAAACCGCCCAACCCTCTCTCGAACTGTGGCAACCAAGGCTGGTGCATGTCGAGCTAAATCACTGAAGCAAACTGCATACTCTGACACAGTCATAGCACCCTTGCGCAACTGCTCAAACTCCGAACGCCATGTGTCTCTGAGACTCTGAGGAACATACTCCCTCAAGAACATGTCTGAGAACTGAGTCCATGTAAGTGAAGTTGCCTCAGCCGGACTGCCCAACTCATAAGCACGCCACCACTGATAGGCTGCTCATCTAAGCTGGAATGCAGTAAAAGAAACCCCACTCGACTCCGCTATGCCCATGGAATGAAGAATTCGGTGATACTCCTCCAGAAAACCCTGGGCATCCTCTGACACCAATCCATTGAAGGTAGGAGGGTGGTACTTCTTGTACCTCTCAAGTCTGAGCTGCTCCGCCTCAGAAACTGTTGCCCTAACCTCGGGCTAAGCTGGAGCTACCAGCTGCATCGGTATAATCTCTAGAACCAGGTCGACCTAAACCCGCTACTCTGGAGTACCGGTGACGGGAGTCTGTGCTCCTCCCCCGGCCTGAGATGTGGTAGGATCAAGTGGAATCAATCCAACCTGAGCCAAGGTGCTGAACATGCTCAGAAACTGGGCTAGAGTCTCCTAGAGAGCTGGTGCAGCGACAGGTATCTCAAGTGTCTGCCCTTCAGCTAAAGCTACTGGGGGCTCCTCTATGGAAGCTCGTACGGGTGCTCTGGCTACACCGTGTGGACGTCCTCGGCCTCTACCCCTGCCCCGTCCCCGGCCTCTCCCGACTCTAGCAGGGAGCGTGGGTGCCTGGTCATTAGATCCACATGTACGTATCCTCACCATCTGTAAGAGAATAGAATACAAAAGTTTAGAATTTCGAAGTCAACAATTTCGCACGACACGGAATCAAAGAAGTGAAATTTTTCCTAACAGTTCCATAGCCTCCCGAAGATAAATGCAGACGTCTCTGTACCGATCCGCGA
Organism: Nicotiana tomentosiformis; assembly: GCF_000390325.3. Classification (NCBI taxonomy): domain Eukaryota; kingdom Viridiplantae; phylum Streptophyta; class Magnoliopsida; order Solanales; family Solanaceae; genus Nicotiana; species Nicotiana tomentosiformis. The sequence goes on along the minus strand of NC_090813.1, from coordinate 16,785,408 downwards.
GACTCTACTATACTTGCTTGTGACTCACGACACCTATAAACCTACAGCTCTGATACCAACTTGTCACGACCCAAACTCCCTCCGTATAACGTCGTGACGGCACCTAGTCTCTACGACTAGGTAAGCCTAACAAATTGCGGAAAAAACAAAATGAAAGTAAAACTTGGCAACTAACAGCGGTGGATAACTGAATAACTAGTAACAATGCCGCTCGACATATACAATAACCAATACTCTATAAATACACAGTCTTCCCAAAATCCGGAACATCATAAGTCACAAGCTACATAAGGAGACTAGTATCTCTATACACCAGAGTCTAATAAAAGAAGTACGGAAGGCAAATGACATAGGAGAGAATAGAGGGGGACTCCGAGGTCTGCGGACGTGCCAGATGTACCTTGAAGTCTCCGTACAACAGCAACAACACTCAGCTAATAGCGGTGCTGATAAGAAGCACCTGGATCGTCACGCAAAACATGTGCAGAACAGTAGTATGAGTACACCACAATGCTACCGAGTAAATGCCAAGCCTAACCTCGATAGATTAGTGACGAGGTCATGTCAGGCCCACTGGTATATAATAAATAAAGCAAGAGAATATAACAGTATAATAAGAGATATGAATTTAACATAAGGAAAACACAACGAAATAACATTGCAACACACAAGGATAAACAGCAGGGGATCTCCCGAGATACCGTCTCGTAGTCCCAAAATAAATATGCAGGGAGACCTCCCGAGGTACCACCTCGTAGTCTCAAAAGTAAATATACAGGGAGAACTCCCGAGGTACCACCCCGTAGTCTCAAAAGTAAATGTGCAAGGAGAACTCCCGAGGTTCCGCCTCGTAGTCTCAAAAGTAAATGTGCAGGGAGAACTCCCGAGGAACCGCCTCGTAGTCTCAAAAGTAAATGTTGAGGGAGAACTCCTGAGAAACTGCCTCGTAGTCTCAAAAGTAAATGTGCAGGGAAAACTCCTGAGGAACCGCCTTGTAGTCTCAAAAGTAAACACACAACTCAACCAATAAATACCACAGTTAACAACAAGAATTCTACAGTTAAGACTGATAAAGAACAAGGAAAAGCAGGAAATCAACTAGGCATGCTGCATAGAGTTGAAATAAGCAGTTAAAGCACGCAGATATGCAATATTAGACTAAACAGGATAACTACACATATTGGTATAACTCAATTAAGAATGAGAACAGGTTACTACTCAGTAAAAATCGGGTTGTACAACAAATAGCCCATGTACGCACTCGTCACCTCACGTACACAACGCTCACATATCACAACAGTACCAAATCCTAAGGGGATTTCCCCCACACAAGGTTAGGCAAGCCACTTACCTCAAATCAAGCTCAATCAATAAGTAAGAATGCCCTTTCCTCGATTATCTGACTCCGAATGGCCCAAATCTAGCCAAAAATAATTACATATCATAAATAAAACTATAATAAACTAATCTAATTAATAAAATCAAGACTTTAACAAAACTTTCGAAATCCGTCCTAAAAGGTCGACCTAGGACCACATCTCGAAATCGAGCAAAAAGCATAAAATCCGAAAGCCCATTCACTCACGAGTCCAAACATACCAAATTTATCAAAATCTGACCTCAAATGATCACTCAAAACCCAAAATCAAACTCTTTAAATCCCTAGCCTCAAACTCCCAAATTTCACCTTAAATACACACTAACTAGGCGGAAACATAAATGGGGAAGCAAGATTATTGATCAAAAATAAGCACAAGGGACTTACCTCACGAAATTCCTCGAATATGCTCTCAAGACATCGTCAACCCTAGCTCAAAAATGCAGAAAATGGCCAAAAATATCAAAGCCTTGCTTAAAAAGGTTATGCCCAGGCATTTCCGCATCTGCGGACCACCGGCCGCACCTGCTGAAATTCCCTCGCAGGTGCGGAAATGAATTAAGGGGGTTGGGTCTGCATCTGCGAGCAAGGGGCCGCACCTGCGCGCCCGCTCCTGCAGATATCTTCTGCTTCTGCGATCCTCACGCTCCAGGCCCCGTCCGCTTCCGCGCTTCGTCTTCCGCAGATGTGGCTCCACTTCTGCGGGCCAATCTCACACCTACGCCCATAGATCAAGCTTGACCAAACCGTACCTGCGCTCCCCCTTCCGAACGTGCGAGTCCGCACATGCGATCTCCCTACCACAGGTGCGAAAACACCAAAAACCAGAAAACTTCAGCAATTTGCATAAGTCCAAATTCAATCCGTTAAGCATCCGAAACATACCCGAGGCTTCCAGGACATCAACCAAATATACTAACAAGTCCTAAAACACCATACAAACTTAGTCGAGCCCTCAAAACATGTCAAACAACAACAAAAACATGAATCACCCTCCAATCCAAACTTAATGATCTTGAAACTTCAAATTTTTATAACTGATGCCGAAATTTATCAAACTAGGTCCGATTGACCTAAATTTTTGCACACAAGTCATATTTAACATTACGGACCTACCCCAACTTTCGGAATCAGAATCGGACCCTGATATCAAAAAGTCCACTTCCGGTCAAAATCTCCAAAAATTCGACTTTCGCCATTTCAAGCCTAAATCAGCTACAGACCTCAAATTCACAGTCCGAACATGCTCCTAAGTCCAAAATCACCCAACAGAGCTAATGAAACTGACGGAACTCCATTCCGGAGTCGTCTTCACATAGTTCCGACTACGGTCAAAATTCTAAGACTTAAGCTTCCATTTTAACACTCCGAAACCATAACAAAACCTTCCGGTAAGTCACATAATCAGAAAAAGATATGGGGAAAGCAGTAAATAAGGGATCGGGGCTAATACACTCAAAAGGACCGGCTGGGTCATTACAACTACAAAGTGATTTTTGAACTTAGAAAGTTGCTGGTGTGATCTGGTGTGTAGGTCTCTCAACCAGGGGTCACAATTGCTACATAAAGCCAAGTCTGTCATGATCGCAATTGCGAATAATTTATTTGCAACTACAAATGGGGCCTGAGAGCAGCAGAGATCGCAATTGCGATAATTTGATCGCATTTGCCAATATCCAGAGTTTGCAATTGTGATGAAAGTAGAGATGAGAGTGTCTTCGCATTAGCGATTGATTTCTCGCATTTTCGAGGTTGCGAGAGGTCAAAATTGTGATACATGCTCCTGGACAAACAGCTGAGAATGCGAAATTTAGCTTATTTTTCACAAACTCTCAACCTTAAACCCCATATAGTCTATTTTTTTTTAAAAGATATTGTTCCTAGATTCATTGGTAAGTGAATTTAATCTATTTATTTTCAAATACCCATTACTTTTCAAGTGTTTTCAACATTAAATCTAGGATTTTCATGGTAGGAATTACTTTGTTTTCTAAATTTGGAATTTAGACCACGAATTGAGGTCAGATTTTGAAACTAATTATACAACCGGGCTCGAGGGTGAATGGGTAATCGAGTTTTGTTCAGAATCTCGGGTTTTGACCAAGCGAGCCTGGGGTTGACTTTATTGACTTTTTGGGGAAAGTGTAAAGATTTTAACTTTATGTATTGAAATTGATTCCCCTAGCATTATTTGATGTTATTGAGTCAATTTTGGTTAGATTCGATTGTTTTAGAGGCATATTTTTTGAGAAAAGGCCCTGGTTGAGCTTTGATTTGCTTGTGGAATGATGTAAGTGTTGGGTCTATCCTTGATTTGAGTGAATTAGGTACACTTGAGCTATGTGCTATGTGAATTACATGTGTAGCGACGTATATACGAGGTGACGAGTGTATATAATTGTTTTCATGCTTTTCATTATTACATTAATTATATCATTCCATGTCTTATCTGTTATATATCTTAGTTGCCTTATATACCTTAACTTGTTACTTGTCACCTATTACTCTTGTATTAAAGTGCTTGTTTCTTCCATGATTTCATGATTAATTGTTACTTGCCTTACTTGTCTTACTTGTGCACTTTAATTATCATATCTTTGGCTTGTCTTGTTACTTTGTGTTAATTGTAGCATTCTTTGATTTGGTACAAGGTTCCTTTATGGCTTTGTTATCATATTCTTTAATCGTAGAGATCTTTGTGATTTGAGTTATTGAGTTGATTACATTTAATAATTTTGTTTATGGATAGAGTTACATACTGTAATGGGTGGAATAAAGGAGGATTGATATTGATATGGTGGGATTGGATTGCACGCCGCAACGGATTTGTATATGTGATTTGATATGGTAAAATAGGAGAGGATTATGATATTGATTCTGATTATATGGTGGGATCGGGTTGCGCACCGCAACTGATTTTACATGTTATTCTTGATATTAATATTGTGAAATAAGGGAGAATTATGTTTGTACGGTAGGATCGGGTTGCGCGCCGCAATGGATCGTGTGTTTTGTATTCATTGTTGTATTATGTTAGCTTTCGGTACTTCATACGAGATTCTGAGTACTGGTGTTTTTGATTTTACGAATTTCGACGATTGAGTTTATTTTCATAAGTTAACTGCCTTACTTTCCTGTGTTCCTTCCTATTATTATTATTATACTGCGTACAGGTTATTGTAAGTGACCCACCTTAGCCTCGTCACTACTTCATCGAGGTTAGGCTCGGAACTTATAGAGTACTTGGGATCGGTTGTACTCATACTACACTCTACACTTTTTATGCAGATTTTGGAGTAGGTCATTGTTGCGGTCAGTAGATTGCTCGGATTGATTGCCAATTCGGAGACTTGAGGTACAGCTGCACGGCATTCGCAGCCCTGAAGTCCTCTTCTACCTTATTCTAGTTGTTTATTTTATTCAGACAATTGTACTTTCATTCACACTATTATTTGTATTATTCTAGTCACTCGTGCACTTATGACACCGGTTCTGGGATTGTATTTAGATATCGTGGTTGTATGATTTTCTCACTCTACTTTAGTTTATTTAGTTCTTGATTATTATTTAATTTGAATTATTAAAAATGGCTAGAAATTGTTCTAACGTTGGCTTGCTTAGCAAGTGAAACATTAGGCGCCATCACGATCTCAAGGGTGGGAATTCCGGATCGTGACAAGTTGGTATCAGAGCCCTAGGTTGCCTAGGTCTCACGAGTCACGAGCAAGCTTAGTAGAGTCTGGAGAATCGGTACGGAGACGTCTATACTTATCTTCTAGAGGCTATGGAGCTTAGGAAAAAATTCACTTCTTTCTTTCTCTATCGTGCGATTTTATTCTATCATTGATGATTGAACCATTCTATTCTTGTTCTCTCGCAGATGGCGAGAACACGCACTGCATCTACAGCCGGACAAGACCCGGAGCCCTATGTGGTAGCTACTACCATGGGTAGAGGTTGAGGCCGAGGCCGAGCTCAGCCTAGAGCTTGAGCAGCAGCACCCGCAGTGGAGCCTCAGATTGATCACGAGGAGGAGGTTCCAGCTCAGACTGTACCCGTCCGACCAGCTCAGGTCCCGGAGGATTTCATAGCCAGTCTAGTGCTTCAGGATACTCTAGTCCATTTGGTGGGCCTTATGGAGAGTGTGGCCCAGACCTGTACATTCCTGGTGGTACCAACCGTCTCTCAGGCTGGGGGAGGAGCACAGACTCCTGCTACCCATACCCTGGAGCAGGCGACTCCCTAGTATCGGACTCTAGCAGCCCCGCCAGTTGGGGTGGTTCACTTGGTTGTTGCGGCACAGGCCGGTGATAGGCCCGCTATGTCTTCTGAGGCCATGTTGAGGTTGGATAAGTTTACCAAGATCTTTCCTGTTCATTTCAGTGGTGCATTTTCTGAGGACCCACAGGATTATCTAGACCGCTGCCATGAGGTGCTGCGGAACATGGGTATAGTTGAGATCAATGGGGTCGATTTTGCAGTGTTTCAGATGACTGGTTCCACTAAGAGGTCGTGGAGAGATTATATGTTTACTAAAACAGTTGGGTCACCTACACTTACCTGGGATTAGTTTTCACAACTATTTCTAGAGAAGTTCATCCCTGTCACCCTGAGAGAGGATTACAGCAGGCAGTTTGAGTGTCTTCAGTAAGGTAGTATGGTTGTTACCCAGTACGAGGCTCGATTTGTGGACCTAGCTCGTCATGCCATTATCTTGCTTCCTACTGAGAGGGAGAGAGTGAGGAGATTCATTGATGGACTCACTTTAACTATCAGGCTATAGATGGCCAAGGAGACCGGAGATAACATTACTTTTAGAAGGCCGTAGATATTGCCAGACGAATCGAGATGGTTCGTGCTCAGGAGGGGGATGGTGTCTGATAAGAGGCCATCCTCCCAGGCCATTTCAGTCAGTGCTTCAGGCATCTCACAATGCTTCAGGGAGTCGTGATTTTTATGTGCCTCATTCTAGGCAGCCAGCCTATAGTGCACCATCACCTCCTATCAGTGCACCTCTGATTCAGAGCTATCACAGTGGTTATCCGGCCCATTTGGGTCAGCTTCAGCTTCAGCAGCCACAACAGTAGGATCGGTGTTTTGAGTGTGGAGGTACTGATCACATCAGGAGATTCTATCCGAGATTGTTGGATGGTATGCCACAATAGAGTTCTTATGCTATGGTCCTGGCACCGGTTGCTCCACCGCCCGCTCAGCCAGCTATAGGTAGGGGTCAGGCAGCCAGAGGTGGAGGTCAGGCTATTAGAGGTGGAGGTCATGCCGTTAGAGGTGGAGGACAACCATCTAGAGGCCGTCCCAGAGTCGTAGTTTAGAGTGGTGGGCCCCCAGCCTCTATGCTATGCTTTTCCAGCTAGGCCTGAGTTCGAGTCATTTGACACCGTTATCACATGTATTTTTCCAGTTTGCCATAGAGATGCTTCAATTCTATTTGATCTGGGCTCTACTTATTACTACGTGTCATCCTATTTTGCTTCATATCTGGTTGTGCCTCGTGATTCTTTGAGTGCTCCTGTGTATGTGTCCACGCCTGTGGGAGATTCTATTATTGTAGATAGTGTCTATCGCTCGTGTGTGATTACCATTGGAGCCTTGAGACTAGCGTAGATCTCCTACTTCTTGATATAATAGATTTTGATGTTATATTGGGTATGGATTGGTTGTCACCTTATCATACTATATTGGACTGTTATGCCAAGACGGTGACCTTAGCCATGCCAAAGTTGTATCGATTAGAGTGTAGAGGGACTCCTGGCCATTATACTAGCATGGTTATCTCTTATGTTAAGGCTAGACATATGGTCGAGAAGGGGTGTCTAGCTTATTTGGCCTATGTTCGTGATTCGAGTGCGGAGTTTCCTTCCATGGATTCAATACCAGTCGTGCGTGAGTTTTCAGAGGTATTTCCTGCAGATCTACCGGGGATGCCACCCGACAGAGATATTGACTTTTGTATTGTCTTGGCTCCAGGCACTTAACCCATTTCTATTCTGCCATACCGTATGGCCCCGTCGGAGTTGAAGCAATTGAAGGAGCAACTACAAGATTTGCTAGATAAGGGATTCATTAGACCTAGTGTCTCACCCTGGGGTGCGCCCGTATTGTTCGTGAAAAAGAAAGATGGGTTAGTGAGGATGTGTATAGACTATTGGCAGTTGAACAAAGTCAGTATCTAGAACAAGTATCCGTTGCCGAGGATTGATAACTTATTTGATCTGCTTCAGGGTGCCAAACTGTTTTCCAAGATTTATTTGAGGTCTGGCTACCATCAGTTGAAGATTAGGGCATCCGATGTCCCTAAGATGACTTTTGGGACTCGGTATGAGCAGTATGAGTTCCTAATGATGTCATTTGGGTTGATAGATGCCCCAACAGTATTTATGGATTTGATGAGTCGGGTATTCGAGCCCTACTTGGATTCTTTTGTGGTTGTATTCATTGATGAAATCTTGATCCACTCCCGCAGTCGAGAGGAGCATGAGCAGCATCTTTGGATTGTACTTCAGACTCTAAGAGATAGCCAGTAATATGCTAAGTTTTTAAAGTATGAGTTTTGGTTAGACTTAGTCGCCTTTTTGGGGCATGTTGTATCGGTAGAGGGCATAAAGGTGGATCTTAAGAAGATTGAGGCAGTTCGGAACTGGCCTAGACCTACTTCAGCTATAGAGATCCGTAGTTTCCTGAGTTTGGCGGGTTATTATCGCCGTTTCGTAGAGGAATTTTCATCCATAGCAGCCCCATTGACTAGATTGACCCAGAAGGGTGCCCCATTTAGATGGTCGGATGAGTGTGAGCTGAGCTTTTAGAAGCTCAAGACTGCTTTGACTACGACGCCGGTGTTGGTGTTGCCCACAGGTACATGATCCTACACGCACTACTAAAAAATCAGGTTTTAGCGACGGACAAATTCTGTAGCTAAACAGAAAAATCCGTCGCTAATCTCATTTAGCGACGGATTAGCAACGGCCTATCAAGAAATTTTGTTAGCGACAGATTAGCAACGATGTTCGTAGCTAATTTCAGTTTTTTTTGTAGTGATGGTGTATTGTGATGCATCTTGTATTGGGCTCGGTGCAGTATTGATGCAGGATGGCAGGGTGATTATATACGCGTCGCGGCAGTTGAAGGTTCATGAGAAGAATTACCGTGTTCATGATCTAGAGTTGGCGGCCATTATTCATGCGCTGAATATTTGGAGGCACTATTTATACGGCGTGTCGTGTGAGGTATTCACGGATCATCGGAGTCTATAGTATTTGTTCAAGCAAAATGATCTCAACTTGAGGCAGAGGAGGTGGTTGGAACTGTTGAAAGACTATCATATCACCATTTTGTATTATCTCGGGAAGGCGCCTTGAATAAATTTACTAATATCTTTAATAACCGTGCAAAGCGTAAAAAATTTCACTAGTTTCTAATAGTTCAACGGAATTTTTGGACCAAATATTAAATGGAAGACATCTTTCAAGAAATTCTTGACAATATATCATTATATTTTTTTGTTTTAGAATTTTCTGTCAATCTTGAGAGTTTGCAAATATTGACAACTAAAAAACAATTACGAATGCGATGAAATAAAATGCCACAAATCTAAAGCGTTGAAACTTGCTGAATTTTAGAAAATTTTATGATATCTGAAATGACTTAACTCCATAAATGGTATAGAACCTTTTAAAAAGTTGCATCGCCTTGAAACAGTTTTTGTAAAGCTTTATAGAAATACTTTGCATAATTTCTTGTACATTTTGCGAAAAAGGCTGCGTCTTGTGTAGGCATTTCAATTATTTTATGTGCCTTTATTTATTTGTTTGAAACTTGAAATTGCTATGTGCTAATTTTTGGCTATTATTTTATATGCTGTTGCTTGATGGAAATTAAAAGTCATATGCCAATCTTGCTTGAAAAAGGATTTAGGAATTTCCAATGTTGTGAGTGCATATATACAATACTCTTTTGGGTTCACATTATATGATTTTTAATATTCTTGTAGATCTCTTAAAAGAAATAGGAGTAGTTAATAGTTTTAATCATAAAAATAGTTATCAAAATTACCCTTAATGTTTCACAAAATTAATACTGAACTAATAGAAAAATACGAAAAAGTAATAAATGACTTTTTCTTTTCTTAAATGGAAACATTTTAAAATATGCTAGTTTGTTAAAACGATTAGCATTTGATCAGAGGGAGAATTTTCGAAAAGATGTTCAATGTAATTATTTATATTTGAAAAAACAAACTGAAGTTATGATAAATTTTGAGTCAGACATTTGCGAAAGATTTAAATTACCTTTCTACTACCTTTCCCTCGAACCAAAGAAAATAAAGTTCCAACATATTGGTCGATAAAAATTCTTTTTTTCTTGGAAGGAACAAGTGGCATGCATCCACGTGATGTATGTGGAAAATTATGGAGTCCGGAACCTAAATGTGGTCTTTTTAGACTCAAATGACCGAAATACGTGAAAACATATTGTGACCAAACTATATATAGCGTCCTTTTAAAGGGCGCTATACACGAAGTTGATTAGACTGCTAGGTATAGGTGCCTTTATAAACGGCGCTATACATATTTTGTGGGCCCACCAATAACTCTTTTGCGCTACTGTTAAATTTTTCTTCTTGTTAAATTCTCAAGCATTTTGTCATAACGTCTGAAGAGCGAAAAGTAAGGGTTTCATTATATTGGGAGGGGGAGGGGGGGATGAGGTTGTGGTGACGAATAACTCAGTGAGCTATAGTTTATCTCCACAGTGTCATGTTAAGTTACCACATATAATGGAGTACGATAGACTGATATCGTTGTTGTGTAACAAAATGAGTGTGAGCAAACGTTCAGTGAACCTTAAAGTAATCGAAAGATATCCGTATTCTGTCACTCCTCAAGGGGTTGCTTGTTACGCTGAGTTTAACATCGAGGATGATGAAACTTTGAGTGATTTTTTGACGACCTGAAAAGCTGCCCGCCTGCAAAAGCTGTATTGTACCTGAAAGAATCTTTAACACGCAAAGTATAGCGCGGTTAAATACTATGTTATGTGTGTTTCCTTGCCTATAAATAACTAGCGCATTTTAGTTATTATCTGCGCTTAACCAAAACAAATAGCAAAATTTTTCATAAAAGCAGGGTTTTTTTTTTGCATTAACAAATGTCTGGACGCAATTATGTACCAATGTGATATTGTGGCAAACACTGTATGGTGAAGGATTGTTGGTCCGATGGTCATGTTGGGCGCAAATACTGGATGTGTTTAAGTGTAAACAGGTTTGGAGGCAATGACGAAAATTATTGCAATTTTGAGGTATGACTTGATGAACCCATTAAGAAGGAATGCTACAAATGATCTTTGCAGTATATTTGGGATATGAACTGTGAATACCAATACCGTGAGTCTGAAATGAAATGAGAAATTGTGGCCCTACCTCGTGGGACAACCCTACCTCGATGGTACTGCTCTGGTGCCACATAAACAGGATCATGTCCTAAGCGCTCATCCTCTCGGGCTCGCATTGTGTCCGGCCAGCCAGCTCTGTAACCTGCCAGCCATACTCGTGCAAAGTGGCCGCTCCCTCACCGGCATGCTGCTGCATCTGCAGTCCCAACTAGTGGAACAAATGTAGGCCAATAACCTGCACAACATGTAAAATATAAATTACGGAACGCCATGTTACAGTTATAAGTAAGAATACCAAATAACATACCAGTGCCTCGTGCCTCCCGGCGTATGGAACGTACCAACTGCCAGCGCGATGAATGGGATTCCCGATGAAAAGTCGGGTAACGCCGCGGTACCAGCCCATATAACCATGCTCAGTATCCGTCCACCGCGGTGAAGGGGGCGAAATCAGGTCAAGTCGCCGGTCCCAAGTATCGATCTGTACCTCTAGCCATGCCACATATGCCTGGTCCACCCTGGAACAATCATCCCGCTGGAAATGTGTGGTCTATTAAGTGGGCGGTGGCGGTACAAGCTGCGGACGGCCAAACTGGTGAATTACCCGCTCGGTGGCATGATACTCTACAATATCAAGGCATATCAACGGGACGGAAGAGCTCCAAATAAGTCGGTCGGCCGAGCAATAATCGGGCAAGCCAGCTATCAGCGCCTCGCTGTATGGCGTCCAGATAAACTATTAAGTAATAGCAGAAAACGTGAGTATACGCAACACATGTGAAGCTAGGCCAAGTAAACTTAGGTATATATTTACCTATGTGCCCTCCAGCAAATCCAACAAATCCCTGCACAAGGGGAGATTATGTCGAGCCTCGTACTCTTGTCCATATCCCCGCCGGAGAACCCACCTCCTAGCTAGAGGGAGAAACGGAGGTGGTACACCCGGAGCTAATGGTGGTAGATGTGGCTGCAACTGCATGAACCCATCCCAGGCCCAAACCTAACATACAAAATGGACATAAAATTTAAGATATATTTTTACTGGGTATGTTATAATAAATAGAGTATTCGAATATGTTTTCACCTGTAGCAGCGGCAAAATTCCAGCAACGTCACGCTGGGTGCCCATGGTCGCCCGGCACATCTGCCTATACAAGTAGGCGAGAACAATAACACCCTAGTTGTAGTGGGGTAAATCATCTAGCCGCTCAAGATGATGAAGAAATCTCAAGCTTACTAGGTTCCCTGAAGTGTTCGGGAACAAGACCCCTCCAAACATAAAAAGCAGCAGCAACCTCGTGTACCGGTGAATATGCAGCTCCGGTGTATCGCCTGTGATGTCAGGGTGCAATACCTCCAAATGGTCTCGGATAGTCGTCAGCTGCAGTCGATTGGCCCCAACCAGTGCAGTCTCCTCCTGTGGCCGGAAACCAGTAAGCTGCTGCAGCATGTCCAGGTACTGCCCACCTGTCAGCTCTCTCATGGCCTGCGGCAGAGCAACGGGGTGTCCATCAACGGGCAACCCATATATAACCTCCACGTCCTGCAGTGTGATGGTGGCCTCACCAATGGGCAAGTGAAATGTGTGCGTCTCCGGTCGCCACCGCTCTATTAGGGTCGTGATCAAAGACTAATCAAGTTGCAGCCGCCCGATCTCCAAAATTCTATAGAAGCCCGTATCCTGCAGGCGTCTGACTACACGAAGATGGAGAACTTTTTCCTTCAGAAAGTCCCACATGCCGTCCACTCTCGTGACGCGGAGAGTCTGGGCCAGTAACTCTCCCTCCCATATGTGGGAGGACCTATGATTGCCTTGTAACGACAGTAGCTCATCGCTAGAAGGTCCGGGATGCATAGGCGGAACCTCCATGTCGTCTACTGTAAATTAAACAACATTAATTACATGTTAGTTTTATAATTTTATATGTTTGTTTGTAAATTAAATAATTAATTTTTATAATTATACAAGATTTAATTATTAAGTATTCACATATGGGTTCTAAGCTCGATATTTGAGGCCCAATAACACTAAGATATCCTGAATTCTTGTATGTGTTAGTTTTATTATTTTACATGTTAGTTTTATAATTTTATATGTTTGTTTGTAAATTAAATAATTAATTTTTATAATTATACAAGATTTAATTATTAAGTATTCACATATGGGTTCGAAGCTCGATATTTGAGGCCCAGTAGTACCAAGATATCCTGAATTCTTGTATGTGTTAGTTTTATTATTTTACATGTTAGTTTTATAATTTTATATGTTTGTTTGTAAATTAAATAATTAAATTTTATAATTATATAAGATTTAATTATTAAGTATTCACATATGGGTTACAAGCTCGATATTTGAGGCCCAATAGCACCAAGATATCCTGAATTCTTGTATGTATTAGTTTTATTATTTTACATGTTAGTTTTATAATCTTATATGTTTGTTTATAAATTAAATAATTAACTTTTAAAATTATACAATATTTAATTATTAAGTATTCACATATGGGTTACAGGCTCGATATTTGAGGCCCAATAGCACCAAGATATCCTGAATTCTTGTATGTATTAGTTTTATTATTTTACATGTTAGTTTTATAATTGTATATGTTTGTTTGTAAAATAAATAATTAATTTTTATAATTATACAAGATTTAATTATTAAGTATTCACATATGGGTTCCAAGCTCGATATTTGAGGCCCAGTAGCACCAAGATATCCTGAAAATATTGTTATTTTTCTCATGTTATTTTCTTACGATCGTTAACTAGAATTGGACAAAGTTTGTGTTTGATCTATCAGCTATTTTGACGTATTTTTGTGTATAAGAGATACTTAAACGATTAATTTCAATAACTATAGGGATACTACGCTAAAAGACACTACATTTTACTACGCTAAAAGGGCACTATATTACTAATCTTTAAGTAAATAAATAATCTAAACCAGATAAAAACTATAAATATATTTAATCACAAAACATTCACGAAAATACATATACAACAGTAAAAAGTAACTTATTAACATTTTTTTTGAACAAATAATAATGATATCTCAATTTTTACATTTTTTTTAGCACACTAATATCTTAGTCCGGATAAAAATAACATACCAGTTTAATCGCAAAAAAAAATATAAAACAACATAGAACACATTTAAAACAACTAATATGCATTTTTTATACGAGTTTCGACAAAAATAAAATCGGAATACCTCGATTTATATTTTTTTGGAAGTTGAAGATTTGAATCCGAAACGAGCAACCCACAACGAGAAAAGGCTTAGCTAGGATGTGAGACCAATAATCTTTACTTTTTGTGGGACGGGTGGGGTCCACTAGAGTTTTTTTCGGTCGTTAATGGGGGAGGGACCGCTAGTTTGATTTTAAAAATGGGTTGGGGGGGGGGGGGGATTGTTTTGGTTCTGTAACGGGGGAAAGGGAAGAGACGGATATTTGAAGGGGTATATCGTTGTTTATTAAGGCACTATACATATAGCGCTTTAATAAACTACGCTATACTTGGCAGTCTAATCAACTTCATATATAGCGTCCTTTAAAAGGGCGATATATATACTTTGGTCACAATGTTTTATTTTTATTTATTTCGGTCATTTGAGTCTAAAAAGATCACATTTAGGTTCCGGACTCGTAAATTATGAGTGAGGTAAATTAAAAATAATTTATCCCAGCCTTCAGGTCAAATCCCATGTGTCATGTGCTTGCTATTAATAATTTATGTCCCTTATTCCTTAAGATTAGGATTACTAGTAATTAGTAATTTTTTCTATATCAAATTTTAAATTACCAACTTGGTTATCAGGTGCTCTCTTTTGTTTTCTTTTCACCTATCTTATTACCTCTCATATTAAATTTACTTTTAATTGATAAAGGAATAGTAGTGGATGTTGCTTTGCGAAAAGGATGTTTAAATAAACTTCTTATATTTCCTATATATTTTCTTGCAAATAATGAAATAACCCATGGTTCCCATACTTAAAGCATGTTTGGATGGTTGTTACTTGTTGTATTGTATTGTATTGTATTTGTCACGATCCCAAATTTCCTCCGTAGGATATCATGATGGCACCTTGTCTCTAAGACTAGGTAAGCCTATCAATGCAGAATAATAATAAATATCTGAAATAAATAAACTACAATCCAAACAATTTCAACTCCCAAAACCCGGTAGAAATAAATCACAAGCTTCTAAAAATTTATTCTCAATGTCTCTATATGTCAAGGTCTAAATAAATTATAAGGAAGCAACATAAAATGATAGAAGGGGACTCCGGAGTCTGCAGACGCTGGTAAACATACCTCGAAGTCTCCGTGCGCAGGTAACTCACTGACGTCTAGGCTGGTAAAATGTACCTGGATCTACACAAAATGATGTGTAGAAGTGTAGTATGAGTACACCACAACGGTACCCAGTAAGTGCCAAGTCTAACCTCGGTAGAGTAGTGACGAGGTTAGGTGAGGCCCTACTGGAATATAATAATGGCATGGTAAAATATTTATCAATATAGTAAAATAAAATGACATTGGAAATGAATCAAATAGTATGTCACATTTAACGACACCAAATAATTGCAAATAATATCTCGTGGAATCAAAACTGAATTTCCTTCAACTTTATGAAAATCACAACAATTAATCGAAAGCAACTATGGCCATAAATCAATATCAACAAAGGCACTACCGAGGTACCGCCTCGTAGTCCCAAATTATAAATAATTTCACAATATCTCATTTCCTTATATCATCGCGGGAGCCTTCATAATTTATTTAAAGAAAATATTTTTTTCCCCGAAATAGCATCCCGCGTTTTAGCCACCCTTATCACACCGCATGACTTCTAGTAGTCACCCCTACTAGTCACGCGTATCAAGCCACATTTATCTCATCGCATGCGTTTCAACACCCAGACCTTATACCACCGCATGCGTATCAATATCACAATATATCACAATCTGCACCTCAAGTGCCCAATATTTCAATTTTCCACAAAAAAATAAACAACAATATGTTTCAATAATAAAGAGCTCACGGCTCACGCCAGAATAATCCAAAACAAAATCTTACGAAATTATTCAAGAATAAATAATTCAGAAAAATAATATTTTAAATTTTTAATACGTTGCTTCAATATCAAATTTTAAAATGTCAAATACTTGATATTAATAATATTTAATTTAAAGAAAATCAACATTCAAATAATGCACAATATAAAAGAAAACAAGTTTCAATTAAACAGGTAAAATAATTAGCAAGAAAAAGGTAAACAAATCTAAAATATATATCACAGATCAATGATGAAGAATATAATAAGATAAAATAATTTAATAACTGCGCAACAATGACCTACACATTTAGCCCGTGTACATACTTGTCACCTCATGTAAATGACTTTCAACACATTTCAATAATCACATTAATATCAATTCTAGGGAAAATTTCTCACACAAGGTTAGACAAGTCACTTACCTCGACTTGCTCCAATTTAATCAAGTATTATGTTTTTTTCTCGATTTTCTGACTTTGATCGACTCGTATCTAGTCATAATTAATTCGATACAGTCAACAAAAATTATAGAATTAATTTTATACGAAAATACTATATTTTTTCAACTTAAATCACCAATTAAATATTAAAAACAGTGATGGATTTGGGTAATCTAACCAAGATTGAGTTAAGAGCACTTACCCCAAAAATTTTCCTTGAAGATATATCAAATATTGCCTCTGCTCAAGCTCCAAGTTGTTAAAAATGGCGAATGGGATGAAACCCCCTTATTTTTATAACTTACGGATCTGTCCAGGCTGACCTCGATCGTGCAGTCCGATCCTGGACCTCGATCATGAGAGCCCGATCCTGGACCTCGATCATGGGAGTCCGATCATGGGGAGTCCGATCATGGGGAGTCCGATCATGGCCCTCGACCCTGGGGCTCGATCACAGCCGTCGATCCTGGCTATCGATCATGGCTTCGATCCTTATGGCCTTCGATCACTGGCCTTGGTCATAATCCTCGATCCTGGGCCTTCGATCAGTGGCCTTCGATCATGGATCTCGAGCCTGCCTTCAATCCTCGGCTCGATTTCTGGGGCTCGATTACACAGCAGAAGAGAATTTGCAGCAGCTTTTGCAGCAGCTGTTTAAGTCCTATTTTTGATCCGTTAACCATCCGAAACTCACTCGAGGCCCTCGGGACCTCAACCTAATACACCAACAAAAATCACGAATCACACATAGATTCAAGCCTAATGAACTTTGAAACTTTCAATTTCTACAAACAACACCGGAACCTATCAAATCAAGTTCGATTGACCTCAAATTTTGTACGCAAGTCATAAATGACATAACAGAGCTATAAAAATTTTCAGAATCGGATTTCGACCCTGATATCAAAAAGTTAACCCCTCGATCAAAATTTCCAAAAAAGCAACTTTCAGCATTTCAAGACTAATTCCACTACGGACTTCCAAATAAAATTTCGATCACGCTTCTAAGTCCAAAATCACCATACAGAGCTGTTGAAATCATCAAAATTCTATTCCAGGGTCATTTGCACATAATTCGACATCTGGTCATTATTTGAACTTAAACTTTAAATTTTTCGTCAAAATTCCATATCTCGTGCTAGGGACCTCGAAATTTGATTCCGGGCATACGCCCAAGTCCCAATTCACGATACGGACCTACCGGAACTGTCAAAATACTGATCCGAGTTCGTTTACTCAAAATGTTGACCAAAGTCAACTCAGTTGTGTTTTAAGCATCTAATTCATATTTTAATCAATTTTTTACCTGAAAACTTTTCGGAAAAATTTTTACGGACTACACACGCAAGTCGAGTAATGGTAAGTAATGCTTATATCACATAATTAATCATTAAATTTAAAGATGACATTTTGGGTCATCACATTCTCCACCTCTAAAACATACGTTCCTCCTCGAACGAAGTTAGAAAAAGTATCTGAGCTGGTGAATAAGTGTGGATAACAGCTGCGTATATCATGCTCGGCCTCCCAAGTCGCCTCCTCGATCGGATGACCCCTCCATTGAACCTTCACGGAAGCAATGTTCTTAGACCTCAGCTTTCGAACCTGCCTATCTAAAATAGCCACTGGTTCCTCAACATAAGATAGATCCTTGTCCAACTGAACCAAACTGAAGTCTAACACATGAGACAGATCGCCGTGATATTTCCGAAGCATAGAAACATGGAATACCGGATGAACCGCAGAAAGACTAGGTGGTAGTACAAGTCTGTAAGCCACCTCTCCAACTCTCTCAAGAATCTCAAAAGGCCCAATATACCTAGGGCTCAACTTGCCCTTCTTCCCGAACCTCATCACACCCTTCATAGGTGAAACCCAGAGCAATACCCGCTCACCAACCATAAATGCAACATCGCAAACCTTCCGATCCGCATAACTCTTCTGTCTAGATTGGGCTGTACGAATGCATCTTAACCTTTTCCAACGCATCCTGAACCAAGTCTGTACCCAGAAGTCTAGCCTCGCATGGTTCGAACCAACCCACTGGAGACCGGCACCGCCTACCATACAAGGCCTCATACGGAGCCATCTGAATGCTTGACTGGTAACGGTTGTTGTAAGCAAACTCCGCAAGTGGTAAGAACTGATCCCAAGCACCCCCAAAATCTATCATACACGCCCAAAGCATATCCTCCAGTATCTGAATAGTGCATTCGGACTGCCCGTCCGTCTGAGGGTGAAATGATGTACTCAACTCTACCCGAGTACCCAACTCACACTGTACTGCCCTCCAAAATCGTGAGGTAAACTGTGTACCTCAGCCAGAGATGATAGATACCGGTACACCGTGAAG
The DNA here is from genome assembly GCF_000390325.3 of Nicotiana tomentosiformis. Classification (NCBI taxonomy): domain Eukaryota; kingdom Viridiplantae; phylum Streptophyta; class Magnoliopsida; order Solanales; family Solanaceae; genus Nicotiana; species Nicotiana tomentosiformis. Next base: position 16,766,768 of record NC_090813.1, on the reverse strand, counting down.
TCTGACAATCTCGCGAATATATACCTGAGCCAGCTGCTCTGAAGAGTAAGTAATAATCACAGGAATGAAATGAGCTGATTTGGTCAGCCTATCCACAATCACCCAAACTACATCAAACTTCCGCTGAGTCCGTGGGAGCCTAACAACGAAATCGATACTAATCCGCTCCCATTTCCATTCTGGAATCTCTAACTTCTGAAGTAATCCACCTGGTCGCTGATGCTCATATTTCACCTGTTGACAATTTAGACACCGAGATACATACCCTACTATGTCTTTCTTCATCCGCCTCCACCAATAATGTTGTCTCAAGTTCTGATACATCTTTGCAGCACCCGGATGAATGGAATACCACGAACTGTGAGCCTCCTGGAGAATCAACTCACGCAAGCCATCCACATTAGGCACACATAGCCTTCCCTGCATCCGTAATACATCGTCATCTCTAATAGTGACTTCCTTGGCATCACCGTGCTGAACTGTATCCTTAAGGACAAGCAGATGAGGGTCATCATACTGACGTTCCCTGATATGATCATAAAGAGAAAACTGAGAAACCACTTAAGCCAAAACTCGACTAGGCCCGGAAACATCCAATCTAACAAACTGGTTGGCCAAGGCCCGAACATCCAAGGCCAAAGACCTCTCTGCTACCGGTAAATATGCTAAGCTGCCCAAACTCTCTGCCTTATGACTCAAGGCATCAGCCATTACATTGGCCTTCCCAGTATGATAGAGAATGGTGATATCATAATCCTTAAGCAACTCCAACCACCTCCGCTGCCGCAAGTTAAGGTCCTTCTGTTTAAACAGATGCTGTAGACTACGGTGATCGGTGTAGATCTCACAATGGACACCGTACAAATAATGCCGCCAAATTTTTAAGGCATGAACAATAGCTGCTAACTCCAGGTCATGTACAGGATAATTCTTCTCATGCACCTTTAACTGTCTGGACGCGTAGGCAATCACCCTATCATCTTGAATCAACACTGCGCCGAGACCAATACGCGACGCGTCACAATACACAGTATAAGATCCTGTACCTATAGGTAATACCAATATTGGGGCTGTAGTCAAAGCTGTCTTGAGCTTTTGGAAGCTCTCCTCACATTCCTCGGTCCACCTGAACGGAGCACCCTTCTGGGTCAATTTGGTCATAGATGCATCAATAGAAGAGAAACCCTTTACAAATCGGCGATAATACCTAGCCAAACCAAGGAAACTCTGGATTTCAGTAACTGAGGATGGTCTGGACCAACTCTGCACTGCTTCAATCTTCTTTGGATCTACTTTGATCCCCTCATACAAAACTATATGACCCAAAATCCCACTGAATCAAGCTAGAATTCACACTTTGAAAATTTTGCATATAACGTCCTTTCACTCAAATTCTGAAGCACAGTCCTCAGGTGTTGTTCATTATCTTCCCGACTCCGGGAATACACCAGAATGTCGTCAATAAACACAATGACGAAGGAATCAAGATAGGGTTGAAATACACTATTCATTAAGTGCATAAATGTTGATGGGGCATTGGTCAGCCCAAAAGACATCACAAGGAACTCGTAATGATCGTACCGAGTCCTGAAAGCAGTCTTTGAATATCTGGCTCTCGAATCTTCAACTGATGATAGCCTGAACGCAAGTCAATTTTAGAGAATACCCTGGCACCCTGAAGCTGATCAAATAAGTCATCAATACGTGGCAATGGATATATGTTCTTCACTGTAACCTTGTTCAACTGGAGATAATCAATACACATCCGCATAGAACCATCCTTCTTCTTTACAAATAAGACAGGAGCACCCCACGGCGATACACTAGGCCGAATGAAACCCTTATCAAGAAATTCTTGTAACTGTTCTTTTAATTCTTTCAACTCTGCTGGGGCCATACGGTATGGTGGAATAGAAATGGGTTGAGTACCCGGTAATAAATCAATACCAAAATCAATATCCCTGTCGGGTGGCATACCCGAAAGATCTGCTGGAAATACATCAGGAAAATCCCTTATTACAGGAACTGACTCTACAGTAGGAGTATCAATACTAACATCTCTCACATAGGCCAGATACGCATCACACCCCTTCTCAACCATTCGTTGAGCTTTAAGAAATGAAACAACCCTGCTAGGAACATGATCCGAGGTACCTCTCCACTCTAGCCGCGGTAGACCCGGCATAGCCAATGTCACCGTCTTATCATAACAATCAAGAATAGCGTGATAGGGTGACAACCAGTCCATGCCCAAAATAATATTGAAGTCCACCATACTGAGCAATAATAAATCAGCTCTGGTCTCAAAACCACTAATAACAATTAAACACGAGCGATACACACGGTCCACAATAATAGATTTACCCACGGGTGTAGATACATAAACAGAAGAACTCAAGTAATCACATGATATGCCCAAATACGGGGCAAAATAAGATGACACATAAGAATAAGTGGAGCCTGGATCAAATAAAACTGATGCATTTCTATGACAGACCGGAATAATACCTATGATAACAGAATCGGATGCAACGGCATCTATCCTAGCAGGAAGGGCATAATATCTGGCCTGGCCTCCCCCTCTAGGGCGACCTCTACCTGTTCGACCTCTACCTCTAGCTGGCTGTGCAGGTAGAGTGGCAACTAGTGCAGTATTCATGGCCTGAGAAGTCTGAGGACCCTGTGGAATAGGTAGGGCCTGAGAAATTTATGGAGGTGCACCCCTCCTAAATCTGGGGCAATATCTCATAATATGACGAGTGTCACCACACTTAAAACAAGCCCTCGGAAGACGTGGCTGTTGAGACTGGCTCGGGCCTGATCGACTAGACTGTCCGCTGAAAGCACCCCGTACAGGAGGTACAGCAGACACTGGTGGTGCATAATATGGAACATGTGGTCTGGGAGTAGTCGGAATACCACTGGAAGTTAGAAGTGCTGAATGAATAGGATGGCTCACATAACCACTACCATGACAGGCTGCAACTGGGGCACGAGAATTATTATATGTTCCAGAATCTCGGGGTCTCTTAGCTTCCCTCTCTTCCCTCTCCCGAGTCTGCATACCTTCCAATCTTCTAGCAATTGACACCACCTATTGGTATGTGATGTCCATATCTAGCTCTTGGGCCATACTGTATCTGATACTAGGGTGAAGACCCTCAATAAATCTACGAACCCGCTCTCGAACAATAGCAACTAAGGCTGGTGCATGCCTAGCCAAATCACTGAATCGGACCGCATACTCTGACATAGTCATAGAACCCTAGTGCAAATGTTCAAACTCTGCGTGCTATGAATCCCTAAGACTCTGAGGAACATACTCCCTTAAGAACATATCCGAAAATTGAGTCCAAGTGAGTGAAGATGCCTCAGCGGGACTATCCAACTCATATGCCCGCCACCACTGGTAGGCTGCTCCTCTAAACTAGAATGCAGTGAAAGAAACCCCACTGGAATCTACAATACCCATAGTACGAAGGATACAGTGACATTCCTCCAGAAAATCCTGAGCATCCTCTGAAGCTAAACCGCTGAAAGTGGGAGGGTGGTACTTCTTATAACTCTCGAGCCTGAGCTGCTCCCCCTCTGAAACTGTTGTCCCAATATCAGGCCGAACTAGGACAACTGGTTGCACTGGTATAACCTCTGGGGCATGGTAAACTTGGGCACGTGGCTCTGGAGTACGGGCGGCGGGAGTCTGCACTCCTCCCCCAGCCTGAGATGTGGCAGGAGCAAGTGGAATTAATCCTGCCTGAGCTAAAGTGCCAAACATGCTCAAAAACTGGGCAAGAGTCTCCTGAAGTGCAAGAGTAGTAACAGGCATCTCAGGTGCCTGCTCTCCAACTGGAGCTACTGGTGGCTCTGGTGCAGCAGTTCGTGCAGGTGCTCTGGCTGCACCACGTGGTCTTCCTCGGCCTCTGGCTCGCCTTCTGCCCCGACCCCGACCTCTTGCGGCTCCAACAGGGGGCGCGAGTGTTTGATCATCAGATCCAGTTGTGCGTGTCCTCACCATCTGTGAGAGAATAGAAAGACAATTGTTTAGAACTTTGAAATCAATAAAGGCGCACGATAAGGAATCAAAGAAGTGAATATTTCCTAACAGTTCCATAGCCTCTCGAAGATAAGTACAGACGTCTCCGTATCGATCCGCAAGACTCTACTAAACCTGCTTGTGACTCATAACACCTATGAACCTAGTGCTCTGATGCCAACTTGTCAAGACCCCAAATTCTCTCCGTAGGATGTCGTGTTGGCACCTAGTCTCTAAGACTAGGCAAGCCTATCAATGCGGAATAATAATAATATCTAAAATAAATAAACTACAATTCAAACAATTTCAACTCCCAAAATCTGGTAGAAATAAATCACAAGCTTCTAAGAATTTATTCTCAATGTCTCTATATGTCAAGGTCTAAATAAATTATAAGGAAGCAACATAAAATAATAGAAGGGGACTCCGGAGTCTGCGGACGCTGGCAGATATACCTCGAAGTCTCCGTGCGCAGGTAACTCACTGACGTCTAGGCTGGTAAAATGTACCTGGATCTGCACAAAAAGATGTGCAGAAGTGTAGTATGAGTACACCACAGCGGTACCCAGTAAGTGCCAAGCCTAACCTTGGTAGAGTAGTGACGAGGTCAGGTGAGGCCCTACTGGAATATAATAATGGCATGGTAAAATGTTTATCAATATAGTAAAATAAAATGACATTGGAAATGAATCAAATAGTATGTCACATTTAACGACACCAAATAATTGCAAATAATATCTCGTGAAATCAAAACAGAATTTCCTTCAACTTTATGAAAATCACAACAATTAATCGAAAGCAACTATGGCCATAAATCAATATCAACAAGGGAACTACCGAGGTACCGCCTCATAGTCCCAAATTATAAATAATTTCACAATATCTCATTTCCTTATATCACCGCGGGAGCTTTCACAATTTATTTAAAGAAAATATTTTTTTTTTCGAAATAGCATCCCGCGTTTTAGCCACCCTTATCACACCGCATGACTTCTAGTAGTCACCCCTACTAGCCACACGTATCAAGCCACCCTTATCTCACCGCATGCGTTTCAACACGCAGACCTTATACCACCGCATGCGTATCAATATCACAATATATCATAATTTGCACCTCAAGTACCCAATATTTCAATTTTTCACAAAAAATCAACAACAATATTTTTCAATAATAAAGAGCTCACGGCTCATGCCAGAATAATCCAAAAAACATCTTACGAAATTATTCAAGAATAAATAATTCTGAAAAATAATATTTTAAATTTTTAATACGTTGCTTCAATATCAAATTTAAAAATATCAAATACTTCATATTAATAATATTTAATTTAAAAAAAAATCAATCTTCAAATAATGCACAGTATAAAAGAAACCAAGTTTTAATTAAACAGGTAAAACAATTAGCCGAAAAAAGGTAAACAAATCTAAAATATATATATCACAGATCAATGATGAAGAATATAACAAGATAAAATAATTTAATAACTACGCAACAATGATCTACACAATTTAAAAATATAATCTTTCACATTTAGCCCGTGTACACACTCGTCACCTCGTGTACATGACTTTCAACACATTTCAACAATCACATTAATATCAATTCTAGGGAAAATTCTCCCCACACAAGGTTAGACAAGTCGCTTACCTCGACTTGCTCTAATTTAATCAAGTATTATGTATTTTTCTCGATTTTTCGACTCCGATCGACTCGTATCTAGTCATAATTAATTCGATACAGTCAACAAAAATTATAGAATTAATTCTATATGAAAATACTATATTTTTTTTTCAATAAAAATCCGAAATTAACTCAAAAATGGCCCGTGGGGCCATGTCTCGAAATCCGGCGAAAGTTACGAAATATGAACGCTCATTCAACCACGAGTCTAACCATACCAAAATGACTAAATTCCAATAACGATTCGACACTCAAATTCACAAATCTATCCAAGAGGGTTTTCAATTTTTTTCAACTTAAATCACCAATTAAATGTTAAAAACAGTGATGGATTCGGGTAATCTAACCAAGATTAAGTTAAGAGCACTTACCCCAATGTTTTTCCTTGAAGATATATCAAATATCGCCTCTGCTCAAGCTCCAAGTTGTTAAAAATGGCGAATGGGACGAAACCCCCTTGTTTTTATAACTTACGGATCTGTCCAGGCTGACCTCGATCGTGGAGTCCGATCCTGGACCTCTATCATGAGAGAACGATTCTGGACCTCGATCATGGGAGTCTGATCATGGGGAGTCCGATCATGGCCCTCGATGCTGGGGCTCGATCACAGCCGTCGATCCTGGCTATCGATCATGGCTTCGATCCTTATGGCCTTCGATCACTGGCCTTGGTCATAACCCTCGATCCTGGGCCTTCGATCAGTGGCCTTCGATCATGGATCTCGAGCCTGCCTTTGATCCTCGGCTTGATTTCTGGGGCTCGATTGCACAGCAGAAGAGAATTTATAGCAGCTGTTTAAGTACCATTTTTGATCCGTTAACCATCCGAAACTCACCCGAGGCCGTCGGGACCTCAACCCAATACACCAACAAGTCATAAAACATCATAGGAACTTATTTGAAACCACAAATCACATCAAACAATGCTAAAATCACGAATCACACATAGATTCAAGCCTAATGAACTTTGAAACTTTCAATTTCTACAAATAACACCAGAACCTATCAAATCAAGTCCGATTGACCTCAAATTTTGCACGCAAGTCATAAATAATATAACGGAGCTATAAAAATTTTCAGAATCGGATTTCGACCCCGATATCAAAAAGTCAACCCCTCGGTCAAACTTCCCAAAAATTCAACTTTCGGCATTTCAAGCCTAATTCCACTACAAACTTTCAAATAAAATTCCGATCACACTCCTAAGTCCAAAATTACCATACGGAGCTGTTGGAATCATCAAAATTCTATTCCGGGGTCATTTTCACATAATTCAACATCCGGTCACTATTTAAACTTAAACTTTAAATTTTTCGTCAAAATTCCACATCTCGGGCTAGGGACCTCGGAATTTGATTCCGGGCATACGCCCAAGTTTCAATTCACGATACGGACCTACCGGAACTGTCAAAATACTGATCCGAGTCCGTTTTCTCAAAATGTTGATCAAAGTCAACTTAATTGTGTTTTAAGCATCTAATTCACATTTTAATCCATTTTTTACCTGAAAACTTTTCGAAAAAATTTTTACGGACTGCACACACAAGTCGAGTAATGGTAAATAGTGCTTAGATCACATAATTAATCATTAAATTTAAAGATGATATTTTGGGTTATCACAGTATTGTTACTTTAAATATAATATTTATTTTGATTGTTACTTCTTCCCGAAGAGGACAGACTATTTCCCGGTGTGTTTAGATTGCCGGCAAGTTTCGTAAATTCTGGCGACTTCCGAACAACTTTCAGGCGAGACATAGCAGGACTTGCCAGTGCTCTTGAGCAGATCCGACACGCTTCAGGAAAACTTGCTCCAGGTTCTTTCGTTCTATATCTGGTACTCGTGGTATCGGTATTTTTATTGTATTTTTTCTGCCCGTGGGAGTTGGTACCTCCCGTTTTCCAGTTTCCCTTTGTTGTGTGAGTTAAATTGCTGACATCTTACCTCGTACTAGTTTATTTACCATATTAGTGTGCCTGTTGTTGTAACTTGTATTCTTCTGGTTTGGTATGTTACCTTGTGTGATAGTGATTCCCCTTACTCTGCCGTAGGTAGAGTGGCTGTGGTCTGCGATGGTCGAGTAAGGTCATGTCCTCGGGGGGAAAGGGGGTGGGGCGGGAGGTAGGGCAGGGTTTAGTGGGTGGGGCGGAAGGCAAAGGAGGTAAAGGGAACAAGGGTGTCTGTAGGTTGAGAATTGGGTTATGGAATGTAGGTACATTGACAGGTAAATCTATAGAGTTGGTGAAGATCCTTGAGAAGAGGAGGGTCAATATAGCGTGTGTCCAGGAGACAAGGTGGGTAGGGTCGAGGGCGAGGACGTGGACGGGTATAAACTTTGGTACTCAGGAGTCCAGAAAGGTAAGAATGGAGTGGGCATCTTGGTGGATAGGGAACTTAGAGAGTCGGTGGTTGAGGTTAGACGAGTGAATGATAGATTGATGACTATTAAGTTGGTGGTTGGAGAGTGCACCCTAAACATCGTTAGCGCCTATGCGCTGCATGTGGGCCTAGATGAGGAGGTTAAACGGTGCTTCTGGAAAGGGTTAGATGAGATTGTGCGTCAGGTTCCGCCTGCTGAGAAGCTATTCATAGGAGGGGATTTCAATGGGCATATTGGGTCAACCGCAGGTGGTTATGGCGAGGTACATGGAGGCTTTGGTTTTGGGGAGAGGAACGGAGGAGGTACATCATTGTTGGACTTCGCTAAGGCTTTTGGGTTGGTGATTGCGAACTCTAGCTTTCAGAAGAGGGAGGGGCATTTGGTTACTTTTCAAAATGCGGTGGCGAAGACCCAGATTAACTATCTCCTCTTCAGGAGGTGTGACAGAGAGTTGTGCAAGGATTGCAAGGTGATTCCGGGTGAGATACTTGCGATGCAGCATAGGCTCTTGGTGATGGACGTTGGTATTATGTTAAAGAGGAGGAAAAGGTCTACTCGAGGAAAACCGAGAATCAGGTCGGGAGCCTTAACTAAGGATAAAGCCCAAGCGTTGGAGGGGCGGTTGTCGGCTATAGGAGCTTAGAGGAGCAGTGGTGACGCGAGCACTATGTGGTCAATGACAGCAGACTGTATTAGGGAGGTTGCGAGAGAGGTGTTAGGGGTCTCGACGGGCGTCTCTGGTGGGCACAAAGGAGACTGGTGGTAGAATGAAGTGGTCCAAGGTAAAGTGGAAGCAAAGAAGGCGGCGTACCTGAAGTTAGTGGGGAGCATAGGCGAGGAGGAGAGGCGAGTGTGCATGGATAGGTATAAGGCAGCTAGGAAGGAGGCTAAGCTGGCGGTCACAGAGGCTAAGACTACGGCTTATGGTCGTATGTACGAAGAATTGGGGGAAAAAGGTGGGGAGAAGAAGTTATTCCGGCTGGCCAAGTTGAGAGAGAGGAAGGCTCGGGATTTGGACCAAGTGAGATGCATCAAGGACGAAGATGGTAGAGTATTGATAGAAGATGCCCAGATTAAGAGGAGATGGCAAACTTACTTTCGTAAACTTCTTGATGAAGAAGGGGATCGGGATATTGTGCTAGGCGAATTGGAGCATTCCGAGAGTCACCGTGACTTTGGGTACTACAGGCGTATCGAGGTTGAGGAGGTCGTGGGAGCTATGCGTAAGATGAGTAAGGGCAGAGCGACCGGGCCAGATGAGATTCCGGTGGAATTTTGGAAGTGTGTGAGGAGAGCAGGTTTGGAGTGGTTGACTAGGTTGTTTAATATTATTTTTAAGGGGAAAAGGATGCCGGATGAGTGGAGGTGGAGTACGGTGGTTCCATTGTATAAGAACAAAGGTGATATCCAGAATTGTAACAATTATAGGGGTATCAAATTGCTGAATCATACCATGAAAGTATGGGAGAGGGTGGTTGAAGCGAGGGTGAGGATGGCGGTGTCTGTATCCGACAACCAGTTCGGATTCATGCCGGGTCGTTTGACTACAGAAGCTATACACCTTGTTAGAAGGTTGGTGGAACTATACAGAGAGAGGAAGAAGGATCTGCACATGGTGTTTATTGACCTAGAGAAAGCATAGGACAAGGTTCCTAGAGAAATTCTTTGGAGATGCCTGGAGGCAAAAGGTGTGTTGGTTCCCTACATTATGGCGATTAAGGACATGTATGAAGGGTCTAAGACGCGGGTTAGGACAGTAGGAGGTGACTCTGAGCATTTTCCTGTTGTAATGGGGCTACACCAAGGTTCTGCGCTCAGTCCGTTCTTATTCGCCCTAGTGATGGACGCGTTAACACACCATATTCAAGGGGATGTGCCATGGTGCATGCTATTCGCCGATGACATAGTTCTGATTGATGAGTCGCGAGCCGGTGTTAACGAGAGGCTGGAGGTTTGGAGACAGGCTCTTGAGTCTAAGGGTTTCAAGCTGAGCAGGACGAAGACGGAATACCTGGAGTGCAAGTTCAGCGCTGAGCCAGAGGAAGTGGGTGTGGATGTGAGGCTTGATTCGCAGGTCATCCCGAGTAGAGGCAACTTCAAGTACCTTGGTTCGGTTATCCAGGGGGAGGGCAGATCGACGAGGATGTCACACACCGTATTGGGATAGGATGGATAAAGTGGAGGTTAGCATCTGGAGTCTTGTGTGACAAGAGAGTGCCACCGATACTCAAAGGTAAGTTTTATAAAGCGGTGGTTAGACCGGCCATGATGTATGGGGTTGAGTGTTGGCCTGTTAAGAACTCATATATCCAGAAGATGAAAGTAGCAGAGATGAGGATGTTGCGGTGAATGTGCGGGCACACTAAGATAGATAAGATTAGGAATGATGATATTCGGGAGAAGGTGCATGTGGCTCCCATTGATGATAAAATGCGGGAAGCGAGGCTTAGATGGTTCGGACATGTTCAGAGGAGAAGCCCAGATGCTCCGGTACGGAGGTGTGAGCAGCTGGTTACGGAGGGCACGAGAAGAGGTAGAGGGCGGCCTAAGAAGTATTGGGGAAAGGTGATCAGGCAGGATATGGCGAGGCTCCAGGTTTCCGAGGACATGACACTTGATAGGAAGATGTGGAGGTAGAGTATTAGGGTTGTAGGTTAGGAGGTAGTTGAGTCGTGCCTTACTTCGTAACATGGTGGGACTAGCCATGTAGGTTTTTTTTTTTTTTTTTTTTTTAAGATAACTAGTGAAAATGTTGTGGCTTACTATTTCTCTTTTCAGTGCAGGTCCTATTTACTAGCTATCGCTTTTGCTTTACATCTTTCTTCTAGATTTCATGAGATTCCTATTTTACTTATGACTGTTGTGGTGATACTAATATTTACTAATATTGTCTCCCTTTACTTTGCATCTTTCTTCTGGATTTCATGGTGTTCCTATTTATCCTATGATTGTTGTTGTGATACTAATATTGTCTCCCTTTCTGTCCCTTTTGTCTTCTTTTTTTTGAGCCGAGGGTCTTTCGGAAACAGCCTCTCTACTCCTTCGGGGTAGGGGTAAGGTCTGCGTACACACTACCCTCCCCAGACCCCATTAGTGGGATTTTACTGGGTTGTTGTTGTTGTTTACTTAAATTTTATTGTATCGTATTTTTAAATCCGTCGTTACGTAACGACGAAAAATGTCACTTTATGAAACGACCGATTTGATGTGATCGCATCATTACCTTATTTTTTCGCTCATCTTGCCCTTCCTTATTATTAAATAATTCTATTTTATCCTTTATTCTACCTTTTATATAATAATTTTACTTCTTATACCTTACTTTTGCTTTATAATATTGTAATTTTATTTTTCATATTATTGGTGCATGATATCATGAAACGACGATAAACAATACAATCTATCCAAACATTATGTACATCAAAACGATACAGATACAATATTATATGATACATTACGAAACAATACATATCAACCATTCTGACAAGCTGTTACTTCCAATAGTTTCACTCAATTAATATTATAGTAATTAGTATCCTTTACTACAATAATATTTATTAATCGTCTAAGAGAAATTTATACATTTAAAGAATAAAAATCTTAGGAGTACTCGTTATCAAATAAGTGAATACGAAGTACAATAATACTATTACCAAGTGATGTGGCCTGATGATTATGAGATTATCTCTTCACCTTTAGTTAAATGTTTAGGTTCTTAATTATCCCCTTACTGAGTTCAGTTTATGAGTTTATCCAAGAACGTTGCACTTTCTTTTCTTGATTATTTCCTTGTTCTTGAGGTATTAATAATTTATTTTTTATTATATAGCCTACGAGAGGTGTGAGTGGTAGTTTGGTACACGAGAAAAGAATAATAATTTCGGGATAAAATTTGAGATTAACTTTATCCCATGTTTGATTTGGGGTATTAGTCAATCCCGAAATAATGTTTACTAAAATGGTGAGATTAGTTATTCCTAATAAAAAGTGAGATAATTAATCTCCTCGAATATTTCAACAAACAACTCATAAGTGATTAAGTATAAAGTATGAAAGTGTAAAGGTGAAGATCATCACGCCTCTTTATTCGCCATTATGACTTGCTTAGCATTATAATGACAAAGTTAATAAAATTAGGATACTCGTAGCCAGTAAAACTAAGCCATTTGTTTACGCACTATAATATTCCCAAGCCTATAGTAGTACTAATACTATTTGTTTGTATGCATAAAGAACGAACCCATTAACTCATGTAAATCGACGACACTATATATAGAGGAGAGAACAGCTGGTGGGAAATAATAGAGCTTGCTGTATATAAAAATTCAGCTCATCGTCAGAGCTGACTATACAACTCCATCTTTTTTTAGCTTAACCCACACGTTTGTAATTTGAAGTTCATTTGTTTATTACACTTCCATTTTCTAAACGCACTAAATATTAACCATTTCTAAAAGCTCCTTCATTTTCTTGAATTTCAACTTCTTGGTAATCCGTGGAGTTTCCTAGACAAAGATGTCGAATACTGAGCGATTTTCTTGCTAAAAAGCGTGAAAAGATCATCATAGATACTGATCCTGGCATTGGTAAGATTTTCCTCTTCCTTAAAGTTGTATTCTTTAGCATTTTTGAGCAATTTTTTGTTCTATTGCTATTGAGTTTCAAATTTCTTGAATGAACGATGACATATTAGGAATATTTGTATGTACCTCCACAACATTAAAGAAAGAAAATACTGATGATTAGTGGCGGAGCCACATTGAACCAGGGGTGTGTCGGTTGACATCCTAAATTTTTTTATTTTATGTATATTTACGATACATTGACTCCTCTTCATTTTACGGTGTATTTAAATTCTTATATTTTGATAATCCTTAGCGAAAATCTTGGCTCCGCCACTGCTACGGTGCCATCCTATGAGTTCGTTTTTAGAACCATGTATTTTGATAACATTGGGTGAAAAGTAAATAGGCCGATTATGGTTAAACAAAACATCTATACATGAAATTTTCTGATACAAAGATGATCAGTTCATATCCTTTGGCTCTATGGATTTTTATTATTTAATACTCTCTGCTATCATTCTTCAAAGAGATGTTTGAAAAAGTTAACATTGCTGGAACATTCACTTATTTTCGTTATTTATGTTATGATCTTTGCTGATCGGATCAAATTCTAAGAGTTCCATCTAGTCGATCGTAGGATTAAACATTTGATATTCTCTCTGTAAAGACATGTGTGTTGCCTTCATAAAGAAAAGATATAATGCAGAGATATAGCCAATTACCAAAATTGGCTGAGTTCATCATTTTTATGACTCTTTTGGCTAATTGTTGTTTATGATTTCTGTCATTGTTCGACAATAGCTTTAGGACAAGTTCTTGTTTGCTAACTTTGATTGCCTTACGCATAACTATAAGGTAGAAGGTTTTTACCTTATACTAAAATTTTGAGAGTTTCTTTCTTGATGTTTTTCTTAATTTGGAAGAAACATTTTTGGGAGCATCAATGTGGGGAATTTGAAAAGCTAGAACTCAGAAGAGCTCTTTCTTGTTGAGCCAAACAACTCTCTGAAATGTAAAAAATGTTCACAGTTCATTACAGAACAAACCGAACTATATGCCCTTTTAATATAATCATAGAAGATACTCTATTCTTTGTTATCCTCTAAAATGTGGAAATAACTTGTCCACTCTATGGACTGTGAAGCCTCTTTCATTTTCAAGACAAATTTTGATCTGGTTAACTTGTGTAGTTTATTTGGCCAAGTACGGTCCTGTTCGACATGTTCTCATTGATCTGATTGAGTTTTATTGATATGTAGATGACAGCGTGGCGATACTAATGGCATTCCAAACTCCAGAAGTTGAGAAGAAATGCATTAATTTTGGTATGCTTTTACATTAATCCTTGATTTAAGCATTTTGATGTCTTCAGAACAAAATCTCGATCAGTCACCTTTTTAATTTGCAAAAGGATAGTGTGAGACTGAAGGATATCCAGATATCCCAGTGGCAGAGGGTAGCCTTGAATCTTTGAAGGTAATTAGGTTTATGTATAATTGCAAAAGCTTAACCATATTTCAGGTTGCTAGGGAAATATGCAATCATAATTCTATGCTTATCTTTCCTGCTATGATCACTGTTTAATTTGCTTGGCCAGTTAGTTCTTTGTATCTGGTGCACAAGGCATCCCGCGTTCATTTCTCGTCCATATTTTCTCAAGTGAACTATCACCTGACTTGGATATTAACATTATGTAGAGAGGGGAGCCACATGTTGCGGACTTTGTTCATGGTTCCGACGGATTAGGCAACTTATGTTTACCTGCTCCAAATTCTAAGAAAATTGAGAAATCTGCATCTGAATTTCTGGTTGATAAAGTATCCGAATATCCTGGTGAAGTATCTATACTTGCACTAGGACCACTGACTAATCTGGCTTTGGTGAGTTGTATCTCAAAAATTAGAAACTTTCGAGGGTTTTTATTGCTTTTCATTTGCAACATTTTAGTTGTTGTGTTTCGGTTTAGGCTGATAAAAGGGACTCAACCTTTGCAAGCAAGGTGAAGAGGGTGGTGATACTTGGTGGTTCCTTCTTTGCTTTGGGAAATGTTAATCCTGCTGCAGAAGCAAATGTGCGTCATCTTCTTTCCCTTTTAGTTTGACTTCACATTAATCCGTTTATAAGTAAATCGATATTGACAATGTGCAAAAACATGCCAGTATATCTCATAGTTGTTTGAAACCCTAATTCATAGGACTATCTAAAACTGATTTTTTTTTTCTTAAGCTCATCGTTAACTTAGAAGGGGAACTTGGCGTAACTGATAAAGTTGTTGCTATGTGACCAATAGATCATAAGTTCGAGCCATGGAAACAATCTCTTGCAGAAATATAGGATAAGGCTGCGTACAATAGACCATTGTGGTTCGGCCGTTCAAAAATATTTGTATTATTTGATTATCTAATTTAGAAAGTGTTCTGACAATGCAGATATATGGGGATCCAGAGGCTGCAGATATTGTGTTTACCTCAGGAGCAAATATTGATGTTGTTGGTATTAACATTACTACACAAATCAAAATGACAGGTAAGCGCTTGTTCAGGAATGAGATTTTCCAAACTCTTTGATAAGTTATGTGTCTTTTGTTTTGATGATTTGACAAACTTCATGAGAGAATCATATAAGGAATCTAATACAATTAGTTCCCTTGTATTCAGAGTAACTAGTCAGATGTCTGGTTTAATTCTCAATGAAATCAGATAAGGGAACATCAGAGGGAACAAATATGGATCAGTTCCCCTGGTCATCGTATAGTCAACTCTACAGCTATAAAAGCTATTGCACCATACCGTCTGTTAGGTTGTTGCACTGTACCGTCTGGCAGTAGTACAGCAGCACAACTGTAGCTTGCTAAGGCCAAACTAAAGGACACTTTATTACATCATCCTTGATGACATCATACACACACATTATCAACATGAGGCAAGGGATTTCATCTCTTCAACACTTGCCAATCAAAAAATAATATTCTCTCAAGTGCTAGCCACCACCTCTCTCTCAAGAACAAAGTTGTTGCAACCTTAAGGACCAGATGCAAAGATAGAAGATATCTTAAGTCCTTAAGGTTTGTTGAGTCTTTGTTATTTTGTTCTTCATTTGTAATCCTACACTACTTTCAAGAAGAGTCTTTGTAGGACATATTTAAACCATTGTTTGATTTAGTTTCTTGACTAGAGTTAGTCAAGGTTTGTTGCTTTGTGATAGAGTTATTGCAAAGGGCTTACAATAGAGTTATTGTAAGGGGTGAGGGAATATAAAGTTTTCTCGGTTTAGTGGAGTTGAAATACTACTAGGGTAGGTCATAATTTTTAATCCCTTGAGCAAGGAGTTTTTTACGTAAATATCGCGTATTTTTTATTTACTGCCGATTTACTGTGGGAACAGATAGAGAACCTGGTTCCCTATACTGTTTGGTTTTATAGTTTATTGCTTCCTGTGGGAACTAATAGAGAACCTGGTTCTCTATACAATTTGGTGGACTCTTAGTTTCTATCAATTGGTATCAGAGCAGGTTCTTTCTAAAAGGTTAACACCTAGAAAGGATCCCCATCACGGCTGCTCCACCAAACTTCGAGGAAGAACAATCAACCTATAAACCCCCAAGATTCAACGGCCAATACTATGGTTGGTGGAAAATAAGAATGCATGACTTCATTATGGCCTAAGACTACGAGCTTTGGGACGTGATTTGTGATGGTCCCTTTGTCCCTATGAAGGCTGTTGGATAGGGAACAAAGATTGTTCCAAAGACAAGAAAGAATACAATGGTGCTGACCGAAAAGCTGTTAAGAAGAAGGTGAAGAAGATTCTTGTGTGTGGTATTGGACTAGACGAGTATAATCGTATCTCGGCATGTGAATCTGCCAAGGAAATCTGGGAAGCTCTTCAAACGGCTCACGAAGGGACTACTCAGGTAAAGCAGTCGAAAATAGATATGCTTACAACTGAGTATGAACTCTTTAAAATGAAAGAGATAAGTCCATTCAAGAGATGCATACCCGCTTCACCTCCATAATCAATGAGCTTCATTCACTTGTGAAATCATTCCAACCAACAAGCTGGTCCGGAAGATACTCAGTGTTCTACCAGGTTTCTGGGAGAGCAATGTTAATGTTATCACTGAAGCCAAAGAACTGTAGAAGCTGACTATTAACGAGCTTATTGGAAATCTCAAAACTTATGAGATGAAGAGAAAGAAGGATCTCGAAAGAAGAGAGCCCAGGAAGGAGAAGAACCTGGTTCTCAAGGCCGCCAAGAAGGATTCAAGTAGTGATGAATCCGACATGGAGTATCTCACTCAAAGATTCCAAAAGATGATTCGAAAAAATGGTGGGATTCCAAAGAAAGGAAGTTCCAACAAGAATTTCAAAGGAAATGATTATTGTCATAAGTGTGGAAAGCCTGGACACTTCATTAAAGACTATCCTCTTCATAAGCAGTATCATTACAAAACCAATGTTGAAAATATGGCTAAGAGGAACCAGGTCCCTGACAGAAAGTTCAAAAGAAGAGATGCTGCTGATAACATGGTGAAGCAAGCCCTGGCTGACTGGGGAATTTCCTCTGGTGAATCTGAAGGTGAAGATGACCAAAGAGATACATCTCTGATGGTTGCTAACAATGTATCTTCAGAATATGAGTCAATCTTTGCACTCATGGCCAAATCTGATAATGATGAGGACAAGGATGAGGTAAGTTTTCTTGATGTTCAAAGAAATTTGAAAACCTACTCTAAGAAAAAATTGATGTCCTTAGCAAATGTGTTGATTGATGCCTATCATAGCCTCATTAATGAGAAAAATACTTTAATAGAAGAAATTGGTAACATAGAACAAGAGAGGGATAATATGGTAGTTTTCATTGTAGATTTGAAGGAACAAGTGGAAGAAGTAACTAGAGAAAATAACTTGTTGACAAACCAAACGAAAAAATGGATGGACAATACTAAGGGTAAAGAAGTGGCTTGTGAGGCTCAACTTGAGCTTGAGAGTGAGCTTAAGAAAGTTAAAACAAGTCTTGTTGCTGAGCTTGAAAAGAATAGACAACTTCAGGAGGATTTGTAAAGGGTTAAAAATGATCTTGATAAGTCACTTAATTGTACCTGGTCCTCTGATGTAATAACATCTATGTACAAGAGTAATGGTGGAAACAAGCAAGGAATCGAGTTCCAAAAAGCTAAAACCTCCTATAATCCCTATAGAAAGTATGTAAAAGTGGCTGATAATTGGTTGTGTACTCACTGTGGTCAAACGGGTCATTATAAGGACTGTTATAAAACTAAAATTCAGTCTTTGCAGAAAAATAAAGTTTTTGTTGAAAAGAGGCCTACTGTTGAGGAACCTGGTTCCCTGAAAAGAAAATATGTATTGCCTGCATGGGCAAACAGAAGTTTGATCCGCCCATTCTATCATTATAAGGGACCCAAGCTGGCTTGGGTTCCTAAGTCTAATTATTGATTTCGTATGCAAGCTGGAGTGAGAGGAAGCAATCAAATAAATGGCACATGAATAGTGGTTGCTCTAAGCATAAAACTAGAAGAATGAATGATTTCCTTTCACTCTAGGCCTTCCAAGGTGGGAGTGTGTCCTTTGGAAATGTCAAGAAGGCTATATTCTTGGTGTTGGCAAAATTGACAAAACACTCTCCCATGCAATTAAAAATGTGTACTATGTGAATGGCTTGAAATATAGCTTGTTGAGTGTGTCTCAAATCCGTGATAAGGAAAAATGAAGTGAAGTTCTTGTCCAAATCTTGCACTTTCACCAATCTTAAAATTGGTGAAATGGTATTGATAGCCAAGCGATTCAAGAACATCTATGTTGCAGACCTTGATTCACTGAATGGTGTGATATAATATGCCTAAGTGTCATTGATGAAAATGTAGAGTTATGGCACAGACCATTGGGGCATGTGAGTTTTTATTTGCTGAACAAGTTGGTTATAAAGGACCTGGTTCGTGGGATGAAGCATTCAACACTGCTTGCTACTTGATTAACAAATGCATGATCAGGTCCCTTCTCGAAAAGTCTCTCTATGAATTACTCAATGGGAGAAAACTCAATCTGACTTACCCGATAGCCTTTGGATGCAAAATATTTTGTTCTCAAGAATGGTGGAAAATGGTCACATAACAAAGAAAATGAAGATGGAGAATTTACAAATGCTCCCGGTGAAGCTATAAATATTGTAGATGGAAAAACTGATTTGATGAGTCAAATCAAGCAAAACGATTAAGGAGATGCAGCACAATCTCCAAAAGACACAGAGGAACCTGGTCCCTTTATCACCTCAACTGAAGTTGAACATAGGGTTGTTGATGCTGCATTAGACACTCCTGATGCAAAACAAAGGAGTAGAAGTCATAATTCTATTAATGTTAATGATGTTTCAAATATGGAGGAACCTGGTCCTTCAAATTCTAAAGTTCAAGTATCCAACTAGAAGCAAAAGATTTCAAATCCCTTCAAAATAAAATCACACCCTTAGACTCTGGTATTCAACCTAGTTCTAAGACAAGGAACATGTTTGCCCTCTCAGCCTTCTTATCTCAATCGAGCCTAAGAACATCAAAGATGCATTGAAAAATACTAACTGGATAGCTGCTATGCAAAAAGAACTCCATCAGTTGAGAGTAGGGGCGGCAAACAGGCGGGTCGGCTAGGGTCGGATATTCGCGGGTCAAAAACGGGTAATTCAAAAAACGGATAAATTATCCGACCCGACCCGTATTTGAGACGGATAAAAAATGGGTTATCCGATGGATATTGATATCGATATTATCCATGACTTCTTGAATATGATCACTTATGGGGGAATTCCTAGTCTCTCAAACTTGAGGAACCCCCAATTTGAGGCTTTACAAATGAAAAAGTTAAGCACATTAGTTATCCATTGGTTATCTATTTGGTTAACCATTTTCTAAGTGGATAATATGGTTCTTATCCATACTCAACCCATTTTTAAAAAGTTTATTATCCAACCCATTTTTTAATGGATAATATGGGGGGATAATTATTTTCTTTTACCCATTTTGCCACCTCTAGTTGAGAGGAACAAAGTGTGGCACCTGGTCCCTAGGCCTTCAGACAGAACAATGATTGGAACCTGGTCCAAAAGACTCTCACTTGAATGTTGCCAAGGGAATTTTGAGGTATCCTAAGGGACCGCAGGACCTGGTCCTTGAATATTTTTCAGGAGATACTTTTTACTTGGTTGGATATGTTGATGCTGATTATGTTGAATATCTAGTGGATAGAAAGAGCACATCTAGAACGACACATTTTCTGGGGTCATGCTTGATCTCATGGGGTACAAAGAAACAAACTGTATGGCTCTTTTTACTGCTGAATCCGAATACGTGGCTGATGCTTCTTGTTGTGCTCAACTACTACAGATCAAGAAACATCTTGAAGACCTCGGTGTATTTACAGCTTGAACTCGGTACAACACAAAAGGACAAAGCACATTGATGTGCGACATCACTTTTTTTAGGATAATGTTGAAAAGGGTTTGATTTGTATGAACTTCTGGAAGACGGAGGACCAGGTAGCAGACATCTTCACTAAGGCACTGAGCAGGGAACACTTTGAAAGAAATTGTCAGGAGTTGGGGTTGATCAAGCTTAACTAAGGACCCGGTCCCTCGATGATTGGCTATGATAAGAAGGAAAGGTACAATGCTAAAAAGTATTTTTTGGCGACATCTAACTCAAATCTATAGTGTTACTGGTATACATACATGGCAGTTTCAGGATAAAACAAGTAAGAGTGACATTGCACTTCTAGGAGTTTTTGCTCAAATTTTCAAAAACCGTCAAGGAACCTGGTTCCTGTGACTCATGTTAGTAGTCTCTTCAATACTTATATGACTTTTAAACTGCTGGAGTGTAATGTCATTAATTTATCCCCGTCTCTCTCCAAATATTTGAAGTCCAAAATGTTAAACCTTTTCTGAACTGACCCATTGCCCTAAGAAACCATTTCCTTCTCTCACACCCAACCAAAACTGATTCTTTTCTTCAAAACTAAATCAACCTTATCTCAAAAAGAATCATTCTCTCCAAATATACCAGAAGTGAACCCAACTCTGTCACCTTCCAAAATACTAACTCCATCTGAATCGAAACCCAAACAGTCTTTGGTAGGTTTTGATGGGACTTTAACTGAAAAGGAATAGGGTAGATATAACATTCTAGAGAGTGAGGCTGAAATTGTTGTTGGGTTTGTAGAAGACTTGAAGGATGGGAAAATCAGTAAATGTGCTGGAAAATGGGGAACTGAATGAGGGACATGGTCCCTCAAATCCTTCTTAGGATGTTAATTCCGATGAAAATCTTTTTCTCGTGAGTTCTGTGCTTAAACGAACCTCCGATCCAGTAGAAAGAATTGATGAAAAGTAGGCTGATTGATGATGAAGTGGTGTGACCTGCTAATGTGGTGATTGTGGAAGAGAATATGAAGTGGAAAAATCTTCACTTGTGAGAAAGAATTCAAAAAAAAAATGAAGAAAAGAAAGTTGGCTGAGAAAAATGCAGCAGATGATAAGGGTGAACAGATTGAGAAGAAGAAGAGGGAGACATGGCCGCTCAGGGAAAGAAAGGGTAGTGTGAGTGACGAACCTGGTTCCTTACAGAAGCAAAAGGTTGAGTTATCGGGTTTGGAGAGGTAGAAGACTCTGAAGTCTCAAAAAGTATTGTTAGGCAGAATGTTGACTCTGATATTGCTGAAAAATGAAGGAACTTCTTGACATTGTTGAGTTCCAAAAATAGAATCACCTCTTTGTTCCTCCAAGTCCCAACATATATGAAGAAGAAGTAAAAACTTCTATGGTGTATGTGATACTCTGATGCTATATGTGCATGGGACTGAGTTTGTTCTTGATGAGGAGAAGCTTGGAGAGATTCTTGGTGATCTGATTGATGGATCAACCTGCTCAGATAGGTAGAGAACCAGGTCCCCGTGGACCCTTGGCAGAATATAATTCTAATTTGAAGGGTGAGAATGAAAGATTGAGGAAACACGTGGAGAACCTGAGAGAGCATATGATCATTGATCAAAGGATTATGAATGAACGAATGGACAAGCTTATCAATGCCTTAGCCCCTTACTTTTCTTCCTGCCCAGTGATCCATGTCTTTCACTCCTTCAAAATTCCCTCGAATTCATATCTTCTTTTATTCCCTATGTTTGATGATATTAGTACTTTAGAGTTTAAATTGTCATATTCTGTATTGTTGAAATTACTGTGCTTTTGTTATAATTACTCTACTATGGGCAATCACTCTATTTTGTGCAATGACATTCACTTGTTGTTCTTGTTATTATTTATGTTGTGTTGCCCAAGTAGCATGAGTTAATGTTGTTGAACTTCTTTTTGGTTGTGCTTCTTCTGTTATTCTTTTCAATGATGCAAAAAGGGGGAAGTTACGTAGGTGTCAACAGGGGGGAGGAACAAAATTGAATTGATATTATGTGTTGTGCATGAAAGATAGCTCTGCTTCGCAGGGGGAACGTTGCTGATATCATGTTGGTTATAGGTCTGATCCGTAGGGGAACATATGAGGAATCTGGTTCTCAAGGGGAACATCATGTTTGGGTTTGTCATCATCAAAAAAGGGAAAATTGCTCTAAGTTATGATGTTTCATATTTTGATGATTTACCAAATATTCTCAAGGAACCAAGTACGGACCAGATGTGATCAATATATGTAAGGAATCTGATTCTCAGGGGGAATATCAATTCTGCGTTTATCATCACCAAAAAAGGGGGAAATTGATAAGTTATACTATTTTGTGTTTTGATGATTTACCAAATAATCTCGAGGAACCGGTTTTGATCAGTTCCTTTGTTCTGGTTCTCAATGGGAATTGGCTGATTCGTAGGTTAAATAATGTAGAGATCTGGTTCTTAGGGGGAATATCAATTCTAAGTTTGTCATCATCAAAAAGGGGGAAATTGATAAGTTATATGTCTTTTGTTTTGATGATTTGACAAACTTCATGAGAAAATCAGATAAGGAACCTAATACAATTAGTTCCCTTACATTCAGAGTAACTAGTCAGATGTCTGGTTTAATTCTCAATGAAATTAGATAAGGGAACATCAGAAGGAACAATTATGGATCAGTTCCCCTGGTCGTCGTACAGTCAACTCTACAGCTGTAAAAGCTGTTGCACTGTACTGTCTGGTAGGTTGTTGCACTGTACCGTCTGGCAGCAGTACAACAGCACAGTTGTAGCTTGCTAAGGCCAAACTAAAGGACACTTTATTGCATCATCCTTGATGACATCACACACACATATTATCAACATGAGGCAAGGGATTTCATCTCTTCAACACTTGCCAATCAAAAGATAATATTCTCTCAAGTGCTAGCCACCACCTCTCTCTCAAGAACAAAGCTGTTGCAACTTCAAGGACCAGATCCAAAGATTGAAAATATCTTAAGTCCTTAGGTTTGTTGAGTCTTTGTTATTTTGTTCTTCATTTGTAATCCTACACTACTTTCAAGAAGTATCTTTGTAGGACATATTTAAACCATTGTTTGGTTTAGTTTCTTGACTATAGTTAGTCAAGGCTTGTTGCTTTGTGATAGAGTTATTGCAAAGGGCTTACAATAGAGTTATTGTAAGGGGTGAGAGATTAATAGTTTAATTCCTAGATTACAATAGGTTGTAATCTGACGTTTGCTCCGTTTAGTGGAGTTGAAATCCTACTAGGGTAGGTCGTGATTTTTAATCCCTTGAGCAAGGAGTTTTCCACGTAAATATCACATGTTCTTTATTTACTGCCGATTTACTGTGGGAACAGATAGAGAACCCGGTTTCCTATAATATTTGGTTTTACAGTCTATTACTTACTGTGGGAACCTATACAATTTGGTGGACTCTTAGTTTCTATCACTCTTCTTGTTTTCCACCTTAAGTGTAGATGTATTTCAATTTTCAGTTCAGACTTCATATTTTCCTTTTTTTTCTTGTTTTAGATGCTGACCTTGACGAACTGAGGCAATCCGACAGAAAACATGTCAAATTATTGTGCAACATGTGCAAATTTTACCGAGATTTTAATGTAAAGTCAGATGACTATTATGGTACTCTTTTTCTGTCCTTACATTTCCTTGTCATTGTTTCTTGAACTGAGGTTCTATCGGAAATAACCTCTCTACCTTCATAAGGTAGGGATAAGGTCTGCGTACACATTACCCTCATCAGACCTCCTTGTGAGATTATACTGGGTTTGCTGTTATTGTTGTTGATTCAGTTCTTACATTGTTTTTGGACGCACAATATGTTCTTAACCCACCTTCCCTCAATTTATTTCTTGACCCTTGTTACTTGATACCTCGCTGTAATAATTCCGAGCAAATTTTACTTTTCAGGAGTTTTTCTTCACGATCCTGTCACTTTTGTGGCACTACTTAGACCTGACCTCTTCTCGTACAAGAAAGGCGTTGTACGGGTTGAGACACAGGGCATTTGCGTTGGGTACACGCTCTTGGACAAAGGACTAAAGAAGTAAGTATCCTCAACTGATCACGTCACGCAAATCTTAGAGTCTAACTCCATTCTTTGGATTTGAATTACAACAACCCAGTGAAATCGCACAAGTGGATCTTGGGAGGGTAGTGTGTATGCAGACCCCTACCCCTACCTATAGGAAGGCAGAGAAGTGTTTCCGTAAACCCTCGGCTCATCTTTAGATTTGGATTATAACAATAAATTTTATGTAGGTGGAATACAAGCAATCCGTGGACAGAGTGTTCTCCAGTTTCAGTTGCATGGACAGTTGACGTGGACAAAGTTCTGAATTATATCAAGAAAACCTTAATGAAACCTTGAATATCATATGAAATTCTCATCCCTGTACCATAGCAATCCTATTCTTGAATTGAGGAATGCATTTTCTGACTTCTGGTATCCATTGTTTTTGGTCCTCTTTATCTCTTTTCTTCCTTATATATACATTTGATAAACCGCAGTTGTGGGGATGTAGAGGGCTTTATTTAAACTGTATTCTGTACTGAAATTTGGGCATGATATGCCCCATGTACACATATTTATGTTGAAGCTGAAAGTAAAAGAGTTTATCCACTTTGATGATGAAATCCCTTGATTCTTGGTCTTCATTTGCTCCGTTATCAAACGTTCTTTAACAGGCTTCTTTATATGAAAGAGAATCTTTAATTTTTATTCACATGTTAGAGCAGCTACTAAGCGTATTTTAGAATTTGTAATAGTTTGCAAATTAAAACTGATAAAAGTAAACCCCCCCCCAAAAAAAAGGAGGAGAAAAGGGAAAACGAAACATCCCTTTTCAACAATACAGATTACTTGCTTTTACATATACATCATGTTAGTGTGTCAAATATGTATTGCCAGGTTGATTGGCCTTACCTAATTAATTGCATTTTCAAGGAGCTCAAAATGAAATACCAAGAACACGAAAGTAACGTCTTAACTTATACTTTCTAATTAAAGAAAAGCTCTCATTTGTTATCTTTTCATTCCTTTTTACCTTTTCACCTTTGGGAAAGTCCCAAGCAAAGTCATTAATTTTTTCCATAAAAAGAAAACTTTGATCACCATCAAAATTACTTATGTTATTCTTTTTTTTTTTTTTGGTTAAGATGTATAAGTTAAGAGAGAAGAGAGTAGTTTAAAATTGATGGACGAACAACAAATGATAAGAACTTTTCAAAAAGAAAATCAAGAAACTTAATGTGATTTTGTATAATATTAATTTAAATAGTAGTATTAATCAAATAGGAATATCCATCTGAAAGCTTCAAATTAGGAAGTAGACTAGTGCAATTTACCTTAATGTTCATGTTCATCTCCGCAAGAATTGGGATTATCTACGAGCAAAATTTGATATACTTACCAATAATCAAGTAAAAAATTTTCCTAAAAAACAGAGGCGAATATTATATTACTATCCCATTTTCCACAATATGTAACAACACTCTTTAGCCAAACTATATTGAAAAAACACATAAGGCGAATTTCAGGATATCTTAGACAGTATAGAAAGCTTTTTGTCACGATCCGGAATTCTCACCGTCGAGACCGTGATGACGCCTAACATTCCACTTACTAGGCACGACATTAGAGAATTATTAAACCAATCCTTGTTCAATTCAGTAAATAACAACAAATAAGCTAAAATGAAATACAGCGAGTGCGTAATAATATAACAACTTCATTTATTTCTACCACCCGGATCTGGAGTCACAATTTACGAACTTCTAAGATTTACTACAAGTAAAAGTCTGAAAGAAATACAACTGTTTGAACGAAAGAAACAGTAAAGAAAAAAAACCCAGAAAAGATAGACGAGGACTTCAAGGTCTGCGAACGCCAACAGATCTACCTTGAGTCTCCGATGAACCATCCGAGCTGCTACGCCTCTCGATCAGCTGAGACCAATACCAAAATCTGCACAGGAAGTACAAGTGCAATATCAGTATAACCGACCCCATGTACTGGTAAGTGTCGAGCCTAACCTCGACGAAGTAGTGACGAGGCTATGACAAGACACCTACCTAACAAACCTGTGTAATTTAACAGTATATGTACAATAATAGCTAAACATGTACTATTGGGAGGGGGAGCATGCTGAAGGAAATACGAGATAGAGAACTACAGCAGAATGGTAACTTAAACAACTAATACACTATGAACCAATAAGAACAAGTAAATACAGTAAAGGAAAAATGCACGGCATCACCCTTCGTGCTTTTACTCTCAACCTCACCATAAAATCGATATAAATGACACGGCATTACCCTTCGTGCTTTTAACACTCACAATATGGCACGGCATCACCCTTCGTGCATTAACACTCACAATATGGTACGACATCACCCTCCGTGCATTAACACTCACAATATGGCAAGGCATTACCCTTCGCGCATTAACACTCACAATATGGTATGGTATCACCCTTCGTGCATTAACACTCTCCCTTACCATAATGCAATGAACAAATAACAACAGGGAGATAGAATAACAAGTACAAGCCTTACTTCAATATTTGGTTCCACTATATCAACCTCAACTTCGGAATCAATGCTCAATTATCACCAGAAGATCCGTAAATATGATAAGAACTATCAATTAAACAATACTAGTCTAAACATGGATAATATGAACAAAGGAAGCTATAATTGCAAGAAACCAAACCTCGCCCGCATGCTTTAACCTGACTACAATGCATAAGTACTTTTCACCTCACATATACGTTGTTCCCCAACATTTAAACATGTAGCAAATAGAAATACAAGCTATATTCTCTCAAGTCAAGGTTAACTACGACACTTACCTCGCTCCGAAGACCAAACTCAAAGCTCAACCACGGCTTTTCTTTTCAATCAAGCCTCCGAACCAATAGAATCTAGCAATTTACCAACCAAATGATTCAAATTAAGTCTTAGGAACTACACACGATTGCAAAGAATTCAATTTAGGTCATTATTGAAAAAGTCAACAAAAGTCAACACCCGGGCTCGCTTGGTCCAAACCCGAAATTCGGACTAAAATCCGATTACCCATTCACCCCCAAGCCCGGTTATGTAATTTATTTTGGAATCCGACCTCAATTTGAGGTCTAAATCCCTATGTATTTTTAAAAACCCTAATTCTACCCAAACCCCCCAATTTCCACCATGAAAACTTTATATTTTAGGTTGAAATCTTAGGAAAAAGTAGTCAAAGATTGAAAGAAACTAGTTTAGAATCACTTACCAATGATTTGGGGAAGAAAAGTTCTTTAAAAAATCGCCTCTAGGGTTATTGAGTTTGAAAATTTGAAGAATGAACCAAAAATCTCGTCTAAGTCATATTTGATCAGGTGCAGATATCGCATTTGCGACCTGGGGTTCGCAAATGCGAACCCCACAAATGCGAAGAAACCATCGCAAATGCAAAGTTCTCCACACTTCTGCTTTCTTCGCAAATGCGAAGAATGGTTCGCAATTGCGAACAATGATCTCCGCAAATGCGACCATTTGATCGCATTTGCGATCACTGTCTCCCCCTGTCCCTCTTCGCAAATGCGAACTCAGGCCTTCCCAGCTACTCATCGCAATAGCTCGCAAATGCGAACCCATCAGTGGTCGCAATTGCGAGGTCTGAGGCCTGCAATAAAAGTGAAGCACACCAGCAATGCTCTAAGTCCAATTTTTACTCCGTAGCATATCCAAAACTCACCCGAGCCCTCGGGGGTCTAAACCAAAAGTTCACACAAGTCTAAAATCATCATACGAACTTGCTCGCGCAATCAAATCGCCAAAATAACACCTAAAACTATGAATCGGATACCAAAATCAAATGAAATTTTCAAGAAACTTTAGAATTGCTATATTAATAACCGGACGTCCGAATCACGTCAAACCCTAACTCCGTTTCTCACCAAATTTGACAGACAAGTCATAAATATATTATTGGACCTATACCGAGTTCCGAAACCAAAATACGGACCCGATATCCAAAAAGTCAAACATCGGTCAAACATTTCAAAATCATTAAGCCTTTAACTTTCAAATTTCAACAAAGTCCGATAGCTCGGGCTAGGGACTTCCGAATTCGATTCCGAGCATACGCCCAGGTCCCAAATCACGATATGGATCCACCAGGACCGTCAAAACACAAATTCGAATCCGTTTTCTCAAAACGTTGACCGAAGTCAACTCAAATGGATTTCAAAGCAAAATTTCATATTTTTCACAGTTTTTAACATAAAAGCTTTTCGGAAACACGACCGGACTGCGCACACAAATCTTGGAGGGAAAAGTGAGATTTTTAAGGCTTCAAAGCGCAAAATTAGGTTCTAAAACATAAGATAACCTATCGGGTCATTATATTCTCCACCTCTAAAACAATCGTTCGTCCACGAATGGACATAGAAAAGTACCTGGGCTGGTGAAAAGGTGGGGATATATACTCCGCATATCCGACTCGGACTTCCAAGTAGCTTCCTTGACGGGCTAACCTCTCCACTACACTCGAACTGAAGGATAACTCTTCGATCTTAATTGACGAACGTGCCGGGCTAGAATAGCCATCGGCTCCTCCTCGTAAGTCAAATTTTTGTCCAATTGGACAGAGCTGAAATCTAACACGTGGGACGGATCGCCATGATACTTCCAGAGCATGGACACATGGAATACAGGATGAACTGCTGATAACCCCGGTGGCAATGCAAGCCTGTAAGCCACCTCTCCCACTCTCTCCAGAATCTCAAAAGGTCCGATATACCTAGGGATCAATTTGCCCTTCTTTCCGAACCTCATTACACCCTTCATGGGTGATACCCGGAGCAACACTTTTTTCCCGACCATGAATGCAACATCACAAACTCTGCGGTCGGCATAACTCTTCTGCCTGGACCGAGCTATGCGAAATCAATCCTGAATAATCTTGACCTTATCCAAGGCATCATGTACTAGGTCTGTACCCAACAACCGAGCCTCCCCCGACTCGAACCACCCAACTGGCGACCGGAACCGCCTACCATATAATGCCTCATAGGGAGCCATCTGAATGCTCGACTGGTAGTTGTTTTTGTAGGAGAACTCTGCAAGGGGAAAGAACTGATCCCACGATCCTCCGAAGTCTATAAGACATGCGCGAAGCATATTCTCCAATATCAGAATAGTGAGATCGGATTGTTCGTCCGTCTGTAGATG
Source organism: Nicotiana tomentosiformis (assembly GCF_000390325.3). Classification (NCBI taxonomy): domain Eukaryota; kingdom Viridiplantae; phylum Streptophyta; class Magnoliopsida; order Solanales; family Solanaceae; genus Nicotiana; species Nicotiana tomentosiformis. The sequence continues at coordinate 16,737,421 of NC_090813.1, read as the reverse complement.
AAACGATGTGCTCAACTCGACCCGCGTGCCCAACTCACGTTGTACTGCCCTCCAGAAGTGTAAGGTGAACTGCGTATCTCGGTCAGAAATGATAGACACGGGCACACCGTGAAGACAGACGATCTCGAGGATATAAATCTCTGCTAACCGCTCCGAAGAATAGGTAACTGCCACAAGAATGAAATGCGTTGACTTAGTCAGCCTGTCCACAATGACCCAAACTGCATCGAACTTTATCTGAGTCTAACAACGAAATTCATAGTGATATGCTCCCACTTTCACTCAGGAATCTCCAACTTCTGAAGCAAACTACCAGGTCTCTAATGCTCACATTTTACCGGCTGACAATTTAGACACCGAGCTACATATGCAACTATATCCTTCTTCATCCTCCTCCACCAATAATGCTGCTGCAAGTCCTGATACATCTTGGCGGTGCCTGGATGAATAGAATACCGAGAACTGCGGGCCTCCTCCAGAATCAACACACAAAGTCCATCCATATTAGGCACACAAACACGACCCTGCATCCTCAAAACTCCGTCATCTCCAACAGTAACCTGCTTGGAACCACCGTGTCACACTGTGTCCCTAAGGACCAACAAATGAGGGTCGTCATACTGCCGATCTCTGATGCGCTCAAACAAAGAAGACCGAGCGACTGTACAAGCTAGAACACGGCTGGGCTCTGAAATATCTCCAACTACCTCCTCTGCCTCAAATTGAGATCCTTTTGCTTGAACAAATACTGAAGGCTCCGATGATCTGTGAAAACCTCACACGACACACCGTAAAGATAGTGCCTCCAAATCTTCAGCGCATGAACAATGGATGCCAACTCTAAGTCATGAAAATGGTAATTCTTCTCATGAACCTTCAACTACCATGACGCATATGCAATCACCCTGCCCTCCTACATCAATAACGCACCGCGCCCAACATGGGACGCATCACAATATACCATATAAGATCCTGAACCTGTGGGCAACACCAACACCGGCGTTGTAGTCAAAGCAGCCTTTAGCTTCTGAAAGCTCGCCTCACACTCATTTGACCATCTGAACGAGGCACCCTTCTGGGTCAACTTGGTCAACGGGGCTGCTATAGATGAAAACCCCTCCACAAATCGACGGTAATAGCCCGCCAAACCCAATAAACTCATGATCTCCGTAGCTGAAGTGGGTCTAGGCCAGTTCTGAACTGCCTCAATCTTCTTATGATCTACTGAATGCCCTTTGCTGATACAACGTGCCCCAAGAAAGTGATTGAATCCAACCAAAACTCGCACTTTGAAAATTTAGCATACAACTGGCTGGCTCTCAGAGTCTGAAGTACAATCCTGAGATGTTGCTCATGCTCCTCTCGACTGCGGGAGTAGATCAAGATATCATCAATAAACACGATCACAAAGGAGTCCCAATAAGGCTTGAACACCCGGTTCATCAAATCCATGAATGTTGCTGGGGCTTTGTCAACCCAAAGGACATCACCAGAAACTCATAATGCCCGTACCGAGTCCGAAAAGCTGTCTTAGGGACATCGGATGCCCTAATCCTCAACTGATGGTAGCTAGATCTCAAATCAATCTTCGAAAATACCTTGGCACCCTGAAGCTGATCATATAAGTCATCAATCCTTGGCAATGGATACTTGTTCTTGATGGTGACTTTGTTCAACTGCCGATAATCTATGCACATCCTCATCGATCTATCATTCTTCTTCACGAATAACACAGGTGCACCCCAGGGTGAGACACTAGGTCTAATGAAGCCCTTATCAAGCAAATCTTGCAACTGTTCCTTCAATTCTTTCAACTCTGGCGGGGCCATATAGTATGGCGGAATGGAAATAGGCTGGGTGCCCGGAGCCAAGTCAATGCAGAAGTCAATATCTCTGTCGGGTGGCATCCCCAGCAGATCTGCAGGAAAAACCTTTGGAAACTCACGAACAACTGGTACTGAATCCATGGAAGAAACCTCCGCACTAGAATCACGGACATAAGCCAAATAAGCTAGACACCCCTTCTTGACCATATGTCGAGCCTTCACATAAGAGATAACCCTGCTGGTAGAATGGCCAAGAGTCCCTCTCCACTCTAATCGAGGCAACCCCAGTAAGGCTAAGGTCACCGTCTTAGCGTGACAGTCCAATATAGCGTGATAAGGTAAAAAATAAATCCATACCCAAGATAACATCAAAATCGACCATATCGATAAGTAGAAGATCTACACTAGTCCCAAGACTCACAATGGTGATCACACACGAATGATAAAAACGATCTACAACAATAGCATCCCCCACAGGTGTGGACACATACACAAGAGCACTCAAAGAATCACGAGGCACAACCAAATATGAAGCAAAATAGGATGACACATAGGAGTAAGTAGAACCCGGATCAAATAGAACTGAAGCATCTCTACTGCAAACTGAAACAGTACCTGTGATAACAGCATCAGATGACTCAGCCTCATGCCTGGCTGGAAAAACATAACATTGAGGCTGGGCTCTACCACTCTGAACTATATCTCTAGGACGGGCCCTAGCTGGCTGGCCTCCACCTCTAGCAAAAATGAACCCACCCCTAATGGCCTGACCTCCGCCTCTAGCTGCCTGACCCCTACCTCTAGCTGGTTGAGCGGGCGGTGAAGCACCCGATGCCGAGACCATGGCACGAGAACCCTGATGCTGTGATATGCCATGCCCGAGAGGAAAATCTAGCAATGTGCCTCGGATTACCACAAGTATAACAGGACCTCGGCTGCTATGACTGCTGACACTGAAACTGACCTTGTCGACCCGAGTAACCACCCTGAAAACTCTGGAGTGAAGGTGTACTAATAGGAGCTGGTGGTGCACTATAGGCTAGCTGGTCGGAATGAGGCATATGAGGGCCACGACCACCTGAGGCACCGTGGGATGCCTGGAGTGCTGAATGAAACGGCCTGGGAGGATGGCTTTTACCAAAAGTTCCCCTACTTCCAGATGAGGCACTGCTGAACCCCCGGAGTGACGTGGTCTTTTGTCAGACCCCTGACCTCCCTGAGCAAGTACCATCTCGACTCGCCTGGCGACATTGGCAGCCGCCTAAAAGAAATCTCACTCCAGTCTCCTTAGCAATCTGCAATCTGATAGGCTGAGCAAGTCCGTCAATAAACCTCCTCACCCTATCTCGATCAGTAGGAAGCAGAAGAAGAACATTATGGGCCAAATCCACAAAACAGGTTTCATACTGGGTAACAGTCATACTGCCCTACTGGAGACGCTCGAACTGAGGACGATGCTCCTTTCTCAATATGATAGGGAGAAACTTCTCTAGGAAGAGCTGAGAGAACTAGTCCCAAGTAAGAATAGGCGACCCCGCTGGTCTAGTCAATATAAAATCCTTCCACCATATCTTGACGAAACCCGTCATCTGAAACACAGCAAAATCGACCCCATTGGTCTCAACTATACCCATGTTCCGCAATACCTCATGGCAGCAGTCAAGATAATCCTGTGGGTACTCAGAAGGTATACCACTGAAGTGAACTGGAAAGAGCTTGGTGAACTTGTCCAATCTCAATAAGCCCTCAGAAGACATAGCTGGTTCATCACCGGCCTGTGCCGCAATAACCGGCTGAACTACTCCGACTGGCTAAGCTGTTGGAGTCTGATACTGGGGAGCCATCTGCTCCGGAGTGTGAGTAGCAGGAGTTTGTGCTCCTCCTCCATCCTGATAGACGGCTGGTTCCATGGGAAATGTACCAGTTGGGGCCACACTCTCCATAAGTGTCTGAAGCACTGGGGAGGCGATGAACCCCTTCGGAACTTGAGCTGGTCCGGCAGGAGTAGTTTGGGCTGGGACCTCCTCGTCAAACTCTACCTGAGGCTCCCCTGCTGGTGCTGCTGCTCGAGCTCTGGGCTGAGTTCGGCCCCTATCTCAGCCTCTTGCACGGCCTCGGCCTCGACCTCTGCCCCTCATAGGAGCTGCCACTGGAGGCTCTGGCTGCTGCTCAGTTGAAGATGCGGTATGTGTCCTCGCCATCTGCGAGGGAATAAGAGTAGAAGAGTTCAATTAGCATTAAGAGAACAAAACTCGCACGACAGAGAAGAATAGAAGTGAAATTTATTCCTAAACTTCATAGCCTCTGGAAGATAAGTACAGACGTCTCTGTACCGATCCTCCAGACTCTACTAAGTCTGCTCGTGAATTGTGAGACATAGGCAACCTAGTGCTCTGATATCAACTTGTCACGATCCGAAATTCCCACCGTCGGGACCATGATGGCGCCTAACATTCCACTTTCTAGGCAAGCTGACGTTAGAGAATTATTAAACCAATCCTTATTCAATTCAGTAAATAATAACAAATAAGCTAAAATAAAATACAGCGAGTGCGGAATAATATAACAACTTCATTTATTTCTACCACCCGGATCTGGGATCACAATTCACGAACTTTTAGGATTTACTACAAGTAAAAGTCTGAAAGAAATACAATTGTTTTAACGAAAGAAACAATAAAGAAAAAAATAGAAAAGATAGACGGGGACTTCAAGGTGTGCGAACGCCAACAGATCTACTTTGAGTCTTCGATGAACCAGTCCGAGCTGATACGCCTCTCGATCGGCTGGGACCAATACCAAAATCTGCACAGTAAGTGCAGAGTGCAGTATCAGTACAACTGATAAGTAGGGATTTTGACCGCTTATTTGCTCTCTTTTACTTACGTTTTAGCTCAAAAATGCTTAAAGGTATTCCCGAGAACTAATGAAATGTGCTTTCTTGCAGGAATATTGGAAAATGAGCCAAAGAAATGAAAATCAACTAAGAAGGAGTAAAAATTGGACAAGAACCAATACAAGGAAAAAGGGACCAAAGTGCGGACCGCACAATACTGTGTGCGACCGCAGACTCTGAAGAGCCACTGCCAGAATTCCTTCATAAAGTGCGGACCGCACAATTATTGTGCGGTCACAGAAGACAAGGTTCAGAGAGATGTGTTTGGGGACCTGAAGATGTGAGGCCGCAGAATGCAAAAGTGTGGCCGCACTTATAAATGTGCGGTCCGCAGAAATTTCCCATGTCCAACCCAAGAGTGCGGCCGCACTCAGAAATGTGAGGTCCGCACAATCAGAGGAAGTGCTGCCGCACCCCAGATTTATACGGTCGCAGTATGTGTCCTCGCCATCTGCGAGAGAATAAGAGTAGAAGAGTTCAATTAGCATTGTGAGAACAAAACTCGCACGACAGAGAAGAATAGAAGTGAAATTTGTTCCTAAACTTCATAGCCTCTGGAAGATAAGTACAGACGTCTCCGTACCGATCTTCCAGACTCTACTAAGTCTGCTCGTGAATTGTGAGATGTAGGCAACCTAGTGCTCTGATACTAACTTGTCACGACCCGGAATTCCCACCGTCGGGACCATGATGGCTCTTAACATTCCACTTGCTAGGCAAGCCGACCTTAGAGAATTATTAAACCAATCCTTATTCAATTCAGTAAATAACAACAAATAAGCTAAAATAAAATACAGCGAGTGCGGAATAATATAACAACTTCATTTATTTCTACCACCCGGATCTGGGATCACAATTCACGAACTTTTAGGATTACTACAAGTAAAATACTGAAAGAAATACAACTGTTTGAATGAAAGAAACAGTAAAGAAAAAAACCAGAAAAGATAGACGGGGACTTCAAGGTGTGCGAACGCCAACAGATCTACCTTGAGTCTCCGATGAACCAGTCCGAGCTAATACGCCTCTCGATCAGCTGGGACCAATACTAAAATCTGCACAGGAAGTGCAAAGTGCAGTATCGGTACAACTGATAAGTAGAGATTTTGACTCCTATTTGCTCTCTTTTACTTACGTTTTAGCTCAAAAATGCTTAAAGGTATTCCCGAGAACTAATGAAATGTGCTTTCTTGCAGGAATATTGAAAAATGAGCTAAAGAAATGAAAATCAACTAAGAAGGAGTAAAAATTGGACAATAACCAACACAAGGTAAGAGGGACCAAAGTGCGGACCACACAATACTGTGTGCGGCCGCAGACTCTGAAGAGCCACTGTCAGAATTCCTTCACAAAGTGCGGACCGCACAATTATTGTGCGGTCGCAGAAGACAAGGTTCAGAGAGATGTGTTTAGGGACCTGAAGATGTGAGGCCGCAGAATGCAAAAGTGAGGCCGCACTTATGAATGTGCGGTCCGCAAAAATTTTCCATGTCCAACCCAAGAGTGCGGCCGCACTCAGAAATGTGTGGTCCGCACAATCAGAGGAAGTGCGGCCGCACCCCAGATTTATGCGGCCGCAGAAAACCACCCTATTAAGTCAGCTTCAAAGTATGAACCGCACACAAAATTGTGCGGCCACACAACCTCCGCAGGGGTAATTTTATTCGATAATTTTAGCTGGGTATAAATAGATCTTTTTGTCATTTTTAGGTTAAGTTTTGAACACCAGAGAATAGATAGCCATTTTTCTTTACTATTTTGGGTAACTTTGCAACAGTTTATCATTTTAACATTAGAGTTTCTTCTCTTAATCATCTATTATGAGTTTTATCTTAGTTTCTTCTTTAATTTCTTCATTTCCTATGAGTAGCTAAACCCTTAGCTAGGATTGTGACCCAACCCTAGTATGGGTATCTAATGGGTGATTGGTTTAGGGAATTTTTATGATTGGGTATATGATATTTAGCCTAGTTCTTGCTTGAATTTAAGAATTGATGGTTGCAAATATTGATTCATGCCTAATTTACTAAGTCTCTACTTAAGAAAGAGAAACTAAGTCTAGGAAAACTTGGCTAACAAGAAATTGGGTTGAACTCGAGAAATTGATAGCCCCAATTAAAGAGTTGAATCTAGAGATAGTAAGACCCGACTCGAGCATCTATTACTTGTTTCGTGAGATACCCATTTGGACTTGAGAAAGCCAAATTGGGCAAAATCACTCAAACTACCGAGAGGTATAGAGTGAATAATCGCGTGTGATTGTTATATTGTATCCCGACCAACCAAACATTCCCTAAAGCTCTCAATCCGGTAGGTAACCAACTAGGCGAAAGTTACAACCCTAGATTTTTTATAACCTGAAAAACAACAATACCATAAAAATTGTCCCTTAGCTTTACAATTACAAGCAATAACATAAAAATTAGAAGTATAAAAGAAACAACTGAATATGTGGAAGTGCAATCTTGGGTACGTCATATACTTAGACTAGGTATATACCTAATCCAACATAAAGCTCGTTGTGGAATCGACCCCGACTCGCGTTGGGTATTTATAATTGCATCGACTGCCTCACAATCACAATCAGTGGTGTGAGTTTGGGCGACATTAACAATCGACCCCATGTACTGGTAAGTGTCGACCCTAACCTCGACGAAGTAGTGACGAGGCTATGACACGACACCTACCTAACAAACATGTGCAATTTAACAGTATATGTACAAATAACAGCTAAACATATACTATTGGGAGGGGGAGCATGCTGAAGGGAATACGAAATAGAGAACTACAACAGAATGGTAACTTGAACAGCCAATACACTATGAACCAATAAGAACAAGTAAATACAGTAAAGGAAAAATGCACGACATCACCCTTCGTGCTTTTACTCTCAACCTCACCATAAAATCGATAGAAACGACACGGCATCACCCTTCGTGCTTTTAACACTCACAATATGGAACAACATCACCCTTCGTACATTAACACTCACAATATGGCACGGCATCACCCTTCGTGCATTAACACTCACAATATGGCACAGCATCACCCTTCGTGCATTAACACTCATAATATGGCACGGCATCACCCTTCGTGCATTAACACTCACAATATGGCACGACATCACCCTTCGTGCATTAACACTCACAATATACACGGCATCACCCTTCGTGCATTAACACTCTCCCTTATCATAATGCAATGAACAAATAATAACAAGGAGATAGAATAACAAGTACAAGTCTTACTTCAATATTTGGTTCCACTATATCAACCTCAACTTCGGAATCAATACTCCATTATCACCAGAAGATCCGTAAACATGATAAGAACGATCAATTTAACAATATGAGTCTAAACATGGATAATATGAACAAATGAAGCTATAATTGCAAGAAACCAAGCCCCGTCTGCATGCTTTAACCCGACTACAACGCATAAGTACTCGTCACCTCACATATACGTTGTTCCCTAATATTTAAACATGTAGCAAATAGATAAACAAGTCATATTCTCTCAAGTCAAGATTAACCACGACACTTACCTCGCTCCGAAGACCAAACTCAAAGCTCAATCATGACTTTTTCTTTCAAACAAGCCTCCGAACTAATAGAATCTAGCAATTTACCAACCAAACGATTCAAATTAAGCCTTAGGAACTACCCACGATTGCAAAGAATTCAATTTAGGTCATTATTGAAAAAGTCAACACCCGGGCCCGCTTGGTCCAAACTCGAAATTCGAACCAAAATCCGATTACCCATTCACCCCCGAGCCCGGTTATGTAATTTATTTTGGAATCCGACCTAAATTTGAGGTCTAAATTCTATTTTTTTCAAAAATCCCTAATTCTACCCAAACCCCCCAATTTTCACCATGAAAACTTTAGATTTTAGGTTGAAATCTTAGGAAAAAGTAGTGAAAGATTGAAAGAAACTAGTTTAGAATCACTTACCAATGATTTGGGGAAGAAACATTCTTTGAAAAATTGCCTCTACGGTTCTTGAGTTTGAAAATTTGAAGAATGAACCAAAAATCCCGTCTAAGTTATATTTGATCAGGTGCAGATATCGCATTTGCGACCTAGGGTTCGCAAATACGAACACCGCAAATGCGAAGAAACCATCACAAATGCAAAGCTCTCCACACTTCTGCTTTCTTCGCAAATGCGAAGAATGGTTCGCAATTGCGAACAATGATCTCCGCAAATGCGACCATTTGATCGCATTTGCGATCATTGTCTCCCCCTGTCCCTCTTCGCAAATGCGAAGCTTTGTTCGCAAATGCGAACTCAGGCTTTCCTAGTTACTCTTCGCAAATGCGATGAGTAGCTCGCAAATGCGAACCCATCAGTGGTCGCAATTGCAATGATTGACCTCGCAATTGCGGGGTCTGAGGCCTGCAATAAAACTGAAGCACACCAACAATGCTCTAAGTCCAATATTCACTCCGTAGCCTATACAAAACTCACCCGAGCCCACGGGGCTCTAAACCAAAAGTGCACACAAGTCTAAAATCATCATACGAACTTGCTCGCGCGATCAAATCGCCAAAATAACACCTAGAACCAAAATCAAATGAAATTTTCAAGAAACTTTAGAATTGCTATATTAACAACCGGACATTCGAATCACGTCAAACCAACTCCGTTTCTCACCAAATTTGACACATAAGTCATAAATATAGTATTGGACCTATACCGGGTTCTGGAACTAAAATACGGACCAGATATCCAAAATGTCAAACATCGGTCAAACATTTCAAAATCATTAAGCCTTTAACTTTCAAATTTTAACAAAGTCCGATAACTCGGGTTAGGGACTTCCGAATTCGATTCCGGGCATACGCCCAAGTTCAAATCACGATACGGACCCATCGGGACCGTGAAAATACGAATCCGGATCCGTTTTCTTAAAACGTTGACCGAAGTCAACTCAAATGGATTTCAAAGCAAAATTTCATATTTTTCACAATTTTTAACATAAAAACTTTTCGGAAACACGACCGGACTGCGCACGCAAATCGAAAAGGGTAAAAATGAGATTTTTAAGGCTTCAAAGCGCATAACTAGGTTCTAAAACATAAGATGACCTATCAGGTCATCACACTTTTCAAGATATTTAAATTTCTATTTTTTTCAGTAATATTAGTAAGTGTCATAAAGCTTTCTGTGGAAATTTTATCAAATTATAGTTGAATTAAAGTTCTTTGAGAAGTCACGCATTCAAACACAACCAGGTCAAAGTAAAGGAGAAAAGAAAAAGTCATCTAATGGTAAACGTCCAAGGACTCAGTTTTTGGAACCCTAGCATTTTAGTTTTCAATTTGCTAGTACTAATTAATTAGGAGAAAGTGAGAAAGGGACTTGTTGACCTACCACTTACCATAGTTTTTATGCAAAGGAGTTAGAATGTCGCCTTTGTCTAAACAAATACTAATCTCAAACAGCATACAAAGGGTTTGTCCTATCGATCAATAAACTAGCAAATGAAAACATGGAAAATTAAAATTTAAATCTTAACTAGAGATAAAAAATACTAAGCGATTTTTTTTCATTTATCTAAGTTTTGGTTCACATAGTTATATAGTACCTATGTTGGTGAAAACTAGCTAAATAATAGGTACCCTTAAAATAATTGAGATGAACGTAATTAATTAATTCGAAAGTAGTGGCAGACTTCCTTTGAGATGCAGTATTTAGCAATAAGAGTTTGTTATTCCCAAACGCTCATAGAAGATGTTTTCGTTTCAAACTACTCATCATTAGATAATTATAAGAAACCAATCTCTAATCATGTAAAACTTCTATCAATTGTTTATAGTTTTATTACAATCAAGTTTTACCAACATATTGGAACATACAACTGGATACATGTCAAATTTTCAGAAGTTCCAAGATGGTAGTAAAATTATAGAACGTTAGATATTAATATAAATTAAGATTTTTATCCTTAGGAGCTCAAAGTCTACCTTCTCCTCTAATGTTGGACCCTCTTTCTCCTTATATATTTGAGGAAAAACTTATGACAAAAAGTCAATAGTAGAAAGAAACAAAGTCAAAGCTATATAAATGGGTGTGACACTGTGTGAGTATTGTTGTTGTTTGTTTGACTTTGTTATAAATTAACTTGCAGCACCAAAAAGAAAGGAGAGAGAGAGAGAACTTCTCTTTGTTTAGTTGAAAAAATTGAAATGTAGTATCATATATTGAAAAAAGCAGTTGAACAAACTTATTTTCCCTCTCATCTCATACATTTCAATTTCTTGCTATGACAGTTACCTACTCCCAACCTTAGAAGTAACCTTTTCAACTCCCAACAATTTCACATAATAACCACTCGACCTACAAGTACTGCAATTCAATTTAAACCAACACTCTGTCTTGTTCCTTCCTAATCCTCTTACAAAACCCTACAAATACCCTCCAAAAACATCTCCAGGAATATTAAGAACAAGAAAACAAAAATCATTAATATTGTAGTCATGTCTAGTGTTCATTCATCGACAATATTAGCCGAGACAATTTCATGGTATTGTACCTTGTTCTTGGCAATCATGTTGGTCTTGAGCTGCTGCGAATCCACAGAAAGTGAATTCGCAGTGCAAATGCATGAGCAGCAGAATTTGGCTATGAAGAAGCTGCCATTATGTGATGAAATTTATGTGGTGAGAGAAGGAGAAACATTGCATACAATAAGTGAGAAATGTGGAGATCCTTTTATTGTTGAAGAAAATCCACATATTCATGATCCTGATGATGTTTTCCCTGGCTTAGTTATCAAGATTACTCCTTACAAGAATACGTAATTAAAAAGGAAAAAAATTAAACTTGTGGTTTTGTTACTACTTATGTTTTTGAATTTTACTTATGTATATGCATGAGCTCTCTGTGTAATTTAATTTCTATTTGCTGATTTTTCAAGAAATTTTACTCTCAAGAGGGTTAGTGGCATTAACCTATATATATAACATCTTGTTTTCTATCCAACTTCTCTTTTTCTTTTATTTTAGGTATGTTTAAACGGGACTTAGAACAAATGAAGAGGGAAATTAATAGGACACCTGAATTTCGTCAATTCAACTTTGATTTCACCTACTGGAGAAGGAAATACAATATATATTGTAGATATTTGCATATGTCAATCTCTTAAAAAAAACAGGGTTTATTCTCTTCATTCAACTTTGTGTTCATTACCCAAAAGTCATTTTTCTTTCTTTTGTTAGGTAAAAGTCATTCAACTTTGTATTCATTACCCAAAAGTCATTTTTTTTTTCTTCTTTCGTTACACAAAAATTATTTTACTAAGCTCTAGTTATCACAATAATCACTTTGATCAGATTTTACAAACCTTTCACCTGAAAAGTCTATTATGCTTTTGACATTATCAATCCTCCCATTTATGTAATACCTTCTATATTATATGCTATATAATATACTTTTACCTAGATATTTTAATTATAATTAAAATAACTTAATATTAATTTATTTATTATTTTTATAATATATTCGTACATTTAATTTTTTCTTAATATTAATTTTCAAGATATATAAGTAGCATTATTAAATTTGTCAGTAACATTACCGTGAACAAATCTCAAGTCTACGTTCTTAAACATGCTTAATGAAATATGTTTAATGAAAATTAAAAAATCAAAGCTCATTGATTTATTAGCCAAGCCATACCCATTAATTTAATAAATAAAATACCCACATTTAGCAAAATATCACATCAGATTAATACTTTCAAATAACTAATATTAATAGATAAAGCTTTAAAAACTTAATATTAAACACAAATATCTTTGAAACTTCTTTTAAAAATTTTCTCGACTATAAAAAACTATCATTTGTTAAACAAATATATTTTTATTATTTTAAATAAATACTAAAAAATAAATAATTTTTTAAATCATTTTTATATTTAAAATATGTTCATGTTTGAATATGATTAAACAAATTTAGTGTAATGAAAAAATTAAATGTATCGATATATTATTAAAATAATAAATAAAATAATTTAAAGTTATTTTAATTATAAGTAAAATACCTAGGTAAAAATATATTATATAATATATAATATAGAAGGTATTACATAAATGAGAGAATTTATAATATCAAGGACATAATAGACTTTCAAGTAAAAGTATGATAAAATCTGGCCAAGGTGGATTTTTTGATAAATAGAGCAAAGTAAAATATTTTTTGTATAACAAAAGAAAGAAAATCGACTTTTGGGTAATGAACTCAAAGTTGAATGATTTTTACGTAACAAAAAGAAGAAAAATGACTTTCGCATAATGAACACAAAGTTGAATGGCCACCCATGAAATTTACTCAATAAAGAGAGTAAGGATGACACACATAAATCGAGAGTGTGTGTGTGTGTGCATATATATACATACACACGCACTCTGAAATTTTTTCCGAATTTTGAACAGTGTTTTAGTTCAAATTTATCTTTACATAAAAAGTTGCTAAATTTTGATTACTTTTGAAACTGTGGCTATTTTTCAATTACCACTTGTGGCTATTTTTGACTTTCACCCAAAGTATTTGGGCCTGCTCCCACAACTATAGGCCCAACAACTTTATCTCGTTAGCCCAAGTGCATGGGCAACAGTACAACACTAGAAACATAAATTAACTAGTGTTCGTTAAGAAGATAATAATGTAATATTTTTGGTTTTCAGTTTACCCTCATGTTCGATTCTGAACCTTTTTATTTGTCAAGCACGTAAAATCTTTTTTCTTTTCTTTTGGATGGGTGTGTGACTCTTTATTTATTTATTTAGGTGTACAAAACATACAACTCAATACATTTAAAGCCTCAAGAGTTGCGTAACCATTTACTTGTATTTGTATAGGTCAAAATCTGCCTCAATGGGATTTAGCATGGAGTGGTATTATGGAAAGTGATGTGACCGAAGTTATCACGATCCAAAATCTATTAAGGTCGTGATGGCGTCGGACACCGCTGTCAGGCAAGCCAACAATACAAACTTCACTTAATTATCAATTTTAGTATTTTTGAAATCAAAATTTCTTCAATGAAATAATAAAGATAAAACTCATAAAGTAAATGATAAATATTTTTAGCAACTAAATTTCTAAACAATTCACAACCATTCCCAAAATCCGGTGTTACAAGTGCTTGAACATTTACTAGAAAATTAAAAATAAAATACAGCATCTGTCCAGAATACAAATTAGACAGAAAAATATAATAACTCTGAAGGAGACTCTGTTAGCTGCGGATCGTAATATAGAATGTAGCTCACCTATGTCCCCGCAATTATTAACCACACCTCTGCACCCACAAGGCCGCTATACATATATGTAGCTGCACAATAAAATGTGCAGCAAGTATAGTATAGGTACAAAAATAACGTGTACCCAGTAAGTATCAAGACTAATCTCGAAGTAGTAGAGACGAGATGGCCGACTTTAACACTCATTATGGGTCAATAGTATTAAATAATCATGAAATAGAAATACTTATATCAACGTGGTTCACAGAGTTAACAGTAATTTTATTGACCAGTAGAAATAATTAAATTTCTTCAAATGCAGTAATTCTCAATATATTAATTAAATTTCTTCAATTCAAATAAATTTCTAAATTTATCAATTAGTCTCATTTACAGGAATAACAATAATTCTTAACAAGCAGGAATAATAATTCATTAAATTCCAAAGATTTTTAATTTATCAATGAGCTTCGCAAGCTGAAATAAACTATTAAGGTATCGTGTAATTATTATTATTAAGCACGATTTCTGCCGAGGACGTACGACCCGATCCAGAGTATTGTGTACACTGCCGAGGGACGTGCGACACGATCCATAGATGCATCTATCCTGCCGAGGCGTTCGGCCCGCTCCACAAGAAGGAGGACATTTTCTTATGTACCTCCGGGAAGAGAGTATATTTATTAAAGATAAATTCGGGAGGAAGAAAGATTTTTTTTAACAATTAATTAATTTAAACAGAAAATCAAGCATATGAGATTTACATCCTTTAATATCTTTATTTGACAATTCACAATATATTCATATATATCAATTAATATTAAATAAATAAAGAATACAATATACACATATAATTCATGCTTTGAGTCCTAAACTAACCGGACTTTAGCATAAATAGTAGCTACGCACGGACTCTCGTCACCTCGTGTGTACGTAGCCCCCGCAATTAGCAAAAATTATTCAATTTAATCCCTATGGGGTAATTTTCCCCTCATAAGATTAGACAAGAGACTTACCTCGTCTCAAAATCCACTTTCCAATTATCGCATCGCGTAAAATTCTCGATTCGATGCCGAAAAAGCCGAAACTATCCAAAAGTTATATAAAATAATTAATATATGTTCAATAATTCGAAATTCGTCTATTAAATAAATTACCCTATCCAAAATGGTAAAATTCCTAAAATTCACCCCCGGCCACACGTGCTCGGATTCTGAAAATTTTTGGATGAACACGTTACCCATAATCTCAAGAACTTAAATATATAATTTCTACCCAATTCCATAACTATTTTCGTGGTTAAAATTCATTTGATTTCTAAGATTTACTAGTTATAATCTACTTATAATCTATGTATTTAACTCAAGAGGTATAGAATTAACTTACCTCCAGGTTGTTAGTTGAACTCCCCTCTCAAAAGCTCTGAAATCGCCCGAAAATGGAGGAAAAATGGGCTCAAAATGTTTGAGCCCCGATTTTTAACCATTCTGCCAAGCAGTGGTTTCGCACCTGCGGAAGGGGTACCGCACTTGCGGCTTTCGCACCTGCGGAAAAATCCTCGCAGGTGCGAGTCTCACTAGCCTTGGCCAAACTCGCATCTGCGCACACTGCTTCGCACATGCGCGAATCGCAGGTGCGCCAAAATTCCGCATCTGCGGCGATCGCCTCCCCTTCCCTTTTCCCCCTTCTGTGCATGAACCTCGCATCTGCGAGAGTTGCACCTGTGGCTGTCCAAGCGTAGATGCGAACGTACCAGAAGTAGAAGGCTTCAGCTCTTCTTCAAAACTCCAAAATTGATCCGAGTCTCGTCCGATTAATACTCGGGGCCCTGCCAGAACATACCAACATGTTTGAAATTATAAAACGGACTCGCTCGAACTCACGGAACGTGTAAAACAACATCAAATCTAAGAATCATACCCCAAACCAAATTGATTCAAGCTTAAGAATTTCAAGTTCTTCAATTTACTTCCAATGCGCCGAAATATACTTAAACTACTCGGAATGACACGAAAATTTGCGTGCAAGTCTTAAATCACTATACAGAACTATTCCCAAACTCAAAATTCGAAACGGACTTCAATTACTTAAAATCCTACTCCAAACCAAATTTAAAGAATTTTAAACCTTCAAATAGTTGATTTTTACTATTAAGCGTCAAAACGCTCCTGGGTTATCCAAAACCCGATTTGGACATACGCCTAAGTCCAAAATCATCATACGAATCTATTGCAACTGTCAAATCCCGATTCCGGGGTCGTTTTCTCAAAATGTTGACCGAAGTCAAACTTGTTCATTTAAAGCTAACTTAAGGAGCCAAGTGTTCCGATTTCAACTCACACACTTCCAAATCCCGAACCAACTATCCCCGCAAGTCATAAATCATTAAAATACATACGGAAAGTTTTATTTAGGGGAACGGGATTCTAATAGTCAAAACGACTGGTTGGGTCATTACAGAGGTCGACTAGTGGACAACGGGGCTCATAGCCGAACGGTCAATAATGGCCAAGGTCAAGTATCAAGGACGGTACTAACGGCTAGTTTTTGTAATAGGATATTTTAAAGAAATATTCCACTGAATATTCTATATACTGGTACTTTTAGGGTAGATTGGGGATATGTCCCATATAAAGGGAAAACGAGATAAGAGGAAAGGGCATGTAATATTTTGGGATAAGAGAACTTTTTGAGAAGAAGATTATCTCTAGAAAAGATAGAAGTATTACCTTTCTAATAAGATTCTACCATCATTTATTCTAGACTTTTTCATCAAATCCAAGAATAGATCTAATATTTTAGGATTTGTCTATCACTCATCACTGTTAGAAAGAAGAATCATCCTCCTCATTCAATATTGGGTGAATCATTCTCCTTATTTATGTGAATGTCATTTATTGTTATTTATTGCTTAATATTCTTCCATCATTACTCCTCTTGTAATATTAAATGCACACTGCATTTAATCCCCCACCAACAATACCCTGCGTTATTTGTGTTAGCTAGTTGTAAATCCAGTGATATTATTATCAACTAGGCTTAATCCCTCATTACATAAAATTAATTAGTTTAACCGAAGATTTACACTTTTTGGCCAAACAATTTGGCGCCGTCTATGGATATTTCCTAGTTAAATATTTAGTTTCTTCTAGATCTATACCTAGCACAATTTACAAAAAAAAGAAGAGCAAAACTCATTTTTCCTCGTACACACGGATCTGACATGTCAGGTAATGGAGAAGAAAGGATGAAGGCAGTAGCCGATCTCACCACCAACCTCTTGAACACCATCAATGAGGTTTCTGAAACAGAAGGCAAGGATATAACGCCCAACGCCTCCCCCAGGCGAGTTGGGTCGCCCCTCCCTCACGACAGTATCATAACATCCCGCGGTAAAGAAGCTTCGGCGTCCACGACGGAAGAGACGCCACCAGGAGTGAAAAACCCAGTTGAGGCTTGGCTAACGAACATGCTAACCAGCATCCTCGACAAGCCCGCCCAGGAGGCAGCTAGAGAAAACGCAAGGACCAGCATTACACCGCGGCCGAGCAGCACGACCCTCTCCCTCCAGTAACAGGTATCACTCACAATATTAACAATACAGGTGACGACACCCTCACAGCCATTCTGAGGAAGATGGAAGAAATGAAAAATTAGAACAAAATGCTTCTGGACCAAATGAGAGAGCACCAAGAAAGAGTCGACAAAATATGGGGTGCCCCAAAACTCTTTCCAAAAGAAGATGCTGGTCGGTTCGTTGAGCAACCCTATAGAGATGAAGCCTCTCCGTATGCCATACCCAAGACCTTCAAGATGCCGCCTTATTTGAAAATATATGATGCTACGACCGACCCCGAAGATCATGTGACTCACTATGTCACTGCGATAAAAGGAAATGATCTCTCCAAAGAACAAGTATCCTCCATCTTGTTGAAAATGTTCGGCGAGACCCTCACCGGAGGAGAATTAACTTGGTATTCACAATTGCTCGCGCATTCCATCAAAACTTTCGAAGAGATGGCCGACAAGTTAGTAACGGACCATGCTGGGGCCAAAAAGGCGGAGGCAAGAGTGAACGATGTATTTGCCATCAAACAATCGCCCGGAGAGGGATTGAGGGACTTCCTCGATCGATTCAATCGAGTAAGGATGACCTTACCGAATGTATCAGAAGGAATGGTTGTAGCAGCTTTCCAAAACGGGCTGAACAGGAATGGGCCAAGGGCGACCAGAAAATTATTAAGTCAACTTATGAAATATCTTCCAACAACTTGGGATGAAATACACAACGCCTACTGTGCCGAGGTCCGTGCAGACGAAGATGACCTGAATGGGCCAACTCATCGGTTGACCCTGGTATACGCCGAATCTAGGAAGGATCGAAGAAATGATGCTAGGTGGATCTTGCAGCTCCACGACCCAACCGAGAAAGGCATCAGCCATATATAAGAAGCGCCATCATTCCCCCCCTCCCGCCAATAAGAGGGCCCATCTAGTCCAAGGACAGGGACTCACCGGAATGAGAGAGGTATGCCCCATTTATTAGCCGCTCACAATTTTTGTGTGTCACCCTCAGAAATAGTCTACGCATTAGAGAAGCTCAGACCAAAAGTAAAGTGGCCACAAAAGATGAGGTCAGACCCAAGCACCAGAAAGTCAAACGCCCTTTGCGAGTTCCACCAAGAGCGAGGCCACAAAACTAAGGATTACATCGACCTAAGGAAGGAGTTCGTAAACATGCTTCACCAATGACACCTCAAAGAATTGTTGAGCGACCGAGGAAGGACCAACTTTTCTCGAGGACATGAACAACACCAGGGACTGCCGAAACCACCCTCATCGACTTGCACCATTCAAATGATCATCAGAGACGGCGACGATGCTTCGATCAACAGTGTAAAGTTCACCATAACCCACAAGCTCAAAGAAAGTATTTTTGTGGCCACTCACTCACGAACGGTATGACGAACTCGAAAAAAGTATCATCTTTGATAAGTTAGATACCCACGATTTGGTTTTCCCTCACTATGATGCCCTTGTTATCACTTTACGAATATTAGATACAGATGTAAGATGCATTATGATGGACGATGGGAGCGGTGCATGCATTATCCACCCTCGAGTACTTGCACAAATGAAACTCGAGGATAAGATAGTGTCGCGCTGCATCACGCTAACAGGTTTTAACAATGCCGTTGAACGAACGTCTGGAGAAATCACACTCACCGTCCTGGCCAGCGACGTCACTCTGGAAACCACATTCCATATCATGGACCAGGAAAGGACGTACAATGCCATAATAGGCCGACCTTGGATACACGCCATGAGGGCCATCCCCTCCAGCTTGTACCAAGTTATCAAATTTCCAACCCATGGGGAATATTCAGCATACGAGGAGAACAACACACATCTAGAGAATGTGACCGCACCACCCTGGATTGTACGACTACCCAACAAATGAAGGGCAAAGCAAAAGAGGCATAGCAATTAAGAGGGTCGAGGTCGAGCTGTGATGAAAGAGAGGACGTCATCAGAGATCCCGAAATAATAGAGGCCGCATGATAAACCATAGAAGACCTCGACCCCATTCAACTTGATGATAACGACCACAGCAGGAAAGCCTACATCGGTTGCAAGCTTCAAAAACCAGGTAAATTCCGTCAATTCTTAACTGCTAACGCAGACTTGTTTGCTTTTTCCTATGTAGATATGCCAGGTATCCCAAAGGAGATTTCCACACACAAGTTGAACGTCGACCCATTCCACCCCCTAGTGAGGCAGGTTAGGGCGAAGTTCAGTTTTACAATAAACGTTGCAGTCCGCGAAGAGGTAAAAAGTTTACTGGAAAATGGCTCCATTGGGGAGTCAAAATACCCCAAATGGATCACCAATATGGTCACGGTGAAAAAGCAAATCGGGAAGTGGCGAATGTGTGTAGACTTTACAGATTTGAATAAATCATGCCCCAAAGATTCATTCCCGTTACCCCATATCGACCAGCTAATTGACGCAACGTCCGAGCATGAATTGTTAAGCTTCTTAGACGCCTACTCAGGCTACAATGAGATACTCATGGAAGAGGAGGATCAGGAGAAGACCACCTTCATCACCCATCAAGGGATGTACTGCTACAAAGTTATGCCTTACGGACTGAAAAATGCAGGGGCGACATACCAAAGGTTGGTGACCAAAATGTTCAAAGATCAACTCGGCAAGACTATGGAAGTCTACATAGATGATATGCTGTTCCAGTCCAAAAGGAAAGAAGATCACATCGGCCACTTGAAAGAATCCTTCGATATACTCAGGCGATACAAGATGAAACTAAATCTTGAAAAGTGTGCATTTGGCGTGATCTCAGGAAAATTCTTGGGTTTCCTACTATCACAACGAGGTATCGAGGTCAACCCCGATCAAATCAAAGCCATAGAAGGAATACCAGAGCACTTAACCAACAAAAAACAGGTTCAAAGGCTGACTGGCCGTATCGCCGCCCTGTCAAGATTCATTTCGCGATCATCCGACAGAAGCCACAAGTTTTTCGGTGTACTTATAAAGGACAACGGCCTCCAGTGGACCTTTGAGAGTGCCCAAGCCCTAAAGGATTTAAAGGCTTACCTGTCATCACCGTCGTTGCTTTCCAAAGTGGAGCCTGGGGAGTGCCTCCTCGTCTACCACGCCATATCTGAAGTGGAGATGAGTGCAGTCCTATTCCAAGAAGATAAAGGTATGAAATCACCCATCTATTACATTAGCAAAACCTTAGTCGACGCCGAGACGAGGTACCCCCGCCATGAAAAATTGGCCTTGGCCTTGGTCGTAGCTTCACGAAAGCTTAGACCCTACTTCCAGTGCCACCCTATCTCGGTAGTCACAACTTTCCCCTTGAGAAGTATTTTGCATAAGCCCGAGCTATCAGGCAGGTTAACCAAATGGGCCATAGAATTAAGCAAGCATGATATCACATATCAACCATGAACGACGATAAAATCACAAGTCCTAGCCGACTTCAGCGCAAAAATAATGCCCGAAATCAACAAAGAAGCGGCCCATGCTTCTACACAAACACAAGACCTATGGAGTTTGTACACCGGTGGCACTTCTAATGCGTCAGGGTCCGGACTGGGTCTTGTACTCGAAATCCCAATAGGCGAAGTGATTCGCCAGTCCATAAGGTTTTCGGACATGACTAACAACGCGGCCGAGTATAAGGCCGTGATTGTAGGATTAAGGCTAAAACTCAAGTACAGGGTGAGACGGGTCATTCTACGTTGTGACTCTCAACTCATCGTCAACCAAGTCGCGAGGACTTTCCAGATCAAAGAGAAAAGGTTACAAAAATACCAGACTGTGATCTGCAAACTACTGTCCGAGTTTAATGAATGCCAACTCGACCAGATTCGTCGAGCACAAAAATTGAAGCAGACGACGTCGGCAAATTAGCAGCAGCCACTAAAAGCATAACCGGAGAAAGAAACGTGGTCACCCTCCTCCACTCATCAATATATAAAATCGAGGTAAGGACCATAAATCTAACTTGGGACTGGCCCAACCGTATGTTTTACATACTTACAGGATGGCGTACTCCCAGATGATAAAAAGGAAGCCAAGAAGCTTCGGATGCAAGCAGCCAGGTATAACATCATTCATTACGACCTATACAAGAGGACGTATGGCGGCCCCCGGCGAAATGCTTAGGCCCTAATCAAACTCGATGCGTCGTAGAAGAAGTACACGATGGTCACTGCAGAGCTCATTCCGGCAATCGAGCTCTGGTCAGATGCGTCATACTGGCAGGTTACTACTTGCCCACTATGAAAAAAGAGGTCGCGGACTTCGTGAAAAAATGCGAGCAGTGCCAAAAATATGCCCCAATGATCTATCAAGCGGGTGAGCACCTCCACTCAGTCACTTTCCCTTGGCTGTTCATCAAGGGGGAAATGGACATCGCCGACCCCCTCCCTGCGGGGCGAGGTAACGTACGATTTTCGTGATGATCCAAAGGGTCATCTAGTGAATTAAGACTCTATTCCTGTCCCGTTAGCCTTAAAACCTTATTTTTACTCAACTTGATTTGCGTGTACAGTCCCGACGTAAATCCGGAAAGCCTTTATGTGGAAATTTATGAAGTAATAATTTTTGGGATTTAAAATTAATTTTTAGTTGACTTTGGTCAACATTTTGAGTAAACGGACTCGGATCCGTGTTCCGACATTCTCGAAAGGTCCGTAGTAAAATATGAGACTTGGGCGTATGCCTGGAATCGATTTCTGAGGTCCCTAGCTCGAGAAATAAATTTTTGATGAAAATTGTAAGACTGAAATTCTATGGATTTAAAGAGATTGATTAATGTTTGATCTCGTTGGTATCGGGCCCGTATTTTGGTTTCGGAGCCCGGTACAGGTTTAATATAATATATAAGCCATGTATGTGAAATTTTCTAGAAATCGGAGTTGATTTGACGTGATTCGGACGTCCAATTAAGAAGATATGAATTTTAAGTGTTCTTGAGAATTTCATTTGATTTGGTGCTAAATTCGTAGTTCTAGGTGTTATTTTGGCGATTTGATCGCGCGAGCAAGTCCGTATGATATTTTTAGTCGTGTGGGCATGTTCGATTTGGAGCCCCGAGGGCTCGGGTGAGTTTCGGATAGGCCACGGGATGTTTTGAACTTGGAAAATTTTGCTGGTATAACTGAACCTGTTGCAGGCCTTTGATCTCGCAATTGCGAGATCAGGCTTCGCAAATGCGAAATAAGCAGGCCTGGCAATTGCGAGGTATCTATCGCATTTACGAAGAAGGCCTGGGCCAGCATGTTCTCGCAATTGCGAGATTTTCTTCGCAATTGCGATGGGAGTCTGGGAAGGGCAGGTTCGCAAATGCGAACATATACTCGCATTTGCGAGGTTCAGTGGTCGCAAATGCGACACTTTCCCCGTATTTGCGAAGGCAGCGGAATTGTGATGGGCATCATAATTGCGAGTGTTTCTTCGCATTTGCGAAGCTCATGTCGCAATTGCAACACCTGCAACTGAGTAAAAGGGGCTTAGACGGGATTTTTCATTCATTCTTCAATTTTTCGAACCCTAAACCTCAAGAGGCGCTTTTTTGGGCGATATTCACAGAAAAATATTGGAGTAAGTGTTCCTTATACTATATTAATTATATTTCATGATTTCATACTCATTTATATTATGAATCCGTGAATTTATGGAAGAAAAATCAGATTTTTATAAATTCTTCCAAAAAACAAAAAATTAGGATTTGAAGATCCATTTGATATCGGAATTGGATAATTTTTATATGGTTGGACTCGTCTCGGAATGGGTCTTCGAATTTTGTAAGTTTTTCCGAAATTTGAGACGTGGGTCCCACTGCTAAATATTTTAATGAATTTCGGATTTTTTCCGAAAAATTAGTAAATTCATATGGAATTAATTCCTATGATTCGTATTGAGTATATTGAATTGTTTGTGAATAGATTTGAAGCGTTTGGAGACAAATTTAAAAGAAAAAGTTGTGGTTGAGTAATTGATTGGAATTTTCAAAGCGAGGTAAGTGTCGTGGTTAACCTTGACTTGGGGGAATAGAATTGTTATGTGAAATGCATGTGAGCGACGTATAGGCGAGGTTACGAGTGTCTATACGTCGTCAAATTAATTGTTTGCGTATTTACTAGAAAAATCATAAATTGTTTTAAATCGTGAATTAATTATTATAATAATTATTTCTCTCCTATTCTTTGTCAAATATTAATTCTTTAATTCCTGCATTAATTGTTATATGCTATTTGAATTATGTGCCTTAATTGTTATTTGATATTTAGCATATTAAATATTAAACTGCATATTTTCTCTCTGATTTCCATAATAATTTGCTAATTGCCTTGTTTGTTTCATAATTAAATCAGAATTATTGTATGATTGTTGTCTTATAATTTTATATTAATTGTTGCATTTATTGGGGAAATTTCTTTTATAAGAATTGGTAAATGAATATGTTGGAGGATCGGGTTGCACACCGCAACATAATTGATTATAATGAATATATTGGAGGATCGGGTTGCACGCCGCAACAGACTTACTAAAAAGTCCATACTGGAGGATCAGGTTGCACGCCGCAACAGACTTATTAATAGTCCATATTGGAGGATCAGGTTGCACGCCGCAAGAGACTTATTTAAAAGTCGACACACACACACACACACAATATATATATAATATATATATATATATATATATATATATATATATTGGGGGATCGGGTTGCACGCCGCAACAGAATCGAATGTGAATATATTGTGAGAGCGGGTTGCACACTGCAATAGAACTGAATGTGAATATATTGTGAGAGCGGGTTGCACGCTGCAACAGAATTGATGGAAATGATAATTGGTTATGACTGCTGAGTTGGCTTCAATTATTATAAACAAGTTACCTGATTTATTTCTATTATCTAATATTGCGTACAGGTAATGTAAGTGACCCGCCTTAGCCTCATCACTACTTCGTCGAGGTTAGGCTCAGTACTTACCAGTACATGGGGTCGGTTGTACTGATACTATACTCTGCACTTCTTGTGCAGATTTTGGAGTTGGTCCTAGCGGCGTACGATAGATTTGCTCGGATTTCAGCTACTTAGAGGAGACTTGAGATATAACTGCACGGCATTCGCAGTTCTGAAGTTCCCGTCTACTTTACTTTAGCTGCGTGTTTGTTTCCAGACATCTTTATTTTATTCAGACCTTTAGTTGTATTTATTCTAGAAGCTCGTGCACTTGTGACACCAATTTTGGGATGGTATTTAGACACCGTTGTTTTTATGGATTAATCACTATATTTCAGACCTTACTTTCGCGTTTATTTCTTTGTTATTAATAAATCTAAAGATTGTTTAAAAATTGGTTAATATCATTCTAACGTTAGCTTTCCTAGCAAGTGAAATGTTAGGCGCCATCACGGTCCGAAGGTGTGAATTTCGGGTTGTGACAGTTGGTATCAGAGCACTAGGTTACATAGGTCTCACGAGTCACGAGCAAGCTTAGTAGAGTCTGAAGGACCGGTATGGAGACGTCTGTACTTATCTCTTAGAGGCTATGAAGTTTAGGAACAATATCACTTCTTTCTTATTCTGTCGTGCGATTTTATTCTATCATAGATGATTGAATCATTCTACTCTTATTCTCTCGCAGATGGTGAGAACACGTAATACCTCTACCGATGGACAGGGACCAGAACACCCGGTGGCAACTATGGCCAGGGGTAGAGGTCGAGGTCAAGGTCGTGCTAGAGGCCGAGGTAGAGCTTAGTCCAGAGCTCGAGCAGCTACCCCTTTTGTAGAACCTCAGGCGGACCTTCAGGAGGAGGTTCCAGTTCAGAATGTACCAGCTGGACCAGTTCAGGTCCCAGAAGGATTCATAGCCACCCCAGTACTTCAGGATGCTCTAGTTCGTTTGGTAAGTCTTATGGAGGGTGTGGCCCAGAATGGTACATTTACAGTGGCACCAGTCGTCTCGCAGGCTGGGGGAGGGGCACAAACTCCACTACTCCCGCTCTAAAGCAGATAGCTCTCCAAAATTAGGCTCCAGCAACCCCGCCAGTTGGGGTAGTTCAGCCAGTTGTTGCAGCACAGATCGGTGATAGGCCCTCCATGTCTTTTGAGGCCTTATTGAGACTGGATAAGTTTACCAAGCTCTTTCCAATTCACTTTAGTGGTACACCTTCTGAGGACCACCCACAGGATTATCTTGAACACTGCCACGAGGTGCTGCGGAACATGGGCATAGTTGAGACCAATGGGGTTGATTTTGCTGTATTTCAGATGAGGGGTTTCGCCAAGAGGTGGTGGAGAGATTATACATTGACCCGACCAGTCGGATCGCCTGCACTTACCTGGGAGCAGTTCTCTCAGCTATTTCTGGAGAAGTTCCTCCCTATCACACTGAGAGAGTAATTTCGCAAGCAATTTGAGCGTCTATAGCAGGGCAGTATGACTGTTACTCAATATGAGTCCCGTTTTGTGGATTTGGCCCGTCGTGCTCTCCTTTTACTACCTACGGAGAGAGACAGAGTGAGGAGGTTTATTGAGGGACTCACTCACCCTATCAGACTTCAGATGGCCAAGGAGACCGGAAGTGAGATTTCTTTTCAGGCGGCTGCTAATGTCGCAAGGAGGATCGAGATGGTTCTTGCACATGAGAGAGGGTTGAGGCCCGATAAGAGGCCTCGTCAGTTTGGTAGTTTCAGTGGTGCCTCGTCTGGAGGCAGAGGTAATTTTGGTAGGGTCCATCCCCCCAGACCGTTTCATTCAGCACTTCATGTATCTCCCGGTGCTTCAGGGAGTCACGGTCCTATTATGCCTTATTCTGGGCAGCCAGTATTCATTGCACATTCAGCTCCTATCAGTGCATCACCACTCCAGAGTTACTACAGCGGTTATCTGGCCCATTTGGGTTAGCTTCAGCTTCAGCAGCCACGGCATCAAGATGGGTGTTATGAGTGTGGAAACATTGGTCACATCAGGAGGTATTGCCCTATATTGGCGAGTAACAGATCTCGGCAAGATTCCCGTGCCATCATACCGGCACCGGTTGCCTCACCGCCTACTCATCCAGCTAGAGGTAGGGGTCAGGCAGCTAGAGGGGGAGGTCAGGCCATTAGAGGTGGAGGTCAGGCCGTTAGAGGTAGAGGCCAGCCAGTTAGAGACCGTCCCAGAGACGCAGTTCAAAGTGGTGGGGCCCAGCCCCGATTTTATGCTTTTTCAGCTAGGCCTAAGGCTGAGTCATCTGATGCTGTGATCACAGGTATTATTCCAGTTTACCATAGCGATGCTTCAGTTCTATTTGATCCAGGATCTACTTATTCCTATGTGTCCTCCTATTTTGCTTCATATTTGGTTGTGCCTTGTGATTCTCTGAGTGCTTCTGTGTGTGTGTATCTACACCTGTGGGAGACCCTGTTGTAGTAGATCATGTCTATCGTTCATGTGTGGTTACTATTTGTAATCTTGAGACTAGTGTGGATCTTCTACTTCTTGATATGGTAGATTTTGATGTCATCTTGGGTATGGATTGGCTGTCTCCTTATCATGCTATATTGGATTGTCATGCCAAGACAGTGACCCTAGCTATGTCAGGGTTACATCGTTAGAGTGGAAAGGAACTCCTGGTCATTCTGTCAACAGGGTTATTTCTTATATGAAAGCTTGGAGTATGGTAGAGAAAGGGTGTCTAGCGTATTTGGCTTATATTCGCGATCCCAGTGCGGATGTCCCTTCTATGGACTCAATACCAGTTGTTCATGAATTTTCAGAAGTATTTCCTGCAGATCTTCCGGGGATGCCACCCGACAGAGATATTGACTTCTGTATTGATTTGACTCCGGGCACTCAGCCCATTTCTATTCCGCCATACCGTATGGCCCCGCTAGAGTTGAAAGAATTGAAAGAGTAGTTACAAGACTTGGTTGACCAGGGATTCATTAGACCCAGTGTCTCACCCTGGGGTGCACCAGTATTATTTGTAAAGAAGAAAGATGGCTCTATGTGGATGTGTATAGACTATCGGCAGTTGAACAAGGCCACTATCAAAAACAAATATCCGCTGCCAAGAATTGATGACTTATTTGATAAGCTTCAGGGTGCCAAGGTATTTTCGAAGATCGATTTGAGGTCTAGTTACCATCAATTGAAGATTCGGGCATCTGATGTCCCTAAAACAGCTTTTCGAACTCGGTATGGGCATTACGAATTCCTAGTGATGTCATTTGGGGTGACAAATGCCCCAGCAGCATTTATGGATTTGATGAATCGGTTGTTCAAGCCTTATTTGTATTCTTTTATGGTTATATTCATTGATGATATCTTGATTTACTCCAGCAGTCGAGAGGAACATGAGCAACATCTTCGAAGTGTGCTTCACACCTTGAAGGATAATCAGTTATATGCCAAGTTTTCAAAATGTGAGTTTTGGTTAGACTCAAGTTGTCTTTTTGGGACATGTTGTATCGGCAGAAAGCATAAAGGTGAATCCTAAGAAGATTGAGGCTGTTCAGAATTGGCCTAGACCTACTTCAATTACAAAGATCCGGAGTTTTCTGGGTTTAGCAGGTTATTATCGCCGGTTCATGGAAGGGTTTTCATCTATAGCAAGCCCATTGACCAGATTGACCCAGAAAGGTGTCCCATTCAGATGGTCAGATGAGTGTGAGTTGAGCTTTCAGAAGCTCAAGACCGCTTTGACTATGACGCCAGTGTTGGTATTACCCATAGGTTCAGGATCGTATACGGTATATTGTGACGCATCTCACATTGGGCTTGGTGCAGTATTAATGCAAGATGGCAAGGTAATTTCATATGCGTTGCGGCAGTTGAAAGTTCACGAGAAGAATTATCCTGTTCATGACTTAAAATTGGCAGCCATTGTTCATGCACTGAAAATTTGGAGGCATTACCTCTACGGTGTCTCGTGTGAGGTATTTACTGACCATTGCAGCCTTCAATATCTGTTCAAACAAAAGGATCTTAATTTGAGGCAGAGAAGATGGTTGGAGTTGTTGAAAGACTACGATATCACCATTTTGTATCACCCCGGAAAGGCCAATCTGGTGGCCGATGCTTTGAGTAGAAAGGCTGTGAATATGGGCAGTCTTGCATATATTCCGGTTGGTAAGAGGCCATTAGCTGCAGATGTTTAGACTTTGGCTAATCAATTTGTGAGGTTATATGTTCAGAACCCAGTCGGATTCTAGCTTGCACAGTCGCTCGGTCTTCTTTATATGAGCGCATAAGAGGGAGGCAGTATGATGATCCTCATTTACTTGTCCTTAAGGACACGGTGCGACACGGCGATGCCAAACAGGTTGCTGTGGGGGAAGATGGGGTTCTGCGAATGCAGGGTCATATTTATATGCCTAATGAGGGTGGGCTTCGTGAATTAATTCTTGAAGAAGCACATAGTTCCAGGTATTCTATTCATCCAGGTACCGCCAAAATATATCAAGATTTGTGGCAACATTATTGGTGGAGTAGAATGAAAAAGGATATAATTGCATATGTAGCTCGGTGTCTGAATTGTCAGCAAGTTAAGTACGAGCACCAGAGACCTGGTGCTTTGCTTCAGAAGTTAGAAATTCCTGAGTGGAAGTGGGAGCGTATCACTATGGATTTTGTTGTTGGGTTTCCACGGACTCAGAGAAAAGTTGACGCATTTTGGGTCATTGTGGATAGGTTGACCAAGTCAGCACATTTCATTCTAGTGGCAGTTACCTATTCTTCGGAGAGGTTTGCAGAAATTTACATTCGTGAGATTTTCTGCCTTCACGGTGTGCCCATGTCTATTATTTCAGATCGAGGTACGTAGTTTACTTCACTTTTCTGGAGGGTTGTACAGCGCGAGTTAGGCATGCGGGTGGAGTTGAGTACAACATTTCATCCACAGACAGACGGACAGTCAGAGCGCACTATTCAGATATTGAAAGATATGCTTCGTGCTTGTGTTATAGAATTTGGAGGTTCTTGGGATAATTTCTTGCCACTTGCAGAGTTTGCTTATAATAATAGCTACCAGTCGAGCATTCAGATGGATCCATATAAGGCATTATACGGAAGGCGATGCCGATCGCCAGTTGGTTGGTTTGAACCGAGAGAGGCTTGGTTGTTGGGTACCGATTTGGTACAGGATGCCTTGGATAAGGTCAAGATTATTCAGGATCGAGTTCGCACAGCTCAGTCTAGGCAAAAGAGTTATGCCGACCATAAAGTTCATGATATTGCATTCATGGTTGGAGAAAGAATATTGCTCCGGGTTTCACCTATGAAAGGTGTAGTGAGGTTCGAAAAGAAGGGCAAGTTGAGCCCTAGGTATATCGGACCCTTTGAAATTCTTGAAAGGGTGGGTAAAGTAGCCTACAGGCTTGCATTACCACCTAGTTTATCAGCGGTTCATCTGGTGTTCCATGTGTCCATGCTCCCGAGATATCATGGTGATCCGTCCCATGTGTTAGATTTCAGCTCAGTCGAATTGGACAAAGATTTGACTTACGAGGAGGAGCCGATGGCTATTCTAGCCTGGCAGGTCCGACAGTTGAGATATAAGATTTATCCTTCAGTTCGGGTGCAATGAAGAGGTCAGCCGGTAGAGGCATCTACCTGGGAGTCTGAGTCAGACATGCGGAGTGAATATCCACACTTATTCACCAGCTCAGGTACTTTTTTCTAACTCCGTTCAAGGACGAACGTTTGTTTTAGAGGTGGAGATTTTGATGACCCAAAGGGTCATCTTGTGAATTAAAACTCTATTTCGGGACCGTTAGCCTTAAAAACCTTATTTTTACTCACCTCGATTTGCGTGCGCAGTGCGGGCATAAATCCAGAAAGCTTTTATGTGGAAATTTAAGAAGTAATAAGGTTTGGGATTTAAAATTGATTTTTAGTTGAGTTTGGTCAACGTTTTGAGTAAACGTACTCGGATCCATGTTCCGACATTCCCGGAAGGACCGTAGTAAAATTTGGGACTTAGGCGTATGCCTGAAATCGAATTCCGAGGTCCCTAACTCGAGAAATGAATTTTTGATGAAAATTGTAAGACAGAAATTCTATGGATTTAAAGAAATTGATTAATGTTTGATCTCATTGGTATCGGGCCCGTATTTTGGCTCCGGAGCCCGGTACAGGTTTAATATAATATATAAGGCATGTTTGTGAAATTTTCTAGAAATCGGAGTTGATTTAACGTGATTCAGACGTCCAGTTGAGAAGATATGAATTTTAAGTGTTCTTGAGAATTTCATTTGATTTGGTGCTAAATTCATAGTTCTAGGTGTTATTTTGGCGATTTGATCGCGCGAGCAAGTTCGTATGATGTTTTTAGACTTGTGGGCATGTTCGGTTTGGAGCCCCGAGGGCTCGGGTGAGTTTCGGATAGGCCACGGGTTGTTTTGAACTTGGAAAATTTTGCTGGTATAACTGAACCTGTTGCAGATCTCTGATCTCGCAATTGCGAGATCAGGCTTCGCAAATGCGAAATAAGCAGGCCTGGCAATTGCGAGGTATCTATCGCAATTGCGAAGAAGGCCTGGGCCAGCATGTTCTCGCAATTGCGAGATTTTCCTCGCAATTGCGATGGGAGTCTAGGAAGGGTAGGTTCGCAAATGCGAACATATACTCGCATTTGCGAGGTTCAATGGTCGCAAATGCGACACTTTCCTCGCATTTGCGAAGGCAGCGGGATTGTGAAGGGCATCGCAATTGCGAGTGTTCCTTCACATTTGCGAGCTTCGCATTTGCGAAGCTCAGGTTGCAATTGCGACACCTGCAGCTGAGTAAAAGGGGCTTAGACGTGATTTTTCATTCATTCTTCAATTTTTCGAACCCTAAACCTCAAGAGGCGATTTGTTTGGGCGATTTTTACGGGAAAACATTGGGGTAAGTGTTCTTTATCCTATATTGATTATATTTCATGATTTCATACTCATTTATATCATGAATCCGTGAATTTATAGAAGAAAAATTAGATTTTTATAAATTCTTCCAAAAGATGAAAATTTAAGATTTGAAGGTCCATTTGATATCGGAATTAGATAATTTTTGTATGGTTGGACTAGTCTCGGAATGGGTGTTCGGATTTTGTAAGTTTTTTCGAGATTTGAGATATGGTTCCCACTATCGAATATTTTAATAAATTTTGGATTTTATTCGAAAAATTAGTAAATTCATATGGAATTAATTCCTATGATTCGTATTAAGTATATTGAATTGTTTGTGAATAGATTTAAAGCTTTCGGAGATAAATTTAAAAGGAAAAGTTGTGGTTGAGTAATTGATTGGAATTTGCAAAGCGAGGTAAGTGTCGTGGTTAACCTTGACTTGAGGGAATAGAATTGTTATGTGAAATGCATGTGAACGACGTATAGGCGAGGTGACAAGTGTCTATACGCCGTCAAATTAATTGTTTTATTTACTTGAAAAATCATAAATTATTTTAAATCATGAATTAATTGTTATGATAATTGTTTCTCTCCTATTCTTTGTCAAATATTAATTCTTGAATTCCTACATTAATTATTACATTCTATTTGAATTATGTGCCTTAATTGTTATTAGACATTTAACATATTAAATATTAAACTGCATATCTTCTCTCTGATTTCCATAATAATTTGCTAATTGCCTTGTTTGTTTCATAATTAAATCATAATTATTGTATGCTTGTTGTCTTCTAATTTTATATTAATTGTTGCATTTATTGGTGAAATTTCTTCTATAAGAATTGGTAAATGACTATGTTAGAGGATCGGGTTGCACGCTGCAACCGAATTGATTATAATGAATATATTGGAGGATCGGGTTGCACGCCGCAACAGACTTATTAAAAAGTTCATATTGGAGGATCGGGTTGCACGCCGCAACAAACTTATTAAAAGTTCATATTGGAGGATCGGGTTGTATGCCGCAACAGACTTACTTAAAAGTCGACATACATATATATATATATATATATATTTAAAAGTCGATATACATATATATATATTGGGGGATCGGGTTGCACGCCGCAATAGACTTGATTAAAATGAATATATTGGAGGAGAGGGTTGCACGCCGCAACAGAACCGAATGTGAATATATTGTGAGAGCGGGTTGCACGCTGCAACAGAATTGAATGTGAATATATTGTGAGAGCGGGTTGCACGCTGTAACAGAATTGATGGAAATGATAATTGGTTATGACTGCTGAGTTGGCTTCAATTATTATAAACATGTTGCCTGATTTATTTCTATTATTGTTGTTGTTACTAATATTGCGTACAGGTAATGTAAGTGACCCGCCTTAGCCTGATCACTACTTCGTCGAGGTTAGGCGCAATACTTACCAGTACATGGGATCGGTTGTACTGATACTACACTCTGCACTTCTTGTACAGATTTTGGAGTTGGTCTCAGCGGCGTACCATAGACTTGCTCGGATTTCAGCTACTCAGAGGAGACTTGAGGTATAACTGCACGACGTTCACAGTTCTGAAGTCCCCATCTACTTTACTTTAGCTGTGTCTTTGTTTTTAGATAGCTTTATTTTATTCAGGACTTTATTTTTATTTATTCTAGAAGCTCGTGCACCTGTGACACCAATTCTGGGATGGTATTTAGACACCATTATTTTTATCGATTAATCACTATATTTCAGACTTTACTTCTGCGTTTATTTCTTTGTTATTAATAAATCTAAAGATTGTTTAAATATTGGTTAATATCATTCTAACGTTGTCTTGCCTAGTAAGTGAAATGTTAGGCGCCATCACGGTCCGAAGGTGGGACTGATGCGGTAATACCAGTCAAAGTCGTAGAGCCAAGTTTGAGATATTCCCATGAGAGCGGGCCGAGGAACGATGAAAGCAGAAGGCAAGAGCTCGACAAAGCCGAAGAACAGAAAGATATGGCCTACATAAGGACGATCGCCAAAAAACAACAGGCAGAATGCTATTATAACAAAAAGGCCAAGATCAGACCATTCAAAGTCGGGGACTACGTGCTCAAAGCCAAAACACAAGCAAGCAAAGACCTGCGGGAAGGCAAACTGGGAACAAATTGGGGCAGTCCATACAAAATCACGGGAACATCAAACAAAGGGTGTTTCCCACTAGAAACAATGGAAGGAAAACTACTACCAAACAACTGGAACATCACACACCTCAAGTACTACAACTTTTAAGAAAAAGCGTTCTCCAAGTCGTACTCTTTTTTCCCTCACTTGAGTTATGTCCCAGTTGGATTTTCTCAAGGAGGTTTTTAACGAGGCGACAAGGGGGACACTTCAACTTGAAATACGAACAGAAGAAGGTACCGGACGGTCAGTTCATTGCCCAATGAAGGGACTAGATAGACTGGGACTGGAATGCTAGCCCGGAAAGCATGTAAATTTCTCCAAGTATAGGAGCAAAACACAAATATATGAAGTCCGCCCATACTTTTTCCAGAGCAACATCGCCTCAATGTCTAATTGGCCCCCTGCCACATTAAAGTACGGGTTATATTCGACCTCGTTCGAATCAACACCCGCTCGTCCCCCGACCACAATTATGTAAGTTATATTCGACGTCGCTCGAATTAACTAAGTACGGGTTACATTCGACCTCGTTCGAATCAACACCCGTTCGGCCCCCGGCCACAATCAAGTAAGTTATATTCGACCTTGCTCGAATTAACTCACATTCGACCTTGCTCGAATTAACTAAGTACAGGTTACATTTGACCTCGTTCGAATCAACACCCGCTCGGCCCCCGGCCACAATTAAGTAAGTTATATTTGACCTCACTCGAAGTAACTAAGTACGTGCTACATTCGACCTCATTCGAATCAACACCCGCTAGGCCCCCGGTCACAATTAACTAAAAGTTACATTCGATCTCACTCGAATTAACTCACACTCGACCTTGTTCGAATTAACTAAGTATATGTTACATTCGACCTCGTTCATATTAACTAAGTTACATTCGATCTCGTTTCGAATTAACTAAGTATAGGTTACATTCGACCTTGTTAGAATTAACACCTACCGGCCCCTGGCCGTGACCAAAACTGAGTTCTATTTCAACATCGTTCAACACACATAAACCAAGTTTTAACGACTAAAGCGACCAAATAGAAAAAGAGCCATACAAGCCCGAATAGAAGGAAAAGAGTCAGGTACGAGTAGCAAAAACGGCATTTCATAAAATATATTCTTTACAAAGTCTAGAACATATGCCCACAAAAATATGTACAAAACTTACAAGCAAATAGAAAGAAAAACAACTACTCGCCACCTAACCCAGCAATGTCATCTATATGACCGCCTAGGTCATCTCCACCCGTCTCTCCTCCAGTACCGTCGCCACCGCCTTCAAAATACTCATCCTCATACCAGGCATCTTATTCTATCATGTCCATGCCTATGTCCTCCTCGCCATCACCAGCCTTCAGTATAGAGGGATCATAGCCACAAGCAGTCCGAGCTGAGCGTGCCTTAGCGGGAGCATCCTTGAAGTCGTCCTCAGAAACCTTCCTCACCGCCATCAAGTCCCTAAATATATTCTGTTAGGCCTCGACATGGATCCAGATCTCATACAGTTCCCGCGTAATTTTAGGAAAAGCAGAAGAGCGAGAAGAGGATAGCTGAGCCAATAACTGGGACTTCTCGACTTCAAGGGTGATAACTCGTTCATTAAGGCCCGAAGCTTCTTTCTCCAACTCCCCTATACACTCGTCGAGTCACTCCCCTCTGAGCCTCGCTGTCTCCAAATCACTCGCCCGCTCTGAACGAAGAATGCGGATTATGACCTCTGATGCCTCTACTTGCCTCAGAGCCGCCAACTAATCCAATTCTGACTTCTCTAAGTCATTTATCCTCTAGGCGAGATCACCACCCAAAGCATCCACCCTGATTAGACTTTCTTTGAGCTCGACCCGCAGCGAGATCACTTGGGCTTGAAGGTTGGCACATTGGGCCCGACTCCCCTGCTCACCTCGAGCTCCTCTTCTTTATCCTTCAACGCCCCCTCGAGCTCACTACATTTTTCGATGACCTTCACCAATTCATCATCCTTCTCCTTTAGATCGTCTAGGAGAGCTCGAAAGTTGCTACTCCCACCAAGCCGCCTGCAAAGCTCGCGGTGCTTATCCGATACTCGCGATATTTCTGCTCCATCTTTTGGAAAATGGCCTTCCGCCTCTCCTATCGGTGGAGCTTTCAATCTCCAAGATCACGGTCTGAAAAGAAAACCAGAAATGAGTAAGAATAAAATCGGATTCGACATGAACATACAAATAAAATGCTCAACTTACCCTAAGAGCAAGGCCGGCTATGCTCCTCGACAATGTGGAGTCCTTCAGTTTTTCGAGGGTCTTACCCTCCACATCGGAACAGAGGGGAACAATAGAAGGGACCACATACTCCATATCAACTAGAAGATCCCGGTCCGTAGGGATCACAATGGTCCGCGTGGTTCCCTCTAATCTCACCTCGAGCCGGGTGAGTCCTTCTCCCATCATCCTAACCTCTTTAGGGTCCATATCGGTGCCCGTCTCGTAACCATCCTCATCAACCCCCTTACCTCTCTCATCGGTAAACGAGGTGGGAATATCAACTGGCCGCTAGGACGATGGCACATCTCGCTTCACAGTACCCAAATCCTCCACGGATACTCCACCAGTTCCGACGTTGGCAATATGAAGGGGCACGCTCTCTGCGGCTTCTGCTGATGGCAGGACCTCAGACGGAAAATTTGCACCGTTTTCAGACACAACGAAGGCCGGTTCGCATTCGTTCCTTGTAGAATCTACGTCTCAGATTATCCCATCGCCGACGTCCACCGACCTTCTTTTACGAGGGACCAAATCCTCCTCGCTCGGTGAAGACTCTTCATCTATTAAATGAAGCAAGGGAGAGTTTAAACATAAACTAAAAGTTTAATTTATATCCTAAAAGTTCAATTCATATCCAAAAGGTCCAATTCATATCCTTAAAATTCAATTCATATCCTAAAAGTTCAATTCACAAGAACAAATCCTAAAAACTAAAATTTCAATTCATATCCTACGAGTTTAAACATAAACTAACTAAACTAAAGAAATTCAACCCATACCCTAAAAGTTCGATTCACAAGAACAAATCCTAAACCCTAGATTCTAACGAAACTATTCAAGATAATACAAACTCAAAACTGAAACACTCATCAATTAAAACTAATTAACAAAACTAATTAGTTAATAAAACTAATTAATAAAACTAATTAAAACAAGACCTAAACCCTAGTCCTCAATAAAATGCAATGTTCAAATAAGTGAAACACTAATCAATTGAAACTAATTCATAACTAATTAACAAAACCTAGAAATAACAAAGAAATGGGTTGTAATTCAAACCTAAAATTTTTAGGAGGTGGAGAAGAAGAGGGGCGGCAGTGGCAGCGGCGACGGAGGCAGCTGGGCGGTGGCGACGCGGGGTGGGGAATGAGATTTGTGTGAGGGAAATAGAGAAGGAGAGGGGAAGGTATTGAGTGAGGAGTTAGGGGAAATTTGGGGAAGAAAATTAAGAGAAATGAGGGGAACCCGTTATTTCAATTCTGATTTCAGAATTACCGACCAAAGTTGGTCGGTACATTAAGTGTTGACCGTTTGACCAAAAACCGACCAACTTTAGTCCGTTTTTTTTTTAAAAAACTGAATTTTTTTTTTGTGTTTTTTTTCTTAAAATATTATAAACTATAAAAAAATATTATAAACTATAAGCATTTATTTTATTTAACTATACAATTATTATAAATAATTATAAACTATAAGCATAATCTTTATAAATAATTATATTAACTATTTATTTTTAATAAATTATAATAGTATCTATCTAAGTAAATTTTCTAAGTTATAATTAAGTATATGAGTAATTTCTCACACACACACACACACACACTATATTGTAATTGATGCTAATAACATCTTTTTTCATTCGTTCATCACTAATAATGCATGACATAGATTAATCGATATATAGGTCGAGACGTTTTGATGAATCATCGATTAATATTCATCGATGCATCTAAGTAAGTTATAAGTCGATGAATCAATTTAAAAATAGATATATTTGATGATAAAGTATATATACTAATTAGGATCTTCACAAGTCTATCCCTAAAAGAACTGTGGTCCTAGCGCTTCGTGTTCTTAAATATATACAGATATATATAGATATATATATACACACACACACACACACAAACATATACTTCACTGTAATACTTTAACTATATATATATAGCTTGTTATAGTATATGTTAGTGTGTATATATATAGCTTGTTAAAGTTTGACCATGTTTGACCTATTAATTTAACTCGTTTACTTAATATTAATAACTTTTTTCGTTTCTTTAATTTGTGATCCGTATATATATATATATTTCTTTAATTTGTGATATATATATATATATATATATATACATGTCAAATATGTTTAGTATTAATTCTTCTATTTTTCATTCATTCATCACTAATAATACATGACATAGATTAATCGATATAGGTCGAGACGTTTTGTTTTTACTATTAGTCGATATAGGTCAAACGTTTTGTTCTTAATATTCATCGATGCATCTAAGTAAGTTATAAGTCGATGAATTAATTTATAAATTGTAATGACTCGACTTGTCGTTTTAAGAATTTAAGCCTCGTCTGGCGGCATAAGGCCCTGAGCAGCTTCTTATTATGTGTATTGACTTGCGTGCGTGGTTGAATTCAGTTACCGGATGATTCTCAGTGATTTGGGACACTTGGTCCCCAAAACGGAAGCTTAAGTCTTAGAATTTTTATCATAGTCGGAACTGTGTGAAGACGACTCCGGAATGGAATTTTGATGATGTTAATAGTTCCGTATGGTGATTATGGACATAGGAGCGTGTTCGAAAAATTATTTGGAGGTCTGTAGAGGAATTTGGCTTGAAATAGCGAAAGATGAATTTTTGGGAAGTTTGACCGGGGGTTGACTTTTTGATATCGGGGCCGGAATCCGATTTTGGAAATTGGAATAGCTTTGTTATGTTAATTAAGACTTGTGTGCAAAATTTGAAGTCATTCGAGATTGATTTGATGTGTTTCGGCATAAGATATAGAATTTGAAATTTCAAAGTTCATTAGGCTTGAATTGGGGTATGATTCGTGGCATTGATGTTGTTTGATATGATTTGAGGCCTCAAACAGGTTCGTGTTATGTATTGGGACTGGTTGGTACGATTGGACCCCCCTCCCCCGGGGACCTCGGGTTTGATTTGGGGTAGTTCCGGACCAAGTTTGGGTGTTTTGATGCTGCTGGTTGCTGGTTCTGGTGTTGTTCTTCGCGTTCGCGAGGATCCTCTTGTGTTCGCGAAGAAGGATTTTGCTGTTGGGACTTTGTTCTTCGCATTCGCGAAGAGGTTCTCGCGTTCGCGAAGTAGGAAATGTTGTTGTTCGTCGTCTGACTTTAGAGGCTCATATCTCGCAATCTATAAGGAATTTGGAGATGATCCAAAAATGAAAGTTGTAGCCCTTTGTGTCTAGTTTTCAAAAAGTAAACCATTTGTCATTTGGAGTTGTGTACAAAAAGGTATGGTAGATACACTATAGGCTGTCCGGGAAGAGTTTGGAAATCTCTGTTGCATAGGGCTGACTTTGGAAGCTTATATCTCGTAATCTGTAAGGAATTGGGAGATAAGCAACAAATAAAAGTTATAGCCCTTGAGTCTAGTTTTCAGAAAGTCAAACCATTCATCATTTGGAGGTTTGTACAAAAGGTTATGACCATTATACTAGAGGATATCTCAGAAGAGTTTGAAAATGACTTTTGAAGAATTTGTTCATCACGAACGCGAAGGGGTGTCGCGAACGCGAAGAACAAACCCCTGGGTAACAGAATAAAGTCCAAATTCGTGTCATTCCTCCATATTTGGACCAAGGAAGCTCGGGTGAGGCGATGTTTCGTGAGTTTTTCAAGGAAAACATTGGAGTAAGAATTCCTAACTTGATTTTGGTTAAATTACATGAATCTATTGTTGTTTTTATCACTAAATTAGTGAATTGGGTTGAAAAATTTAGAAAAAACCCTCTTGGTTTAAATTTAAGATTTGGAAGTCGAGTTGTTATTGAAATTCAATAAAATTGGTATGGTTGAACTCATATCGGAATGGGTGTTTGGGTTTAATGAAAATTATGTCGGGTTTCGAGGGGCGGGTCCCGCGTTGACTTTTGTTGACTTTTGAAATAAATTTTAAGTCGACGTATTATTATCCGGAATTATTTCCGATGAATTTTAATGAAGTTATACAATTAATTTGGATAGATTTGAGCTGTCCAAAGGTCAATTCAACCGAGAAGGCAATTTTGGAATATCGGCATAACTTCAAAGAGGTAAGTGTCTTGCTTAACCTCGAGTGGGGGAATTACCCCTTAGGTATCGAGTCTTATATGCCATTTGTGAAATGTGAAAAGTTGTGTACGCGAAGTGATGAGTACGTACTCGGGCTTATATGTGCAAATTTTTATTGGATTAAAGTCTTAGGCATTATTGTGTAGTAAATTGGGTAATCGTGGATAAGTATTAAATCATCTGTTTGCCATGCCTAAATCTTTGTCGTTGTTGAATCTGTTGTTATATGACAATTTGATGTGAGGACACGTGCTACTGGGTTAGCTGAGCAAGCATCTGCACATACTGCTAGGGCTGCAAGAGGCCGAGGAGGAGATAGAGGTCGAGGAAGGTCATGTGCTGCGACTAGAGCACCTGTCAGAACGACAGTTAAGGAGCCACTAGTAGCTGAAGTTGGGGGACAGGTGCCAGAAGCACATGTTGTTACCCCAGGACTTCAGGAGACTTTAGCACAGTTCCTGAGTATGTTTGGTACATTAACTCAGGCGGGATTGATCTCTGTTGCACCAAATATTTCGCAGATTAGGGGAGTAGCTCAGACTCCTACCACAACTCCAAAGCAGCAGGTTCACGTTGGTCAGGTTCCTGTGTAGTACCGGTACAACCTGTTATTCCGGTTCGACCTGAGGTTAGGCCAGAGGCATTAGAAGAAGAATAAAAGAGACTATAAAGGTTTAAGAAATATGATCCACCAACTTTCAGTGGCACAGCCACAGAGGATGCGCAAGAATTTCTGGAAAATTGTCACCGTATTCTCTGCACCATGGGTATTATGGACGTGAGCAGAGTTGCCTTTACTACATTTCAACTGTCAGGATCAGCGTATCGATGGTGGCAAATCTTTGAAGAAGGTAGACCAGCCGATGCAACCCCACCAACTTGGACTCAATTTTCGAAAATATTCTTGAAAGAGTTTGTTCCCTAGACTCTCCGAGATGCGTGGCGCACGGAGTTTGAACGGTTGCGTCAAGACACTATAACAGTGTCAGAATATGCTATCAGGTTCAGTGAGTTAGCCCGTCATGCACCTATCTTAGTTCCTACAATCAGAGAACGGGTCCGCAGATTCATTCAGGGGCTCGATTATGATATAATAATATGCATGGCTAGAGAGTTGCAAACTGTTGCTCCATTTCAACAAGTAGTGGAGATTGCAAGGAAGATTGAAAGTGTTTTAGGCGAGGAAAATGAGTCTAAGTAAGCCAAAAGGTCTCGAAGATCTGGAGGATTCAGTGGATTATACTCTTTAGCTAGAACCCATTATAGCGGAGGCTCGAGCAGTCGGTCAGCTCAGTCCACACATCAGATTATTCGGGGTTCTCCAGTTTATAGTGCACTACCGATATGAGATTCTTATAGTGGTTGTTCTAGTTATCAGGCACAGACTCAGTACGTGCAGTCGCGACCTCAGAGGGGTTGTTATGAGTGTGGTGATACTAGGCATATCATGAGAGATTGTCCCAGACTAGAGAGGGGTGGATTTCATCATAACACTCCAGCTACAAGCTTTATTCAGTTGATAATCCACGTGCACAGTCAGGTAGAGGTGGAGGACAGGTGGGTGGTAGGCGCCTAAGAGGTGGAGGCCCGACCTGTTGATATAATCACTATGATTTGGCTGGGGCCAATACACCAGATGGTGTCGTTATAGGTACGGTCCTGATTTTTATTATAAATGATAATTTCCCTTAATTTGATTCGGTTCTGAATATTGAGGTGAGTCCTCCTATTATGCTCCACTTATGGTTGAGCTTCGTAAATTTGTGAACCACTTATATGTTTATCCCTGTTGGGAGATTTAAGGATGTGAACCCGTGTCTGTCATTTTATTTTTGTACACCAGTGAGGGATATAAGTCCAAAAGTAATTTTTATTATTCATTACTGTGGGTTTAATGTATTTCGGAATAATTGATTCTAATTTTTATGAATTATATGCTCTACTGGTATGAGGGTTCATTATGTGTTGTGAAAACTGTTTATGAAATTTATTGAAAAGAAAAAAGAAAGGAAATTGAAATTTCAGTTGGCACAATGTGCAAAATACTTGTGATTCGGAGTTGAGGACGAGATCCTCGTATTTCTATATGGTGTGAAATATTTAAACTGGGCTGCAAGCTGCGATGGAAGTTATATAAGGACGAGATCCATGTGGTAAAATGTTTATGAGTTTAAAATTCTCCCTTGTGAAATTTAATTTGTGCAATAATATTAATAGGGAGTCATGCCTGTTAGGCTTATTTGATAATGCTTGTATATTTTCTGTTCATATTAAGCCATTTTTGTGCTGTAAATATTGAGTTTTAGCCTATGAGGTGAGTGCCCAGGTGGCGTTAAATGTGACTCATTAATCCGAGTAAATAATCATGAGGTCTTCATGCCTCACGTTCTGTTGTCGGTGTTGTGAAAATTCGAAACGAGGTGATGGTTAATATGAGATTAATTGATGATGCTGGAATTAATTATGAACAACTTTTAAGGCCAGAGATGTGGTGATGAGCATACATATGATGTGCTTCATGTCCTGATATCATTATGATAATGCAGTGCTTGTAATGCTGAGATTGGTATTATTGATATATACCTTGTGGTATTGTGTTGGGTTGTGGATGTGTTGTTAGGAGTTATTTTGGTGTTACTCTAGCAGGTGGATAGGCCTAATTATAAGGGAGACTCTGCCGAAATTTCTGAAAAAAAAAATTAAAAAAAAAAAATTTGGGAGTTAGAAAAATTTGGAGGATTGGGATTTGCAAAGAAAGAGATAAGTAT
This sequence comes from Nicotiana tomentosiformis, assembly GCF_000390325.3. NCBI lineage: Eukaryota > Viridiplantae > Streptophyta > Magnoliopsida > Solanales > Solanaceae > Nicotiana > Nicotiana tomentosiformis. The sequence goes on along the minus strand of NC_090813.1, from coordinate 16,694,762 downwards.
GTTATGTGTTTGAGAGCGAATGATCCTAAGCGGGGGAGAATGTAACACCTCAGAAAATTTTTGAAGTACTTTAACACTATCAAGAAAATTGATGTGTGCTTAGGCACGAGTTACTATAGCCAGTTGAGACTAATACCGTACGTTGATAAAAAATCAGACTTTCTAAAAATGTTTGGAGTGTAAGAAATTGGTCTTAAGGTTCACAAATATGGATAAAAGAAATAATCTCAAATGAGATGGTGTTGCCAGACTTACATCCAATGCAGTAGCGTGGGACCAACCGTGAGAATATGTGTAAAAGTAAAAATCATCAATTCGGTAACCTCAGAATAATTGTTAGCACGTTCGAGGATGAACGTTTGTTTAAGAGGTGGAGAATGTAACGACCTGACTTGTCATTTTAAGAATTTAAGCCTCGTCTGGCGACATAAGGCCCTGAGCAGCTTCTTATTATGTGTATTGACTTGCGTGCGTGGTTGAATTCAATTACCGGATGATTCTAAGTGATTTGGGACACTTGGTCCCCAAAATAGAAGCTTAAGTCTTAGGATTTTTACCATAGTCGGAACTGTGTGAAGACGACTCCGGAATGAAATTTTGATGATGTCAATAGCTCTGTATGGTGATTATGGACTTAGGAGTGTGTCCGGAAAATTATTTGGAGGTCTGTAGAGGAATTTGGCGTGAAATGGCGAAAGATGAATTTTTGAGAAGTTTGACCGGGGGTTGAGTTTTTGATATCGGGGCCGAAATCCGATTCTGGAAATTGGAATGGCTTCGTTATGTCAATTATGACTTGTGTGCAAAATTTGAAGTCATTCCAGATTGATTTGATGTGTTTCGGCACAAGATATAGAATTTGAAATTTTAAAGTTCATTAGGCTTGAATTGGGGTATGATTCGTGGCTTGGTTGTTGTTTGATGTGATTTGAGGCCTCGAGCAGGTTTGTGTTATGTATTGGGACTGGTTGGTACGATTGGACGGGGTCCCGGGGGCCTCGGGTTTGATTCGGGGTGGTTCCGGACCAAGTTTGGGTGTTTTGATGTTGTTGGTTGCTGGTTCTGGTGTTGTTCTTCACGTTCGCGAGGATCCTCTCGCGTTCGCGAAGAAGGATTTTGCTATTGGGACTTTGTTCTTCGCATTCGCAAAGAGGTTCTCGCGTTCGCGAAGAAGGAAATTTTACTGTTCGTTGTCTGATTTTAGAGGTTCATATCTCGCAATCTATAAGGAATTTGGAAATTGTCTAAAGTGAAAATTGTAGCCCTTTGTGTCTAATTTTCAGAAAGATAAACCATTGGGCATTTGGAGTTGTGTAAAAAGAGTTATGTTGGATACACTATAGGCTGTCCGAGAAGAGTTTGGAAATCTCTATTGCACAGGGATGATTTTGAAAGCTTATATCTCATAATCTATAAGGAATTGGGAGATGAGCCAAAAGAAAGTTATAGCCCTTGGAGTCTAGTTTTCAGAAAGTCAAACCATTCATCGTTTGGAGTTTTGTACAAAAGGTTATGACCATTATACTAGAGGCTTTCTGAGAAGAGTTTGAAAATGACTTTTGAAGAATTTGTTCATCGCGAACGCGAGGGGGTGTCGCGAACGCAAAGAACAAACCCCTGGGCAACAGAATAAAGTCCAAATTTGTGTCATTCTTCCATATTTGGACCAAGGAAGCTCGGGTGAGGCGATATTTCATGAGTTTTTCAAGGAAAACATTGGAGTTATAATTTCTAACTTGATTTTGGTTAAATTACATGAATCTATTGTTGTTTTTATCACTAAATTAGTGAATTGGGTTGAAAAATTTAGAAAAAACCCTCTTGGTTTAAATTTAAGATTTGGAGGTCGAGTTGTTATTGGAATTCAATAAAATTGGTATGGTTAAACTCATATCGGAATGGGTGTTTGGGTTTAATGAAAATTATGTCGAGTTCCGAGGGGCGGGTCCCGCGTTAATTTTTTTTAACTTTTTGGAACAAATTTTTAAGTCGACGTATTATTATCCGGAATTATTTCCGATGAATTTTAATGAAGTTATACAATTAATTTGGATAGATTTGAGCTGTCCGGAGGTCAATTCAAGCGAGAAGGCGATCTTGGAATATCGACATAACTTCAAAGAGGTAAGTGTCTTGCTTAACCTCGAGTGGGGAAATTACCCCTTAGGCATCGAGTCTTATGTGCCATTTGTGAAATGTGAAAAGCCCTGTACGCGAAGTGACGAGTACGTACTCGGGCTTATATGTGCAAATATTTATTGGATTAAAGTCTTAGGCATTATTGTGTAGTAAATTGGGTAATCGTGGATAAGTATTAAATTATCTGTTTGCCATGCCTAAATCTTTGTCGTTGTTGAATCTGTTGTTATATGACAATTTGATGTGATTGTTACTTGATTATTTATGTAATTCCGTGAATTTGCTGGTTTGATAATTATTGTAATTTAATTTCATTATGAATTTTTCTTCTGCAAATAATTAATTAAATGAGCTTAAGAAGAGGTGTTTATATAATTATTAAAAATTTGAATTTAATTAAGACTTTGATTTATGTTGAGTAATTTCTATCTCTATTGGTTATTTTTGGGTGTTGTATACATTGTGTGGAGCTTTTGGCTATTTGTTATAAAATTAATTGATTTTGTTATATCCTTGGAATTTGTTGTGGCCATTAGGCAAACTGTAATGTGAATTGATTTTGTTATATTGTCATGTAAATTGTTGTGTGAATTATTATTTTGAGGAGATAAGGGTGGCAATAGGAACGATAAGGGTGGCAATAAGAGCGATAAGGGTGGCAATATGAGCAATAAGGGTGGCTATTGATATTGTCTAGGCGGAGCGATAAGGGTGGCTATATGAGCGATAAGGGTGGCTATAGGAGCGATAATGGTGGCTATTGTCAGGGACGATATGTGATGATGTGGGGTTGTGGCGTTGATGATTTTCATGTGATGTTGTGATTTTCTTGTGTTTATTTTTATACCTTGTGCAATTTGTCTTGTTGTTGGTAAATTGATAATAATCTGATTTATGTTGAAATTGAGAGCATGTGGCTATTGCCAGGCGGATTATAAAATGAATTGTGGGAATGAGGTGCTGTGATGAAATGTTAATGATATTTGACACGTGAATTGTCCGTGCAGTTGTGATATGAAATGAGGGAACGAGGTGCCGGGAAAATATGATGATTTAATTATGGGCACGAGGTGCCGTGAAAATATGACAAATGAGTTGAGACCCGTGTTTACGAAAAATATAAAAATTGGCTGAGACCCGTATTTTTTTTATGATTTTGAAATGAGATGTCACATGGTGACTCTTTAATCGAAAGAATTATATTCAAAAAATATTTATTTGAAAGGATTTTTATTCAAGAAGAATTATATGAAAGAATTATATGTGAAAGATATTTAATTGAAGAACTTGATTTAACTGGTGTAATTATATTTATTAATTGTTGAGCGATATTAAATAGTGATTTTATTGTCTTACTATGCATATCATTGGTTGTTTTATGTTGCCCTTATTATTATTTTTTCCTATTATTTTGTATATTATATTGCACAGGTTATTAGACTAGTGAGTGTCTTGACTGTACCTCGTCTCTACTCCATTGAAGTTAGTCTTGATACTTATTGGGTATCGACCGTGGTGTACTCATACTACACTTCTGCACATTTTTGTGCAGAGCCAGGTATTGGAGATATCGGACTTGAGCAGAGTTAAAGCGCGATCATAAGGATTCAAGGTAGAGCTGCTTGGTTGTCGCAGTCCCTTAGAGTTTTTTTATTTCATTGTACTGTTAATTTGTAATCAAACAGTATTGTATATTCGATCCTCGTGATCATTCCATGTATTCAGTTAGAGTTCGTGACTCAGTACTACCAGTCTTGGGAGGTTGTATATTCATATTTATTCCGTTGTTAGTTCTGGTTACTTATTTAATTCAAAAACAAAATGGCTTCAAAATGTAATAGAAATCGGCTTACCTAGTCTTAGAGACTAGGAGCCATCATGACGTCTGTGGTGAGATTTTGGGTCGTGACACAAATAGATATATTTGATGATAAATTATATATACTAATTAGGATCTTCACAAGTCTATCCCTAAAAGAATCCGACCATGTGGTCCTAGCGCATCGTGTTCTTATATATATACGGCTATACCTATATATACACACACTTTATTGTAATACTTTTACTATATATATAGCTTGTTATAGTATATGTTAGTGTGTGTGTGTGTGTGTGTGTGTGTGTGTGTGTGTGTGTGTATGTGTATATAACACGCTTCATTGTACCACTTTAACTATATATATAGCATATGTTAGTGTATTCATTATTTGTATTACAAAAGTGTTAACGGATTACATTTATATCATTTAGATAGTAAATATAAAAGTGATTCAAAAGGTTGACCAATGTTGACCTAATAACCGACCAACTTTGGTCTGTTATTTTCCAGAAAATAAAATACCGACCAAAGTTGGTCGGTAAATGCTTCCCCTGCATTAACTGACCAACGTTGGTTGGTAATTTTAAATATTAATTCTTTAAATTTTATAAAATATTTTAAATAATAAAAGAATTATTAAAATTAAAAAATTGGGTCCACATTACCGACCAAAGTTGGTCGGTAATCCAAAAATTTCTTTGACTAAGCAAGTCTGACCAGCTCGGTCAACTTGTTGACCAATTTACCGACCAACTTTGGTCGGTATTTATTTTTAAAAAAATGTAAAATATATTTTTTCTAGTTTCCGTCCAACCTGGACGGTTTTTGGTTGCTTTTTCTGATCGACCAATATTTGTCGGAAAATTTTGGTCGATTTTTAGCGAATTTCTAGTAGTGTTTACGGCTTTATCCAATGCATAGTTTCCTAACTACTGAATAAATTAGTGTAAATGAAACATGGCATGCTATATAAAGTAGAGAACTTGATTTGCCTAAAGTTCAACATTTAAACCCCATATACCTGACAAGTGGGTGTATCACCAAGAATTTTTATAGAAGGCTATCGTTGGCTATCAAGTCGTTCACTTCTATAGCCGTTTGGAATTCTATTTTTATCTGTAAAGTTATTCAACTAATCTATTACAAATAGAAGAGGGTGTTTATCGTCTTAACTCTGACTTGATTTCTTCATAGAGCACAACCAATTCTAGTTATTACTAACAATAATTTGTTATAAATCTGTATTGCTATAATAAACAATTAAACCATTAAACGTTCTGAAATATATATAAACAAAATAGAAAGTTAGTAACGCTTGTTTAACAAAATAAATTCTGGAAAAACAGTATAGGAATAAATCGAGCCCACTGAAAACACAGTGTGTCCTTAAGAAAATTATTCCCCTCAAGTACCCGAGGTGCTGGAATATATCCTCCCAAGATAGAACGATTTAACTCACCGGAGTGTTGGTACCAAAAACGCCGGTGAACAGCGAGCCACTCGAAGGCTGTACAACACACTGAAATTTTTGTGTAGAAGAAGAAGAAGAAGAAGATCAGAAAATTTCGTAAGGAAAGATTCTGGGTTTCAAAGTATATTTATAAAGTTGCTAGCACTGTTTCTGAAAAGGTCAGGCTGTTTGAAATATTGCTGGAAAACGGATTTAAAATAATCCGGGAAAGAAAATGGGCCTGATCGGACCAGGTCGCGGGTCATGGATTATTCCGGATTGAATTTTTCGTTAATTATTTAATTAATTAATTAAATAATTAAAAGGAATTTTATCCAAAAATATTAATCAATCAATCGATCTTTGACCAAATCCAAATCCGAAGCCGAAGCCGAGCGAGCGACGACGACAACGCGAGACCCGCCTTCTTCTTATCTCTTTAAGAGCTAGAAGAAGAGCAATTATATATATACCCATCAAAAGCCTTTTCTTCCCCCAATATGGGACAATGTCCCTTTGCCAAGGAGGGAAATTCAAATATTTTATTTTTCCTATATTTCTCATTAACCCTCTTTAAGCTACACAAGCTTAAAATCCCAACAATCCCCCACATGAATGAGGAATGGCTATAAAATAAAGGAATGCACGAGCGCGTGTGTGTTTTACATGCAAGAATTAATTGCATCTGGATAAGTAGGCTTCCCTTTAAACTTTCCGTAGTGAACTTATATCGGATATACTCAGTCAATCGGTAGATTTGATATCCTTGAATCGTCGAGCTTTGTTGTATACCTAGACAACATAAGTCACACAATCAATCCTTAGCAATCTATGGTTCTCACGGTTGTGTTCGTTTTAGCCATGAACACCGCCTGGTTTCATGAGTGCTTAGAGAATGGGCCTTTACTTTCATTCCCCTTGAAGCGGCTTACACTTCACACTCACATAGGTGATTTCTAAACATGTAATCCTATAGACACACTATCTGGTCATATCCTGCCAGACTTAGCAAATTATTAAAAAACTTTAAGCTTTGTTGACTCATCAAAAAGCCTTATTGCTTTACCTCAATTTTTGAACATTGTCTTCATCACGAGAATGGGCTGAGTTATTTGACAATGTTGAACCGTCATTCATAACTTTGTTTGATCTCTTTGAACCTAGCTCGTGGGATCTCCAGTCAGCTAGGTAGAGTTACCGCCATGATGACTTGTCCTAGACCTTAACCCCATTCCCTGTGATGATCTTTCAACTGCCTCTCTAGATAGGCCTTTTGTAAGTGGATCCGATTTGACTTTACGAAGTCAAATGTGATAACACCACTAGAGAGTAGTTGTCTAACGGTATTGTGTCTATGTCACATATGATGAGATTTTCCGTTATACATAATGCTCCCTACCCTGCCTATTGTCGCTTGACTATCACAATGTATACAAATAGGTGCCAAAGGTTTGGGCCAAAATGGAATATCTTCCAAGAAATTCCGGAGCCATTCAGCTTCTTCACCGGCCTTATCTAAAGCTATGAATTCAGATTCCATTGTAGAACGGGCGATGCACGTTTGTTTGGATGATTTTCAAGACACTGCTCCACCCCCAATTATGAAAACATACCCACTTGCAGATTTAACTTCAGATGATCCAGTGATCCAATTTGTATCACTATATCCCTCGATCACGGAGGGATATTTGTTATAATGCAAAGCATAATTTTGTGTATGTTTGAGATACCCCAAAACTCGTTTCATTGCCATCCAATGTATGTGATTAGGATTACTTGTAAACCGACTCAGTTTACTAATAGCACATGCTATATCTGGTCGCGTAATACTCTTGCATAGTCCAGTTGTGAGTCACTTTCACCTTCATTCTTTTGAAGTGCATAACTCACGTCAATTGGAGTCTTGGCAAATTTGAAATCCAAATACTTGAACTTGTCAAGTACCTTTTCAATATAATGAGACTATGATAATGCTAGACCTTGTGGAGTCTTGTGAGTTCTGATTCCTAAGATCACATCAGCAACTCCTAAGTCTTTCATATCGAATTTGCTATCCAACATGCGCTTAGTAGCATTTATATCTGCCATGTTTTTGCTCATTATCAACATGTCATCAACATATAAACAAACAATGACTTCATGACCTGGAGTGTTTTAAATGTAAACACATTTGTCGCACTCGTTTATTTTAAACCCACTTGCCAATATTGTTTGGTCAAATTTGGCATGCCATTGTTTGGGTGCTTGTTTAAGTCCATAAAGCGACTTAACAAATTTGCACACTTTTATTTCTTTAACAGTAACCACAAAACCCTCAGGTTGTTCTATGTAAATCTCTTCCTCCAATTCTCCATTTAAGAAAGTTGTTTTAACATCCATTTGATGGATTTCAAGACCATACACGACCGCTAGTGCCACTAACACCCTAATAGATGTTATACTCATTACTGACGAGTAAGTGTCAAAGTAATCAAGGCCTTCCTTTTGTCTATAACCTTTAACAACAAGTCTTGCCTTATATTTGTCAATAGTGCCATCAACTTTCACTTTCCGTTTAAAGATCCATTTCGAACCTAAAAGCTTATTTCCTGGACGAATATCAACCAATTCCCATGTATGGTTATCCAAAATTGATTGAATCTCACTATTGACTGCCTCTTTCCAAAACGTTGAATCAGAAGATGACATAGCTGCTTTAAACGTTTGAGGCTCATTTTCAAGCAAGAATGTCACAAAATCTAGTCCAAAGTAAGTAGATGTTCGTTGACGTTTGCTACGCCTTGGATCTTCTATACTTGGAGTATTTTTCTTTGGTTCTTCCCGAGGTCGTTTAGGTCTTTCACTTAATGACTCACATTCAGTTTTATACGGATAGATGATTTCAAAGAATTCAGCATTATCTGATTCCATTACCGTATTAACATGAATTTCGGGATTATCGAATTTATGAACCAAAAACCGACATGCTTTACTGTTTGTAGCATATCTAATGAAAACGCAATCTACAGTTTTTGATCCGATTTTAACCCTTTTAGGTAAAGGAACTTGTACCTTTGCTAGACACCCCCCATTTCTCACTGTAAATAACAGAAGAGTTCAATTAATGGCAAAACCAGAACAGTAAATAATACTGTTATTAACAACAAACAGTACGTATAATAAATAAAATCGAAGTTTTTATATATTGTTTCGCAGAAAACGATAAAGTTTTATGTTCTTCAAATCGTTTTCAGAATTACAATACTCTGATGAAGTTTTTATATCTTCAAATCAGAATAGTAAAATTCAGAAGGAGTAGAAAACCACACATGTTTTAATCTCCACAAACAGAATACAAAATATAATAAAATAATTTTCTTAAGATTGTTATAAATCTGTATTGCTGTAATAAATAATTAAACCATTAAACATTCTGAAATATATATAAACAAAACAGAAAGTTAGTAACACTTGTTTAACAAAATATATTCTGGAAAAACAGTATAGGAATAAATCGAGCCCACTGAATACACAGTGTGCCCTTAAGGAAATTACTCCCCTCAAGTACCCGAGGTGCTGGAATATATCCTCCCACGATAGAATGATTTAACGCACCGGAGCTGTCACGACCCGAAATTTCCCACCGACGGGACCGTGATGGCGCATAACATTCCACTTTCTAGGCAAGCCTACATTATAGAATCATTAAACCAATTCCTTATTTCCATTCAGTAATTAATAATAATTAACTAAGATGAAATATAAGAAGTATGGAATATCATAAGACTGTATTAATTACTGCTACCCGGATCTGGAGTCACAATTCACGAGCATTCTAGAATTTACTATAAGTAATAATCTGAAAGAAATACAACTGTCTGAATGAAAGAAACAGCAGAACAGAAAAGATAGATGGGGACTTCATGGTTTGTGAACGCCGACAGATCTACTTTGAATCTCCGGACAGTGGACCAATAGCAAAAATCTCGATCAACCCGAGCTGGTATCAAAATCTGCACAAAAAGTGCAGAGTGCAGTATAAGTAAAACCGACCCCATGTACTGGTAAGTGTCGAGCCTAACCTCGACGAAAGAGTGACGAGGCTAAGGAAAGGCACCTACAAATCAACATGTACAATTTAACAGTGTATATACAAATAACAGAAATGAAGAACTAAACAGGAAATGTTGGTAGAGGAACATACTGAGAGGAATGCAAGATAAAGAACTACAACATAATGATCACCGGAGCAGTCAATATACCAGGAATCAACAGGAATAGTGAATATAGTAAGGAAAAATGCACGACATCACCCTTCGTGCTTTTACTCTCAATCTCACTATGAAATAAATAGAAACGGCACGACATCACCCTTCATGCATTAACTCTCATATCATGGCACGTCATCACCCTTCGTGCATTAACACTCATAATATGGCACGGCATCACCCTTCACGCATTAACACTCGCAATATAGCACGGCATCACCCTTCGTGCATTAACACTCTCCCTTACCATAATACAATGAATAAATAACAATAGGGAGATAGAATAACAAGTACAAACCTTACTTCAACATTTGGTTCCATAACATCAATCTCAACTTTGAAATAAAAACTCAATTATCACCAGAAAATTCGTAACCACGATAAGAATGATAAATTGAACAACACTAATATAACACATAGCAATTAGGCATAGGAATGAGACAATATAAGAAAAACTGAGAATCATGGAAAATAGCTAAATTGGCGGCACATAAGTATTCGTCACCTCACATATACGCAGCTCATATGAATTTCACTTAGCAAGTAATCTAAGGTTCCTAATTCCCTCAAGTCAGGGTTAGACACAACACTTACCTCGATTTCGCAGGCCACTCACTGCTCAAGTACAACTTTCCATTTAGAATTCACCTCCAACCCAATCGTATCTAATCATAATTAGTTTAATATCATCAATTATCGCTAAAGGAATCAACTTTAATGCATAATTATAGTTTTCCTAAGTTTACCCAACAAAAGTCAAAAATTGACCACGGGCCCGCTTGGTCTAAATTCGAGGTTCATACCAAAATCCGTTTACCCATTCTCCCCCGAGCCCGGATATACAATTGGTTTTGGAATCCGACCTCAATTCGAGGTCTAAATCCCCAGATTTCGAAATTCCTAAGTACTACCCAAAAATCCTAATTTCACCATAACAATTCTAGATTCTAGGTTGAAATCTTGTTATAAGATGTAAAAGATTGAAAGAAAAGAGTTAGGAATCACTAACCTATGATTTGGGGAAGATTTCGTCTTTGGAAAATCGTCTCTTAAGGTTTAGGGTTTGAAAAATTGAAGAATGAATGAAAAATCTCGTCTAAGTCCAAAGTTATCAACTGCGGATGTCGCATTTGCAACCTGAGCTTCGCAATTGCGAAGCTCGCAAATGGGAAGGGGTCATCGCAAATGCGAGATCCTTCACATTTCCTCTGCCTTCGCATTTGCGAAGAATATGTCGTATTTGAGACAATTGGCCCATTGCATTTGCAAACATACCCTTCCCCAAACCCCCATCACAATTGCGAAGAAAATCTCGCAACTGCGAGAACATGCTAGCCCAGGCCTTCTTCGCAATTGCCAGGCCTGTTAGTTCGCATTTGCGAAGCCTGATCTCACAATTGCAAGACCAGAGGCCTGCTACAGACACCAGTTACACCAGCAATTCACTAAGTTCTAAAATCATTCCGTAGCCTATCTGAAATTCACCCGAGCCCTTGGGGCTCCAAACCAAATATGCACGCAAGTCTAAAAACATCATATGAACTTGTTCATGCGATCAAATAACAAAAATAACACCTAAAACTATGGATTTAGCACCAAAACTCATTAATTCCTCAAGAACATTTCAAAACTACTATCTTCTCAACCGGACATCCGAATCACGTCAAATCAACTCCGATTTCTACCAAATTTCACAGACATCACTTATATATTATATTAAACTTGTACCGGGCAACAAAACAAAAATACAGGCCCGATACCAACGAGATCAGGCATTAATCAATTTTTTTAAATCCATAGAATTTCAGTCTTACAATTTTCATCAAAAAATCATTTCTCGAGCTAGGGACCTCGGAATTCGATTTTGGACATACGCCCAAGTCCCATATTTTACTATGGACCATCCTGGACCGTCGGAACATGGATCCGGGTCCGTTTACTCAAAACGTTGACCAAAGTCAACTAAAATAAATTTTAAATCACAAAAATTATTACTTCATAAATTTCCACATAAAGGCTTTTCAGATTTACGTCCGGACTGTGCACGCAAATCGAGATGAGTAAAAATAAGGTTTTTAAGGCTAACGGGCCCGGAATAGAGCCTTAATTCACAAGATGACCCTTTGGGTCATTACAGGAGTGATGGTACCAAATACGTCGGCGAACAGCGAGCCACTCGAAGGCTGTAAAACACACTGCTTTTACTCTCAACCTAAAGGCTTATTTCTTGGAGGAAGATAAACCAATTCTCATGTATGATTATCCAAAATTGATTGAATCTCACTATTGACTACCTCTTTCTAAAACGCTGAATCAGAAGATGACATAGCTGTTTTAAACGTTTGAGGCTCATTTTCAAGCAAGAATGTCACAAAATCTAGTCCAAAGGAAGTAGAAAATGTTCGTTGATGTTTGCTACGCCTTGGATCTTCTATACTTGGAGTATTTTCCTTTGGTTCTTCCCGATGTCGTTTAGGTCTTTCACTTAATGACTCACATTCAGTTTTATACGGATAGATGCTTTCAAAGAATTTAGCATTATCTGATTCTATTACTGTATTAATGTGAATTTCGGGATTATCGGATTTATGAACCAAAAACCAACATGCTTTAGTATTTGTAGCATATCCAATGAAAATGCAATCTACAGTTTTTTGTCCGATTTTAACCCTTTTAGGTAAAGGAACTTGTACCTTTGCTAGACCTTCCCCCCTCCCCCCCCCCCCCATTTCTCACTGTAAACAACATAAGAGTTCAATCAATGGCAAAACCAGAACAGTAAATAATATTGTTATTGACAACAAACAGTACGTATAATAAATAAAACCGAAGTTTTTATATATTGTTTCACAGAAAACGATGAATTTTTATGTTCTTCAAATCGTTTTCTAAATTTTAATACTCCGATGAAGTTTTTATATCTTCAAATCAGAATAGTAAAATTCAGAAGGAGTAGAAAACCTCACAGGTTTTAATCTCCACAAACAGAATACAGAATATAATAAAATAATTTGCTTAAGATTGTTATAAATCTGTATTGCTGTAATAAACAATTAAACCATTAAACTTTCTGAAATATATAAACAAAACAGAAAGCTAGTAACACCTGTTTAACGAAATAAATTCTGTAAAAATAGAATAGGAATAAATCGAGCCCACTGAATACACAGTATGTCCTTAAGGAAATTATTCCCCTCAAGTACCCGAGGTGCTGGAATATATCCTCCCAGGATAGAATGATTTAATTCACCGGAGTGTTGGTACCAAAAATACCGGTGAACAGCGAGCCACTCGAAGGCTGTAAAACACACTGGCATTATTCTGCAGAAGAAGAAGAATAAGAAGATCAGAAAATTTTGTAAGGAAAGATTCTAGGATTCAAAGTATATTTATAGAGTTGCTGGCACTATTTCTGAAAAGTTCAGGCTGTTTGAAATATTATGGGAAAACAGATTTAAAATAATCCGGAAAAGAAAACAGGCCTGACCGGACCGGGTTGCGGGTCATGGGTCATGGGTTATTCCGGATTGAATTTTTTGTTAATTATTTAATTAATTAAATAAATAATTGAAAGAAATTTTGTGCAAAATGATTAATCAATCAATCGATTTTTGACCAAATCCAAATCCGAAGTCGAAGTCGAAGCTGAGCCGAGCGAGCGACGACGACGCGAGGCTTGCCTTCTTCTTAACTTTTTAAGAACTAGAAGAAGAACAATTATATATATACCCATAAAAAGCCTTTTCTTCCTCCAATATGGGACAATGTCCCTTTGCCAAGGAGGGAAACTCAAATATTTTATTTTCTCTCCATTTCTCATTCACCCTCTTGAAGCTACACAAGCTTAAAATCCCAACAATCTCCCACATGAATGGGGAATGGCTATAAAATAAAGGAATGCATGGACGCGTATGTGTTTTACATGCAAGAATTAATTGCATCTGGATAAGTAGGTTTCCCATGTTAACTTTTCGTAGTGAACTTATATCGGATATACCCGGTTAATCGGTAAATTTTATATCTTTGAACCGTTGAGCTTTGTTGTATACCTAGATAACATAAGTCACACAATCAATCCTTAACCATCTATGGTTCTCATGGTTGTGTTCGTTTCAGCCATGAACATCGCCTGGTTTCATGAATGCTTAGAGAATAGGCCTTTACTTTCATTCCCCTTGAAGCGGCTTACATTTCACACTCACATAGGTGATTTCTAAACGTGTAATCCTATAGACACACTATCTGGTCATATCCTGCCAGACTTAGCAAATCATTAAAAAACTTTAAATTTTGTTGACTCATCAAAAAGCCTTAATGTTTTACCTCGATTTCTAAACATTATCTTCATCACGAGAATGGGTTGAGTTATTTGACAATGTTGAACCGTCATTCATAACTTTGTTTGATCTCTTTGAACCTAGCTCGTGGGATCTCCAGTCTGCTAGGTAAAGTTACCTCCATGATGACTTGTCCTAGACCTTAACCCCATTTCCTTTGATGATATTTCAACTACCTCTCTAGATAGGCCTTTTGTAAGTGGATCTGACACGTTATCTCTTGACTTTACGTAGTCAATTGTGATAACACCACTAGAAAGTAGTTGTCTAACGGCATTGTGTCTCTGTCATATATGACGAGATTTTCCATTATACATAACGCTCCATGACCTGCCTATTGCTGCTTGACTATCACAATGTATACAAATAGGTGCCAAAGGTTTGGGCCAAAATAGAATATCTTTCAAGAAATTTCGGAGCCATTCAGCTTCTTCACCGGCCTTATCTAAAGCTATGAATTCAGATTCCATTGTAGAACAGGCGATGCACGTTTGTTTGGATGATTTCTAAGACACTGCTCCACCCCCAATTGTGAAAATATATCCTCTCGTGGATTTAACTTCAGATGATCCAGTGATCCAATTTGCATCACTATATCCCTCGATCACGGAGGGATATTTGTTATAATGCAAAGCGTAATTTTGGGTATGTTTGAGATACCCCAAAACTCGTTTCATTGTCATCCAATATATGTGATTGGGATTACTTGTAAACCGACTCTGTTTACTAATAGCACTTGCTATATCTAGTCGCGTACAATTCATGATATACATCAAACTTCCCAATACTCTTTCATAGTCCAGATGTGAGTCACTTTCACCTTCATTCTTTTGAAGTGCATAACTCACGTCAATTGCAGTCTTGGCAATTTTGAAATCCAAATATTTGAACTTGTCAAGTACCTTTTCAATGAAGTGAGACTATGATAATGCTAGACCTTGTGGAGTCTTGTGAATTCTGATTCCTAAGATCACATCAGCAACTCCTAAGTCTTTCATATCGAATTTGCTAGTCAACATGCGCTTAGTCTTTCATATCAGAAAATTTCTTAAGGAAAGATTCTGGGATTCAAAGTATATTTATAGAGTTGCTGGCACTGTTTTTGAAAAGGTCAGGCTATTTGAAATATTGCGGGAAAACGGATTTAAAATAATCCGGGAAAGAAAACGGGTCTGACCGGACCGGGTCGTGGGTCATTTGTTATTCCGAATTGAATTTTTCGTTAATTATTTAATTAATTAATTAAATAATTGAAAGGAATTTGTCCAAAAAGATTAATCAATCAATCAATCGACCGAAACCGAAGCCGAGCCGAGCGACGACGACGACGGCGCGAGACTTGCCTTCTTCTTAACTTTTTAAGAGCTAGAAGAAGAGCAATTATATATATACCCGTCAAAAGCGTTTTCTTCCTTCAATATGGGACAATGTCCCTTTGCCAAGGAGGAAAACTCAAATATTTTATTTTTCCTATATTTCTCATTCACCATCTTTAAGCTACACAAGCTTAAAATTCTAACATAATTTTATCTGCAGACATTTTTTATCTCAAAATATACTTTTGCCTTTGTCTTATGAGAAAGTTTGCTGCGGAGACTTGTTTTAAGCTGACTAGTTTATGTTTCGTGCCTTGACAATATATAGATTATCTACACCATTAGGTGAATTCAATCTATAAAAATATGTAACTCTTCATAGCAAGTCATATATATATAGAGAGAGTAACTTAAAAAGAAAAGTAATAACCTGCTATAATTGCTTTACTTGAATTGATAGTGTTATTTTATTTTAACATTGTTAGTATATATAACTTAAATCCTAAACTGACCAATATTATGAAGGACAAGAAGGTTCTAATTGCATTACTTGTGGAGTATGTTTCACTTTTAATTTAGGTTTTATGTTAGTTGAGTGAAATAACATTTTTTTAAAAAGGTAAATAAATATATATAATGGTATTGCATCAGTTTTCAATCAGGAATATGAAGAATAGTGTTGAATTATGTAAGTGCGGGTCATGCTGCTCTAAGATACCTTTGACTAATCCTGATTATGGCGGACAAATGGTTAATCATTTGGTTTTAGGCAATTTATTGTGCCTAAGAGTCACATAAATATCTCAAACAATATTGTAAAAGACTTTGATAGAAGCCACACAAATAAATGGCCAACTTTTTGTCAGTGGCCAACATTTTTTTGTGTGATGTGATGGATAAATTACACTTGACTTTCACGTGTTTTCAGCATGTAAAACGTGCAAGTTTTAGCACCACTAGATTCCACTTGTTAAGGCTATTGAAGATATTAGTTTTTTTTTAAACCTTCCCAATTTAGGAAAGTGTTTTTATATTTTCCTTTCATTGGATAGAGATGTTTTTACCAACCGATCAAATCTTACTTATCAAGATATTTGTTTAATTTTATATCCTAGGGTCATTTGGTTTAATTGTGGAATAAAAGAATAATCCATGGGTTGGGATATTCTAAAAAAATTAGTTATCAGATCTTCTATATGAAATATCTAATTTCACCATTTTGGTATAAGATTTATTTCACCGTACCATTAATTCACACTCATAGCCTAACATAGAATAATTATAGAATTTCATATTCTATCTCGGGATTAAAATCCTTATCCCGATTACCAAACGATCCTTGAAGGTGTAATTAAGTTTTTATACTATTAAATAACCAAAAAAATTATAAGTGATTTATTCATAATAAATAAAATTACTAACTTAAAAAATAAGACAGACATCATGCTACAACAATTAAGAAAATATTCATAGTATAAAAAGATTTTAACTGTCAGCAGTTAAACTCATAAAGCTTCCCTGTTAAATCAACTGCCAATGACGCTTTTTCACAAAAGTTAAGTTGTACTACTATCTTTTTTATCTTCGGTAGACTAGGTAATCTTGACCACTCAACATAACGAGCAACATTATATTGTCCTATTCCTATGAGTAAACTCTAATAATTGCCTACATTATGAATCTCATAGTTTAATTTAGATTAACAAAATGCGATAACCATAGATTGCACCAAGAAAAGTACTTTCAATATTGGGCTAATGGCGCATTTTCTCTTATATACAGATGACCTAAGGAATACCATTTTTGTCTTCTATACGTTCACACATCCCTTCAAGTTAATTTAAATATCAGAATATCTCTTAATTTAAGTATTTCAAGTCAAGTAGGATGTACCTGTAAATATAAGTAAACCATCCCATGGTAGAAAATGATTGCCGCTTTTAATAATAGGACTCGGTGTAAATCTGCATTAGTCCGGGCATCCATGGGAAACCAGATGAACCAAAAAAATATGTTTAGTGTTTTTTTCTTTCTTTTATTTTGTACGGCCAAATCTTTGTTGTCTTATGTGCGCTTCACGTACCAGTCGTTTACATCAAATTGCTTGCAAAAAAAACAAATGACTACTTGCTTGGGATGAGAGCATTATTAGTTCTAAGGGTGGAAAACTTTTAGCAAACTCTATGATATTTTCTTGATTGGAAATTAAGGGGTAATCATAAAACTGATGAGTAGCTGAGTATTTTAGTGTCTTACATTCTTTTTCAAGAGTCACAAAGCATGAGAACACAAATGGTGTGTCTCTTTGTTGAGACGAATCATATTGTATTATTACCTTGTTTGTCTAATTCTTGTTGAAACCAATTAATTTATGTGTTGTTCATGTGAATGGTAACCGAAATGTATTACTTACTCCCTACCTTTCAAACTAAGCTTCTAATATTTTTTATTGATCAATAATTTGTATACGATCGAAATAGATTTCGGCCTTCGTATGTCCGATCGAGTCCGAACGATGATCAATCGAAGTAAGATTCCAAATATGGAACAAACAAACCTCGAACCCGGAGGCCGATCCACGACGAGTTCGACATCGTTATCGAGCTCGAATCCAAATCGAACTATGATGCAGAGTAAATCTATCATGCTTATAATTCAGAGACCAACCAACATTGACCCTGAATCAATTCGAGAGCTCGAGTCAGAATCGGGCTTGAGCCAAGACCGGGAGCTCGAGTCAAGATCGAGCTCAAATCAAAATCGAGGGCTCTAAGCAAGATCGAGCCCGCAGACAAAAGCCGTTGCAATCCCACTAGAGAGAATCTTGGCAGAAATTATGAAAAAACTGATTTATCATGGGTCTCCTACTGAGTGTTTATTTTATTATGCTTAGAGCGAAGTCCCTCCACTATAAAAGGGCATGGTTACCATTTCTGTAGGGAGAGTTTTTTCCCAGGCTTACATTGTAATAATAACAATATATTCTCCCATAGGAAAGAATCATTCTTGGAGGCTTCTTAAATTGTTTTTATTTGTTGAGTCCTAAGATTCATTTTTCTTTACAACCTTACCTATTTCACATTCTTCGCAATCCATATTTATATTTCTATTTATCCATATAATTTGTATTAAGTTGTGCCACATACCCTTGGAACTACGTATAAATTCAACTTTATCCATTTTTCGGATAAATTATTTGGCGCCCACCGTGGGGCCATGGGTAACAGTGGTTGTTTGATACAAATCTGCAATACGCACCAGTTTACAACTTCAAATCAGCAATGGCAAACCCTCGATTGATTGTTTTACCTATCGACCACGAAATCGGCCTTCAAGATGAAACCAACAACTTGACACCCCAGGCCGGAAGGCGAATTAACGATGTCACCGAAGCTCGAGTTGAAGTACCGCTAGATGTCAATTCACAAGTGGCTCTTGAGGCGAACCAACGTTCCGAACCGAAAAAAAGCATTCAGGGCGATACTCGATCCGTAGCTTGAGACACACATAACGTGGAGGAGATCGGAGTAAGCTTACGGATGATCTTCGAGATGTTACAAGCCCAGCAAATAGCGATAGCTCGGTTGCAGAGCCAAACTCAGGTACAAAGAAGGCCGGAGCCCAATCCGCTTCGAGAAATCACCCACAGAACGTAAGCAGCCATAGTGAAGTCAAATGAGCAAGAATCAGGGACTACCCCCGAAATTACTAAATTGCTCGAGGAACTCACAAAACGAGTCGAAACCAACGATAAAAAAGTAGAAACATATAATTCCAGGGTCGATCAGATCCTGGGAGCTCCACCAATGATAAAAGGGCTAGATTCGAAAAAATTCATTCAAAAGCCTTTTCCCTTGAGTGCAGCCCCAAAACCAATCCCCAAAAAAATTTGTATGCCCGAAATACCCAAATATAACGGAACGACCGACCCCAACGAGCACGTCACTTCTTACACGTGTGCCATCAAGAGCAATGATTTGGAAGATGATGAGATCGAATCTGTATTATTGAAAAATTTCGGTGAAACCCTGTCAAAGGGGAAAATGGTATGGTATCATAATTTACCATCTAAGTCTACTGATTCTTTTGCTATGCTTGCAGATTGCTTCGTAAAAGCACATGCCGGAGCCATAAAGGTTGAAACCAGAAAATCGGACCTGTTCAAGGTAATACAAAAGGATAACGAGATACTAAGAGAGTTCGTATCCCGTTTTCAAATGGAATGAATGGATCTGCCACCAGTCACAGACGATTGGGCTGTTCAAGCTTTCACTCAAGGCCTAAACGAGCGGAGCTCGATGGCTTCACGGCGGCTGAAGCAAAATCTGATCGAATACCCAGCTATCACTTGGACCGATGTGCACAATCGATATCAATCCAAAATAAGAGTCGAATATGACCAGTTGATTTTAGGTCCGTTACCAAAATAACTACCAAGCAAAAGTCGACCATGGATCTATACCATCCATATATCGAAAATGATACTACTGCCGAGTATCCGAGGCCTCTTTAAAATCAACCTCATATACTAGGGGCTTTATCATTGAACGCATCTGTGATGATTATCAAGTTCGGTGCAAAGGAAGTTACTTCATTATTTCATGACAAACAGTGTCTCATCATGAAATGTTGTAAGAACCAAATAGTCAAAACGAACCATGGTTATGTAGTTGGCCCGAGCCCTGACGCAAAACATGAACACATGTATAATGACTTGCAAAGAAAGCCCTCTTCTTTACCGATATTCTATGTTCAAGATTTATTATGCAAACAGGATCGAGTCCGAGCAAGCACTCACTCGACCACTAAGCCTACGGGCTGCTTTGACCATTACGCCTACGGGCTATATTACATCGAGTTCGAATCATTCACTCGACTACTAGGCCTACGGGCTACTTTTATTTCGAGTTTGAGCAAGCACTCACTCGACTATTACGCCTACGGGCTGTATTACATCGAGTTCGAATCATTCACTCGACTACTAAGCCTACGGGCTACTTTTATTTTGAGTTCGAGCAAGCACTCACTCGACTATTAAGCCTACGGGCTTCTTTGACCATTACGCCTACGGGCTATATTACACTGAGTTCGAATCAATCACTTGACTACTAAGCCTACAGGCTACTTTTATTTCAAGTTCAAGCAAGCACTCATTCGATCATTAAGCCTACGGGCTGCTTTGATCATTACGCCTACGGGCTGTATTACATCGAGTTCGAATCATTCACTCGACTACTAAGCCTAAGGGCTATTTTTATTTCGAGTTCGAGCAAGCACTCATTCGACTATTACGCCTACGGGCTATATCACACCGAGTTCGAATCATTCACTCGACTACTAAGCCTATGGGCTACTTTTATTTCGAGTTCGAGCAAGCACTCACTCGACCATTAAGCCTACGGGCTGCTTTGACCATTACGCCTACGGGCTGTATTACATCGAGTTCGAATCATTCACTCGACTACTAAGCCTACGGGCTACTTTTATTTCGAGTTCGAGCAAGCACTCACTCGACTATTACGTCTACGAGCTATATTACATCGAGTTCGAATCATTCACTCGACTATTAAGTATACGAGCTACTTTTATTTCGAGTTCAAGCAAGCACTCACTCGACCATTACGCCTACGGGCTACATTATTTCGAGTTCGAATCATTGACTCAACTAATAAGCCTAAAGGCTATATCACTTCATGTTCTCGCTCGATTATAGAGGCTACAAAGTCCAAATTTGACTAAGTGTGAATGTTTTCACAAAAAAAAAAGAAGCAAGTCGGCAAAATTATCTATATACAAATTAGTCTACATGATTGATTACAACGTAAAAATTAAGGACTAAGCTTCCTGGTCATCCTCAGGAGCAGTCTCTTCTCTATCAGGCTCCCCCCATTCTCAGATCCGCTCTCACTCCCATCATCATTATCATTGTCATCATCATCGCCATCGAAAACCAGGGCTTCAGCATCGGCTTGAAGTTCTTTGGCCCTTTTTATCTCTTCAGCGAGATCGAAACCACGATCATGGATCTCCTCAAGGGTTTCCCTCCGAGATCGGCACTTAGCAAATTCGGCAACCCAATGTGCTCGAGCATCGGCGGTCTCGGCTTTCTCTCTTGCTTGGACCTGGGCAGCCTCGGCGTCGGCCCGATAGACATCCACGAGTGCATCTGCATCGGCCTTTGTCTTTTCGGTATCAGATTCGGCCTTTGCAAGTACAGAGGCCAACCAAGCTTCGAGCTCCTCTATTCTTCTTGCTTGAACCAGGCCTTTTTCATTCATTCTTTGAAGTTGGGTTTCGGCCGATGATAACTGGGCTCGAGCAATTTCTTTCTCTGCAGCAAAGCGGTCCATACCTTCTTTCCACTGCAGAGACTCCGCTTTTATCACGTCGACCTCCTCACGAAGTTTTTCGATCATCTCAATTTTTTGGTGCAACTGTGAGATCGAAAATTTAGCCATCGTTCAGGTATAAAGCCCATAGGTTTTTAAAAGTATCATTACCTGCTCAGACAAGTCGGTCTGATCTCGATAAGCCTTGGCCAACTCAGCTCGGAGGTCTTTTATTTCCTCTTCTCTCTGCCCTAGGAGAAGTGTTAGGGATTTCCTCTCATCAGTAACCCGTTGAAGGTCGACCTCATATCGACGCAGCTCGTTTTGGGACCGAGAACATGTTTCTCGATGAACTGCCGATGCCTACAAAAGAAACAGGAAACGAAGTTAACGAAAAGTAAACATGAAGATAATACCGATAAAATAATTTTAAGGCTTACCTGATTCAAAGCCTGCCGCACCTCATGAAAAAGATCCGGTTAATCACCAGTACTGGCAATGTCCTCGACACCGGTAAACATGTCACGAAAGGGATCCTCTCCATCATGAGGCTTGTCTAGATCGAGGTCCCCTAGAGCTTGAGCTTCCCGAATCACCCCTTCGGAAAAAATGGGAAAGGTGAGCGAATATTCGATTGCTGCTGCCCTAAAAGAATCACTTGGAGCATAAGGGATTCGAGGGCCCTTTCATACATATCCCTCATCCATTGGCTCCGATGAAATGAATCTTCGATCTCCGATAATTCAGGGATTCCACCCGAATATTTCTCCAGTATATCCTCAGTTCGAGGCGGAGCCTCATAAAGCATCATCGATCCAGCAGCCGATGGGGCATCAGTGGTTCTCTTCGTTCGGGCCGCCAGCGCGGTCCCATCATTTTCCTCTTCTTCTTTATCTTCATCCCTTAGACGCAGAACTGATTCCACGGTCAAATGAATGGCATTCTTGTTTGGCTTACGAGCTGTCCTCTTCTTCGATTTTGGATCTTCGGTAACGGTGGCTCTTTTCCTTTTATTTTCCTTCACCGGCTTTGGGATAGAGGCCAAAGTCTTTTCCTCATTGGACAAGGGCCTCAAAACTGCATCTTTACCCAGACCTGCATATGGAAAATTTTGTTAGGATATTCGAAAACTACCTCGTTCAAACTATCAAAAAGTACGGGAAAGGGGCTTACCATGATTTTTGGCCTCCCACCGACCCTTTGATAAATCGTGCCATGAGCGCTCGACATATGTGGAGGTCGAGACAAGAGCTCGTACCCAGTTCTTGAGATCGGGAACTGCTCTGGGCATCCAGGGAACCACTACATCACAAAAAGAAGAGTGTCGATGAGAAAAGAAATGAAAGAACAAAATAGAAGCAATAGCAAGATCACACTTACGTTTCATATTCCACTCCTCGGGAAAGGGCATATTTTCGGTCTGAATCAGGTATGAAGTCCTCATTCGAACGAACCTGCCCATCCAACCCTGATCCCTGTCCTCATAAATACTCGAGAACAGAGCCTTGGAAGCCCGATGCTAAAGTTTTATTAACCCTCCTCGAAAAAGTCAAGGGCGATACAATCGGATAAGATGGTCGAGGGTGAATGGCATCCCCTCAATTTTGCTCACGAAATATCGGATCAGGACAACAATCCGCCAAAAAGAATGATGGACCTAGCCTAGGGTTATTTGGTATTGACAACAGAAGTCAATAATAACGAAATCGAGGGGACCTAACGTGAAAGGGTAAGTATACACATTCAAAAACCCTTTCACGTAAGAAGTGATGTCTTCGTCAGAAGAAGGAATCATTATTTCTTTTTTATCCCAATTGCAATCTTGCTTTAGTTGTTGGAGGTGTTTCTCGGTTATTGAACATATGTACCTCGATACTGGTTCACATCGGCCAGGGACCGATGAGCGTTTATCTATCTTAAAATCAGAAGTAAGGACGCACGCCACGGGAATGCACTCCTCAGGCCGTGGTTCTGCCGGTGTATCATCGGCCGCACATTGTGAAGATGAAGCCTTCTCCTTCTGAGGAATGGTTTGTGACGTTTTCACCATTTTCGAATTCAGAGGTGAGGAATAGAGGAAAGTGACAAAGATTTGGTAGAATTGAAGAGGGAC
Organism: Nicotiana tomentosiformis; assembly: GCF_000390325.3. Lineage (NCBI taxonomy): Eukaryota > Viridiplantae > Streptophyta > Magnoliopsida > Solanales > Solanaceae > Nicotiana > Nicotiana tomentosiformis. The sequence goes on along the minus strand of NC_090813.1, from coordinate 16,671,012 downwards.
TTTTGCAAAAAAAAATCACAGATTTACGAGTAAGTTAGCAAATACGAAAAGGGACTTGAGAAATTTGGAAGATAGAAGATGTAAAAGTGGTAAATGGCAAAAGGAAGGGTTATTTATAGGTTCAAGCGATGGCGGTTCAGTATCAGCGGTGGCCGACCACCGCCTGATATGTATTAAATGCCTTGAAAGACTAAATCGACGGAACAACTATCACATGCGTCATGGTCGAACCCGATGGAAACGTCAGGTTATAATCTAATCGAGCCATTAAAAAATCATATCGTTTCTCACCACATTCTTTCTGAGAAATGAGGGGACTATCTGTATACGGTCGAAATAGATTCCGACCTTCGTATGTCCGATCGAGTTCAAACGATGATCAATTGAAGTAAGATTCCAAAGATGGAACAAATAAACCTCGAACCCGGGGACCGATCCACGTCGAGTTCTACATCGTTATCGAGCTCGAATCCAAATCGAACTATGATGCAAAGTAAATCTATCATGCTTATAAGCTAGAGACCAACCAACATTGACCCTGAATCAATTCGAAAGCTCGTTCCAGAATCGGGCTTGAGCCAAGATCGGGAACTCGAGTCAAGATCGAGCTCAAACCAAAATCGAGGGCTCTAAGCAAGATCGATCCTGCAGACAAAAACCATTGCAATCCCACTAGAGAGAATCTTGGCAGAAATTGTGGAAAAGTTGATTTATCATGGGTCTCCCACTGAGTGTTTATTTTATTATGCTTAGAGCGAAGTCCCTCAAATATAAAAGGGCATGGTTACCATTTCTGTAAGGAGAGTTTTTTCCCAGGCTTACATTGTAATAATAACAATATATTCTCCCATAGTAAAGAATCATTCTTGGAGGCTTCTTAAATTGTTTCTATTTGTTGAGTCCTAAGATTCGTTTTTCTTTACAACCTTACCTATTTCACATTCTTCGCAATTCATATTTATATTTCTATTTATCCATACAATTTGTATTAAGTTGTGCCACATACCCTTGGAACTACGTATAAATTCAACTCTATCCATTTTTTGGGTAAACATAATTCTAATTTATTTGTACATCTACATATGATTCAGTGATAGCTCGCTCACACCACATATGAGCACCCATTTTTCACTATTTGGTGGCAGATTATGTATTTATGTAACTCATCATGTAATATATATAACTCACGTAAATTAGGACGGAAGAAGTTGTGAAACCCTAGGCGAATCCCACATTGACAAAACACGGGAGAGATATTGGGTATATAAGTTGATATGTCTTAGACTTTAGTGACACGTTTTAAAATCGTGTGGGCGTAAGCCCAAAGCAGACAATATCACACTAGTGGAATGTACTATTACATATGATATCAGTGGTAGGGCAAACCTTAGAAAAGACGCTAGCTGAGTCCCTAAAGTGGTAGGCGAATTATTAATTTAGACTGCACGTAGACACAAGAGGGGGGGAGGGGTTGAATTGTGTCTTGCCTGATTTTCGCATTTTCAAAAAACCTGGTTCTTTGAACTATTTGAACATACACAAACAAGAATAATTACGGATAAGTAATCAACACAAAGATTTTTACGTGAAAAACCTCCTTGCTCAAGGGAGTAAAAACAACGAGCTACCCAGTAGGATTTTTCTCAAATCTCCACTAACTTCAAAGAGCAGTTTTAGATTACAACTCAATAACCAAGGGGACTAACTCTAGTACATTAACCCTTACAATCAACCTAATTGTAACAACCCCTTCCCAGACTAACTCTAGCCCAGAAAGCTTACAAAAATAACATCTCAACAATAACCTATTGTTACACTTCTATGTAAGCAGATAGGTTACAATTCAGAACACTAGACTCAACGTAACAACTAAAGAACTCGAGCAGCTTCATCTTCAAGAACTAGTTCTTCAGTTAATTGAGTTGAATCTTCAGAAGTACCTTTTTGCTTTGCTTGCTATTGTCAGAACTCAGAAGTATTCTTATGATTTCTCTCAATAGTTGTAGTCTTGTATTGTGACAAAAGGTCTTCTTTTATAGGTGCAAGGTTTGCCAAAAATCTTCTTCAATTAATGCTCCAAAACCTAGAATATTTCGATTAAGGAAAGCCTCTCCTATTTAGACACGATTTCCTTATTTGTTTCCAACTTTGAAACCTTCTTTCTTTCTATGAGTATTTCCCATAAATACATATTCTTTTTAATACATGAAGTCCGCCCAGACACATATTTCTTTTTGGACACGGATATGATCTTCTAGGAATCCCTACTCGCATGGGAATGCTGGCCTTTCGCGTCTGACTCACTTTCTTTCATTGGCTTGCTACAAACCTGGTTCACATGACTTTCAACTTCTTATCTGCTCAACAATCTTGCAGCATGCAAAACTGGAACATGAAACCTGGTTCTCAATTAAAGTTTGTTAATCATCAAAACATAATATATATGTCCAGCTAGCTCAACACTAATTTCACATCGACGAAACACGGGAGAGATGTTGAGTATATACGTAGACATGCCTGAGACTCTAGTAATGCATTTTAATGCCATGTCGGCCATAGACCAAAAGCGGACAATATTACTAATGGACTGAGCTGTTACAGGAGTACTACTTACCCCCCATGTAGCAAAATCAGCATTCAGAAAATAGCATAAGTAGTTCTTGTTGAGGCAAAAACATCAAGTTGGTTAAATAATAGAAAGGTGCACTAATGATAACTTGACATGCTAACATGTTCGATGTCCCTAGACTTCTATTTGTTTATTTCTAAATATATAGTGAGATAAGGAAGCTTATGCGATATGGGATTATGATAAGGATTAAATTAAATCCTGATGCTGCAAAGCATATATAGTATTATACATAGAGTTGTTAGTCACTAGATTTGGTTGAAGTTATTCTTTTGTGCATTATTGGGAATCTGAATGCTTAGTTAATTACAAAATATTTGTGTATTATGCATTTTAAGGTCATTCATGGCGAATGCCATGTTAGTGATTCTGTAGAAAATTCATATATGCAAAAGAGTGTGTGTATATATATATATATATATATATATATATATATGTTATGGTAGATTGTAATAGTCCAATTTTGCTAAATTCTGTGGGAAACCAACTTTATGTCATGTTACCAAATAATCATAGAAATGAAAAGCAGAATCTTATAACACATTTCCTATTTGACCTGATTAGAATAAGAAATTGGCTTGGATATATAGCTTCACTTTGGTTATTAATGATAGAGTAGCTAACTAGACAGATTAATTAATGGAATATGTTGGCCTCTTGTCCTTAGTTTATAGTCAGTCAGTTCATGTCCTGTTTCAATGAACTACCTGCACATGTGTTGTTCTCCTTTCCAAGTCAAGTACTAGTCCAAATACACTTGCACCTAATTAAAGCTTTTCTTTTTCTTCTAATTAGTGTTTTTGCTTTAGGATGTCCCCTCCATGATGCAATGTGCGAATATTCAAGAAAGCATTTTTAAATGAATATATATATATATATAACATCTGAAAACTGAACGACTGTTTTGTTATAATATGTGTATATGGCTTCATGTTGACTTCATATTAAGGCTATATTTGTGATTTAAAAAAAAAAAAAACTTTAAGAAGTTAGTTAATTTCCTGTACATTACAACCTTTAAAGTCAAGGTAAAGATAGGAAGATTGAGACACTTGATGAGTTCAATATATGTAAATCTAGTGAAAGTTCAATCTTATATATATATATATATATATAGGCCATGTCTTGTAAGAAAATTAGTTCCTTAGCTATAAAATTAAACCTCCAATTTTTTAGGTATGTTTTGAAATATTGGCATGAATAGATAGGAAATACCCTTCAGTAAATACAAAACTAACTTTTTTTTTTTAATTCCCTTCCCCTTTGATTCTCCTTTGATTGAGCTGTTCCTCCTCTGGTTACTCGAACCCATGACCCTAGGATTATAAGTGGGAGGTGCTGACCATCTGAATAACCTCTTCTTGTCTACACTCTACAAGACCAACCATATTTTTGTAAAAAAGAAAAAAAAACTTTCATTACACGGAAAAGAATGGAGAAAGGGGAAGGTAATGAGAATTGAGCTCGCAGAAATACTTCCACCCCTACCAATAGACTATAAATATTTATGATCAATCATACTTTGACCGTGACGGATTCAAGATTTTAAAATTATGGGTGCTCGCCGAAAAAAAAATTAAAAGAAGAGGAAAAATGTGTTTAGTTATGGTTGCTCAGTCAATATTTATCTAAATATTTTTATAATTGTCTATGCAAATTTACCAAATATGATCCAAGTTGTATCTGCCATTGACTTTGACAACGAGCGAGGATGATCTCTCTCTATATTTATATATAAAGTAAATTTCTTAATATAAATATAAAGTTTTGACTAAAGTTATTAAGTTTATCCGTAGCTAGAACTCTAACTGCACCTCTTTCCACTTTATTAAAACCGGAAACCATGCCTACCAACAACAATTTGGTCCCCTAACTCCACCAGGGAGTGAAGTTGAAATTAATAAAGAGGAAATACCATGCTGCCAATGACTCCTCGTTATTACCCACTCATATATAAAGACAAGTCTCTTCCATATTGTAGCATGGTGCATTTTTGTTGGAAACCATTAGCACAATCTACTCAAGCATAATTGGTACCGTAACAATAACAACAATAATAACAACCCAATATAATTTTACTAGTGGAGTGTGGGAAGAGTAGTGTGTACGCATACCTTACCTCTACCCTGGGGGTAGAGAGTTTGTTTCCGATAGACCCTCGGGGGTTTGGGGAGGGTAGTGTGTACGCAGACCTTACCCCTACCCTGAGGGTAGACAAGCTGTTTTTGATAGACCCCCGACTCCCTCCCTCCAAGTACTCCCCACCTTGCTCTTAGGATGACTTGAACTCACAACCTCTCGAATGAAAATGGAGAGCGCTCACCATTAGAGCAACCCACTTTTGTCAAATAATTGGTACGGTAAGTTTGTCAAATATAGAATCTCATGAATAATTGTAAGACTTTTGGCTGATTTTGGAGTACCTGCTATAGTAGTCAGTACGTTGCGATTAAAAAAAAAAAGCAGTTATAACTGAATCACGAAGTGACTGATATTGCTCATTCTTGCTTCATTTTATGTAAATCAATGTGGCATGGAATTTAGTCGAAAAAAGAATTTTAGACCAAATCTTAAACCTTTAAAATGATATCTATGTAGCTATAAAAGTATCTCATTAAGAAAAAACAAAGAAGTTTAAAATTAAAACTGTTTTCAAATATTGAAAGTTTTCGGAACATATTAAAAAAAAAAAGGGTGTGTTAGGATCGGGAACCCGGATAGTGCGAAATTTAGTCAAACAACGGTATAATGACAATAACAAAGACAATGGAAGTTGATAATAACGGCAATTAAAGAAGATAAAGAAAACACAAATTTAACGTGGTTCGGTCAAGGTGACCTACGTCCACAAGCGGAGAGAAACGATTTCACTATACCAACAAGAGTACAACAGAGAGTACAAAATTAGAGTAAATACTCTAATTAATCCCAAATACCCCAAGAGAATAACCTCACAAGATCACTCCAAAGAAAGGGTTCACACAAGTGTTTCCGAACACTCACTCTCTTACAAAATACTCTATAATGAAATAAATGAGGAGAAAGAAAGACAGGAGTGAAAAGCTCTTGAATTGGTATGTTTGCAAATGAGGAGAAACTCCTCTATTTATAGCAAGAAATCCTTGGCCTAATAATGGATATTATGTCATGGCAAATGTCATGATCCACAAATTTGTTATAATGAATATTATGTCATGGCAAATGTCATGAACCACAAATTTGTTATAATGGATATTATGTCCTGGCAAATGTCATGAAAATTTGGCCATATTACAAATCTCTACCTTGGCCTAATTTCGGCTTATATATAGTAAATTTTCTCCACCTTCTCCATAAAAACCCCAATGGGCAAAATCATTCTTCATAAATGCCAATCAAGTTCAGGCAAAGCTTGAACTTAGCTACTGGAAGAGGTTTTGTGAACATGTCAGCAGGATTGTTTCTAGTGTTGATCTTCTGAACAGAGACTTTTCTTTCAGCAATGGTTTCTCGGATGAAATGATACTTTATATCAATATGCTTCGTCCTTTCATGATACATTTGATCTTTAGTCAAGTGAATGGCACTTTGACTATCACAGAAAATGGTAATACGACCTTGGTGTAAACTGAGTTCTGCAAATAGACCCTTCAACCATAAAGCTTCTTTGATCGCCTCGGTCACTGCCATATATTCTGCTTCGGTAGTAGATAAAGCTACTACATGTTGTAATGTAGCTTTCCAAATAATAGCGCAACCACCGATGCAAAATACATAGTCTGTCAGTGATCTTCTTTTGTCAAGATCACCTGCATAATCTGAGTCTACAAAACCAACCAAAGTGTTAGTATTTCTCTCAAACTCCAAATATGTGTTTGAAGTACCTCGCAAGTATCTGAGAATCTATTTCACAGCATGCCAATGTGCTTTACCAGGGCAAGCCATATACCGGCTTACCACGCTCACAGCTTGTGAAATGTTTGGACGTGTACAAACCATTGCATACATAATACTGTCGGCTGCACTGGAATAAGGAACCTGTGCCATGTACCTCTCTTCTTTCTCTGACTGCGGGGATTGAGCAGCTGATAACTTAAAATGAGCAGCAAGAGGGGTACTAACTGGTTTAGCATCTTTCATGTCAAACCTCTCCAAGACTTTCTCCAAGTACTTCTTCTAGTTCAGAAATAGCCTCTTGGCTTTTCGATCTCTTTTGATCTCCATGCCAAGGATTTTCTTAGCTGCGCCCAAATCTTTCATCTCAAATTCACTTTTTAGCTGACTTTTCAAATTATGAATTTCTGTTAAATCCTTAGCAGCAATGAGCATGTCATCAACATATAATAATAGGTACACAAATGAACCATCATTTAACTTCCAGAAGTAAACACAACTATCATACATGCTCCTCGAATAACCATGACCCAACATAAAGGAATCAAACCTTTTATACCATTGTCCTGGATACTGCTTTAATCCGTACAAAGATTTCTTCAACAAGCAAACATGATCTTCTTTTCCTTCAATTTCAAATCCTTCGGGTTGATGCATGTATATTTGTTCCTCAATTTTGCCATATAAGAAAGCTGTCTTAACATCAAGTTGTTCTAATTCCAAATCATACATGGCAACGAAGGCAAGCAAGACACGAATAGAGCTATGTTTAACAACATGTGAGAAAATATCGTTAAAATCAACTCCTTGTACATGACTATAGCCCTTTGCAACTAATCGTGCCTTATATCTTGCATCTTCAACCCCTGGAATGCCATCATTTTTCTTGAAGACCCATTTGCAACCAACAATTCTTTTTCCTGATGGCGGCTTCACAAGAGACCAAGTACCATTCTTGTGGAGAGACTCAATTTCTTCATTCATTACAATCATCCACTTGGCTGAGTCAGCACTAGAAACTACTTCTGAATATTTTGATGGTTCTCCAATTTCTTCAATTTCCTGTGCAACTGAAAAGCAAATGCAACATAATCTCCAAACCTTAATGGTTGTTTATCTTCTCTTCTTGGTCTATGTTTGGCTATAGAATATTCCTCTTCTTCTGGTTTAACTTCAGGAATTTCAGCTTCTGTCTCAACTTCAGGAGTTTCAACTGTATTTTTCCCCAAAGTTGATGAGCTTGGCTCATAAGGAATGCCAATCTCAATCTCCTCTTGGTTATGTGTACTCTTTCCTTTATCAGTATTACAAGAACTAGAAGATTTTTTTCTACAATGTAACATAGAGAATTCATCAAAGGTTACATCTCTGCTAATTATAAATTTTGGTGCCGTGGGATCAGGATACCATAGTAGGTATCCTTTCACCCCAGATGCATACCCAAGGAAAATGCACTTTTTAGCCATTGGCTCTAATTTTTCATCATTTACATGCATGTATGCAGGGCAACCAAATATCTTTAAATCAGAATAATTAGCAGGAGTACCTGACCACATTTTCTCTGGAATCTTAAAGTTCAAAGGTGCAGAAGGAGCTCAGTTGACTATATAACAAGCTGTAGAGATAGCTTCTGCCCAAAAGGCATTTGTCAACCTAGCATTTGAAATCATGCAATGAGCCCTTTCCAAAAGAGTTCTATTCATCCTTTCTGCCACACTATTTTGCTGAGGTGTCATTCTCATAGTACGATGTCGAGCAATTCCTTCATTCTTGCAAAATTCGTTGAATTCATCATTACAAAATTCCAAGCTATTATCTGTTCTAAGCCGCTTAACCTGTTTTCCTGTTTGCTTCTCAATCAAAATTTTTCATTGTTTGAAATTTAAGAAAACATCACTTTTATTTTTCAGAAAATTAACCCAAACTTTTCTTGAATAATCATCAATGAAAGTTAACATATACCTGGCACCATCTTTTGATGGGGTACGTGAAAGACTCCAAAGATCTGAATGAATGTAATCCAAAGTACCTTTTGTTCTAGGAATCGCTGGATATTTGAAGCTGACTCTTTTCTGCTTCTCGAACACACAATATTCACATAACTCCATATTTCTGGTACTTTGGCCACATAAGAGACCTCTTTTACTCAGGATGGAAAGATCTTTTTCACTCATATGCCCCAATCGCATATGCCAAAATTTAGTGATGTCAGAATCTGATTTATCTGATATTGAAACTGCAGCAGCACCTGTAATAGTAGATCCCAAAAGAGTATACAACGTACCAGATCTGCGTGCTTTTATGATCACAAGAGCTCCATGAGAAATTTTCAGAACTCCACCTTCACCTGTGTACTTGCACCCAAGAGATTCTAGAATACCCAAAGAGATGAGATTTTTCTTCAAGTCAGGAACATGTCTAACATCGGTGAGAGTTCTCATCACACCATCGTGCATTTTGATTCAAACTGTACCTTTTTCAATAACTTTTCAGGCAGCAGTGTTGCCCATCAAGACAACTCCACCTCCAATAGATTCATATGTGGTAAATAAATTCCGACTGGGACACATATGATAAGAACAATCTGAATCTAAATTCCACTCATTGTTAGATTTGAAACTATTATTAGTTGCTAAAAAAATAGTTCCCTCAGTCTCATCAGCAGCTACACTTGCTTCGACATTGTTAGTATTTTGTGCTCATTTTTCTTTTCTGTATGTTTTTCTTTGTTTTTCAATTTAAAGCATTCAAAAATAATGTGACCTTTCTTATGATAATATTTGCACATGACATTTCTATATCTGGATTTTGACCTTGATTTAGGTTTCTCACTACTTGAATCTTTCTTATTGGATCTACCTCTTATGAATAAGTCTTCCTCTTGGTTCCCACTAGTTTCCCCGGTAATATCTATATCTATTTGTTCTTTTGATTTCAAAATAGATTTGATATCTTTATAAGAGATATTATTCTTTTCATAAAGCATAGTATCTCTTATATGTTTAAACGACTTGGGTTAGAAACAAGCAATAACACAGCTTGATTTTCATCTTTGATTTCAGCATCTATGTTACTTAAATCCATAAGAAGAGAATAAAAAGTATCAAGATGAGTAAGTATAGAGGTACCTTCAACCATATGAAAAGTGTAGAGTTTTTGCTTTAGGTAAATTCTATTTTCTACTGTTCTTTTCATATATAGGGTTTTAAGTTTTTCTCATATGCCTTTGGCTGAGCTTTCTGCTGCAACTTCACGCAAAACCTCATTTGAAAGATTTAAAATAATACATGCTTTTGTCTTTTTGTCTATGAAGACAAACTCCTTGTTCGTCATTTTATCCGGCATCTTCTCATTTCCTTGTAGTGCCAAATCTAAGCCATTCTAAATTAGGATAGCTTCCATCTTTAATTGTCATATTTCGAAGTTTGCACTTCGGTCAAATTTCTCAACATAAGACTTTGTTAGAGTCATTTTGGCTATTTAAACTAACCCGATTAGATCTGGCTTTGATATTAATTTGTTAGGATCGGGAACCCGGGTAGTACGGAATTTAGCCAAACAACGGTATAATGACAATAACAAAGACAATGAAAGTTGATAATAACGGCAATTAAAGAAGATAAAGAAGACACAAATTTAACGTGGTTCGGTCAAGGTGACCTACGTCCACAAGCAGAGAGAAGCAATTTCACTATACCAACAAGAGTACAAAAGAGAGTACAAAATTAGAGTAAATACTCTAATTAATCCCAAATACCCCAAGAGAATAATCTCACAAGATCACTCCAAAGAAAGGGTTCACACAAGTATTTTCGAACACTCACTCTCTTACAAAATACTCTATAATGAAATAAATGAGGAGAAAGAAAGACAAGAGTGAAAAGTTCTTGAATTGGTGTGTTTGTAAATGAGGAGAAACTCCTCTATTTATAGCAAGAAATCCTTGGCCTAATAATGGATATTATGTCATGACAAATGTCATAAAAATTTGGCCATGTTACAAAGTGTCACATAAACTAGAATATATAACGTTAGTACTCTTTTTGGAAGAGTGCTATGCTAGATTAAACGGGGCTATGGTCTATATGTTCATGAAAACAAATGAATGAAGGAAATTCATAACTAGCTATGAGGAGTAGCCATACAACCAACTTTACCCCCGATGAATTCAGGGGCGGAGCTATAATATTACGGATAAGTTCTGTCAAATCTAGTAACTTTTGCTTATAATTTATATTTGTATTAGAAAATTAATTGAATAAATTATATATTTAATTGTGATCTAATAGCTGAAATGAGCAATGAATTCGGTAGTAAGTTCAGAACTCGTAAAACAAATTTTGGCTCATTATTTGGATGAATTGGACACATTTGTATTGAACCGCTCATAATTCATTTTCCCATTAACAGAATCCAAGAAGTTAGGTTCTTGGAATCTCTTCAATCTTTCTACTTATATATATATATACTACTGTTTTCTGATTTTCTTCTTTCTCGGCTATGGCGAAGAATGTTAGATATCTTTTTCTTGATAAAAGCACCAACATAAGTTATTGCAAGCTACTAATTTTACAAAGAAATATTTGGCAGATAGCTGCCTGTTTAACCTAACACGCAAACGTGCATTCATGGCCTATGGCTTCCCTCTATTCCTTTTCCAAAAGAATATGTCATCTGCAGCCACAAATATCTTTAATAGCACGAGAATATATAGTACTGATCAAACTACCACTTTGTCTGCCCTAAATGTACAGATTGTTCGTTCTATATCATATATTATGTGACCTGTTCCCCACTTTTATTTTCTTCCTATACACATGTTTGCTAGAGATAAAGATAAAATACAGCAAGATTAATTTCTTCTTTAAATGCCTCATACATGTGATGACACAATTAGATTCTTTAATTTAAAGATTACATTTTTATGTAGTTAAATAAGACATAGAACAATTACTTTTTAAATAAAATTATCATTGTCAGTTAGCATCGTATAAAGTAAAATGTCGTATGTTATGAACCTTTGACCTAATTTAATCCAAATAAATTATAAGGCGAAAATTGCTCAAAATCATACCAGAAAATCAAGTCTCTCGTATCAACTATTGATTACCCTCATGCACCCACATGTCTGCCAACTGGTGGATAGTATAATATGGGGCTATCGAGTAAACCAAGAATTGGAAAAACCTGAAATTAGGATAAACCTAACTTTAATAACCATATAAGAAAATAGATTTTGAGTCTAATTCAATTCCAAAAAAGTGATGTTGCATAAGACAAAAGTCCCTCCTCCTTTGCCAATATGGGAATCTAACATTCTTTAGGAAATACTCCTAAAGTAATAGTTTAATAGTAGGTGCATTTGTTTAAATGTCTTTTATTTTTTTGATAACGTCTAATCGAGTAGAAATAAATGACTTTTTAGGTTATTAAAACATCAAATATTTTGAAAAATAATACAACTAATGTTTAAGATCAGAAATAGCCGATTTTATGCTCTTTAATTTGGAATTATGTTATTCCTTGGAAGGAACGCGACAATATGCCCCCTGCATATGAAAAAATCACACTGCCGAGTGTAGTGCTAATTTAATTTTTTGCAAAACATGTGGTACTATACCTACTGCAAATGAAAGAATAAATAAAAGCACGTGATTGAATATTGGGGTACAAACTTCCAATACGTGATTCAGAAAAGATGCGTCTTCTAACTGTCTTGTTCTTCTACCCACGCGTTAATTATGCTCTTATTATCTTTTCGTTTTTGGATTTTTATTCAATTATTTGTTTAATCTTTAATAGTAGTATAGTTAGTGGAGTAAGCTATTATATAATGTGTCGTTTTCTAAGCATTATAGTAGAGTAAGAGTGAACGTGTATTCTTTATTAGAATATTGAAATATCAATTTTGATCAATTCATTTCCCCTTCCTCTCCCATTGGTTTTCTATCCTCTCCATCTTTTTATCTTTATCCCAAGAATTCATCCCCTTTTTTCCATGGATCTTGAAGCTTGTTGGTGGTTGAAGTCTTTTCATGTCTATTTTATCCTTATCTTCATAATAGTTTCACTCTTCTCTCTTTTTTTCTATATAGTGAAGCTAAAACTTTGGTGCAACTGTGAAATTTGCCATGCTTATGTCACAACAAGTTGGTCTTCACAATTCACCAATTTGTGTGATTGGTACACTCACCTTCTTCAAAATTCACCTACAAGAACCATTCATATTCATGTTCTTGGTAATACCATCACTGCGAATCCTGAAAACGTCGAGTATATGCTTAAAACAAGATTTGATAATTACCCAAAAGGGAAAACTTTCTCTACTATCTTAGGTGATTTTCTTGGTCGTGGTATATTCAACGTTGATGGCGATTTATGGCGATTTCAAAGGAGAATGTCAAGTCTTGAACTTGGAAAAGTCTCCATACGATCATATGCATTTGAAGTGGTACATAATGAGATTCAAAAGAGGCTTCTTCCACTTTTAGCTAATAAAGAAGGTGTGGTTTTGGATTTTCAAGATGTTTTTAGAAGATTTTCATTTGATAATATTTGTAGATTTTCCTTTGGGTTGGACCCTAAATGTTTAGAATCTTCACTACCCATCTCAGAATTTGCAGTTTCCTTTGACCTAGCATCAAAATTATCAGCTGAAAGAGCCATGACTACATCACCTATTGTTTGGAAAATCAAAAGATTTTTAAACATAGGGAGCGAAAGGAAGTTGAAGAAAGCAATCAAATTGATCAATATACTAGCACAAGAAGTCATAAGGCAAAAGAGAAAATTAGGTTTTTCAAATCATAGGGATCTTCTTTCAAGATTCATGGGAACAATAAGTGATGAAACTTATTTAAGAGATATTGTCATAAGTTTTCTCTTAGCTGGTCGAGATACTATTGCTTCTGCCTTAATAAGTTTCTTTTATGTAATTGCAAATCATCCACAAGTGGCTAAATCCATTAGAGAAGAAGCTGATAGAGTTCTTGGTCCAAATAAAGATCTCAAAAGTTGTGAACAAATGAGTGAGCTTCATTATCTACAAGCTTCCATTTATGAAAGTATGAGACTTTACCCTCCTATCCAATTTGATTCAAAGTTTTGTTTAGAAGATGATATTTTACCTGATGGGACTTTTGTGAAGAAAGGAACAAGGGTTACGTATCATCCTTATGCAATGGGAAGAATGGAAGAATTATGGGGTTGTGATTCTTTGGAGTTTAAGCCTGAAAGATGGTTGAAAGATGGAATTTTTTTTCAAGAAAATCCATTCAAGTATCCAGTTTTTCAAGCTGGACTTAGGGTCTGTTTGGGGAAAGAAATGGCACTTGTTGAGATTAAAAGTGTGGCTCTTTCGTTGCTAAGGCGATTTAATGTCGAATTAGCCCAACCATATCACACGCCACGCTTCTCTCCTGGACTTACTGCGTCTTTCAGGGGTGGCTTGATGGTTTCAGTGCGAGAAATAAGTCCATATAGTCATCAAAGATGAATTCAGAATGGTTGTGATCGATTATATATATACAGTAAGTCCTTTTTTTCTATATGTATATATATGGTTCGAGTAGAAAATAGTGGATTCAATTGAACCTGCTATACTCGCTCTAGATTTGACTACGTGAATAGTTGATTGTATATCATGGTAACTTACTGTATGTGGTGTAGCATCCTCAAACAACCCTAATCTTGGAAGGCCAATGTTAGCAGTTTTTTGTGGTATATACATATATTGAACCATTCAAGGAGAGGACATGGATCGAAACTTCAAGTCAAGTAAAACGTTTTTGACCCTCTCTTTTGGCCAAGCTTTCTTTATGTATGGTAATATTCGAATATTTGCGTTGAAGTGGTTCTCTTTTTAATCTATTTTTTCCAAGATTGTACAAACGATCTAGCTATGTAGAAGAAGCTGCAGGCTTTGATGTATGGACTCCTTTAGCTCACTTGTTCACACAAGTTGTGCAATTTATGTCGCTGATTGAAGATTTTGTATATATGTACGTTGTAATTTGTAAAAGCTATATATATAATATGTGTCTCTTCTTGAACTGTTGTAAACTATCTTTTCTTTTTTCAGGAATGAACTACTACTCCAATTAGGAGTGTACAAATCGAACCGGAAAATCGCACCAAATCGAAAAGTCAAACGCCCGACTAGATTTGGTATTGAGTAAAAAAAATCTTAACCAACTCGACATATAAATATATAATTTTTGTATATATATACTTTTAAAATTTTATATAGAATTTTCTTTTAAAATGTCTAGAAATATTTAGGATTCTTTTGCGGGATATAATATTTAATAGTATATGAAGTGCTCCATATTTATTAACCTTAAATAATAGATTGTACGATCACTTTCTCATCAAGTGTTACTGAAATGCATCAATCTCTTTGTTCTTCCATATTTATGTTAACATCTATTAAATTCTTATATCTTTTTTGAATGTGAAATAATTATTATTATTTAGGTATCATATTGATTTTTATGTTTAATTACTAAATTCGGTTAACCTTGAAAGTGTACATCAACAAAATATTATTGTGACGACTAAAAAATAATTATTATGTGTTACTAAGAAATTTCTCCCATAAGAATATTTTAATAGATAATATGTTTGTCAATTTTTTATATTTTTACTAAACATATATTTACTTATAAAAAATTCAACAAAGTAAGATTAAAATAATATTTAAGTAACAAAAAATTCGAAAAACCCGACAAAATCGAACCAATCCAAATCGATATAGTTGGTTTGGTTTGATTTTGATAAAACCGAACCAATCCGGTCCATGTACACCCCTAACTCCAATTTATACTCCTACATCCTTTGAAAGTCCTTGAAGTTGCATTTAGATTAATAGTAGGTTTTATGTAATTGTACAAATTTTGGATTTTACCACTAAATTTCGTTCTTTTGAAAAGTGAGATGGCAAGTATTATTTCACTTACCTTTTACAATGTGAAATACGTTGAAAGTGGCTTCTGAAATCCTTAGAATGTGCTAGGAGACGAGAATTCAAGATGTGGCCTAATAATCAATAAGCGGAAATAAACCTTGTAAGCATGGTTCAAATTCCAATGGTAGACAAAATAAAAGTGTCTAACTAAACCTTCATAAACATTAGACAGACTCATCTGGTAACTATGCAGGTGGAAAGTAGCGGATACCAATAGATAAGGTGCGCGTAACTTTGTACATACACCACCATTGTTTTTGTTTAAAAAAAATATCTGTTTGGAGAAAAATTCAAGGAAGAGAAAATTAAGGACAAGGAGACTGGAGAATTTTCCTTTAGAGGTATTCTAACTGAAATTCCAAGGAGAATTTAAGAGCTATGCAGTTTTATAACTTTTTTCCTCCATTTGATGAAAATTAAATCCTCCCAATTCTGTTTTTTTTTTAGTGGAAAAGTCTAAGTGTGATCATCTTCTTTTAAGTCAATCTAAGTGTTTTAGAGCAGAAAAAAATAAATCTAAGTGCTTACATGTGTTCTGCAATATGAGATGAAGTGTTAAAACTACTGATCACATCAAAAGTGATGTCCTTATTGTTAGGCAGAAATTAAGCAATATTTACCAAAGGTAATATAACATTATAAGCATGTCTCCTACAAGCTTTATTGTCTGTAACCGAACCCCTTAATGAACGTGACATAGTTTAACTTATCAGTTTGTAGTATTAATTCAACTTTCCAAATTTGATTAATGGGAAACTACTACAAAAATTCAACGTAGCCTACATTAATCAATATATTATGGAATTGGAGCGTTGACGTTGTTGTTGTTGTTGTTGCATATGTAGAAAGAGTAGTATTTTCGCTATTAACCTCAACAAAGTTTACATTTTTGTATAGCCGAGAGAAGGAAAAAAATGAAAAGATAAACTCTAATTTGTCTAATGGAAGTGGAATTTTTTCTTTATCTAATAGTATCTCATAGCCGTATAAACCAATTTATCAATTCATAATTAGTAGTACTAATTAGTCGTAAAATAGAGTATCACATTGAATAGATATAATAAAACTATTAGGAAAAAGGAAAACCTTTTTATGTTTCTCTTCTATAAATATCCATTTACGTGCTTTCGACTATGGAAGAAGTCTAAAAGTACCGGAAAATCAGTTTTGCTAGCGATATTGGAGCTACAAAACTTACATGAGTAATGCAATTCATAATACTAGTCCTATGACGCGTGTGTACACTATCTCAATGGGTAAAAATTATTTAAAAACCGTATAAATATTGAAAAAAAGATGATTGGTCGCTAATTTCGGTGCTCAGATTATTAACTTTTCTTTATTATACCATAGAGTATTTTTTACTTTTTTTCATCCCAATTTGGTTGTCCAATCTTCATTTTCCGATTATTATGAGAAAATAAAAGAATACGAATTATTTATATTTCTCTCTAAAATAATCTTTGTTTTATGAAAATAAGGACTTCTAAAGAAGTCATGAACGCCCAATTATGATTCCTTCTTCTACAGTATGCTAAGGATATTGTAGTTATGAAAAGATTTAAACTCCTAAATATTTGTTGTTCTTACATAATTCAAATAAGGAAAAATTTAATAGATAAAATTTTAGTTAATTTAAAAGTCTTAAATATTAAAAAAATAATAAGATGACAATTATTATTTTGTCCAGTGTGAACTATATTTTAAAAGGGTAAAAACGACAAAGGTATAAGTATATATTGATATAGATAGATTTGTAATCAATCTATGCGAACAATATATTACTAGGCAACGGGAACGTAACAACATGATAAAAGTTAATTTATAAGAACTCAAGATCATTAGTATATTTTATAGATCAAGATTAACATAAGAAAGACAGATAAGACGTATACCTATTAAATTATAAGTCATCTTGGTCTGTCGTTTTATACTTTTATCTATCAACAAAAAGTTTTCAATAGCGCATTACTATGGGTGTTTATGGTTCGGTTTGGTTCGGTTTTTCCCTAAAAATAAATCAAACCAAGTAAGTCGGTTTTTCAAATATTGGAACAAAACCAAACCAATTAAGTCGATTTTTTATCGATTCGGTTTTTGTTGTTTTTCGGTTATTTATCGGGTTTTTTCTTAGATATGAGACACACTACCAAACGTATATCCCGGCGACTACATTTTCAACGTAACACTATCAAATCAATTACTCTTTGAGAAATCTATCATTTACTAAGATATATTGATGATAATTGAATCAAATAGTAATGAATAATTTAAGTACTCAATTAAAAATCGATTATTTTTAACATAAAATAAATTCTTGTACTTAACAAAAGAAAACTACCAATCAAACTAGAATGTAAAGGCAAAAAATTAGATTAATATAATAGCAAAAAACTAGACTAAAAATACAAATTACTAATATGTATCAAACTTTATATAAAAATATACATATATATATATATATATATATATATATATATATATATATATATATATATATATATATATATATATATATATATATAGGTGTAATAATAAATTTAAATAGTTTCTTTTATAGTCAGTTTGGTTCGGTTATTTTTTTATTAAAACCAAAACCAAATCAATTTTGTTCGGTTTATAAAATTCAAAACCAAAACCAAACCAAACCTAAAAAGTATCGATTTTTTTTGGTCGATTTGGTTCGATTTTCAATTTGGTTCGATTTTCGGATTTTTATGAACACTGCTAGGCATTCCACAAGTTTAACTAGGATTGAAGAGGGTACTTAGTCATATATATAAAGGCTACAGAAGCTATATATACACATGATTGTCGCTTGCATTAATATATAAAATGACTAAGGCCCTCATATTTGACATATTTGCCATTATATTTGTTTTACCTTTTGTATAAATCAAATAATTCACGTGTTATTAATTGTTAAGTCCACATAGAACATCACAGAAGTGTATGAGAATAACTCTTCGCTAATTGTAGATAGAAACTATGTCATTTTCAAAAGTGTCGGTCCTGATTTCTTGCTTCTTTTCTTTACTTTTCTCGTTGGACAAAAGAGAAAAAAACTATTTTCCCTCTAATTTATTTGATACTTTTTGCTTTTCGAGATTTAATTTTTTTATTTTTAACTATGCATATAGACATACAAATTTTCAGTTTGTCGAAAAAAATTAAATATTTGGAAACTATATAAAACATATTATAAGTCACAATATGGAAAAGAATAATTCATTTGACTCTCGAAATCCAAACACTTATACATAAAATTGAGACGGAGGAAGTACTAATAGATTGTTATTGGAAATGTTACCTCATATATCAAAGGTAAATACCCTATTTATTATAAACCAAAATTATTTTAAAATATTATTTTCTATAGCTACCTTTTATATTTTATAGCAAAATAGGTATTTATGGTATATACTACTATTGCGGTATGAAATATGCTATTTATATTTTTCCTCTCTCTTTCTTTCAATTAATACAATATTCTCTCTCAGATTTTTTCTTCTTTCTCTCTCTATTCGGGCAACTCAAGCCCTAGTATTGATGGGCGACGAGAAAGAAGAATCTCTCTCTCTTCGAGCAACTCAAGATACATGCCCTAGTATTGATGGCCGACGAGACATTAGAATAGAGTAGAAGGCATCCAGGAAATAGAAAATAGTGAATTTTTCTAACGGAAAGGAGCAATGTGATGAACTCTTATCATAAATTTGTTATACGGATCCGACGAACTTTCTTCTCTTCTTGGCTGGAAAACGCCATCTCCGACGAACTTTTTTCTCTTTTTTGCTATTTAGTCACATACAATAATACAAATACATTATATTCTGTACAAATTCACTCAAACACATTGTATTTTTATATAAATATTTTTTTACTGTATTTATGTATTTCGAAGATCTATATTTTTTTAATACAGCTGAATAAACATGTATTCATGCATACTGTACATACAGTATACATGAATACAAGATATAAACATTGAAATACACTGAATACAAACATTAAAATAGAACATAATATAAACAGTGAATACATTTAATTTTAAAATATAGTGAAATACAGTAAAATACACTGAATACAAATAGAAATATAGTTAATACAACCAATGAAATATATTGAATACAGCAGTAATAAGATGTATTGGGAATAACTAAATATTGTTAATACAAATATATTTGAATACACTGAATATAAAATAGCGAATACAGTAAAAACAAACATTGAATCTAATGAATGCAATAGTATAAAAAAAAAAAAAATTGAAACACACTAAATACAAAAGTTAAATACAATAATTATATACATCTGAAAAATTATTCTAATTAATTGGGTTGATGATGAGGCATGTTAGAATTGATTTTGCTGAGTTATATTAGGAGTATATTATGCTAATTGATATTATTTTTGTTATTAGATAGCTGGACATACCTATTTTTAAGGTGATTGTCGTTACTGTATTCATGAATACATGGCGCGAATACATGTGAATACATGCGCGTACAGCTAGACTACCCTGATTTTAGGCGTTTTTTGCTATTGTATTCATGAATACAACAGCGTGAATACTGCGAATACACTATCGTAACAACTGAATAGTAATTATAGAAATTAATTATGTATATAATAGCTATAAAAAGTTAATAATTACCGATCAATATCAGTTTCTGAAAATTCATCAATGTTATTCACATCTACGTCATGGTGTCGTTCAGATAAAATCTTAAAAGGGTTAATCCACAGTGAATATAGGTAGGAGTTAGGACAGTTGGGATTAGGTGGAACTTGTCAAAGCGTGCATTATTTCCTCTTCTTTATTTCTTTTGATGGTTCAAAATAATATTCTTTAATTTAATCAACGAAGTTGGTGTCAAATCAGACCATTTTGGTACTTTAATTACAATATTGTAATATGTAATATGTACTAATTAGGTTTTATTATTATCTTTTAATTTTTCACTTATTATGTGGTTCATACTCAAGTTAAGACTCCAACTAATTCCAATTCGTGCCGCAAAAAATTCATTAAAGGAAAAAGTGTTTTCTACAAGAATTTTTTCAACTCTCTCAATTTGAACTTGAAATCACTCATTAAATATAGAAGAGTCATATATATCCCACCACAACTTTTGAGTATTTATTTTTCTAGTTTGTTCTTTTGGCCATTAGTCAAGCGATTGAAAGAGATATTCATTAACTTATTTAGAAAAATTGTCATCCCCGCAACGTATTGCTTGTTATGACGAATGGCATGTTATACGAATGTCAAATTATGCTAGTTTAAAATGTTAATATTAATTGTACTTAATTTATTGTTGATTACATCAGCCAAAAGGAACATACATTTATAATATACTTTTACTTAATTTATTTATTTATATTATTGAAATTGATTTTAGCGACCAAAATTAATTTGATCGTTTTGAATATATTTATAACGATAGGATTTACGTTCCTTCGTTAACAAATGTCAAATTTGTTGTAGTGAATTTCCCATATGTTAAACATTGCACACACTTAGCTAGTACTATCAAACAAAGAGAAGTAGAGTATTAATTGTTTTAATTGTAGGGGCAGGAAATTGTTAAAGTCAGATTTCACTCACATGTATTGTTGTAGACATGATTGTGCGTAAAGGCAGTGGCGGAGCGAAGTATGAGTTTGACCGAACTCAGTAGCTTTAGTTTAAATTTTGTATTCTTATTAAAAAAAAAATTCATTAAAAAAAATTCATAAAAATTAATTAAATCCACAATTCAATTATTAATGCATGATTCATAAAGTTTAAATTTTGGTTGTGCTTCAGCGTACCACGAGGATTGAATTCACAAAGCCAATCACTCACTCAACTTTCATCTGCCCTAGCTACTCTTTAATATTTTTGATCCATCTCTTTTTGTACGCAAATCACCATTAATTCATGAATGATAAATCATATTATTCAAACTGCTGACATCCACTTTATTTGTATTATGTAGCTCCTCATATGTTTTTGGAGGCATATATAGTTCCTCTTTGTTTGCTTTGGAGTAAGTAGAAGCAGATAAATTAAGAATTCCTTTTGTAAGGTCAATCAAAAGTAGTAGTACCAGTTTGGACAACAGGGCCAGTAGTGGCACCTTATCTTATAATAATGCATGTTAAGTATTTATATTATTTCTGTTTCAAACCAAAAAAAGCTCTTGTAAGATATTTCATTTCATTTGACAGATAAAAAGGCAAATATTCTGAAATGTCGATGAAAAGTTGCATTTAGAAGGCCAAAAAAGCAAATATGTTTAAGTACAAGTATGCGTTTATTTAGCGGAAATCATTAAAAAAAATATTTTTTGCCAGAAACCTTTCCTTCGAGTCAAAGGAAAAAAGGAAAGGTAGTAAAACTTTTAATAAAAATTCATTTAAAAGTAAAACTTGAATAAACCAATATATTGTCACGACCCCAAATTCCCTATGTAGGATGTCGTGATGGCACCTAGTCTCTAAGACTAGGTAGGCCTATCAATGCAGAATAATAATAATATCTGAAATAGATAAACTACAATTCAAACAATTTCAACTCCCAAAACCCGGTAGAAATAAATCATAAGTTTCTAAGAATTTATTCTCAATGTCTCTATAAGTCAAGGTCTAAATAAAATATAAGGAAGCAACATAAAATGATAGAAGGGGACTCCGGAGTCTGCTGACGCTGGCAGATATACCTCGAAGTCTCCGTGCACAGGTAACTCACTAACGACTAGGCTGGTAAAATGTACCTGGATCTGCACAAAAAGATGTGCAGAAGCGTAGTATGAGTACACCACAGCGGTACCCAGTAAGTGTCAAGCCTAACCACGGTAGAGTAGTGACGAGGTCAGGTGAGGCCCTACTAGAATAAAATAATGATATGGTAAAATATTTATCAATGTAGTAAAATAAAATGATATTGGAAATGAATCAAATAGTATGTCACATTTAATGACACCAAATAATTGCAAATAATATCTCGTGGAATCAAAACAGATTTTTCTTCAACTTTATGAAAATCACAACAATTAATCGAAAGCAACTATGGCCATAAATCAATATCAACAAGGGCACTACCGAGGTACCGCCTCGTAGTCCCAAATTATAAATAATTTTACAATATCTTATTTTCTTATATCACCGCGGGAGCCTTCACAATTTATTTAAAGAAAATATTTTTTTTTCCGTAATAGCATCCCGCGTTTTAGCCACCCTTATCACACCGCATGACTTCTATTAGTCACCCCTACTAGCCACGCATATCAAGCCACCCTTATCTCATCGCATGCGTTTCAACACCCTGACCTTATACCACTGCATGCGTATCAATATCACAATATATCATAATTTGCACCTCAAGTGCCTAATATTTAAATTTTCCACAAAAAAAATCAACAACAATATTTTTCAATGATAAAGAGCTTACGGCTCATGCCAGAATAATCCAAAAAAAAATCTTACGAAAATATTCAAGAATAAATAATTCAGAAAAATAATATTTCAAATTTTTAATATGTTGCTTCAATATCAAATTTAAAAATATCAAATAATTCATATTAATAATATTTAATTTAAAGAAAATCAACCTTCAAATAATGCACAATATAAAAGAAACCAAGTTACAGTATAAAAGAAACCAAGTTTCAATTAAACAGGTAAAATAATTAGCAGAAAAAAGGTCAAACAAATTTAAAATATATATCACAGATCAATGATGAAGAATATAACAAGATAAAATAATTTAATAAATGTGCAACAATGATCTACACAATTTAAAAATATAATCTTTTACATTTAGCCCGTGTACACACTCGTCACCTCGTGTACACGACTTTCAACACATTTCAATAATCCCATTAATATCAATTCTAGGGGAAATTTCCCCCACACAAGGTTAGACAAGTCACTTACCTCGACTTGCTCCAATTTAATCAAGTATTATGCTTTTTTCTCGATTTTCTGACTCCGATCGACTCGTCAATTCGATACAATCAACAAAAATTATAGTAATCAATTTCATAAGAAAATATTATATTTTTCAATAAAATCCGAAATTAGCTCAAAATTTGCCCGTGGGGCCCACATCACGGAATCCGGCGAAAGTTACGAAATATGAACGCCCATTCAACCACGAGTCTAACCATACCAAAATGACTAAATTCCAATAACGATTCGACCCTCGAATCCACTTATCTATCCAAGAGGGTTTTTAAATTTTTCCAGCTTAAATTACCAATTAAATGTTAAAAACCGTGCTGGATTCGGGTAATCTAACCAAGATTGAGTTAAGAACACTTACCCCAATATTTTTCCTTGAAGATATATCAAAAATCGCCTCTGCTCAAGCTCCAAGTTGTTAAAAATGGCAAATGGGACGAAGCCCCCCTAATTTTATATCTTACAGATCTATCCAGGGTAACCTCGATCATGGGGTCTAATCCTGGACCTTGATCATAGGAGTCCGATTATGGGGAGTCCGATCATGGTCCTCGATCATGGGCCTCGGTCATGGCCTTCGATCATGGCCCTCGACCCTGTAGCTCGATCACAGCCATCAATCCTGGCTATCGATCATGGCTTCGATCTTTATGGCCTTCGATCACTGGCCTTGGTCATATCCCTCGATCCTGGGCCTTCGATCACTAGATCTCGAGCCTGCCTTCGATCTCGGCTCGATTTCTGGGATCTCGATTTCACAGCAGAAGAGAATTTGCAGCAGCTTTTGCAGCAGCTGTTTAAGTCTCATTTTGATCCGTTAACCATCCAAAACTCACCCGAGGCCCTCGGGACCTCAACCCAATACACCAACAAGTCTTAAAACATCATACGAACTTATTTGAAACCTCAAATCACAATAAACAACGTTAAAATCACGAATCACACATAGATTCAAGCCTAATGAACTTTGAAACTTTCAATTTCTACAAACAACACCGGAACCTATCAAATCAAGTCTGATTGACCTCAAATTTTGCACGCAAGTCATAAATGACATAACGGAGCTATAAAAATTTTCAGAATCGGATTTCGACCCCGATATCAAAAAGTCAACCCCTCAGTCAAACTTCCCAAAAATTCAACTTTCGGCATTTCAAGCCTACTTCTACTACGGACTTTTAAATAAAATTCCGATAACGCTCCTAAGTCCAAAATCACCATACGGAGCTGTTGGAATCATCAAAATTCTATTCCGGGGTCATTTGCACATAATTCGATATCCGGCCACTATTTGAACTTCAACTTTAAATTTTTCATCAAAATTCCATATCTCGGGCTAGGGACCTCGGAATTTGATTCCGGGCATACGCCCAAGTCTCAATTCACGATACAGACCTACCGGAACTGTCAAAATACCGATCCGAGTCTATTTACTCAAAATGTTGACCAAAGTCAACTCAATTGTGTTTTAAATATCTAATTCACATTTTAATCCATTTTTCACCTGAAAACTTTCCGAAAAATTTTTTCGGACTGCACACGCAAGTCGAGTAATGGTAAATAGTGCTTAGATCACATAATTAATCATTAAATTTAAAGATGACATTTTGGGTCATAACATTCTCCACCTCTAAAACAAACGTTTGTCCTCGAACGGAGTTAGAAAAAGTACTTGAGCTGGTGAATAAGTGTGGATAACAGCTGCGTATATCATGCTAGGCCTCCCAAGTCGCCTCCTCGACCGGATGACACCTCCACTAAACCTTCACGGAAGCAATGTTCTTTGACCTCAACTTTCGAACCTGCCTATCTAAAATAGCCACTGGTTCCTCAATATAAGATAGATCCTTGTCCAACTGAACCGAACTGAAGTCTAACACATGAGACAGATTGCCGTGATATTTCCGAAGCATAGAAACATGGAATATCGGATGAACCGCAGAAAGACTAGGTGGTAGTGCAAGTCTGTAAGCCACCTCTCCAACTCTCTCAAGAATCTCAAAAGCCCCAATATACCTAGGGCTCAACTTTTCCTTCTTCCCGAATCTCATCACACCCTTGATAGGCGAAACCCGGAGCAATACCCGCTCACCAACCATGAATGCAACATCACGAACCTTCCAATCCGCATAACTCTTCTGTCTAGATTGGGCTGTACGAAGTTGATCCTGAATCAATTTAACCTTTTCCAAGGCATCCTGAACCAAGTCTGTACCCAAAAGTCTAGCCTCGCCTGGTTCGAACCAACCCACTGGAGACGGGCACCGCCTACCATACAAGGCTTCATACAGAGCCATCTGAATGCTTGACTAGTAACTGTTGTTGTAAGCAAACTCCGCAAGTGGTAAGAACTGATCCCAAGCACCCCCAAAATCTATCACACACGCACGAAGCATATCCTCCAGTATCTGAATAGTGCGTTCGGACTGCCCGTCTGTCTAAGGGTGAAATGTTGTACTCAACTCTACCCGAGTACCCAACTCACGCTGTACTGCCCTCCAAAACCGTGAGGTAAACTGTGTACCCCGGTCAGAGATGATAGATACCGGTACACCGTGAAGTCTGACAATCTTGCGAATATATACCTGAGCCAGCTGCTCTGAAGAGTAAGTAGTAATCACAGGAATGAAATGAGCTGATTTGGTCAGCCTATCCACAATCACCCAAACTGCATCAAACTTCCGCTGAGTCCGTGGGAGCCCAACAACGAAATCCATAGTGATCTGCCCCCATTTTCATTCTGGAATCTCTAACTTCTGAAGTAATCCACCCGGTCGCTGATGCTCATATTTCACCTGTTGACAATAGAGACACCGAGATACATACCCCACTATGTCTTTCTTCATCCGCCTCCACCAATAGTGCTGTCTCAAGTCCTGATACATCTTTGCAGCACCCAGATGAATGGAGTACCGCGAACTGTGAGCCTCCTAGAGAATCAACTCATGCAAGCCATCCACATTAGGCACACATAGCCTGCCCTGCATCCCGTAATACATCATCATCTCCAATAGTAACTTCCTTTGCATCACCGTGCTGAACTGTATCCTTAAGGACAAGCAGATGGGGGTCATCATACTGGCATTCCCTGATACGATCATAAAGAGAAGACTGAGAAACCACGCAAACCAAAACTCGACTCGGCTCGGAAATATCCAATCTAACAAACTGGTTGGCCAATGCCTGAACATCCAAGGCCAAAGGCCTCTCTGCTACCGGTAAATATGCTAAGCTGCCCAAACTCTCCGCCTAATGACTCAAGGCATCGGCCACCATATTGGCCTTCCCAGGATGATAGAGAATGGTGATATCATAATCCTTAAGCAACTCCAACCACCTCTGTTGCTGCAAGTTAAGATCCTTCTGTTTAAACAGATGCTGTAGACTCCGGTGATCGGTGTAGATCTCACAATGGACACCGTACAAATAATGCCGCCAAATTTTTAAGGCATGAACAATAGCTTCTAACTCCAGGTCATGTACAGGATAATTCTTCTCATGCACCTTTAACTGTCTGGACGCGTAGGAAATCACCCTACCGTCTTGCATCAACACTGCGCCGAGACCAATACGCGACGCGTCACAATACACAGTATAAGATCCTGTACCTGTAGGTAATACCAATACTGGGCTATAGTCAAAGTTGTCTTGAGCTTTTGGAAGCTCTCCTCACATTCCTCGGTCCACCTGAACGGAGCACCCTTCTGGGTCAATTTGGTCATAGATGCAGCAATAGAAGAGAAACCCTTTACAAATCGGCGATAATACCCAGCCAAACCAAGGAAACTCCAAATTTTCATAACTGAGGACGGTATGGACCAACTCTGCACTGCTTCAATTTTCTTTGGATCTACCTTGATCCCCTCACATGAAACTATATGACCCAAAAATCCCACTGAATCAAGCTAGAATTCATACTTTAAAAATTTTGCATATAACTTCCTTTCTCTAAAATTCTGAAGCACAGCCCTCAGGTGTTGTTCATGATTTTCCCGACTCCGGGAATACACCAGAATGTCGTCAATAAACACAATAACAAAGGAATCAAGATAGGGTTGAAATACACTATTCATTAAGTGCATAAATATTGTTGGGGCGTTGGTCAGCCCAAAAGACATCACAAGGAACTCGTAATGACCGTACCGGGTCCTGAAAGCAGTTTTCGGAATATCTGGCTCCCGAATCTTCAACTGATGATAGCCTGAACGCAAGTCAATTTTAGAGAATACCCTGGCACCCTAAAGTTGATCAAATAAGTCATCAATACGTGGCAACGGATACCTGTTCTTCACTGTAACCTTGTTCAACTGGCGATAATCAATACACAAAATCCTTCTTCTTTACAAATAAGACAGGAGCACCCCACGGCGATACACTAGGCCGAATGAAACCCTTATCAAGCAATTCTTGTAACTGTTCTTTTAATTCTTTCAACTCTGTTGGGGCCATACGGTATAGTGGAATAGAAATGGGCTGAGTACCTGGTAATAGATCAATACCAAAATTAATATCCCTATCGGGTGGCATACCCGGAAGATCTGCTGGAAATACATCAGGAAAATCCCTTACTATAGGAACTGACTCTACAGTAGGAGTAACAATACTAACATCTCTCACATAGGCCAGATACGCATCACACCCCTTCTCAACTATTCGTTGAGCTTTAAGAAATGAAACAACCCTACTAGGAACATGATCCGAGGTACCTCTCCACTCTAGCTGCGGTAGACCCGGCATAGCCAATGTCACCGTCTTGGCGTAACAATCAAGGATAGCATAATAGGGCGACAACCAGTCCATGCCCAAAATAATATTAAAATCTACCATACAGAGTAATAAATCAGCCCTGGTCTCAAAACCATTGATAACAATTAAATATGACCGATACACATGATCCACAATAATAGATTCACCCACAGGGGTAGATACGTAAACAGAAGAACTCAAGGAATCACGTGATACGCCCAAATTTGGGGCAAAATAAGATGACACATAAGAATAAGTGAAGCCTGGATCAAATAAGACTGATGCATCTTTATGACAGACTGGAATAATACCTATGATAACAGAATTGGATGCAACAGCATCTGTCCTAGCAGGAATAGCATAATATCTGGCCTGGCCTCCCCCTCTAGGGCAACCTCTACCTGCCCGACCTCCACCTCTAGCTGGATGTGCAGGTGGAGTGACAATTGGTGCAGTAATCATGGCCTGAGAAGCCTGAGTACCCTGTAGAATAGGTGGGGCCTGAGAAATACGTAGAGGTGCACCCCTCCTAAGTATGGGGAAATCCCTCATGATATGACGAGTGTCACCACACTTAAAATAAGCCCTCGGAAGACGTGGCTGTTGGGACTGGCTCGGGCCTGATCGACTAGACTGTTCGTTGAAAGCACCCCGTACAGGAGGTACAGAAGACACTGGTGGTGCATAATATGGAACCTGAGGTCTGGGAGTAGTCGGAATACCACTGGAAGCTGGAAGTGCTGAATAAATAGGATGGCTCATATAATCTCTACCATGACAGGATGCAACTGGGGCACGAGAATTATTATATGTTCCAAAATCTCGGGGTCTCTTAGCTTCCCTCTCTTCCCTCTCCCGAGTCTGCATACCTTCCAATCTTCTAGAAATTGACACCACTTGTTGGTATGTGATGTCCATCTCTAGCTCTGGGGCCATACTGTATCTGACACTAGGGTGAAGACCCTCAATAAATCTACGAACCCGCTTTCGAACAGTAGCAACTAAGGCTGGTGCATACCTAGCCAAATCACTAAATCGGACCGCATACTCTGACACGGTCATAGAACCCTAGTGCAACTGCTCAAACTCTGCACGCCATGCATCTCTAAGACTCTGAGGAACATACTCCCTTAAGAACATATCTGAAAATTGAGTCCAAGTGAGTGAAGATGTCTCAGCGGGACTATCCAACTCATATGCCCGCCACCACTGGTAGGCTGCTCCTCTAAACTGGAATGTCGTGAAAGAAACCCCACTGAATCCACAATACCCATAGTACGAAGGATACGGTGACATTCCTCCAGAAAACCCTGAGCATCCTTTGAAGCTAAACCGCTGAAAGTGGGAGGGTGGTACTTCTTATACCTCTCGAGCCTGAGCTGCTCCTCCTCTGAAACTGCTGTCCTAATATCAGGCTGAACTGGGACAACTGGTTGCACTGGTATAAACTCTGGGCATGGTCAACTTGGGCACGTGGCTCTGGAGTACGGGCGACGGGAGTCTGTACTCCTCCCCCAGCCTGAGATGTGGCAGGAGCAAGTAGAATTAATCCTGCCTGATCTAAAGTGCCAAACATGCTCAAAAGCTGGGCAAGAGTCTCCTGAAGTGCAGGAGTAGTAACAGGCGTCTCAGATGCCTGCTCTCCAACTGGAGCTACTGGTGGCTCTGGTGCAGCAGTTCGTGCAGGTGCTCTGGCTGCACCACGTGGTCTTCCTCGGCCTCTGGCTCGGCCTCTGCCCCGACCCAGGCCTCTTGCGGCTTCAACAGGGGGCACGAGTGTATGATGATCAGATCCAGTTGTGCGTGTCCTCACCATCTGTGAGAGAATAGAAAGACAATTGTTTAGAACTTTGAAATCAACAAGGGCGCACGATAAGAAATCAAAGAAGTGAATATTTCCTAACAATTCCATAGCCTCTCGAAGATAAGTACAAATATCTCTGTACCGATCCGCAAGACTCTACTAAACCTGTTTGTGACTCATAATACCTATGAACCTAGTTCTCTGATACCAACTTGTCATGACCCCAAATTCTCTCCGTAGGATGTCGTGATGGCACCTAGTCTCTAAGACTAGGTAAGCCTATCAATGCGGAATAATAATAATATCTGAAATAGATAAACTACAATTCAAACAAGCTTCTAAGAATTTATTCTCAATGTCTCTATAAGTCAAGGTCTAAATAAAATATAAGGAAGCAACATAAAATGATAGAAGGGGACTCCGGAGTCTGCTGACGTTGGCAGATATACCTCAAAGTCTCCGTGCACAAGTAACTCACTGACGACTAGGCTGGTAAAATGTACCTGTATCTGCACAAAAAGATGTGCAGAAGTGTAGTATGAGTACACCACAACGGTACCCAGTAAGTACCAAGCCTAACCTCGGTAGAGTAGTAACGAGGTCAAGTGAGGCCCTACTGGAATAAAATAATGACATGGTAAAATGTTTATCAATGTAGTAAAATAAAATGACATTGAAAATGAATCAAATAGTATGTCACATTTAATGACATCAAATAATTGCAAATAATATCTCGTGGAATCAAAACAGAATTTTCTTCAACTTTATGAAAATCACAACAATTAATCGAAAGCAACTATGGCCATAAATCAATATCAACAAGGGAACTACCGAGGTACAACCTCGTAGTCCCAAATTATAAATAATTTCACAATATCTCATTTTCTTATATCACTGCGGGGAGCCTTCACAATTTATTTAAAGAAAATATTTTTTTTCCCGAAATAGCATCCCGCGTTTTAGCCACCCTTATCACACCGCATGACTTCTAGTAGTCACCCCTACTAGCCACGCGTATCAAGCCACCCTTATCTCACCGCATGCGTTTCAACACCCAGACCTTATACCATCGCATGCGTATCAATATCATAATATATCATAATTTGCACCTTAATTGCCCAATATTTCAATTTTCCACAAAAAAATCAACAACAATATTTTTCAATGATAAAGAGCTCACGGCTCATGCCAGAATAATCCAAAAAAAAAAAATTTTACGAAAATATTCAAGAATAAATAATTCAGGAAAATAATATTTTAAATTTTTAATACGTTGCTTCAATATCAAATTTAAAAATGTCAAATAATTCATATTAATAATATTTAATTTAAAGAACATCAACCTTCAAATAATGCACAGTATAAAAGAAATCAAGTTTCAATTAAACAGGTAAAATAATTAGCAGGAAAAGGCAAACAAATTTAAAATATATATATATCATAGATCAATGATGAAGAATATAACAAGATAAAATAATTTAATAAATATGCAACAATGATTTACACAATTTAAAAATATAATCTTTCACATTTAGCCCGTGTACATACTTGTCACCTCGTGTACATGACTTTCAACACATTTTAATAATCACATTAATATCATTTTTAGGGGAAATTTCCTCCACACAAGGTTAGACAAGTCACTTACCTCGACTTGCTCCAATTTAATCAAGTATTATGTTTTTTCCTCGATTTTCTGACTCCGATCGACTCGTATCTAGTCATAATCAATTCGATACAGTCAACAAAAATTATAGTAATCAATTTCATAAGAAAATATTATATTTTTCAATAAAATTTAAAATTAGCTCAAAATTTGCCAGTGGAGCCCACATCAAGGAATCCGGCGAAAGTTACGAAATATGAACGCCCATTCAACCACAAGTCTAACCATACCAAAATGACTAAATTTCAATAACGATTCGACCCTCAAATCCACTTATCTATCCAAGAGGATTTTCAAATTTTTCCAACTTAAATCACCAATTAAACATTAAAAATCACGCTGGATTCGGGTAATCTAACCAAGATTGAGTTAAGAACACTTACCCCAATATTTTTCCTTGAAGATATATCAAAAATTGTCTCTGCTCAAGCTCCAAATTGTTAAAAATGGCGAATGGGACGAAACCCCCCTGATTGTATATCTTACAGATCTGTCCAGGGTGACCTCGATCATGGGGTCCGATCCTGGACCTCGATCATAGGAGTCCGATCATGGAGAGTCCGATTAAGAGGAGTCCGGTCATGGTTCTCGATCATGGGCCTCAGTCATGACCTTCGATCATGGCCCTCGACCCTGGGGCTCGATCACAGCCATCAATCCTGGCTATCGATCATGGCTTCGATCTTTATGGCCTTCGATCACTGGCCTTGGTCATAGCCCTCAATCCTGGGCCTTTGATCAGTGGCCTTCGATCACTGGCCTTCGAGCTTGTCTTCGATCACTGGATCTCGAGCCTGCCTTCGCTCCTCGGCTCGATTTCTGGGAGCTCGATTTCACAGCAGAAGAGAATTTGCAGCAGCTTTTGCAGCAGCTGTTTAAGTCCTATTTTGATCTGTTAACCATCCGAAACTCACCCGAGGCCCTCGGGACCTCAACCCAATACACCAACAAGTCCTAATACATTATACGAAATTATTTGAAACCTCAAATCACAACAAACAACGCTAAAATCACGAATCACACATAGGTTCAAGCCTAATGAACTTTGGAACTTTCAATTTCTACAAACAACACCGGAACCTATCAAATCAAGTCCGATTGACCTCAAATTTTACACGCAAGTCATAAATGACATAACGGAGCTATAAAAAAATTTAGAATCGGATATCGACCCCGATATCAAAAAGTCGACCCCTCGGTCAAATTTCCCAAAAATTTAACTTTTGACATTTCAAGCCTAATTCCACTACGGACTTCCAAATAAAATTCTGATCATGCTCCTAAGTCCAAACTCACCATACAGAGCTGTTGGAATCATCAAAATTCTATTCCGGGGTCATTTGCATATAATTCGACATCCGATCACTATTTGAACTTAAATTTTAAATTTTTTATCAAAATTCCATATCTCGAGTTAGGGACCTCGGAATTTGATTTCGGGCATACGCCCAAGTCCCAATTCAAGATACGGACCTACCGGAACTGTCAAAATACCGATTCGAGTCCGTTTACTCAAAATATTGACCAAAGTCAACTAAGTTGTGTTTTAAATATCTAATTCATATTTTAATCCATTTTTCACCTGAGAACTTTCCGAAAAATTTTTACGGACTGCACACGCAAGTCGAGTTATGGTAAATAGTGCTTAGATCACATAATTAATCATTAAATTTAAAGATGACATTTTGGATCATCATCATAAGTCATAACACGTGCCTTAGAATAAGGAACATATATGACATATAAATAGGCGTTTGTATATAAATTTTGTTGAAAATTAAAAAAAAATTAAAATTATGTTAAGAAATATTTTTTGGTAGTCAATATTATGTTTGAACACACATTTTACTTGAAAAAAGTTAAAGTATTGTAAATGGAAGAAAAAAATTCACTCAAAAACTGGTCCGAACCAATTTTTGGAACTTGAAAATATTTCTTCAGAAATTTTTTTAAAACTAATCAAATTTTATAGACAAATAACTTTTTCAATTTTTTTTAAAAGTAAAACAATCTATATCCAAACGGGAGCTTCTTCTATCTTAATAGTATTTTTTTTTATGAGGAACACAGAGATGGTACATGCTAAAAATTCAAGAGAAATTTAATTTAAGCAAACCACAATAGAGATCATATATGGTATTTTTAAGACCTTTTGGAATATGAATATATTTATTTTCTTTTTACTTTTGGAAGTTGTCTGTACGCAATCAGAGCTCCCCACTGTTTTTTCTTTCTTTCAAGAATCATAAGAAGCTTTCATCATAAGTATCAGAATCAACCCTCGTGTGAAAGCACTGAAAACTTTGTTTTTGTTCCAAGGGGTGCATCGTGTTCATAAAGCAAAAATATGCAAAAAAACTAAGAATATGCTGTAATATTCATAAATAATATTTAAAAACTCATAATTTTGTACAAATTTAATGAACTTCCAACTTGCATCAAGTACGGGTACAGAATTATTTTATTAATTTGCTGATCAATCGTCCTTAATTAAGTCGAATGGCCAATCAATAAAGATTGACCATCGTGTATTGATAGTACATATAGTTGTATGGTCATGGAATTAATTTATAAGGACATTATGTTATATACTATTAACTGTATGGTTTTGCTACAAACTTCCTTTTTAACAATCTGTATGATTTTGGTACAAACTTCCTTTTTAACAATCTTTTTCACATGATATGATTATAACCTTGGTTAGAATAAGGTGAATATTTCTTTTTTCAACTATAACGTACGACATTAATTAAAACATTTGCTGGATAGGCTTATTTACCGGAAAGAATATATTCCGGTTTAAATCAACATTTTCCCGTAGCACTAAGATAATTAATGCATGAATCACCTTACAAATATAACACACTGGTAGCAACAATTAAATCGTCTATCTAATATTTTTTGACATGTGTCCAATGGAAAAGATTGTTATTATTCTGTATTTGTAAAATAATTCTGGAGAAGATAAAATAACATATAAACAGAAATGTAAAAGAAACAGAATTTAATCAGAGCCCACTGAATTCAAAGTGTTTCCTTAAGGAATTTAATCCCCTCCTAGTACCCAAGGTTGTGGATTATTTCCTCCCAGGATAGAACGAATTACACACTGGTGTAGCGATACTTCAAACCCCAGTGTTTCAGCGAACACAAAGATCGGTAGCAAATCACACTTACTGTTGCTTTCTTTGTAGTTAAAACAATGCAGAAGAAAGGAGGAGAAGTCAGAAATTCGTATGGAAAATCTGAGAGAATGGACTGGTATTTATAGCCAATGTTGAGCTCAAACTGAAGAGGTGCAACTCTTCAAAACTGAAGAGGTGCAACTCTTCAGAAGGGCTGTTTGTATAAAACGGTCATAAATTAAATGGCTTTACAAAAAACAAAAGACATATACTATTCCGTTGGATTTAATATTAATTTTTCGTTTAAAAAAATAGATATTTAATAACATTTCTGTTAATATTTACTACTAACAATTAAATTTGGTCCAAATCCGAAGCCGAAAACGAGCCGAGCCGAGCGAGCGACGACGACGGCGGTGCAAGGCTTGCCTTCTTCTTAACTCTTTAAGAGCTAGAAGAAGTGCAATTGTATATATACCCATCAAAACCTTTTCCTCTTCCAATATGTGACAATGTCCCTTTGTCAAGGAGGGAAACTCAAATATTTTCAATTTCCCTCAATTTCCCATTCACCCTCTTTTAAGCTACATTTAAGCTTAAAACCCCAACAATCCCCCACATGAATGGGGAATGGCTATATCATGGAAATATGCACGAAAAACGGTGTGATTCGCAAGCAAGGATTAATTACATCTGGATAAGTAGGTTTCCCTTCGAACTTTCCGTAGTGAACTTATGTCGGATATACTCGGTCAATCGGTAGATTTGATATCTTTGAACCGTCGAACTTTGGTGTATACCTAGACAACCATAAGTCACACAACCAACCCTTAACCGTCTTTGACTCTCATTGTTGTGTTCGTTTCAGTCATGAACACCGCCTGGTTTCATAAGGGCGTAGAGAATTGGCCTTATGAAATTCTCCTTGAAGCGGCTAACACTTCACATTTACATAGGTGATTCCTAAACGTGGCATCCCGTAGATACACTATTTGATATACCCCGTATCAAATTTAGAAATCATTAAAAAGCCTTAATGCTTTATCCTTGGTACTGAACATTGTCTCATCACGAGAATGGACCAAACTTTTAGTTGACAATGTTGAACCGTCATTAATGACTTTGTTTGATCTCCTTGAACCTAGATCTTAGGATCTCCAGTCTTCTAGGTAGAGTTATCGCCACAATGGCTTGTTTTCGGCCATAGTCCCATTCCCCTCGATGATTTCTCAACTACCTCTCTAGTTAGGCCTTTTGTAAGTGGATCTGACACATTATCGCTTGACTTTACATAGTCAATCGTGATAATTCCTCTAGAGAGTAATTGCCTAACGATTTTATGTGTTCATCGTATATGACGAGATTTACCGTTATACATCACGCTCCCAACCCTTCCAATTGCCGCTTGACTATCGCAATGTATGCATATTGGTGCCAATGTTTTGGGCCAAAATGGAATGTCTTCCAAGAAATTCCGAAGCCATTCAGCTTCTTCACCGACTTTATCTAAGGCTATGAACTCAGCCTCCATTGTAGAGCGGGCAATACAAGTTTGCTTGGACGACTTCCAAGATACCGCTCCTCCACAAATAATGAATACATATCCACTTGTGGACTTAGAATTAGTTGAACCGGTGATCCAATTTGCATCACAGTACCCCTTAATCACCGCAGGATATTTACTGTAGTGAAAAGCAAAGTCCTGGGTATGTTCTAGATATCCCAAAACTCGTTTCATTTCCATCCAATGAGATTGACCTGGATTGCTCATGTATCGACTCAATTTACTTATAGCACAAGCTATATCTGGTCGTGTACAATTCATGATATACATTAAGCATCCCAACACACGAGCATAATCCAATTGTGATATGCTTTGGCCTTTGTTCTTTGCTAATGCAAGATTCACGTTAATTGGAGTCTTTGCAACTTTAAACCCTAAGTGCTTGAATTTTTCAAGTACTATCTTAATATAATGAGATTGTGATAATGCCAAACCTTGAGGAGTCTTATTGATCTTAATCCCCAGAATTAAATCAGCAACTCCCAAGTCCTTCATATCAAACTTGCTAGTTAGCATACGCTTAGTCGCATTTATGTTGGCAATGACATTACTCATTATTAACATATCATCCACATACAAGCAAACAATGACTATGTGATTTGGAACATTTTTAATGTACACACATTTATCACATTCATTTATCTTAAAACCATTTGACAACATTGTTTGGTCAAATTTCGCATGCCATTGTTTGGGTGCTTGTTTTAATCCGTAAAGGGACTTAACAAGTCTACATACCTTCTTTTCTTTACCTGGAACCACAAACCCTTCAGGTTGTTCCATGTAGATTTCTTCCTCCAAATCTCCATTTAAGAAGGCCGTCTTAACGTCCGTTTGATGAATTTCAAGACCATAAACTGCTGCTAATGCTACTAACATTCGTATGGACGTAATTCTTGTAACTGGAGAGTATGTATCAAAATAATCAAGACCTTCTCGTTGTCTATACCCTTTGACTACAAGTCTTGCATTATATTTATCAATAGTGCCATCATCTTTTATTTTCCTCTTAAAAATTCATTTAGAACCCAAAGGTTTATTTTGAGGAAGATCAACCAATTCCCATGTATGATTGTTCAATATGGATTCTATTTCACTATTGACTGCCTCTTTCCAAAATAATGATTCCGAAGAAGAGATAGCCTCTTTAAATGTTCGAGACTCATTTTCCAATAAGAAAGTCACAAAATCTGATCCAAATGAAGGAAACGTTCTTTGACGTTTACTACGTCTTGGATCCTCCTGATTAAATGTACTTTCTTTTGTTTCTTCCCGAGGTCATTTAGATCCTTCACCAATCGACTCACATTCCTTTTTATACGGGTATATATTTTCAAAGAACTCAGCATTATTTGATTCTATAACCGTATTATTATGAATGTCGGAATTTTCTGATTTATGAACCATAAATCGATATGCTTTACTATTGGTCGCATATCCTATGAAAACACAATCAACGATTTTCGGTCCTATTTTTACTCTTTTGGGTTTAGGAACTTGCACTTTTGCCAAACACCCCCACACTTTAAAATAATTCAAGTTGAGCTTCCTTCCTTTCCATTTTTCATATGGAATGGATTGTGTTTTGCTTTGGGGTACTCGATTTAGTATCCGGTTAGCCGTAAGAACGGCTTCCCCCCACAAGTTCAGTGGCAAACCAGAACTTATCAACAATGCGTTTATAATCTCCTTTAATGAACGATTCTTTCTTTCCGCAATTCCATTGGATTGGGGCGTGTAAGGGACCGTTGTTTGATGAATTATTCCATATTCTAAACATATTTTTTCAAAAGGAGATTCATATTCACCATTACTTCTTATCATTTGATTTTCTTGTTAAGTTGCGTTTCAACTTC
Organism: Nicotiana tomentosiformis; assembly: GCF_000390325.3. Taxonomy (NCBI): domain Eukaryota; kingdom Viridiplantae; phylum Streptophyta; class Magnoliopsida; order Solanales; family Solanaceae; genus Nicotiana; species Nicotiana tomentosiformis. The sequence continues at coordinate 16,632,834 of NC_090813.1, read as the reverse complement.
ATTTTTGTATTGCCTGAATACATCTATTGCTTCATCTTTACTATTAAGTAAGTAAACATGGCAATATCGAGTACTGTCGCCAATAAAAGTTATGAAATACTTCTTTCCATCGCGAGATGGTATTGTCATGTCGCAAATATGTGTGAATTAAGTCTAAAGGATTTGAATTCCTTTCAACTCACTTATAAGGATGTTTAACATACTTAGATTCCACACATATTTGACATTTTGATTTGTCGCATTCAAACATAGGCAATACTTCCAAATTAATAATTTTTCGCAAGGTTTTATAATTGACATGACCCAAACGTATATGCCATAATTCATTTGACTCAAGTAAGTAAGAAGAAGCTGAAATTTTATTATTATTCTCAACAACCAATACATTCAGCTTGAAAAGGCCCTTAGTGAGGTAACCTTTTCCTACAAACATCTCATTTTTACTTATTGCAACCTTATCGGATACAAAAACACACATAAATCCGTTCTTAACAAGAAGTCCAGCAAAGACTAAGTTCTTTCTAATCTCAGAAACATGAAGGACGTTGTTCAAAGTCATCACCTTACAATAAGTCATTTTCATAAATATCTTTCCACATCCTTCAATTTTGGTAGTTGCAGAATTTCCCATAGAAAGCGTCTCTTCGGGATGTGTAGCAAACGCTTCCCTAACAACATAAACATGGCGAGTGACTCCAGAATCAATCCACCACTCCTTAGGATTTCCCACCATGTTGCATTCATAAAGCATAGCAAGTCATCGACATCTTCGTGCTTTTCAACCATGTTTGCTTGACCCTTCTTCTTGTCTTTCTTTGGAGCACGACAATCTGCATATCTGTGTCCAGCTTTTCCACAGTTGTAGCAATTTTCGTTGAACCGCTTCTTGCTTGGGTTGTTTTTCGGTCTATAAGCCTTCTTCCTCTTTCTATCCTCAACAATATTTGCTCCCATTATTGTTGAGTTTCCACGGCCTTTCTTTTCAGCAGCTTTGTTGTCCTCTTCGATTCTCAACCGAACAATGAGATCTTCAAGGGACAACTCATTGCGTTTGTGTTTCAAGTAGTTTTTGAAGTCCTTCTACAAATGAGGCAACTTCGCAATCATTGCTGCAACTTGGAATGCTTCATTGATGACAAGACCTTCATTATAAATTCTGTTAGTAGAAACAATATAATTAATACTTTCAACATTAGTATTAATTTGACTTATATCTTCAGCAAGGAGATCGTGAATAATCACTTGCAATTCCTGAACTTGGGTAATAACAGACTTGCTATCTACCATTTTATAGTTCAAATATTTAGCGGCAACGAATTTCTTTAACCCGACATCTTCCGTTTTGTATTTCCTTTCAAGCGCTATCCACAGTTGTTTTGACGTCTCTATATTACTATAGATGTTATACGGATCGTCCTCTAGTCCGCTAAGAATATAATTATTGCATAGAAAATCAGAATGCTTCCACGACTCAATCACGAGAAAGCGTTCATTTTCTGGAGTTTCGTCGGGTAGAACAGGAACATCTTCCTTAATGAACTTCTGCAGACTTAAAGTCGTCAAGTAGAAGAACATCTTCTGCTGCCACCGCTTGAAATCAATCCCGAAAAATTTTTCGAATTTTTCTGTCGGTGCCAGTGTCGGTGTTGTTCGGCTTGTCGATGCATTGGCAGTCACCATAGGAACAGTCCGATTCCCGTTTTCATTCGTCATTTCTGTAAAAGAATAACACAAACAAACGTTAAAATCACGTAGATTTTAATCTCCATTGGAGTAGAAAACAACACAGGTTTTAGTCTCCAGAAACAGTGAGTATAACACAAATACAAAAAATATTAAATTCCTTAAGCTTGTTATTATTCTGTATTTGTAAAATAATTCTGGAGAAGATAAAATAACATATTAACAGAAATGTAAAAGAAACAGAATTTAATCTGAGCCCACTGAATTCACATTGTTTCCTTAAGAAATTTAATTCCCTCCTAGTACCCAAGGTTGTGGATTATTTTCTCGCAGGATAGAACGAATTACACACTAGTGTAGCGATATCTCAAACCCCAATGTTTCGGCGAACACAAAGATCGGGTAGCAAATCACACTTACTGTTGCTTTCTTTGTAATTAAAACAATGCAGAAGAAAGGAGGAGAAGTCAGAAATTCGTATGGAAAATCTGAGAGAATGAACTGGTATTTATAGCCAATGTTGAGCTCAAACTGAAGAGGTGCAACTCTTCAGAAGGACTGTTTGTGTAAAACGGCCATAAATTATATGGCTTTTACAAAAAACGAAGGGCATATACTATTCCGTTGGATTTAATATTAATTTTCCGTTTAAAAAAAATAAATATTTAATAATATTTCTGTTAATATTTACTATTAACAAATAAATTTGGTCCAATATATTAATCAATCTATCATTTGATTAATTTGATTTGGTCTGAATCTGAATCTGAATCCGATAAGCCGAAGCTGAGCGACGACGACTTCGGCGCGAGGCTTGCCTTTTTCTTATCTCTTCTTATCTCTTCTTATCTCTTTGAGAGCTACCCATCAAAACCTTTTTCTCTTCCAATATGGGACAATGTCCCTTTGTCAAGGAGGGAAACTCAAATATTTTTAATTTCCTCCATTTCTCATTCACCCTCTTTTAAGTTACATTTAAGCTTAAAAACCCAATAAAGATATCATGTGCAAATCTTCAAATCTTATATCTTATGCAAAATAGAAATTTTGTATATGGAAAAAGATTGTGTGCATACTTTTAGAATTATTATTATAAGTAACCTTAAAAAATCTATATTGCTATTATAGATAGGTACTTTTACAAAGAACATTCTGCTATAAGCATGATTGTTGTTATTACAGATAAAAAGTTGTTATAGAGAGGTAAAATATAACTTAAAAGATCGGTTCTGACGAAAATTTAGCTTTTATAGTGAATGACTGTTATATAGCGATGTTATCGAGAGAGATGTGATTGTATAGTCTCGACAATTTCAATGGTTTAGCCCCAAAAGACATACACCAAACAGATGCTAAAGAGAATATGGGGAAAAAGAAGAAGAACTCAAAACCAAAATCATGTGGAGAAAAGTATACTTGAGCTCGGTCCACTCTGTGGCTCAGCAATTATTTATTATCATCACCACCTCATACAGAAGTAAATCTCCTATGGTAAAAAACATAGTAATTTGATCTCTAGTAATTTATTCTCTCTTTTCTGCTAATCTCATGCCTTAGAACCTTACCTGTTTAATGGAACTGATAATAACACTGGCTTTTTAGTTTCATAAGCTCCTTCCTCTTCCTACGGGCCTTTGCTGCTATATATAATGGCATCTGCAGACGCGTTGCTTGATACATTTTAGGGGAGGCACCGGCTACATGCCCACCAGCAGAAGAAGTAACTTTGACATCAGGAGTGGTGTTATCTTGTTGAGGGCTGTTACGTATACTTTGTCTAGTAATAACCGGTCGTACGAAAGGACTTGAATTGGCAGTCACCTGGAGCATCTCTTTAGACCGAAGCCCTAATAGCTGCCCACTTCCTTCATTTAGTAGATAACCACTGTCAGCTTCGCGAAGGATGTCTCTATGAATAGTATTTATTGAGTCAGTAGTTTCTGTTTCAACTTTCAGAGGAGTTGCTGTTAGGTGGTTCTCCATGTTGACCGTGGTTCTTGGGTTTGAAGTACTACATTCATGAACTACAGAAGTCTCGTGTTGCTCATTATGATTTGAGGACGGTGGATAAAATGGATTACTTTCGGCATGGAATGGGAACGGAAGTATATATAATGGCTTATTCATCATCATGTGACTTTCTAGTTGGTCAGACCGTTTAAATTCTCCAAGAGGTTTAGGCAGCTCTTGTGTAAAACCATAAATACTTTGAGAACCACTTTGTAAAGGTTGAAAGACCGTAGACCAAAAGAACGGCGTTGCCTGAGTTTGGTTATGGAGGAAAGTTGGAAATGTAGTCCAAGTACTAGGAGTTTCCACAGGTGTCAACTTAGACTCATCGTATGTTTCTTGTACTTCCGCCTTAACTATTTTAGCCATCTGCAAATTAACCAATCATGTAATGTGTTCTGTAAATATGTAATTCAAAGTCAGTAATCTCAATATTGAACTATATTACCTGCGTTTTTAAGCTACTATTTTTGTTCCTCAAAGAACTATACTCCGCAGCAGCAAGCTCCTTATTCTATTTCGTCAAAAATGTCACCAAGCAGGAAATGACTATGGCAGAGATAATGATCCTAAAGTAACTTTGTGCATTGGACTAAGTTACTCCCAAAGTTAGGGAACTTATTCCGAATGGAAGAGTAACATATGAGCAAAGATATTCCACATACCTTCTTCAAATTTTCGTTCTCCAATGCAAGATCTGCTGCTTTTCTTGTCAATTCCTCTTGCATGGCCTAGGAAAAACAATTAGACTTTGACATGCTATGATCTGTTAGCCACGATTTGGTTAGTTGTCCGAGGAACAGAAAAAATGTAGAAGCCATTGGAATACGAAAATTCTATGAAGATCTATTGAACCATATAAAGACTTGTCATTCCTTTTAAGCTGATGACTTTGTTGGAAGACAAGTGGCTAGGGTACAAATGCAAGTTAAATTTGCAAGTCTCAATTGCCGCAAAAGCACAGCACACCTTAACTGCGTAGACACATTTTATTGGGATGTCCTGTTCGCAACAGTTTCCAAATAAATTACCCTCTATTCCAAACAATTACAGAAAAAGAAAAGAATTAAAAAACATGTGTTGTTCTGTTGTAAGGAGAGTTCTTAAATCAACCAGAGCACCAACTTCAATAGTTCACCAACAGCCTCAGTTAGTTTTTCATGAAATTATTCTGCGAGTGTAGGCATTAGAGTGTTACTGGAAAAGGGTCGACTCTAAAGTTGTAGTTGATCAGTAAATGCATTAACTTTCTTCTTGCTTAGTAGAATACTAGTTTGCACCAGATGAGAACCACAGTTTGCATGGAAAAATCAAGTCTTTAAATATCAATCATGGAGGACAATTTAGAAATCTGATCCAATTGCCTTTTAGCATCAATTGCCAAGTCCAGACCAACCTTCATGCGGTTTTCCAAACAACAAGATTTGGTCAATTCTTGCTTAAGAACGAATTCAAGAAGCGATATTCCTACAAAAGATTCGCTGTTCTCTTTCTCACAACTTGGGACCTTATATTTTTGTTCTAGGCAGTTCCAGCTTTGTGACTACAGCAGTGAGAAACAAGACGAAAGCACTGTTCTGGTCCAGCATTTTGTTACTACTCCTTCAAAATGCATATTCTTACTTTGACTTGGCAAAATCATCACAGATTCAGCAGAATATGTAGCGGGTAATATTTAGTGGAAACTTCAGGGCCATATAATATCTTTTTATTTAGAAATAGCAGAGGAAAATTACTGTATTGACAAGAGTGGGTTAGATGCGGCTTCTTAGATTACATGGTAAATCTTAACTTTTCAAGAAAATGGATATTATAGACGCATAAAAACAAGGGAAAGCTGGAAGCTGCCTTAATCATTGTTCAAGAATAATTCTTCAAAGAAGGTGAAGACACAAGTTTTCAAATGTTCCCCTAACAAACTCGGAGCATCAAAACAGACAACAGAGCAGGACCAAAAAACTTTCTTCATAAAACTTTTAGGTGAAAATTCCGCAAGCATTAGAATATCGACAAACATAACCTTGATACCTTTGCCTAATCCAATGAATTTACAAATTTTAGATTCAGATTTTCAATTTGACTTCAAATGGAATTATGAAATTGAAAGCCTTACAGCACCCACAAATAAATAAGTTTGTGCTCTCATGCAAGACTCAAATGCACCTAAACTTAGAAATTAAAAAGAGTTTGGGAGCTGGGATCCGAAGAGGAAATAGTATTGAGATGTATTCTATTCCTTAGAAGGAGGTGACTCACTTCTCTTTCCATTTGATATGTTGTGAAGAGGATATCCCAGAGTAGGAAAATGTTATCTTGTGGACTACCTTGGGGAAAATGCGGCTAAATTGAACGGGAGACACAATAATCTAGTCAGTTAATATTAGCTACAAGATGAATATGATGACAATTATGCAAAACGTTTAGGTGACACCAAGAAAGAAAAGAAAGAATTCCTTGTTAATTGAAATGCTTATTATTTTAATGAAACCGAAATAGCTACTTCCACTTGAGAAAACAAAGACATCTTTGGAAAAGGAGAATAGATATTCCTACTTAGCCGGCAATGGTATGTGTTAATCTAAAACTAGCGAAATGGCCTTAATTACAAAGAAAACACCATGGACAACAAGGACTAAACCTTTTTAAGGAGAAATCCTTTCGACACTCTCCAGGAGACTTTACTTCCCAAAGCATTCATGATGAACATAAACCAGTGCATGCAACACAGCGACAGAGATATAAACAAAGTACTGGTCCAACCAAAAATAATGAATACAAGCAAGTCAAAAGTCAAGTTAGAAAAGAGACACCAAATATGTAGCGTTCGACCACACAGGTTCTGCTAGAGAGGCAATTCCTATGAGGAAAAGCACATTATATTGATATATAACTGGTCCAGAACAGCTGCGAGTTATACTGGTGTTCCTGACGAAAATAGCTCAGATGAGCAAACCTGTCTTCGGCGAATTGTCTGCCTGGCAGATTCTCTATTTGCAAATACACGGCGCAGCCTCCGTCCTTCCTTCTCCGCCTGAGAAAACAGTTGCTATGATAAGAAAGTAGGAACATCTAAGGAATAAGGATAAGAGATTGTAATTTTTCAGCACCTCAGTCAAATCCTGCCTCGATTTGCCGCTGGTAACTGGTGGATTATTTGAAGCACATAGAAGACTCGTATCGAGTTCAGATTCATCCTCAGACCGAATGGCTATTTCTTGCTCCTGTATAAACAAGGGCATCGTTGAAGTCCGCCAAAAGAACAGAATTGCAAAAGATATGTAATAGTCTACAATGCCCATAAATGCTATTTGGAACATAGGAAAATACTCAGAGTGTACGTCCTAAAAAAGCTAACATGACAAAGAAACTAATCATCTCAACAAAGTTAGAGTGTAGTAATTTTGATCTAGACATACAAAAATATGTTGCATCAGGATCAGAGAGTAGCCCCCCATCCCTTTTGTCCCCTCTCTTGATAATCCTAAGTCAGTTTACTCAACTTGTCCATAATAATTACTTTATCTGGTAGCCAATAAACTAATTATTGATGACCTATGTTAATTCAGAATAGGGAATCACACTAAAGATAAGTATAGCAGCCATAATTACATGTGTTGAGAACTCTTAAGTAACTACTGAGCTTGGAAGTTGAAGCAAACTAATTGGCAATGCTTCCAAGTTATTGAGAAAAGACCCAAGTTTGTCCCAAAATTGCTCAATTTTGTCTTCTGATAGACTTTTTGTCAATTCATACCTTGCCTTAGTAAATTATCTCGTATTTGTCCTTATCGTTAACAGAGTCCCAACGTGAAATGGGCAGACTCCACATGTCCAAATTCATTCGGAAGAAATGTCTATATCTACTTTCCCTAAAGGCGAATTAATAAGCGTTTAACTGAGGGTAAAGTTGCTTAATTTCAAATAATATTGAGGTAAATTTGACCGTTTTCTCCCTAAGTTATAGTATAATACGTTAGCATTGTACATTATAGTTCTAGTAAAACTGGATGTAACATATTACTCATTCATAAATACACATACTGTTGAATATAAGCCAGCTACATCCCGGGCGTCCATGTAGAGTTGAACGTCACCAGTCACCGGATGCGACAAACAAGCCAACGCCTCCGCCGCTTCCCACTCATATTCCACCAGTTCATCATCGGAAAACCTACCGTCCGCCGCGCACGGCGTCGTTTTGTGCATCTCTTCGTACTCCATATATGTATACAAACTAAATATCGGGTGGTAATTAGGTAAAGAGTGAGAGTACTTAGCTTAGTGAGTACTGAGGAGGAAGCAAAAAGAAACAGAGGAGGAGGGAGGACACGTGTCATGCCAGATAACCGTGACACAACTTCTAAGATTGATAGACATGTATCTGTAAGCGCCAAGTGTTGTTAAATAGACGCACGTAAACTTGTGAGTGGACGTGCCTGAAGCTGGTCTGTCGTAGAAACTAACACGACTTGGGGTGTGTTTGGTTGGAAGGAAAATGTTTTCCCAGAAAATGAGTAGGTTTATCACTTATTTTCTCTTATTTGGTTGGTGAGTGAAAAATATTTTTCGAAAAATATTTTTTAATATTTGATTAGAGAGTAGAAAATATTTTTTTAGGAAAATATTTTTTTATGTTATTCTCCTCACCCCCTTTCCCCCAAATCCTCATGTTTCCTTGCTCTCTCCCCCTCCAAATACCCAACGTTTTCAAGACTCTATTTTCCTCAACAATTTAATTATTCTTCTAAAAATTTAGACAAACTCAAAAGAACTAATGTGCTGCTTTAATTTTTTACGCAAAACAACATTGAAATTTATGATCCATAACTATAAAAAAAAATACTCTTTTTTTGGTCAAAAAAGAAAGTACTTTTTCTAAAACATAAAAATAAAGTAATCATTTTATTAAAATAAATAAAAATATTTTTTCTACATTATGCAAAGAAAATATTCATTTTCAAAGAAAATATTCATTTTGTTGAAACGAAAGAAAATATTTTTTCTACATCATGAAAAGAAAGTCTTTTTTTTGTTAAAATAAAAAAATATTTTTTTATATCATGAAAAAAATGCTCATTTATTGAAATAAAAATTTATCTATAACATGAAAAGAAAGTACTATTAATAATATTTTTATTTAGGATGGGGTTGGGGGCGAGGGTGGGGCGGAGGGTTGGGGTGGGTAGGGTGGGATGAGGGTGAGGTGGGTTGGTGGAGATGGGAAATAGGGTGAGGAAGATTGAAAAAGAGTTTTGGAAAATATTTTTCCTTCTCTTGATAGGAAAAATATTTTCCTCCATTTGAAGAAAAATGAGTTCATGAGGAAAATATTTTTTAAAACATTAAAGTCAATCAAACATGAGAAAATTAAAAAATATTTTTCGAAAAATATTTTGATTCGTACCAAACACAACCTTGGTATAAACCGAATGTGAATAAAGTATTTTCCTTTTTCATAAATGAAAAGCTTAAGAGTATAACATAATGAGAACATCATTCATTTTGCCATATTTTTAATCATAAAAATCTTTTTATGCTTAATAAACACATGAAATAGTGAAATCAGGGGGAAAATAGTCAAAGAGGTGCAGATATGAAACTGCATGCCCGTCTTCCCGTTAAAAAGGCTAAATACATATAAAAACTCATTGAAATTGCTTTATTTTTTATTTTGGCATTCTATCTAAATCTTGTTCCATTTTAGTCCTCCAACTCTATTTCTTATGTTTTATTTTAACACAAAAACTTTTATCGGACGTAAAAATGCAGCGCGTATACATACTTGCTTGGCCAAATACATAGACAACCCATTGAACTTGGCTCCATTTTTTATTTTGGCACTCTATCTCAACCTTGTTCAATTTTAGCCCTCCAACTCTATTTCTTATGTTTCATTTTAACACAAAAACTTTTATCGGACGTAAAAATATTTTTTTTACTTCTTTTTTTTTTTTTTTTGTAAGAGACCTCAATTGCCGCAAAAGCACAGCACACCTTAACTGCGTAGACACATTTTATTGGGATGTCCTGGTCGCAACAGTTTCCAAATCAATTACCCTCTATTCCAAATAATTACAGAAAAAGAAAAGAATTAAAAAACATGTGTTGTTCTGTTGTAAGGAGAGTTCTTAAATCAACCAGAGCACCAACTTCAATAGTTCACCAACAGCCTCAGTTAGTTTTTCATGAAATTATTCTGCGAGTGTAGGCATTAGAGTGTTACTGGAAAAGGATCGACTCTAAAGTTGTAGTTGATCAGTAAATGCATTAACTTTCTTCTTGCTTAGTAGAATACTAGTTTGCACCAGATGAGAACCACAGTTTGCATGAAAAAATCAAGTCTTTAAATATCAATCATGGAGGACAATTTAGAAATCTGATCCAATTGCCTTTTAGCATCAATTGTCAAGTCCAGACCAACCTTCATGCGGTTTTCCAAACAACAAGATTTGGTCAATTCTTGCTTAAGAACGAATTCAAGAAGCGATATTCCTACAAAAGATTCGCTGTTCTCTTTCTCACAACTTGGGACCTTATATTTTTGTTCTAGGCAGTTCCAGCTTTATGACTACAGCAGTGAGAAACAAGACGGAAGCACTGTTCTGATCCAGCATTTTGTTACTACTCCTTCAAAATGCATATTCTTACTTTGACTTGGCAAAATCATCACAGATTCAGCAGAATATGTAGCGGGTAATATTAAGTGGAAACTTCAGGGCCATATAATATCTTTTTATTTAGAAATAGCAGAGGAAAATTACTGTATTGACAAGAGTGGGTTAGATGCGGCTTCTTAGATTACATGGTAAATCTTAACTTTTCAAGAAAATGGATATTATAGACGCATAAAAACAAGGGAAAGCTGGAAGCTGCCTTAATCATTGTTCAAGAATAATTCTTCAAAGAAGGTGAAGACACAAGTTTTCAAATGTTCCCCTAACAAACTCGGAGCATCAAAACAGACAACAGAGCAGGACCAAAAAACTTTCTTCATAAAACTTTTAGGTGAAAATTCCGCAAGCATTAGAATATCGACAAACATAACCTTGATACCTTTGCCTAATCCAATGAATTTACAAATTTTAGATTCAGATTTTCAATTTGACTTCAAATGGAATTATGAAATTGAAAGCCTTACAGCACCCACAAATAAATAAGTTTGTGCTCTCATGCAAGACTCAAATGCACCTAAACTTAGAAATTAAAAAGAGTTTGGGAGCTGGGATCCGAAGAGGAAATAGTATTGAGATGTATTCTATTCCTTAGAAGGAGGTGACTCACTTCTCTTTCCATTTGATATGTTGTGAAGAGGATATCCCAGAGTAGGAAAATGTTATCTTGTGGACTACCTTAGGAAAAATGCGGCTAAATTGAACGGGAGACACAATAATCTAGTCAGTTAATATTAGCTACAAGATGAATATGATGACAATTATGCAAAACGTTTAGGTGACACCAAGAAAGAAAAGAAAGAATTCCTTGTTAATTGAAATGCTTATTATTTTAATGAAACCGAAATAGCTACTTCCACTTGAGAAAACAAAGACATCTTTGGAAAAGAAGAATAGATATTCCTACTTAGCCGGCAATGGTATGTGTTAATCTAAAACTAGCGAAATGGCCTTAATTACAAAGAAAACACCATGGACAACAAGGACTAAACCTTTTTAAGGAGAAATCCTTTCGACACTCTCCAGGAGACTTTACTTCCCAAAGCATTCATGATGAACATAAACCAGTGCATGCAACACAGCGACAGAGATATAAACAAAGTACTGGTCCAACCAAAAATAATGAATACAAGCAAGTCAAAAGTCAAGTTAGAAAAGAGACACCAAATATGTAGCGTTCGACCACACAGGTTCTGCTAGAGAGGCAATTCCTATGAGGAAAAGCACATTATATTGATATATAACTGGTCCAGAACAGCTGCGAGTTATACTGGTGTTCCTGACGAAAATAGCTCAGATGAGCAAACCTGTCTTCGGCGAATTGTCTGCCTGGCAGATTCTCTATTTGCAAATACACGGCGCAGCCTCCGTCCTTCCTTCTCCGCCTGAGAAAACAGTTGCTATGATAAGAAAGTAGGAACATCTAAGGAATAAGGATAAGAGATTGTAATTTTTCAGCACCTCAGTCAAATCCTGCCTCGATTTGCTGCTGGTAACTGGTGGATTATTTGAAGCACATAGAAGACTCGTATCGAGTTCAGATTCATCCTCAGACCGAATGGCTATTTCTTGCTCCTGTATAAACAAGGGCATCGTTGAAGTCCGCCAAAAGAACAGAATTGCAAAAGATATGTAATAGTCTACAATGCCCATAAATGCTATTTGGAACATAGGAAATAACTCAGAGTACAACGCACAGTCAACTATACAGTGACCAAGAAAGAGTTATTAGCCATTGTCTTCGCCGTGGAAAAGTTCAAGCTGTACCTCATGGGTGCCAAAGTGATTATGCACACCGATCAAGCGACGCTTCGTTATTTGATGAGTAAAAAGGACTCTAAGGCTAGGTTGATAAGATGGGTTCTTCTTCTACAAGAATTTGAACTTGAAATCATAGACCGGAAAGGGAGTAAGAACCAAGTGGCGGACCACTTGTCCCGCTTGGAAGAGGAGGGAAGGCTCCATGATGGCCTCGAGATAATGATTCATTTCCAGATGAACAACTCCTCTCCGTGTCTGTGACTGGGACACCTTGGTTCGCCGATGTGGCTAACTTTCTTGTGACCGGCATTGTCCCATATGAGCTCTCTTCAAACCAAAGGAAGAAGCTCAAACGAGACTGCTTGGATTATTATTGGGACGAGCCATATCTTTTCAAAATTTGCCATCATGGAAGGCTCCATGATGGCCTCGAGATAATGATTCATTTCCAGATGAACAACTCCTCTCCGTGTCTGTGACTGGGACACCTTGGTTCGCCGATGTGGCTAACTTTCTTGTGACCGGCATTGTCCCATATGAGCTCTCTTCAAACCAAAGGAAGAAGCTCAAACGAGACTGCTTGGATTATTATTGGGACGAGCCATATCTTTTCAAAATTTGCAATGATGGTGTTATCCGGAGATGTGTTCCGGAAGAAGAGCAATTGAGTATTCTTGAAGCTTGCCATTCCTCGCCTTGTGGTGGTCACCATGGTGGGGCGATAACTGCTACAAAAGTCCTAAGTTGTGGATTCTATTGGCCTACCTTGTACAAAAATGCTAGCGAGCTCGTTAGGCGTTGTGAGAAATGCCAAAGAGCCGGTGGAATTTCCAAGAAGAATGAAATGCCTCTCACCACCATCCTTGAGATTGATATTTTTGACGTGTGGGGCATCGGCTTTATGGGGCCATTTGTGAGTTCATGTGGGAACACTTATATTCTGGTTGTTGTTGATTATGTTTCCAAATGGGTTGAAGCTGTGGCTTTGCCCAACAATGAGGCACGGAGTGTGGTGACTTTCTTAAAGAAAAATATCTTCACAAGGTTCGGCACCCCAAGGGCTATCATTAGTGATGAGGGTTCTCATTTTTGCAACAAAGCCTTCGACACTTTACTTTCTGAGTATGGTGTCAATCATAAGGTGTCAACCCCTTATCACCCACAGGCTAGTGGACAAGTTGAGGCCTCCAATAGGGAGATCAAGAGCATATTATCCAAGACTGTCAATGCAAACCGGAATGATTGGTCAAGGAAACTTGACGATGCTTTATGGGCCTATCGTATAGCTTACAAGACTCTAATTGGTATGTCTCCATACCAGTTGGTATTTGGAAAAGCATGCCATCTTCCGGTTGAATTAGAGAACAAGGCCATGTGGGCGCTGAAGAAGTTGAACCTTGAATGGGATGTAGCTGCCAATCTTCGGGTAGAGCAACTAAATGAACTTGATGAGTTCCGGTTCCATGCTTATTCCAGCTCGTCCTTGTATAAGGACAAGATGAAGTACTTACATGACAAATATATCCGGAACAAAGAATTCAAGGAGGGTGACTTGGTTCTTCTATTCAACTCTCGGTTACGGATGTTTCCGGGAAAGCTCAAGTCAAAGTGGAGCGGCCCTTTTGAAGTGGTGCATGTAACTCCGTTTGGTGCTCTAGATTTGAAAAACAAGAATGGTGAGATCTTTAGAGCTAATAGGCACCGAGTGAAGCACTACCTTGGCAAGATTGATGATAGCCACGTTGTGGCATTGATCCATTTCAAATGATGATGCTAACATGCGTCGTGCCGCGACGTTAAATCAGGCGCTTCTTGGGAGGCAACCCATGTGTTTTTCTTTCTTTTGATTTTCTTCTTAGATTAGGCATTATTTTGGATTAATTGGTTGTGAAGTGTATATAGAAACTGGTTGTGCAGTGCAGGATTTTGACCTGAAAAATTTGACTAAGTGTTGGATATTCGCGGACCGCGCCAAAAATTTTGCGGTAGCACATTTTTGTCCGCGAACGCGTACTTGGAAAGAGAAAAATACCAACTCTCTAAAGTTGGACTGTAAAACATCCTTTAGAGATCGCGGTCGCGCTCCAATTTTTGCGGACCGCATTGAAATTCGCGGCTACGACCTATATTCCGTGGACCGCGCCCATGTGCTTGAAGCTGGTCTACATAAGGTAACATAGCGCGGACCGCGATAGAATTTCGCAGCCGCGCTCAGGTAAGGCGGTGGGTTCCACAGTTGATTAGTATAAATAAGGGTTCTTTAAACATTTTACAGTTTTCGAACCCTAACGTTTCACCGCATAAAACAAAGCACTGTTCATCTCATCCTGCTCTCAATTTTCATCTCATTCACATTAAGAGTTCATTTTCTACAATAATTTTACAACTGTTCAATTCCATGATGTGATTTTATCTTTTTTCTTTTCTTTTCTCTTTGTTTTAATTTTTCTTTGTTAGTTAGGGTTAGATGCATGCCATGATCTCAAATTAATGCTTACTTGATACTTAAATATATGTGGGTAGTGTTTATATGCCTAATGGGGCTTGGGGTTAGTAACTTTGTATGGTTAATTGAACTAATTTTTACACACTTAGTGAAAACCCTAGTTATAAGTGTTCTTAGTACTGATATTATTGGAATTTTGCGGCCGCGGTCCATTTTATGCATTCCGCGATAGGCTAGGCGGCCGCGTTCATTTGTTTCACGGTCCGCGCTACCCCAGCTTTTAGTTACTGAGTGAGTGCTAAGAGTTCACGGCCGCGGTCACTTTTACTCGGTTCGCGGCTGGTCCTTCGCGGTTGCGTTCAAGTTTTCGCTGTCCGCGCTTGTGAACTTCAAAGAGTCTGTTAATTGCTTTCGCGGCCGCGTTCATTTTTTCGCGGTCCGCGATTGGTCATTCGCGGCCGCATTTAATTTTTTGCGGTCCGCGTGTTCCAAGATTAGAGAGTCAGTAGTCTGAACCTGACCTCTTCGCGGCCGCGTTCATTTTTTAGCGGTCCGCGATGGGCATTTCGCGGCCGCGTCCACTTTTTCACTGTCCGCGGTTCCCTGTTTTGAGAAGCCCGCTTGTTCATTTCATCTGTACTGCTTTAAGGCGTGATTGAACCCAAATTCTAATTATCTTTCACTAATTGTGTGTTGCAGAAAATGGTGCGATCTCGTGGAGGAGCAGACAAATCAAAAGGGAGGGAAGAATCCTCCCGAGGCCGGGGCAAAAGAAAGCAGGTTTTGCCCTTAGCAACTCAAAGAATCATAAGCAAAAAGAAAACCCTCACTAGACCTCCTGCCGATTCATCAGACACAAGTGAATATCTCACATCCAGGGAGATTTCTGAGGGGAATCTACACAACCTCGACAAGAGGCCCAATCACAACCCTTTCGCCTAATCGATGAAACTACATCCTCTTCTGGGTCGCCTGATAGCTCAAAGGGAGGTAGTGAAGCATCGAAGCCATCTCCCCCACCTGCTCCAACTCCAGCCTCAACAGGTGCTCCTATCAATGTAGATGAGGATGACGAGGTCCCGGATGACGGGAGAGGGGGTGATACCAATGTGGGTGGTCTTGCTAGATCAAGGAAGCCCGAGGTGTGGGAGGATAGATTCATGAGCGAGAAAGCATACCTCAAATTCCGGGAATGGTGGTCCCAAAGGTCGCTCACCCTTGAGCGACAGTTTATAGAAAAAGATCTCCTTCCTCACAATCCAAATGTCAAGAGACAGTTGTCACGCCCCTTTTTCTCGCGAAATCGGGTTTCGACGTTGACAACTCTTTTAAAGGAAGGGTTATTCAAAAGAGAGAGTTGCCACCTAACGGATTAAGGTGTGTTAGGGAACCTATTTGCAAATGACTCGGGTTTACTAGTTTGCATCACCAAAGATCGGGTAAGGGCTCAAATTACCTCGAGGAGAAGGTGTTAAGTACTCTTTGAGGTCCACAATAGTCGGTCCCGGCTGAACTCGAATTATGTGAATTAGTCTAAGAGAAAAGAAACAGTTTGGACAAATAATGAAATATTTTAACAGGAATGTGGGGGAGGGGGGGTTCCTAAGTTTGTTTAGCCTAAAGGATCACCCTGTGTAACATAAATAATATTTCGTAACTCCCTCAAGATGGGGTGTTACTCATATTATTCAGCGAGCACAGACTATCATCTCCTGCTACCCGATTACTATCTTTAAGTTGTTTACCTAAAGCGCTCTATTTAATTCTAAGCCGTGCCTTATGCGTACACTACCCGTCCCATGCCTATGGTCCGGAAGGCATTTGGACCTCTATTTCAGGGTGGTTCTCGACCTTAACTTAGGCTGCTCAAAAGAAAAAAAATACTAAGCGACAGACAAAAACAGTTAGGACTCTCAAATAGAAACAAGTATGGGCTCAAGTTAGCCTCCGCATTTAGGCATCAAATGCACGCCAAACTGATTTGCATTGACAGATTTTATTAATTGCAGAATCCTATAGGTAGGATATCTATGTGATATTGAATGAACGAGCAGCCAGTCATGTATAAAATCAGTTTCTTAATACGATTATTAGAACCTACATAAATTTGCCTACTGATTTTAGCATAATATGATTAAGCCTATTAGCATGGTATCTAGGTGTTTTACGCGATAGTAAATAGTGGCAAGTCACAAAAACAGACCCAGAATTATTTGTTTTAGCCCTATAAGCATGTTTTCCAGCGAGGGTGAAAATACAGTATTTGGAAACTCATGAATAAACAGGCAGAAATTAAATTGGTTCGAACATATAGGCATGCTTTCTATAATTTGATCCAGTTTTAGATCTTATAGGCATGATTTCTATAATTTGATCAAAACAGTGCGTAAACAGAAATTTGCATACATATTAGATCATACCAGAACATAATTGAACCAAGCATTGAACCTATGGACATGGCTGCTAGCACATAATGACTGAACATAATAAAGTACTTATAGGCAGGATTTCTACCTAACTTATTGCAAATGTAAAATAGGAACCCCTTCCCAATTTCACTAACACCCCAGAATTGTTATTACAAATAATTATTACAGACCAGAATTTAATAAATAAATTATAAAGCAAGTGTAACTATAGGGAGCCTACAGCAGGCCCAAATACACCTGGACATGCCAGGCCTTCTACTCACAATAGCTCCAAAACCCATGTTCATAGATATAAAGTAACCAGTTGTTGAGTGATTCACTCATATATCAAGGCTAAACATACAGAACCCAAATCTCTAGTGTGTCAGAGTTCTCAAGGGCTTCAAGAACCCAAGGCAGTGCTCACACTAGAGAGATCAGAGGACAGAACATAAATAGCCTTGGCTTTCAGCCGGCTAGGAGTAAGAATTCAGAAGGATCAGGGGAGTAGAATGGGATTAGGGAATCTATTGAAGGACAGAATCACATATTGAGCATATATGAACAAATAGTATACATGCTTAATCCTAAGCAGACTTAATCAAGTTTTAGGAATTAAATCAATCACATGCTAACAAGGCAAGTTCATAAGCAGATTCATAGTGATAACAGAAGATCCACATTAGACTAAGTGTAGGAACTAGTGTCATAAGAAGGGATCCCATTAACTAGCAATAGGCCAGGACATGTTAAAACTGATTAAGGCAGTTACTAGAGTTGTCATAATATAGTAAGAACAAAGTCAAACATGCCACATTATAACAGGTTCAACAAACAGGTTTATAAATCAGTTAATGCACGCATCTATACATGGTTAACCGGTCTACATGAAAAGGTATGAGAGTATGTTTATAAATAGGTTCATAACAGACTTAACTTTAAAAGATAGTCATCAATAACATAGAGCTTAAGCAGAATTTCATTAATCAACTCAAAATAGGTTCAAACATGTCTCAAACTATAAGTAATAGCATTTAGGATAACATAATCTAATTGAAATAACACGTTGAGCAAATATTCATAGCGAAATGGCAGAGGGTCTAATAACTCACCAGTTGAGATGAAACAGGGAAGAAAGGGATCCAACAGTATGGTAAATATCACCAACAAAAGCAAGAAATTGGAGATTTCTGGCCTTGGCTTTCAGCCGACCAGGAATCAGAATACAGAATGAGATTATTCAAGAGTGGAAGCACACAACTTTGTTATAGTGAAATATTTTCGAACTCAGAAATTCCAAGTCTTTTTTTTAAAGGGGAGTGGGGAGGGGTTTAAATAGTGCAGGGATTAGAACATAAACATGGAAAATAACTAGTTTAAACACAAAAAAAGGCAAGTACTTAAATCAGTAAAATTGAAACCCAAAATTTTAGGTAAAAATATACAAGATTGGCAGAAAATAAGGCAAAGAATCACATAATGTGTACAATGAACATAGACAGGAAATTATTCACAAGAAGCACAGAGTAGAACCGGATTTGGTTCAAGTAAAAAAAAGGTCTGAAACCCTAATTTGGGTAAATCACAAAATCGGAAGAAAAATAAATGCAAAGAATCATATATTAGCATAAAACGAACATAGATAGGAGATTATTAAAAAAAACACAGAATCGAACCAGATTTGGTTCAATTAGAGAAGACCTGAAACCCTAATTTAAGGCAAGTAAAAGAAATCAACAGAAATAGGCAGATTCATGCGTAATAGAATGAATATAGACGAAATAATGCTAAAAATCAAGCTTGAACCAGGTTTGGTTCGAATCAAAAGAGAATCTGAAACCCTAACCTTAGGGAATTAGCAAGATACGAATGAATCGGGCTTACATGGTTCAAAATAACGCGTTTGGACTAAAGGTCATCCAGATTCAAAAGGTAAAGATCGATTCAGACAGAATAAAATATGGGGTACTTGCCATGTTTAGGCAAGTACCTAAGTTATTCCATAAAATAGCACCAAATAAGGAAAATATCTCGAGATGGTAGGTGAATGGGAAAAGAATCCCATTAAGAACGGGATATGGGGGGATTTTAGTGAGGCGGCAGGATTAGGGTTCATCAGAGGAGGGAAACATAGGCGTTTGGGAAATGAGGGTTAGGGTTTGGGGGGTGGAGATATAAGGAAAGGGAGGGATCGTTTATGAGCCGTTGATCATTTTTTATCAACGACTGGAATTTGAGCAGACTGGGTTGGGTTTAATTGAGTGGGTAAGGGTAATTGGGCTAGGGGTATTGGGCTTGGGATAATTGGGTAGGTTTGGGTAGTTTAGGTCCGAATATTTAATTAAATATTGGGGCCAGATTTTAAATATTCAATTTATTAAATAAATAATTTATAAAAAATGAATAAATAAAAAAATATAATTTGTGCATAAAAATGATTAAAAAAATTATTTAACACTATAAAAATATAAAAGGTTATTTGTTTGCATAAATAAAGTAATTATAAGCATGTATAGGCTATTATTGCAAAATGTGTAATTTAGCCTTAAAAATGCAAACGTAATTATAACAAATGTACTAAAAATATTTAAAACCTAATATGGGTGTAAATGATAAGTTTAGATAATAAAACCATCATAAAATAATTTTTTAGGTAATTAATAGATATTTATATATAATAAAATGCCGAAATAAATTGATTTAAAGCCTTTAAAAATTATAGAAAATTATGAAAAATACTTATATATGCTTGTAGATCAAATGATGATGCATGTGCACTATCTTGAAAGTGTGTGTGTATATATATATATATATATATATATATATATACACTTGAAAAATATGAGGAAAAAATTGGGTATCAACAACAGTTTGAGGAGAGAAAAGGAATGGAAGTACTTCACCAGCAAGGTTCCGGATGCCAATGAGTACCTTGTCAAGGAGTTCTACGCAAATGTTGCCCACATCAAAAAGTGCACCACTGTGATAAAGGTACAGAACTTGAAGATACGGTTTGATGGCGGCACCTTGAACAAATATGCCGGTTTTGAGGATGTGGAAGTTGTACAATATTTGGAGAAGATGGCCCTAGATGAAGCAGCCCGGCCTTGGCTAGCGAAAGTAATAGCCATCGCAGTAACAACACCGGCCTGGCTCGCAGCTGGAATCCCAATCGCCAGAAACACCCTCAGCTTTGAAGCCAAAGGGTGGTGCACATTTGTATGCAACTGACTTGATCCTAGCCACCATGATAGTGTAATCCCACTCTCCCGGGCGATCCTAATAGCTTCCATCATGGCGGGGTATCCAATCAATGTAGGGAACCTCATGTCCCACCACATCTCCAAAGCAACCGGAAAAAGAGAAAGTTCCTACCCCTACCCCAACTTTATCACTATGTATCTCGAGGACCAAAGGGTAGAGGGGATGCACTATGACACGAAGCTGAAGCCGAAGAAACCTTTCTCCTGGTATAGCTTCCAAGCACCGGACAACCCTAAAGCAAAGGGTAAAGACACTACCTCCACTGGCCAGTCTGAAGAGCCAAGGGTAGTGGCCACCGGGTCAGAGCCTACCACAGTAGCGGGACCTTCAGCTGCCACGCCTCCTCCTTCATCCGGGCTATCCATCATTGTGCCACTATCTGTGCCCTCATCTTCGACTTACCCCCAGACTGCACTGCGGGTTTCTCAGACCATATCCAGCATCAACAACTGGATGCAGGCAGCTACATCAAAGTTGTCTGTCCTATCCAGTGCATTAGCAGCACAGTCAGCCCCAGCACAACTTCAGGTACCTCCATTAGTGGAGGATTCATTGACGGAGCTTCTGGCCAACCAGAAGAAGCTTCTGGACAACCAAATGAAGATCCTGGAGACTTTGGATACTCATGGCAAGGTGATCAAGGATCCGGGCAAGCAGGTAAAGAAGATGAGAAAGACTCAGGCCTCAAAGGAGTCAGTGGAGAAGCTGAAGAGGGAGATAGAGAAATTCACTTCTGTTGGAGATACCCCACTTGACTTGCTTATGGAGGAGACTGCCCCACCAGCGCAGGCAGCAGAGCATGAGGCAGATAGAGCTCCAGTTAGAAGATTTGTGGTCCCCTAGTCAAAGGATTTGGAGATCCAGTTAGAGGACCCAAAGGGAGCTGATGATCCGATGCAGTCCGAGGAACCTACTCATGTGCCCGACCCCATACAGACATAGACCACATAGGTAGTTTTATTTACTCTCTAACCCTTTCCTGATCTTATTTTGATATTAGCATTGAGGACAATGCTATATTTTATTTGGGGGGTGGTCCATTTTGATTTGGTGATGATTTGATAACATTGGTATGTAATAATTATGATACTATTTTTCTTTACCTTTACTTATCGTTAGTTTCACTTTCGTTATTTTTCGCTTTTGGTATGTATATAACTTTACCATTCGATGTATATATTCATTTTCATTTCTGTATATATATATTCGTTTCACTCCATTATTGTACATATTCATTTTACTTTCCGTAGTTTACTTTATAACTTTTTTCGTATTTCTCCTTAATAGCTTAGCTTCTTATTTCCTTTAGTAGCTTATTTTTGAATTTTTAGCTTCTTTTTACATTCTGCGTGATCAATAAGTCTTTGGATTTCTTAATGCCATGGTTCTTTCCAAAGGTGGATGTTGTGTGAACCGGGTGACTCTTCCCAACGATGAATGACGTGACAACCTTTTTAAGGGATCGAGTCTGTTTTGTTTTTGTTTTGGTGTATATAGTAGTAGTAATAAATAAAAGTGTCTCAAGCAGGCTTCACTTGGTACTAACACATTTACCTTCGATCTCATGGTTAGAGACAAGTTGATTGGCAAAGATTAGCTCTAGTTGTGACCTTTAGACTCTTGCGTTGGCTAAAACAATCATCGAGTGGTTTCCTTGAGCCATTTGGAATTTTTAATCTTAGATAGGGTTGTTGTGGACCCTCGACTCTATTCTCTCTAATAATCCAGCGGCTCGAGAGGTGAGGTATTGAATTGCAAGTCCAAGTCCCGTGCCAAAAGGTCTAGAACTTTCCCTGAATGTTTGTCTAGGCGAAATTCTAAGTGTAGCTCGACTTGAGAAATGATTGTAGGCTCTCCTTGGTCCAAGTTGAACTTTGAAAACTTCTGTAGCCTACCAATATGATATCCCTAGTCAACTCCTTTGAGCCTAAGCCTTTTTCATTCAATATCCACATTACAAGCCTTTATCCGTCCTATAATGACCCTCTCTTGGCACCCATACTTTCCTTAGCATTCATGATGAACAATTGGCAAAAGCATAAGTTTGGGGGAGAGACGAGTAAATTGAAAGTGATAAAAGGTTCAAAGAAGAAAAAGAATTGTTGAAAAGGAAAGGAAAAGAAAAGGAATAAAAGCCATAAAAATACATCAAAAAGAAAGAGAATGTTGAAGGGATTAAAAGAACATAATGATGAAAGGCAAGGAATGATGAGAAAAGGAGAAATATGATTGTCATGAGTAAGAAAGAGTGGTGATTTACATAAGGGGCAAGCTCATGGTACTTAGAGCTGGACTTGTGGCATTCTTTTGAGAGTGATGAGCGCACTTCTTCACAATCCTTGTTTTGAGGGTTACATTCAAAAGCGAGATTTACTCATGGAGAGTAGAGGAGGAGGAGTTTGGGATCCACAATGACCTACGTGAGAGAGCGAACTTCCTTGATGAATTGAGTCAACTCTTGATGCTTTAGTGTCACATTAGAACTATGGAACTCAAAAGGGCATAACACAACGTTGTTGATAATTCATTTGTGTTGAGGGTAATTGTTAGTCCCAATTGATGCTTGATGAAGGCACCTTAGGCCAGCTAAAATATCCTTTTCTTTTCTTGTGGATGTGGGAATTACCTTATTTGCTTGAGGACAAGCAAAAGCTTAAGTTTGTGGGAGTTGATAAGTAGAGATTTTAGCCTATTAATTGCTCTCTTTTACTTGTGTGTTGGGCCTAAAATGCGTGAAGGTATTCCCAAAAACTAACTTAATATGCTTGCTTGCAGGGATTGTTCAAAATGAGCCAAAGGAGCCATAATCAACTCATAAAGGAGTCAAAACTTGAACAAAAACTAAAACTGGGCCAAAAGGTGTGGAATACGGACCGCGACAGAATAGTGCGGCCGCGAAAGTATCAACACGGCCGCAACCATTATTTCACGGTCCGCGATATGAAGAATCAGAGAGATGGTTTTTTTAGGCACAAACATGAACGCGGACCGCGACAAGAAGATGCGGCTACAAAAGTACCAGCACGACCGCAATAGGAATTTCGCGGACCACGGTTGCTAAGGTTCAGAGAGTGCATAATTCAAAAAACAATGAGAAGGGCGGTCCGCGTCAAAGTTACACGGCCGCGGAAGTCTCTCACGCGGACACGGTAAAAATTTTGCGGTCCGCGAAACAAGGTTCAACCTAGGTCCAGATGTGAAGAAACGCGAACCGCGTTCAGAATTACGCGGCTGCGAAAGCAAGTGTGCGGCGGCGGTCAGAATTACACGGCCGCGAAACTTTCGCAGGGGTATTTTTGTCCGAAAATTTCAGCTTAGTATAAATAGATCTTTTTGTCAATTCTAGGTTATGTTATGTTTTTGCTGAGTACGTGAGACGACTAGGTTTTCCTTTTTGGGCAATTTTGTACAAGATTTACTTTATAACATTAGATTTTTACCTTTTAATTTAGTATTATGGATTATTTCTTCTCCTTATCTTTGATTTCTGCTATTATTATGAGTAGCTAGACTCATAGCTAGGATTGTGACTCAACCCTAGTATGGGTATTTAATGGGTCTTGAATTTTAGGGCTTGAATATTTATGGGCTAGTGATGTTTAGCCTAGTTCTTGCTAGAATTATAGATTTAGTGGTTGCAAACACTGATTCATGCCTTTATAATTTGGTCTCTTCTTGAGAAAGAGGGATTAAGTCTGGGAAAACTAGGCTAACAAGGAATTGGGATGAACTCAAGAAATTGATATCCCCAATTAAAGGGTTAAACCTAGAGATAGTAATACCCGACTTGAGCTAATAGTACATGAATTGCATGAATACCCAGTTGGACTTGAGAAAGCCAAATTGGGCAAAATCACTCAAACTATCGAGAGATATAGAGTGAGTACTTGGGTGTGATGGCTATATTATGATCCCAAATTAATCTAGCTTGCCCTAGATTCTTTCTACATGTTAGATGTCCACCTAGGCGAAAGTCACTACCCTAGTCCGTTTAAACACTTGAAAACCTACATCAAAAATATTGTACTTAGCTTTAATCTTAACATACAATAGAAATAAAAATATAAATAGAATCAACACCATCATGTTTGGAAGTGAAATTAGGAACAACACACGCATCTAGACTTAGATATAAACCTAATTCCAAATCAATTAACTTTTTGTGAAAATCGATCCCGACCTTGTTGGGTAAAACTGCATTGACCATCCTCGCTACTCAATAGTGGTGTACGTTTGGACTCGATCATTTACCCCTCAGATGAGAGAGAGGATATTTTCAGATGATTCAGAATATGGCCTCATCGGCCTAGTTTGAGGGTTACCCCTCTAGAGTTCACAGTTACAGAGTGGTACGCTCGGGCCGAGTATGGTACCGGGTGCCGACCACGCCTCTACAGGTTTGGGGCGTGGCATTCCCAAACTGACTGTAGGACATTTTCGACGATCGTGTCCTGTTTGGGAGCATATACCACATTTACGTGCATATATGATATCACTAACATCCATTTGGTTCCATATCCGTGTTCTTTTTTGCACTTGTCTGCGACGCACAAAATCCTTCTTACAAACCATTTTAATTAGTTCCGGCGGCCAATAATACTCAGAACCCAGTGGTTGGAAGTGACCGCTATAGGTGTTTGCATATGCAGCCACACTATATTCTTTATCAACATACCTCATTACTGCAAACCCAGCATGTTGAAAGCACTTCATGGCATGTGAGCATGGCAAGTGATAAATCGAATATTTTCCACATGAACATAATCACATGGATTCATTGATGGTGTGGGTAATATGCGGTTTTGATGCAAACCAGTGCAAACTTCAAAACTATTTCGATTGCTGTAATATTGCAAATATATATGCCACTGTGCCCGCTTCCTATATTTGTCAAATCGTTTCATCGGTTGTGGCATAAATTAAATACCTATTTCCAGAAAGGACGATGCACTGCAGAATCTTTCAATAAACCTCTCTACCAGCTGCTTGAATGACATCTGCACCATGGCAGTGACAGGTAATCCACAGGCAGACTTCAAACAACCCGTTGAAAGTCTCTGATACATTTGTAGTCAAAATGTCCCATCTTCTGCCACCATCCTTATGCAAAGTCCACTTATCAAGCTCATGTTGCATCAACCAATCATAAGCTCCTTCGTCTTCCTGCCTAATAAACTCCATTCACATCCTGAATTTACACTCTTAATGGTCTGTTGCAACCATCCACATTAAATCATGTAAGCTCTTGTTCAGATGAGCCCGCTGGAAGTTGGACTTCAAGCGCCTAACACAGTAACGTTGGTAGGCGTACGACTCCTTCCATGTATCTAAAGTATTCACAGAACTTAAAATCCTACTGTGCCGATCAAATATTAGACAAATACCTAAATGTTATCTCACAACTCCTTCAAATGGCTTAAAAACCATGTCCAAGTTTCTTGAATTGCATTGGCACAAATAGCAAATGCGAGGGAAAATATGCTTCCATTAGCATCTATTGCAACGACAATCAACATCTTTATATAATACTTTCCATATACATGTGTGCCGTCAATGGAGATTACCGACCGACAATGAACAAAACCATCAATGGATGGTTTAAATGCCCAAAACACATATATGAATATGTATTCTGGTATGTTAGGAATCCGATCGTGCTTCCATTCAATAACAGTCCCAGGGTTAAAGTGTTGCAGGGCAACCATGTACCTCAGTAGAGCTGCAAATGACTTATCCCAATTGCTATAAACAATCTCAAACGCACGTTTACCCCCGAGAAATGCCTTTCTTTTGGTAATGGTACACCTATATGCCTGCACAAATGATGTTATACACTCTTTCACCTTGTACCTTATGGACGATTCAATGTGTGAAATCAAGACAAGGGAAATCAAATCAACATTCAAGTTAAAATGATTCCCATTGAATGTGTCCATATCACAAGTGTACTTGGTAATGTATTTTCCCACGATCCACATATTAGTTGGTAATGTATTTTCCCACGATCCACATATTAGTTTTTAACTTTCTCACACGCATCATCCACTTACAACCTTGGTCCCATCTACGACAAACAACCTTATATATTTGCTTAGATGACTCAACAACCTCGATCTCACGACAGCTTTTTATGCTGTAAATTCGCTCCGTCCTATTAAGGCCCGACTTGTCAGTAAAAAGCAGATTCTTATAGAGCTCTATTGGTCTAGATTCATCCCACATTGTTGTACGAATGTTATCAATATCCCTTGTGACTTGTGAAGACATCCACATCCGGTATACTGGGCAAGTGATCAAAGTAGGGAATCTCCCTTGAATGAAAGGGAACACGAGACTCATACACTATGGGTCTAACGGTAGGTGGAATCTGCATGTAAAGAGCGTGCTTAGTTGTGACATCATGCTCCCTCATCAAATCGGGTGGTTCATTCTCATTCTCATCTGTGAAGTGTGGTTCCTCATCATCGTCGCTCTCATCAGGGAAGGGTGTATCATCTCCAGGCTCATTAACGTTATTGTCATAATCATCGTCATCTTCCTCACTCTGTGCATCTGCCATATCCTGATTCAATATATCATCATCGCGTGAGTTAGAACAGAACCGTCATGTTGCTCGTTTTCACTGCACAACCAACAAAAATAATGAGTTTCTCAGAGTCATCCCAACATAATATATTAACTTTATCACTTAACTTACAATTCATAATTTGTAGATAGCCCATGATGCATATTATCGAGTTGTTGATGACTCGTCCAAACCTCCAAAATTAGATATATTCCAATTGTTGGTTGGTTCATAACTTGTAAAATTCAAATCTGATCGGTAACCCCTTTGAAAGACATAAGTGTTAGTATGAATATGATGCATAAAAGAAACAATAATACTACAACAAGAAAATTGAAATTTACCACTCGGCGTGTGAATTATGTAAACTTGACGACACTCCATGCTACTGCATGGGGGAGAAATTATGTCCTCGCTCCTAATTCGCCCGTGGAGATAGGTTTATATCTGGCCAGACTCTTTCATAAGGAACCTGTTTGGATAAAACTTCTCCAAAAATACCACCAGATGATTGAGTGTTATCCATATTTTGCGGAACATCAATATTGTTGACGTCTTCATACTTGACGTACATTCCAACATTTTTAACACAAGAACATCTCGGTGTTCATCCGGAGTCCTAAAGAAATCTTGCAGAGTTTCATCGTCTTTAATGTTTAACTCGACATAACAAGCAACCCCTTGCGAAGTAAACGACATATCTTCCGGTTACCTTAATATTAACCGAACGTTTATTCACACTCATCCTTTTATAAATCAAAGATACTATTCCGCCGTACTCCAATGTGAGTGGTAACTTAACAATACTCTGCGGAGAACAACTATAGTGTGTCGATTTATTCTCCACCACAACCTTACCTCCCCAATATAATGCAACCCCAATTTTTCGCTCTTCAGACATTCTAGCAAACTTCAAAAAATATTGATGGATATGAAGTGATATAAAGGATGATGAAGAATGAATTTTTCGGAATGATTTTTTGAAGAACGAATGTTGTACCTTAAGTAAGCAAATATTTAATGCGAGGGGATGACAATTGGTATGTATAGCGCATGCATTATATGCGTTGTACATATAACACATAAAATACATGCGTATACACAACAATTATTATGTGTTAGGAAATAACAGGCATTGGCGAAGCTAGAAATTTACTCAAGGGTATTCAAATTTGGAAGAAGTAAAAAAAAATCTCGACAAAGGGTGTTCAATATGTGTTATAGACCTCTAAAACGTAATATTTTATCTATATACACAGTGTAATTTTTCGACGAAGGGTGGTCAAGTGACCACCCTTGTAACCATGTGGCTTCGCCACTGATAACAGGCATAGCACATGTATTTCATGCGCTATACCTTAACGGAGTAACTGGACATTAAGGTATAGCGCATTAATAAATGCGCTTTATATAAAAATATCGTCAAGTTTTTTCCACATATTTTGGTGTTTTGAGTCCAATTTTGCATCATTTAGGTTCCGGACTCCAATATTATCACTATTGGATGATGTCATTGAGATAATAATCATACTTTTTCAATATCTAAAATTATGAAATTTGAGGTGAATTAATCGATGTTTGCCAATGAGGGCTTTGTTGAATAGTTAAATTTTGATTTTAAAACAAATAATTTTCACGTAAAATTTCAACCATCGCATAGTCTGAGACAAATGATTAGTATGATCGCCTCCTCATGTGAGTATCTAATATTTCAACTGTAAGTGAATTCTCATTCTAAATCGAACTAAAAAAAATTCCAACTGGTATTATCTTTTTTCTAATGTATGTAAAAAAAAAAAGTTCAAACCCTAAGGATAATTTATTTTGTTAGATTCTAGATTCCCTATTTATTGATGTCGGAACATTGAAGGAGGGTTTTTCTTAGGCCAAATATATATACTCTTATTGATCCTTTTCCCCAAAACCGCTCCTACCGCAACGTCGCTAGCATCGCACATGATCTCAAATGGTAAGCTCCAATTGGGTGCTGTAATGATAGGAGTGGTAGTCAATCTATACTTGAGAAGCTCAAAAGCTTTCATGCAATCATCATTAGACACAAACTTTGCATCTTTTTCCAACAACTTGCACAAGGGGTTCACCACTTTTGAGAAATCCTTTATGAACCTTCGGTAAAATCCCGCATGACCAAGAAAGCTCCTCATTCCCTTGACGGAAGTAGGAGGCGGGAGTTTTGAAATCACTTCAATTTTTGCTTTGTCCACTTCAATACCATTCTTTGAGATCTTATGGCTGAGGACAATGCCCTTCTCGACCATGAAGTGGCACTTTTTCCAATTAAGCACTAAGTTGGTCTCTTCACATCGGGCCAACAATTTGTCAAGATTATCCAAACATTCTTCAAATAAATCCCCCACAACACTGAAATCATCTATGAATACGTCGAGGAAGTCCTCCACCATACCCGTAAATATTGCCATCATACACCGCTGAAAGGTAGCCCGTGCATTACACAAACCAAACGGCATATGTAAGAATGCAAATGTTCCATACGGATAGGTGAAGGTGATTTTCTCTTGGTCTTCAGGTGCAATGAGAATCTCGTTGTACCCGGAGTACCCATCCAAAAAGCAATAATAAGCACGCCCGGCAAGTCTATCCAACATTTGGTCAAGAAATGGTAATGGAAAATGGTCTTTGCGGGTCACTTTGTTCAGCTTTCTATAATCCATGCATACCCTCCAACCGGTAATAGTTCTGGTGAGGATCAACTCATTTTTCTCATTTGTGATCACAGTCATACCTCTCTTCTTCAGGACACATTGTACCGGCGAAGTCCATGAACTATCCGAAATGGGGTACATAACCCCTGCATCTAGCCACTTGATGATCTCTTTCTTGACTACCTCTTGCATTGCCTCGTTCAACCTCTTTTGATGTTCCACAGAGGGTTTGGCATCCTCCTCCAATATGATTTTGTGCATGCAGAAGGCGGGGCTTATTCCCCGAATATCCGCAAATGTCCAAACTATTGCCTTCTTCCCTTTTTGAAGCACCGCAAGGGTGGAATCTACCTGCACGTTAGTTAAACACGAAGAAAGAATAACAGGTTATGTGGAACAAGGGCCTAAGAACTCATACCTAAGGTGTGAGGGCAAGGGCTTCAACTCCAATGTTGGTGGCTCCTTGATTGAGGGCTTTGTTGGCGGAGTCTTCCGGTTCTCAAGATCCAAGGAAAGTTTACGGGGTCCATATGTGTAGGATCCCATTCCTTGCAAAGCATTTGCACATTTTATCAAGCATGACTTCTCATCATCCTCATGATTCAACAACACAACTTCCAGAGGGTCTTCCACATTGATCATAGCACTCGTGTCATCAACAATCACCTCCGCTACTAGATCCACAAAAGAGCATACTTCGTTACTATTTGGCTGGCTCATTGACTTGCACATGTGGAACACAACTTTTTCATCGCCCACCCGGAAGGTGAGTTCCCCAGCTTCCACATCAACCAATGCCTTCCCTATTGCTAGTAAAGGTCTCCCCAATATGATTGGTTCCTCATAGTCAAACTCACAGTCAAGTATCACAAAATTTGCGGGAAGTATGAACTTGTCGACCCGAACTAGCACATCATCAATTATCCCCAATGGCCTCTTCATTGTTCGGTCCACCATTTGCAATCTCATGGAAGTAGATCTTGGTTGCCCAATCCCCAATGTCTTGAACACAGAATATGGCATCAAATTAATGCTTTCTCCCAAATCGCACAAGGCTTTGGCGAAATTGGCACTACCGATAGTGCATGGAATTATAAAGGCATCGGGAACTTCTAGCTTTGGAGTCATGGAATGCATAATGCCACTCACTTGATGTGTCATTTTGATCGTCTCACAGTTCATTGACCTCTTCTTTGTTACCAAGTCCTTCATGAACTTGGCATATCCCGCCATTTGTTCTAGAGCTTCAACCAAAGGTACATTTATGGACAAACTTTTCATCATATCAATGAATTTCTTGAATTGGTTCTCGTTGTTTTGCTTTGCAAGCCTTTGAGGATACGGTGGAGAAGGCCTTGGCAAAGGGGCCTTGGCTTTGGGCACTACCATTTCCAGTATGTCTATCACGTGTTCCCTATACGGGTTCACATCATTTTGTGTCTCCTCCACGTTGTCATCAATGTCTATCCTCACTTCATCATTTACCTTCTCATCATTGGCTTGGATCTCATCATCTTCTTGCACAACCAAATCATTATTCATAATATTTCTTGGATTGGAGGCACTTACATCTCCACCTCTACCACTTCTTATGGTCACCGCCATAGCATGGCATGTATTGTTCCCACCCTTCGGGTTTACTACCGTATCACTTGGTAGTGCCCTCTTAGGGAGAGTATTCAATGCTTGAGAAATTTGACCCATTTGTACTTCCAAGTTGCGGATAGAAGTATTGTTAGAGGCTATTTGGGCATCAGAGTTGGCGTTTCTTTCCATCATTTGTTTTAACATACTTTCTATTCGTCCCATCTCATTGTTGGAAGAACTTTTCCCTTGTGATAGATATGGAGGTGGGTTGTTGGGTTGTTGGGTTGTTGATACATCGGGGGCCTTTGAGGGCCCGGTTCCCTTGATTACTGTTGATCCAACCCCCTTGGTTTCCATTGCCTCCCCAATTGTTATTATTGTTGCCACTCTAATTGCTATTATTGTTTCCTCCCCAATTGCCTTGTTGATTACCCCAATTTTGGTTGTTATTCTCTCAATTGTTCGGATTGTTGTTGTTGCCACTATTCCAATTCCCTTGGCCTTAGTTGCCATAATTTTGATGTTTCCTTGTGATCTCCATTGTTGATTTGGAGCATTGCTCTGTTGGCCTTGGTAATTATTGGCATATAAAACTTCCTTACTTTGATCATCATAAAAATAGTCTTGATTGTAGCCACTACCACTTTGCTCAAATTGCTCTTGATTTCTTTGCACTTGTTGACCACGTTGTCTTCTCTTGTTGACCATTACATTCACTCCTTCCATGGCGTTTACTTGCTTTGGCCCCTGAACCTGTTGAAGCTGAGCCTTTGCTAACTGGTTCATAGTAGTTGTCAATTCTACTATGGCTTGTCCGTGATCATGAAGTTCCCTGTGAAGTTGGATAACATTAGGGTCACCCTGAGGAACATTTGCCTGACTTTGCCAAGCTGAGGACGTGTCCGCCATCTCATCTAGAATTTCACATGCTTCTGAGTATGGCGTGTTCATGAAGTTACCCCCTGCCAGCTGATTCACCACACACTGGTTGGTTGTGTTGATACCCCTATAAAACGTTTGCTGGATCATTGCTTCAGTCATATCATTGTTGGGGCATTCTTTTACCATTGTCCGGTACCGCTCCCAGATTTCATGTAAGGGTTCATTTGGCTCTTATTTAAAGGCTAAGATCTCATCCCTCAATGTTGCCATATGACCCGGAGAGAAAAACTTTGCTATGAATTTCTCAGCCAACTCATCCCACGTGGTAATGGAATGGTTGGGAAGCCTCTCAAGCCAATCCAAAGCCTTCCCTCTAAATGAGAAAGGGAAAAGCCTCAACCTTAAAGCGTCTTCAGATACATTCGTCTGCTTGCTCCCCCAACATGTGTCTACAAAACCTTTGAGATGCTTATATGCATTCTGATGTGGAGCTCCAATGAAGAAACCCCTTTGTTCCAATAGAGAAAGCATGACATTGGTTATTTGAAAATTGCCTGCCCGAATCCGGGGCGGGACAATTGCACTTGCGTAACCTTCATTAAGCAACACGCGGTTTGCTGCCCTTGGAAGAGGTGGGGGAGGGTTTGGAACATTGTCGTGTGGCGGTCGGCCTCTTATTTGTACTTAAGGTTCAAGATGAACCTCATCCACTTCATTTTCATCTAC
The DNA here is from genome assembly GCF_000390325.3 of Nicotiana tomentosiformis. Classification (NCBI taxonomy): domain Eukaryota; kingdom Viridiplantae; phylum Streptophyta; class Magnoliopsida; order Solanales; family Solanaceae; genus Nicotiana; species Nicotiana tomentosiformis. The sequence continues at coordinate 16,600,147 of NC_090813.1, read as the reverse complement.
CTCCTCCCCCTGAGGAATAGGTCCGAGGACCTCGTTAAGAGCCACTTGGTACCTAAAAGCAATTGACACAAAAAAATTAGAAAAATGGAAGGAAAGAAAAACAAAACACACAAATATTTAGATATATAGCTAAGACCGTTTAACTCCCCGGTAACAGCGCCAAAAATTGATCGAGACAAACCTACACCACTATTGAGTAGCGAGGATGGTCGATGCAGTTTTACCCAACAAGGTCGGAACTGATTTCCACAGGGAGTTAATTGATTTGGAATTAGGTTTATATCTAAGTCTAGATGCGTGTGTTGTTCCTAATTGCACTTCCAAACATGATGGTGTTGATTCTATTTCTATTTCTATTTCAATTGTATGCTAAGATTAAAGCTAAGTACAATATTTTTTATGTTGGTTTTCAAGTGTTTAAACGGACTAGGGTAGTGACTTTCGCCTAGGTGGACATCTAACGGGTAGTAAGAATCTAGGGTAAGCTTGATTAATTTGGGATTGTAATATAGCCATCACACCCAAGTTCTCATTCTATATCTCTCGATAGGTTTAGTGATTTTGCCCAATTTGGCTTTCTCAAGTCCAACTGGGTATTCATGCAAGTCATGTGATATTAGCTCAAGTCGGGTATTACTATCTCTAGGTTTAACCCTTTTATTGGGGCTATTAATTTCTTGAGTTCACCCCAATTCCTTGTTAGCCTAGTTTTTCCAGACTTAATCCCTCTTTGTCAAGAAGAGACCAAATTATAAAGGCATGAATCAGTGTTTGCAACCACTAATTCTATAAGTCTAGCAAGAACTAGCTAAATATCACTAACCCATAAACATTCAAGCCCTAAAATTCAAGACCCATTAAATACCCACACTAGGGTTGAGTCACAACCCTAGCTATAAGTCTAGCTACTCATAATAATAGTAGAAATCAAAGATAAGGAGAAGAAATAATCCATAATACTAAATTAAAAGGTGAAAATCTAATGTTATAAAGTAAATCTTGTACAAAATTGCCCAAAAAGGAAAACCTATCTGTCTCACGTACTTAGCAAAAACATAACATAACCTAGAATTGACAAAATGATTTATTTATACTAAGCTAAAAATTCCAAACAAAAATACCCCTGCGGAAGTTTCGCGGCCGCGTAATTCTGATCGCGGCCGCACACTTGCTTTCGCGGCCGCGTAATTCTGAATGCGGTCCGCGTTTCTTCACATCTGGACCTGGGTTGAACCTTGTTTCGCGGACCGCAAAATTTTTACCGCTTCCGCGTGAGAGACTTTCGCGACCGCATAACTTTGATGTGGACCGCCCTTCTCATTTTTTCTTCAATTATGCACTCTCTGAACCTTAGCAACCGCGGTCCGTGAAATTTCCATCGCGGTCGCGCTGGTACTTTCGCAGCCGCATCTTCTTGTCGCGGTCCGCGTTCATGTTTGTGCCTAAAAAACCATCTCTCTAATACTTCATATCGCGGACCGCAAAATAATGGCCGCATCCACGTTGATACTTTCGCGGCCGCACTTTTTTGTAGCGGTCCGCGTTGCACACCTCTTGGCCCAGTTTTTGTTTTTGTTCCAGTTTTGACTCCTTTATAAGTTGATTATGGCTCATTTGGCTCAATTTGAACAATCCCTGCAAACAAGCATATTAAGTTAGTTTCTGAGAATACCTTCACGCATTTTAGGCCCAAAACACAAGTAAAAGAGAGCAATTAATAAGCTAAAATCCCTACTTATCAATAAACATACCCAAAAACTCATATATATTTAAATATATATATCTATATATAAATGTGCAGGCTGACGAGGCCGCCATGAACATCTACTGATATACAAACTATACAGGACTTGTCTTCAAGCCTCTAGAGATAGTTGAACTGTATCATGGTCGGGACAGGGCCTCGACCTACCCATCAAACCTGCATATATAAAACGGACTCCAAGGTCTAGACCTAGTAACTCCGGGGAAGTAGAGCTTACCAACCAAGCTGATATTTGACTCTGTCTACTGCGAAGGTCTATCTAGCTGTCTATCAGGACCTGTAGACATGAAATGCAGCGTCCCCAGCAAAGGGACGTCAGTACAAAATAATGTACTGAGTATGTAAGGCAACAGAATAACTGAAAGCTGAAACTGAACTGATGATATAATAACTGAATGTAACTGGGAGTCAAAAATAATCTGAAGATATGCTTACCTGCTGATACTGACTCAACTCTCTCCATATAGTATGTAAAATAGCCGTCCGGCCCTATAAGGATCGGTATATGTAACTGCCCTGCCGTAGTAGGCTCGCTCATAGGCGCTCGGCCATACTAGGCTCTGTATCTTGACCATTCTGGGCTCGCTCATAGGTGGTCGACCACAGTAGGCTCGGTATATAACTTACCACCTGATCAGAGGTTGCCCAATAGGGGCCTGCCCACCGATTATAGCTTGATGGTGGTGAAAGTACTGTAATACTGTATATATATATATATATATATATACTGTAACACTGTATATATATATATATATACACTCTCTGCTCTCTTGGCTGAAATAAGACAATACTAAACTGAATATGAAGTCCCGATAAGGGAGAATACTATAACTTATGAGACTAGGATAATGTACATAAGTTCAGGAATACGAACTTCTCTTTATGCCTTGTTATCAAACTCATGTAGTTACGGGATCATGCCAAAATAAAGAAAGGTTTAGCCTTAACATACCTTATCACAATATTTCCAATCACCAAGTTGAACTCGCCTCTTCGTACCTTAATCTACAACAACGATAATAATACTATCATTAAGTTACGAAAGGTACAACTATCGCACAACGAACGACAAGTTTATTTTGTATTAAAACGGGCAGCATCTCCCCTATAATCCTTACTTCCTCCAAATTCAAGATAACACCAAAAACACAAGAATACAACAATATCAACATGTATACATTATTTTCCAACCTTATATACACCACAAAATACTACAAAACAGCCCAACACACCCCAATTTCTTCATACCAAAACGACCACTGTAGTAGTGTCAAATAGCCCAAAAATGTTACGACGAACGACCAGCCCACCACCCTGCATTTGTGGTGTTTTTCCACACCCTTCCTCCTCTAAAACTCCACAAAACAGTAGTAAAACACGCAGCCCAATAGCACCACAAAACAGTCCATAAAACAGTCCGCTACAAGTGAATAACTCGAACTCACGACTTCCGATCACCGTCCCGTGAGTTCTTACAAATATAGAATGACTTACTATGCATCTACAGCAGAAAAAAAATGGATGAAAGATAGCAGTAAACTTACTTTATTTATTGGATAACTTAGCTCCTATCTTGGTTCTTCAAACTCTAGGCTTTACCTCCAATTAGAACTTGAAAAGGAGAGAAAATCAATTGGGGTTTGTGGGCAATATTTGGGAGGATTTTTGCAGAGATTATGCCTGGTTATTTTTCCCTATTATCAGTATAATATATGAAGGGGAAAGGCCTTTAAAAATGCCTCTTTGGACGACCCAAACTGGCCCATTTTTGGATTCTCGTTTAAGCAAGTAGGTGACAGTATGCGCAGTCTTGCAAAACCGTCCATGTCTCTCTACTCCGATACTGTATTGACAAACGGTTTAATGATTTAGAAAATAGACTCATAGATATTTAATTTGATGGGTGGAACACCCCATAACTCTAAGTATATTGTGAGAAAATGGCAGTTACATTTGACCCAAAGTTTCAGTAAAACTTATAAACGTAACTTGTGATGACTTTCATAGACTTTTGTTCCACCACTCGCTTGACTTCAAAACATAACACACGACTATCATACGACTAACATAAATCATAACATAACCTCCTTATTATGGTAAACACTCTGGTCTCACCCCAAAAGTACATGTTATAACATTCTTAACTTGTCGACGACGAAACATTATTCTCTTCTATTCCTTTAGCTTCTGAACCTTTCAACCCTATTTGTACTTGTTATTCATGATCTTCAATATTTGTAACATCAGAGTTAACATGATTAACTTACTTTGTAAACTTTTCAAATATGATTTCATTTATGAGCTTACATTAATTGACTTACAACGTACTCATACGTACGAAAATATTGGTTGTAACATCATTCCCCCCTTTGGAACATTCGTCCTCGAATGTTGACTGGTGCACTTATCTGTCTCATAACCTATAGCTCTTATAAATACTTTATCGCTGGCCTTTCCATCTAGTCAACTATTCTATGAATAAATCCATAGGCCAGGTCATTCCCCCTTTAAGGCCTCTTTCTCACACCACGACTTATGGTCGGAATACTTCCAACCTCATAATTATTGTGACCTTCTGTCATGCAGCCTGTACGACTTTATCCTTGTATGTGCGCCTATGCGACTCTTCTGTTCCTTTTCCTCTAGCTTTTAGCCAATCTCTAGGCCTCACTTTGGGAACATATACAGAACTATGACAAGTTATTCCTCCCGGTATATATAGGTGTAGTGAAGTTCTTCGCTCGGTACTTTGTCAAACTTACGACTGTTGCGATATCTTGTTTCGTAGCCTTGTAAATATATTCTTATGGCTTTACTATATCTGGATAGGTTATTCTACACCATCACACTTACTTCGGTTTATTATTGCCGAGGTTTGCTACCCAACTCCAAGTTACCCTCTCGCTGCTTATCCTATATGTATAAATCTAAGTCCTTTAGTTCTTCCTCATTACTGTTCATCTTAAGAATGACGACCTAATATCATCTCATACATTGGAACTTTTATCCGCCTATTGTTGATTCACCTTAATATTGATCTATAATCTACCATTGATAAACTGAAACCTCTTACGTAATACATTGTCCTTAAGGATCACGCCTCATCAGGGAACATCTGAAGTTATTTGCTCGATCCACCTATGGGTGATACTATACTTCAATAACAGTATTCCATCGCATCCCAACGTGATTCATTTTATGAGGGGTATTCTAATCTCATGAAATTCATGAAATCCCTTCTCTTTGAATCATTAGCCAATTAATGACCTTAACGCCATCCTCTTATCTATCACAATTACACCCTTATTCTACTACCAGGGCAACACTTCATCTCTTCAAATTGCTCATAGTCTTAGACTCTTCTGGGTTCATTTAGGCTATACTGAGTTTTTTTTTATAAATTACGGAAACCATCAGCTCTCTTGTTTTGATGGGCTTAATTCTGAGGCCTTACCTATTCTTGTCACCTTCTCAATCACCTCTGTTTATCCTTACTCCTGTACACCTAAAACCTTATTGCTCTACCATACTTTAGCTTGCGACCTACCCATATCTATTTATAGTACTCACAACCTTCCTTTAACTTTATAGAACCATACATTTCCTTATGTTATTCTGGAACTTCAAGCGAGACATCAAATCGTCTCTAACTCTTCTTTACTCTCTTAACTAGACCTCTCGGTACTTGAAAAATACAGGCTAGAAGATATGTCACTGACAACACCACTATCATTTGTGGATAATGAATCACGCCGCTTATAGCCCTTTATCTGATGTATGGACTATTCACAACCTTCTACACTTGAGCATCTCATACCTTTTTAACCTTTACCTTACTTAGCTTTTAATATCGCATTGTATCTTCTGTCTCTTTCATAACCTCCCTTCCACATAGGTAGAATTCACATCCACAACTTGAAGCTCTACTATAAACTTGCACCTCTAGTGCGTACACAATCCGGTGGGAGCTTCATACTTACTCCTTATGAGGCTGGTACTTTTTTTTTTAATCTGGATTTATTGTAGAGCCGTTATAGAATATAGTTATTGTACTATCTTTCTTGTACCTCTAATGTTAAGAGTGATTTTTGCAATATTTAGAATCATGATTTCTATAATTATACTGTTCTAATAATCAGACTCCTGATTCACTTACCTGATGTAACTCGTTAGTTTCCTCTTTAAGTAGGCTTAAGCTATCTTCTGATCTGCTGCTCAGGGTATTATTACTTTCGCCTTTGGTGGATGCCATGGAACATCCATAATATAATATTCTAACAATTCAAGCCTTTGTCAGTGAGGTGGACTCAATTCTTTCTTTTAACTTTGTACCGAAGTTTCCTATAGTTGTAGGAATGTCAAAATATATGTTGCATGGATGATACTTTGAAATGTTAAGTGTGGTCATAACGTAACTAACTTTGGGTCATTGATTGAATAATTCCTTTCGTGCCTTCTCAGTTCTTTAAAAGTGCGCAATTACTTCTCCTTGTCGTTCTGCCACTTGTTGCATGAATACTTGGCTTATCTTAGTGGGAACACCTATTGGAATTTCGTGCAACACATATGATTTCAAATATTACTTTTGGTTTTTACTTCCCGTTCATTAGCCACGATATGTGCCACTTTATTATTGAGTGCATACAATATTGTAGTGAGACTGTTGTTACAAGATCATTTCTTCTATAGGTCACTATGCTTATGTTGAAGCCTTCTTCCTTATTTTCTCAGCTAGTCTTTTGTTGTAGAACTTAGGGAAGACCCTATGACTCTTGTAAAGCTGGGAGCTTTTTACATCGTATACCCGACAAAAATTTTGATGTACTGACTCGCCAATAATTATCCTTAGTTACTTATCTTTGTGCCCTTATGCTCGTAGGGTTACTTCTGCACTCAAATTTTTTTTATCTCCTTAGTGGCACTCTCTCTTTTATTTCCATAACACTTATACGATACCTATTACTACCCCAACTCCTATCAGAATATTTCTCAAGGATTACGATGTCGTATCTACTAGACCGAATTTTGTATGCTGGGTTTCACTTCGTTTATCTTGCATGATCTACTAATTTATCTGAGACCTCTTGTCTAGCCATGACTAGGCTCTTCCTAAATTCCTGAATGAACTACTAACTACTCGTCAGTCCATGCTCATATTTATATTTTAGGTAACCTCTCTTGTGTTATGTCTTCTGTCTTAACTTAACTTTTGCACTGGCTCCTAATGTATCAAGTGTTCATTCGCACTTATTTATCAATAACATCTGGTATGGGAACCCTTACTGCCTCTCCCTGGCGTCGTGCTTGCATAATGCTCTGGAGTTGTATCATGTCTGTAGGATCTGAATAAATGCAATATCATTCCTTTCGCCATTTACTGTATTCTTCCTTTACTATTCCATAGTTACCTGAACCACTTAACTACGACTTAATACCATATTACACCATCTTCCCCCCTTTAGGGGGGTATTAACATTTAATGCTATGAAGACTTACTTATAAATATTTTACCTCTTCATCTTCGACATCTTTTCATGTCTTTATTGACTCGTACTCGCCTTGCAGTAACCCTTGTGTACCAAGGATAATTGAATATCTTACACACGACGGTATTAAATACAAACTTAGTCCCTTAAGCTTAACTTTGCTCAAAGTGCTTGCTTTAGGGAAGCGTCTTCCTGAGTGACCTTTAAAGGTTATTCTTCTGTTGTCGATCGTATTATTGCTGGAATGTGATCTTTGAAATTCTCTTGATGTCGACTATCATCACCTCATTCGATCCCTAATTGATGTTCAGTTTATCTTGTTCACTAGCCCATGCTGATTTCTATTACTCCCATATTTGGATTCTCGTTTAAGCAAATAGGTGACAGTTTGCGCAGTCTCGCAAAAATGCCCATGTCTCTTTACTTCGATATCATATTGACAAACAGTTTAATGAGTTAGAAAATAGACTCATAGATATTTAATTTTATGGGTGGAACACCCCATAACTCTAAGTATATTGGGAGAAAATGGCAGTTACATTTGACCCAAAGTTTCAGTAAAACTTATGAACGTAACTTGTGATGACTTTCATAGACTTTTATTCCACCACTCGCTTGACTTCAAAACATAACACACGACTATCATACGACTAACATAACTCATAACATAACCTCCTTATTATGTTAAACACCCTGGTCTCACCCCAAAAGTACATGCTATAATATTCCCAACTTGTCGATGATGAAACATTATTTTATTCAATTCTTTAGCTTCTGAACCTTCCAACCCTCTTTGTACTTGTTGTTCATGATCTTCAATATTTGTAACCTCCAAGGTAACATGATTAACTTACTTTGAAAACTTTTCAAATATAATTTAATTTATGAGCTTACATCAATTGACTTACGACGTACTCGTACGTACGAAAACATGGGTTGTAGTTCATCCAATATTGGAAATTTTCAAGCATAAAGTTAGTTTTTTGTAGCAATATGTGTATACACTTCTTGATAATGGAATCCGGTTATATTTCGTAGGATATAGTGTCTCTAATGGTGTGTGCTTGCAATATTAATAAAATAAAATTATGTTTCCAATAGTGTTAACTCTAATTGACACTTAGCATTGAAGATTCAATGTTAATGTGACGTATTTTTTGTGTTCTAGTATTAACCTAACCAATAAGACTAAAACTAAAGACACAAAGCTTATAATGTAAAAACTTCAATAATATTAAAAAATATTAATGCCATATATACAAATCAAATTAAATATCAATGTGTCCCACAACCTGTATCCTTTAGTGCATTTGCTGGCCTGAGGTGCATACCATCCTAACTGGCTACATTATCCGGATCATTCTCATCATGTCGCCTCTTTATCTAAGGATGCGTTGTAGCATGATCGTTTGGAAGGCTAGCAGGATCAGTAGAGGCGTCTGTTGTATTAGCATATTTTAATATATGATATATATATATATATATATATATATATATATATATATATATATATATATATATATAGCTTTATAAATATTATAGTCACACCAGTATCTCAGCTGGCTCCTGAATAAGATTATGTGGCTCCGGCAATCGAGTATCGCACGATATCGTCTCTGTGATAGGTGATGGCGAAATCTTAAAAAAAAATATAAACAAATTAGATATTACTGACTACTAATAAAGGCAAAAAAAATTAAAATAATGGTAATACAAACAAACTTGTGTTTGAGTGGGCACACAATGCTCTAGGAGAACTCCGAGGTGAACTGGACTAGATGAAGCCATATGTAGATAGTCATGCCTCATATACTCCCTAGGAGAAGGCGGGTAGTGGACAACCAAACCATCAACGGGCAACCTGAATAATACCTCCACGTCCTCTAGCATGATGGTCACCTCGCCGATAGGCAAATGAAATGTATGATTCTCAAATCTACACCGCTCGATCGGAGCCGTGATCAGGGGCCAATCGAAGTATTACCGACTGACCCCTATAATTCAGTAAAAACCAGTCCGTTGAAGGCACACAACTGTACGAGGGTGAAGTGTGTGGTCCCTAATAAACTCCTAAAAATTGCGAGTACGTCTCGGGTGGAAGTTCTAGCTAAGCAACTCTCCATCCCAGATGTGTGATGACCTATGGACCTGGAGCAAAAGAAGCTCTCGAGAAGCAGGTCCAGGATGCATAGACGAACGATCCATGATGATGTCTGTAAATTGAATAATATTAATTAAAATATTATTATCTTTAATCGTTTAACGTCTTGAAATATCTTGAGATATTTTTTATATTAATATTTAATTCATAAATTTTTATATTATTACTTAATTTGATATAAATTATTTATTTATATGTTAGTTTTAGGATTTTATGACTACAATTCGGCAGGGTTTTATTTGTTCTGTCAACTTTTTATCATATTAATTCGTCGTTATAATAATACTAAATATTTAATTTGTTTAACTTATTGAGATATTTTTAATAATTATTTTTATAAAAATTACTATTAAGTGTTTATTGCGTTCGTAACGATTTATATCTTAATTTGTTACCTTCTACCAAAACAATACGACATGGTCTCTTTTATGTACTATCAATTTTTTAACAATTTTATTCGTCATTAAGATAATACTAAATACTTAATTTATTTAACTAATTGATATAATTTTTAAAGTTTTAATAATTAATTTTATATACACTATTATGAATTATTTATTTCGTTCGTAACGATTTGTATGTTAATTTAAATATTTTTTAACGGAGTAAAAATACCACTTTAACAACCGAATCAAGCACTAAGCGAGTTCCACTCCACGAGGCAGTCGTGGATCGGATTTTTGATCGATAAAATATGAACGACACAAGATTTCGGTGAAGTCTGTGGGCTCCAATGGAATTTTTCTTTAAAAAGGTGACGGGAGGGGGGATTGTTTCGCATATGCTTATGTTGGGGAAGATGATGGGTATATTTAAGTATGTATAGCGCATGAATTACATGTGTTATACCTGACCACCTTTTTAGGTTCAGGTATAGTGCATGTAATTCCTAGGGCCTGGGCAGCTTGACTTCGCGATCGCGAGACCTCTTCCAAGATCTCAAAGAAGGGACGCCTGGGCAGAATGTTTTAAAATGTCGGGACTTAGGACCTTTGGTTTATTTCTCTCACTTGTTGGACCATTTAGAGCTCTTTGAGGAGAGATTTTCACCTAGCACTTTGAGGTAAGTATTTTCTACACAATATGAGTTTAATACATACATTATGGGTAGATGTTTAACATAGAAATTATGGAAATTTTAGGAGATTGTTAAAAATCCTAGGTTTTGATAAAAGTGGGATTAGACCACTAACAAGCGCAAAACACATACTTAAATTATGCTCGCTAGCCAAAGATAATATAGTATATTTATTGTCTCCACAAATATTGGATTTAAATAGTATTCTCGTAGTTTCTAGCTTGATTGCTATCCAAGATGATCAACAGTTGATATTTATAAGATGTCTAACTAAAGTTAACTAAGAATCTAAAGCTATTGACTAATGACAATCGAAACAAGGAATAAGCAAATAAGGTTATCAATGGGAGAAGATATGGTTTTGATAGGATAGGTGCAAGATAATTGTTTTGGATCTACCTCTAGATAATTCACTTCTAATGTTTAAGTGAGTCTCTCAAATTCACTCAATTATTAGTTCACAAGCTCAGCAAAAACTCCACTCTCGATTAAGTCTTAACTTCACAAGATGAACCAATTTAAGCACGTGAAGATATGCAAGAATACATAGTGGATTGGTCTTTAGGAGAACCTCTCTCGATTAGCCTCCTAACTAGGTTTAATCAATGATTCAACTAGCCTCTTTCGATTACTAAGAAGAATTAGTGAATTTAACCAACACTATAATGCAAAGATATCACAAGTTATACCTCTCTCGATTACATGAACAAGTGAATATACATGCAACAATTAAATCATTCAAAAATGCTTCAATACATAAAACTAGAGTTATAATCCACAAACAATCATCAATACACCAAATCCATCAAACGTAAAGAGAACTACTCCATATACATGGAGAAATTCATCACAAATAAAATTAAAGTATAGGAAAACATAAATTCGATCCAAACTCGGGTCTTGAGTCAGGAAGGAATGATGAAATCCTTATGCTTTTGCTCCTCCAACTCCTCCTTAGCCTCCTTAGGTCCAAAGTATGTCAAAAGTCCATAAAATAACGTTTTTCCATGTATTTATATCAAGTAGGGCCGGGCCCAGACGAACTCACCTTCTCCTAGATGAAATAGGACATTAGCTCTGTAAACATTACACAGGTGCGCCGCATGTGGCGCCGCGCCGTGCGGGGCATTAGTGGGGAAATCCAGAGAATCAAAATCTGTCAAACAACAGAAATGGGGCAGCCGCGGCGTGCTGCGCGCCGCAGTAGTGGGATTTTCTCAGAGTACGGCTTTTGCTTAATTTTTGACGTCCAGACTTGGTCCTCGACCCCCAAACACAATTTCGGCTTGATACCTTGGGTTTTTACTCTTACTTCAAATCTCTAACTATCTCAAATTAGCTCCACAATATCTACATGGCTCGAAATCACTCCTACAAGGCATAAAACACGTAATAAGTGCAAAACACTACCAATTAAAGCTCAAACTCAAATAAAGTGCAGTGAATTAGAGTGCAATAAGCGACTAAAACACGCAATTATAGCCTATCATCAACCATGAAACCGATTATGGAATGGAATAGAAATTGTATATTTGGGTTCGTGAGGTTATGGGTAGCATTTATCTTCGAATATTTTCGGAATTCGGGCACATGGGCCTGGGGTGAATTTTAGAAATCTTTCAATTTGGGTTGGGTAATTACTCTAATAGCTAAGTTATGAACTTTTGAGTATATATTGATTAATTTATACAATATTTAGCTAATTTCGGATTGATCGGCACCGACTTGAGGCTTTTAGAGTGATTTGTGGACTGGAAAGTGAACTTTGGAATGAGGTAAGTCTATTGCCTAACCTTGTAAGGGGGAATTTACCACATAGGTGTTTAAATTGCTATTTGCTACTAATTGTGGGTGTTACGTACGCACGAAGTAACGAGAGTCCGTACGTAACTAGAATTCATGTTATGTCCAGGTAGACATAGGTCTTTATTATGCTATTACTTGTACTATTTGAACTCAACTTGTTAGTTTAATTGCTTGTACTAGTAAGTAAATCTTGGTTTAAGATTATGTTAAATCGAGCTTCATTACTTAGAGAGTTGGCGGAATATTTAATTATTGATGGAAATTATATCCTTTCATGGGTTACTTCGGAGTTGTAAATATGAAATATGAAATTCGAAATTCGAAAAGTTTTCCTATTCCTGTGGATCAGGCAGAACGCCTCGTATATATATATGGGATGCATCCATGGATCGAACCGTGCGGACTTGGTGGTGTATGTACACGAATATTATGGATTGGGTCGTACGATCTCGGCATAACTCGTGCGTGTTGTCACTCGGAGTCTGATTTCACTTGATATGTCTGTCTTGACTTGAGGATTTATAATACATGTTAAGCCTTTACTGGTTGAGATTATTATGTGATATTTGGGGATTTTTAATTGTTATGTGATAAATGGTCATTTAATTATTGTCTCTTATTCCATTGATGGTGTTGATTTTCATGCCTATTAAATAATCTTGTACATTATGTATATTTCCCTTTAGTAAGTGTCGAAGTCGATCTCTCGTCACTACTTCTTCGAGGTTAGACTGGATACTTACTGGGTACATGTTGTTTATGTACTCACGCTACACTTCTGCACATATTGTGAAGGTTTTGGGGCAGGTGCATCTGGGGTTCGTCCGGGCGCGTACCCGCATTATCCGGAGGCTTAGTGGTGAGTTGCTTTCTCATGCTCCGTTCTGCAGCACCCGGAGCCTTCTCTTGTCATGTTTTTATCATTCTTGTCTATTTTGTTTCAGACCGTAGTTTTTAGGGAGTTTTTTATATTCTACTAGATACTCGTGCACTTGTGACACCAGGTTTTGAGAATTCTAGTAGACATTCATGGGTTTTGATTATTTAACTCACCACCTTACTTCTTCTTTTAGTTTATGCTTTACATTATCGCGCTCATTTACTATTTGTTTCCGCATTTAAATAAAAATCAAAGACTTTAAAAATATTAAGATGAGGAATTAAATGGGTAGTTCACTGTTGGCTTGCCTAGCGGCGATGTTGGGCGCCATCACGGCCTACAGTGGAAATTGGGTTGTGACAAGCGCATTAAATAAATGTGCTATATATAAAAATGTCGTCAAGTTTTTTTCCCACCTATTTTAGTGTTTTGAGTCCTATTTTGTATCATTTTAGTTCCGAGCTCGATAATATTGTATATGAGTTATCACCTTTTATCTCCATGAGGAAATAAAATAGTTGTTCATATAGGAACTGAAATGACAAGATAGGGAATCCAATTTTAATGTTTGTCAAATCTATATGTGTTTTCCTGTCCTGCTCGCTAAATCACACACAGTAAAAACTCAATCATATGACTTTAGTTGCCTATACTTGGAAGAACATACGGTTAACTTAGGAGCCGTTTGGTAAGGTGCATAAAAATAATGTTGAATAAGGTGTATTAGTTATGCTTGCATTAGTTATGTTGGCATTAGGTATGCTGACATATTGCTTATCCATTGTTTGGTTTGATGTATTAAAGCATTGCACAATGTTTTAAAAAATTATTTGTTTACAAAAATACTCTCATAACCAGTCGATCACTTTATCTTTTTAAAAGAAACATATGATGAAGAATGTTTTTATATGAAAAAGGTTTTTAAAAAAATTATTTGATTTGTCTACCAATATTGTAGTATAGAACTGAATATTTACTTATAAAAAAGGAAATATGCTAAGTATTTATTTATCTACAAGGGATACAATTTTATTTTTCCACTTTCTTGGATTATTAGGCAAAGAAAGTTTGAATTAAAAAAATAAAAGGAAAATGAGTTGATTACAAGTGCATTCTAGTACGTAGTAGTAGAGTACAGATTTATAAATTTACAATGAAGAAATTAGCTGGGGATATAAATAGCGGGAGCAATTTCGGTATCAAACTTTACATTAAACTTGCATTAATATAATAGCATATTTTAATCAAGCATAAATTTTTAAGGGCAATTTTGTCTTTAACTAAGCCAATGCATGCATTAAAACTCATTGCATTGTTAATACCATGGTTTCCTATGCATTAGTTATGCATAGGATAATATCAAATAGGGTGTATAACTAATGCTTGCATAACTAATGCATTGGTTCAAAAAATATACCAAACAAGGTATTATTAATAATAATAAAAGCTAATGCATACATTAATTTATCTAATGCATCTTACCAAACGACCCCTTATATTTTAGTAACTTGTCCAACTCTTGTTTACTATAGTTGTAAATTTGTTTTGCAAAGTCTGTAATAGGCACTTAGTGTGTGCTTGGTATTTTCCTTGGAAAACGTTTTCTAAGGTTTTCCTTAGAAAACATTTTCTGAACTTATTTTTCGGTATTTGGTTAGGCAGCAAAAAATATTTTTAAAAAATATATAATATAGGCAAACAATATATGAAACAAAATGGGTAAGGGCAGGGGAGGGTGGTAGGTTAGGGTCTAAGAGTCGGAGTGGTTGTGGCGATGCTAGGGGAAGGGAAAGGGGGGGGGGGGGAGGGGAGTAAGAGTGTGAAATAGGGTGAGTAAGAATTTTGAAGAATGTTTTCCCTTCTTTTGAAAAATATTTTCCCTTCACGAGGAAAAAATTGGAAAACATTTTCCAAAAAATATTTTCCTTCATACCAAACACACCCTTAATATAACCTTTTTATGGTTATTGCTAATAAAGTTCCTCTGCAGATTCTATCCTTGGACTGAATGAACTACCAAGGACAGCACAAACTCACAAAGTAAACTAACAGCAGAAAGATAAACAGGAAGAGCGTGGGAGGATGAAATGAAGTAACTGTTATTCCCGTCAATATTCCTGTATTTGTAAATATTAATTCTGCAAAATATAAGTTAACGTAATGAAACAATAATAATAAATTCTAGCCCACTGAATTCACAGTATTTCCTTAAGGAATTTAATCCCCTCCTAGTACCCAAGGTAATGGATTATTTCCTCCCAGGATAGAACGAATAACACACTGGTGTAGCGGTACTTCAAACTCCAGTGTTTCGGCGAACACAAAGTTCGGTAGCAAATCACACTTACAGTTGCTTTGTTTGAAGTTAAAAAACAATGCAGAATGAAGGAGTATATACTCAGAAAAACGTATGGAAGTTCTGAGAGGAAGGAGTGCAATGTATAGCCAATTTGTTGAGCGAATTGTATGTTGAGTTTTTTAGTATCTTTCTTCAACATTTGCTGCTCATATATATAGCAGCCAAGAAGGAGTGCAAGACCAAACGTCCACCCTTCATGGTGGAGCAAGCATTACATATTTGTGGAGCAAGCACTTCATATTTGTGGAGCAAGCACTTCATGGTGGGAAGACCATTATCCGGCTGCCAAATTGGAAAATATCCGTTTACAAATACGGATAATCTTACGTTAATATTTACTATTAACAAATAAATTTGGTCCAAAAAATTAATCAATCAATCGATCATTTGACCAAATCCGAAGCCGAAGCCGAAGCCGTAGCCGAAGCCGAGCCGAGCGAGCGACGACGACGACGGCGCGAGGCTTGCTTTCTTCTTAACTCTTTAAGAGCTACAAGAAGAGCAATTATATATATACCCACCAAAAATGTCTTCCACTTCCAATATGGGACAATGTCTCATTGTTAAGAGGGGGAAACTTAAAATTTTACTCAAAATTTTATTTTCCCTCCATTTCCCATTCACCCTCATTTTAAGAATATTACATCTTAAAAATAAAACCTCAACAATCCCCCACATGAATGGGGAATGGCTATATCACGGAAGTATGCATGAAAAACTGTGTGATTTACAAGCAAGGATTAATTGCATCTGGATAAGTAGGTTTCCCTTTGAACTTTCCGTAGTAAACTTATGTCGGATATACTCGGTCAATCGGTAGATTTGATATCTTTGAACCGTCGATCTTTGGTGTATACCTAGACAACCATAAGTCACACAATCAACCCTTAACCGTCTTTGGTTCTCATTGTTGTGTTCGTTTCAGCCATGAACACCGCCTGGTTTCATAAGTGCGTAGAGAACTGGCCTTACAAAGTTCTCCTTGAAGCGGCTCACACTTCACACTTAAATAGGTGATTCCTAAACGTGTCATCCTGTAGATACACTATTTGATATACCCCGTATCAAATTTAGAAATCATTAAAAAGCCTTAATGCTTTATCCTTGGTACTGAACATTGTCTCATCACGAGAATGGACTAAAATTTTATTTGACAATGTTGAACCGTCATTAATGACTTTGTTTGATCTCTTTGAACCTAGATCTTGGGATCTCCAGTCTTCTAGGTAGAGTTACCGCCACAATGACTTGTTCTCGGCCATAGCCCCATTCCCCTTGATGATTTCTCAACTACCTCTCTAGTTAGGCCTTTTGTAAGTGGATCCGACACATTATCACTTGACTTTACATAGTCAATTGTGATAATTCCTCTAGAGAGTAATTGCCTAACGGTTTTATGTCTTCGTCGTATATGACGAGATTTACCGTTATACATGACGCTCCCAGCCCTTCCAATTGCCGCTTGACTATCACAATGTATGCATATTGGTGCCAACGGTTTGGGCCAAAATGGAATGTCTTCCAAGAAATTCCGGAGCCATTCAGCTTCTTCACCGGCTTTATCTAAGGCTATGAATTCAGCCTCCATTGTAGAGCGGGCAATACATGTTTGTTTGGACGACTTCCAAGATACCGCTCCTCCACCAATAGTGAATACATATCCACTCGTGGACTTAGAATCAGTTGAACCGGTGATCCAATTTGCATCACAGTATCCCTCAATCACCGCAGGAAAATTACTGTAGTGCAATTCAAAGTTCTGGGTATGTTCTAAATATCCCAAAACTCGTTTCATTGCCATCCAATGAGATTGGCCTGGATTGCTCGTATATCGACTCAGTTTACTTATAGCACAAGCTATGTCTGGTCGTGTACAATTCATGATATACATTAAGCATCCCAATACACGAGCATAATCCAATTGTGATATGCTTTGGCCTTTGTTCTTTGCTAATGCAAGATTCACGTCAATTGGAGTCTTTGCAACTTTAAAGCCCAAGTGCTTGAATTTTTCAAGTACTGTCTTAATATAATGAGATTGTGACAATGCCAGACCTTGAGGAGTCTTATTGATCTTAATTCCCAGAATTAAATCAGCAACTCCCAAGTCTTTCATATCAAACTTGCTATTGAGCATACGCTTAGTAGCATTTATGTTGGCAATGTCATTACTCATTATCAACATATCATCCACATATAGGCAAACAATGACTATGTGATTTGGAACATTTTTAATGTACACGCATTTATCACATTCATTTATCTTAAAATCATTTGACAACATTGTTTGGTCAAATTTCGCATGCCATTGTTTGGGTGCTTGTTTTAGTCCGTAAAGAGACTTAACAAGTCTACATACCTTCTTTTCTTTACCTGGAACCACAAACCCTTCAGGTTGTTCCATGTAAATTTCTTCCTCCAACTCTCCATTTAAGAAGGCCGTCTTAACATCCATTTGATGAATTTCAAGACCATACACTGCAGCTAATGCTACTAACATCCGTATGGACATAATTCTTATAACTGGAGAGTATGTATCAAAGTAGTCTAGACCTTCTCGTTGTCTATACCCTTTGACTACGAGCCTTGCCTTGAATTTATCAATAGTGCCATCATCTTTGATTTTTCTCTTAAAAATCCATTTAGAACCCAAAGGTTTATTTCCAGGAGGAAGATCAACCAATTCCCATGTATGGTTGTTCAATATGGATTCTATTTCACTATTGACTGCCTCTTTCCAAAACAATGATTCCGAAGAAGTCATAGCTTCTTTAAATGTTTGAGGCTCATTCTCCAATAAGAAAGTCACAAAATCTGGTCCAAATGAAGTAGACGTTCTTTGACGTTTACTACGTCTTGGATTCTCCTGATTACATGTACTTTCTTTTGTTTCTTCCCGAGGTCGTTTAGATCCTTCACCAAACGACTCACATTCCTTTTTATACGGATATATATTTTCAAAAAACTCAGCATTATCTGATTCTATAACCGTATTATTATGAATGTCGGGATTTTCTGATTTATGAACCAGAAATCGATATGCTTTACTATTTGTCGCATATCCTATGAAAACACAATCAACGGTTTTCGGTCCTATCTTTACCCTTTTGGGTTTAGGAACTTGCACTTTTGCCAAACACCCCCACACTTTAAAATAATTCAAGTTGGGCTTCCTTCCTTTCCATTGTTCATAAGGAATGGATTGTGTTTTGCTATGGGGCACTCGATTTAATATTCGATTAGCCGTAAGAATGGCTTCCCCCCACAAGTTCTGTGGCAAACCAGAACTTATCAACAACGCATTCATCATCTCCTTTAATGTGCGATTCTTTCTTTCCGCAATCCCATTAGATTGGGGCGTGTAAGGGGCTGTTGTTTGATGAATAATTCCATATTCTAAACATATTTCTTCAAAAGGAGATTCATATTCACCACCCCTATCACTTCTTATCATTTTTACTTTCTTGTTAAGTTGCGTTTCAACTTCATTTTTGTATTGCCTGAATGCGTCTATTGCTTCATCTTTACTATTCAGTAAGTAAACATAGCAATATCGAGTACCATCGTCAATAAAAGTTATGAAATACTTCTTTCCACCGCGAGATGGTATTGACTTCATGTCACAAATATCTGTGTGAATTAAGTCTAAAGGATTTGAATTCCTTTCAACTGACTTATAAGGATGTTTAACATACTTAGATTCCACACATGTTTGACATTTTGATTTTTCGCATTCAAACTTGGGCAGTACTTCCAAGTTAATCATTTTCCGCAAGGTTTTATAATTGACATGACCCAAACGTACATGCCATAAATCATTTGACTCAAGTAAGTAAGAAGAAAGCTGAAATATTATTATTATTTTCAACAACCATTACATTTAGGTTGAAAAGGCCCTCGGTGAGGTAACCTTTTCCCACAAATATTTCATTCTTACTAATTACAACCTTGTTGGATACAAAAACGCACTTAAAACCGTGCTTAACAAGAAGTCCAGTAGAGACTAAATTCTTTCTCATTTCGGGAACATGAAGGACATTGTTCAAAGTCATGACCTTGCCAGAAGTCATTTTTAGAAATACCTTCCCATATCCTTCAACTTTTGCTGTTGAAGCATTTCCCATATAAACTGTCTCTCCGGGTTCAGCAAGAGCATAGGTAGCAAAAGCCTCTCTAACTGCACAAACATGGCGAGTGGCTCCTGAATCAAACCACCACAGTTTAGGATTTCCCACCAAGTTACATTCAGAGAGCATGGCACACAAGTTATCAACATCATCATGGTTTACTACCATGTTTGCTTGACCCCTTTTCTTGTCTTTCTTCGGAGCACGACACTCCGTAGATTTGTGTCCGGTTTTCCCACAGTTGTAGCAGTTTCCACTGAACCGCTTCTTGCTTGGGTTGTATTTCGGACCAGAAGCCTTCTTCCTCTTTTTGTTAGCTTCAACAATATTTGCTCCCATTATTGTTGAATTTCCACGGCCTCTCCTTTCAGCAGCTTTATTGTCCTCTTCGATTCTCAACCGAACAATGAGATCTTCAAGGGACATTTTCTTTCGTTTGTGTTTCAAATAATTTTTGAAGTCCTTCCACAACGGAGGCAACTTCTCAATCATTGCTGCTACTTGGAATGCTTCGTTGATTACAAGACATTCAGCAAGTAGATCATGAATAATCACTTGCAATTCCTGGACTTGAGTAATAACAGACTTGCTATCTATCATTTTGTAGTCCAGAAATTTTGCGGCAACGAATTTCTTCATCCCGGCATCTTCAGTCTTATATTTCTTTTCAAGCGCATTCCACAATTCTTTGGATGTCTCCATGCTACTGTATACATTATACAGATTATCATCCAGTCCGCTAAGAATATAATTCTTGCATAAAAAATCAGAATGCTTCCACGCTTCAATCACGAGAAAGCGTTCATTATCTGGAGTTTTATCCGGCAGATCAGGAACATCTTCCTTGATGAACTTCTGTAGACATAACGTAGTTAAGTAGAAGAACATCTTCTGCTGCCAGCGTTTGAAATCAATCCCGGAAAATTTTCCGGGTTTTTCTGCCGGTGCCAACGCCGGTGTTCGGCTTGTCGTTGCGTTGGCAGTCGCCATCGGAACAGCTTGGTTTTCGTTTTCAGTCATCATCTTTTCTGTAAAAGAATGACACAAACAAACGTTTAATACACGTTTTCAAACTGGAGTAAAAATCACGTAGATTTTAATATCCAACAAAACGCCACGAAGGCTTAACTCTCCAAAACGGGAGTACACAAACCACAAAGGTTTTAGTTTGCAGAATAATAAGAATAACACAAGTACAGAAATAAATATTAAATTCCTTAAGATTGTTATTCCCGTCAATATTCCTGTATTTGTAAATATTAATTCTGCAAAATATAAGTTAACGTAATGAAACAATAATAATAAATTCGAGCCCACTGAATTCACAGTGTTTCCTTAAGGAATTTAATCCCCTCCTAGTACCCAAGGTAATGGATTATTTCCTCCCAGGATAGAACGAATAACACACTGGTGTAGCGGTACTTCAAACCCCAGTGTTTCGGCGAACACAAAGTTCGGTAGCAAATCACACTTACAGTTGCTTTGTTTGAAGTTAAAAAACAATGCAGAACGAAGGAGTATATACTCAGAAAAACGTATGGAAGTTCTGAGAGGAAGGAGTGCAATGTATAGCCAATTTGTTGAGCGAATTGTATGTTGAGTTTTTTAGTATCTTTCTTCAACATTTGCTGCTCATATATATAGCAGCCAAGAAGGAGTGCAAGACCAAACGTCCACCCTTCATGGTGGAGCAAGCATTACATACTTGTGGAGCAAGCACTTCATATTTGTGGAGCAAGCACTTCATGGTGGGAAGACCATTATCCGGCTGCCAAATTGGAAAATATCCGTTTACAAATACGGATTGACCAAATCCGAATCCGAATCCGAATCCGTATCCGTAGCCGTAGCCGTAGCCGTAGCCGTAGCCGTAGCCGTAGCCGTAGCCGTAGCCGTAGCCGAAGCCGAGCCGAGCGAGCGACGACGACGACGGCGCGAGGCTTGCTTTCTTCTTAACTCTTTAAGAGCTACAAGAAGAGCAATTATATATATACCCACCAAAAATGTCTTCCACTTCCAATATGGGACAATGTCTCATTGTTAAGAGGGGGAAACTTAAAATTTTACTCAAAATTTTATTTTCCCTCCACTTCCCATTCACCCTCATTTTAAGAATATTACATCTTAAAAATAAAACCTCAACAGTAACTACTGTTGAATAACTGCCAAGAGAATACGCAGAAGAATACATTTGCGCTCACTACAGCTTGCTCGCACAAAGGATAAAAAATGACTAATTATGCTCTAACAAAACCTCGGTTCAGGTGCGTGTTACATCCCCATTGCAAAGAACTGGTGAAGGACAAGTAGGTGATACAATATCATCAATCGGCCTTGGAATTGATGATGCAGAACAGGGTCTAGGTGAGAGGTTAGTCAGTTCCAAGGCCTGCTGCCTTAGTTCAGCAGGGTAGTCAGCAATGCAGCCAATTCTTGGACCAGCACCAGTTGACCATGCCAGGGAGAGTTGATGACCCAGCTGATACGACTTTGCAGACTTCTTTGAGTTGATCCTTTGCAGTATTGCAGTCGTTGGCACCTCTGTTCTTGGGCTCTCAAGACCACCCGAGAGTGTTCTCTTATAGCTACTTGTCTCTTGAACTCGAGTACTTCTCATTAAATCCGAGGAAAGGTCCTTTTCCTCTTCCTTCGGATCATCAACTTGAAGAGGGGAATCAGATATAGTTGAAAGTTCAGACACAGAGTGACTCTCAGATGACAGTGCCTCTACATTGCTCTCGTCGTCTTCTTTTACCTTTCTTATCTGATATAATTTAAAAACGATAAGGATTAACTGATTTTAGAACCGAATACTTAATCAAAACCATTCATAAGTAAAATCATATGCAGAGTAGACAACTATCAGGTAAGGAGAAGCAGCCCTTCAAGATACTTGGACGCAGTAAGCATTGTCCCATTCCATAAAGGGAAAGCATACATTAGATTAGATGCAAATGGCACATGGTAAGGAAAGAAGAAAAAACCATTATGTTACATTAGATCATTGGAACATGATACGGAAAAAGAAAATGAAACCATCATTACTAAGTATCTCAAAGATGAAATGGAACCAAAGAAATTATATACTATCAGGATGTGTAGAGTTACATAGGGCATTTGAAGGAGTTGATTCCCCAGTCTAGTGGTATTAGGCTTGAAGGGACGGGGCCCCTAAGTCTCACTAACATTGTACTTTCTATTTTCTTTGGCATGGCCATTGTCCGTTTTATATTCATTGCTGAGATATCAAAAATCAGATTTCTTGGTGCTGCAAACATTACAGTTAAAAAGTAGGTATATGGAAGTAGGAAAGACATGAAAATCACTAACCTTAACCTCATCCAGGTTGACTCCATTTTCCTTGAGAAATGATAAAAGGCTGTCAAGACTATCATCATTTGGCCGATAATGCCCACTATATGCTGAAATAGACTGAAAAGAATAAAATGTCAGAGCACAGCATAGAGCCAAGCTAAACTTTGTGAACAGTAACTGGAGTTTAGCTTTCAAGCTACACGCATATGATTCAGGTGGCACTATCCATATTCTTTCTTACCTTTCATTTGCAAATAATACATCTTAGGTTTTGAAAACAGATATGGAAGACAAAAGGGAAGGCAATCTTCTCTTCATATAGCTTCTAATTCTATATGCAATTATGGTTGCACAATCTAAACAAATTTTGCAAAAGGTGGTGTCACTGAACTTTTTCAGTATACTAATTTGGAGCAGAATTAGAATTTTATAGACATAAATTTGAGAAGAAATGACTCGTGCATAGGGAAAAGAACCTTGGCCTGATTACTTTAGTTCTTGAGATATATCGTGTAACAGTCTAATGCAACAATTAAATACAATGATAATAGATATTTACCTTAAGTATCCCATCCGTTACCCCTAGTCTTCCAGCAGCTAACGTAGCCCCACCAGCAAGAAAGCTGGAATGATGAAATATTCCTCTCTTCTTCTGAAAGGCATTAGAATAGCAAACCTTTCGCGTTAACGAAAGAAAAACACTCTCTTTTTGCAGGATTATCATAAAAAAAAGCATTTCTGCAATAACTTCTACCACTTACCTCGCCAGCATAGAGGTTTTTTGAGGTGCTCATTACAAAAATCCACTTTGCCTCTGGCAACCCATTGGTTGTATCAAGATAATTTCCAGTTTGTTTATGCACAATTTTCCCTTCAGCCACTATATATTCATAATGTTCTCTCTCTTGCTGAGAACAGAAAGAAAACAACGAATAATTAGAGCTGCATGCTAATATCAAACAATGCAGCTAAGGAAATGATGCAGAGTTTACTCTTTGACTCAGCAGGCAAAAAATACTGTCTCTTTTCTTAATCAAGGACAAAAAGAACATTACTAGAACATGCAATGGAGGTAATTAATATTAGCACTGTATAATAGAGCAAATCATATATATAAAGAGAAACCAATGTCTGTGCATGGATATGAGAAGCCATTTGTATATTGATGCTAAGCATCGCATTGCAATTAATAACAAAGATTTTGCACATACCGGTCCAAGATACTTAATACATTGTTTCTGAAGCTTAGATCTTGGACATTCTTTGAGATCAACCTTTTTGCCATCTCCAAGATCCAACCTGTATGTTCCAAAAAAAATTAGTCACTCCTTACTATGTCTTACAAGTAACTTCAAATCATGTTGCATTATCCATATAGTACAGAGACTGCAGTTAAATGAAAAAAGAACCCAGTAATGCACAATGTTCTTAGACTTCATATTGAAGTAGCACAAGATTAGTCGACTGCTGTGCAGTAAATAAATACCTCAATTTCCAGTACATATTAGAAACTGTGATACATGAAATAATCAGTAATGTCCAAAATAGATTCGCATTTATGTTGATTTTATCTTGGCGGCGTGAATGCAAATCAAACAAACAGTTCCACTAAATTTTGAATATTATTTGTTTTATTAGGACGACTAGTATCTACTTCTGGAATTACTTCTTTTTCTCTTTTGTAATTCTTTCTATAACCTTCTTCAAAAAGGTCTAAAGACTAAGCTACATAAGCTGTATATTGATCTTTCCGTCGAAGAACTACCACGATGCCGCCCGTTTTCCTTTCGTGGAATAGAGCTTTCTACTTCTTTTTAGAAAGAGCCGCATGAAAAGTGGACCAGAAATTCTTTCTTTATTTTCATATAAATCTCATGCTAATCACGGAAGCAAGCTCACATTCCACTTAAGGCCTCTTCGATCTACTTGACGATTTCTAAGGGCTAAGCCCCCCCCCCCCCCCCCTTCTTCTTTTCCTCCTGGCCGTGTGTGAGTCACACTTCAGAAAGGCCAAAAATTGCCTAACGATCAAGGCTGGTCATGAATTCCATAATTAAGAAAAAACACAAAAACAAAAATTTGCAACAATTGCCAAAAAAGAGAACGAGGAAAAATAAATTTAACCCAACCAAAAACCAGAAGCAGTAAAAATAAGCACAACACTGTTCTTTCAATCCAAAATTTATCGAATACCCCCCCCCCCCCCCCCCGCCACAAAAAAATTATTTACCGCAAAAATATACCAATACAAACTTTGTGATGTGCCAATTCCACCATTCAGCTTTCTTACCAAAAGAAGAAGGGCTGACCAGCATCAGTTTTACACCACTCTTCATAGTACATATGCAAGCTATGTCCATATCGGTGGCGTGGGTCAATCTACATTTACCACAAAACCAAGGTCAGAAAAATACAAACATCAATAATGCATATTGGGTACATTCAAATAAAAGCCAAAGTGGGCGGCAATGACTCACCGCCTCAATCCAGTGCTGAAAAGCTAATTTCTGAGCTTTTCCATCTCTGGATAATCCCTTTCCAACCTGGGCAAAATGTAAATGAAATTATATAGTACTTGTCTTTGTTTCGTGAATAGTAAGACGTCAAAGCTTCCATCCAATAATATATCCACTTTAATTAATTTACAGGTTTCAGAATTAACCTTTAAAAGTTTTAGTTAAAAAAATTTAGAGTCACTTAGTTTTATGGCTTTTTAGAAACTTGTTTATAGTTTCATGATACTACTTCTTTTTTTTATACATCAGAAAATTTACACGTAAGAGATCTATCTTTTATGTGTAAGAGATCTAAAAAAGTCATTTTCTTAATTTTAAAATTATAAAGGGGCATGATGTACAAATAGCATAAAAGTTTAGTCAAAAACTAGAAAACAATTTGGTTTACAGCTTGTTTGGATGGTTGTTATCCATCGTTTTATAATGTATTGTATTGTATTGTATCATTTTATAAATACAACGTTTGAATAGATTATAGTATTTTCTGTTGTTAAATAATATTTTACAGTTTGGTTTGACTGTATCGTACTGTACTTTAACTGATAAGTTTACTAAAATACCCTCAATTGTTTAAATATTAAAGTTATCAAGAATTAAGCATAAAAATAATTTAAGAAAACTCATTTCTACTAATTTATCACCAAATATGTCTTATAAATAGATTAAGCAATTAAATTCATGATTTTACGTTGGAGTTGGAAGCGGCAGAAGTTCTGGAAAAAAGAGACGAAGACAGTACATGTTATAGGTGGGAGATTTGGAGTTAAAATAAAATAAAAAAAAGGTAAAGGGTAAAATATAATTATGGAGTAATAAGCTAGGACATAATTGGAAAGAAAAATAGGAAACAATCTCACCACATCAAATCGGTTGTTTCAAAAAATGAGACTTTTCATTGTTCCGGAACAATGGATTTAACAATACAATACAACAAATATTATTTTGGGATAATAATATAATACGATACAATGAGTAACAACTATCCAAACAAGCCGTTAGTTTGTTTGATATATTGTCCTTTCTCCATTGTCACAAATTTTATTTCCTATAAAGAAAAAAAAAAGTTAATTTGATTTTTTTGGGTGTTACACACTTTCTCTCTTAACAAAGTGGGGGATTGGGGGGCTTGGGGTTGTTTTGTTGTGATCCTTTTTGTTATTATATATTTTCACCCACTCTATAGAGAAAAAAATTCTTCTTCCGTTTGGTTTGGTTTTGGGGCGTTTATCTTTTTTCTCTTTATAATGTTACTCAATTTTACTTCTACAATGTAAAGAAAAGCTTTTTCATTAGAGTTAGAAGGTAAGGGTTAGCTTAAAAGTTGGTCTATTGTTGTTTGCCTAACACCAAAAGTGTTTTTAAAGCCAAACAAGTTAAAAATCACAAGTGTGTATTTTTCTGTATCTACATTTCCCTCCTTTTCGATCTAACTGGATGATTAAACAAATTATTAAAACAAATAAATGAAAAGACAGATTAAAATTATTGTTTAATCTAAGTTGACTCTATCCTTGACTCAAACAAACGTTGGTCGTGTTAATTCATGAGCCATTCATTAATTCAACGATTTTAATTCGTCCACTTGACAGCCGCGCTGGATTAGTTACTGATACCTTGGAAGCTATAATAGTACTATTAATTGAAATTAAAACTGTGAGGATACCTTGGAAGCATTTAAAGTGATGCGATTCCACCGAGAAGCCGCCGTCTCCGGTGTCGGAAAATTGAAGAAAGAAATTGTACTGTGGTTCAATCGAGCATAATCTATCGCTTGCCACCTTCAAATACATTACCAAAATAAGAACATTAAAGCAATAATAATAATAAGAAGAAGAATGAAATTACTCCTACGTAAAGAGATAACCAAACCAGAGCTCTTCAGCAACCAAAGCAGAGTCCGCTAACATGCGCCGGGTGCGATAGCTCCTGTAAACCTTCTGCACTGTCATAGCCGCTTGCGTCGTCGTCTTATCTACCGGAATCCCACCTCCGACGACGGAGTCAAACCACTGGCATTTCCGGCCATTATTATCAACAGACGGCGTGTCTAAAATGGAGTTAATAGGAGGAGAATGGGAGTTCATGGGATCAAAACTGGAGAGAGCGTGAGTTTCAACTTCCATTGAAAATATAGGAATTTGAAATGAATGGAGGCTTTCATTCCCTGTGGCCTGTGTAAGAGTAATATGTAGTGGCCGTGGTCAAAGTTTCTGCGGTTTTGGCCAGTACAAGTACGACCGAAGTTATTCGACGCGCTTGTTTATATATCCATCAATAAACGGTTTTTAAGTGATTTTTGACAATCTTAATTCTAGTATAATATATCAGCTTTCTTTATTTAACAAGAATAAAAATTAGTGTTCAAATTTCACCTGCTATTAGCAGCCGTATATAAAGGCCCCTTGTAAATGTTGACATAATATTTCATACACTCCCGTTTCAATTTATGTGTCATTATTTGACTACAATTCAAGAAAATAAAAAAATACTTTTGAAATTTATAATTTTAAGATAATGTCACGAGAGTTATATGACATATGTCCTTAAGGGTAAATTAAAATAATAGAAAAAATTATTTTCAAATATTAAAAAAAATGTACTCCTATCATATAAAATAAAATGACACATAGAGAATAAGAATTTTGTCCGGAAATAGTAAGTGTTAAAATATTTTGTTCTTTACAGTTTATAAATGAATACTCGATTGTTAAAAATTAAATTAATTTATAAAAGTATTAATGTCACAGTCCACACAAATACAGTTACGTGTCATCTTTAAAGGGACATGTGATGTAATAAATCTTAAAGGGACATGTGATGAATATCAAGAAAGAATTTTAATGTCATCTTTGAAAGGACATGTGATGTACATAAGTCGTAGCTCTATTAGTATATAGAAACAAAATTCATGAAAAAATAATTAATGCACACATAGGGAGTACTACTCAACACCTAAATAAGCTGACAAATGTAAGACTATAAAAAAAATAAAATTACTTAATTGTCTGCCAATTAAAATAAACTTTGTTAAGGCTCTAATTGTTTGCAGTTTCTTTTCTGCTACGCCTATCCATCCGTCAGATTGACATCCAGCCGGGTGAGCGATAGCGGCTCCTGTTTACTAATAGATTTGCTGCCGCTAGTATAACAAAACAAAAAAAAAGCAGCCCCCTTGATCACCTGAAGAGATTTTTAGGCAGAATTGGCATAATTATTACCGTGAGGATCGGCCGCCCGCCCTATCATCCCGTGTCTCAACCAACTTTTTTCTTGTCGAAAAATCTCAGGTCATTCTTGAAACTGATTTTGAATATTGTTTGCATGCTGTGATTCATTTGATTTCCTCTAATCACTACTTCACTGAGACGATGGTCGGAGTTTACAGGCTGCTTTGATAGAAGCAGGTTAAGAAAGATAGCTGAAAGTGCTAGCATAAGGAAGAGATTCTATGGATGGAAAGAGGCCCCTCCTTGCTTTCAAGGTTTCGGCATTCAAAGTCAAACGATTCTTTGTTTAAGTTTAATAATAAAGTAAAGGAAATCGGCCTGCTCTTCTCTCTTTTCTCTATTGAACTATGGAAAGCAAGATATTATCGCCTTCGCGGCACTGGACTATATTTCTGTCATTTCCGAAAAGTGCACGGGCAGTCGCCATTTCCCCCTTTCACAATGTTCTCGTGAAGTTGCTCACGAATCAAAGTGTGAATGTCCCTTCGAAGTCTCGCATGCTCTTTTTGATCGGGAGCGGGGTGGGCAATTTATGTCGGTGTTGGCGCCTGCGGCAGCGCCTCTGGAGCCCCTCCTCCTCCCCCCCCCCCTTCTGGAGCCAGCGGGTTCTGAATGACCTCACTCTCACTTCGTTCGAGCTGAATTATACTTTATCAACCATTAGCATCACTAGTTACTACTTACTAGTATCTATAATCGCCATTCGCCATCATCTGCTAACACTACCACAAACACTTACCACCAATCGATACCATAATCACCGTCAGACATCACCGTGACCAATTATTATAGTGTTTTGCCACGTGGGCTGTGAGACGACTTGATTATTCACTCGTGTGTTGTGGTCATGTGTAGCTTGTGGTATTATATAAGAGAGATGGTCCTTGAGATGCAGGTCGCTTATTGAACCTTAGTCGTGCTTGGCATTTTGTAGCGCATGGCGCTATCTGTCTCCCCAAGGTTGTGTTTAAGCACTTGGCGTGTTTGTGGTCGATATTAGGGCATTTCGTGGATATGAGCATTTTGGCTCGATGGGTATTTTCTTATTAATTATTATGTGTAGATCGGGTGGCACGCCGCCACGTGTATGATATGTAGATTGGGTTGCATGCTGCAACAGTGAGATGTTGAGTATGGTTCCTTATACTTATTTCGTGTGTTTTGTTTCTAACCATTGAGATAGGTTTATAGCGTCTATTTTCTTGATTTGAATGTTATGCGGGTTGGGTAGTTCTTTACCTGAGCTTAAGGGTGGCAAGTGGCCCGAGCCCGGTCCTAAGTGGGCTTCGCAGGCCCGGTCCTAAGTGGGCCGGTCCTATGCGGTCCGGTCCTAAACGGTCCCGGGCTTCGCGGGCTTATTGCTGGAACCGGCTCGGGACCGGGACCACGAACTAACGGTCCCGGGTTAAGTGGGCCGGTTCCGTGCCTAAGTGCGCCTAAACAGGCCCAAACGGGCCCAACAGAAACTTTCTATTTTTAATTTTTTTTATAGAAGTTAGAGAAAAAAAAATAGTAATAAAGATATATAAACTATATTCGATCTATATACTATATATACATCTTAAAATATATATATATACTATATTATATATACATAGTATACATCTTAAAATATATTATATATACATCTTAAAATATATTATATATACATCTTAAGATATACTATATATACATAGTATACTAGATATACTAGATATATATATAGTATAGTATAGTAGATCTTAAGATATATATACATGTTAAGATATATAAGCTATATATATATATATATATATATATAGTAAGATGTATATATAGTATATCTTAAGATGTATACTATCGAATATGACTTATAAACTATGTATATATATATTATAGTATATATATAGTATATTATAGTATATATATACATCTTAAGATATATATATATATATATATATATATATATATATGTATAAAATGGTATATATATATATATATATATATATATATATATATATACACCTTAAGATGTATATATAGTATAGTGTGTGTGTGTATATATATATATATATACTATGTATATATATATACATACACACACACACTATACTATATATACATAGTATATTCGATATACTCGATATACATATATATATATATAAGCTTATATATATATATACTATACTATACTATATATACATCTTAAGATATATAAGCTATATTCGATTTACTATATATACATCTTAAGATATATAAGCTATATTCGATTTATATACTATATATACATCTTAAGATATATATATATATATATATATATATATATATATATATATATATATACACACACACACTATATTATATATACATAGTATATAAGTCATATTTGATAGTATACATCTTAAGATATACTATATATACATCTTAAGATATATATATATACACACACTATACTATATATACATCTTAAGATATATATATATACACACACACTATAATATATATACATAGTATATAAGTCATATTCGATAGTATACATCTTAAGATATATATAATATACATAGTAAGATATATACATATTATAGTATAGTATAGTATATACTATATATACAACTTAAGATATATAAGCTATATTCGATATATTCGATATACATATATATATATATATATATATATATATAAGCTTATATATATACTATACTATAAAGCTCTATATATATACTATACTATACTATACTATACTATAATATATATACATTTTACTATATATAAGCTATATTCGATTTATATACTATATATACATCTTAAGATATACTATATATACATGTATATCTACTATACTATACTAGATATATATCTAGTATAGTATAGTAGATATACATGTATATATAGTATATCTTAAGATGTATATATAGTATAGTATAGTATATATATATATAAGCTTTTATAGATATAAGCATATTTATTATATATATATATATATATATATATATATATATATATATATATATATATATATGTATGTATATGTATATCAAATATAGCTTATATATCTTAAGTTGTATATATAGTATATATATACTATACTATATATACTATATATATACTATATATATAGCCCGATCCCTGGCGGGGCTAAATGGTACCGGGCCTGGCGGGCCCAAAGCATAGGACCGGCCCACGAGACCGGCCCAGGCCCACTAAACCCGGGCCAAACGGTCCTGACCCGTTTAGCCCGTTTGGCCCGCGGTCCCGGGCCTGGACCGAACCACTTGCCACCCTTAATTTCAAGTTGTTCATTGAAACCGGGTAAATTTTGGTGAAGGAGACAGTGAAAGTTTTCGTACCATTAAAGGTGCTCCTCTTGATGAAGCAGAACTTTGGAATTAGATTGGAAATAAAAGAACGTCGTAAGAGCACAGGAATAAAAGAAAGAAGAATCAAGAACTGACGGCAACCCTGATTCTTTTTAACTTATGTTAGTATGATTTAATTTCTTTATTTATTTTATTTTTATTTATTTAAAATAAGACTCCTAATACACGTTATATTGTGTTTTATGGTTAACTTAATTACATTAGGTGTAAATACCCGGTACGGGTAAATTTTTACTTATCATGTCTCTTCAAAACGTACTGAATATAATCGTCTTTTCATTAAATATGAATATATTTTTTTACACTACTCTTTTGTATACCTAAAAGGAAAAAGGAAATAATAAAAAAAGAGGAAAAAAAAGAAGGAAATACTTCAGATTACAAGGTTCTTGTACTTGCACTTCTTTCAATTATTATTGGGTCATTATTTTGGTATCATTCGCTCCCAATTATGCCGGTCTACTATCTAGCTTCTAATTACGGGAAAATACAAATATTTTGACCAATAAATTTCCGAAGTCAAGTCTTGCAGATAAACAAACAAAAAACCCAATAAAAGGCCAAGTCTTTATCCAGAAATAAAGAAAAAGTCTTTATCAATAAATAAAAAGTTGTGGTCAAGGCTGTGGAAAAGCAAGTTCGAATTCTACGTTGCATCTGCTCCATTTATTAAAAATTGCTAGTATTCAGTTTAGGTTATTTATTTGGGCTTTTTTTCACTTTTAGCCAATGCTAGAAACTATTTATATTTGGTAGTCAAAAAATGTATAGAATTTATATAATTTTTGTATATAACATACATAATATATATATACAAAATTATACAAAAACTATATATTTTTCGGCTATTATTTTGAGAGTGGCTATACAATGTCATTTTTCTTATTTATTTCCATATTTCCTTGATCCCTCTATGTCTTATGAAGTACATTGGTCTATCTATAATACATACCACTCTTGTCAATGTCGTCATTTTAGTTTCTTATTTTTTCTGTTTAATTCTTTTTTAATATGATTGCTCATTTTTAAAAAAAATTATTACTTGTATTGAGTGTTATAAATTTCTAGTTATTAAATAAACACTGACATCCTAAATAGTTAGATTGATCTCTTCTCAAGATTTTAGCTAATGTTTGTCCATTCTTAGCAACTATATCCATATTTAGTAATTGGAAATATTTTTTGAAAATATGCAGACGAATGAGTGGTCCCATTTTGTATTCAATTTTAATTGCTTCGCTGCTTCAAAATGTTAATTAAAGTTTGATTAATTCATAGAACATTAGAAATAGGCAAGCCAAGCTTTTGATATTTATATCCTCCCTTGTTGCTTAATATTGAAAAAATCTTCCTGAAAGTACACAGATTTTAAGTTGAAGTTTTATGTACTTGTCCAAATATTATTCTTATCTAATTGTCAAAAAATAAAAATAAAATTAGGACACACGTGCATCAGCTTTATCTGAATTCTGACATCTTCAAGGAAATTGGGTTGCATCGTTTTTGGCATTAGACTCCATCGGTCTATTGGTTTGAATACTGCTTACGTCGGAATAAGTTATATTGGGATAAATTATATTATGATTATCTATTCTGATATTATTTTTTATCCATTGTTTGGTATTTGTATTAAAAATAATAATTGCATAATTTCTAAAAAGAAGATATAAGTTATTCCGGCACTAATTATCCCACCCTCTACAAGGTATAAGTTATCCCGATACTAATTATAATTCCGAAATAACTTATACCAAATTTACTAATCAAATAAAATATTAAAATAATATTAAATTTTTATACCATTACTATACCTTATTAAAGGAATGAGTCAATCGGGATTCTCAGGAAGTCGTTCGAAGTTTAGTGTTTAGCAGGAGGATTTCACCACGGGCTATTTGTCATAAACATGTGTTGGAAAATGACTTCGGTCATATCAAAGTATATGTTAAAAGGTGTATTCGGTACAACGAAAGTTATTTTTTGCGAAATATTTCTTGAAAATTACTTTTAGAGTTCAATTGGATTAATTGATGAAAAGTATTTGATAAGTATAGTGTTACAATGAATTTTATAAATTAGCAATTTTGAGTTTAGATAAAAAATATTAAAACCGATAATAAGCCGTTGATCTGTTTGATAAATTAGAGCAGTTTAGACAGTGTCATGATATAATATTTTTTTGGTAATTATATACTCCCTCCGTTTCAATTTATGTGAACTTATTTGACTGGGCACAGAGTTTAAGAAAGAGAGAAGACTTTTGAACTTGTGGTGTAAAATGAGGCACATATATGTTGTGTGGCTATAAATCATTGTATAAAGGTAAATTGTTTCCAAATAGGGAAATATGTCATTCTTTTTGGCACGGACTAAAAAAGAAATAGGTTTACATAAATTGAAACGGAGGGAGTATATTTTATTACCAAGTAAATGTTATGCACAGTGAAGAAACACAAAACTGATTGAGAGCTAGGTATTTCCCCAGTCTAAGGTAAAACTCATGATATAACATTGTCAAGAGATTAGAATAATATAGATCTGAGCATCAAATCGAGTTTAATCGAACTTTGTTATAATGATAAAGAATGAGCCAATTGTTTGTGTTGAGTCTTTTAAAAGACGGTCAAAAATCTAATTTTATGATATTATAGTAGAAAAAGGAGGGTAATTTTGACATCTTCAGAAATTTAGAGGGAACTTCATTACGTGAATGAAATACTTACGGGGTGATGTTGAAATAAACGTTCTTAAAATAGGGAGAAAAGTTTGGTTTTCGAAACTTTAGGACCCAAAACAATAAACAAAATCCTTTCCGGTTCTATTCTAACGAGCCCTCAAACTAGATAATCCCACACCGACCAAAAGCTTCTGTGTTTCCCCGTTATATTACGGAGCTCAACATCTCAGTTCGTCCCTTCGGGGACATCCGATAAAATTGGAACGATACAGAGAAGATTAGCATGGCCCCTGCGCAAGGATGACACGCACAAATCGAGAAATGGTCCAAATTTTTTTTCCCCTTTCGCCGGCAAATGTTCATAAACTATTCGGAGCTTTTTTTCATCTATTTGGTTTCATGTTTCCCCAAATTTAGCTGACGGCAATAGGCGTATTATTATGCCCTAGTTTGATTATTTAGTTTTTATCATAATTTTATTGGGAAATTCACTCATATTACATCAGGAACATATATGACTCCATGATCTCTGTTCAATTAGTTTTCTATTAATCATATTGATGCATGTAATGCAATGGTTAACTTGAAATTGATTATCTTTTGTCCCCCATTATGCAATCCCCCATCCACTAACCAAAGCAAATTTGTTTGCTATTCAA
Source organism: Nicotiana tomentosiformis (assembly GCF_000390325.3). Lineage (NCBI taxonomy): Eukaryota > Viridiplantae > Streptophyta > Magnoliopsida > Solanales > Solanaceae > Nicotiana > Nicotiana tomentosiformis. The sequence continues at coordinate 16,564,756 of NC_090813.1, read as the reverse complement.
AATCAACAAATTTCATAGATTCATTCTACTATATTTAATCTACTTGCACATTGAGCCGCTTTTTGTGCAACGGTTTTTCGCCGTCCTTCTATACTCTTTAAGTTAAGGAAGCTCGTCCAAATTGTTGGTAAATTCCTTTATGAGAATTCTCTCTGAAATGAAGAAACTACAAATACTAATTCGTAGCTATTCTATGTCAAGCATGTCGGAAAGTATCTATGTTCTAAGCTACTGTGCAATGCTTTTCAGTTAGCTTTTTCTCATCCAGTAACCTTCGTGTCATATAAGCAACCTTTTTTTATTTCTTTAAGAATGGCGTGTTTCCTTTAAGCGAGGACATTGAAGGAGGAGCCTTCCTAAAAGGGACTCCAATGAAGGTCCTGGGGTTGTTTGAATAACACATGGTTCTTTCGTATGCCTAATTGTTATCATAGCACCTACAGATATGTGAAGGATGGTGAGACAAGGTACTGCGTTGTTTGTTAATGTTTGTTGATCTTTGGGTGCTTTGTAAACTGCTTTACTTCCTTTTTTTATAAGTGGAATTGCTGACCTACGTTGTATGAAAGATTGAGATATGATTGTTTTCTGAAGTCCTCTGTATTAAAGTTCCTTGACTTTTTAAAAATGATGTCTCTCTCCTAGTAATGTGGCAGCATATAAATAATTATGCAGTTCGTGGGATCTATTCCTGATTCCCAGAAGATAGTGAAAGGTGGTTCAACAGATAGACTGCAAAATGACAAGACAATGGTACCTAATGAACTGAATTATGAACTTACAAAATTGATTGTCTCTTCGTTGCAACCCATTGGCAAGCTACTAGTTCTTTCTGTCGAAAATGGGTACCACATGTACACGAGTTTTCTGCATCCGAATAGCATAATTAACATCTCCTAGAGCATTTGTGATGCAGTAGGAATTCTTTATCCTTGCACATCTTGTGTTTGTTGTTCTATTGTATATGTGTTAACATCAAAATGTCTAGATGGCTAATATCATGCGGCATATGTTATTTTAAGGTCAAACAAAATGGATTAGGTTCTATTTACCTTCCCCCATAATCCCCAACTCCATCCCTAGTGATTCGATCTGATAGAAAGGTGAATTAACTGTGTTTCTCCTAATTCTTAAATTCTTTTTTTATCAAGTGAAGTGAATTGGGGTAGAGCCTGAATTGCTGTTAACTGAATTTTTATATACAAACAGCGGATACCAAAAGGTAGACCAGACTCAACTGGTCTGCTTATGTTTGATCCTTCAACTAGGCCAAAAGGTTAATTGGGCAAAAAAGTTGCTTTAGTTCTCTAGCATCAAATCATAGATGATAAGTCACAACCCCATGGTGCCCAAGTCTTTTCACAAAAGAAAAGGAATCTTACTCATCTAAGTATATAATATGAAGTTAATTGATGGCAAGATCCTTATTTCTATTGCTAAGCTTCTTACAAATAGTTACACCTTTTTTTAATCTCACGCTTAGAGATAGAGGTTGAAAGGCAACAGCAAAATAAACTAGATAACAAATATATAAATAAACCTTGGAAAAATATTTGAATTAAATCGGGATACTTTTATTGAGTATGAGTGAAATGAATTGCTAGTTGTTACATAAGCTAAGAGCGCATTCCCCTTTACATATGAAGCAGTGAGAACCGAGCCTTCAAATTAAACAGATTAGAAAAATATCCAATGCTATTGTATTGCATACAGAGAACTGGCTTTGGCGAGGAGTAAATGCCTAACAACAGAAGACTTATCTCTAACTCGTGAATGAATCTTGGAATGATCCCTTGTTACTGCTGCTATTGTTTCTTCTCCAAACTTGAATTTTGGGACTATAAATCATTTCTTATTGAAGAGCGTATGCATCAGGTTCTCCAACGCCTCAAGAGTCAGTTGAAATCCATCCGAATGAAGATACGAAGCCCTACCAGAACACAACTCTTTGTGCTCCACACTGTTTCTGCATATCAAATTTGAATGGACTGTCGCCGTAGCCACAACATGCCTTCATCAAAGTTTTCATTTTGAATCCCAGAAAGCCCATGGATTTTTAGAATAGCTGTGAATGCTTTGTAGTAATCTGCATATATGATATGGACTTCAGGGTATTTTAATCGCAGCTCCTGAATAAAGGTGATTATTGTGAAGCTTCGAGAACATATTCAGTCCCCTGTGGCATATTCTGTTTTTGCGAATTGGATCACCCTCACAGAGTCCAAAAACCAGGAAAGCAGCCCACACGAAGAATTTCAGAGACCATAATTGTTTTACTCCAGGTTCATTGATGAGCTTTTCAACTGAACTTTTAATAGTCTCCACCACTTCAGGCACAAGATGAGACATTTCACATATAGATTTTCCATGTAAGAATGCATGCTTGTAGTCATTGATGCCGAGTTGATCCATAAAGATAAGTGCTTTTGAAGAACCTTGTTTCTGCCACAGTCATTGAAAAAAGGTACAGTCTTTATAGAAGAACTTCATAAAGGTGACAATCGGTGATAGGTCATGAGACTGAGGTGGTGGTGGGATGGCATTCTTTAGGAAGAAAAAGGGCATGATTGTTGCGCAAGGAATTGCAAAACTCAGTCCAGACTCGAAGTACTCAGTGCCTTGTTGTGGAGAAGGCAAACTGAGGGTTGCAGCAATTTGATCAGGAGCTGATGATGAAGAGTTGCTATCCCCGCGGGACCATCTTCCTTCGCCAAGGAGAAAGACGGAACAAGGAGACAAGACTGGACCAATAGCACGAGCAACAAACAATGGCTGCTGCAAAAAAAAACCATAAGCAAAGAAACTAAGAGCTCAAAGAATATGAGAAGGAGCAAGATTGATGCAAAACCAAGTCTGTTATGCAAAACCTTAAGGTGGCCTTAGGGTCACCTGTTTTTATACAAGTCTGGTGCTTAAGAATTATAGTAAGTAGCTTTCATTTAGGAAAATACCAAAGTAGTTGCAGAATGGGATTTATTTTCTCTTTTTTTTGGTGGTAATAAAAGATTTTATTTAAAGGGATTTATTTCCTAGTTCTTTCTTTTTCCATCTTTTATTGCAAGTTTCTTCGCTTTTGCAATAAATCCAGGTTTATTTTCTTATTCTTTCTTTATTCCAAAGTAGTTACAGAAAAAGGAACATTTCTGAAGTTCCGCTTCTCGAAGGATATGGAAAGTGGAAATGCGTTTTCTTTTATTCAAACAACCCAATAAGTTTTTGAAATATTAGACGTTGAATGTATAATATATGCATAATTAATGTATTGTATGTGTATAATCAATGTATAATTTATGTATATGGCTAAAAAAAATAAACAATTAATATGCCGGCTATTTGTGTGATACCTAATTGTTTCGAGCTAATATTTTATACATTTGAGAAAAATAATGCCAAGCAAAGAAATTATACAATCACATAGGCATTAGAAACAAAAAATATTGTTATAAATATATTATATTACGGATGTTCATTTAGTACTCCGTTGTAAATCAACTTCCTGAAAAAGCTTATCCATATGAGACTTCGCCGTAAATATATTTATCTATTTAGTACTCTATTAGAAATAAGCCCCCTGAAGAAGCTTATCCTTTTGGTACTCTATTATGGATAAATATTACCACCGGTAGAAGATTATTTATATCTGGTACAATGAGCTTATCCTTTCGGTACTCCGTTATGGATAAATATTACCCCCGGTAGAAGATTATCTATATCTGGCACAATATCAGCTTACAAGCAGCTTGGTGTAGCAGCTTACACAGCAGCTTACAAGCATCTTACACAACAACTTCCTTTCTTCTATAAATAGAGGAGATTTCAGTTCATTATGTACATCAGTTTGAAATTGAATAATATATCAGTTTCTCTTTATACTTGTCTTTACTTTACAGTCTTTATTTTATAACACGTTATCAGCACAAGAATCTGCCATCTCGAGCAAATACTTTGAAAGTATCAGAGGTACGAACTTTCTTTTTCTAAATAATGTCAAATCTTTCTAAACTTGAATTTGTAGCCCTGGATATATCGGGCAAAAGCTACATGTCTTGGGTGTTTGATGCTGAAATTCATCTTGATGCGATGGGTCTGGCAGACACCATCAAGGACAAAAATCAAGCATCAAACCAAGACCGTGCCAAAGCAATGATATTCCTACGCCATCACCTTGATGAAGGCTTGAAAATGGAATATTTCACTATTAAAGATCAGTCATACTGTGGAATAAACTGAAAGATAGATATGATCATCTGAAGATGGTCGTTCTTCCACAGGCACGCTATGATTGGACTCATCTAAGGCTACAAGATCTTAAATCTACAAGTGAGTATAATTCTGCTATGTTCAGAATTATTTTCCGATTGAAATTATGTGGTGATAATATTACTGATCATGATATGTTGGAGAAAATTTTCACCACTTTTCATGCCTCGAATATGCTCCTGCAGCAGCAATATCGAGAGATGAGATTCAAAACGTATTCTGAACTTATCTCACATCTTCTTGTAGACGAGCAACATAATGGGATATTAATAAAAAATTATGAAAGCCGACTTACTGGTTCTTGTCCATTCCCTGAAGTGAATGAGATGAACTTCCACCAAGCTGAGCGTGGAAGGAGTCGTAGTCATGGTCGTGGTCGGGGAATAAACTCTAATCATGGTAATAATAATGCATCAAAGAGCCCTCCTCACCACCAGCAGTGAAAAAGGAAGGAACAAAAGTATGAAGCGGTGCGAGCAACAAGGGCAAAAAATACATGTTATAGATGTGGAGGAAAAGGGCACTGGTCACGTACCTGTCGTACGCCATAGCACCTGGTTGAACTTTATCAAGCCTCCCTGAAGAAGATAGAGAAAAATGCTGAAGCAAATTTTATTTCTGAAGATAATTTAGACTTCATGCATTTGGATGTAGCTGATTACTTTGCACTCCCGGAAGGAGAAACAAGTCATGTAATCGGTGATGAATCTGTAAAAATGTAAATATTTTAATTTTTGTTGTTTGTAATAGATAGTATGGTTATGTAATTGTTGTACATAAATAAAAGTTATGCTTTGATAATGATATTTACTATCATATTTATTTTGTTTATATCATTTTGAAGAATATGGATAATCCTCAAATTATGTTTGGATCAAAGACCAATCATGAAGATATTTGTGTAATTGATAGTAGAACAACACATGCCATATTCAAAGATCAGAAATACTTTTCTATTTGTATAAGGAAAAAATAAATGTTTCAACAATTTCTGGTAATATAAGTTTGATTGAAGGCTCCGGAAGAGCCACTATATTTCTGTCTAAGGGAACAAAACTTATAATAGATAATGCATTATTCTCCTTCAAGTCCCGAAGAAACTTGATGAGTTTTATAGATATCCGCCGAAATGGGTATCATGTTGAGACGATAGATAAAATAAATATGGAATATCTTTATATTACAAAGAATGTTTCTGGCCAGAAGTGCATTGTAGAAAAGTTATCAACTTTATCTTCTGGCTTATACGATTCAAAGATTAGTACAGTTGAAGCACACTCTATCGTAAACCAGAAGTTTACTGATTCAAATATTTTTGTGCTTTGGTATGTCCGTTTGGGGATATCCTGGATCAATAATGATGAGACGAATTATTGAAAATTCGAGTGGGCATCCATTAAAGAACCTGAAGATTCTTACAAATAATGAATTTTCTTGTGATGCTTGTTATCAAGGCAAAATGATCACTAGAACATCACCAATGAAGGTTGGCATTGAATCCCCTGCCTTTTTAGAACGTATACATGGGGATATATGTGGACCTACTCACCCATCAAGTGGGTTGTTTAGATATTTTATGGTCCTAATAGATTCATCTTCAAGATGGTCTCATGTGTGCCTACTATCATCTCGCAACCTGGTGTTTGCAAAGCTATTAGCCCAAATAATTCGATTAAGGGCACAATTCCCAGATTATCCTATAAAGGCTATTCGCCTTGATAATGCTGGAGAATTCTAATCTCAAGCTTTTGATGATTATTGTCTATCAGTTGGGATAAAAGTTAAATATCCTGTAGCTTATGTTCATTCCCAAAATGGCCTTGCAAAGTCATTTATTGAACGCTTGTAATTGATAGCAAGACCACTACTTATGAAAATAAAATTACCCACTACTGTTTGGGGCCATGCTATCTTGTATGCAACATCACTTATCCGTTTCAGACTGACACATTATAATAAATATTCTCCGTCATAATTAGTTTTTGGTCATGAATCAAATATTGTCCATCTACAAATTTTTGAATGTGTTGTATATGTGCCAATAGCACCACCACAGCGCAGTACGATGGGCCCACAGAGAAGGTTAGGAATATATGTTGGGTTTGAATCACCCTCTATTATTCACTATCTTGAACCGTTGACGGGAGATTTATTTACTGCTCGATTTGCAGATTGTCGGTTTGATGAAACAAATTTCCCACAATTAGGGGGAGAGAAAAAGGAAATCAAAAGAGAAATTGTGTGAAAAGTTTCATCATTATCTCATTTTGATCCACGTACCCCTATATGTAATTAGGAGGTCCTGAAGATCATCCATTTATAAAATATAACAAATCAAATGCCAGACGCGTTTACTGATTTGAAAAGGATATCTAAGTCACATATCCCTGCAGAGAATGTGCCTATATGAATTGATCTCCCTGCATGACCATCTACTAGCATGAGAGCTAGTGAACCTAAAGCACACCTGAAGCGTGGTAGGCCTTTGGGTTCTAAGGATCGAAACCCTCAAAAAAGAAAATCGATAAATGATCAAAACGATACTGTGAAGAGATCTTCTGAAGAGACCCAAGATCTATTAGTTCTGAGATTCCTGAAGAAATCAATGAACCCGAGACTCAAATGAGTGAGAAGCTTTTAAATAGTTCTACTGGTGAAGGGATTAATTTAAATCGATCTGAAATAATAGTGGATAATATTTTTACATATAATGTTGCACTTAACATTATGCAAGATAGTGAGGATCTTGAACCCCGATCTATCGAAGAATGTCGACAAAGATCTGATTGGCCAAAGTGGCAAGAGGCAATTCAATCAGAATTGAACGCATTTGCTAAAAGAGAGGTCTTTGGACCAGTAGTCCAAACACCTGCTGGTATAAAACTAGTTGGTCATTAATAGGTTTTTATGCGAAAAAAGAATGATAAAAATAAAATTGAAAGATACAAAGCTCGCCTTGTCGCACAATGATTCTCACAACGACCTAGAGTCGATTTTGATGAAACATGTTCACCTGTTATGGATGCCATAACATTTCGATATCTTATCAGTTTAGCACTACATGAAAAGTTTAAAATACATCTAATGGATGTAGTTACATGTTATCTGTACGGTTCACTTGATAATAAAATTTATATGAAAATCCCTGAAGGATTTAAAATGCCTGAAGCAAATTCAAAATCTCGGAAAATATTTTCAATCAGATTACAAAGATCTTTGTACTGTTTAAAGTAATTTGGGCGCATGTGGTATAATCGCCTTAGTGAATATTTGCTGAAAGAGGGTTACATAAATGATGTTATTTGTCCATGTATTTTTATAAAGAAAATAGCATCAGAATTTGTTATACTTGCTGTTTATGTTGATGACATAAATCATGTTGGAACTCTAGAAGAGCTCCAAAAGGCAATTGAATATCTTAAGAAAGAATTTGAGATGAAAGATATTGGAAAGACAAAATATTGTCTTGGTCTGCAAATTGAACATTTAGCAGACGGTATCTTTATCTATCAATCTACTGACGAGCGCAAAACACACACTTAAATTGTGCTCGCTAGTCAAAGATAGTATAGTATAATATCGTATCCACAGGGATTGGAGTTAAACAGTATTATCGTAGTTTGTAGCTAGATTGCTATCCAAGATGATCAAAAATTTAGATTTATGTGGTTAATACTAAAATTAATTTAAAATCTAGAGATAATTGACTAATGACAATCGAAGCAAGGTCTAAGCAAAGGAAGATATCAATGGGAGAAAATGGGGTTTTGATAGGATAGGTGCAAGATAATTGTTTGGAATTTAACTCTAGATAATTCACTTCTAATGTTCAAGTGAGTCACTAGAATTCACTTAATTATCAGTACAACTGTTTAGTAGAAACTCCTCTCTTGATTAAGTCTCAACCTCTCAATATGAACCAATTGAAGCACTGTGAAGATATGCAAGAATTCGTAGTGGATCGCTCTTTAGGAAATCTCTTTCGATTATTCTCCTAACTAGGTTTAATCAATGATTCAACTAGCCTCTTTTGATTATTTAGAAGAATCTATGAACTCAACCAACAATATAATGCAAAGATATCACAAGTTATGCCTCTTTTGATTACAAGAACAAGTGAATATAGATGCAATAATTAAATCTTCTAAAACGATTCAAATACATAAAAAATAGAGTTATAATCCACAAACAATCATTAATACACCAAATCCATCAAAACCCAAAAGGATCTACTCCATAGACATGGAAAAGTTCTTCACAAATATAATTAAAGTATAGGAAAACATAGATTCAATCGAAACTCGGATCTTGAGTGAGGAAGGAATGATAAAATCCTTGTGCTTGTGTTCTTCCAACTCCTCCTTAGCCTCCTTGGCCTCCTTAGGTCGAACATCTGTCAAAAGTTCCGAAAATGGTATTTTTCCCGTGTATTTAAGCCATCCCCCAATAAACCTCGGACGAAAATACCCTTTTTAGCGGAAATGGGACGATACTCTAACAAATTTGTACTACCGCGCCGCATGCCGCGTCGCACCATGCGACGCGGTAGTGGATATTTCCAGTACGATTTGCAATTTGAGTTCTAGGCAGAATTTGCACTAGCGCGTCGCACAGTGCATGGCATAATGCGTCGCATTAGTGCAAATTTCTCAGAGTACGAATTTTGCTTCGATTTTGACATCCAGACTTGGTCCTCAATCTCCGAACACGATCCCGGCTTAATCCCTTGGGATTTTACTCAGACTTCAAAGCTCCAAATCTTTCGAATTAGCTCCATAATATCTACACTGCTCGGAATCACTCCTACAAGGCATAAAACACACAATAAGTGCAAAACACTAGCGATTAAAACTCAAACTCAGTTAAAGTGCAGTAAATTAGAGTGAAATAAACGACTAAAATATGTAATTATAGCCTACCATCAACACCCCACACTTAAACCATTGCTTGTCCTCGAGCAATCAAACTATACTTTATATAGACACGACCTTTTTAAACAATTCTCATAACTCATCCCACCAAGAGTGATTAAAATAGATTAAGCACAATATCGTAACATCCTAGCCTCAAGATTTGACTCAAAAGCACCATGCATTATTTATAACCTGCTCACTTACTCTAACACAGAGGTCAACGACATTACCTTTCCTTCGTGAATCAAGTGTCCTCACACAACAATAGAGAGTAGTTCCAAAAATAATAAAGTTTAAGAACAGTTAGGAACTCAAGATAGAAAGAATTCACTTACTCTCAGAAGTAATATTCATGTGCTACACAAGACGTACCACAAGCTTGCCCGTAATATATTACTCTACTAATTGAGCTCATTCAGTCAAGGATCAAGTATGACTTTATTTGGTTGTAATGTAGGCTGCAGAACAAGTATGATACATTTGGATATTTGACTACACCTCCCTAAGCACTTTAATATATACGTTTCATTGTTCAAAACCCCACACTTATGTCAAACCATAACTTCACCCTTACATCAATATATGTGAACTCCCAACTTCTTTAAGCACAAACACATTAAGAATTACCATAAATCAATGAATATTTGCACAACAATGCAACTATATTTTTTTCAATTCAGGCTCTTATTATTTTTTTCAAAATATTGCACATTTCTCCTTATTTCATTAGTTCCACTCAAAAACCAACCAACACCCACACTTTAACTTTTACAAAGTTCATAAATTTCAAGTGCTCGCGACATGTAAAATGGGTAAGGCTTGTAATGTGGTTGCCAAAGAAATAAGATTATAGGCTCAAAGGGGTTAACTAATATATATAACTATTAGGTGGGTACAACATATAACTGGTTCAACAAAGAAACACCTATATCACTTTCAAGACTGAATAAAATTACGATTTTGCTTTGCAAACACACGGGACAAGTTCTAGACATCAAATGTAATGCATAAAATACACGAAACCTCACACACATACATGGCACATAACTCACTCAAAATCGAACTCACCAAGACACTCTAGTCAAAACAGTTAAGCAAAGTTAAGATCGTACCATTTAAGATGCTTATACAAGAGTTAAACAATTGAGCCTACGCATCATAACTAAAGCACTTACTATTCTCAAGGCATAATACAGTCAAGAGATATTGCTTTCATTTCAAATCACAACACAAGGTTTCCAACTCCTAAAAAATAAAACTAACTACACCCGGTTCAAACAAAACCCTTGGAAAAGAACCGCGGCACAAAGAAAAACCGAGGGAGAATTATTAGACTACCTAAAAAAATAATATATTATTTTTTTTCTCGACTTAATCCCTCAAGAAACCTGTCGAATGACATCCATCGTCGGGAAAAATCAAAAAATTTTAAAATTTTCAATCAAATGAATTACAAAAAAAAAAAGCACAATAGACATTTATACATTCCTTTACATATATACATCCCCACCCCACACTTTAAATTGTGTCATGTCCCTATGATACACAAATAAAAATAAAGAGGTAAGGACAACTTCCTTGAACATCTAGTCGGGGTTTGAGTCGAAGTTGGGCTCCATCCCTCGCGCCCGAACTAGTGCACTCATCCATGCAGATAGCTTCTTCTCAGCCTTCTTGGGGTACACCCCATACTTATTTTTTTCACTCCCTGCAGCCTTCTCTGTCACGCCCTTCACTTTCCACACCACACTATCACCTAGCTTCTCCCTTTTTACCTCTGTTTCTACATCCATCTCAAAAGTTACAGTTTTCTCGCCCACTCTAAGCATGAGTTTTCTATCATGTATATCTAATATTGCTCTACCCGTTGCTAGGAATGGTCTTCCTAGGATGAGGGGGGCCTCCTTGTTCTCTTCCATATTAACCACTATGAAATCAACATGAAATACAAACTTATCTACCCGAACTAAGACATCTTCAACTATTCCCTCGGGTATTAGAGTCGTTTGGTCTGCCAGCTGCAAAGATATTGGTGCAGAACTTATCTCTCCAATCTCCTTCTCCAGTTTCCTGTATATAGATAGAGGCATTAAATTAATTGAGGCACCAAAATCACATAGAGACTTATCAAAATTAGCAGTGCCTAAAGAGCAAGGTATGGTAAAACTCCCTGGATCTCCACACTTTTGTGGGAGTTTGTTTTGCAATATTGCACTGCAATGCTCTGTGAGCTTGACCACTGAGGTCTCTTCTATTTTCCTCTTCTTTGTCAGGATCTCCTTCAAGAACTTGGCATAAGCCGACATTTGTGAGAGCACTTCTGTGAATGGTAGGTTTACATGAACCTGTTTCAATATATCTAGAAATCTCTCGAACTGCTTATCCAGCTTTTCTCTACTTAGCTTTTGGGGAAAAGGAAGCACATGCATATACTTGCTAGCCTCAGGTTCCTCCCTTCTCGAGTTTTCTTCCTTCTTCTTTTCGACACCTATTTTCAGCTGCTCCCCCCTTTCTTTTTCATGTCTCACATGTTTGTGGATTGGGGTGAGATCTTTCAACATTTGTCCACTTCTCAAAGTTACAGTATTCACTATTTCTTTGGGATTTCCTTCTGTATCAGCCAGGAGTGTTCCTGGGGCTCTCTCAGACATTAGAGTAGCTAAGTGCCCAACCTGTCTTTCCAGACTTCGAAAAGATGTACCAAATTCTTTGATAGCTGCATCATGGGCATCAAGCCTCTCATCCATCTTGATAATGAAGGTCTTCATAAGATCTTCCATGCTGGGTTGATTCGACTGTGGAGATTGATATTGTTGCCTCTGCTGATTTTGAAAACCTGGAGCTCCTTGTTCCTGGAATCTGGGATTGTTTTGTTGCCACGCATTTGCAGTACCCCCAGGTGAACTCCATGAAAAACTGGGGTGCCTCTGACACATTGCATTAAAATTATAGTTTCCTACAACATTCACTTCCTCAGTTGAGGCTTGACACTTATGAGTAGGATGTCCTCTTCCACATATATCACAAGATGCGTGGTATACATTTTGCATCAAAGCTACAGTTAGCTTTCGTATTTCTTTAGCCATAGCATCAAGTTGTACTTGCGCAGATATAGTAGCATCAACTTGGTGAACACCAGTTGATTGTCTTCTTTCCACACTATCAGAAAGCCACTGATTAGCATCTTCGGATAACTCATCAAGAATTGTAAATATCTCCTCTGGAGTCTTCTTCATAAAGGGGCCTCCAACTGCATTGCTCAATGTTCTACGCGAGGTCGGTGTCAATCTATCCCAAAAATCCTGGAGTTTCATCCAGAGTTCAATTCCGCTATGTTGACACCTCCTAACTATCTCTCTCATGCTTCAAAAACAGTTTCATTCTCTTTCTGGAAGAAGTTATGGATTTCTCTTCTAAACTTGACCGTCTTAGCTGAGGAGAAATATTTATCAAGAAATTTTCTGGTCATTTCCTCCTATGTTCTAATTGATCCATTTGGCTAGCTTCGAAGTCACTGCTTCGCATCATCTTTAAGTGAAAAGGGGAATGCCCTTAAATACACTGCATCTTGTGACACCCCATTGTATTGAAATGTGTTCAAAATCTCCTTGAAGTCCATCAGATGCGTGTTTGGATCTTCGTTCATCTTTCCTATGAAAACGCAGTTGTTTTGAATGGTTTGAAGCAAACCTTGCTTCAACTCGAAATTATTGGCTGCAATTGGAGGAGGTCTAACACTTGACAATCCTTGATTGTAGACTGGTCTGGCGTAGTCACCCAATGCTCTACCAAGCCTTGGTACCGCATTCTTGAACTGGTCTTCAATCAAGGGTCGATTTAGATTGAATCTTCGACCCCTATTGTCTTAGACAGTTTCCTCAGCAGCTCTATGGGCTGCCTCAACAACTATCCTTGCAGTTGCCTCTACCTCATTATCATCGTTATTAGCCATGTGTTCTTGGTTTGAAGGTTGCCCCAAGAACCTTACGGTAAACTCTTTCTCCTTCCTCAGTTACCGCAAGTGTTTTTCCAATTTCGGGTTGTAGGGTATTACTTCTTTACAAGAAAATCATGTCATACACTACAGACTTAACCTGTTGCCCTGCACACGGAGGAGAAACCCGTGAAGAACAAAATAAAAGTAAAAAAAAAAATCCTGAATTAGCACTATAAATTATTTCAAACACTATTGATTGCCAATCCCCGACAACGACGCCAAAATTTGACGAGCGCAAAACACACACTTAAATTGTGCTCGCTAGTCAAAGATAGTATAGTATAATATTGTATCCACATGGATTGGAGTTAAACAGTATTATCATAGTTTATAGCTAGATTGCTATCCAAGATGATCAACAATTTAGATTTATGTGGTTAATACTAAAATTAATTAAGAATCTAGAGCTAATTGACTAATGATAATCGAAACAAGGCCTAAGCAAAGGAAGATATCAATGGGAGAAAATTGGGTTTTGATAGGATAGGTGCAAGATAATTGTCTGGAATTTAACTCTAGATAATTCACTTCTAATGTTCAAGTGAGTCTCTCGAATTTACTTAATTATCAGTACAACTGTTTAGTAGAAACTCCTCTCTCGATTAAGTCTCAACCTCTCAATATGAACCAATTTAAGCACTGTGAAGATATGCAAGAATTCGTAATGGATCAGTCTTTAGGAAAACCTCTTTCGATTATTCTCCTAACTAGGTTTAATCAATGATTCAACTAGCCTCTTTTGATTACTTAAAAGAATCTATGAACTCAACCAACAATATAATGCAAAGATATCACAAGTTATGCCTCTTTCGATTACAAGAACAAGTGAATATAGATGCAACAATTAAATCTTCCAAAACGATTCAAATACATAAAAAATAGAGTTATAATCCACAAACAATCACCAATACACCAAATCCATCAAAACCCAAAAGGATCTACTTCATAGACATGGAGAAGTTCTTCACAAATGTGATTAAAGTATATAAAAACATAGATTCAATCCAAACCCGGATCTTGAGTGAGGAAGGAATGATGAAATCCTTGTGCTTGTGTTCTTCCAACTCCTCCTTAGCCTCCTTGGCCTCCTTAGGTCGAACATCTGTCAAAAGTTCCGAAAATGATATTTTCCCGTGTATTTAAGCCATCCCCCAATAAAACCCGAACGAAAATACCCTTTTTAGCGGAAATGGGACGATACTCTAATAAATTTGTACTACCGCGCCGCATGCCGCGCCGCACCATGCGATGCGGTAGTGGATATTTTCAGTACGATTTGCAATTTGAGTTCTAGGCAGCATTTGCACTAGCGCATCGCACAGTGCATGGCATAGTGTGTCGCATTAGTACAAATTTCTCAGAGTACGGATTTATCTTCGATTTTGACGTCTAGACTTGGTCCTCGACCCCAAAAACGATCCCGACTTAATCCTTTGGGCTTTTACTCAGACTTCAAAGCTCAAAATCTCTCGAATTAGCTCCATAATATCTACATCGCTCGGAATCACTCCTACAAGGCATAAAATACACAATAAGTGCAAAACACTAGCGATTAAAGCTCAAACTCAGTTAAAGTGCAGTAAATTAGAGTGAAATAAGCGACTAAGACATGTAATTATAGCTTACCATCATTTGCCTATACATAAAGGGTCTTAAAACGCTTTTACATGGACAACGCGTACCCATTGAGTACACCAATGATTGTTCGATCACTTGAAGTGAATAAGAATTTGTTCCAATCTCCAGAAGAGGATGGGGAACTCCTTGGTCACGAAATACCTTATCTTAGTGCAATTGGTGCACTTATATATCTTGCTAATACTACAAGGTATGACATAGCATTTTCTGTTAATTTACTAGCAAGATATAGCTCTTCTCATACACGGATACATTGGAACGAGATTAAGCATATATTGCGATATTTAAAGGGAACACTTGATATGAGTTTATTTTATTCTAACAAAGGTAGTGCAGATCTTGTTAGTTATGCAAATGCAGGTTATTTATCTGATCCACATAAAGCTCGAACTCAAATCGGGTACGTGTTTACATGTGGAGGTACTTCCATATCATGGCGCTCCACAAAGCAATCTATTGTTGCTACTTCTTCAAATCATGCTGAGATAATAGTTATTCATGAAGCAAGCAGGGAATGCGTATGGTTGAGATTAGTGATTCATTTTATTCAAGGAAAATGTGGTTTGGAATGTGATAAAAGATCCACAATTTTTTACGAAAACAATGCTGCATGCATAGCCCAATTAAATAGAGGATTTATAAAAGGAGATAGAACAAAGCACATTTCACCAAAATTATTCTACACACATGATCTTCAGAAAAATGGTGACATTGATGTGCAACATATCCGTTCAAGTGACAATCCGGAAGATTTATTCACTAAATCTTTGCCAACTTCAACTTTTGAGAAGATGGTATACAAGATTGGAATGCGGAGATTCAAATATTTGAAACAAGGTTTTCATCAAGGGGAGTAAAATATGCGCTATACTCTTTTTTTTCTTACTAAGATTTTTCCCACAGGGTTTTCCTTATAAGATTTTTAATGAGACAATTAGTTATGCGTGTTACTAAATATGTGTACTCTTTTTCCTTCACTAGGATTTTTTTTCCACATAGTTTTTTCTAGTAAGGTTTTAATGAGGCACATTATCTTTTAGTGAACATTCAAGGGGCAGTATTATAAATATATTATATTATGGATGTTCATTTAGTTTCCCGTTGTAAATAAGCTTCCTGAAGAAGCTTATCCATATGAGACTCCACCGTAAATATATTTATCTATTTAGTACTCTATTGAAAATAAGCCTCCTAAAGAAGCTTATGCTTTCGGTACTCTGTTATGGATAAATATTACCCCCGGTAGAAGATTATCTATATCTGGTACAATGAGCTTATCTTTTCGGTACTCCGTTATGGATAAATATTATCCTCGGTAGAAGATTATTTATATCTGGTACATAGCAACTTACAAAAAACTTACACATCAACTTACACAACAACTTGGAGTAGCAGCTTACACAACAGCTTACAAGCAGCTTACACAGCAGCTTGCAGTAGCAACTTACAAGAATCTTACACAGCAATTTCCTTTCTTCTATAAATAGAGGAGATTTCAGTTTATTATGTACGTCATTTTGAAATTGAATAATATATCAGTTTCTCTCTATACTTATCTTTATTTTACGGTCTTTATTTTATAATAAATATATAGTTTTGGGTGTCTTTCTTTTTGAAAATAAGGTACATTGATATACACAAAACAGTCTATGCATTTTCAATGATGACTGATCATAACGCCATAACAAGTAGTAGAAATATACATGTAGTTATAGGAAAAGGCTGGATTATTTACCGTGAAAACTCTAGTTGCTTTTTGAAGGACGGCACATTCTTTGATCAAACTATTCTGGTAATTACAAAAAAAAAGTTACAACTTCCGTTTTAATTTATGTAAATATATTTCCTTTTTACTATGATTTATTTATATATTTAAAAATAATTTAATTTTATGCAATGATTTATAACCACACAAAATATTTGTTCTTTATTTTATACTACAAGTTCAAAAATCTTATTTTTTTTCTTAAATCCCGTACGTTCACATAAATTGAAACTGAGGAACTATTTTTTAATTATTAGAATAAGATAGTAGCTTTTTTCTTTTAATGATTGTTATATTCTCTATATCTATGTGGGAAAAAAGGAAACTGTTAATATTCGTTCAAGGCTTCAATCAAAGAGCACTACTCCAAATCATTGTTTCCTTTTTGGTAACGAAAGTAATACTCCCTCCTGACTCATATTAATATTTGTATTTATTAAAAATATTTGTCTCTAATTTGTTATTTTACAAGTTTAAGATAAAATTAATTATTTATTTTTTTAGTAATAATTGTTCAAGACAGAGATAACACATAAATAGAATAAATATTCAATAAATAGAAATTATATGTAAGACATAAATAAAGTAAAATAATCCAATCACTTTCTTAATTAATACTATTTGTTAAGGGGGCGCGTAAGAGAAACATGTGACATACACAGTATGTGATAAGGAATTAACCAAGTAATTCGGGGGCGACAAATACAAATATAGATGAACCACAATCCCCTTCTTTGAAGCACAGAATTTCAAAAGGAGTGAAACAAACACTGTAACGTAGTTAAGATGCTTCTGTGCTCACCTTCTTCCATTTCTGCTCACAATCTTAGCAGAAACAGAACCAGACCTTCGCCTATCAATTCTATGGCAGTTGACAGAAGCAGCTCCCGCGTTGCCACAACTGCTTCGCAGCGGAGAAACGGCACGTCAGCTCTCGAAGCTCGCATCTCCCTCGTCATCGCTCTCGCCTCCCAAACCTCTTCTCTCTCTCAGAAACGTAATTTCTTCACTCCATTTCCTAATTCCTCATTTTAATCGGATTTTAAGCATTTCTCTCCCAATTCTTTTTTTGATTTGTTTAAAACATTTCGTCCAGTGCTTCCAGGACTCTTTTAAGTCAGATTAGAGAACTTCTTAGAAAAGAATTAATTTAGTTTAAGAGACTAATTATTTACCAGTGTTGGAATGAACTTGTGCTTGACGGCTAAAGCGGAACGGATATAAATGATTCTATGTAGTCCTCTGGCTAGTTTAGGAATGAGAACCTAGTCAATTGACTAATTGAGTAATTGCTACTTATATTGTTAAATTTTTTATTGTTCGCAGTTCTGACGGAATTGGCTGGTGAAACCGCGAAATACGTGTTACCGAAGAGGATATTCGAAAGTCGGACTTTAGAGGAAGCTTTGATGTCTGGTATTCTTTCTCAATCTTTTCTATGATTGTTATATCCTCTATTTTAATAATAATGAGAATTTAGATGGTTAAAAATAATGACTAGCTCCCATCGCTGTTATCTTCTTGAAGTGCCGGATCTGGAGACAGTGAAATTCAATGTTTTGAAACGCAGTGATCAGTATGAAATAAGGGAAGTTGAGGTATTTTCTCTATGATTCTATTTATAAACTACTAATGTTGTCATTCCTTCTTTTTTTTTCCCAGTAGAGTCTAGATTTGTATGCATCCATTCTGCAACTTTATCGGGGGAGTGGTTCCAGACGAGAGAGGAGCAATATTTGACGGGAAAAAAAAGGTTTAAACCTTCATTAAAAAAATGTTGAAGATAGAGGGCAAACTTGTTTTGAGAACACCTTTAGAATACTACTTACATAGATACAAATATTAGGCAAAGATACGTTTATTATATTTGTTCACACCAGCTAAATTCTCAAACAAAGATTAATCCTTTAGTTAGAATTTCTTGATATATGGTGATTATGGTGAAGTAGAATGCTCCGTCTCTGAAAGTAATCAAGGGTACTAATACAAGAAAGCATTAGTTGGTAAAAGTTACTAGGCCATGTAATTAGATACAAGAGACATTTGTGCAGATTTTGTTGTAACTTGATTCTACATCTTTTCTCAAAGAAATGGGCCTTAGTTCATATATGTGTTTTCCCTTATTATGGTCATTAAAAAAAAAAAAATACAAGTACCTGGGGATTGAAAATGCAATTCTGAAAGGTACAATACATATGGAAGTGGAACTGGCACAACTGGAGACTGATAGTTATAGTGGGGAGTCAGCATGTCTATCAATAAGAAAGAAAAAGAAATAAACGAACCTGAAAGAGATTTGGTATTCAAAAGTATTTTGGAAAAGAATGAAATTGACAGAAATAGACTAGTGATCACAAATCAGGAGTTTCCTCAATTTTGAGGAACATGTTATTGACTCGGTGTTAAAACATGATGAGAAAGCAGAGGTGCCAGTTTTTTGAAATAAACATATGATGTTCTAACTTTTGGTTTGATAACCTAGAATTAAGCATATCATAAGCTCTTTCCATGAACATTAAAGCCCTGGATCCTGATACTTGAAAGTCATTCATTCACAAATTGTTTTTTGGCAGATCTACCTTTGTATTAAAATTGAATTCTGGACCATCAGTCACCCTGTTATTTATGGTGCACATATTTCTTCTTATGTGTATATGCTCTTATTCTTTGCTTTTTCGGAAACAGCCTCTACCCCCGGGTAGGGGTAAGGTCTGCATACACACTACCCTCCCCAGACCCCATACACTGGTTGTTGTTGTTGTATATGCTCTTAAATTCTTGTCCTCAGTTATTCCTAACCTCTCTTAATAGCATTTCTCTTGATTATAGATATGCTGTATTATTAGAACTTTAATCACCGATATCTCTTTATGTTGTCATGTTGATAGTTATTCTTTCCCTTCTTGTCCTCTTAACAATAACTCTGAGTTTTTTATTTTTTATTTTGATAAAGTTCATTATAAACTCTGAGTTAATTTATCTAAAGTAATATTGCGACTTTGAACAGCCTTACTTTGTTGCTGAGGCTACAATGCCTGGGAAGTATGGGTTTGACTTTAATGGTGCATCTCAATCCTTCAACACATTGGCTGAGTACTTGTTTGGTAAGGTAGTTAAAGGTACTTATAGAGAGTCAAACTTAGATCGCCTCCAACCACATTGTAATGGTGGTCTTCTTTGGCTCTGTTCTATTTCTTGGTGATTTCCAGAACACGAAGAAGGAGAGCATGGCGATGACAACACCAGTTATCACTCGTAGAACTCAATCTGATGGGGAGAGGATGGAAATGACTACTCCAGTGATAACTAAACGGGTACAGCTCTTCTACTGGTTGTTCCTTTTTCCCTTTAGTTCTTTTGCAATGTATATTTACTATGTCATTCGTGATATATGGTGTGGTTACTAATATGCTTGCATTTTTGTATGACATGGTGTTACTCAAAATATTAAACTGATAATATATTGAAGTTGAGTCACCACATAACTTGGGAAATGGTAAATGAAGAACTACTCTAAAATGACCACATATCGTCAAATGGAAATACTGACTTTACTACTGATTCTGTTGAAAAGAAACATCGTCTGATTACCTATCACTAGGAAAACATTTAAGCTCTTGATTTAGAATTGATAAAAGATGACATGTGCTTTAGATTGAGATTTGAGGATCTTTCAATTGTATGCTAGGCTTATACGCCAGCGGGGGTACATACAAAACGTAAACATTCTGGTTGCTTAGAGTTTGAATCTGTACTACTCTAAGATAGTATTGCAAATTCTGAGAGAGTGGAAACTGTTAGATTCCAGGTTTTATTATGTTGCATGGATCCTTCAAACGGGTGTGACATGGGTGTGGGTACTTCTTGCAGGTTCTTCAAAGTAGAAAAGAAATGCACGAACTCCTATCAAATACTTACATACACACATGGTGTACACCTATAGGTTTGTCCATATAATGCAGATGTTTAATCTTAGTCCAGAACAAGTGTCGAATGGAATAACAGTCACAAAGAACAATCTTCATAATGATAAAGATTATGGTCCGAATAAAATACACCCCCATATAAATGATAACACATTTTCTTGTAATTCTTAAGTAGATCTCCGAGAATAACATTTTGTAACTTAAAAGACCAATTTTTTGTGAAAATGGGCCCGCCGTATTGATTGGCATCCTATAAGAATTCCTTACTTCCAGAACCTTTGAAACCAGAATTAGTCCATTCTAGAAAAGAAAAACTCAGTTTAGCTTGATGTCTGATCCTATGTTATAGTGCTTAATCCCCCCCCCCCCCCCCCTCCCCCGCGCCGCGCCTCCACCACCACCAACAAACCTAGTAATATCCCACAAGTGGAGTCTGGGGAGGTAGCGTGTATGCAGACCATACCCCTACTTGCGGGAAGGTAGAGAGGATGTTTTTCTAATTTGGAATGTCATGCGCTCATATTTTCACCAAAATTACACCCACTGGAATCTCATTAAGAATTTCATTAGGTGGAAGATCAAGGAAAGTGGAGGATGTCCTTTGTCATGCCCTCAAAGTATGGTTCAGACTTGCCACTACCAAAGGATTCCTCCGTAACTATCAAGGAGGTGCCTAGGAAAACTGTCGCCGTTGTTGCTTTTTCAGGTTTGTGATTTCAGATTTTAGCATGTCAATATAAAGTTCTATTTTGTATGATGATGATATGAGTTGAGCTTACAGAAAGAAGTGAGGATTCATAGCGCCGACCTCAACTTTGTGGGACTGAGGCGTAGTTGTTGCTGCTAATATAAAATTCTAGACAGATTTGCATTTTAAGTTAATTTGAAATTCAATATCCTAGTAATCGGAAAGCAGGGCTCTGTCTCATTGGTCTATGGAAGTAAATCTTGTTTAAGTTTACTTAGTGCTTTATTGATAGCTTCTCTTGTTATGACATGAGAGAATTTTTCATCTAGTTGTATTTTCTGTGTTTTTCCTTTGATGTCCTATATGCCTGCTGTGGTAGATAGCAATTTCCATTCAGAGTTCAAAAGCAAAAACATTTAGGAATTCTATTTTTGAAGTTTTACATCCTAACTTAGCTAGTTTTCTCCCATTCGATTTCAACAAAGGTTTTGTGACTGATGAAGAAGTTAAAGCCCGAGAATCAAGACTCCGTGCTGCTCTAAAGGGAGATGCAGAGTTTCGGGTAAAAGATGGTGCCTCAATAGAAGTTGCACAGGTATATTCGTAGAACCATTTCAATAGTACTTGTAATTCTCCTGGGGAACATATTTTGGCCTAGTGTAACCCCCAAATGACATACTAGTTGTGTGTTTTTTATACTTCTGCTTGCAGTATAATCCACCATTTACTCTTCCGTTCACACGTCGGAATGAGATTAGCCTGGAAGTTGAAAGGGAACAGGAATAGCTAGTCAGTGTGCAGTATATTGCAGATAAATCCGTGCACTGATGAAACCAGAGAAACAAAACATATATGGTGTATATATATATATATATATGTATATATATTTGGTGATTGCTTGACATTTTGGTAACAAGGTTATGTACATGCACAGAAATGTAAGGTCATTTATGCTTCAACTCTATAATAACACGTTGTCTTTAATACTCTTCTCGATCGTCCATTTGAATTCTATTGGGCATATCTTGGGTAATATTATTAATCTCCCGGAAGCTGATCGATGTTTGAATAGCAGATAATATGGTTTTGTCCTGGGATACCTTGGAGCAATGGTAAAGTTGTCTCCGTGTGATCTATAGGTCACGGGTTCAAGCCGTGGAATCAGCCACTGATGCTTGCTTCAGGGTAGGCTGCCTACATCACACCCTACATAACGACAATGCAACAACAACTAGGTATAAGTCTCAATCTAGTTAGAAGTTGCATATGAATTATCAATATTCATACTATGTCCAAATATTTTAATGATTAATCATAAATTGACTAGATTTAAGGTTGTCGTTAACATACTGCAACCATCCTTCTTTGTCATGGTTTGAGATTGATTATATGAGCAAGTACATGCGGAATTTACAATAATCTTTAACTTTTTCAAAATAGAAGAGTTGTAATTGATTGTCAAGCACATCTCAATCTCCCTTTAAGGTAGCCCGAAGAAGTAAAGCTGACTTGAGTTCAAACTTATTAAACCTCTGAATCTCCCTTGTCGCCTGTAGGATAGCACGAAGATGTGAGCTGATTTGCGATCAGACCAATTTTTTCAAATATCTCCGTTAGGATTGAGTTTTCCTTCTGAGTGTCAATCTAACCTTAGTTGTGAAATATCTTTCTCATTTCTATTGTAGTGATGAATTGGTGAGAGGAGCATTACCTTGTCCCAATTTTCATTGTTATTCTACCTTCACTCGAGAGTCCTCCAATTTTCCTTAAAAAATGCAATTTATTATTAGTGGAAACTTTTCATGTGACACTAAATCATGTTCTTATTGTTAGAAACGTGAATATATGCACTAGGGAGGGTGTGTTTATAAAATTAATTTGGCCTTTAGATGTGGTGAAACCATCATTAGGAGCTCTACATCATGATGTAAGGAAGTTGCATACGGTGCAGTGGAAGCTGCTCTAGTAACAGGTAATCCATTAATTTCTGTCCATATTTACCAAATAATATTATGTCCTAACAATTAGCTGTGTGGTGTAGTTAACCAGAAAAGTGCAGGAAAATGCATAACATCTACCTATCTATAGGAATATGAATTCTTTTTTCTTTTTGGTATTACCAATAGTATTCGGAACTCACTAGCTTGCCGCTCCCCATTCAGGGAAAGTGATCCTATGCCTTCATATATTTTTAAATAACTTGATAAACCATTGCGGAACAATATTAGCTTCAACTTAGGTCATGTGCTAATCTCTATATTTTTTGGGATTTCAGCGAACAAAATTACTTGCTACGATAGTTTTTTCTGCATAGAATTTGGGTAGGACCCTAAAATCTTTTCTACTTATCTCATTTCTATTACCAACCAACTTAGTACCTCAGTATTATTTGATGACTTTTCTGGTGTCAAGGGCTGAACTAGTCACTCTCACCCATTAATCTATGGCTGCTGCCAGTCCACTTAGGTTACCTTTTTCTTTTCTTCCCTTACATTACCCAAAGTCTAAGGGCACCCAATGGCTAATACATGAGCATGGTTTTGCTCCACCCTTAAACATAATAGGACAATATATAGTTTCTGTTTAGGAGCCCCGGAGCAACGGTAAAGTTATCCTCGTATAGGTCACAGGTTCGAATCGTGGAATCAGCCACTGCCTATATCACACACCTTGGGGTGCTGCCCTTCCCTGGATCCTGCGTGAACGTGGAATGCTTCATGCACCATGCTACCATATAATTTCTCTTTAAATTTGTCTGGTAAAGTATAGCTACACGCTTAACCTTTGCAGATGACCTCTTATTTCCAATTTTTTTTCGGAGTAGAACTAATATCCCCTCAAGTAATGTATTATTCACTCATACAAGGCGCGAGTGACGAGCGAAAAACACACATAAACTATCTTTACGTGACCATGTCCTTCAAAGAATCAAGGGGAGGTTTTCCAGCAAAAAATGGAGTAAGGTTGAGGACTAGCTGTAGATGAGAATTCCAGACTGCTTCTTTGGTGTGTTCATTCATAATTCATTCTAGTGGAGTATTTTTTATTAACGATGTTAATATAGTAAGTAACAAAGCGCTTTAGAAGTAGTAGCAAGATTGTAAATATATTAAAATGGCAAAATATCTTGGGACCCCCTAAACTTAACATTTTATTTGGTGCATGAACTATTTCTGGTCCTGATTACTCCCCTGAACTTTGCAGTTTATTAACTTTGGCGCCAGAACTTGCGTAGGGGAAATTAAAGTGGAGATATTGAAGAAGACTAGCTACTGAATTTGCAAAGTTTCACTTGAACTAAGAAAACAAGTACTTCTGTTTCTAGGAGGAGAAACTAAAACAGTAGTACCTGTTTTCTTGGTACCTCTCTGGTTCTTAGCATCTTACTATAGTTGACTATAGTTATATTACAAGTTTACAACATGGGAAACTAAAACCCAAAGAAGACTAATAAGCTAGTATATAAAAGGCAGCCCGATACACAAGGCATTCCGCGCTCACACATGGTCAGGGGAAGGGCCAACCTAACCTAATGCAATCATTAGTGCCTGCTTATACGGCTCGAACCCATGACCTTTAGGTCACACGGATGCAATTTTACCGTTACTCCGAGGCTTCCCTTCACTAATAAGCTAGTATAATTCAGGTATACTATCTAAAGCAGGCTTCCATCGTATACAATGATCATTGTCATCATCAGTGAACTCATCACTCTTGATTATCTCAATATTGGAGTTGTGTTCTTTCTGAAGTGGATATTGAACCATTCCATCAACTGTTAATCCTCCTCCTTCACTCAAAAGAGCCTGCAACTCTTTCTTACTAATGACAAGCTTAATCCTTAAAACCTGATCTGAACCTTTTTTGCTACTTTCCTCAACTTCTTCTGCAAAAGTGACCTTCTTTTTGACAGGCACTTTTGTTGGTGGCTCTTGTACTAGAGGCAACACTTCATTGTCTTTCTTCACCAGAGGTTTATATTCAAGGACTTTCCCATTTGTTTTCATTACTTTGACAACCTTTTCTTGCAAAACTATGCAATTTCCCATTGTTTTGCTATATGCTGTGTTTGATAAGGAATGAGGAACTTATGGAATGCAAGTACAAGTTTGGTTTTTGAGTAAGCTTGTTTAGAGCATACCAGTGTTCAATTTATAAGGAAATGAGATACAAGAATGCCCCTAAGATTTCTGATAATTATGGAAAAACCTTAGCACTTTGGACCCCATATTGTTGATTTTGTTGTTTGTGCAACTGAGGTGATCATGATTTCTGTGGAAGATCTTTGTTCACACCTTTCTAATATATGCAATTTAATAGCTAGGTGAAAGAAGCAAGTCTGCTTATTTTCTTGTTTTTACCAAGTACTAAATATAAACGTGTTAAGTACTGTAATTACTTGTCAATGGTAAAATGATTATCAGAAAACTAACTTATAAAGTATAATGGATTAACAACCGTTACTCATCTAATTTATTATTAGTATATATATATATATATATATATTCTTTTCTCTTTTTTCTTTTGTCGTTGTACAAATTACTTACTATTTTCCTATTGAGATAATGGCTATTGTTACAACGTCAAAATCCTCAGCAGACACCATTTTTACAGTGAAAGATGATGAGTTAAATAAAAATAGGACCATTAAAGCAAAAATAAGTTGGTACTCTCAGTTGACTCCTTTTCTAGTGCGGCATTGACATATTTGCTTGGTTCTTTTTGGCAGTACTACATATATCTTTCTAACTGTTAGTTTCTGATACACGAGGTCGGTTTGGGCATCCTAAAAACATCATTGCTTTTCTAAATTCTATGGTGATATTGTACTTCATGTTATATGAAGCGTCTTTTCAGAACTTTGGCTCAGACATAATATATGTATAAAAAAATTCATTAAATAAGTAAAAATAATAGATTTTAAATATTCCAGTAAATCAAATGGGTCGCAATAGAATTTGAAATTTGAACTCATAACATACGACTCCTAAATGTGCCTCCGCGTCAACTTCCTTTGCATCTCTTAATTGAATTTTGCTCAATTGTTTTTGAAACTACATTTCAAGTAACCAATATGTGATTGAATGAAGTTTGAGATATATTTGCATAATCGATATCGACTAGCTTGAGATTGAAGCTTAATTGATCGAGTAACTGACACTTAATCACCTAACTTAATAAGAATAGACAAATATGTTAAGAATACAAAATTAAATATATTAGACTAATTAGTACATATTCTTCTTAACTAGATTTGCATCTTGGCATACTTTTTATCAATCCCGTTCTCTTCATTCTCTTCTTCAGCAGCGAGGAACAGAGGAACACATCATTAAAAAAATAGGAATTAGCAACGGACAAATTATATAGTTAAACAATAAAATTTATCGTTAATTCTATTTAGTGACATGTTCGCAACAAATTATTAAAAAACATTTGTTAACTTCTAGTGATTTGTCGACAAATTAGCGATGAACTTCAAAGCTTATTCCAATTCTTTTAGTAATGACAAATTACAAAGTTTGTGATACCGATCCAAGTCCTACATCTTTAAGGCATGATTTATCAGCAGGACAAGTGTCAGTTTAGATTGGCTTTTCCTTTTTGTTTAGCCCTCAACCATCATATATAAATGTAACAAATGCGTACTTCTCCGCCCCCTAATTTAGACTATGAGACAAGTTTTCAGGATCTAAGATCCTTGTGATATTTCACATTTCGTATGAAAAGTGTCACTTATTTTAGGCAATATGTAAGGATCAAACTCCGAATGCTTTCGTTTTATATTTTCATTGAATAATAAATAATACTTCAAATTAATTTGCAAGTTTTATTTTGATTTTTTTATTTTTGAACTTGCAAATTAAAAGTTTACAACAATTATAAAAAATAAGAAAGAGTACATCACATGCTTTGCATCATTTTTGTAAGTTCATCCATGTCAACATGAGGTTCTTGGTTTCCGGCATTGCTTGAATCTGAACCATAAACTATTATATCTCCAATTTCTTGATCATCCGCTTCATCTACCTCTTCATGCCCTTGATTTCTCCGTTCTGATCTTATCCAATCTCTGAAACACACTAAAATTTCCAAAGCGTTGCTGCCCAATGAATGACGAGTATCTCCTAGTTGTTGCCTTGCTTGATTTAATGCACTTTCTGATGCGACTGTTAAAATCTGCACATTTAGCATGTCTCAATCCATGGCTGAAAGAACAGGAAATTGATTTGAGTTGCTCCTCCACCGACCCATCGATAGAAATTTCTTTGTGCGGGGGCTCTAGTGACTTTTACAAGTAGAATTGGAGTTCATCAATGTTCCTGCTACTGGTTTGTTGATGCTCTCCTAGTGTAGACCAAATTAAATAATCTTCAATACCATCATTATCCTCCAAAGCACCGGATGTAGATATTGAAACTGAACTTGAAGGAATATTTGCATTTACAGCAGCAGAAGCGTCAACAATGTTAGCATAATAATTATATAAAGTTTGTAAATATTTGTGTAGATCAGAAATACAAGTTTCAACATCAGGGGTTTCAGTTGGTCCAATATCCATATAAATATATAAAGCAGTGATTAATTGGCGACAAGTGGCCATTTTGATAGAATGGTTTAAAATAGCACCAATTAGGTAAATAGAGAGAATTGTGTAGAAATATTTCTTAAATTTATCTAGCATAGATTCAACAACAGAAGAATATCCTTCTTTCTACTTCAAATTATGGAGTAAAAGAGAAATTTCAGAAATATGAACTAAACCATTGTCAATAGTAGGATAATAAGCTCCAGAAAACTCAAGTGTAGCCACATAAATTTTTTGTAAATTTTTTACAACATCTTCAATGACATCCCAAGTTCTAGATGTTAGCAAACAGTTAGGAACGGTACAATGAGAATTAGCAACTTCAGTTATAGGCATTTTATATTTATGACAACATCTTAAGAATAAATAAGCATAATTTCACCTAGTAACTATTTCTTCAGGCATGGGTCTTGGTTTTAGTCCATACTGTACACATTTTTCCTTAAATGCATTTAATCTAGCACATCTATTATTTTCTTGAATTACACCAACAACTCTTCTAACTAAAGTGATCTCATTTCTAAATAATTCAAGGCCACTCTTCACAATTAAATTATAAATATGACATGTACACCTAACATGAAATATTTCAGAAAGTGGTGGGTGTAGATGCAATTTTAAATTCTACCACGTGTCTACGAAGTTGACCCGTTCCCCCTGCCTTACCTCCGGTTTCATGTTTATAAACTTCCTTACAGATTTGACATCTTACATAATTTTTATCTTCTTCTAGTCTTTCAAAAAAATTCCAACACTTACTTGTTAATCTTCGATTTCTCTTAATAGGGAGGGGAGGCCTACCTGTATTACCACGACCTTCACCCCTAGTATTTTGAGTTTGACTAGCATTACCAGGTATAGTTGGTGGTGTTTCAAGATTATCAGGCGATTGAATATCATCTAAATTATCATCTATACCATAATTCTTTTGAAGTTGCTCATAATCTACATTTAAATTTTTAGGTGAACTTTCAAAAATATGTGTAAAGCTACTAGAAGAACCAACACCACCTCTTGATTTTTTAGACGTTTTACTCTTACTACTACCACCCCTACTAGTACACATTTTTTGGTTGCTCTAAATATATCTATTATGTAAATTAAATTAATAATTCTAAATAATAAAATAAAAATATACACTAAAGAAGAGAAAGAGATGAAACGAGTGTACCGGAATTTCGGGTGGTGCACTAAATTTGATATCAAACTTCAGTTGATAGACTGATACTTTATATTTGATGACATTGAATATTGATACCACACTTCATTTGAATACTTGATATTTGATAATTATAATTTTGTAGTGACTAAATTAAATATTTGATGAAACTTTAAATAATAAGTAATTGAGAATTTAAGAGCAAAAAGTAATATAATCTAGAGAGAAATAGAGTAGTAAGAGAGCAAACTGTGAGAAAAATAAAGAAGGGGGGCTATTTATAGATTTTAAAAGGTTAAAATTATAAATTATTAATTACTAGGGGTGGAGGGGCTATTTTGTTTTAAGGGGGTAGGCCGAAATGGCCATTTTTGCAAAAAATGACCGTTGCCCAACGGTCATTTTTAAATTTGACTGTTGGCAACAGTCAAAACATTAAAAAAAAATTGACAACGGACAGCCCGGTAAAAACCCCGATAAGGGGTAACCGGGTTCCGGGGCACCGGTTACTAAAACATGCTCGTTCAAGCTCGGCTCCCCCCCAACCCGTCCCACCCCTAGCGTACCGGGCTGACCCGGGTCGAACCAGGTCGAACCGGGATGTTATTGGGTTGGCCCGACCCGATTAACAGGTATACTCTAAACTAACTTAACCACTAAAGCTGAGATAATTTTTAAATTTAGGAGTTTCAAGATGAAAGCATATTCATTAAATATTGTTCAACCCTAAATCCTTTTACAAAGAGACCATTCTCATTAACTAATCTCAGGGAAAAATTCTGCTTCTTTTCATGGCTTCTTCACTATCGTACTTTTTATTATTGCTGTGATTATGCTTGTCTTGAGTCGAGGGTTTATCGGAAACAAGCTCTCTATCTTTATAAGGTAGGAGCAGTGTTTTAAAAGGCATTTTCGGGGTGAGGCACACCAAAAATGCCCCGAGGCGATGGTGTGGGGCGAAAGTCTCAAGAGGCGTATGCCCAACAATTCGAGGCGTATGCTCGGGCGTTCGGGGCGTACTCCCGGGCATTTGAGGCATATGCTCGGGCGTTTGAGGTACATTTTTGTAGTGAGGCGTAAGCCCGAGAGACTTTTTCAAATTAAAATAAAATTTGTTTAATATGTCCTTCATATAATACCCAAATTCTCAAAAGTCAGCTTGTAATTACTCAAAAGTATTAAAAAGGAACTAAAATGTATTAAATTTAAAAGTCAAGACCTTTTTTATTGATTGAAGCTCTAATTTATGATCTTTCCCAATTCTTTATCTTGTCCGCTAGTCTGCTAATATCTCCTAAAAGCAACAAATATTCAATTTTTTCTTTTACAAATACAAAAAGAACTCCATTTTCATTCATAGCAGCAAGTTCAAAGTTCAAATTGCAGGTTAGTCATCCTTTTTGTTCCTCCATGTAGAAATATTGGCCCAAGTAAAGTTTGTTTTAATGATTGACAAAGGAACTCAAACATGAACCAGGTCCATACACAGTGTACACAGTCACGGGCGGATTCGAGCATAAGGGATGCACGTGAAGGAGATAAGCTTAAGTTGTTATATATGATATCTCATGATCGAAAAGGTTGCATAAATGATAAGGAGAAGGACTCCTTACTCGAAGAGAACTTTATCCAAGATAAAGGAAGAGTTAGAAGTTGAAGATAATTAGAACTCTTCCACCAAGAAAGAGTATAGCATTGGAACTCTAGTTATTTCCTATTCTATTAATTCTATAAATTGCAGGATGTTCTCATTTTAGAGGTACGCACAAAACAATGAAGTTAAACGTGAGTTGAGAGCAAAATAGCAAGGCATTTTGCAAGCAACTCTTGTGTGATTCAAGTGTGCGATCCTGAAGCTACATGAACCTGATAGAAGAACCAGTTCCAGGTGTCTGTCTTTTATTCTAGTTTCATTGTAGTGTGTGTTTTCAAATTGTACCTTTCAGCTTTATCTAGAGGCAATTGTATTAGGTACTCTGAGTATTCAAATTAGAGTTAACTTGAAGTTGTCGCAACAACTAGAGGTTGGTTGCCACAACGGGATTAGAGGTAATCCTTAGGTAAACAAAGAATTTTGTAAATGTTGTTTTGGCTCAGTGATTTAGTGAAGTGTTGGGGAAAATCCTACTGAGTAGTAGGTCGTGGGTTTTTTACCTTTTGAGCCGGGTGTTTTCCACGTAAAAATACTCATGTTCTTTACTTTCCGCATTTACTATTTCTGCAACAGTAGTATAAGGAACACATAGAAGAACCAGGTCCTTCTATAATCAGTGCACGCGAAAATTGGACACTACGCAAATCACCCCCTCCCCTGTGTGGCATTG
This sequence comes from Nicotiana tomentosiformis, assembly GCF_000390325.3. NCBI lineage: Eukaryota > Viridiplantae > Streptophyta > Magnoliopsida > Solanales > Solanaceae > Nicotiana > Nicotiana tomentosiformis. Next base: position 16,533,497 of record NC_090813.1, on the reverse strand, counting down.
AAGTATAAAACATCAATTGGTACCAGAGCGGGTTCTCCTTGAAGAGGCTTACGCCTTAGGAGAAGATCAACATGAGTGCACCACCTGGAAATTGGGAAGGGCAATCCACTGCTAGGCCACCACTCTTTAATGGCTAGTACTACTCTTGGTGGAATAACAGGATGGGAGATCACATTATAGGATAAGACTATGAGCTATGAGATATTGTCACCGATGGTCCACTGGCCACCTTGAAGAAAAATGTTGAAGGAGTAGATGTGCCAAAGACAAGAGTGAATTGCACTGCTGAGGACTTGAAAAAATAGGAGAAGAATGCTAAAGCCAAGAAATGGCTTGTTTGTGGACTTAGTCCAGATGAGTACAGCAGAATCCAAAGTTGTACCACTGCTAAGCAAATTTGGGACACATTGCAAGTGGCTCATGAAGGAACACCTCAGGTGAAGAGATCCAGATGAACTCTACTGTATTCTTAATATGAGAACTTTGCTATGAAGGAAGGAGAAACCATTCAAGAGATGTACACAAGGTTTACTACACTGACAAATGAGCTAAAGTCTCTTGGAAGGATTATTCCTGAAGAAGATAGAGTCGAGAAGATATTGACTAGGGTTTTGCCTATCACTTGGGAGAGCAAAATCACTGCCATTCACGAATCAAATAATATTGTCACTCTTCCACTGGATGAATTAATTGGAAATCTCACTGCACTGCCTATGAACTTAGGAGACAAACCATGAAAATGGATGTACCTAAGAAGGAAAAGAGCTTGGCACTCAGAATCACTGAAGGTTCTGATCTAGAAGATGTTGAAATGGCTATGATCACCAAGGACTTCAAGAAGTACCTGAGGAGAGGAAAAGGTTCTTCAAGAAGTAGAAGCTATAGCAAGTCAAAAACTCCTGAGAAGCAAACCAATGATGGCTGATACAAGTGTGGAAAGACTAATCACCACATTAAGAACTGCCATTTATGGGAAATTGAATGGAAAAAGGAAAGAGCTGAATGAAGGAACAGGAAGAAGGAACATGTTCAACCCAAGAAAAGCAACAACAAAGGATCAACCAAGGCTATGGTCACTGCTTGGGGAGAAAGCTCAGATGAAATCTCAGATGATGATGATGAGGATGAACAAGTATTTATGGCCATTGGAGAATCTGATGAAGAAACTGAGGTAAGTGTAATTCATCTCAAAGACAAGATTAAATTATTATCTAGAGAAAGGTTATGAGTTACTTCTAGAACTAATTGATGAATCTGAGGATGTAAACAATGAAAAGGAACATCTGTCTAAAGAATATGTGATTTTGAAGGCTAAATGCAAAAATCTGGAACTTAGGGTTAGTGAAACTATAAGTAAAAATACTGTGTTAAAGAACCAGATTCATGCACTTGACTCAATTGTCCTAGAGCTTAAATCTGTAGATCTAAAACTGAAATTAGGAATAGGTAAAAAGACAGCTGATCACACACAACTCACTTTAGAAGAAAATATAGGAAAAATAAAAGATGAGTTGTACAAAAGGGATGAGCAGGTAAGAATCCTAAAGGAGGATCTAAGTAAGGTCAAGCATGAGCTAGACAAAACTTTTAAATGGAACAGGTCCTCTGATGCATTTTTATGGCTATAAGAACACCATAGTAGCAACAGAAGAAGACTTGGATTTGGGAACCTGACACCTAAGTAGGATCCCAAAAGAAAGTACCTCACACTTTCTAAGAACAAGATTTGTACACACTGTGGTAAAAAAAAGTCACTATAAAAGTGAATGCACTTCAAAAGAAAATGCAAGTCAAAAGAACAAAGAATTTGTTCAAGGGAAGAATAGGTTACCAAGTTGAGCTAAAAATAATTTGATTCATCCTTTTGCCTATAGAAAGGGATCCAAACTAGTTTGGATTCCTAAGACTAAACCCTGATTTCCTTTTGCAGGTCCAAGTGAAGGGGAACAACCAAATATGGTACATGGATAGTGGCTGCTCAAAGCATATGATAGGAAGCAAGAACCAGTTCCTTTCACTTGAGGAGCTTAAAGGAGGTAATGTCTCCTTTGGAAATGGGAAAAAAGGTTAGATCATTGGGGTTGGAAAGGTAGGAAACACTGATTCTCACTCTATTGAGAATGTGTACTTGATAGATGGACTGAAGTACAGTCTAATAAGTGTATCATAATTGTGTGATAGAGGTAATATGGTAGCATTCACCTCTACAAAATTCTTTGTAATTAATCTTATCACTGACAAGATAGTTTTGCAGGGAAAAAGAGTAAACAACATATATATTGTGGATCTATCCACACTTTCAGATAATGAAATCACTTGCTTAAGTGTGTTGGATAATGATCCCTTCCTTTGGCACAATAGACTTGGACATAACAGTTTAAGTCAACTCAACAAACTAGTCTCCAAGGACTCAGTGATAGGACTGCCTAACATTAAGTTCAAGGAAGATAAAGTTTGTGAGGCTTGTGCAAGGGGGAAGCAGGTAAGATCCTCTTTCAAAAGCAAGAAAATGTTAAGCACCACCAGGACGATGGAACTGGTCCATATGAATCTTTGTGGACCAATGAGAACATTGAGCAGAGGTGGCAAGAGATATGTTATGGTGCTTGTTGATGATTACTCTAGGTTTACTTGGACACTGTTTCTAACATCTAAAGATGAAGCATTTGACATGTTCACTTCTTTTGTTAGAAAAACTCATAAACAACTAGGTAATTAACTTGCATCAATTAGGTTTGATCATGGTAATGAATTTGAAACTGCTAAATTTACTGAATTTTATGATGAGCATGGCATAGATCATAATTTTTCTGCTCCTAGAACTCCACAACAAAATGGAGTGGTTGAAAGAAAGAATAGGAAATTGGAGGAAATTGCTAGGACTATGCTTCTTTTTAGTAAACTACCCCATAGTTTCTGGGCAGAAGCTGTGAACACTGCATGTTACATCATAATTAGGTGCATGGCTAGACCTCTTATTGAGAAGACTCCCTATGAGTTACTTAAAGAGAGAAAGTCAAATATATCCCATCTTAGGACATTTGGATGCAAGTGCGTTGTGCACAATAATGGTAAAAACTCCCTAGGTAAGTTTGATCCCAGAAGTGATGAGGGAGTATTCTTGGGATATTCTTTACATAGTAAAGCTTATAAGATTTATAACAAAAGAACTATGTGTGTAGAAGAAAGTGTACATGCGATTTTTGATAAAACTAACATTCTTTATAAGAGGTAGGAACATGATGATGAAGCAATTGGGCTGGTAAGAAACTCAAATGAAATCACAGCCCATGCTGAAGCTGCATTAGAGGAAGGAACAGGTGATAGAACATGTCCTTCCACCGAGGGCAACTTGACAGGGGGAATTGAACAAAGAAGAACTGATCCTCAAACCTCGAGGCAACCTGTCCATGAACTTGTTCCTCAGCAATAAAATATTGAAGGAATATCTAAGGGAAACCAGCTGGTTGTGAAACCATACAAGTATCAAAGTTCTCATCCCATTGAGAACATAATTACTGATCCAACCTCTGGAATCAAAACCAGATCCTCTTTGAAGAATCTTTGTGCTTTTGATGACTTTTTATGTCTTATTGAACCTAAAAATGTTACTGAGGCTTTGCAGGATGCAGACTGGATGAATGAAATGCAAGATGAACTCAACCAATTTGAGAGAAGTCAAGTTTGGCATATGGTACCAAGACCCAAGGACAGATTAGTAATTGGCATAAAATGGGTCTTCAGAAACAAACTTGACGAAGATGGAATCGTTACAAGGAACAAGGCAAGATTGGTGGTTCAATGATATAGTCAAGAGGAGGGCATAGACTATGATGAGACCTTTGCTCCAGTTACAAGATTGAAGGAAATTAGACTCTTTATAGCCTTTGCTGCTTATATGGAATTCACTCTCCATCAGATGGATGTCAATAGTGCCTTCCTCAATAACTATATAAAGGAAGAAGTGTTTATCAAGCAACCTCCGGGCTTTGAAAGCAAGGAATATCCTGATCATGTCTACAAGCTTGATAAGGCACTTTATGGGCTCAAGCAAGCTCCAAGAGCATGGTATGAAAGATTATCAAAATTCTTGCTTGAGCATGGCTACAAGAGAGGTAAAATTGACAATACTTCATTCTTGAAAGAAAAAATGTAAAGATCTCTTGGTAGTTCAAATATATGTTGATGATATAATCTTTGGAGCAACTACTGATATGTTAATTAAAGAATTTGCTAAACTAATGGGGAGTGAATTTGAAATGAGTATGATAGGTGAGCTTAATTTCTTTTTAGGCTTACAAATTAAACAAAATTCAAATAGAACTATGATCCATCAACAAAAGTATGTGAAAGAGTTGCTTAAAAGGTTTAAAATGGAAGATTCCAAAGAAGTTGACACTCCGATAGCAACAACCACAAAATTGGATGTAGATGAACTTGGTTCATCTGTTGATCAGAAGCTGTATAGGGGAATCATTGGCTCTTTGTTATATCTCACTGCTAGCAGACCTGACATTGTTTTCAGTGTAGGCCTTTGTGCTAGATTTCAAGCAAATCCAAAGGAGTCTCACTTGACTGTTGTCAAGAGGATCTTGAGATACCTAAAAGGCACCACTAAACTTTGTCTATGGTATCCAAAAGTTTGTAATTTTAACTTAGTGGGATATGCTGATGCTGATTATGCAGGTTCTTATGGATAGAAAGAGCACCTCAGGTATGACACACTTTCTTGGCTCATGTCTTGTGTCTTGGGCCACCAAAAAGCAAAATTATGTGGCCTTATCTACTGCTGAAGCTGAGTATGTTGCTTTTGCCTCATGTTGTGCTCAATTGTTATGGATCAAACAATAATTAATAGACTTTGGAATTGATGTTGGTTGCATCCCCATCTTTTGTGATAACACTAGTGTAATTAGTATGACCAAGAACCCGGTTCATCAAAAAAGAACTAAGCACATAGATGTTAGGCATCACGTTTTGAGAGACAACTATGAAATGGGTTTGATCACTGTAGAATTTTGTGCTACTGACAAGCAAATAGCTGACATCTTCACAAAAGCTCTAAGTAGAGATCACTTTGAAAGGAACAGGTTAGAATTAGGGATGATTAAGATCACCTAAAAGGAATCAGTTCTAACTCCAAAAAATGGTTAGAAAATCTGTGAATTTTTATACATAATTAGATTAGATTTTGCTCAGTCTCATACTGTCATCAGTATACTCTTGTGCCATGTGCTAAAATATCTCATTAATCTCTGATGATATTATCTTTATTTTCTTGGAAAATTCAGACTTACACAAGAGATTTCTAAGTGAAGAATCTGGTTCATCAAGATTACATGGTACGTACTCTTCACTATGCATATTTTGAAATAATTATATTTGAATTATGATTAAAAAAAGAGTCCCATTTAATCCTAACCTTCTTGAGCCTAGATTTTAGGTAGAGTTATAAACGTCTCTTCAAACTGACTCCCAGTTTGATTAGACTCCTGAACTTCTGAAAAAGCTGTCGTTACCCAATAAAAGTATCTTTCTTTAAATTGATTTGGCCCAAGTCATTTCTTCACTTCTAACTCACAACTGCCAAATAATTCTCTCTAATCTTCTCTTATCTTCCAAATACACATAATCATCTTATCTCATCCTCTAACCATCAATGGCTAACACTTCTTAAAATCCCTCATCACCACCCAAAGAATCCACACCCACTCCTTCAACTATACCCTCAACCACATCTATTTCTAAGAAAGGAAGATTCAAGATGCTTGCTCACAAAGTAGTCACTGGAAAAGAACAAATCAAGAAAATCAATGAGTAACTGAAGGCAAGTCAGGTAGATGAACCCCAAAATTCTGAAGACTCTTTCAAGTCTGCAACTGAGGGGAAAGAAACTGTTTCATCTAAAACAGAGCAGGTAATATCTGGTCCTAAAATTACATCTGAAGTAATCTCTGAGGTTGCTGCAAATATGAAAAATAGATTTGTTCTGGTAAGAATTGTGACTGGGGTAGAGACCACTGAGTCTGGAAAAATTGGTGGTAAAAATAAAAAGAGAAAATAAAAGGAGAGTGAGGGTGTTCAAGACGATGTGAGGGGAATGGGACAAGGAGTGGATGAATCTTCACCCACTCTTGTTGGTTTAACTGAAGAAACAAGAGCTATGGAAGTATGGAGTGAGGAATCTACTGGAGAAGAAGAAAGTGTGAGAGAAAAAAGAGGAAGTGAGTCTGGAGAAGCTGCTGAGGGGTTGGTTAGATTGGGGAAGAATGTTCAAGAACTTGTTTCATCTGTGCAGGAACCCCTCGAGGACCTACTTAGAAGATTGTCTGATAGTTACAATCCTAAAAAGAAAAAGGGTTCAGGAGTTAAAGTACCTGGTACTGCTAGGGAAAACAAGAAAAAAAGGCTTCCTCTTCTATCCCTATAGAAACTCCTCCTACAACAGGAATAGCTACAAGGAGTCAGAAGAAGCAGAGTGAGGCTGAACTGGAAAATGCCCTAAAAGAAAGTAAGAGAAAAGCTGCTGCAAAGGGGAAGAAGAAAGTGGTTGAACCTGTTGAGGCAATTGAGGAAATGGACCTGATTCTTCATGATGAAGAAGAGGCAGAAGAAATGGAGGTTGTGACTCCAAAGGCAAAGAAAATCAAGATTTCCACAAAGAAGTCTATTTCAAAAACAAAAGTCTGCAGAGCCCTCTACCTTGGCTAAAATAACCAGGTCTGCCTTGAAGTCTAGAAAAGTGAAAATGATGGTAGAAGAAGAGAGTGAAGGAGAAGAAGAATCTGATGTAGAGAAGGACAAGATAGTTAAGTTTGGGAAAAGAACCATCTTGAAAGGTAGGCTCCTCAGGGACTTGGAAGAGGAAGGCATGATGCTACTGCTGGAAAAGTTACAACTGCAGGGTTGGAAGAACATGGTCCTTCAGATGGATGAAAAACTTGCCAGAACTGAGATTGTGGAGTTCATGGCAAATTGTGAGATAAAAAATGGCGGATTCACCAGTGTGGTGAAGGGGGTGACAGTGAGTTTTGATGACAAGAAATTAGGAGAGATCTTAGGTGTACCTGGTGAAGGGTACAATGATTACAAGAAACTCAAATGGCCAAGTCTAGAGAATCTCCCTACCTCCCTTGCCATTAAAAGGAAATTTGGTGACAATGAAGAAGATCTTCAGCCCAAGGCTATATACAAAAGTGAGATAAAGCCACCCTACAAAGTGTTATTTGAATTTGTTAACAAAGTTGTGCTGCCAAGGCAGGAAAGAAGGCATATTGACACATTCATGTACCTGGTCCTTATGGAATGTTTGGACAGTAGAAGGCAAATAAATTGGCCTAGTTTATCATCCAGCTTCTTGATAGGGTTCTGACTGGCACCAAAATGCATGCCATACCCTATGGTTTCATTATCACAGTTGTACTCGCACACTTCAAGGTACCCATCAAGAAATGAGAAGTTGGTACAAGCAAGGATCACTTTGGGGAAAATACTTTGACTGCTTATGACTATGAAGTCCATACCACTCCCAAAGAAGAGGCTGGCTGAAGTAGAAACTGAGGGGGATGCTCTCAGGGCCGAGCTTGCAAAGGAGAAGGAGACGAATGATGGCGCATGATATGCTGAAGCTACTTCACACTAGAAACCAAGAACCTGGTCCTTCATAGCCTTAAAACCTTTCTAGCCTAGTTAGACAAACCAGTGACTCGGCTGGGATTTCTTTTTGTTCTTTTTGCTCATGATCCAGTATTTTTATTTCTCTTTATGCTTTGTGGATGACTTGTATCAATGATAATCAACTGTTTTTGTGCTCTAACTGTTTGTTGATGCTTCTTAGATGGCTAATATCATTGGATTGATAAATGATGCTTGACTCCATGATTGCATTTAAAGTAGCCCCAGTGGCCATGAGTAATTTCTATTAAAATCTGGTTATCTAACATAATTATGCAACTTTTGGATGATGCCCAAAGGAGGAAGATATGTTGTGCTTCTTACTTTAGACTGTGATGTTTATAACCTAATGAACCTGGTCCTTGATGATTTGTGACTATAAAATGGAAAGTGTTCTAACATTGTGTTGATGTTGAGCTTAGTTGACACAGGGCCTATGCTTATAAAAAGTATAGAGTTTGTCATCATCAAAAAAGGGAAATTTGTTGGCCTAAGTGAAGTTTGTTTTGATGATTGAAAAAAAAGAAACTCAAGCATGAACCAAGTCCATATATACACAGTGTACACAGACACGGGCAGATTCGAGCATAAGGGATGCACGTGAAGGAGATAAGTTTAAGTTGTTATATTTGATATCTCCTAATCGAAAAGGTTGCATAAATGATAAGTAGAATGACTTCTTACTCGAAGAGAACTTTATCTAAGATAAGAGAGGAGTTAGAAGTTGAAGATAACTAGAACTCTTCCACCAAGGAAGAGTATAGTATTGGAACTCTAGTTATTTCCTATTCTATTAATTCTATAAATTGCAGGATGTTCTCATTTTACAGGTACGCACAAATGCCGAAGTTAAACGTGAGTTGAGAGCAAAATAGCAAGGCATTTTGCAAGCAACTCTTGTGTGATTCAAGTGTGCGATCCTGAAGCTACATGAACCTGATAGAAGAACCAGTTCCAGGTGTCTGTCTTTTATTCTAGTTTCATTGTAGTAGGTATTTTTAAATTGTATCTTTCAGCTTTATCTAGAGGCAATTGTATTAGGTACTCTGAATATTCAAGTTAGAGTTAACTTGAAGTTGTCGCAACAACTAGAGGTTGGTTGCCACAACGGGATTAGAGGTAATCCTTAGGTATACAAAGAGTTTTGTAAATATTGTTTTGGCTCAGTGATTTAGTGAAGTGTTGGAAAAAATCCTACTGAGTAGTAGTTCGTAGTTTTTTCACCTTTTGAGCCTGGTGTTTTTCCCGTAAAAATACTTGTGTTCTTTACTTTTCGCATTTATAATTTTCGCAACAGTAGTATAAGGAACACATAGAAGAACCAGGTCCTTCTATAATCAGTGCACGTGAAAATTGGATACCACACAAATCATCTCCCCCTCTCCCCTCCCCCCTCTTGTGTGGCATTGAAGTATAAAACATCAAGAAAACTTTATTCTTTTCGACTCAAGTTACTTGTACTTGTAAGTAGCGTATAATATATTATTTTAACTAATTATTCATGGGGATGGAGCATATCTATATATATTTTTCACATATTTATAATGTTCTTCAATTTTTATGCAATTTTACCTGTTTATAAATATCTACTGTAATTATATTATTTAATAAAATATTAAAAATTAAATATCCATGGGACTTATGCCCCGTGCCTCGGGGCTTACGCCTCGCTGAGGCATATGTAAAACGTCTCGCCTTACTCCTACACCCTTTAAAATACTGGATAGGAATAAAGTCTGCATATATATTATCCTCCCCGGACACTTATGGGATTATATTAGATTTGTTATTGTTGTTGTAATTACGGGAAAAAATCAAAAGAGTTAACGTAACGTTAACTAGTGTGAATATGCATGCTTTCATCTTATTCTCCAAACCAAGCAAAATGTATGCCTTTTTTTTTTTTTTTGTCCTGTAAGACCACTAAAAAAATATTGCTGTTTTTCTTTTCACGTTATATGCTACTCCTATTTTCTTAGCTTGTGGAACGCTATTATCAAAACTTTAATTGGCCTCGCTAGTTCGATTTCAGTGACTGATCACAGTAGTCTAGTTAGGTTTTTCTTATCTACATGCAACTTGCAAGTTAGTGATTCACGTATGACCAGTGACCGAGTCAGACTTTTCATTAAGAAGGTCAACAAATAAAGAAATAAATTCGTCAAGAAGTCAAGGGGTGTCAATAAATAATATATATATATATATATATATATATATATATATATATATATATATATATATATATATATTATGTAAAATTAATTGGCGTCGCTAGTTCGATTTCAGTGACTGATCACAGTTGTCTAGTTAGGTTTTTCTTATCTACATGCAACTTGCAAGTTAGTGATTCACGCATGACCAGTGGCCGAGTCAGACTTTTCATTAAGGAGGTCAACAAATAAAGAAATAAATTCGTCAAGAAGTTAAGGGGTGTCAATACATAATATATATATATATATATATATATATATATATATATATATATATATATATATATATATATATTATCTAGCTACACAATATAATTTTCCGACGAATGGGTATTGGTTGACACCCTTCGAGTGCATGTGGCTCCGCCACTGCGCATGACTAAAGGATGATCCAAGATTTAAACTCTATGAATTCAACTTTTAAGGTTTTTAGCATTAAACTCATTATATTTCTAAAGTTATGGATTAATATCTACTATTTTTATAATTTTCACGAATTTTTACTCCGCGTCAAAAATTATAAGTTCAATTGAACCCAGAATTAACATAGTACATCCAGCTCCGCATGCATCAAGAGAAGTTCTTGAATCTCTTGCTTATTGAGAAACTACATATTGTCGTAGCATATAACAGGAAGTCAGGAACATTAACCATGCATATCAATAGAGCGAGCCACATAAGAATAGAGAATATACTGGTAGGGAAAGAATTCGAATTAATTGAACTAATGTATTTCGAATATAGAATAATTTAGAAGAACAAAAAGCAAATCAATAGGGCAACATTTTTATTTAAAAAAGTTGAATGTCGCATGCTGTTTCTTCGTTTCAAATGACGATAATGCTCATAGATACGATCTTGCTTTTATTCTCTTTTCACACAAAAACATTAAGTGCACTAGTGCACGCTCAATGACTTAGGATCATGTAATCTCAGCCTCTCATGCCCCACGCAAGTAACAAAAAAGAAAGAAATTCTTTCCACTTTTAATATTAAAATAATACTTATTAAGGAATGGTGACTTTGTAAAAGAATATGATTGTCCAAGTACAGGGAATGAACTTTCCTATAAAGTTTCAAGACACCTAAAATAGAAAACCAAGATTGAAATTTGAAGATACTTTTCAGACGTATCAGACAAATATTCCCTCCTCGTCATTTCCTTACCAAAAGGTCACTATCTACTTTTGCCACCCCACGTTTAAAAAAAGAAAAACAAAGCCTTTCTGAGTTTTTCTTTTTCCTAATTACGTATATCGTTTTAACCCTGGGAAAATATAATCTTTTGTAAACTTTTTCAACTATTGGATTTTGTATTTGGTGGTTTGGTTAGGAGACACTGACACTTGTCGTTATTGTGCTAGGCGGCCACCGCCAATTGGACTTGTAATGCTTGACTATTACTATTCCATGAGTACGCTAGGAAACTTTGGCTCATCACAATTATATTTCTCTAAGTCTTCAAATGTTATAAAATAAAAACTGTAAAGTAAATAAATTGAAGATAAGTATAGAGATTGATATATTATTCAACTTCAAACTGATGTACATAATGAACTGAAATCTCTTTTATTTATAAAAGAAAAAAAGTAACTGCGAGGCTTTTCAGGAAGCAGCTGCACGGCTTTTCAGGAAGCAACTGCGAAACTTTTCTTGAGTTGCTTGTAAGCTGCTGTATGAGCTGCTCGCAACCTGCATGTTTAATAAGAAACTGCTGCAAGTCATTTCATTGAGTTGCTTGCAACCTGCCTGCATCAGCTGCTTGTAGATAAACTTCAATGGAGTACTAAATGAATAATCTTCTTCAGGAAAATTATCTATATCGGAGTAATAAATGGACATCCACAATAATATTTTTATAACACTCCCCCTTGGATGTTCATTATTAAGGGCCTCGTTAAAACCTTACTAGGAAAAATCTCGTGAGAAAAAAACCTAGTCAAGGAAAAAGAGTACACTAATAATATACATTGCAAGCTGCCTCATTAAAAACCTTACCAGGAAAATCCAATGGGAAAAAATCTTGGCAAGAAAAAAAGAGTACAGTGCATACTTTACTCCCCCTGATAAAGACGTTATTTCAAATACCTAAGTCTCTGCATTCCAATCTTGTATAGCATCTTCTTGAAGGTTGCAGTTGGCAAAGACTTGGTAAACAAATATGCCTGATTTTCAGTTGAACGGATTTGTTGCACACCAATCTCACCATTTTTCTGAAGATCATGTGTGTAGAATAATTTTGGTGAAATGTGCTTCGTTCTATCTCCTTTTATAAATCCCCCTTCAATTGGGCTATGCATGCAACATCGTCTTCGTATAAAATTGTGGATTTTCTATCACATTCCAAACCACATTTTTCGCAAATGAAATGAATCACTGATCTCAACCATACACATTCCCTATTTGCTCCACATGTAAACACATATCCGGTTTGGGATCGAGCTTTATAGAGATCAAATATATAACTTACATCTGCATAACCAAAAAGATTTGCACTACCTTTATTTGCATAAAGCAAACTCATATCAAGAGTTCCCTTTAAATATCGCAATATATGCTTAATCCAGTTCCAATGTCTACGTGTAGGAGAAGAGCTATATCTTGATAGTAAATAAACAGAAAATATTATGTCAGGCCGTGTAGCATTAGCAAGATACATAAGTGCACCAGTTGCACTAAAATAGGATATTTCAGGATCAATGAGTTCCTCATCCTCTTCTGGAGGTCGGAACGGATCTTTATTCACTTCAAGTGATCAAACAACCATTAGTGTACTCAATGGGTGTGCTTTGTCCATGTAAAAGCATTTTAAGACCCTTATGTCTAGACAGATTGATGGATAAAGATTCCGTCTGCTAAATATTCAATTTGCATACCAAGGCAAATTTTTTTCTTTCCAAGATCTTTCATCTCAAATTCTTTCTTAAGATATTCAATTGCCTTTTGGAGTTCTTCTGGAGTTCCAACAAAATTTATGTCATCAACATAAACAACGAGTATAACAAATTCTGATGATATTTTTATTATAAAAATACATGGACAAATAACATCATTTATGTTACTTTCTTTCAGCAAATATTCACAGAGGCGATTATACCAGATGCGCCAAGATTGCTTTAAATCGTACAAAGATTTTTTTTTAATAATTTAATCGAGTACATTTCTCAATACTTTGAATTATATGTTTCAAGCATTTTAAATCCTTTAAGGATCTTTATAGAGATTTAATCAAATGAGTCATATAGGTTATGACTTGCATTTATATGGCATGACATCTTCAGGTTTCTGGATTGCAAGTCCGATCCTCACAATCTTTTACAATATTGTGCACTATATTGTATCAAATATATCGTCGACGATCATTCGTATCAGTTCGCAAGGGACATAACTTGTTTAGATCTCATCACTTTCATTATTTTCAGGTACCTGAACTTCTTCTAGAGTTTCATGAATTGTTATGTCGTGGGATCTTCTAGAGCTCATTTCCTCCTCATCATGATCATTTTGATCATTTGCTCCTATCATTTTTCAAGGATTGTTACCTATGGAACCGATCGGTTTACTACGCTTCATGCTTACAGTAAACTTTATCCTTCAGGGACATTAATTTTAATAAGAGCATTTGCACCTGAAATATGATATTTAATTTTGGATCAGCAAATGCTTCTAGCATTTGACTTGAATTATCTTCTTAATGAGGATCATATTAATGATAATTCAATTTATATAACATATTCCCCAGCTGCTTATTCCATCCCCCAAATGTTAGAAAAACTAACATATATCCCAAATCGTCTTTGGGAAACATATCTTTGTGCTTTGTGGTAGAGAAATTAATCATATACCATGCATCAAAAGTTATTAAATAGTAAAATATTTGGTTTCTAATCCTAAACTAATTGTGAGGGGAGGACTTATCATATATTGTTGGCCTGATGCATACAAGTATTGTTGTATGTAATTTAGAAAATCTTAGACCAACACATGAAGCTTTGTACTCATAAGCAATAGTTTAGCCATTAATAGGAGGTATTCAATGTTAAACCAGCTTGGATATAAACCATCGTTATCAAGATGAACTGTCTTGATTTCATAATTTGAAAATTATGCTTTTAATTGAGAAAAGCAATTTCAAATGCCAAACTGCAGGTTGACAATAATCGCACATGTAACCATCTCATATATGCATCTATAAGTGGTTCACATGATAGGTGAATGGGCTCATATTCACCTTTTATATATTTCAGAATTAGGGGTCTTAGTCCCAACTTTAGCTAGTATAATCATATTATTATGAGAACAAGAAACACAAGAGAATTCTTGAAGAATCTTCTAGTTCTTCAATATATGCATATCAAAATTCTCGAGCTAATCATATTTAAACCAGATGGAAGATAAAAACTTCTAGTTTATTATGGCATGTGCTATATTTTAGTAAACTTCTGGTTTACTATGGCATAAACTTTTATATCAATAAACTTCTGATTTACTGTGACTACTTTTGTATCGGTAAATTTCTGATTTACTGTAGCTACTTTTGCCTCAGTAAATATTTCTGGTTTACTGTGACTGCTACGTGATGTAGTACAAATTGAAGAATAAGGCAGGTAACTTCTCACATACATATTTACCCCTATGATTGTGGAAACATGAAGGTTTTCAATCTTTCAATTATTTGTAGTCTCAGTATGATTGTCATTTGTATTAGTAAACTTCGGGTTTATCATAACATATGTTTTGACCACAATAATGACAAATAAGCTCTTCGGGAGCCTTCAATTTTTTTCACAATCAAATATTATTCAGACACTACTTGTGTCATGTGTCTTCTAGACAAACAGTTAGCTCTTCGGGAGCTTTTGATAAATTTTGTTCTATCAAATATTGCTCAGACACTTCTAGTGTCATGAGAGAAAATCATAATCAAATGAACAATATAAAGCCAATTCTAAATTTATAAATGATTGTCACGACCCAATTTTCCCTCCGTTTGGGTAACGTGATGATACCTAGTCTTAGGGACTAGGTAAGCCTAGCATTAATTGAAACAATATTATTTAAATAATATCTAACAATTTGAATTGGAAATATCTTAAACTTTACAATTCCCAAAACCCAGTAGTACAAGTCATAAGCTCTACAGAGTTTGCTATCACTTCTAAATACAACTGTTCGGAAGTAAGTAAAAATAGTGTAAAAATACAAAATAGGAAGGTGACTCCGAAGCCTGCGAACGCAGCGACAAGTTTACCTTGAGTCTCCTCAGCAAGGATTCACATAGCTACTAACGATCGATACCTGGATCTGCACAAAAATGTGCAGAAGAGTAGCATGAGCGCACCACAACGGTGCCCAGTAATTATCAAGACTAACCTCGGTGAAGTAGTAACGAGGACTAGTCAAGATACCCACTGGTCTAATAAACTGAACAAGTATAAGTATAGGGATGACAGAACATGACATCTATCTAAGGACCCCACGATATGGCTAATGACATAACAACTGTAATAAAGAAGGAAAAACAGTAAGTAACGACAGAACACCAGAATAAGATACAGAAGAATGAACGAAAGCACAACCCAAATCCGAAAATCACAATACAGTAAAGGCAAGTAGTAACTCAGCAACTGCAATAGTTTTCACATCAGGACTCAGCCAACAAGCCCCAATAAATTAGTCAAATATTTCAAGTGTAAACTTTCACCCGTAAGTTTTTAAATTGAGGTCTTCAGAATATAATCCTTTCCAATAAGATTTTTTTTTTAAAAAAATATTTTTCTTTCAAATATAGTTCTTTCAAGATAAAAAACTTTTCAAATATAAACTTTTCCAGTAATATCTTTCGAGTATAAGTCACCCTGTGACACCTAAGCATGGAATATTAGCAGCTCCGAACACAGATATAACCATAGGGGATTCTACCGGGATACCGTCCCATAGTCCCGAATTAAATATGCAAGATAGGGGGATCTCCCGGAATACGTCCGTAGTCCCAATATAAATATGCAGTGCTGGGAGATCTCCCGGAATACGTCCGTAGTCCCAAAGTAAATATGCAAGACAGGGGGGATCTCTCGGAATACGTCAGTAGTCCCAATTTAATTATGCAAGACAGGAGGATCTTCCAGAATACATCCGTAGTCCCAAAGTAAATATGCAAGACAGGGGGATCTCCCGGAATACGTCCATAGTCCCAATTTAAATATGCAGCGCAAACAACAGAGATAACAACTATAACACGACAGAAACCTCGTACATCACCACAACAAGTACAAAAGCAACAATGATAAAGATGCAAGGTAAGGCGAGCAAATCAACTCAAGAACTTAAATCACAAGAACGATAGAACTCATTCACCAGGAATAACCACAGTGAAGAATGCTAGGCACAAGGAGAACAACTTAACAAGGAAAAACAAAACAAAATATAGCAACGATCCCACAATATTCAAGTCAACGATAAGAAACCGACACGAGTCAAATAGCTCTAAATAATGGCAAGTCAACTAAGATATAGGTTATCTAAACTCCTTTTGAGGTTGAACAATTACGAGAAATATTCAACAATTCAAGTAAGGATATGCAATGGAAGATAATCATAACTCCAATTAAGACTAAACAATTATAGGATGAGAAAATATAGCACGACGATAGAAGAGGTAAAATCTTTGGTTACGTCGAATAAGGGTAAAATAGGCAGTAAGAGTGAATCCTAGAGCAATTATCTCTAATCAAAGCATGTAAAGGCGAAACTAACAAATAGGAATTCAAGCGTATCAAGAACAACATCATACACGGTGAATATAAGGACATAAGAATCCTAAAAGGCCTACTTTCCACAAATAAGTTTGAGCACGCACTCGCCACCTCGCGTACACAGACTACAATCAGTATAGATGACTCAAATCCTAAGGGGTAGTTCCCCCACACAAGGTTAGACAAGATACTTATCTCAAACTGCGCTTAATCAGTTAAGTAGTATTCCCTTTCCTCGATTTTCTGACTCCGATCGGCTTGAATCTAGTCATAATTAATTAGATTCAATCAATATAAATTGTAGGAATAAATTCCATATGAAAATACAAATTTTTCTACAAAAATCCGAAATTTAGCCCAAAATTCGCTCGTGGGGCCCATGTCTCGGAACCCGATAAAAGTTACAAAATATTAATGCCCATTCCGATACGAGTTCAACCATACCAATTTTATTCAATTCCGATAACAACTCGACCTCCAAATCTTAAATGGAATCAAGAGGGTTTTCACAATTTTTCCAACTTAATTCATCGATTAAATGTTAAAAACAACCTTGGATTTGGGTAATTTAACCAATATTGAGTTAAGAACACTTACCCCGTTGTTTTCTCTGAAAATCTCCCAAATTTTGCCTCATCCCAAGCTCCAATCCGTCAAAAAATAGAAAATGGGATGAATTTCTGAACTTAAACTCACCGGTCATTTTGAGCTTTAGCGCATCGTTCAGCGGTTTGGGTCCATGATCAACTTCACTTCAGGTATTATGACTTGTACGCGTGATCGGAATTTAATTTCGGGAAGTTCGGAGTTTATTTGGAAAGAAAATTCTAATTTCGGAAGCCTCAAGTTGGAAAGATTGACTAAAGTATGACTTTTGAGTAAACGACCTCAGAATTTGAAGGTTCCAATAGGTTTGTATGATGATTTTGGACTTGGGCATATGTCCGGAGCGGGTTTCGGATGACCCAGAAGCGTTTCAGCGTCTATTATGGAAGTTGGCATTTTGGAAGAATTTTATAGATTTGAGATGAAGTACATTTCAATGTTATCAATGTTTGTTTGGGATTCTGAGTCTGGGAATAGCTCCGTATGGTGATTCTGGTATTGGGAGCGCATCCGGATGTGGATTTAGAGGTCCGTAGGTCATTTTGAGGTCTTTGGCTAAAGTTGAAATTTGAAGGTTTTTGGGAAGTTTGATATGGAGTGGACTTTTTTATATAGGGGTCGTATTTTGATTTCAGAAGTTGGAATAGGTCCGTAATGTCAAATGTGACTTGTGTGCGAAATTTGAGGTCAATCAGACGTGATCTGATAGGTTTCGGCATCGATTGTAGAAGTTTGAAGTTTCAAGTTCATTAAGTTTGAATTGGAGGGTGATTCATATTTTTAGCGTTGTTTGATGTGATTTAAAGACTCGACTAAGTTCGTAATGTGTTTCGGGATGTGTTGGTATATTTGGTTGAGGTCCCGAGGGCCTCGGGTGGATTCCGGATGGTTAACAGATCGAATTTGGCCTTATGAAATGCTAAAGCTGCTGTCACCTGGTGTAACCGCACCTGCGAGGTTTTGGCCGCAGAAGTGGCCCAGGGGTCGCAGAAGCGGAGCAAGTCAGCCAGGAGAAGGACCGCAGGTGCGGAGTTTTGGCCGCATCTGTGCAAGCGCAGAAGCGAAGCGTGGGGCACAGAAGCGGAAGAAGGCGCAGGAGCGGAAGGAAGTCACACCTGCGATGTCGCAGAAGCGGGGGTCTTTCCGCAGGTGAGAGGCGTTGTGTTTGGGGTGAGTTCCGCATAAGAAGAGGCGTGGTCGCAGAAACGACGCTGCATGTGCGGCTACTGTTCTGCAGGTGCAAAAATATCGCTGGGCAGATTGATTTAAGAACGGGACTTGGCTCATTTTCCCCCATTTCTCACTTGGTTGGGGCAATTTTGGAGAACTTCAAGGAGAGATTTTCGTCATCTATGTCAAGGTAAGTAATTCCCACCTATTGCAAGTTAAATACTTGGATTATATAAGGATTTAGACTTGAAAATTAGTAGAAATTGTAGGATTTTTGATAGAAAACCTAGAAATTATATTTTTGGATTTTGACCACGAATTTGGGCATGAAATTGAGAATAAATTATATATTTGAGCTCGTAATGCTATGGGTAGTGCTTATCTTAGAATATTTTCGGAACCCGGGCACGTGGGCCCGAGGGTGACTTTTATCGACTTTTCGAGCGGAGTTGGAAATTGCTATAAATTGATTAATTATGAGTATTAGAGTACATTTTGATTGGGTTGCATCTTAATTGACTAGTTTTGGAGCGACGGTCATCGGTTTGAGGTGTTAGAGGGCTTTGGAGCCGGTAATGGAATTTCGGAGCGAGGTAAGTCTCCTGTCTAATTTTGTGAAGGGAAATTACCCCTAGCTATTGCATATGGATGTGTGCTACTTGTTGTGGGGGGACTTGTTGTGGGGGCTACGTACGCGCGAGGTGACGAGAGCCCGTGCGTAGCTACATTCATGTTATTGTCCGGGTAGGCTTAGGTTCACTCATGCTATAGCTGTATTATTAGAGTAGTCTCTCCTATTAAATTCTTCTATTTTACATTACTACTTGAGACTGGGCTTGTTATTGTAGAGACTTCATGAGTTCTCGATTAGTCACCAAATAACTTTACTCCTCCTACGGCATGTTTCCGTGATATATATATATATATATATATATATATATATATATATATATATATATATATACACACACACACTTCTTGAAAGGTTTTTGTTAAAGAAATTACAACTCACACGTTTATTCGTGAGTGAGTTCAAGGACCCATCAAAGCTCCTTACTCTTATGGGATCGGACAGTTCGCCTCGGCAGGATTTATGTACCACATTCTCATGGGAGCGGGTCGTTCGCCTCGGCAGGTTAATTGATTTATCATATGGTTCGAGCCGTTCGACCCTCGGCACTGCACAATTTTATTATTATGTTGGATCGGGACGTACGCTTCGGCATTTTCTATATCATATCCTCATGAAGTCGTGCGTAATATTTGACAAGAAGCCAAAGTATCTGTAAGTTTTCCCGATTTGGGTTATGAAAATCTATCTGATGAGATCCACTATATTCATATATATGCTCCGGTTAAGGAGGGAAATTTCCAAATGGAGAGCTCAAGTTCCTCGTAAAGAGGGGTATTCGTACCATATAATCTATACTTATTTATCTCATTTATTTACACTGCTTCATATTTACTTACCCCTTTACTGTACGTGATATTATTGGACTACTAGTATGTGTCGATGTCGACCCCTCGTCACTACTTCTCTGGGGTTAGGCTAGATACTTACTGGGTACACGTTGCTTACGTACTCATACTACACTTGCTGCACATTTTTGTGTAGGTACATATGTGACTAGTGGCCTTGTGAGAGCAGAGGCGTATATGCCTTCGGGGACTTACGTGAGCTGCATTCCACATTACGAACCGCAACCGGCAGAGTCTCCTTCAAAGTATTTACATTTTTCCTATCCAATTTGTATTCCGGATAGCTGCTGTATTTTATGTTATATTCCTAGTTAATACTCATGCACTTGTGACACCAGATTTTGGGATGATTATGGGTTGTTTTGTATTGAATTCGTTAAAAGTATTATTAATTACTCTGTAAATTCCTATTCTTTACTATTTAAATTGAAGGAAAATATGATTTTAAAAATAATAAAAATAAGAACCTAATTACGTAATTATTGTTGGCTTTCCTGATAGTGGTGTCCGGCGCCATCACGACCCTTATGGATTTTGGGTCGTGACAATATAGTATCATATCCAAGTTCACTTAGGTCTCACGAGTCATGAGCGAGTCTAGTAGAGTCTTACGGATCGGTACAGAGACGTCTGTATTTATATTCGAGAGGCTACAGGACTGTTAGGAACACTTCCCTTCTTGATTCCTTATCGTACGATTCGATTCCTTTGAGGCTTATGCCTTCATTCCCTTCCTATTCTGTCTTATGCGACGTGAAACGCTTGTTATAAATTGGGAATCGAGAAATTTTAATGGTACTACAGATGTGGTGCAAGATGTTTCTCCCTGTGTATTTGATTGGGCTATTGTCGTCGCCTCGCGGAAGGCCGTTCTGCCATTGCAGCTCAGTGTCAGCATTACCTAAGGTTTTGAGATTTGGCATTGATTGTTATGACGATTCGTGCATTACTATTGCACCGTGTTTGTGTAGTGGTAGGATGTTTGTCTATGCATTAAAGCAGTGAATGACTTGGAAATGAGGTTTACTCAGTGCATGATTCAGAGATCCAACATTTTATTTCTGGCAAAAGAAAGGCAATCAGACTATGAATGTTCAGGTTTGGATTGATAGAGTAATGAGACTTGGTATTTCGAGCATGGTAGAATTTTCATCTGTGATGTGGTGTCGTCGCCCTGGATTGAATGTGTTACGTTCGTCGGTGTTATGGTCTTCATCAATTTGCCTTCGGGCAGGGCGGTGTGAAACCGTGCCTGGGAAGCGGTGGTTCAGGACTTAATCTGTGGTCCGGGTGTTGAAGGCTCAAGGAAGATGATCTTCGGAAAGGTTTAAAGTTGGTAGCGATCTATTGGTTCAAGTGCTACAGAGTTAGATATTGAGTTAAGGCAATAACTGGGCAGTGAAGGATGAGGAAGGACATGTGGGGGGTGTCTTGCGGTGGTTAAATTTCTAGAAGGCCAAGTGTGAGAAATAGAAGTCGAGTAGTTGCTTAAAAGAGAGGGTTTGACCAAAGTAGGAGAGTGGCAGAGTAGCAGAGTAGCATATGGGTTCTGTGGTAGGATGAATATACACCTTAGGAAAAGTTTAGAGTGATTTGGAACTCATGGTGGACAGTGACTAAGTCTACGAACTTAATTTGGAATATTGGCTGCTATACGAAGAGGTGTTGGATACAACAGACAAGAGTTGCATGATATGAAGAAGGATACAACATGACTTTGGATTGAAATGTATCGTCGCATGTTTAGTTGATGTCAATGGGGATTGAACGGGATTGTACGGCTGGTGAATGAGCATGGGCTCAGGATAGTTTAAGGATTTCATAGTAATTGTACTCGGTGCAACATTGTTGGAAGATATCGGCATGGAATTTCCACAGGTGGGTTATCTCTGTGAGCAGGTTAGCGGCTGTGTGGTGTTGATGAAACTTCTACGAAGAATTTCTACTGACTATTCAGGAAGAGGTCGAATATGTGCATGTGGCTAGTGATTCAGAGTGGCCATGAAGAGTTTAACAACAAGGTTTCGAGAAATTTGGTGGGTTGATTGTGCAAGATCATGTCAATGGGAGATAAGGAATCTTGGTGGGTTCCAGAATTATGCAATGGTATCTTCGAGCTAAGTGGGAGAGCCCCACTGCCTACGATTATATTGTATGGTTATCTACTTGTGAGGTTTCTGGTTAGCAGCATATTGAAAGGTTATTACGACTAAGGAAATAAAACATTAGTTACAATTGGAGCAAAGGATTTGAGGAATGTACGCTATAACTGGCCTTATCGATTCATGTTCAGGCTTTGGGAAGACTCAGGATTTATGCTTCATGTAGAAGTGAGTTACAAGGAACGTGATTCAGTCGGGTGCTTCTTCGAGAGGGTGTTCATGTGCTACTAGGGCTTTGGAATTTGATTATATTTGGGACCATGCCAGAGTGGGTGGCTCTCGTCAACGGTCCTAGCGGATTCAAAAGATTCAAGTGCGGTGCCTAAGGATTTCGAATCTGTAGCATGGTTAAGTATGGAGCTTTTGTAGTAGATTATGAAAAGTGGCTTGGAGTGTTCTACGTTATCTTTAGTCTGCGGTGTGGCATTTAACGAATGGAAGAAAATAACTTCATATTCATAGAGGGATTTTTTCAGAATGGGTGTACCAGTTGAAGATGCGAATATGCGCATAAGGAGGGTATGAGATGGTTCGTGGGTCTTGGAGACAACGTGGTCTCGTGAAATGAGGTCACTCGGGATGAGTTTTGGGTTCATGATGTTCTAAATGAAGCTATTATTATTCCTAAGGCAAGTCTAGAGTAAATTAGAAGAAGTCGGATTCGGTTAGCAATGGTTGAATTGACATGGTGGTGGCAATGATTTAAGTATACCTGTGATTTGTGGAAGTACGTGCGAGGTTTAACGGCCGCCGTAATTGATCTTATTTGGGGGCATGCGAGTATTATGGCTTGTTATGTGTAGATGGAGCCCGGAGGAATTATGGTGGTTTAAACCACCACGTGAGGTTTGTACTTTTTTCAGTTATGGGAATTCAGTCATGTGCGGCAATGGTTCTCCCGAAATGAGTTAAGTGAAAAGTTTCTATATGATGAAGTATGTACCCTATTGGTGGTTCGGGAGTTATGATGAAATTCTTGTACTCTCGCATTTTGGTATGATAGTTGCAGTGAATGGTATGGGAATTAGAAGCTAAGGATCAAGGTTGCGGTTCGGTGTTGATAAGAATGTCACGAGCTCAGATGATCAGGGAAGAATTCAGATGTTTAGAGTGAGCCGGTATTGTCTTTAGCATCACCTGAGATTGGTGTCCTGTGTAAGAGGCTTAGTGTACTGATTTGCGGCTTGATTTGCTTTACAGCATTAGTGTGTTCGGTAGTATGGATGTGCAGACTTGTTACCTGATGCGGAGGGTCGTGAGAGTGTATCCCACAGAAAGATTGTATAAGTGTGACATGTAGTCACTTGATTGATTAAAGATTTAAAACCAAGTATGGAGATTATGGTACTATTGCTAATGTGAGAAGTTATGCCTGATGGGCGCTCGGTTCATTTGGTTGTGGAATGTGGAAGTTTGTTCCAGATTTGAAGGCTGTTCTTATGTGTCGTGAATAGGTCATTGTGGGCCATTGAGAAGATATTTATCCAAGCATGGTATGATCAGACTCGGTTGAGGTCCGTGGATGGATCTAAATGTGAATGTGGGCTCTATATCAGGTCGGATGTGCTCATCTCAGCATAGCATTATTTTCGGAAGGGTCTTCAGGCCTTGGATGTTATTCCTCAGCTATCCCGTGTAATCTATATTATACCAAGTGGGTTGTGAGGTGGTTTGATTATTCGCACTCGTATTGAGATCCCGTATGGTTTGTGGTATTATGTGAGCAGGATGGCTCTCGAGATACATGTCATATATTGCACCTTAGTTGTGCTTGAGTTTTGTAGCGCGTGACGCTACCCGTCTCCCCAAGATTTGTATTATGCACTTGGCGTGCTTATGGTTGATATTCGGGCATTTCGTATGTATGAGCGTTACGTCTCGATGTGTGTTTTCTTTATATTATTATGTGTGGATCGGGTGGCACGCTGCCACATGTATATGGTTGGATCAGGTGGCGCACTGTCACAAATATGTTGGTTGGATCGGGTGGCATGCCGCCACGGGTATCATGGTTGGATCGGGTTGCACGCCGCAACGGTATCATGTGTGGATCGGGTTGCACGCCGCAACAGTGTGTTATTGAGTACAGTTTCCCATATCTATTATTGCATGTTTTGCTTCTCATTTCCTGGGGGAGGTTCATAACATCCATTCGGTTGTTTAATTAGTTACGTGGGTTGAGTAGTTCTTTCCAGAGTTCGTTCCCTTATGTGTCACATTCGAGTTTGTAGCTTGTTAGCACATTGTGGCATCATATGAGACTTCTAGCAGTGTCTGAGGTGGCTTACTGCCTGAGAAGCTTGTACTGGGTGAGACGAGATTATTGGACCTGAGATCAGTGCGATCAGATTTATATGAAGCATATTAAAAAGTAAATATTGTTATTCAGTCCATAATGAGGTAATGGTTCTTGTCGAGAGGAGAGACTCCATAAATTGTAAGGCGGCAGGTAGTTATGAGTTCTACATATCTTCTCTGTCGTGGCATTTAAAGAATTGAAACAAGACTTATATGTGTCATAAGGTGTGTTGTAAGCATCAGATTCGTGGGATTTTGGCTATTGTTGTCAGAGGATGTTATGATGGTCATGTGAATGATGCAGTGCATGGTGTGAATTCAGTGAGAGTATACAATCAAGTATTGGTACATCGTGTAGTGATTGATACAGTTTTCGTATTTTGGAAACAGGCTTGGTGGAGAATTCCGAATGTTGGAATTTGACTCTAAGACTTACTTGACTAAACAAAGAGAAAGATCTTCAGATTAGCTCGAGCTAATATGCTCATCTGGGTTGTAGGTGCACGAGGTGTTAAACAGTGATTTCAGACAACTCCAGTGCAGGTTAGCGGTTGCGTGGTGTTGATGAAGATTCTACAAAGATTTTCTACTGACTACTCAGGAAGAGGTCGAATATGTGCATGTGGCTAGTGATTCAGAGTGGCCATGAAGATTTTAACAACAAGGTTTCGAGAAATTTGGTGGGTTGATTGTGCAAGATCATGTCAATGGGAGATAAGGAATCTTGGTAGGTTCCAGAGTTATGCAATGGTAGCTTCGAGCTAAGTGGGAGAGCCCCACCGCCTACGATTGTATTGTATGGTTATCTACTTGTGAGGTTTCTGGTTAGCATCATATTGAAAGGTTATTACGACTAAGGAAATAAAACATCAGTGACAATTGGAGCAAAGGATTTGAGCTGAAGTGCAACCCAGGAGGTGTTATACATTCTCATAGATTTTAGCTGAAGTGCATTTCAATGTTATCAATGTACGTTTGGGATTCTAACTCTGGGAATAGCTCTGTATGGTGATTGTGGTATTGGGAGCGTGTCCGGATGTGGATTTGGAGGCCCGTAGGTCATTTGGAGAAAGTTAGAATTTGAAGGTTTTGGGAAGTTTGACCGGGAGTAGACTTTTTGATATAGGGGTCGGATTCCGATTTCGGAAGTTGGAGTAGGTCCGTAATGTCAAATGTGACTTGTGTGCGAAATTTGAGGTCAATCGGACATGATTTGATAGGTTTCGGCATCGATTGTTGAAGTTTGAAGTTTGAAGTTCATTAAGTTTGAATTGGAGGGTGATTCATGTTTTTAGCGTTGTTTGATGTGATTTAAAGACTCGACTAAGTTCGTAATGTGTTTTGGGACGTGTTGGTATATTTGGTTGAGGTTCCGAGGGCCTCGGGTGGATTCCGGATGGTTAACGGATTGAATTTGGTCTTATGAAATGTGAAGTTGCTGTCACCTGGTGTAACCGCACCTGCGAGGTTTTGGCCGCAGGTGCGTGGACGCAGAAGCGGCCCAGGGGTCGCAGAAGCAGAGTAAGTCAGCCAGGGGAAGGATCGTAGGTGCGGTGTTTTGTCCGCATCTGTGCAAGCGCAGAAGCGAAGCGTGGGGCGCAGAAGCGGAAGAACGCGCAGGAGCGGAAGGAAGTCACACCTGTGATGTCGTAGAAGCGAGGGTCTTTTCGCAGGTGAGAGGCCTTGTGTTTGGGGTGAGTTCCGCATAAGAAGAGGCGTGGTCGCAGAAGCGACGCCGCATGTGCGGCTACTGTTCCGCAGGTGCGAAAATATCGCTGGGCAGATTGATTTAAGAACGGGACTTGGCTCATTTTCCCCCATTTCTCACTTGGTTGGGGCGATTTTGGAGAGCTTCAAGGAGAGATTTTTGTCATCTATGTCAAGGTAAGTGATTCCCACCTATTGCAAGTTAAATACGTAGATTATATAAGGATTTAGACTTGAAAATTAGTAGAAATATTGGGGGGGTTTGGTAGAAAACCTAGAAATTATATTTTTGGATTTTGACCACGAATTTGGGCATGAAATTGAGAATAAATTATATATTTGAGCTCGTAATGCTATGGGTAGTGCTTATCTTAGAATATTTTCGGAACCCGGGCACGTGGGCCCGAGGTTGACTTTAATCGACTTTTCGAACGAAGTTGAAAATTGCTATAAATTGATAAATTATGAGTATTAGAGTACATTTTGATTGGGTTGCATCTTAATTGACTAGTTTTGGAGCGACGGGCATCAGTTTGAGGTGTTAGAGGGCTTTGGAGCCGGTTATGGAATTTCGGAGCGAGGTAAGTCTCCTGTCTAACTCTGTGAGAGGAAATTAACCCTAGGTGTTACATATGGATGTGTGCTACTTGTTGTTACTTGTTGTGGGGACTACGTACGCGCGAGGTGACGAGAGCTCGTACGTAGCTACATTCATGTTATTGTCCGGGTAGGCTTAGTTTCACTCATGCTATAGCTGTATTATTTGAGTAGTCTCTCATATTAAATTCCTCTGTTTTACATTACTACTTGAGACTAGGCTTGTTATTGTAGAGACTTCACGAGTTCTCGATTAGTCACCAAATAACTTTACTCCTCCTACGGCATGTTTCCGTGATATATATATATATATATATATATATATATATATATATATATATATATATATATATATATATATATATATATATATATACTTCTTGAAAGGTTTTTGTTAAAGAAATTACAACTCACACGTTTATTCGTGAGTGGGGTCAAGGACCAATCAAAGCTCCTTACTCTTATGGGATCGGGCCCTTCGTCTCGGCAGGATTTATGTACCACACTCTCATGGGAGCGGGTCGTTCGCCTCGGCAGGTTAATTTATTTATCATATGGTTCGGGTCGTTCGACCCTCGACAATGCACAGTTTTATTATTATGTTGGATCGGGTCGTACGCTTCGGTATTTTCTATATCATATCCTCATGGAGTCGTGCGTAATATTTGGCAAGAAGCCAGAGTATCTGTAAGTTTTCCCGATTTGGGTTATGAAAATCTATCTGATAAGATCCACTATATTCATATATATGCTCCGGTTAAGGAGGGAAATTTCCAAATAGAGAGCTCAAGTTCCTCGTAAAGAGGGGTATTCGTATCATATAATCTATACTTGTTTATCTCATTTATTTACGATGCTTCATATTTACTTACCCCTTTACTGTACATAATATTATTGGACTACTAGTAAGTGTCGATGTCGACCCCTCGTCACTACTTCTCTGGGATTAGGCTAAATACTTACTGGGTACACGTTGCTTACGTACTCATACTATACTTGCTGCATATTTTTGTGCAGGTACATATGTGACTAGTGGCCTTGTGAGAGCGGAGGCGTATATGCCTACGGGGACTTACGTGAGCTGCATTCCACATTACGACCTGCAGCCGGCAGAGTCTCCTTTAGAGTATTTATATTTTTCCTATCCAATTTGTATTCCGGATAGCTGTTGTATTTTATCTTATATTCCTAGTTAATGCTCATGCACTTGTGACACCAGATTTTGGGATGATTATGGGTTGTTTTGTATTTAATTCGTTAAAAGTATTATTAATTACTCCGTAAATTCCTATTCTTTACTATTTAAATTGAAGGAAAATATGATTTAAAAAATAATAAAAATGAGAATCCAATTACGTAATTATTGTTGGCTTGCCTGATAGTGGTGTCCGGCGACATCATGACCCAGTAAGTATCTAGCCTAACCCCGGAGAAGTAGTGATGAGGGGTCTACATCGACACTTACTAGAGGTCCAATAAAGCAGTATGATAAATCATAATCGGATATGAAGCACAACAATAATAATGGGGTAAAACTGTAATTTACATAATCTTCCAAGATTTCTTTTAAAGATATGAATTTCTCAATCTCGTATTCTATCTCAACAGCTCATATATATTAAGTACGAGTAACAAACGGATAAGGAATACCATAATAAATGCCAGGCATCAGTGGAAGGAAAATCTCGTGAATATTCGGACTGCTAGCGATATAATGCACGATTATGCTGAGGTTGTACGGCCCGATCCAGAATAATGTGTACACTGCTGAGGGTCGACCGACACGAACCATAGATGCATCTATTATATTGCCGAGGCGTTCGGCCTCCTCCACAAGAAAGGAAGGAACTTATCGAATTACGAGGCACTTGCTTACAATACAAGTACATGAGCATAAAGTGAATATAACCTTTACTGTTTCTCAAATAATTGGCCAATAACTTAGGGTGATAAAGCTCAGCCTAATATACTTGTATTTCTAAATCAATTTCGATTATAAATTCAATTATTTAAGCTAGCAAATGAAGTTCAAATAATTCAAATATTACATGATAAAATATTGAGTCTACCCGGACATAAACATGTTTTAGCTGTGTACGGACCCTCGTCACCTCGTGCGTACGTAGCACCCACAACTAGTAGCACATAACAATTACATCACCTAAGGGATAATTTCCCCTTCACAAGGTTAGACAGGACTTACCTCGCTCTGAAGTTCCATAACCGGCTCCAATGCCTCTCTAACTCTTTAATTCAAAGCCAAACGATCTGAAACTAGTCAAACAATGTGCAAATCAATCAAAATGTACTCCAAATGCATATAATTTAACAATTTATAATAATTTCCAACTCCGCTCGAAACGTCAACAAAGTCAACCCTCGGGCCCACGTTTCAGGATTCTAAATTTTTTTGAAGATAAGCATTACCCATAACCCTACAAACTCAAATATATATAATTTATTCCAAATTTCATGTCCAATTTCGTGGTCGAATTCCAAAAATACCATTTCTAGGTTTTCTCCCAAAATCCCATAATTTCTACAAATTTTCATATTTAAATCCATATATAACTCATGTATTTAACTTGCATTAAGTGGGAATCACTTACCTTGTGTTGCTTGATGAATAACTCCTCAAAATGGCTCCCCATGTTCGGCTATCCAAGTGCAAAATGAGAGAAATGAGAGCTAAATTCCGATTTAAAACAAGTCTGCCTAGATCCTTCTTCTTCGCGATCGCGAAAAATGCTTCTCGATCACGAAGCACAAATTCAAGTTGTCAAAATTTAACCCATCGTGAACGCAGAAAGCCAAGCACGAACGCGATGAACAGGGACTCAACTCTTCGCGATCGCACCCCTCTTCACGCGATCGCGATGAACAAATGCGTAGTATCAGGCCACCCCTCCTTCCTTTTTCGCGAACGCGGTACAACCCTCGCGTTCGCATAGTACAACTGACCATAGCACTGCGATCGCATGCCTAATCTCGCGACCGCATAGAACAATTTCACTAGTTGCCCTAAAGAACTCTTCGCGATCGCGGACTTCCACTCGCGATCACGTATAAGGAAACCAACAACAACCATGACAACAACTTTAGCAAATCCCTCCAAGTCGAATTTCAATCCGTTAACCATCCGAAATCCACCTGAGGCCCCCGGAACCTCAACCAAATGTACCAACAAGTCCTAAAACATCATACGAACTTGCTCGAAGCCTCAAATCACATTAAATAACACTAAAACCATGAATCGATGATCGAAACCTTTCTTTAAAATTTCAAACTTATAAACTTCGAGGAACGCATCCGATTCATACTTAAACATCTAGAATGACGCCAAACGTTATGTACAAGTTATAAATCATGATACAAACCTATTCCAAGGCTCGAAATATCAAACGGACATCGATAACACCAAAGTCCACTTCAAATCAAACTTAGGAAATTCTTAAACTTTCAAAATGCCAACTAATGATCCTGGACCACCTGATACTCAACCCAGACATATGCCAAGAACCTATTGGAACCTTCAAATCTTGATTCTGAAATCGTTTACTCAAAACTCAAACCTTAGTCAACTCTTCCAACTTAAAGCTTCTGAATTGAGAATTTTCTTTCCAAATGAACTCCGAACCTCCTGAAATTCAATTTAGACTATGCATATAAGTCATAAAATATGAAGTGAAGCTACTCACGGCCTCAAATCGCCGAACGACATACTAGAGCTTAAAACGACCGATCGGGTCATTACAGATGAGAACTTTGATAAATATTGATTAATTTTCATAAGTGAATGTGACAATGTTAATAAAGCCTGTAAATATGAAGACATGATGACGACCACAACACACCTCGATAAGAGATATGATACAGTCGTATGCAATATAAATCACCCAATTAAGAGTTGGGGTCAAATCCACAGGGAGTTATGAGGGGTGTTAGGAGTATATATTTGAAGCAAGCGAATGAACTACCTAAAATTGCACTTCCATAACTGAGTTTTGATTTCTACTTCTACTATTACTCTAATGATTGCAAGCTAAGGAAAATAAATTAGAGATGAATATTTTAAAAGCCTAGGGATGTGACCATTACCTATGTGTTTGCCTAAGGGGTAAAGACGTTAATGCTTGCTTTGTTGATTGGGGTGTATTATAGCTCTCAAGTCTACATTACCCACTCAATACCTCTCGGTCAGAGAGTGATTTTGCCCAATTTGGCTTTCTCAAGTCCAAATAGGTATCAAACAAAATAGTTGATATGAACTCAAGTCGGGTTCTTATTATCTCTAATTTGAACCCTTTAATTAGGCTAATCAATCTCTCAATTAACTCAATTCCTTGTTAGCCAAGTTATCCTAGATTAGGTCCCTCTTTCTCAAGTAGAGACTAAGTCAAATAGGCATGAATCAATGTTTGCATCCATTAATTATTAACTTAAAGCATGAACTAAGCTAAATAATCAACACTCAATCATAAACAAGCATTAAATTGAATACCCATAAGGTTTACACACTAGGGTTGGGTTACAACCCTAGTAAAATCTAGCTACTCATAATGGGAATTGAATAAAATAAAGAAGAAAATCTAATTAAACTCATAATGAAAGATTAAAATGATGAAATCTAATTTTTAAACACCAAAATAATGTAAAATTTCCTAAAGTGGTAAAAAGAAACAGCTACATCAACTTTTAATGTTCAAACTTGACCAAAATTTGTGAAACTCGTCTATTTATACTGGGCCAAAAATTGCTGACAAAAATGTCCCTCGGAAGGTTCTGCTGCCGCACAATTCCATGTGCGGTCCGCATATTTCTTCAGTTGGCAGGAAGGAGGATTCTGCAGCCGCACATTTCTGGACTGTGGCTGCAATGCAACTTCTGCGGCCGCACAATTCTTGTGCGGTCTGCACTTCTGAAAGACGTCAGGACTTGGTCTTCTGCACATTCTCTGAACTTGAAAATATTTGTCAGTGCAAACCCTGTTTTGGCGGCCGCACAATTCATGTGCAGTCCGCACATTGGTCAAACTCTTGTTGGACTCTTTAGCTTGGGTTGCGACCTCAGATGGAATTCTGCGGTCCGCAATTTCTTCTACGGCTGCAGAATTCCTTCTGCGGACCGCACATCTCTGCTTCTGCCCCCTTTATTGCCTTGTGCTTTGGAACACTCCTTTTTGAGTCGGATTTTATCATGGGATACAAAACTTTCAACATTCCTGCAATTTGCACAAGCAAAAAGGTGTTAATAAGTAGTCAAAATCCCCACTTATCAACTCTCCCAAACATTAGTCTTTGCTTGTGCTCAAGCAAATAAATTATTTTTTGCCTCCTAATGTTAAGGGTCATTTCAACGAGTCAAAAGTGAGCCATTCACACATCAATTGGGACCAATAATTACTCACACTACTCATGCATTATCAACAAGGCGACAAATTAAACATTCATGCACATATAGTTCTAAAGTGACATTTGATCTTCAAGAATTGACTTTACTTATCAAGGACTCTTGCTCTATCATGTAGGCCATGGTGGACTCAAAACTCTTCCTCCTCTACTTTCCATTTTCCAAGCTCACTTTAAAAAGTTAGCACTCAATCCAAAGATTCATGAAAGGCTCACTCATCTCTCACAAGAGAATGTCACAAGTACAGCTTTAAGTACCATAGGCTTGCCCCTCATGTAGATCGCCACTAATGTAAGCTCACTCGGTTTGAAATCAAGTAGGACCGCCTTTCCTTAAGCACTCCATCTTTCATTTCTTGGCTCACACTTGCCAATTCTTAGAGGCATTTATTTTTTATTGGGGACTAGAGAGACTTAACATCACTCTTTCTTGTTCATTTCATTCTTTTTCTCCTTTTTGATTTCTCAATGCTTGGGGTCATTACCTCTTTTTGAATCCATTCAACCCTTCCACTTATTCACTTTTTACATTTTTCTTTTTGCTCTTTTCTTTTCTTTTCTTGCCTTCTCATCTCATAGAGATCATTTCTTTTCTCTCTTTGTGCCTTGATACCTTTTTTAACTTCTTCATCTCTCCCCCAAACTTACGTTTTAAGCTATTGTTTTCACAAGAGTGTTAAGGAAAGCTCGGGTGCCAAGATAAGGTCACGAAAAAACGGGCAAAGGCTTATAACATGATTATCAAATGAGAAAGGCTAGAGGCTCAAAGGGATTGACTAGGGATAATGACATTGGTTGGAAATAGAAAACTCAAACGGGCCAAGGAGAGCCTACAATCATTTCTCAAACCAAGAAAAACTTAGGATTTCACCTTGAAACACATTAGGGGCAAGTTCTAGACCCTTCGCACGGACACTTGGACTAGCAACAATTAATCTCACCTCTCACACAACTAGATTGTAAAAGAGGATAGAGTCGAGGGCTCACAATGACCACATTCAAGATTAAAGATCACTATGGTACAATTAAACCACTCAATGATTGCCAAAGTCAACACAAGAGTCACAAAGTCACTAACTAGAGCAATTTCTTTCAAAAACCTTGTCTCTAACCATAAGCACATAGTTAAGTGTGTTGGTGCCAATTGAAGCATGGCGGAATCTTCAAGCATGACTTAATTAGGTCTTTTTATTCATTACTACTACTATTATTACCTAAACACAAAACAGACTCATTCCCTTAAGAAGGTTGTCACGCTATCTATCATTGGGACGAGTCACCCGATTCACACAACTACCTTTGGAAAGAACCGTGGCGTTAAGAAAACCAAAGGCTTATTATCTACTAAAACATAAAAAGAAGCTACTTAATAAAACAAGAACTAATATGGAAACAAAAATGAAGAAGCTAATAAACAGAAACTACTGAAGATAGAATGAATATACATAATGAGAGAGAGAGAGAGAGAGAGAGAGAGAGAGAGAGAGAGAGAGAGAAGATATATACATACAAATAAGAAAAAAGAGAATATCATCAAATCATTACAGACCAAATGTATCAAATCACCAAATGTGTCAAAATAAACTCCACCCCCTGAATGAAAATAAGAATTGTCCCCAATGCTTAGCAAAATAAGAGTAAAAGAGTGAAAAGGTGAAGAAAAACTCCCTATGGCTCCTAGACATCTCTGTGTCCCCAGCAATGTCATCGCCCTCAGGATCAACCAACTGAATCTCATCATCCTCAACTCTAGGTGTGGCTGGGTTGGCAAACATCTGACGCACTGCCTCAGCAGTGTCAGCAGCAAGGTCTGGCTTGTAAGACTGGCCAGCTGGTGCCACCGATGCAGATGGTGCTGAAGGATCTGGGGCAGACTGGTGCAGGTCAAGCAACATGTCAAAGGGAAGGTCTCCGGTTGTAGCAATTCTGTTCACCTCTTTCCGGAGCTTATCCACTCACTTCTTGCTGGCCTGGGAATTCCTCATGTTTTTTAGTTCCTTTCCCAACTCTTCAATCATCAACCTGTGTTGTACCAAGGTGCTCATAATTGTCTTCTGGTTCTCCAAAACTTTCTTTAATATCTCTTCAATGGTCGAGGGAACCCGAGGTGCCTGAGAAGTGGACTGCACTACAATAATACTAGACAAGTCAGACATCTTTATAGTAGCTGTCTGCATCTAGTTGTTGAGACTCGCCAATGTCTAGGAGATTCGCAACACAGAAAGTGGGACAATAGGCATAGAAACCGGCTTCAAAGCCGAGGTGGAACTGTGGTAGGAGCTGTAGTAGAGGTTGTGGATGATGGCGGAGGAATAGCTGTGGCAATGGAGGAAGGCTAAGCCGAAGTGGGTGGAACATCAATTATCTCAGGAGCTACTACTACTAGCTCATCAGGCTGGCCTGTGGTGGTAGGAGGCCGAACTTTCCTTTTTGGGTTGTTCGCATCCATTTGTGAGTACCAAGAAAATGGCTTTTTCGGCTTCACCTTTGTATCATAATCCCTTGGCTCTACCTTTGCATCGGTAAGATATTCTGTAATAGTGTTGGGATAGGGGTAGGACGAATCATCTTTTCGAGCGATCACTGTGATGTTGACCGACATCACAACACCCACATTGATTGGGTACACAGCCATAATAGAAGCAACCAGAACTGCTTGAGGAATCGGAAGGTAAGTCTCATTCTGGCATGGATCCAACCTGCTACATACAAATATCTGTCACCCCTTTGCCTCAAAGCTCAACGTGCTCCGGTGGATGGGAACCCCAACAACAATCTATGGTTGTGGTGGCCCTAGTGATGTCAGAATCTCCGCTAACCAAGGTCGGACCTCGTCCCTCAGTGCACACTTCTCCAAATACTCCTTCGGCTCAACATATTCAAATCCCAAGTACGTGTTGAGCGTATGCTGATCAAACCTTACTTTTAGGTTACGTACTTTGGTCACCTTTGTCCCCTTTTTGATATGAGCCACATTGGCATAGAATTCACAGATAAGGTACTCTTTGGCATCCACTACACATAGAGTGAACCTCCACCCCTTGCATGCCCTGAACTGTCTCAAAACTGCTGGGTTATACCTCTCCAAATCTATCAACAGAAACTATCGCTCAAGAGTTAGTGACCTCGCTGGCCACCATACACGGAAGCTGGTGAAGGTGGCCAGGCTGACAAATCGGTCCTCCCAAACCTCTTTCTTCTTCGATCTTTCAATATCGGCAGCTGTAGCATCTCTCCCTCTGCCATCATTGGGGATATCATGAACTGGTGCATCCTGTGCCTCAGGGACTGGTGTAGCCGATGGCTCATAATCCTGACTAGCAGTCTCCGATCCCTCGGAAGTGTTATGAGATGAGGATGGCTCAAACCTGAGCTGGTATCTCCCTGACAGCCTCGACTGTATGGTCGGCTGCTCCTGAATAGAGGCTGAGTTTTCCTCTGATACTTCCCTAGACGGGACATATGAGCTCATCTCGAAGAGATCTACAAATCCATCGGCCGCCTGTTGCTTTCTTTCTTATTGTCTTTGGTTGGCCAAGGGTTAAGGCACTCTTTCCTTGGCCCCGAGAAGGTTTACTTCTCCTTTTTGAAGTGTCTCCTCGTCCTCTAGATCAAACCATTGTCTGTATCAAGCAAAGGAGATTGTTAGTTGCAATTCAATATTCAAACATACATAGGAGACATACAAGTATAGGATAACCAGAGTACACAGTGAGGGTGTTCAGTTAGATCATGCTTGTAGGGAACAAGATATGTGGTCCGCATAATTTGTCTTATGACTGCAGTAAGGAATTACGGACCGCACAATTTCACCTGCGGCGACAGCTCTGAAATCCAAAAATTCCAACTCTCTGATGACAAATAATTGTTTAATGTGTGCCGTAACAAGATATCTGCGGTCCGCACAATTTAACTTGTGGCCGCACATTGGAGTCTCAAGGTAGGGACTCTCTGATGACACTAAACGTGCTGTTCTACAGCCGCGATGGGAATTCTGCAGTCCACAGATCCCTTCTTCACTAAGTTGCCCTAAAATCAATATCTGCAAACCACACAAATTCAAGTGCGTCCGCACATTTAAAAAGTGACGCACATATCAAAATTTTCCACTTAGATTTTTCAATTTTGTGCATAATTTTACATGGCAACATTATAAAAACTTGAAATTACACTAACCCAGTCCCCATAAAGAATATATCAAGCTAACCCATTACAGATTTACCCCCACATGGACACACAATTGAACTTGAATAATAAATGGCCTAAAAATCTATAAATTAAACTAACTAAGAAGATTAATGCAAAATTTGAAGCATACCAGATAGGGTGTGTGTAATGAGTGACTGATCAAAGTTGTTGTGTGTGTGGATGTCATGCCCCAACCTCGAGAGACACGACCGGTGCTCAACCGAGTGAACTCGGCCGAGCAAGCCTGCTAGATACTTTTTACCCAACTCACCCATGATAAGAAAAGGCATGTTTTATTAGCTAAACAATAGAAGGACCATATGCATAGACATTAATAAACCATTTCATTTCGATACTTCATGTTAAGTTTCAAAAGGCATACATTTTGTGATTTAGTGGAACAAAATCCAAAATACAACATAATCTCTTTGACCTTTAGCACCCATTTACAACCCACATAGTGTCTATGGAGCCTCTAAAGATACAAAAGAGAGTCAAGATGGTGCCGGCAACAAGGCCCCGGCTATACCTCAAAAGTGACCACAATATAAAAAAAGGTACAATACATGACCCCGGAATGAAATGGGGCTCACCGAGTCCGCTGAGAAGAGGATGCAAAACTATTTGTGATCAACACTATCTGCTATGTAACCACCTGCATCTATTTAAAGATGCAGCGCCCCCGGCAAAAAGGACTTTAGTACCGTTGAATAACACTAGTATGTAAGGCTAAACACCAACTCAATAGAATGAATAATAATACAATAGGAACAATCAAGAGTTCAATAAGGTCTTCAAATAATATTAAAATAACAAGTTACAGATCATATACGTTTTCAAGTCAATTTCCATATTATTAGGTTGGGTGATCTTTAGTATCGATATTCCACAATTCACAATACCTCTGTATTCTTACACGGAGTCCGATCTTTACCCGGTCAGCTAGGTCATCTCATTTGAGACATTACCACAATTTTATTATAATTTATAGCATAGTACCACCATGTGTGCGGCATGGCGTCCGATCACGGCCCGATCGGCTAGGCCATCTCATTTGAGACATCAACCATTTTCACAATTTCATCCACAATACCACCGTCTTCTTACACGGAGTCCAATCTCGGCCCGATTGGCTAGGCCATCTCATTTGAGACATTACCTTTTTCATCAATCATCTCACATCGTACTCCTTAACAATTACAAAGTCATTCTTGGCACTTGGCCGTATTTCATAGTTCCAGTTCCCTTTTCCACATTCAAATATCATTATCATTATCAACATTAATTCACATATGAGCAATTTGGAAAAGCTTAGGCACATAGAGGCCTTTCATACAATTTGGCTTAACAACCTTTATTTCGGTCTTGACATGAAGTTTTAACATTCCTAATACATATTTCACATTTTGCACATATTCTCAAAAGAAAAATGACATGATGAAGCATTTAAAATAAACATTAAACAAACACCCTTCAATACAACCATATTAGGAATAGCGAATTCAATAATGATCAAGGACTTACTCCAATTACATGAACACCATGGGATTCGATTCTAAGAAGAAGGGGGTTTAGCCAACATACCTCAATTGAGATTCTCAAACTCTAAAATGATCCAAAATTCTTAGCAACTTCAATCTATTTTAGAAATATAACAAGTTAGACCAAAATTAGGAAGATGGTCATGATTCTAGCTCATTTGAGCATATTATCAAACACTAGGTGTGCATCAATGTTTTAAGATCCTTTTTGTGGAAGATTCC
This sequence comes from Nicotiana tomentosiformis, assembly GCF_000390325.3. Taxonomy (NCBI): domain Eukaryota; kingdom Viridiplantae; phylum Streptophyta; class Magnoliopsida; order Solanales; family Solanaceae; genus Nicotiana; species Nicotiana tomentosiformis. The sequence continues at coordinate 16,495,480 of NC_090813.1, read as the reverse complement.
ATCATTTCTCAACCCATTCTCTATTATTGTTTTAGCTCACAAGCTTCCCATATACTACAAGGATACATGTATGCAAGGTAAGCACTCCATCCCCATAAATTGCCTTACTAATGGCCCATTCTAGTTATATTTTGAAATTAAGAGTTTGGGTGATAGAATCTTACCTCTTAGGAAGAAGACCTAGGTGCCTCTCTTGATAATCTTCAAGATTTTAAGTGAGAATTGAAGAACAATGTGATGAAGATCACTTCTCCCTCTCACTCTGAACATATCAGAAAGTATGATCAAAATGGTCTATGGGATGTGTTTTAACGGAATAGGGTCCAAAAATAAAGCTCTGGAACAGGTTCTGCGGTCGCATATGCGACCACATAGTGGTTATGCGGTCCGCGAAATGACCGCGAAAATGGGTACCAGAGCTGGAAAGAAACTGACCTGGTTTGCGGTCACTATGTGGCCCGCAGACCTATTCTGCGGTCGCATAGTGCACCGCAGAACCTCCCTCTGAAAAATTCCAAGGCGGGATATACGACAAGAATGCTGCCCGCGAAACGATAATGCGGTCGCATAATGGCTGCGAAATTGGGTATCCAAAATGCCCCAGAAATCTGCCCCACTCTGCGACTAGTCTGCGGTCCGCAGAGTGGTTCTGCGGCCGCAAAAATGCGTACTTCTGCCCAACATTTTCCTCCAACTCCCAGCACACTGTTCAATCCAAAGATTCCGACCGAGGCTCGAAATCTCGCCGCGAAGAATTTCTACTATTATTAACCTTTACGCCTACTTTGGCATCACAGAATCCAGGTTTTTAGGAAAACCTTTTACGGGGCCTTACAATGGACAAATGAAATCACCTAGAAATTTTAATAGAGCAATATTTGTGAAAAAAAGTAACAATGGCTCTGTTCCTCTATTAATACTACTTGTTTGTTAAGGGAAAGAAGGGCGAGTGCGGCCGCACATTTTCATGTGCGGTCCGCACTCTGTTACTTGAAGACCTCATCGCAGCATTTCACTTGCGGTCCGAAAAAAAGTAACAATGGCCCTGTTCCTCTATTAATACTACTTGTTTGTTAAGGGAAAGAAGGGCGAGTGCGGCCGCACATTTTCGTGTGCGGTCTGCACTCTGTTACTTGAAGACCTCATCGCAGCATTTCACTTGCGGTCCGCACAATTTCATGTGCGGTCGCAGATCGACCTCCCCTCAGACAGGCTAAACCTTCAGAGAGTTGGTGTTTTCAACATCTCATTTGTGCGGTCCGTAAGCTAATTATGCGACCGCAATGCTCTTTTGCTACATCACCCACAAATGTGCGATCCACACAAATCAACTACGATCCGCAATTCTTAGAACACTTAGCCAAATATTTGGTCCACAATTCTTGTAAGTCACACTCAGCCCTGTAGCACACTTCAAATCAAGTTAGAACAAAAATAACACCTAACTACAAAATACAAAGGAAAATAAGCATGGGTTGCCTCCCAATAAGTGCTTGATTTAACGTCACGGCACGACGCAGAATACCCTCAGGTGAAATGAATGACCGCCACAACGTGTCTATCTCCAACTTTTCCCAAGTAGTGCTTCACCCAGTGACCATTGACTCGGAATACTTCATTGTTTTTGTTCTTCAAGTCTAATGCACCAAAAGGAGTCACACCCACAATTTCAAAAGGACCACTCAATTTAGATTTTAGCTTCCCGGGAAACATCCTCAACCTTGAATTGAACAATAATACAAGATCACCCACCTTGAACTCTTTGTTCCAAATGTATTTATCATAAAGATATTTCATCTTTTCTTTGTACAAGGACGAACTTGCATAAGCATGGTACCGGAACTCATCCAATTCATTCAACTATGCCACCCTCAAGTTAGCGGCTATATCCCAATCAAGATTCAACTTCTTTAGAGCTCATATGGCCTTGTGTTCTAGTTCCACCGGAAGCTGACAAACTTTTCCAAACACCAACCGGTATGGCGATATTCCGATAGGTGTTTTGTAAGCCGTCCGATAAGCCCATAATGCATCATCAAGCTTCTTGGACCAATCCGTCCGATTAGCATTCACCATTTTGGACAAGATACTCTTTATCTCCCGATTGAAGACTTTCACTTGCCCACTAGCTTGTGGGGGATAAGGAGTCATGACGTTGTGAGTAACACCATACTTGCTAAGCAAAGTGTCGAAAACTTTGTTGCAAAAATGTGGCACCCCATCGCTTATAATTTCACGTAGAGTACCAAACCTTGTGAAATTATTCTTCTTCAAGAAAGCCACCACACTTCTCGCCTCATTGTTGGGTAAAGCAATAGCCTCAACTCATTTGGACACATAATCAACCGCGACCAAGATGTAGGTGTTTCCACAAGAACTCACAAAAGGGCCCATGAAGTCAATACCCTATACATCGAAAATATCAATCTCCCAAATGGTTGTGAGAGGCTTTTCATTCTTCTTTGAGATTCCACCGACATGTTGGTATTCATCACATCTTTTCACTAACTCACTTGCATCCTTGTAAATAGTTGGCCAATAGAAACTGCTACTAAGCACTTTGGCCGCCTTTCTTACTCCACCATGATGACCACCATATGGCGAAGAATGACAAGCCCCAAGAATTTCACCTTGCTCTTCTTCCGATATACATCTTATAATAACCCCATCCGTACAAATCTGGGAAAGGTATGGTTCATCCTAATAATAATCTTGACAATCCTATTTGAGAATCTTCCTTTGGTTTGAAGAGAACTAATCCGGAATGATTCCACACACAAGAAAATTTTCTAGATCCGCGAACCATGGAACCTCTTTCATTGAAATTGCCAAGAGTTGCTCATCGGGGAAGGAGTCATTGATTTCAATGCCATCATGCGGCCTCTCCTCCTCCAAACGAGATAAGTTGTCTGTCACTTGGTTTTCACTACCTTTTCTATCTTGGATTTCAATATCAAACTCTTGCAACAAGATCACCCATCTCATCGACCGAGCTTTGGAGTCCTTTTTTATCATAACATAACGAAGAGCCGCATGATTTACAATGACTTTTGCACCTATCAAGTACGGGCGGAACTTCTCAATTGCAAACACAATGGCAATGAGCTCTTTCTACGTAACGGTATAGTTAACTTGGGAACTGTGCATGGTCTTACTAGCATAGTATACCAGATAAAAAATTTTGTTGATGCGTTGCCCCAAAACAGCCCCAACCGCTACTTCACTTGCATCACACATGAGTTCAAAAAGGACACTCCAATTTGGAGCGGTGATGATGGGAGTAGTTGTCAACTTGAACTTCAACAATTCAAAAGCTCTCATGCAATCATCATTGAAGTTGAACTTAGCATCCTTCTCAAGAAGCTTGCAAAACGAATTCACCACCTTAGAGAAAGCTTTGATGAAGCGCCGGTAAAAACCCACGTGGCCAAAGAAACTACGCACACCCTTCACTAAAGTTGGAGGTGGAAGTTTAGAAATCACATCAATCTTTGCTTTGTCAACTTCAATTCCGTTCTTTGAGATTTTGTGGCCAAGGACAATTCCTTTCTCGACTATGAAATAACATTTCTCCCAATTAAGTACCAAATTTGTTTCTTCACATCTAGCCAACACTTTATCCAAATTTACGAGACAATCATCAAAAGAATCTCCAACCACCGAGAAGTCATCCATGAAAACTTCAAGGTAATCCTCCACCATATCCATGAAGATAGCCATTATACACCTTTGAAAAGTCGTCAGTGCATTGCACAAACCAAATGACATCTACTTGAAGGCTAAAGTATCATAGCGACATGTAAAGTTTGTTTTCTCTTGATCTTCCAGAGCAATAGAAATTTGGTTGTAGCCCGAATACCCATCAAGAAAGCAATAGAAAGCACGGGCGGCCAATCTATCGAGCATTTGATCTAAGAAGGGAAGGAGAAAGTGATCATTCCTTGTGACTTTGTTGAGCTTGCGATAGTCCATACACACCCTCCATCCGGTCAACTTTATTGTAGGAATCAACTCATTATTATCATTGGTGACCACCATTATGCCCCCCTTCTTTGGGACACATTGAATCGGAGAAGTCCACAAACTATCGGAGATGGGGTAGGCAACCCCGACAGACAACCACTTTATAATCTCCCTCTTGACAGCTTCTTGCATAGCCTCATTGAGTCTCCTTTGATGTTCAATAAATGGTTTGGCGCCATCCTCCAACTTGATCTTATGTATGAAAAAGGCAGGGCTTATCCCCCGAATATCCGCCAATGTCCACCCAATAGCCTTCTTCATCTTTTATAGCACCGCCAATGTGGAATCTACCTACACATTTGTCAAACAAGAGGAAAGAATAACCGGTAAAGTATAACAAGGGCCAAGAAATTCATACCAAAGATGTGGAGGCAATGACTTCAACTCCAAGGTAGAGGTCTCTTCAATAGAAGGATGAGTTATCCTATTTTCAAGATCCAAAGATTATTTCCAGGGTGCATAGTTGTACGACCTCATTCCATGCAAAGAGTTCACACATTCAATGATTCCATCCATCTCGTCATCATCAAAGTTGAGTAAGACGGCCTTCAACATATCAACAACATTGATTGTAGCACTTGTTTCATCAACAATAACATCGGTCACCAAGTCCATAAAAGAACACACCTCATTGCTATTTTCGCATGGACTTGCACACATAGAATGCCACTTTTTCATCACCAACCCGGAATGTAAGTTCTACAGCTTCAACATCACAAAAAGCTTTCCCTGTAGCAAGGAAAGGTCTCCCAAGAATAATTGGCACTTCATAATCAACCTCACAATCTAGAATGACAAAATTCGCCGAAAGAATGAATTTATCAACACGAACCAAGACATATTCAATCACTTCCAAGGGCCTCTTTATAGTATGATCAGCCATTTGCAATCTCATAGAGGTGGGTCTTGATTGGCCAATTCTCAAAGTCTTGAAAATTGAATAGGGCATCAAATTTATACTTGCCCCAAAATCATAAAGAGCTTTAGCAAACTTGGCACTTCCAGTTGTACAAGGAATCGTGAAAGCACCAGAATCCTCTAACTTAGGAGCCATTGAATGCACAATTATACTCACTTGATGAGTGACTTTGATATTTTCAAAATTCATTGACCGCTTCTTTGTCACAAGATCCTTCATAAACTTGGCATAACCGAGCATTTGTTCCAAAGCTTCAACTAATGGCACATTGATTGAGAGACTCTTCATCATTTGAATGAACTTCTTGAATTGATTCTCAACATTTTGCTTGGCAAGTCTTTTAGGGTATGGAGGTGGGGGCTTAGGCAATGGTGCCTTAGCCTTTTGCACTACCGGCTCCGGTATGTCAATAATGTGTTCCCTAGATGGGTTCACCTCCTCTTGAGTCTCTTCCACACTATCATCAATATCAATCCGAACTTCATCATTAGGTTGCACCATATTGTTCGGGATATCTTCTTCTTGCACCACTTGCTCATCATCGACAAGTTACTTTTGACTTGAGGTGGGTGTATTCCCACCTCTTCCATTTCTTGTAGTAACGGCCATGGCATGCCCCGTGTTGTTTCCACCCTTTGGGTTTACTACCGTGTTACTTGGTAGTGCCCCCTTAGGACGAAAATTTAGAGCTTGAGAGATTTGCCCCTTTTGAACTTCTAAGTTGCGGATTGATATGTTGTGTGAGGCAAGTTGGGCATCCGAATCGGCATTCTTTTTCATTATTTTCTTGAACATATTTTCAATATGCCCCATATCATTGTTTGAAGAACTTGAACCATGGGAAGGATAAGGAGGTGGGTTGCTCGGTTATTGATATATCGGGGGCCTTTGAAAACCAGACCCCCGGTTGCGTTGATTGTTGTTCCATCCGCCTTGATTGTTAACCCCCCTAATTTCCTTGATTATTTCCACTCCAACTTCCTTGATTGTTGTTGTTACACTAATTCCCTTGATTGTTGTTTTCGCTCCAATTGCCTTGATTGTTAGAATTCCAATTGCCTTGATTATTTTGAGGTCGTTAGTGTTGTTGGTTTGGGCCTTGGAAATTGTTTCTTTGCCCTTGAAAGTTGTTCACATATTGCACTTGCTCTTCTTGTTCATTATAAGAATCACCTTCCTCAAAACCACTATCTTCTTGCACATAATTCTCCACTCGATTTTGTACTTGTGGACCCTTGGTCCTCCTCTTGTTCACCATCATGTTCGCTCCCTCCATGGCATTGACTTTCTTAGGATTTTGCACTTGATTTAGTTGGGCCTTTGCTAGCTGCGTCACGGTGGTTGTTTGGATTTTGCACTTGATTTTGCACTTGATTTAGTTGGGCCTTTGCTACCAATTTTGCACTTGATTTAGTTGGGTCTTGCACTTCTTTGTGAAGGTGGATCATGTTTGGATCACCTTGTGGAACATTGGCCCGGGATTGCCAAGCCGATGACGTTTCCGCCCCTCATCCAAAATATCACACGCCTCCGCATAAGACGTAGTCATGAAGTTCCCACCGGCAAGTTGATTCACTACACATTGGTTGGTTGTGTTAATCCCATGATAGAAAGTTTGTTGAATCATGTTCTCCGTCATATCATTGTTGGGACATTCCTTAACCATTGTTTTATAACATTCCCATATCTCGTGTAGTGGTTTATTTGGCTCTTGCTTGAATGCTAAGATCTCATCTCGAAGTGTAGCCATATTCCCGGGAAAAAAGAACTTAGAAATAAACTTTTCCGCCAACTCATCCCAAGTGTGAATGAAATGGTTCGGCAATCGTTCCAACCAATCTAAAGCTTTCCCCCGTAGAGAGAAGGGAAAAAGCCTTAGCCTCAATGCATCCTTGGAGACATTCATTTGCTTAGTCCCCTAACAAGTGTCCAAAAACCCCTTCAAATATTTGTACGCATTTTGAGTTGGAGCACCGGTGAACAAACCCCGTTGCTCAAGCAAAGTGAGCATCACATTGGTAATTTGGAAGTTGCCATCCCTAATACAGGGAGAGACTATTGCACTTGCATATCCTTCATTGGGCAATATCCGGTGTGGAGCCGCTCGTGGTGGGGGTGAGGGTGGAACGAGCACATTGTCATGAGGTACCCGGCCTCTCCGATTGGCTTATGGCTCATGAGGTACCTCCTCTACTTGGTCGTCCTCCACATACAAATCTCCCAGAGGCAAATTTTCTAGATCATTGTTGCCATGATTATACCTACGATTTCACACAAGTTAGTAACACGGAAGGAAAATAAGATATTCCAACAATAAACCCAAATATATAGCTAACACCATTTTAACTCCCCGACAACGGCGCCAAAAAATGATGACGTCCATAATATACCTCGATAAGAGATATGATACAGTCGTATGCAATATAAATCACTCAACTATGAGTCGGGATCGAATCCACAGGGAGTTATGAGGGGTGTTAGGAGTATATATTTGAAGCAAGCGAATGGACTATCTAAAATTGCACATCCACAACAGAGTTTTGATTTCTACTTCTACTATTAATCTAATGATTGTAAGCTAAGGAAAATAGATTTGAGATGAATATTTTTGGTGTTTTTCCAAATAGTTTAAAAGCCTAGGGATGTGACCATGACCTAGGTGTTTGCCTAATGGGATAAAGACGTTAATGCTTGTTTTGTTAATTGGGGTATATTATAGCTCTCAACTCTACATCACCCACTCAATACCTCTCGGACAGAGAGTGATTTTGCCCAATTTGGCTTTCTCAAGTCCAAATGAGTATCAAACAAAATAGTTGATATGAGCTCAAGTCGGGTTCTTACTATCTCTAGTTTGAACCATTTAATTAGGCTAATCAATCTCTCAATTAATCCAATTCCTTGTTAGCCAAGTTATCCTAGACTAGATCCCTCTTTCTCAAGTAGAGACTAAGTCAAATAGGTATGAATCAATGCTTGCAACCATTAATTCTAAAATTAAAGCATGAACTAAGCTAAATAATCAACATTCAATCAGAAACAAGCATTAAATTAAATACCAATAAGGTTTATACTCTAGGGTTGGGTCACAACCCTAGTAAACATCTAGCTACTCATAATGGGAATTGAAGAAAATAAAGAAGAAAAGCTAATTAAACTCATAGTGAAAGATTAAAATGATGAAATCAAATGTTTAAACACCAAAATAATCTAAAATTTCCTAAAGTGGTAACACGAAACGGCTACAGCAGCTTTGAATGTTCAAACTTGACTTAAATTTGTGAAACTCATCTATTTATACTGGGCCAAAAATCGCTGACAAAAATGCCCCTCGGCAGGTTCTGCGGCCGCACAATTCTATGTGTAGTCCGCAGATTTCTTCAGTTGGCAGGAAGGAGGGTTCTGCAATCGCTTATTTCTGCACTGCGGCTGCGAAGCAACTTCTGCGGCCGCACAATTCTTGTGCGGTTGGCACTTCTGAAAGGCGTCAGTACTTGGTCTTCTGCACATTCTCCGAACTTAAAAATATTTGTCAGCGTACACCCTGTTTTGCGGCCGCACATTTGTCAAACTCATGTTGGGCTCTTTAGCTTGGGTTGCGGCCGCAGATGGAATTCTACGGTCCGCAATTTCTTCTGCGGCCGCAGAATTCCTTCTGCGGACCGCACATCTCTGCTTCTTCCCCCTAAATTAACTTGTGCTTTGGAACACTCCTTTTTTAGTCTAATTTCATAATAGGAGACCAAACTTCCAGCATTCCTGCAATTTGCACAATTTCATTAATTTCGAGAACACAATTCAATATTTTCGGACTAAAATAAAAGCAAATAGGTGTTGATAAGTAGTCAAAAATTACCACTTATCAACACACACTTAAGTGTGAAGATATCACAATTTACCTCCAGAAGAGGTAATACGATTGAGAAAATATATTTTTAATATTTCATATTTCAAATTTCTCCTAAAGTAATAAATAATTAAAATTTCCTCCTAATGCAGGAAATTATTATGTAGTACCAAAAAAATTAAAATTCTTAATTTTCATCATTTATAAATTTAGAATTGTCTTTATAGTATTCATTTGATTATGATTTTCTCTCATGACACCAGAAGTGTCTCAGCAATATTTGGTAGTACAAAATTTATCAAAAGCTCTTGAAGAGCTAACTGTTTGTCTAGAAGACACATGACACAAGTAGTGTCTGAATAATATTTGATTATGGACAATGAATTGAAGGCTCCCGAAGAGCTCATTTGTCATTATTGTGGTCAAAACATATGTTATGATAAACCCGAAGTTTACTAATACAAATGACTATCATACTGAGATTACAAATAATTGAAATATTGAAAATCTTCTTGTTTCTACAATCATAAGGGGTAAATATGTATGTGAGAAGCTACCCGCCTTATTCTTCAATTTGTACTACATCACGTGTCACAGTAACCAGAAGTTTTTACTGAGGCAAAAGTAGCTACAGAAAATCATAAATTTACCGATACAAAAGTAGCCACAGTAAATCAGAACTTTACCGATACAAAAGTTTATGCCATAGTAAACTAGAAGTTTACTAAAAGATAGCACATGCCATGATAAACTGAAAGTTTTTACTTGCCATCTAGTTTAAATATGATGAGCTAATTGAGAATTATGATAAGCATATATTGAAGAACTAGAAGATTCTTCAAGAATTCTCTTGTGTTGCTTGTTCTCATAATAAATTGATTATATCAGCTAAAATTGGGACTAAGACCCCTGATCCTGAAATATATAAAAGGTGAATGCAGGCCCATTCACCTATCATGTGAACCACTTATAGATGAATATATGAGATGGTTACATGTGTGATTATTGTTAACGTGCAGTTTGGCATTTGAAATTGCTTTTCTCAAATAAGAGCATAATTTTCAGATTATGAAATCATGATAGTTCAACTTGATAATGTTGGTTTATATCCAAGCTGGTTAAGCATTGAATACTTCCTATTAATGGCTAAAATATTGCTTATGAGATGAAAGCTTTATGTGTTGGTCTAAGATTTTCTAAATTGCATACAACAACACTTGTATGCATCAGACCAACAATATATGATAAGTCCTCCCCTCATAGTTAGTTTAGGATTAGAAACCAAATATTTTTACTATCTAATAACTTTTAATGTGTGGTATATGATTAATTTCTCTACCACAATGCACAAAGATAAGTTTCCCAAAGAAGATTGGGGATATATGTTAGTTTTTCTATCATTTAGGGGATGAAATAAGAAACTGGAGAATATACTATATGAATCGAATTATCATTAATATGATCCTCATTCAGAAGATAATTCAAGTCAAATGCTAGAAGCATTTGCTTATCTAAAATTAAATATCATATTTCAGCTGCAAATGCTCATATTAAAATTAAAGTCCCTGAAGGATAAAGTTTACTACAAGCATGAAGCGTAGTAAACCGATTGGTTCCATAGGTAACAATCCTTGAAAAATTATAGGAGCAAATGATCAAAATGATCATATAATGAGGAGGAAATGAGCTCTAGAAGAGCCCACGACATAACATTTCATGAAACTCCAAAAGAAGTTCAGGTATAAAGAACGTGACGATATCTCAACAATTTATGTCGCTTAGGAACCGATACAAACTAATCGTCGACGATATATTTGATACAATATAGTGCACAATATTGTAAAGGATTGTGAGGATCGGACCTGTAGTCTAGACACCTGAAGATGTCATGCCATTTAAATGCATGTCATAACCTATATGACTCATTTGATCAAATTTATATGAAGATCCCTGAAGGATTTAAAATGCTTGAAAAATATAATTCAAAGTATTCAGAAATATAATCGATTAAATTATAAAAAAAAATTGTACGATTTAAATCAATGTGGGCACATCTGGTATAATTGCCTCAATTAATATTTGCTGAAAGAAGGTTACATAAAATATGTTATTTGTCCATATATTTTTATAAAGAAAATTTCATCATAATTTGTTATACTTGTTGTTTATATTGATGACATAAATCATTTTGGAACTCTAGAAGAGCTCCAAAAGGCAATTGAATATCTTAAGAAAGAATTTGAGATGAAAGATCTTGAAAAGACAAACCTTTGTCTTGGTCTGCAAATTGAATATTTAGTAGACAGAATCTTTATCTATCAATCTGCCTATACAGAAAAGGTCTTATAACGCTTTTACATGGACAAATTGTACCCATTGAGTACACTGATGGTCGTTCACTCACTTGAAGTGAATAAGGATCCGTTCCGACCTCCAAAAGAGGATGAGGAACTCCTTGGTCCTGAAATGCCCTATCTCTGTGCAATTGGTGCGGTTAATGTATCTTGGTAATGCTACAAGTCCTGACATAGCATTTGTTGTTAATTTACTAGCAAGATATAGCTTTTCTCCTACATGGAGACATTGGAGCGGGATTAAGAATATATTATGATATTTAAAGGGAACTCTTAATATGAGTTTATTTTATGCTAACAAACGTAGTGCAGATCTTGTTGGTTATGCAGATGCAGGTTATTCATTTGATCCCCATAAAGTTCGATCTCAAACTGGCTACGTGTTCACATATGGAGATACTGTCATATAATGGCACACCAAAAGCAATCTATTGTTGATATTTCTTCAATTCATGCTAAGATAATAGCTATTCATGAAGCAAGTAGGGAATGCGTATGGTTGAAATCAGTGATTCATTTTATTCGGGAAACATGTGGTCTGGAATGTGATATAAGACCCACAATTTTATACGAAAACAATGCTGCACGCATAACCCAATTGAAGGGAGAATTTATAAAAGGAGATAGAAGGAAGCACAGTTTACCAAAACTATTCTACACACACGATCTTCAGAAAAATGGTGACATTGATGTGTAATAAATCCGTTCAAGTAAATATTAGGAAGATTTGTTCACCAAGTCTTTGCCAACTGTAACTTTCGAGAAGATGATATACAAGATTGGAATGCGGAGACTTGAATATTTAAAACAAGGTTTTTTCATCAGGGGGAGTGAAATATATTACATCATGTGCTTTCGGTCTATGGCTTGAGTCGCTCGGCATATGTATATAGACCCGAGCCAGGAAAGAATTTTGGTCATATCTAAGTATTCAAAAAAAGGAGCACGATGTATAAAAAGATGAAGTCTCGAAATGATGTAGGACTTATAAGTGTGACCATGATGGTTAGGAACAATAGTTGGTGTTTGCAAAATAGGCTACAGACTAGTATTGATTACATTGATAATGAGTTTAATAAATATGTTAAACAACTTGGTATATATCAAATTGAGGTCAAAGAGATTATGACGTGCATTAGTTAAATTTCGGAGTGTAGTGAAAGAAATATCGATAATGGAATTAGCTAAAGATGAAAATAGACCCTACCATAATTGAGGAGGGACACCTTTTCACGTGGATGCATAATATGAAATGAGAAAATGACTCATTCACTCTACATAAGTGATATGGTGGCTGTATATAGGGGGTGGACAATTCATATTTTTTATATATGGGAAGTGGACCCCACGGTCCAAGGGGTTATGGATTGTCTTAATATACTACTTGAATTAAATTAGTTTCTTAGTTCGAATAAAGGCAGCAATGAAAGTTAGTTCTTTCTTACGGTATGAAGAGTTCTTTAACTTGAATTGAGGAAGCAAATTTATTAACCATGGCACATTATTCAATTCATATAAACCCCATCTCAATCAACTAGAAACCCTTTACAATTGCACCTTACGGACATCTATCTCTAAGGAAATTGTATTGTAATTTTATTCTTGGTTTGGAAGATTTGTGTGTAAAGGTGTTGGGAAGGCTTATCTCCAGTTCATCTTATCCCTTTTCTTCAAATAATTAAGGTGAGAATTTAACAATCCTTCTAGATAAGTTTATCTTCAACTTAGAGAAATCCACTTTAATTTCTTATTGATATAGAAATAAAGGTTCTTGTAATGTATTTGAAGAGGATTTGGTTATGTTGAAGGGCTGGAAATATAGTTATAAATATGTATATGTGTTGTTATCCTTGTTGTTCAAGGTAATATCATACCTTTCTCCATGTATTTGAGGTCATTTGGATCATAGTTTGGTTATTGATGAAGTGTTGTAGTTGTTGAACGGTTTTGAGTGGTTTCTTAAGGTATCCTATGGCTGAAAATTGTGAAGTATAGTTGTTTGTGATGGTGGTTGTGTTGTGAGTAGAGGAGAAGAGCTAGTAGTGTTGAATTGCTATTGTAGGATGAGATGAAGCTTATGCACCCTAAGTATTCGATAAAATGCCGTAGTGAACCCAATTCTTGGTTTATTGATTTGATTGTGATCCAAATCATTTATACAATGTAGATTATCATTCGTAGAGCGTACGAGAACTCGTGAGCTATCACTAGCCAAGCAATAAAGGTATGTTAAGGCTATTCTTTCTTTCCTTTTGGCATATTCCATACGATACAAACACACAAGTTTCATAAATACCTCTGTTCATAGAAGCACTAGGGGTACCTATGTTGTTGATTCCTCATGTGTCTTATTATTATATCTTCTGTTCATGGGTATCAGAAAAAATACGTAGTTGATAAAGTTTATCCGAAGGTATATTGATCTTATGACATTCTGAGAGATCTTATTGACTTACTTCATTATGCGTTGCATTCATTTATACATGTACATTGACCCATGACCAGATGACGTTATATACGTGTATATTATATGCATATGGGATATGGGGAAAGGTTATGGCGTTATATGCGCACCTCCACCTGATCAGTTGGTATACGTTGATAATTTTGCCCACAAAGGCCGAGATGATATGATGGGATACCCTCAGAGGCTTGATGATGTTATGTACGCATATACCTATGCATGATATGACATTTATATGCATATGCATGACATTATAAAAGTTTCATGATTCACAAAGCTATTCAGACTCACAGATTGAGTCCTTTACTCCATGTTTCTTTTATGTCTATTACATACTACTTTTCATGCCTTACTTACTCGGTACATTATTCGCACTGACGCCCCTATTTCTTGGGGCCTGCGTTTCATAACACAGGTGCAGGTAGACAGGTTGACGGTCCCCCTTCTTAGGATCTTTGCACAACGAGAGTTGGTGTGCTCCATTTGATTCAGAGCTGCTATTGGGTTTTGGTACGATACTTTTATATACATATATGGGTATGACGGGGCCTAGTCCCTTCCTTTATACAGTTGTACACTCTATTAGAGGTCTATAGACAGTCATGTATAGTTGGATAGTATGTGGCCTTGTCGGCTCTCCCTACCGTATTCGGTATATATATATATGTACATATGTGTTTTGGGCATATTTTCTCGCGTATGTTATTCACATGGTTCAGTAGTTTTTTGCCAGATGTTATGCATGACCAACACTTATTCCATGTTTTATCTTAGACCTATTCTTTGGGGTGTTCAATAGGTAGACTCGGGCACTCGTCATGGCCCATCGGTTGGGTCATGACAAAAGTGGTATCAGAGCAGTTCCATCCTAGGGTTGTCTACAGACTGTGTCTAGTAGAGTCTTATTTATGAGTGTGTTATGCACCACACTTATAAACAGGACGCTGCGGGACATATAGGATGTTACCCTCCCTTCTTATCTTAGATCGTGCGATATAAGAATTCATTTTCCTAACGTTATGTTATGTTTTCAGCGATGCCCAAGAAGGCTATAGCCGCCCAGAAGGGCAAGTCCGTGGATGATGAGACTACAAGTCGAGCATCACGAGTTAACAGGGCTCGGGGAGAGTCACATAGTGAGACTTCACATATCCTACCCTCTCTGGAGGAGATCTGAGGGGCACCAGCTCCAGCGCCAGCCCCAGTACCCCCAGTTCCTCGGCCAGATGCACAAGGTCTGGAGATAAGAGATGTTATTCAGCTATTGACTCGATTAGTGGCCGCACAGACTTGACGCCAGGAGGTAGGTATCGGACATGCAGATAGGGCCATTAGTGCGAGGGTTCGCGATTTCATTAATTTGGACCCTCCCGTATTCACAGGAGCAGATCAAAATGAGTACCCTCAGGTATTTATTGATAGGATGTAGAGAACTTTGAGGGTAATGAAGGCCACTGCGACTGTGTTAGTTGAGCTAGCTTTCTATAGACTTCGGGATGTTGCAGTTAATTTGTACGAGTCTTGGGAGTTGTCCAGAGGCGAGGATGCCCCTTTAGCAGTATGGCAAGAGTTTACAGAGGCTTTTCTACGTCATTATTTGCCACCAGAACTTAGACGAGCTAGAGTTTATAGGTTTTTGACCCTTCGACAGGGTAATATGAGTGTTCGGGAGTACAACCTTCAGTTTGATTCTTTGGCTAGGTATGCTCCCACTATTTTAGCTAAGATGGAGGATTGGGTTCACCAGTTCATGATGGGGTTGGAGCTGCACCTGCTTAATGACTGTATGCCAGTCTCACTTCAGCCAGGCATTGATATTTCTTGTATTCAGCCATACACTCAGGGTGTAGAGGAGCGTAAGCAGAAGTAGAGGGCCGATCGTGAGCATGATAGGAGCCAGAGTAAGAGAGCGAGATCTTCAGGTCCTTCTAGTGAGTTTCGAGGTGGTCAGTGACAGCAATACCCGGGGTATCCTGCCAAGCCATCGGCTAGTGCACCCCCTCAGTTTACCGGTAGGAGATTTGATCGTTCCACATATTCAAGGCCCAATCAGAGTTCCAGGGCCTCTAGTTCTCAGTATAGGGGTGAGTCAAGTTAGATGAGGCCAACCTTGCCACGATGTGCTCAGTGTGGTAAGCAGTATGCCGGGCAGTGCCTTGTAGGGTTGGGTGTTTGTTATACTTGTGGTTATCCAAGCCACGTTATGAGAGATTGTCCGACGAAAGGCGGTGCATGTATAGTTCATTCAGTGAGATCTGTAGCCAGTTCGTCATCATCAGTACGCCCCCCCTGGGCAAGGTTCACGGGTACCAGCTGGTCGTGGTAGAGGTAAAAGTGGAGCATCTAGCTCGAGCGGTCCTCAGAACCGTATTTATGCATTAGCGGGTCGACAAGATCAGGAGTCATCACATGATGTTATTATAGGTATATTATCAGTTTCCTCATATGATGTATATGCATTGATTGATCTAGGTTCCACCTTATCGTATGTCACTCCGTTGGTTGCTAGTAAGTTTGGGATAAAACCTGAGTTGATTGAACCTTTTGAGGTATCTACACCTGTTGGGTATCCAGTGATAGCTAAACGGGTATATAAAGACTTTATAGTAGTAGTTCATAGTCGTTCTACAGTAGCAGACCTGATTGAGTTAGATATGGTGGAATTTGATGTTATAATAGGTATGGATTGGTTGGCTTCTTGTTATGCTAGCATTGATTGTAGATCAAATATGGTTCAGTTCCAATTTCCAGGGAAGCCAGTTCTGGAGTGGAAAGGAAATGCTGCATAGCCGAGAGGTGGGTTTATTTCCTATCTCAAGGTAAGGAAGATGATCAGAAAGGGTTATATTTATCACTTAGTTCGGGTACAAGATGTGAAAGCAGAGTCACCGACCCTTCAGTCTATCCCGATGGTTAATGAGTTTCCCGATGAGCTTCCAGGCCTTCCGCCAGAGCGGGAGATTGAGTTTGATATTGACATATTACCAGATACCTAGCCGATATATATTTCTCCATATAGAATGGCACCTGCAGAGCTGAGAGAGTTGAAATAACAATTGAGGGATTTGCTTGAAAAAAGCTTTATTAGATCTAGTACATCACCGTGGGGAGCACCTGTGTTATTTGTAAGAAAGAAAGATGGTTCCTTGCGGATGTGTATTGATTACATGCAGTTGAATAAGGAGACGATCAAGAATAAGTACCCGCTCCCGAGAATTGATGATTTATTTGATCAGTTGTAGGGTGCCAGCTGTTTCTCGAAGATAGACTTGAGGTATGGGTACCATCAGGTAAGGGTTAAAGAGAAAGATATTCCGAAGACAGCATTCAGGACCAGATACGAGCACTTTGAGTTTCAAGTTATGTCGTTCGGGTTGACCAATGCCCCAGCAATATTCATGGACTTGATGGACCATGTGTTCAGACCCTTTCTAGATCAGTTCTTGATTGTATTTATAGATGATATTTTGGTTTACTCCCGTTCAGAGCCTGAACATGCAGATCATTTACGTACTGTACTCAGAATTCTACAAGAAAGGAAGTTGTATGCAAAATTCTCTAAATGTGAATTCTGGTTGAATTCTCTAGCCTTCCTTGATTATATTATTTCAGGTGAGGGTATCCGGGTTGATACATAGCAGATTGAGGCAGTGAAGACTTGGCCTAGACCCACGACACCGACAGAGGTTCGTAGCTTCCTGGGTTTGGCAGGTTATTATAGGAGATTTGTAGAGGGTTTTTCTTCTCTTTCAGCACCATTGACAAAGTTGACTCAGAAGGCAACTAAGTTTCAGTGGACTGATGCTTGTGAGCAAAGTTTCCAGGCATTGAAGGACAAATTAACTTCAGCACCGGTTCTGACACTTCCAGAAGGGACCGATGGTTATGCTATCTATTGTGACACTCCGGGCGTTGGATTGGGTTGTGTATTAATGTAGCATGGTAAGGTTGTCACTTACGCTTCTAGATAACTAAGAAACCACGAGAAGAATTACCCGACCCATGATTTAGAGTTAGCCGCGGTGATTCATGCACTAAAGATGTGGAGGCACTATTTGTATGGAATTCATGTTGATATCTATACGGACCATAAGAGCCTTCAGTATATATTCAAGCAAAAGGAATTGAATTTACGTCAGAGGCGATGGTTAGAGCTACTGAAAGACTATGATGTTGATATTCTATACCATCCAGGAAAGGCGAATGTAATAGCCGATGCCCTCAGTCATAGATATATGGATAGCCTATCATATTTACAGCCAGAGAAGAGTGAGATAGCTCGTGAGATTCATCAGCTAGCTAATCTTGGAGTTCGATTACTAAATTCAAGTGGTACCGGAGTTACTATTCAGGACACGGCAACATCCTCTCTAGTAACTGAAGTAAAGGAACGCCAATATGAAGATCCTCTGCTAGCTCACTATAGAGATACAACCCCTCAAAAGGAGAAGACACAATTTGAGATTACAGAAGATAGATTCCTCAGATATCGAGGTCGATTATGTGTTCCTAATATGGCAGGGTTATGCCAGCAGGTTATGGGAGAAGCTCACTATTCTCGTTATTCTATTCATCTAGGAGCAACGAAGATGTATCATGATATCAGAGGAATATACTGGTGGAACGGAATGGAGAAGTATATAGCAAAGTTTGTTGCTCAGTGCCCAAACTGTCAGCAGGTTAAGATTGAGCATTAGAAACGCAGTGGATATTGCAGGCTATAGAGATTCTGACTTGGAAATGGGAAGTGATTAATATGGATTTCATCATAGACTTACCTCGTACATAGCGTAAGTTCTATTATATATGGGTTATTATTGATAGACTTACAAAATCAGCCCATTTTCTACATGTCAGGACTACATATTCAGCAGAGGATTATGCAAGGCTTTACATTAAGGAGATAGTATGATTTCATGGTGTCCCTATATCTATTATCTCAAATAGAGGTGCTCAGTTTACAGCTAATTTCTGGAGGTCCTTCCAAAAAGGATTGAGGACTTAGGTAAGTCTTAGTACAACATTTCATCCCCAGACAGATGGTCAGGCTGAGCGTACTATTCAGATACTGGAGGATATGCTACTGGCTTGTGTGATGGACTTCAGGGGTAGCTAGGATGATCATCTTCCACTTATTGAGTTCGCATATAATAATAGTTATCATTCCAGCATTCAGATGGCTCCATACGAAGCTCTTTACGGACAAAAGTGTAGGTCTCCTATCGGATGGTTCCAGATTGGGGAAACTAAGTTAGTAGGACCAGAGTTAGTACATCAGGCAGTTGAGAAGATTAAACTTATAAGGGAAAGGCTATTAGCATCTCAGAGTCGTCAGAAGTCATATGCAGATAATCGACGACGAGACTTAGAGTTTCAGGTACATGACTGGGTATTCCTAAAGGTATCACCAATCAAAGGCGTTATGAGATTCGGTAAGAAAGGAAAGCTTAGCCCTTTGTACATTAGACCTTATAAGATTATACACAGAGTAGGCCAAGAGTATATGAGTTAGACTTGCCTTCCAACTTAGAGTATGTACATCCAGTCTTTCATGTGTCCATGCTCCGTAAGTGTATTGGAGATCCTTCTAAAGTCATTCCAGTTGATGATGTTCAGGTTGGAGCAACAATCATACGAGGAAACTCCCATTTCTATACTAGATAGACAAGTTCGGAGATTGAGAACTAAGGATGTAGCTTCGGTTAAAGTACTTTGGAGAAACAATAATGTGGAGGAGATGACTTGGGAAGCTGAAGAAGACATGAAGACTGGGTATCCTCACTTGTTTCCGCTTCCAGAGGAGGATCAAACTGAGAAATCACATCCTTCATATACGTATATGATACTAGATTCTTGTGTTAGTTACTTCCATTGGTCGTGTGAGGCCATTGGTGTTATTGATGATTGTAACCCTATGTGGCTTTGTATTTTTGGATTTTCTACATGATAGGTTGGTACTAGTACCGTTATAGAGGAGACTCTGCCAGAATTTCTATAGATCTCTAAGAGTTAACATTCGAGGACGAATATTTCTAAAGGGGGAAAGGATGTTACATCCCGTGCTTTCAGTCTATGGCTTCAGTCGCTTGACATATGTAAATAGACCCGAGGAATGAAAGAATTTTGGCCATATCTAAGTATGCAAAAAAAAATGAGCATGATATATAAAACGATGAAGTCTCGAAATGATGTAGGACTTATAAGTGTGACGATGATGGTTAGGAACAATAGTTGGTGTTTGCAAAATAGGCTACGGACTAGTATTGATTACATTGATAACGAGTTTAATAAATGTGTTAAACAACTTGGTATATATCAAATTGAGGTCAAAGAGTTTACGACGTGCATTAGTTAAATTTCGGAGTGTAGTGAAAGAAATATCAATAATGGAATTAGCTAAAGATAAAAAAAGACCCTACCATAATTGAGGATGGACACCTTTTCACCTGGATGCATAATATAAAATGAGGAAATGACTCATTCACTCTAGATAGGTGATCTGGTGGCTGTATATAGGGGTGGACAATTCATATTTTTAAAAATATATGGGAAGTGGACCCCACGGTCCAAGGGATTATGAATTGTGTTAATATACTATTTGAATTAAATTAGTTTCTTAGTTCGAATAAAGGCATCAATGAAAGTTAGTTCTTTCTTACGGTATGAAAAGTTCTTTAACTTGAATTGAGGCAGCAAAGTTATTAACCATAGCACATTATTCAATTCATATAAACCCCATCTCAATCAACTAGAAACCCTTTACAATTGCACCTTACGGATATCTATCTCTAAGGAAATTGTATTGCAATTTTCTTCTTGGTTTGAAAGATTTGTGTGTAAAGGTGTTGGGAAGGCTTATCTCCAGTTCATCTCATCCCTTTTCTTTAAATAATTAAGGTAAGAATTCAACAATCCTTCTAGATAAGTTTATCTTCAACTTAAAGAAATCCACTTTAATTTCTTATTGACGTAGAAATAAAGGTTCTTATAGTGTATTTGAAGAGGATTTGGTTGTGTTGAAGGGCTGAAAATATAGTTATAAATATGTATATGTGTTGTTATCCTTGCTGTTATAGGTAATATCATACCCTTCTCCATGTATTTGAGGTCATTTGGATCATAGTTTGGTTATTGATGAAGTGTTGTAGTTGTTGAACGGTTTTGAGTGGTTTCTTAAGGTATCCTATGGCTGAAAATTGTGAAGTATAGTTGTTTCTGATGGTGGTTATATTGTGAGTAGAGGAGAAGAGCTAGTAGTGTTGAATTGCCATTGTAGGATGAGATGAAGCTTATGCACCCTAAGTGTTCGATAAAATGCCGTAATGAATCCAATTCTTGGTTTATTGATTCGATTGTGATCCAAATCATTTATACAATATATATTATCATTCGTATAGCATACGGGAACTCGTGAGCTATCACTAGCCAAGCAATAAGGGTATGTTAAATCCATCCCTTCTTTCCTTTTTGGCATGTTCCATGCGATACAAACGAAACGGGCAAACACACAACTTTCATAAATGCCTCTATTCATAGAAGCACTAGGGGTACCTATGTTGTTGATTCCCCATGTGTCTTATTATTATATCTTCTGTTCATGGGTCTCAGAAAAAATACGTAGTTGATAAAGTTTATCCGAAGGTATATTGATCTTATGACATTCTGAGAGATCTTATTGACTTACTTTATTATGCGTTGCATTCATTTATACATGTACATTGACCCATGACCAGATGGCGTTATATACGCGTATATTATATGCATATGGGATATGGGAAAAGGTTATGGCGTTATATGTGCACCTCCACCTGATCAGTTGGTATACAGTGATGATTTCGCCCACAGAAATCGAGATGATATGATGGGATGCCCTTAGAGGCTTGATGATGATGTTATGTACGCATATACCTATGCATGATATGACATTTATACGCATATGAATGATATTATAAAAGTTTCATGATTCACAAAGCTATTTAGACTCACAGGTTGAGTCCTTTACTCCATGTTTCTTTTATGTCTTTTACATACTACTTTTCATGCCTTACTTACTCGGTACATTATTCGTACTAACGCCCCTATTGCTTGGGGCCTGCGTTTCATGCTATAGGTGTAGGTAGACAGGTTGACGGTCCCCCATTCTTAGGATCCTTGCTCAGCGATAGTTGGTGTGCTCCATTTAATCCGGAGCTGCTATTGAATTTTGGTATGATACTTTTGTATACATATATAGGTATGACGGAGCCTAGTTCCGTCCTTTATATAGTTGTACACGCTATTAGAGGTCTGTAGACAGTCATGTATAGTTGGATAGTATGTGGCCTTGTCGGCTCGCCCTACCGTATTCCGTATATATATGTACATATGTCTTTTGGACATATTTTTTCTCGCGTATGTTATTCACATGATTCAGTAGTTTATTGCCAGATGTTATGCATAACCTAGACTTATTCCATATTTTATCTTAGACCTATGCTTAGGGGTGTTCGATAGGTAGACTCGGGCACTCGTCAAGGCCCATCGGTTGGGTCGTGATAAAATACGCGTTGTATTCTTTTTTCCTTACTAAGGTTTTTCCCATGAGGTTTTTCTTGTAAGATTTTTAATGAGGCACCTAGAAATGCGTATTACTAAATATGTGTACTTTGTTTCCTTCACTAGGATTTTTTCCACTGGATTTTTCCTAGTAAGGTTTTAACGAGGCACATTATCTTTTAATGAACATCCAATGGGGAGTGTTATAAAAATATTATATTGTTGATGTCCATTTATTACTCCGCTATAGATAATCTTCCTGAATAAGATTATCTGTTTAGTACTCTATTGAAATTTATCTACAAGCAACTGATACAAGCAGGTTGTAAGCAACTCAATGAAATAATTTGCAACAGCTTTTTGTTAAACAGGCAGGTTGCGAGCAGCTCATGCAGACAACTTACAAGCATCTCAAGAAAAGCCTCGCAACTGCTTCCTAAAAAGACTTGCAGCTGCTTCCTGAAAAGCCTCGCGTCTGCTTTTTTCTTCTATAAATAGAGGAGTTTTCAATTCATTATGTACATCAGTGTGAAGTTGAATAATATATCAATCTCTCTCTATATTTGCCTTCAGTTTATTTACTTTATAGTCTTTATTTTATAACAATAAAAGTATTTTCTCTTAAAATATTTGTACCCAAATTAAAAACTTCATACACTCAAACAAGGTATCAAAGGACAAAGAACACAGACGAGTTACCAGTGTTCGTCGAAACAAAGGTCGTCCTATTCATTTTCGACGGCTTACCATTGCTAATTCCGGCGAATATTACGACGAAGACCACCTTCGGACGTTCATGAGGATAAAATTTTGCTCTAATGGAGTAATTACTGTAGTTGGCAAATGAGATCACTTTGGATTCACTGAAAATGACGATTGGACGAACTTTTTAAAAATTACTAGTATTGTTTATATTTTGACCTTGTTAAGAAATTCTGGGAAAATAGGTATACATTAGAATTAAAGCACGTTGGTCAAAATTTTAAAATACATTGCTCAAAATTTTCAAGCACCAGCAAGCTTGACGAACACCAGAATTTTCAACTATAATGCAAATTTGTTTGATGATTGGTTAAATTTTTGTGGCCAATTGCAAGGAAATATAACCGTCAAAATTTTGTGACGATCATCATAACTTGTAAAATTGTGAAAATCATTATAATTCTGATAAATCACCATAAGCAACAACAACAACAACAATCCAGTGAGTTCTCACAAGTGGGTTTGGGGAGGGTAGAGTGTACGACCTTACCCTACCCCGGAGAGTAGAGAGGTTGTTTCCGAAAGATTATCAGCTCAAGAAGACAAAAAGAGATAATATATCAGTACCATCAATAGAACCATAGGAATAATACCAACATCATAAGAACCAGAAAATAGATGAAAAACAATAACAAAAACCAATGAATAAGTACCGGTACTATAAAAAACGGAAGAATAAGATGGACACAACAATAATCGCTAGCATAGGACAGAACCTTATTAGACCAGCCTGCCACCCGGAACGAAGTAGAAAAATGCTCAGCTACCTCCTAACCTACCACCCTAATGCTCGACCTCCACACCTTCCTATCAATGGTCATGTCATCGAAGATTTAAAATCACGCAATGTCCTGCCTGATCAACTCTCCCGATACTTCTAAAATCACCCTCCCCTCTTCTCGAACCCGACAAATCACCATAAGACTTCTCCAAATTCAAAACAAAATTTTTTTAATAAAACTTTTAACAGTGGCACCAGATGATCCTATTTGTTTCATTGCCCCTGGGATTAAAGTGCCAATTTCATCTTTAGAGTATATGTTATTTGGGCCTGTATTCGGCCCAAAGTCATTGTAGCATTTTGGAATGGGCCATCCTCTAGCTGTCTTGTCTTGTCAATTTTGTCATTCTTATCTCATTTGACAAAACTTGTATCGAATTTCCATGAAAGTAAAAGATCACTCCAAACAGGAGATCACGTGACTAAAGCTTTTGAGAATGGCGAACGGGCATTTCTTTCTTTTTCCTTGTAAGGTATGCATTCATGCAGACAGATATAGATAAGATCTCTTTTTATAAAAGAAGAAATTCGATACCTTATCAATGGTAACAACTCATTTGAAGCATATATATACAAGAGGAATTTGTCTCTTTAGGCCCTTTTTTATTTACTGTTCACTCGAGTATCATTATCAACAAAACAGATTCTCCTTTTCTTTTTTGGTAGATTAAGGATGTTACTTTTCTTGTAATTTGGCTTTCACTTTCTATTTTGATTCTTGTTTCAAAATGGTGAGACGCTGTACAATGGTAGAATCGCCTATTTTACACATTCCATAAATATTGTAATTGTTATTAAGAAGTTATAGTTGAAGTGTACTGTGTCTTACTCTTTGGCTATTGGTAGTTGACGTCTTTACTGAAATTTTAATTCATGGGATCCAATTGGGCGGGGAATGTGAATTTAGTCTTCTTATAAGTTATATGGTCTTTGGTAATTCTCTAGCTAGCTTTTAGGGTTTGAATTAGGCCCAAGGTTCATTTTCTTATTAAGCGAAGGTTGTAATGAATGGGCCTCTCAAAACATTATACTCCTATTACTTTGAATTTCTGCAATTGTGTACATCTATAGGATATTTTGTTTGTTCAAGCCTATGGCATGTAGTACATGAGTGTTTTGGTATGAAGATAATTGCTGCCATATGCTTATTTGGTGATGAAATTCCGGATGTTGGTCAATACAGGAGCAAAATTATTAATTAATCCAAGTGTATTATCCAAAACAAACAACAAGTGTAAAGACAATTTTGATGTTAAAAGAATAAGACGGGAAATTGGACAGAAACATTCGCTATAAAAAGTTGTAAACGGAGAAATACTAATTCTCTATTTTTGATGTTTATTCATAGGCCAAAGTAGTTATCTATATCACTTGTGTTGCTTTTCATCTTTAGTTGTTCGGGTGATACTTGAGAAAACTGCTTTAGAATGGATCTTATTTCTGATTAGTTATAAAACCTTCAGTCTTAGCATGAAGAAATCTATTATTGATTGTCAACTGACTCAAAGAACACCACTTCAATTCTTTTCCCTTTTCTCTCATCTTTGTTGAAGAGCTTGAATTGAGGAAGAATGATATATTTTCTTATAAAATATGTTTATATAGATTCTCCATCCCCTAAACATGGATTTGTAATACAGTTTTCTGCTCCTTATATTTAGACATAATTCGGAGAGCTTATGTTGATTTGTGGAGTTAAAGACTTGATTCTCATTGACGAAGCATTTGCAATATTTCTGAAGTTGCAAATGGAGGAAAGTGCTTAACACATGATTTGTTTGATTAGAATTGGTTTCTGTATATGACCTTGCAAAGGCTTTTTACTTCAAGAATTATAGATATATGGAACATTCAACTGCTAAAGGTTATGCATATCCTGTACTGATAAAAACTATGCAACCCAGAATATTAAATATTAGATCAGAAAATGAGATCCCAGCAGATCCAGTGGTATCATATATAATTTGGAATTCTATTCTTACACATTATTTTCTTCCGGGGTGGAGATGAGACATAATTAGTCATGCTTCGCCTTCTGTGTGGAGATGAGATCTCTTAGCTCCAACTGAAACCATTTAAGTCAAGTTGCTTGCAACTAGAAGCAGCATCAGTTTGGTCATCCGTGTTTAGGTCCAGCTTAGGAGCAAAGTAAGGCAGCTCATACTCTTGTGACGATATCTGCTTCTCTGGTTTCATTGAATCACTTCTCTCAGAAGATTGATGAAATAGTTTACTGTCTGCATTTATTCCATTAAGTCTTCCATCAAAGTAGGTACTGCTAACATTCCGTTTTCCTCCTTGAAGTCCAATGTTCATTGATAAGTTGCTCCAACTTGTCTCTTTGGTAAATTCTTTTTCTGAATCCCCATCCATTTTGGGAAACAGTTTTCTGTTCTCCTTGAGGTCGTCACGCCATCTTAGTTCAGTCTGCTGTAACCTGGTCTCATTTTCAATATCCTTCGTACATGGTCCGAAGTTTAAAGGCCTCAAACCAATCTGGCTATTATGCATTTCCCGCAGGTCCCTCAGGGGGCGTTCAGAGGACGTTAAGCAGCTATCCATTGAGCAATCTGCTGGCGGGGTTGCTTGTGTTTGTGGGGTGTGAAATCCTGAAAGTTCTTTTATCTCTGAAAAAGCAGAATTAAGGCATTGGTTGGATACTTTGGATACCAAATCAGACAGTTGATCCTTGGCTGCCTCTAATCCGATTGTTCCCAAGTTTTGTGTTCCAAGGGTTTCTTGTGCTTTCTCAAGCACAGCTTGCAAATATTTCCCTTGAGCCTCTATCCTTAGCTGCAAATGTCGTTGCACCTATATCAGTTCAATTATGCCTCATTTAGATGCCAGCAAAGGAAAACTTTCATTGACTTGTAAAGTTTGGATAGAAGTAAATCTATGCAGAGTCTCTTAATTTGGATCGTCAAGTCTTAAAACAAAAGCACTATCTGGGACCAGAAAATAGACTAAGTAATATATTGGAGTTCAATTAGTCATCATCAGAAGCCCGTAAGGAAGATTCTTCATTACTAGTAATTTTTGCATAGAATCACATTGTTAAATTATTACTCCTTAGAGCAAAATCTCTATTTTGGACTAGGACTATTAAACTACTTGCTCAAGCTGTTATTCCATTATCTTGTTTCCACAAATATGAGAAATATGGTTCTGGTAAATCAATATTCTTTAATGAAAATGAAAATGCCTGATAATGTTTCAACAATCTATTGCTTCTGACTTTTCTTCAGATTATGACACAGGATGTCTCATCTGTTGCTACTAACATATTCCACATTGGCTTTTATGGTTCTAACTAAACTTATGTAAGAGAAATTTTGCAACAGTTTCTTACCTCAAGCTGTTCATGCAGCCTTCTTTGGACTTCAATTTGCATTTGTATTGCTTCGCTTATTGGTATGTTGCTGGACAAAAAGAAATTTATGGTCGCGATAGTGTAAGGTATGGTTTGGACATGAAGCAGGATGATATTAACAATTCAATTCTCTTAATTCGTACTTGTTTTGTTGGGGTCCAATGCTTGGAATATTGCTCATAGGGGTTCCAGTGCTCTCGCATATCTTCTCTATACTGGCTGCTGTAATTATTTACAAACAATAAGTATATGAAGGTTCTCTATCTGTGGAAGAAGCTTTCTGGATATATATATCCTTGAAAAATATTGGATTTCTTTTTCTTACCAGATTTATTGGCCCCGCTAATATTTGCTTGTCCATGGAGGTTCTTACTTAGTCTGTATTTCTGCCAGCCAAAATAGAAAATTAGATTTTCATGAGCAATTCAAACGTATCTGAATGACTGAATGACAGGTTTGCTCTTCAATTATTTGACATAAACAATTTTAACGGTCTTTCCAGTTGATTTGGCAGATTTTTTCGCTCTTAACCAAATGTTTTTTGTTTGGAATGGTGTATGGCAGCTATGTTATGAAGGTTTTTCATGTCTGATTTTCCCTCTTGAAATGTCTAGTTTCTTCACATCTAATTTTGTAAACCAAGGAATGAATAAAAACTAACCTGAAGATGGCTCTTTAAGTGGTACAAGGTTAGTCCCGGGATCCCCATAAGTTTCAGAACTGATTTCGGAGTGGCTTCTGCAAAAGAAGAATGGTGAATTTAATTATCTCAATGAAAAATAACATACATATATATGGAGCTTATCCAGATTAACAAATTTTGTGTGCACTTACTGTCTGCTCCACCTAGTTGGTTAACTGCTTCTATAAACCTCTCATGGAGGTCTGCTGTCCATTTCAATCTTGGCTTAGCATCGGTCGAAAGAACAAGCCCTGAGTCTCCATTGACATTCCCAGCTTGCAGGAACAGATGCCTTTCGGGGAAAGACATTCTTGTCGAAGGGTGCATATTGGCAGCTTGGTGGTGATGGTACATCTTCTGGCCTTGAATATGAATATATGATGATCAGCAAATAAGTCTTACGGTAGGATTTATAGGAATGATGGGCGACAAAGTATTTGTCACGTACGTGGAAGGAATCTGATGTCGCTTCAGGTTCAGTGACTCCAGTCTTTTCTTACCTTTTTAATAGCAAGTAATGATTCTTTACTATTCCTCACAGTATATAACATTGTTTTACATTTGGTTAAACAAAGGTGTCAGCTACAACTCTATATATATCTCATTGTTTTCTTTGACCAAATCCACAAAAAAGATATAAGGCAAGATTCTATGGATTTAACTGAACCAATTGTTTTCTGCTCGAACCAGGTATATATACGAAGAAAAAAACATTTAAAATGTATATATATAATAAGATTACACTCATTGTAAACTCAATGATTCTAGATCCTGAATTTGCCTCCGACTCTCAACCAATCTAATTTTCATAGCAGCTAAAGATAAAGGTGTTGGTTTTACACATTTATGGGTCCAGAATGCAAGTTCGCTTTCTAATCTACGGGAAAGGCACCATGCATTATATTCCTCTGCACTATAAGTTCCTGAAACACTTACACACCTTACAATAGGTACAAGAATTGATCCAGCAAAGACTTTTTTCTATGCAAACATATTCTTTATCTGGCAAAGTTTGGGAACCATATTCCGAGAAGTAATAGTGGAATATTTTTTTTTCCTGATGGAGACGGGAGGAATCCACTATCTATGATGTCTTGAAAACTACAACACCATCTACGCTTTCGAATGGAAGATTCTATTGACTGCAGCATCTAGTACTGGGAATTAGATACATGCAAGAAAAAAAGGCAAAAAGGTAAGAAAATGGTTGAGATGGTTCTCCTATTGAACGCCTAAACAAAAAAAATGAACATTCTTTCTTTGGTTTCAGTTTGTTTAGTTATGGACGTTCTATGAATATTATGTTGATTATAGCTTGTCCTGGCAAAAGTAAATAATCTAGTGTCTTGAGTTTCTAAACCTTATTGTTTTACCAAAGCTTTGCTAGTAATAATTTTTCTTTCTTATTTGTTTGTCAAGCCATGTCATGCTATTCAATTTCATTTCCCCATTTCCCTAGATTTGTGCTTGCATATATTTATTTCAGGTATGAGGAAAAATTCATCTATTTATGAAGTTTGAATGTCCCTTCGAGGTCTTGCACGTTTTTTTTTTTAATTTTATGGGGAGCGGGGTGCGCAATTTATGTTGGTGTTGGCCTGCAGCAGCGCCTCTTTGCTCTGTCCAGTGCTATGATGTTTAGACACGGTATAGACACAAGCATGCCAGTTTTAGATGGTTAATAACTTTAATGCAACATCTTGGCCTGTACATAGTGATATGAACTTCTTGAATATCTTGAGCATTCTGTTCATTCTATGGTATTTTAAAATTTATGTGAATAGGGAAAATGGATGAAGAAATAAAATAAAAAGAAATAGTGGAGAGATGCTTCTTCGCTTGGTCTGAAGGCTAGGAATCGAATGAAGAATACTATCTTGTTGTCTCCTTCAGTAAACTTGGTACTTATTCAGCCTAAAATAGAGAGAAGAGGACCTCCAGCTAAAAGTTTTCTATTCTTTTATTGGTATGAAATGGCCATCTCCAAAGCATTGGGATCCCTTTCAAAAGAATAAATAAATCAATACTTGTTTGATGGAAAATATGACTACTCGCAACTGAAAGATCCCTATTTACCGATCCCTTGACTTAAGTCTTAATTGGTTTTGGAGGTACCCTTGAAGAATCTATATATCCTGTTCTTACAAAATAACTTTTGTGCCCGTTTATGGGTTGAAACGTGCCCATACGACACATAAAGATACAGTTCACTTTGTTTTTAATCGTAGTTCTATTTTCTTGGACAAGCTTGAGAAACTTAATTTATCCTCATATGTTGAATATATAGTTTTCTTCTTAAAAGAACATCCTAATTTTGTGAAACTTTTTTTGCCCTTCTCTTTTATCTGTTTAGTTTTTGTAGGGATTTCAGGGAACTCATACTAAGCTAAAGGCTTATCCTATTTTGCACCTCTGCCTCGTTTACTTTGTGTTATTAAGTGTATATCTGTTTTTTCATGTTTGCTCATAGGAATATATTAGGAACTATTACAATGAGTAAAAAAGAGTGTAGTGCGCATCGATTGATCGAGGGAGGGAGGAAGCTTTTTAGTATAAATTGAGCTGTGTAGCATTTCAATCTACTGTATAGATATAGACGATTACATTGGATAATATTTTCAAAGGAGAATCTTGTTACTGTTATCAAGGAATTGATCCTGGAGATCATTTATACTTTGAATATTTTCTTGGATCAGTCCTTCAAGTTTCATTTAATGGCTATGATATGTTAGTTGAAAAGCATGCCACACCCTTCATTTCATGTTTTGGCTAATGGATTATAACCTGGATATTAACACAGCCTATTAAAATAAGCAAAGAATATTATCAACTGATGAACAGCCAATATAATGCAGAATAAATTCGCATACTAAGCATTGGAACCTAGGTCTACCTTTTGGCTATTGAGAATACAAGTTGAAAATCTGCCGCTGTTGAACAAAATGAGGTTATTGCATTGCAAAATTAAGAAACGCTAGGTTCCAAAAGGAAAAAGAAAAATTGACATTATTATTGGTTAGGCTTATGTTTTGTATGTTTAATTAGATACAATTTGATAAAAAAAAAAAAAAAAAAAAGTGAAAATTCCTCATCTTGACATGATATGCACATTAGTTTCAGTTGAACTGAACTTTTGCAGAAAATAAAGAATAAGGTGACTATTATATGTTAGAATATTTTATGGAGTTTGGAGTAATGCATTTTGTATTCAGTTTAAAGGAATCTATTACAACCTTTAGTTGAAGTGGTAAACAGAATCTCAAATGTTTTTTCTGGCATAAGGGTAGTTGTAGCAAGTGCTAGCTCTGAATACTTTCTCTGATGCTCTGATCAATATGAGAGTTTCCATGTTTTTTAATGTTCTTTCATCGCATATAACCAGATTCATTTTTGCTTATGAGAACAACAATAACAACCCAGTATAATCTCACTAGTGGGGTCTGGGGAGGGTAGTGTGTACGCAAACCTTACCCCTACCCGGGGGTAGAGAGGCTGTTTCCGATAGACCCTCGGCTCCCTCCCTCCAAGAACTCCCCACCTTGCTCTTGGGGTGACTCGAACTCACAACCTCTTAGTTGGAAGTGGAGGGTGCTCACCGCCAGAGCAATCCACTCTTGTCCATTGCGTAAACATCCGCAGGGACCATCGCAATGCTTTGTTTTAATTAAACAGTCGGATTCCCCTTGTCCGTACCAGTTCTGAGTTGGCTGTTCGACGCCCGGGGAAGGCCCCCGAAGGAACCGTTCCCAGTTCGTCCCCCGGCCGGCACGCGGCGACCCGCTCTCGCCGCGGGAGCAGCTCGAGCAGTCCACCGACAGCCGACGGGTTCGGGACTGGGACCTCGTGCCCACCCCTCAGAGCTAATCCTTTTCCTGAAGTTTGGAATTTGTACATGTTAATCCTACTAGCATAGATATCGAGTAATTCTGTCCACAAAGACTTTGACAGATGATTTTTTTTAAGTAGTGATCTTAATTTTTCAAAGGACCATCCTCGGCTTCATCAAGGGAAAGGATGAACAGAGAGGACAGAAAATGGGAAGCTTTTCTCCTATCAATGTAAAACAAAACACACTATCATCTAATTCATCTTGGAAAATCTTGGTTTGTGAAGGTTAACAACTTGGTCTGGTTGAGTTTTTGCTACAAACATGTAGTAGTAATAACTTTAATGTCATGTCTCTTTGAAGCAGGGGCGGAGGCAGGATCGAGGACCAGTGGATTCAAAAAAATGCTAAAATGACACATCTGGAAGTTTTCCTTGTTTTAATAAGATTCAACATTCAATATATATACGTAAGAAAAGATTTCACCTATGCATAGGGTAACTTTCAACAAAAGGAATTCAATTGAGCGCCATCGGGCCAATGTGACTCCGCCACTGCTTTGAAGGACCCAAGCTCTTTTCTAATAAGCATGTCACAAGAAAGTACTTAATTTATCCTTGGTGTTGCCAAAAAGCCATGACTGTTGTTTCTCGCTTTTTTCATACAGTTTAGAATAGAACCCCATTTGCTCTTTTCTATCCAATTTATTTTCTTCCTCTTCTTATCCTCTGTTGTTTCCTTTGTGTTATTTGCATGATATATTCTCCACTTAAAAGCAGAGAATATGTGCTCTTGTTCTTTCTTGTACTTCCATTTCCTTTTTGAGGTTAACTTAATTTTACTTTGAAGGACAAGAAACTTAAACAAAAAAAGAAGATAAGAACAATTAAAATCATCTCTCGAGTAGTTGGGGGTGGGGTGGGCTGACTAGTCAATGATTGGCTTAAAATTGATAGAAATGACCACAGAATGCTATTCTCAATGGGGAAAAGGGATTATGCTGTGAGGGGATAATTAAAGCTGGATTCTAGGGATTGGAATTTCAGAATCTTAACTCAAACCTAAAGCCATGGGTCATAGAATTTCTTGGTCTATGTTTCCCATTCGAATGAAATGAACCTGGATAAAATTGATCTCCATGTAGTAGATTTCAACTAATTTAGAAATAGAAACAGTTGAAGGGAGCATTGGAGCAACGACAAAGTTATCTCCGCACGGATTCGAGTCGTGGAAGTAGTCATTAATACTTGCATTAGGGTAGATTGTCTACATTATATCGGAACCCTGCGTGAACGCAATATACTTTGTGCACCAGGCTACCCGTTTTTTAGGAACAATTGATTGCTTGTTAGTATTTTAGATGCTTCTAAACAATCAACAACATGCATATAATCTATGATTTTATCCTCCAATCTGTCAAATATTTTTAATGCTTTTAGATATTAATCTTTGTTTTACTTATGCTAGAATCTTGTTTCTTGCACTAACTATTCTCTTCCCCTCATGCCTAATATTTTGACTATTAATTCGAAGAAAGTCGATTTCAAAAGATAAAGAAAAAGAATTTTTTTAATCAACTTGTCAAAAAGGTTAGCTTTTTTTTTTTTTGGTTAGCGATCTTAATGACTGGCCACAGGTATTATGGTTTTATTTTGAGAATGGAACTCAGAGATTTTCTAGCCATTGCTAACGTATTCGATCCTACAAAATATTGCAGGTTGAAGTAACTAACTTTACTGTACAAGAAATCCTCTATTCTACATTTCTATGGTTAGCTTTACTTTTGCTTCCACGAGTGCACCACTTTGGATACCTACTCGTATTCTATAAGTCTACTTCTGTTCTAGTGTACATAACTTTTTTTTTCGTCAAATTCATATAACTATGTTTTCTAATAAGAAAAATCACAAGACTTTCACTGTCTCGCACAAAAATCACAGTCGCCGAAAAACACGCACAACTTTTCGGTACAATATTTTTTAGTCCATATTTTTTATTTTTTATTTTCAATCTAATAAATATTGACCAAAAGAGCCTGAATTGCTTTTTAATCCTCTCTGTATGATAACAACTTTGCATACTGTGTTCCCGCATCTCCTTAAACGAATTTCAAGCTTGCTAGGAGGTATTTTAGTTTATAGTTTTACATTTAGGCATTTAGGTTAAAGAAGATGCTCGTCCCTCTATCTTATTTTTAATGAAGTTATATTGTTGGTTGCTTCACCTTTATTTATCTAAATTTTCATTTATAATTAACCTTGTATTATTTTTTAAAAATTAAGTATGTGAGTCGCAAATTATATTCTACCTCAAGCCCAAATAAAAGTGAGGAATTGCGCTAACATCCTGCGTAAAACTAATACTTAATAATTTTACATGATTTTTGTAATTCTACATATTTGAAATTGGAAAATGAGCTCTTAAAAATGATGCAGCACTCAGGGATATCATCCGGTACTCGTTGCTACACAATTTGGACGTTCAGAGGCGGATGTAGTCAACAACTAACGGGTTCAACTGAACACATAACTTTTGACGTGGTGTAAAAAAATTATATGTAAAAATTTATTAAAATTACAAAAATAGTGGATATGAACCCATAACTTTAAAAATATAATGGATTAAATACTAAAAGTTTTAAAATTGAACCCATAGGATAACGTTAAATTGTTGCAACCCATTGAAACTTTTAACGTTGGTCCTTGTCATTTCAACTAAAATATCATTCAAAAGGAAGCAACTTTTGCACATGGGAAGTTTCAACTTCTGCCTCTAAAATTGATCAAATTATGCTATGGAATAAATGCTTTATAAGGCTATAACCTTAGGTTTCCCTGCGATTTTAGATCACATGACTATGATCTTCACCCTAAATTAAATTAATCAAAAATAATTCAAGAATCGTTTATTTGAAATCCCATAATTAAAGGCAACAGAAATTAATAGATGGATATTCTTATTTGCAGAGACGTATTATTTTTTCATAGCATAGTTATCTAACACTTTAACAGCATCATGCTTTCAGATGGAATAGTATATATGAGTCTAAAGTAAGCATTCTGTTAAATCTGCAATTCGAGTACGTGAAGTATTTGTAGAACTAGAGCTACCTCACATATATACTTCGCAGGTAAGTGTTGTTATGAAAGGTATTAGGAACAAAAAACTACTTATTGTATAACGTCAGACTGATTACAGTATATGTTTTGCGTGAACTTTTTCTTAGATTTTAATAATATATATATTTTTTTTTAATGTAGTTAGCTATAGCTACAAGTTGAACTACTTTCATAACTATGGTGAAATTTTAGATTATTTGGCTCTTAGATACCATGCTCCTGAAAAGAAAAGAACAAAATGCGGACAACAGTTACACCCCCCCCCCCCCCCCTCTCCTTCCCCCATGATTTGTGTTTATACTTTATGCACACATATTTTGTTAGTTTGAGTGCCCGTATGAATTACTAAAGAACTTGATTCTTTACCGTGTTCCTTAAACGTAAAGTAAAATAAGCAGTAAAGTAAACACAATAATTTTTACGTGAAAAATCACTCGGCTCAAAAAGTACAAAAACCACGACCTGCTATGTAGGATTTTCAACTTCAACTCCACTAGAGCAATGAGCCAAAATGTATCAACTACGAGACTGTAATTCAATACTCTCTAGTACGCCTACTACGACTATTTGATTCACAAGTTACTCTAACTTGTAAAGAAAACACTCACTCCAACTCACTAATTGTTTGTGACACTTTGATTACAATTCAATTTCCTAAAACACATTTCACTAGACTGACTCAAGAAGAACACAACCCTGATACTCGACTAGAGTGTACAAAATGCAGTTCTTCAGTTGATGTGTAAAAGGATAATCTCAGAAGTCCAAAATAGATAGTATTTAAACGCCTGGACTTCAAGATCTTCTAGGAGTCCTATGCATAGTCAGCTTCTCGTTTGATAGGACTCCTACTGTTCCAAGGACTCCACAAGTTTTGGGACTCTTGTCTCTTACTGATTTATCCATATCTTCTTGTGCAACAACCCTTATCTCATGTAGCAGTCTTCTTCCACCAAACTCGGACCTGAGTAACTTTAAGATAAAGTTACTGTCTTGCACAGACGTTCAATCATCAACCTGAGGAGCTGGTCCTTTACCTTGAGGAGCTAGTTCTTAGAATAGTTAAGCAGCTACGTTGAGGACCTGGTTCTTCGAACATTGCATCTAAACAAACTTTGTTAATCATCAAAATCTCAATACTCAATAAATTTTCCTTTTTTGATGATGACATACTTTGTACACACTAGAACCAAGTAATCATAACAAGTCGCAATCAATCAACATGTACATTACACCATAGGCATACATATTCATAGCAACACCCCCAACCTTATCTTCCCCTTTTTGGTATCATCAAAAAAAATTAAAAGATGTTAGACATTGAAGCACAATTAATGTAAAATTCAAGGCCATACAGGCTACAACACATGCTCAAGAATTATCATAGCAAACAATCTAGGCTGATGATCCAATAGTGTATGAAGCATTAAAGTAGTATAAGAGAAGTCATTTAGTAGTGCCAAAATAAGCCTAGGGCCTTGTCTTAAACCATTAGAACAAAATAAATTAAACATACTGTAACCTACTCAGACTAGAACAGAAAGAGAAAAAGGATTAAAGCATCATTGGGATAGCAAAAGAGACTAAGGACACTAGAAAGGAACAGGTTCATGGGTGAGATATAGAGGCGGTCAATGCTTTCACAAGAGTGGAAATCTGTTGGGCATGAGCTTCCCTATCTCTTCTGAGCTCTTCCCTAAGCTGCATGGTTTCTTTTCTCAGCTCATCATTGTCTTCATGAAGCTTGGCATTCTCCTCAACAGCCAACTCCAACCTCTTACTAAGCTCTGGTGCCTTGTTGCATCCAGGTAGAATAACAGATCGTGTTGGTCCTCTAGCCTTGATCTCCTCATAGACACACTGTTTGAGCGTAACTGCATTCAAACCATCATTGTGATTTCCATACTTAAGCTCAGGCAAGGCAATGTTGAGCTTGTCAAACAACTCAGTCAACATGAAGCCATAAGGCATAGCATGCCTAGGCTTAGAAGTGCATGCAGTTCTTGCCACATGCTGAATCATCATGCTGGGGAGATTAATAGGTCTACAAGTGTCAAGAAGTTCCATTACATCCATGTCTAACAGAGTGGCCTCATGCCTTCTCTCAGACCTCTGCAGAAAATAGGAATCGACAAAGTGAAACAATAACTTGTGGAAGGGGGTCATATCAGTCTTGTACACCTTCTGGGGGAGATCCAGTTCAAACTTTTGGGATAACTTCCTTGTGACCACAATTCCTATGTCAACATCATTGTCTATGGCTGATCACTTTTTCTTCAGGTAATTGTCAAATCCTAAATAGGAAATATTCATAAGCATCCCCAGCTCCTCAGCATCAAACTCCATTTCAAAACCCCTTACCTTACTTTTGACCACATTTCCATCAAATTTGAAGTTTGCGTAGAACTCCGCCACAACAGGAACACATATAAGGGGAAAGCTTTGACGAACATGTGTTTCCATCCCTGTAACTCAATTTTTCAACCAGTTGAGCCATCCCCTTTTCATCAGTGTTTGCAAGAATCTTCCCATTAATTAGCACTTTTATGTTCCTGAACTCTATGAGTCTATCAACCATAGCTGGCACATTCTTTCTCTTCTTTCCTCTACTGGCCCTTGCAGATGGGGTAGCAGTTTTTGTAGCTTTGGCAACCTTTCTCTTTTGTGTAGAGGACTTTTCTAGCAAAGCAGACTCAGACTCATCTTCTCCATCCAACTCAACCACAAGTTCTACAACTAAAACTTGTTTCCTTGGCTTCTTGGCACCTCTGGACTCCTTAATGATTTCATCAACAATCTTTCTTTTACTCCGTGTAAGATGAGTCCTGGCGGGAGGAGCCACTTCTTTTCTTTTTGGAACTGCAGACTTTGTTGCTTTCACAAGAGTCTTCCTAGGTTTCTTCCCTACCTCATACAAGGGCAAGTCATCTTCATCACTGCTGACCTCCTCATCTCCAGTGAAAGGAGTTAACAAGGGCCCAAGTTCTTTAGTCCATTTCTCTCCACTTGCTTCTTTTGAAGGGGCTATGACAGTGTTCCCAGTCATAAAGCCTTTAGATTTCTCACTCATATTCTCATTCTCTTCCTCACTTTCTTCATCACCTCCTTCACTCTCACTTGCCTTTTCTTGATCCTCACCTTCACTTTCAGAATTACCCTCTTCTTTACTATTCTTTTCTTCTTCTACAGAATTATCCACTTGTTCACCTATCCTATTTTCTGTCTCACTCTCCTTCTATTCACCAGAAGCTCCCTCATTCTCACTCTTTTCCTCTTCATTAGCGATGTCTTGAGTAGTATGTTCCTCATGACTGCCCACAACTCCTTCTTCTTTTTCACCCCCATTATCATCCTCATCCTCCGTCCAACTGAATGAAAGACCATCAGATGCCTCTTTTTGCACTGGTTCTTTACTCCCTTCCCCCTGAACCACAGGCACCACAGTAGTGGTATCTACCTCTTTCTCCAGAGTTCCTGCACTCTTTTCTATAGTTAGTTCCTCCACTTGTGGTTTATCACTTGTGGGTGGAAGAGTGTCTAAAGGTACATCATCTATAATAGATACCAAAACATCTAATTTTGAAGGACGGAGTTGTACCTGACTTGTAGTGACTGGCACTGATTCCCCCTGAACTATAGATTTCTTGACAATTGTGGCTACTTGAGCAGTAGCATCAGACACTACCTTTACATTCTTGACAGATTTTCTTGGAGTAGCCTTGACCTTGGTTGACTTAGAGGTATTTTTTGAAGTAGGCACAGATGCATGGGTGATTGGTTTTGGAAGTGAAGGTCCAGTGGAGATGGGAAGGTGAGAGCAACAAGAACAAGGGATGATGGTGTAGGTATAGTGGAGGATATCGGTAGAGGAGGAGGAGGCGTTGGTGCAGGTTCACTTGATGGTTTGACACTTTTCTTTGATTTGAGCTTCATGTTTTGGATTTGGCTTCAGTGTTGGATGATGATTTGGCTTTAGAAGGGGTTTGGCTGGATTTAGTCATGGTGATCATAGAATAAAATCGATGAAGAGAGAAAAGAGAATTATTTCTTGATTCTTGCTTAGGGTTTGAGAGAAACAGTGAGGTATAAGAAGCTGATCATAAGGGGCTTTTAAATACGTTACTCCTGATTTGACTAGAAGAGAGAAGGTGCCCGAATTTGAGTTCTAACGGGACTCTTATAATGGTTACTTTGATTGTTAGGATTTCAGGAGTAATTAAACTCTAATCGCTCTACGATTCCCCCTTACTCTTTAACTAGATGACAACTAGAAGTGATGCTAACATGATTAGAAGTCTGAGCATAGCAATAATTTAGGATATTAAGTCCCAGTGAAGTAAGACAAGATGGCACGTACCTGAGTCGAAGAACCAACTCCTTAGTAACTCCTTACTTGTTTCATCAATAAAGCTTCAATACTATACATTAGTATCATACAAGATAGTTATCAACCAGATTTTTTCTAAGCAGATGTGTATGCTTAATACAAGTACGAGACTGAATCAAACATATTGTACTTGACTATCTACATTTAACTATACTTTTTCTAGCCAATCATTAGGGTTCAACTAGTTGGAAGTATTGATTAGACCTAGTTCCAGTCTGTTCCTTTCAAAGTAATCTCTACTCAGAGCTTTAGTAAAAATATATGCAATTTGATCTTCAATTTTACAGAAGTTAATTGAAATATTTTCTTTTTCAACATTGTCTCTGAGAAAGTGGTGTCTAATGTCAATGTGCTTGGTTCTCTTGTGCTGACATGGATTTTTAGCAATGTTTATAGAACTAGTATTGTCACAGAAAATGGGAACACAATCAACAAAAATACCATAGTCTCTTAGTTGTTGTCTTATCCACAGCAACTGGGCACAACAAGATGTTGCTGACACATATTCAGCCTCGGCTGTGGATAAAGCCACTGAGTTCTGATTCTTTGTTCCCCAAGATACCAGACAAGAACTTAGAAAATGTGTTGTTCCTGAAGTGCTTTTCTTGTCAAAATGAAAACCTGCATAGTCAGCATCAGCATAACCAACTAGATCAAAGCTATACCATCTGGGATACCATAGGCACAAGTCAGGAGTCCCTTTGAGATATCTTAATATCTTCTTGATAGACTTTAGGTGAGACTCCTTGGGATTTGCCTGAAATCTTGCGCACAATCTCACATTGAATACAAATCAGGCCTGCTTGCTGTGAGATACAACAGTGACCCAATCATTCCTCCATATAGTTTCTGTTCAACACTTTCCCCTTCTTCATCAAGGTCCAGCTTTGTTGCAATGGCAATGGGAGTGTCAATAGACTTAGAGGATTTTATGTTGAATTTCTTCAGCAGTTCCTTGATGTCTTTCTGCTGGTGTATCATGATTCTAGTAGGTGTTTGCTTGATTTGCAACCCCGGGAAGAAGTCCAGCTCACCCATCATGCTCATTTCAAACTCATTCCCCATTATCTCAGCAAATTCCTTGCACATTGCTTCATTAGTAGTCCCAAAGATAATGTCATCTACATAGACTTGCACAATCAGAACATTCTTGCCTTTGCTCCTCAGACACAGAATGTTGTCCACCTTTCCTCTTACAAAGTTGTTGGTTAAGAGGAATTTTGAGAGTCTTTCATACCAAACTCCTGGAGCCTGTTTCAGTCGATACATGGCTTTGTCTAGCTTGAACACATAGTCAGGGAATTCTTCACTTTCAAACCCAAGAGGTTGTTTAACAAACACTTCTCTTTTAGATAACCATTCATGAATACACTCTTTATGTAACGACCCGACTTGTCGTTTTGTAAATTAGCATCTCGTTCAGCGACTTAAGGTCCCAAGAAGTTTTGTGATGTGTATTATGACTTGCGTGTGTGGTCGAGTTTGATTTTCGGATGATTGGGAATCAAATTGGAAGAACAATTCTTATTTAAGAAGCTTAAAAGAAAAGGGCTGACCGGAGAGTTGACTTTTGAACAAACGACCCCGGAATAGAGTTTTGATTATTCAAATATATTCGTATGGTGATTTTGGACTTAGGCGTATGTCCGGAATTGGAGTTGGATGTCCATAGAACAATTCAGCGTATTTTAGCGAAATTAAAAAGTTGATGTGTGTTAATTATATTATTTTGTGTACAGATGAGGACTATTAATATGATGGATATCATTTGGATATGATAATAAGTATACAAGGCATATTATAAGTGATGTGTGGTCTAAGAAGATCCCCAAGGCTAAGTCAAGTTGGAAATTATACGATGGGGTAAAGTTTCAAGTGAGTTCGCATAAGACCTAAATGAAAACGAGAATAACTCTCAAGATATGAAGAGTTATATAGTGTATAACCTGTCAAACGAAAGATCTATGTGTCTAGTATCTAATGATTCAAACATTTTGTCATTTGGAGATTCCGATAAAAAGTTATGACCTTTTTACTAAAAGGTGGCAGAACAGCTATGCGAGCCTTGCATAGCAGCGTAGCCTACGCACCATTGCGTAGGAAAATCCAGCAGCTTCTAACTGAAGGGGGATAGAAGTCTACCCTGCGTATCCTTTGTGCGTAGCCTACGTAGGAGGCTATGCAACCTTAAGGGGCATTTTAAAGGGGCTGAAACAAGGGGTTTAGAGAGAGAAAATATTAGTTCTTCAACTTGGAATTTGATTTCTAGAGAGAAGGAAGAGCTCTTCCACCATGGATACACTTCAAGGTAAGTTGTTTTGGCACAAGGATGATTATATAACATCATTTAGTGATAACACTAACATTTTTATAGATCAAATCCATAGGAAATGGGTTGAATCTTCAAGAACACCAAAAAGAGGAAAAGTAAGATTCTTCCACCAAGAGATAATCCCTTCACTTGAGCTTCATATATATATATATATATGTCATATTGGAGTATGGGTAGCATGTGTATGAGTTTTATTTGAAGTTATAATGGGATATTGCATGAACCCTAAGGGTGGGTCTTGAGAATGCCATTTTTGGGTAAAGATGGGTGATTGGGAGTATGATTCTTGGGTGTAAGAGTATTATTTATACATACAAGTACCAATAAGGTTTGTGAAAAGATTATTGAGTTCAAATGGGTAAAGATTAGGTTGAAAATGATAGAAATTTACAAAGACTTTAATTGAAGATTTGAGAGTCGAATTGATGTCGGAGTTTAGTAATTTTGGTATGGTTGGACTCGTGGTTGAATGGGCATTCATATTTCGTAACTTTCGTTGGATTCCGAGAGGTGGACCCCACGGGCAATTTTTGAATTAATTTCGGATTTTATTGGAAAATTTAGTATTTTTATATGGGATTGATTCCTATAATTTGTGTTGACTGTATTGAATTACTTTTGGTTAGATTCAAACTATGCGGAGTTGGATAATCGAGGAAAAGGTCTACTATTTGATTGCGATAGCGTGATTTGAGGTAAGTATCTTGCCTAACCTTGAGTGGAAAAAATTACCCCTTAGGTATTGATTTTTATGTGGAAACTGTGTAATTGAAAATTATGTACGCGAGGTGACGAGTACGTACTTGGTTTATATGTGCAAATTATATCGGCTAAAAACTTTTAGACACCCTTATGTACTAAATTGGAAATTATTGGCACTTATTAAATACTGTATTTGTCATGTCCGAATCCTTATTTGTTGAATTTATTTTTATATGATAATTTAGTGTGATTGCCACCTTGATTTATCCCGTATTTTTGTTGAGTTGGTATTTTCTGGAGATAATTTCATTATGGATTATTCATTTGTAAATAATTTATTAAAACAATTTTAAAATGAGGCATTAATCTATTTGCCAAAAATTTGGAATAAAGAAGGCGTTGTTCCTTAATGAATTACTTTCCAATTCATGTTGTTGAAATTGATATTGAGTTATAAAGGTCGTAAATCATACCGAGACAAAGTGTTAAATTGTAAAATATTATTTTGTTGAGTTGTTCACTCCCAAATATTTTGTTAAGATTTTGTGCATATTTTGGTCGAGTCATGGGCTCCTTATTTTGAAAAATAATGTATTGTTGATTTCTGTGGCAAGTTGTAATATTTGAGCACTTGGCAATTTGTGATATGTTGTGATAATTGATCACTTCAGGTACAATTCATGAGATGTTGTGATATTGGCATGTGATATTGTTGAGAGGTTTGTTCGGGTGTTTGCACGAGGTTTCTGCTGTGCTATTGTTATTATTGATATATGCACATGCGACGTGACAAGACGGGCTATATATGTGGGTTTGCGCATGAGGCGAGACAAGGTGAAAATATTATTATGCGTGTGCGGCGAGACAAGGTGGGCATTTACTTTATTATTGCGCACGTGAAGAGACAAGATGGGCTATGCCGGGGATATATTTGTGATGACTTGTGATGGCATGGGGGCATTGTTATTTGTTAAAATTTATTTATCATTTGGGACTACGAGGCGGTATCTCGAGAGTGCCCTTTTTGTTGATATTTCTCTATTGTTGCACTTGCCTTTGGTTATTTTATTTTTCCGTAATATGTAAATACATGTGTTTTCCGTGATATATTATTTGACTTAATATTAAGTGTTTTGTATTGCTTGTAGTGTTGTGTTGTCTTTGGCTTCTTTTGTTTTCGTACGAGACTTTTGAGGATTTGTATTTCTAGTTTATATTTATTCTTGATGATTGATTTGATTTAAATAAAAGAAATTACTATTATGTTTTAATATGATAAGTTTTACATCCAAATCAGTAGCTTATCTGATGTTTTATTTAAACTTAAATGTCATTTTTTTTCACTCAAACTATTTCTAAAATTAAATCATTTCTTTATTGAATTCTTACTTGGTTTAAAATTGTAACCTTACTTTATTGAAAATAAATTAATCGTGCGGATTTTATGTATTGACATATTTGGCACGAGAGTTGTCCGTGCAATTGTGATAGAGATATGGGCCCGAGGTGCCTTGAGAATATGAAAGGGGGTTGAGAACCATATTTAATGATTATGATATGATAAATTTATTTGAAGGGAGTATATTCGAAATATAATTGGAGGGTGTTTATTCGAAAGAATTATATGTGAAATATTTATATTTGAAGGACTTGTTTAATTGGTTGTACTTGTGTTTCTTATTCATCTAAGTAATGATTATGGTGTTATTGATGCCTTACTGTTTATATCACTAGTTGATTATTGTTGCTATCACTACTATTTGTTTTTTATTATTTGTGTATGCTATATTGCAAAGGTTATTTGACTAATAAGTGTCTTGATTGTACCTCATCACTACTCCACCGAGGTTAGTCTTGATACTTACTGGGTACCGATTGTGGTATACTCATACTACACTTCTGCACATTTTTTGTGCAGAGCCAGGTATTGGAGATATCAGACTCGGACAAAGTTAGTGAGTTGATCGTAAGGATTCAAGGTAGGGCTGCTTGGCCATCGCAGTCCCTTGGAGCCTTTCCATTTTAATTGTATTGTCGTCTCTTATTCGAACAGTATTTTATATTCGATCATTGAGATCATTGCATGTATTCAATTAGAGTTCGTGACTCAGTATTACCAGTCTTGGAAGGTTGTTATATTTATTTCCGTTGTTGGTTTCGATTATCTAAAAAAAGGCTCGAAATGTATTTGTAATCGGCTTACCTAGTCTTAGAGACTAAGTTTCATCACGACGCCTATGGTGGAATTTTGGATCGTGACAAGTTGGTATCAGAGCTCTAGGTTCATAGGATCTACGAGTCACGAACGAGTTTGGTAGAGTGTTGCGGATTGGTACGGAGACGTCTGTACTTATATTCGAGACGCTACATAGCTAGTAGGAAAACTTTTCACTTCTTTCATTCCTTATCGTGCGACATTTATTCAGCTTGAAGCATATATCTTATGTTCTTTTGCATCCACTCTGTATGAAATTGTGCACTCGGTATCAACTATGTGCCAATTGTTCGTGATACTACAGAGGGGTTATAAGGGAGCCAGGATTGCTCAACCATTGTTACAACGTGTTGTCCAGATCGAGGATGCGAAAGTATTGAGAGATCATTCAGTTGTACACATGGGGGTGCAACAGGTTTTGACATCTGGTTGATAAGTATGATCTTAAGAAGGTTTAAGTAATTGCCTAATCGTCACAATCGTGGTAGGGTCACGAGGTGGATGTAGATATGAAGATAGTTGGTGGTATTAGAGACTATGTAGTTCGTATGAGATTTACATTTAGTGAAAGGTACATACTAGCAGTCAAGGTACTCGAGGAAGCAATTTTGACTGTCACGAGGATGACATACGCCTAATAAATG
Source organism: Nicotiana tomentosiformis (assembly GCF_000390325.3). Classification (NCBI taxonomy): domain Eukaryota; kingdom Viridiplantae; phylum Streptophyta; class Magnoliopsida; order Solanales; family Solanaceae; genus Nicotiana; species Nicotiana tomentosiformis. The sequence goes on along the minus strand of NC_090813.1, from coordinate 16,450,518 downwards.
GCTTGATGTGTCTTATGACCGGTGACGTACGAGCGGTGAAGGTAAGTATTGTGGATCATCGGACTGTGTCCTATGGCTTCGCGCCAAGTGAGGGGAGTCCACTATCAACGATCAGATTGCGGGGTCATATGTTATATCAGTTTTGGCCTGAGATGTATATATGTGGTATTGAAAGGTTCTCCAAAACTTGTATATGATTAAGAGCTGAGAATTGTATGGGATGATGTTAGGACTTGCGGTATTTTCGCGTCCTTAATAATTTTACATTTCAGTATCAGCTGGGTCATGGAAACAATTTCAGAATACTCGGGGTGCTCCAGAAAGTTCTTTTAATGCACCACCGGCACGGGGTTCCTATAATGGTTATTCCAGTTATCTAGAACAGACTCAGTATGAGCAGCCGAACCCGCAGAGGGGTTGTTATCAGTGTGGTGATAATAGGCACATCATGAGAGATTGTCCCAAAATTGGGAGAGGCGGATCTCATTTTATACTCAGGTTACAGGCTCTATTCCAGTTACTACCCCACATTCACAGTCAGTTAGGGGTGGAGGACGAGCAGGTAGAGGGCGCCCTAGAGGGGGAGGTCCGACCCATTGATATAATTGATATGGTATGGCCGAGGCCGCTACACCAGATGGTATCGTTACATGTATGATTTAATTTGTAATAGAGGAGCAATGTTCTTATTTTGATTCAATTCCAATTATCGAGGTGAGATCTCCTATCATGCTCCATGTATGGTGAGTTAGTGATTTTGTACACCACTCACGTGTTTATTCATGTTGGGAGATTTGATGATGTTAGCATGTGTCTATCATTTTTATTTTTGTTCACTATTGAGGGCTATAAGTCCAAAAATGACTTTCTATTACTCACTACTGTGGGTTTTGATGTGATTTCGGAATAATTGAGTTTGATTTTATGAATTACATGCCCTATTGGTATGGGGGTTCATTATGTGCTGTGAAAATAGTTTACGGAATTTATTAAAAAGAAGAAAGAAAGGAAATTGAAAATTTTCAGTTGGCACAATGTGCAAAATACTTGTGATTCAGAGTTGAGTACGAGATCCTCACACTTTTATATGATGTGAAATATTTAAACTAGCTACAAGCCGCGGTGGAAGTTATATAAGGATGAGGTCCTTGTGGTGAAAAATTTACGAGTTTAAATTCTTTCTTTGTGAAATTAAATTTGAACTATAGTACTAATGGAGAATCATGCCAGTTAGACTTAATTGATAATTCTTTTACGTGATTTTGTGCATATTTATCCATAATTGTGTTGTAAATATGGAAGTTTTAGCCCCCACAATGTGAGTGCCCAGGTGGCGTTAAATGTGACTTATTAATTCGGGTAAATTGTTGTCAGTATTGTGAAAATATGAAATGAGAGTTTGATTAATATGAGGTTAATTGAGGATGCTGGAATTAATTATGAACAACTATTATGACCAGAGGTGTGGTTATGTGTAACGACCCGACCGGTCGTTTTGCTTTCTAGAACCTCGTTCCCCTAAATAAGACTTCTCGTACTTGTTTTTACTGATTTATGACTTACGAGGATGGTTGGTTCGGGATTTGGGAGAGTTTGGGTTGAAATCGGAACACTTGGTTCCTTAAGGTTGGCTTAAAAGGCCAAGTTTGACTTCGGTCAACATTTTGAGTAAACGACCACGGAATCGGAATTTGATGGTTCCAATAGGTTCGTATGTAGATTTTGGACTTGGGCGTATATTCGGATCGGATTTTGGATAACCCGGGAGCATTTTGGCACCCAATAGTGAAAGTTGATTCTTGAAGGTTTTAGAAGCCCTTTAAATTTTGGTTTGGAGCTGGTTTTGGCGATATCAAGATCCAAACGGATTTTCGAGATCTGGAATAGTTCCGTAGAGTCATTTAAGACTTGCACGCAAAATTTGGTATCATTCCGAGTAGTATAAGTACGTTTCGGTGCATTGGAAGTAAATTGAAGAACTTGAAGTTCTTAAGTTTAATTCAATCGGTTTTAGGGTGTGATTCTTAGTTTTATGTTATTTTGGGCATTCCGTGAGTTCGAGCGAGTCCATTTTGTGATTCCAAACTTGTTGATATGTTCGGGCTGGGACCCAGGGGGCCCCGAGTGCCAATCGGACGAGGCTCAGACTAAGTTGAGAATTTGGAATAGCAGTTGAGTGCTACAGATCTGTCATAATCGCACCTGCGGTTGGCCAACCACAGGTGCGAGCCAAGTCCCCGCAGATGCGATCCAAGGATGCCCAGCCAGGTTCCGCAAATGCGGCTCCTTCTATGCAGAAGCGGGAGCCCTTCCGCCGATGCGACCCCAGTCGGCCGAGCCAACTCTGCATAAGCGGACACCTGCTCTGCAGAAGCGGATCCGCGGGTGCGGCCTATGCACCGCAGGTGTGAAAATCGCTGGGGAAGTGAGCTTCAATTAATACGGGACTTAAGCCATTTTCACTTATTTTCTCACTCTTTGAGCGATTATTAGAGCTGCTTGAGAGGGATTTCCACCTAGCTTTTGGAGGTAAGTAATTTCTACCTATCGTGAGTTCAATACTTAGATTTTGGGTAGATTTCAACATGAAAATTAGTAGAAATCATGGGTTAGATGAAAAACCTAGGGTTTGACAAGAATGAGATTTTTTACCACGAAGTTGACCATGAAACTTAGTGATAATCATATATTTATGTTCCTTAGGTTGTGGGTAACAACTTTCTTTAAAACTTTCCGGAATCCGAGCATGTGGGCCCGGGGTGAATTTTAGGAATTTTGCATTTAGAGTTGGGAAATTACTTAAATGGTAGGGATACGAACTTTTAAGCATATATTGATTAGTTTCTACACTATTTGGATAGTTTTGGATTGCTCGGCACAAAATTGAGGGTTTGGGCATAAGCTTGGACCGGAAAGTAGGCCTTAAAGCGGGGTAAGTCTCTTTTCTAACCTTGTAAGAGGAAAATTTCCCCATAGGTAAGCTTAATTAATATATGATTATTGGGAGCTACATACGCACGAAGTGACGAGAGTCCGTACGTAGCTATTATTCTTGTTATGTCCGGGTAGTTCTAGGCTTACACCATGCTTTGGTGGGTACCGTTATCTGAACATAATTATTTATTTGCATTGAATGGAACTAAGTTGAGGATTTCAAGATTTCAAAGGTTTCAAATTAATAATTTGAAAAGAATTGAGAAAAATTACGTTATATTTATATTTAACTGTGTCGCAAGTATATTCCTCGAGCGGGGTGACTATTTCCACTACTCTCATGGGAGCGGGATCGGGCCGAACGTCCTTGGTGGAATTTGTGTGTGACAATAGAAGTGGAAGCCCCTTTTTTATAATTGGAATAAATTTACTATTTTAGAGATCATTTGTTAAAAATGAAGGAAGTATTTTGGTTTCTTAGATATGATGGAAGAACTGTACGGTTATTTCTTGTTCTGAGTTAATTATTAGTTCTGTGTATTATATTTATTTAGAATCATATATTATTATAATGTTGGCCCTAGTGAGAAGTCGTCCCCTCGTCACTACTTCTTCGAGGTTAGACTAGATACTTATTGGGTACATATTTTTATGTACTCACGCTACACTTCTATACTTAATTGTACAGGATTAGAGGCAGGTGCATCTGGCCACCAATCCAGCGCGTAGACTAATTTCCCAGCTCGAAACTTCCCGGTGTGCTGTCCTTTGGAGCCGTTCTGCAGCAGATGGAGTCTCTCTTATGTTCTTTTATTTTCTGTCTATTTCCTTTCAGACAGTAGGCTAGCATTGTTTTGTATATTCTACTAGATTGCCCACATACTTGTGACACCAGGTCTTGGCACACACACTAGTAGACTTATGGTTTTGGTTTGCTCATATGATTACGACTAGTACTAATTGCTTCCATTTATTTATGTTAAAATTGCAAAATCCTAAATATTTTTTTTAAATAAGGAAAAGGCTATTGTTTACAAATTTATCTAAGCGAGAAATCATTAGTTGATCAGTGTTGGCTTGCCTAACAACGGTGTTGGGCGCCATCACGGCCTATAACGGAATTGGGTCGTGACAACATGGTATCAGAACACTAGGTTCACATTGGTCTCACGAGTTATGGGCAGGCCTAGTAGAGTCTTGCGGATCGGTGCAGAGATGTACGTACTTATCTTCGAGAGGCTATAGGGTGTTAGGAAACTACTTTTTATTCATCTCCTATCATGCAATTGATGGTATACTAAGTTTCCTTCTTTTATTCTCTCACAGATGGTGAGGACGCATACAGCGGACGTTCCAGACCCGGGAGAAGCTGCTCCCCCCATTGCTAGAGGCAGAGGTAGAGGCCGGGGGAAGGCACCGAGGGGACGAGGGCATCCCAGAACTGCCCCAGTAGCACCACCAGCAGATCCAGTGGAGGATCCCATCATGGAGGAGCAGGGCGAGGTGCCTGTTCCAAAGCCAGCCCCGGTAGATTTCATGACAGCACTGGGCTTTCAGGAGTTCATGGGCCGTATGCTGCAATTCATGGACACTATGGCTCAGGATGGTTTATTTCCAGTAGACCCAGCCACATCTCAGGCAGTAGGGGGAGCACAGACCCCTACCGGGCACGCAGCTGTAGTATATCAAACTCTGGGCACACTACCCGTGGGCGGGGCCCTTCTAGTTGCTGCAATAGCACTTGAGCCTAGACCAGTTGCGGATGGCGATCTGCAGAAGCTACTGGACAGATGGACTAGGCTACACCCTCCTATCTTCGGGGGTGAGTGGCATGAGGACCCCTAGGACTTCATTGTTCGGTACAGGGACAGACTGTACTATATGAGGATATTAGAGTCCCATGGAGTATATTTCACCTCTTTCCAGCTGGAGGGCAGGGCCCGTAGATGGTGGCAATCTTACCTTCTTAGAAGACCAGCGTTTTCTCCTCCCATGACTTGGGATCAGTTTACACGGCTTCTATTGGACAGTTATGTTCCACCCTCTCAGAAGGAAGAGTTGCGTTGTCAGTTAGAGCAGCTCGAGCAGGGTCAGATGTTTGTGACCGATTATGAGGCGAGATTTTTTGAGCTGTCTCGACATGCACTTATGATACTTCCTACGGACGCAGAAAGAGTGTGGAGATTTATTGCGGGGTTACACCCCAGTATTCGGGCTAGCATGGCCGGGGAGGTTGAGATGGGTACTGATTATCAGCTAGTGGTAGAGATTGCTCGGAGGATTGAGGGATACAGCCAGAGGGGTAGAGAGCAGATGCAGTAGGACAAGAGGACCCGATTCTCGAGAGAGTTTAGAGGTGCCCCGTCTAGGGGCAGAGGTCAGTTTGGGAGGGGTCAGCCTAGCAGGCCCACATATCCAGCACCACCACCACCTCCTCGGGGTGCTCCAGCACAACCCTATTTCAGTGCTATGCCAGGTAGTTCTTATCACCCACCAGTTCATCAGGGTTCTTCCAGTGATTATTTCAGCGCCATGCCAAAGAGTTCATACCGCCCACTAGCCATTCAGGGTTCTTCTAGTGGGTATTCATGCCATCAGGGTCAGACTTCGGGGCAGCAGTCTATGGTACCGAGAGATTGTTACGAGTGTGGAGATCTGGGTCACATGAAGAGATTTTGTCCCAAACTTTGGGGCAAGGTAGTACAGTAGGGTCATCAGCCTATGATTACAGCACTAGCTGTCCGACCGCCCAGAGGTGGAGGATAGGCAGGTAGGGGTCATCCTAAAGGTGGAGGCCAGGCAGGGGGAGGTTAGCCAGCTATTGTTCAGCCAGGCGGAGGCCAACCAGTCGGCGCTCTAGCTAGATTCTATGCTTTTCTGTCCAAACCAGATCTAGTGGCCTCAAATGCCGTGATCACAGGTATTATTTCTGTATGCGGTAGGGATGCTTCAGTACTATTTGATCCAGGTTATACCTATTCATATGTGTCATCTCTATTTTCTCATTTCCTGGATATTCCTCATGAGTTCTTGGGTACTCATGTTTATGTATCCACTCCTGTAGGCAATTCTGCGATTGTGGATCGGGTCTACCGGTCTTGTGTGGTTACATTATGTGGTTACGAAACTAGAGCAGACCTTCTGTTACTTGATATGATCGACTTTGAGGTCATCCTAGGCATGGACTGGTTATCCTCATATCATGACATCCTTGATTTTCATGCCAAGACCGTTACTTTAGCGATGCCAGAATTGCCGAGATTGGAATGGAAGGGTTCCTCTGTTAGTACATCTAGTCGGGTTATCTCTTTTCTAAAGGCTCGACATCTGGTCGAGAAGGGTTGTTTGGCGTATCTAGCATATGTTCAGGATACAACCGCAGAGTCTCCGACGAGTGATTCAGTGCCAGTAGTCTGGGAATTTGCTGATATGTTTCCTTCTGACCTTCCAGGCATGCCGCCAGATTATGATATTGATTTCTGTATTGATTTGGCTCTAGGTACCCAGCCTATATCTATCCCACCGTATCGTATAGCTCCAAATAAGCTGAAGGAGCAGCTTGAGGAGTTATTGGCAAAAGGGGTTTGTTAGACCAAGTATATCACCTTGGGGTGCACCAGTGTTATTTGCGAAGAAGAAAGATGGAACTATGCGGATATGCATTGATTACCTCCAGTTGAACAAAGTTGCCATCAAGAAAAAGTACCCGTTGTCGCGTATTAATGATTTGTTTGACCAGTTGCAGGGTGTTTTCTAAGATCAACTTGAGATCGGGGTACCATCAGTTAAAGATCCGGGACTCAAATGTCCCAAAGACTGCCTTCCCTACTAGATATGGCCATTATGAGATTCTAGTGATGTCATTTGTCTTGATTAATGCCCCAACAGCGTTTATGGATCTGATGAACCGGGTGTTCAGGCCTTATATTGATTCCTTCGTTATTGTCTTCATTGATGACATCTTGATTTACTCACTTAGCCTGGGGGAGCACGAGCAACATTTGAGAGTGGTGCTTCAGACATTGTGAGAACAGAAGCTATATGCCAAGTTCTCCAAGTGTGAGTTTTGGCTAGAGTCAGTGGCATTCTTGGGGCATGTTGTATCAGGAGAGGGTATTAAGGTGGATCCCAAGAAGATTGAGGCAGTTCAGAGTTGGCCTCATCCCACTTCGGTGACTGAGATCAGGAGTTTCCTGGGGTTAGCAGGTTATTATCGTCAGTTTGTGCAGAGCTTTTCATCCATAGTAGCACCTTTGACTAGATTGACCCAGAAGGGTGCTCTATTCCATTGGTCCGATGATTATGAGGCGAGATTTCAGAAGCTCAAGACAGCTTTGACCACAGCACCAGTTGCCTTCCGGATCGGGGATGTATACAGTTTATTGCGACGCTTCACGAGTTGGCCTGGGTTATGTCTTGATGCAGGAGGGGTGATTTATTGCATATGCTTCACGTCAGCTGAAGATCCATAAGAAGAATTACCATGTGCACGATTTAAAGTTGGCCACGATTGTCCATGCTCTTAAGATATGGAGGCATTATCTGTATGGGGTATCATGTGAGGTTTATACTGATTATCGCAGCTTACAACATTTGTTCAAGCAAAGGGATCTCAATTTGAGGCAACATAGATGGCTTGAGTTACTGAAGGATTACAACATCGCCATTCTTTATCATCTGGGCAAGGCAAATGTGGTCGTAGATGCCTTAAGCAGGAAGGCAGAGAGTATGGGTAGCTTGGCATTTATTTCAGCGGAGGAGAGGCCACTAGCTCTAGACATTCAGTCCTTGGCTAACAAACTTGTGAGGTTGGATATTTTAGAGCCCAGACGAGTTCTTGAATGTGTTGTTGCTCAGTCTTTATTATTGGGGCAGATCAAGGCCCGATAGTTTGATGATCCGCACTTGGCAGTTCTTAGAGAGACGGTACTATAGGGTGGTGCCAAGGAGGTTTTTATTGGCAATGATGGTGTTCTGCGACTCCAGGGCCGTCTATGTGTTCCTAATGTCGATGGCTTGAGGGAGAGGATTCTAGAGGAGGCACACAGTTCTCGGTATTCTATTCATCCAGGTGCTACAAAGATGTATCGTGACCTGAGACAACATTATTGGTGGTGGCGGATGAATAAAGACATAGTGGAGTATGTAGCTAGGTGTCTAAATTGTAGCAGGTCAAGTATGAGCACCAAAGGCCAGGTGACCTACTTCAGCAGATGACTATACCTGAGTTGAAATGGGAGCGAATCACTATGGACTTCGTAGTTGGGTTGACACGGACCTTGCGAAAGCTTGATGCAGTTTTGGTCATTGTCGACAGGTTGACCAAGTCGGCACACTTTATTTCGGTTGTGACTACATATACTTCAGAGAAGTTGGCCTAGATTTATATTCAGGAGATAGTTCGGTTGCATGGTGTGCATGTTTCCATCATATCAGATAGAGGCCCTCAGTTCACCTCATATTTCTAGATGTCCGTACAGAGTGAGTTGAGGACCCGTGTAGAGCTCAGCATAGCATTCCATCCACAGATCGACGGCCAGTCAGAGCGGACAGTTCAAATATTGCAGGACATGTTGAGAGCATGTGTGGTTTACTTTGGGGGACAATGGGATCAATTCTTGCCTTTGGCCGAGTTTTCTTACAACAACAGTTATCAGTCCAGCATCGAGATGGCCCCATTTGAGGCTTTATATGGTCGGCGATGTCGTTCTCCCATCGAGTGGTTTGAGCCCGGCGAGGCTAGGATATATGGTACTGATCTGGTGAAGGATGCCTTGAAAAAGGTAAAGTTGATTCAGGAGCGACTTCGCACAGCGAAGTCCAGACAGAAGAGTTACGCGGATAAGAAGGCGCGTGATGTATCATTTGTGGTAGGCGAGAAGGTTCTCTTGAAAGTATCGCCGATGAAGGGTATTATAAGATTCGGAAAGAAGGGCAAGTTGAGCCCAAGATTTATAGGCCTATTTAAGGTGTTGAGGCGAGTTGGGGAGGTTGCTTATGAGCTTGCTTTACCTCTCAGTCTATTAGGGGTTCATACACTTTTTCACATGTCTATGCTCCGGAGGTATCAAGTCGACTTGTCTCATGTGTTAGACTTCAGTACTATTCAGCTAGATAAGAGCTTGGGTTATAAGGAGGAGCCAATTGCTATTGTTGCTAGACAGGACCGCCAGTTGAGGTCCAAGAGAATTTCTATAATAAAGGTTCAGTAGAGGAGCCAACCAGTCGAGGAGGTGACCTGAGAGGTCGAGGAGGACATGCGGAGCAGATATCCACACTTATTCAACACTTCAGGTGTGAATTTAGACCCGTTCAAGGACCAACGTTTATTTAAGAGGTGGAGAATGTAACGACCCGACCGGTCATTTTACTTTCTAGAACCCTGTTCCCCTAAATAAGAATTCTCGTACTTGCTTTTATTGATTTATGACTTGCGGGGATGGTTGGTTGGGGATTTGGAAGAGTTTGGGTTGAAATCGGAACACTTGGTTCCTTAAGATTAGCTTAAAAGGCCAAGTTTGACTTCGGTCAGCATTTTGAGTAAACGACCTCGGAATCGGGATTTGACAATTTCAATAGGTTCGTATGATACTTTCAGACTTGGGAGAATGTTCGGATCGGATTTTGGATGACCCGGGAGCATTTTGGCGCCCAATAGTGAAAGTTGGTTCTTAAAGGTTTTAGAAGCCCTTTAAAATTTGGTTTGGAGCGGGTTTTGGCGACATCGAGGTCCAAACGGATTTCTGAGATCGAAAATAGTTCCGTAGTATTATTTAGGACTTGCAGGAAAAATTTGGTGTCATTTCGAGTAGTATAAGTATGTTTCGGCGCATTGGAAGTAAATTGAAGAACTTGAAGTTCTTACGTTTGATTCAATAGGTTTTAGGGTGTGATTCTTAGTTTTAATGTTGTTTCGAGCATTCCGTGAGTTCGAGCGAGTCCGTTTTGTGATTCCAAACTTGTTGATATGTTCTGGCGGGGACCTGGGAGGCCCCGGGTGCCAATCATACGAGGCTCGGACTAATTTGAGAATTTGGAATTGCAACTGAGTGCTCCAGATGTGTCATAATCGCACATGCGGTTGGCCATCCACAGGTGCGAGCCAAGTCCCCGCTGATGTGATCCAAGGATGGCCAGGCAGGTTCCGCAGATGCGGCTCCTTCTATGCAGAAGCGGGAGCCCTTCCGCAAATGCGGTCCCAGCCTGCCCAGTCAACTCCGCAGAAGCGGACACCTGCTCCGCAGAATTGGATCCGTAAGTGCGGCCTATGCACCGCAGGTGCAAAAATCGCTGGAGCAGGGAGCTTCAATTAATACGGGACTTAAGCCATTTTCACTCATTTTCTTTCACTCTTTAGGCGATTATTGGATCTTCTTGAGGGGGATTTCCACCTAGCTTTTAGAGGTAAGTAATTTCTGCCTATCATGAGTTCAATACGTCGATTTTGGGTAGCTTTCAACATGAAAATTAGTAGAAATCGTGGATTAGATGAAAAACCTAGGGTTTGACAAGAATGAGATTTTTTACCACGAAGTTGACCACGAAACTTAGTGATAATCGTATATTTATGTTCCTTAGGTCGTGGGTAACAACTTTCTTTAAAAATTTCTGGAATCTGAGCATGTGGGCCCGGGGTGAATTTTAGGAATCTTGCATTTAGAGTTGGAAAATTACTTAAATGGTAGGAATACAAACTTTTAAGCCTATATTGATTAGTTTCTACACTATTTGGATAGTTTTGGATTGCTCGGCACCAAATTGAGGGTTTGGGCATAAGCCTGGACCGAAAAGTAGGCCTTAAAGCGAGGTCAGTCTCTTTTCTAACCTTGTAAGAGGAAACTTTCCCCATAGGTGATCTTAATTAATATTTGATTATTGTGGGGGCTACGTATGTACGAAGTGACGAGAGTCCGTACATAGCTACTATTCTTGTTATGTCCGGGTAGTTCTAGGCTTACACCATGCTTTGGTGGGTACCGTTATCTGAATATAATTTTTTATTTGCATTGAATGGAACTAAGTTGAGGATTTCAAGATTTCAAAGGTTTCAAGTAAATTAATATTTTGAAAATAATTGAGAAAAATTACGTTATATTTATATTTAACCGCATCGCAAGTATATTCCGCGAGCGGGGTGACTATTTCCACTACTCTCTTGGGAGCGGGTCGTTCGCCTCGGCAGGTTAATAGATGCATCTATGGTTTGTGTAGTTCGACCCTTGGAAGTGCACAGTTTACATTTTTATGTTGGATCGGGCCGAACGTCCTCGGTGGAATTTATGTGTGATTATAGAAGTGGAAGCCCTTTTTTTTATAATTGGTATAAATTTAATATTTTAGAGATCATTTGTTAAAAATGAAGAAGTATTTTTGGCTTCTTAGATATGATGGAAGAATTGTACAGTTATTTCTTATTCTGAGTTTATTGTTAGTTATGTGTATCATGCTTATTTAGAATCACATATTATTATATTGTTGGCCCTAGTGAGTGTCGAAATCGATCCCCCGTCACTACTTCTTCGAGGTTAGACTTGATACTTACTGGGTACATATTTTTATGTACTCACGCTACACTTCTGTACTTGATTGTACAGGATTTGAGGCAGGTGCATTTGGCCACCAGTCCGGCGCGTAGACTAATTTCCCAGCTCGAGACTTCCCGGTAAGCTGTCCTTTGGAGTCGTTCTGCAGCAGCTGGAGTCTCTCTTATATTCTTTTATTTTATGTCTATTTCCTTTCAAATAGTAGGCTAGCATTGTTTTGTGTATTCTCCTAGATTGCCCACATACTTGTGATACCACGTCTTGGCACACACGCTAGTAGACTTATGATTTTGGATTTCTCATATGATTACGACTAGTACTAGTTGCTTCCATTTATTTATGTTAAAATTGCAAAATCCTAAATCCTTTTTTTAAATAAGGAAAAAGCTATCGTTTACAAATTTATCTAAGCGGGAAATCACTAGTTGATCAGTGTTGGCTTGCCTAACAACGGTGTTGGGCGCCATCACGGCCTATAACGGAATTGGGTCGTGACAACATGGTATCAGAGCACTAGGTTCACATTGGTCTCACAAGTTATGGGAAGGCCTAGTAGAGTCTTACGGATCGTTGCGGAAACATCCGTACTTATCTTCGAGAGGCTATAGGGTGTTAGGAAACTACTCTTTATTCATCTCCTATCGTGCAGTTGATGGTATACTAAGTTTCTTTCTTTTATTCTCTCAAAGATGGTGAGGATGCGTAGAGCGGACATTTCAGACCTGGGAGAAGCTGCTCCCCCCATTGCTAGAGGGCGAGGTAGAGGCAGGGGGAGGGCATCGAGGGGATGAGGGCATCCCAGAGCTGCCCTAGTAGCACCACCAGCAGATCCAGTGGAGGATCCCATCATGGAGGATCAAGGCGAGGTGCCTGTTCCAGAGCCAGCCCCGGTAGATTTCATGACAGCACCGGGCTTTCAGGAGGTCATGGGACGTATGTTGCTGTTCATGGACACTATGGCTCAGGCTAGTTTATTTCCAGTAGACCCAGCCACATCTCAGGCAATAGGGGGAGCACAGACCCCTACTGCTCAGGCTCCTAGGCGCACAGCTGTAGTATATCAGACTCCGGGTATACTACCCATAGGCGGGGCCCATCTAGTTACCGCAGCAGCACCTGAGCCTAGACCAGTTGTGGACGGCGATCCGCAGAACCTAGTGGACAAATGTACTAGGCTACACCCTCCTATCTTTGGGGGTGAGCGGCACGAGGACCCCCAGTACTTCATTGATCGGTGCCGGGACAGACTGCACAACATGAGGATATTGGAGTCCCATGGAGTAGATTTCACCACTTTCCAGCTGGAGGGCAGGGCCCGTAGATGGTGGCAGTCTTACCTTCTTGGCAGACCAGCTGGTTTTCCTCCTATGACTTGGGATCAGTTTACACGGCTTCTATTGGACTGGTATATTCCACCCTCTCAGAGGGAAGAGTTGCGGTGTCAGTTTGAGCAGCTCGAGCAGGGTTAGATATCTGTGACCGATTATAAGGCGAGATTTTCTGAGTTGTCTCGCCATGCACTTATGATATTTCCTATGGACGCAGAGAGAGTGTGGAGATTTGTTGCGGGGTTTTACCCCAGTATTCGGGTTAGCATGGCCAGGGAGGTTGAGATGGGTACTGATTATTAGCTAGTGGTAGAGATTGCTCAGAGGATTGAGGGATACTGCCAGAGGGGTAGAGAGCAGATCCAGTAGGACAAGAGGACCCGTTTCTCGAGGGAGTTTAGAGGTGCCCCGGCTAGGGGAGGTCAGTTTGGGAGGGGTCAAACTTGAAAGCCCATATATCCAGCACCACCACCACCTCCTCGGGGTGCTCCAGCACGACCCTATTTCAATGCTATGCCAGACAGTTCTTATCACCCACCAGTTCATCAGGGTTCTTCCACTAATTATTTCAGTGCCATGCTAAAGAGTTCATACCGCCCACTAGCCATTCAGGGTTCTTCTAGTGGGTATTCAGACTATCAGGGTCAGACTTCGAGGTAGAAGTCTATGGTACCGAGAGGCTGTTACGAGTATGGAGATCTGGGTCACATGAAGAGATTTTGTCCCAGACTTCGGGGCAAGGCAGTACATCAGGGTCATCAACCTATGATTACAGCACCAGCCGTTTGACCGCCCAGAGGTGGAGGACAGGCAGGTAGGGGCCGTCCTAGAGGTGGAGACCAGGCAGGGGGAGAGCAGCCAGCTATTGTTCAGCCAGGCGGAGGCCACCAAGCCGGCGCTCCAGCTAGATTCTATGCTTTTCCGGCCAGACCAGATGCAGTGGCCTTAGATGCCATGATCACAGGTGTTATTTCTGTATGCGGTAGGGATGCTTCGGTACTATTTGATCCAGGGTCTACCTATTCATATGTGTCATCTCTGTTTCCTCATTTACTGGATATTCCTCGTGAGTCCTTGGGTACTCCTATTTATGAGTCCACTACTGTAGGCGATTCTGTAGTTGTGGATCAGGTCTACCGGTTCTGTGTGGTTACATTATATGGTTACGAGACTAGAGCGGACCTTTTGTTACTTGATATGATCGACTTTGAGGTTATCCTAAGCATGGACTGGTTATCCCCATATCATTCCATCCTTGATTGTCATGCCAAGACTGTTACTTTAGCAATGCCAGAGTTGCCGAGATTGGAGTGGAAGGTCTCCTCCGTTAGTAAATCTAGTCGGGTTATCTCTTTTCTGAAGTCTCGACATCTAGTCGAGAAGGGTTTTTTGGCATATCTAGCATATGTTCGGGATACCACCGCAGAGTCTCTGACGATTGATTCAGTGCCAGTAGTCTGGGAATTTGCCGATATATTTCCTTCTGACCTTCAAGGCATGCCGCCAGATCGTGATATTGATTTCTGTATTGATTTGACTCCAGGCACCCAGCTTATATCTATCACACCATACCGTATGGCTCCGAAAGAGGTGAAGGAGCAGCTTGAGGAGTTATTGGCAAAGGGGTTTGTCAGACTAAGTGTATCACCTTGGGGTGCACCAGTGTTATTTGTGAAAAAGAAAGATGAAACTATGCAGATGTGTATTGATTACCGCCAGTTGAACAAAGTTACCATCAAGAACAAGTACCTGTTTCCACGTATTGATGATTTGTTTGACCAGTTGCTGGGTACCAGGGTATTATCTAAGATCTACTTGAGATCGGGGTACCATCAGTTAAAGATCCGGGACTCATATGTCCCGAAGACTGCCTTCCGTACTAGATATGGCCATTATGAATTTTTAGTGATATCATTTGGCTTGACTAATGCCCCAGTGGTGTTTATGGATCTGATGAAGCGGGTTTTATAGCCTTATATTTATTCCTTCGTCATTGTCTTTATTGATGACATCTTGATTTACTCACGTAGCATGGGGGAGCACGAGCAGCATTTGAGAGTGGTGCTTCAGACATTGCGAGAACAGACGCTATATGCCAAGTTCTCCATGTGTGAGTTTTGGCTAGAGTCAGTGGCATTCTTGGGGCATGTTGTATCAGGAGAGGGTATTAAAGTGAATCCCAAGAAGATTGAGGCAGTTCAGAGTTGGCCTCATCCCACTTTGGTGACTGAGATTAGGAGTTTCCTGGGGTTAGCAGGTTATTATCGCCGGTTTGTGCAGGGCTTTTCATCCATTGCGGAACCTTTGACTAGATTGACCCAGAAGGGTGCTCTATTCTGTTGGTCCGATGATTGTGATGCGAGCTTTCAGAAGCTCAAGACAGCTTTGACCATAGCACCAGTTCTAGTGTTGCCTTCCGGTTCAAGGATGTATACTGTTTATTGAGATGCTTCACTAGTTGTTCTGGGTTATGTCTTGATGCAGGAGGGGTGAGTTATTGCATATGCTTCATGTCAACTGAAGATCCATGAGAAGAATTACCTTGTTCATGATTTGGAGTTGGCCGCGATTGTCCATGCTCTTAAGATATGGAGGCATTATCTGTATGGGGTGTCATGTGAGTTTTATACTAATCATCGCAAATTACAGCATTTGCTTAAGCAAAGGGATCTCAATTTGAGGTAGCGTAGATGGCTCGAGTTACTGAAGGATTACGACATCACTATTCTTTATCATCCGGACAAGGCAAATGTTATCGAAGATACCTTAAGCAGGAAGGCAAAGAGTATGGGTAGCTTGGCAATTATTTCAGCGGAGGAGAGGCCACTAGCTTTGGACATTCAGTCCTTGGCTAACAGACTTGTGAGGTTGGATATTTCAGAGCCCAACCGAGTTATTGCATGTGTTGTTGCTCAGTCTTCATTATTGGGGCAGATCAAAGCCCGACAGTTTGATGATCTGCACTTGGCAGTTCTTAGAGAGACGGTACTACAGGGTGGTGCCAAGGAGGTTTCTATTGGCGATGATGGTGTTCTACAACTCCAGGGTCGTCTATGTGTTCCTAATGTCGATGGCTTGAGGGAGAGGATTCTAGAGAAGGCACACAGTTCTCGGTATTCTATTCATCCAGGTGCTACGAAGATGTATCGTGACCTGAGACAACATTATTGGTGGTGGTGGATGAATAAAGACATAGTGGAGTATGTAGCTAGGTGTCTAAATTGCCAACAGGTCGAGCATGAGCACCAAATGCCAGGTGGCCTACTTTAGCAGATGACTATACCTGAGTGGAAATAGGAGCGCATCATTATGGACTTCGTAGTTGGGTTGCCATGGACCTTGCGGAAGTTTGATGCAGTTTGGGTCATTGTCGACAGGTTAACCAAGTCGGCACACTTCATTCCGGTTGTGACTGCATATACTTCAGAGAAGTTGGCCCAGATTTATATTCGGGAGATAGTTTGATGCATGGTGTGCCTGTTTCCATCATATTAGATAGAGGCCCTCAGTTCACCTCACATTTTTGGAGGGCCGTACAGAGTGAGTTGGGGACCCATATAGAGCTTAGCACAGCATTCCATCCACAGACCGATGGCCAGTCAGAGCAGACAGTTCAGATATTGGAGGACATGCTGAGAGAATGTGTGGCTGACTTTGGGGGACAATGGGATCAATTCTTGCCTTTGGCTGAGTTTGCTTATAACAACAGTTATCAGTCCAGCATCGAGATGGCCCCATTTGAGGCTTTATATGGTCGGCGATGTCATTCTCTCATCGGGTGGTTTGAGCCCAGCGAGGCTAGGATATATGGTACTGATCTGGTGAAGGATGCCTTGGAAAAGGTAAAGTTGATTCAGGAGGGACATCGCACAGCGCAGTCCAGACAGAAGAGTTATGCGGATCAGAAGGCGCGTGATGTATCATTTATGGTAGGCGAGAAGGTTCTCTTGAAAGTCTCGCCGATGAAGGGTATTATGAGATTTGGAAAGAAGGGCAAGTTGAGCCCAAGATTTATAGGCCCATTTGAGGTGTTGAGGCGAGTTGGGGAGGTTGCTTATGAGCTTGCTTTACCTCCCAGTCTATCAGGAGTTCATCCAATTTTTCACGTGTCTATGCTCTGGAGGTATCATGCCGACTTGTATCATGTGTTAGACTTCAGTACTATTTAGCTAGATAAGAGCTTGGGGTATGAGGAGGAGCCAGTTGCTATACAGGATCGCCAGTTGAGGTCCAAGAGGATTTTCACGGTAAAGGTTCAGTGGAGGGGTCAACCAGTCGAAGAGGCGACTTGAGAGTCCTAGGAGGACATGCGGAGCAGACATCCACACTTATTCAGCACTTCAGGTATGAATCTAGACTCGTTCGGGGATGAACGTTTGTTTAAGAGGTGGTGAATGGAACGACCCGACCGGTTGTTTTGCTTTCTAGAACCCTGTTCTCCTAAATAAGACTTCACGTACTTGCTTTTACTGATTTATGACTTGCAGGGATGGTTGGTTCAGGATTTGGGAGAGTTTGGGTTGAAATTGGAACACTTGGTTCCTTAAGGTTGGCTTAATAGGCCAAGTTTGACTTCGGTCAACATTTTGAATAAACAACCTCGGAATCGGAATTTGACGGTTCCAATAGGTTTGTATGATGATTTCGGACTTGGGTGTAAGTTCAGATCGGGTTTTGGATGACCCAGGAGCGTTTTGGCGCCCAATAGTGAAAGTTGGTTCTTGAAGGTTTTATAAGCCCTTTAAAATTTGGTTTGGAGCGGGTTTTAGCGACATCAAGGTCCAAACGGATTTCTGAGATCGGGAATAGTTCCGTAGTGTCATTTAAGTACGTTTCGGCGCATTGGAAGTAAATTGAAGAACTTGAAGTTCTTAAGTTTGATTCAATTGGTTTTAGGGTGTGATTCTTAGTTTTAATGTTGTTTCGGGCATTCCGTGAGTTCGAGCTAGTCCGTTTTGTGATTCCAAACTAGTTGATATGTTCGGGCGGGGCCCCGGGGGGCCCCAAGTGCCAATCGGACGAGGCTCAGACTAAGTTGAGAATTTGGAACTACAGCTGAGTGCTCTAGATCTGTCATAACCGCACATGTGGTTGGCCAGCCGTAGGTGCGAGCCAAGTCCCTACAGATGCGATCTAAGGATGGCCAGCAAGATTCCGCAGATGCGGCTCCTTTTACGCAGAAGCGGGACTGCAGAAGTGGGAGACCTTCCGCAGATGCGGCCCCAGCCGGCCCAGCCAACTCCGCAGAAGCGGACACCTACTCCGCAGAAGCGGATCCGCAAGTGCGGCCTATGCACCACAGGTGCAAACATCGTTGGGGCAGTGAGCTTCAATTAATACGGGACTTAAGCCATTTTCACTCATTTTCTCTCTCTTTGGGCGATTATTGGAGCTTCTTGAGAGGGAGTTCGACCTAGCTTTTGGAGGTAAGTAATTTCTACCTATCGTGAGTTCAATACGTAGATTTTGGGTAGATTTCAACATGAAAATTAGTAGAAATCATGGGTTAGATGAAAAACCTAGGGTTTGACAAGAATGAGATTTTTTACCATGAAGTTGACCATGAAACTTAGTGATAATCATATATTTATGTTCCTTAGGTCGTGGGTAACAACTTTCTTTAAAAATTTCCGAAATTCGAGCAAATGGGATCGGGGTGAATTTTAGGAATCTTGCATTTAGAGTTGGGAAATTACTTAAATGGTAGGGATACAAACTTTTAAGCCTATATTGATTAGTTTCTACACTATTTGGATAGTTTTGGATTGCTCCGCACCAAATTGATGGTTTGGGCATAAGCTTGGACCGGAAAGTAGGCCTTAAAGCGAGGTAAGTCTCTTTTCTAACCTTGTAAGAGCGAAATTTCCCCATAGGTGAGCTTAATTAATATATGATTATTGTGGAAGCTACGTACGCACGAAGTGACAAGAGTCCGTATGTAGCTACTATTCTTGTTATGTTCGGGTAGTTCTAGGCTTACACCATGCTTTGGTGTGTACCATTATCTGAATATAATTGTTTATTTGCATTGAATGGAACTAAGTTGAGGATTTCAAGATTTCAAAGGTTTCAAGTAAATTAATATTTTGAAAAGAATTAAGAAAAATTACGTTATATTTATATTTAACCGCGTCACAAGTATATTCCGCGAGCGGGGTGACTATTTCCACTACTGTCATGGGAGTGGGTCGTTCGCCTCGCTAGGTTAATAGATGCATCTATGGTTCGCGCCATTCGACCTTTGGCAGTGCACAGTTTACATTTTTATGTTGGATCGGGCCGAACGTCCTCGGTGGAATTTGTGTGTGATTATAGAAGTGGAAGCCCTTTTTTTTATAATTGGTATAAATTTGCTATTTTAGAGATCATTTGTTAAAAATGAAGGAAGTATTTTGGTTTCTTAGATATGATGGAAGAACTGTATGGTTATTTCTTGTTCTGAGTTTATTGTTAGTTCTGTGTATCATGCTTATTTAGAATCACATATTATTATATTGTTGGCCCTAGTGAGTGTCGAAGTCGACCCCTCGTCACTTCTTCTTCGAGGTTAGACTAGATACTTACTGGGTACATATTTTTATGTACACTTTTGTACTTGATTGTACAGGATTTGAGACAGTTGCATCTGGCCACCAGTCCGGCACGTAGACTAATTTCCCAGCTCGAGATTTCCCGGTGAACTGTCTTTTGGAGCCGTTCTGCAGCAGCTAGAGTCTCTCATATGTTCTTTTATTTTCTGTCTATTTCCTTTCAGACAGTAGGCTAGCATTGTTTTGTATATTCTACTAGATTGCCCACATACTTGTGACACCAGGTCTTGGCACACACACTAGTAGACTTATGATTTTGGATTGCTCATATGATTACGACTAGTACTAATTGCTTCCATTTATTTATGTTAAAATTGCAAAATCCTAAATCTTTTTTTTAAATAAGGAAAAAGTTATCGTTTACAAATTTATCTAAGCGGGAAATCACTAGTTGATCAGTGTTGGCTTGCCTAATAACGGTATTAGGCACCATCACGGCCTATAATGGAATTAGGTTGTGACATTATGGACATACGTATGATGTGTGTGTAGGCACGAGTTGCTACAGCCGGTCGATTTTGATTTTCGAATGATTCGAGATCAAATTGGAAGAACAATTCTTATTTAAGAAGCTTAAAAGAAAAGAGTTGACCAGAGAGTTGACTTTTGAGCAAATGACCCCAGAATAGAGTTTTGATTATTTCAATAGTTTCGTATAGAGATTTCGGACTTAGGCGTATACCCGAAATTGGAGTTGGAAGTCCGTAGAACAATTCAGCGTATTTTGGCAAAATTAGAAAGTTGATGTGTGCTAATTATATTATTTTTTGTGCAAACGAGGACTATTAATATGATGGATATCAATTAGATATGATAATAAGTTTACGAGGTATATTATAAGTGATGTGTGGTCTAAGAAGATCCCCAAGGCTAAGTCAAGTTGGAAGTTATACGATGGGGTAAAGTTTCAAGTGAGTTCGCACAAGACCTAAATGAAAAAGAGAATAACTCTCAAAATATGAAGAGTTATATAGTGTATAACCTATCAAACGAAAGTTCTATGTGTCTAGTTTTTAATGATTCAAACGTTTTTTCATTTAGAGATTCCTATAAGAAGTTGTGACCTTTTTACTAAAGGGTGGAAGAACATCTACGCGAGCCTTTCATAGCCTACGCAGCATAGCAGCGTAGCCTATGCACCATTGCTAGGCAAATCCAGCAGCTTCTGACTGAAGGGGGATAGAATTCTACCCTGCGTAGCCTTTGTGCGTAGCCTACGCAGCTTCAAGGGGCATTTTAAAGGGGCTGAAACAGAGAGTTTAGAGAGAGAAAACATTAGTTCTTCAACTTGGAATTTGATTTCTAGAGAGAAGGAGGAGCTCTTACACCATGGATACACTTCAAGGTAAGTTTGTTTGGCACAAGGATGATTACATAACATCATTTAGTGATAACACTAATATTTTTATGGATCAAATCCATAGGAAATAGGTTGAATCTTCAAGAACACCAAAAAGAGAAAAAGTGAGATTCTTCGACCAAGAGGTAATCCCTTAACTTGAGCTTCATATATATGTCATATTGGAGTATGGGTAGCATGTTTATGAGTTTTATTTGAAGTTATAATGGGATATTGCATGAACACTAAGGGTGGGACTTGAGAATGCCATTTTTGGGTAAAGATGGGTGATTGGGAGTATGACTCTTGGGTGTAAGAGTATTATTTATACATACACATATCAATAAGGTTTGTGGAAAGATTATTGAGTTCAAATAGGTAAAGATTGGGCTGAAAATGGTAGAAATTTTCAAAGACTTTAATTGAAGAATTGAGGGTCGAGTTGATATCGGAATTTAGTAATTTTGGTATGGTTGGACTCATGGTTGAATGGGCGTTCATATTTAGTAACTTTCGTCGAATTCCAAGACATGGGCCCCATGGGCAATTTTTGAGTTAATTTCGGATTTTATTGGAAAATTTAGTATTTTCATATGGGATTGATTCCTATAATTTGTGTTGACTGTATTGAATTATTTTGGCTAGATTCGAACCATTCGGAGTTGGATAGTCGAGGAAAAAGGTCTACTGTTGGATTGAGATAGCGTGATTTGAGGTAAGTATCTTGCCTAACCTTGAGTGGGAAAAATTGCCCCTTAGGCATTGAGTTTTATGTGAAAATGGTGTAATTGAAAATCATGTACGCGAGGTGACGAGTACGTACTTGGTGTATATGTGCAAATTATATCGGCTAAAAATTTTTAGACGTCCTTATGTACTAAATTAGAAATTATTGGCACTTATTAAATCCTCTATTTGTCATGTCTGAATCCTTGTTTATTGAATTTATGTTTATATGATGACTTGGTGTGATTGCCACCTTGAATCCTGTGTTTTTGTTGAGTTGATATTTTCCGGAGATAATTTCATTATGGATTATTCATTTGCAAATAATTTATTAAAAAAATTTAAAATGAGGCATTAATCTATTTGCCAAAAATTTGAATTAAAGAAGGCATAGTTCCTTGATGAATTACTTTACAGTTCATGTTGTTGAAATTGGTATTGAGTTATAAAGGCTGTAAATCATACCGAGGCAAAGTGTTAAATTGTGAAATATTATTTTATTGAGTTGTTCACTCCCGAATATTTTGTTAAGATTTTGTGCACATTTTGGTCGAAATGGGCTCCTTATTGTGAAAAATAATATATTGTTGATTTCTGTGGCAAGTTGTAATATTTGAGCACTTGATGTGCAATTTGTGATATATTATGATAATTGAGCACTTGAGATGTAATTCATGAGATGTTGTGGTATTGGCGTGTGATATTGTTGAGAGGTTTGTTCGGGTATTTGCACGAGGTTTCTGCCGTGCTATTGTTACTATTGATATATGCACATACGGCGTGACAAGGCGGGCTATATATGTGGGTTTGCGCATATGGAGAGACAATGTGGGAATATTATTATGCGCGTGCGGCGAGACAGGGCGGGCATTTACTTTATTATTGCGCATGTGGCAAGACAAGGTGGGCTATGTCAGGGATATATTTGTGATTACTTGTGATGGTCTGGGGGCATTGTTGTTTGTTGAAATTTATTTATCATTTGGGACTACGAGGCCCTTTTTGTTGATATTTCTCTATGGTTGCACTTGCCTTTGGTTATTTTATTTTTCCGTAATATGTAAATTCATGTGTTTTTCGTGATGTATTATTTCACTTAATATTAAGTGTTTTGTATTTCTTGTAGTGTTGTGTTGGCTTTGGCTTTTTTTCGTACGTGACTTTTGAGGATTTGTATTTCTGGTTTGTACTTATTCTTGATGATTGATTTGATTTACAACAACAACAACAACAACAACCTAGTATAATCCCACTAGTGGGATCTGGGGAGGGTAGTGTGTACGCAGACCTTACCCCTACCCTGGGGTAGAGAGGCTGTTTCCAATAAACCCTCGGCATCCTTCCCTCCGATAACTCCCCACCTTTCTCTTGGGGTGACTCGAACTCACAACCTCTTGGTTGGAAGTGGAGGGTGCTTACCATCAGAGCAACCCACCTTGTCAATTTGATTTGATTTGATTTAAATAAAAGAAATTACTATTATGTTTTAATATGATAAGTTTTACATCCAAATCAGTAGCTTATCTGATATTTTATTTAAACTGAAATGTCATTTGTTTTCACTCAAACTATTTCTAAAATAAACTCATTTCTTTGTTGAATTCTTACTTGGTTTAAAATTGTAACCTTACTTTATTAAAAATAAATTAATGGTGCGGATTTTATGTATTGACATATTTGGCACGAGAGTTGTCCGTGCGGTTGTGATAGAGATATGGGCACGAGGTGTCTTGAAAATATAAAAGGGGGTTGGGAACCGTATTTTATGATTATGATATAATAAATTTATTTGAAGGGAGTATATTCAAAATATTATTGGAGGGTGTTTATTTGAAAGAATTATATGTGAAAGATTTATATTTGAAGGACTTGTTTAATTAGTTGTACCTGTGTTTCTTATTCGTCTGAGTAATGGTTATGGTGTTTTTGTTGCCTTACTGTTTATATCACTAGTTGATTATTGTTGTTATCACTGCTATTTGTTTTCGATTATTTTTGTATGCTATATTGCACAGGTTATTTGACTAGTAAGTGTCTTGACTGTACCTCGCCACTACTCCACCAACGTTAGTCTTGATACTTACTGGGTACCGACTGTGGTGTTCTCATACTACACTTCTTCACATTTTTGTGCAGAGCCAGGTATTGGAGATATCGGACTCGGACAAGGTTAGTGAGTTGATCGCAAGGATTCAAGGTAGGGCTGTTTGGCCATCGCAGTCCCTTGGAGCCTTTTTATTTTTATTGTAATGTCATCTCTTATTCGAACAGTATTTTATATTCGATCATTGAGATCATTGCATGTATTCAGTTAGAGTTCGTAACTCAGTATTACCAGTCTTGGGAGGTTTTTATATTTATTTACGTTGTTGGTTTCGATTATCTAAATAAAAAAAAAGGCTCGAAATGTAATTGTAATTCTTAGAGACTAAATGCCATCACGACGCCTATGGTGGAATTTTGGGTCGTGACACTTTACATCCATCTGATACAAGGTGAACTCCATATGTGCAGCAAATGCTATTAGAATTCTTATAGCTTCTATTCTAGCTACAGGTGAAAATGTCTCATCATAGCCAATGCTCTCCTCTTGATTGTATCCCTAAACCACCAGTCTGGCCTTGTTCCTTGTGATATTTCCTTATTCATCCAGCTTATTTTTTAACACCCATCCGGTACCTATGACAGTTATATTCTTGGGTCTTTGTACCAAGTGCCAGACCTTGCTTCTTTCAAACTGATTTAGCTCCTCTTGCATGGCTATAATCCAATATGGATCCGTTAGAGCTTCCTTAATGGTCTTAGGTTCAACATGAGAGAAATGATGTGAGTGCACATAGATTTCTCAGAGATGACCTGGTTTGCACTCCTGCATTTGGATCAGAGATGATGTTCTCAAGAGGATGTGAACTTTGATGTTTCCATGGCATGATATGCATACCTAGAG
This sequence comes from Nicotiana tomentosiformis, assembly GCF_000390325.3. NCBI lineage: Eukaryota > Viridiplantae > Streptophyta > Magnoliopsida > Solanales > Solanaceae > Nicotiana > Nicotiana tomentosiformis. The sequence continues at coordinate 16,426,111 of NC_090813.1, read as the reverse complement.
ATGATTCACCCAAGGAATGACCTAAAGGAACAGGTTCAGTAGGTATAGCTTCATCAGTCTGGTTAGCAGTTAGAGTAGTTCTCTCTTCTTCTTGTTCCTCATGATCACTGTCAATTTCCTTGTGATCTCCAGATCCATCTTCAGATTGAGGTTCAGATTCCTTATGAGCTCCATCACCAGTGAGTCATATGTCATAGTCTTCATCCTGCAGACTTTTCTCAATCAAATTATTAGATTTATTAAAAATAACATGAATATTTTCTTCTACATACATAGTTCTTTTATTAAAAAACTTTATATGCCTTATTATGTGGAGAGTAACGCAAGAAAATTCCTTCATCACTTCTGTCATCAAACTTACCTAGAGCTTCTTTGCCATTATTATGCACAAAACATTTGCACCCAAATGCTCTCAGGTGAGTGATGTTAAGCCTTCTCCCTCGAAGTAACTCATAGGGAGTTTACACAAGAATAGGTCTGACCATGCACCTATTCAGCAAGTAACAGGCAGTATTGACTGCCTCAGCCCAGAAACTCTTAGGCAGTCCACTAGCAATCAGCATGGTCATTCCCATGTCTTCTAGGGATCCATTATTTCTTTCTACAACCCCATTTGTTGTGGGGTTCTAGGTGCAGAGAAATTATGATCAATACCATGTGAGTTACAGAACTCAAGGAATTTGGAATTTTCAAACTCAGTTCCATGGTCTGTTCTTATACTTAATACATTGCAACCCAGTTTTTGTTGAATCATTCTGACAAATACACAGAAAATATCAAAATTTTCATCTTTAGATCCCAAAAACAGAGTTCATGTATACTTGGAGAAGTCATCTACAATGACAAAAACATACCTCTTACCTCCCCTGTTTCTCACTCTCATTGGTCCACATAGGTCCATGTGAAAGAGTTCCAGAGGTTTGGAGGTGTTGACAACCTTTTTAGATTTAAAAGATGACCTTACATGTTTTCCTCTAACACGGGCATCACAAACCATGTCTAAGGAGAACTCAACGTTTGGTAGACCAAGGACCAAGTCCTTTGCTGCCAACTTGTTGAGTTGAGAAAGACTGGCATGACCCAGTCTTTTATGACATAGTAGTGGGTCATCTTCCTTAAGCATGTGTGCTCACTCTGAGGAAGAGACATAATAGATATCTTGTAAACATTGTTATGTCGCTTACACCTTTTAACACAACTTCATCAGTATCAAGCTTAGCGATAGTGCAGATTTAGGAATTGAATTTTACTTCATTTCCTTTATCACACATTTGAGAGATGCTAAGAAGATTGTGTTTAAGACCTATAACATAATACATATCTTTTATAGCATGAGAGAGTGACTTACCAACCTTGCCAATACATGTTATCTAGCCCTTTTTCCCATTTCTAAATGACACACTCCCTCCTTGGAAGGTTGTCAGTGAGAGGAAGTTTTTCTTTTCTCCAGTCTTATGTCTTGAGTATCCACTATATAGATACCAGTCTTGATTGTTCTCTCTCACTTTAGCCTGCACCAAAAATCACAAGTTAGTCTTCAGAACCCAGACAAGCTTGGGTTCCTCTTTGTTTGAAAAGGGATGAATCAGATCTCTTCTTGCCCAGAAGGAAAGAGGATTAGTAGATATTTTCTTATTAACCTTAATGCACTTAGTATGAACAAAAGGCTTTACTTTTGGTTCCTCTTCCTTCTTCACATTTTTAGTAAGACCAAAGGTACTTCTAAACTGAGCATGAATTAAAGCAAGACAAGTATCTCTAAAGTGTCTTACCTTTCCACAATAAGTGCACATTTTATTATCAAAAATTCCTACATACTTTGAATCAAACTAGGGAACATGTTTTCTATAGTCAATTCCTGATTTGCTAGAGCTGCAGTTTTCATTTAGAAAATTTAAGGCATCTGAAGATCTATGTCATTTGCTTAGTCTAGATAGTTCATAATTAACCTTTTCTAAATTTTTTTGCAGGACTTTATTCCTACATTCAGCATCACAAAGATTATCTTTAGCCCATTTTAATTCCTTTTCAAGCTTATCCTATAGATTACTCATTTTTCCTTTACCGTATATATCAGGAGACTTCTCATTTTTAGAAGTGAGCTCAAGAACCTGGTTATTAAGGTCTTTGACATGTCCTTCTAGATTAGCTTTGTCAGATTCAAGCTCTTTGAGATCAAGTTTGACACATGAAAGATTGCTTACTAACTGATCATTTCCAGCACTCATTTTATCTATTTCACTCATCATGGTCACAATTATGGCCATCATTGTTTTTTAGATACGACATGAATGTTTTCCTTTAAGTTAGAGATATTTACCTAATTTGTTTTATCTTCAGTTTCTGAATCACTCATGACTATCATTCCAATCACTTCTTCTTCTGTTTGGCTTTCTTCAATCGCCATCAGTACCATTTCAATATTTTCATCTCCAAAGTCAGCTTCCAAGGTCCTCCATATATCATGGCAGAGATACAAGAGGACACTTTGTAGATAATATTTCTGGTCAAGCTTCTGTAAAGCAGGTCCTTTGCTCTAGCATTTTTCTGGACTAACTGATGATCTTCATCATCGTATTCCTCTTCTCTCTTGTTACACTTGTTACCTTCACCATCCATTTTGGTCAGGAGAATTGGTCCATGACTGACAATTACCCATAGGTCAAGGTCAGCGGCCTGAAGGAACATTTCCATACGTAGCTTCCATTCATCATAGTGATGTCCATCAAATAGAGGAGGACTTCCAATGTGCATTCCAGTACTGGAGGTTTTGTCTCCACTATCTGATGTTTATCAATTACAGCATAGAGACTTATAGCTTCATCCTCTTTTTCTTCCTCTTTATCACTTCCATTGTCCTCATATGATGCCAAGAAGGCCTGCTTCATTGCTTCAGTGAATCCTTTACCTAGGATTTTTCCTTTGTTGGAACCTTTTTCTCTCATCTTCTCTCGTTTTTCCTTTTCAGCTCGTTCTTTCCTCTACTCAATTTTCCACATTGGGCAGTCCTTGATCATGTGATCTAGCTTGATACACTTGTAGCACCCATCATAATTAGCTTTGTCAATCTACTTAGGCTTACTGTCGATCTCTTTTATAGATGTATTTTTGGATCTCTTCATGAACCTCTTGAACTTAGCAAACATTGCTAGGTCAGGATCATCATTGTCAGATTCCTCTCCGTCAGAAAATTTAAGGACCAAGGCCTTATCCCTCTTTGGTTATTCCTTGTGAAGTTCTATCTTTCTCATTTCATGAGTATTTAAGTTTCCAACCAACTCATCAAGTGAGATTTTGTCCAGTTCCTTGGCTTCCTTGATTGTTGTGACTTTTGATTCCCATGAAGCTGGAAGGATCCTTAGAACTTTGCTGACCAACTCTTCTAAGGTAAACACCTTTCCAAGTAATTTCAGTTCATTAGATATTATGGTAAACCTAGTCATCATCTCCTGGATGGGCTCAAACTCCTCCATGGAGAAGAGCTCGTAGTTTCTCATGAGTAGTTTTATCCTTGATCTCTTCACTTGGTTTGTTCCTTAATGAGAAATTTGGAGTGCATCTCATATCTCTTTTGCATTTGAGCACGCAGAAATTATGTTTTACTCATTGGAACCAAGTCCACAGATAAGGATTTTCTTAGCCTTTGCCTTCTTCTCCATCATTCTGAAATCTACTACTAAAATTTCAGATGGGTCCTTAGGAACTGTTTCATTTTGTGCATTTTGCTTAGTAGGAGTCAATGAACCTTGGTTCACTATGGTCCATAGTTCATAGTCTTCAGCTGTCAGAAAGTCTTCTATTTTTGCTTTCCACCAACTGTAATATTTTCCATTAAACAAGGATAGTCTGGTAGTTGATTGTCCTTCATTAATTCCAGGTGGAGCACTCATCTTGCTTCCAATATCTCTCTAAGTGTTAGCCGTGTGTGAGAGAGAACCTGCTCTAATACTAATTATTAGTTTGGGTGCCCGTATGAATTACTAAAGAACTTGGTTCTTTACCGTGTTCCTTAAACGTAAAGTAAAATTATCAGTAAAGTAAACACAATAATTTTTACGTGAAAAATCACCCAACTCAAAAGGTGCAAAGATCATGACCTACTGCATAGGATTTTTAACTTCAACTCCACTAGAACAATGAGCCAAAATGTATCAATTACAAGACTGTAATTCAATACTCTCTAGTACTCCTACTACAACTATTTGATTCATTAGCTACTCTAACTTGCAAAGAAAACACTCACTCTAACTCACTAATTGTTTGTGACACTTTTATTACAACTCAGTTTTATAAAACACATTCACTAGACTGACTCAAGAAGAACATAACCCTGATACTCGACTAGAGTGTACAAAATGTAGTTCTTCAGTTGATGTGTAAAAGGATAATCTCAGAAGTCTAAAATAGATAGTATTTAAACGCCTGGACTTCAAGATCTTCTAGGAGTCCTATGCATAGTCAGCTTCTAGTTTGATAGGACTCCTACTGTTCCAAGAACTCCATAAGTTTTGGGGCTCTTGTCTCTTACTGATTTATCCATATCTTTTTGTGCAACAACCCTTATCTCATGTAGCAATCTTCTTCTACCAAACTCGAACCTGGGTAACTTTGAGATAAAGTTAATGTCTTGCACAGATGTTCAATCATCAACCTAAGGAGCTAGTCCATTACCCTGAGGAGCTGATTCTTAGAATAGTTAAGCAGCTATATTGAGGACCTGGTTTTTCGAACATTGGATCTAAACAAACTCTGTTAATCATCAAAATCTCAATACCCAATACATCTGTAGTTAACTTGTGTGATTACCTCACTTAAAAGTGCAAGTATTTAGAGAGGAGAGACGTCTATGTATTATTCATTTATTTATTTTAGGTCTGAAACATGCCTCTCACATGAAGCCCTAATTATTTTTTCCTCGGCAAGTATACGAAAATTAAAATCTTTTCGTAGTTGATGATGGTGAGATTTAAAATTGTATAGCTTTTAAAACAGTTTAATTTGATCTATCCATTTAGCAGCACCTTAGGATGGCATAGTCTTAAAAGTGAAGGGCGAGGTTCAAAATAGGAAAGGCTTACGGTGGATACCTAGGCACCTAGAGACGAGAAAGGGCGTAGTAATCGACAAATGCTTCGCGGAGTTGCTGTCATTGATTCTCCCGAGAGACCACAATTGCCGCGAGCAAAGATATTAATGACGAGGAAGGCTTTTTTGTTATGCTACTAATACTTGCTCTGCTATTCTATCAAACCTGTTTAAGGAAGAGTTACAGGGCGTTTTAGAAGAGAAAGAGTTGATCTTTATTAATAATAAACAGAGTATTTATACAATATGGTGGATCCATAAGGATGAGGAAAGATATCAATACAATCAATAACAATCTTTACAATCAAGAATGGGCTAATATACAGAAACTAAATCTGTAAATAAAGAGAGAAAATAATTACAATCAATCTTGGATATATCTCTATTAGCTTTTTCTCCTCTGACATCATATTGAATTGGATGACTACATAATCTAAAAATTTAAACCATTAAATAGGAGATATATTAAGTAATGAGATATCAAGAATCTAACAAATTATTGAGTTAGACATGACTTGATAATTATTAGAAGTGGTAAACAGGCTTCGTCGTCTACCCTGAATTGGAGAGACTCCAAATACACCAGCACTCGGTTCACTTGTCTCTTAGAAGCGTAGTGAAAAACACAGCATTTTTTACTTATTTCAGAAATCATCATCTTATTTTCTAGTTTCTGGCGTTCAGAAAGTCTTTTTCAGTGATCTATAGAACACAAATTTTATGACTGCGATTCCTCTTATCTGGTTTCTTGATATATTGGAATAGGGAAATAATGACTTAACTTAGCATGTCAAGCATTGTACAAGAGAGTTGGACATTTTCAGGTTTATCTATTAACTCGTCCTTTTGCTAGGGTGGATCTAGTTAGGCCCGAGGGGTGGTACGCCACCCGCAAGCTTCGGTCGAAACTCTATGCATATATATTTAAAGTGCCACCTATAGTAATAGATGATACAAAGGTGTCAATGGCAAAGGATCGGAGATTATGCCTAGGTTGTGAAGGATCAAACCCCAGTGGCAATAGTTTTTGGACCTTTTGGAGCTTGCTACATCACGTCAAGTTTTCTATGATTCTCTCTCTCTCTCTCTCTCTCTCTCTCTCTATATATATATATATATATATATATATAGGGAAATTAATCTTTTTTCTTCTTCTTAATTATTACTAACTATCTTAGTTTTTGTTAACTTTTGAATTTCTTTTTGTGTCTCTTATTAGTTAAGTATTTACTATTTTCACACAAAGTTAAAATAACATTTTCTTTTGATGTCGTTCAATCATAACCATAGTACTATAGTTTTTTGTTCAATCGATTTATATTATATACCAAAAAAATAAATAATCTGAATCGAAGTCCAAAGTTGCTCAAACCGACAAAATATTTTCTCTATCTCAACATATAAATAACGACACATGGATGTTCAAAGCTACGTGGCACCTGAAACCTCAAAATCTTGGATCCACGTCTGCTTTCGCGCATCGCATGTATATCTTTGTATATGCACAGTTTATAGAATTAGTGAAGAGAACATAGTTCTGGTTCTAATTTTATCTAGGCAACCCTACTTAGAAGATCCAAATACTGGAGTAGAAATGTTTGAGAGCGCAGACATTATGGAATATTTACGGCCAACTTGTGCTATTTAAAGGGTGAGACTTTCTGATGTTTCTTTTTTGTTTTCCTCAATGCCTCTGAATGTATATTAGTCTCTTTTCGTTCTCTATTTTGCTGGCAAAATTTTGTTTTTCAACATAGAAACATACTTTAGTAAATAACTTAATTGCAACTTTGTTCTACTTTTTGTTATAATTTGCTATAAAATCATCAGATTTCTTTTATGACCACAAAATCTCTCAACTTTTACTTTATTTCATATAACATCGTTCTTGCCATTTTCCAACCAACTTCACAAAAAATCACAACCATTTCGTTAGATTGTGTTATAGAGATTTCACTTTATTGCATAGTGTGAACAGTGAACTTATGTACCACTGCGATTGACTGTGATAACTTGCGTTATGGCAAAAATAATATTTCATATTTCAATTTATGCGAACCTATTTCTTTTTTAGTTCGTGTCAAAAAGATTGGCATCTTTCCTTATTTGGAAACAATTTACCTTTATTCAATAATTTATAGCCACACAAAATATATGTGCCTCATTTTACACCACAAATTCAAAAGTCTTCTCTCTTTTTTTAAACTCCGTGCCCAGTCAAATAAGTTCACATAAATTGAAACGGAGAGAGAAGTAGTAGTGGGTGATTTCTAGTCCCGTCAATGAACAGAAATAATGTCATTGTCAATATAGAAAAATGGGGTTGATAAATGTACAATTTCTAGTTAAATCCCATTATTATTCTTTCATTTCTTCAAACTTGAACTACCTTATAGTCAATCATCGTGACCGCTGACCAATTCCAGGATCAATATTGGCAAAGAATAGTAGCTCATCCTTACACAGAAGAGAGAACGAAAGCAAACGCACAAAATATATATACACAAAGAAAGAAGGAACCAATATGAAATGGGAAAAAATAGACTTTTTTTTTCTTTTTGCGGAGAGTTTAAAAAAATATAGATTATGTACATGAGTTTAACTAATATCCTGAACACGGAAAAAATTTTGTTAGGGAGCGTTTCTCCCTTAAATAGGTCTTAAACGGGAATCCGAATTAATCGGGACACAATGCAGGTATTGGACATCTGATGGAAACAAGGAAAAAACTAATATCTACAAGAAAAAATATTACTATACACTAACTATGTAAAAACAAATTACACCATCAGTCATTTTTACCTATTTTAGCAAATATCCTGCATTATTTTCAAGATCATAACTATCATTTTTCATGCAGGATCACTTATAAATATCTTATGTGTGACCTGATAGTGTAAACAATTTCTTAATATCTCGGCTTAAACTCAATTAATAGTGTCAAACTCAATTATAAATTGGAACGAGAGAAAACGTGTTGGAGCCTTCATAAGGTGTTATTTGAACAATTTACTCCTTATTAATAACAAAGAAGAAGAAGAAGAAGAATATTGAACGCCAGCCCATGACTTGAAAATTGAATCATTGATTTATTATAGTATTTTGTATTTATATCTTAACTAGGCCCCTGGGGGGAAAACCGATGGGACAAAGGAAAATGTAGTAGGACAGGGTGGAGGGGACTATATGTTTGTTGTTTGATCTTATAAAAATAGAAGCAAAATCTTACATATATCTAATTGAATGAGATGGGGAGACTCACCATGTTATATGTAAAGTACAACAAAATAGCGACATTGTTATCCAGGAACTAATTCAAAAATATCTTTTTGTCCTTTTTATCTATTTGTGATTATATTTTAAAAAAAAATTCGTTGGCTACCCCATTCGTTAAATATTTTCTTTCTCACGCAGCCGTGAACGTGGTAAAAACTTACAAAAAAGTTTGACAAAAACGGGACTTATAAATTTTCATCTTTACCTATATATTAATGGTGTAAATAATTTTTATGCTATCAATATTATTCTAACTTGTTGTATTATGTGACATGTCTTATTTTTTTCAAGTTATTAATCTTACTTTTTATAATAGTTACTTGTAATTATTACTTAAGTAATCCGATAATGTAAAAATTATTTTGCAATATTGGTGAATAAAGATTAAACTCCCTCATTTCTAGCTAGACTACTACCAAAGTTAATCAACAAAGACTGCATCCTTGTATGGTAAGAATCTCATTACCATATGTGAATCGCAATGTCAATTTCTGTCCTTCAATTTTTAATGGTGAGCTCCATAGACCATAATTGTGTTTAATTGTTTATTTGCGAAATAAAAATAACAACGTGGAAGCAGCGCCTTTGAAGCAGAATCATGTGCGTTCTGCCTTCGACAGTGTACGATTTAAGGTCTCTGCATATGCCATTGTCATTGTTTTCTCTTCTCCCTATGGGCATGTTGTTTGTTCCTCACAAATTTAACTTTTAACTTACCTTTATGGTTTGTTGATCTGCTGTGTTTAATTACCATATTTCCAGGTCATTACCTTATTGTTAATTAGAGCATGTTTGGCTAAGTTTTTGAGAGGTTAAAAGTATTTTTTTGTCGGAAAAATTTGATGTGTTTCACCAAGTTAGAGAAGTGCTCTTGAATAGCAGCAGAAGTAGTTTTTCTGCTTTTGGGAAGAAACTACAAATTCTAGCTTCTTCCAAGAATCAGAAATAGAAAATTAATTGTTTTAAGATAAAAGTATCTTTACTATAAATTTATATTTTTTTGAGTTATCCTTCATTAATTTAGCTTTTTTCTATTCCTTTTTTGCTTTTACCATCCCTTTTTATTTAATTTATTTTCATCAGTACTTTCCTTATTCTTCTTTGAAATAGATCTCTCTTTTATATAGGATTAACGAAGTAGATTTTTTAATTTATACGGAATGATTATATTTAGATATATTTAGATATATTTAAATTATTATAAAATTTATAAGTAATGCTGGATACCTAATATTATTGCTTTGGATAATTATATTATTTTATATTGATTCAAATTTTTAATATATATTTTTACTTTATGTTTATATTCTAATTAAATAAAAAGAAAAAATTAATTTTTATAATAAATTTGTAAATTAATTTCTCTTTTAAATAGTATACAAATTGTAAACTCAATATTTATTATTTTTTTTTAAAAAGCATTTTTGAACAAAAGTACTCTTCAAAATAAGTGCTAATTTTTAGCGGTCGGTCAAACGAGCTCTTAGACAATTATTTATGATTATCGAAGTATAAAAGCTAAATCCTTTCCATCACTTTGAATCTTGGCAAACCCCTATCTCACTAAAGATGTTTGAGAGTATTCAAAATTTAATATAAATTTGTAAAAAGTAATATTTAATCTATATAATATTCCAGAGAAAAGTGTCCAAGTGATAATCCTTCGTTTAGTGTAGCTCCGCCCATCTACATGCACACCAATATTTTAACCCGTCCTATTATTCAAAGTTGTCCTAATTCCAAAGAAATCAATTACTAATCAAGAAACTTAAACTTCAGCCGTAATATCACAAGTGCGAATTCTAACTTATTTGACCGCTATTGTTTCCTCGGATGCTTTCTAATGTACCTATTAATTAAGTGAATATTCACACAAAGTAGTAATTATAAGTAGCAACTGCGGTGCGCAGGCATTGATGCACGATTATATATATTTTTAATAATGAATTTAAAAGTTTATCTGAAGCATTTACTAATATATGAAACTTATAAACTTTTGCTTTGCTAAGGTACTCAAGTAAGAAAACGATAGATTCTATTTCTTGTACGGATAATATTGTTAAAAATTAAAAAAGTATAGTATGTCAGTAGATTTGAACATACATATATTTTAAATATTAAAATTTAATAATCCCATAATTTATGCAGAAATTTATATATTTTGCATTATACTATCTACTTTATTCATAACAAAATTTACATTATAATTCTCGAATTACTAGTGCATGAACCAACAAAAATTGGAAAGAAAAAAAAAAGGTGCCGTTCTATTTTTACCTCAACTAGTGAAAAGTGCTGGTTGAAAACGAAAAAGAAAAAGTGAAAATTGCCGTCAATCTTACTGCCACGTCGGACTAACGACTTCACAGAGTGCAAATTTTAACCATCACTTAAGACTTTCGCTCCCGCCTTGTCAAGACTGGAATTCAATTTCTTCTATTGGGACCCACTTTCTGATCTGAACCCAACGCCTCTGCAACTACTACGCCGATTTCCTCGGCGGCCCAGGATCCCGATCTCCGGCCCGACTTGAACCGCATCATCCCTCCCAAACCGGCTGGCTCTGACACCCGTTCAACACTCACAGCGTTGCTCTTTCTCGGTTGAACCGGCTCTTCCGGTCTAGAATCATTCGTTGTCTCTATACTAGACTTGACCGGTTTAATGTTACTCCGACCAAACCGGAACATCGAAAGTACACGTGAATAAAATCCGGTTTTGCGTTTAGCGCCTCTGCTCTTTGATCTCTCGAGTGATATTTCACATTTTTTCGCATCTTCACATGATTGCCGGCGGCGACCTTTCTTCGATCTTACTCTTCCAATACATGATACCTTCGGCGACACCGGTTCAGGAGCGGCAACTGCTTTCAATGCCGATTCAGACCGTTTAGTCGGGAAAAAACGTATATTGGCCGGTTTACACGTTTTTCGCTTCGAATCAACTGAGCTACTCTTCGGTAATCCGAAAAACGAAGTCGTCTTAGTCTTCAAAGTCAACGGAAGTCTTTGAGAGCTCGAATTCGAACTCGGATGAATCAAGTTCGTTGTGTGTGAAATGTTACCTTTGGCGGATTCTTTACGCTCCAAAACGGCGTTTCTATCAAACCAATCCAATTCGGCATCTTTTGGAAGACAGATTGATTCCGGCGGAAAATCCGGTGGAAGTTCCTTTTCGTCGTCGGGAATATCAGCGTTCTCCAGTTTGACGACGGTGACGTTCACCAGAGTTTCACATGCAATTTTCCGGTCACTATTGCCGCCGGCATAGGTAGGAACTGGTGGTTCTAAATCAATTTGAGGCATTATTGAGAGAGAGAGAGGGGGGGGGGAGAGAGAGAGAGAGAGTATAGTACAGTTGAAAGGATTTTCCAAACTCTGAGGCGATTTGGGTCTGCGGACTGAAATTAGCTTTAGTGTATATATTTAAAAAGGACTGGCAAATAAATTTTAGTAAATAAAAGTTTTAAAAAACATAACATAATGGTTGCAAGTCTAATTCTCACTGTCCTTAAACAAATACAAAAAGTTAAAATAAATGTAACCAATAAATTCAAGGGGTATGTTATATAATCTGTTTGCAACTTGTACGTAGTGCTAACAATATTATATATTTTGTGAATATAAATACAAAACTTTATTGTAAATCGTTAGGAGTATTACAAAAGAAGAAATCTACTTTATAAAACCAGAATAAGATTACTTAAAATTTTGTACATATTAGAGGAAAATGAGTTGTAAAATGACAAATGGATCATGCACAAGGCATATTTCTTTTTATCATAAAAAAGGGAAACCAATTTTGCACTACATATATAAAAGTTAGTGTTTAGTGTGTATAATGATTCAAAATACTAACACAAAGAATATCTTATAAATTGGCTACCAAAAGCATATAGGACTCTAAATAAATATGCACTTAACTTATTGGCACTTAATATTTATATAAATGTATGATATAATTTCAGCTCTAGTCAATTGATATATGTATTGTCACCTTATTTTACTACTTAACTATGGTAAGTAATTTTCTATAAAATAATCCTTTCTTGTTTGCGTAAAGTGAAGTTTTATTTTGTTTTTTGGTTTGGAAAAAGAAAGCGGGGGAAAGGGAACTTCAAAATCTCTTTGAACTTTCACAATGATTTCCTAAACTTTCGTTCATTACTTGTTATACTACATTTAAACTGACATGTATTAAGTGTGTGTAACAACTAATGATCGAAAGTTTAGGAAATCATTCTAGAATGAACGAGGGTTTAGGAAACATACGCAAAGGTAAAAGTATGTTTTTATAATTATTGTGTCCAGGTCAGCTTGCGCGCATCTAGAAAATATTTTTTATCTTCTATCTGCATAGGTACCGAGTAACTCTATTGATGTTTTAACTTCAATACCCCACAAGAGAGGGGGTGATTTATGTGGTGTCCAATTTTTCGCGTGCACAGATTATAGAAGGACCTGGTTCTTCTATGTATTCCTTATACTACTGTTGGGGAATAATAAATGTAGAAATTTAAGAACACAAGTATTTTACGTGGAAAACACCTGACTCAAAAGGTGAAAAAATCACGACCTACTTCCCAGTAGGATTTTTCCAAAATCTCCACTAAATCACTAAGCCAAAAACTGCATTTACAAAACACTTTTGTAAACCTAGGATTAACTCTAATCCCGTTATGGCAACCAGCCTCTAACTGCTGCGACAACTTCAAGTTAACTCTAACTTGAATACTCTGAGTACCTATTACAATTGCCTCTAGATAAAGCTGAAAGGTACAATATGAAAACATCTACTACAATTGAACTAGAATAAAAGACAGACACTTGGAGCTGGTTCTTCTATCTAGTTCATGTAGCTTCAGGTTCGCACACTTGAATCACACACGAACTGTTTACAAAATGCCTTGCTATTTTGCTCTCAATTCACGTTTAACTTCTGCTTTTGTATGTCCCATGTAAAATGAGAACATCCTATGATTTATAGAGTTAGTAGAGTAAAAAATAACTAGTGTTGTAATGCTACTCTTCCTTGGTGGAAGAGTTCTAGTTGATCTCAACCTCTAACTCATCTCTTACCTTGGATAGTGTTCTCTTTGATTAAGGAGTCCTTCTCTTTATCAATTATGCAACCATTTTCGATCAGGAGATATTAATTAGACCAAGTTAAGCTTATCTCCTTCACGTATATCCCATATGCTCGAATCTGCCCGTGTCTATGCACACAAGGGATGGACTCGGTTCATGCCTGAGCTTCCTTTGTCAATCTTCAAAACTAACCTTCACTTAGGCCAACAAATTCCCCTTTTTTGATGATGACAAACTCTGTGCTTTTCATAAGCTTAGGCCCTGTTTCAACTTAGCCCAACATCAACACAACGTTAGAATAATTTCCACTTATCATAAAGGACCAGGTTCATTAGGTTATAAACATCATTGTTCAAAGTGTAAAGCACAACCGTTTTCCCCATTTTGGCCTCATCGAAAAGTTGCATAAAAATGTGAGATAACCAGATTTTAAAACTTATTCATGGCCACTTGGGCTACTTCAAATGCAATCATGGATTAATCATCATAGATCAAGCTAAGAATTTTAACCATCAAAGAAATATAAACAAACAGTTAGAGCAAAAATAATGAATTTCATTGATGATTGATACAATTCTTCCACAAAGCATAAAAAGAAATAAAAATACTGAAAACATGAGCAAACAAAAAAAAATCCCAAACTGGGTCACTGAAAGATCTACACTGGGCTAGGAGTTTAAGGTTTGGAAGAACTAGGTGTTTGGTTTTTGGCTTGGAGGAGTTTCAGCATATCCTGAAGAATGCCATCATTCTTCTCCTTTTCTCTTGCCAGCTCAGTACTGAGAGCATCTCTCTCAGTCTCCATCTCAAACAACCTTTTCTTCAGCCTCTCAATCTCAGCATCCTTAGCCCCACTTTCTTGCACCAAGGTTCGCACCTTGCTATTCACTGGTACCTTCTTAGATGAACCAAGTTCTTTAGGAGTGACATGGACTTCATTGTCATAAGAAGGCAGCATATTTGCCCCCAAAATGATCCTTGATTGTACCAACCTCCCTTTCTTCTTTGGATTATAACTTTCAGTCACTCTCTTCAGTAAGTCTGCGAGGGTTTCCTGTTCAGATGAAACAGGTTCATCTATATTTTTCTCAAGTTGAACCAGCGCTTCAGCGGCTTCGCCAAACCCACTTCCCCATGTTTTCTTTACACTCTCCTCTACTCCAGTAGATTTTTCTCCCCAAACAACCATTGCACCTGTGTCTGGTTAAACTCACAGGAGTGGGTGTAGAATCAATTATTCTTTTACCCTTTCCCCTCACAGCACTTCGAACACCATTGCTCTTTTTTTCTTTTTCTTTTTCTTTTTTACCACCAATTCCTCCAGACTTTGTAGTTTCAACACCTGCTTTAGACCCTACTATTACAAACCTATTCTTCAAATCTGTACCTGTTCAATTTCATAAGAAACAGTTTCTTCCCCCTCAGTAGCAGATTTGAATGATTCATCAGATTTCTGGGGTTCTTCTTCCTTACCCGCTTTTAATTTTTCATTTATTTTCTTGATTTGTTCTCTCCCCTCAATAACCTTGCGAGAAAGCATCTATACTCTTTTCTTAGAGGTTGGGGTGGTGGAAGGGATGATAGTGGGTGTGGAAGTCTAATTAAACTGAATTTCAGTTTTGAAAAGACCTTGGAGTGTATCCCTAGAATCTAGGTACTTCAATTCGGTTGGGACTCTTTTGAACAGAACTGATTCACTTGTAACGGATAAGTACAAAAGGAGTTTGGAATTAAGTAGGACTTTGCTCATGACCCAAATATTATTATTTCAAATTATGCAGAGTGTAGAAAATATATCGTGTTATCTTGATGAACCAGGTTCTTCACTGATAATTCTCTTGTGTAAATCTAAATTTGCCAAAATAGAGAAAATATCATTAGAGATTAATGAGTCATTTTAACATATGGAACAAGAGTATACTATTGAAAGTATGAGTCTGAGCAAAAATTAATCTAATTATATACACATTTTCAGATTTTCTAACCAAAAGCAAAAACAAAATCAATTTTTTTTCGTTGTAAATTCTGAACTGGTCCTTTTAGGTGATCTTAATCATCCCTAATTCTAACATGTTCCTTTCAAAGTGATCTCTACTTAGGGCCTTTGTGAAGATGTCAGCTATTTTCTTGTCAGTAACACAAAATTCCACAGTGATCAACCATTTTTCATAGTTATCCCTCAAAAAGTGATGTCTAACATCTATGTGCTTAGTTCTCTTATGGTGAACCGGGTTCTTGGTCATACTAATAGCACTAGTGTTATCACAAAAATGGGAATACAACCAACATCAATTCCAAAGTCCTTTAATTGATGTTTGATCCACAACAATTGAGCACAACATGAAGCAGCAGCAACATACTCAGCTTCAGCAGTAGATCATGCCATTGAATTTTGCTTTTTGGTGGCCCAAGATATAAGACATGAGCCAAGAAAGTGTGCCATACCTGAGGTGCTCTTTCTATCCATAAGAAAACTTGTATAATCAGCATCAGCATATCCCACAAGATTGAAATTACTACCTTTTGGATACCATAGACAGAGATCAGTGGTGCCTTTTAGATATCTCAAAATTCTCTTGACAGTAGTCAAGTGAGACTCCTTCGGATTTGCCTGAAATCTTGCACAAAGGTCTACACTAAAAACAATGCCAGGTCTACTAGTAGTGAGATACAACAATGAACCAATCATTCCCCTATACAACTTTTAATCAATAGATGAACCAGGTTCATCTATATACAACTTCTGATCAATAGATGAATCAGGTTCATCTATATCCAACTTTGTAGCTTTTGCAATAGGAGTGTCAATTTCTTTAGAATCTTCCATTTTAAACCTTTTAAGTAACTCTTTTACATACTTCTGCTGATGAATCATAGTTCCATTTGAATTTTATTTAATTTGTAAGCCTAAAAAGAAATTAAGCTCACTTATCATGCTCATTTCAAATTCACTCCTTATTAGTTTAGCAAACTCTTTACCTAACTTATCAGTAGTTGCTCCAAAGATTATATCATCAACATATATTTGAACTACCAAGAGATATTTACATTTTTCCTTCAAGAACTAAGTATTGTCAATTTTACCTCTTTTGTAATCATGCTCAAGCAAAAACTTTGATAATCTTTCATACCATGCTCTTGGCGCCTGCTTGAGCCCATAAAGTGCTTTGTCAAGTTTGTACACATGATCAGGACTCTCCTTGCTTTCAAACCCCGGAGGTTGCTTGATAAACACTTCTTCCTTTAGATAGCCATTGAGGAAGGCACTCTTGACATCCATCTGGTGAAGGGTAAATTCCATGTAAGCAGCAAAGGCTATGAGGAACCTTATTGCTTCCAACCTTGCAATTGGAGCAAAGGTTTCATCATAGTCTATGCCCTCATCTTGACTATATCTTGAACCACCAATCTTGACTTGTTCCTTGTAACTGTTCCATCTTTATCAAGTTTGTTTATGAAGACCCATTTTGTGCTAATTCCTGATTTGTCCTTGGGTCTTGGTATCAGATGCCAAACTTGACTTCTTTCAAACTGGTTGAATTTATCTTGCATTGCATTTACCCAGTCTGCATCCTGCAAAGCCTTGGCAATATTTTTAGGTTCAATAAGAGATAAGAAGGCATCAAAAGCACACAGATTTTTTAATGAAGATCTGATTTTGATTCCAAAGGTTGGATCAGTGATTATGTTCTCAATGGGATGAGAACTTTGATACTTGTAAGATTTTACAACCAACTGGTTTCCTCTTGACGTTCCTCCACTGCTTTGTTGCTGTGGAACAAGTTCAGGGACATATTCCATTGAGGTTTGAGGATCATTTCCTCTTTGTTATATTCCCCTTGTTAGGTTGCACTGGGTAGAAGGACTTGTTTCATCACATGTTCCTTCTTCCAGTGCAGCTTTAGTCTGGGCTGTGGTTTTATTTAAGTTTCTCACCAGCCCAATTACTTCATCATCATATTCCTGTCTCTCAGAAAGAATGTTAGTTTCATCAAAAACCACATGACCACTTTCTTCAACACACATAGTTCTTTTGTTGTAGACCTTATAAGCTATACTATGTGAAGAATATCCCAAGAATACTCCCTCATCACTTCTGGGATCAAATTTGCCTAGGAAGTCTTTACCATTGTTGTGCACAAAACACTTGCATCCAAATGCCCTAAGATGGGATATATTTGGTTTTCTCCCTTTAAGTAACTCATAAGGAGTTTTCTCTACAAGAGGTCTAGTCATGCACCAATTTATGATGTAGCATGTAGTATTTACAGCTTCTGCCCAGAAGCTATGGGGTAGTTTACTAGAAAGAAGCATAGTCCTAGCTATATCTTCAAGTTTCCTATTCTTTTTTTCAACTACTCCATTTTGTTGTGGAGTCCTAGGAGCAGAAAAATTATGATCTATGCAATGCTCATCACAAAATTCAGCAAATTTAGCATTTTCAAATTCAGTGCCATGATCAGACCTAATTGATATAAGTTGATTACCTAGTTGTTTATGAGTTTTTCTACCAAAAGAAGTGAACATGTCAAATGCTTCATCTTTAGATGTTAAAAATAATGTCTCAGTAAACCTAGAGTAATCATCAACAAGCACCATCACATATCTCTTACCACATCTGTTTAATGTTCTTATTGGACCACAGAGATCCATATGGACCAGTTTCATCGTCCTGGTGGTGCTTACCACTTTCTTGCATTTAAAAGAGGATCTTACCTGCTTCCCCCTTGCACAAGCCTCACAAACTTTATCTCCCTTGAACTTGATGTTAGGCAGCCCTATCACCAGGTCCTTGGAAACTAATTTGTTGAGTTGACTCAGACTTGCATGTCCATGTCTCTTGTGCCAAAGGAGGGGATCATTGTCCAACACACTTAAGCAAGTGAGTTCATTTTCTGACAGTGTGGACAGATCTACAATATATATATTGTTTACTCTTTTTCCCTGCAAAACAATCTTTTCAGTGGTAAGATTAATCATAAAGCATTTTGTAGAGGTGAATGCTACCAAGTTACTTCTATCACACAGTTGTGGTATACTAATTAGACTGTATTTTAGACCGTCTATCAAATAGACATTCTCAATCGAGTGAGAGTCAGTCTTGCCTACCTTACCAACCCCAATGATCTCACCTTTCTTCCCATTTCCAAAGGAGACATTACCTCCTTTGAGGTCCTCAAGTGAAAGGAACTGGTTCTTGCTTCTTGTCATGTGCTTTGAGCAACCACTATCCATGTACCATATTTGGCTGCTCCCCTTCACTTGGTCCTGCAAAAGGAAATCAGGGGTTAGTCTTAGGAACCCAAACTAGTTTGGGTCCCTTTCTATAGGCAAAAGGATGAATCAAATTCTTTTTAGCCCAACCTGGCAGCCTATTTTTCCCTTGAACAAACTTTTTATTCTTTTGACTAGCCTTTTCTTTTGCAGTGCATTTACTTTTATAGTGACCAGTCTTACCACAGTGAATGTAAATTTTGTTCTCAGGAAGTGTGAGATACTTGCTTTTGGGATCCAATTTAGGTGGCAGATTCCCAAAGCCAATTCCTCTTCTATTTCTACTGTGATGTTCCTGTAGCCATGAAAGTACATCGGAGGACCTGTTCCATTTAGAAGTTATGTCTAGTTCATGCTTGACTTTGCCTAGATCCTCCTTCAAAATTCTAACCTGCTCATCCTTCTTATACAACTCATCTTTTGGTTTACCTACATTTTCTTCTAGAGTGAGTTGTGTGCAATCAGCTGTCTTCTTACTTGTTCCTAATTTCAGTTTTAGGTTTTCAGATCTAAGTTCTAGGACATTTGATTCAAATGCATGAACCTGGTTCTTTAATGCAGTATTTTCACTTATAGTCTCATTAACCCTAAGTTCCAAGTTCTTACACTTTGCTTTCAAAATCACACATTCCTTAGACAACTGTTCATTTTCATTGTTTACATCCTCAGATTTATCAATGAAATCTAGAAGTAATTCATATAGCCTTTCTTTAGACAAAAATTTAATCTTGTCTTTGAGATGAATTACACTTACCTCAGATTCCTCATCAGATTCTCCAATGGCCATAAGTGCTTGTTCATCTCCATCTTCATCATCTGAGCTTTCTCCCCAAGCAGCAACCATAGCCTTTGTTGATCCTTTGTTCTTCTTGGGTTGAACTTATTCCTTCTTCCTGTTTCTTCGTTCAGCTATTTCCTTCTTCCATTCAATTTTCCATTGAGGGCAGTTCTTGATGTGGTGATCAGTCTTACCACACTTGTAGCATCCCTCATTGGTTTGTCTTTCAGGAGCCTTTGGTTTGTTGTAGCTTCCACTTCTTGAAGGACCATTTCCTCTCTTTAGGTACTTCTTGAAGTCCTTTGTGATCATAGCCATTTCATCATTTTCTAGATCAGAAACTTCAGTGATTCTGAGTGCCATGCTCCATTCCTTCTTGGGTACATCCATCTTCATGATTTGCCTTCTAAGTTCATAAGCAGTGAGATTTTCAATTAGCTCATCCAACTTAAGAGTGGCAATGTTCTTTGACTCCTGAATGGCGGTGATTTTGCTCTCCCAAGTAACTGGCAGAATCCTTGTCAAAATCTTCTAAACTCTATATTCTTCAGAAATAATCCTTCCAAGAGACTTAAGTTCATTTGTCATGTCAAAATCTTCTAAACTCTATCTTCTTCAGAAATAATCCTTCCAAGAGACTTAAGTTCATTTGTCAGTGTGGTGAACCTTGTATACATCTCTTGGATGGTTTTCCCTTCCTTCATGGTAAAATTCTCATATTGAGAATATAGTAGTGTTCCTCTGGACCTCTTCGCTTAAGGTGTTCCTTCATGGGCCACTTGCAAAGTGTCCCAGATTTCCTTAACAGTGGTACAACTTTGGATTCTACTATACTCATCTAGACCGAGTCCACAAACAAGCTATTTTTTGGCTTTAGCATTCTTCTCTCATTTTCTCAAGTCGTCAGCAGTGCAGTCAACTCTTGTTTTTGGCACTTCTTCTCTTTCAGCATTTATATTCATGGTAGTCAGTGGACCATCTGTGACAATGTCCCATAGCTCATAGTCTTCTCCTATGATGTGATCTCTCATCCTGTTTTTTCACCAAGAGTAATACTGGCCTTTGAAGAGTGGTGGCCTAGCAGTGGATTGCCCTTCCCAGTTCCCAGGTAGTGCACTCATCTTGATCTTCTCCTAAGGTGTTAGCCTCTTCAAGGATAACCTGCTCTGATACCAATTGATGTTTTAATTTCAATACCACACAAGAGGGGGTGATTTGTGTGGTATTCAATTTTTCGCGTGCACAGATTATAGAAATACCTGGTTCTTCTATGTGTTTTTTATACTACTGCTGCGGAATAATAAATGCAAAAATTTAAGAACACAAGTATTTTACGTGGAAAATACCTGGCTCAAAAGGTGAAAAAACCACGACCTACTTTCCAGTAGGATTTTTCCAAACTCTCCACTAAATCACTGAGCCAAAAACTGCATTTACAAAATACTTTTGCAAATCTAGGATTAACTCTAATCCTGTTGTGGCAACCAGCCTCTAACTGTTGCGACAACTTCAAGTTAACTCTAACTTGAATACTCTGAGTACCTATTACAGTTGCCTTTAGATAAAGCTGAAAAGTACAATATGAAAACACCTGCTACAATTGAACTAGAATAAAAGACAGACACTTGGAGCTGGTTCTTCTATCTCGTTCATGTAACTTCAGGTTCGCACACTTGAATCACATACGAACTGCTTGCAAAATGTCTTGCTATTTTGCTCTCAATTCACGTTTAACTTCTGCTTTTGTGCGTCATGTAGAATGAGAACATTCTGCGATTTATAGAGTTACTAGGCCAACATTTATCCACCAAGATTTGGACAAAGGGAAAAAATTACCTAGTGATTTTGCCTATGCTCATATTTAAACTCGAGAACTTATAATTTTAAACTCATTTCATTGACCGCTAAAGTACACCCTTAAGTGCAGTTTCATTGAGAAACTATCCCAGCTTCCCTTTATAGTTATAGCGTTAATGTACAAACAATAACCATTATATTAATTGAAAGAGATTGGATTTCCAACTCCAACTAAGCAACGGTTAATTATTCATAACAGGTTACTTTTAGCCAGATTCAGGACAGATTTTAATTTGTACAAATCGTGACTGATCCATTTCTTTTGACAGCAATGCATATGCCAACTCTATGACCATTTGTACGGAAGCACCAAATAATTTCATAAATTTTATATGTCAGAGATATTTCTTCATTTATTCGTAACTATGGAAAATTTAAAACAGAATAATAAAGATCTCTCTTCAGTTTTCATTTATTTTATGTTTGCAGTCCAAATTTAACATGAGTAAATATATTCTATACTCACTTCATTTATCATTTAGTAAGAATTTTGGATTCATTCATGGTTTTCTTCTTCTTTTTTTGGTTGTGTCTACAAGAAATATTATGGATAAATAGGATGACGATGATTATGAAGAAACAAAAAATGAACAATAATAGTGAAAATAGCACGGGCTAGCTAGTTTTCGCAATGGTAATCAAAAAATAGTCGGCGTTTGCAAAGTCATTGAAAAATAGTCATTGTTTTGTTGAAACACGGAAAGTTCCAATATAATATGCGGGATTATGGAGCTCCTACGTATAAACTTCCAGCATATTGTGTTGGAACTCTAGCACAGGGAAAGTTCCAGCATAATATGCGGGATTATAGAGCTCTTGCATATAAACTTCTCGCATATTATGTTAGAACTCCAACACTAGAAACTCATATGTAAAAAATTCGAAGTCGAATATATCTGAATCTTAATGGTGTTTTTGTTCAGATTTAATCTTTACATGAAAAAGTGGCTAAATTTCGATTACTTAGAAACTGTGGCTATTTTTCAGTTACCAGTTGTAAATCTAACTATTTTTTATTATTTTTCTCACAATACAACAATAACAACCCAGTATAATCCCACTAGTGGGGTCTGGGGAGGGTAGTGTGTACGCAGACTTTACCCCTACCCTGAGGTAGAGAGACTGTTTCCGATAGGCCCTCGGCTCCCTCCCTCCAAGAACTCCCCACCTTGCTCTTAGGGTGACTCGAACTCACAACATTTTGGTTGGAAGTAGAGGGTTCTCACCAATAGAGCAACCTACTCTTTGTCTATCGGAAACATCCTCTCTACCCCACAATAATACGACAAATTAACATTCAACTTCATTTAGAAAAATGGACAGCCTGGTGCACAAGGCATCCCGTGTTCGAGCAAGATCCGAGAAACGGTTGCACCCCTAAGGAGTGTAATGTTAACAGTCTACTATAATGCAAGCACTAGTGGTTGCTTCCACAGCTCGAACCCCCATGACATATAGGTCACATGGAGACAACTTTACAGTTGCTCCAAAACTCACCTCCAATTCCATTTACTTTGATAATAATGGATTTATGTATCAATATTTTCTTTACTCTTTGTAATGATTTGCCCCAGTCAAGCAGGGAAAGCAGAACATATTTTCCAAAAGTAGCTACCAACAAACTTGCTTGTTCAAATGTTGACTATTATCACATACTACCATTTAGTGATGTAGTCAATGTTTGGTTGCTTTAGGAATTTCCTCAAACCAAGCTTTCTCATAATACATAATCCGTAAACTTTTAATTCCAATATTACTTTCTTCTATGTAGCCTATGATCTAACTTCTAAATTTATGAACTAATGTATAGCGGTCACAATAGAGATATTTTATCACTAAACCCTAAAAAAACAAAAAAACACATCTCCTCAATTTAGGTTTCTGAGCAGTTAGCAGTAATATTACAAGTATAATTATATATACATGCACTTGGAGCCTGGTTAGATGTTTGAAGGGGGAGAAAAGAGTGAATGGATAAAATTTTACTTTAATTAGGGAGGTATATTGCCATAGAACAACAATAAATTTAGACAGCAGCAGATTAACTCAACGGCGAGAGATATATCTTCAGTACAGGCTATAGCAGCAATATATATGTAAGATAACTAAAATTGCTAATAATATTCAATATACTTAAGTAGTGTGTTTAACACCGTTGCTAGTGCTGATTATCAGCTAGTATAGGTTGTAACGGATACGCCCGCGTCCACTGTCACCACGCCGTCCATCCCTAGAACCTAGCCTAGCAATCAATGAAGTTTGAATGGACCATGGAAGACCAGGTTTCAAATCACAGCAAAGGCAAAAAATGTTAGTATGTGATTTTCTTCCCATTTACTTTAGCCTTGATAGATTTACTCAGTACTTTATACTGGTGGGAAGTGACAGATAACCAATGAATTAGTTGATGTGCGAGCAAGCTAGTCCAGACACAACCGTTATAACAAAAAGGAAAAAAATCACCAATTTCAGAGGACGTGATCACTTTGCTTTCAACAAATACTAACTGAAAGAACATTAGCGCCAATATACAGTTGTCATGTCATAACACAACTGCTACCCACAAAAGAAGACACAGTACACGAACTGGACTCAATATGTTAGACATCCAGCGCACGGAAGGAATTTTTCAGTCGAATGGCTGCTTCAAGACTGAAACAGAGCAAGCAGCATGTAATATGTATTATCTAAAGCCACAAAGTACACGAACTGCCTCTGTTCCAGAAACACACTTGTCTTCAACAAATGGAATTGTCTTCCATACTGTTAACTTCATAGGACCATTCTTATTACCTAAATCAACAACATGTTTAGGGTTCTTCTTTGTTGTAATTCTATAATTCATAAAGGAAAAAAAAAACATGCTAACCTTCACTTGTGACATCTTTTTCTGTGCAAATGGCAGCATAATGAGAACCGGCCAACTCCAGGAGCATAAACTGCCAATTGCTTGTTAGATCACTGGGATCGTCAAACATATCCACTGATATTTCAGATGCCTGAAATAAAATATGTTTATCAATAAAAGCATTCTCTCAAACTCTGAGGTATACGTATATTCTATTTGAATGAAGCTATTATTAGACTGGGAAAGTAACAGAAGAGGCCCTGGTGCTTGTTTAAGAAGTTGTGGGTAAAATAATCAGGAAAAAGTTGCAAATTGGGAAAGTGTCCTGTCGGGAAAGGATTAAATTGCGTTCTGGCTGTTTCAAGAGCTCAAGTATAGCCTAATCTTACACGTGATTCTGTTAGCTTGGCATCATTTTTGCTGAATTTGAAAAAATTAGGTAACCCCACAAATCGCCTCTACGACAGATTGAATCCATCACCATTTGACATTTTTTTTTCCAAGTCAATAATGTCTTATTAATAGCACACCAAGAGAGAGTTATGTATGTATGTACAAATTAATCCATCACCATTTAACAATAACTTTTCTGTCTTTTTCAGTTCAAATGTAAGTCCAGTCGAGATAGTTTATTTATTTTGTATTAAGGAAAGCTCATTTGAAAAAGTTACCAAACTTGTTCAAAAGTAGCTGTGTCATATTAAGGAAAGCTCATTTGAAAAAGTTACCAAACTTGTTCAAAAGTAGCTGTGTCATACCTCGGTATTTGAATTTCGAGAGAGGTGAGGGCTTTCTCCAATTGCACTCCCAAAACGAACTGTAAACGTCTTGAAAGGTGCACCTGAGAAACCTCCCCCCAATGCTTTCACATATGCCTCCTGCAAGCAATCTGCTTTTTTTAGAGGCTCAACTTAATAGTAGATAATAACAAGAAAACTTTGATCCTTCACTTTCGATTTACCTAACATACAATCAATAAAGATAACACATTCAAGCAGATAGATAGGTTAAAAGGCGCAAAAGCCTTCTCTAGATAAGCTTGCTAGCTAGAGAATAACTTTCACATATATGTGTATTGATGAGGCAGTTTGACCTTGATGCTTGCTTCCTACAGAAAATGCACTTGGAAGTCATAAGCCAACATCCAAGTAAGATAGACCGCAAGTGAATACATTCTTAAAAGCTAGTAATGAAGGATCTGGCACTTCTGGGGTTCTTTCTATTCTGTAAAAATAGTATGTTGCTGCTAACTTTTGGTTGTGCGTTACTACTTTGTATATATTGCCAAAGCACTGAGGTAGTGGGCCTAAATGATGTCGGCAGACAGCTAATATTGGTAATGTATATAGGATGTATGTTTTGCACAGGGACTTCTGTATGAACTACAGTACAATAAGTAATTTCCTGTATGAAAGTTGTTAACTCCTTATTGGTATTTAATGAAAAAATTGTTCTCTCTCTTGCTTGTCCAGCCACCTGCTTGTTTCAACTTCCAGACACCAACAATCGAGATCTAAGTTGCTCGGACACGGGTGCGGATCTAGAGGTCGGATCTTTCAAGATGTAAATTTTAAGATTCGAGGATACGGATCCTAGTACGGATACGGGTGCGGGGATCCGGCTAAACATAATTAAGAAAAATAAAAATCTCTCCAATTTATGAGAAATTTTGTGGAATACTTACGTATAGCTTGTAAAGTGTGGATTTCCTTTTTATTCTCAAGTTGTAGATAAGTAAAAGATTGATTTCCTAGATAAGATATGCTATTTTCTTCAAATTTACCCTAGTTTTAGTTCTGATTTTGGTAATCAAATTGTATCTCGTCTCGAATTTTTCTGTACGTCGTGGACTCGTGGTCAGAGTACCCAAAATTGTTTGACCAGATCCGGTACGAATCCCATACCCACACCCATACTAGTATCGTGTCGACACGGGTGTGGCACCTAAACTGTCATGTCGGAGTAACTTAGATCGAGATACTTCTTTTGCATAAGCTACTCTTTTGATAGAATCTTCACATTTCCAGGGAAATATGAACCTGAACTGCAAGTTCGCAACCACCTCAACAATTCAACAAGTTACTGCTTAGAAACCAGAATACATGGAGAAAGCAAACCTCTTAAAATAAACCCTTTGTTTTCGTATATACTGCAATTCCATCCAAGAAAGTCAATTTATGCCTTCTAGAAACTCACACAAATCTTCTTTAACGCTCAGAGTTTAACCCTTTTCTTTGGTAAATTAGTGGAATTATAAACAGAAAAGGTTATTCTATTCCATTCATCACTCAGAGCCCCTTTGTCAATGTAAGATACCAACATCTTCTATTTTCATTTACACGAGGGAAGTTCTCTCAATTACTCCTCCAACTAAGTCATTCTGGCTTTTTTTTCTTTTTATTTTATAACGTTGGTATCTGGGCCAGCTTGCGTGTACCTCGACTACAGGGGGTGTTCAAGATGAGCTTAAATGGAGCGGCATAGTCAGTGGGAACTCATATCGGATGCCGACTTGCTTGGGTTGAGGCATAGTAGTTGTTACTATTAGAGGGATTCACAAAGCAAAATGCAAATAAAATGGCCCATGCTGAAAAGTTTTACCTTTGCTTTCCCCTTAATAATAAGATAAGCTCCATATCTGGTAGAATTGCCCAATCCTTTCTTTCCATGCATATTTTGCATCTTTTAGATGGTAAATATGAATTAAAGAGAAGTGCATGATGTTCAGACAACATCCACTTGCTTTATATTGCTAAAAGACAGAAAATATACTCAATATCCAGCGATTACCACAGCTTGAAAGATTATGTTTCAAAAGGAAACAAACAAGAAAATTGAAGTAAGGGCAGAAAGTCTAGTAAAACAAAACCAGAAGAACTGGAAGCATCTAAAGTTGTACGGATGACTTCCCTTTAAATACCGGAGATAAATAAGGAGGCAAATAAACCACATGAATGAAACAAGCCATAGCTTCAAACCACAACTATGACTAAGTATTGGTACACACTTTAAGATTTTTGATTGGTGAGACTAGTTAAATAGAGCTTATTAAACATTGTCATCACTAAAAGAAACTGAGACAATAATCACGAAATCAATAAACTAACCTTTAGTGTCCATAATTTGATAAACTCCTGATGCTGAAGATGGGGATCTTTAATAGCAGTCAACACGTGAAGTTCATGTTCAGTGAAGTATCTTCTAGCTAAAGTCAAAACATTGTGCTTTACAGGCCTTTGCTTTGCTTCCACATCAATACCAATCTATAAATGAAAGAATAAGTGATTTGCCATGCAGCTGAATGTATGCATACACTGACTTGAGGGACCAAAATATTTACAGGAGAATTTATTGTCACGCCACAAGCTATCAGAGATGATGTATGTGAGATGTTGAAATGCAAAGGAGGAGGCTCACAATGATCACAGTGTTGCCAATCTACCTGTAGACATAATCAGATAAACTCAATGGCACATAAATACAACACATAAAGAGAAAATATGAGCATACAACTGGAAAGCTACTGAAAGCTCAAATCACACTAACCTCAGGCTTCCCATGAATGCTCTTCCTAAACTTGAGGGATCTGGGCTGGATCGAAGAATTTATCTGATCTAGGGAAAACCAACGCTTTCAGAGTTATAAACAATTTATAGTTCTACAAACACACAACGACAATACAGTAGTGATAACATAACCTATTACAGTGCTGAATCTAACATTGAAATGAATCAATTCAAAAAGACATTAACATATCCTTAGGTCAGTTTCCAGTTCTTGATTAACAGCTAATAAGCTTCTAAAATGTGAAATCACTGTGCAATGGAAGAAGGGGAGCCTTGGAGCAACGGTAAAGTTGCCTCCGTGTGAGCTATAGGTCACGGGTTCGAGCCATGGCATCAGCCACTGGTGCTTGCATCAGGGTAGGCTGCCAACATCACACCCCTTGGGGTGCGGCCCTTCCCCAGACCATGCGTGTGCTTCGTGCACCGGGCTGCCCTTTTACTATGCAATGGAACAAATATAGATATCAGAATAACTAGAATAATTGCATTTACATAACATAAAAGTTTATTACCACCCACAAACGGGTGCATTAGCTTTACAACAAAATGGATATTGCTTCTACTAAAAGTCTATTCTAACTCGTCTTCCATAATATCAGGGGGGGTTTAAGTAAAATGCAAATAGCAAACAAATAATATCAAAAAGCTCAACATAGTATCTTACATCTTGCAATGGTGGTTCTAACCAGCGTACGAGCGAGTAAAGCACTTTTTCTCAGCTCATCTCCACGCATACTAGACACATGTTCTTTCTCACAAGGTGGTAGAATTTCCATATATTTGTTCAGAAGAGATTCACCCTTCACTTCATTTGGTATTACATACCAAAGATGTGTTTCCCTAAAAATCAAAACCATTAAGCAAAACCATTAAAAACAATACAAAATTTGCATATTTAATAAAAGGAACTAAATCATACTTTGGAGAAGGGAGTGGAATAGGAGCCAAAGGGGTTGAAGAACTGAAGAATTTAATATCAGTGCAGCAATTCAACCGCATTCTGTAAAACCCACGTTGCATAGATGAATTTTTCTGCATATAATAGATAAAAATTTGAATCTTTTCTGCATATAACAGATCAAAATTGAACCTGTTCTACATATAACAAAAAAAAATTGAACCTATTCAGCGTAAAATATAAAAATTGAATCTTTTCTGCATATAAAAGATAAAATTGGATCTCTTTTCTTCTCTTTGGCAAGCTCTATATTACACAAATTTGAAAGAATTCAAAACGAAGCCCCTATTAGTTCCAAAAAGAAAAAGGAAGAAGAACATACAAGGTCGGGGTTCAATTATTTAAACAATTTGGAACAGTCAACTAACTTTACTAATGTCCTATAGTATTTTCCTCCTGATCTTAAATATAACAAACTTTTACCAAATTCTTAAAAGATAGTTTACAATAGACAAAATATCGATGCATACGAGTAAAATCGAGCCTGCTGCGTGACTCGACTTCCCGGTGGGCCAAGCAGAGCAGGAAGGGGACCGTAATGTATCAGGCCCAAACATGTAATATCACACAATCACAAAAGCCAAGTATAACAGTTATTCTAAGCTCGAATTTTGAACCCTGAACCAGAAGTTCTGGGTTCGTTTCCCCAGCAAAGTCGCTAGATCTGTCACACCTCCTTTTTTTCCCGAGGGATAGGGAATTTTTCCAATTTAAGTGACATTATTCGAAATAGGATTATTTATTTATTTAGAGTTGCCACTTGAAATAATTATTATGGTGTCCCAAGTCACTGGTTTATTTTTAAATCCCAAATCGAGGAAATTAATTTTCTTGTTGGTCCGCGAACACAGAAGACCGGGTAAAAAATTCTATTAACTCGGGAGAAGGTGTGAGGCACTCCCGAGTTCCTTGGTTTTAGCACGGTCGCTCAACAATTAATAATTGGCCTAATTATCTGATTTATTACACGTTTAAAACATATTGTGCATTACCGCTTCTATACTGATTTTAGTTGTTTATTTAATCGCTTTTAGTAATTATGAAATTTATTTGAATAAGTCGCGATGTCGTGCACTCATTTTGTTTTGTACATATTGCGAATCGCGCCACGTGAAACACACCCGCTATTTGCAACATGTTTATTTTTATTATTATTTGAAGTTACGGTCAAGTCGCGTGAAACACGCACTTGATTCGAGAATTACATATCACGACTATGCTACGGGAACCGTACCCATAGCCACGATTTATTTATTTAGTCGCGCCTAAAGCAAGTTACGATGTTCATGATTATTTCTTCCAAGTTTGAGATTATTGTAAGCCCATGAATTATGGAGTAGTTATGAAAAAAATGTAATAGATTAGTTATAGAAGGGTGAACTAGTAGAATTCTTTTGGCCCAAACTAATTCAAATCAATACCTTAAGTTTAAGAGCCTAACACTTCCAACTCCAAAATCACAACCCTAAAGCCTGCTTATTTTCTTCTAGACTCAATTATGGTTTCAATCCTTCTCACATAGTACTTACAGAATCTCAAACATGGAAACAATTCTTAAAGGAAGACTAAAAGAACACTCGCACAATGGCATTCAATTAACCTAACATAACATCTTGTATTTGATAAATCATCTAATGAACCCACTAGATTAACATAAAAGTCACTATTCCCATTCAACTTTATTCACACAAACTTAATAATAACAAACTCAACAAATGCAGGTTCTTCAAATAGAAAACAAATTCACGTAACAGGATATGAACCATTAAATCACTGACAAGTAAATCACAAGAGAAAAGGCCGAAACAATTCTTGAAGAAAAGAAAAGAACTGACAAATACACTAAAGAATTTTGGTGCCGAATACTGTTGAAATTCAACGACCAAAAAAGCAAACTTGAAAAGACGAAATCGGGACTTTGGCTGTATTTTGATGGGTGGTTCCGGGCTGAGATTTCATGGAGTTTCATGGGTCTTTCATGGTATAAAAGGTGGTGTTTTCATGGCTGAAGTTGCTGAGTTTTGGGTGGGATTTGGAGCTTTTTGGGACTATTTGGGGGGCATTTTGGGTGACTGTTTCAGCGTTTTGGGGGGCTGCATTGGAGCTATTTTTCGGCAACTTTCCAACCGGTTTTGCTGCATTTTTTGGAAGATTTCCAGCTGCGTTTAAGAGCGATTTTTGAGCTATTTTTACGCTGGTTTTGGAGGTGTTTTTGCCACTGAATTTGATTCAACTACTAAAGCACAATTATGTAGCTATTGTTCTCAAAATCCATACTGAGACGAAAGCAATAAAGAAATTCATACAGATCTGTGGACTTGTTCAATTTGCAATTATGCGGTCGAAATCCGATGCAAGCAAACAACGTCCCAATTTCAGTTCATATTGTTAGCTAAACATGATGATGCAAGCAAATCCAAACAACAAATTGACAGTGATGTTAACAAATTATCATTCAAAACGTAATAGTGACAGGCAAATTTGAGGCTTACCTACTGAAGGTAAAACGAACAACTAAATGTCGAATAAAGGTGAAGCACAACAGATGGAGCTCGACACGCAGATTCAGCAATGAGCAGCAGAAGTCCAACAAAAATTGGAGTTTAAATCGACCTCTTAAACCCAGAGAATGCCGAATGATCAACAACAGACGAAATTGCTTTAGAAATCCTCTTCAAATCCTAACTTTCTTCTGATTTTGGAACTTTTTGTTTTGGCTTTCCAGATCTATTTTTTGAAGCTCTTTCAATTTTTTTAAAGTTGCTTCAGTTTTTTCGTGTGTGTTGATGAATGAGAGGTCAGAATGTATGCGTGGGGGGGGGGGGGGGGGGGGGGGGATTCTCTATGAATTCTGATGAACCTCTATAGTCCTCTCTTTATCTCTATTTGGGCTAATATTGAGCTATTGGGCCATTTGGCCCTGCAGATGCCTCCTTCATTTTTCTTGCCTTTGCTTTGTTTTAAATGGCCACTCTTAGTTAAATCCTAATCTAAACTAATTTGCTAAATTAACCTAATTACCTATTTTAATCTAGCAATTAACTAATTAATTAACTAACAATCTGAACTAATGAAAGAAAACTACTAATTTAAACCTAAAAGCTAAAATGCAAAATGACTACTGTATTTTTTTGTGATTTTCGTTTGACAACTGTATTAAAAATGTGATTAAATTCTAAAATGCAATTAGAATGCCATGAATGAAATAAAAATATTTTTGGTAGTTTTCTATGGTTCAAAATATTCCTAATAATGCAATTAATTAAAAAGTACAAACAAACAAATAAGGAGAAATCTATTAGAAATGCTACAAAAATCAAAATAAGTAAAGATTCTTTTTTTGGATTCTTTAGGAGTGATTTATGCTTAGGGCAAAAATCATGTGCTCACAGAGACCGGGAAGTCAGACCTTTTCAAAGTAAAGCAAAGAGATAACGAGATGCTCAGGGAATTTGTGTCGAGATTTCAGATGGAACAGATGGATCTGCTTTCGGTCGCGAACGATTGGGTCGTTCATGCATTCACCCAAGGACTCAACCCCGAAAGCTCATTGGCTTCGTAACTATCACGACCCAAAATCTCACCACAGGCGTCGTGATGGCACCTAGTCTCTAAGATTAGTTAGGCCGATTTCTATTACATTTTGAGGCCATTTTTTTTAATTAAATAAATAACCAAAACTAACAACGGAATATATATATATATATATATATATATATATATATATATGACACCTCCCAAGACCGGTAGTACTGAGTCACAAACTCTAACTGAATACATGAAATGATCACGAGGACCGAATATACAATACTGTTTGATTAAAATTTAACAGTACAATAAAATGAAAAGACTCCAAGGGACTACGACGACAAAGTAGCTCTACCTTGAATCCTTACGGTCCTGCTTTAACTCTTCTCAAGTCTAATATCTCCAATACCTGGCTCTGCACAAAATGTGCAGAAGTGTAGTATGAGTACACCACGATCGGTACCCAGTAAGTATCAAGACTAACCTTAATGGAGTAGAGACGAGGTACAGTCAAGACACTCACTAGTCTAATAACTTGTGCAATATAATATACAAAATACTAGGAAACAGATAGCAATAAGGGCAGGATAAAATAACTTGTGGTATGCGCAGCAAGACAACAAGAATACCATAAATATCACACAACAATTAATAAATACATGTACGCCCAATTAATTAAAGTTTTTCAAATAAATATCCTTCACATATAATTCTTCCAAATAACTATCTTTTAAATGTAGTTTTCTCAAATAATTATTTTTTCAAATATAAATCTTTTCAAATATAATTTTCTCAAATAAATATCTTTCATATACAATTCTTTCATATAATTCTTTTTGAATAAAAATACTTTCAAAAAAATATTTGGAATATAATTCTTTCAATTAAAAAGCCATCATGTGACACGGACACCTCATTTCATAATCATAAAAATACGGGTCTCAACCCATTTTCATATTTTTCGTAAACACGGGTCTCAGCCCATTTTCATATTTTCACACCTCGTGCCCATAATTAAATCATCATATTTTTTCGGCACCCCGTGCCCTCATTTCATATCACAACTGTACGGACAATTCACGTGCCAAATATCATTATTATTTACTCACACCACCTCTTGCCCACATTTCATTTTATAATCCGTCTGGCAATAGCCATAGGCTCTCAATTTTAACATAAATCAGATTGTTATCAATTTACTGATGTTTGGCATATTTCGATATGTGTTGATGTTACTTTACCCATGTTTTAACCACTTCTTGATGTTATTTAATCTTTAAAACTCCCAACATGGTGTAATTATTGGTTTGATGACTAATTAAGTTATGTGTGACGATTTAAGGTGTTCGGAGTGCAAAATATGAAGAAAAGGTGGTTTAGCCAGAGGAAGAAGGGTTGGATGCGTCGCATCCAACCTAGGAAAACATCATCCTGCGTGCAACCTTAGCAGTGAAGTTGGGCCATAGCGTTCGCCATCGCGTGCGAAACTGGGAAGTAGAAGAGAAGGCTGGATGCGTCGCGTCTACCCTCACATGCAAAGTTAAGAAATGGAGGACGAGGTGGATGCGTCGCATCCGCCTTAGCATCAACCCCTGAAGCCGATTTGGACTAGAGTTAGGAGAACTCTAGATTACAACTTTTGGACGCAATATATAAGCTTTAAAACGCCTCTTGTAGAGGAGAGAGACGGGGGAAGAGAAGAAAAAAGGCTATAACCAAGTTCAAAGACCACGGAATTCGTCTGGAGTTTTATCCTTTCTTTCTTTTATTGATTTTTATGCAATCTTATGAAATTTGGGATGATTGCCTGAATATGAGTGGCTAAGAACCCTATTATTCTAGGGTCATGGGTATACATGAATGTTGATGTTTGAAGTTTAATTTGACGACGTTGGGTTTATCATATTGGGTTGTTTATTTAATTCTGTTTCTAATTATTTTGCTGAGTAATT
This sequence comes from Nicotiana tomentosiformis, assembly GCF_000390325.3. Classification (NCBI taxonomy): domain Eukaryota; kingdom Viridiplantae; phylum Streptophyta; class Magnoliopsida; order Solanales; family Solanaceae; genus Nicotiana; species Nicotiana tomentosiformis. The sequence continues at coordinate 16,391,902 of NC_090813.1, read as the reverse complement.
AACAGTGAAATACTATCTACGAATCTAGAGTTGAACTCGAAAGTGGGAACCCTAGACTGCATATAGAAGTAAATAGAGTAAGTTTTCAAAACCCGGGCATCGGGGAAAGGATTCGCGATTAGGATAGACATATACCTAATTGCCTTACTCGGTTAAAATACAGGAATTGTAAATGAGTTCTTGTTAAACTTAATTCCATAGACATATAGGTATTAAGTTAACTTGAGCATGCGAGTAAGAACTCGACAGATTCTTACGAGTGAAATTAACCCTGTGAATCAACAATTCAGATAAATCAATTAGCTATTTTAAAATACGAATGCAACATGAATGCTAGATGACCCGTGACCCTGGAATATTATATCCTATTGATTGTTGAACAAAACTATTTAAGTGTTGTGTTGAATTCTTAGCGATTCATTATTTGATCGTCCGTAGGTAGTAAGTTAGAAAATTATATATTTTGTTAGAAATATCTTGAATCAATAAGCTATTCGAGTTTGAATTAGTCAAAGTTAATCATAAGTCTTCGTGGGAACGATACTTTATTCACTACTTTATTACTTGACGACCACGTATACTTGCGTGAGTGTGTTTGGACGTAACAAGTTTTTGGCGCCGTTGCCGGGGACTTAGAAATTAGCTACGTGACTAAGTTAAGCTTTTATTAGATATTTGTTTTCAAGTTTTAATTTTCAGTTTGCCTGGTTTGTGTCAACGCAGGGTCTTCTCTCGAATGCAGAGGAGTAGAAGTGCAAACAACCTCATTCCTCTTGATCCAGAAATCGAACGAACACTACATAGAGTGAGAAGGGAACACGAAGCTAGAACGAGAATAGAAAGAGAGTTGGACATCGCAGTCCAACCACAGCCAATAGATATGGCAGGCAATGAAGAGCGTCCGGTAATTGAAGCCGCAAGGCCCAATCTTGCGAATATGACTCAGGCTATTGTGAAGCCTGATATCACTGGGCATTTTGAACTCAAACAGTACATGGTACAGCTGATTCAGTCCACAGGACAATATGTGGGTCTATCTCATGAGGACCCGCAGAGGCATATTCAGAACTTCTTGGAAATCACGGACACTTACAATTATCCGAACGTCTCCAAGGACTATGTCAGGCTGACACTATTCCCTTTTTCACTGTTGGGGGAAGCTAAAGAATGGTTGCAAAAGGAGCCCGCGAACTCTATCCACACTTGGGATGATCTAGCAAGGAAATTCCTGATCAAGTTTTTCCCAACTAAGAAGACAAAGTCGCTGAGGAGCCAAATTCTTGGGTTCCAACAACGGGATGGCGAGACACTTCGTCAAGCTTGGGAAAGATACAAGAAGCTACTCAGAGACTGCCCGCATCATTGTCAAACTGATGAGGTATTGGGTCACACTTTTGTTGATGGGTTAGATGAAGCATCAAAGATGAATCTTGACTCAGCTTGTGGGGGTAGTTGCATGGCAAGACCGTATAGTGAAATACAACTCTTGCTAAATAATTTCACTGCTAATGACCATAATTGGCAAGGAGAGGGGGATTCACGAAGGGGAATTAAACAGAAGGCCGCCGGTTTGATTGAGCTTGATGACTTTTCTGCCATGAGAGCCGATATAGCAAAATTGGCAAATCAGATGAATAGAATGACAACACAACAAATGCAACATGTACAGCAGATGTCTATTTGTTGCGAACTATGCGGAGACAGTCATATGATTGACATGTGCCCCACGAATCCTGAATCTATATACTATGTGGGGCAACAAAACAGAGGTCCTATGAATCAACATGCGCAATATGGGAACACTTACAACCCAAACTGGAGGAATCATCCTAACTTCTCATGGGGCGGAAGTCAACAGAATCAGTATAGGCCTCAAGGGAATTTTACTCAACCTCAGAAGCCACCCCAACAAATGGAAGAAAGTACGAATGACTTGCTGAAAAAGTTGTTGCTAGACAATCAACAGCTCAGGACCGATTTCAGAAATCTTGAGAGGCAAATGGGGCAGTTAGCAGCAAACCAAAATACTAGACCTACAGGCTCACTTCCCAGTGATACAGAGAAGAACCCTCAAGTTAATGTAGTTACACTTAGAAACGGGAGGGAACTAGAGGAAGTGCCAAGGAAGATAAAAGAAAAACCTATACCTGGGGGGGAGTTGACACCTAAGGCAACACAAGAGTCAAAGGAAGATGATGCAAGTTCAGAGCGAATGGAGGTTACAAGGCCACCACCACCTTTCCCCCAAAGATTGCAGAAAAGGAATGACGATCGCATGTTCAACAAATTTCTCTCCATGTTGAGTCAGGTTCAATTAAATATTCCATTAGTGGATGTACTTCGTGAAATTCCAAAGTACGCTAAGTACATAAAAGACATAGTGGCTCATAAGAGGAAATTGACTGAGTTCGAGACGGTTGCACTTACTGAGGAGTGCACATCAAGGGTCCAAAACAAGCTTCCCCAAAAGCTTAAGGATCCTGGCAGCTTCACCATTCCAGTACAAATCGGTAATATTGACGTGGGACGTGCTCTGTGTGATTTGGGTGCAAGCATAAATCTGAAGCCTTTATCCTTGTTTAAGCAATTAGGTCTGGGAGCTCCGAGACCAACCACCATGATGTTGCAATTAGCTGATAGGTCCATAGCCTACCCCGAAGGAGTGATTGAAGATGTGCTGCTACAAATTGGAAAATTCATCTTCCCAGCTGACTTCATTATTCTAGACTTCGAGGCTGATGAACAAGTTCCAATCATATTGGGACGACCTCTCTTGGCTACTGGCGATGCAATAATTAAAGTGAGAGAAGGGAAAATGATTATGAGAGTGGACAACGAGGAAGCAGTCTTCAATGTCTACAAAGCAATCCAACTTCCCCGCCACTATGAGGAGCTCTCTATGATATCTGTGGTGGAGGTGGATGAGAAACTTCTTGACACGAGTGTATATCTAGACGACTGTTTAGAAAAAGCAATCATGATGTTTGATAGCTTGGAGATGGATGATGAGGTTGAGGAGATGATGCATATCCTAGATACATCATGTGGTTACATGCAAGGAATAATCCCGTTTGAGCCCCTGAATAGGCCAAGTGGCCCCCCACCAAAGCCGTCAATTGAAAAAGCTCCAAATTTGGAACTTAAACCCCTACCCCCTCACCTTCAATATGCTTATTTGGGAAGTTCTGACACTTTACCTGTTATTATTTCTGCTCACTTGTCTAAATTACAGGAAGAAAAGCTATTAAGGGTGCTACGTGAGCACAAGCGAGCAATTGGGTGGACAATGTCTGACATTAAAGGCATTAGTCCAGCTTTCTGCATGCACAAAATCCTCATGGAGGACGGACACAAGCCAAGTGTAGAACACCAACGCCGACTAAATCCAATCATGAAAGAAGTGGTAAGAAAAGAAGTGATTAAGTGGCTTGATGCAGGTATTGTATTTCCAATCTCTGATAGTAAATGGGTAAGCCCCGTTCAATGTGTGCCGAAGAAAGGGGGGATAACCGTAGTAGTTAATGAAAATAATGACTTAATTCCTACAAGAACTGTCACTGGATGGAGAATTTGCATAGATTACAGAAAACTGAACAATGCCACCCGGAAAGACCACTTTCCCCTTCCTTTTATTGACCAAATGCTTGATAGATTAGCTGGCCAGGAATACTACTATTTCCTGGACGGTTATTCGGGGTATAATCAGATTGCTATAGCCCCAGAAGACCAAGAGAAAACTACATTTACATGTCCTTATGGCACGTATGCGTTCAAGAGAATGCCCTTCGGTCTTTGTAATGCACCTGCGACTTTTCAAAGGTGTATGATGGCTATTTTCACTGACATGGTTGAAAGATTTGTAGAAGTATTCATGGATGATTTTTCTGTGTTTGGATGTTCTTTTGATAGTTGTTTGATGAACCTTGATAAAGTGCTAGCTAGGTGTGAAGAGACGAACTTGGTGCTAAACTGGGAAAAGTGCCATTTCATGGTACGTGAAGGTATAGTTTTGGGGCACAAGGTTTCAAAAGATGGTCTACAGGTGGATAAAGCAAAGGTGGAGACGATTGAAAAATTGCCCCCGCCGACATCCATCAAAGGCATTCGCAGTTTCTTGGGTCATGCAGGTTTTTATCGTCGTTTCATTAAAGATTTTTCGAAAATTTCTTCCCCTTTGTGCAGGCTTCTAGAGAAAGATGTTACCTTCAAGTTTGATAATGCATGTCTGAAAGCATTTGAGGAGCTGAAGGGAAGATTGGTGACTGCACCAATTATCATTGGCCCCGATTGGGCACAACCATTTGAGTTGATGTGCGATGCAAGTGACATAGCAATTGGAGCGGTGTTGGGGCAAAGGAGGGATAAAATCTTTCACTCCATTTATTATGCAAGCAAAACTATGAATCCAGCTCAGATGAATTATACAGTGACTGAAAAGGAGTTGCTTGCAGTGGTGTGGGCGTTTGACAAGTTCAGATCCTATCTAGTGGGAACCAAAGTCATCGTCTACACAGATCATTCAGCTATCAGATACTTATTTGAAAAGAAAGACGCCAAGCCGAGGCTGATTCGTTGGGTCCTCCTCTTGCAAGAATTTGACTTAGAGATCCGAGATCGAAAAGGGACAGAAAATCAAGTGGCCGATCATTTGTCCAGATTAGAAAGTCGGGACCATGTAGCTGAAGGAGGGTCAATTAAAGAAACATTTCCGGATGAGCAAATATTAGCAGTCACCTCAGGTGAAGCCCCATGGTATGCAGATTATGTGAATTTTATCGCAAGTGGGGTGACGCCACTAGAATGGACAGCTGACAATAGAAGAAGATTCCTACATGATGTAAGGTTCTACGTGTGGGATGAGCCATTCCTATATAGGCAGTGTGCAGATCAGTTGGTGAGAAGGTGTGTTCCTGAGGAAGAGATGAAGGCTATACTACATGACTGCCATGCGTCACCATATGGAGGTCATCACGGCGGGGATAGAACCGCCCAAAAAGTGCTACAATCAGGTTTTTATTGGCCAAAATTGTTTAAGGATGCACATGCCTTCGTTAAAAATTGTGATAGATGCCAAAGAACTGGAACTATCACGAGGAAGCACGAGATGCCCTTGCAAAATATTCTGGCGGTAGAACTTTTTGATGTTTGGGGGATTGATTTTATGGGACCATTCCCATATTCTAACGGGCACAGATACATCTTGGTGGCGGTCGACTATGTTTCTAAGTGGGTAGAGGCCATTGCTCTTCCTACTAACGACGCAAAGGTTGTGGTAGGCTTTGTAAAGAAGCACATCTTCACACGTTTTGGGACTCCAAGAGTGTTGATAAGCGACGGGGGAACTCACTTTTGTAACAAACTGCTGAATAATATTCTTGCAAAATACGGAGTCAAGCACAAAGTTTCCACTGCCTATCATCCCCAAACGAGTGGTCAAGTAGAAGTTTCCAACAGAGAGGTCAAGCAGATTTTGGAAAAGACAGTAAGTATGAATAGAAAGGACTGGGCCGGGAAGCTGGATGACGCATTATGGGCATATCGCACTGCGTACAAGACCCCAATAGGCACTTCTCCGTACAGGTTGGTTTATGGGAAGGCCTGCCATCTGCCCGTCGAGCTTGAACACAAAGCATATTGGGCGATTAAAAAGCTAAATATGGAGATGGACTTGGCCGGTGAGAAGAGATTGCTACAACTCAACGAGCTTGATGAGTTTCGATTGCATGCGTATGAAAATGCCAAATTGTATAAAGAGAAGACCAAAAGATGGCATGATAAGCATATCCAACATCGTGAGTTTGAACCAGGTCAAGAAATTCTACTGTTTAATTCAAGGCTAAAGCTTTTTCCAGGAAAGCTTAAATCTCGATGGTCGGGTCCGTTTGAAGTGGTTAGTGTGAAACCTCATGGTGCGATAGAATTGTGTGATAAGGGGTCCAATACGACATTCTTGGTAAATGGCCAAAGAGTAAAACACTATTGGGGTGGTGACATTGCACGTCACAAGACCACAATGGATTTAGTGGAGGCATGAAGAACATGTTGCATCGTGCCGCGACGTTAAATCAGGCGCTTCTTGGGAGGCCACCCAAGTTAGTTAGTTTATTTTTATTTTTATTTTTTATTTTTTTTTGTAGGACGTACAAAAAAAAAAAAAAAAGTTCCCCAGATATGAGAAAATGAGGCGGATGCGTCGCATCCCCCTCAGCAAAAAATTTTTGACGGGCCAATTGCTCAAGGCAGTGAAGTCTGCCTATCGCGTCCATGTCGCGTCCGAAATTTTTTTGAAGGAAGACAAGGGGATGCGTCGCGTCAAAGCTCGCACGCACAGGTAAGTACTATATATTTTAACACATCTTAAGATAACGAATTCGTTAAAAACTCTTCTTGCGACGCATCCACTCGTCTCTTTTTGCGACGCCTACGAACGCAGAACGGATTTCTTTAATCGAAATTGCAACGCATACAAACGCGACAGGTACGCATCATCCTCTTCGTTCTTCCGTTGGCTTCTCTCCTAATTCTTCTCTCTTCCCTCCCTCAATGGTAGCAACAAGTAGGTTTTGCAATTTCAAAATTTTTTAGGGCTGTCGTTCTTGGTCGTTGTAATGGTTGCGAGATGATAAACTATAATTCCCTTCATCTCGTCAAACTTTGGGAGGGTAGTTGCATTGCTCAACTGATAGAATGAACTAGGCACACTTGTTTGTGTGCGTTGGGGACAACGCACAGTCCTAAGTGTGGGGTGGGGGTGATTCATGTTTTGATGTATGGATGAATGTACTAAAATATTCACTGGATTAATGGCATAAAATAGCAGTAAATTCATCTATATGGAGTAACTATCAGTTTATCATTATTAAAAAAAAAATAATAATAATATATATATATATATATATATATATATATATATATATATATATATATATATATATATATATATATATATATATAGTATCTTTGTAGATAGTAATAATCCCCTGTGGTTTTTCTTTGTGCCTCGGTTCTTTTCCATGGGATGTAGTTTGAACCGGGTAATTTTGTTTTCTTTTTAGAGTAGAGTAGGAATGTAGGGAATAAAAGGAGGAAGAATGATGAACCTAGGTGACCTTGACTTGGTTGATAATGGCATATTTAGGCTTTTACATATGTAATATCTTCCCTTCTCACTCTGAAATTATTGATGATGCCTTGTTAAAATGGATAGCATGTTTTGTGGCGCCTATTTCTCATTTTCTTGACTTGTGTTCACTTTGCGCTTAATGCTTAATATCTCGTTGCTCCGTGAATACTTGCATTGTTTGAGAGTCGGAATGTGACCGTCCTTAATGAGTCATGTGCCATGTGTGGTAAGGTTTTTGTGTAGTCCATGTAGTGTACTTGTGTCTAGAACTTGCCCGGTATGTGAGTTGAAGTGAAATTTGAGGTGATGCTTGGTTTAAAAAATGATTTTAGGCTTTCTTTGATCTTTTTGAGCTTATTGCTTATCACAAATAAAATTTATCCCTAGTTAACCCTTTTGAGCCTGTAGACCTTTTATTTGGTACCCACATTACAAGCCTATACCCTTTTTATTCTTAATTGACATTGTTTTGATCCTTTTACCTCTTAAAGCACTTTAATTATTAGATGAGCGCTAAAAGAAGTAAGAAGGGACTAAGTGTGGGGTGACTTTTGAGTGGAACCAATGAAAGGAAGAAATGTGCACTTGTTTTGTAAAATACTACACCACTAGCGGAATTTGAAAAAAAAAAAAAGAAGGAAAAATATAGATGAATAAATTGTTGTCTTGTTCTTGCTAGTGGGTATGAATTAAAGTAGTGCTTAAAGAAAGAGGAAATATTGTTTGGAGTGATATTATTGGTGAAATTGAAAGGGTGTTGAAGAATTCGCGCTTAAGTTATTTGATGATGTGTTAAAGTGCTTAGGAGGGTGAGTCACTATTCCTTAAATATATCCTACCCGTCCCTTAGCCCACATTACAACCATGAAAAAGTCCTAATTGATTTTAGATCGAGCGAGCTTACATTAGTAGAGATTTACATTAAGGGCAAGCCTATGGTACCAATTACATGCATGTGACTTCTTTTGTGAGAGTGAGCAATTTTCTTTGTGAGCATGAGATTCGAATGTGTGGATTGATTTTACTCTCTCTGCTTTTGTTGTGAGGGCACATGGTTTCACGAGGGATAGGTAACGTTATTAGACTTCTCTATGATGTTGGTTGTTCAAGCCATGAGTGCATTGTGACATTGAGTCGGTTTTTGAGGTTAGGATTGTTGTGAGCATGTTGTCTTTGTTCGAATATGTTTAAAGAAGGGCATAAGAAAAGGGAAGTGTGTTGATGCATAGTCTAGAGCCTAATTGTAGCAAATAACCATGGGCATAGATGTAGTGTGCTTTGAATGATAAGAGCTTAATTTTATTTTGTTTACTATAGTGATGGTTTGTTCGAGGACGAACAAAGGTTTAAGTGTGGGGTAGTGATGTTTGGCATATTTCGATATGTGTTGATGTTACTTTACCCATGTTTTAACCACTTCTTGATGTTATTTAATCTTTAAAACTCCCAACATGGTGTAATTATTGGTTTGATGACTAATTAAGTTATGTGTGACGATTTAAGGTGTTCGGAGTGCAAAATATGAAGAAAAGGTGGTTTAGCCAGAGGAAGAAGGGTTGGATGCGTCGCATCCAACCTAGGAAAACATCATCCTGCGTGCAACCTTAGCAGTGAAGTTGGGCCATAGCGTTCGCCATCGCGTGCGAAACTGGGAAGTAGAAGAGAAGGCTGGATGCGTCGCGTCTACCCTCACATGCAAAGTTAAGAAATGGAGGACGAGGTGGATGCGTCGCATCCGCCTTAGCATCAACCCCTGAAGCCGATTTGGACTAGAGTTAGGAGAACTCTAGATTATAACTTTTGGACGCAATATATAAGCAAAAAAATGCCTCTTGTAGAGGAGAGAGACGGGGGAAGAGAAGAAAAAAGGCTATAACCAAGTTCAAAGACCACGGAATTCGTCTGGAGTTTTATCCTTTCTTTCTTTTATTGATTTTTATGCAATCTTATGAAATTTGGGATGATTGCCTGAATATGAGTGGCTAAGAACCCTATTATTCTAGGGTCATGGGTATACATGAATGTTGATGTTTGAAGTTTAATTTGACGACGTTGGGTTTATCATATTGGGTTGTTTATTTAATTCTGTTTCTAATTATTTTGCTGAGTAATTAACAGTGAAATACTATCTACGAATCTAGAGTTGAACTCGAAAGTGGGAACCCTAGACTGCATATAGAAGTAAATAGAGTAAGTTTTCAAAACCCGGGCATCGGGGAAAGGATTCGCGATTAGGATAGACATATACCTAATTGCCTTACTCGGTTAAAATACAGGAATTGTAAATGAGTTCTTGTTAAACTTAATTCCATAGACATATAGGTATTAAGTTAACTTGAGCATGCGAGTAAGAACTCGACAGATTCTTACGAGTGAAATTAACCCTGTGAATCAACAATTCAGATAAATCAATTAGCTATTTTAAAATACGAATGCAACATGAATGCTAGATGACCCGTGACCCTGGAATATTATATCCTATTGATTGTTGAACAAAACTATTTAAGTGTTGTGTTGAATTCTTAGCGATTCATTATTTGATCGTCCGTAGGTAGTAAGTTAGAAAATTATATATTTTGTTAGAAATATCTTGAATCAATAAGCTATTCGAGTTTGAATTAGTCAAAGTTAATCATAAGTCTTTGTGGGAACGATACTTTATTCACTACTTTATTACTTGACGACCACGTATACTTGCGTGAGTGTGTTTGGACGTAATATTTACCAAACAACAAGATAAATTGCACAAGGTATAAAAGTAAACACAAGAAAATCACAACATCACATGAAAATTATCAACACCACAACGCTACATCATCACATATCGTCCTTGCCAATAGCCATATTTATCGCTCATATTGCCACCCTTATCGCTCCTATAGCCACCCTTATCGCTCCACCCAGACAATACCAATAGTCATCATTATCGCTCCTATTGCCACCCTTATCACTCCTATAGCCACCTTTATCGCTCCGCCCAGACAATATTCCAACAAACACAACAGTGAAATGCCACCCTTATAACCACATAATATTAACGGTGAAATGCCACCCTTATCTCCCCAAAATAACAACTCACACAACAAATAATTTATACGGAAAATTATCACACCAACATAATAAAATCAATTCATATCACAATTTGCCCAATGGCCACAACCAAATTCCAAAGATATAACAAAATTAATTAATTTCACAACAAATAGCCCAAGGCTCCACACAATGTACATAACACCCAAAAACAATCAATAAAGATAGAAATTACTCATCATAAAACAAAGACTTCATTAAATTCAAATTTTCAATAATTATATAAACACCTCTTCTTAAGCTCATTTAATTAATTATTTGCAGAGGAAAATTCATATTGGAATTAATTTCTAAGAAATATTAAACCAACAATACTCGCAAAATTTCATAAATATTTCAAGTAACAATCACATCAAATTATCATATAAAAATAAATTAAACAATAAGGATTTAGGCATGGCAAACAGATGAATTAATAATTTTCCACTATTTTTTAATTTACTACACAATAATGCATAAGACTTTAATTTAATGAATTTTTGCACGTATAATCCCGAGTATGTATTCATCACCTCGCGTACACGGCTTTTCCCATTTTACAAATGGCATATAAGACTCAATGCCTAAGGGGTAATCCCCCCACTCGAGGTTAAGCAAAATACTTACCTTTTTGAAGTTATGGCGATATTCCAAAATCGTCTTCTTGCTTGAATTGACCTCTGGACCGCTCAAATCTAACCAAATTAATTGTATAACTTCATTAAATTCATCGAAAATAATTCCGGATAATAATACGTCGACTTAAAAATTTATTCCAAAAAGTCAATGAAGGGCCCGCCCTTCGGAACCCGACATAATTTTCATGAAATACGAACACTCATTCAGATACGAGTTCGACCATACCAATTTTATGGAATTTCAATAACAACTCGACCTCCAAATCTTAAATTTTCGTTTTTGGAAGATTTTACAAAAATCTTAATCTCTTCTATTTAAATCCGAATTAAATGATGAATATAATCATAGATTCATGAAATATAAATACTTTAGGATATAGAACACTTACCCCAACTAAGCTTGTGAAAAATCCCTCCAGAATCGCCCAAATCCGAGCTCCAAAACTCCAAAAATGAGAATGGCAAAATGACCAATTTTTGGTCCTTAACATTCTGCCTAGATTCGCACATGCGGGACTGTTCACGCACCTGCGAATCACTGTTCATGTTGCTGCCCAGAAAATTCCAACAACTTATCTTCATGTCCGAATTGATCTGTTAACCTTCGAAATCAACCAGAGGCCCTCGGAACCTCAATCAAATACACCAACACGTCCCAAAATACAATACGAACTTAGTCGAGGCTTCAAACCATGTCAAACAATACCGAAATTACAAATCGCGCATCGAATCGTATTATAAGTTTTCAAATCTTCCAACTTCTATATTTTGCACCGAAACGTATCAAATCAATCCGGAATGACTTCAAATTTTGCACACAAGTCATAATTGACTTAATGGAGCTATTCCCATTTTCGGAATCGAAATCCGACCTCATTATCAAAAATTCACCATGCGGTCGCACTTTTCCAAAATCTTATATTTTCCAACTTTCGCCAAAATGTGTTGAATTGTCATACGGACTTTCAAATCCAAATCTGAATATACGCCTAAGTCCAAAATCATCATACGAAGCTATTTCCATCCTCGAAATTCTATTCCGGGGTCGTTTGCTCAAAAGTCAACTCTCAGGTCAACTCTTTCCATTTAAGCTTTTAAATAAGAATTGCTCTTTTAATTAAATTCCGAATCTTCAGTAAATCAAACTCGACCACACCCGCAGGTCATAATACATATTTACGAAGCTTCTCGAGACCTTAAGCCACTAAATGGGGCGTTAATTCTTAAAATGACAAGTCGGGTCGTTACATTCTCCACATCTTAAATAAACGTTCGTCCTCAAACGTTCTAAGAATTATTCTGAGGTTACCAAATGGATGATTTTACTTTTACACATATACTCACGGTTGATTCCACGTTACCGAATTTGAGATAAGCCTGACAACATCATCTCATTTGAGATTATTTCTTTTATCCATATTTGTAGACTTTGTGATCAATTTCTTATATTCCAACATTTCAAAAGGTCTGATTGTTTTACAACAACGCACGGTATTAGTCTCAATTGGCAATAGCAACTCGTGCCTACACACACATCAATTTTTTTGATAGTGTTGAAGTACTTCAAAAATATCCTGGGGTGTTACATTCTCCCCCGCTTAGAATCATTCACCCTCAAACAGATAACATAACTTATCTCTTCCTTTGCAAATCTCAATCCTCCAAATTTTACTAACTCCCAGATTTTTTAGAAATTTCAGCATAGTCTCCCATGTAATTGGGCCTATCCACCTACCAGAGCAACACCAAAATAACTCCTAACAACACATCCACAACCCAACACAATACCATAAGGTATATATCAATAACACCAATCTCAGCATTACAAGCACTGCATTATCATAATGATATCAGGACATGAAGCACATCATATGTATGCTCATCACCACAACTCTGGTCTTAAAAGATGTTCATAATTAATTCTAGCATCATCAATTAATCTCATATTAACCACCACCTCATTTCGATTTTTTCACAACACTTACAACGGAATATGAGGCATGAAGACCTCATGATTGCTTACTCGGATTAATGAGTCACATTTAACGCCACATGGGCACTCATCTCATAGGTTAAAACTCAATGTTTACAGCACCAAAATGGATGAATATGCACAGAAAAATATACAAAAATTATCAAATAAGCCTAACAGGCATGACTCCCTATTAATACTGTTGTACAATTAAATTTCACAAAGGGAAAATTTTAAACTCATAAATATTTCACCACAAGAACCTCGTCCTTACATAACTTCCAGCGCGGCTTGCAGCCCGATTTAAATATTTCACATCATGTAAAAATGCGAGGATCTCGTCCTCAACTCCGAATCACAAGTATGTCGCACATTGTGTCAACTGAAAATTTCAATTTCCTTGCTTTCTTCTTTTCAATATATTTCATAAATAATTTTCACAACATATAATGAACCCTCCTACCGGTAGGGCTTATAATTCATAAAAATTAGAATCAATTATTTCGAAACACATTAAACCCGTTGTAATGAATAATAAAAATTACTTTTGGGCTTATAGCCCTCAATGGTGTATCAAAAATAAAATGACAGACATGGGTTAAATCTCCCAACAGGGATAAACATATAAGTGGGACACAAATTTACGAAGCTCACCCATAAGTGGAGAGGACTCACCTCAATATTCAGAATTTAATCAAATTAAGGAAAATATCCTTTTATAATAAAATCAGGATCGTACCTGTAACAACACCATCTGGTGTTTTGTCCTCAGCCAAATCATATTGATTAAATCAACGGGTCGGGCCTCCACCTCTTAAGCGCCCACTACCTGCATGCCCTCCACCTCTAGCTGACTATGCACGTGGAGTATCAATTGGAATAAAGCTTGTGGCTAGAGTGTTCAGATGAAATCCACCCCTCCCAAGTCTGGGACAATCTCTCATGATATGTCTAGTATCACCACACTCATAACAACCCATCCGAGGTCGCAACTGCTTGTACTGAGTCTGTGCCTGATAACTGGAATAACCACTGTAAGAATCTCGTGTCGGTAGTGCACTGTAAACTGGAGCACTCCAAGTAATCAGATGTGCGGACTGAGATGACCGACTACTCAAGCCTCCGCTATAAAGGGTTCTAGCTGAAGAGAAAAACCCACTGAATCCTCCAGACCTTCGAGACCTTTTGGCCTCCTTAGATTCCCTTTTCTCACCTAAAACACCCTCAATATTCCTTGTAATCTCCACTACTTGTTGAAATGGAGGATCAGTTTGTAACTCTCGAGCCATGCATATTTTAATATCATAATTGAGCCCCTCAATAAATCTGCAGACCCGCTCTCTGATTGTAGGAACTAAGATAGGTGCATGACGGGCTAACTCACTGAACCTGATAGCATATTCTGACATTGTCATAGTTCCCTGACGCAACCGTTCAAACTCTGTGCGCCAAACATCTCTGAGAGTCTGGGGAACAAACTCTTTCAAGAATATTTCCAAAAATTGAGCCCAAGTTAGTGGTGTGGCATCGATGGTCTACCTTCTTCATAGATTTGCCACCACCGATACGCTGCGCCTGACAGTTGAAATGTAGTAAAGGAAACTCCGCTAACTTCCACAATATCCATGGTGCGTAGAATACGGTGACAATTTTCCAGAAATCCTTAGGCATCCTCTGTAGTTGTGCCACTGAAAGTTGGTGGATCATATTTCTTAAACCTTTCAAGTCTCTTTTGTTCTTCTTCTGATGCCTCGGGCCTAACCTCAGGCCAAAACGGAATAACAGGTTGTACCGGTACTACACCAAAAAACTGTCCAACGTGAACCTGTTGCTCTGGAGTTGTGGTAGGAGTCTGAGTTACTCTCCCAATTTGCGGAATGTTTGGTGCAACAGAGATCAATCCCATCTGAGTTAATGTAAAAAACATACTCACGAACTGTGCTAAAAGTCTCCTGAAGTCCTGGGGTAACAACAAGTACTTCTGGTACTTGTCCCCCAACTGGAGCTACTAGTGGCTCCTCAACTGTTGTTCTGACATGTGCTCTAGTCGCAGCACGTACCCTTCCTCGACCTCTACCTTGGCCCCGGCCTTTTGCAACCCTAGCAGTATGTGCGGATTCCTGTTCAGCTAACCCAGTAGCACGTGTCCTCACCATCTGTGAGAAAATAGAGATACAAAGGTTCAAATTACAAATTCAACAAATTCCACACGACATGAATGAAAGAAACAGAAATTTCCTAACAGTTCTATAGCCTCTCGAAGATAAGTACAGACATCTCTGTACCGATCCGCAAGACTCTAATGGACTCGTTTGTGACTCGTAGAACCACAGGCATCGTGATGGCACCTAGTCTCTAAGACTAGGTAAGCCGATTTCTATTACATTTTGAGACCATTTTTTTTAATTAATTAAATAACCAAAACTAACAGCGGAATATATATGAATATAACACCTCCCAAGACGGGTAGTACTGAGTCACGAACTCTAGCTGAATACATGGAATGATCATGAGTACCGAATATACAATACTGTTTGATTAAAATTTAACACTACAATGAAATGAAAAGACTCCAGGGGACTACAAACGACAAAACAGCTCTACCTTGAATCCTTACAGTCCTACTTTAACTCTGCTCAAGTCTGATATCTCCAATACCTAGCTCTGCACAAAAATGTGGAGAAGTGTAGTATGAGTACACCACGATCGGTACCTAGTAAGTATCAAGACTAACCTCAATGGAGTAGAGACGAGGTACAGTCAAGACACTCACTAGTCTAATAACATGTGCAATATAATATACAAAATACTAGGAAACAAATAGCAATAAGGGTAGGTTAAAACAACTTGTGGTATGCGCAGCAAGACAATAAGAATACCATAAATATCACTCAACAATTAATAAATACATGTACGCCCAATTAATTCAAGTTTTTCAAATAAATATCCTTCACATATAACTCTTCCAAATAACTATCTTTCAAATGTAGTTTTCTCAAATAATTATTTTTCAAATATAATTCTTTCAATAAATCTTTTCAAATATAATTTTCTCAAATAAATATCTTTCAAATACAATTGTTTCATATAATTCTTTTTGAATAAAAATACTTCCAAATAAATATTTGGAATATAATTCTTTCAATTAAAAAGTCACACCTCATTTCATAATCATAAAAATACGAGTCTCAACCCATTTTCATATTTTTCGTAAATACTGGTCTCAATCCATTTTCATATTTTCACACCTCGTGCCCATAATTAAATCATCATATTTTTCCGGCACCTCGTGCTCTCATTTCATATCACAACTGCGCGGACAATTCACGTGCCAATTATCAATATCATTTCATCACAGCACCTCGTGCCCACATTTCATATCACAACTGCACGGACAATTCACGTGCCAAATATCATTATTATTTACTCACGGCACCTCGTGCCCACATTTTATTTTAAAATCCGCGTGGCAATAGCCACATGCTCTCAATTTCAACATAAATCAGATTGTTATCAATTTACCAACAACAAGACAAATTGCACAAGGTATAAAAGTAAACACAAAAAAATCACAACATCACATAAAAATTATCAATACCACAACCCCCACATCATAACATATCGCCCCTGACAATAGCCACCCTTATCGCTCCAATAGCCACCCTTATCGCTCTGCCCAGACAATACCAATAGTCACCCTTATCGCTCCTATTGCCACCCTTATCGCTCCTATAGCCACCCTTATCGCTCCGCCTAGACAATATTCCAACAAACACAACAGTGAAATGCCAACCTTATAACCACATAATATTAACGGTGAAATACCACCCTTATCTCCCCAAAATAACAACTCACACAACACAACAATTTACACGAAAAATTATCACACCAACATAATAAAATCAATTCATATCATAATTTGCCCAATGGCCACAAACAAATTCCAAAGATATAACAAAATCAATTAATTTCACAACAAATAGCCAAAGACTCCACACAATGTATATAACACCCAAAAACAATCAATAGAGATAGAAATTACTCATCATAAAACAAAGTCTTCATTAAATTCAAATTTTCAATAATTATATAAACACCTCTTCTTAAGCTCATTTAATTAATTATTTGCAGAGGAAAATTCATATTGGAATTAATTTCCAAGAAATATTAAACCAACAATACTCACGAAATTTCATAAATATTTCAAGTAACAATCACATCAAATTATCTTATAAAAACAAATTCAACAATAAAGATTTAGGCATGGCAAACAGATGAATTAATAATTTTTCATAATTTCCCAATTTACTACACAATAATGCATAAGACTTTAATTCAATGAATTTTTGCACGTATAATCTCGAGTACGTACTCGTCACCTCGCGTACACGACTTTTCACATTACACAAATGGCACATAAGACTCAATGCCTAAGGGGTAATTCCCCCACTCGAGGTTAAACAAGACACTTACCTTTTTGAAGTTATGGCGATATTCCAAAATTGTCTTTTTACTTGAATTGACCTCGGGACCGCTCAAATCTAACCAAATTAATTGTATAACTTCATTCCGTTAACCTTCCGAAATCAACCCGAGGCCCTCGGAACATCAACCAAATATACCAACACGTCCCAAAATACAATACGAACTTAGTCGAGGCTTCAAACCATGTCAAACAATGCCGAAATTACGAATCGCGCATCGAATCGAATTATAAGTTTTCAAATCTTCCAACTTCTATATTTTGCGCCGAAATATATCAAATCAATCCGGAATGACTTCAAATTTTGCACACAAGTCATAATTGACTTAATGGAGCTATTCCCATTTTTTGAATCGAAATATGACCTCATTATCAAAAATTCACCTTGCGGTCGGATTTTTCCAAAATCTTATATTTTCCAACTTCCGCCAAAATGTGTCGAATTGTCCTATGGACTTTCAAATCCAAATCTGAATATACGACTAAGTCCGAAATCATCATACGAAGCTATTTCCATCATCGAAATTCTATTCCGGGGTCGTTTGCTCAAAAGTTAACTCTCCAGTCAACTCTTTTCATTTAAGCTTCTAAATAAGAATTGCTCTTTTAATTAAATTCCGAATCTTCAGTAAATTAAACTCGACCACACCCGCAGGTCATAATACATATTACGAAGTTTCTCAAGACCTTAAGCCACTGAATGAGGCGTTAATTCTTAAAATGATAAGTCGGGTCGTTACAGCAACAGTTGAAACAAAATTTGATAGAATACCCGACGGTAACTTGGGTCGAAGTCGATAACATGTACCAATAAAAAATTAGGGTCGAAGACGATCAACTCGGGACTCCTTCCGAATCCGTTTATCCTGTCAGAACTAGTGGCAGATCCAAAAGAGCCGTCGATCATGAACCAAGATCGAATAGAGATTGGTATCAACCATACAATGGAGATCGAAGGGGTAATGGGTCTAGACGCAACCCTGCAATGAGTGAAAGAAGGAAAGATCGAGGCCACAATAGTCGGGGACTCATGAGTAGGAATGGTATAGACAGTCCACTCTGGCCCCGTGAGGCACTGGGACTATCAGAATACAACTTTAGTGTCGATGCTGGTAGCATCATATCCACCATCGGACGCATCAAAGATACCAAATGGCCTCGATCGTTGCATTTTGATCCTTCCCAAAGGGACCCCAACCTAATGTGTAAGTATCGTGGCACTCATGGCCACAAAACCGAAGACTGCCGACGATTAAGAGAAGAAGTAGCCCGGTTATTCAAGAACGAACACCTCCGAGAGTTTCTGAGTGATCGAGCCAAAAATCACTTCAGGAATATGGACTCCAACAAACAGACCGAGCAAGAGGAACCTCAGCATGTCATTAACATGATCATTGGTAGAGTTAACGTCCCCTAAGGGTCGATGCTAAAGCAAACTAAGGTGTCCATTACAAGGGAAAAACGGACTCGAGATTATGTATCGGAGGGAACCGTATATGATACCACCAAGTCCACGGTTGAGTAGCTGGAGTAAGTCATACTGGTCGAGCACTTTCCCGATCGGAAGGTATACCTGGGCACGTGGCTAACTTCCGAGCTCAGGAAAAAAATCATTGAATTTATTATAGCTAACATAGATTGTTTCGCTTGGTCCCATCTTGATATGATATGGACCCCGCCAAAAATAACTACTCACAAGCTGAGCTTGGATCCGAAGTTCCACCTGGTTAAACAGAAGAGGAGGACTCAGTCCGAAGTCAAGCATGCATTCATCAAAGACGAGTTATCCAAACTCCTTAAAATAGGTTCCATTCGGGAAGTTAAGCACCCGGATTGGTTAGCTAACGTAGTGGTAGTGCCTAAAAAGGGAAATAAATTAAGAATGTGTGTAGACTATAAAGACTTGAACAAGGCATGTTGTAAGGCCTCTTTTCCTTTGACTAACATTGATCGCATGATTGATGCGACGACCGACCATGAGATACTCAGCTTTCTCGATGCTTATTTTGAGTACAGCTAGATTCGGATGGACCCGAATGACCAAGAAAAGACTCCCTTCATCACTAAATATGACACATATTGTTATAACGTAATGCCGTTTGAACTAAAAATGTCGGTGCCACTTACGAACGCCTAGTAAATCGGATGTTCGAAGAGCAAATAGGAAAATTAATGGAGGTTTACATTGATGACATGTTAGTTAAGTCCCTGCGAGCAGAGGACCATTTGGAACATATACAGGAAACCTTCAACATACTACAGAAATACAATATGAAGATGAACCTGGAGAAATACGCATTCAAGGTCGCGTCCAGGAAGTTCCTTGGATTTATGGTGTCCAACCGGGGGATCGAGATCAATCCCGACAAGATCATAGCTATAAAGGATAACACCGTGGTGGACAACATCAAGGTCGTTCAAAGGCTAACCGGGCGCATAGCCACCCTAGATCGGTTCATTTCAAGGTCCTCCAATAAGATCCATCGATTCTTCTTATTATTGAAGAATAAGAATAGCTTCCCGTGGACCCCGGAGTGCCAGCAAGCTTTGGAAGAACTCAAACGGTACCTTTCAAGTCCACCTTTGCTT
The DNA here is from genome assembly GCF_000390325.3 of Nicotiana tomentosiformis. Classification (NCBI taxonomy): domain Eukaryota; kingdom Viridiplantae; phylum Streptophyta; class Magnoliopsida; order Solanales; family Solanaceae; genus Nicotiana; species Nicotiana tomentosiformis. Next base: position 16,372,028 of record NC_090813.1, on the reverse strand, counting down.
CACACTCCGAAGGCAGATGAGCAGTTGTACCTGTACTTAGCGGTATCCAAGATAACGGTAAGTGGAGTCTTAGCCCGGGAAGAAGAAGGTACACAATTTTCTATATATTATGTTAGCAGGACTCTAGGTGAGACCGAAACAAGGTATCCTCACCTGGAGAAATTGACTCTCATTGCTAAGCGCCTCCAGAAAGTTAAGGCCATATTTTCAATGCCATCACATATGTGTCGTAACTACTTACCCATTAAGTAACATAATGCACAAACCCGAGCTCTCGGGATGATTGGCCAAATGGGCTGTTAAAATTAGCGCGTACGATATCGAATATCGACTCTGAACAGCCATAAAATCTCAAATTTTGGCAGACTTTGTGGCCGACTTCGCACCGTCCTTAATACTCGAAGTCGAAAAGAAATTGTTGTTAACCTCGGGGACCTCATCGGGAATCTGGACCCTCTTTACGGACGGTGCCTCGAACTCAAAGGGGCCCGAACTCGACATCGTGTTGAAGCCGCCTACGGGTAACGTAGCTAGAAAATCTATTAGAACTGTGAAATTGACTAACAATGAGGCCAAATATGAGGCCATGATTGTAGGTCTCGAATTGGCTAAAAGCATGGGGGCCAAAGTGATTGAATCTAAATGTGATTCCCTCATAGTAGGAAATCAAGTCAATGGGACATTTGAAGTGAAAGAGGAACGAATGAGAAGGTACTTGGATAAACTACAGGTAACGCTACATCGATTCAAAGAATGGACCCTACAACACATGCCCTGGGATCAAAATAGCGAAGCCGATGCTCTATCTATCTTGGGGTCGTCGGTTGATTATGATGAATTCATCTCGGGAACGGTCGTACAACTCATGAAATTAGTAGTGGAAGAAGGCCATGCCGAGATAAACTCAACAAGTTTAACTTGGGACTGGAGAAACAAGTATATAGACTATTTGAAGACTGGGAAGTTGCCCTCAGATCCCAAGGAATCAAGAGTTATGCGCACGAAGGCAGCCAGTTTTAGCGTGTCCGAAGATACTCTATTCAGAAGAACGTTCGATAGCCCACTTGCCATATTCTTGGGGTTGGGCTCGACCTCAAGTCTCTTCGCCTCCTCGATCTCGTCCACCAGGCATGGATCTCTATCCAAAGCCTTAGGTATTGATCTCTTCGAGGGTCTACATTCGAGATAGCCGCCTCACATACTCAGCAGTAGTCTTCAGGCGAGCCTCAACTACTTCGACATCGGCCCTATACTTATCCACCATCTCTTCATCATCAACGAAGGTTGTGCGTAGCTGATACTTTATAGCTTCACATTATTTACCGAGCGCGTCCCGCTCTACCAGAGCCGAACTCAATTGCGATCGTAGTTCATCATTCAACTAGGCCCGCTTGTCGGTTTTTTCTTTTGCCATCCAGAGTTGAACCTCTACAAATGCTAGTTGTGCCTGGGCGGTTTCCTTCTCCAAAGCCAGCCGGTCCATTTTGCCCTTCCAACCATCGGCCATAACTTGGACCTCATTCATTTCATCTCGGAGTTGGTCGATTCGGTCAATCTTATGCTGAACTTGTGAGGGTTGGTCGTTAGTCTCCATGGCTAAGTCTTCATTACTAACTTCAGAAACCTTCACCTTTTCGACCAGATCGGAATGTTCCCGCCTCAGGTTCGAAGCTTCCCTCTAAGACTCATGCAGCCTGGCCTGAAGGTCTTTGATGGCCCCTCCGTGTTGCTCGCTGAGAAGCTTTTACATATCTTTTTTTCTCGGCAAGCTCCTTGACCTCAACTCAAGCTGGTTAACCTCATCCCGGTAGCGAAAAAATCTTTTATGATGAAGTACCGAGGCCTGCAAAAGGGTAAAGGAAGAAAACATGAGAAATATCAAAAACTAAGTCAAAGTTTGAAAAAGCATAATGATGCCTTACCCAATTCAGTGCCTGTTACGCTTTATTGAATAAGCACGACACATCCACCTCATTCATTTTTGCCCGGTCTTCTTCAGTTACCAGGCATCAGAGGTAGCTCGCTACTTTCACGGGAGCAGAAAGAACCTGGGCGTCCACCAGGACAATGATGATTATCGACCTCTTACGACCACGATCCATACTCGGGGGGAGGGGGGAGGGGAACTCGTTGATTAACTTTGGGCTCGAGTTCAGCCTATCGACCTCTAAAGATGGATCCTTTCTCGGCACTTCTAGGTCACCCAACCAGAAAAGTCTTCCAAGGCGGACGTGTCCACACCGTTGAAAAAGGAACGAAAAGGATCGTCCACGCCATGAGTTTCTTCGTTAGATTTATCCTTTCTCGCTTGGGCATCCTCAAGCATAGACTCGATATATGAGGGTGTCCCCGAGATCTCAATTATGCTGGGCACTTCCTTTGGTACAGAATCGGCATCCTGGGAAGTTTCACCCTGGGGATCCACGTTGACTTTCTGAGTAAGAGTGGGGTCGACCTCGCGAGTCTCACCATCAGACGCATCTCAATCCTTGGGATAGGTCGTCCCGTGGGCTACAAAAATAGATTCATCCTCCGCTCATCCCTAAGCCGGAGGAGGGAGTCGGAGGCAAGCACCAGAGAACTGGAGCCCCTCCTCGGCTTGCAGAGCACCCGCTTTTTCGATTTCTTGGCCTTAGAGCTCGGGGAGCCCGAGAGTTTTATTTTCCTCTTCTTTTTTCCCTCCGTGGCAGCAACGAAGGGATTAACGGGCGGGGGAACATCTTTGTCCCCTTCCTAAGGCCTAAGTTCGGTGGTCTTAAGAAAACCTACAGTGATAAAGAAGGAAGAGGTATTAGTATAATATAAGGTGGAGACATAACATTGGTTATTCAGAAAGAGACCTTACCATGATAATGGTCTTCCCATCTGCCCTTTGAGAGTCTGCGCCATGTGCGCTCGAAGTAGGACATCTGAGTACAGATGCTCTCGATCCACTCCTTTAATCGGGGGATCGCATTCGTAACCCAGGCAATAGCTGCAGAGCCACAAACACGAATGAGAAGATCGAAATGAATAAAATAAGAGAAGAATTTTTGATGTTGAAAGAAGAAGTTGCACTTATGAGATGCATTCCATTTATCAGGGAATGGTATGTATTCTGAGGGGATCAAATCCTCGATCTTCACTCGGATGAAGCGCCCTTGCCAACCCCGTTCTTGGTTTTCGTCGATATTGGAGAAGGAGGCCTTGCTGGCCCAGCGTGTAAGCTTGATCAACACTAATCGGAACATTCGGGGACTGTATAATCAAAGCAGGCGGTCGATCGTGAACCAACAAGATTCGGTCTTGTACACAAAGTAAAGGAGGAGAGTCACGATCCTCCAGAATGATAGATGAATTTGCCCGAGGCACACTTTCATACCTCTTGCAAAAATCCAGCACGATCGGGTCCGCGGACCCAACGTGAAGGGATAAGTGTAAACACTCAATTACCCTTCCACATTGGTAGTAACGGCCTCCTCAGTCCCGGGGACTACTATGCCCTGTGCCTTCCCAATCACAGTCCTTACGAACTATGGGAAGAACGTCCTCGGTCACAGAACATATATATCTCGAGACTCCTTCACCCCGGTCCTGTTTGCGCGAAGACTTCTCGACCTTGAAATCGTCTGCAATTGAGCAACCCCTAGGGATAAACGCCGACAAAGGAGGCGCGGGGGTGGTTCGTTAGCAGCCACAACAGGGGAAGCCATTTCGAGGGCCACCACCTCGGGGGCGGCTGCTTCAGTACCAGCGGCCGGTTGAGAAGATGAAGAGGCAACTTGTTGAGGAACGGTTTTTGATGTTTTTGCCATTGTCATCTGGGAGAGAGTTTGAAAATTTGAGAAATATTCACGAAGTTTTGGAAAAATGAATTTTACGGATGAAGAATAGGGTATGAAGATTTGAAGAAATTGTGGGTAGAAATCTGGAGAGTGCTGTGGAAATTGAAGAACATGGATGAAGATATGAAGAAGGTTTTGGTAATAGTTGGAAGGCTTGAAGATAGCGATTTGATCAAAAAGTAGAAAAATGATAAAGGAATGAAGCTTTTATAGGGAAACAGCCGATGCTTCGCATTCGGAGGCAACCTGCCGGTGAGCGACACGTGTATGAAGTCAGAACGACGTGATTGATAGGACGTTTTAGCTCCCCGTCATAACTTACAAAGGAAGGAACCAGAGTCATATGTCGTTCCCATCGTTTCGGCTAGCCTACTCTCTGAGAAACGAGGGGACTATCTGTATACGAGTAATACCAAGCCCGCTGCATCAGTCGACTTCCCCGTGGGCCAAGCGGATCAGGAAGGTGACTGTAATGTATTAGAGTCAAAATGAAGAACCTCTCGTATTAGGGCTCGGGCAAACACATGGCCTCGGGGATAATTAGGGCCATATCCTCGAGGTCCGATTTAAGAATTGAGACTTCGGAGAACATTACCAAGCAGTTTTACGCGACTAACAATGGGTCGTGATGTCCGCACCTAACCGGATATTGCGGCATAAATCTCGGCCCGTATCAGCGGTGAATCAGTGATTAGCATAAAGAAAGATCTTTATCCTTTTTAGAATTGTACTTAGGGTGAAACTCCCATACTATATAAAGGAGAAACTAACTGTTCATTAAACATATTGTAACACGCATATTAAGGCAATATACTCTTATTTTCTCTATTATTCAAAGTTCTTACTTTGTTCATCAGTTCTTTATTAGTGTGAGCCCGGGATCGAAGGCAGTCATTTCATTAAGATGTTACTGAGTCCGGGGTCACTCCCCTTAATTGGTTCGACAATTTATTATATTATTTATCTGTTTAATCTAGCGCCATTTATCATTTGTATTGAATTAATCTGCATATCCTTCAAACCACATATATATTCAATTATTATCCGGTTTTTAGGGTAAACACTCGATAACATATATTATGCACACTTAACTTGACTCAAATCTATGTCGAGACCTATTTTAACTTGTCTTAAATTTTGAGCCTTTACCCGGTTGAACTGCATGTTAATATTTCCAGCTAGCCCTACATCTTATTTAGCCATATTATTCAATCTATCGTAACAATGATATTACGTTAATTACAACCAAAAAAAATTGTACTTTGTTTTGTAGAGATAAGTATTGTATGTGGATAGGGGGAAGGCGACTACTAAGATAATCCTATTTAATTTAAGCTTCATCTTAGCCTTTCGTTAGTTTAATGTACGTATAGAAGTGTATAAAATAGTATATGAATTGAACGTTAAATACAAAAATTTTGGGAGGTTTTAGCGCCTGTGAAAGTAGCAAATTTTACAAATCACCATTAGGTGACGTATGTTTACGAAAAATGCTAGTAGTATTATAAAGGCAAAATATATATGTTGGTACCTAAACTATACCCCAAATCCTTGTTACATACTTTCTAAGGACATATATCATATTACACACGCAATCTTTTAAAATTGTACCTAGTACACCACTTTTTTCTTGACCAATTTTTGAGAATAAGCGTAGTGTCATGCACCAATAACGTCATGACACGTGTTAGTAATTTTTTTAAAAAAAAAATTAAACACTTAAACCAATTTCTCTTTCCTCGTCTCTTTCTCCCTCATAAGAAAGCCACCATACTTAAATTCTTCTTTCTTTAATGACCCACTTTCTTCATCATCTTTGTTCTTCTCTACTATACTATTTCTCCTTACTCTATAAAATTTTCACCATTTTTTAGTTTCTAGGTTTTGTTTGTTTTGTTTGCTGTGGAATCGCCATTGCTACTGATAGGTTTGCCACTATAACAGTGGCCGGGAAATGGAGGTCACCGTCGTTTGCCTTTTTTAATCAAACGAGACCAGATTTGAATGAAGAACACCAGCTTGCCCGAAAGATCTGATAACGCCACTCACACGAAGAAGATCTGAGCTCGTCGACCATGAACTGACATTGGAACTAACGACCTGGCAATGGAGTTCCCGGCTCGTTGCTTGAGGTCGTTGCCGGCATTACGAGTTATGGTTGACATATTCTTAAAGGAGATGCAAAAGGGAGGAGATGAGGAGGTTGCGGTTGTCGCCAGATTTCAGAGACGATAGGGGCTCCAAATGGGGAAGAAGGCATGGATATCTTTTTCTTTTCATTTAATTATTAAATCAACAAAAAAAAGGGGACAAATAAGATTTAGACATTGGTTTGACGCGCTCATTTTTTTTGTTAAACACGCGCGTGACATCTGGCAAAAGTAGTATGTATTAGGCACAATTTTAAAAGGTTGCGTGTTTAATATGGTATATGTCCTCAGAAAGTGTGTAACAGTGATTTGGTGTATAGTTTAGGTGCCAACTTATGTATTTTGACTATGATAAAACCAAGAGTCCAAGAGTGCCATCCATGCTTTTCAAATTTCACCCCTAGATCTTTATTTGAGCCAAAGACAACAAGAAAATCAATTTTCATACATAAAATTAGGTGGAGACCGGAGATTACAATATAAGGATTATTTCGACGATGAATAACAATAAAGGAGCTTAGGGGCCATGCGATAATACTCCTATATAATATTGTGCTTTCCAATTGCTCTAACTATTTTTTTGTTAGAAAAAAAAATTAAAATAAATAAGAGAAACACAGTGTAAGTTACATAATTTACTTTCTCGATGAAATGATCCATGCTCACTTATAATTTTCTACAATTTTTTTTGATATTTTATTTACATATCTCTTTGTATTTTGTTTACCCAACTCCTATGAAAAAGATATCTAAAGTAGTAGGACTGTAGGAGTAGTAACACTATAAACTAAATATCGCACTTTCTCGTGTCCCTTATAAAATTTCCAAAGCTTGACTACTGGGGAATTTCAAACCTTTTTTAATCTTGTGTATATATGAAAATTCATCCAGCTTGACAAGTAGACTGGAATACGTCTGGCAAATCTTCTATCACTTCAAAATAAGGGTAAAATAAATATAATAATAGAATTAATAAAATGATATTGAATTTTTTATTTGTGAAGAAGAATCTTATGGAAGCATCTTTATATATGCTTGAATGAAAATTCTGTGATGCTCCTTTCCGAGAATCAGCAGGTACGATTTTTTTTACTGATCATTTTATGCAGCTAAGTTAGGAAATAATATACAATCAAATAAAGTCAAAAAATCACAAGGAATGTTCTGATCTTGTGACGATGTTGAAGTCGCGATCAGCTATTTCTTAAAAAATCTCAAAACAGCTGTTTTCTTTGTTTCTCTCATACCTTAATTTCTGGGTAAACGACCACTAAGGATGGAGATATTCCCAATTTAACTATGCATTTGTCATCTCTCCAGTAGAGTCGTTGATTAGTATTGATTGGTAGCCCAAAAAATATTTAAGCATAAGTTATCTATAATAACATGTTAAACTGTTTCGGTAAATCTTATATTATCGGTATATGTAATTTAAATCTTTCATTAATTTGCCCAATTCTCTATTTTGCCCTCTCCACACGTTTTGGGGTCTCCACATTTAAGATTTTCTTGTCCTTTACATCTTTTAAGTTCGGTAGTTTGACTAATTTTATTTACCTAATTAAGTGACTAATATTGAAAGGGTTTATTATAATAAATACTTTTCGTAGCGCTTCTTAGATTTGCCGTTCCGCCGTCCAACAAATTGATGAGTTGGTGATAAATGATTTTTCTAGTTTATGTAACATAGAAAAACCTCACTCTTTAAATGTTTTTTAGTTTGGCAAGGAATTAAGTTCAGCCCTTCAACTAAACCATGATTCTTGATTTTTTTTATTTTTTATTTTTTGATTCAATCATACAAAGGTATATATTTTTGTTGTTTTGGTTATAACTAAAGTTTCTTTTAAATTAATCCATCGGTTAAGTAGTTGCTGGTACTTAGTATTTGATTTAACGAAACTATTTTAGTGGTTGCAAGCATTTTTTATAGAACTAACTCTTGATCTCCTCCATCCATTTACCTAACAAAGGTTTGTTTTTTGAAAATTATTTATTGTTCTAACGAATTTCTTATTGTCGAGTAATATACCATCCAAATAGACAATAGGTTGTCTTCGTTTAAATTGGCTAGGTGTTGATTTCTAATTATCTATTAATTGCTTTTAACTATTGACAAGTCAAAAATATTTAAAAAGTATATCTCTAAAAATAAATAAACAACGACAATCATAGTTTTCTTTGACAAATTCTCAGCAACCTACCACACTACAAAAAACATCGCCACTCACCTTTTTCTTTTAGTGAATAGTCAAGAAATTTTACTTCTTTCCCTTAAGCTTTCTTCTCTCCATTCCCCTCTTCCACCTCTCCTTTTTCCAATCCAAATTCTTGCCTAAATCCAAAGGGGAAAATGCTAGGGATCAAGAAGTTTGTTTCAGTGAAGAAACTAGCCAAGAAGGCTAAGTTCATAACCAGTACTATTTATCGTCAGCGACCACAACATGTTGAGTACTTGCTTATTAAAGACGACGAAGATCAGTGGTCTCTTACAAATTCTAAATCCTCAACACCAACAGGAAACTTAGCTATCTACGTAGGGGAAGAACGTGAACGATTCGTGGTGCCAACGAGCTATCTTTCACATCCATTGTTCAAGATTTTGTTGGAGAAAACGTACAATGAGTTTGGCTTTGAGCAAAGAAGTGGACTGGTAGTGCCATGCAGTGTTAATGCATTTCAAGAAGTAGTCAATGCTGTGGAGTGCTGCAATGGGAAGTTTGATTTTGGTGAGTTGGTGGGGGAGTTTTTGTAGATATATGGATAATATAATGTTTTGTAACTTTAGATTACATTTCTAGTGCGAGCAGGGGCGAATTTTGGGGCGGAAGGGTTCATTCAACCCCCTTCGCCGAAAAATTACACTGTATATATAAGGCAAAATCTATTTTTTACCTCTATATATTAAGTTTTAAACCCCTTGACACAGCCCAAAAGTGTAGCTTAGTGGTCAAGAGGGTTCAAAATCTTTAAAAGGTCATAAGTTTAATTACCACTAGCTACGATTTTTTTTTCTTGAACTCCTTCGCGGAGATCCTGGCTCCGCCAGTGAGTGTGCGAGCATATAACATGAAGAAATGGATCCCGAGCTTGGTAGAAGAGACACTAATTACTTAATTCAAATTATTCTTTAGAACTTGATTGAAATTTGGTAGGTTAAGATTTTGTGTGATTTGAGAATCTCAATATTCTTAGTAGGTTCCCATTTGTTTACCCCATGAGGTAAATAAAACGGGTGAGTTTGATAGAGTGACAAAACTTACTGTTATTATTCTGTATTGCTGTAATAAACAATTAAACTTTCTGAAAAAACAAAACAGAAAGTTAGTAATACTTATTTAACAAAATAGATTATGGAAAACAAATAATTAAAAAAAATAGTATAGGAATAAATCGAGCCCACTGAATATACAGTGTGTCCTTAAGGAAATTATTCCCCTCAAGTACCCGAGGTGCTGGAATATATCCTCCTAGGATAGAACGATTTAACTCACCAGTGTATTGGTACCAAAACTCTGATGAACTGCGAACCACTCAATGGTCGTAAAACGCACTGGAAAAGATTGTGCAGAAGAAGAAGAAGAAGAAACTCAGAAAATTTCGTAAGGAAAGATTCTGGGATTCAAACTCTATTTATAGAGTTGATGGCAATGTTTCTGAACCTTTCAGAAACAGCCATGGAAAAGATTGTAAATATAGATTGATTAATCTATATTTACTACTTTGACCAAAAAGATTAATTAATCAATCAATCGATCTTTGACCGAATCCGAAGCCGAAGCCGTAGCCTAGCCGAGCGAGCGACGACGGCGCGAGGCTTGCCTTTTTCCTAACTCTTTAAGAGCTAGAAGAAGAGCAATTATATATATATACCCATCAAAAGCCTTTTCTTCCTCCGATATGGGACAATGTCCCTTTCCCAAGGAAAACTCAAATATTTTATTTTTCCTCCATTTCTCATTCACCCTCTTTAAGCTACACAAGCTTAAAATCCCAACAATCTCCCACATGAATGGGGAATGGCTATAAAATAAAGGAATGCACGGACGCGTGTGTGTTTTACATGCAAGAATTAATTGCATCTGGATAAGTAGGTTTCCCTTTAAATTTTCCGTAGTGAACTTATATCGGATATACTCGGTCAATCGGTAGATTTGATATTTTTGAACCGTCAAGCTTTGTTGTATACCTAGACAACATAAGTCACACAGTCAATCCTTAACCATCTATGGTTCTCACGGTTGTGTTCGTTTCAGCCATGAACACCGCCTGATTTCATGAGTGCTTAGAGAATGAACCTTTACTTTCATTCCCCTTGAAGCGGCTTACACTTCACACTCACATAGGTAATTTCTAAACGTGTAATCCTATAGACACACTATCTGGTCATATCCTACCAGACTTAGCAAATCATTAAAAAACCTGTAAGCTTTGTTGACTCATCAAAAAACCTTAATGCTTTACCTTGATTTCTGAACATTGTTTTCATCACGAGAATGGGTTGAGTTATTTGACAATGTTGAACCATAATTCATAACTTTCTTTGATCTCTTTGAACCTAGCTTGTGAGATCTCCAGTCTGCTAGGTAGAGTTACCGTCATGATGACTTGTCCTAGACCTTAACCCCATTCCCTTTGATGATCTTTCAACTGCCTCTCTAGATAGGCCTTTTGTAAGTGGATCCGACACGTTATCTCTTGACTTTATGTAGTCAATTGTGATAACACCACTAGAGAGTAGTTGTCTAACGTTATTGTGTCTCTGTCGTATATGACGAGATTTTCTGTTATACATAACGCTCCCTGCCCTGCCTATTGCCGCTTGACTATCACAATGTATACAAATAGGTGCCAAAGGTTTGGGCCAAAATGGAATATCTTCCAAGAAATTTCGGAGCCATTCAGCTTTTTCACCGGCCTTATCTAAAGCTATGAATTCAGATTCCATTGTAGAACGGGCGATACACGTTTGTTTGGATGATTTCCAAGACACTGCTCCACCCCCAATTGTGAAAACATATCCACTCGTGGATTTAACTTCAGATGATCTAGTGATCCAATTTGCATCATTATATCCCTCGATCACGGAGGGATATTTGTTATAATGCAAAGCGTAATTTTGGATATGTTTGAGATACCCCAAAACTCGTTTTATTGCCATCCAATGTATGTGATTGGGATTACTTGTAAACCAACTCAGTTTACTAATAGCACATGCTATATCTGGTCGTGTACAATTCATGATATACATCAAACTTCCCAATACTCTTGCATAATCCAATTGTGAGTCACTTTCACCTTCATTCTTTTGAAGTGCATAACTCACGTCAATTGGAGTCTTGGCAATTTTGAAATCCAAATACTTGAACTTGTCAAGTACCTTTTCAATGTAGTGAGACTGTGATAATACTAGACCTTGTGGAATCTTGTGAATTCTGATTTCTAAGATCACATCAGCAACTCCTAAGTCTTTCATATCGAATTTGCTAGCCAATATGCGCTTAGTAGCATTTATATCTGCCATGTTTTTGCTCATTATCAACATGTCATCAGCATATAAACAAACAATGACTTCATGACCCGGAGTATTTTTAATGTAAACACATTTGTCGCACTCGTTGATTTTAAACCCACTTGCCAACATTGTTTGGTCAAATTTGGCATGCCATTGTTTGGGTGCTTGTTTAAGTCCATAAAGTGACTTAACAAGTTTGCACACTTTTTTTTCTTTACCAGTTACCACAAAACCCTCAGGTTGTTCCATGTAAATCTCTTCCTCTAATTCTCCATTTAAGAAAGTTGTTTTAACATCCATTTGATGGATTTCAAGACCATACACGGCCGCTATTGCCATTAACACCCTAATAGATGTTATCCTCGTTACTGGCGAGTAAGTGTCAAAGTAATCAAGGCCTTCCTTTTGTCTATAACCTTTGACAACAAGTCTTGCCTTATATTTGTCAATAGTGCCATAAGCTTTTACTTTCCGTTTAAAGATCCATTTCGAACCTAAAGGCTTATTTCCTGGAGGAAGATCTACCAATTCCCATGTATGGTTATCTAAAATTGATTGAATCTCACTATTGACTGCCTATTTCCAAAACGCTGAATCAGAAGATGACATAGCTGCTTTAAAAGTTTGAGGCTCATTTTCAAGCAAGAATGTCACAAAATCTGGTCCAAAGAAAGTAGATGTTCTTTGACGTTTGCTACGCCTTGGATCTTCTATACTTGGAGTATTTTCCTTTGGTTCTTCCCGAGATCGTTTAGGTCTTTCACTTAATGACTCATATTCAGTTTTATACGGATAGATACTTTCAAAGAATTCAGCATTATCTGATTCCATTACCGTATTAATGTGAATTTCGGGATAATCGGATTTATGAACCAAAAACTGACATGCTTTACTATTTGTAGAATATCCAATGAAAACGCAATCAACAGTTTTTGGTCCGATTTTAACCCTTTTAGGTAAAGGAACTTGTACCTTTGCTAGACACCCCCACACTTTGAAATATTTCAAGTTGGATTTTCTTCCTTTCAATTTTTCATATGGAATAGATTGCGTTTTGCTGTGGGGTACTCTGTTGAGTATTCGGTTAGCTGTAAGGATAGCTTCGCCCCACAAACTCTGCGGTAATCCGAAACTTATTAATAAAGAATTCATCATTTCCTTTAATGTCCGATTTTTCCTTTCCGCAATTCCATTGGATTGAGGTGTGTAAGGTGCAGTAGTTTGATGGATAATTCCATATTCCGAACATATTTTTGCAAATGGAAATTCATATTCTCCACCCCTATCACTTCTAATCATTTTGATCTTTTTATTCAATTAATTCTCCACTTCATTCTTGTATTGCTTAAATGCTTCAATTGCTTCATCCTTACTATTAAGCAAATAAACATAACAATATCGAGTGCAGTCGTCAATAAAAGTAATAAAATACTTTTTCCCACCTCGAGATGGTGTCGACTTCATATCACAAATGTCAGTATGAATTAAGTCTAAAGGATTTGAATTCCTTTCAATAGACTTATAAGGATGTTTTACAAACTTAGACTCAACACATATTTGACATTTTGATTTATTACACTCGAATTTAGGCAACACTTCTAAATTAATTAACTTCCGCAAGGTTTTGTAATTGACATGTCCTAAACGAATATGCCATAAATCATTTGACTCCAATAAATAAGAAGAAGCTGCAATTTTATTCATACTGTCAACAACCATTACATTTAGTTTGAAGAGGCCCTCTGTGAGGTAGCCCTTTCCAACATACATTTCATTCTTGCTTACAACAACTTTATCAGAAACAAATACACATTTGAATCCGTTCTTAACAAGCAAAGAAGTAGAAACTAAATTCTTCCTAATAGTAGGAACATGAAGAACGTTGTTGAGCGTTAACACCTTGCCGGAAGTCATCTTCAGGAATATCTTCCCATAACCTTCAATCTTGGTTGTTGCAGTATTTCCCATGGAAAGCTCTTCTTCGAGACCAGCAGTAGAGTAAGTCGCAAATGCTTCCTTGACAACACAAACATATCGAGTGGATCCAGAGTCAATCCACCACTCCTTCGGATTTCCAACTAGGTTGCATTCCGAAAGCATTGCACACAGATCATCAATGTCATAATTTTTCTCCACTATGTTGGCCTGTCCCTTCTTCTTATACTTTTTCGGGAGACGACAATCAGGGGCTTTGTGACCGGTTTTTCCACAATTGTAGCAGCTGCCCTTGAATTTCTTTTTGTTCTGCTCCTTAGTCTGTCCAGAAGACCTCTTTCTTTTCTTACTTTTTGGAGCAGTCTCCTCAACGATATTAACTCCCATGATCGTTGAATTTCCACGAGGCTTCTTCTCGGCTGTTTTGTTGTCTTCCTCAATCTTGAGACGAATCACAAGATCTTCCAACTTCATTTCTTTGCGCTTGTGCTTAAGATAGTTCTTGAAATCTCACCACGAATGAGGCAATTTTTCAATCATTGCAGCCACTTGAAATGCTTCATTCACGACCATACCTTCAGTAATAAGGTCATGAAAAATAAGTTGAAGCTCCTGAACTTGGGTTCCAACAGTTTTACTGTCTATCATTTTATAGTCTAGAAACTTGGCAACCACGAACTTCTTCAAGCATGCATCTTCAGTCTTGTACTTCTTCTCAAGTGCGTCCCATTATTCTTTCGAAGTATTCATCGCACTGTACACATTGTACAAGTCATCCTCTAAAGCGCTTAAGATATAGCCTTTGCAAAGAAAATCTGCCTGCTTCCACGCCTCAACAATCATGAATTTCTCGTTGCCCGGCATGTCTGCAGCAGGCACTGGAGGTTCTTCACTAGTGAATTTCTGCATACCAAGTGTGGTAAGCCAGAAGAACACCCTTTGCTGCCATCCTTTGAAGTTGGCTCCGAAAAATTTTCCCGGTTTCTCTGCCGGTGGAACAACAGTCCGGCTTGACGAGGCTATCGTCGTTGCCGCAATAGTCACCGAAGAATTTCCGTTATCAATTGCTATTTCTCACTGTAAACAACAGAAGAGTTCAATTAATGGCAAAATCAGAATAGTACACAATACTGTTATTAACAAAAAAAATAGTATGTATAATAAATAAAATCGAAGTTTTTATATACTGTTTTACGGAAAAAAAATGATGAAGATTTTATGTTCTTCAAATCGTTTTATGAATTTCAATACTCTGATGAAGTTTTTTATATCTTCAAATCAGAATAGTAAAATTCAGAAGGAGTAGAAAACCACACAGGTTTTAATCTCCACAAACAAAATACAGAATATAAAAAAAATAATTTCTTTAAGATTGTTATTATTCTGTATTGCTGTAATAAATAATTAAACTTTCTGAAAAAACAAAACAGAAAGTTAGTAATACTTGTTTAACGAAATAGATTCTAGAAAATAAATATATATAAAAAATAGTCTAGGAATAAATCGAGCCCACTGAATACACAGTGTGTCCTTAAGGAAATTATTCCCCTCAAGTACCCGAGGTGCTGGAATATATCCTCCCAGGATAGAACGATTTAACTTACCAGTGTATTGGTACCAAAACTCTGATGAACTGCGAACCACTCAATGGTCGTAAAATACACTGGAAAAGATTGTGCAGAAGAAGAAGAAGAAGCTCAGAAAATTTCGTAAGGAAAGATTCTGGGATTCAAACTCTATTTATAGAGTTGATGGCAATGTTTCTGAACCTTTCAGAAACAGCTCATGGAAAAGATTGTAAATATAGATTGATTAATCTATATTTACTACTTTGACCAAAAAGATTAATCAATCAATCTTTCCGAAGCCGAAGTCGTAGCCATAGCCGAAGCCGAGCCGAGCGAGCGAGCGATGACGACGGCGTGAGGCTTGCCTTTTTCTCAACTCTTTAAGAGCTAGAAGAAAAGCAATTATATATATACCCATCAAAAGCCTTTTCTTCCTCCGATATGGGACAATATCCCTTTCCCAAGAGAAACTCAAATATTTCATTTTCCCTCTGTTTCTCATTTACCCTCTTTAAGTTACACAAGTTTAAAATCCCAACACTTACTGCATTATTATTGTTACGATTATTACTGTTATCCTAGCTAGCGAAGATTCATATATATATATATATATATATATATATATATATATATATATATATATATATATATATATATGTCGTACTTTTTATTTTTTGGTAATAAGTGTAAAATAAACCGAATTAGTCAATATACTTAAAGAGCACCTAGGACTACAACCATATTCTAGGAAGGGTGTCATAATTCACTAAGCCTAAAAAATTGAATAGAACAGCATAAGCTCTTCTTGTATGTTGTATATCCTCTAACCTAATTCTAGTTTTCTTTTGTATTTGTGCAATTACAAAATCTATATTTACTACTTTCTCTTAAAGATCTTCCGGTTCCTGGCTTGCCAGGTGTAATATACCATGGCTCCCCAAACTACAAACACTATTCCTTCTTAAATTGTCTTCAATGTCTGCTTCTATTCCACTGAATACTCTGCCTGATGGACTTCTTATATAGATGAGTACCTAACCATTTGGATAAGCCATCCCTTACTGCTGTAATCCATGTATATTATGCAAACAAATGAGTTTGGGTTTCCATTCTCCCTTGTTCATATAGAATACATGATAGAATTCGAGGGTCCATCAAACTATATAGAGAACTAGGTTCTCTATTAGTTTTCACAAATTACACTAACACAGCAGAAAGTAAATAACACTGAGAGTTTTTACGTGAAAAATTCTCAGCTCAACAGGATTAAAAATTACGACCTACCCTTGTAGGATTTCAACTTCACTACTGAGCAACTTTTAGATTACAACCTATGCAACCTAGGAATTAACCTCTTAATCTCTCACTAACTTGTAACATACTATTACAAGCCACTTTGTAATAACTCTATTACAAAGACTTTACAACTCGACTAACTCTAGCCAAGATACAAACACAAGGGTTTATGATTTACAAAGGGTTTCCTACGGAATGCTTCTAAACAAGCTAAGTAGGAATTACAACTGAAGAACTATTACAAAGTTACAACTCAACTAAGGACATACAATAACTTAATATGGGGAACTGGTCCGTAGTAGTGTTGTTCTTTGTTCTTGGTGCACTTGAGAATAGTTTTCTTGATGATCAATCACACATAGTGTTTTTAGAAAATTCTCTAAGTGTTCAAGTGATTTGTTTTACCTTCCTTGATGGTAATAATGCATTTGTGACATCACTAGTATGATATAAGCAAGGTAGGTAAAAGACATTTCCCATAAAGTTGACTGCTATACTATTTCTGCACTGTAGCATGTGCAGGCAACAACTTTATAGTTGGGATAGTTGACTTGTGCAGTTTCCTCGGGAAACGGTATCTATCTGTTTCCTCTATTGTTCCTTTGACTCTGAAGAGTTGAACCATATCCCAAGCTGGAACCTTTTGATCATAAGGTCTTGAGAATGTGTAACATGTTCCTTATCTGGTTCTTGATAGTAAGTTTGTTAGATCATCAAAACAAAACAGGGATATACATATAGCCTATTAATTTTTCCTTTTTGATGATGACAAACTTGTAATTCAAGTTCTCCCTAAGAACCGGCATTTTCTGAATTCCCCCTGAATCTGTTTCCCATCTTGTTCCCTCTGAATTCCCCCCCCCCCCCGGCATCTTAAAAGATTAGTAATAGGCTTATAGCAAAAAGAAGTCTATATTGAGTTAACTCATGCCACTTGTGTGCACATAACATGACTAAAAACAGAGCATAAAGACAAGGCATATACAACAAAAAGGGAAAAGCTTCCATTAACAGTTTGGATTTGAAAACAGGGAGAAGAGTCAATGTTACTGATAACCATCCACAATTCAGAACAATAAAACAAACACTACAAACGTCAAAAAAAAAACTAATCATAGGAAACCAATACTTAAGACTTGACACTAGGGGGACATTGTTTAGGGAGCACTGGAAGGAGGGGGCTTAGAGGCATAGGCAAGGGTTTGGAGGACGAGATCCATTCGAGCATTCGCCGATATTTGCTCATTGAGCAGTTTCTCTTTCAGGTCCTCCACTTGTTTCTTGAGCTGAACATTCTTCTTGATCAGACGGGCAACCTCTTCACTTTGAGAGATACTGGAACCAGGTGCCTCCTGAAGCTGACTCAACTGACTCTCAAGAATAGCATTCCTTGCTTTCAACTGCCTTATCTCAGCAGTAGCACTGTTCTGAGCGTTGATCAACTGAGAAATGGTATAAGTGCTTCCAACTCCTCCAACCCTATCAATGCACTCAAATTCTTCCAGAGTGGACTTGGAGAAAGTTTGCTTCTTAGTGCCCACTTTAGCTTGTCCCAGAGGAACCTTGAAGTATTCAAAGACCTTGGTGAGAAGAAACCCATAAGGTAGCCCATGATTACCATCTTTAAGATCTTCCACTTTCTGCATGTGCTCTATCATGATCCCAGGCAGGTTGATGGTAGTGAAGTTGTCCAGTGCTTCCATGAGGAACAGGTCTGCACGAGAAGTGATAGATCCTCTCTCAGCACGAGGGAGCAAGACCTTGTTCACCATCTCAAATAGCAGTTGGTACACTAGAAGGAGGGTCTTCTTCTGTACATGTTCCCCTTGCTAAACTACTTTGTCCTTCAGGATGACGTTTCTAAAATTTTGAGAATAAGATCCCTCAACACTAGACAGCCCTTCAGCATGCACACCCAGAATAGATCCCAATAAAGCAGAGTCCATTACCATATCAACTCCATTCACCGGCATGCAGATGTGATCATCCTCAACTTTGAAAAGGTCGGCATAGAAACTTTGAACTTCCTCCTCATACACCTTCGGAGCATCACTTGTGAACAAATGTGTCCACTGTTGAAACTCACAAATTTCAACCAGCTGCCTCATACCAGCCTTATCCAAAATGTCAAGGGCAAATGTGCGGCCCCATAGCACCTTTTGATTCCTCAACTTCTCTTTCCCAGCACTCCTTGGATCACCAACTTTGGCCTTCTTTGAGGAACCAGGTTCCTCATTAGTATCAGCTCTTCTCTTAGCAAACTTGCGAGCATTCTTTCCTTTTTCATCAGACCTCATAGACTTTTCACCCAATTCTTCCATCACCCTGGTAGCAGACTCTTCTACTAACTTATCACCGGATTCTTTCACCATATTTTTACTAGCGACAACATCATCAGACTTGTTCAGATTTTTAGCAGACACAGAAGATCCCCTTTTAGTATTGGGGAGACCATGCTTATGTGAGCGCTTTCTAGTCAAGGAACTAGGTTCCTCTTCTACTTCATAATCCATATTCACAACTGGCATTGTTTTCTCGCTCACAACTTTCCCATCTTTCACTAATTTTCTTCTCCTTGACTTAGCTTGACTGTTCTTAAGCGCAGACTCAATAGCCTCCTTCATTTGCAACCTTGTAGTAGGTCGCTTAGGAGTGGACTCTTGAGCAACCATTGGTCTACGTCTAGTCAAGCTAGCAATTGGCATATCATCAGAATCCTCTTCACTTTCCCCAACTACTTATTCAAAATCAAATCTAATCTCAGGCATGACCACGAACAAAGGCTCAATATCGAAATGAGGGGAGGGAGCGGGATCAATATTGACCTGGGCTTTTGAGAGGACCACTGAGTTAGATCCTCTGAGGAGGGATCATGTCCCTCATTTGGGACCCCAGTAATATTGTCCTGTGCCGATTGTTCAACATGCACAAGCTCTCTACCCTCTACTAGACTCTTCCCTCCTGAGCCTCAGACCCATCCACACTTCCTTCTATAACAACCCCTTCATTAGTTATAGATAGCATGTTCTCTATTGCTTCTTTCTCTTATAACTCCATTGAAATCGCGGAAGAAGAAGAAGAAGAAGTTGTACATGTAGCCTCAAGATTGGGAACTGAAGCAGTCTCAAAACCAGCAATTGGATCTACATTTGAGCCTTCATCCAAAGGAAGACTAAAGATTTCCTGATTCTCTTCTTCATCAACAGGACCTTTTTCACCAGTTTTTCCGGCGAGGCAGGAGGAGAGCTTGTAACCATAAATCTTTTAGGAGTTGAGATTTTGCGACTTCTATGAGAACCAGAACTCGATTGGGTAGGAGAGGAGACGGAGTATGGGGTGACTCTGCCCTAGGGTTTTGTATAGTGGTGATGTTTAGGGAGGAGTCTAATATCGGTGTTTGAATAGCTGAGGACTCAATGGGGGTGTCACTTGGAACACTTGAGGTTTAGTGATTTTCAGCCATGGAGAGAAGTGATGAGTTGAGAAGAAGAGATGGGTAGTTTGAAAGAGAGAAAGAAGAAGGAAAATTTTAACGTTTGATGTGAGGAGTTGTGACAATGATGGATGTATTTAAGATTGATGAGGGACCGGTTAAGAAAGGGCGGTAGTTTTGGGAGTCGGCTCAATTTCTAACGGGTGAGAAGTTTGGGTTCAAAAGACACAAAGAAAAGAAACGGACACACAGATGATGTGGCACTTGATTTAACCGTTCAAAATTATGCATGAGAGAATAGAGAAACTACTAACCTGTGTGAGGAGAACCAGGTTCCATGACTAATCTTGTATCTATAAGCTTTGCCCTTTTTACCAGTGCGCACTGCATCAACTGCCTATTTGCTCTGTAATCATCATGCATGTCTACCTGTAACGGTATAGAGATGAGTTAGACTTTGCCAGAAAACACTTTTTAGCTAATTTTACCTGAACATTTCTTTCATAGCCAATCATCGAGGGACCAGGTTCTCAGTTGGGTTTTATCAATACCAGTGCCAGATGATTTCTTTCAAAATGTTCTCTACTTAAGGCCTTGGTAAATCTGTCTACAATCTGATCTTCTGTGCTGTAGAATTTCATGCAAATGAGCTCATTTTCAACATTGTCTCTGAGGAAGTGGTGACGCACATCAATGTGCTTGGTTCTCTTATGTTGGACTGGATTTTTGGCCATATTAAGTGCACTTGTATTGTCGCATAGGAGAGGCACACAATCTGAGAACACTCCAAAGTCTTCCAGTTGTTGCTTGATCCACAACGATTGAGCACAACAAGAAGTAGCTACTATATATTCTGCTTCTGCAGTTGAGAGTGCCACTGAGTTTTGCTTCCTTGTATCCCATGAGATTAGGCAAGAACCCAAGAAATGTGGCATTACAGGCGTGCTTTTCCTTTCCACCAGATATCCTGCATAATCAGTGTCAGCATACCCAATAAGATCAAAGTTGTCACTTGAGGGATAGTAGAGAACCAGGTCATGCGTTCCTTTGAGATATCTCAATATTCTCTTGGCAGCCTTCAGATGAGATTCCTTTGGATTGGATTGAAACCTTGCATAAAGGCCCACGCTGAACACAATGTTTGGTCTGCTTGCAGTGAGATACAAGAGTGATCCTATGATCCCTCTATACATGGTCTGATTTACAGGAGAATTAGGTCCATCCATGTCTAGACGAGAAGCTGTGGCAATATGAGTGTCAATAACTTTTGATGTTTCCATGTCAAACCTTTTTAGCAGCTCCTTGATGTACTTCTGTTGACTTATCATTGTTGAGAACAAAGCATTTACATCCAAAAGTCCTTAGATATGTCAGCTTAGGCTTCCTTCCATTCAGCAGTTCATATGGAGTCTTGTTCAGAAGGGACCTGATCATGCACCTGTTCACCAAGTAGCAAGCAGTGTTGACCTGATCATGCACCTGATCAAGAGTTCTATTCTTCCTCTCCACAACACCATTTTGTTGAGGTGTTCTTGGATCTGAGAAATTGTGAGTGATACCATTTTCAGTACAGAATTCATCAAATTTGGCATTGTCAAACTTTGTCCCATGATCAGCCCTGATGTAGGCTACCTTATTACCCATCTTAACTTGGATGTTTTTGACAAAAGCAAAGAATACTTCAAAAGTTTCATCCTTGGTTCTGAGAAACAAAGTCCAGGTGAATATGAGTAGTCGTCAACTATCACAAATATGTACTTCCTTCCTCCTTTGCTTGGCACCCTCATAGGTCTACATAGATCTATGTGAAGAATATCGAGTGGCCTTGAGGTACTGACTTCCTTTTTGGGCTTGAATTAGAATCTGACTTGCTTGCTTTTTACACATGCATTACACACTTTGTGATCCTTGAAGCTTGACTTGGGAAGACCACGAACCAAGTCCTTCCTGACCAGTTTGTTCAGCAACGTGAAGCTTGCATGACCCGACCTCATATGCCATAATTCAGTATAGTAACGTACTTGCTATCAGGGTTGTAGGAAATCTTTTCCCTTTGGAACCCAATCCTTTGCCTGTTTCCCCTATTATTGGTGTACATGGCAGTGATAGCATCAGAGGACCAGGTGCACTTGAGTGATTTTTCAAGATCACTCTTCACTCTACCTAGTTCTTCCTGAAGTTGTTTGTTTTTCTCAAGCTCGGCACACAGACTAGACTTCACTGAATTTAACTCACTTTCAAGCTTAATGTGTGCCTCACTTGCAACTTCCTTTCCCTTTTGAGAATTTTCTGGCCTACTTTCCATTTTAAGTTCCCCAAATGTTTCCTTCAAGTCCACTACCACCACTAATAGGTCATCTCTCTCATACTCAATGTTAGAAACTCTCTCAGCTGAGACTTCTTTTTCCTTTATTACACACTCAAAAGTCTCTTTTAGGTCTACCACAGCGACCATTAGATCATCTCTTTCATGTTCTATATGTGCAATGTTTTAATCTAAGGCATCCTTCTCTTTCTTCAGGTTCTCAATTATTTCCTTTAAATCAACAACAACGATTACTAATTCATCTATAGTTTATTTTGCTTCTCCTAACTCTACAGTTAAAGCATCTTTATCATTTATAAAACTGTGATAAGCATCAATTAACACATTTTCCAAAGACATGAGTTTTTTAGGAGCATAAAATTTCGGATTTCTCTGAACATCCAGAAAATTTACCTCATCATCGTCGCCATCTTCATCATCATCAGACTGAGGCATCAAGGTAAAGATTGAGTTATACTCAGTTGCTTAACTTTCCACTGCTATGATTGAACTATCACCATGATCATTTTCTTCTTCAGATTCATATTGTCAGCGACATTCTTTATCTTGAAGCATTTATCAGGAACCATGTTCCTCTTGGCTACTTTGTCAAAGTTGTTTTGTACTGATCTTGCTTTAGGAGAGGGCACTCCTTGATGAAGTGTATTGGCTTGCCACATTTATGATAGAGGTTATAATGTTTTGGCTTGCTAGAACTACCCATTTTTGGAATGCCTACATTCTTTCGAACCATCTTCTGGAATCTTCTTGTCAAGTAAGCTATATCACCATCCTCACAACTTGAATCATTGTTGTCTGTCTTGAGGACCAGGTTCTTCTCCCTTTTGGGTTCTCTTCTTTCATTGTCCTTCTTCTTCTTCTTCTTCTTCTTCTTCTTCTTCTTCTTCTTCTTCTTCTTCATTTCATATGTTTTCAGATTGCCAACAAGTTTATCTATGGTCAGTGTCTGTAAGTCCTTCGCCTCTGTAATGGCGTTCACTTTGCTTTCCCAAGAACTGGGCAGTACACTAAGGATTTTCCTAACAAGCTTGTTTCTTGGAATAATTTCACCAAGAGAGTGAAGCTCATTAATGATGGAGGTAAAGCAAGTATGCATATCTTGGATGGATTCATCATCTTTCATCCTGAAGAGCTCGTATTCAGTTATGAGCATGTCGATCTTGGATTGCTTAACCTGTGTTGTTCCTTCGTGAGCTGTCTGAAGAGCCTCCCAGATTTCTTTTGCTGATTGGCATGCTGATATCCTGTTGTATTCATCAGGACCAATGCCACAAACAAGAATTATCTTTACACGAAAGTTCTTTTCTATGGTCTTTCGATCATCGTCATTGAATTCCTTCCTCGTCTTGGGAATTGCTACAGCCAAGATTCTTGGTGGGAACAAAGGGTCCATCACAGATAACATCCCATAGCTCTGAATCTTCAACTATGATGAAGTCGTTCATCCTGGTCTTCCACCATCCATAATACTGTCTGTTGAACCTAGGTGGTCTGTAAGTAGACTAGCCTTCTTCGAAGTTTGGCAGAGCGGCAATGGGAATCTTTTCTAGGTGTTAGCCTGATAAAAAGAACCTGCTCTGATACCAATTGATAGAATTCGAGAGTCCACCAAACTATATAGAGAACCAGGTTCTCTATTAGTTTCCACATATTACACGAACACAACAGAAAGTAAATAACATTAAGAGTATTTACGTGGAAAATTCTCAGCTCAACGGGATTAAAAACCACAACCTACCCTTGTAGGATTTCAACTTCACTACTGAGCAACTTTCAGATTACAACCTATGCAACCTATGAATTAACCTCTTAATCCCTCACTAACTTGTAACATACTATTACAAGTCACTTTGTAATAACTCTATTACATAGACTTTACAACTCGACTAACTCTAGCCAAGATACAAACACAAGGGTTTATGATTTACAAAGGGTTTTCTACGGAATGCTTCTAAACAAGCTAAGTAGGAATTACAACTGAAGAACTATTACAAAGTTACAACTCAACTAAGGACATACAATAACTTAATATGGGGAACTGGTCTGTAGTAGTGTTGTTCTTTGTTCTTGGTGCACTTGAGAATAGTTTTCTTGATGATCAATCACACAGAGTGTTTTTAGAAAATTCTCTAAGTTTTCAAGTGATTTGTTTTACCTTTCTTGATGTTAATAATACATTTGTGACATACAAATAATATTTACGGTAATAAAAGCAGAATAATAACGTAGTACCGAGATACAGTAATTAACCAGAAAAAAAGAGTGATAACGACACCAAGATTTTTACGTCAAAACCATTTTGAATAAGGAAATAAAACTACGGCTCCGAGAGGAGCAACTGATATCACTATAGCAAGGAATTTTAAACTTTGTAGGTCCGAGTAAAATACTCAAAAGACCACTATAACACTCAAAAGAAATAACCTTCTTTTGATATTCTCATCTCACTACAATATTACTCACTCTCTATTTTTCTCATAGACTATTTTCTTATCACTACAACATTTTAAGCCTCTAGCCACCCTCGAAAAGTGCGGTCTAATATGCCATAAGTGTAGCATTTGATCAAAGGCAACACTTTACGGCTTTAGGCAACGCTTTTGGGGGTAGCCTAAAGTACCATAATGTTTGACATATGTCCATGCTTTTTACGTGTCGCCATAGAAGTCACGCTTTTATATTTCCTCTTATAGACAAGCTTTTATGACGTAAAGCTAGATTTGAAGTGTGGTCTTTGGTTCCTTATAGACAACGCTTTTAAAGCAACAGTTATAGAGCATAGCGCCAAATTGCCAATCCCTATGGGCACATTTTCTAGGCGTGGTATTTTTGTCTGCGCTATGAAGTAATTTTTAATCCACAATTTTGTGGTTTAAAAATTATATTTGTTTACATTATATTCTGTATTCACATTTATTTCAAGCATATATCTTATGATCTCAAGCATTAAATTAGATGATAAGTAACAGGATAAAAATAATTCAAATGCATATACTTGAAATAAACTTCAACAAAGAAACA
The DNA here is from genome assembly GCF_000390325.3 of Nicotiana tomentosiformis. Lineage (NCBI taxonomy): Eukaryota > Viridiplantae > Streptophyta > Magnoliopsida > Solanales > Solanaceae > Nicotiana > Nicotiana tomentosiformis. The sequence goes on along the minus strand of NC_090813.1, from coordinate 16,346,960 downwards.
TAATTTGTATACTGCAACAGAATAAAAATAATTCAAATGCATATACTTGAAATAAATTTCAACAAAGAAACATAATTTGTATACTACCCATACTAATAAAGTACTGCTTTAAGAAGTTCACTAGCAATGAACTCTACAAAATCAAATGTATTCATATATATAGTATCAATAATAATAATAAACATCACAATTTTTTAAAAAGTCTTCTCACTTAGATCAAATTGACTTATCGCCTACATCACCATTATTTTCATGCACATTCAAAATAAAATTAAAAATTAGAAAGAAACGTATATATAGTATGTAACAGTCATAGCAATATTTGTCTTACTAAGAATTAATGAGATTTATTTCACTACTATAACATAACTAAGTCAAACACCAAACAGAGGTACAAGCGAATGAGAAGCAAAAATGTGAATTAACATACATTTCGCCTAAAAATTATGTTCACTTATCTCAACTCGCATGTGCAAATTAACTTGCATTTCTTACTATAGATAATGATCAAATATAAAAGCGTAGTAGCTAGCCAAGATAAATTTGATCCTAATATGTGGCAATGAATCTAGCAAATTAGATATGGTAGCAACATTATCATAATCTCTAATAAAATTCTAACTTGTTTGTTGAAAAATGAACCAAAGTCTCCCATAATGCTGGCGGATAGCAACTTACGCGATTTCATGTCAGCAACAATTTAACTGTAGCATTAAGACAACTCTACTAAATAAAAAAAATAGATAGTCAAAGAATAGTACTTTTCCACAAAAGAAAAATAGTAGCAGAACCCAACCCCAAGCATCAAAGAGAAAAAAATATAAGTTTTCACTTTATATTGCATCATAGAGACATCCCATGTAACCTCTTAAACATAACATGAAAATACAGTTAATATGACAAAATAAACTTATTTTCCTTCCATTCATTGATAACTCCTATTATCACATAATAGAACCATCAAATGCAAATAGTTTAGAAAAGCATGGTCTTGTAACTTAAGATGAGGTAGTTTTTTGGGAGTGCTGAAATATAAATATCTTTTCAAGACTCGAAGCATAAGTTGAGCCAGAAGAATGGGTAGATTTTGGCCTATCATAGCTCGTGCACTACTTGTATTAACAAGTGAAGGAAGATTAGATCCAACACACATTTGTGTAACGTGAACATCTAAACCAGGGTTGTTTTGCACCAATTGACTTATAAAATATCGCATTTCTTCTCTCATCATTTCCTTCATTTCTTCCTTCATAGAAATCATTTCATTGGCATACTTTTGTTTAAGCTTGTTGATTTCTTCATCTTTTTTCAGAGAGCTTGTCGTCACCGATCTACCATAGCATCTAACCCAACCAGGTTGCTCCTTTCCAAACACATCCCTAAATGTATCATCTGTTATTTCTCCACAACTTTGACGATTCTGAAGTTCAGACTGTGAAAAGAAATATTACTAAGCATCATTTACAAGTCAAGATAGATTGAATGTAGGGCCTTGTTTCTAACTTAAAAATAAAGTTTATTAGCGCTAGAAATCAAGACTTCAGGAACTCCAAAAGATTCAGATAGAAACCAATAAAACTAAAACTCAAGAAGTTTTATCAAAACCCTAAAAAATTTACAAAAAAAATTATCTCTCAGTTCACGAAAAAAATACAGTAAGAGCACTGGATAATTTACTTAAAAAAAGAGAAAAAAATATAATGTTTACAGGGTACGCACTGATAACCTGCTCATTATGCAATAGCTCACAAATCATGATGATACAAATACAATAGTCAACCAATTAATACAAAACTGATCTCCTACTTATCAACTAACTCCTCTAAAAAATTCATATATTATTGCCAATTTTTCATAATACTTCTTTTGCACCAGAAATATAGATATAGCAAACAATCATTTTTAATCCTGGAAATATGTTACCTTCTTTCTTCAAAGCAGACCCTATTTTTTTCCAACCATATTGTCCATAAACATATAGAGAAATTATTTTTCACACAGCTAATTGACTCTTAGCCATATTTTGAAGTTGCCAAATTTTTAGTAAGCTTTTTACATTTGAGGGCAATACCCATCTGACTCCATACATATTTAAAAGAGTTCCTAGCATTGTTTTGCGACTTTCTAATGAATAAAAAGATTATCAGACTTATGATATAGGGGTAGTTCTAATTATTGCTAGATTGAGACTTCTGCATTTCATTCTGACTAGTTGGACTGCAAAACTATTGAAAGTTGCTTCCCCAGACGCAGAGAATCCACAAGTTTCTAGAAAGATAATAGTACATAAGAGATATAACTATAGGGTCAATGCACAGAGGAGTCTAAAATGACAGAATAACATCACAAAATAAGAAAGTATGACAAGTAAAAGGCGAGCACAAAATATGACGAGTAAAAGACGAGCACAAAGCTATAAGCCCCAAGGCGTGGGGTGTAAGAACCACAAATTTTTAGTTTACAGTATTTCCATTAGTACAAGGTAAAGTTTAAATAAATAATATGCTAGTAAAAATGGTAAAATAGAAAATATAATTAAAAATGACTCGAGAAAAAAAACAAAGAGAAAATAATGGATCAATCAATATGAAAGCATATTATACAATAACAGAGCCTGTTTTGCTAAATGAACAAATAGTTCAAGTCAGTTATAGCAAAAAAGTATCTCTTTTTAAACACGTACTATAAATGTTTTTATGACGACATGTAATTTCAATCTATAAACTATGGTGGTTAAAACATTAAACCAAAGACACTATGCATTAGATGCAAAATGAAACAAAAACATCTGACTCTCTCGAAAAGTTCAACTGTAATTATTTCATGCCACTACAATCAAAATTAACACATCCTCTTCCATCAGAAACTTCATTAGATAAATGCCACCAAACTACTGTACAGGTAACTCCAACATCTCTTAAGTACATATAAGACTATATACTCATTATACCTTACTTTGGGATCATATTAGGAAGTGAATATACATGAAGAAAAATTTTTTTAAAAGAGCTAAAACCTGATAACTTTAAACAAACAATCAACTACAAAACTATACAGAATTTGAAAAAAAGAGGTGCACAATATATAATTTAAGAATTCAGAATACCCATCTAATTTATAATTTCATTAAATCAATAACATATAAATAATAAAGGCAAGGCAAAACTACAAAGAATATATTCATCAGATGATAATCTCGAGTAACTTGGTAAAACTAAATTAACAAGTAAATATGGATAAAAACAATTAAAAAAATAAAAGATCATAACTTCAAATAAAGAATAAACTGCATAATTATACCAAACGGTCCAGAATTTACAAATATAATGTTGCACTCATACATAATAAAAAACAATAACTACCCAAATAAATAATGCTCGTCAAAAGTTAAGATCATATATTGAGAAAATAAAGAGTACTCATTAAAGACGTTTCTATGATATGGGTTTTACTTAATCAATCATGTGGAGGCTTGTTTCAATTTTTTCTTTCTTAGGATTATCAAAGAGAAAAAACACTTTCATGAGATGGGTATGGTATGATGCCTAATATTTTTAAAAGCCAAGAACTTATAATTGTAAAAGCAACAGAAGCAGCAGTAAGCAAGGATGAAAGAAGCAACGATTTTACCTTTTTGGCATAGAGTGGCAATCCAATAACTCTAGCGAGAGTGTGGATAGAAGGTGAAATTTTTTTCCTATAGGGTTTCTAAGTATACGGTCTTTGCCTTCGGTAATTGGGGGGAATATTTCATTAAGTGCAATTTTGGTGGGAGATTTTTTATTTTGGAATTTTTAGGGTACGCTTATAAAGGGTTGCAATAAATATGAAAATATAGCAACTTTTAAAAAACGTAGCAATACAATTAAAAAGTGTGGCCAAAACCTTTATATTTAGGCAACACTTAAAAATTATTTTTTACACATTTAAAAAGAACGCTTTATAAGTGTTGCCTTAAAACCTGTGGCCAAAGACTCTACTCAAAGGCGACGCCTAAAAAGTGTTCCTACAGATACTCGTGGCAACACTTTTTGAGCGTTGCCTAAATTAGTGTGGTTGTAGACCTAAAATGTTGTAGTGTATACCCTGTCTGTAAAACCTCGCTCTTTCTTTCTCTTTGTTGGTGTGTCTTACAATGAGAGCAAGACACTTATTTATAGTATTTAGGATTGCTTCATTGATGTCATGATCTTGGCAAGAGTCAAATATTCATTGTGAAACCAAGAAAATATTTACCATAAAATCTTCCTTACTATTCCTTTAGTTGGTTTGACATTTTAAAGCCAAAGGAATATGTTTTCCTTTCATATGGGATGGACCCATCAAATCTCCCCCTCCAGTCCCATGCACCTGAAGGAGGTATCTCCAGTTTTTCATATAGAGCTCATTCTGACAAGTTCTTTGCATAGCTCAAACTTGTCTTTCCGTACCACCTTGGTCAGCATATCCGAAGGATTCTCACTTGTATGGATCTACTTCACATGCATAGATCCATCGTTTATCCTTTCTCGAATCCAGTGATATCTCACGTAGGTATGCTTCGTCCTTGCATGATACGTGGTGTTTTTTGCTCAGGTCTATTGCACTTTAACTATCACAATAGACGACATACTCCTTTTGATGCAATCCAAGCTCTCGAAGGAATTGTTTCAGCCAAACCACCTCCTTTCCAACTTCAGTAGCGGCAATATACTATGCTTCAGTTGTAGAAAGCGTGACATACTTCTACAATTTAGATTGCCATGATATAGCCCCCCTGAAAATGTGAACAAGTATCATGTAGTAGATTTATGATTATCAAGATCACCTTTCGTATCAGCATCCGTGTAGCCCTTCAAGACTGGATCTGATCTCCCAAAACACAAGCATTCATCTGAGGTTCCTTTTAGATACCTAAGTATCCAGTTCACAGCTTCTCAATGTTCTTTTTCGGGATTAGCAAGAAACCTGCTAATAATACCGACAACATGAGCAATATCAGGTCTGGTATATACCATTGCATACATCAAGCTCCCGACGACAGAGGAATATGGAACTTTAGCCATACTTTATTTATCTTCCTTTGTTGTAGGACACATTGTCTTGTTCAACTTCATATCATGTTGAAACGCTTAAGTATACGTTCAATATACTTATGTTGTGACAACAACAACTTACTATTTGTCCTATCTCGGACAATCTCCATTCCTAGAATTTGTCGTACTGGACCCAAGTCTTTCATGTCAAATGACTTGGACAAATATTCCTTCAACTTGGCAATCAACTTCTTGTCTTGTCCTACAATCAGCATGTCATCCACATATAACAACAAGATAATAAAGTTATTGTTTGAGAATTCTTATACTATACACATAGAGACTCTTTTTCAACTTGTACACCATGTGTTTCTTCGCCTTTACTTCAAAACCTTCTGGCTGCTCCATATAGATCTTTTATTCCAAATCTCCATGCAGAAACACAGTTTTACCACCAATCGAGCTTTGTGTCTGACCAGCTTGTCGTTTCTATATTTCTTGAGCTTAAAGACCCACTTGCACTTGAGCGGTCTTTTGTCGTTTGGAAGTTCAACCAGTTTGTATGTATTATTCTTCTGTTGAGAATTCATCTCTTCTTGCATGACTTCCATACACTAGATTTGTTCCAGAGGAGATAGCAGCTCCTTGAAATTCTTTGGTTCCCCCTTATCAGTGACGAGGATATACTCCAGAAGAAGGATACCTTGTGGACTCTACCTTCTCTCTTTCAGATCTTCTCAAAGGTTGTTGTCCTTATTCTTGTTGTTGTTGCTATCCTTCTTCCTCTTGTGGACTTAGGTGCTCCCCCTGCTCAGCGACCTCTTCATCTATGCCTTATGTGTGCCATTATTCACCTGTGGAAGGATTACGTACATGTACAATAGGAGTAGTAACAAAGTTATTAACTGTACTATTATCATTTTTGGTCTTTGTTGATTGATCACTATCAATCCCGACCACATCTTCTCTGAAGATCACATCTCTACTTTTGATGATCTTTTTCCTTTCTGGGTTCAATAATCTGTAGCCGAACTCTTCATCTCCATAACCAATGAAGTAACAGGGAATAGCTTTGTCATCCAACTTTGTTCTCTGCTCCTTCGGCATATGTGCATAAGCTTTACATCCAAACACTTTCAGATGGGAGTAGGACACCTCTTTGTTAGTCCAGACTTTCTCTGGAATGTCAAACTCCAATGGAACTGATGGACTTCTGTTAATCAAGTAACAGGTTGTGCGAGCTGCTTCACCCCAAAATGAATTAGGCAGTTTTGCCTTTTTAACATACTTCTCACTTTTTCGACAATGGTGTGATTCATCCTTTCAGCTACACCATTGTGTTGTGGGGTTCCAGGAACTGTCTTCTCATGACTGATTATATGGATTGCGCAGTAGTCTTCAAACTTCTTTGAAGTATACTCTCCTCCATTGTTTGTCCTAAGACGCTTTAATTTTTGACCTGCCTCCCTTTTCACCAGAGCATGGAATTTCTAAAATACTTGAAATACCTGGTCTTTGGTTCTCAAGAAATAAGCCCACAATTTTCGTGAAGCATCATCAATAAATATGAGAAAATATTTGTTACCTCCCATTGATTCTACATCCATTGGACCACAAACATCGGAATATACTAAATCAAGTATATTCAATTTTCTTCCATGAGTTGCTTGAAACGATACCATGTGTTGTTTTCCAAATAAACAATAATCACAAGAATTCGTAGTTGTACCTTTTGCAAATGTGATGAGTGACTTTTTTGATATGATCTGCAGTCCCTTCTCACTCATATGGCCCAATCTCAAGTGCCATAAATCTGCATGTGTATCATCTACAGACGCATGTACAATGTCTCACTGGTTGTCTTGTACAATGTGTAAGGAGCAACTCCTTTAGCAATCACTAATGATCCCTTGGTGAGTCTCCACTTCCTATTGGTGAAGTGATTCTCGTACCCATCTCGATCTAGAGCGATCCGTGAAATCAAATTCAGTCGCAGATCTGGTACGTGTCGCACATCTTTTAAAACTAATGTGCATCCGACATTTGTTTTGATACAAATGTCGCCAATCCCCACAATCTTTGAGTGACTGGTATTTCCCATCTTAACCATTCCAAAGTCTCCTGCTTTGTACCTACAGAAGAATTCTCTTACCGGTGTGGCATGGTAGGATATTGCAGTATCAACCACCCATTCTAACTCTTGGCTTGCTAAATGCATGCATTCCTCTTCCTCGTGAATGAAAAGAACCACCGAATCATCGTTGTGCATTGCAACAGTTATGTTTTCGACATTCTTCTGGACACTGTTCTTGCCTCGACCTTTCTTTGGGCAATCTCTTTTGAAGTGGCCGGGTTGACCTGTCACGACCCAAAAATCTAACCTGTCGTGATGGCGCCTATCGTGGAACTAGGCAAGCCAACTCCTTTCCAAAGTAAAACGATAATTTCATTTCCAAGATAATTTCAAGGTTATTTAACATAAAACCTCCAAATTAAAGAGTTTAAATCAAAGAAAAACAGAAGTGCGGAAAAGAAAAGCCCGACATCAGGGTGTCACTAGTCATGAGCATCTACTACGATCTGTCTAACAACGTCAAGGCTAACTCAGCCTGGAAAATAGCTAAATACAACTAGAGGAAGACAAGAGGGAGAAGAGCAGGGGCTGCGATCGCCAAACAGCTACCTTGCTATCTCCAAGAAAATCTGCAACCAGAATACTCAATAACCGCTACCGTGTCCAGCCACACCTGATTCTGCACACAAGGTGCAGGGAGTAACGTGAGTACGCCAACTCAGTAAGTAGCAACAATAAATAAAGACTGAGCAGTAGTGACGAGCAATAAAACATATAACGTTCATATCAGGAAATCTCAGTAAAATACCACATGCTTTTAAAAATCACGATTTGAATCAAACATCTCGTTTAAACCCAGTTCCAGTAAAAAAAGAAAATCATTTAAAGACATCTTTCCAACAGTTTTTCAAACAAAGGCTTAATGCAAAGGTGAGCAAAAATGATGAAATCATAAACAGCCCCTCGGGCAAACCTCACAGTCACTCTTGCCACTCGGGCAAACCTCACAGTCACTCTTGCCACTCGGGCATACCTCACATTCACTCTTGCCACTCGGGCATACCTCACAGTCACTCATGCCTTCCAGTCACTCAGCACTCGGCACTCGCACTCAGTAGGTACCTGCGCTCACTGGGGGTGTGTACAGACTCCGGAGAGGATCCTTCATCCCAAGCGCTATATCAAGCCAAATCATGGCATAAATCACTCAAGTATGCTGCAGGCGGGCAGCCCCGATCCACACTCATCCTCACAATTCAGGCCCTCGGCCTCACTCAGGTATGCTGCAGGCGGGCAGCCCCGATCCACACTCATCCTCACAAATCAGGCCCTCGGCCTCACTCAGTCATAAGTATCTCAAGCCACTCGGGCATTTCAGTAAAACAGGGCATTCGGCCCAAAACATTTATATGCATCAAAATAGAGTCATAAACTGAGTTAAGCGGTAAACAAGCATAAACATGACTGAGTATAGATTTTCAATCGAAAATAATGAGAGGATGGTAAGAAACAGCCCCTAAGGGTTCAAACAGCATTGGCGCAAGGCCCAAACATGGAATTCAGCCCAATTTACATAAATCTTTCTAAATCATATAAGTATCAATGGTTTCAACAAAGTATGCAACTTTACAGTTGCTACGGGGCGGACCAAGTCACAAATCTCCAACAGTGCACGCCCACACGCCCGTCACCTAGCATGTGCATTACTAAAAATAGTAGAATGATACAAAAATCTGGGGTTTCATACCCTCAGGACTGGATTTACAATCGTTACTTACCTCAATCCGAGCAATTCTTTATTCCAATAAGCCTTTCCCTCGCGATTCGGCCTCCAAACGCCTCGAATCTTAATCAAAATAATTCGATACAATCAACACGAGGTGTAGGAATCAATTCCATATGAAAATGCCAAATTTCACAAATAAATCCGAAATTAACTCAAAAATCAACAGTGGGGCCCACGTCTCGGAACCCAATAAAAGTTACAAAATATTAACGCCCATTCAATCACGAGTCCAACCATACAAAATTTTCTAAATTCCGACTCCGATTCGGCCTTCAAACCCTCAAATCAATTTTTGAAACATTTCTATTCTAATCCCCCAAATCATGAAATAAGTGCTGGAAATAATGTTAGATTCATGAATAACGGACCAAATCAAGTTAAAATCACTTACCCCAGTCCAATTTGTGAAGTTTGCCTCTGAAAATCGCCCAAACCGAGCTCCCAAACTATTTTTATGTCAAAAATGGCCAAAAGACCCGTTTATAGAGCCTCTGATGTTTTTGAGCGTCACAGGTAGCGTGGGGCGCTGCCTGTGGCGCACTTTCCAGTACCCTTAAATATCCCAGCGCCAGGGATAGTGCCCCACGCTACCCTGGGAGCTCGCGGCGATGGAAAATCTTTTCCGATACAAAAATGGGCATAACTCTCTCATACGATGTCCGGATTAGACGATTCATTTTGGTATGGCTCAGAAATTTCAATACGGATCTAATTCTTCAATCAAATATTAATTTGGAACTCATTTGCTTAATGTGATACCACTTATTCTCGAAGAAACGACGTCGAACGTTCTTGAAATGCCAAAATTAAATTTCGTTGACCACCCGAAATTCACCCGAGACCCTCGGGATCTCAACCAAATATACCAACAAGTCCTAAAACATCATATGGACTTACTCGGGGTCTCATATCATGCCAAACGACGCTAAAATTACAATTCACACCTCGGTTCGATCTTTTGAGTTTTCAAACTTTTCAATTTACAAATCTTGTGCCAAAACATGTTAAATGAATCCGGAATGACTTCAAATTTGGCACACAAGTAATAAATGACATAACGGAGCTATTCTAATTTCCAGAATCTGATACCGACCCCGATATCAAAAAGTCAACCCCGTGGTCAAACTTCTTAAAAATTAAACTTTCGACATTTCAAGCCTAATTCCTCTACGGACTTCCAAATAATATTCCGCATATGCTCCTAAGTCCAAAATCACCATACAGAGCTATTGGAATCATCAAAATTCAAATCCGAGGCCGTTTATATATAGGTCCATATCCGGTCCACATTTCTAACTTAAATTTTTTAATTATGAGACTAAGTGTCTCATTTCACTCCGAGTTCCTTCCGGACTCGAACCAACTAACCCGATATAATATAATATTATTGAATAACACCAAAAGAAGTAGGAATGGGGAAAACAGGGTTACAACTCTCGAAATGACCGGGGGGTCGTTACATGACCGCAACTGTAGCCATTTCTACCCTTTGACTGGTTCATGGACTTTTCACGAGTTTTGAATTTATCACGGCTACTCGATGCTCGATAAAAATATCTTTCTCTATTTTCCATGATAAGAGCATGCCCCTGATTTTCGGGGTTCTTCCTCATCTTATCATTGAGTAGGATGGTTGATGTGATGTAATGACCCAACCGGTCGTTTTGACTTTTAGAACCCCGTTACCCTAAATAAAACTTTTTGTATGTGCTTTAAATGATTTATGACTTATGGGGATGGTTGGTTCGAGATTTGGAAGTGTTTGGGTTGAAATCGGAACACTTGGTTCCTTAAGTTGGCTTTAAAAGGCCAAGTTTGACTTTGGTCAACATTTTGAGCAAACAGACTCGGATCAGCATTTTGACAGTTTCGGTAGGTTCGTATCGTAATTTGGTATTTGGACGTATGCCCGGAATTAAATTCCGAGGTCCCTAACCCGAGATATGGAATTTTGATTAAAAAAATAAATAAATAAAAATTTAAGTTCAAATAGTGACTGGATATCGAATTATATGCAAACGACCCCGGAATAGAATTTTGATGATTCCAACAGCTCCGTATGGTAATTTTGGACTTAGAAGTGTGATCGAAATTTTATTTGGAAGTCCGTAGTGAAATTAGGCTTGAAATGGCTAAAACAAGAATTTAAGTTTAGAAGTTTGACTAGGGAGTTGACTTTTTGATACCGGAGTCGGAATACAATTCCAAAAATTTTTATAGCTCCGTTATGTCATTTATGACTTGTGTACAAAATTTGAGGTCAATCGGAGTTGATTTGATAGGTTTCGACATCGAATATAGAAGTTAAATTTTTTTAGTTTCATTAAGCTTGAATTGGGGTATGATTCGTGATTTTAGCGTTGTTTGATGTGATTTAGAGGTACTAAGTCCGTATGATATTTTAGGACTTGTTGGTATATTTGGTTGAGGTACCGAGGGCCTCGGGTGAGTTTCGGATGGTTAACGGATCAGAAATCGTGCTTAATAATAATATTAATTACACGATACTTTGACGGTTTATTGCAGCTTGTAAAGCTATTTAATAAATTAAAAATTCATTGAAATTGAATTGCAGATTGTAAAGCTATTTTATATATTGGAATTTTATTGAAAATTTAGGATATATATATATATATATATATATATATATATATATATATATATATATATATATATATATATATATATATATATATATATATATATATATATATATATGGAGAATTATTGCATTTTGAAGGAATTTAATTATTTTTGCTGGTTAAATAAATTATTGTTATATTCTGGGAATCATGCTGGTTTAAATATTCTAGTCTTATTTCAATTATTATTATTTATATAGAGTGTAATAAAGAGCAAATACCATTATTTGGTTATAATGAGGCCATGGTTCTTGTCAGAAGGAGAAACTCAATAATTGTTGACTCGACAGTTGATTATGAATTTCTACATATTTCTCCCATCGTGGACGTTTTTAAAGAGTTGGAACAGGACTTATATGTATCATGAGGTGTGTTGTGAACATCAGATTCGTGGAATTTTGGCTATTGTTATCGGAGGATGTTATTATAGTCATGTGAATGATGCGGTGCATGGTCTAAATTAAGCAAAGGTATGCAATCTTGTATTGGTGCATCGTGTAGTGATTGATACAACATTCATAGGTTGAAAACAGGCATGGTGGAGAATTCTAGATGTTAGAATTGGGCTCTAAGGTTTATTTGCCTAAATAAAGGGGAGAATTTTTAGATTGGCTCGAGTTAATGTGCTCAACTGGGTGTGGTAGCACGGGTAGTGCACGAGGTGTTAAACAATTATTTTGGATAACTCCAGAACACTCTTTAGCACGTTCGAGGACGAACGTATATTTAAGTGGGAGAGAATGTAACGACACAACCGGTCGTTTTGACTTTTAGAACCCCGTTACTCTAAATAAAACTTTCTGTATGTGCTTTAAATGATTTGGAAGTGTTTGGGTTGAAATCGGAACACTTGGTTCCTTAAGTTGGCTTTAAAAGGCCAAGTTTGACTTTGGTCAACATTTTGAGCAAACAGACTCGGATCAGTATTTTGACAGTTTTTGTAGGTCCGTATCGTGAATTGGGACTTGGGCGTATGCCCGAAATCAAATTCCGAGGTCCCTAATCCCGAGATATGGAATTTTGATTAAAAATAAATAAATAAATAAAAATTTAAGTTCAAATAGTGACTGGATGTCGAATTATATGCAAACGACCCCGGTATAGAATTTTGATGATTCCAACAGCTCTGTATGATGATTTTAGACTTAGGAGCGTGATCGAAATTTTATTTGGAAGTCCGTAGTGAAATTAGGCTTGAAATGGCTAAAACAAGAATTTAAGTTTGGAAGTTTGACCGGGGAGTTGACTTTTTGATACCGGAGTCGGAATACAGTTCCGAAAATTTTTATAGCTCCGTTATATCATTTATGACTTGTGTGCAAAATTTGAGGTCAATATGGAGTTGATTTGATAGGTTTCGACATCGAATAGAAGTTGAACATTCTTAGTTTTATTAAGCTTGAATTGGGGTATGATTCGTGGTTTTAGCGTTGTTTGATGTGATTTAGAGGTTCGACTAAGTCCGTATGATATTTTAGGACTTGTTGGTATATTTGGTTAAGGTCCCGAGGGCCTCGGGTGAGTTTCGGATAGTTAACAGATCAAAAATTGGACTTAAACAGGTGCTGCAATTTTTCTCTTATGCTGGAAATTCTGGGTTGTGATCGTGCCCAAGATCGAGGCCCAAAATCGAGCTCCCAAGATCGAGCTCCCGAGATCGAGCTCCCAAGATCGAGCTCCCATGATCGAGCTCCCATGATTGAGCTCCCAAGATCGGGCTCCCATATCGAGCTCCCAAGATCGAGCTCCCATGATCGAGCTCCCAAGATCGAGCTCCCATGATCGAGCTCCCATGATCGAGCTCCCATGATCGAGATCCCAAGATCGAGCTCTCATGATCGAGCTCCCGAGATCGAATTGGGCAGATCTGTAAGTTATAAAAACAGAGGCATTCGACCCATTTGCCATTTTTGACAAACTTGAGCTTGAGTAGAGGCGACGTTTGACAGATTTTCAAGGAAAGATATTTGGGGTAAGTGATTCCAACTCGGATTTGGTCTATATACACAAATATATCATTGTTTTCACCATTTAGTTAGTGTTTTGAGATTGAAATTTGGAAAATTTTAGAAATCTCATAGAAACGAATTTTTGAGCGGTATCGATTCGGAGTCGTATTTGAGTAAAACTGGTATGGTTGGACTCGTAATTGAATGGGTTGTCGGATTTCATAACTTTCGCTGGATTCCGAGTTGTGGGCCCCACAGATGATTTTTTAATTAATTTTGGGATTTTTATTAAAAATCTAGTATTTTCTTATAGAATTGATTCCTATAATTTTTAGTGATTGTATCGAATTATTTTGGCTAGATTCGAGACAAACAGAGTTGGATAATCGTGAAAAAGGCGTTATAGTGGATTAAATTGGAGCAAGATGAGGTAAGTCTCTTGTCTAATCTTGTGAGGGGAAAATTACCCCATAAGGATTAAATTGAATAATTGTTGCTAATTGCGGGGGCTACGTATGCACGAGGTGACGAGAGTCCGTGCGTAGCTACTATTAATGCTAAAGTCCGGATAGTTTAGGACTCAAAGCATGAGTTACTTGTGTAAATTGTATTCTTTATTAATTAAAATATTTGATGTATATATTGTGAATTGTTATGAAAGATAGAAAAATATGAAATTTTCATATGTTTAATTTTTTTTGTTTAGATTAATTAATTGTTGAAATAAATTGTTATCCTCTCGAATAAATTTTATAATAAATACTCTTATTCCGGAGGTACATAAGAAAATATCCTTCTTTCTTGTGGATCGGGCCGAACGCCTCGGCACGATAGATGCATCTATGGATCGTGCCGCACGTCCCTCGGCAGTGTACATGAAACTCTGGATCGGGCCGTACGACCTCGGCAGAAATCGTGCTTAATAATAATAATAATTACACGATACTTGGACAGTTTATTACAGCTTGTAAAGCTATTTGATAAATTGAAATTTTTATTGAATTTGAAGGATTTAATTAATAGATTAAAAATGATTTGAATTGAAGAAATTTAATTAATATATTGAGAATTATTGGAATTTAAGGAATTTAATTACTTCTGCTGGTTCAATAAAATTATTGTTAACTTTGTGAATCATGTTGATATAAATCTTTCTATCTTCATGATTATTTAATATTATTGACCCATAGTGAGTGTCATAGTCGGCCATCTCGTCTCTACCTCTTCGAGATTAGGCTTGATACTTACTGGGTATACGTTATTTTCGTACTCATACTGCACTTGCTGCACATTTTATTGTGCAGGTACATATATGTATAGCGGCCTTGTGGGCGCAGAGGTGTGGTTAATAATTGTGGAGACATAGGTGAGCTGCATTCTATATTACGATCCGCAGCTAACAGAGTCTCCTTCAGAGTTATTATATTTTCCTATCTAATTTGTATTCTAGACAGATGCTGTATTTTATTTTAATTTCCTAATAAATACTCATGCACTTGTGACACCGGGTTTTGGGATGATTATGGGTTGCATTGTATTGGAAATTTTTAAAGATATTAGTACGTATTTGGTAAATGTCATCTTCTGCTATTTAATTGAGGGGAACAACTATGACTTCAAAAATATTAAAATGAGAATTTATTTAGCATTTATTATTGGCTTGTCTGACGGCGGTGTCCGTCGCCATCACGACCTATAGGTAAAATTGGGTCATGATATGTGACCTCTTTTAAATCGATGGTATCTCTACCATACATGATGGTTGTTGCCAAATTATCATAGGAAGATGACAACAAGTTTAGAGGCATGATAGCCTTATCTACTTCAGTGATTGTTTCTCCAAGGTTTGCCAGCTGCGTGATTAATCCATTGAATATATTTAAATGGGACAAGAAATTTGTACCTTCACTCATATGGATGGCATAAAGCTGCTTTCTCAAAAACAACTTGTTTGTTAAGGATTTGGACATGTATAGACTTTCTAGTCTTTTCCAAATATCATATGCACTATTTTCATCCCCGAAATTATTGAGTACTTCATCGGACAAGTGCAGTCTGATAGCACTAGCCGCCTTCTTATCCATGTCTGACCATTCCTCGGCTTTTATGGTTTTCGGCTTTGCCTCTTTTTCATCTAGTGCAATGTCTAACCCTTGTTGGATGAGCAGGTCCTCCATCGTTCTTTGCCATGTGGAGAAATCGTCATTATCGTTGAATCTTGTTACTTCATACTTTACTCCTAACATTTTTTTGTCACAGAGTAAAGTTGATTGTAAATAATATTTCTGTGAATGAGCAGAACCTGTGCTCTGATACCAACTGTTGGATATAAACCCCACAGAGATAATATTCACAGTAATAAAAGCGGAATAATAACGTACCACCGAGATACGATAATTAACAAGAATAAAAGAGTGACAACGACACCAAGATTTTTACGTGGAAACCCCTTTTGAATAAGGAAAAAAATCACGGCCCCGAGAGGAGCAACTGATATCACTATAGGAAGGAACTTTTCACTTTGTAGGTCCGAGTAAAATACTCCAAAGACCACTACAACACTCAAAAGAAATAACCCTCTTTTGATATTCCCACCTCACTACAATATCGCTCACTCTTTATTTTTCTCACAGACTATTTTCTTATACCTTGTCTGTAAAACCTCACTCTTTCTTTCTCTTTGTTGGTGTCTTACAATGAGAGCAAGACACCTATTTATAATATTTAGGATTGCTTCATTGATGTCATCAATGATGTCATGGGCTTGGCAAGAGTCAAATATTCATTGTGAAACCAAGAAAATATTTGCCATAAAATCTTACTTACTATTCAACTTGACATTTCAAAGCCAAAGGGAGATGTCTTCTTTCACATGGGATGGACCCATCACTAATATCCTAGATGTACAATATTTATACATGTCTAACCACTAACTAACTTACTAACTAACTAACTAACTGCTCTAGTTAGTTATTACAATAATAGTTAATCGTAGTTAAGCATCAGCTTTTTGATCAATCCTTCAACTGAATATGCATTTTAACAAGTCTTTCCTTGGTTAGCATTCTGTTTTGGTTAACTAACCAGACATAGAATCTGTGCTTAAGCTGTAACACTATGTTCCATATCAAGTTTGCCTCATGCGGTCGCACTTGTACTCCTATCAGTTCATTATAGCTTCTTGTCATTGAATAAGCTCCATTCTGAGTAACCACATAATTATCACTATTGTACCACTGTGTCATTATTAGGTCTTTGAGTGAATTAGCTTTCTCTAGTACCAACTACTATCAGGAGGTAGTTTGTGTCTTCAGATATTCAGTTCATGCTTCATGTATATCCCATGCACATATTTACCCATAACACAACTTTTTTTTCTAGTCAATTGTTATAGTAGTTCTCACACTGCAACTACATTCCAATTCCTGCACTCTTTAATATTCAACCCTACATTCTTTAGATCTACCCTAAAGATAATCTCTATCTTGTTTATCCAGCTCCTTGAGAAAATTCCGAGGTAGAATGAAAACAACCCCCAAAAATTATATATATTGAGAATATGACATCATTTATGATCTGAAATCTCCCTGCATAAGATAAATATCTTGAATAAGCATTAGTCGTAATTTTTATTGTTATTATTTTTGTAATTTGCAATATAATTATTCTAAATGTACAGTTTTAAAGAATGTTTTCCAAAGTCCACTTTGTTTTATTGTTTGGGGACGAATATAACCTGCGTACGACAATACTGCAGATGCAACTAATGTCCCTAACTTGTACTATAAAGAGAGTTGACAAAGTATATTACCTCTCTCTTTGTGCATTTGGTGATGAGAAAATGTCGAGATAGAGTATTATTTTTCTTTAGTTAGTGTCAACTAGGTACATGCAAAGTTATAGTGACAAACAAGTGAATGAGAACGGTTAATCTCTTTCACTTTTTTTTGCCTTTCAATTTCATCAAGGTCGGGGATGTAGGAAAGATGATTACTCCTCTCTTTTCTCTTTTTCTTCTTCTTTTCTCCTTGGGTGACAAGTGCATTGGCAAAGTAGCGATCATAATAACCAGTTCAAAGGTCTTCAAATATTTTAAAAAACAAATTAAACATTTTCACTTCGCTTATCATCGAGACGTGCATTATTTGTGTATCTTTTATGAATTGGTCAAACATTAAACTCCGTGTTAATAAGATTTAGCAACAAAAGAAAAAAAACAAAGTAGTAAAGTTGTTAGTTGGAGAAAACTTTAATCTTTGATTCAATGAGCCGAATGCCTCAGCCTTCCAACTTATTAGACTAGTTGGCCACCACACTCTCACTCCAATAGCTAGCATTGGATTTTATGCAAGTGGTGGCGATTTTGTATCACAAGTCGACTTGTATATAAAGTTTTGATCTGGGGTTGAAAAACTTGAGTTCATATTCTAAATTGATGTTTATTTATTTTGTTTTATTTTTTTAATTAAACACGTATATATTTAATTAAAAGGTTTTCAACCAAAAGGGTACCAAACGAACGTGTGCCAGCTCAGCCACTGCTCGTGGAATGTTGTTGAGCGTGCTATAAAATCGTAGCATTTTGGGCTTTTTTTTACTTATAACACGTATCAGAAATTATTTATATTTGGTAATCGAAAAAGTGTATAAAATTTGTATAATTTTTATATATAACATACAGAATGTATATATATACAAAAAATATACATTTTTTCGATTATTATTTTGGGAGCAACTATACAGTGTCATTTTCCCTAGCATATTCCTTAGTAGGGAGCTAAAGACAAGAAATTGTGTAGAAATTAGAGTCGGATAATACAAAAATTATTTTTCTACTTGGAACGGAGGGAATAGTTTTAAAAGAAAACCAGAAAAAGAAACATTTCAATCAACCTTTTTCTTGAATTGGGCTTTTGTTAAAGTAGAAGCCCATATTTCTTCCTATCAAATCCGCTCCAACATGACCCGGTGGATAACTTCATCAACCGTCCATCTGAGAGCGTCTGACCAAAATTCAAATTCTCCTCTTCATCCCGCTCCTAATTTCAGATCTCCCTAACACAAACGGCTATTCTCTCTCTCTCACACACACAGACACACAGAGTAACACAAAAAACACACACTGCCTTTAACAAATACATCTATTTTCCCTCCGTTTAGCGCTTAAAAATGTCGAATCGCCACGAGAAGGAGAAAAGCGTAAACGTTCAAGTTCTGCTTCGTTGCAGGTATTAATTGTTTTGGTTTTGAAAAATTTGCTAATTACTTTCAATATTAATCATTTAGTACTCAATTGTAAACTTGTTAGAGTTCTACATTACTTTTGTTAATTGCATTTGATTTTTCTTCACTACAGGCCGTTTAGCGAAGATGAAGTACGGAACAACGCTCCGCAAGTGGTGACTTGTAATGAGTACCAAAGAGAAGTAGCTGTTTCACAGAACATTGCTGGGAAGCACATAGATAGGGTTTTTATGTTCGATAAGGTAATTACTAACACCAAAAATGGTTAGCTTCCACTGTTGATTACGAAATAGTTTTTTTAAACCTAATTCGTAAATTGGGCTCATATTTATTGTATCTTTTTCGAGCATCTATAATAGTTAAAGTTTCTAAAAAGATGGATAACTAATGCTGATATATCAACTAAACTAAACCCGAGTTTCCTGTTTCCATATATTGTGTGTCACCTCTTATGTTAAATAAAGGAGATGTTTGTTACTAATATCTCATTTTTTTGGCAGTATCCTTAAATTAGAGCTGAGTTCTGGCTTTACTGCTTGTCTGAAATATGTAGTGATTCTTTAGTCTTGGTCACGATAGAAAGATGATGTCATCCCAGTTGTTTTATGTTTATTGTAGAGAATTCCCTAACCCCCTTCCTTGTGGTGAGGGTTTCTGTTATTATTAGAAAGTTGGATATTGTTCATAGTGCTAAAATATGGAGATGCCCTCCTAAAATACGCTTTACCAAAGCATTATCTTGCGGAATTTCTGTTCTGATCCAAACTGTTGTAAACATTAGGGTCGTGAGATGTTCGTTGTCAATTTTTGGCTATAATTTGGTTTCAGTTTTAAGTCATGGTGTTTCATGCTTCTATCATGTTCTGTTCTATTCAGGTTTTTGGCCCATCTGCTCAGCAAAGGGATCTTTATGATCAGGCAATTATCCCCATTGTCAATGAAGTTCTAGAGGGATTTAACTGTACTATTTTTGCTTATGGTCAAACCGGTACGGGAAAAACTTACACCATGGAAGGTGAATGCAAGAGGTCCAAGGTACTAGCCACGAGCCTTTTGCTTCGATTCTATATAAGCTTATGTAACGGTTTTTGTTTCTAACTTGTGATTGTCTGATGTAACAGAGTGGAAATAATGGTGAGCTTCCTCCAGGAGCAGGAGTTATACCTAGAGCAGTGAAGCAAATATTTGATATGCTGGAGAGTCAAAATGCAGAATATAGTGTGAAAGTCACTTTCTTAGAGTTGTACAATGAAGAGATCACTGACTTGTTAGCCCCTGAAGATTTATCAAAAGTTTCTGTAGAAGACAGGCAAAAGAAACAATTGCCACTTATGGAAGATGGCAAAGGCGGAGTTCTAGTGAGAGGGCTTGAAGAGGAAATTGTTACAAGTGCCAGCGAGATATTTACTTTACTTGAGAGGGGATCAGCAAAACGTCGGACTGCAGAAACCTTGCTGAATAAGCAATCAAGGTATGACTTATTCTTGTTTTAGAATTCTTTATTGTTGTTGTTGTTGTTGTTGTTGTTGTTATTATTATTATGTTTATGTTGCATTCAATCTGCTAGAAACAATTTTTTCGTTTCAGTCGTTCACATTCTCTTTTCTCCATAACAATACACATTAAGGAAGCAACCCCTGAAGGCGAAGAACTCATAAAATGTGGCAAGCTAAATTTAGTCGATTTGGCTGGTTCAGAAAACATTTCACGTTCTGGGGCTAGGGAGGTAATATGTTTTCTTATCTTCTACAGACTCTTTGAGAAGGTTGTTTCTTGATCTTGTTTATCAAACTCATACGTTTCGTTTGTTCCTTCCCTCTTTGTAGTTCAGGCACTGTTGGTTAAATTGTTTTTCCTCCTTTTGTTTTGCCATTCAGCTGTACTTGAAACTTCTTCATTCTGTGTACTAACTCTTTATCTCTATTATACCATTGTCAGGGTCGTGCAAGGGAAGCTGGAGAAATAAACAAAAGTCTGCTTACACTAGGAAGAGTAATCAGTGCTCTTGTTGAGCATCTTGGGCATGTTCCTTACAGGTAGTTACTATTCCAGTCGTTTTCTCATTTATTTTTAGTCTTTTAGATCTATCTATTGTTAAGCCACTTCTCTGTGAAATTTAGGGATAGCAAACTCACACGTTTGCTCCGTGATTCATTGGGAGGAAGAACAAAAACCTGTATTATTGCCACAGTGTCACCTGCTGTTCACTGTCTGGAGGAGACCTTGAGTACGCTGGATTATGCCCACAGGGCTAAGAATATTAAGAATAAGCCTGAGGTAATATGCTTGAATAAGCAAACAGTTTCTTCTTGGAATCATTTCATGATTTCCCCACTCTTAATTATCTCAAAAACAAGTCAATAATTCTTTGATCGTTTGTACTGTTGGAATTCACATGCAATTTCTTTGTCCATCTTTTGTTTGCATGAATGATTTATTTAATATGTTAAATCTCCATGAGTATCTTCCAAATGTAAATCATTTCATAGTGATTCATGTTCTCGCTGCAGTCCACTTGCTAGATGGTTTATGTGTCGTTTTTGTCAATCAATGTTGCTTTTGTCATCTCCAGTTGAATAATCCTCATTTTATGGTTTAGTATAACAGCTTTAGGAAAGTATTGAGCAAGCCCACCTAGTGGTTTTGGGCTGAAAATTCCTTTTTTTTGGAATGAAGCTGTTTCCCCAAAGTATTAATTTGCTTATTGAATATGCCATCTTCCTCTAAAGAATATAGACATATTTTCTGTTTCAATGAAAACAGTACCACTAGATGGCCATACATTGAGATGTTTCACGTTCACTGGCATATAACTACAAAGTGGATATGGTTTATCAGGTTTTGACTTTTGCATGAAGACTTCAGAGCTAATATGTAAAAGTTTGATAATCAAAGTAAATTGGTCAATTCGCACGAGTAATCAAAGTTTCAGCATTTATTCACTTAATCTTTATGAGATGACTGCTCTCTTTCAACCTCACCTTATCCAAATCTAATTTTCCGGATAACCTCATAATGTTAATTAATTTGAACTATGAGAACTCAAATTTTTTGATTGTCCTTTGTCTCTATATCTTTTTTTTTTTGTGGTTAAATCTGTAGGTGAATCAAAAAATGATGAAATCCACCCTCATCAAGGATCTGTATGGTGAAATTGAAAGGCTAAAAGCAGGTGAGTGCTTTTATATTCGAGCCACTTGTGATGTGAGATATATTCAAAGCATTTATCAAATTTTTTGTAGAAACTGGAGTAACAAATTGTTCATTTTTTTGTTCTTCTCATTTTCCAGAGGTGTATGCTGCTCGTGAAAAGAATGGCGTGTACATGCCAAAGGAGCGATATTATCAGGAGGAGAATGAGAGAAAGGTAGTGCATCTTTGATTTTTCCCACATTTTGTCTTGTTTGCTTCTATGAAAGATAAAGGTAGTGTATCTTAGTTTTTGCCCATATTTTATTTTCTTTGCTGTCTATAAGTGTTACTATATCATCAGCTGTTCAGTGTGCCCTCTTTTGCCTATCGTATCTTGCTGGGGATACTTCAAGTGCAGTGTGTCATATGTCTAAATTCACAGTGCTTTACCGTTTTGAAATTTTCCTTGAGTAGTGAAATTATAGCTTCATTCAGTTAATTTCTGTCTCACTGTTCCTTTGAGAGCAATACTTATCTTTTCCATGTTTAGGCTATGGCAGATCAAATTGAACAAATGGGAATGACATTAGAAAACCAACTGAAGGTCTGTTTGCTGAAACTCTTGTAGTTGAAAAGTGTCTATGTATTCCAGTTGTAGAATGAATGATTTGGATTTTGGTTTGTGACAATCAGCAAATTGAGGAGTTGCGAAGTAGATATGATCACCAGGCTCGTCAGTGCTCAGATTTGACATGTAAACTTGATGCCACACATGTGAGTTTCTAGCCTATTATTCTAATATCATGTTTTAAAACCTGTTCAAATGCTCTTACTATTGAAGGTTCTTGCAGAAACACTTGAACCAAACTACCTCAATGTTGGCGAATGCTGAGGAAGAACTAAGACAATGTCGGTACACTCTCAAGGAGCGGGATTTTATTATCTGTGAACAGAAAAAAGCTGGTATAATGATCTGACCTTTGGTTTTAAATGTAGCCTGGAATTAGGTCTTAACTTCTTATTGATATTTACAGAAAATGCCCTTGCTCAACAAGCATGTAATTTACGAGCTCAGTTGGAGAAATCACTTCAAGACAATGCTTCATTATTTCTGAAACTTGGTAAGGCATCTAATCACAATCTGCAGAACTGTAGAAATGATTTGTTGGAATCTGTTACTATTTCCTTCTAATATGGTTTTTCTGCAGCAAGAGAAGACAAGTTGAGTGCTGATAATAGGTCAGTGGTGAACAACTTCCAAACTGACCTCGCGAAGCAACTTGGTTTTCTTTCTAACTCAGTGGCAACATCAGTGTGTCGACAAAATGAACACCTCCAGTGTGTTGAGAAATTGTGTCACAACTTTCTTGAATCACATGATAAGGTGACAACCATATTCCAGTGGCAAACTTTCCTTTTTCTATTTCCTTAATTATAAGATCCCTATTTGTTTGCTTTGTTCTACTACTGATACCGGGCTTCACATTGTTTCTCTCCTAATTTTAGATTAGTTGAAGATCCAGATTTCATAAACTGTTAATGCAAAAAGTTTTCTTGTAGGCTGTGGTAGGTTTGAAGAGGAAAATTAGAGCTTCAAGGGCCTTGTATGTAACTCATTTAGAGGACATGCAAAATGTGGTGAGACTGCATAAAGCTAGTTCTACTGCTGCCCTGGAGGAGATTTCTGCTTTGGCTTCTTCTAATTCAATTTCCATTAAAGAAGTACGAAATGATGGTTTTGTTCCTCCTCTGTATGTGTTTCAGTTTTGGTTGTATTGTTCTGAATTCTGATCAATGCAGTTGTGGGATTGAACACTTACCTTTTCCCTTGCGTGAGCAGTTTTTAGATGCAGAAGGTGTGGAAGCAAATTCCCTATTTGATGAACTCCAGAACACTCTGTCAACTCACCAAGGAGAAATGGCACATTTTGCTGGCGAACTTCGTCAGGTTTCAATTTTTACTTTACCTGTAGAGTTTAATTGATTGCCTACACTATATTGCACAGAGAACTTAATATTTCTTGATCTCTGGGAGTAGTTCTGCCTTTTATTTATTCTTTTTAGGTTTCTTTCATGTTTTAATTTTTGGATTTCTCATTGTGTAGAGATTTCATGATAGTACAGAGCATTTGACGAATATCTCTGAGACCATTCAAGGATTTTTTGATAAGCTTATGGAAGAATCAAAAAGACTTGAAAGACATGCATCAACAGTTGATGAGATCCAGACGAAGTGTATTGCCGAATTTGAGACGGCTTATGAGGTATACTTTTGAAATTCTACCCGAATAAATAAAAGTTTATACTTTGGCTGATGTTTTAGTTTGTTTCAGGAACAATCAAGAGCAGAAGCGGAGAAGCTTATTGCTGATATGACTACCTTGGTCTCCAATCACCTGCATCGCCAAAAAGAGCTGGTTCGTCTCTTTAATCATGTGATCATTGTGTGGTATCTCTTCATTTGGGTTCCTCATAGTGTAGTTGACAGGTGGGTACAAGGCTTGTTGGTCTTAGAGAGACTGTTACTGGAAATAAGGCATTCTTGGATGGACATGTATCCTCTATGGAGGGTATTACAACAGTTGCAAAAAGAAAATGGCAGGATTATTCTATGCAAGCAGGCTGCGGCACCAAAGAGAATGCTGATTTCTCAGCTGCTAAACATTGTCGGATGGAATTACTTATGCAGAAATGGTAAGGATCCGATCTTGCTATTGTTTCAAGTTTCAGCCATTTGTATTGTTCAAATAAATATCTGATCTCTATGGAATTTTCCTTTTCTCATATTTCAGTCCGTTGTTTTTGTTTGGATCTATTTCTTTGTCTCCTTTTTCTTTTTTTCTTCTTTCTATTATTTAGCTTCTCTTTGTTTCTGTATTTGTGTTACAATGCTTTTTTTTTTCATATCCAGTGTAAGCACTGCTGAAACAGTTCGCAAGCGGTGGCAAAGTACAAATGATTCAGTTAATGACATGGGCAGTCAACATGTCTTGACAATGCATTCAGTTGTCAGGTTAGTTTTGAATACGCTTAATGCCTGATTTCATGATGCTGAAGAGCAAATAAGTAATGTACTGGTGGTAGCTATAAAGTTAGCGGAAGTTGAATGTATTGCCTTCTGTTTTTGTTAATGGATAAGAGCTACTGTCCGTCTGTTCTGAAGAGACTTGGTTAAAGCTACTTTAACATTTTATTTAGTTTTGATATTCTTAAGAAGATGATGAAAATCATAGTAGTAGTATTATTTCGAAGTCCCTAAGGATCAGGCATCCGGTTTGATTTTGAAAGTCAGGACATTCTATTTAGCATGACACGTTGTTTTTTGTTTGTTGGTTTTGTTTTCTTCCCATTTTTACAAATAAATATCTATAAGCGTCTTTGCTCGTCTCTCCTGGATTTTCACACATCTTATAAATTTTCTACAAACATCGGAGTGATAAGTTGTTAAATTTTTTCAAGTATTCCAGAAGTCGAAGTTCCATCTCTGTGTCCAATAACACATCTAGCAAAAGTTTCTCATGGGGAGATGGGATGTATTTTCTTCCTCAGTTCCTTTATGTGCTTGGTTGTCCATCTTGCTCAGTACCATTTCCCTGCGGTAAAAGATGTTCAATGAGTTTGTCAGTGATCCTGTGTTTAAGTTGGTTTTAAATGTTGGCAGATGCTCAGAATTCAAATAAACTTGTATCTGGAAATGTACTTTGTCTGTTGATAGTTGTCTTTTTGTAGACTTGTGAATTTGATTTCTTTAAATTTTTGAGAGGTGATTAAATTTGTAACATAAAATGTGTTAAACATTTCTATAACTCCATAAAGGAAAATGTATCATATTCAGTGAGACAGGACTATACTGAACATCGAATATGCATTTACGAAACTTTCAGGTTATTACCAATATGAGCTTTTGCTGTTTCATTGCAGAGAAACTTGAGGACTACATCGAATTTCCTTAGTACAATCTTTTAATATTTTTTGCTGGTGACAGGAGTATATGTGACAGTAATGACCAACACGTAACTGAATTTGACTCTACAAAGGATGCTGCTGCTGAAGATGTAACAAGGAATAGTGAAGATGCCATTCAGTCTTTTGACGGTAAGTTCGTATGTTATTCTTGCGCTCTCTCTCTCTCTCTCTCTCAAAATTTTATTTTTCCCCATTCTGATTAAAGCTATCTCCTAGGAAATCTTTCTTTTGTCTTAACTAGTGTGTTCTGAATATAATAGAGTTTGTACGATTTATGGGAAAGCCAACAGTTAGTACAATTACTAAAGGAGCATTTTACAGTTAATACCTACAGCTGCTGTTTACATAATTTTCTTCCGGTTTAAATCTAACAGGCTTGTCGGAGAAAGAAAGAGCTTCTATATCTGTCATTTTGGATACTGCCAATACTCATTCAGAGACCCTTGGAGTACTTGAGCACGATCACGCTACTCAGTGTACTTCCATAGAACAGAAGGCCCTTGAAACTTTCCAGCAGAAATATATGGTATGTTGGTTAAGTATCATAATCAATTATTACATTAGGAGCTACCATGTAACTGTTGGCTTCTCCAATTCAAAACAATCTCCTCTTTGCCTGTCAGTTTGTTTTCCTCTTGCTGAAAAGAACAGAAAAGCTAATGCTGCCATTTGCATCTTATATTGCCTTTTTATTTACTAAATAAAACTCAATGAAATTTGTATATGGTTTTTTCATGTAATGGAGATGTCTTTTACTTAATGACTCTCAGGATTACGAGCCAACTGGATCAACACCAAGTAGGTCTGAGCCAGATATTCCAAGCAAGGGGACTATTGAATCTTTGCGTGCCATGCCTATGGAAGCTCTTGTGGAGGAATTTCGGGAGAATAATTCTTCCGAGTCATTTCAAGTAAAGGAAGTAAAGCCATCACTAATCCCACGATCTCCTCTATCGCAGATTAACCAGTAGCAGATTGGTTTCTTTCTTGTGTGTCATCCTTTGATCTGTATCTGTAATTTCCCTGTGTACTTGTACTACCCTAAGCAGAAATACGAGTAATACTGTAAATGTAGCATGTTGGTAGTTAATTCAGCTAAAAGATAAATCCCGCCTTGGGATTTAGAATGGCTGCAAGTGAGGAAAGCTTGATCATGGTTTTTGAAAATTTGGTTTAGTGAGAGGCATTCTTCTATTTATTGTAAAATGGCTCTTTGCTGTTCAAGGAGTTGCAATTCCATTTAGAAATAGTTCTGTAATGACATTTGGAGCTCAGTACCAGATATGTTTATTTTCAGATTATTGTTTCAAAGCAACCTCGGGGATTATGTTGAATATATGGGAAAACTTAGAATTCTATTTCATAGTTGTTTTTTCATCTTTTCCTTACAAGATTGGCGGGGTCAGCATAAAGGGGATATAGTGGGAAGACTTCCGTACATATCCCAGACAATCTCTAAGTTGCAGAATGCAGATTAAGGCGTTAAGGCATAACATAATTGTGGTTTTTACAGTTACTTGCCAACAAATTTCAAATCACTTTTTTTCAACCCAATTATTTTGTTTCTACGACAACATAAGTGAGGTTTGAGTAGAGTAGTGTGTATGCAGATCTTACTCCTACCTTGTAAATTGAGAGATTGTTTCTAATAGATCCTTGGCTAAAGGATAGAAGAGAAACAATAACAACGGCCAGAAAAATAATATAATCGAAGCAAAAGATACAACATGTATTATTAACGAAACAAAAGAAACATCAGGTAATAATAACAATCTAAAGATACGGAACATGAGTATAACACTAGTACCGCAACTATGGAGAAGATGTATAGGTTTGGAAAGAAATACGCTCAATTACTTACTAACCTACAACCATAATCCCACCTCCGTACACTCCTATCAAGGGTCATATTTCGGTAAGCTGAAGATCTGTCATGTCATGCTTGAATACCTCTCCCCAATACTTTTTCAGCCTACATCTACTTCTCCTTGACCCGCCATAGCCAACCTCTCACACCTCCTCACTGGGACATGTATATATCTCTTCTCTTCACATGCCCAAACTATCCCAACCTCGCTTCTTGCATCTTTTCCACCACACAGGCCACTCCCACCTTGTCCCAAATATTTTCATTCATAATCCTATCCCTGCTAGTAGGGGTGTCAAATTGGCGGGTTGGGTCAATTTTGAGCGGGCAAAACGGGTTGAGTCAATAATTGACCCGTCCAAAAGTTACTTGGGCTAAGATGATGTGGGTCAAGATGGGCTAAAATTTGGGTCATAGCCCAACCCGCCCAACTCTTATCAAGCTTTATTTAATATGTTATTTTCTTATGAATTGTATAATTACTAAATAAGATTTTTTCTTTTTGTTATGGAGATATATAACATATGATAAAAAACTATTTCTAAGATATTTTGGCAAAGTTACTTATGGATCAATTTGGGCTAAAAATCAACCCAACTTTAAATGGATTGAGGTGTGTTGTATCAAGATGAACCGAGTTCAATAAATAACCGGGTCAATAACCAGCCCAACCTTGAACGGGTTGGCGGGGTCATTCGGGCTTGCGCTAGTATGCCCACACATCCTCAAGTGTTTATTGTTCTATCACTATATGGGACGAGGGGAGAGTGACACGTTATTTCCGTAGTAAATTGCCAAAATAGTTTCAAATTATGATGTGTTTTCGCCAAATTTCTTTAGCAACCAAACACATGTTATTTACTCCTATTCAAGTTCTCAAATCCACGAGGTGCTTGCAAAAGTAAAACAACATTTGTGTACATTGGACAACTCTTGTCCTCGCGATAAGGGTTTTGCCAAAATTGATGAGTGGAGGTGGAGTACGGTGGTTTCATTGTATAAGAACAAAGGTGATATCCTAACAATTATAGGGATATCAAATTAATGAGTCATACCATGAAAGTGTGGGAGCGGGTGGTTAAAGCGAGGATGAGGATGACAGTGTCTGTATCCGACAACCAATTCAAGTTCATGCCGGGTCGTTCGACTACAGAAGGTATACACCTTGTTAGGAGGTTGGTGGAACTGTACAGAGAGAAGAAGAAGGACCTGCACATAGTGTTTATTGACCTAGAGAAAACGTATGACAAAGTACCTAGAGAAGTTCTCTGGAGATGCCCGGAGGCAAAAGGTGTATCGGTTCCCTACTTTATGTCGATTAAGGACATGTATGATGGGGCTAAGACTTGAGTTAGAACAGTAGGAGGCGACTCTGAGCATTTTCCGATTGTAATGGGGTTACACCAAGGTTCTGCGCTCAATCCGTTCTTATTCGCCCTGGTGATGGACGCGTTGACACACCATATTCAAGGGGAGGTGCCATGGTGCATGTTATTTACCGATGACATAGTTCTGATTGATGAGTCACAAGCCGGTATTAACGAGAGACTGGAGGTTTGGAGACAGGCTCTTGAGTCTAAGGGTTTCAAGCTGAGCAAGACGAAAACGGAATACCTGGAGTGTAAGTTTAGCGCTGAGCCGGTGGAAGTGGGCGTGGATATGAGGCTTGAATCACAGGTCATCCCGAGTAGAGGCAACTTTAAGTACCTTGGTTCGGTTATCCAGGGGGGAGGAAAAATCGACGAGGATGTCACACACTGTATTGGGGTAGGATGGATGAAGTAGAGGTTAGCATCTGGAGTCATGTGTGACAAGAGAGTACCACCGATACTCAAATGTAAGTTCTATAAAGCGGTGGTTAGACTGGCCATGATGTATGGGGCTGAGTGTTGGCCCGTTAAAAACTCATATATCGAGAAGATGAAAGTAGGACAAATCAGGATGTTGAGGTAGATGTGTGGGCACACTAGGATAGATAAGATTAAGAATGATGATGTTCGGGAGAAGGTGCACGTGGCTCCCATTGATGACAAGATGCGGGAAGCGAGGCTTAGACGGTTCGGATATGTTCAGAGGAGAAGTTTAGATGCTCCGGTACGGAGGTGTGAGTGGCTGGTTGTAGAGGGCAAGAGAAGAGGTAGAAGGTGGCCTAAGAAATATTGGGGAGAGGTGATCAGACAGGATATGGCGAGACTCTAGATTTTCGAGGACATGGCACTTGATAGGAAGATGTGGAGGTCGAGTATTAGGGTTGTAGGTTAGGAGATAGTTGAGTCTTGCCTTACTTCGTACCATTGTGGGACTAGCCAGGTAGGGTTTTTGTCTAAGATAGCTAGTGGCAATGTTGTGTCTTACTATTTCGCTTTTCAGTGCAGGACCTATTTACTAGCTATCGCTTTTGCTTTGCATCTTTCTTCTGGATTTCATGGTGTTCTCATTTTTCCTATGATTGCTGTGGTGATACTAATATTGTCTCCTTTTGTCCTTTTGTGTTTTTGTTTTCTTGAGCCGAGGGTCTTTTAGAAACAGCCTCTCTACTACTTCGGGGTAAGGGTAAGGTCTGCGTACACATTACCCTCCCCAAACCCCATTAGTGAAATTTTACTGGATTGTTGTTGTTGTTAATCAAAACGTCTATAAAATAGTTAATCATTTAAAATTTATGTTGATTGTATTCGTCTGAGTCGTGGGAAGTTTAATATTTATTTGTGATGTGCTGTGCACTTCATGTGCTTATTCAGCATCTATTCATCTTTTCCTTTTTAAGTAATTTCCAATTTCCATTGCCAATAAACATTATTGTGAAGCTTATAAGCTGAGCAAATAAATCACGACCAATTGAGTAGAGAACAAAAGATTCGTACAGATGTTTCCTAACTATAAACTATAAACTAGATAATAATTTCATTGTTTATCTATAGTTGATAATTTCGATATATTTTCTAATTCGTCAAAGTAAAGTACAAACTTTCAAGCTCATATACGACATATATGATGTACATGGAGTATTAGTTAGAACTTCAAGAGGATAGAGATTTGCCTTTTCTATTTTCAGAAATTAAGTTGCCTTGAAATTGAACATAGAAGCCATGCTTCTTTACTTTAATGTTGTAACATTTAAAATCTTGTATTTGACTTCTTTTCTTCAAATAAGTATGTTGTCACCTTGATCACATGGTTCCATATCCATTGACTTTTCAGATGGGATCTAATTAGAGACTTCGAAATAATTAAAGAGCACATGTTCTTTATTTTAGTTTTTGTAGTATTTACAATTGGCAATGTATTTTAATTCTTTTATTCAAGTAAGTGACTGTCATCTTCACATTATTTCATGTATTCGCGTTCTCTATAGATATGATCCAATTAAGAATATTCGAATATGAAAAATCATGCAGCTGAAAATTGATATTATATGATATTTTATAAATCAACAGATTTTTTAAAAAAAACTACCAAAGATTCAGTTGCGCCAGAATCCGAAGCCACTATTCGATTGGATCCGAAACAATATTACTCTTTCTATACTAATTTATTTTGCAGTTTTCGCTAATCGATCGTCATTTAATAAATTTTTAGAGCTATACTGCGGTACTACGTTGGCTTAATTAATACTACTATTTAGGTATTTTAAAGCTACTTCTGTCGGTAGTAATTAATTATCCTCATATCAAAAGGGGAAAAGAACACATTTTAATATATTACTCAATGTTCACTCAGTTTAAATCTATATAAGTAAAAGAAGAAAATATATATTAGAATAAAGGGAATACAATGTAACGAATTTAAATAGGAGTAGTAATATTACTTTGAGGTTCAGGCTATTCTCGAAGTAGAGGCAATGTGGCATAATGTATATATCTACATTTCCATAGTCAATAGATCTAGAAGGGCGACCACTTAGTTATAAATCTGAGTAGATCTTACTTGATTTGGTTATAAAATTAAGAAAGTCAAAACAGTGCAGATCTTAGTTATACTGGTCATGTAAATGAGAGACAGCCAAAATACGCAGAAATCAGTTGTATTATTATAAAGATGAGAAACAACGTAGATCCAAGTTGTATTGGTCATAAAAATGAGGAATATAAATTGGTGTAGTCTAATATACAATTATAATTAATTTTCCCATAGTCTTTTCGAAACGCCGTTATATTTGTCAGTTGTTATATGTGAATCTATTTCTGTATACGGGTGAACTCGGATTAGCGCACACCCCGATTTCTCGGTATATCAAACGAAGTAAAAGTATGAATATATGAGATCGAAATCGAAACTGGGAACTCTTTGGATTGAGGTTGGAACGGGGTACTCGCCACCGAGCCTGATAAGCCAATACTCCCCGAACCAAGAACGAGCTCCAAGACCTCGGAAAGCACGACAAATAGTTGCACATGACTAAATATCACAGCGCGAATCTCGCCGATGTCGGTAGCGGATCAGTAATTGACGAAAAAGGAGGATTTTTTTTTACCTTTTTTTAGAATTGTACTAAGAGTGAAACTCTCCTACGATATAAAGGGGAGCTTTTTACTCAATAGAACACATTGTAACACGCATATCAAGGCAATACAAACTTATTTATCTGATTTTTAGCTATTGAAAAGTTCTTATTTTAATCGTAGTTCTTCATATACATTTGGCTTCGAATCGAGGATCCGGCCGATGACAAAACTATTGTTCAGCTTAAATATGAGCCCCGCCTTAACGTCACAACTGGTTTGGTTATTCATTTTATCTTTAATTCGTTTA
Organism: Nicotiana tomentosiformis; assembly: GCF_000390325.3. NCBI lineage: Eukaryota > Viridiplantae > Streptophyta > Magnoliopsida > Solanales > Solanaceae > Nicotiana > Nicotiana tomentosiformis. Next base: position 16,314,533 of record NC_090813.1, on the reverse strand, counting down.
TCTAACATTTTTGATTACTTGTGTTGAATCAATTCACATATCCTTAAAATCGCGTACAAATTTAATTGTTATCCGTTTTAAGGGCAAACAGTTTGACGCTCACCGTGGGGCTAAGGATAATAGTGGTGGTTTGATACATATCTCCATAACGCACTCTATTTTACACTTGTTCTTTAAGGTCTTAATTTCAGATCAGCTTAAAAATGTCAGATTCTCAGTCTGCTCACCTGAACGTTGAGGATGAGTCTGGCCATCATGGCGAAAACAATAATTTGGTGCCTAGCAATAAGGTTCCCCCTGCTGATCCCAACGGAATTCCAGTTGCAGACCCAGTCGATGCTAACTCGCATGTGGCCATCGACGCCAACTTGCTAACCGATCCAAAGAATAGCGTTCGCGGAGGAGCCCGACCAACCGCTCGAGGAGCGCCCGAAGGCGAAGGCGACGAGGTTAGCCTATAGTTAATCTTCGAAATGTTGCAGGCTCAACATGAGGCGATAGCACAGCTGCAAAATCAAATCTGCGCCCCCATCAGAGTTAAGCCCGAACCGTCCCAGGAAAACACCCGAAGAAATGAGAAGTTCGCCAAAAGACCGAGTGAAGCTGAGTCCGGTGTCAGTCCCGAAGTGATGAAAATGCTTGAATCATTAACGAAACGAGTGGAATTGGGCAATTTTTTTTAGGCAAATGACAAGAAGGTGGAGACATAATTCCAGGATTGATCAAATCCAGGAAGCACCCCCGATATTGAAAGGACCAGATTCCAAAAAATTTGTCCAAAAGCCTTTCCCTCCGAGCGCGACACCAAAGCCAATCCCGAAGAGGTTTCGAATGCCCGATATTCCAAAATATAACGGAATCACGGATCCGAAAGAGCATGTGACCTCCTACACATACGCCAATCAAAGGCAACGACTTGGAAGGCGATGAACTCGAGTCGGTGTTACTAAATAAGTTCAGGGAAACCTTGTCAAAAGAAGCAATGATATGGTACCACAACTTACCCCCAAATCCCATTGACTCGTTCGCTATGCTCGCAGATGCTTTTGTGAAGGCTCATGCTAGGGCCATCAAGGTCGAGACTAGAAAATCGGATCTTTTCAAGGTTAAGCAAAGAGACAACGAGATGCTAAAGGAGTTTGTATCAAGGTTTCAAATGGAACAGATGGACTTGCCTCCGGTTGCGGTTGATTAGGCCGTTAGGTCATTCACTCAAGGACTTAACCCCCAAAGCTCCTTGGCTTCGCAGCAACTAAAATAAAATTTGGTAAAGTACCTGGCGGTAACTTGGGCCGACATTCACAATAGGTACCGGTCAAAAATCATAGTCGAGGACGACCAACTCGGGGCCCCTTCTGGGTTCGTTTATCCCATCAGAACCGACGACTGGTCTAAGAGAGTCGTCGATCATAAATCAAAGCCGGTCCGAGACCGGTACCAACCATACAACACAGATTGAAAGGGAAATGGGTCTGGGTGCAACTCAACAAGAAATGAAAAGAGAAGTGATCGAGGGCCCAATAACCGAGATCTGATGAGCAAAAATGGTTTCGACAGGCCGCTCGGGGGAATGGAAGCACCAATATTATCAAAGTATAACTTCAACGTTGATGGAGCCATCATCATATCAGCCATTGGGCACATCTAGGAAACCAAGTGACCTCGACCATTGTAGTCCGACCCTTCCCAGAGAAATCCTAACATGATATGTAAGTATCATGGCACTCATGGCTACAGGACCGAAGACTGCCGATAATGGAGAGAAGAAGTTGCCTGGTTTTTTAATAACAGGCATCTCTGAGAGTTTCTAAGTGATCGAGCCAAAAACCACTTCAGGAACATGGACTCCAACAAACAGACCAAACAAGAAGAACCTCAGCACGTCATCAACATGATCATTGAAGGGGTCGATGTCCCCCATGGGCCAATAATAAAGCGCACTAAAGTATCCATTTCGAGGGAAAAACTCACCCGAGATTACGTCCCGGAAGGAACCATTTCGTTCAACGACGAGGATGCCGAGGGCATCGTACAACCTCATAATGATGCACTGGTAATATCCGTACTTATCAATAAATCTCGAGTTAAATATGTGTTGATTGGTGAGGGTAGCTCAACTAACATCATCAGATCGAGGGTCGTAGAGCAGTTGGGGTTACAAGACCAAATAGTGCCGGCGGTCCGGGTGTTGAACAGATTTAATATGGCATGCGGAACTACTAAATGAGAAATAACCCTTCTAGTGAACACCGCCGGGACAATCCAAGATACAAAATTCTACGTGATCGAAGGGGACATGAGGTACAACGCCCTATTAGGGAGGCCACGGGTTCATAACATGAGGGCGGTACCCTCAACATTACACAAGGCACTGAAGTTCCCTACGCCGAGAGGAATTAAGACGGTCTACGGAGAGAAACTGATCGCAAAGGAAATATTCGCATTTGACGAGGTGATCCCGGTGCCCGTGGTATCGACATCAAAGAACATGGAGCCGACCAGGAAGGAAGAAATTAAATAGCAATCTTTGATACCGGTCCTGACCGAATCGGAATAACGAGGAGTATATGAGGATGATGATTATGGAGTTCCTAGATCGTTCATAGCTCCTGATGATTCCGATGCCACCAAATTGACGGTAGAGGATATGGAGCAAGTCATATTGCTCGAACACTTACCCAATCGGAAGGTATACCTGGGAACGGGGTTAACTCCTGAGCTCAGGAAAAAACTCATTGAATTTCTTATAGCTAACATAGATTGTTTCACTTGGTCCCATCTTGACATGACAGGGATCCCTCCGGAGGTAACCACTCATAAGTTGAGCTTGGACCCGAAGTTTCATCCTGTTAAGCAGAAAATGAGACCGCAGTCCGAGGTCAAGCATACATTCATCAAGGACAAGGTATCTAAAATCCTTAAAATAGGGTCTATTAGGGAAGTTAAATACCTGAACAGGTTAGCTAATGTAGTGGTAGTACCTAAAAAAGAAAATAAGTTAAGAATTTGTGTGGATTATAAAGATCTAAACAAGGCATGCCCTAAGGATTCTTTTCCTTTGCCTAACATCGATCGGATGATCGACGCGACGGCTGAGCACGAGATACTCAGTTTTTTAGATGCCTATTCCGGGTACAACCAAATTCAGATGGACCCGAGCGATCAAGAAAAGACTTCCTTTATCACTAAATTCAGCACCTATTGTTATAACGTGATGCCATTTGGATTAAAGAATGCCGGTGCCACCTATCAACGCCTAGTAAATCGGATATTCGATGAATAAATAGGAAAATAAATGGAAGTTTATATTGACGACATATTAGTCAAGTCCATGCGAGCAGAGGACCATTTGAAACATTTGCAGGAAACCTTTGACATATTGAAGAAATACAATATGAAGCTGAACCCAAAAAAGTGTGCATTCGGGGTCGGATCCGGAAAATTCCTCGGGTTTATGGTATCCAATCGAGGGATCGAGATCAATCCCGACAAAATCAAAACCATAGAAGACATCACCATTGTGGACAATGTCAAGGCCGTTCAGAGGCTGATCGGGCATATAGCCTCCCTGGGCCGGTTCATATCAAGGTCCTCAGAAAAAAGCCATCGGTTCTTCTCACTGTTGAAGAAGAAGAATAATTTTTTCTGGACCCCGAAATTCCAACAAGCTTTGGAAGAACTCAAATGGTACCTTTCGAGTCCGCCCCTGCTCCACACTCCGAAGGCGGATGAACAGTTGTACCCTTACTTGGCGGTTTCCGAGGTGGCGGTAAATGGAGTCTTGGTTCGAGAAGAAGAAGGTACGTACTTTCCTATTTACTATGTCAGTAGAACTCTAGGCGAGGCCGAAACAAGGTATCCACACCTAGAAAAATTGGCGTTCGTTTTGCTAAGCGCCTCCAAAAAGTTAAAACTATACTTTTAATGCCACCCCATATGCGTCATAACCTCTTACCCATTGAGGAACATCATACACAAATCCGAGCTCTCGGTCCAGTTGGCCAAATGGGCCATCAAAAATAGCGTGTACGATATCGAGTATCGAATCTGAACCGCCATAAAATCTCAAATTTTGGCAGACTTCATGGCTGACTTTACGCCGACCTTAGTGCCCGAAGTCGAAAGGGAATTATTGCTGACCTCGGGGACTACCTCAGGAATTTGGACCCTTTTTACGAATGGTGCCTTGAACGCAAAGGGGCCCGGGCTCGGCATTGTGCTGAAACCACCTACGGGGAATGTAGTCAGGCAGTCTATTAGAACTGTGAAATTGACTAACAATGAGGCCGAGTATGAGGCCATGATTGCATGTCTCAAATTGGCTAAAAGCCTTGGGGCCAAGGTCATCGAAGCTAAGTTTGATTCCTTCCTCGTGGTAAATCAAGTCAATGGGACGTTCGAAGTGAAAGAGGAACGAATACGAAGGTATTTAGACAAGTTACAGGTAACACTGTCAATTCAAGGAATGGATCCTACAACACATGCCCCGAGATCAGAACAACGAGGCCGATGCTCTGGCTAACTTGGGGTCATCGGTTGATGATGATGAATTCTATTCGGGAACAGCCGTACAACTCATGAAGTCGGTGATAGAAGAAGGCCACGTCGAAGTAAACTCAACAAGTATAACCTAGGATTTGAGGAACAAGTACATATACTACTTGAAGACTGGGAAATTGCCTTCAAATCCCAAAGAATTGAGAGCCCTGCATACCAAGGCTACCATATTTAGCTTAGTCGAAGGAGCATTGTTCAGGAGAATATTCGATGGCCCACTAGCCAAATGCTTGGGACTGGGAGATATCGAATACGCCTTGAGAGAAGTTCACGAAGGCATTTGAAGGAACCATTCGAGGGCAGAATCTTTGGTTCAGAAATTAATCAGGGCCGACTATTATTGGACCGAAATTGAGAAAGATGCGAAGGACTTCGTATGAAAATGCGACGACTGACAGAGACACGTACTGATGATCCATCAACCGGGAGAGCTATTCCATTCGATCCTGTCCCCGTGTCCATTTATGAAGTGAGAAATGGACATCGTCGGTCCCCTACCGTGGGCACCTGGTAAAGGTCAATTCATACTATTCATGACCAATTATTTTTCCAAATGAGCCGAGGCTCAAGCATTCAAAAAGGTCCCGGAGCAAGAAGTCATTGACTTCATCTGGGACCACATAATATGTCGATTTAGGGTACCGATCGAGGTCGTGTGCGATAATGGAAAACAATTCATCGACATCAAGGTAAATAAATTTTTTAAAGATCACATATTAAGAAGATACTATCAACACCTTACCATCCTAGTGGGAACAGACATGCAGAATTAACAAACAAGATCATATTTCAAAACCTAAAAAAGTGGTTGACCGATGCCAAAGGAAAATGGAAGGAAATCTTGCCCGAAGTCCTGTGGGCATATCGTACGACCTCGAAGTCTAGTACCGGAACCACTCCATTTTTGTTGGTCTACGGGGCCGAAGCCTTAATACTAGTCGAAGTGGAAGAACCGAGCCTCAGGTTCCAATATGCGACTGAAGAGTCAAATGGTGAGGCCATGATCACGAGCCTGGAACTATTGGATGAAAGGCGAGAGGCTGCCCTAATCCGGTTGGCCACCCAAAAATAGCGGATAGAAAGATACGATTTTGAGTAAAGTAACATTACACACCTGGAACCCGAACGAGGGGAAGTTGGAACCGAATTGGGAAGGACCATATCGAGTTGTGGGAATTACCGGCAAAGGCTCATACAAACTCGAAACAGGAAACGGTGTGCAACTACCGAACAACCAGAATATGACACACTTAAAGAGGTATTACTGCTAAGGTACGATCTCAATTACTCTTTAATCATGATATGAATCAGACTAACACTTGCAGGCAACGACCAAGGATCAATGCGGCTATTAGGTCTGAAAGCACGCGTTGCAATCTTTTTTCCTTGAACTGGTTTTGTCCAAAAATGAGGTTTTTTGGTGAGGTTTTTAACGAGACAACAGTAAAATGTACTAACTTAGATTAGAAGACCGGTCTCAAATCGGAGTCAATGATCGTTCACTTCATGTCAACAATATCCGAGCCCTTTCAAGATTGACCTCGAATACTGGGGGCCATTACCCTCGGATTAAGTTTTTAGCAAGGAAAAAAGAAAAACTTTGTATGCTAGAAGCTAAGGTTTGGTGGTTAAGATTCACTATAAGGTCCAAACGGTCGTATGAACCGTGCTTACATAGTCCACTCTAGCCATGATATAAGTTTTTATGCGCTTTCGATCATGTACTTCACACACTGAGAAATGAAAGAACGTTTCACCTTGCTATTACACATTTTCTTGCCTCTTAAATTCTGGATCCTAAGAGCCCACGGGCTATCCTTACTCGGGGACTATCAAGCTCAAGGGCTACCCCTACTTGGGAACTGTTATACGAAGAAATATTGGACAACCCAGGCTACCACATTCTGGAGGCACCAAACCTATTAGGCGGTTCCCAAATACAAAAGGCTACGACCACCCTAAATATGTCTCGGAAACGTCTGAAGCTCGTAATCAGAAAGTAAGGCCTTTATAAGAACTCGAAACCTGCTAAAAAGTTACCCTCGGCAAAAGTATCGTCTAGAATCACTTAAGCATCTTGAAAAAACTTCCGATCATACCGAGTTTTCAAAGCCTCGAGCAAACAAAGATATATCGAGGATGAGCTCCATTCGAACCTTTGAAATATGGATTCCCCATAACTACATTTGATTCTATGCCAAGGCATTAAAAATATTACATGGATAGAAATTATGAAATGATACTGGAAAAGTAAAGACACAATATTGCCAGAAAGGGAAAAATTTATATATATTCAGAAATATATTTACAAAGGCCCAATAAAAGCGGCCTCAAAATAAACAAAAAAATATACATGAGACAAAAACTAAAAAAGTACTAAGGCATCTATGCCTGGTATTCTCCGGGATCGACTCGTCGCGAGAACCCTCGGAGCCCTCGAAGCCTTCGGCACCTTTAGTATCATAGAGCTCCTTTACCTCGGCCTTGAGCCTTTTTGCTTCCTCGATTTCAGCCGACAAGTCGAAACCCCGAGCGTGGATCTCTTCAAGGGTATTTCTCCGGGTCAACCGCTTCACATACTCAGCCTTTATCTTTAGGCGGGTCTCAGCTGCCTCCACATCGTCCTTGTATTGGGCCACCATTTCTTCAGCATGGATGAAGGTTGTGTCTAATTTGGACTTCATTGCCTCATATTCTCTGTCGAGGGCATCCCGCTTCGTGACGGTCGAGCTCAGCTGTTCTCAAAGATCATTATTCAGTTGAGACCATTTTTCAGCTTTGCCTTTTGCCACCCGGAGTTGGTTCTCAACCGATGCCAGCTTTACCTTAGCGGTTTCCCTCTCTGAAACCAGCAGGTTCATTCTGCCTTTCCACCGTTCGGCCATGGCCTGGACCTCGTTCATCTTGGCCCGAAGTTGGTCGATTAGGTCAATCTTCTGTTGGACCTGCGAGGTTGTGTTGTTAGTCACCATGACTAGATCCTCGTTTTTAGCTTCAAAGACCTTTACCTTTTCAACCAGGTCGACATGTTCCCACTTCAGGGCCGAAGTTTCATTCTAAGCCTTGTCCAACTCGGCCTGGAGATCTTTGACGGCTCCGTCCTGTTGCTCACTGAGAAACCTGTACATGTCTTTCTTCTGGACCTGCTCCTTGAGCTCGAACTCGAGCTGGATGATTTCCAAGCGGTACTGGAGGAAGCTCTCATAGTGAATCACCGAGGCCTGCAAAACAATGAAAACAGTAAGATTTATCAAAACCTAAGTGGAATTCACGAGGGAGTGTAAAAGTGTTGATGCCTTACCCGGTTCAGCGCCTGCTGTGCCTCGTTGAAAAGTCTTGGCGCACCCACCTCGTTCATCTTTGTCTGGTCCTCCCCGGTCACCCGGCATCGGAGGTAGCTGGCTACACCTACTGGAGCGGATAGAACTCGAGCATCCTCTGGGACCGTAAGAATGACTATTCTTTTGCGGCCGGGGTCTACGCTCGGTGCGGGAAATTGCTTCACCAGTTTTGGGCTCGAGCTCGTCCCACCAGCTCTCGAGGGCACGTTCTTCTTCAGGATCTCTAGGTCGCCCAGCCCAAAAATATCTTCTAATATGGACATGTCCATGCCATCGAAGAAGGAGTGGAGAGGGTCATCTGCACCCTGAACTCCTTCGCTTGACTTTTCCTTGCCCGCTTGGGTCTCTTCAAGCATGGACTCGGTAAATGAGGGCATCTCAATGGTATCAATCACACCGGTCCCCTCCTTCAAAACAAGAACGGTTTCTTGGGAGGTCACAACATCTGCCTCTTCTTCGGCTTCTCGAATCGGAAGAGGATCAGCCTCATAGCCCCTTCCCTCGGTTATTGCCTTCTCCCCAACAGGGGTCGATCCATGGGCGACAAAGATGTCGCCTTCTTCGGACTCATCCCTAAGCCGGTGAAGAAAGTCAGAGTCCGATACCCTAGACTTAGTGTTCTTCATGGGCTTACGAGCCCGGGAAGCCGCCCTTTTTTTTGTCTTCGCCTCGGGACCCGGGGGGCCCCATGGCTTTTTTTTCTCTCTTCTTCTCTCCTGCGGCAGCCCCGGGCTATCCCGTAACGGAGGGATCAATGGATAAGGACACATCCTCGTCCCCTTCCAGCGACCTAAGTTCGGTGATCTTAGGCAAACCTATGAAGGAAAGAAAAAAAGTCGGCATTATGAAAGTTTGAAGCATAGTAATAACTATTCATGAGAGAGCCTTACCATGAGAACGAGCCTCCTATCTGCCCTCCAAAAGTTTGCGCCACACGCGCTCGAAGTATGACATCTACTTGCAGATTCCTTCGATCCACTCTTTGAGCCGGGGGACCGTATTGGGAACCCGAGCAATAGATGCACGACCATAAATACTGGTGATGAAAAATAAAAGAAGGAAAATTGACACTTAAGGAAAGACTACACTTACGAGATGCATTCCACTTCTCGAAAAATGGTAGGAACTCGGGAGGGATTAGATCTTCAGTTCTTACCCGAACAAAATGCTTCTGCCAACCTCGGTCTCGATCCTCGTCGATGCTCGAAAAGGGAGCCTTGCTGGCTTGGCGAACAAGCTTGATCAGTCCCCCTCAGAAAATTCGGGGACTGTACAGATAGAGTAGGTGGTCGAGGGTGAACCGAGGAAATTCGGTGTTGTTCACAAAATGAGGTAGGAGGATTACGATCCTCCAAAGAGACGGGTGAATTTTCCCGAGGCACACCTTGTACCTCTTACAAATGACCAGGACTACTGGGTCTACCTGTCCCAACATGAAGGGGTAAATGTAAGCACTTAAATACCCCTTCACATGAGTAGTAATATCGTCCTTGGGCCCGGGGACAACCAAGTCCTTGCCTTTCCATTTACAGTCTTCTCGGATTATGGGAAAGGTATCTTCAATAATGAAGCATATGTATCTCCATCCTCCTTCACCCCGATCTTATTTGGCGGAGGCTTTCTCGACCTTGAAGTCATCCCCGATTGAACAACCCCGGGTATAAAACTTTTCATGGGTGGATTTGGGTCACCTCGGGAGCATCCGCCTCGGCATTCGTGGCTTGATAGGAAAATGAAGGGGCATCTCGCTGAGGAACTAATTTGGATATTTTAGCCATTGCAATCTAGGAAACTATGAAGATTTGAGAAAAAATATGAAGATTTGAAAGAAAGGTTTAAAAGTTTGAAGAAAGGAGCATGAAGGTTTGAAGGCAGGATGAAGATATGGGTTAAGAATCTAAGAACAAATATGAAGATTTGAAGATCAAAGATGAAGATATGAAGATTTGAAAAAGTTGAAAGCCGCTAGAAAATTCGAAGGTAAAAGCTAGGATCGAAAAGTAGAAGAAGTACAAAAGGTCGAAGCTTTTATAGGGGAAAGTGTAATCAATACGCGACGTTCACATTCAGAGGCAACCAGTCGATGATCGACATGTGTCCGAAGTCAGAACGATGCGACTGATGGTACGTTTCAGCTTATTTGTCATCTCGGTTGTAACATACGAAGGAAGGAACCGGGGTTCATCTATCGTTTTCCATCATTTCGACGAACCTACTCTCTGAGAAACGAGGGGACTATCTGTATACGAGTAAACTCGGGGTTAGCGCACACCCCGATTTTTCGGTATGTCAAACGAAGTAAGAGTATGAATGTGTGAGATCGAAACCGAAGCTGGGAACTTTTTGGAACTGGGTACTCGCCACCGAGCCTGATAAGACAACACTCCCCCAACCAGAACGGCCTCCAAGACCTCGGAAATCACGACAAACGATTGCAAACGACTAACAGAGGGCCGTGATATCCGCACCCAACTGGATATCACGACGCGGGTCTCACCCGATGTCAGTAGCAGATCAGTAATTGACGAGAAATGAGGATTTTTTTTACCTTTTTTAGAATTGTACTAAGAGCGAAACTCTCCTACGATATAAAGAGGAGCTTTTAACTCAATAGTTCATATTGTAACACGCATATCAAGGCAATACAAACTTATTTATCTGATTTTTAGCTATTGAAAAGTTCTTATTTTAATCGTAGTTCTTCATATACATTTGGCTTCGAATCGAGGATCCGGCCGATGACAAAACTATTGTTCAGCTTAAATATGAGCCCCGCCTTAACGTCACAACTGGTTTGGTTATTCATTTTATCTTTAATTCGTTTATCTAACATTTTTGATTACTTGTGTTGAATCAATTCACATATCCTTAAAATCGCGTACAAATTTAATTGTTATCTGTTTTAAGGAAAAACAATCATATATATATATATATATATATATATATATATATATATATATATATATATACATATATACAAGGACATACCTCAGTAGTATTATAGTAGTATATGCGTTGGGCCTAGCTATATAAAGACTTTATAACGCGTCATCATTTTATTTAAGTAGGAGTTTGGACATAAAATTTGTTGATTTTGAAACATAAAGTAGTATTTCGAGTTAAGTTGGAAATGATATTTGAATTTTGAAATTATATTTGGATATGCATTTCACTTGAAAAAATATTGCAGGGAAAAAACTTTTTCCGAGAAACTTTTTTTTAACTCATCCTTGCGTGCATAAGAATTAAGTCTATCAACTTATTTGAGCTGGATTCATGAGTTATTACCATTTTATTTTTAGTTATTATGCTATTGATTTGTGGCAGATTTAATTAACTTTACACTGTTGATTTGTGGCTAAAGCGACATGATTTCAATATGGGATTGTAAATTACACTGTGATAAACTACAATTCGTTTCCATAGATCCAGAATTTCAAGTCAATTTCTGCAAAATTGCTAATGCACACATCTCTATTTTTAAGTTAACACGTGCATATTTTAGTATAATTATACTACTACACCGGTAAGTACTCCTTCATCCTTAACCAGAGGTCTCGGGTTCAAGCCCCTTGGTATGGAGTCCCCTTTGTTAGGAGCGCTTAACCCCGATGTGGGATTTTTCGGCGCAAATTCAAATTTAGTCGGACCCCAATATGAATACCGGACACCGAGCGAGAAACCCAAAAAAAAAAGGCTATACTACTATGCCTTTATATTTTCTGACCCTGATAATCGAGGATAATGGTCTAACCAGTTTTTGTCTATTATACTTGAATAAGATAAAGTTTGAAGCAATCAATAACTTTTGACATATTCTGAACATTAATTTTCTTGACAGATGAAAACTCAATTGTTGTTTTTATGTAATATTTCGTCTGTTTTAATTTATGTGAATAGACTGGTCGCGAAGTTTAGAAAAAAAAAAAGAAATTTTTTTAATTTGTGGTATAAAATGAAACATATATATCTTGTGTGATTATAAATTATTGGATAAATATAAATTATTTTCAAATATAGAAAATAGTCATTCTTTTTTGTCGCACTAAAAAATAAGTTGTTTACCCTTAAAACGGATAATAATTAAATTTGTACGCGGTTTTAAGGATATGTGGATTGATTCAACACAAGTAATCAAGAATGTTAGGTAAACGAATTAAAGATAAAATGAATAACCAAAGCAGTTGTGATGTTAAGGCCGGGTTCAGATTTAAGCTGAACAATAGTTTTGTTCTCGACCGGACCCTCGATTCAAAGCCAATTGTATACGAAGAACTACAATTAAAATAAAAATTTTTCAATAGCTAGAAAGCAGAGAAATAAGTTTGTATTGCCTTGATATGCGTGTTACAATATGTCCTATTGAGTAAAAAGCTCCCCATTTATATAGTAGGAGAGTTTCACTCTTAGTACAATTCTAAAAAAAGTAAAAAATCCTCTTTTCTTGTCAATTACTGATCCGCTACCGATATCGGGCGAGATCCGCACCGTGATATCCGGTTGGGTGCGGATATCACGCCCTCTGTTAGTCGTGTGCAACCATTTGTCGTGCTTTCCGAGGTCTTGGAGCTCGTTCTGAGTTCGGGGACAGTGGCGCCACATGCACCCAAGGGGTGTCAACCGATACCCCTTCGTCGGAAAATTACACTGTTTAACTCGGTAATTTTAAAAAAAATATGTATATACATTATATAATGACATCACTTGACTTCTTGGTGAGTTTATTTTTTTATATTTTGACTCCCCTTAATGAGAATCCTGGCTCCGCCACTGTTCGAGGAGTGGTGTCTTATCAGGCCCGGTTGCGAGTACTCCGTTCCAGCCTCGATCCAAAGAGTTCCCAGCTTCGGTTTCGATCTCATACATTCATACAATTACTTCTTTTGACATACCAAAAATCGGGATCTGCGCTGACCCGATTTCACCCGTATACAATGATCAAACCACTCCACGTGCAATCTTGGACCATAAGAAGTAAATCTCAGCGAAGACGCTGAATCCCGAATCATTTTCAATCCGTTTGATCTGAGTTCGATTGCAGTTATTTCTTTTTTTTTTTTCTCAACGTGGGGGTCATGGCTCTCCTTTCTGCATACAAATGTGATACCACAAAAGGACAAAAGTTTAATATTGTCGTGAAACATGTGGCTGAGGAGGACAACTCTATCACAACATCGAATGGTTGAGGAAAGAACTACATGACCAATGACTAAATAGTTGGCAAATTGAAAACTATAACACATTATTAACTCCCCACAACAACAAAAATTAAATAAAAATAACTGAGGCAGCCATTAAAAACAAAAAGAAATTAGTGGTAATTAAGAAGCTTAGATCCTGACTGGTCCTTCATGATATTATGCATATATAGAAACTCAAAAAAGAAAAGAAAAAAACTGACAAAATCAAGCACAATCTTGGAATGGTTCATATAAAAAAATGTAAGAAGTTGTATTGCTGAAACGTGAATTGTTTTGATTTGTTCTTTGGAATTTTCTACTCCAAGAATTATTCAACTATTAATTGTTCGCAGGCTCTCTATCACACTTAATAACACATGGGGTGGCATATTTAATTTTCCCTTAATTTTTTCCTTTTGTTTTCTTGATAAAAAAATTATGGTTTACTTGCTAGATAAGTCTCTTTTTCTGTATACTGTGTTACGTGATTCAGTTATATATTTTTTCAGAATTTGAATCAATTATTTTCAAGTGTAAATCAGACATCCATTTAATCATTTCTAGATTGTAAAATATACAAAATGGAATTACAAAAAAGGTAATAGTAAGCTTTAATTAATTGTTAAAATATTTAATTTCAATCAAATTGTATACGGCCAAAACCGATTTCTACTTTCATATGATTAGTCAAGATTGGAACATAATGGACCGATAGTCATCTTCATAATATTAGGTATGAGATCCGAAGTCAGGTTACCGAGCTCAAATTTCTGGGACCGATCAAATACCGAACTCGAAGTCATTACCGAGCTCGAATCCAAATCGAACTATGATGCGAAGCAGCGTCATCGAGCTTGAGATCCAGAGACCGACCAATACCGAGCCCAAGTCAATACCGGACCCCGAGTCAATATCGGGCTCTAAATCTAGAAACCAACCAATACCAAGTCCGATCAAGATCGAGCCAAGGGACAAGAGTCGTTACAGTCGCACTAAGGAGAGAGAATCTCGGCGGGAATTAGGGAAAAACTATTCTATCATGGGATCCCCACTATGTATTTTTAATTATATCTAAAGTAGAATTCCTCCACTATAAGAGGGATAACTACTATTTCTGTAAAAGATCGAACATTAAGGCATACATACACTCTCATATTCAAATATTACTATTCACAAAGAAATACAGTAGAGATTATCCTCTTGTGAGCTTTATACATTGATTCATCTTGGTAGTTCATAAAATCGCTTTCTAATTCAATATTGGTTCGTATTTCATTCTTTATACAATCAATACTCAATATATTGCTACTTACTTTTCTGATTTGTGCCAAGTTATACCACGTATCCTTAGAACTACGTATAAATTCAACTCTATCCGTTTTTTGGGTAAACAGTTTGGCGTCCACCATGGGGCTAAGGATAACAATGGTTGTTTGGTACAAATCTCTACAAAACACACCATTTTACACTTGCTCTTGGAAGTATCTTTGATTTCAGGTTGAAAACGATGAATTCTCAATTAATGGCCCTATCTATCGACAACGAAGCTGGCCTTCAAGATGAGAACAACAACTTAACCCCCGGGGGTGGAAGGCCACTCGTCGATCCTGTTGGAGCTCGGGTCGAAGAGCCAATAGACGTCAATTCACATGCGGCCATCGAGGCGAACCAACGTTCCGACCCTGAAAATAACATTCATGGTGGAACTCGGTCTGCAGCTCGAAATACCCAAAATGCTGAGGAAAACAGAATCAACTTGTGTATGATCTTCGAGATGTTGCAAGCTCAACAAGTATCAATAGCCCAGTTGCATAGCCAAACCCAGGCACCGACTAGACTCGAGCCCAGTCCACCCCAAGAACTCACCCACAATACGGGGCCAGCTATAGTAAGATCAAATGAGCAAGAATCGGGGACTAATCCCGAAATTGTTAAGATGCTCGAAGAACTGACAAAACGAATAGAGTTAGGAGAAAGAAGGATCGAGACAAACGACAAAAAAATGGAAATATATAACTCCAGGATTGATTAGATCCCGGGGGCACCACCGATATTGAAGGGCTTAGATTCCAAAAAATTCATATAAAAGCCTTTCCCCCCGAGTGCGGCTCCTAAACCGATCCCAAAGAAGTTTTGCATGCCCGAGATTCCTAAATATAATGGAACGACCGACCCCAACAAACATGTCACCTCTTACATATGTGCCATCAAAGGGAACGATCTAGAGGACGATGAGATCGAATTTGTATTATTGAAAAAATTCGGTGAAACCCTGTCAAAGGGAACAATGATAGGGTATCATAATTTACCGTCTAACTCTATTGATTCTTTTGCTATGCTTACAGATTCTTTCGTAAAAGCACATGCTGGGGCCATAAAGGTAGAGACTAGGGAATTCGTATCTCGTTTCCAAATAGAGCGAATGGATCTACCACCAGTCACAAATGATTGGGCTGTTCAAGCTTTCACTCAAGGTCTAAACGAATGAAGTTCCATGGCTTCATGGCGGCTGAAGCATAACCTGATCGAGTACCCAGCTATTACTTGGGCCGATGTGCACAATCGGTATCAATACAAAATAAGAGTTAAAGACGACCAGTTGGGTTCTGGGTCCAATATTAAAAGGGATATCGACCGAGAACCAAGGTCAAACAAGGATCGATATCGGCCGTTAACGGAGATCGTAGGGGTAGCTGACCTTCATGTAACCCCGTACGAGGCAAAATGAGAAATGATCGAGGCCAAGGGTCTCAGGGGCTGATGAACAGGAATGGGTTTGACAGGCATACTAGACATAAGGAAGCACCTCGGTTATCGGAGTATAACTTCAGTATCGATGCATCCGCTATCGTGTCGGCTATCGGACACATCAAAGATACTAAATGGCCTCGACCTATGTAGACCGATCCTGCCCAGAGGAATCCCAATCAAATGTGCGAATATCATGGCACTCATGGCCACAGAACGGAAGATTGCAGGCAACTAAGAGAGGAGGTAGCCCGGTTATTCAATAAAGGGCACCTTCGAGAATTTTTAAGTGACAGGGCCAAAAACCATTTCAAAAACAGGAATTTCAATAGACAAAACGAACAACAAGAGCCACAACACATCATCCATATGATCATTAGTGGGATCGATACCCCCCAGGGGCTGGTGCTTAAACGCACTAAGATGTCAGTTGTAAGAGAAAAGCGACCCTGAACTCAGGATTACACCCTTGAAAGTTCCCAACATCGGAGGGAATCAAAACAGTTTACGGGGAACAACCAGCCGCAAAAGAAATATTTTTCGTCGATGAAGTGATCCCAATATCATCATTATCATTAACAAAAAGATCAGATTCAAAGGAGGAACGGAATACCAAATAGCAATCACAAACGTCAACTTCGACCCAATTAGAGAATCAGAAGACTGACGAAGATGATGAACATAGGGTCCCTCGATCCTTCATGACCCCCGATGATTCCGAAGCAACCCAATCAATGGTCGAAGAACTGGAGCAAGTCATACTAATCGAGTATCTGCCCGAACGAAAGGTATACCTGGGCACCGGGCTAGATCCCGAGCTCAGGAAAAAGCTTATTCAATTTCTTATAGCTAACATAGACTGTTTTGCTTGGTCCCATCTTGATATGACAGGGATCCTACCGAGAATCACCACTTATAAGCTAAGCTTGGACCCAAAATTCCACCCGGTAAAATAAAAAAGAAGGCCCCAGTCCAAGGTAAAACACGCCTTCATCAAAGACAAGGTAACCAAACTTCTTAAAATAGGGTCAATTCGGGAAGTAAAGTACCCCGAATGGCTAGCAAATGTGGTGGCAGTCCCTAAAAAGGGGAACAAACTTAGAATGTGTATAGATTATAAAGACCTGAATAAAGCATGCCCTAAGGACTCTTTTCCTTTGCCTAATATCGATCGTATGATCGATGCCACAGCTGGCCACGAGACTCTCAATTTTCTCGATGCCTATTCCGGGTATAACCAAATATAGATGAACCCGGAGGATCAGGAAAAGACCTTATTTATCACTAAGTATGGGACCTACTGTTATAATGTAATGCCATGTGGCCTAAAAAATGCTGGTGCAACTTACCAATGCCTAGTAAACAGAATGTTCGAAAAGGAAATAGGAAAATCAATGGAAGTTTATATTGATGACATGTTGGTTAAATCTCTGCGAGCAGAGGACCATTTAAAGCATTTGCAGGAAACTTTCGACATACTAAAGGAGTATAATATGAAGCTCAATCCCGAAAAATGTGCTTTCGGGGTTGGCTCGGGAAAGTTTCTCGATTTCATGATGTCCAATCGAGGAATCAAGATTAACCCCGATAAAATCAAAGCAATCGAAGACATCACAATGGTAGATAATGTAAAGGTCGTGCAAAGGCTAACGGAACGGATAACCGCCCTGGGACGATTCATTTCGAGATCCTCGGATAGGAGCCACCGATTTTTCTCTTTGCTTAAAAAGAAAAGCAATTTTTCATGGACTCCGGAATGTCAGCAGGCTTTGGAAGAGCTAAAACGGTATCTATCGAGCCCTCCGTTGCTTCATACCTCGAAGGCAGACAAACAACTTTACCTGTATCTAGCTATCTCGGAAGTAGCGGTAAGTGGAGTCCTAATTCGAGAAGAACGAGGTACGCAATTCCCTATTTATTATGTCAGTCGAACTCTAGGCGAGGCCGTAACTAGATATCCGCACTTAGAAAAATTAGCGCTTGCTTTAATAAGTGCCTCTAATAAATTAAAACCATATTTCTAGTGCCATCCGATACATGTTGTAACAACTTATCTTCTACGAAATATTTTACACAAACTTGAGCTCTCAGGTCGATTGGGCAAATAGGCCATAGAGATCGGCGTGTACGACATCGACTATCGACCTTGAACCGCCATCAAATCTCAAATCTTAGCGGACTTCGTGGTTGACTTTACGCCGGCCTTCATACCCGAGATCCAAAAGGAATTACTAATAAAATCTGGTACCTCTTCGAGAATCTGGACCCTCTTTATGAATGGTGCCTCTAACGAAAAGAGGTGCGGACTAGGCATCGTACGAAAATTGCCCACAGGTAATATAGTTAGACAGTCTATTAAAACTACAAAATTGACTAACAATGAGGCCGAGTATGAGGCCGTGATTGCAGGTCTCGAACTAGCTAGAAGTTTGGGAGTCGAGGTCGTGGAAACTAAATGTGATTCCCTCCTTGCAACGGGACTTTTGAAGTCCGGGAAGATTGAATATAGAGGTACTTGGATAAATTGCAAGTGACTCTACATCGATTTAAGGAGTGGACTTTGTAACATGTACTTCGAGAGCAGAACAGTGAGGCCGACGCTCTTGCAAACTCAGGGTCGTCAGTCGAGGATGACGAACTCAACTCGGGGATAGTCGTGCAACTCATGAGATCGGTAATCGAGGAAGGCCATGCCAAGATAAACTCCACAAGTCTAACCTAGGATTGGAGAAACAAATATATAGAGTACTTCAAGAACGGGAAACTTCCATCAGATCCAAAGGAATTGAGAACTCTACGCACAAAAGCTGCATAGTTCACCTTATCCAATGATGGAACGCTATTTAGAAGGACGTTCGATGGTCCACTGGCAATATGTTTGGGACCAGGAGATACCGACTACATCCTACGTGAGATTCACGAGAGCACTTGTGGGAATCATTCCGGTGCTTATTCATTAGTCCACAAAATAATCAGAGCAGGATATTATTAGATCGATATGGATAAAGATGTAAGGGAGTTAGTTCGAAAATGCGACAAATGTCAAAGACATGCGCCCATGATTCATCAACCCGGGGAACTTCTCCACTCGGTCCTAGCTCCTTGGCCTTTCATGAAATGGGGAATGGACATCGTCGGCCACCTCCCATCGGCCCCAGGTAAGGCTCAGTTTATTTTGTTTATGACTGATTATTTTTCTAAATGGGTTGAAGCACAGGCTTTCGAGAAAGTCAGAGAAAAGGAGGTGATAAACTTAATTTGGGACCACATCATATGTCAGTTCAGGATGCCATCCGAGATTGTATGTGACAATGGAAAGAAATTCGTCGAAAGCAAAGTAATAAAATTTCTCGAAGATCACAAAATCAAAAGGATCTTATCAACACCTTATCATTCCAGCGGGAACGGACAAGCCGAATCGACCAACAAAACCATCATCCAAAATGTTAAGAAAAGATTAACCAACGCTAAAGGAAAATGGAGAGAAATACTACCCAAAGTCCTATGGGCATACCGCACAACATCGAAATTGAGTACCAGAGCGACACCATTCTCGTTGGTTTATGGCGCCGAAGCTCTTATCCCGGTTGAGGTCGGAGAACCTAGCATCAGGTTTCGATATGCAACAAATGAGTCGAATAACGAGACGATGAGCACGAGCCTAGAATTATTGGATGAAAAACGAGAAGCGGCCCTCGTCCGATTAGCCGCTCAAAAATAGCGAACCGAAAGGTATTATAATCGAAGAACCAATCTTCAATATTTTAAAATCGGGGACTTAGTGCTAAGGAAAGTTACCCTCAACACCCGAAATCTAAATGAAGGAAAACTGCGTCCTAACTGGGAAAGATTGTATCAGGTTCTCGAAATCATCGGTAAAGGATCCTACAAGCTCGGTGTGATAAACGGCAAATAACTACCAAGCAATTGGAATGTGTCGCACCTAAAATGATACTACTGCTAAGGTACGACCCTACCATGTTCATTTATATTTCGAAACTAACCCTTGCAGGAGTTCGACTAGGAACAGGGATGGATTATTCAACCCGAAGACTTTAGGCCCGAAAGCACGCGTTGCACTCTTTTTCCCTTAGATCGGTTTTATCCCAAATGGTTTTTTCGGCAAGGTTTTTATTGAGGCAGCCATTGATTGTGCTAACTTAGAATAATTCAACAGTATCCAAGGCCTCTTTACAATCAACCTCGAATACTGGGGGGAATTACCGTCGAATATATCAAGTTCGATGCAAAGAAGTTACTTCATGACAACAGGGTTTTGATAGGAAAAATTGTAATAGCCAAATGGTCAAAACGAACCATGCTCGTGTAGTTAACTCGATCCCTGGTACAAAACATGAACACATGTATAATGACATAAAGAGAAAATTCTCCTTTACCAATATCTCACATCTCAGAATCCATCCTCTATTTCATGATCTATTATGCAAACAGGCTCAAGGGCCGACCATTACCCCAAAAATCGGGGTCTGCCAACCAAAAAATCAACGAGATCAACGGGCTACATTACTTCGAGTCCGTGCAAACGCTCACTCGATCATAAAGTCTAAGGGCTAATCTTATTTCGAGTTCGAGCAATCACTCACTCGACCATAAAGCCTACAGGCTACAGCATTTCGAGTTCGAGCAATCACTCACTCGACTACTAAGCCTAAGGGCTAATCTTATTTCGAGTTCGAGCAATCACTCACTCGATTACTAAGCCTAAGGGCTAATTTTATTTTGAGTTCGAGCAATTACTCACTCGACCATAAAGCCTACGGGCTATATCACTTCGAGTTCGAGCAATCACTCACTCGACTACTAAGCCTAAGGGCTAATCTTATTTCGAGTTTGAGCAATCACTCACTCGACCATAAAGTCTACGGGCTACATCACTTCGAGTTCGAGCAATCACTTACTCGACCATAAATCCTACAAGCTACAGCACTTCAAGTTCGAGTAATCACTCACTTAACTACTAAGCCTAAGGGCTAACCTTATTTCGAGTCCGAGCAATCACACTCGACTATTAAGCCTACGGGCTACATAACCCCGAGTTCGAGCAAACATACTCGACTATTAAGCCTATGGGCTATTTTTAATTCAAGTTCGAGCAAACGCTCACTCGGTTATAGAGACTACAAGGTTCGACTTTGATCAAATTGCCTAAGGCCTCGAACTTATGAAAATTTTCATAAGGCATGAATAAAACAAAATCTTCACAAGGCAGAGAATAAAACAGAGACAAGTCGGGAAAGGAAAAGATCCTTATATATATATATATATATATATATATATATATAAGAGTATTTACAGCGTCCGATCAGGACCCTACACAAAAAATCAAAATGGAAAAAACCTAAGTTTCCTGGTTATCTCCGGGGGCAGTCTCTTCTCCATCGGGCTCCTCCCCGCTCTCAGACCCACTCCCGCTCACATCATCTTCATCATCATCATCGAAAGACAAGGCTCCGGCATCAGCTTCAAGCTCTTTAGCCTTTTTTATCTCTTCGGTAAGATCAAAACCTCGAGCATGGATCTCCTCGAGAGTTTCCCTCCGAGATTAGAATTTGGTAAGTTCAGCAACACAATATGACCAAGTTTGAGCGATTTCGACTGCCTTTTTCGCTTGTATTTGAGCGGCTTCAGCATCGGCCCGATAGACAGTCACAAATGCATCCGCCTCGGCCTTTGCTTTTTCGGCTTCAGATTTGGCCTTGGCAAGTTCGGAAGCCAACCGAGCCTCGATCTCCTCTATTTTTCTTTCTTGAACCAAGCTCTTCTCCTTCATTCCTTGAAGTTGATTTTCGGCCGATGATAACTGGGCTCGAGCAGTCTCTTTTTTCTGCAGCGAGACGGTCCATGCCTTCTTTCCATCCCAAGGTCTCTGCCCTTATCGTATTGACTTCCTCACGAACCAGTCCGATTACCTCAAGCTTCTGTTACAGCTGTGAGATCTAAATATTAGCCACCGTTCCCGAATCGAGCCCATAATGTTTTAAGATTATCATTACCTGCTCGGTCAGGTCGGTCTGATCTTGGTATGCCTTGGCCAATTCGGCTCGGAGATCTTTGATCTCTTCCTCTTTCTGCCCATTAAGAAGTTTGAGGGCATTTCTCTCTTCCGAAAGCCCTAGGAAGTCGGCCTCACGTCGACTCAGTTCCGTTCGAGATTTGGAAAACTCCTCTTGATGAAGAGCTAAAGCCTATACGAAAAAGAGAAAAAGTTAGGCAGAAAATGGAAAAATATGGCATTAACAAAGGGAGTCGAGATTTACCCGATTCAGGGTTCGTTGAATCTCAAAGAAAAGACCCAACGCGTCACTCGGGCCGGCATCATCCTCAATACTGGTAAACAAATCACGAAAGGGGTCCTCTCCCTCATGGACCTCGTCTACCTCGAGAGTCCCCAAAGCTCGGGCTTCCCGAATCGCCCCTTCAGAAAAAGCAGGGAGAGTAGGCGAGTCTCAGATTACTATTGCCCCAAGCGAGTCACTTGGGGCATTCTCCTCAGTTTGAAAAGCTTCAGGGCCGGCCCCTTCAGATATACCCACCATTTGTTGACTTCGGTGGGAGGCATCCACGATCTCCAACGACTCAGGGACTTTGCCCGAGTCCTTCTCCGACATCCCCTCAGTTCGAGATGGAGCCTCATCAAACGCCATCGACCCCGCTGACTTTGGAGCATCGATGGTTTTCTTCACTCGTCGTTTTGGGCATCGATGGCAACCAGTATGGACCCGTTGTTTTCTTCTTCCTCTTCGTCTTCATCCCTTAGGCACCGAACTGATTCTTCAATCAAAGAGATGGTGTTCTTCCTCGGCTTACGAGCCGTCTTTGTCTTAAGTGTTGGATCCTCGGAGGTAGAAGCCCTTTTTCTTTTGTTGTCCTTCGTCAGTTTTGGAACCGGGGCCAAAGTCTTTTCCTCGCCAGACGGGGGCCTCATAACCGCATCTTTGCCCGGGCCTACACGCAAAAAAAAAAGTAGTTAAGTATAAGAAAAACCTTTTGTTCGAATCGCCAAAGACATGGGAAAGAGGCTTACCATGATTTTTTGCCTCCCATTGGCCCTTTGATAAGTCGCACCACGAGCGCTCGGCATATGTGGAGGTCGAAGCCAGGTCCCGTACCTAGCTCTTAAGGTTAGGAATAGCACAGGGCATCCAAGAAACCGCTACATCACGGAAAATGATACCGGTGAGAAAGAAACAAAGAAGAAAAATAATAGGAGCTAACAATAGAAATTATACTTACGCTTCATGTTACACTCCTCGGGAAATGACATCTTCTCGGCCGGGATTAAGTCAGAAGTCTTCACTCAAACGAACCTGCCCATCCAACCTCGATCCTTGTCCTCGTCTATGCTCGAGAACATCACTTTGGTAGCCCGGCGTTGGAGTTTTATTAACCCACCTCGATAGAGGCGGGGGCTGTACAATCTAATGAGGTGGTCGAGGGTGAAAGGCATCCCCTCCACCTTGTTCACGAAGAAGCAGATCAGAATAACGATCCGCCAAAAAGAAGGATGGGTTTGTCCTAGGATTATTTGGTATTGGCGGCAAAAATCGATGACAACTGGGTCGAGTGGGCCCAGCGTAAAAGGGTAAGTATAAACACTTAAAAACCTTTTCACATGAGTAGTAATATCTTCTTCGGGAGCCGGGATTATCACTTCTTTGTCCTCCCAGTTGTAATCTTTTCTTAACCGTTTAAGATGGCCCTCGGTTATCGAGCACATATACCTCGATACATGCTCGTATCGACCAGGGACCGGCGAGGCTTTGCCGATCTTAAAATCGGAGGTAAGTACACACCCCCCAGGAACACACTCCTCAGGTCGTGTCTCCACCGGTGTTTTGTCACCGGCGGGCCGCGAAGAAGAAGCTTTTCTTTTTGAGGAACGGTTTTTGACGTTTTCGCCATTGGGATTTGTAGATTGAAGATAGAGGAAGATGACAAGATTTGGTGTTCTAAAGAGGGATTTTGCAGTGAAAATCACAAATTTACAGATGAAGAACTCAGAAGATGCGAAAGGAAACTTAGAAGATTTAGAGACATAAAAGTAAAAAATGGTAAAAAGAGGGGCTATTTATAGGGTCGGCAATGACGGTTCAGTGTCGACAATGGCCGACCATCGTGTGACACGCATTTAATGCCTTGGTAAACTAAACCGACGGGACATCTATCACGTACGTCATGGTCAGGCTCGATGCAAACGTCAGTTTGGATCGAGTCATACCGCTTGAAAATTATGTCGTTTCTCACCACATTCTTCCCAAGAAACGAGGTGACTATCTGTATACGGTCAAAACTGATTTCGACCTTCATATGATTAGTCAAGATTGGAACATAATGGACCGAAGGTCATCTTCATAATATCAGGTATGAGATCCGAAGCCAGGTTACCGAGCTCAAATTTCTGAGACAGATCAAATAACGAACTCGAAGTCATTACCGAGCTCGAATCCAAATCGAACTATGATGCGAAGCGGCGTCATCGAGCTTGAGAGCCAGAGACTGACTAATACCGAGCCCAAGTCAATACCGGACCCCGAGTCAATATCGAGCCCAAGTCAATATCGGGCTATAAATCTGGAAACCAACCAATACCAAGTCCGATCAAGATCGAGCCAAGGGACAAAAGCCGTTACAGTCACACTAAGGAGAGAGAATCTCGGCGGGAATTAGGAAAAAACTATTCTATCATGGGAGCCCACTATGTATTTTTAATTATATCTAAAGTAAGATTCCTCCACTATAAGAGGGATATCTACTATTTCTGTAAAAGATCGAACATTAAGGCATACATACACTCTCATATTCAGATATTATTATTCACAGAGAAATACAGTAGAGATTATCCTCTTGTGGGCTTTATACATTGATTCATCTTGCTAGTTCGTAAAATCGCTTTCTAATTCAATATTGCTTTGTATTTCATTTCTTATACAATCAATACTCAATATATTGCTACTTACTTTTCTGATTTGTGCCAAGTTATATCACGTACCCTTAGAACTACGTATAAATTCAACTTTATCCGTTTTTCGGGTAAACACAAATAAATATCCAATTATAGACTGTTCAAATAAATACAAATATCCTATGTATATTCATGTTACTTCATTTACTTTATATTGAAGGTGTATATCATTTAAACTCGGTTTAATATAATATACTACTACACGCACACACATACAAAGGAATAGCAAATGGCAAAGACGGGAGGCAAAACAAAAAACGGCAAAAAAGGGAAAAAGGAGTGAAAAGGAAGGAAAAAATGACAGAGATGCAGTGAATTTTCTAAAATACCAGTTCCTTGAAATCTTCTTTTTAATATAAGAAACGTTTATCTAAAGTTAATTACACATTTTGTTTAATAAACAAATCCAAAAACAACCCTCCATGATCATTCTGAAATTAAAACAATGTCAAGAGTATTCAATTTTAAAATATTCATTCCTCTATGATCTTAGTTATTTCTCTATATAAATACTCTTCTCCTTCCCACAAATAAAGAACATCTCTGGCAAAGCCAAAAAACGAAATGGAGTATCTAAAAAAGTCTTCTCTTTGGGCATTGCCAGCATTTTTGCTTTGTTTCTTCACTGTTTTTTCCAACAATGGCGTTAATGCTTCCCACAAAGTTTTTCCAGAGTTGCAATCTACTAGCCCTATTGATGTAGAAAATGTCCACAGAACTGGTTACCATTTTCAATCACCTAAAAATTGGATCAATGGTACGTTTTCCATACCTCCAACCACTCTCTCTTCTCTAGTTTAAAGTATTCCTAGAGTTTAAGTTATATACAAAGTAAAAATTTCTTACGCTATATCAATATAATTTAAACCTCTTGGCTATCATATTTACCGGCTTTCTAAATTCCAAAAAATGTTTATCATATAGATCTACCTACTAGGTTTTTATCGTATAAGTGAGCTGATGTCTTGTAATTTTGTTAGTCTGCTATTGTAATTGGTCGTTGCCCGGAAATATTCAGTTATTTTAGTTTGTTACTCTGGCGGCTTTTGAGTTAATGAAACTACGTGATATCCATGAGCAAGTACGTAGTTTCCTTTAAACTCCTTGACATTTTTATCTCCCAAAATATTCTTCCTTTTTCTCTGATTTCCATAAAAGGAAAAAAGAGAGACAATGGTACCTTCTTGTTTTTTGGAAGTACTTTTACTGTTAGGTTTGTCAATGATTTATTTCTTGTCTGTATAGGTTTTTTATATATAGGACAAAAAAAGATTAAATATGGAAAAAAAAAAAACTTCTGCTTGAATATATTATCGAATCGTTCTAAATCAGGGACGGATCTGACTTGTTTGAACGGCTACCACATATTGTTATTTGTGGCAAGCAACTTAGCTAGCATTCACGTAAATGGGATATTGTACGTCATTACTATATGCATTGTAATAAATATATATAATATATTTCTTCACATGTAGGTTAAAACAGTATATATAGAGACAGCTAGCTAGGGCAGAGCCAAGTTGCATTGTGTGTGTGTTATGCAATAGATAATACGGTATATTGTATTATATAATGTATAATATTGTTTACCCGAAAAATCGGATAACGTTAAATTTATGTATGGTTCTAAGGATACGTGATACCCTTTGATACAGATCGTATGGGGAGATAGCAATACGAATACGAATATTCTTGACTATGAAAATGTGAATAATGAACAGAAAGAATGAATAAAGTAAAGTAAAACAAGCACAAGAAAATATCTTTTTTTTCAAGTGTATTCAGTATGTTCATAGCTTACAAGGATCCCCCTTTTATATAGTAAAGAGTCATTACTTTATTTATAACAAAAAATAATAAAATAAAGCATATAGTGGATGACCCATGATGATTTGTCTCTTCTTCGATTCCCGCCAAGATTCTCTCTCTTGGTGCGGTTGCAATGACTCTTGTCTGTGAGCTCGATACTGGCTCGAACTCGTTACTGGGTCGAGCCCTTCGGTCTTGGCTCGTGTTCGACCTTCGAGATGAGCGTCGAGCATTTCCGACCTCGAAGCAATGCCTTGCAGATCGATTTGGTCACGGGCTCGATAAGGTTATCGAGTCGACTCCTCGAGCAGCCTTCGGACTCAAGGCTCGTTAGTACTGTCTTCGGAGTTCACTCCCAAAATCCCGCTCCGATTTCTTACCACTTGAACTCGATTGAACGTAGGAAGACCAAAATCTATTTCGACCATATACAAATATGATAAATTATTCAGTCAACCCTAACTTCACATTTCGTTCTCGAGCCGACTCGGCATCAAAAAATAAAAGGGTGAATTCTAAATGTATACAATTCAAAATATGTGGTTAGAATATTGTTATCATACATCAATATCTTTTGTAGACTTGCTGAGGGGGAGACCAACTATTGCAAGCCCCACCTATAAATTCAAATTGCAAATATTCCCCAACTACTAAAATTTAAGGCCACACCCACTTCTAGCCCAAAGGAAATTTAAGAAAAGGGTTTAAAGAGAAAAATATATATTACTAATAAATGTAAAATAGAAAAGCAACGAGTTCACTATGTTTCGACTTTTGTGAAAGAAGTCAAAGATATGTACTCTTTTTCGTCCACTTTAATTGATTTTTTGGCTTTTTTATGGTCTATATATTTGTTTTTTTTTCAGATATCAAGAAAGAATTAACTTGTTCTTCCAATGTTGCCCTTGGAGTAAAGAGTCAAGAAATTTTTATTATATTTCCAATGAACAAATTAATGTTAATATGGTCAATTTCATTACTAATTAATGCTAAATAATGAATCTCTTAATGTGTGAAAACAACCAAAAAATCAATTAAAGTGGACCGGAGAGGTAGTAAGTAGCAAGTTGCAATCATTCCCAATGCCCTCTAAGACTTGGTTAGAGTATTTTCCATTAAATCTTTAAACATGCATATATTATCTTAATTGCATTAAATTGTGTTCTAATCAATATTTCCTTTTCATGGTCTTTACCCGATGCTTCAAACCAACAACAGATCCCAACGGTGAGTCTGAGAATCTCCTTTTTAACATTTTTTCTTAAATTACCATATAATTTATTGATTTATTTATTTATTATTCCCCTCTGTCATATTTGTTGCAAAACAGGCCCAATGTACTATAATGGTGTCTATCATCTATTCTATCAATACAACCTATATGGATCAGTTTGGGGAAATATTGTTTGGGCCCATTCAGTCTCAACAGACTTAATTAACTGGATCCCACTTGAGCCTGCAATTTACCCATCAAAAGTATTTGACAAATATGGTACATGGTCTGGATCAGCCACAATCTTGCCAGGCAACAAGCCCATTATTCTCTACACTGGAATTGTTGATTCCAACAAGACCCAAGTACAAAATTATGCAATCCCGGCCGACTTGTCCGATCCATTTCTCCGTAAATGGATCAAGCCCGATAACAATCCGTTAATCGTTGCTGACGTTACCATCAACAAGACTCAATTTCGTGACCCAACAACAGCTTGGTTGGGCCAAGATGGTTATTGGAGAATCACAATAGGCAGTGTGTGGGAAAATAAGGGAATAGCATTATTATACAAAAGTAAGGATTTCATGAGATGGACTAAGGTCAAAAATCTACTTCATTCGGCTAATAACACTGGAAATTGGGAATGTCCTGATTTTTTCCCAGTGTTATTGCACGGTACAAAAGGTTTGGATGCATCATACAATAGCACAAATATTAAGCATGTTCTTAAGGTTAGCCTTGATGTTACGAGGTTCGAGTACTACACAGTTGGTACTTATGATACCAAAAAAGATATGTACATTCCGGACAACACTTCTGTCGATGGATGGAAGGGATTGAGACTTGACTATGGAAATTATTATGCGTCCAAGTCATTTTATGACCCTAGCAAGAATCGAAGAGTTATATGGGGTTGGGCTAACGAATCAGATACTGTTGATGACGATGTCAGGAAAGGATGGGCTGGAATCCAAACTATACCTCGTAAACTATGGCTTGATCCAAGTGGAAAACAATTGGTTCAATGGCCTGTTGAAGAATTAGACACTCTAAGAGAAAAAAAAGTCCAACTAAAACATCGCAAGTTGAACAAGGGAGAAATGATTGAAGTTAAAGGGATCACACCTGCACAGGTTCTGATTTTAATCTTTTATTGTATTTTATCCAATTGTTTCATTACACAACAAAATGAGGCTGAGTTAAGGTGTGCTAATTGCAGGCTGATGTTGAAGTGACTTTTTCCTTCTCAAGTTTGGATAAAGCAGAGCCATTTGATCCAAGTTGGACTGACCTTTACGCTCAAGATGTATGTGCTATTAAAGATTCAACGGTGCAAGGTGGAGTTGGGCCATTTGGTCTCCTAACTTTGGCTTCCGAAAAATTGGAAGAATACACACCTGTATTTTTTAGAGTTTACAAGGCCCTAAACAAATATAAAGTTCTCATGTGTTCTGATGCTTCAAGGTAATTTGATATCAACAATTTTATGGATCTCTACTATGGGCTAATTATTCAACTTTGATTTATTTAGGGGTTTTTTTATTTTTAAACTGCGCCAGAAACTATTTGCATTCGATAGCCGGAAGAGTGTATACAAATTTATATAATTTTTTTATATAACATACATAATATATATATATATATATATATATATATATATATATATATATATATATACAAAATATACATTTGTTTGCTGTTTTTTTGAAAGCCTATTTGTTATTTTTCTTTTGTATGACCAGATCAACGCTCGAGAATGGTAAGACAATGTACAAACCATCATTTGCGGGGTATGTAGATGTTGATTTAGCAAAAAACAAGAAATTGTCTCTGAGGAGTTTGGTAAGCTTTCTTCATTTATTTCCCTAAAACATATATTCAATTCTCTCATATTGTTGTTTATTTAAGCACTCATTCGTTTTGTGACTAGTCCATATTGTTGTGTTTTTGCAATATTTTCTTTTTCTGCAGATTGATCACTCGGTAGTGGAAAGTTTTGGTGCCGGAGGAAAAACATGTATTACATCAAGAGTTTATCCAACATTAGCAATATATGATAACGCACATTTATTTGCCTTCAACAATGGCACAGAGACTATCAAAATTGAACTGAATGCATGGAGCATGAGTAGACCTAAGATGAACTGGTCATTTGGTCACTCCTCTTATTGAAGCAAATACTTGTATTTTGTTCCACATTAATGGTGGCGTATTTGGATATTTTTTTTGGTTTTTGTATTGGTAATGCTTCATTCGCCTATCATTTTAAGGATGGCAGCTTCTTCTCTATGAATTTTGATCTTCATGGGGTTCTGATTTGAAGCATCGGAGACTCACTGTTTAGTCAAGTTCTGGAAAAGATGTTGAAGTTAGGGGCGTGTCTATGTGGAGGAGCATCATGTACCTTTCCCTAAATTATGTATAACAATATTATATTTTTTTTAAAAAATATTTAAATAAAAATGTATGCACCAAGTTCATAGAGTATGTAATGACGATTATTGCATGCACCTTTTGTCACGACACAAATTTTCTCTCTGTATGACGTCGTGACGGTACCTAGTCTCTACGACTAGGTAAGCCTAACATTTGCGGAATAATAAAATGAAAACATAATTTTAACAACTAACCGTTCAAAAATACACAGCAATCCCAAAATTCGGAACATCGTGAGTCACAAACTACAGAAGGAAAATCTAGTATCTCTATACATCAGAGTCTAACAAAGGAAAAATACAGAAGATAATGGACATGAGAAAGAGTAGAAGGGGACTTCGAGGTCTGCGGATGCGGCAGATATACCTTGAAGTCTCCAAAACTGTCCTGACTCACTAATTGTACGGCTGATAAAGAGCACCTGAATCTGCACACGAAAAATATGTGCAGAAGAGTAGCATGAGTACACCACAATCGGTACCCAGTAAGTGCCAAGCCTAACCTCATTCGAGTATTGACGAGGCCAGGTAGAATGAAATACTGCAGTAAAATAAAGGCTGAAATTTAACAAGAATGAAATCATAGAAGACAACAGCTCAGTACACAGAGATAACAACAGGGGATTTTCCGAGATACCGTCTCGTAGTCCCAAACGTAAATGTGCACTACAGGGGGATCTCCCGGAATACCGTTCCGTAGTCCTAAAGTAAATATGCAGTACAGGGGGATCTCCCGGAATACTATTCCGTAGTCCTAAAGTAAATATGCAGTACAAGGGGGATCTCCCGGAATACTGCTCCGTAGTCCCAAAGTAAATATGCAATACATGGAGATATAGTAAATATGGAATCAGGGCTATTACTCTCAAAACGATCGGCCGGGTCGTTACACCCCCCTCTTAAAACAATCGTTCGTCCTCGAACGAGCATAGAGACATACCTTAAGTAGTGGAAAGCAATGTTCGGTCTATCCTGATCGGTCTCCCAAGTCGCCTCCTCGACCGGCTGTCCGCTCCACTGAACCTTCACGGAAGCAATATTCTTTGACCTTAGCTTTCTGACCTGTTTGTCTAAAATAGCCACTGGCTCTTCAACATAAGATAGATCCTTGTCCAATTGGACTGAGCTGAAATTCAATACGTGAGCCGGATCACCGTGACACTTTCGGAGCATCGAACACATGAAATACCGGATGGACTCCTGCTAGGCTGGGAGGTAAGGCAAGCTCATAATCAACCTCCCTAACACGCCGCAACACCTCAAAAGGACCAATGAACCTTGGGCTAAGCTTGTCCTTCTTTCCGAATCTCATAACGCCCTTAATAGGCGAAACCCGAAGCAAGACCCGCTCTTCGACCATGAATGCAACATTGCAAGCCTTTCGGTCCGTAACTCTTCTGTCTGGACTGGGCTGTGCGAAGTCTATCATGAATCACCTTAACCTTTTTCAAGGCATCCTGAACCAAGTCCGTACCCAATAATCTGGCCTCGCCCGGCTCGAACCAACCCACTGGGGACCGACACCGCCTACCATACAGAGCCTCATATGGTGCCATCTGAATGCTAGACTGATAACTGTTGTTGTAAGCAAACTCCGCAAGTGGCAAGAACTGGTCACAAGCGCCCCCAAAATATATCACACACGCATGGAGCATATCCTCTAATATCTGAATAGTGCGCTCGGACTGCCCATCCATCTGAGGGTGAAATGTTGTGCTCAGCTCCACTCTACTACCCAACTCATGTTGTACAGCTCTCCAGAACCGTGATATAAACTGCGTACCCCGGTCAGAGATAATAGATACCGGTACACCATGAAGCCTGATGATCTCACGAATGTAAATTCGAGCCAACTGCTCGGAAGAATAGGTAGTCATCACAGGAATGAAATGAGCTGACTTGGTCAGCCTGTCCACAATCACCCAAACTGCATCAAACTTCTGCTGAGTCCGTGGGAGACCAACAACGAAGTCCATAGTGATCCGCTCCCATTTCTACTCCGGAATCTCTATCTTCTGAAGCAACCCACCCGGTCGCTGATGCTCATACTTCACCTACTAGCAATTTAGACATCGCCACATACTCTACTATGTCCTTCTTCATTATCCTCCACCAATAATGCTTCCTCAGGTCCTGATACATCTTCGCGGCACCCAGATGAATGGAGTACCGCGAGTTGTGAGCCTCCTGAAGAATCAACTCACGCAAACCATCTACATTGGGCACACAGAGCCTGCCCTGCATCCTCAATGCACCATCATCTCCAATAGTGACCTCCTTGGCATCATCGTGCTGGACCGTGTGCTTAAGGACAAGTAAATGAGGGTCATCATATTGATGCTCCCTGATATGATCATAAAGGGAAGACCGAGAGACCACATAAGCCAATACTCGACTCGGCTCATAAATATTCAATCTCACAAACTGGTCGGCTAAGGCCTGAACATCCAATGCCATGGGCCTCTTTGCTGCTGGTAGATATGCTAAGATCCCCAAAATCTCTGCCCGACGACTCAAAGCATCGACCACCACATTGGTCTTCCCAGAGTGGTACAAAATAATGATATCATAATCCTTAAGCAGCTCCAACCACCTCCTCTGACGCAAATTAAGATCCTTCTGCTTGAATAGATGCTGCAGACTCCGGTGATCGGTGTAAATCTCACAAGGAACACCATACAAATAATGGCACCAAATCTTTAGGGCATATACAATAGCTGCTAACTCAAAGTCGTGGACATGATAGTTCTTTTCATGCACCTTCAGTTGTCTGGACGCATAGGCAATCACCCTACGGTCCTGCATCAACACCGTACCGAGACCAATCCGCGATGCATCACAATATACAGTATAAGACCCCGAACCTGTAGGTAATACCAATACTGGGGCTGTAGTCAAAGCTGTCTTGAGCTTCTGAAAGCTCTCCTCACATTCCTCTGTCCATCTGAACGGAGCACCCTTCTGGGTCAGCCTGGTCATAGGTGCTGCAATTGATGAGAATCCCTCTACAAAACGACGATAATACCCCGCCAAACTAAGAAAACTCCGGATCTCTGTAGCTGAGGATGGTCTGGGCCAACTTTGCACTGCTTCAATCTTCTTCGAATCTACCCTGGATCCCCTCACTCGATACTATATGACCCAAGAATGCCACTGAGTCTAGCCAAAACTCATACTTTGAAAATTTTGCATATAACTTCTTTTCTCTTAAGGTCTGAAGTGCAGTCCTCAGGTGCTGCTCATGATCTTCCCGAGTCCGGGCGTACACCAGAATGTCATCAATAAACACAATGATGAATGAATCAAGATAAGGCCAGAACACACTGTACATCAAGTGCATAAAAGCTGCTGGGGCATTGGTCATCCCAAAAGACATCACAAGGAACTCATAGTGACCATACCGAGTCCGGAAGGCAGTCTTCGGGATATCTGGCTCCCGAATCTTCAACTGATGATAGTCGAAACGTAAATCAATCTTGAAAAACAATCTGGCACCCGCATAGAACCATTCCTTTTCTTCAATACGAGGCAATGGATACCTGTTGTTCACTATGACTTTGTTCAACTAGCGGTAATCAATACACATCCGCATAGAACCATCCCTCTTCTTCACAAATAAGACAGGAGCACCCCAAGGTGACACACTAGGTCGAATGAAGCCCTTATCAAGCAATTCCTGTAACTGCTCCTTCAACTCCTTCAATTCAGGAGGAGGCATACGATATGGAGGAATAGAGATGGGCTGAGTGCCCGGCAACAAATCAATGCCAAAATCAATATCTCTGTCGGGCGGCATGCCCGAAAGATCAGCTGGCAACACATCTGGAAAGTCCCTCACTACTGGAACTGACTCAACTGCAGGGGTATCAATACTGACATCTCTCACATAAGCTAGATACGCGTCACACCCCTTCTCAACCATTCGTTGAGCTTTAAGAAATGAAATAACTCTGCTGGGAATATACTCTAAGGTACCTCTCCACTCTAATCGCGGTAAACCTGGAATAGCTAGTGTCACGGTCTTAGCGTGACAATCAAGAATAGCATAATGGGGCAACAAACAGTCCATGCCTAAGATAACATCAAAATCTACCATGCTGAGTAATAATAAGTCGTCTCTGGTCTCAAAACCACTAAGAGCTATCAAAAACGACTGATACACGCAGTCCACAACAAGAGAATCTCCCACATGAGTAGACACATTAACAGGGGAACTCAAAAAATCCAGCGATATGCCCAAATACGGGGCAAAATAAGAGGACACATAGGAATATGTAGAGCCTGGGTCAAATAATACCGACGCATCTCTATGACAGACTGGAACAATACCTGTAATGATAGAATCAGAAGCAACTACCTCCGTACGAGCGGGAAGGGCATAATATCTGGCCTAGCCTCCCTCTCTAGGGCAACCTCTACCTCCCCGACCTCCACCTCGGGCTGGCTGAGTAGGTGGGGTGGCAGCTGGTGCTGTAATCATAGCCTGAGGACCCGGTGGAGCATGTTGTGGCTGAGAAGTTTATGGAGGTGCACCCCTACTAAATCTGGGGCAATCCCTCACCATATGGCAAGTGTTACCACACTCAAAACAAGCTTTGGGAGGGTGTGGCTGATGTGGCTAGCTCGGTCCAGGTCTGCTGGACTGGCCGCTAGGAACACCCCATGCAGGAGGCACACTAGATACTGGCGATGCATAATAAGGCTCATGGGGCCTAGAAGGGATCGGAATACCACTGGCGGCTGGAAGAGCTGAATGGACGGGGTGACTCACATAACCCTACCATGGCGAGCTGTTGGGGCATGAGCACCAGAATAAGAACCAGTCTCTAGAGACCTCTTGGCCTCCCTCTCCTCTCTATCCTGGGCAAACATGCCCTCCAATCTCCTGGAGATACTCACAACCTGCTAATAAGAAATATCCATCTCCAACTCCCTGGCCATACTAATCCGGATGCTGGGGTGGAATCCCTCAATAAACCGCCGAACCCTTTCTCGAACTGTGGCAACCAACGCTGATGCATGTCAGGCCAAATCACCGAAGCGAACTGCATACTCTGACACAGTCATAGATCCCTGGCGCAGCTGCTCAAACTCCGTACACCATGAGTCCATGAGACTCTGAGGGACATACTCTCTCAAAAACATGTCCGAGAACTGAGTCCATGTAAGTTAAGATGCCTCAATCGGACTACTCAACTCATAAGCACGCCACCACTGATAGGCTGCTCCTCTAAAATGGAATGTAGTAAAAGAAACCCCACTCATCTCCGCTACGCCCATAGTACGGAGAATACATTGACACTTCTCCAGAAAACCCCGAGCATCATCTGTAGCCAATCCGCTAAAGGTAGGTGGGTGGTACTTCCTGTACCTCTCAAGTCTGAGCTGCTCCACCTCAGAAGCTGCTGCCCTAACCTCGGGCCGAGCTGGAGCTACCGGCTGCATTGGTACAATCTCTGGAACCTGGTCGACCTGAACCCGCTGCTCTGGAGTACCGGCGACGGGAGTCTGTGCTCCTCCCCCGACCTGAGATATGGCAGGGGAAAGTGGAATCACTCCAGCCTGAGCTAAGGTGCTAAACATGTTCAGAAACTAGGCTAGAGTCTCTTGGAGGGCTGGTGCAGGAATAGGTGCCTCAGGTGTCTGCCCTCCAGCTGGAGCTACTGGGGGCTCCTCGATAGCAGCTCGTGTGTGTGCTCTGGCTGCACCACGTGGATGTTCTCGAACTCTACCCCGGCCCCGGCCTCTCATGCCTCTAGCAGGGGGCGCGAGTGCCTGTTCATCAGATCTGCTTGTACGTGTCCTCACCATCTGTGAGAGAATAGAATACAGAAGTTTAGAATCTTTGAAGTCAACAATTTTCGCACGAAAAGGAATCAAAGTAGTGAAATTTTCCTAACAGTTCCATAGCCTCCCGAAGATAAGTACAAACATCTCCATACCAATCCGCGAGACTCTAATAAACTAGCTTGTGACTTACGACACCTACGAACCTAGAGCTTTGATACTAACTTGTCACGACCCAAATTTTTCCTCTGTATGACGTCGTTACGGCACCTAGTCTCTACGACTAGGTAAGCCTAACATTTGTGGATCAATGAAATGAAAATATAATTTTAACAACTAACCGTTCAAAAATACACAGCAATCCCAAAACCCGGAACAATGTGAATCACAAACTATAGAAGGAAAATCTAGTGTCTCTATACATCAGAGTCTAACAAAGGAAAAATACATAAGATAATGGACATGAGAAAGAGTAGAAGGGGACTCCGAGATATGCGGATGCGGCAAATATACCTTGAAGTCTCCAAAGTTGTCCCGGCTCACTAATAGTGCGGCTGATAAGGAGCACCTAAATCTGCACATGAAAAACATGTGCAAAAGAGTAGTATGATTACACCACAATCGGTACCCAGTAAGTGCCAAGCCTAACCTCGATCGAGTAGTGACGAGGCCAGGTCAGGGCCCTACTGGTATATATATAATAAAACAAGATAGAATGAAATACTACAATAAAATAAAGACTGAAATTTAACAAGAATGAAATCATAGAAGACAACAGCTCAGTACACAGAGATAACGACAGGGGATTTTCTGAGATACCGTCTCGTAGTCCCAAACATAAATGTGTAGTACAGGGGAATCTCCCGGAATACCGTTCCGTAGTCCCAAAGTAAATATGCAGTATAAGGGGGATCTCCACAGAATCATAGGCCTTGGTCAGGTCTATTTTGATCATACATCTAGGAGACGTGTTCTTCTTTGTGTAAGCTTTGACAAGCTCATGAACCAAGATGATGTTGTCTGCAATCTTCGTCCCAGGAATGAATCCAGCATCTTTGAGATGATCTTATATAGTACTGAGCAACAAGCAATAGGTCTGAAATATTTTGCTGTTCTAGGATTTGTTTACCTTAGGTACCAATGTAAGCAATTTATGGCTTTATATAGCTTACCAGTAATGAAGAAATCCTAAATTGCTCTCACTACATCACTTTGGATTATTGGCCATGCTCTTTTGAAGAAACAAGAATTATATCCATCCACTCCAGGGGCTTTATCTTCATGTATTGCACACAGTGCTGCATATATCTCTTCCTCTGTTACTTCCACACATAAGCTCAACTGTTGTTCATGAGTGAGCTTAGGTCCATTTTTCATAGTTTCCTTGTTGATAGAAGGCAAAGATGCAACATCAGTTCCTATCAAGGTCTTATAAAATTTAACTATCTCCTCCTTAATATTAGTAGGAGTAGCCAATTTCATTCCATCGTCAGTGTAGATCTCTAGTATCTGCTTTCTTTGACTTCTCTCTTTCATGACAGTAGAGAAGTACTTAGTATTGGCATCTCCTAGATTGATCCATTTCACTCTAGCCTTCTGTTTGAGGATACTTTCCTCAATAAGTGGCCATGTCTCCAAGTTCTGTAGGATAGTCTTCTCTTGTAGTAGCAGATTGTCTGAGTATTGTAACCTCATTTCCTCCTGAACTTGAATAAGATCGGCCCTGGCATTCTCAATTCTCTCAGCAATGCCCTTATACTTAGTAGTATTAAGGCTTTTGAATAGAGGTTTCAGAGCTTTCAGTTTCTTCCAAATTTTCTCCATTTGATCATCAGCTTCCTTTCTTCTCCATAGATTGCCAACAATTGTATCAAACTCATCATGGGAAGCCCATACATTAAAAACCCTAAAAGGAGTTCTAATGTTGAGTTTCACAGTTTTTATATTGACAAGCATTGGTGAGTGGTCAGAGATTAAAGGTATATCATATTCTGTGTGCACATGACCCCAGTTCATCATCCAGCTATCATTGCCAAACATCCTATCAATTTTGCTCACAATCCTTCTGCCCCTTGTTGATTATTGGACCAAGTGTAGTAGTCTCCTTTCCATGATAGTTCATTCAGTAATAGATTGTGTATGCAATCAGAAAAGTCAATTATTTCATTCAATGTCACAGGGTTGCCATACATCTTGTCTTGTGTATATAGCATAGCATTAAAATTACCACCTATCAGCCATGGCTTTTTTGTATGTGCAGAGATATCAACAAGACGTGTCCATAGTTCTTTCTTAGATCAACTATATTGAAGCCATGTACCAATGTTAGATATGATTTAAATCCATCCACTCTGCCTTTAACTAGGCAGTGTATAATCTGAGCCTCTACCTTTTCAACATCAACACTATACACATTTATAATATTAATTTTACATCTTAACTTTGGCGTATAATTTTGATTAATCAATTTTCGTGCATTTATTATTTTTAGGTAAAATTTTAAGTTAATTTTATTATAAGTTATAATTGTATAAAAAATATATTATCTTGTCAAAAAATAAATGGTGCAAATATAAAATATTAGATGTTGCTAAAATTGAAAGGCGCAAATATAAAATATTAGATGTTGCTAAAATAGAAAAGTGAAAATTGAAAATAAATTAAATGAAATACATAAAAATTGAAACTACGGTAAATAGCTGTCATGACCCAAAATCTAACCATGGTCATGATGGTACCTATCGTATTACAAGGCAAGCCTACTTCCCAAAATATTTCTACTAAACCGATTATAAGAATTTAATAAAACATTTCAACATTTGAATTTCTCATAAAATAAATCAACTCTAAATATAATTTTAGAAATACGGAAACGAGCCCCAAACATCAGGGTGTCACTAAGTCATGAGCGTCTAAATCTATGAACTAAGAAATGAAACTGTCTAACTGTCAATACAATAAAAGAGGAAATGATAAACGGAGTAACAAGGTCCTGCGGACGCTAGCAGCTACCTTGCAAACTCCACAGATAGCCGGCCTGAACTCAACGATCACCGCGCTCTAACTCACCTGAATCTGCACATAAAGTGATGGGTGTAGCATGAGTACCACCACCTTAGCAAGTAACCGAAATAACTAAGGAACTGAGCAATAGCGACAAGCTAAGTAAAATAGTCCAATTATTTTTTTTTTCACAATTTAAAAATAAACAGAAATAAACAGGTAAATTCCATAACTCAATAAATGCCACAAAGAAGTTTAACAGATAAATGCAACAACAACACAAATAAATACAACCTCACAGCAGTGTCACTCAATCACTCATCACTCGTACTCAGCACTCAATACTCAAAATACTCAATACTCTGCGCTCACTGGGGGTGTGTACAGACTCCGGAGGGGCTCCCAAAGCCCAAGAGCTAAGCACGGACAACTCACGTGCCATCATATCAATACCTGGATCCGTACGGTCAACTCACGTGCTACGCGGACAACTCACACGCTATGGTATCAATACCTGGATCTGCATGGTCAACTCACGTGCTACGTGGACAACTCACGCGCTATGGTATTAATATCCTCACAACAAGTTCCTCGGCCTCACTCAATCATGTACCTCACTAGCCTCACCATCACCAACAAATAAGGGAACACAACCCACATCAAGCATCACCGCATATTAGCAAATAATAAAGATTGAGGTAAACATGTACAATAATTTTTAGGACTGAGTATAAATAATATGAGAATGAATAAATCCTAAGCATGATCTATAACATGAAGGCAAACAAGTTCAACAACAAATAAACACATAACCACAAATAATAGCTATTAGGCCTCAGAACCACACGGGACGGACCAAGTCTCAATTCCTCGTGGTGCACACCCACACACTCGTCACCTAGCATGGGTATCACTTCCAAACAATCACGTGATGTCAAATCTCTGAGTTTATACCCTCAAAGTCAGAGTTAAAACTGTTACTTACCTTAACAGCGTAAAAATCTTACTCCGGGATGCCCTCGTCTCTGAATTCGGTCTCCAAAAGCTCTGAATCTCTTGGGTGAAGATTTTGTGATATTTCCTTGTTGGATTTCAAAGCTTGAACAAGATCTTGATGCGCAAAGCACTTGAGCTTCTTCCTCTCTCTAGAACACTCTCCCTTCTCTCTAAAAAAAATGTCAGATTTTTGCTCCAAAATGAGTCCCAAAGCCTATTTACCAAAATGAGTTCGGGTTATAAAAAAAGAAAAATTAACCCTCCGAAAGCAGGACTACGGTCGCATAATGAACCGTAGAATGGGTATGCGGGTCACAAATTGCACCGCAAAATCGGTTCCCAAATCTGGGCTCTTCTGGTCCATTCTGCGACCTGTTTTGCGGTCGCAGAAGCAGTTTTGCGATCGCATAATTGGTCGCATAATTGCATTTTCCCAGCTTTTGGTAATT
Source organism: Nicotiana tomentosiformis (assembly GCF_000390325.3). NCBI lineage: Eukaryota > Viridiplantae > Streptophyta > Magnoliopsida > Solanales > Solanaceae > Nicotiana > Nicotiana tomentosiformis. The sequence continues at coordinate 16,274,029 of NC_090813.1, read as the reverse complement.
TGGTCATAACGTCTTGTAGGAATGTCCAAATGTTAAATGGTTTGAAGCGTTAGAAACTGGATACGAAGATATTTCATTTGATAGGTAGATCATCACATAAATCCATATATATATATGTAGATATTCTTGTTCAAAGTTGGGTCTTGTGCGAACTCACTTGAAACTTTAGTCTTATGAAATTTCCAACTTCTACATTCGATGCCGAAACCTATCGAATCAAGTCCGATTGACCTCAAATTTTGCACACAAGTCATAAATAACATAACAGACCTATTCCAATTTACGGAATTGAATTTCGACCCCGATATCAAAAATTCAACCCCCGGTCAAACTTTCCAAAAATTCAACTTTCGGCATTTCAAGCCAAATTCCACTATGTACCTCCAAATAATTTTTCGGACATGCTCCTAATTCCAAAATCACCATACAGAGCTATTGAAATTATCAAAACTCTATTCCGCGGTCATTTACACATAAGTCGACATCCAGTCAACTATTTCAACTTAAGCTTCCAACATGAAATTCGTTCTTCCAAGCTAACTCGGAAATACCTTAAAACCAAAACCGATAATTTACACAAGTCATAATACCTCGTAGGAAGTTATGCAAGACCTCAAATAGTTGAAAGGAGTGTAAATGCTTAAAATGACCGGTCAGGTCGTTACAATCTCCCCCACTTAAACATACGTTCGTCCTCGAACGTGCCAAGAGTTGTTCTCAAAACCATCAAGAACTCTCTCCGAACCCCAATGGCACAAAATCAATCCGTCAGGACTAAATCCTTCTAACTCAACCAAGCTACGCAGACCACCAAAAACCCAAGGACATTGCCACAAAATACATGTAGAACTCATTACCTCATACACACCCAAAGAACTAATCATACCCATTACCATGCCGATCCAACCTGCTACCAAAATGTCCTATCTATCCGAGTTCCTTCTAAATTACCTTCAAATTGATACTTTGCCCCGCCATAACACCACAATCCTCAACCCACACTCACCACACGAGACCCAAGCATAAAACCACACCGCCCTAAGGCTCATATGCCGTTGAATACTCTCTTAAATATCCCCAAAAGTACCACAAGCATGCGCTCACACAATTAACACCTCAATGCTCAAGCTATAGTCAAATGCCGGGCTCGAGTCCTCCTGACTGGCCCAACATCAACACACATAAATCACATCTCGCACCTCATCCAGAGAATCACAAGCCATCGAGGCACAACTGATACTGAGCACTCATGTTCACATACGAATACGTGGAAGGAATTCAAAGAGTTACACTTCAAGCTGAATCAATACCGCACGAAAAGAATTCAAGAATGTGAAGTTTTCCTAAAGGTTCTGCAGCCTCTTGAAGATAAGTACAGACGTCTCCATACCGATCCGCAAGACTCTACTAAACCCGCTCATGACTCGTGAAACCTATGTAACCTAGGCTCTGATACCAACTTGACACGACCCAAAATCTAACCATGGTCGTGATGGCGCCTATCGTGTTACAAGGCAAGCCTACTTCCCAAAATATTTCTACTAAACCGATTATAAGAATTTAATAAAACATTTCAACATTTGAATTTCTCATAAACTAAATCAACTCTAAATATAATTTTAGAAATACGGAAACGAGCCCCAAACATCGGGGTGTCACTAAGTCATGAGCGTCTAAATCTATGAACTAAGAAATGAAACTGTCTAACTGTCAATACAATCCAAAAGAAGAAATGATAAAAGGAGTAACAAGGTCCTGCGGACGCTAGCAACTACCTTGCAATCTCCACAGATAGCCGGCCTGAACTCAACGATCACCGCGCTCTAACTCACCTGAATCTGCACATAAAGTGCAGGGTGTAGCATGAGTACAACCACCTCAGCAAGTAATATAAATAACTAAGGAACTGAGCAATAGTGACAAGCTAAGTAAAACAGTCCAATTATTTTTTTTTCACAATTTAAAATTAAACAGAAATAAAAAGGTAAATTCCATAACTCAATATATGCCACAAAGAAGTTTAACAGATAAATGCAGCAACAACATAAATAAATACAACCTCACAGCAGTGTCACTCCATCACTCATCACTCGTACTCAGCACTCAATACTCAAAACACTCAACACTCTGTGCTCACTGGGGGTGTGTACAGACTCCGGAGGGGCTCCCAAAGCCCAAGAGCTAAGCACGGACAACTCACGTGCCATCATATCAATATCTGGATCCGCACGGTCAACTCACGTGCTACGCGGACAACTCACGCGCTATGGTATCAATACCTGGACCCGCACGGTCAACTCACGCACTATGCGGACAACTCACGTGCTATGGTATTAATATCCTCACAACCAGGCCCTCGGCCTCACTCAATCAATATCAATACCTGGATCCGCATGGTCAACTCACGTGCTACGCTGACAGCTCACACGCTATGGTATCAATACCTGGATCCGCATGGTCAACTCACGTGCTACGTGGACAACTCACGCGCTATGGTATTAATATCCTCACAACCAGGCCCTCGGCCTCACGCAATCATGTACCTCACTAGACTTACCATCACCAACAAATAAGGGAACACAACCCACATCAAGCATCACCGCATATTAGCAAATAATAGAGAGTGAGATAAACATGTACAATAATTTCTAGGACTGAGTATAAATAATATGAGCATGAATAAAGCCTAAGCATGATCTCTAACATGAAGGTAAACAAGTTCAACAACAAATAAACACATAACCACAAATAATAGCTATTAGGCCTCAGAACCTCACAGGACGGACCAAGTCTCAATTCCTCGCAGTGCACACCCACACGCTCGTCACCTAGCGTGGGTATCACTTCCAAACAATCACGTGATGTCAAATGTCTGGGTTTATACCCTCAAAGCCAGAGTTAAAACTGTTACTTACCTTAACAGCGTAAAAATCCTACTCCGGGATGCCCTCGTCTCTAGATTCGGTCTCCAAAAGCTCCGAATCTCTTGGGTGAAGATCTTGTGATATTTCCTTGTTGGATTTCAAAGCTTGAACAAGATCTTGATGAGCAAAGCACTTGAGCTTCTTCCTCTCTCTAGAACACTCTTCTTTCTCTCTAAAACAAATGTCAGATTTTTGCTCCAAAATGAGTCCCAAAGCCTATTTATCAAAATGGGTTCGGGTTATGAAAATAGAAAAATTAACCCTCCGAAAGCAGGTCTGCGGTCGCATAATGGACCGCAGAATGGGTATGCTGGTCGCAAAATGCACTGCAAAATCGATGCCCAAATCTGGGCTCTTCTGGTCCATTCTGCGACCTGTTTTGCAGTTGCAGAGGCAGTTTTGCGATCGCATAACTGTTTTGCGATCGCATAATTAGTCACAGAATCGCAATTTTCCAGCTTTGGTAATTTGGTCATAACCTCTTGTAGGAATGTTCAAATGACGAACGGTTTGAAGCATTAGAAACTAGATTCAAAGATCTTTCATTTGATAGGTAGATAATCACATAACTCCATATATATATATATATATATATATATATATATATAGATATTCTCGTTCAAAGTTGGGTCTTGTGCGAACTTACTTGAAACTTTCTTATGAAATTTCCAACTTCTACATTCGATGCCGAAACCTATCGAATCAAGGCCGATTGACCTCAAAATTTGCACACAAGTCATAAATGACATAACAGACCTATTCCAATTTACGGAATTGAATTCCGACCCCGATATCAAAAAGTCAACCCCCCGGTCAAACTTTACAAAATTTCAACTTTCGGCATTTCAAGCCAAATTTCACTACGTACCTCCAAATAATTTTTCGGACACGCTCCTAAGTCCAAAATCACCATACGGAGCTATTGAAATTATCAAAACTCTATTCCGAGGTCGTTTACACATAAGTCGATATCCGGTCAACTATTTCAACTTAAGCTTCTAACTTGAAATTCATTCTTCCAAGCTAACTCGGAAATACCTTAAAACCAAAACCGATAATTTACACAAGTCATAATACCTCATAAGAAGTTATTCAAGACCTCAAATAGTTGAAAGGAGTGTAAATGCTTAAAACAACCGGTCGGGTTATTACAATAGCATAATAACTTAGTAGGGACCTATGTCGTTTCCAGATACACCAAAATCATTATAGTATTGAGTGAATGGGGGCCGATGATTGTTGTGGGAGCATACTAGAGGTGGAAGTTGAATATTTATGTAATATTTAATCTGAATTTTACCATAATATAATATGTATTTAATTATCTTGTATCTCAATGATTTCACTTTTATTTGGATTCTATAATATTTGCTTATAAATTATATTATTTAAAAATTTATGGTATAAAATAATTTTATATTAAATTGTTATTTAAGAAAGGAATATAAATTATATGTAATGAATATATAAAAAAGAACAAAAGATAGAATTTCTTTAATAGAAATAAGAAAATATAATTTAAATAAAAAATAATAATATATAATATTGAAGAGAGAGAAGAATATAAAATAAAATATTCTTTTTTGGAGTAAAAAATGGAGTAATGGTTGGAGTAATTTTACTCCATTTTGGAGGAGAAAATGGAGGCAAGGGTTGGAGATGGCCTGATACAGCAGCTCAATGTACTCGTTGCTGGTTATATTCACGAGACGGGACGTCTTGAGAGTAGATAATTTCATTGATGATAATCCATCTTTCACCAAAGTCATAAAACTAATTTCTATAACGGAAAAATAACTCAAATATATGCCTACATATTTCATAAGAAATAAAATACACTGGAAAGAACTCGACCCGGTCAGGGAAACACAACTATGTTATAAAATAAATATTATAATTATAAACTAAAGCACCAAAAGAGAAGAAGACAAGAATAGATAAGAGATTTAAAGAGGAGCAGGGAACGTTTCCTTATTTCAAGTATGCTTGTTATGTATATTCCATATGAGAATAACATCCTATTTATAGGTTACAAATCTCTTCTCAAGTTACATGTATTAATGAACTCATTCGTTTGGTATTGAATTTGCCAAAGACAGTTACGAAGAGAATATATACATACATTGAAAGTGACATCCACATACATTGGTGTCACGACCCAAAATCCCAACTTGTCGTGATGGCGCCTATCTCGATATTAGGCAAGCCGATAATCTCAATAAACCAAAACTTCTCTTTAAGGTTGAAAATATAATATTTAATACAATATAAACACTCCCCAAAACCTGGTGTCACTGAGTACATGAGCATCTAATTTGAATACAAGTCTGAAAAATATAGTCTATAATACTCTGAGACCAAATACAGTAAACAAAGAGATAGAGAAGGAGAGACAAGGTCTGCGAAATACTACAGCTACCTCAAAATCTCCTGAAAATCAACTGCGCAAAAGGATCAACACCCGCTATGTCCAGAAACACCTGGATTTGCACACGAAGTACATGGTGTAGTATGAGTACCACCAACTCAGCAAGTAATAATAATAAATAAGGAACTGAAGATAGTAACGAGCTACATAGTTGTGGTTCATTTCCAGTAATTCTAGCGAAGAATAGACATGCTATCAAATCTGGCAGTTTAATGTCAAATTAATTTTTATACAGTTCATGTTCATGTAATCCGTATATCAACAATCTTTCAGAGATTTCACAATAATGGCAAATATAAACTTAGTACAACAACAAATGGAAATCAAATACAACCTCTTATGACAACAATCATTCACTAGGCTCCCAGCCCACATCACTCACTCTCAATGGGTACCCGCGCTCACTGGGGATGTACAGACTCCGGAGGGGCTCCTACAGCCCAAGTGCTATAATCTGCACGGACAACTCACGTGCCGTAATATATATATCTGGATATGCAGGGCCAACTCACGTGCTGCACGGCCAACTCATGTGCTATAGTATAATATAAGGATCTGCATGGCCAACTCACGTGCTATAGTATAATATAAGGATCTGCACGGCCAACTCACATGTTGTACGGACAACTCACGTGCTACGATATCAATATCTCACAATCAGGCCCTCGGCCTCTCGCAGTCATAAATCTCTGCAGTCTCTCGGGCTTTCATTAATCATGAAATCAGCCCAAACAATAATGATATGATGTATCAATAATAATAATAGAGACTGAGATAAAATGTACGAGTAAAAATTGAGACTGAGTACATATAGCATTTAGCAGGCAATTCAACAAGTACGCGACCTCTGTGGGTCCTAACAGTACTATCACTTATCCCAAGTATGATTTCTAACATGATTTACAGTCAAATTTTATCAACACATAGAGAGCATATAGCTAACAACAAATTATTCAACTTTACAATTTCCCGGGACGGACCAAGTCACAATCCCCTCGGTGCACACCTACACGTCCGTCACCTAGCATGTACGTCACCTTCAAAATAATCACATGATATCAAAATCCGGGGTTTAATACCCTAAGGACCAGATTTAAAACTATTACTTACCTCAAAACGTGAAACTCTTTACTCTGCTATTTATTCATTTCAGTCAATAAAATTTATTGGAATTAATTCCATAAGAAAATACTAAATTTTCATAAACATCCGAAATTTAGCTCAAAAATCGCCTGTGGGGCCCACGTCTCGGAACTCGACAAAAGCTACAAAATCCAAAAGCCCATTCAACCACAAGTCTACCCATACTAATTTTACCAAAATCCGACCTCAACTCGACCCTCAAATCTACAAATCTTATTTCCAAATGTCTAAGTTCCAATCTCCGATTTATTCGATGATAATTCAATATTATGGAGTAGAAATGATCACAAGGGACTTACCTCAAGTTTTCCTTGAAAATATATCCAAAATCGCCTCTCCTCAAGCTCCAATTTGTCAAAAATGGTGAATGGGACGAAGTCCCTGTTTTTATAATTTTGCCTAGACAACCTCGGTTCTACCTCGATCTTGGCCTTCAATCGAGGTCCTCGATCCTAGGCCTCGATCGTGGCTTCGATCCTGATCCACGATCATGGCCCTCGACCCTGGCCTTCGATCATGTCTTCGACCCTGCTTTCGACGGTGACCCTCGACCCTGGGCTGGATCATGGCTTCGATCGTGGCCCTCGACCCTGGGCTTGATCATGGTTTTGATCGTGGCCCTCGACCCTGGGCTCGATCTGGGTTCGAATTCTGGCCTCGATTCTGAGAGATTTCTGGGCTCGAATCTGGCAGAAGAAATTTCCAACAGAAGGAAATTGCAGCAGCTGTTGTAGTTCAATGTTTTTGATATGTTAACCATCCGAAACTCACCCGATGCCCTCGGGACCTCAACCAAATATACCAACAAGTCCTAAAATATCATACAAACTTAGTCAGATCCTCAAATCACCTCAAACAACGCTAAAACCATGAATTATGCTCCAATTCAAGCCAATTGAACTTTGAAATTTCTAATTTCTACAAATAGCGCCGAAACCTATCAAATCACGTCCGATTGACCTCAAATTTTTCACACAAGTCATAAATGACATAACATACATATTAAAATTTTCAGAATCGGATTTTGACCCCGATATCAAAAAGTCAACCCCTCGGTCAAATTTCCCAAAAATTCAACTTTTGACATTTCAAGTCTAATTCCTCTACGGACCTCCAAACTTTCTTCCGGACATGCTCCTATGTCCGAAATCACCATACGAAGCTATTGGAATTATCAGAATTCAAATCCGAGGTCGTTTACACATAGGTCCATATCCGATCCACTTTTCTAACTTAATTTGTTTTTCAATTATGAAACTAAGTGACTCATTTCACTCCGAATTCCTTCTGGACCGAACCAACTAACCCGATAAGTTATAAATCAATACAAGGCATAAATTGACCAGTAAATGGGGAAATAGGGTTATAATATTCAAAATGACCGACCGGGTCATTACATTCGCCCCATTTTAAACAAACGTTCGTCGTCGAACGGGTTTAGAATAATACCCAGAGTCTCAAATAAGTGTGGATATTTGTTCCGCATCTCCTGCTCCATCTCCCAAGTAGATTCTCCGACTGGCTGGCATCTCCACTGCACCTTCACTGATGCTATGTTCTTTGACCTCAGCTTTCGAACCTGGCAGTCTAAAATAGCCACCGACTCCACATCATAAGTCAAATTAACGTCCAGCTGTACTGTACTGAAATCCAGAATGTGAGACGGATCCAAAATTTTCTTAAGTATCTTAAAAGGCCCAATATACCGAGGGCTCAACTTGCCCTTTTTTCCGAACCTCAACACGCCCTTCATGGGTGAAATCTTGAGCAGAACCTTCTCCCCAACCATGTAAACAACATCACGAACCTTCCTGTCGGCATAACTCTTCTGTCTAGACTGTGTCGTGCGAAGCCATTCCTGAATTACTGTGACCTTCTCTAAAGCATCCTGAACTAAGTCAGTACCCAATAGTCTAACCTCACCAGGCTCAAACCAACCCACCGGAGACCGACACCGTCTCCCATATAAAGCTTCATACGGATCCATCTGAATGCTTGACTGGTAGCTATTATTGTAAGCAAACTCTGCGAGTGGTAGAAATTGATCCCAAGAACCCCCAAAATCAATGACACAAGCGCGTAGCATATCCTCCAATATCTGAATAGTGCGCTCGGACTGTCCTTTCGTCTGAGGGTGAAATGATGTACTCAAATGAGCCTGTGTGCCCAATTCTCGATGCACTGCCCTCCAAACCTGTGAGGTAAAATGCGTACCCCGATATGAATTAATGGACACCGGAACAACATGTAGGCGAACAATCTCGCGAATATAAATTCCAGCCAACCGCTCCGAAGAAAAAGTAGTACCGACTGGAATAAAATGCGCAGATTTGGTCAACCGATCTACTATCACCCAAACATCATCAAACTTTCTCAAAGTCCGTGGGAGTCCAACTACGAAGTCCATGGTAATACGCTCCCACTTCCACTCCAGAATTTCTAGTCTCTGTAGCAATCCGCCCGATATCTGGTGCTCGTACTTTACATGTTGACAATTTAAACACCGAGATACAAACCCAACTATATCTTTCTTCATCCGCCTCCACTAATAGTGCAGTCTCAAATCCTTATACATCTTCGTGGCGCCTGGATGAATAGAGTACCGCGAACTGTGAGCTTCCTGGAGAATCAGCTCATGCAAACCATATACATTAGGTACACATAGCCTGCCTTGCATCCGTAATACACCGTCATCTCCAACAGTGACTTCCTTGGCATCACCATGCTGAACCGTGTCCTTAAGGACAAGCAGATGTGGATCATTATACTGGCGCTCTCTGATGCAATCATATAAAGAAGACCGAGAAACCATACAGGCCAAAACTCGATACGGCTCGGAAACATCCAATCTAATAGATTTATTAGCCAAGGCCTGAACCTCCAAGGCTAAAGGCCTTTCTTCTACCGGTAAGTATGCTAAGCTGCCCAAACTCTCTGCCTTATGACTCAAGGTATCGGCTACCACATTGGCCTTTCCGGGATGATAGATAATGGTGATATCATAATCCTTAATCAACTCCAACCACCTTCGCTGCCGCAAGTTAAGATCCTTCTGTTTAAACAAATGTTGTAGACTCCGATGATCGGTATATACCTCACACTGGACACCGTACAAGTAATGCCACCAAATTTTCAAGGCATGAACAATAGTGCTAACTCAAGATCATGGACTGGATAATTCTTCTCATGTACCTTTAACTATCTGGACGCATAGGCAATCACCCTACTGTCTTGCATAAGTACTGCACCGAGACCAATCCGCGACGCGTCATAATACACAGTATAAGACTCTGAACCTGTAGGCAACACCAATACTGGAGTTGTAGTCAAAGCTGTCTTGAGCTTCTGAAGGCTCTCTTCACATTCATCCGACCACCTGAACGGAGCACTTTTCTGGGTCAATTTAGTCATAGGCGATGCAATAGATGAGAAACCCTCCACGAAACAACGATAATAACCGGCCAAGCCGAGAAAACTCTGAATCTCAATAACTGAGGATGGTCTGGGCTAATTCTAAACTACCTCTATTTTCTTCGGATCCACCTTAATACCTTCACTGGACACTATATGTCCCAAGAATGCCACCGAACTAAGCCAGAACTCACACTTAGAGAATTTGGCATAAAGTTTCTCCTCTCTCAGCTTCTGTAATACAATACCCAAGTGTTGTGCATGCTCCTCCTGGCTACGTGAGTACACCAGAATATCATCAATGAATACCATGACAAATAAATCAAGATATGACTGAAATACACTATTCATCAAATGCATAAATACTGCTGGGGCATTGGTTAGCCCAAACGACTTCACAAGAAATTCATAGTGGCCATAATGAGTCCTGAATATCGTCTTTAGAATATCCGAATCCTGAATTTTTAATTGGTGATACCCAGACCTCAAATCAATTTTGGAGAACACCCTCGCTCCCTGAAGCTGGTCAAATAAATCATCAATACGCGAAAATGGATATTTATTCTTGATTGTAACTTTGTTCAACTGCCTATAATCAATGCACATTCGCATAGTACCATCTTCCTTTTTCACAAATAGAACCGGTGCATCCCAAGGCGACACACTAGGTCTAATAAACCCTTTTTCAAGGAGTTCCTGAAGTTTCTCTTTCAATTCTTTTAACTCAACTGGTGCCATACGATACGGAGAAATAGAAATGGGCTGAGTGCCCTGTACCAAGTCAATACCGAAATCAATATCCCTGTCGGGTGGCATACTCGGTAGGTCTGCAGGAAATACATCCGGAAAGTCTAGCACGATCGGTACTGAATCAATAATAGGAGTATCTGCATCAACATCTCTCGCAAAGGCCAAATATGACAAGCATCCCTTTCCAACCATACGTTGGGCCTTCAAATAAGAAATTACCCTGCTAGGAACAAGATCTAGAGAACCCCTCCATTCAACCTTTGGCAACCCCGGCATCGTCAACGTTACGATTTTTACGTGACAGTCCAGAATAGCATGACATGGAGACAACCAATCCATACCCAGGATTACATCGAAATCAACCATACCGAGTAATAAGAGATCAACTCTAGTCTCCAGTTCCCCAATAGTTACCACACACGACTGATACACATGATCCACAACAATAATATCGCCCACCGGTGTAGATACACAAACATGTGAAACTAAGGACTCACAGGGCATATCTAAATAATGAGCAAAATATGATGATACATATGAATAAGTGGAACCATGGTCAAATATTATAGAAGCCTCACTGTGGCACACTGAAACAACACATGTGATCACTGCGTCCGAGGCAACAACATCTGGCATGGCAGGAAAAGTATAGAATCGAGCCTGCTCGCTGGTGCTGGTGCCGTCGGTCGAGAACTCTATTGTGAAGCCCCACTCAATAGCCTAGGACACTCTCTCTTGAAATGACCAAATTCTCCGCACTCAAAATAACCCCTCCTCTGACGGAACTGCTGCTCCTGATAACCCAAGGAATGACCTGCAGAAGCCTGTGCAGACGAGGCATGATGAGAACTCTGCACTGGTAGTGCACTAAATGAAGACTGGCTTGAGTGAGCACTATAAGAACCATGGCTAGATTATGCACCACGATGAGCTGGACGACCCGTCTGAGCGTGTCTGTAAGAACGACCCCTACCTCGGTGAAACTGACCACCTGAAGGAACACCGCTGTAATTACCTGGACCACGAGGCCTCTTAGCCTCTCTCTCTCTCTCTCCACGTTCCTGGCTACGAACCATCTCTATCTGCCAAGGAATGTCCACTACCTCATCAAACGTAGCACCAGATACTCTCTCCCTAGTCATAAGTAACCGCAACTGATATGTGAATCCATCAATGAATCTCCTAATCCTCTCCCTATCAGTGGGAACCAACCAGATTGCGTGACGAGCCAACTCAGAAAATCTCATCTTGTACTGCGTCACGGACATATCACCCTGGCAAAACTGCTCAAACTGTCTGTGCAGCTCTTTTCTGCGGGACTGAGGTACGAACTTCTCTAAAAAGACCAAGGAGAACTGATGCCAAGTAAGGGGTGTTGTGCCAACAGGCCTACGCCTATCGTAAGTCTCCCACCATCTGAGTGTAGCCCTAGAAAACTAAAAAGTAATGAATGAGACCCCACTGGTCTTTAGAATACCTGTTGTCCGAAGCATCCGTTGGCACCTATCCAGAAAATCTTGAGCATCCTCTGACTCAATACCACTAAATGGTGGAGGTCGAAGCCTCTCAAATCTCTCAAGTCTCCTCTGCTCATCGTCTACTATAACAGGAACTACTGGGGCCTGAGCAGCTGCAATCGGCTGGTCTGGTAGTGCCCCCGGTATCTGAAGTCCCTGTATTACCTGGTCTGGAGTACGGGCAATGGGGGTATGAGTACCTCCCCCAGCCTGAGAAGTGGCAGGTGCGGCCTGAGCCAAAACCACCTGAGCAAGACCAGTGCAGGCTGCCAATATCTGGGCCAAAGTCTTCTGAATGCCTGAAATCTCAATGGGCACAACTGGTGCCTGAGCTGATCCTGTCGGCTCAACTATATCTAGAATCTGCTCCTGAGCTGGAATAACTGGTGGTACTACATATGCTGTTCCAACTATGGTACGAGCTACACCTCGACCTCTACCTCGGCCCCGGCCTCTACCACGACCCCGGCCTCTCGTGGCCCTAACAAGTGGCACTAGTGGCTAACCGTTCGATCCGGTAGTACGTGTCCTCACCATCTGTGAGAGAATAGAATAGCAGAAATTTAGTTTCAGAATCAACAAATTCGCACGATAGAATACAAGAAAGCGAAATTTTCCTAAGGGTTCCGCAGCCTCTCGAGGATAAGTACAGATGTCTCCATACCGATCCGCAAGACTCTGCTAAACCTGCTCATGAATCGTGAGACCTACGTAACCTAGGCTCTGATACCAACTTGTCACGACCCAAAATCCCATGTATGCTTCTTATGTATATTCCATAGGAGAATAACATCATATTTATAGGTTACAAATCACTTCTCAAGTTATATATATTAATAAACTCGTTCGTTTGATATTGATTTTGCCAAAGACAGTTACGAAGAGAACATCTACATACATTGAAAGTGACATCCACATACATTGGTGTCACGACCCAAAATCTCAACCTGTCGTGATGGCATCTATCTCGATATTAGGCAAGCCGATAATCTCAATAAACCAAAACTTCTCTTTATGGTTGAAAATATAATATTTAAATACAATATAAACACTCCCCAAAACCTGGTGTCACTGAGTACATGAGCATCTAATATGAATACAAGTCTAGAAAATATAGTCTATAATAGTCTGAGACCAAATACAGTAAACAAAGAGATAGAGAAGGAGAGACAAGGTTTGCGGAATACGACAGCTACCTCAAAATCTCCTGAAAATCAACCGCGCGAAAGTATCAATACCCGCTATGTCCGGGAACACCTGGATCTGCACAGAAAGTGCATGGTGTAGTATGAGTACCACCAACTCAGCAAGTAATAATAATAAATAAGGAACTGAAGATAGCAACTCAGCAAGTAACAATAATAAATAAGGACCAGGTGTAGTAGTCTCCTTTCCATGATAGTTCATTCAGTAATAGATTGTGTATGCAATCAGAAAAGTCAATTATTTCATTCAGTGTCACAGGGTTGCCATACATCTTGTCTTGTGTATATAGCATAGCATTTAAATCACCACTTATCAGCCATGGCTTTTTTGTATGTGCAAAAATATCAGCCAGACTTGTCCATAGTTCCTTTCTTTGATCAACTGTATTGAAGCCATGTACCATTGTTAGATATGATTCAAATCCATCCACTCTGCCTTTAACTAGGCAGTGTATAATCTGAGCCTCTACTTTTTCAACATCAACACTATACACATTTATAATATTAATTTTACATCTTAGCTTTGGCGTATAATTTTGATTAATCAATTTTCGTGCATTTATTATTTTTATGTAAAATTGTAAGTTAATCTTATTATAAGTTATAATTGTATAAAAAATATGTTATATTTTCAAAAAATAAATGGTGCAAATATAAAATATTAGATGTTACTAAAATGGAAAAGTGAAAATTGAAAATACATTAAATGAAAATACATAAAAATTAAAACTACGGTAAATAGCATAATAACTTAGTAGGGACCAATGTCGTTTCCAGATACACCAAAATTATTATAGTATTGAGTTAATGGGGCCAATAATTGTTGTGGGAGCATACTAGAGGTGGAAGTTGAATATTTATGTAATATTTAATCTGAATTTTACCATAATGTAATATGTATTTAATTATCTTGTATCTCAATGATTTCGCTTTTATTTGGATTCTATAATATTTTCTTATAAATTATATTATTTAAAAATTTATGGTATAAAATAATTTTATATTAAATTGTTATTTATGAAAGGAATATAAATTATATGTAATAAATATGTAAAAAAGAACAAAAGATAGAATTTCTTTAATAGAAATAAGAAAATATAATTTAAATAAAAAATAATAATATATAATATTGAAGAGAGAGAAGAATATAAAATGAAATATTCATTTTTGGAGTAAAAAATGGAGTAATGGTTGGAGTAACTTTACTCCATTTTGGAGGAGAAAATGGATGCAAGGGTTGGAGATGGCCTGATACAGCAGCTCAATGTACTCGTTGCTGGTTATATTCAGGAGACGGGACGCCTTGAGAGTAGATAATTTCACTCATGATAACCCATCTTTCACCAAAGTCATAAAATTAATTTCTATAACGGAAAAATAACTCAAATATATGCCTACATATATCATAAGAAATAAAAAACACTGGAAAGAACTCGACCCGATCGGGGAAACACAACTATGTTATAAAATAAATATTATAATTATAAACTAAAGCACCAAAAGAGAAGAAGACAAGAATAGATAAGAGATGTAGAGAGGAGGAGGGAACTTTTCCTTATTTCAAGTATGCTTGTTATGTATATTCCATAGGAGAATAACATCCTATTTATAGGTTACAAATCTCTTCTCAAGTTACATGTATTAATGAACTCATTCGTTTGGTATTGAATTTTTCAAAGACAGTTACGAAGAGAACATCTACATACATTGAAAGTGACATCCACATACATTGGTGTCACGACCCAAAATCCCAACTTGTCGTGATGGCGCCTATCTCGATATTAGGCAAGCCGATAATCTCAATAAACCAAAACTTCTCTTTAAGGTTGAAAATATAATATTTAAATACAATATAAACACTCCCCAAAACCTGGTGTCACTGAGTACGTGAGCATCTAATATGAATACAAGTCTGGAAAATATAGTCTATAATACTCTAAGACCAAATCCAATAAACAAAGAGATAGAGAAGGAGACACAAGGTTTGCGAAACACGACAACTACCTCAAAATCTCCTGAAAATCAACCGCGCTAAAGGATTAACACCCGCTATGTACAGAAATACCTGGATCTACACACGAAGTATAGGGTGTAGTATGAGTACCACCAACTCAGCAAGTAACAATAATAAATAAGGAACTGAAGATAGTAACGAGCTACATAGTTGTGGTTCATTTCCAGTAATTCCAGCAAAGAATAGACATGCTATCAAATCTGGCAGTTTAATGTCAAATCAATTTTTATATAGTGCTTGTTCATGTAATCCGTATATCAACAATCATTCAGAGATTTCACAACAATGACATATAGCAACTAAGTGCAACAACAAATGGAAATCAAGTACAATCTCTTAGGACAACAATCACTCACTGGACTCCTAGCCCTCATCACTCCCTGGGCTCCCAGCCCTCATCACTCACTCTCAATGGGTACCCGCGCTCACTGGGGGTGTACAGACTCCGGAGGAACTCCTACAACCCAAGCGCTATAATCTGCACGGACAACTCACGTGCCATAATATAAATATCTGGATTTGCACGGCCAACTCACGTGCTGCACGACCAACTCACGTGCTATAGTATAATATAAGGATCCGCACGACCAACTCACGTGCTATAGTATAATATAAGGATCTGCACGGCCAACTCATGTGCTGCACGGACAACTCACGTGCTATGGTATCAATATCTCACAATTAGGCCCTCAGCCTCTCACAGTCATAAATCTCTCCAGTCTCGCGATCTCTCATTAATCATGAAATCAGCCCAAACAACAATGATATGATGTATCAATAATAATAACAAAGACTGAGATAAAATGTGCGAGTAAAAACTGAGACTGAGTACATATAGCATTTAGCAGGCAATTCAACAAGTACGCAACCTCTGTGGGTCCCAACAATACTATCACATAGCCTAAGCATGATTTCTAACATGATTTACAGTCAAATTTTATCAACACTTAGAGAGCATATAGCTAACAACAAATTATTCAACTTTACAGTTTTCCGGGACGGACCAAGTCACAATCCCCTTGGTGCACGCCCACACGTCCATCACCTAGCATGTGCGTCACCTCTAAATTAATCACATGATACCAAAATCCGGGGTTTAATACCCTCAGGACCAGATTTAAAACTGTTACTTACCTCAAAACGTGAAACTCTTTATTCTGTTATGCCTTTGCTTCGCAAATCGGCCTCCGAATGCCTCGAATCTAGTCACAAATAATTCGTTTAAGTCAATAAAATTTATTGAAACTAATTCCATAAGAAAATATTAACTTTTCATAAAAAGTCAAAATTTAGCTCAAACATCGCCCGTGGGGCCCACGTCTCGAAATCCGACAAAATTTACAAAATCCGAAAGCCCATTCAACCACGAGTCTACCCATACCAATTTTACCAAAATCCGACCTCAACTCGACCCTCAAATCTACAAATCTTATTTCCAATTTTCTAAGTTCCAATCTCCGATTTACACTTCAAAATCATGTAATCTAGTCGGATTATTCGATGATAATTCAATATTCTGGAGTAGAAATGATTACAAGGGACTTACCTCAAGTTTTCCTTGAAAATATATCAAAAATCGCCTCTCCTCATGTCACGTCCCAAAAATCCCACCACAAGCGTCGTGATGGCACTTAGTCTCTAAGACTAAGTAAGTCGATTATAATCATAATTCAAGCCATTGTTTTTATAAAGATATAATTTAATACATGTGTCGAAACCAAAAGTGGAAATAATTTTAAAAACCTCCCAAGACTAGTAGTACTGAGTCATGAAATCTAACTGAATACATGAAATGATCGCAAGGATCGGATACTCAATACTGTTTGAATAATAAATAACAGTACAATTGTAACGACCCGACCGGTCATTTTGAGAATTTAAATCATGTCCGGCGGCATAAGGCCCCGAGCAACTTCGTATTATGTGCCTCGACTTGCGTGCGTGCTTGAATTCAATTACCGAGTGATTTAAAGTGATTTGGGACACTTAGTCCCTAAAACGGAAGCTTAAGTCTTAGGATTTTAACCGTAGTCGGAACTATGTGAAGACGACTTCGGAATGGCGTTTCGTCGGTTCCATTAGCTCCGTTGGGTAATTTTGGACTTAGAAGCGTGTCCGGACTGTAAATCCAAGGTCTTTAGCTGATTTAGGCTTGAAATGATGAAAGTCAAATTTTTGGAGATTTGGACCGGAAGTGGACTTTTTGATATCAGGGTCGGAATGCGATTCCGAGAGTAGGAACAACTCCGTTATATTATTTGGGACTTGCCTGTAAAATTTGACGTCATTCCGGATTGATTTGATAGGTTTCAGCACGGGTTTTGGAAGTTGAAAGATTTGAAATTTATAAGTTCGATTCATGGTGCGATGCGTAGTTTCATCGTTAGTTAATGTGAATTGAGGGCTCGACTAAGTTCGTATAATGTTTTAGGATTGGTTGGTAAGTTTGGTTGAGGTCCCGGGGGCTTTGGGTGAGTTTCGGGTGCTTAACGGATTAAAAGTTTGATTTGTGTTATTGCTATGTCTTCAGGCTTCTGGTATTTTTGCACCTACGGTGAAGAGACTGCAAGTGCGGGAGTGCACGTGCGGAGAGGCAAGCGCAGAAGCGAGAATTTGAGAGTTGGCCTGGGGTCGCAGGTGCGAGGAAGTTCCGCATCTGCGATGCTCGCATATGCGCAGAAGACTCGCAGGTGCGGAGGCTGTGAGAGTTAGTGGCTTCCGCAGGTGCAACTGGTTAGACCGCATGTGCGATGGTCGCAGGTGCGAAGAATGATCGCAGGTGCGGGGAACGCTGAGCAGAAAGGGGCTGGAATCGAGGGTTATTTCATTTTTCACTCCATTTTTGATTTTGAGCTCGGGAGAAGGCGATTCTTTGAGGGATTTTCAGAGGAATCTTGTGGGTAACGATTTCTTACTCGAATTTGGTTTTATTGCATTAATCTATAGTTGTTTTCTCCATTTAGTTTTGGATTTTTGGGGTTGAATTTGGGAAAAAATTGGAAGAACTTCTTCAATAAAGATTTCGCATTTTGAATGGGGATTTGTGGTCGGATTTAAGTAATTCTTATATGGCTGGACTCGTGAGTGAATGGGTGTTCACATTTTGTGATTTTTACCCGATTTTGAGACGTGGGCCAGGGTCGACTTTTTAGGTCGACTTTTGAAATTTTTGTTAAAATATTGATTTCATTAATTAGATGAGTCTATTATGGTTTTATTCATGATATGCAATTGTGTTTGGCTAGATTTGGACCATTCAGAGTCAGATAATTGAGAAAAGGGCATTCTTACGGACTGATTGAGCTTGGTTCGAGGTAAATATCTTGCTTAGCCTTATGTGGGGGATTTCCCCCTTAGGATTTGAGTCTTCTATATTGATTGTAGCCAGTGTGCACAAGGTGACGAGTGCGTGCACAAACTTATTTGTGGAAAGTTGGCCTTTTAGGGTTCTTAGGTCATTGTATTCATTGAATATGCAGTTGTTCTTGTTATGATTATATATCTTCATTACTAGATTCACGTCTACCTGCTTAATTAGAATAAATTGCTTCATGATCCACTATTATCGTTACTTTATTCATATGTTCCTTAATTGAAACTGTTATCTCTTTTATAGCCATGCTATCTTTTCATAAATGCTTATCTTTATTTGGAATTTATATTATTTCATCCTATAATTATTCAGTCTTAATTGAGGTTATGATTATTTTTCCGCTGTTATCCTTAATTGAATTGTAGAACATCCTTCGTAATTTC
The DNA here is from genome assembly GCF_000390325.3 of Nicotiana tomentosiformis. Classification (NCBI taxonomy): domain Eukaryota; kingdom Viridiplantae; phylum Streptophyta; class Magnoliopsida; order Solanales; family Solanaceae; genus Nicotiana; species Nicotiana tomentosiformis. Next base: position 16,254,881 of record NC_090813.1, on the reverse strand, counting down.
CTTGACCTTAAAAGGAGTAGATATCCTATATCTTAGTCTACTTGTTTTATTTGGCATTATTGGATTCGTGTTAGCTTCCATACTGTTGAAGTGTGTATTGTGGGATTCGTTGCTACACCTTAGTTTTCCCTTTATTGAGCTGTTCGCTTTACGCCTAGCATTTCAGACTGTGGTTATTCCTTGTGATTTGGTCCCACATTTTCCTGTGATTTAAAAGTTCTTGAGTTGATTTACTTGCCGTACTTTGTATTATTGCCATTGTTGTTTTTGTATTTGTTGTGGTGATACACGAGATTTCTGCCGCGCGGTTGTTATTATTGTGATGCACGAGGTTTCTGTCGTGCGGTTGTTGTTATGGGATTGCACGAGGTTTATGTCGTGCTATTGTTACTATTGATATTTGCACATGTGGCATGACAAGGTGGGATATATATATGTGTGGGTTACGCATGTGGCGAGACAAGGTGGGAACATTATTATGCACGTGTGGCGAGACAAGACGGGCATTTATGTTACTATTGCACACGTGGCAAGACAAGGTGGGCTGTGTCAGGGATTGATTTGTGATGATTTATGGCATGGGAGCATTGTTGTTGTTGATATTTGTGTAGTGGTATACGTACCTGTATGTGCTTTATCTTGTGAAAGCTGTAGAAAATATTCTACGTGGTGTCCGTTATTCTTCTTCCTTATGCTTATTTGCTGGTATGGACTATGTTAGGACACTTGCACAAGCATACACGTAGTTAAGCACTCTTATCGGATAAGAGGTGTTCTTGATATTGTTGAGCATAGATGCTCACCCTTGTTTACTTGCCTTCTATGTGAGAATGGCTCTATTGGCACGTGAGTCGTCAGTGTGGTTATGAGGTGTTATGAGGGCACAGGATGCCAAGTGTTAGGGTTCAGGTATTGAGACCCGTAAGTTGTGAATTTATCCGAGGTTCGATACCTCGTGGAGTTGTTGACTAAAACCTGATGTAAAAGCGGTTGTAATTACTGAGTTATTACTTGTCCTTATTGTATTCGTGATTTCGGATTTAGGTTGTGTTCCATTCACTTTGTCTGCGTAGTTTTCATGATATTCCGCTGATACTTGTTGTTTCTTGCTTTAATGCCATTACTGTATTGTGAGCCATATTGCATAGTCTTTATGTAGACATCATACTTCTGTTATTCATGTGCTTATATCTATTCAGTTTATTAGACCAGTGGGTGTCTTGACTGTTTCTCGTCACTACTCTACCGAGGTTAGTCTTGATACTTTTTGGGCACTGCTGTGGTGTGCTCATGCTACTCTTCTGCACATTTTTGGGCAGATTTAGGTACTTGTTCGTTAGCTAGCTGTGTGGACTGTTGTTGTGGAGATTCAAGGTAAACCTGCTGCTGCATTCGCAGGCTTCGTAGTCACCTTCCAGTTTTCATTTTGCACTATTTATTCTTATTTCTGGACAGTTGTATTTAGAAGTTTTCTAGCAAACACTCTGTAGAGCTTATGACTTGTACCACCGGTTTTGGGAATTTTAAGAGATTCTATTTAAATAATATTGTTGTTTTCATTATTGTTAGGCTTACCTAGTCCCTAAGACTAGGTGCCATCACGATACCCAACGGAGGAAAAATTAGGTCGTGACAAGTTGGTATCAGAGCTCTAGGTTCATGGGTGCTACGAGTCATAAGCGAGTTTAGTAGAGTCTTGCGGATCGGTATGGAGACGTCCGTACTTATCTTCGAGAGGCTACCAAACTATTAGGACAATTTCACTTCTTTCATTCATATTGTGCGAGCTTATTGATCTCGAAGTTTGAACTTTTATCATTCTATTCTCTCACAAATGGTGAGGACCCGAACTGCAGTTATCGGCGACGCTGCTCCCGGAGCAGGTATCGCTAGAGGCTGAGGCTGAGGTTGAGGCCAACGAGGAGTAAGTGCCACATCCAGAGCATCTACCAGGGTAGCAGTTGAGGAGCTGCCAGTAGTTCCAACTGGGGAGCAGGTACCGGAGGCGCCTACTGTTACCCCCGGACTTCAGGAGACCTTAGCACAGTTCCTGAGCATGTTTGGTACATTGGCTCAGGCGGGGTTGATTCTGGTTGCATCAACTATTTCACAGACCGGGGGAGGAGCCCAGACTCCTGCCGCCCACACCCCAGAGCAGCGAGTTCATGATGGTCAGGTTCCAGGTGTCATGGCGACACAACCTGTGGTTCCAGTTCAGCCCGTGGTCAAGGCAGCAGCATCTGAGGGAGAGCAGCTTAGACTTGCAAGGTTCAAGAAATATGACCCTCCCACATTTAGTGGTTTGGCTTCAGAGAGTGCACAGGGTTTTCTGGAGGAGTGTCACCGCATTCTCCATACTCTGGGTATTGTTGAGACGAGCGGGGTTGCTTTTACTACATTCTAACTCAGGGGAGCGGCTTACCAGTGGTGGCGGGCATATGAGTTGGGTAGCCCAGCCGAGTTAGCTTCACTTACATGGATTCAGTTTTCAGAGATGTTCCTGAGAGAGTTTGTACCTCAATCCCTTCGAGATGTATGGCGCGCGGAGTTTGAGCAGCTGCGCCAGGGCACTATGTTAGTGTCAGAGTATGCCGCGAGATTCAGTGATTTGGCCAGGCATGTGCCTGCTTAGGTCACCACAGTTAGAGAGCGTGTCCGCAGATTCATTGAGGGACTCAGGCATGATATTCGGTTTAGCATGGCTCGTAAGTTAGAATTAGATGTTTCGTTTCAGCAGGTGGTAGGGATCGCCCACCGAGTAGAGGGCATGTGGGACCAGAAGAGAGAAGATAGGCGAGGCCACGAGAGAGAGTACATGTGAGATCAGGAGAGAGAGGACATGGAGGTGAGGAGGCCTCGTAGACTGGAGAGATCTACTGGTCCTTATTTTGGAGGCAGGGTACGACATGGTAGAGGTTTTGTGGGTCAGCCAGTTCAATTTGCACTTTAGGCTTCGCACAGTGTTTCAGGTTCTCATGGGTCTCAGAGTACCTGTACCGCACAGTTCCCACAACCACATCAACAGAGAGGTTGCTTCGAGTGTGGAGATACCAGCCACAGGGTGAGAGATTGTCTTAGACTCCTAATAGGTGTGTCACAGCAGAGTATTCAGGCGAGTAGAGGGCGCCCAAGAAGGGAAGGCCCGACCCGTTGGTATGTTTCATATAGTAGGCTTGAGGCCATTGCGCCAGATGATGTGATACATGTATGCTTTTGATTTGCTACAGAGGGGCACCATTCGTATTTTGATTCGGTCCTGCTTATCGGGGCGAATTCCCCTACTTGTTGTCCCACCTATGGGTGAGTTCATGACTTAGTATTATGTTTAGGTGTTTACCCCTGTTGGGAGACTCTATGAGTGATAGCCCGTGTCTATCATTTATTTCTATTCATTTTTGAAAGTTACGAGACTATAATTGAATTCACATTGTCCATTATGGTAGGTTTGATGTGATTACTGAGTAAATTGGTTATAATTTATGATTTGATACTCTACCGGGGTGAGAATTTAGCAAGTGTTGAGATTTTATTGGCGGAATTGAGTTAGTGGAGGATTTCCATTGGTATAATGCGTATCCGACTTATGATTCAGAGTTGAGGGCGAGACCCTCGCGACTCCATGTGATTTGATATGTTTGAGTCGGGTTGCGTTCCGCGGTGGCGGGTGATACCAGGATGAGATCCTTATGATTTGTTCATGTACTTTGATTTTTCCTTTTGAATTGATTTGTAGTAGGGTATTGTTTTAAAGTTGTGCCTATCGGGCTTGTTTGATATTTCTCTTATGTGTTTCTCTTTACATATTCAGTCATTGTCGTTATGTGTTTCTTAAGTTTTGGCTTGCGGGTGTGTGCCTGGTGGTGTTAGTTGTGACTTGCTGATTCGGGAGTATAGTTATGAGGTCTTTGTGTTTCTTGCATCATTGTCAGCGTTGTGGAGGTTTGAAACGAGTTGCTAATGGATGTGGGTCTAATTGTCGGTGCTGGTTTTGATTTCGGGCAGCTATTGTGATCAAAAATATTATTATGGGCCTATATGTGGTGTGTCTTGTTGTGTGGTCGTACCTTGTGGGTGTAGGCATAAGTTGTTACAGTGGGTTGAGACTAATATCGGTAATGGATTTAGAATCGGGTCTTTTGAAGATAAATGGAAGGTGAGAATTTTGACTCTAAGGCTTATCAGTGTTGATAGAAAGGATAAATTACAGTTGGGATGGTGTCGTCAGGCTTATGTGGATTGGGGTGATGTGGGGTCACCCACGGGTGTATGTTGAATATGTGCTTCTAGTGATTTCAAGACTTCGAGGAGATTTTTAGCACGTTCGAGGACAAACATTTGTTTAAGAGGGGAAGGATGTAACGACCCGGCCGGTCATTTTGAGAATTTAAATCCAGTCCGACTTTGAGGCGATTTTTAGCACGTTCGAGGACGAACGTTTGTTTAAGAGGGGAAGGATGTAACGACCCGGCCGGTCGTTTTGAGAATTTAAATCCCGTCCGGCGGCATAAGGCCCCGAGCAACTTTGTATTATGTGCCTCGACTTACGTGCGTGATTGAATTCAATTACCGATTGATTCAGAGTGATTTGGGATACTTAGTCCCTAAAACAGAAGCTTAAGTCTTAGGATTTTGACCGTAGTCGGAACTATGTGAAGACGACTCCAGAATGGAGTTTCGTCGGTTCCATTAGCTCCGTTGGATGATTTTGGACTTAGGAGCGTATCCGGACTGTAAATTCGAGGTCTGTAGTTGATTTAGGCTTGAAATGGCGAAAGTCGAATTTTTAGAGATTTGGACAGGAAGTGGACTTTTTGATATCGGGGTCGGAATGTTATTCCGAGAGTTGGAACAGCTCCGTTATGTTATTTAGGACTTGCCTGCAAAATTTGACGTCATTCCGGATTGATTTGATAGGTTTCGGCACGGGTTTTAGAAGTTGAAAGATTTGAAATTTATAAGTTCGATTCATGGTGCGATGCGTAGTTTCATCGTTAGTTGATGTGAATTGAGGGCTCGACTAAGTTCATATGGTGTTTTAGGATTGGTTGGTATGTTTGGTTGAGCTCCCGGGGGCCTCGGGTGAGTTTCGGGTGCTTATCGGATTAAAAGTTTGATTTGTGTTACTGCTAAGTCTTCAGACTTCTGGTATTTTTGCACCTGCGGTAAAGAGACTGCAAGTGTGGGAGCGCACATGCGGAGAGGCAAGCGCAAAAGCGAGAATTTGAGAGTTGGCCTGGGGTTGCAGGTGCGAGGAAGTTCCGCATCTGCGATGCTCGCATATGCGCAGAAGACTCGCAGGTACGGAGGCTGTGAGAGTTAGTGGCTTCCGCAGGTGCGACTGGTTAGACCGCAAGTGCGATGGTCGCAGGTGCGAAGAATGATCGCATGGCGGGGATCGATGGGCAGAAAGGGGTTGGAATTGAGGGTTATTTTATTTTTCACTCCATTTTTGATTTTGAGCTCGGGAGAAGGCGATTCTTTGAGGGATTTTCAGAGGAATCTTGTGGATAACGATTTCTTACTCGAATTTGTTTTTATTGCATTAATTTATAGTTGTTTTCTCCATTTAGTTTCGGATTTTTGGGGTTGAAATTGGGAAAAAAATTGGAAGAACTTCTTCAATAAAGATTTCGTGTTTTGAAATTGGATTTGTGGTCAGATTTGAGTAATTCTTATATGATTGGACTCGTGAGTGAATGGGTGTTCATATTTTGTAATTTTTACCCGATTTTGAGACATGGGCCCGGGTCGACCTTTTAGGGAGAATTTCAGAATTTTTGTTAAAATATTGGTTTTATTAATTAGATGAGTCTATTATGGTTGTATTCATGATATGCAATTGTCTTTGGCTAGATTTGGACCATTCAGAGTCGGATAATTGAGAAAAGGGCATTCTTACGGACTGATTGAGCTTGGTTCGAGGTAAGTATCTTGCCTAGCCTTGTGTGGGGGATTTCTCCCATTGGATTTGAGTCTTCTATGTTGATTGTAGCCCGTGTGTACGAGGTGACGAGTGCGTGTACAGACTTATTTGCGGAAAGTTGGCCTTTTAGGGTTCTTAGGTCATTGTATTCATTGAATATGCATTTGTTCTTGTTGAACATCCTTCGTAATTTCCTCAACCTTAAAAGAAGTAGATATCCTATATCTTATTCTACTTGTATTATTTGGCATTATTGGATTCGTGTTAGCTTCCCTGTTGTTGAAGTGTATATTATGGGATTCGTTGCTATACCTTAGTTTTCCCTTTGTTGTGTTGTTCATTTTACGCCTAGCATTTCAAACTGTGGTTATACCTTGTGATTTGGTCCCACATTTTCCTATGATTTATTCTGCCGTGCGGTTGTTATTATTGTGATGCACGAGGTTTCTGCTGTGTGGTTGTTGTTATGGGGTTGCACGAGGTTTTTGCCGTACTATTATTACTATTGATATTTGCACATGTGGCATGACAAGGTGGGATATATATATGTGTGGGTTGCGCATGTGGCAAGACAAGGTGGGAACATTAATATGCACGTGTGGCGAGACAAGGCGGGAATTTATGTTACTATTGCACACGTGGCGAGACAAGGTGGGTTGTGTCATGGATTGATTTGTGATGATTTATGGCCTGAGGGCATTGTTGTTATTGATATTTGTGTAGTGGTATACGTACCGATGTGAGATTTATCTTGTGAAAGCTGTGAGAAAATATTCCACGTGTTGTCCTGAGGGTGTGAGTTGAGCTTTCAGAAGCTCAAGACTACTTTGACTACGGCGCCAGTGTTGGTATTACCCACAGGTTCAGGATCGTATATGGTATATTATGACGCATCTCACATTGGGCTTGGTGCAGTATTAATGCAAGATGGCAGGGTGATTGCATATGCGTCGCGATAGTTGAAAGTTCACGAGAAGAATTATCATGTTCATGACTTAGAACTGGCAGCCATTGTTCATGCGCTGAAGATTTGGAGGCATTACCTCTACGGTGTCTCGTGTGAGGTATTTACTAATCATCGTAGCCTTCAGTATTTGTTCAAACAAAGAGATCTTAATTTGAGACAAAGAAGATGGTTAAAGTTGTTGAAAGACTATGATATCATGATTTTGTATCACCCCGGAAAGGTCAATGTGGTGGCCGATAGTTTGAGTTGAAAGGATGTGAGTATGGGCAGTCTTGAGTATATTCCGGTTGGTGAGAGGCCATTATCTGCAGATGTTCAGACTTTGGCTAATCAGTTCGTGAGGATAGATGTTTCAAAACCTAGTCGGGTTCTAGCTTGCACAGTCACTCGGTCTTCTTTATATGAGCGCATCAGAGAGCGACAGTATGATGATCCTCATTTACTTATCCTTTAGGACACAGTGCGGCACGGTGATGCCAAACAGTTTGTTGTAGGGAAAGATAGAGTTCTGCGAATGCAGGGTCGTATTTGTGTGCCTAATGTTGACGGGCTTCGTGAATTAATCTTTGAAGAGGCACACAGTTCCAGGTATTCTATTCATCCAGGTACCGCCAAAATGTATCAAGATTTGCGGAAACATTATTGGTGGAGGAGAATTATAAAGGATATAGTTTCATATGTAGCTCAATGTCTGAATTGTCAGCAAGTTAAGTATGAGCATCATAGACCTGGTGGTTTGCTTCAGAAGTTAGAAATTCCTGAGTGAAAATGGGAGCGTATCACTATGGATTTTGTTGTTGGACTCCCACAGACTCAGAGAAAATTTGATGCAGTTTGGGTCATTGTGGATAGGTTGACCAAGTTATCACATTTCATTCCAGTGGCAATTACCTATTCTTCAGAGAGGTTAGCTGAAATTTACATTCGTGATATTGTTCGCCTACACGGTATGCCCGTGTCTATTATTTTAGATAGAGGTACGCAATTTACTTCACACTTCTGGAGGGCTGTACAGCATGAGTTAGGCACGCGGGTTGAGTTGAATACAGCATTTCATCCACAGACAGTCAGAGCGCACCATTCAGATATTGGAAGATATGCTCCGCGCTTGAGTTATAGACTTTGGAGGTTCTTGGGATCAATTCTTGCCACTTGCTGAGTTTGCTTATAATAATAGCTACCAGTCGAGCATTCAGATGGCTCCATATGAAGCATTAAACGGAAGGCGATGCCAATCGCCAGTAGGTTGGTTTGAACAAGAAGAGTCTCAGTTGTTGGGTACCGATTTGGTACAAGATGCTTTGGATAAGGTCAAAGTTATTCAAGATCGACTTCGTACAACTCAGTATAGGCAAAAGAGTTATGCCGACCGTAAAGTTCGTGATATTGCATTCATGGTCAGAGAAAGAATATTACTCTGGGTTTCACCTATGAAAGGTGTAATGAGATTCAGAAAGAAGGGTAAGTTGAGCCCTAGGTATATTGGAACCTTTGAAATTCTTGAAAAGGTGGGTGAAGTAGCTTATAGGCTTGCATTACCACCTAGTTTATGAGCGGTTCATCCGATGTTCCATGTGTCTATACTCCAGAAATATCATGGTGATCCATCCCATGTGTTAGATTTCAGCACAGTCCAATTGGACAAAAGTTTGACTTACGAGGAGGAGCCGGTGGCTATTCTAGCCCGGCAGGTCCGGCAATTGAGGTCTAATAGTTATCCTTCAGTTCAAGTGCAATGGAGAGGTCATTTGGTAGATGCATCTACCTGGGAGTCCGAGTCATACATGTGGAGTAAATATCCGCACTTATTCACCAACTCAGGTACTTTGTTTCTAACTTCGTTCGAGTACGAACGTTTGTTTTAGAGGTGGAGAATGTGATGACCCAAAAATGTCATCTTTAAATTTAATAATTAATTATGTATTCTAAGACCTCGAAAAGCACTGTTTATCACTCCTTGACTTGCGTGCATAGTCCGTAAAATTTTTCGGGAAGTGTTTATATGAAAAATGGATTAAAATGTGAAATAGAGTCATAAAACTCAACTGAGTTGACTTTGGTCAACATTTTGAGCAAACGGACCCGGATCAGTATTCTGACAGTTTCGGTAGGTCTGTATCGTGATTTGGGACTTGGGCGTATGCCCGCAATTTAATTTGGAGGTCCCTAGCTCAGGTTATGACCATTTAACAAAAACTTGTAATTTAAAGGCTAAAGATTTCTAAGTTTGACCACGGGATTGACTTTTTGATATCAGAGCCGGAATCTGATTCTGAAAATTTGAGTAGCTCTATTATGTTATTTAGGACTTGTGTGCCAAATTTGAAGTCATTCCGGATTCATTTAATATGTTTTGGCACGAGATTTGTAAATTGCAAAGTTTAAAACTCAAAAGTTCGAATCAGGGAGTGAATTATAATTTCAGCATTGTTTGACGTGATATTAGACCCCGAGTAAGTCCATATTATGTTACAGGACTTGTTGGCATATTCGGACGGGGTCCCGAGTACCCTGAGTGTGATTCGAATCGAAATCGGAACAAGAATTGGACTTAAGGAAAAATCTGATATTTGTCCTTCTCGTGTAATCGCACCTTCGAATTTTGGACCGCAGGTGCGAGCTCGCAGAAGCGAACCTTCCATCGCAGAATTATCCTGGGTAAGCTGGGCAAAAGTCTGCAGGTACGAAAAAATGCACGCACTCGCGCGTCCGCAGAAGCGGACTCAACGATCGCAGAAGCGGAAATCAGCGCAGGTGCGCATTTTTCCTCCGCAGATGCGAGGCCTCGCTTGGCGGCCCCATTTCGCAGATGAGAGATTTTTTTCGCAAATGCGAGCCCAGGCACCGCAGGTGCGGAAATGCCTGGGTAGTATATAAATCGAAGAGTCCGAGATGTTTTACTCATTTTGGTCATTTTGAGCTCGGGTAAGGCGAATTCTTGGGCGATATTCCTGAAAAAAATTGGGGTAAGTGTTCCTTATCCTATATTGATTATATTTCATGATTCCATACTCATTTACATCATGAATCCGTGAATTTATGGAAGAAAAATCAGAATTTTATAAAATCTTCCAAAAACGAAATTTTAAGATTTGAAGGTTCATTTGACATCGGAATTGGATAATTTTTGTATGGTTGAACTCGTAGCGGAACAGGTGTTCGAATTTCGTGAGTTTTTCCAAGATTTGAGACATGGGTCCCACTGTCGAATATTTAAATAAATTTTGGATTTTTATCCGAAAAATTAGTAAATTCATATGGAATTAATTCCTATAATTCGTACTGAGTATATCGAATTGTTTGTGAATAGATTTGATGCTTTTGGAGACAAATTCAAAAGGAAAAGTTGTGGTCGAATAATTTATTGGAATTTGCAAAGCGAGGTAAGTGCCGTGGTTAATCTTGACTTGAGGGAATAGAACCCTTAAATTATTTGTTATGTGAAATACATGTGAACGAAGTATAGGCGAGGTGACGAGTGTCTATACGCCGTCAAATTAATTATTTGCATAATTATTTAAAAATCATAAATCGTTTTAAATCATGAATTAATTGTTATAATAATTATTTCTCTCCTATGCTTTGTCAAATATTGATTCTTGAATTCCTGCAATAATTGTTACATACTATTTGATTTATGTGTCTTAATATTTATTTGACATTTAGCATACTAAATATTAACTTCCTATTTTCTTCAAGATTTTCACAATTAATTGTTAATTGCCATTGTATGTTCATAAATAAATTATAATTATTGTGTGTCTTGATGCTTAATAGTTTCTCATTGGACGTGGTAATTATTGGAGTAAATGTATTACATTTATGAGTTGTTTAAAGTTATATTGGGGGAACGGGTTGCACGCCGCAACGTAGATGAAAGTGTGTGTGTGTGTGTGTGTGTGTGAGTTGTTTAAAGTTATATTGGTAGATCGGATTGCACGCCGCAATAGACTTATTAAAAAGTCCATATTGAGGGATCGGATTGCACGCCGCAATAGACTTATTTAAAAGTCAATATTGGGGGATGGGTGATCGGATTGCATGCCGCAATAGACTTATTTAAAAGTAAAAATTGGGGGATCGGATTGCACGCCGCAACAGGCTTATTTAAAAGTCAATACTGGGGGATCGGATTGCACGCCGCAATAGATTTATTTAAAAGTTAATACTGGGGTATCGAATTGCACACCGTAATAGACTTATTTAAAAGTCAATATTGGGGGATGGGTGATCGGATTGCATGCCGCAATAGACTTATTTAAAAGTCAATATTGGTGGATCGGATTGCACGCCGCAACAGGCTTATTTAAAAGTCAATATTGGGGGATCGGATTGCACGCCGCAACAAACTTATTTAAAAGTCTATATAAACTTGATAAAAATAAATATATGAGAGGATTGAAAATAAATATATATTGTGGGAGCGGTTTGTATGCTGCAACGGAAATTGATTGAAATAATAATCGGTTATGATTGCTGAGTTGACTTCAATTATTATAAATGAGTTAACCAATTTATTTCTATTATTTGTTGTTGTTACTAATATTGCGTACAAGTTAATGTAAGTGACCCGTCTTAGCCTGATTACTACTTCGTTGAGGTTAGACTCAGCACTTACCAGTACATAGGGCCGGTTGTACTGATACTACACTCTGTATTTCTTGTGCGGATTTCGGAGTTGGTCCCAGCGGCGTACCATAGACTTGCTCGGATTTAAGCTACTTAGAGGAGACTTGAGGTATAACTGCACGACGTCCGCAGTTCTGAAATCCTCGTCTACTTTACTTTAGCTCTGTGTTTCCTTCCAAACATCTTTATTTTATTCAGACCTTTATTTGTATTATTCTAGAAGCTCGTGCACTTGTGACACCAATTCTGGGATGATATTTAGATACCGTTACTTTTATGGATTATTCACTATATTTCAGACCTTACTTCCGCATTTGTTTCTTTGTTATTAATAAATTTAAAAATTATTTTAAAATAGATAATATTATTCTAATATTGGCTTGCCTAGCAAGTGAAATGTTAGACACTGTCACGGTACGAAGGTGGGAATTTTGGATCTTGGCATCACCTTTAACTGTTAAAGTGGTGAAAATATTACTATATAGTTATTAAGAAGAAAAATGGGTTTAATTTATTTATCCGCATGGAAGACATAGTTTCTTGCTTTTTCGAGTAATAAGAGTGAGAAAAATAACATTAGTTTAGAATAAAATATTTTTATTTTTGTAGAGTTTCAAATTCGAGCCCAATAAATATAGTATGTCTTTGGAACGCATTACCAGCTAAAATAGAATTTCCCTTAATCTAAAAACGCTTGAGCGAATTTTTAAAGCGGATAAGGAAACTAGATAAGAAACTAAAAGAAAAAGTTGAAGAATATTTTCCTTCACTTTTTTAACTTTATTTAACTCAATTATTTAGGATTAGCAACATTTACGTGAAATTCAAGTGATAAAATTCACCTATCTCGAAGCTAATGATTAGAGGGGGTAAAGGGGGAACATGAATTCTCAACATGGATTGCCAAAAGTGTCAAATCACTTTTTACTATCCGACCATCACGTGTTTATGTGGTAAAATGTGAAACATTTCATAGAGTATTGGAGTAATTACAGTTGCCTTTGACAAAAAATATGAAGGGAGAAAAACACAATAGTGATAAATGATTTTCGTGAGAATAAAATCAGTTGAGTTTAAATGAAAAAATATAATAAGTGAAGATTATATTCATATAATCGATCAAATTTATTTGAAATTGAAATATAATTAACGTAGTGATAAATAATTTTCCTAGTAGATGTTAGAATTTGTAAGTATCTCAAAAGGAAGTGTCACTTATTTTTATCTAATTTCTCTCATATTGAATTAGTCAAATTAGCCGTTAAAAATTAGCCGTTTGCTAGTCGTTGGAAACTAGCCGTTGACTAGCCGTTGGAGCAACATATATATAAACATATTTTTGGAAAGCTAAAGACACAATTCACACTTTTCTCAAACTTCTTCCTACTATATATGACACTCTTGTGAACAATGACAGACTTTCCATTTGTCCTTTCTATTTCTCCTCCTTCATCTAAGATGGGTTTCTTTATTGAATTTTTTGATAGTTTTGTTACCAGTTTAATAACTGGAAGAGTTTGTTGAATACTGGGGAATACGTTTAATTGTATTCTTTATTGTGTATGCGAAATATTCTTAAGGACAGTGTCCTTGACACGCCTCAAGTTTTGATAAATCTTATTCTCCATAACCAATATTTTTCCAACAATCTTAAGGATATTTTCACGTTGTTATTATGGAGAATAACGTTGCTAATATTGTTGGTGATGCTACTACACTCGTTGCACCAACTGTTTATGTTATTGTTCCATCATCAATTACCTATGCCAGACATTTTTCTGATGTTTCGAAAATTGAGGTTTTTGGTGGAGATAATTTTAAGCGTTGACAGCAACGCGTGCATTCTATTTTGGATATGCATGGAGTTGCTTTTGCACTTACTGATCCTAAGCTAACTGAAGCAACTTCCATTCAGATGGATCAATGGGTTCATGCTAGCTAATAAGGTATGTAGACATACTATAAATTCTATTATTTCTAACGAATTATTTGATGTCTACGTTTCCTACAAGGAGGCAAGAGAAATTTGGGTGTTAATGATAACAAACTACACTGCTAAAGACGCTACCAAAAAAATTGTAATTGAAAACTACTACAAATGGGAGATGAAGGAGGACAAGGACATAACTGCACAAATCAACGAATATCACAAGTTGATTGAAGATCTCAAATCTAAAGATATTTCTCTGCCCGAACAGTTTGTTGTTGGTATGCTTATAGGAAAATTTTCCAAATTTTGGAGTGACTACAAACACCAATTGAAACACAAACACAAGCAGTCGTCGCTGAAGGACTTGGTCAAGCACATTATAATTAAAAATACCAACCGCAAGCAAGTTGTTGTTGACAAAGGAAAGGAGATTGCTACAAGAGTCAACCTTGTGGAGGACAACAAGCGGGAGAACAAATCAAACAACAATTACAATAAAAGAAATGGTTATAAGTCCAAAACCAACAATCAAACCTCCAAGAAAAAAGGTAATTGCTTTGTGTGTGGCAAATTTGGTCACCATGCTGCTCAATGTCGGAGAAGGGTTGGGAATGACAATCCCGCAAAGACTAAAGTAAATTTAACTGAAGTCAAAGTGGATGACATAATTATTGCAGTTGTTTACCAAGTGAACCTTGTGGCCAATGTGAAAGATTGGGTGTTAGATTCTGGTGCCGCTAAGCACATATGTGCTAACAAAAAAGACTTTGTGTCTTACACCCAAGTTGAGGAAAGAGAAGAGGTTTTATATCTTGGTGACTCAAGGACTACTCAAGTTCTTGAAAAAGGCAAAGTTCTTCTCAAACTCACATCTGGCAAAACTTTGGCATTGAATGATGTGTTGCATGTTCCTAGTCTCCGAGCCAATTTGGTCTCTGTGGGATTATTAGAAAATGTGAGGGTGAAGGTTTCTTTTGAATCTGATAAGGTCGACCAAGAATAATAATTTTGTTGGCAAGGGTTATTATAACCATGGCTTGTTTGTACTCAATGTTATGAATGGAAATGCTAGTTCTTCTACTTATTTGGGGTCCTTAGTTATGATAAGAGACTTCCTAACTCATAAAAAGGTACCGATAGCTAGAGAATTCTTTGATATATTTTTGAGAATTTACCAGGAATAGCTAGTATGAGAATAGCCTTTGGTATCGATTTGACACCTAACATACAACCCATATCGAAACCCCCTTATTGTATGAAACCAACGGAGCTAGATAGAGATAAAGGAATAGTTGCAAGACCTACTGATAAGAATTTTATCAAATCGAGTATATATTTATGGGGTGTACTAATACTGTTTGTGAAAAAGTAAGACGAGACCAAAAAAAAAAGTTGTGCATAAAATACAGACTCTTAGCAAGGCAGAAATATATAATAAATATCCATTGTCTCGTATAGATGGCTTGTTTGATATGTTACAAAAAATTATTGATTTTCAATCTGGCTATCATCGGCTTAGAATAAGAAAGGAATATATTTCGATGTCTGCCTCTAGAACTCGGTACATACATTAAGAGTTATTTGTGATATATTTTGGACTGGCCAATGCTCCAGTTGTATTGATGTACATAATAGATAAGGTGTTCAAGTTGGCTCTTTGGAGGAAAAACAATTCATAGTTCTTAAAAGTGATATTCTTGTATATTCTCGTAGCCATGAAGAACATGAGGATCACTTGAAAAATGTGTTAAAGACGCTGGAGAAAATCAGCTTTTTACCAAGTTCTCGAAGTTAAATTTTGGCTAGACTTTGGCATTCCCTGGGCATATTGTAACTAAGGATGTGATTACGGTAGATTCCAATAGGATAGAAGCAGTTCATAAGTGGCAAGGATCAACTACTTCTATGGATATTCACAACCTCTTGGGCTAGGGAGGCTACTACAAGCTATTTCTATAGAATTATTTTATAGTAGCGGCGTCATTTACCAAGTTAACATAGAAGGAAAATAATATTAAAGTTTCAGTGGACGAAAAAATGTGAGTAGAGCTTTTCAAAGCTCAAGACATATTTGACCACTAACAATATTAGCCTTACCATCATATTTTAGAGGATTTACAGTAGTGTTATGTTATGCTTCAAATGTTAGATTAGGATATGTTCTCATGTAAACTGATCATGTGATAGCTTATGCTTCAACACAGCTAAAGAAACACAATCAGAACTATCTCACCTATAATTTGGAGATTGCCATAATTGTATTTGCTCTGAAGATTTAGAGACACTATTTGTACAATGAAACTTGCGAGATATTTTTAGACCACAAGAGTCTAAAACACGTCTTCTAGGAGAGATATTTGAATTTTTAGCAAGGCAGATAGATAAAACTATTTAAAGACTATGATTATTACACTATTCTATATCATCCTGGAAATGACATTGTACCAATGCATTAAGTAAAACAAATGTGGGGTAGTTCGGCACATATAGCTCCTATAACGAGACTTTTGGTTAAGAATATGCATAAACTAAATGGTACAGGTGTCAGATTTAGTGTGAAAATTTTTATATCCATTGTTGGCTTGTGTTGAAGTAAAGTCTTCATTAAGCACATAAATGCCACTCAATATAAAGATGAGCGATTATGCAAACGTCGAAATGAGGTTCGATCTAGTAAAAGAAGGATATAAACTATTGAGAGAAATTGTATTCTTGACTAGGTAACTAGTTATGTGTTAAGATGAGTTATTCTTGAGGAGCTCACAATCCTAGATACGTTATACATCCGGAGCCTAGTAAAATGTACCATGACTAGAAAAAAATTATATTTGTGGTAAAAGAAAGGAGGAAGATTAACTAACCTTGTTTCTAAAAGTTTAAACTTTTTAGAAAGTCAACATTTGTGACTCGCATGCACGCTACAACAACTCGAGATTCCAAAGTGAAAATAAAATAGAATCAAAGTGAATTTTATGACAAAACTACCTTAAAAAATTAGAAGTTATAATTATATGTGGGTAATTGAAATTGGCTTACATGGTAGGTATACTTTTGCTGATCAAAACTTCACACACTGAGGATAAATACACTCAAATATACATGAATGAAAAATTGTCGAACTATATGTGGTCTATTGCCCATCATTTCTGATATAAGCTCACAATTTGCTACATTATTTTGACAATCTTTTCAAGAAATATTGGTTACACGAGTAGATAGATCTTAGTACCCTATTTTATCAGCCGACAGGCAAGCAGTTTGAACGTACTATACAAATCTTGAAGTATATGTGGAGAGCTTACATTTTGATTTGGAGGTAGCTTGTATACTTATATATCTATAGCTAAATTTGCCTACAATGATAGCTTTCAGTCTAATATTTAGGTGGCACCGTATGGAGCTTGGTATAGTATATGATGTTGTTCTCCTATCGGATAGGTTGAAGCCGATGAGACTAACTTATTAGGACCCGACTTAGTACAAAAAGCTATTCACAAGGTCCAGTGATCAGATTGCTCACAACTCATAATAGACAAAAGTCTTATGCGGATAAGAGAAAAATGGACTTAGTTTTCACAATTCGGGGTAGAGTGTCCCTACAAATTTTTCCTATGAAAAGTGTAATGTGATTATTACAAAAAGAGGTAAGTTGAGCCCGAGGTTTAAAGGGTCATATGAAATACTAGACTAAATGTGAGTTGTGGCGTATTGTTTGACACTTCCTCTCGAATTGTCTTTCATAAATCAAATATTTTATGTTTATGTGCTAAGAAAATGTGTAGCAGACTCCTCTCATGTGATTGAAGTACCGATTATAGAGTTAAATAGGAACTTATTAAACGAGGAGGAGTCGGTAGCTATTATTGACAGACAAGTAAGAAAGTTACGGTCAAATAAATGGTGTTCGTGAAAGTCTTATGGAGAAACCATAGAGTTTAATAAGCTACTAAGGAAGCAGAAGATGCTATGTGAGTCAAGTATCGTCACTTATTTCAATATACAGATACGTACTTGAGTTAAATTCGGGGACCGAATTTCATAAGGTGGGGAGAATGTAATACCTCATATTCAAGTTAGGGTATATTGGTCTTTTAATCATAACTTAAACCTTTTTAAAAAAAGAATAAGAAAAGAAAGGGAAAAAAAGGAAAACCTAATTAATTAAAAGAATGGGAAAAAGCCTTGTAAGTGATGAACGACAAGAAAAAAGGGGTTTAGGGGAAGGGGAAGGAGGTGAAGAGCTTCTGGTAGAAATACAAGCAATTACCAAGTCTCAAATACACCAACTGAAATATTGACATTGAAAAGAAAGAGGGAGTAACATTGGGTCTGCAATTTCGGCGTGATATAGAGAAGCAGGGAAAAGCTTTAAAGTTTTAACAAGTTTCTTTCGGCTCGAACAGTGTCAGTTCTTCTCTACAGGTTTGCTTACCCTCATTCTCTGGTTTATAGAAAATATTATTGGGTAGTGAATGTTGTATAATAAAAACTATTATTGGTAGCGCTTCTATTTGGTTTAGACTTGGATATCATGTAGTGTTAAAAATTGGATGAAAATATTTTATGAAAGTGTAACGACCTGACTTGTCGTTTTGTGAATTAGCGTCTCGTTCAGCGACTTAAGGCCTCAAACATCTTTGTGATGTGTATTATGACTTGCGTGTGTGGTCGGGTTTGGTTTTCGAACGATTCAGGATCAAATTGGAAGAACAATTCTTATTTAAGAAGCTTAAAAGAAAAGATTTGATCAGAGAGTTGACTTTTGAGCAAACGATCCGGAATAAAGTTTTGATGATTTCAATAGCTCCGTATGGTGATTTTGGACTTAAAAGCGTGTCCGAAAAATTAATTTGGATATATTTGAGCTGTCCGGAGGTCAATTCAAGCAATAATGCAATTTTGGAATATCGACATAACTTCAAAAAGGTAAGTATCTTGCCTAACCTTGAGTGGGAGAATTACCCCTTAGGCATTGATTCTTATGTGGAAATTGTGTAATTGAAAACTATGTACGCGAGGTGACGGGTACGTACTTGGTTAATATGTGCAAATTACAGTGGTTGAAATTCGTAGACGCACGTATGTATTAAATTGGAAAACTGTTAGAAATTAGTAAATCCTTGATTTGTAATACCTCATTCCTTGTTTGTCGAGTTTGTATTTTATATGATAATTTGGTGTGATTGCCACTTGGATTTTTATGTGAATTCAGTGTGCTTCTTGATTTGATATTTCTTAGAAATAATTACACTATGGATTTTCCATTTGCAAATAATTAATTAAATATGTTTAAATTGAGACGCTTATATATTTATCTAAATTTTAGATTAAAGAAGGCATTGTCCTATGCTGAGTTATTTTTTCATCCTTGTTGTTATTTTTGAGATTTTATATACATTGTGTTGAACCGTGGACTATCTGTTGTAAAATTAATTGACCTTGTTGTACCTTTGGAAGGACTGTGGCCTACGGGTAATTTGTAAATACGAGTTAATGATGATGTGCTGTTGTGATAATATTTTGTGTGAATTGTTGTGTGATTTGGGTTACCGTTATGCGGCGTATAAGGGTGAAATTTCATTGTTAACATTATGCGGGCATAAGGGTGGCATTTTACTGTTGTTATGTGTGTTGGAATATTATCTGGGTGGAGTAATAAGGGAGGCTATTATAGGAGCAATAAGGGTGGCTATTGATATTGTCAGGGCGGAGGGATAAGGGAGGCTATCATAAGAGTGATAAGGGTGATTATAGGAGAGATAAGGGTGGCTATTGCGAGGGATGATACATGATGATGTGGAGTTATTGTGTTGGTAATTTTTATGTGATGATGTGGGATTATTGCGTTGGTAATTTTCATGTGATGTTGTGATTTTTCTTGTATTTATTTTTATACCTTGTGCAACTTGTCTTGTTGTTGGTAAATTGATAATAGTCTGGTCTATGTTGAAATTTGGAGCCTGTGGTTATTTCCAGGCAGATTATGAAATGAAATGTGGGTACGAGGTGCCGTGAGTAAATAATGATGATATTGGCACGTGAACTGTCCATGCAGTTGTGATATGAAATGTGGGCACGAGGTGCCGTGAGTAAATAATGATGATATTGGCACGTGAATTGTCCGTGCAGTTGTGATATGAAATGTGGGCACGAGGTGCCATGGTTAAATGATGATTATATTTGGCACGTGAGTTGTCCGTGCGGTTGTGATAGAGAAATTGACACGAGGTGTCATGGAAATATGAAAGTGGGCTGAGACCCGTATTTTATGATTTTGAAATGCGGTATCACAGGGTGACTTTTATTCGAAATAGATTTAGTTGAAAGAATTTTATTTGAAGGAATTATATTTTAAAGAGATTTGAAAGAGATTTATTTGAAAGTATTATATCCTGAAGATTTCTAATTGAAAAACATATAGGCGAAATATTTATATTTGTCACGACCCAAACTAACCCCAGTCGTGATGGCGCATATCGTGAAACTAGGCAAGCCGACTCATTTCCAAAACAAACCGATATTTTCATTTCAAAGATAATTTCAATGTTATTTAACATAAAAACCTTCGTAAAGGAGTTCAAATCAAAATAAAAGTGCGAAAGAAAAAGCCCGACATCGGGGTGTCACTAGTCATGAGCATCTACTACAATCTGTCTAACAATGTCAAGGCTAACTCAGCCTGAAAAATAGCTAAATACAACTAGAGGAAAATAAGAGGGAGAAGAGTAGGGGTTGCGATCGCCAAACAACTACCTTGCTATTTTCGAGAAAATCTGTAACCAGAACAATCAACAATCGCTACCGTGTCCAGCTACACCTGGATATGCACACAAGGTGCAGGGAATAACGTGAGTACGCCAACTCAGTAAGTAACAACAATAAATAAAGACTGAGCTGTAGTGACGAGCAATAAAGCATATAACGTTCATATCATGAAATCTCAGTAAAATACCTTATGCTTTCAAAATCAGGATTTGAATCAAAATATCTCGTTTAAATCAAGTTCCAGTAAAAATCATTTAAGGATATTTTTCAACAGATTTCAAACAGAGGAAAAATACAAAGGTGAGCAAAATGATGAAATTATAAACATCCCCTCGGGCAAACCTCACAGTCACTCTTTCCACTGGGGCATACCTCACAATCACTCTTGCCACTGGGGCATACCTCACAATCACTCATACCTCCCAATCACTCAGCATTCGGCACTCGGCACTCGCACTCAGTAGGTACCTGCGCTCACTGGGAGGGGGGGTGTACAGACTCCAGAGGGGCTCCTTCATCCCAAGCGCTATATCAAGACAAATCATGGCATAAATCACTCAGTCCCTCGGCCTATATCAAATATGCTGCGGCGTGCAGCCCGATCCCATAAATATACAACATGTTGCGGCGTGCAGCCCGATCCCATAAATATACAACATGTTGCGGCGTGCAGTCCGATCCCATAAATATCCTCACAAATCAGGCCCTCGGTCTCACTCAGTCATAAACCTCTCAAGCCATTCGGGCATTTCAGTAAAACATGGTGCTCAGCCCAAAATAATATTTATATGCATCAAATCGAGTAATAAAACTGAGGTATGCAGTAAACAGATATAACCATGATTGAGTATAGATTTTCAATCGAAAACAGTAGGAGGATAATAAAAATAGAATAAAACCCCTAAGGGTCCAAACAGTACTGGCACAAGGCCCAAACATGGCATTCAGCCCAATTAACAGAAACTCTTTCTAAAAACACATAAGTATCATATAATTTTCACAAAATATGCAACTTTACAGTTGCTACGGGACGGACCAAGTCACAATCCCCAACAGTGCATGCCCACACACCCGTCACCTAGCATGTGTGTCACTTCAAAATAGTAGAATGATACAAAATCCGGGGTTTCATACACTCAGGACTAGATTTATAATCGTTACTTACCTCAAACCGGTCAAATCTCTACCCCGCAATGCTCTTGCCTCTGGACTCGGCCTCCAAATGCTCTAATTCTATTTACAATCAGTACAATACCATCAATATATGCTAATGGAATGAATTCCACAAGAAAAACTATCAAATTAGACCAAAACCCGAAATTGGCTCAAACCCGGCCCCCGGGCCCACGTCTCAAAATCCAACAAAATTTACAAAACTAGAAAGCCCATTCACTCACGAGTCTAACCGTACCAAATTCATCAAAATCCGACATCGTTTGGTCCTTCAAATCCTTAAGTCATATCACCCTCCAACTGAACCGTGCTGAAATCCAAAATATGGGACGGATCTCCAATATACTTCCGGAGCATGGAAACATGAAACACTGGATGCATACTCGACAAGCTGGGTGGCAAGGCAAGCTTATAAGCCACCTCCCCTATCCTTTGAAGCACCTCAAAAGGCCCAATGAACCGGGGGCTCAACTTTCCCCTCTTCCCAAACCTCATAACATCCTTCATGGGTGATACCTTCAGCAAAATCTTCTCCCCAACCATAAAAGACACATCACGGACCTTCCTATCCGCGTAGCTCTTCTTCCTAGACTGTGTCGTGCAAAGCCGCTCTTGAATCAATTTCACCTTATCTAATGCGTCCTGGACCAAGTATGTACCTAAGATCCTAGCCTCACCCGGCTCAAACTATCCAACCGGAGATCTATACCTCATCCTACATAAAGTCTCGTACAGAGCCATCTGAATACTCGACTGATAACTGTTGTTATATGCAAACTCTGCAAGTGGCAACAACCGGTCTCATGAACCCCTAAAGTCAATGACACAAGCACGCAACATGTCCTCCAATATCTGAATAGTGCGCTCGGACTGCCCGTCCGTCTGAGGGTGAAAAGTTGTGCTCAACTCAACCTGAGTACCCAACTCTCGCTGCACGGCCCTCCAAAACTGCTATGTGAATTGAGTACCCCTATCTGAATTGATGAAAACTGGGACACCATGCAGGCGAACGATCTCTCGGATGTAAATCTCAGCCAACTGCTCTGAATAGTAAGTAGTACCAACTGGAATGAAGTGCGCAAACTTGGTCAGCCGATCCACAATAACCCAAATAGCATCGAACTTCCTCGAAGTCTGTGGGAGCCCAACTACAAAGTCTATGGTGATCCGCTCCCACTTCCACTCTGGGATCTCTAATCTCCGAAGCAAGCCACCCGGTCTCTGATGCTCATACTTAACCTGCTGACAGTTGAGACATCGAGCCATAAACCCAATTATATCCTTCTTCATCCGCCTCCACCAGTAGTGCTACCTCAAATCCTGGTACAACTTCGCGGCCTCGGATGGATGGAATACCGCGAGTTGTGGGCCTCTTTAAGAATCAACTCTCGAAGCCCATCTACATTAGGCACACATATCCGGCCATGCATTCTCAGCATGTCGTCGTCACCAATAGTCACATCCCTAGCATCACCTCTCTGAACCATGTCCTGAAGAACGAGCAGGTGAGGGTCATCACATTGACGCTCCCTGACACGTCATAAAGAGAAGACCTGGAGACCACACAAGCCAATACCCGATTAGGCTCCAAAATATCCAATCTGACAAGGTGGTCCACTAAGGCCTGAACATCCAATGCCAAAGGTCTCTCTGCTGCTGGAAGATATGCTAAACTCCCCAAACTCTCTGCCCGGCGACTCAAAGCATCGGCCACCACATTGTCCTTCCCCGGATGGTACAAGATAGTGATATCATAGTCCTTAAGAAGCTCCAACTATCTCCGCTGATGCAATTAAGATCCTTCTGCTTGAATAGATGCTGCAGACTCCGGTGATCAGTATAGATCTCACAATGAACCCCATACAAATAATGACGCCAAATCTTCAAGGCGTGAACAATGGCTGCTAACTCAAGATCATTTACAGGATAGTTCTTCTCATGGGTCTTCAACCGACGCGAGGTGTAGGCAATCACCCTACCGTCCTGCATCAAAACACAACCAATGCCTATCCTCGAGGCATCACAATACACGGTGTAAGAACCTGAAGCTGATGGCAGAACTAACACTAAAGTTGTGGTCAAAGCAGTCTTGAGCTTCTGAAAGCTCTCCTCACACTCATCCGACCACCTTAATGGAGCACCCTTTTGGGTCAATTTGGTCAAGGGCGATGCAATAGATGAAAATCCCTCCAAAAAGCGACGGTAGTAACCCGCCAAACCAAGAAATCTCCTAATCTCCGTGGCTGAGGACGGTCTAGGCCAACTCTGCACCGCCTCTATCTTCTTCGGATCCACCTGAATAAGCTTGTTGGACACCACATGCCCTAAGAATGCTACTGAACTGAGCCAAAACTCATATTTGGAGAACTTTGCATAAAGCTTCTCCTCCCTCAATCTCTGTAATACAATTTTCAAATGTTGAGCGTGCTCCTCCTAGCTACGAGAGTACACCAGGATATCATCAATAAATACAATAACGAATGAGTCCAAATAGGGCTGGAATACACTGTTCATCAAATGCATGAACATTGTTGGGGCATTGGTCAGCCCAAAAGACATCACCAAGAACTCATAATGGCCATATCGGGTCCTGAAAGCTGTCTTAAGAATATCTTAATCCCGAATCTTCAGCTGGTAATAACCGGACATCAAATCAATCTTGGAGAACACCCTCACTCCCTGAAGCTGGTCAAATAAATCATCAATACGAGGAAAAGGATACTTGTTCTTGACTGTGACCTTGTTCAACTGCCTGTAATCAATACACATTCTCATGGAACCATCCTTCTTCTTCACAAATAGAACCGGTGCACCCCAAGGTGACACACTAGGCCGAATAAACCCCTTATCAAGGAGTTCCTGAAGTTGTTCTTCCAATTCCTTCAACTCCGCCGGTGCCATACGATACGGTGGAATAGAAATGGGTTAAGTGCCCCGGCACCAAATCAATACCAAAGTCAATATCCCTGTCAGGTGACATGCCCAGTAGGTCTACAGGAAACACATCTGGAAAATCATGTACCACCGGAACAGAATCAATGACATGAGTCTCTACACTAACATCCCTCACGAAAGCCAAATAAGATAGGCAATCGTCCTCAACCATACGTTGAGCCTTCAAATATGAAACCACCCTACTTGGTACATAATCTACAGAACCGCTCCACTCAACCCTCGAAATTTCTGGCATAGCCAACGTCACCGTCTTAGCGTGACAATCTAGAACAGCATGACATGGAGATAACCAATCCATACCAAATATCACATCAAAGTCGACCATACTGAGCAGCAAAAGGTCCACTTGGTAATAGTATCGCCCACATGAGTAGATACATGTACAGACGAAACTAAAGACTCACGGGGCATATCCAGAAAATGGGCGAAATACGAGAAAACATATGAATATGTGGAACCGGGGTCAAATAATACTGAGGCATCTCTGTGACAAACAGAGACAATACCTGTAATCATAGCATCTGAAGCAATAGCATCTGGTCTAGTAGGGAGGGCATAGAAACGAGCTTGGCCACCCCCTGATCTGCCTCCTCCTCTAGGGCGACCCCTAGCTGACTGGGCGGATGGTGAGGTAACTGGTGCTGAAGTCGGAGGCTGACTCCTCTGCTGAGATAGACCTCCATGATGATGAGTACAATGCCTCCATATATGCCCAAGCTCCCCACACTCAAAATAACTACTTGGTGCTGGTGGCGGAAACTGAAGGGAACCCCTAGCACCGGGATGATTGGTAGAAGAACCTGGCATGGAAGAGCCCTGAACAGGTCAAGCACGGGATGAACTCTGAGCTGGAAGGGCACTAAGTGATGAGTGGCCCTGATGAGAACTGTGAAAACCATGGCCAAATGATGCACCCCGATAAAATGGCCGAGTTGACTGAGCATGTCTGAAATGACGACCTTTACTGTGCTGGAACTAACCCCCAAAAAGAGCACCGCTGAATCCACCCTAACCATAAGGCCTCTTGGCCTCACTCTCAACCCTCTCTTGACCGCGAACAATCTCAATCTGTCGAGCAATGTCGACAACGTCATCAAAAGTAGCACCTGAAACCCTCTCTCTGGTCATGAGCAACTGTAGCTGATAAGTGAGACCATCAATAAACCTCATGATCCTCTCCTTGTCCGTGGGAACCAACCAGATCATATGACGGGCCAACTCGGAGAACCGCATCTAATACTGTATCACAGACATATCACCCTGGCAAATTCACTCAAACTATCTGCGCAGCTCCTATCTGTGGGATCGAGGCATGAACTTCTCCAAAAAGACCACGGAGAACTGCTGCCAAGTAAGGGGTGCTGCGCCAACAGGCCTATGCCTCTTGTAAGTCTCCCACCAACTGAGTGCAGCCCCAGAAAACTGAAAGGTAATGAATGAGACCCCACAAGTCTCCAGAATACCAGCAGTACGGAGTATCCTCTAACACCTGTCCAAAAAGTCCTGGGCATCCTCTCTCTCTCTCTGTGCCACTGAAATGTGATGGCTGGAGTCTCCCAAACCTCTCCAACCTACGTTGATCATCCTCAGGCATAGCAGGAACCACATAATCCTAAGCAACTATAATCGGCTGGGCTGGTGGTGCCTCTGGTGTCTGAAGTCCCTGAATAACCTGCTCGGGTGTGCAAGCGACGGGAGTCTGAGTGCCTCCCCTGGCCTGAGAAGTGGCTGCGATCGTCAAAATAGAGACCGCCTGGGCAAGGCCAGTACACGCTGTCCGAATCTGAGCTAGGGCCTCCTGAAGGCCTGGATTCACAATAGGCACAGGTGGTGCCTGAGTTGGTGCATCAACAACTGGAACCTGGTCCTGATCTGGGACAACAGGTGGACCTGCAGGAACTGCCCCATGTGTTGTACGGGTTGCACCTCTGCCCCTACCAGAGCCTCTACAGCGGACTCGGCCTCTCGCGGCCCTGGCTGGTGGTACTGGTGGTTGGTCCTCCTAACCGGTAGCATGAGTCCTAACCATCTATGAGAGAATGAAACAACAGTTGTTTAGTTACTAAAATCTACAGATTCGCACGACAAGAATTCAAGAAGGTGGAGTTTCCTAAAGGTTCTGCAGCCTCTCGAAGATAAGAATAGACGTCTCTGTACTGATCCGCAAGACTCTACTAAACCCGCTCATGACTCGTGAGACCTATGTAACCTAGGCTCTCATACCAATTTGTCACGACCCAAACTAACCCCAGTTGTGATGGTGCTTATCGTGGAACTAGGCAAGCCGACTCATTTCCAAAACAAAATGATATTTTCATTTCAAAGACAATTTCAATGTTATTTATCATAAAAACCTTCGTAAAAGAGTTCAAATCAAAATAAAAGTACGAAAGGAAAAGCCCGACATCAGGGTATCACTAGTCATGAGCATCTACTACAATCTGTCTAACAATGTCAAGGCTAACTCAGCCTAGAAAATTACTAAATACAACTAGAAGAAGATAAGAGGGAGAAGAGCAGGGGCTGCGATCGCCAAACAGCTACTTTGCTATCTCCGAAAAAATTTGCAACGAGAACAATCAACAACTGCTACCATGTCCAGCTACACCTGGATCGGCACACAAGGTGCAGGGAGTAACATGAGTACACCAACTCAGTAAGTAACAACAATAAATAAATACTGAGCAGTAGTGACGAGCAATAAAGCATGTAACGTTTATATCATGAAATCTCAGTAAAATACCTCATGCTTTCAAAAACAGGATTTGAATCAAAATATCTGGTTTAAACCCAGTTTCAGTAAAAATTATTTAAGGATATTTTTAAACAAATTTCAAATAGAGGAAAAATGCAAAGGTGAGCAAAATGATGAAATCATAAACAACCCCTCGGGCAAACCTCACAGTCACTCTTGCCACTCGGGCATACCTCACAATCACTCTTGCCACTTGGGCATACCTCACAATCACTCATGCTTCCCAGTCACTCAGTACTCGGCACTCGCACTCAACAGGTACCTGCGCTCACTGAGGGTGTGTACAGACTCCGGAGGAGCTCCTTCAGCCCAAGCGCTATATCAAGCGAAATCATGGCATAAATCACTCAGGCTCTCGGCCTATATCAAATATGCTGCGGCGTGCAGTCCGATCCCATAAATATCATCACAAATCAGTCCCTCGGACTCACTCAATCATAAGCCTCTTAAGCCACTCGGGCATTTCAGTAAAAACAGGGTGCTCAGCCCAAAACAACATTTATATGCATCAAATCGAGTAATAAAATTGAGTTATGCAGTAAACAGGTATAACCATGAGTGAGTATAGATTTTCAATCGAAAACAGTGGGAGGATAATAAAAATAGAATAAAACCCCTAAGGGTCCAAACAGTACTGGCACAAGGCCCAAACATGGCATTCAGCCCAATTAATAGAAACTCTTTCTAAAAACACATAAGTATCATATAATTTCCACAAAATATGCAACTTTACAGTTGCTACGGGACAGACCAAGTCACAATACCCAACAGTGCATGCCACAACACCCGTCACCTAGCATGTGCGTCACTTCAAAATAGTAGAATGATACGAAATCCGGGGTTTCATACCCTCAGGACTAGATTTATAATCGTTACTTACCTCAAACCGGTCAAATCTCTACCCCGCAATGCTCTTGCCTCTGGACTCGGCCTCCAAATGCTCTAATTCTATTTACAATCAATACAATACCATCAATATACGGTATTGGAATGAATTCCACAAGAAAAACTATCAAATTAGACCAAAACCCGAAATTGGCTCAAACCTGGCCCCCGGGCCCACGTCTCAAAATCCGACAAAATTTACAAAACTAGAAAGCCCATTCACTCACGAGTCTAACCGTACCAAATTCATCAAAATCCGACATCGTTTGGTCCTTCAAATCCTTAAGTCATATCACCCTCCAACTGAACCGTGCTGAAATCCAAAACATGGGACGAATCTCCAATATACTTCCGGAGCATGGAAACATGAAACACTGGATGCACACTCGACAAGCTGGGTGGCAAGGCAAGCTTATAAGCCACATCCCCTATCCTTTGAAGCACCTCAAAAGGCCCAATGAACCGGGGGCTCAACTTTCCCCTCTTCCCAAACCTCATAACATCCTTCATGGGTGATACCTTCAGCAAAATCTTCTCCCCAACCATAAAAGACACATCACGGACCTTCCTATCCGCGTAGCTCTTCTTCCTAGACTGTGTCGTGCAAAGCCGCTCTTGAATTAATTTCACCTTATCTAATGCATCCTGGACCAAGTATGTACCTATGATCCTAGCCTCACCCGGTTCAAACCATCCAACCGGAGATCTATACCTCATCCTACATAAAGTCTCGTACAGAGCCATCTGAATACTCGACTGATAACTGTTGTTATATGCAAACTCTGCAAGTGGCAACAACCGGTCTCATGAACCCCTAAAGTCAATGACACAAGCACGCAACATGTCCTCCAATATCTGAATAGTGCGCTCGGACTGCCCGTCCGTCTGAGGGTGAAAAGTTGTGCTCAACTCAACCTGAGTACCCAACTCTCGCTGCACGGCCCTCCAAAACTGCCATGTGAATTGAGTACCCCTATCTGAATTGATGAAAACTGGGACACCATGCAGGCGAACGATCTCTCGGATGTAAATCTCAGCCAACTGCTCTGAATAGTAAGTAGTACCAACTGGAATGAAGTGCGCGAACTTGGTCAGCCGATCCACAATAACCCAAATAGCATTGAACTTCCTCGAAGTCTGTGGGAGCCCAACTACAAAGTCTATGGTGATACGAAATTCGGGGTTTCATACCCTCAGGACTAGATTTATAATCATTATTTACCTCAAATCGGTCAAATCTGTACCTCGCAGTGCTCTTGCCTCTGGACTCGGCCTCCAAATGCTCCAAATCTATTTACAATCAGTACAATACCATCAATATACGCTAATGGAATGAATTCCACAAGAAAAATTATCAAATTAGACCAAATCCCGAAATTGGCTCAAACCCGGCCCCCGGGCCCACATCTCGAAATCCGATAAAATTTACAAAACTAGAAAGCCCATTCACTCACGATTCTAACCATATCAAATTCATCAAAATCCGACATCGTTTGGTCCTTCAAATCCTTAAATTACTTTTCCAAAAATTCCAAGCCCTAACCCCTCATTTTCACTAATTATAATGATTAAACAATGGAAAATCACCATATATACAAGTATTAGGGCTCAAGTAACTTACCTCAATGAAAACCTCCTTGATTCCCTGTTCAAATCTCTCCCAAAACCTCCAAAACCGAATAGAAATGGTGAAGAATGCACCAAAATTCGCGAAGTGTGCAATATGTACCCTCTGCCCGAGCTTCTCGCACCTGCGACCATTTACTCGCACCTGCGCGACCGTACCTGCGGTCCAAGGAGCCGCACCTGCGCAACTCACTTATCCGCCCACACTCCGCATCTGTGTCAAACTCATCACACCTGCGCGTTTCCTCCACTTCTACGAAGTCTGCCCATCATTCCCCTTTCTGCATCTGTGCCTCAGGTTTCGCACCTGCGGGCTCGCAGATGCGACCTCCAACTCGCACCTGCGCACTCCCCACGTGCATCAGCGTCCTCATACCTGCGACTCTTTCTTCCGAGGGTGCGAAAATAGCAGTAGCAGCAACTTCAGCTGCATTTTCCAACTTCGACAAATTCGTTAACCACCCAGAATCACCCCGAGGCCCTTGGGACCTCAACCCAAAATGCCAACAACTCATATATCAACATACCAACTTAATCGAACCTTCGAATCACTCAAAACAATATCAAATTACCAAATTACCCTCGCATTCAAGCCTAAGAACTTCTAAATTTCCAAATTCGAAAACCGATGCCGAAACCAACCAAACCACATTAGAATGACCTCAAATTTTGCACACACATCACAAATGACACTACGAACCTACTCAAATTTTCCACTGCCGACCAAAATCGCCAAATTTTTAGTTTCGCCAATTCAAGCCTAATTCTACAACGGACCTCCAAATCACATTTTGGACGCACTCCTAAGTCCAAAATCACCTAACGGAGCTAACGGAACCATCAGAATTCAAATCCGAGATCGTTTACACATAGGTCAACATCCGGTTGACTTTTCCAACTTAAGTTTCTACTTAAGAGACTAAGTGTCTCAATTCACTCTGAAACCACTCTGGTCCCGAACCAACTAACCTGATATAACATAATATATCTAAATAGCGCAAAAAGAATTAGAAATGGGGAAAACGGGACTATAACTCTCGAAACGACCGACCAGGTCGTTACAATATTGGAAGGACTTGATTAATTGGTTGTACTTGTATTCATTATTTATTGCATAATATTTATAGTATTTTTATCGCCCTGCTGTATATATCACTGGTTGATTATTGTTGCCATCATTATTATTTATTTTCTATTATTTTTGTATACTACATTGCACAGGTTATTAGACTAGTGAGTGTCTCGACTGTACCTCGTCACTACTCCACTGAGGTTAGTCTCGATACTTACAGGGTACCGACCAGGGTGTACTCATACTACACTTCTGTACATTTTTGTGCAGAGCAAGGTATTGGAGCTATCGGACTCGGACAGAGTTAAAGTGTGATTGCAAGGATTCAAGGTAGAGTTGCTTGGTCGTCGCAGTCCCTTGAAGCCTTTCCATTTTATTGTACTGTTAATTATTAATCAAACAGTATTGAGTATTCGATCTTTGAGATCATTTCATGTATTCAGTCAGAGTTCGTGACTCAGTATTATCAATCTTGGGAGGTTGTTTGTAATTATTTCCGTTGTTGGTTTCGATTATCTATATTTAAAAAATTACTTGAATTGTAATTATAATCGACTTACTTAGTATAGATACTAAGTGCCATCACGACGCTTGTGGTGGAATTTTGGGTCATGACAGAAAGGTTGAAATCGATAGAGTATGGATCAATTTAAGTGAAGAACTATTGACATAAAGCTACTTCCATAAGGACATGGTGTAGTTATTAACTTAAACGAGCTTTAGAAGTTTTAAAAGCAGTCTGGTATAATATGCCTTCTACATAAACTTTCCTTAGGCTTACAAATTTATATATGACACAAGGAACGTGATTAAGGCATAGAAGTACTCTCGGGTAGAGTGGGAAAATCCAATTTGGCAAATTAAGAGTCAAACAAGAAATCATAAGGGCTGGTTATTTTGATTTGGTATGTTGATGGTTCACGAATGATATATAGATTGATTTTAACACAATTTAGGTGATTGAAGAAGTCGAACGGATTGCTTGTGGTGACACATTCGGTAATTCGGTACAAGTCCAGTGAGTAATAATCTTATCACAATTTGTGTTTTCATAACCTGCATGGTTTATATATTATTTTGAAAATAAAATATGTTACCGAATATTTGGAATTGCATGTGGGACAAGTCCTTTACTTGATATGGTACTGAACAGTTTACTGGAGATGTTTACCGTTATTTAAAATATTCATGTTTTACTGTTACTTGAGATATGGTTACCATTACCGAAATGGATTTACATGATTTGATACGAATTGATATGCCCTTTATTATTTTGAATATGCTTTCTTATGAATATTTACTGGTTACAAGAAAAAGTATAAATGGGAGGAGATTTGGAGGATCTCGTAGCTAACGGACCTGGTTCACCTTGTATTTACCGATTACTGAGTACAGTTATAACCATCACTAGTGGGAAGGTAGAACTAGTATACAGTTGCAGTTTTCCCTCGAGTAGGGACCTACAGTTATATTTGACTCGTTTTACGAAGGAGTCCACACAGTGATACAGATTACATGATCCTTTCCTGAAAACCTCCCAAACATAAAGATTTGCTATGAGACAGTGTTTACCAAGTTTATTACTGATTTATTGAATTGATTTATGTTACAGGAAACACATGAAAAGTCTTATTATATTTACCGTTTTCAAAAGGGCATTCTTATGATATTTTCTAGTTAATATAGTAGCATGTTTTTTGGCATGTCCCCATTAAAAACGGTTGTGGTTAAGTGTTATTACTCACTGAGCTAGCGACTCACTCCCCGCTATATTTTTACAGATACATCAGTTAACATGAGCGAGAATTTTATTAATTATAGTACACGAGTTGATAGATTTTGGTGAGCCCCGCACTTGTTCGCATGGGCGAAGAGTTCAATTATTATTATCGTCTTTCCTTTTGAACTCTTAGAGTCGCTCCATAGTCATTTTTATTAGTGTCAAGAGTATCCATTCGTTATATTGCACTAATTGCTAGTATTGCACTTTCTTTCCGTATTTTTGAGATGGGCTTAGTATTATTATAGTAGTGTTGGTAAAAACTCATTTTCGGTTAGTTCATGAAGATTATGGTAGGTTTAGATGAATATTAGTTGGTTGTATATTGTGGCAAAGTTGGTATCAGAGCTTTAGATTATTCCTGTGCCTAAAAGAGTACATGTCGGTAGTAGAATCTCAATTATGGTTATGTAGCCGACCATCCCATAATCCTGATTCTGCGAGGGCGTGATAGAATGTGTATTATTTTTCTTCTTATTCCTCCTTACGTGTGTGGCGATTAGGGCCAGATAACTCAATATGTCACCTTTTATCTAGATTCGGTTTGGCTCGGACTGATCATCCAATAATAGAATTTGGCTAGAGGTTCAAAGACACAAGTGCTGCCAGTGAACAATTAATCGTCTCCCAACAAAAGAAAGTGACAGAAGTAATATAAAGGCCAATAAAAAGGGCTATTGTACCGCAACAAGGGGCTTTCATACTCCTAAGATGTAAATATATTTTATTTTAGAAAGTAGCACTAGTTCACTATTATAACAATAGAACAAAGTCGTCACAAAGTTACTTACTTTCATGTAAAAGGAAAATTTTTATCTTAATGGATATAATGGATAGACAAGATAAGGATTGAAATAAAATGAAGCTTTAGATGCCTCAGACACCTAAATTGGCAAAGATTATCGGAAATAAAGATGTATCCTTAATAAAGTTCCTAAAGTTGAAACTGTCAAGTTTAACATTTTTGACAATTTGAAGGATCCTCAGATACCCTAAGGAATTTATTTTTTTGCGTTATGGGCTCTAGAATATACTAGCAAAAGGTCTGATTAGCTAGAGTTTACAGACCGGAGAACTAGCCAGTTAATGGTATAATATCGTATTGTTAGGAACATCGATAGGATCAGCACATTTTACTTGGGAATGGGTTCTCTAAACTATTTATGAATCGCTTCCTTCTTGTAATCCAAAAGCGTGAATCTACTAGGTAAGAAATTTGTTAACACAATAGAAGTACCGATATATGCCACTAGACTTTCTCAACTAGCTAAATACACACTATCTAAAGTTTAAGAAATTATCTAAGAGGTGCTTAACCTTTTAAATAAGGCAGTAACCTCATTTACGAAGAGTATGATATATTTTATGGTAATTGAGCTTGCTAAAATATTGAAAATATGGGTGTGATAGGTATGCAACAAAAGTTTTATGAGGGAAGCACAAGACTGGGGAATTCATTAGGTGAGCATTTTAGCGGGAGTCAAACAATTGAAAATATAGACTATGAGATGTTGAATGATCCTTTTGGGGTGTTACTCATGTGGGAGGATCTAAGTTAACTGAATATATTTAACGAGCTTGTCAAATTCAAGTTGAACATAGGGATATCTTAGTCGACTTGATATTAGTTAATATGGTCTACTTGAAATGGATCGGTTATCTTCTTGCCATGCCATCCTCGGTTATAAACAAAGGAACTTGAGTTTGAGATATTAAACTAACCCAATTTTGTCCTAAGAGGAGAACAATTTCCAAAGATAGATAAGGCTATATCATGTATCAAGGCTCAATGTTAATAAATATTGGTTGGTTGTATATTGTTTATGAGACAGAAAAACTTTTGGATAGTCCTAAAACAGGGGAGACTCTGTTCGATTTTCTGTAAAATACTGATGAGGCTTACTTAGGAGCACTTGCTCCTAAGCGCCGGTCATGATCTTAAATTGGGTCGTGACATTACAACCATGACTTGTTTGTACTCAATGTTATGAATGAAAATGCTACTTCTTCTGTTTACTCGATTGATTCTTTTAATTTATGACATACTAGATTAGGACACATTAGTTCATCTTATATTAAGAAAATGGATTCCGAAGGTCTCATTTCAAATATTAATTATTCAAATATTGATAAGTGTGAAGTTTGTGCCGAAGCTCAACAAACTAAGAAATTATGTGGGTATGTGTTTAGAGAATCTGAATTGTTAAGTTTAATCCATACTGATTTAGGAGACTTGAAACAAACTATGACTCGAGGAGGGAAAAAATATTATGTGGCTTTTATAGACGATTTTTCTAAATATACAAAAGTTTATTTGTTGAGAAATAAAAATGAAGCTTTTGATTAGTTTTTAATTTATAAATCTGGAGTAGAAAATCAATTAGATAAAAAAATCAAAAAGTTAGATCCGATAGAGGTGGTGAATTTATTTTGTTGAATGATTATTGTGACAAAGAAGGTATAATATATGATATAACTCCGCCATATTGTCCACAATCAAATGGTGTAGCAGAACGGAAAGATAGGACATTAAAGGAAATGATAAATAACATGCTTGTTAGTTCTAGTGCCCCGAATAATCTTTGGGGTGAAGCCATTTTATCTGCTTTTCATTTACAAAATAAGATTTCCTATAAGAAAATGGGTAAAATACCTTATGAGTTGTGGAAAGGCTATCCCCCTAACTTGAAATATTTGAAAGTGTGGGGGTGCCTCGCTAAAGTTATGTTACCTGATCCTAAAGAATAAAAATAGGATCTAAGACATTTGATTGTATGTTTATTGGGTATGCTGAAAGCAGTGCAGCATATAGATTTTTAGTAGTCAAAAGTGATGTGCTTGAACACAATACTATTGTTGAAACAAAAAATGCTGAATGTTTTGAAAATATTTTATGTTTAAAATTTGAGAATATTTCTGATGCTCATATTATTCCAAGTGATAATATTACTCATGTTCCTATTATTCAAAATGATTTTGAAAGTGAGGAATTAAGAAGAAGCAAAAGACCAAGGAAAGAAAAATCTTTTGGTAATGATTTTTATACTTATCTTGTGGATAATGATCCTTTGACATATTCTTAAGCAATTTCTTCGCATGGTGCCTCATTTTGGAAAGAAGTTATTGATGTAGAAATAAATTTAATTTTACAAAATAAAACTTGGATTTTAGTTGATTTACCTCTGGGAGCTAAACCCATTGGTTGTAAATGGATTTTTAAGAAGAAACTCAATCCAGATGGTTCCATTGATAAATACAAAGCTAGACTAGTTGCAAAAGATTTTACTCAAAAGTAAAATATTGATTATTTTGATATTATACTCCTGTAACTAGAATTTTCTCAATTTGTATTTTACTTGCATTGGCTTCTATTTATAAACTTTTTATTCACCAAATGGATGTTAAAACTGCATTTTTAAATGGTGATTTACTAGAGAAAATTTACATAGAGCAACTTGAAGGTTATATAGTGTCAGGCCAAGAAAATAAAATATATAAATTGCTAAAATCTTTGTATGGTCTAAAGCAAGCACCTAAATATTGGCATGAAATATTTGATCAAGTATTGATTAATGATGGATTTTTATCAATTGAAGTAGATAAATATGTTTATACAAAATGTGGAGATGGTACATGTGTTATTATTCGCCTTTATGTAGATGACATGCTTATTTTTAGTTCTAGTCTTGAATTGGTACATAAAACCAATTTTTTCTTGTTTTCTAATTTTGAGAAGACAGACATGGGAGAAGCTAGTGTTATTTTAGACATGAAAATTATAAGAGATGGCAATAGCTTGATGTTGACTCAAGAATTGAAAGAATTCTTCAAACATTTGACAATTTTGATGTGGTACTTGTAAGCACACCTTATGATACTAGTAGTCAATTAAAAAATAATAAGGGAGATGCAGTAGATCAAAATAAATATGTTCAAATTATTGGTAGCCTAATGCATTTGATGGATTTTACTAGACCTAATATTACATATGATGTGTGTAGATTGAGTAGATATACTCAAAACCCGAATCATAATCATTGGAATGTATAAGTAAGAGTAATGAAATATTTGAGAGGTACCATGAACTATAATATCAAATATAGTGGATTTTCTATTGTATTAGAAGGTTAAAGTGATGCTAACAGGATCTCTTAGTCAGATGAGACAAAATCTACTAGTGGTTATGTGTTCACCCTGGGAGGGGGTGTTGTGACATGAAAATCATCTAAACAAACAATAATAGCTAGATCTATCATGGAATCTGAGTTTGTAGCATTGAAATTAGCTGGCACTGAGGTCGAGTGGTTAAAGAACCTTTTTGCAAGTATTCCACTAGGAATAAAACCGACACCTTCTATGTCGATGCATTGTGATTGCCAAGTTGCAATAGCCATTGTTAAAAATAAATCCTTAAATGGGAAGAGCAGACATATCCGATTGAGACATAATGTGATAAAGCAACTGTTGAAAGATGGAATTATTTCCATAGATTATGTGAAGTTAGAAGTGAATTTGGCAGATCCTTTGACTTTTAAGTGAAATATCGAGGGGTTGAGACTTTTGCCAATATGTATCAACAATGATGGTAACCTAACCTATGTAATTGAAGATCCCATGAAGTAAGTTCACATGGGTAATAACAAGGCATTAGTTGATCAAATGTGCACTATACAATTTGTCTCTTCCTATGGTGTGTGTGATATAGTGCATGACTGCAAGAAATGTGAGGCTGAGTTATTAAAATGTTAATCCAATAATCCATAGCCTTTTGTAGGTGGTGTATTGTGTTGTAGAATACATTTGATGGATGGACC
Source organism: Nicotiana tomentosiformis (assembly GCF_000390325.3). Lineage (NCBI taxonomy): Eukaryota > Viridiplantae > Streptophyta > Magnoliopsida > Solanales > Solanaceae > Nicotiana > Nicotiana tomentosiformis. The sequence continues at coordinate 16,217,607 of NC_090813.1, read as the reverse complement.
TATATGAGTGTGGAGTGGGCCGCTCCTATGAAATTAGTGGCAGAGTTTCTAGAGCATTCATGAAAACCAGGCTCGCGCATGGCCTATTAGCGCAAAACAGCGATAACAGCAGAAATTGTGGGGGTGTAATAAGATGAATAAGATCTTTAGCTTACAACAAGAATTTTTGGTTCATAAAAGTTATCAACTTCACCAAATTATTCTGTAGGTTAAATCTTATTTTATCTATATTTGGTTCATAGTCTATAAGACACAAGATGAATTTTATTACGCCCGAAACCCAGCAAGTTATAATCTCTCTCTTTATTATTATATTTCTTTTGAGATATGTGGTGGAATATTGGAATTTGTGGGTATCTCAAAAGGAAGTATTCCTTATTTTTATCTAATTTCTCTCATATTGAACTAATTACAAACTAGCCGTTGGAGCAACATTTATATAAACATATTTTTGGAGAGCTAAAGATACAATTTTCTGACATACTTTTCTCAAGCTTCTTCTTCCTACTATAGGTGACACTCTTGTGAACAATGACAGATTTTCCATCTCTCCTTTCTATTTTCCATCTCTCCTTTCTATTTCTCTTCCTTCATCTATGCTGAGTTTCTTTATTGAATTTTTTACTAGCTTTGTTCCCAATTTAATAAATGGAAAAGATTGTTGAATTATGAAGGATACGCCTAATTGTATTTTTTATTGTGTAGGCGAAACTTCCTTGAGAACAATATCTTTAACACACCTCCAAGTTTTGATAAATCTTATTCTCCATAACCAATATTTTTCCAACAGTAATTGTTGAAATTAACAACAAAATTTGCGATGCAGAGATCTTAAATAAAATTGGAGACCCTCCTTGGACACTAGTGTTTGACACTTTGACTAAAACAACAGATGGTAGAAATCGGGTCCTATTTACCGGTCATATTATTCCTTTATCTTTTAAGAAAAATATTTGACTAATGTTTTCTTATTTATTCTTGTTCACCACATTAATTTCCCTCCAATAAATGCTCATTTTATTTATACTAAGGGTAAAATTTAGGAGAAGTAATTAATAAGACAGTCACAAGAGGAAGTATATATAAAATAACTGCAAAACCATCTGGACCATAGATTAAACAATAATTTTGAATCAAGTTGTCATTTCTCTTAAAAGAATTCACACGAGCAGAATTTCTCATATGCAGTCAAAAACATTTTTTAGTATTAAGTCATCAAGTTTGTTATACTCACAAAATTCAAAGAATAATTTGGCAGAATAATTTGGCACAGCACGTACTTTTCAAATTCTTGCAAACTTTCTAAGACACCGAATTTGACAATAGAGAGGAAAGGTCTTTCCCAAATTTCATCTAAATATATATCCTAAAAAGTAGTCGAAAATTATGTTGATTTATATATTAGTTTGATAAGTGACTGTATGATGTGTAACGCACATAATTAAGTGTTCAACTTATTATTTATTTATTTATATTTATCATAATCTTCTAACTTATATAGCATAGTCATCTCTAGGTTCAAATGTCAATAAATACTGTCCTTATCCATTTTTACGATATTACGTAACTTACTCTTCTATCTAAACAGTGTTTTCACACGGATTTTTTAAATAGAGTTAAAAAGATTTTTCAAGATGTTTCCTCTCTTGAAAAATAGATTGGAACAATAATTTCTATTCGATTATTTCAATGTAATCTCCGTCCAGTCAAATGTAAAGTACAAACCTTTAAGCGCTTAATACAACACATTTGATGCATAATCACTTCCATAATATCACTAATATCTCTTGTTAGAAAATTTGTGGTCAGGGAAAATGTTATTAGATATTGAACCTCAATAGATTATTACAGAATCATATGCCTCTATTCTTTAGTTTATTATATTTAAAGTATTCTTTAATTTATTATATTTAAAGTCTTGTACTTTTGTCTTTCTACGCCAGATTAAGTATTTTGCCATTGACATCAAATGATTTCATGCTTCGTTGACTCTTTTCCCCTTTTTAAACACTTCGAAATGACTAAAGAGCCCATGCTTTAATAATTAAAGTCTTAAAATGTGTTTTAAAATAGATTATTGGAATATCTCAGATAATTAAAATTTAATAATTCTGCATATGAAAATTATAGCTGAAAACTGGTAATATTAAAAATTCTTACAAACCCAGGTAAAATTAAATCTTGATTAGTCGTTGCATCAATGCAAGTTATCAAACATCGAGTGAACAATTTTAAAAGAAACTTTTTAAACTAAATTAATTTATTTTTAAAATATAAATTTCAAAGAGATACTATAAACAGGATTTTTCTCATATCACAATGGAGTAATGTATTTCTAAAATTTTAAGTAATAGTTAACTTAATTTGAATATATCTGAAAAATAAAACGTGGCAACATTTGGAGCAGAGAACTACATTCGGATTTATATTCTTAAAAAAAACTTCAATATTCTACTGGAAAAAAATCCTACTAATATAATAATTTTCTCCATTTTTCCTGGCACGACGTGTCCACCTTTCACATATTTAACATAGAAGGGCCATAACTGGCGTACGTTTTTATAAAAGTGAGAGACAAAATAATGTAGATCCAAAATACAACTTTATAAAATGAATATATTCATATTATGTTCCTTGTCAAATGAATGACCTGTAGATTTGCCAGCTGTTATTGTATTACAAAATAAATGGACTTATTCAATTATGAATATTTTCTGGAATTACTAAACTAAGCTAGTTATTGGTTGTTATAAACTTTATTTTATTCAATAACGGACAGCTAATGGTCAACTGTAGGCTAACTTGGGGAAAAGGGAAAGATAGAAAATTAACGATAACGGAAAATATTAGAGTTCCCAAATGATCATTTGCCTCGCAGTCATTTATTTTAGGGCAAGTTATCAAAAACAATTATATTCATTAACCAAATGTATAAAATATACGTATATTATAATATTATATATTAATATACAAAAAATATATTTTATCGGCTATTATATTTGGGACGGTAATACTGTGTAGTTTTTCTTTTATATTTATTTCAGGAAAGCAACGTGGATGCACATTATTAACAATTTATTTGAACTCAAAAATTACTTTCATTTCAAATTATATATACCGTTACAAAATTTTAAAGAAATGTACAACCATACTAGTTTACAGCACGGTTGCTAAGAATAGTCGATACAAATATATTCTATGGCACGAACTGGCTTAACATCTTAGATTTGCATTATTGTGAAGGGAATACAATTTGGTAAACACCATCATTTGCAATCCGATATAGATGAAATCATGTCATTTTAAGGTGGCCTTTTGTTTTTAAGTTTTCAAAAAAATGAGATGTTTGCATTTAGCATTTCATTACCAACTGTTATCTTATCTAGAAACCGGGAAACACCGTCCAAAAAAACCGACCAAAGTAGGTCGTTATGGCCAATAACCGTCCAAAATACGACCATTCACGTGTGGACGGTATTTTGAAGGTCGGAAGGGCATACCGACCAAAGTTGGTCGAAAATTACCGACCAACATTGGTCGGTATGCTCTACACGACCATTTGACAATTTAATTGACTTACCGACCAAAATTGGTCGGAATATTATTTTATTAATTTAATTTTACCGACCAAACTTGGTCGGTGTATTAAATTTATTAATTTTGATTACCGGCCAATTTTGGTCGGTATTGAAAAATATTTTTTTTAATAAATAATTAAAATTTAAAAATACCAACCAACTTTGGTCGGTACTGAAAAATATTTTTTTTATAAATAATTAAAATTTAAAATACCGACCAAAATTGGTCGGTAAAGTGGACAGGGCAGGCAGCAAACCGACCAAATTTGGTCGGCAATGTCGAATTTCTGGGAATTCATTGTACATTAACCGACCAACATTGGTCGGTAAAGTGCAATTTAATTTTTTTTTATTAGTTACCGACCAAGGTTGGTCGGTTTTTTGGGTTTACTTTTGGCAGAAAATGCCTGTTTTGGTAGCTACATCGCCTGCCAAATAAAAACAGCATACCAATATCCCCAATTCACACCTAATAACCACCAATTCACCACATACAATCCCTAATTCGCCACAAATCCAACCAAATATCCAACTACAACAACTACCAAACATTCAATTAATACTTTAAAACTAACAAACTAAAGTTCAATTGATCATCACAATTCAAAACCAAGCAAAAACTAATTACAACAAGTTCAAAAGTGTTCAATCTAATTCAAAACTAGTTCTATTAGTCTAGTTCAATGTATATCAAAGTATTGGTAAAGGGTGTTTTCTACAACATCATCACCATCTAATGAACTTTCATCTACAATACGGTATAGAGAACGGTCTTTTGGAGGACGGGAAGAACGATCACGGGGAGGATGGGAGGAACGATCACGAGGAGGACGGGAGGAACGATCACGTAGAGGTCGAGCCTCTGGCGATGACTCACGAGATCGGGGTAACGGAAAAGCTCCAGTAGAAAGGAGAGTTCTGATCTGAGCTTGCATACCAAGGAATTGAGAATCTCTAAACCTTTCTCTTTCCTTGGCTCGCCTGATTCACCAGTTGGCTGACTACGAATGAATTCCTCCACGTTACTTTGGTAGCGACCCTACATTATTTTAAATTAAATTAGTATTTAAAAATTCTTATAAAAGTAAATTATAACACTTAAAGAAAATTAAAAGCTTACATATGCAGTCTATGCCCGGTCCTCGACCCACCTATCTCCATCCCCCTCTTTCTTCTTCTTTAAAATATGCGTCTCCTTGGATAGCTCTTCATGGCTCATTGGGCGCCCATACTTCTTTTCCTGAAAATAAATTAATTTAGTTAATAAATAGAATTGATATACTTAGAAAAGTAAAATAATTTAAGCAATTACCAATCTTCTTTTTATTGTACCGATGCTGATAGCACACCCAGTGTGCAAGGAGCCTCCCTTCTCAGATGAGCGAGCTTTCTTTTCTTTTTCGCTCCTCTGTAAGAAATTCTTGGTCTGCCATTGTCTTAACAAATCATTCCATAAATGCTGTAGACACCAGTCTGGCCTCTTGTTCTTCTTTCTACCATCCGAGAAATGATCCGCCAATCTCTTGCGAGCTTTATGATGAAAATTTACAGCCACTTCCTCACTATAGCGGTCTTTTCATATACACTTGCTTTGCATTTTAAAAGTTAAATATTAGATGAAAATATCATAAATATAAATTATTAAACTGCTTAAAAGAACATGTATACTTTAAACTGATTGAAAATTTGCTCCTTCAGCGAGAATGGAAAATCAGTCCAAGTCGCATAAGGGCCATCATAAAGCTTTTTGATCGCATTGGTCATTATCTTCGTAGTCTGCTTACCCGGCTTGAACCTGCAATTTAACAATAAAAATACATGAATATATTAGTAAAAATATTATAAAATAATAAATGCAAAAATAACAAATAATTATTACCCGTCACCCTCAGGGACTATGATGATCCTGCCATAGCGATCATAATGCACTACCTTTGGATCATCTTCCTCGGCATGTGTATCATAGGCAGATGTAGACGGTGTAGGGGGCTCAGAGCTACTGTCTCGCAGGCGAAGGCCTGAAATGGATAAAGTCGATGATGAAGATAGCTGTGATCCCTGTGACTGCGACATAGCTGGATGCGATCCATATGGTTGTGATACTGATGGTTGTGACCCGAGTGGCTGTGATATGGATGGATTTGATCCATGTGGTTGTGATATGTAGGAATGCGATCCACGTGGTTGTGATGCAGATGGCTACGATCCACGTGGTTGTGAGGCAGCTGGACTGTATATCAGACGTATAGTCCTATGGCCCTGTGGTGGAAGACCTAGTGTCTGGATGAAGGTGTAGGCCTTGTGATGCTATGGTAGCTCAGTATAGCCGTGTGGTGGAGGATAAGATATAAGCATCTCTGAAGAGGGTCGAAAAGAGGGAGTATTATTATCTACCCTCCTCTTTCCCTTCCTAGCCTTTTCTCGACCCCGAAAACTAGTAGGGTCATTGTTACCTTGACCCTTGCCTGCCATCTACATAATATAATACATATTTAGATTGAAACATATAAGAAACTAGTTATAAAACGAGAGTGATTTAAAAACCCAATTTTTTAATCCTCGTCAACGTATTGTTCCTCGTCCGAGAATTCCTCGTCCTTACTTGTTTGAATTTCATCAGTTGATTCTTCGTCCTCATTTTCTATAATTGTTACTTAATTTATATCAACTTCTTCCAATATGCGTTCAGGATATTCCAGATCATTTTCTAACTGATCGTCAACTATTTGGTGAACACTGGAGATATCGTTTTGATATGCAACATCTAACACATTCTCGACTTCCACCCTACCTAGAGGCTTAGTTTTGATTACAACCCACTAATCGGACTTATTCCTCCGTAATGGATAAGGAACATAATACACTTGCCTAACGTTATGTCCAATTATAAAGGATCATAGCGATCATATTTCCTCGTATGATTAACCTCATTTATGTTATATTGGTGGTGTACTCTTGTACCTCTTGTTGGATTTGGGTCAAACCACTTGCATCTAAAGAGTATCAACTTCTTATATGGCCAATATGTATATTCTAGTTGTAATATTTCTTTGACCACACCATAATAATCAATATCTTCAACTTGGTTGCCATCACCACCTTGAACCCACACCCCGCTGTTGTTGCTATTTTTATTTTTAGAGCAATCCTTTGTATGAAATTTATAACCATTCACTACGTACTTAGACATTATTGTGACATGAAGCCCAGGTCCCCAAGATATACCTTTCAAAAATTAATTTATACCATTATTTGGATTATTTACCTACATAGTGTTAAAAACAATTCATAAGTTAGCATATATATATATATATATATATCGGGAACTTTAGAATAACATTATCAAGATAAACTTATAAATTATTTGAACCACATATCAAAACTCGTATATACAGCATCATGGCCAAATTGACCCACGAAGTGACCGTGACACATCAAATATTTTTAGTAGTTGCATCAATATGTAATCATAGTAAATTTTACATTTTGATAACTAGTAAATCAATACTTACTTAAGAAATGATACAACTTCAAGACAATTTAGCAACACATAAATTGTAGCTGACTTGTACTGTTACATCCCGCATTTTCTACGATAAAGTTTCGTCGTAAGTTAATCGACGTAAGCTCGGGAATGAGATTATTTTTGAGGTTATAAGTATTTATGTTATTGGTAACAAGTGATAAGTGAGTGCCGTGAAGATTATAGGGTAAACAAATCAAAGAATGAGTATTCGTTGAAGTTTGTCAATTTGGGATAAAATACGGCCCAAGCTATAATACCTGGTATTTATGGACTAGTGACATACAAGGTATCACATGACCATGATAGTAAGGCGTATAAAGTATGTTAAAAGTAATTAGTATTTTAAGTAATTTGAGATAATTCTTAATTATGTGAATAATTGGTTAATTATTAATTTTTGGTGGGAGATTAACAAGGTAATTAGAATTTGTGGATAAGCTTAATGGAGACCTTACCCCAACGTGACAGCAAGGGGCTTATGTAACAATGATTCTTTGGCTAGGTGGCATAATTAGGTGATGTTGGCAAAATAATCTTTATCAAGTGGGACCCACAACCACTATGATAAGAAACCTCCCTAATTCATTAAAGGGAGATGGATGAGAGCTTCAACAAAGTAACGAATGAGAGCTTCAACAAAGTAATGGATGAGAGATTCAACAAAATTCATACGAAACTACCTAATGTAACAGCAATGTGACTTACAACTCTAAGGGGGCCCGGTATTAACCTTTCTCAAGAATATCATTCAGATTTTTCCCTACTTTGATCTTGTCGTTACGTGTTTTGTCGTAATTGACGTGTGTTAGAGGGATTGTCAAGAGAATCGACTCAGGTATGTTAAGGCTATCCCTTCTTTCCTTTTGGCGTGATCCCTACAATACAAATAAAACGAGCAAATGCACAACTTTCATAAATGTCTCTATTCATAGAAGTACCAGGGGTGTCTATGTTCTTGATTCCCCATGTGTCTTATTATTGTATCTTCTGTTCATGGGTCTCAGAAAAATACGTAGTTGATAAAATTTATCCGAAGGCATATTGATTTTATGACATTCCGAGAGATCTTATTGACTTACTTTTCATTACATTCATTGATACATGTACATTGACCCAAGATCAGATGGCGTTCTATACGCATATATATGTATATGGGGTATGAAGAAAGGTTACGGCGTTATATACGCAGTACTACCTGATCAGTTGGTATACGTTGATGATTTCGCCCATAGAGGTCGAGATGATATGATGGGATTCCCTCAGAGGCTTGATGATGTTATGTACACATATACCTATGCATGATACAACATTTATACGCACATGCATGACTTTATAAATATTTCAGGATTCACAAAGTTATTTAGACTTACATGCGGATTCCTTTACTCTATGTTTCTTTTAAGTCTTTTATGTACTGATTTTCATGCCTTACATACTCGGTACATTATTCGTACTGATGTCCCTATTTTCATGGGGCATGCGTTTCATTCTACGGGTGCAGGTAGACAGGCTGACGGTCCCCTTTTTTAGGATCCTTGATCAGCGAGAGTTGGTGTGCTCCACTTGATATGGAGCTATTACTAGTTTTGGTATGCTATTTTTGGTATTTAGATATGTGTATGACGGGGCCCAGTCCCATCCTTCATACAGTTGTACACTCTATTAGAGGTCTGTAGATAGTCATATATAGTTGGAAAATATGTGGCCTTGTCGACTTCTAATTTTGGATATATAGTTGTCTATAGCAGTCTTGTTGGCTCGCCCTACTGTATTTCGCATGTATATGTATATATGTCTTTTGGACATGTTTTCCTCAAGTATGTTATTCACATGATTCAGCAGTTTATTGACAGATGTTATTCATGACCTACCATTAATTCATGTTTATATCTTAGACGCATGCTTAGGGGTGTTCACAGGTAGGACTCAGGCACTCGTCATGGCCCATCGGTTTGGGTCGTGACAAAAGTGGTATCAGAGCAGTTCTATCCTAGGGTTGTCTACAGACCGTGTCTAGTAGAGTCTTGTTTATTGATGAGTGTGTTGTGCACCACATTTATAAACAGGAGGCTACAGGACATATAGGATGTTATCCTCCTTTCTTATCTTAGATCGTGCGATATAAGGATTCATTTTCCTAATGATATGTTATATTTTCAGCGATGCCTAAGAAGGCTACAGCCGCCCAGAAGGGCAAGTTCGTGGCTGATAAGACTACTAGTCGAGCGCCACGAGTTACCAGGGCTCGGGGAGAATCTCATAGTGAGATTCTATCTCAGACTTCACACAACCCGCCCTCTACAGAGGAGCTCTGAGGGGCACCAGCTTCAGCGCCTCCCCTTGTACACCCAGCTCCCCAGCCAGATGCACCGGGGTAGAAAATGAGAGATGTTATTCAGCTATTGACTCGATTAGTAGCCGCACAATCTCGACGTCAGGAAGTAGGTATTGGTCATGCAGATAGGGCCATCTGTGCGAGGGTTCGTGATTTCATCAATTTGGACCCTCCAGTATTCACTGGAGCATATCAAAATAAGGATCCTCAAGTATTTATCAATAGGATGCAGAGGACTTTGAGGTAATGAAGGCCACTGCGACTGAGTTAGTTGAGCTAGCTTCCTATAAACTTCATGTTGTTGCAGTTAATTGGTACGAGTCTTGGGAGTTGTCCAGAGGTAAGGATGCCCCTCTAGCAGTATGGCATGAGTTTACAAAGGCTTTTATTCGTCATTATCTTCCACCGGAGCTTAGACGGGCCAAAGTTGATAGGTTCTTGACCCTTCAGAAGGGTAATATGAGTGTTCGGGAGTACAGCCTTCAGTTTGATTGTCTAGCTAGGTATGCTCCCACTATTGTAGCTAAGATGGAGGATCGGTTTCATCGATTCGTGATTGGGTTGGAGCCGCACCTGCTTAACGATTGTATGTCGGTCTCACTTCAGCCAGGCATGGATATTTATCATATTCAGGCATACACTCAGGGTATAGAGGAGCGTAAGCAGAAGAAGAGGGTCGATCGTGAGCATGATAGGGGCCAGAGTAATAGAGAGATCTTCGGGTCCTTCTGGTGAGTTTCGAGGTGGTCAGAGACAACAATACCCGAGGTATCCAGCCCAGCCATCGGCTAGCACACCCCTTCAGTTTGCCGGTAGGAGATTTGATCGTTCCATATATTTAGGGCCTAGTCAGAATTCCAGGGCCTCAAGTTCTCAGTATAGGGGTGAGTCAAGTCAAATGAGGCTGCCCTTGCCACGATGTGCTCAGTGTAGTAAGCAACATGCCGAGCAGTGTCGTATGGGGTTGGGTGTTTGTTATACTTGTGGTTATCCAGGCCACGTTATGAGAGATTATCCGACGAGAGGTGGTGCAAGCATAGTTTAACCAGTGGGATCTGTAGCTAGTTCATCATCATCAGTACGCCCCCATGGGCAAGGTTCAGAAGCACCAATCGGTCGTGGTAGAGGCAGAGGTGGAGCATCTAGCTCGAGTGGTCCTCAAAACCGCATTTATGCATTAACATGTCAACATGATCAGGAGTCATCACCTGATGTTGTTACAAGTATATTATTAGTCTCCTCGTATGATGTATATGCATTGATTGTCCCAAGTTCCACCTTATCACATGTTACTCCGTTGGTTGCTAGTAAGTTTGGAATAGAACCTGAGTTGGTTAAACCTTTTGAGGTGTCCACGCCTGTTGGGGATCTAGTGATAGCTAGGCGAGTATATAGAGATTGTACAGTAGTAGTTCATAGTCTATCTACAGTATCAGACCTAATTGATTTAGATATGGTAGAATTTGATGTTATACTGGGTATGGATTGGTTGGCTTCTTGTTATGCCAGCGTTGATTGTAGATCAAAGATGGTTCGATTCTAGTTTCCAGGGGAGCCTATTTTTGAGAGGAAAGGTAATACGGCATCGCCGAGAGGTAGGCTTATTTCCTATCTCAAGACAGGGAAGATGACTATAAAGGGCTATATTTATCACTTAGTTCGGGTACGGGATGTGAAAGTAGAGTCACCAACCATTCAATCTATCCCTGTGGTTAATGAGTTTCCCGATGTTTTTCTCGATGAGCTTCCAAGTCTTTCGCCAGAGCAAGAAATTGAGTTTTCTATTTACATATTACCAGATACTTAGCCAATATCCATTCCTCCCTATAGAATGGCACCTACAGATCTGAAAGAGTTAAAGGAACAACTAAGGAACTTGCTTGAAAAGGCTTTATCAGGCCTAGTATATCACCGTGGGGAGCACCTATGTTATTTGTGAGGAAGAAAAATGGTTCCTTGCGAATGTGTATTGATTATAGACAGTTGAATAAGGTGACAATCAAGAATAAATATCCGCTCCCGAGGATTGATGATTTATTTGATCAGTTGCAAGGTGTCAAGTATTTCTCGAAGATAGACTTGAGGTTCGGGTACCATCAGGTAAGGGTTAAGGATAAGTATATTCCGAAGACAACATTCAGGACCAGATACGGGCACTTTGAGTTTCGTGTTATGTCATTCGGTTTGACCAATTCCCTAATAATATTCATGAATTTGATGAACCGTGTGTTTATACCCTTTCTAGATTTGTTCGTGATTGTATTTATTGATGATATATTGGTGTATTCTCGTTCAGAGGCTGAGCATGCAAATCATTTGTGTACTGTGCTCAGAGTTCTACAAAAAGGGAAGTTGTATGCAAAATTCACTAAATATGAATTCTGGTTGAATTCTGTAGCTTTCCTTGGGGATATTATTTCAGGTGAAGGTATCCGGGTTGATACACAAAAGATTGAGGCAGTAAATACTTGGCCTAGACCTACGACACCGACAGAGGTTCATAGCTTTCTCGGTTTGGCAGGTTATTATAGGAGATTTGTAGAAGGATTTTCTTCTCTTTCAGCACCATTGACAAAGTTGACTCAGAAGGGAGCTAAGTTGCAGTGGATCGATGCTTGCGAACGGAGTTTCAAGAGATTAAAGGACAGACTAACTTCAGCACCAATTTGAACACTCCCAGAGGGAACCGATGGTTATGTTATTTATTGTGACGCTTCGTGCATTGGATTGGGTTGTGTACTGATGCAGCATGGTAAGGTTGTAGCTTATGTTTCTAGACAACTAAGAAAGCACGAGAAGAATTACCCGACCCACGATCTAGATTTAGCCATGGTGATTCATGCACTAAAGATGTGGAGGCACTATCTGTATGGCATTCATGTTGATATCTATACGGATCATAAAAGCCTTCAGTATATCTTCAAGCAAAAGGAATTGAATTTACGTCAAAGGAGATGGTTGGAGCTACTGAAAGACTATGATGTTGATATTTTATACCATCCAGGGAAGGGGAATGTAGTAGCCGATGCCCTCAGCCGTAGATCTATGGGTAGCCTATCATATTTACAGCCAGAGAAGAGGGGGATAGCCCATGATATTTATCAGCTACCTAGTCTTGGAGTTTGATTACTGGACTCAGATGATACGGAAGTTACTATTCAGGACACGGCAACACCCTCTTTAGTAACTAAAGTGAAGGAATGCCAGTACGAGGATCCTGTGTTAGCTCATTATAGAGATACAACCCCTCAGAAGGAGAAGACACCATTTGAGATTATAGGAGATGGAGTCCTTAGATATCGAGGACGATAATGTGTCCCTAATGTTGCAGGGTTGTGCCTGCAGGTTATGGGATAGACTCACTATTCTTGAAATTATGTCCATCCAGGAGCAACAAAGATGTATCATGATATTAGGGAAATATATTGGTGGGACGGAATGAAAAAGGATATAGCAGAGTTTATTGCTCAGTGCCCTAACTTCCAGTAGGTTAAGATTGAGCATCAAAAATCTGGTGGATTATTGCAGGCTATAGAAATTATGACTTGGAAATGGGAAGTAATTAATATGAATTTCATCATACGCTTACCTCGTACCTAGCGTAAGTTCGATTCTATATGGGTGATTGTTGATAGACTTATAAAATCAGCCCATTTTCTGCCTGTTAGGACTACATATTCTGCAGAGGATTATGCAAGGCTTTATATTAAGGAGATAGTACGATTCATGGTGTCCCTAAATCTATTATCTCGGATAGAGGAGCTCAATTTACAGCCAATTTCTAGAGGTCCTTCCAAAAAGGATTGGGAACTTAGGTAAGTCTTAGTACGGCATTTCATCACCAAACAGACGAACAGGCTGAGCGTACTATTCAGACACTTGAGGATATGTTACGGGCCTGTGTGATATACTTCAGGGGTAGCTGGGATGATCATCTGCCGCTTATTGAGTTCACGTATAATAATAGCTATCATTCCAGCATTCAGATGGCTCCATACGAAGCTCTTTACGGACATAAGTGTAGGTCTCTTATCGGATGGTTCGATGTTGGGGAAACTAAGTTAGTAGGACTAGAGCTGGTACAACAGGCAATCGAAAAGATTAAGCTTATACATGAAAGGCTATTAGCAGCTCAAAGATGTCAAAAGTCTTATGTGGATAATCGACGACGAGACTTGGAGTTTCAGGTTGACAACTATGTATTCCTAAAGGTATCACTGATGAAAGGCGTTATGAGATTCGGTAAGAAAGGAAAACTTAGCCCTTGGTACATTGGACCATATAATATCATACGCAAGGTAGGCCAGGTAGCATATGAGTTAGACTTGCCTTATGACTTGGAGTCTGTACATCCAGTCTTTCATATGTCTATGCTCCATAAATATATCGGAGATGCTTCTAGAATTGTGCCAGTTGATGATGTTCAAGTCACAGAGCAATTATCATATGAGGAAGCTCCCATTGTTATACTAGATAGACAGGTTCGGAGATTGAGGACTAAAGACGTAGCTTCGATGAAAGTACTTTGGAGAAACAATAATGTGGGAGAAATGACTTGGGAAGCCAAAGAAGACATGAAGTCTAGGTATCCCCACTTTTTTCCTCTTCCAGAAGAGGATCCGACTGAGACATCACAGCCTTAAGGTGCGGCGTGTATGGATTCTTGTGTTATTTATAGTCATTGGTCGTGTGAGGCTATTGTCGTTATTGATGATTGTGGCAATATGTGGCATTGAATTATGGAGTTTGCTACAAGAAGGGTTGGTAGTAGTACTGTTACAAAAGCGACTCTACCAAAATTTATATAGATCCCGGGGAGTTAAACATTCGAGGACGAATGTTTCTAAGGGAGGAAGAATGTTACATCCCGCATTTCATACGTTAAAGTTTCGCCGTAAGTTAATTGACGTAAGATCGAGAATGAGATTATTTTTGAGGTTATAAATATTTATGTTATTTGTAACAAGTGATAAGTGAGTATCGTGAAGATTAGAGGGTAAGCAAATCAAAGAATGAGTATTCGTTGAAGTTTGTCAATTTGGGATAAAATACGGTTCAAGCTATAATACTCGGTATTTATGGACTAGTGACATACGAGGTACCACATGACCATGATAGTAAGGTGTATAAAATGTGTTAAAAGTGATTAGTATTTTAAGTAATTTGAGAAAAATTTTAATTATGTGGATAATTTGTTAATTATTAATTTTTAGTAAGAGATTAACAAGGTAATTAAAATTTGTGGATAAACTTAATGGAGACCTCACCCTAACGTGGCAGCAAGGGGCTTATGTAACAATGACTCTTTGGCTAGGTGGCATAATTAGGGGATGTTGGCAAAATAATCTTTATCAAGTGGGGCCCATAACCACTATGATAAGAAACCTCCCTAATTCATTAAAGGGAAATGGATGAGAGCTTCAACAAAGTAACGGATGAGAGATTCAACAAAGTAACGGATGAGAGCTTCAACAAAATTCATACAAAACTACCTAATGTAATAGCAACGTGACTTACAATTCTAAGGGAGGAGTCCAGTATAAACTTTCTCAAGAATATCATACGGATTTTCCCTACTTCAATCTCGTTGTTACGTGTTTTGTCGCGATTGACGTGTGTTAGAGGGATTGTCAGGAGAATCGGCTCAGGTATGTTAAGACTATCCCTTCTTTCCTTTTGGCGTGATCTCTACGATACAAATGAAACGAGCAAATGCACAACTTTCATAAATGCATCTATTCATAGAAGCACTAGGGGTGCCTATGTTATTGATTCCCCATGTATCTTATTATTATATCTTCTGTTCATGGGTCTCAGAAAAATACGTAGTTGATAAAATTTATCCGAAGGCATATTGCTTTTATGACATTCTGAGAGATCTTATTGACTTACTTTCATTACATTCATTTATACATGTACATTGACCCATGACCAGATGGAGTTTTATATATATATATATATATATATATATATATATATATATATATATATATATATATATATATGGGGTATGAGGAAAGGTTACGGCGTTATATACGCAGTACCACCTAATCAGTTGGTATACGTTGATGATTTCTCCCGTAGAGGCTAAGATGATATGATGGGATGCCCTAATAGGCGTGATGATGTTATGTACATATATACCTACGCATGATACGATATTTATACGCACATGGATGACTTTATAAATATTTCAGCATTCACAAAGTTATTTAGACTTAAAGGCGGATTCCTTTACTCAGTGTTTCTTTTAAGTCTTTTATGTACTGATTTTTATGCCTTACATACTTAGTACATTATTCGTACTAATGCAGGGGTGTTCGACGGGTAGGACTCGTGCACTCATCATGGCCCATCGGTTTGGGTCGTGACATGTACTCCATATCACTCAAACTTCTCTTTCCGACATCCTTAGAACATCGGCATGGATGATTGAATATGGACTTTGGTGGATATAATGGATCATTCACACATTCGACAGTGTGCCTATTGGGCATATTCCTAGAACATGGCACGTTACTCTCAAAATAATAAGAACAAAAATATGCAGTTTCCTTTACAAGATAGGCTTCGCATATAGATCCTTCAATACTATTCATTTGCTTAACAAATTATTTGCATTTTCCAATTGTCCTACATAATGTCATGTTAGCCAAGAACATTCAAATAAAATAGAATATTATATCAAACATATAATATTACCTCTCAAAGGGATATATCCATCTGCATTGAACAGGCCCTCCAAGTTGTACCTCATGTACAAGGTGGATTGGAAGGTGTTCCATCACATCAAAGAAACCACATGAAAATATGTTTTCCATCTTACTAGAAGCTACACGAATGTTCTCATCCATCCGAAGTAGGTTTTCTTCCCTTAAGGTGGTAGAACAAAAGTCTTTGAAAATAAACTAATCTCTGTGATGGATTTCCAGATTCTTTCAGCCAAACCACAAAATGCAATAAGCACTAAGGTCTCCATGAAAACATGACAGTCATGACTTTTCAAATGGCTCAACTTCCCTACCACCATATCTACTATTTTTCCTAGATTTGACGCATAACCCTCGGGCATCTTCAATTTCGTAACTCAATCACAAATTTATCGTCTTTCCTCCAAAGTGAATGTGTAACTTGCTTTGGGCTTGAACACATTACCATTGTTTGTTGTCTGCAAGTATAATTCAGGTTACCTGCAATATTCTTGTAAGTCCATTCTAGCCTTCGGGTTATCTTTTTTCTTACCTTTAACATCCATCACCATATTGAACAAATTGTCAAAATAATTCTTTTCAATATGCATGACATCAAGATTGTGTCGGAGAAGATTATCATTCCAATAAGGCAACTCCCAAAATATACTCTGTTTCGTCCAATTATGAGTAACATACCATATCCGAGGAATCCAAAAGGTGGAGCCTCAGTAACTTTACTGAAGTTCTGGACCCTCTCCCAAATTTCCTCACCTGAAAGTATCGGAGGTGGCGAATCATATTCCACTTTATTCTTTTTGAATATATTTTTCATCCTTCTAAACTCATGATCATCACGCAAGAACTGACGGTGACAATCAAACCATGATTGCTTTCGGCCATGTTTCAAAGTAAACGCTTTACCATTTTTCATGCAGTAAGGACAAGCTAGCTTCCCAGCAGTCATCCACCCAGACAATTTAAACATAAACTATAAGTTCAATTCATATCCTAAAAGTTCAACCACTACCCCTAAAAGTTCAATTTATACCCTAAAAGTTCAATTCAGATCCAAAAGGTTCAACCATTACCTCTAAAAGTTCAATTCATATCCTAAAAGTTCAACCCATACCCTAAACAATTCAATTAACCTCACAAAACATAAGCTCTATCCAAAAACGTTCAACACTTACCCCTAAAAATTCAGTTCATACCCTAAAAGTTCAATTCACAAGAACAAATCCTAAAAACTCAATTCAATTCAAAATTAATAATTCAATTCCTAACTAAACTATTCAAGTCAATACAAACTTAAACATTCAATTTACACCATATGTAATCAATTCAATTAAAACAAGACCTAAACCCTAGGTTTCAATAAAATACAAAGTTAAACAATCAATTTAAACATTAATTAACTAATTCATAATTAATTAAAAATATTAAATTTAAACAAAAAAGATATAAGTTATAATTGAAACCTAGAATTTTTAGGAGATGGAGAAGGAGGGGCGGCAGTGGAGTCAGTAGTAGCGGCGACGGCGGGGGAGTGGCGACGCAGGGGCAGTGGTGACGTGGGGTGGGGAATGGGATTTGTGTGAGAAAAATAAAGAAGGAGAGGGGGAAGGGTGTTGTGTGTGTGAGGGAGAAGAGAGTAGTTAGAAAATTTTGAGAAGAGAGTAAGATAAATGAGGGGAAAATCCCGTATTTGGGATCTGAAATTAGAATTATCGACCAACGTTGGCCGGTAATTTTGGTCGGTACACAAAGTGACGTGTGTTGACTGTATTTTGACTATTAACCGACCAACTTTGGTCGGTTATTTAAAAAAATTAAATTGTTTTTTTTTGTGTATTTATATCTTAAAATATTATAAACTATAAGCATTTATTTTATTCATATATATATTTACTATAAATAATTATAAACTATAAGCATAATCTTTATAAATAATTATATTAACTAATTACTTTTAATAAATTATAAGCATCTATATAAGTTAATTTTTTAAGTTATAATTAAGTATATGAGCAATTTCACACACTATATCGTAATTGATGATCAATCACATACATTACTACGTACGAAAACTTTATCAATTGATAAACCAATATTATTCTATTTTAAATGTGTTTAGTCGTTTGACCTATTAACTCGTTTACTTAATGCTAATAACTTTTTTTATTTCTTTAATTTGTGATCCATATATACATGTCAAAGATGTTTAGTATTAATTCTTCTATATTTCACTCATTCATCATTAATAATGCATGACATAGATTAATCGATATAGGTCGAGACATTTTATTTTTAATATTCGTCGATATAGGTCGAAACGTTTTGTTTTTAATATTCATCTATGCATCTAAGTAAGTTATAAGTCGATGAACCAATTTATAAATAGATATATTTGATGATGATCAATTATATATACTAATTAGATTATTGCTTCTTCACAAGTCTATCCCCAAAAGAACCCGACTATGTGGTCCTAGCGCTTCGTGTTCTTAAATATATGCGGCTATATATATATATATATACACACACACACACACACACACACACTTCGTTGTACTACTTTAACTATATATAGCTTGTTATAGTATATGTTAGTGTATTCATTATTTGTATTACAAAATAAAGTGTTAACGGATTACATTTATATTATTTAGATAGTAAATATTAATGTGATTCAAAAGTTTGAACATGTTTGACCTATTAACCGACCAACTTTGGTCGGTTATTTTCCATAAATTGCATATACCGATCAAAGTTGGTCGGTAAAATCGTCCCCTGCAATAGCTACCAGTTTTGGTCGGTAAACTTAACTATAAATTCTATAAATTTTATAAAATATTTTAAATAATAATATAATTATTAAAATTTAAAAATGTGGGTCCACATTACTGACCATTGTTGGTCGGTAATCAAAAAAGTGCTTTGACTAAGCAAGTCTGACCACTGCGGTCAAATATTTGACTAATATACGGACCAACTTTGGTCAGTATGTAATTTTAAAAAAATATAATATTTTTTTTTGTAGTTTCCGTCCATTTTGGACGAATTTTTGGTCGCTTTTGTTGACCGACCAACGTTGGTCGGTATGGCTTGGTCGATTTTTTTCGGATTTCTGGTAGTGTATATTGTGCAAACTAGTGTATGAGTTGTAAAGATTATTGAATAATTAATTTAAATAGCCACTTACTTAAAAAAAATAGTCATATAATGTATGCGATACAACCCAAAGAGACCACACCCCAAAACAAGCTATTAAGGTGGGAGAACCTAATGCTATATAAACCCCACATCAGCACATTGCAATACGAAAATATAGGAATCAAGTTATATACCTTGCAATGAATCATAACAAATCATCATGTTCCGTATCCGTCTTCCTCGATGGCTCCACATTATGTAGCTTTCACTCTACCACAAGTAGGTAGCCCTTTCCCGTGTAGGTATTTTCGAGTAAGGTGCCCAAGCACCCCGTGATTAGTTGTGCGCTAGACATTTCTAGTCCCGGGTGAACACTGCAATACCGGCGTCACCATTCATGATACGGTGAGATGGGTGGTGGATAACACTTATTCCATTGATACAACCGAGGAAGAGCTACACACCAAAAGCTAACTATTGAAGTGGGAGAACCCAAGACTATATAAACCTCACAACACATTATAATATCGATGTATGTATAACAACAACAAAAAACCCAGTATAATCATATAAGTGAGGTATGAGGAGGATAGTGTGTACGCAAATCTTATCCCTACCTTATAAAATTTGAGAGGCTATTCAATAGACCTATCGATGTATGTAACTATGTACGGTTAAATGTTTACCCAATTGAATAATACATTGGTAATGTAACTTGTCACGAGCACCACAGGTGCTGCACAAGTTTACGTATAAAAAATACCTAAAATTGTAATAAATAGTAGATATGAACCTACAACTTAAAAAAATATAATGATTTTAATACTAAAAACCTAAAAAATTAAACGAATAGAATTTAAATTCTGGATCCGTTTGACCACCGGTAATTATTGCAAGTTGCAACATTCAAGTTTTGAGCGGTTGAGACTCTAACGATCGACTGAATTGTTGGCAAACTGAAGACTATATGTATTTAATAACCACCCACCCCCTCAAAAGAAAAAATAAAGAAAGTAAAAAATGACTGAGGTTGCCAATTTGAAGAAAAGAAAAATAGAGGTTATAAAAATAGCCAGTTGCTGACTGTTCCTTCCTAGATGATTATGGGCGAAAACAGGAAATAAGGGTTGACAAATCCAGCACAATTTTGGACTTGTCCCGTTCACTCTAACCTTTGACTTCTGACTCTTCAAGTACTCATTTTTGAATTGCTTTCTAAAAATCAAAATATTGTTTTGACAAATCAAAAGAAAATCATATTGAAATTTCATACTGCAATTTTGAAAATTAGAAAATAAGAGTATTCTGAAAGAGGATAACTTTCCCCAATATTTAAAATACAAGAATTTGTAGTTACGTACTGTAACTGAGTATTTTATTCTCTTGAATTTTCTATCGAGTTATTCCACCGTCAAATATCAATGGTCTTCGTCTTCTTTTGATTTTTCTAAGTCTCGACCAAAGAGTACTGTTTACTTATTTGGGTAAGTCTCTCACTTTTCCTTAACTGTTAATAGAGTATTCAAACTCGTAACACTATAATTCTTTATGGTTATTTTTAAGACAAACATTCATTTTAAGTATTTCTAGCCAATAGATACTAAAGATAAAACTTACATATATAAAGATAGGAAGAATATTATGTATGGCTCTGAAAATTTCAGTTTTGTTGTTGAAAAATTGCAATCCAACAAATATTGAACTGATTTTTTCTATATAGGATGTCCCCGAAGGAACAACAAATATCATTTGATCTAAAATTAAACTAAACATTATCGTCAAGGCGTATAGTTTCGTGACATTAACGGAAGTTTTGCCTACAATAAGTGTTGGTTTAATTCTCATCATTTCGTTTTCCTTTTCCCATCTCTATCCCCTAACAAAATGGAAAATATTTATTTAAAGACTGGAACATTTATTGATATTGTCTAAAAGTTCTGTTGGAAAACAAATATAAAATAAAAAAATTAAATATAACATACCGTGATCCAATGACGGTAACATGTTTCTCAAAAAAACAAAAGAAAACTTTAAAAGTCCAAGTCAAATTGCATACAAACAAAGAAAGTACGTAACAAATGGCAAAAGCCATGTGGGAGGAAAAAACGGTAAACAAAAGGAGGAAAGGAGTGGGAAACAAGAACAAAAAATTTAATTTTAAATTTAATAAGAGAAGCATCAGAGAATTTTCCCTCAGTCTATTTATCAAAACATTTATTCAACGTTTACTCCTATGCATTTTTGTTCAACACCAAAAATCTTTGAAAAGTAAACAATATAATCTTAGTCTTCATATTTATCCACTCATCTCTGAGTTATTGTACTTTTCTCTATAAATACTCTTCACATCCTTTCTTCTACTTCACAACACTTCTCTCTCATTACTACAAAAAAAGGATTTAGAGAACAACTATTTCAGTTCTAAAAAGAGAGATGGAGTTTTTAAGAAACTCTTCTCTTTGGGCTTTGCAAATTCTTTTGCTGTATTTCTTTGCTTTTGTTTCAAACAATGGTGGTGTCGATGCTTCTCACAAAGTTTATATGCACTTGCAATCTACTAGCTCTGCTAATGTTAAAAATGTCCACAGAACTGGTTACCATTTTCAACCACCCAAAAACTGGATTAACGGTACGTTTTCATGTCTCTGTCTTTGTTTGGATTTATGATTTAGACGTCGTGAGTTCTGAATAAGAATGTTGAATTTGCGGTTTCTTCTTGGCTTTGAAAGTGTCTACATAAGTAAATTTATGGTTTGTGATGTTTTTATGAATTGTTGTTGTTCTCATGCAATTTTGGGCAATGGTGTAATAATTAAATTGATTGCATTCTAATCAATGAGATGAGACTTTAGAAAGAAAAAAATTTGTTTTCGGCAAAGAGAAGTAATTAATGCTTTTTTCTCTTTCAGCTAAATTTTAGGTTTTCACGTCTCTGAATAACTTGCAGATTTTGTTTATTCAATAATTATTGCCTGATTGGTTGTCATCTTGTTGACTGGAAATGTTGAGTTATTTTAATTTGTTAGAGTATAATACTCTGACAGCTTTTGAGTTAATGAAACTACATGTTGCCCATGACGAGTAGAGTCACTTATTAATAATTGGTAATTAATAAATGTCACCGTTCTATAGATGCATTCAAGAAGTGAAGATATGAAAATATTACGTTATCTTACTCACAGCAACTCATGAGTCAAACTTAGAACCAGCCTGTCTTTTTCTACTTATATAAATCATTGTTCTTTGTTTGAAATTTGACTCTACTATAATAAGCGGCGAATTCAGAATTTTATGGTCATAACTCAAGTATCTTTTATGTAAAATTGGTACCAATAAAAGAAGGGTTCTGCACAGCTAGCTATTTAAACTTGACTGTAAAACTGTCATTTCATTCTAGCATTTATCTACGATTAGGCAGGGGCAAAGCTAGGTGGGCGGACGGGCGAACTCCTTCACCCGAGAATTACACAATTTTTTTTATGTACATAACTTCTTCTTGTATTTATTTTTTTTATTTTTTGAATTCCTTTGGTAAAAATCATGCAATTAGGTTATCGGGATATAAAATTTATTGGGCTAAAACGATCCAAAAATATTCTAACATGGTGTGATATTGTTTTGGACAAGCTCGCACGATTTTCTCCAAAAGGCATCTCACCATTAAGAGCATTTAATTTTTTATAAGTAGCTTTTTTTTTTTTATATTTTTCATGTGAGATTTTATTCACACACTAACAGAACTATTATTAGGATGCTTATCCTGGAAAACAAATAACGATGCATGAATTGTAATTTGTGGACAAAATTACTTCTCGTACTTGACTTCTTGAAAAGCAAAGAAAAGTGATATGTGCATTGAATACACAAGATGTAATCTATGCCTCCAAATCACCAATAGATTAATTCCTTCATTTAATATTTTGAACACTATATGGTTTCACATGTGATCTTAGTCTCAAAGTGGGAGATTTGACCTATTGAACCTGTTGCAATAAATGGCAAACCAACCCCCTTCTCGTTTTTGTGGATAAAATAAAGTGTAGGTAACATTATTCTAAGCTGATCAAGTGGGCTTGATGCATGATATTTTGTTTACATTGAGCATTAATATCAGTAGAGATTTATAGAGTAAATGATTTAATCAACTTCGACTTCCTCCAACCCCAGGGGGGAATGGTGTGGTTGTGGGGGTGGGGAGGTGGGGGGTTGGTGGCCGATTAATCTGACCCAAATGACAAATGGATCATATAATATAACTAGTTTTAGTATACGTGCGTTGCACGTGTTTTTGCTTCTATTAATAAAAAGTGTATAAAATTTAGAATAAGAATGAACTATGTGTGATAACAATTGACATCAAGATAAATGTAATATTTATTTAAATTAAAAAATAAATGTTACATTGATGAAATAATTGAATACATAGTTATTGGTTATCTTTTGAATTTTCAACGATTAAGAATTTAAGTAGGTTATTTATATATTTCTTATGAAGATAAGCATGATATATTATATTTTTGTATCTAACTAATATCTTTTATAGACGATATTCTTGGTGTAAGGAAAATTTCTCTATTTTATTTTATTAAGATACTAAAATTATATACAATTAAGATATTAGTTCATTGAAAATTTAGAAAATCAATTGTAATATGCAACATATAAAATGTTAATGGTAGTTATCATTATATCTAACATGGAAAGTATATTTATGTTGATATATTTATTTCTCATAATTTTTTAAATATTTACCACTAATAAATTTATTCTAATAGAATTTAAATGATTAATTATATTTAAGCAAAAAAAGAAAAAAAAATAAACAAACCTAACGTGTACTGTGTGAATATGGAGAAGCTTACCATAAATTGATATAATTCTTTTATTAATTGAAAAGGTCATAAAATTTCGGAAATGTTAAGGACTTCTTACCTAATTCAAATAAGGTTTGAATTAGTAAATAAAAATTTGATTTGATTTTAAAGTCCTAATTATTAGGAAAGTAATTTAAATTATAATTTTATCTAATGTAAAACTGATTTTTAAAGGGTAAAAATGCGAACGATATTTCGCTAAGAGCCTTCGTGCTTTTAATATAATATAGATACTAATACATGTGGATGTGAAGTGATATAGAAGCCAAAATGCCCTAAAGTACGTGAAATATAGAGCCAAAACATGTGACGTAAAGCTAAAAAGGAAGTTTTAACCATAAATGTTTGAAGTTCAGATTTTGTTTCTTCTCTTGACAATCCATGTATCTATCTCACTATCTGTAACACGTAGAATTCTCTCTTCTTCTTTTTTCTTTGCTGAAGTAACACGTAAAATTCCACACAAATAATAATAATAATAATAATAATAATAATAATAATAATAATAATAATCATTGTTGTTACAATCAGAAAGAGAGAAAGTAAAGAACCAGAAAACGACCCTCATTTAATTTTCTTTCTCTGTGAGGAATAAAGAAAAATCCAAATGACTTTGGACAACAATGGCAACTTGTAAGGAAGTCTTCGGGCATGTCGGTTATCAAACTTCTGGTCATCTTTTGTCTTCATTTAATTTTTTTTCTTTGATTGTTGTATCTTTGACTTCTTTTTTACTACATATATCGAACATGTTGCTTTATTATAATTCAGTTACTTCAAAATAATAAAATATTTCATCATTTGTGAGGGGTTGGCCTGGTGAGGCTGAGGAGGGATAGAGGTAGGTGTAAGAAGAATTGAGAAAAAGTGATTAGGTATTACATGACCTTAATAGGAGGGTGTGGAGGTTGAGAATTAGGGTAAAAGGCTAGTAGATAGGCATGCGCGTCTCATTTCTAGGCCGGTATCAATAGTATTAGTCTCGTATTTTCGTATCTTCTTACACACCGATTTCTTTTATTATATATTATTTCTTTCGCTTCGATTATACTATCATCTATTCTTATTGTCGTTACGACTTGTTCTTTCTGCTTTTTTTATATTTTTTTCTTGAGCGGAGAGTCTATCGAAAAGAGTCTTTATATCTTCACAAAGGTAGGAGTAATGTTTGCATACACCCTACCCTCCTCAAACCCTATTTCATGAGATTACACTGAGTTTATTGTTCTTCGTCATTTCTTGGATCCACTGTAAATTTTTTCTTCTTTTTAACATTCTTGGACAAGGGGTGTGGTGCCTTTTGGTTTCGTAGTTAAGGAATGTTTGCAATTTGAAGTTATGGTGCTTGCATGAGTTGGTTCCCTTCAGAAACTCACAAAAAATAGGATAAGAGTTAGTTCTATGTTGAACTAGAAAAAGACCACTAATCTTTTTGCAATTCCTAGAGTTCTGTATTTTCACCTTTCATTTACTCCATCAATTAGTTATTGGGGTCTGCATCAAAACTTCCATCAAAACTTCAAAATATGTGCATTCTTCATCTAGATACTTAAATAACTAGATGATAATTTCTCTGTTTATGCTCCCTTTAGGTTTCACAATTTTTTTTTAATATCCTACAATTAAGGTGTGGTTTCTTGCTATATATGTGTCTCGAATGTATTTTTAATTGTATTTTTCTAATCAATCTCGATTTTTTCCATTTTTTTCATGGTTTCTTGGATGCTTCAAACAAACAACAGATCCAAATGGTGAGTCAGAATTTTCTTGTGTACTATATTTTTTTTTCCTAATACTAGCCATAATGAAATTTCATTTACTCATTACCTTTTACTCTGTTACTTTTGTTCTCAACAGGCCCAATGTATTACAATGGAGTGTACCATCTATTCTACCAATACAACCCAAAAGGAGCAGTTTGGGGCAACATAGTTTGGGCCCATTCAGTCTCAACAGATTTGATTAATTGGATACCACTTGAGCCTGCTATTTACCCTTCCAAAATATTTGACAAGTTTGGAACATGGTCAGGTTCAGCTACAATTTTGCCAGGCAATAAGCCTATTATTCTCTACACTGGAATTGTAGATGCTAACAGGACACAAGTCCAAAACTACGCGATCCCGGCTAACTTGTCTGATCCATATCTCCGTAAATGGATCAAGCCCGATAACAATCCGTTAATCGTTGCTGACATGAGCATCAACAAAACTCAATTTCGCGACCCAACGACAGCTTGGATGGGCCGAGATGGTCATTGGAGAATCTTGGTTGGGAGTGTGAGGAATCATAGAGGAAAGGCAATATTGTACAGAAGTAAGGACTTCATGAAATGGACCAAAGCCAAACATCCACTTCATACAGCTACCAATACTGGAAATTGGGAATGCCCTGATTTTTTCCCAGTGTCATTAAAGCATACAAATGGTTTGGATACCTCATACAATGGTGAATACATTAAGCATGTTCTTAAGGTTAGTCTTGATGTTACGAGGTTTGAGTACTACACAGTCGGTACCTATGACACCAAAAAAGATAGGTATATTCCAGATAACACTTCTGTTGATGGTTGGAAGGGATTAAGACTTGACTATGGTAATTATTATGCGTCCAAATCATTCTATGACCCTAGCAAGAATCGAAGAATTATGTTGGGTTGGGCTAATGAATCAGATACTGTTGATGACGATGTCAGGAAAGGATGGGCCGGAGTCCACCCTATCCCTCGCAAACTATGGCTTGATCCAAGTGGAAAGCAATTGGTTCAATGGCCTGTTAAAGAATTAGAAACTCTAAGAAAGGAAAAGGTCCAACTAAGTAATCACAAGTTGTACAAGGGAGAAAAGATTGAGGTCAAAGGAATCACAGTTGCACAGGTTTGGACTTCATTTTTTTCATTTTTATACTTATATTTGAGACAAGAAAGACAAACTAAGTCTGACTTAGAGCATTCATGAAAATTGCAGGCTGATGTTGAAGTGACTTTCTCGTTCGCAAGTTTGGACAAGGCAGAGCCATTTGATCCTAGTTGGGCTGATCTTTACGCGCAAGATGTATGCTTCATTAAGGGTTCAACAGTCCAAGGTGGACTCGGGCCATTTGGACTCATAACTTTGGCTTCTAAAAACTTGGAAGAATACACACCTGTTTTCTTTAGAGTTTTTAAAGCTCAAGATAAATACAAGGTTCTTATGTGCTCTGATGCCTCAAGGTTTGTTCTTTACGTTCTTAACACCCTGAATCCACACAAAAAAATCCACTTCATTAACAAATATGAACATCTTTCTATTTTCTTGTTCTCTCACCTTTTCTGAGCCGAGGGTGTACTGAAAACAGCTTCTCTACCTTCACTAGGTAGGGTAAAGGTCTATATACACACAACCCTCCCCATACCCCAAGCTCACCTGTGGAAATATACTGAGTTTGTTGTTGTTGTTCATTGCAGTCCCACTATAAACTAAGTTGCAACTTTTTACATAATTCTCTGTTAAGACTTGTTTTTATATCTCTAGCAATTGGCTAAATGGCTATTTAACTTCAATTGATTGATTTGTTTGTTGAATTATATTTGTTGGTGTCACCAGGTCAACCCTCAAGAATGAAACAACTATGTACAAACCGTCGTTTGCTGGATATGTGGATGTAGATTTAGCATATAAGAAGTTGTCTCTTAGGAGTTTGGTAAGATCTCTTTCTTTCTTCAAAAGAATCTTGAATTCTCTCTTATTCTTTGTTAATTTACATGGTTATATATTTTGTGTGTATTGACAATTTAGTTATATTTGCAGATTGATAACTCAGTAGTGGAAAGTTTTGGTGCTGGAGGAAAAACATGTATTACATCAAGAGTTTATCCAACATTAGCAATCTTTGATAAGGCACATTTGTTTGCCTTCAACAATGGCACAGAAGCAATCACAATTGAGACTCTAAATGCCTGGAGCATGGCCGATGCTAAGCTGCACTAAAACAGTGGGTGAACAGAACAAAGGAAAAAAGAAAATAGTTATGATTTTATATTTATGTTCTGTCTCAAAGACAGTCTATAGATTTTTAACTTGGAGTTATTCATGAATGATGCATTTTTTAATATTAACATCATGCCAGATTTCTGTTATTGTCCCTAATCCGATCTCAAATATATTGATCAATGCCTTCTCATTTGAAAAATGGAATGAAACGTTCCCATTGCAAATCAGTGGCGTAGCTACGTGTACTATGTGAGAAAAGACCCAAAATAGTTTAGTATCTTTGGACTTTAACTCAAATTAGTCATATTTCTTTCACATGGAGCACTAATAGTCCATATTCTTTAATAAAGTGGAGCACTAATACAGTGGTACACTTTTAGTCTCCATGTTTGATATGAAAAAAAATATTTTTCAATTTTCTCATGTTTGATTGGCTTAAATATTTTGAAAAATATTTTTCTAATGAACTCATTTTTCTCCAATTGGAGGAAAATGTTTTCCCTGTCAAGAGAAGGAAAAACATTTTCCAAAACTTTTCTTCAACCTTCCACACCCTTTTCTTCAAACTTTTCTTCATTGTATACATTTTCTAGCATATACATAGATTATACATTTATTATACATAATTATACCTCCACCGATAATTTTTAGTCTAAGTAGTTAGGTAGGCGGCTATTTGGGTTAATTCTTCTTCTTTTTATGTTGTAGAAAAGTGTTTTCTTTCATTTCTATAAAATGATATAGCAAAAAGTATTTTCTTTTCATGATATAGAAAAAGTATTTTCTTTCGTTCTAACAAAATGAGTATTTTTTCATGTTGTAGAAAGAGTAGTTTCTTTTTCAACCAAAAAAAAGAGTATTTTCTTTTTAGTTGTGTAACACAAATTTCAACGTTGTTTTTGCGAGAAAAGGTAAAGCAACACATTAATCATTTTAGTTTGTGTAAAGTTTTAAAAGAATAATTAAATTCTTAAAAAAAATAGAGTCTTGAAAACGTTGGGTAATTGGGGTTGAGGGGAGGGGAGGGGGAAGGGGAGCACGGAAAATATGGGGATTTGGGAGAAGGGGGAGGGGGTAAGAAAAGTAGCATAAAAAAATTTCTAAAAAATATTTTTTACTCTCTAAACAAAACAAACACTAGAAAAAAATTTCCTGAAAATATTTTTCACTCACCAACCAAACAAGGAAAAATAAATGATAACCGCTCATTTTTTAGGAAAATATTTTTTTTCATATCAAACATGGAGGCTAAAAGTGTACCACTTTATTAAAGAATTTGGACTATTAGTGCGCCATGTGAAAAAAATAGGACTAGTTTGAGTTAAAGTCCAAAGATACTTGACTATTTTGAGCCTTTTCTCTACACTATGTCAAGGGTGATCAAGCGAACATACTTTTTTCTAAAAAATTATTACATTTTAAACACCTTTAATATAGTTGAGTGAGACAGTCCAATGGTCCAGGGTCTTCAAAGTGAGATATTGTTCACAGATTCAATTCCCTGTCTAAATATTTGGCCATTTTGTTTGCCAAAACTAAACGGAAATTCCTTACTACGCCCACTGAGTGCAATCCGGTACATCAAGAAAGATTAACTACAAGCGATCCATGTAACAACCTTATATTGGGTATTCATGGTATACTCTAAAGCTTATTGAAGATAAGCTTTTACTTAAGTTAGGGGTAAGGACAACAATACAACAATTAATTCAAACAATCCTCTTTAGTTACTTGCGAGCCTAAAAATGTTTCTTGTTGAATTTCAACAAACAGAACAAAACTAGTTCAACACTTTGGTTTCCAAGCTTGGTAACAAGGTTTCTATATCTTTTTGCATCTTCTTTAATCTGGTGTTGAAGATTCTTTTTCACTTATGTTTGTCTTAAAAAGGAAAGACCTCTCCACTTGTTTCAACAATGACTGAACCCTTCTTTGTCCCAAGTCTTACAAAACCGTGTGGGTATTTTCTGCACATTGTTATAATGCCAACATAACATTGGAAGCCATAGCAATAATTAAACAATACATCACCAGTCACCACCATTCTCTGGAAAATTAAATGCGGTAGCTTTGCCTGCTTAAGAGGGCAGAATACAACTATACTGATTCTTTCAACTAAGCAATTTTTATTTCTTAAGCTGGCTCTTCTCCGTTGTTCTGGCTAACCTCAACTATTTTTGGTAATGCTCGAAAGTTAAACAAAGATATATTAGGGAGAGAAGAAATTTAAGCAGCAAAATATACTTTGAGAGGATAACTCCTGCGAAGGGCTAGGTCTATTGTTTGGATTGCAGAGGCTTCTTTCAATGCCCATCACATTATAATCGACAAATAAGGTCGTTTCTTCGAGATATACATATCCAACTGTAATAAAAACTAACGCAATGGGTTATAAACTACGCATGTATTTTGTTAAAAGAATAAATA
Organism: Nicotiana tomentosiformis; assembly: GCF_000390325.3. Taxonomy (NCBI): domain Eukaryota; kingdom Viridiplantae; phylum Streptophyta; class Magnoliopsida; order Solanales; family Solanaceae; genus Nicotiana; species Nicotiana tomentosiformis. The sequence goes on along the minus strand of NC_090813.1, from coordinate 16,187,051 downwards.
TTCATAGCTGTAAACCACAATTTTGGAAATAACTATTACCATTGTTAAGTCGTATGTAGCGGAGATGAGAATGTTGAGATAGATGTGTGGGTATATTAAGAAAGATTAGATCAGGAATGAAGGACAAGGTGGGAGTGACACCCGTGGTAGACAAGTGGGGGGAAGCGAGGCTGAGATGGTTCGGGCATGTAAAAAACATATCCAAATACCCCAGTGAGGAGGTGTAAGAGATTAGTCATGGTGGATCTGAGGAGGGATAGAGGCAAGACTAAAAAGTATTACGGAGAGGTGATAAGGCAAGATATAATACATCTTCAGCTTACCGAGAACATTACTCTTGATAGCAAGGTGGGGAGATTGAGAATTATGGTAGAAGACTAGTAGGTAGTCGCGAGAGTATCCTTCTCTTGTAGGATTAATAGTATTCTCATATTTCTATATACCTAGACATGCATTATTACCGGTATTTCTTTTGCTTCAGTTTTCTTGTTATAGTGCTGTTGTTGGTAATATGCCATGTTACTATTGCCTTTCCATGGTTTGTGCATTATTGTTTTCTTTTCAGAAAGTGATGTGACTATGCTTCACCTAAGATGAGGGTCCATCGGAAATAGCCTCCCTATCTTCACATGCTAGGGGTAAGATCTGCGTACACACTACCATCATCAGACCCCACTTATAAGATTACACTGAGTTTGTTGTTGCGTTGTTACATCGTACACCACCTTAACTATAATTGAGCTACTGATTTCTTTGCTAAAACTATTAAGCTGTTATGAATAGAATTGTACTTAGAGTGAATATCTATCTTTTAGAGAGTTTATTACTTTATGGTTAAGTCATTTTTTACCCTATAAATAGAGGGGCTTTACCCCATTGTAAATCATCTGAAATTCAATAAGAATTACCTCTCTCTTTTCCTTGCAATATTATTCTTTTCCTTATTGTTTTATTTCACGTTATCAGCACGAGACTGTACCGTCTCAAAAAGCTCTTTGAGAAGAATAAGGTATAATTTTTCTCCTCTTTTAATTATGACTAATATTACGAAAAGGAAGTTTGTTGCCCTTAAAACTTCGGGCAAGAAATATATGACATGGGTGTTGGATGCTGAAATTCATTTAGATGCAATGGGTCTTGGAGATGCCATTAAAGATAAAAATAAAGCATCTATCCAAGATTGTGCTAAGGCCTTGATTTTCTTGCGCCATCACCTTGATAAAGGGTTAAAAATAGAATATCTCACAGTCAAAGATCCACTTGTTTTGTGGAATGGCTTAAAGGAAAGATATGACAACTTAAAGTTGGTCACTCTTCCACAAACACGATATGATTGGGCTCATCTGAGGCTCCAAGACTTTAAGTCTGTTTCTGAATACAATTCTACGATGTTCAGAATTACTTCTAAATTGAAACTCTGTGAAGATAGTATCACTGACTATGATATGCTTGAAAAAACGTTCACAATATTTCGTACCTCCAATATGATCCTGCAACAACAGTATAGAGAGAAAGGTTTCAAGAAGCACTCTAAGTTGATTTCTCTTCTCCTTATGGCTGAATGAAACAACGACTTGCTAATGAGAAATCACGAAAATCGACCCACTGGGTCTACACCATTGCCTGAAGTGGATGAGGTGTATTCACATTATACTAAGCATGAAAAAGGTCGTGGTCGTGGCCGTGGACAAGGAAAAAAAATTCCTCGTGTTAATTATTTTCCGAAGAAAAATAACCACCAAAAGTGGAAAGAGAAAGATGAGAAGTCAAAGGCAAATGGTTCAGAAACTGAATGCTATCATTGCGGTGGAAAAGGGCATTGGGCAAATATTTGTCGTATACCAAGACATTTGGTTGAGCTTTATCAAGCGTCTCTGAAGAATAAAGGCCTGAAGCTAATTTTATCTGTGACAATGAATTTGACATCACCCACTTGGATGTGGTAGATTTCTTTGAGCATCCTGATGGAAAAATAGATCACTTGATCGATGATGGATCTGTGATTAAAGATGATTGAGTAGTTTGATTTTTATTTTTGCCTATTAATAGTTGCTAGTAAATAAATATGTAATTATTGTTCTTTATATGAGCAGTAATTAATATTATTTGTTTTATAAAATAGTGTTAGTTCGTTTTGATTAAATATAATTTTAGTATTCGTTTTAGACAATGTTTGAATTTGCTTAGTTCCAATATTTAGTAACGTATTTGACCAGTGATGATACACTATTTCCGTTAGCCATTCGGTCTTTAGAAAACTTATATGCCCGAGTTTGGAGAATATTACACGCTTCAATTGTCCTTTATGGAGAAATCCATCTTTCAATTTCATAGGTAAACAATATTAAAATATAATAAATGTTGTGAACATTGCTGGAGAGGAAATCAATAAAGAATGCACCCGAGGAATATTGAATCCGTACTAAAGCATTTACAGTTTTTCTTCCTCTTAAGGAAAGTTCTCATTTTACTTTCAAAGGAAGACTATCTGTTTGGCCAAGCTTCTCGGCAGCTAAAAGTGTTTTTTTTCAAAAAATATTTTTTTCCTCAATTTGAGGTGTTTGGCCAACCTTTCTTTTGAAAAAATAGTATTTTTGGCTAGAAGTAAAAGCAGTTTTGAAGAAGAAAAAAAAGTAATTTCTCTCCAGAAACAGAAGCAGAAGTAGTTTTGAGTTTTCTTCCTACCAAAAATACCCTTCGCAAAATATTATATATACCAAAATAACCTTACTTAGTTAAACTATTAAATAATATAAAATGACTTTTGGGATGAACTTTTATATTTATTGAATGATTTTTGATATATTTAAATTATCTTGAAAGAATAAAGTACTTTTTAATTTTATTTTTATATTTTACTTAAATAAAATAAAAAACTTAATTATTATCTTCAACAATAAAATTTGTAATTATTTATCTACTTATATAATATTAACTATTAAACAAATCTGTTCATGTCATTTTTGTAATTTGACACATAAAAGCACTTTTTGAAAAACTTGGTCAAACACAAATTATTGTTTAAAAGTATTTTTCAAATTGATTAGCCAAACACAAACTGCTTTTCTCCAAAAATACTTTTTTGAAAAGCACTTCTCAAAATAAGCTGATTTTTCCAACTTGACCAAATATGTTATTAGTTTCTGTCAAACTCATATCGTGGAAATAATATACAAAGAGGTCATTTCATTTCTAAAAGAAACCTCTGATTCTTTTTTAAATCTCAGTGTATTGATCCTTTGGATTCCTACGCAAATTTATGCATGTAAAACTGTCTCAGGCCGACAAATTATCATAAATATTCTCTGTTGTAATTAGTTTTGGGTCATGAACTTAATATATCCCATTTAAAAAATTTTGGATGCGCAGTATATGTGCCTGTAGCACCGCCATATCGCACTAAAATGGGTCCCCAAAGAAGGTTAGGAATATATGTTGGGCTTGAATCACCCTCCATTATTCGCTACCTCGAAACATTAACGGGAGATTTATTCACTGTTCGATTTGCAGATTGTCGATTCGATGAGATATTTTTCCCAAAATTAGGGGGGAAATGGTGAAACCAAACGAGAAATTTTGTAGAAAATCCATCATTATCTCATCTTGATCCACGTGCCTCTATTTGTGAAAAAAAATGTAAAAGATTATTCATTTGTAGAAAATAACAAATCAAATGCAGACGCATTTACGGATCTGAAAAGTATAACAAAATCACATATCCCTGCAGAGAATGTTCCAATCCGTATTGATGTCTCTGTTAAAAATCTTCTAGTGTCATAACTAATGAATCAAAAGCACGCCTAAAACGTGGAAGACCATTGGGTTCTAAGGATTGAAATCCTAGAAAAAGAAAAAAAAATGATCAAGATGATACTACGAAAGAGTCTCGAAAAGAAATCCACGATTTAACCAATCCTGAGATTCATGAGGAAATCACTGAGCATGATACTTAAGAAAATAAGGAACTACCAATAAATCCAATCGATATTAAGACAAATTTGAATCGATTGGATATAGTGGTGGATTATGTCTTTGCATACAATGTTGCATCTAGCATTATGCAAGATAGTGAGGATATTGAACCGCAATCTGTTGGACAATATCGACAAAGACGTGATTGGCCAAAATGACAAGAAGCAATCCAATCCGAGTTGGATTCACTTGCGAAACATGAAGTTTTTGGGCCTGTAGTCCAAACACCTAATGGCGTTAAGCCTATTAGCTATAAATAGGTCTTTGTACGCAAGAGGAATGAGAAAAATGAGGTACAAAGATATAAGGCACGCCTGGTGTCGATTATGAAGAGACATATTCACATGTTATGGATGCAATAATATTTCGTTATCTCATTAGTTTTGATGTCCATGAAAAGCTTGACATGCATTTAATGGATGTGGTTACAGTCTACCTTTACGGGTCACTTGATAATGAGATATACATAAAAATTTCCGAGGCATTTAAAATGCCTGACACACATAATTCAAAGTCCCGAAAAATATTTTCAATCAAATTGCAAAGATCTTTGTATGATCTAAAGCAATCAGAAAGAATGTGGTATAACTGCCTAAGTGAGTATTTATTAAAGGAAGGTTATACAAATGATGACATTTGTCCATATATTTTTATAAAAAAAATAACATCAGAATTTGTTGCACTTGCCGTATATGTTGATGACATAAAACTTATTGGAACTTATATAGAACTCCAAAAGGCAATTTATTATTTAAAGAAGGAATTCGAGATGAAAGAATTTGGAAAGACAAAATTATGTCTCGGTTTATAAATTGAACATTTGGCAAACGGAACTTTTGTTCATCATTCTGCGTACATAGAAAAGGTATTGAAACGATTTTACATGGATGGAGCACATCCATTAAGTACTCCGATGGTTGTTCGATTACTTGATGTGAATATGAATCCATTCCGATCTCAAGAAAAGAATGAAGAGCTACTTGGTCCTGAAGTTCCATATCTTAGTGTAATTGGTGCACTAATGTATCTTGTTAACACTACAAGGCCTGACATAACTTTTCCAGTTAATGTCTTAGCAAGATATAGTTATACTCCTACAAGGAGATATTGAAATGTAATCAAACACATATTGCAGTATCTAAAAGGGAATACCGATATGGGCTTATTTTATGGCAACAAATGCAGTCCCGATCTTGTTTGTTATGCCGATGCTGGGTATTTATCCGACCCACACAAGGCTCGACCTGTGGAGGCACTGTCATATCCTGGCGATCGACTAAGCAATCAATCGTAGCTAATTCATCTAATCATGCTGAGATAATTGCTATTCATGAAGCAAGTCGAGAATGTGTGTGGTTGAGGTCTATAATACATCTTATTCGAGACAAATGTGATTTGAAATGTGACAAATTACCCATAATTTTGTATGAAGACAATGCAGCATGCATAGCCCAATTGAAGGGAGGATTCATAAAAGGAGATAGGACAAACCACATTTCACCGAAGTTATTTTTCACACATAAGCTTCAAAAGAATGGTGATATCAATGTGCAACAGATTCGTTCAAATTATAATATGGCTGATTTGTTCACAAAATCTCTATCAATGTCAACCTTCAAGAAACTAGTATACAAATTTGAGATGCGAAGGCTCAAGGATGTGAATTGATGCTCTCATCATGGGAGTTAATACGCGTTGTACTCTTTTTCCCTTACAAGATTTTGTCCCACTCGGTTTTCCTTGCAAGGTTTTTAACGAGGCAACCAAAAAGCGTATTTCTAAACATGTGCTCTTTTTCCTTCTCTAGAATATTTTTCTCACTGGGTTTTATTTTAATTAAGGTTTTAACGAGACACATTATCTATTGAGTAGACATTCAAAGAGGAGTGTTATGAATAAAATTGTACTTAGAGTGAATGTCTATCTTTTAGAAAGTTTGTTACTTTATGGCTAAATCATTTTCTCTCCTATAAATAGAGGGATTTTACCCCATTGTTGATCATTTGAAATTCAATAAGAATTACCTCTCTTTTCCTTGCAATATTATTCTTTTCCTTATTGTTTTATTTCATAAGCTACTTTCACAGCCAATATTATTTGTCCTACTCATTTGGAAAGTCTTCAAATTTACCCTCAGTGCATAAAGAAAATTACTCAATTTGATCAGTTCTACAAAAAAGCTAATAGTTCAAAACAGCCATCAAAGCATTAGTTCTCAAACTGGTAAACAGCTAAAAGCAATGTGCGGATATTGATTTAAAAGTAGTGGTATTAGATTATTCCCATTCAGTTTCAGCTGTTCCAACTCTAATATTTTTACGTCTTAGTACTTTTAAACTGATCCACTTGTTTGGATTGCTGTTGCTATAATGTTGTTAGAGATGCACGTCTATAAAACACAATGTTAATAAGGAAGAAGCAACAAAAATTCAATCATCAAAAACAAAGACAACTTACGAATCCAACTCAACGAAATACTTGCTACCTCACAAGCTTGCAAAATTCCAACTGAACACAAGTCAAAATGACCTTGTACTGAGGCTACAAAATGTTTAAATCTAAGATGTAAAAAGACAATCAAAGATGCAACCCTTGACCAAAATATTCTGCCATGCAGCAAGTATGGTGCTGAGAAGAATTCACAGCCTCCGTCCCCTTCTACCACCCTTTCTGCGAGTGCTGTCTGTGGGAATAGGAGTAACATCCTCTGACAAAATAAAGCAAAACGTACTTTCAGCAGGGTTTCAAACTTATGATGCTAAACTAAAGACTAAAACATTAGAGCAGGTAGTCAATACAATAGAATTCCGAAGCAATTAGGCCTGGTAGATGATACTGAACTACTCAACAATTACAGAAGTTATTTACCTATGCGTCCAATTTTCATTCCAGATCGAGCAAGGGCTCGAAGGGCGGATTGGGCACCAGGACCAGGAGTCTTAGTTTTGTTACCTCCTGTAGCCCGAAGCTTAATGTGAAGAGCATTAATTCCAAGCTCCTGTTAATTCACAAAAGCGAGTTGCAAATCAGCTTAACTTTCAAGCTATTAAAATACACCTCAAGGAACACCAAAAGGCAGCTAGAAATGACATTAAAACCTTCATGCGCAATCTAATGTGAAATATTTTTTAATCAAACAATTAGCCTTCCACTCTACTTCCAAATTCAACTTTGAATTGCTTTGGCTATTCAGACAACTAACTCGTGCTTGGACGTGGTCGACACACAATATTATTAATAACGAGTATAGGTAACAGAATCATCGAATAGCTGTCAGACAATCTTACATGGGTTGACATTACATAAATCAAGACCAAGTACAACCTTCAAATCAGCAAATATTACATTTTTCATCAGCAAGAGATGTTTAAAAAGAGCTAAAACATAAAGGAACAGAGTACAGGTAAGCTAAGCATCTATGGACAAAGGTACTGAACATTCATTATTACATTAATGATTTTAATGGAAAACACCCATGATTTAGATAGAACCGTCAAAAACCTGAAAGCTTGAACGCAATATGCCCACAAAGTAAACACACATTTGATCAAGCACACAATCTTACAAAGCCTAAGCTAAAGCTTAAAATTTTTTACAGTTCATAACACCTCTTGAAATAACTTCAATCTGTTGTAATCCTCACAAAGTAATGGGATCCAAAACATGGTTCTTTTTATATCTTCTAGTGGCTTAAGAAGTGGAATGTATATCTTGAATTAATATATCATAAAAATGATGAAGGGAAAAAACTGTGAAAACAAGATGATCAATATGCCTTACCTTGCATCGTTGAGAAACATCTTGTGCTGCAAGCATAGCAGCATAAGGAGAAGATTCATCTCGGTCAGCCTTCACCTTCATACCACCTGTAAAGTAGAACAGGTCTAAGTGAAAAAGACAGATCCTCCAAACTGGTTTCCCAATTAAGGAAGATAAATAATACCAAATAAACAGATAAGTTGAGATAAAATGTGTTTGCCAATTTCATTCAGAAATCTAAAAAAATTCATGCATTTCATACATTAAATTCTAAATAGGTTTTAGTTATGTTAACATTTACACTTTATGTCCTATGCTATTCTAGGAGTTGTTAAACCTTTTAGAGATTAATATGTCAATAGAAGATATAACGAATTATTTTGTATAATATTGGCATGAAGTGAGTTTAAATGGAGAAACATGGTCAATGAGGATGCACGTAGACTCAACTTGTTTAGGACTGAGGTGTAGAAGTTGTTGTAAAATTGTAGTACAAAGTCATACATTTTCTACAAGAAAATTAAAAAACTGGAAACATACAATCTGCTTACTGTGTGGTTATAAAATCCTTTTTTGGCTGAAGAAATTAAGTTTTTCACTAGCCCACTAATGATGAAATCCAGAACAAAAAACTACACAAATGTAACTACTCCCACATTACAGAGTACATACCAGTAATGCGGACCATTGTTTCCCGTCCAGACAAATCAGTCACATGCTGCAATTAACATACAAGCTCAAATTCAATCCTTTAGCTTCTTCTACAAACCAGAACAAGTACCATGGAAGAAAAAATCAAGAACTTACGATGAAAGTGTCGTTGAAAGAGGCGAAAATGTGGGCAACACCAAAGACCAATTCACCCTCCCTGGTAGCTGGTCCTAGGGTTACAGTCTCTTCCTTGGGCTCCCTGGTCCTTCTCTTAGACTATAAATCCAATACAATCCATCAACATAAACTTAGCGGAATTACTTTTAAAAAAAATTTAAAAAAAAACAACCTTAAATCTATAAAATGCTTAAGAACCATCCATTATCAAACTTAAGACCATCAGCATACATTTACTTTGCTAAAACATTATTAAGAATCTAAATTCTCGGATACAAATCTAGCTGAATAATTAATACATTTCCAGTACATTTGCACAAGTACTAACAAATAAACTCCATTATCTATATTAATTAACATCGTACGAGTTTAATTCGGTGAGTTACACAGTAATTTAAACAGAAATTAAGAGAATACCATGTTTCGGTTGATTTGCTGATGAGACGGCTGAGCTGCTACTGAAGCTTGAAAAACCCTAGCTGTGGAGGTGGTGCGAATAGCTGAGGAAGAGTGTTTATACATCTGCCTTTGTTTATATAGCTAGGGTTTTGATGAAGTTTGATAATATCATAAAGGTCCCTCTTCTTTATTTTGGATCGTGAATGCCCCTAATCCTTTGATGGAGTGCCTGATGGACCCCATCTTGTTAATTACTCCTATGTCACAATTGGTAAAAATATTCTTTTTGTCCTATTTTATTTCATGTTTTAAATTTTAAATAAAAATAAGAACTTAATTAAAGCCTTTAAGAAATAAAAATTAAAATTAACCAACTTAAAATCTCTAAGAATGAAGCTACCAACTGGTTTGCTTTGTAAGGCTCCAAATGCTATTCAGTTTTATCATGGCTTTTTTTAATTATAATCACTCGTTTAAAAATTATGACGTCTCAATTAATTGAATTGCTCACCAGCTTCTTAATCTTTCAGAATTAGATTAGCTCTAATACATGGTGTTATATGACAAAACATAAAGCTAGAATATTTTCGTAAGAATTCTATTGAAGATAGCAATTGCTTGAGAAAAAAAAAAGATCAATTTATAATAAGGATCAAAGGCGTTGGCTTGTAGTACAGATTAAAGTAAGTTTCAGTGGCGGAGACATTCTTTAGCAGGGAATGTCATCCAATACCATTTAGCAAAAAATATTCCTTATATATGCGAGGACAAATAATACAATATTTTTTTTTTAAAATTAATTTATCTATTTATACTATATTAAAAGCACGAAATCTCTTAGTGAATGTCGTTTGTTTTTTTTACCCTTTAAAAAAAAGTCCATACTAGACAAAATAGTCATTTAATTATTCACCTAATATTTCTAAGATTTTGGTTATTAAATCTTTTCCCATTTGAACTAGAAAGAAATTCCTAAAATTTAGGACTTTAAAGTCAATTGAAATTTTATCTTACTTAAATCTTGTTCTTATTTGAACTATATATGTTACGTAATTATAATTCTTATATGTTACTTTTTATAGAAAAAAAGTAAATGAAACTAAAGTAACTAATTGATCCAAAAAATTTAAGGCTAATATTTAAGAGGGCACGTAAAATATTGTGCACGCAAGTCAAACTTTTAATTTGAAAAATGGGAACATTAATGATAATTCATACTGAGGTGGCATGAATTTAGACTTTAAAGAGCATTGGGTCATTCTTTTTTCTTTGAACAATAAGGACTTAGAATTTGAAGTATACTCAAATTTTTTATCCACTTTATTGTCTAAATATTAAGAAATAATGTTTCAAAAAAATATATATTAAGAAATAATTATATGATAATCTTTTTTAAATGTAAAATTATTATTTTTTTGGCAAGTAAATGTTTTATTTCACAAACCAAATATAACATTACAGCACTTGTTTTACTAGGAACTTGGACATCATGCCCCAAGTCTTATACTCATTAGACTCTATCATTGAGTACAAGAATGAAAACAACTAAGGTTATCCTCAATCTCTAGGGTACCACTTCATAGCTTGCAACTTCCTAGTTAGCTTCTTATACTGATTTCCTCGTTTATGGACTTCCTGTGCTATCAATCGTAAGATGATCTCCTTTGTCCTGGACTTGCCTTGAAATATCCTCAAGTTCCTTTCCATCCATGTATGGTAGACACACGCTGCCATGCATAGTCTATACATATTAGCCATTGATGACTGTCCTTTTGCATGAACCTCTGCCCATTGAACTTCTTTAGACCATCCTTGAGCTCTCTTTTTGATTCCCTGTCATTCCAATAATCTCTCCCACATTTTCGATGTAATTTCACATTTAAAGAATAGCTGCTCAGTTGTTTCTGGTTCTCTAACACATAGTGGGCATGTCAAGTCTTCAATCTGACTCCATTTAGCTATTCCATCTCTTGTTTGCAATCTCCCTTGTAAGTTTAGATACAATATTAACACTCATCTAGGAGCCCCGTAGTTCTTACATATTAGTCTTCTCCAAGAACATTTAGGGAACTCACATCGAAGCTTCATGTACATTCTGAATAGAAAAGGTCCTTATCAGTATGAATTCTTTCTCTTGTAGTCCCACTTCTTCTAGGTATTTTGCTGCTTTTAAGATCTTCTGTATAATCCGAGATGCTTGCTTAGGTTGACTCATCCACAGTGTAGTTCTTCTCCTATAGTAGCAATGTATCCACTTTACCCATAGCTTATCCTTTTTTGTACAAATATTTCACAGTAGTCTGCATATAGTAGCCTTGTTCCAAGCTTGAATATCCATGATATTTAGTCCCCCCTGTAACTTTTGGAATACAGACTTTATCCCACGAAATTAGTGCCCTTTTTGAATTATCTACTCCTCATGTCCATAAGAATCTTTTGCATACACTTTCGACCAATTGAATCAGCTTCTTTGGTAGGGTAAATATTTGAGACCAGAATGTTTGGATGGAGAAGAGAACACTGTTGATTAGCTGAAGTCTCCCTGCATAAGACAATAGCTTTGATGTCCAGCTTGTGACCCTGCCTATTATCTTATCAATTAGGGGCTTACATTGAGCCAAGGACAGTCCTTTTGTGCTAAGAAGTACCCCTAAGAGGAAGTTCTCCTTTTAAGAAACCAAGGTGGTCAAGTATGTCAAGCTGTAATTGTTGATTAACTCCACCAAAGTAAACACTGTTTTTCTCCACATTTGCCTCCAGGCCTGACACTCTTGAGAACATATGAAAACAAGCATACAAAGCTTTCACAGAAGCCATATAACCTCTACAAAATAGTAGAAGGTCATTTGCAAAATCAAGTTGTACTATGTTCAACTTTGCATACTTGGGATGGAATTTAAACTCCTTATTCTCTTTCAGCCTCTTTAGAACTCTTGTGAAATATTTCATGACTAGTACAAATAGGAAAGGGGATATAGGGTCCCCCTGTCCGAGTCCTTTCTTTGCTGGGAATGACTTCATAGGATTCCCACTAATGAGAATGGAATAAGAGACTGTAGTGACACACTTCATGACCCATTGAATGAAAATTTCTAGGAAATTCAGTTGAATTAGAACCTGTTCTAGAAAGCACCACTCCACAAAATCATATGTCTTCCTCATATCAATCTTCATACAGCATCTTGGAGAGATATACTTCCTGTTATACCCTTTAACTAGTTCATGACTTAGTATAATATTATCTGATACTACCCTTCCAGGAACAAATGCAGACTGACTATCATCTTACTAGATAATCCATTACCTCTTGTAGTCTGCTAGTAATGAGTTTGGAAATGATCTTATATATGGTGGTGCAACAGGATATTGGTCTGAACTCAGCTATTCTGGATGGATTCTGCACTTTTGGTATCAAAGTCACTATGGTGCAATTAATTGGCTTGTAAACCTCAGCTGTTCTGAAAAACTCTTGTACTGCCTCAACTGCTTCATCTCCTATGATTCCCCATGTCTTCAACTACTCTTGTAATGTAAAATTATTTTAAACTATAGAAAAGTTGATCAATATATATATATATATATATATATATATATATATATATATATATATATATACAAAGAAATAAGAATAGGAAACGAAAGTACTTTAGAAAAAAATCATAAGTAAAATAAGATAATAATCGAGCAAAAAAATTATAAGAATTCTTAATAATAATCGAGTTCGGATGCCTATGTGATTACTAAGGTATCAATAGAATAACGCTATAACTTTAGCAGTACCGTAAAATGAGTAAATTTTTTTTAATTGTTGGTAAACTATCTCAACACAAATTTTGTAATAAGTAACATGAAATATACATACAATGCACGTACCCAAGTCCTCACGTAAAGTTGAACGATCTTTTTACCTTTCAATCAAACACTACTCCTGTGACTTTTTGACAATAAAGCAAGTAAGAGAACAAACTGAAGGAGAACTACTAGATTAGATCAAAGTCCTAATATGATTAATATTTATTATTTTGGAGCTTGCAAATTTTTGTTAATTTTTATATTATACTATAAACATGTCTTTTGAATATTATTTATGTTATTTTTAAAAAACTATTTTTATTAACACGAGAGACACGCGTACGTTAAGACTAGTACTATATTAAAAGCACGAAAGCCCTTAGCAAAATGTCGTTCGCCTTTTTTACCCTTTAAAACTGAATTTCACACTAGATAAAATAATCATTTAATTATTACCCTAATATTTAGTACCTTAAAATCAACTAAATTTTTGGTTATTAAATTTTTCCTTATTTGACTTATGTAAGAATTACTAATATTTAGGACTTTAAAACAATTAAGAGTTTACCTTACAAAACTATAATACCTTCCAGGTTAGTATTTCTAATATTTAGTTTTTCAAAATTAGAAAAAATATAATTGCCTTAATAACGAACTTAATGCATGTTGAACGTATTACTTGTCAAAATATTCTTGAAATTAAATAACGTGGATAGGATTGTGAATGTGCTATTTTCTTTATAGCATAAATCAATTACTATTTGAAATCTAATTAAATACAATATAGAAAGATAAATAGTTAAACTTCAGAGTATCAATTAATGATGAATATGTTTAATGGTTATTTCTGATTTCTATATTATTATATTTGAACTACTTTCTTATTCAAATAAAATTATTTATTTATCATTTATATAATATTTAAAAACGATACTCACTAATTAGAATAAATAACTAGCAAAATTTAAAAGAGATAGAGGTAATTAGCAATAGGCAATAACACTAATGATTCTTCAAATACAAAAATTCAAAGTGAAATGTCAGATAAATTTTTACCCTTTAAAATTAAATTTTTATTGCGTAATTGAAAGTCGGAATGAACCAATACTAAGAATTTGCGAAAAATACATTATTTCCTTTAAAATTAAGATAAAGATAATTAAGTTTTAAAATTAGCTATATCAAAAGAATCAAATTCAATTCTTTTTTAAACTCATTGTACAATAATTTATTTTTAAAGTATACAAAACTGTTAGGGTATTTAAATCGAGTAAAATCATTAATAGTATAGTAACGTTAGATTGGCTAAGAGAAAATTTGAAGCAATAAGGCTGGAACAATATAAGTCAAAATATATTCTCAATGTTCTAAAAAATGACAACATTCAATTCCTTTTTAAATTACTCACCGTACAATAAATTATTTTTTAAATAGTTAGAATATATAAATAAAGTAAAATTATTTACGATATAGTAACGTTAAATTGGGTAAGAGAAAACTTAAAGTAATAAGGATGAAATAGTTGAACACAAAATATATTTTAAACGTTCTAACATATGACAACTCATTATATTTATATAAATTAAGTTACTTTTTTACAAAAAATATTAACTCAATATTAGTCTTTTTAGACTTTATGTTGTAACTAAACAATATTTTCCGGAATGATAGGCCAACCACGCTATTCCAATTCTCCTAGAAGACTAAAAGAGTCATTTTTCCAATTTGTGTTAGTTCACAAATTTTAAAAAAATCATGATACAAGCATTTTTATGTTATTTAATTATTTTCAGTAGGTCGCAAAAATAACAATATCTTTTATAAAATATTCATGCAAAAAGCACAATAGGATAATAACTAATGATTGAGGAGTTCTATTTTACAGTTTCTTCTTTTATTGAGTTAATTATATATAACCAATTTCCATCGTTCTCAAAATTTACGCTTCAATTTATGACTCAAACAAAGACTTTAATATAATAAGTATGCGATTATTTTTTGAAAAAGCTATTGATTGAGATAGGGGTACACGCGCAACGCACCTACTTTAAGATTAGTGTATGTATAATTGTATATACACATTAGGTCTACAACTTTTAAAAATTGGTTAAAAAATAAATATCATCCTAGGAGAGTAAAATCTTAAAATGTCAAACACATAAATAACCACTTAAAGTTGGCTACAATTTTTATTGAGACACATCAACTATGATAAGTACTTATTGAACACTTTAGCCTTATTAAAGTGTGCATATTGAACACTTTAGACACATCTCTTTTCAAATGAGAGCGTGATTACCAAACACTCTAATGAACCAATCAATGGTTGACATCGGTAAAATAACAAACAAGAAATATAAAATTAAAATTAGACAGAAGAAGGCTTTTATAAAAACTTTCCTAGTATAATCTTTCCCCCTCCCTTTTTTTCGTCTTCTTTCTTTTTCTTGTCTTTTTTTTTCTCATCTTCTATCTTCTGGCGAGTATTCGTTTTTCACTAAAAGCACCTCTCAAAAATATCATTCATTTTAATATCTCACTTTTCACTGAAGAAGTTAAGTTGGTCGTGGTTGCACAAGAATTGTAAAACTTGTTATGAGACAGGAAAGGTAAGATATTTTGCTTTTACAAAAGAAACTAACAAAAGATCAAAAGTAAAATTTTAAAAAAGAAAATTTCTGGTGATCAATCACCAAAACTGGAAGAAGATGATAATGGTGGGAGTTCGATGTGATGAAGAAATAGCATGAGGTGTTCGATAGAAATACAATTGCTGTGAGTAAAGTGTGTTCAATAGGTACTAGTCTTGTCTTAGTTGAGGTGTCTAAATGAAAATTGAAACCACTTTAAGGGGCGTCTATGTATTTTGGCCATATTAAAATCATCACAATCTTAGCTAGCATTTGGCCATAGATTCCCAAATTTGTTCTGAAAAATCTGATTTGGGTGAAGTTTGGTTTGAAGATGAAAATGTGTTTGGACATCAGTTTTCAAAACATATTTCCCAAATTTATTTTGAAAAAACACGAAACATGACTTATACCTATAAGTTCTAAAAACTATCACAAATACCCAACAATACCATTATCAATAACATTCATTATATTATCGCAAACCATAGTCCTGAACATAAATAAATTTGATACAAAATTATTATTTTTATAATAAACTACATGATACACTATCAGGTGGTCGAGAAGACGAAGCAACATTGTTACAAAATAATAAATGGTGGGCTCTTTTATAAAGTACAAAAGTTTGGGACAATTTTTAAAAAATATAATAGTGATATTTTGGCAAAATCAACTATTGGGATTTAAGATTTTGCCAAAATGTAGGCAAAATCTATGACCAAATATATATTTGCCAAATAACACCCAAATTTATTTTGACAAAATTTATGGCCAAATGGTCCTTAGTCTCAGTCTATGTATTTTGGCCATCTTAAAATCATCACAATCTTAGACTCAAACTCTTACAACCAAACAAAACTGACATTACTTGCACAGAATCTGTGTCTGTCACTTTATGGGGTCGTTTGGTAAGGTGTATAAGAATAACGTTGAATAAGATGTATTAGTAATGCAAAGATTAGTGATGCATGGATTAGTAGTGCAAGCATTAGTTATGTAAAAATTATTTCTTATCCACTATTTATTATAGTGTATTAAAAATTAAAATGCATTGTATAGTTTTTACGAAAATTAGTTATTTACAAAGATGCTCTTCATATTCTGCGGCTTAAAATCCAATTTTGTCTTTAACCATGTATTTAACCATAATAATGCATGCATTAATAGCCTTGATATTACTAATATCATAGTTTGCTATGTATTAGTTATATATAGGATAATACCAAATATTTGTTATAACTAATACTTGCATTAATAATACATAGATTAAAAAAATTCACCAAACAAGGGATTAATAATACCAAAAGCTAATACATGCATTATTTTCTATAATGCATCCTACACCCCTAAGATTCTATAAAGATTCTCTTAAAAAGAGTAAAAGAGTAACTTTACAATAAAAGTTGTTACATTTAGCGAATAATTAATAAAGAGACTTAGCTAATAGTTTGTGACTGACAAGGAACATTATTTCCTTGTGACTTTTCAAATTTGTACTATATTGAACTTCGGCAAGGATACTTCTAGCTGTGGTGCAGCAGCAGATGAAAGCAAATGGCCCGGAAATACCAAATTCTTGCAACCAGGAAACCATCAGTTCGATTTATTGAATCAAGAAACAAGACTGAGGGACAAGCAAGCAAGTGCTCAGGTATGCCAAAGAGTAAATTCCTATGTCATTTTCAGTTGGTACAAAGCAAATCCCTAAAATGGAAAGTGAGTGAAAGAAAGAAAGCAGATGTTACAAGAATGTTTAAATTATGACCCATGCATACCAGAAGAGAAACTAAACTGGCTAAACAAGAGAAGCTAATTTGGGAGTTATGATTTCAAGAAGACCCCTTGGATTCTCGACATGAACCCAATGACCGGAATTGGGAAGGGTATGATACGACATCTTGCCTTCAGATTCACCACCTCCATTGGAGGCAAGGCTTTCGAGTTTTTGGACAGTCTCAGGATCCCACCTATCACTTTTCTCAGCCCGCACAATCGCTATCTCTGTCCCTTTAGGTGGGTGCTCCAGCAGAGGGCAATAATCTTTCTCCCTAATAAGTTCCATGTTTCAGTAAACAACCTTCGAATAAAAGATTCTTATTGACTAGAAAAACTGAGAAGAGTACTGAAGAATGGATCGGGGTTTACCTGTAAGAATTAAACATCTCAATAGCAGCTTCAATATTAAAGGTCCATGTCATCTGATCCCCTGATTTCTGAAGATTGCTTCCCAGCCATTCTGATAACGCCTTTGAAAACCCAAGTTTCAACATGTGATCCACCAGCCATCTGAAATAAAATTCATGTCAGAGATATCGACATACAAAAACATGTAATCAACTGACAAAATAATAAGAGATCAATATTCAGGTAGGCAAGATTAGACTCGTAGAAAAGAGGTGCAAGTATTGTATGCTAAATACACTTGGGTTTTTTACTTCCCAGAAGTTAATTTAGCCTTAACCATGACATCTGGCAAGCTCATAGAGTTACTATGTACGACATAGTATAAAAAGCGCAAATGTTTTGAAGTGTCAGACTACTGCAAACCACATAATATGTGATTTTTCACCCATTCCAAGTCTTGCTGTTTTCTACGTCCAATTGAATGTTACAGACCAACCATTAATAATTAGCTAGACTTTTTTCTAAATCATCCGAAAATTATTGAAAACAAGTTGGTTGGATAATTCTGTATCAATCTGGACACCATAAATGAGACATACATCTTGAGCACAACTACTATAGACACACAACCAAAATGATGCTTATATCATGTTTAAAGAAAAAAGTGATCAGAGGGCATAGAGACTCCACTTTCGAGATGGGATTGATGAAGGTAGGCTCTGCAGTGTTTGCATAACTTTCTCTACTTCTCTACTGCTATCTTCAGGGTCCACCTTTCCAGGGACAGAATCCAATACCCAGAGCTGTTCTGCATCAGGTGAGTATAAATTAGCATATGAATTCAGTAAGACACGATGCAAGTGGTACAATCAGATGTAGGTAAAAGCAGTCGATTACTCAGATATTTCTGGAAACTGTATATTATCAAAGTACCCACGTGACTCACTTTTGGACGTCATTTCCACGTTTACTGGAATAGTTTGTGGAAAGTGGTTGCATAACCAAATTTGGAAGTGTGATTTCGCTGCCAAGCTAAGCTAGGGCAGCGCATGCAGCGGTTTCCAGGTTTATGTTGATTCAAGAGTTTGTAGATGCTCCAAAATGACAAGGACTTCCAAGTAAGAGACTTATTTTCAAGCATCAGTTCAGAGCGTAGATCTAGCTCACAGCAAAAGTTAAGTGCTTATCCTTTTTATAAAGGGGAGGACAATAAGAGGTCTGAAGGCAAAAACATAACATAGTGGGGATGAATCATAAGGTATTTCTACAACAAAAACCTACATAAGGAAACTCCCACGACTTTCTGCTTGCCCCTCCATGAAAAAAAAAAATATATGTATACAAAGTTATGTACATTCACATTTTCTGACTTTAACGCACTTTATCTTCTCAAAATACAGGCTACCATCTGGTTGTAGCTCCTTCATGGTTAGAACTTAGAATAGTTATCTATAAAGCATTCTAGATCAGGGAAGCAAAAAGATGGAACTACGAACATATAGAAAAGAAGGGAATTCAAAAGGGGGAAGAGAGAGAAAGTATTGACAGTGATGGAAATGCAAATACTTAACGTTGTGTATATATCTTTTACTTTTATTTTCTCTTCTTTCAAATATCTCCAAAACAAGGTTCTTTTCTTACTTGGTGTAATCAGGGATAAACAAAAATGTAACTTAAACTTCCTGAAAACATATTGCACTAAATGAAGGAGGACATTGCTTAAATCGGCAATGTTATATCTTGGATATTACTATGAAAAACTCAACAACTATATCTTTTATGATAACAATGGTGTCCGAGCCAATTCACGCGAACCTTTACTATTCCACCGGGTACCTACTACCTCCCACTGGCATAGAAAAAACTTTACAACTTTATCACATAGAAAGAGAAGCTTACTGAGATGGTAGGACAGAAAACACGGTTAAAATTAAACTATCATTCACCAAATAAATCTGTAACATGATTTATAACAGCTAATCTGATCTGTTATTCATAAATGAACTTCAAAAGATGGTCCTAGATATAAAATTTTCAATCAATTGCAACAAAGAGCAAGCACCTGCTTGGGCAATCGAGCTGATTGGCCATAAACACCACGAGAGCAGCTCTCAGCATACTGCAAGGCGACCTTGCCACCCATGGAATGCCCTATGACAACATCAGGCCAATCCCAACCCTGTGAATTCACCAAATTAGCCACATCTTTAGCAGCGTTTTCCATATCATGAGGTGGCACGAAGCCTTCAATTTCAGCTGACTTCCCATGATTCCTCAAATCCACAAGAACCATCCTCCAATTTACACCATCTAAAACAACAAACAGATTGAAGCATATGTTAATAATTCTGAACTTACAGGACCTAACTTATAGAGAACTCTATGAATTAAAAATGAATTTAACTACTATGCACCAACAGTGCAATGAGTTTTTATACTGTCAGGTCTTCCCTACCATACTCACAAGGTAGGGGTAAGGTCTGCGTACACACTACCCTCCCCAGACCCCACGGTGTGGGATAATACTGGGTATGTTGTTGTTGCAGGTCTTCTATACCAGTTTGTCTTTTACTTCTTGTGGCAGGTAACCTGCATTACTTTCATTATTACAAATACTACTTTTTATGGAGGCTTGATATTTCTATTGGGTGACCTAATAATGTAAGAGAAAATCTTTTTGTATTTGTTGGATGAGACATGCGAGTCTGTTATGTCCATTTTTTTCATCCACTCTATCAAAATGATCAAAAAGGAAGGCTAGCTTGCTTCTTATTCCCGTGTTTGATCTCTTCAATCTCTGTCTGGCTCATCGTCAAATCCTGCAGCAGCTAGTTACTAGGCCTTAGTCTTGGGCTGATCTAAGACTTCAATCAACTCCTTGGTACTTCGATCCAGTCAATTGACGGATCAAGAGGCTAATCTCTTTTGTTTGGGGTATATAAGTTAAACTAATTAAAGATTAGTCTAGTTAGGGATTTGTATGGACCTAACTATCCCTAGTAGTTAGGTCCATTGTTAGCTGAAAAGTCTGATTAGAGACATGTATGTCTTAGTGATAAAATTAAAAAAATAATTCCTAATTCGCCTTAAACGACGAAATTATTCACCTACATTGGAATGAAATTGATCTGAATAATAATGTCTTTAGAGAATGCATATAAGGGTTCCCCAACTAATTTGACTAGTTTGATATTGAGATGTACCTGCAGAAAGGGAGGTAAAATTTTAACCTAACAGGACCTAATTAGCACAGATTATTAACTAAATTGAGATCGAGACGTAGTTGATTAAGTGACTAAAATACCTGCAGAAAGGGAGGAAGCGAGGGATCGGGAGAATGATCGCCAATTACGACCGGAACCTAAGAGGCCGTGAAGTATAAAAGCTGTGAAATTGTAAGGTTTTTCCGGCGAAGACCGGACTTCTTCGAAAGCTACAGTGGCAATGGAACGGTTTGGCTGGTGGATATACGGTGTCAAAATGGTTAAAACCCGGTTCAGGAGTCTACGGCCCTCTACCGGTTTGGTTTTGCAAATGCTCGACATTATCGGTCTGGGTTTCTGCTTTAAGTTCCGTGCTTAACTGCTATAAACACTACTGCTTCGGTTTAATTTATACTGGTATTTGCGTGAGTGCAGAATTCAAAGAAAGAAGGGAAGATATTTGATATATTATGGTCTTAAATATGTAAAATAAAATTGTATGAATACAAAATTTGGAAATTTTGTGATGCTGACACATAGTAACATATTTGTATGATTATCAAATTTTGTCATAAAAGTAAAATAAGAAGTTAAATTAAATTATACAAAAAATTAAAAATATCATTTTTTTAATTCAACAGTCGCTTGATTTAAAAATATCATTTTTTTAATTTAATAGTCGCCTATTGATCCCACGGAAAATGTATGTTCACTTTTGGTGTTTCTATAATTGAAGGAATATTAAATGCTTTTGTTTGATAAAGACATCGGATAGTACAAGATTTTTAATTTACTTAGGTCAATAGTACAAGAATTACTTATTACTTGAACTATTAAAGCTAAAGTAATTTTATAGGGGATACCAAAGAATGAGGGCTCATTAGGACTTCCTTTATTGGAAGATAATATTCATTAAGTATTCGAAAAGTCGAGAGAAACAAAATTATGGGTCATTCTCCAACTTAATTAAATTTTGAGTATTATATGAGTGGTCACTATGTGTAGAATAGTTTTATATGAATTATCATATCCAACTAAACATTTCTCAAACATTCTCTTAACAAAATCGGTAAAATTCTATCTCTATGTTTGTTTCTACTGCTAGTTGTTTTCAATTTTATTAAGAGAATGGATTATTCAAGACTTTACTGTAGGCATTACTAATACCGGTCACTGATTTATAGCATATTTGGCCAAGTTTCTCCAAGTTGAAAAATATTTTTTTTTCCTCAAAAAAATATTTTTTTTTCAAAGTTGAAGTGTTTGGTCAAACTTTTAGAAGGAAAATAAGTGATTTTGAGTTGAAGCAGAAGGAGTTTTGGAAAAGCAGAAAAAATAGTTTCTTCCCATAAGCACTTTTTTTATAATCACTTTTGAGAAAAAAATACATTTAAAAATACTTTTTAAAAGTTTGGAGAAACACTAATGACTACTTAAAAATATTTTTAAATTAATTAGCGAAACACAAATTATTTCTAATCAAAAATACTTTTGAAAAAATTTATTTTGAATAAAAAATACTCCTTATAATAAAGTTGATTTTTCAAGCTTCGTCAAACAAGCTATAAGTCGAGTACAACTTATATAAATTTGGGCTTATTAGGATAGCCAACCTATGATTGCAGCTACCAGCAATGAATAACAGTCGGCATAGGTTGGGAGAGAACTAGAGAAAGAAAAAGAATTTGAAGAGTTCACATTAAAAGAGAAAATAAGTACTACTAAAAAACTTGACAGCTGTGGGATTTGAACCCACGCCCTTTCGGACCAGAGCCTAAATCTGGCGCCTTAGACCACTCGGCCAAACTGTCGTACAATGTTGAAGTTCATCGCTTATTTTATTTGTATACTTATCAAGTCATTACTGATTAGTTTTAAGTTGTTGATTAGTTGCTACTCGCTATAATTACTTTTTGCGCACTAACCAAATCGATCAGATACATGCATATAGCTATAAGCACACAAACTAATTAATATTGACAATTCGTACTTAACAAGCATAATATTAACTATGTTATCGTAAAGTATGACATTATATGTGACAACATAATACCATATATTATCATAAAGTGTGGAGTTAAATGTACGAATTACACAAGTTCAGTTGAGAAAGGTGATCAGTAAGAATAAAAACCACTTTAACCACCCCACGAGCTCTTGTTATACGTAGGGTAAATGGTTTGGTTCGGCCGGTTATTTTATATAATTTGTACCGTATCAATTTTTCAGTTATTCTATTATATATAATTAAAACTAAACCTTTTAAAATTGTCTCAATCATGTCGGTTTCTCTTCGTTATCGGTACGATTCAGTTAATTTTCGGTATTTTTTTAAAATGTAAAAATCACTAGTAAAAGTAGTATGCAATAACGTACATACTTTTACAGGACTTAATAAAACTCTCTACACAATTTTATTGTTTAAATGGTGATGAATTATGAAAACATGAAAGATGACCTGAGTATAGATCCATCAACTACTCTACTGATACTTAAAAGAAACCACGCAAAGACAAAGAAAAGATAAATCACACAAGTCAAAAGATATTAACCAAGTTGGGACTCAAGAACAAAGTCATAAAAGATTAAATACTCAAAAAGATAAATCTAAATCATACGAAAGGAAACATATTCAATACAATGTAGTTTGCTACTCAAAATCGTTGGAATACTTTATGTCTTACTAGTGAATATGCTGGAAATAATTTAGTTTCAGTAGGAATAGCATAATAGGTTTGGGAATTAGGATTTTGATCTTAATTATTTGTTGGCTTGTAACCATTTTCATAATTCCAAGACCCAAGAAAATATTTAGTACATTATTATTTTTAACCTAATATATAAATATATTTTCCATATGTAAATTTATTCGGTATGGTTCGGTATTTTTTCTGTTGTTTACCCAAGAAAAGATAACAATTAAATTTGTATGTGGTTTTAAGGATACATGGATTAATTCAATACAAATAATAAATTGCGTTAGATCAAACAGATAAAAGACGTAATAGATTGTCAAACCACTCAAGGAGGGTGATTCCGGACTCGATAACAGCCTTAATAAGATGTTTGCCCTCGATCCCGGACTCACAATAACGAAGCACTGATGAACAAGAGTAAGAACTTTGAATAACAGAGAAAATAAGAGTGTATTGCTTTGATATGCGTGTTTCCCTAACTATAATAAATAATCAAACCCCCTTTATATAGTAGAGGAGTTTTACCCTAAGTACAATTCTATAAAAGGTAAATTTTTTTATGTTTAACCAATCACTGATTCTCTGCCGATACGTGCTGAGATCCACGCCGTGATATCTGGCTGGTCACGGATATTACGACCTTTTATTGGTCGTGCTCGGTTACCTGGTAGTGCTCTCCGAGGCCTTTGGGATTCGAACCGAACTCGGGGTCATGACCCCGATACTCCCGAGTCCGGATGCTTTGCCCGGACCCCCGCTCGAGGGGCTCCTGGTCTCGATTCTGGTTCCTTGCCATTATGTCTCTTGCTCTGTTTGCTTCATTGGAAGCCGAGGCATCTCATGGGCTCAGTTTCACCCGTATACAGATAGTCCCCTCGTTTCACGGAGAGTAAGTTTACGGAAACAACGAGAAACGACATGAACACCTCGATTCCTTCCCCAACACGCCGTAACAAAAACAAAAAAAGATTCGAAATATCTCGTCAGACGTGTCATAATGACTTCAAATGCGTGTCAGCCGTCAGCATGCCGTCCTTGGATATGAAACGACGGGAAGCCTCTATAAATACTCCTCGCCTTCGTTCATTTTTTACCTTTTGACCAAGCTTCTACCCTCGTACCTTTAGGATATCACTGCCTCTCTTCATACCCTAATATATTTACCTTCGTTCTTCAAGAGGTTTCAGCAAATGGCAAGTTTTCGTTTATCTTTTACCCAAACCAGCATGTTTGATTTTCTCACCAAGTTTTTACCCTTCATTTCCTAATCTTCCTTCTCAGTTATTCTAATGTTTTTCTAGGTAACAATGGCAAAGACTTCTAAGACTATTCCCCAAAAGTTGTTACTTCTTCTTCACGGCCGACCGCTGAAGCCGAGGAGAGTACTCCCGATGTGGTTGACCTCGAAAGGTCTGCTCCGGGCGCGTATACCGATGAACCGGCAACCGAACCTCCCTTGAAAAACCCTCATCGGTGCAAGTCCGATTCGAGGCGGTATCTAGGTACATTTTCTCCATCACCGAGGTTGTCCTTCCTGCAGTTCGCAAGGACTGCGGCTAGGCGGATAAGGATATAGTAATCCTCGGGCCCGATGACGACATTACTACCCATGTAGAGAGGCATCTGAGTGTTCTCACTTACCTCTTCACACTGTGCCCAGTGGACCCGGTTATTCTGGACTTCTTATGAGGTATGAAGTGTGCCTCGGTCATATCCACCCATTGCTGTGGAGGATCGTAATCCTCCTCCGATTATTTGTGAACAAAATCGACTCTTGTTTGTTCACCATCAATCATCTACTCCGCATGTATAATCCCTGAATCTTCCGAGCGGCGGGGGTTGAAAAGCTCGTACGACGAGCCAACAAAGCCCCATTTTCAAGCATCGACGAGGATCGGGATCAGGGCTGGCAGTGACGCTTTGTCCGGGTGAGGACCGCAGACTTGATCCCTGCCGAGTTCAGGCCATTCCCCGATAAGTGTAATGTGTCACGTAAGCATAACTTTCTTATAAATGTCGATTTTGTGTTTTATCTTCCCCTTTTCTCATCGTTATGTGTTGTGGTGTAGGCCTTGCTCGAGTTTCAAACGCCATTCCTCGGCTCAAGGAGTGGATCGAGAGTATTTGCTTGTAGATGCCTTATTCTGAGCGCATATGGTGTGAGCTCTCGAAGGGCCGCTGAGAGGCTCGTTCTCACGGTAAGATTTCTTTCCTGAATAAGTAACATTGGGACCCCCTTTTAGCATCACATTCTCATTTCCTTTATGTTCTTTTCGCAGGCTTGCCTAAGACCATTGAGCTTAGGCCTTCAGTATGGGATGAGGACTTGTCTGTTAATCCCTCCGCCTTGGGACAACCCAGGGCTGCTGCAGGAGAGAAGAAGAAATGAAAGGCTCCGAGTTCCCCGAGCTGGGAGAAGAAGAAACCAAGAATAAGATTGGCTCACAAGCCAAAGGAGAGTTCTGGCTCTCGAGCACCTGACTCGGGCTTGCTTTATCGGCTCAGGGATGAGACCGAGGAGGATGATATTACTGTGGCCTGTAGATCGATCTCCCCCGAAGAGCAGGTGATTGTTGAACGAGAGATTCAGGAGGCTGACCTCCATTAGAATACGGAAGTCGATGAGGAGATCGGATCCTAGACTTCCCGGAATGCCGACCATGTCCCGAAGTAGACACCCAGTGTAATAGATATTTCAGGGTCACCTTTTTATACCGAGTCTATGCTCGAAGAGGCTCGAACGATAAAGGAGTGGTCCAACAAAGGGGCCTATGGTACGGACGATCCCCCCATTCCTTTTTTTTGAAGGTATGGACTCAACCGTCTTGGAATGCTTCTCCGGGTTGGGTGATTTGGATGTGCTGAGGAAAGACCCATATTCGAAGGTCGGCGGGCTGAACTCGAGCCCAAAATTAATCAATCGATTCCCCGCGCCGAGCATGGATCCCAACCGAAAGCGGTCAATAATCATCACCGTCCCGGAGGATGCCTGGATTGTTTCCACCCCCGTTGGAGTGGCTAGTTACCTTCGGTGCCTCGTAACCGAAGAAGACCATGCTAAAATGAACGAGGTGGATACACCGTGCATGTTTAACGAAGCACAGCAGGCGCTGAACCGGGTAAGGCGTCATTACACTCTTTCGTCTTTGGATTTACTTATTGACATCTGTCATGTCTTTTCTTTTATTCTTTTATATTTTTGCAGGCCTCTGTACTTCATCATGAAAGTTTTCTTTGGTACAGAGCTGAGGTCAACCGGATCGAGGCTAAGGTCAAGGTGCTTGCTGAGAAGAGGGACATGTATAAGCTTATCAGCGAGCAACGTGAAGAAGGGACCAAGAGTCTTCGGGCTGAGTTAGATGTGGCCCAGAAGGAGCATGCTGACCTAGTGGAATAGGTAAAGATTTTCAAAGTTAGTGATGATGAGTTAGACATGGTGATTAACGGCCAAACCCCGCAGGTCCAGTAGAAGGTTGACAGGATTGACCAACTCCGGGCCGAGATGGACGAGGTCAAGGCGATGGCCGAGGGGTGGAAAGGAAAAATGGACCGATTGGCCTTGGAAAAGGAGACTGCCCGGGAGCAGCTGGTATCGATAGAGGTCCAACTCCGAGTGACGAGATAGAAGGCCGAAGCACGGCCTCAACTAATCGAAGACCCCTAGTCTCATCTGGGCGTAGCCATTGCTGAACGGGATGCCCTCGGCAAAGAGCTCGAAAAAGCGAAGTCTGCGTCGGAAATAACTAGGGCCGATGCTGCAGAGATGGTGGCCCAGTACATAGCTGATGCTGAGGCAGCTCAGGACCACCTGAAAGTCACTGTTGAGTACGTGAAGTGGTTGTCCCGAAGGGAAGCTCTCGAGGAGGTTCATGCTCGGAGTTTCGACCTGTCGGCCAAGATCGAAGATGCAAAAAGGATCGAAGCCGAGGCCAATAAGCTGGCTGACCCTGAGGGTGAGGAAGGCTCTGAAGGCTCCGACGAACCGGAGGATGGCGAAGACCCCGACGGCTCCGGTGACGAGGCAGGTTCTGGTCAAGATCAAGTTTAGGTGCCTTAGGGATATTTCTTTGTTTATGTATTTTGCCCATTTTGTTGAGGCCTCTATCATTGGCCTTTGTAAAATACTGTTATTACAATGTATCTAAGGTTTTTTTTTCCCTTTGGCAATTTTTGAGTTCGTTTCTTTTGGCTTCTCCTTTACGATTGCAAAGTTTTCAAATGCCTTAGCATGGAATAAAACGTAGAAATAAGGTCTTGTTCGGAGGTTCAGACAAGACTCGTTCTTGATGTAAATTTTGTTTGAGTTTTTGTGTGTGTGGGGCTCGGGGGATCGGTATGAACGGAAGCTTTCCCCGAGGTACTTGTTTAGATATTTTAGATTATAGCTTTGCCAAGGGTAGCCTTTGAACCGGTTTGGAATTTTTGAAGGCCTTTATGTTTTGATTATGGGCTTCGAACGTCTCCGAGCCATTTCTAGGTTGGCCGTAGACTCTTAAGTTTGGGCATTACCTAATAAGCTTTGTACCCCCGGTCTTTGATACTCGATCCGTCCGAACCTGACTTGGACGACAGTCCTTGAGTGGGGGTGGCCGTAGCCTTTTAAGTTTAGGCACTGCATAATAGGCTTCTGTGCCTCTGACCTTTGATAGTCCGAGCCGTCCGAACCTGTCTTGGACAGCAGCCCCCGAGTGGGGGGTGGCCGTATCCTTTTAAGTTTAGGCACTGCCTAATAGGCTTCTGTGGCTTTGATAGCCCAAGTCATCTGAGTTTGCCATGAACGACAGTCCCTGAGTGGGGGTGATCTCTTGGATCCAGATAGAGGCAGCCTTTGGGCTCGATATCCTTAAGAAACAAAATGTAATAGTCTTAAGGGACAAAATATGTATCTGCAAGGTAGAAATTTTCTTTCATTACTGTGTGTAATATACAAGATTGTAAGTGAGTACAAGCTTCGTGTTATGGATTAGGTGGTCTATTTGGGCATGGTTCACTTGACTGTTTGGCCCTTAAAATAAATTATATCCACCGAGCCTAGACTGTTCAAGCACAAAGTTTCCTTCCTTGCTAAAATCATTACCCGAGGGTGATGGCCCCCAGTAATCGTGGTCTACCGTCGAGAGGGCTCGGATATTGTTGATGTGACCATCGATTCCGGTTCATAATCGGTTTTTGATCCTAAGTTAGCACGATCCACTGGTTCCTCGTTAAAAACCTTACCGAAAAACTCATTTGGGACAAAATCGGTTCAAGGGAAAAAGAGTGCAACGCGTGCTTTCAGACCTAACAGATGCACCATTCTTTGGTTGTTGCATGCAAGTGTTAGTCCAGTTTGCAATATATGTAAAGAAGAGAAAGAATGGTGTCGTACCTTAGCAGTACTATCATTTTAAGTGGGGCACGTTCCAATTGTTTGGAAGTTGCTCACCGTTCCCTACTTCGAGCTTGTATGAACTTGTACTAGTAATCTCGATAATTCGATATGGACCTTCCAGTTCGGCCCCAGCTTCCCTTCGTTTGGGTTCTGGGTATTCAATGTCACCTTTCTTAATACCAAGTCCTCGATATTGAAGTGTAGGAAGTTGGCTCTCCGGTTGTAATACCTTTCGATCCATTGTTTATGGGTGGCCAATCGGACGAGGGAGACCTCGCGCCTCTCGTCCAATAGTTCCAGGCTCGTGCTCATGGCCTCATCTTCAGTCGCATATCGGAACTTGAAACTTGGTTCTCCTACCTCGATCGGTATTAGCTTCGATGCCGTAGGCCAACAAGAATAGGGTGACTCCGGTACTAGATTTTGAGGTCGTACGGTATGTCCATATGACTTCGGGCAAAATGTTCTTCCATTTCCCTTTGGCATCGGTCAATCTCTTCTTAAGGTTTGGGAGTATGGTTTTGTTTGTAAACTCTGCTTGCCCGTTCCCACTAGGGTGGTAGGGTGTTGATAGGATCCTCTTGATCTTATGGTTTTCGAAAAATTTGTTCACATTACTGCCGATGAACTGCTTCTCGTTGTCATATACGATCTCAGCCGACATTCCAAACCGACATATTATGTGGTCCCAAATAAAATCAATAACTTCTTTCTCCCTGACTTTCTCAAATGCCTAAGCTTCAACACATTTTAAAAAAATAGTCAATCATGAATAATATAAATTGAGCCTTACCAAGTGCCCATGGTAGAGGACCGACGATGTCCATTCCCCATTTCATGAATGGACAAGGTGACAAAGACCGAATGCAACATCTTTCTCTATATCGATACGAACTCCTTAGCATCTTTCTCCATATCGATCTAGTAATAGTCGATTCTGATTATTTTACGGACTAACGATTCGGCCCCTGAGTGGTTCCCGCAGGTGCCTTAGTGAACTTCCCTCAAAACGTGACTTCCGACCCCAGACATACGTCAAGTGGGCCATCGAATGTTATTCTGAATAGGGTGTTATCTTCGGACATGCTGAACCTGGACGCCTTCTTACGCAGAGCTCTTGATTCTTTAGGATCCGAGGGTAGTTTCCCGATCTTTAGGTAATCTACATACTTATTTCTCCAGTCCCAAGTTAAGCTTGTCGAGTTTATCTCGGTGTGGCCTTCTTCTACTACCAATTTTATGAGTTGTACGATCGGTCCTGAGTTGAACTCATCCTCATCAACTGACGACCCCAAGTTGGATAGAGCATCGACTTTGCTGTTTTGATCTCGGGGTACGTGTTGCAGGGTCCACTCCTTATTAGTCACCACAAAGAGGGGATCACATTTAGCTTCGATCACTTCGACCCCCAGGATTTTAGCCAATTCGAGACCTACAATCATGGCCTCATACTCGACCTCGTTGTTAGTCAGTTTCACAGTTCTAATATATTATCTAACTACGTTACTTGTGGATGGTTTTCACACGATGCCAAGCCCGGACCCTTTTGCGTTTGAGACACCGTCCGTAAAGAGGGTCCAGATTCCCGAGGAAGTCCCCGAGTTCAACAACAATTCCCTTTCGATTTCGGGTATTAAGGTCGGCGTGAAGTCAGCCACGAAGTCTACCAAAATTTGGGATTTGATTGTGGTTCGGGGTCGATATTCGATATCGTACCTGCTAATTTCCACGTCCCATTTGGCTAATCGTCCCGATAGCTCGGTTTTATCCATTATGTTTCCTAACGGGTAAGTAGTTACGACACATATGGGATGTCATTGAAAATATGGCTTTAACTTCCGTGAGGCGCTTAGCAAAGCGAGCGCCAACTTCTCCAGGTGAGGATACCGATCTTCGGCCTCGCCTAAAGTCCTACTAACATAATAGATAGGAAATTACGTACCTTCCTTTTCTCGGACTAGGACCCCACTTACCGCTATCTCGGATATTGCTAAGTACGGGTATAGTTGCTCATCTGCCTTTAGAGTATGAAGCAAAGGTGGGTTCGAAAGGTACCACTTGAGTTCTTCCAAAGCTTGTTGGCACTCTGGTGTCCATGAGAAGTTATTCTTCCTCTTTAACAACGAGAAGAACCGATGGATCTGACTCCAAATGTGCATTTCTCCGGGTTCAGCTTCATATTGTATTTCTTTAGTATGTTGAAGGTTTGCTGCAAATGTTCCAAATGGCCTTCTGCTCGTAGGGACTTTACCTATTTGTTCTTTGAACATCTGGTTTACTAGGAGTTGGTAAGTGGCACGAACGACATTACATTATAACAATAGGTGCCAGAATTAGTGATGAAGAAAGTTTTTTCCTGATCGCCCGGTTCTATCCGAATTTGGTTGTACCCAGAATATGCGTCGAGAAAGCTGAGGATCTCGTGGCCAGCTGTAGCATCGATCATGCGATCGATGTTGGGCAGAGGAAAAGAGTCATCGGGGAATGCCTTGTTCAGGTCTTTGTAGTCTACACACATTCTTAATTTATTTCCTTTTTAGGGACCATTATTATGTTCGCAAACCAATCCGAGTACTTAACTTCCCGAATATAGCCTATTTTAAGGAGTTTAAATACCTCGTCTTTGATGAATGCGTGCTTGACTTCAGACTGAGGCCTCCTTTTCTGTTTAATCGGGCGAAACTTCAGATCCAAGCTCAACTTGTGAGTAGTTATTTCCGGTGGGATCCCCATCATGTAAAGATGGGACTAAGAGAAACAATCTATGTTAGCTATAAGGAGTTCAATGAGTTTTTTCCTGAGCTCGCGACTTAATCCCATGCCTAGCTATACCTTCCGATCAGGCAGGTGCTCGATCAGTATGACTTGCTCCAGCTCCTCTACCGTTGACTTGGTGGCATCAGAATCATCAGTGGCTATGAAAGACCTGGGAACCTTGTAGTCGTCATCCTTGCTTGTCTCCTGCTTTCCTGGTTTGATCGGGGCCGGTGTCGGTGATTGCTATTTGGTTTCTTCGTTGGTGACCGAACTTAGGTTCTTTGATGTCTAGAGTATGGATATTGGGATCGCCTCTTCGACCGCGAACATCTCTTTCGAGGCCGACTGCTCTCCGTAAACTGTTTTAACTCCTACTGGTGTGGGGAATTTCAAAACTCGGTGTAATGTCGAGGGTACTTCCCTTATGTTGTGAATCCATGGCCTTCCTAACAGAGCATTGTACCTCATATCTCCTTCGATCACGTAGAACTTTGTTTTCTGAGTGCTTCTGACGGTATTCACCGGTATGGTTATCTCCCCTTTAGTGGTCTCATATGCCATGTTGAATTCGTTTAGAACTCGGACTGCAGGCACAATTTGGTGTTGTAGACCCAGCTGTTCTACGACCCTCGATCTGATGATGTTAGCTAGCTGGATCAATTAATATACGCTTAACTCGAGATTTATTTATGAGTACAGATATTACTAGCGCGTCATTGTGTGGTTGCATGATACCTTCAGCGTCCTCGTCGTTGAAATATACAGTTCCTTCTAGCACATAATCTCAAGTCCGTTTTTCCCTTGTGATGGACACTTTGGTGCGCTTTAACATTGGCCCCTAGGGGACGTCAACCCCACCAATGATCATGTTTATACATGCTGAGGTTCCTCTTACTCGATTTTCTTGTTGAAATCCTTGTTCCTGAAGTGATTTTTGGCTCGATCACTCAGAAACTCTCGGAGGTGTTTGTTGTTGAATAATCGGGCTACTTCCTCTCTCATTTGTCGGCAGTCTTCGGTTCTGTGACCATGAGTGCCATGATATTTACACATTAGGTTAGGGTCTCTTTGGGCAGGATCAGATTGCAATGGTCGAGGCCACTTAGTATCTTTTATGCATTCGATGATTGATACAATTATGGCAGCGTCGACATTGAAGTTGTACTCTGATAACCTTGGTGCTTCCTTAGACCCTATAGGTCTATCAAAACCCCTTTTGCTCACGAGTCCCCGATTATTTTGACCTCAGTCGCTCCTTCTTTCAATTCTTACAGTGTTACGTCCGGACCCATTATCCCTTCGATCTTCACTATACGGTTGATATCGGTCTCTATTCGATCTTGGTTCGCGATCAATGTCACTCTTGGATCTGTCACCACCTCTGACGGGATAAACGGACCCGGAAGGGGCCCCGAGCTTATCGTCCTCGACCCTAATTTTTGATTGGTACCGGTTATGGACGTCAGCCCAAGGCCGGGTATTCTATCAGATTTTACTTCAACTGTTGTGAAGCCAATGAGCTTTCGGGGTTGAGCCCTTGGGTGAAATCCTGGACGGCCCAATCATCTGTGACCGGAGGCAGGTCCATCCGTTTCATTTGAAACCTCGATACAAATTCCTTGAGCATCTCGTTATCTCTTTGCTTTACCTTGAAAAGGTCTGATTTCCTAGTCTCGACCTTGATGGCCCCAGCGTACGCTTTTACAAAGGCGTTTACGAGCATAGCAAATGAGTCAATAGAATTAGGGGATAAGTTTTGATACCATATCATAGCTCTTTTAGACAAAGTCTCTCCGAACGTTTTCAATAGAACAGATTCGATTTCATCATCTTCCAAGTCATTTCCTTTGATGGCGCACGTGTAAGAGGTCACATGTTCATTGGGATCGGTTATCCCATTATTCGTCGAAATTTCGAGCATATAAAACTTCTTTGTGATTGGCTTCGGAGCTGCGCTCGGGGGGGGGGGAGGTTTTTGGACAATTTTTTTGGAATCCAGGCCCTTCAGTATTGGTGGCGCTCCCGAGATTTGGTCGACCCTGGAGTTATAGGTTTCCATTTTTTTTAATCGTTGGGTTCAATTTTCTTTTCTCCCGATTCCACCCGCTTTGTCAGCTCCTCAGGCATCTTTATTATCTTGGGGTTGGTCTCGGGTTCTGCTTCACCCGACCTTTGCGTAGTCGGTTCATTTCTGTGGGCTTTTTCACGGGACGATTCGGGCTCAACTCTGCTAGGGGACTCAGCTTTGGTTCTGCAACTGGGTTATCGCTGCTTGTTGAGCCTGTGGCATTTAGAAGATCACTCACAAGTTGATCCCGTTACCTTCGCCGTCGTGTGTACTCTGGGCTATCGGCCGGGCTCCCCCGCGAATGTTGTTTTCGGGGTAAGTAGGCAGGTTTGATTCGATAGCCATGTGTGAGTTAGCGTCGATCGGGTCAGCGACCGGGACTCCATTGGGGTCAGCAAGGGGCACCTCGTTTCTGGGTACCATGTTGTTGTTTTCACCATGGTGGCCGGACTCAGCATCCACGTTCAAATGAACAGATTGGGAGTTCGACATTTTTAATCTGACCTGAAATTAAAAGCTCAAAGAACAAGTGTAAAATAGAGTGTGTTATAGAAATTTATATCAAATTGCCACTATTATCCTTAGCCCCACTATGGGCACCAAACTGTTTATCCTAAAAAAACGGATAACAATTAAATTTGTATGTGATTTTAAGGATACGTGGATTAATTCAATACAAACGATAAATTGCTTTAGATTAAACAGATAAAGGACGTAATAGATTGTCAAACCACTTAAGGAGGGTGATTCTGGACTCGATAACGACCTTAATGAGATGTCTGCCCTCGATCCCGGACTCACAATAACGAAGCACTGATGAACAAGAGTAAGAACTTTGAATAACAGAGAAAATAAGAGTGTATTGCTTTGATATGCGTGTTTTCCTGCCTTTAATGAATAATCAGACCCCGCTTTATATAGCAGGGGAGTTTTACCCTAAGTACAATTCTATAATAGGTAAAAAATCTTCTGTTTAACCAATCACCGATTCTCTGCTGATACATGTCGAGATCCACGCCGTGATATCCGGCTGGTCATGGATATCACGGTCTTTTGTTGATCGTGCTCGGTTACCTAGTAGTGCTCTCCGAGGCCTTTGGGATTCGAACCGAACTCGGGGTCATGACCCCGATACTCCCGACGTCGGACGCTTTGCCCGGATCCCGGCTCGAGGTGTTCCTAGTCTCGATTCTGGTTTCTTGTCGTTATATATCTTGCTTCGTTTGCTTCATTGGAAGCCGGTGCGTCTCATGAGCTCGATTTCATCCGTATATATCGGTTTATTTTCATAAAATAAAAAATCTATCCTAATTATCGGTACAATTATAAATTTATATAAAAATTTACGATTTTATTAAAAAAATCTAAAAATTAATTTGGTGAGGTACGATTCGATCAGTTTAGTCGGTTTTTAAATATCTATTGAAACCTGGTTATATTTATAATGAGCTTCTAGCCTTATTGGAGTGGACGAGTCGAACGCCGTCGAATTTCATTGTTCAAGTTGCCGGTAGATTTGTTTCGCTGGTTTTTCTCTCGTTAGATAAGACGTTGTCGATTGTCGTGAATGGAGGCCGAATTTTCTCTCATGTACATTGCAGGGGATGTCATTAGTAAACAAGAAACTCCACCTAATTACTTTAATTCAAACGGGGTCATTTAAAATTCAGATAGATATTGTAGTATTTCATTAGGAATCTCATAAATTGCAAAGAACGCAAGACTGCAATAGTATATATGTAAAAAAAATTACTCCGTAGTATATATGTATATCTAGTAGAGCAATCAAATTAAGCAGTCATATACGAAGAATTATTTTTATTATGCATTAGTTTAATGTAATAAAATAAAAAGTTTCACATATTACTAATGCACATACCATCAACTCTATACCATTTACCATATATTTGGTACTAGTGGACAGATACAAACTCTACACCATCTGCCACGCATGCATTTAGATTTTGGAGAGTCTACAACATTATTCTTTGGCTATGAATTTGTAATCATTAAATTTTGGTTACTTCATATTCCAATATCCATGTTTCTTCATTTTGTGATTTCCAACTGAACCATGCAAGGAGGGCAGAAGGTCCACTTACAAATGATGAACGAGCTAGCAATCATTATCCTCAATTACATCCTTGAAGAGAAAATCAGATAAACACACTTTTTTTCATTATCTTTTCTCGTTGTAATTTTCTCTCTTCCGTCACAGGTATATATAAAAGGCGACAAATAACCCACGCATTCTGAGAAATCTGTTTTTCTCATGTATGATGGTAGGGAATGGGATCAATAATATGATACAATTAAGGCATTTACTAGTTTTTAATACAATATCGGGTTTGATATGAAGAATCTTGTTAACACTTCCATTAAAATATCAAAAAACTCTACATTACTAATGCACGCAACATATATACACTCTATAGTTTAGATGTAGATTTGGGAGAGTCTGCGACATTATTCTTTGGCTGAGAATTGCTAGAGATAAGTTTAATCAATATGTTTTTATCACTGAACGCATATTAAAAATAATATATTCAAAGACGCATTGAAATTTGATGATCTTACACACACATACTGTATATATTTATATTTAAGATATATATATATTAAAATTATAAGTACAATTAAATTCCTAACTCTTGAGCTACACCTATGTGAATTGCAATCAATATTTTCTTTCTTTTTAACTTCCGATATACTAGCTACTACATATGTTTCGTCATTTTGTGCTTTCCAACTGAACCATGCAAGGAGCAGAGCAGAAGGTCTACTTATAAATGTAACTAGCTAGCAATCATTATCCTCGAAAATGACATTTCAATCAATCACATTGAACAGAAAACCAAAGAAAAACACCATAGCTTTTTGCATGCTTTTCATTTCTTCCTTCAAGGTTAAGTACTCCACGCAAGTATATTATATATAGCAGCAATAAGCTAAGCAGAACCAACTCATTCTTAGAAATCTTCATTCATATATTGCCAAGTTTGAAAGAAACCTCTACTATAACCAAAAACTATTATTTCATCTTTCAAAGTAACCTTCAAAACATGGTGAGAACAACATCTAAACCTTCCGAGCAGCAAAAAACTGTTGACTCCTCTTCACAGTCACTTGAAGTTGTTGATCAAAAGCCTCAGTTTGCAGTTATAGCACCACCTCCTCCTATTGTTGCGTCTGTCAACGACAGAATCAGGCCACTTCTTGACTGTGTAGATAGGCTCCGCCACCTTAACATAATGCAAGAAGGTATACAACTCCCAACGATCGTAGTAGTTGGCGATCAATCTTCTGGAAAATCCAGTGTTCTTGAATCTCTAGCTGGAATCAGCCTCCCCAGAGGACAGGGAATTTGCACAAGGGTCCCACTTATCATGAAACTGCAAAATGACCCGAAAATAACTGCACCAAATCTTCACTTGGAGTACAATGGAAAGTCACTCCCTGTCGATGAATTTCGCGTAGCGGACGCCATTGTTCTTGCTACTGATGAGATTGCTGGACATGGTAAGGGCATATCTAACAATCTTTTAACACTTGTTGTGAAAAAAAATGGTGTGCCTGATTTAACTATGGTTGATTTACCTGGAATTACTAGAGTTCCTGTTCAGGGACAACCTAAGGACATATATGAACAAATTTCTGATATTATTATGAATTATATAGCTCCTCAAGAAAGCATAGTCTTGAATGTTTTGTCAGCTACTGTTGATTTTCCTACTTGTGAGTCGATTAGGATGTCTCAGAAAGTGGATAAAACTGGGGAGAGGACTTTAGCTGTTGTGACAAAGGCAGATAAAGCTCCTGAGGGTTTACTTGAGAAAGTTACTGCAGATGAAGTGAATATAGGACTCGGCTATGTTTGTGTTAGGAATAGAATTGGGAATGAGTCTTATGAAGAAGCTAGGAGTGATGAGGCAAGGCTTTTTTCAACTCATCCACTTTTATCTAAGATTGATAAATCCATGGTTGGGGTTCCTGTTCTGGCTCAAAAGTTGGTGCGAATTCAAGCAACGATTATTTCGAAATGCTTGCCTGAAATTGTAAGGAAGATTAATGACAAGCTTGATCTTAATCTAACAGAACTCAACAGGCTACCTCTGCACTTAAGTTCTGTGGCTGAAGCTTTGACCGCCTTCATGCGGATCCTGAGTTCTTCAAAGGATTCGTTAAAGAAAATTCTAATAAGAGGTGAGTTTGACGAATACCCTGAAGAAAAAGAAATGCATTGCACAGCTAGATTGGTTGAGGTGCTTGATAAATATTCCAGCGACCTGCATTCTAAGAATTTTGAGAAGGAAGACTTTTTGATGGAAGAGATCTTGGCCTTACAGGAAACTAAAGGGATTGGATTGCCCAACTTCCTCCCTCGGTCTGTTTTCCTCAATTTATTGCAGAAAAGAATCAAGGAAATTGCTGCAACTCCAGAGGATTTTGTGGGAAGACTGTGGAACTATATAGAGAGAATTGTTATTAAAGTGTTGATGTATCATTGTGATAACTACCCACAACTCCAGTCTTCTACGAGACGAGCTGCACAAAACCTGATAGCGAAGAAGAAGGACGAATCAGTGGATTGGGTAAGGGATATCATCGGGATGGAAATGCAGACTGATTACACTTGTAATCCTGACTATTTAGGGACTTATAGTAAGCTCATAGCGCAACAAAACGCGTTTATGGAGATTATGAACGATCACGGGAAGGGCTCCGTAATGAACCTGGAAGGAGTTGGAGAAACTGAGATTGGTCATTTGAGGAATCATATAGGTTTGGTGCAGCAGGCTTTTGATTTGAAGATGAGGATCACTGCCTATTGGAAAATGGTGTTGATGAGACTGGTGGATTCGATGGCGTTGCACATGACGTTCAGCATCCACAAGATGATTAACAAGGAAATGGAAGAGGAAATAGTGCAGGATCTGATGGCACCTGGAACTGGTGGAATCGAGAGAATGCTAGATGAGTCGCCGTTGGTTGCTGAGAAACGCATTGGGCTCAAAAAGCGTGTCAACCTTCTCAAGGAGTCCAAAGAAGTTGTCGCCAATATAATGGATAGAATCTCTCTTCATAGTGATCAAGAAAGGGTTTAGAACGTAATGTTTCATCCTTAGTTTGTTAGGATCAGGGCTTACTTTTCTACTTGTAGTCCAGGTTTTTTGTTCAAGTATCGAACTACCTTGTACTGCTATGTTTTGGTTTTACTAGTTGTGGAATGTCTACAGTAGGAATTGAAGTGTTTGTGCCCCTGGTTGTATATTGTTCTTGTCTTCAGTTCCTAGCTGTTAACTAAATGTAAATCAAGTTCTTTTGTCTTCTGTTTTCGCCCTTGATCAATTGTTTTTAACTTAACTCCGTGCTGCTTTTCTTTTCTGAAGATTGTTTACTAATTCTGCTTTCAGTTTTGCTGCAAAATTACACCAATTGGCTCTGATATTGTCATATGTTGAAATAGAAAAGTTACTCAGAACAACGTAATTTACTAATGATTTTCTGAAGATTAGTGACTTAGTGCAACAGAATTCAGCTCTACTTACATGCATATGCATTTCAACAATGCCTCGGTGATACATATATATGTGTATTTTACAAATCAAAACTCAGTATTGACATGCTATAATTTTTTCAAAGGGAAGGATGCGGTGATAGCAGTAACTAATTAAGCTTATCCATGTGAGAGAGACAAAACATTTGTTAATAGTCAGTTTGTCATTTAGATGAGGTGAAACATCCAATTCTTACTAACATTATAGCATTATAGTGTATAATGTCTTTTCAGAAAATAATCAAGTGCATTTAAGTCTGAAAAATATCTAAAGATTCACCACTAAACATCTAGATCTAGGAGTACAAGTTATAACACAGATGCTAGTAAGTGACATTTAAGAACGTGATATATATTTTTGATTTGTAAGTTCAACGGTATTAGCGGTAGACCAGCGACCAACAACAACATGTCTTTTTTGGAGCACAAGACAGGAAAATCATCAGTGGTTTTCAGAGCTGAGTCATGGATATTGCTCTGAGAAATAACTTGAGGGTTATTAGTTTGAAGAATAGCAATAAATGATTCATTCACAATTGGAAAGAAGAAGGTTATAGATCTAAAGTCGTTAGAGTGAGCCTCGACCAAGTATAGCGTTTTTGCTCCTTATGGCCTTATTGATAGTTCTGTTGCATGATGTTCCAAGTTAATTTCAAATTTTTGCTGACTACAACAAGCTCTCTATTCTAATAGAAAGAAACAGTGCACATCTTATGATATTATGAAAGAAAACTTGAAAAACTAAACACATCAATTTAGCGCGTAAATCGAAAAACGAAAACTTGCTTGTTCTTCGTGAAGCGGAAACGAAAATTTAAATCGAACCGTGACTGAAATCACTGGTCGGTGGTGGTTGTCACATTGTGACGGAGCAATCTCCTATACCACAGCCTAAACCCAAGATTGGATTGAGAGAGAGAGAGAAAAAGTGCGTGGAAAAATACAGAAGAGAGTATCTTTTATTGTACACAGTAAGTGTACTTATATAGGGAATATTAGGGTCCCCTTATGGGTGGACCCAAAATTTTCTACATCTCATAATGGGAGTGCTCATCTAATCTGAGAAACATATTCTCATCTGCTCAATCATTCATACAGGGAAGTAGACCGTGCGACCAACATATTGTGAGATCTAAGTGCTATACATGTGTTGGAAGTATATAGTCTCTTGTCGAGTCAAACCAGTAAATAGATCATAAAGTATGCAGTACCCTAGATCATATAAATTACATTTGATATAGTCTCCAAATGTCATATATCATTATTTCTTGTATTCACACACATAACTCATAAGTTATAATTGGTGCACTAGTGAATACAAATAAATGAGATTCCATCAATGATTTTCCTCTTCTCACGATCCCCTTAATATTAGTATGACTGCTTTTCTAGATATGCTCTGGTAGATCGAATCTGTGTACATGGTCTTTTGCAAACACACTAAGATAGCTAACATCACACTAAGTCTCAAGTATCTGATCGGAGTCTCTGAGGGTACAAAATCTTGAGCCAACATTAAAGCTCTGGGTCTCACACAACAATAAGTTGAGAATGGACTTATGTTAACCCAATTAGTCGATATTAGCACACATGGTATGAAATACGTGCTACAACATTTTCTCTTTTTTCTCGAGGAGCATATGTCTTTATCTCATAAAGAATGTTGTACATATGATATTAGATACCATAAGTATCTAAATTTGAGTTCTTTGATCTACGAAATCACATTTAACTCACATCTGGCTCACAAAGTAGACTAGGTGAATGTTTTTCACCCTAATGACCTTATGTCATTGTTTAAGCGACATTCTGATTTTAAGCAAATAGCTCTCAAATTATCCTTATGATAATTTTGCTTAAAATCGCGTCTCATCACCTCACATCACTAAGATAAGGAGGAGGTTGCCTGTGTGAGAAGGCCAACCTCTTGTCTACCCGACATACTTATAAAAAAGTGAACAAACAATGCACGTAACATTCAACAATATAAATATGTATGTATGTAAAACAACTTTATTGATAATCAAAGAACATCAGTTTTATGAACACAGGAAAATGAATAACAAAATAAAGAATATCAAAGTGTACGCAAGCCTTGAGACTTAGTGTGTCTCACAAATGCATCTCTAGACAAAGGCTTGGTCAATGGATCTGCTAACATATCTTTTGTAGACACATACTTCATATTCACTACCTTGCGTCTAACCATATCTCTTGCATAGTTATACTTGATATCTATGTGTTTGGTTTAACAATGAAACTTAGGGTCCTTAGTAGAGGATATTGCAGCTTCACTGTCACAGTAGACTAACAATGGTTCAGCATTTTCTGCGATATCCAACAAGTGTTCCAAGAACTTTTTCAACCAAACAGCTTCTTGTGCTGCTAATACGAGAGTCACGTATTCGGTTTCCATCGTAGATACTGATACACATGATTATTTCTTACTACTCCATGATATGGCGCCATCACTAAGTAAGAACACATATCCTAAGGTAGACTTCCTTTCGTCTAGATCTCCTCTATGATCAGCATTACTGTATCTAATTAATCGTAGATCTTTGCCGCCTTGATAATGATGACATCCACAACATACCTCGATAAGAGATATGATACGGTCGTATGCAATATAAATTATCCAACTGTGAGTCTGGGTCGAATCCAAAGGGAGTTATAAGGGGTGTTAGGAGCATATATTTGAAGAAAGTGAATGGATTAACTAAATTTACACTTCCACAATGAGTTTTGATTTCTACTTCTACTATTACTCTAACAATTGTAAGCTAAGTAAAAGAAACTAGAAATGACCGATTGTTTTTGGTGTTTTTCCAAATAGTTTAAAAGCATAGGGATGTGACCATAGCCTAGGTGTTCGCCTAATGAGTTAAATACGTTAATACTTATTTTGTTGATTGGGGTATATTATAGCTCTCAACTCTACATTACCCACTCAATAACTCTCGGTCAGAGAGTGATTTTGCCCAATTTGGCTTTCTCAAGTCCAAATGGATATCAAACAAAATAATTGATATGAGCTCAAGTCGGGTTCTTACTATCTCTAGTTTGAACCCTTTAATTAGGCCAATCAAACTCTCAATTATTCCAATTCCTTGTTAGCCAAATTATCCTAGACTAAGTCCTTCTTTCTCAAGTAGAGACTAAGTCAAAAAGGCATGAATCAATATTTGCAACCATTAATTCTAAAGTTGAAGCATGAACTAAGCTAAATAATCAATACTCAATCATAAACAAGCATTAAATTAAATACCCATAAGATTTACACACTAGGGTTGGGTCACAACCCTAGTAAGAATCTAACTACTCATAATGGGACTTGAAGAAAATACAAGAAAAGCTAATTAAACTCATAATCAAAGATTAAAATGATAAAATATAATGTTTAAATACTAAAATCATCACAAAATTCCTAAAATGGCAAAAGGTAACGGCTACAACAGCTTTTTACTTCCAAACTTGACCTAAAACTGTGAAACTCGTCCATTTATAGTGGGCCAAAATTCACTGATGAAAATGCCCCTCGGGAGGTTTTGCAGCCGCACAATTCCATGTGCGGTCCGCAGATTTCTTGAGTTGGCAGGAGATGGGATTCTACAGCCGCACATTTCTGGATTGTGGTTGTGAAGCAACTTCTGCGGCCGCACAATTTTTGTACGGTCCGCACTTCTGCAAAGTTTCAGGACTTGGTCTTTTGCACACTCTCTGAACTTGGAATCATTTGTCAGTGCAGACCCTGTTTTGCGGCCGCACAGTTCATGTACGGTCTGCACATTAGTCAAAATCCTGTTGGGTTCTTTCGCTTGGTTTGCGGCCGCATATTGAATTTTGCGGTCCGCAATTACTTCTACGATCGCAGAAATCCTTCTGCGGATGACACTTCTTTGCTTCTGTGCCCTTTATTGCCTTGTGCTTCAGAACATTCCTTTTTGAGTCGGATTTCATCATGGGAGACCAAACTTCCAACATTCCTATAATTTGTACAATTTTATTAGTTTCGGAAACATAAATCAATACGTTCAGACTAAAACAAAAGCAAAAAGGTGCTAATAAGTAGTCAAAATCCTCAATTATCAACTCTCCCAAACTTAAGTCTTTGCTTGTCCCCAAGCAAATAAATTAGTTCCCACATCCTAAAGTTAAGGGTCATTTCAACGAGTCAAAGATGAGTCATTCATACATCAGTTGGGACCAACAATTATCCACACTACTCATGTATTATCAACCAGGCGACAAGTCAAATATTCATGCACTTATAGTTCTAATGTGACATTTGAGCTTTAAGAATTGACGTTACTCATCAATGACTCTTGTTCTATCATGTAGGCTAAGGTGGACTCCAAACTCTTACTCCTCTACTTTCCACTTTCCAAGCTCACTTAAGAAATTAGCACTCAATCCGAATATTCATGAGATGCTTACTCATCTCTCACAAGAGAATGTCACAAGTACGGCTTCAAGTACCATAGGCTTGTTCCTCCTGTAGATCTCCACTAATGTAAGCTCACTCAGTTTGAAATCAAGTAGAGCTTCTTTCGGGATGTAATGAAGGCTTTTGGGTTAGGGTAGGATACCGTATGGGTAAGTGGTTACACATTTCCTTAAGCACTCCATATTTCATTTCTCGGCTCACAATTGCCCATTCTTAGAGGCACTTTCTTTTCATTGGGGACTAAAGAGACTTAACATCACTCTTTCTTGTTCATTTCATTCTTTTTCTACCCTTTGATATTTCAATGTTTGGGATCATTAACTCTTTTTGAATCCATCAACCCTTCCACTTATTCACGTTTTGTATTTTTTTTTGTTCTTTTCTTTTCTTGCCTTCTCTTTCATAAAGATCATTTCTTTTCTCTTTTTGTGCCTTGATACCTTTTTAAAATTTCTCATTTCTCCCCCAAACTTATGTTTTAAGTCATTTCTTTCACAAAAGTGTTAAGG
This sequence comes from Nicotiana tomentosiformis, assembly GCF_000390325.3. Classification (NCBI taxonomy): domain Eukaryota; kingdom Viridiplantae; phylum Streptophyta; class Magnoliopsida; order Solanales; family Solanaceae; genus Nicotiana; species Nicotiana tomentosiformis. Next base: position 16,142,936 of record NC_090813.1, on the reverse strand, counting down.
AAAGTCCGGGTGCCAAGGGAGGGTCATGACAAAATGGGTAAAGGCTTATACATGGTTATCAAATGAGAAAGGCTAGAGGCTCAAAGAGGTTGGCTAGGGATAACGACATTGGTTAGCAATAGAAAGCTCAAACGGGCCAAGTAGGGGTATTCATAAAAAACCGAACCAAACTGAAAATCAAACCAAACCGACCAAAAAATCCGATATATTTTAGGTTTGGTTTGGTTTTGGTTTTGAATTTTAAAAACCGATCAAATTTGGTTTGGTTTTGATTTTAATAAAAAAATAACCGAAAAAACCCGAACCAAACCGACTATAGAAGTAGATATTTAAATTTATTATTACACACATATATGTATAGTCCTTTGCTATTATAATAATATAGTTCTTTGCCTTTACATTCTAGTTTGATTGGTAGTTTTCTTTTGCTATGTAAAATAATTTATTTCATGTTAACAATAATCGATTTTTAATTTAGTACTTAAAGTATTCATCATTATTTGATTCAATTATCATCATAGATTTCTCAAAGAGCAAATTGGTTTGATAGTGTTACGTTGAACGTGTAATCGCCAGAATATGTGTTTGGTAGTATATGTCTCATATTTAAGAAAAATCCGAAAACCCGACAAAAACCGAATTGATAGAAAACTGACTTAATTGGTTTGGTTTGGTTCCAATATTTTAAGAACCAACTTATTTGGTTTGGTTTCTTTTTAGGGAAAAACCAATCCAAACCGAATCATGAACACCCTGGGGGCCAAGGAAAGCCTACAATCACTTCTTAACCCAAGCAAAACTTAGGATTTTACCTTGAAACACATTCGGGGCAAATTCTAGACCCTTCACATAGATTCTTGGACTAGCAACAATTAATCTCACCCCTCACGCAACTAGATTGTAAAAAAGAATAGAGTTGAGGGTGACCCACAACGAACACATTCAAGTTTAAAGATCACTATGGTCCAATTAAACCACTCGATGATTGCTAAAGTTAACTCAAGAGTCACAAAGTCACTAACTAGAGTTATTTCTTTCAAAAACCTTATCTCTAACCATAAGCACGTAGTTAAGTGTGTTGCTACCAATTGAAGCATAGTTGACTCTTCGAGCATGACTTAATTAAGTCTTTTTATTCATTACTACTACTATTATTACCTAAACACAAAAATGGACTCATTCCCTTAAGAAGGTTGTCACGCCATCCATCGTTGGGACGAGTCACCCAGTTCACACAATAACAACCTTTGGAAAGAACCATGGCGTTAAAAAAATCAAAGGCTTATTATCGACTAAAGCATAAAAAGAAGCTACTTAATAAAACAAAAACTAATATGGAAAAGATAAAGAAGCTAATAAGCAAAAATAAAGAAACTAATGAGCAAAACAACTAAAGATATAATGAATATACATAGTAAGAGAGAGGAAAGATAGATAAATACAAATGAGAAAAATAAAAAGTATCATCAAATTATTACAGGCCAAATGTATCAAAGTGTACCAAATGTGTCAAATAAACTCCCCCCCCCCCTCCCGAATAAAAGTAAGCATTGTCCCCAATGCTTAGCAAAATAAGATTAAAGGAGGAGAGGGTGAAGAAAACTCCGTATGGATCCTTGGACATTTCTGTGTCCCCAGTAATGTCATCGCCCTTCGGATCAGCCAACTGGATCTCATCATCCTCGATTCTAGGTATGGCTAGGTTGGCGAACATCTCACGCACTGCCTCAGCAGTGTCGACAGCAAGGTCTGGCTCTTCAGACTGGCCATTTGGTGATACCGGTACAGATGGGGCAGACTGGTGCGGGTCAAGAAACATGTCAAAGGGAAGGTCTCCGGCTGTAGCAATTTTTTTCACCTCTCTCCGGATCTTATCCATAGACTTCTTACTAGCCTGGGACTTTCTCATATTCTTTACTTCCTTTCCCAGCTCTTTAATCACCGACCCATTTTGTACCAAGGTGCTCATGATTGTCTTCTGATTCTCCAAAATCTTCTTTAGTGTCTCATCAATGGTAGAACGAGCCTGAGGTGCCTGAGAAGTGGACTGCACTGCAACAGTACTGGACAAGTCACACAACTTTGCAGTAGCTGTCTGCATCCAGTTGTTGAGACTCGCCAATGTCTGTAAGACTCGCAGCGCAGATAGTAGGGCAGTGGGCATGGTCACTGGCTTTAGAGCTGTGGTAGGAGCTGTGGTAAGGGCTGTGGATGATGGTGGAGGCATAGCCGCGGCACTGGAGGAAGGCTCAGCTGAAGTGGATAGAATATCAACTGTCTCAGAAACTGCCACGGCTGGCTCATCAGACTGTCCTGTGGTGGCAGAAGGCTGAACTTTCTTCTTCGAGTTGCTCGCATCCATAAGTGAATACCGATAAAATGGCTTCTTCAGCTTCACCTTTGTGTCAAAATCCCTTGTCTCTACCTTTGCATCGGTAAGATATTCTGTAATAGTGTTGGGAAACGGGTATGACAAGCTATCCTGCTATGCTATCATTGAGATATTGGCCAACATCACAACACCCATATTGATTGGGTAACCGGCCATGATGGAAGCCACAAATACTGCCCGAGGGATGGGAAGGTGAGTCTCATTCTGGCATGGATGCAACCTGCTACAAACAAATGTTTGCCACCCCTTTGCCTCAAAATTTAAAGTGTTCCGCTGAATGGGAACCCCGATGAAAATCCATAGTGGTGGTAGCCCTGGTGGTGCTAGAATCTTAGATAACCAAGGTCGTACTTCCTCCCCCAGTGCACACTTCTCCAAATACTCCTTCGGCTCAACATCTTCAAATCCCAAGTACGTGTTTAGTGTATGCTGATCAAACCTCATCTTGAGGTTGCATACTTTGGTCACCTTCGTCTCTTTCTTTATGTGAGCCACATTGGCATAGAATTCGCGGACAAGGTATTTTTTTGCATCCACTACTCTCTGGGTGAACCACATCCACCTTTTTCATGCCCGAAACTGTCTCAATATAGCTGGGTTATACTTTTCCAAATCCTTCAATAGAAATTGTCGCTCAAGAGTTAGCGACCTCACTGGCCACCACATACGAAAGCTGGTGAAGGCGGCCAGGCTGACAAAATGGTCCTCCCAAACCTCTATCTTCTTTGATCTTTCAAGGTTGGCAGCTGGTGTAGAAACCTGAGCCTCAGGGACTGGTGTATCCGATGGCTTAGAAGCCTGACTAGCACTCTCCGATCCCTCGGAAGTGCTGTGAGATGAAGACGGCTCGTCCCTGAGCTAGTATCTCCCCTGTGACCGACTGCTCCTGAACAGAGGCTGAGTTGCCCTCTGACACTTCCCTAGACGGGACATATGAGCTAGACTTAGAGAGGTCTGCACCTCTTCGTCCGCCTGCTGTGCTTTCTTTCTTATCGTCTTTTGCTGGCCAAGGGGCAAGGCATTTTTGCCTCGGCCCCGAGAAGGTTCACCTCTCCCTTTGGAAGTGTCGCCTCGTCCTCTGGATAGAACCACTGTCTGTATCATGCAGAAAAGATTGTTAGTTACAATTCGATATTCAAACACATACTACAGACATGTAAGTAAAGGAGAATCCAGAAGATACAGTGGGGTGTACAGTTGAATTATGCCTGCAGGGAAAGTGATTTGCGGTTCGCACAATTTTACTTGCGGCCGCAGATAGGGACTTGCGGACCACACATTGTTGTTGTGCGGTTGTAGAAGTGAAGTGCGGTCTGCATAATTTGATTTGCGGCCGCACCTCTGAACCCCGAAAATGCCAACTCTCTGATGACAGAGAATTGGCTAATGTGCGATCGCAAAAGGGTTTCTGTGGTCCACACAATTAGACCTGTGACTGCACATTAGAGTCTCAAAATGAGGACTCTCTAATGACAGTAAATGTGCTGATGTGTGGTCGCAAAGGGAATTTTGCGGTATGCACATTTTAATTTGCGGCCGCAGAGTCCTTCTTTACTTAGTTGCCCCCAATTCAACATTTGCGGACCGCACAAATTCAAATGTGGCCGCAGATTTCAAAAAACTACGTACATATCAAATTTGTCTAGTTAGGTTTTTCAAATTCTCGCACAATTAGACATGACAACATTATAAAAACATGAAATTTTACTAACCCAGTCCCCATAGAGCATGTATCAAGTTAGCCCTGTTTAGATTTACCCCACATGGACATACATTTGAACTCGAATAACAAATGGCCTAAAAAGAACTAAAAATCTACAAATTAAACTAACTAAAAAGATTAACATGAAATTGAAGTATACCAGATAGAGTGAGTGTAATGAGTGAATGATCAAAGTGGCTGTATGTATGGATAGATGAAATCTCCAAGAAAATTCAATATCGCATAATTTTTAGTTCAGAGAGTGAAAAGTGTAAATTGGGCCGTGTTCCTCTATTTATACTAATGGTTCGCTAAGGGGAAGATTTATGTGCCGTTCGCACTCTATTACCTGGGACCTCATCTCAGATTTTCATCTGCGGTCCGCACATTTTCAGGTGCGACCGTAGATTTCTCGTGCGGTCCCAGATCGACCTCCGCACTGACATGCTTAAACTTCAGAGAGTTGTTATTTTTGACATCTCAATTGTGCGGTCCGCAAGAGGAATGTACGACCGCAATGCTCTTTTGCTATAACACATAGAAATGTGTTGTCCACACAATTCTTGAATACTTAACCATATTTATTCCACAATTCTTGCAAGGCGCACTCATCCCTGTAACACACTTCAAATTAAGTTAGAACAAAAATAACACCTAACTACAAAAGAAAAAGGGAAAAGAACATGGGTTGCCTCCCAAGAAGCGCCTGATTTAATGTCGCGACACGACGCAGAATACTCTCAAGTGCAATGAATGACCGCCACGATATGGCCATCTCCAACTTTTCCCAAGTAGTGCTTCACCTGGTGACCATTGACTAAGAATACTTCATTATTTTTTTTCTTCAAGTCTAATGCACCAAAAGGTATCACACCCAATATTTCAAAAGGACCACTCCATTTGGTTTTAGCTTTCCGGGAAACATCCTCAACCTTGAATTGAATAATAATACAAGAGATCACCCACCTTGAACTCTTTGTTCCAAATATATTTGTCATGAAGATATTTCATCTTTTCTTTGTACAAGGACGAACTTGCATAAGCATGGTATTGAAACTCATCCAATTCATTCAAATGTGTAACCCTCAAGTTAGCGGTTACATCCCAATCAAGATTCAACTTCTTTAGAGCCCACATGGCCTTGTGCTCTAGCTCCACCGGAAGATGCCAAGATTTTTCGAACACAACCGGTATGGCGATATTTTGATAGGTATTTTGTAAGTCGTCCGATAAGCCCATAATGCATCATCAAGCTTCTTGGACCAATCCGTCCGATTAGCATTCACCGTTTTGGACAAAATACTTTTTATCTCCAGGTTGGAGACTTTCACTTGCCCACTAGCTTGTGGGTGATAGGGAGTCGTGACTTTGTGAGTAACACCATACTTTCTAAGTAAAGTGTCGAAAGCCTTATTACAAAAATGTGACCCCCATCACTTATAATTGCACGCGGAGTACCAAACCTTATGAAAATATTCTTCTTCAAGAAAGCCACCACACCTCTCGCCTCATTGTTGGGCAAAGCAATGACCTCAACCCATTTGGACACATAATCCACCGCGACCAAGATGTAGTTGTTTTCACAAAAACTCACAAAAGGGCCCATGAAGTCAATACCCCACACATCGAAAATATCAATCTCCAAAATGGTTGTGAGAGGCATTTCATTCTTCTTTGAGATTCCACCGGCCCGTTGACATTCATCACATCTTTTTACTAACTAACTTGCATCCTTGTAAAGAGTGGGCCAATAGAAACCGCAACTAAGCACTTTGGCCGTCGTTATTGCTCCACTATGATGACCACCATATGGTGAAGAATGACAAGCCCAAAGAATTTCACCTTGCTCTTCTTCTGGTACACATCTTCTAATCAACCCATATGTACAAATTCGGAAAAGGTATGGTTTATTCCAATAATAATGTTGACAATCCCGTTTGAGCTTCTTCATTTGTCTTGAAGAGAACTCATCCGGAATAATTCCACACACAAGAAAATTTACTAGATCCGCGAACCATGACACCTCTTTCATTGAAATTTCCAAGAGTTGCTTATCGGGGAAGGAGTCATTGATTTTTAGGCCATCATACGACCTCCTCTCCTCCTCCAACCAAGACAAGTAGTCTGCCACTTGGTTTTCATAACCTTTTCTATCTTGGATGTCAATATCAAATTCTTGCAACAAGAGCACCCCTCTTATCAACCGATCTTTAGAGTCCTTTTTGCTCATAAGATAACGAAGTGCCGCATGATCCGTGTGGACAATGACTTTTGCACCCATCAAGTACGGGCGAAACTTCTCAATTGCAAACACAATAGCAAGGAGTTCTTTCTCTGTAACGGTATAGTTGACTTGGGCACTGTTCATAGTTTTACTAGCATAATAGACCAGATAAAATTTTTTGTTGATGCGTTGCCCCAAAACAGCCCCAACCGCTACGTCACTTACATCACACATGAGTTCAAAAGGTACACTCCAATTTGGAGCGGTGATGATGGGAGTAGTTGTCAACTTGAGCTTCAACAATTCTAAAGCTCGCATGTAATCATCATTGAAGTTAAACTTAGCATCCTTCTTAAGAAGCTTGCACAACGGGTTCACTACCTTAGAGAAATCTTTGATGAAGCGCCGGTAAAAACACGCGTGGTCTAAGAAACTTTGCACACCCTTCACCGAAGTTGGAGGTGGAAGTTTAGAAATCATATCAATCTTTTCCTTGCCAACTTCAATTCCATTCTTTGAGATTTTATGGCTAAGGACAATGCCTTCCTCGACCATGAAATGTCATTTCTCCTAATTGAGCACCAAATTGGTTTCTTCACATCTAGCCAACACTTTGTCCAAATTTGCAAGACAATCATCAAGAGAATCTCTAACCACCGAGAAGTCATCCATGAAAACTTCAAGGTAGTCCTCCACCATGTCCGTGAAAATAGCCATCATACACCTTTGAAAAGTCGCTGGTGCATTACACAAACCAAATGGTATCCGCTTGAAAGCAAAAGTACCATAGGGACATGTAAAGGTTGTTTTCTCTTGATCTTTCTAAGCAACGAGAATTTGGTTGTAGCCCGAGTACCCATCAAGAAAGCAATAGAAAGCACGACTGGCCAATCTATCGAGCATTTGATCTAAGAAAGGAAGTGGAAAGTGATCCTTCCTTGTGACTTTGTTGAGCTTGCGATAGTCCTTACACACCCTCCATCAGGTCGCTGTTCTTGTAGGAATCAACTCATTCTTGTCATTGGTGATCACCGCCATGCTCCCCTTATTTGGGACACATTGAACCGGAGAGGTCCACGAACTGTCGGAAATGGGGTAGATAATCCAGGCATCCAACCACTTGATAATCTACTTTTTGACAACTTCTTGCATAGCCTCATTGAGTCTCCTTTGATGTTCAATGGATGGTTTGGCACCATCCTCCAACTTGATCTATGCATGCAAAATGTGAGGCTTATCCCCGGAATATCCGCCAAGGTCCATCCAATAGCTTTCTTCCTCTTTTATAGCACCGCCAATGTGGAATCTACCTACACGTTAGTCAAACAAGAGGAAAGAATAACCGGTAAAGTAGAACAAGGACCAAGAAATTCATACCGAAGGTGTGGAGGCAGTGACTTCAGCTCCAAAGTAGGAGGCTCTTCAATTGAAGGCTTTGTAAGAGGAGTTGTCCTATTTTCAAGATCCAAGGATAATTTCCTGGGTGCATAATTGTACGACCCCATTCCTTGCAAAGAGTTCACATATTCCATGAAGCCATCCATCTTGTCATCATCAAAGTTGATCAATAATGCCTCCAACATACCACCAACATTGATTGTAGCACTTGTTTCATCAACAATAACATCGGTCAGCAAGTCCACAAAAGAGCACACATCATTGCTATTTGGTTGCCGCATGGACTTACACACATGGAATACCACTTTTTCATCACCAACCCAAAAGGTCAGTTCTCCAGCTTCAACATCACAAAGAGCCTTCCCCATAGCAAGGAAAGGTCTCCCAAGAATAATCGGCACCTCAAAATTGACTTCACAATCTAGAATGACAAAATCCGCCGGAAGAATGAATTTATCAACACGAACCAAGTCATCTTCAACCACACCCAAAGGCCTCTTTATGGTACGGTCGACCATTTGCAATCTCATAGAGGCGGGTCTTGGTTGCCCAATTCCAAAAGTCTTGAAAACCAAATAGGGCATCAAATTGATACTTGCCCCAAGATCATAAAGAGCTTTAGCAAACTCGATGATTCCAATTGTACAAGGAATCGTGAAAGTAACGGGATCCTCTAACTTAGGAGCCATTGAATACAAAATTTCACTAACTTGATGAGTGACTTTGATGGGTTCAAAATTCATTGACCACTTCTTTGTCACGATATCCTTTATAAACTTTGTATAATTGGGAATTTGTTCCAAAGCTTCAACTAATGGCACATTGATTGAGAAACTCTTCATCATTTGAATGAACTTCTTGAATTGATTCCCACCATTTTGCTTGGCAAGTCTTTGAGGGTATGGAGGTGGAGGCTTAGGAAGTGGTGCCTTAGCCTTTTGCACTACCGGCTCCGGTATGTCAATAATGTGTTTCCTAGTCGGGTTCACCTCCTCTTGAGTCTCTTCCACATTATCATCAATATCAATCCAGACGTCCTCATTAGGTTATACCACATTGTTCATGGTCTATTCTTCTTGCGTCACTTGATCATCATCAACAAGTTACCTTTGACTTGAGATGGGTGCATTCCCACATCTTCCACTTCTTGTGATAACCACCATGGCATGCCCCGTGTTGTTTTCACCCTTTGAGTTTACTACCGTATCACTTGGTAGTGCCCCCTTAGGATGAGATTTAGAGCTTGAGAGTTTGCCCCATTTGAACTTCTAAGTTGCAGATTGATGTGTTGTGTGAGGCAAGTTGGGCATCCGAATCGGCATTCTTTTCCATAATTTGCTTGAACATATTTTCAATACGTCCCATCTCATTATTTGAAGAACCTGGACCATGGGAAGAATAAGGAGGCGGGTTGCTCGGTTGTTGGTACATCAGGGGCCTTTGAAAATCCGACCTCCGGTTGCCTTGGTTGTTGTTCCATTTGCCTTGATTGTTACCCCCCCCCCCTAATTTTCTTGATTATTTCCACTCCAATTTCCTTGATTGTTGTTATGCCAATTTCCTTGATTGTTGTTTCTGCTCTAATTGCCTTGATTGTTAGAATTCCAATTGCCTTGATTGTTTTGAGGTCGCCATTGTTGTTGGTTTGGGCCTTGAAAGTTGTTTCTTTTCCCTTGAAAATTGTTCACATATTGCACTTCCTCTTCTTGCTCATTATAGTAATAATCTTGCTCAAAACTACCATCTTCTTTCACATGTTCACCCTTGGTCCTCCTTTTGTTCACTCCTTCCATGGCATTGACTTGCTTTGGGATTTTGCACTTGATTTAGTTGGGCCTTTGCTAATTGAGTCATGGTGGTTGTCAATTCAGCAATGGCTTGCCCATGGTATTGCAATTCTTTGTGAAGGTGGATCATATTTAGATCACCTTGTGGAACATTGGCCCGGGATTGCCAAGCCGGTGAAGTTTTCGCTATCTCATCCAAAATCTCACACGTCTCCGCATAAGGCATAGTCATGAAGTTCCCACCGGTAAGTTAATTCACTACACATTAGTTGGTGGTGTTAATCCCATGATAGAAGGTTTGTTGAATCATGTTTTCCTTCATATCGTTGGTGGGACATTCCTTGACCATAGTTCTATAGCATTCCCATATCTCGTGTAGTCATTCATTCGGCTCTTGCTTGAATGCTAAGATCTCATCTCGAAGTGTAGCCATGTGCCCGGAAGAGAAGAACTTAGAAATAAACTTTTCTGCCAACTCATCCCAAGTATGAATGAAATGGTTCAGTAATCGTTCCAACCAATCTAAAGCTTTCCCCCGTAGAGAGAAGGGAAAAGGCCTTAGCCTCAATGCATCCTCAGATACATTCATTTGTTTTCTCCCCAACAAGTGTCCACAAACCCCTTCAAATATTTGTGCACATTTTGAGTTGGAGCACCGGTGAAGGAACTCTGTTACTCAAGCAAAGTGAGTATCACATTGGTGATTTGGAAGTTGTCCGCCCTAATTCGGGGAGGGACTATTGCACTAGCATATCCTTCATTGGGTAATATCCGGTGTGGAGCCTCTCGTGGTGGAGGTGGAGGTTGAGCGGGTACATTGTCTTGAGGCACCCGGCCTCTTCGATTGGCTTGAGGTTTAAGAGGTACCACCTCAACTTGCTCATCCTCGACGTCCACATCCCCCAAAAGCATATTTCCGAGATCATTGTTTGCCTCCATGATTGTACCTAAAATTGTTTCACACAAGTTAGTAACACGGAAGGAAAAGAAGATATTCCAAAAATAAACCCAAATATATAGCTAACACCATTTTAACTCCCCGGCAACAGCGCCAAAAAATTGATGACTTTCAGAACACACATCGATAATAGATATGATACGGTCATATACAATATAAATTACCCAACTATGAGTCGGGGTCGAATCCGCAAGGAGTTATAAGGGGTGTTAGGAGTATACTTGAAGAAAGCGAATGGATTAACTAAATTTTCACTTCCATATTGAGTTTTGATTTCTACTTCTACTATTATTCTAACAATTGTAAGCTAAGTGAAATAAACTAGAAATGAACGATTGTTTTTGATTTTTTTCCAAATAGTTTAAAAACCTAGGGAAGTGACCATAACCTAAATGTTCGCCTAATGGGTTAAATACGTTAATACTTATTTTGTTGATTGGGGTGTATTATAGCTCTCAACTCTACATTACCCACTTAATACCTCTCGGTCAGAGAGTGATTTTGCCCAATTTGACTTTCTTAAGTCCAAATGGGTATCAAAAAAAATAATTGATATGAGCTCAAGTCGGGTTCTTACTATCTCTAGTTTTAACCCTTTAATTAGGCCAATCAAACTCTCTATTAGCCCAATTCCTTGTTAGCCAAGTTATCTTTGACTAGATCTCTCTTTCTCAAGTAGTGACTAAGTCAAAAAGGCATGAATCAATATTTGCAACCATTAATTCTAAAATTGAAGCATGAACTAAGCTAAATAATCCACACTCAATCATAAATAAATATTAAATTAAATACTCATAAGGTTTACACACTAGGGTTGGGTCATAACCCTAGTGAGAATCTAGCTACTGATAATGGGACTTGAAGAAAATAAAGAAGAAAAGCTAATTAAACTCATAATCAAAGATTAAAATGATAAAATATAATGTTTAAACACTAAAATAATCACAAACTTCCTAAAATGGCAAAAGGTAACGGCTACAACAACTTTTTACTTCCAAACTTGACCTAAAATTTTGAAACTCGTCTATTTATAGTGGGCCAAAATTCGCTGACAAAAATGCCGCTCGGGAGGTTCTACGGCTGCATAATTCCATGTACGATCCACAAATTTCTTCAGTTGGCAGGAGATGGGATTCTAAAACCGCATATTTCTGGATTGCGGTTGCGAAGCAACTTCTGCGGCCGCACAATTTTTGTGCGGTCCACACTTCAGCAAGGTTTCAGGACCTAATATTTTGCACACTCTCTGAACTTGGAATCATTTGTCAGTACAGATCCTGTTTTGTGGCCACACAATTCATATGCGGTCCGCATATTGGTCAAAATTCTGTTGGGTTCTTTCGCTTGGTTTGCGGTCCGCAATTACTTCTGTGGACCGCACTTCTTTGCTTTTGCGCCCTTTATTTTCTTGTGCTTCGGAACACTCCTTTTTGAGTCAGATTTTATTATGGGAGACCAAACTTCCAACATTTCTATAATTTGCATAATTTTATTAGTTTCGGGAACATAAATCAATACTTTAGGACTAAAACAAAGGCAAAAAGGTGCTAATAAGTAGTCAAAATCTCCACTTATCAGGTAACAAAGCGCATAATCAGATGTTCCCTTCAGATATCTTATGATCCTCTTTACTGCTTGCCAATGTGCTAAACCTAGGTAGGTTTGATATCTACTTACCAAGCTAACTGCATGATAGATATCAGGTCCAGTGCATAAATAACATATATTAGACTTCCGACTGCGCTCCTATAAGGAACTCGACTCATTCTTTCTGTCTCTTCAGGAGTCTTAGGACACATCTGACTTCCCAAGGCATGGCCTTTACTGATAGGAGTTTCAACTGGGCTACTATTTTGCATATTGAATCGTTCAAGAACCTTTCTAATGTAATTCTCTTGTGAGAGATACAATAGTTTCTTTGGACGATCTCTTGAAATCTTAACTCCAAGAATATATGCAGCTTCACCCATATCTTTCATCTTAAATTGGGATGATAACCATGACTTTATCTCGGTTATAAGCTCCGTATTATTTCCAGCTATAAGTATGTCATCTACATACAATGTTAAAATCACAAGCTTGTTCCTTGATCTTTTGGTATAAACACAATGGTCTTCATCCATCATGGTAAAATCATTGGATACAACATTCTAAAAGCATATATACCACTGCCTTGAAGATTGTTTGAGGCTATAAATAGACTTCAAAAGTCTACAAACCTTTTGTTCGTAGCCTTTTTTTTTAATGAAATACTCAGGTTGTTTCATATAAAATTCTTCATCTAGTTCTCCATTGAGAAAGGTAATCTTTACATCAATCTGATGTAATTCAAGATCTAAGCTTACAACAATAGCTACAACCAGGCGAACATAGGTAAGTCGTACAGCAGGCGAAAAAACGCCCGGGCATATGCCCCGAACGCCCGGGTGTATGCCCCGAATTGCTAGGCATACGCCTCTTGAAAATTTCGCCCCACACCATCGTCTTGGGGCATTTTTGGTACGCCTTGCCCCAAGGCTCGTCCCGAAAATGCCTTTTAAAACACTGGTAGTAACTGATTTTGTAGGCACTCGGCTAAATACAAAAGTGGCAGTAAGCAACACATCACCCCAGTAAACTAATTGGGAGGTTAGCTTGTGCCATCATTGACCTAACCATTTCTAGGAGCGTTCTGTCTCTTCTCTCTACAACACCATGTTTTGTGGAGTATTTGGGATAGTCAACTGATGAACTATCTAAGCTTTGCTTCCCGCATCTTGTCGTCCAAGGGAGCCACGCCCGCCCTCTCCCGAATATCTTCATTCCTAATCTTATCCATCCTAGTATGCCCGAACATCCATCTCAACATCCTCATTTCTGCTACTTTCATCTTCATAATGTTAAACAAATTAACAAATAAATATAATGTTAAACAAATTAACATTTCAAGCATGTTAAACAAATTAACAAATAAATTTTATATTAAACTAATTAACATTCAAGCAGTTGGGATAATAAAATAATTATAATTTTCATAAAGGAATATAAATACTAAATTTATATTCTAAAAATTAAGTCCATATGACTAATTTTCGAAATTTGTAATTTATTAAAAAAAATAATAGAACCTTAAGTAATTTTTAAAAATCTATAATTTATTTAACTCTTTCCATTAGCCCATATTTTAAAAATTAAAGAGAGTGGTGCAATGGGCCTTTAGCCCAAAGTTCTGTCTGCCAAATTTAAAAGAGGCCTAACCCCTTTTTCAGCTATATTGAGATGAACCTTAGTCCAATAACCTATATTATGCTAGTTTAAAAAGAAGCCCAATTCATAAAATTTGTCCATTAGAGACAGGAGCCCAGTAGCTTCTCTAGTAAACTAATTTAAAAAAAACTCTCTTTTCTTAATTAGTGTTAGATTAGGGGAAAAGGACGAAACCCTCATCTCCATTTAACATCCCCCTTTTTTTTGTTAATTTATTTATTTTCAGAGGAGGGAGAAGCCATAGCCTCTCTAACCTTCTTTTCAGTGGCTGAAAAAAAAACAAAAATAATGGATATACACCATCGACAGTGGCGTTATTCAGGCAGATTTAATTTAACTCCTTTTTTTAAATTCTGATTAAAGAAAACTGATTTCAATAATCAAATAATTACCAGATTCAAAAGCAAGCAATGAAAGGTAATTTGGTGCAAATCAAATTAACTAATTTAGATTTGATGGATGACACGAATAAAAAAATAATCATCGTCCAATCTGTTTCATATACTTTCTTTTGTCCTTTTTTTTTTTTTTTTTTTGAAAACTCATTTCAAAATCAGAAGAAGACAAAAGATTAATGGGAAAAACTGATTAACCTTAATCAACTACACAAAAAATTCTATATGGATAAACACATAGTTCTAGATACCATAGTATATAGCAAACTGTGTTATCATTCAAAAAACTATATACGCGTAGTTCTATATTTACATAGAGTAATAAGATTATTCTTTATATGTTTTCGGATCGACTCTAATATCAATGAAGGAAAACTTGATACACTAAACACATTAGTTTAACGCGTAAATAGAAAAACGAGAACTTACTTATTGAAGCGGAAGCGAAAATCTGAATTGAATCGCGACTTGAATCACTGGTCGGTGGTGATTGTCACGTTGTGATGGAGCAACCTCCTATACCACAGCCTAAATCCAAGATTGGATTGAAAGAGAGAGAGGGGGGGAGGGAGAGAGAGAGATAGTGCGTGCGTGCGTGGAAAAATACATAAGAGAGTATCTTTTATTGTACATGATAAGTGTACTTATATAGAGAATATTAGGATTAACTAATAATTCTATTGGGTCTTAAAGCACCCCGGTGAACCCAAAATTTTCTACAATATTTGGACTAGAGGCTCTTTCCCTCAACTCCTTGTGCTTTTATACGCATGGAAGAACCTTTCTTATCGATTTGCATTGGAGGCCCTTAACCCTTCTTATTTTTAGTAAGATATGTTGAACGACGAGGATGAATTTGTTTACTATAATTGGTTGTGAGCATGGAAATTGCATTATCGAACGGAGGACCGCGAAAAGGAATTTGGTGTTGTATGTTTGACATGAACAACCAATTACCCCCTTCTATGACTTGTCTCATTCTCGCATTTTGAATAGAAGGAAGTCGGAGAGCAGAAGTTATCTTCTTCCTCTTCCTATTATGAATTTTTATAATATATTAATTTTCTTTATTGACGTGTTCTTAAATTTTCAATTTCTATCTTATCAACCTGTAAAGAGCCAATATCGGCTTAGCATGCGTTTTATTTAATCTTTCTAAAAATAGGCTTACTTAAATGATATTAACTAAGAATACTATTGGATAAAAACAATTTGATTCCGAATGAAAAGACAAAAAATTATTTTCGGCAGGTCGTATCTTCCAAGAAATTATTTTTTTTTAGTACAAGGAGATATTTTTCTTTGGTAACTACAAGGTGATATATTACTCATATTAATCGCCAACACATTATGTATCAACGTCTACGGGCAATTAAATCATGACTAGAAATTGTTACTTCCTCCGTTCCAATTTATGTGAACCTGTTTGATTGGGCAAGGAGTTTAAGAAAAAAATGAAGATTTTTGGAATTTGTGATCCTAAACAAGTTTAAAAGGGGTACAGAGTATTTGTGTGGTTATAAAAGTTTCTTATTAAGGGTAGAATTGTAAGTTTAAGCTAATTTTTTTTTAAATTTAGAAAGGGATCATTTTTTTTTAAACGGACCAAAAAGAAAATAGGTTCACGTAAATTGAAACGGAGAGATTATATTTTAATAGTAGTTAGATAAAGACTTTAACAAATTTAAAGAGCTGGATATTCCTATCCTTAACTCCCGTGAAAAGGATAGATGATGACGTGCCCCGGATCCACAGTTGAATAGAACTTTCTGCGTCCTACCGCCACGTCTTGGCCCCAGCTGCTAGAACATCCACCGTTCAATAACTAGTGAATCCTACTAGAGTTATTGTAAACCATCTGATAAGAAAGTGGGCTCCAAAAGAGAAAGTGGGACCTATATGAAGTCAAAAAACCTCTGTGGTCTTAGAAAATTGTATTGTATCAGACTATCAGTAACGTTCCACATACGCAACAACCAAAAGAGCTTTTTCGTTTGACCACCAATGGATCAAAACGGCGTCGTTAGCTTCCGCCACCGTCAATCTCCCTCGTCCGATCGGTTCCTCGGCGTGTTCTCTCCGCCGCAGAGTGATGCTGCTCTCGGCGGCGGGATAGATTCATCGGTCGTCGATGATGATGAGCTCAACGAAGATGACGTGTTCTGGACTGAAAGAGACTTCACTGAATCTCAACGCCGCTCTACTTCTCCTTCACAAAATAGTCGCCGTCAGTCCTTCCGTAAGCGTGAGAAGTTTGGTATTCTTGCTGCATTATCGGAGGATCACCGGAAAACTGACCTGCCTGTTCTCCGTCGGAAGCCTTCAATCACTTCCTCGCCTTCCGTTACGGCGCCGATTTCAGCTTCGCCTTCTACAGTGATACCGTTTTCACGTGCAATACCTTCGATTCCTAAGCCTCCATCGGATAATTTTAATTTTAATCACTCAAAATCCATGCCGGCGAGGAAGTTCCAGCACTCGGCTCCGATGAATGTTCCGATGATGCCGAAGAAGGCACCGAGGAACGGCGATCTTGCTGATATTGAAATTGACGAGGATGATCCCGATGATGAGATGTTGCCGCCGCACGAGATGGTGGCCCGAGGATCAATGCGATCTCCTAGAACCACATTCTCGATGCTGGAAGGCGTCGGAAGAACTCTTAAAGGGAGGGATCTTCGTCAGGTTCGCAATGCCGTGTGGCGCCAAACAGGTTTTCAGGATTGAAATATGTTCAAAATATGTTGATATAACTGATAGATTTTGTTTTAGATATCTAAACTGAGCTTGATGTTTCTAGCTATATATTTTATATATAGGCAATGGAGAAATGTTTTTACAAGTTTCTTCAGTTGTTTATATGTGGCTTAAGTGTATTGAAGGAAGATGAAATTAATATCTATAATCTTTTTGGGTGATATTGTTGTATCAACAGGTACATTTACATTTTCGGCGCTGATATCAGTTGAATATTAATACAAGATAGTATTGTTAGATTTTATATGGTTAAGATGGAAGCACTTCATCATTTGTGACTAAAAAGACTCTAGCTTTCGGCCATTGATCTATGTAATCATGTTTGCTATGCCTATAGTGAAAGCCTCCTAATCAAGTTATGGATTCGTTGCGACGAAATAGTTAGACTGTGATCCTGTTTTTGGTAGTTCCTCTGTCAATTTCCCCATAGCTGATAACGTTTAATCAATGACACACTATATCTAGCAGACCTTCTGTACAACATTGTGTGAACTGAATTAGTGGCAGAGGCGGTGCTAGAATTTGAAGGTTATGGGTTCGGGGTTCTAATCTTTTTAAGTTACATATTCAATGAATTTCACAAGACAAATATAGTATTTGGACCGAAGCTATTGGGTTCGGCCGAACCCGTAACTGGGCTAGCTCTGCCCCTGATTAGCAGACTAGTCCCCGGAATCAGCTTTTTCTAGTTCCTTCTTGAAATCCTTTGCTTTTACCATGATTTATACTGTCTATCTAGCAGACAGTTCCCTATTTAGTTGAAACTGCTGAAGATATCATGTATCTTTCGTTCTTTCTTCTTTCTTTTTGTGTTTCTTTTTTGTGCTGAAGGTGGTGTTCAGACCAACTTGCACACACCTTCACTATTTCACCGGTACGTTCATTATTCCGTCCTGTAACCAGTATCACTAGTATAAATTTTGAGCAATTCTATCCACACAGGCTTAATAATTAATTCACCTAGCTATTTTCTTCTTCTACTGGAATTGAGTCTTGGTTTTCCATGATTTTCTTTCCAACTTCATTAGGCACATGCTCTTGAGTGCATGATGTATCTTGACTGCGACACAAAGCACTTCAGACTACGCTTGTCCTTGGATTCTCTTGCATTTGAAGCTGTAATAGAACATTAATCTTTGACTGTTGCCCATAATATCTTCAAATCATGGATTCGTCTGCATTGATTTCAAATGACAGAGGAAGGCAAAAGAGGTTGTCCTGAAATGGACTAGTAATAGTACAACGCATAGGACAAAAGAAAGAAATTTCGAACGCATGAATGTCTCTTTGCTGATGCATCACTTGTACAAGTAGCGGACCCACGTGGTGACTAGCGGGTTCAATTGAACCCGTTTCGCAAAAAAATAATATTGTGTATATGTATAAATTAGAATTAAAACTGTGTTAATATTGTATAAATATTTTATTTGAACCCACTTGATAACTACTATTTTACGACTAAAGTTATGTACTTCTAAAATTGAATCCGCTTGCACAAATTTCTGGGTCCGCCACTGACTTGTACAAGTAGTCCCTGTAACAGAACGATATATATTGAACCTTTTCCTGGTGCCAAGATTTTTGCATGTATACCACTAGAATAATATTCTTCCTTTTTTCAAAGAATTTTACTTTAAGATTTTTCAATCTGCTAATAGATCTAGAATATGTTTAATTTGGGATTGAAACACGGTTGATGGTTTGATTTCGTAGACTGGGCATGCTATATGTTCTCATGTTTATCAGAAAGTGTTAAGGTGATCAGTAATTCAGTATGATCTGTTTGAACATTGTCAAGTCTCTTGTCAATTTCCATACATACACTTCAGAAAATGTTATTCTTCCCTATATCTCATGTATATAAGCTTATCAGCACGTAGTAAATACACCTTAGAACAAACAAACAGATGAAGATATGACTGACCTTGCCATGCTAATGTTAATCGCGGAATGCAAATGCTGGAACATAATATTGAACTGGAGTTTCGTAAATTCCCACCTTTAATTGGTTCCTTATTTAGTTTAAATTTTCAACTAAGTTTGGTTCCTCTTACTTTGACCTTCGAAAAGCTGGTGTTTCTAAGTAAAACACACTAGAATTCAATTAAGTGAAAATTGATAAAAAGAAGCCACTACCACAAGTGACTGTGCAACTGCCCAAGTAATGAAGAAACTTCCGTTTGGATTTAGCTTGGAATAAGCCATTGGGTATGCATATATGATACCTGCTCCTTTATACTTAAAAGTAAGAAAAAAAGAAAACGAATTATACTTAATAAATTTTCTCTAGATCTACACCATTTTTTCGTATATATATATTTTCTAAAGAGATGACAAATAGAAACAAAGTATTACTATGTAAAACGCAAGTGTTACTATCAATTTATATCTTTGGAATAGTCGAACTGTACATAAATTGGTCAAACAATTAGTGAACATTATTTAGTTTGATTTCCTAAATGACATCAACGGTAATAGTTGGAGTAGGTGTTATAGGAAATGTGGGACAAAACAAAATTGACCAGCTTCATGGATTAGGGTAGAAGTTCGTTGATTAGTTGAAACTCATGCAAAGTTATATTTGCACATCAATTCTTCCATGCTAAAAGTGATTCTTACGGTTTTATTTATAAATATTTTTCAAACTTGGTCCACCAATCGTTTCCCCATCTATCTGCTCCATCATCTCCTTTTGCTTTCTGATTCAAATGTTGAGATCATAAATAATCACATTTTGATCATATATACTAGCTATTCAATTAATCAACCACTCTTCTTGCTCCATTATCCACATAAAAATAATACCTCTAATAAAAACTATGATGATTTTAAGTAAAATTAGTTCCAATATCATATGCAACCACTCTTCTTGCTCCATTACCTGAATAATAACAACGGTTACTATACTTTTTTCCTGTGCACAATAAAGATCTTAAAAGTCCATCCTACAAACCTCCTTATATAAGTCCTACATGTTGCAATCAGTCCACAAATCATCAAGAAAAACAAATTAAGAATCACAACTTTCAAAACTCTAACCTCGTCTTTAATTTTTTCATCTCTTTGGAAATGGAGAAAAGTGAGTCAACCAAGATTGATGTTGTGGAAACCAACAAAGAAAGGAAAGGAAAAGCCCCACTTTTGGGAACAGCTCCTGTGGTTGCTGCTGCTGGTGCTGTTGAACATGCAAAGGGTGGTGCCAATAGAGGCATTGCCATTTTTGACCTCATTTTAAGAATTGCAGCTTTTGCTTCTGCATTAGGTGCTGCTGTTGCTATGGGAACCACTGAAGAAACTCTTCCTTTCTTCACACAATTCTTTCAGTTCGAAGCCAGTTACGACGATCTTCCAACTTTCACGTAAGCAAATTAAACTTCCAATAGTTGCTACTTTTGAAAATTATACGTAAATAATTATATATATATATATGTGGGAATGATTTTCTATGTGTAACAGGTTTTTTGTGGCAGCAATGGCAATAGTTGTTGCCTACCTCGTCCTCTCTGTACCCTTCTCTATAGTGTGCATTGTACGGCCCCATGCAGTTGTACCTCGGCTGCTCCTCATTATCTTTGACACGGTACGAACACTTCTCTAATTTAATCCATAGTAACATAACAACTCAAGAAGTGACTTACACAGAATTTTGTGCAAGTAATGTCATAATTCGACTATTAATGGGTCGTTTGTACGATGGATAAGCAAAATAATCATTTGATAAAAATTTAGTACCGCCTTATCCATTATTTGGCTACTAATATTGGAATAAGTTATTCAGGATTAAAAATAGTATCGAAATAAGTTACAACTGCCAGAATGTGTAATAGTAATCCCAGAATAAAACAGTAACATTGACAATCCCATGATTAATACAACATACTAAGCAGTCGTTAAAAAATAATATCATGATAACTAATCTCAGCATAACTAATCCCAACATAACTTGTCTTCAAACCAAACGACCCCTTAATAGTCGAATTAAAGTGGTTTAAAACTATACTGTCCGTCCCAAGTTAATATATTACTCCGTATATGTTTATATTCCTTTCAAGCTATCAAGCCAGCGTAGTATATATACACATATCCTTTAAAAATATGATATTGGCACTTATAAAATTAAAATATTTTGTGCAACGTATCAATGAAAAAGAAAAAGGGTGCAGCCGTGCAGGTCATATCCGCATAGTTGCACCATTTACTTGCTTCAAGGGATAGGTATTCTGATACATAATTGGTTCATCATTTATAAAATCTGGAGGCTGGAATTCGATCAAAAATGAAAACACCCTTTACTTAAATGTACACATATTTAAAATTTTGCAGTATGTGATTATTATTTTTTTAATTGTGAGAATTTTGAAGGTGATTATTGCTTTGACAACGGGAGCAGCAGGTTCTTCAGCAGCCATAGTGTACTTGGCTCACAATGGAAACCAAGATGCAAATTGGCTAGCAATCTGTCAGCAATTTGGTGATTTCTGCCAAAGGGTCAGTGGAGCTGTGGTGGCTGCCTTTGTCACAGTGGTTATCTTGATTTTCTTGGTGGTTCTTTCTGCTTCCGCTCTTCGAAGACACCGCTAAGGAGGAGTTTGTCGCCATGAAAAAAGTATTCACTACTGCTTACAACGCCTTCATTCACTTGTCTTGTTATTATTCATCTTTGTATCTCTTTCATTTGCTTGTGTAATTGGATCACAAAAAAGAAAAAAAGTGCAATTGGATGTTATTGTTAATGTCTTTTGCTTTGGTTTAAGGTTTGTACTTTGTGTCGCTGTCTTTAGATTCACATTATGAAAGGGGGAAACTGGGGAAGTCTTGTAAATCACAATTGGTAAACTCAGTGGATCTCTGTATTGCGAATTGCTGTGTTTTTCATATTTAACTTTATGGTACTTATTCTCCCTGTAATTGTGACTCAATTCCTGTTTTCATTTTTATGTTATCTGTCTAATCTTAACATTAGAATGAAATCAGACTAATAAAACGTAGTGGATACATCTGTTTTTTTTTTACTTTTCTTCTTAAAAGCTAAAATCGATCCTGGCTAAGCTGGGATTGAAACATAGAGCGGGATTGGATTGGCTTAAAAAAAAAGGAGCTTTTAAGTTAAATGCTTAAAAGCATTTTATAAGTGCTGGAACTTGTTTTATAAATAAGCAGTTACGTGTTTGAATAAAAGTGCTGAAACTGAAAACAAGTCGATTAAGTGTTTGGTAAACAAGTGCTGGTAAGCATTTTTTCTTGTTAAAATGACTGAAATATCCTTAAAGTTGTTAACATTATAAAAAAGATGATGAATGATTTGATTTTAGAATATAGTTACACCAATTTAAAAAAGGAAGGATTCAACGACCGAAAAAATTAAATGTTATGGAACAAAAAAAAAAACTAAAAGAACAATATTTCTAATGAGGGGTAATTTCGGGATTAAGAAAAATTATAAGGGATAAGAATGTAATATCCTTGGTCAAAGCAATATGGCTTTTAAGCCAATTTAGAAAAAGTTGAGTTTTCCAACTTATTAGTTTTGACTTTTTTTAAGCAAATTTTAATTTTTTTTAAGCCCATTTTTTGATTGCCAAACATTTTCACAAGTTAAAAACGGCTTAAAGTCCGTCGAGGCTCTTAGTTAGATTGATTGGGAGACGTTGAATAGCAAAAAACTAATAAGGAAAATGAATTCTTCCTTTTCTTTGACCAAATTGCAGACAGTATTTGAAGAAAGAAACTGAAAAGAACTCTAAATTTGCAAAAAGTTAAATGAGGAATCATTTTTCAAAATGTATTATAACCCATATTCAATATGATCCAAACTAAACATTTCTTAGCATCAACACAAGCAGTTACATCTTGTGATAGTTGTATCTTGTGCTTATTTATCCATCAATTGTATAAAAAATATTTGTATAATCAAACCAACTACAATTAAGTGCATACACTAACTATGAAACCATATACCCCAAAAAATGATCAATAATATTTGAGAATTGATCAAAATATTATAACTATGTAAAAATAATTTGTTTAGTTGTTACTAAATAAAATTCTTTTCTTCTCGATTACGAGGGTCAAATTTTATAATTTATTTTATTTTAATTCGGAATTTATATTGTATAATAACTGCAAAAAATAATTCATAGAGTTAGACACTAGATAAAGAGTACTAGGTACAAATTAAAGCTTTTTATCATTTAAAATATTTATAAAAATTAAGGAAAAGGTTTGACTCCCAAAAAATAATAACGTCATTTATACAATAAAGTGGAAAGGAAGGAACATTTTTTGTTTTTCATTTGCGAATCTTACATAAATGTTCCAAATAAGTCCAACTTACCAACCCCTAGCCATTAATATAGACTTATCAAAATTAATCACGCATATATAAAAATTGAAAATCCAAATAAACAAGATTTCTTTTCTCCAAGAATCACACGCAAAGATCTCCTTCCATATTTTTAAGCATGACTAGTAACATTAGATGCAAAACGGAAAGAAAATTTCACGGATGAGGTAGCAAATAAGGTGATAATATATATATATATATATATATATATATATATATATATATATATATATATATATATATATATATAAGATTTCAAAAATCTAAGCAAAAAAGGACCTTTATCAACGAGTATGGTTGAAATTCATTGAAAACATATAGAAAACTCAATATACAAAATTTGAGTAAGATTTGGACTAATTTGGTATCAAAATTCGTAGTTAAAATCGAGTTCAAAAAATTCTTCTGCGATATATGTATCACGCATGTATCTCACACGCAGATATACATTAGATATACACGTGATACACATTTGATACAAATATGATACACATAATGATGCACATATTTTTTTTCATGTTCATCTTCCACTTCGAATTTTCAATTTAAACCACCTCAAAACTCCACCAAATCATCCCTTAACTGAGATTGAAGATCCTTAAGATATACTCAATCTATTCTAATAACACCACTCAAAAAAAAAAAGTTTGACCTTTTTTTTGGCTACAAATATCTAATTGGCTGATATTTGTAGTATTTAGCTAATATTAGTAATATTTTATAAATTACCCAATTTTTATAGTTATGGGCCTTCATGATTTTTTACAATACTGAATTTAAGAAAGTATCTTTTGATCCCAATTTTTGTAATAAGCTATTTATAACCGGATATAACTGTAGTTTCCTTTTTCAATTTTAGGCCCCTAAACGGAAAACTTGATGTCAAACTCTAAAATCATAAAGTCAAAGCCCATTAACTGGTATGCCCAGTGGATCTTTCGTCACCTATTGTGCTTCAAAGGTCTAACTCGTCGTTCAATTTGAGTTTGAGACTCCTCTTACTCTCGCTCCACTGTTTACACAACAAAGCCATGGCTGCATTTAGAAGATTATTGCCCACAAACAGAAGTATTTTACCATCAACTTCTGCAATCTTCCTTTCTCACAGAGGCGTAGCTTCTAAGCTCTTTGTTGGAGGTACTTGTTCCTTCTTTTTCTCTCTTTTTTCTCCCTTTTTTATACATGTATGTATGTATACACGACTGATTTACACATTAAAAAGCTCGTTCTTTTAATGAATTTGTAATTATTTGATTAAATATGATATCTTTTGAGTCTATTTTCCCTGTAATTTGGGTTTATGGTTCTGTTCATGAAAAACATAATTATAATGATGTAAAAGAAGGGTTTTCTGCAGATGATAATATATTAACTTAATTGGGATTATGTGTATCAGTTATTTACTGATTTTAGAGGTCTTGGTTTGACATTAGTGAGGAAATGAACACTAGTGCTGAAAGAACTTAAATTCAATGAACAATTTATAGTTTAGTACTGAAAAATTACAGGTATTATTATTATTATTATTATTATTATTATTATTATTAATATAGTACTATAGAAGAAATCACAATCTTTGAACCACTTCAAAATGCTTGCAAAGAGGTCGATTAGATGATCCCTTTTAGGAAGGAGGATTCATTTTGATGGAGAAAGATTCTCCTTCCTAAACAACTATGTTGATTCTGACAAGATAGTTCAGTCAAAAGAGGAGGTATGTCTTCTCTTTCTTGGAGCTACTTATTTCCTCTTCTCCCCCCTTCTTTTTTCTCCCTTTTGTACATGTATACACAATTGATTTAATAATAAAAAAGGCAGCGGGGAAGGGCCAGACCGCAAGGGTCTATTGTACGCAGTCTTATCCTGCATTTCTGCAATAGGCTGTTTCCATGGCTTGAACCCGTGACCTCCTGGTCACATGGCAACAACTTTACTAGTTACGCCAAGACTCCCCTTCAATTGATTTAATAATCTGCACACTGAAAAAGCTCATTATTGGAATGAATTGGTAATTCTTTGGTTAAAGTTGTTAATGTTTTTGGGTTTATTGTGCTTCTTAGGACTCTGGGAATTATTTCGCGCTGCAATTTGGGTTAATAGGTCTGTTCTTGAAGAAAACATAATTATAGTGATGTAAAAGAAGGGTTTTATGCAAATGATGATTTGTTGACTTATTTGTGCCCATAGGGAATTATGGTTATCCGTTATCTACTGATTTTAAAGGTATTGGTTTGACATTAGTGAGGAAATAAACAGGTCAACACTAAGCTGAAGGAACTTAAAGATCAATGAAAAATTTGTAGTTTAGTACTGAAGAATTTACAGGTATTATTGTCAATATAGTACTATCTTTGAACCGCTTCAAAATGCTCGCAAAGAGGTAGATAAGATGATCCCTTTTAGGAAGGAGGATTCATTTTATGGAGAAAGATTCTCTTTCCCAATCAACTATGTTGATTGTTACAAGAGAGTTCATTCAAAAGAGGAGAAAAGAACCAGAAAGTAGGAGCTAATATTAAATCACCCACTCGATTGACAAGTCTAGCTTTTGTTCCTGGTTTATTGCCTCAAGTGTAAACAAAAAGTGAAGTAACAAATATGAAGCTAAATTTGCTCCCATCCATCTAGGAATGAGTGAAGAGAGTTATCTTTAGCTAGAAAATGGGATTGATAGTTGGAGGATGTTGTGAAAGGGACTGAAGGGAAGATTAGGACAAACCACCCGTCTCTTTCTGATATCGCCAAAGTACAATATAAACAATACTTGAGAAGCTGTACAATGAAGATTCAAAAAACCTTTTTTTTTTTTAATTCCTAGTACCACAATTTCCCCTGTTACAATAGACCCTTGTGGTCCGGCCCTTCCCCAGACCCCGCGCATAGCGGGAGCTTAATGCACCGGGTTGCCCTTACAATTTGACTTATTATAATCCTGTTTTAGTCCATCTATTATTAGGCAAACTGAATGAACTTTCACAATGCAGCTATACCTACAGCTCAACAAACAGAATCTCTAGTGTTACTTTCTAGACATTTTAGACATGGTGAATAAAGAACGCTATCTATGAACCTTCATAAGCTTTGTATCTGTATGGAGCAGCTTACTGTATATATTAGCAGTTTGTTTACTCGTTTTAGCACAAAATATATAAATAATCTCTCATTAACTTGATATCCCTTAGGAGCTTTTCCAATTCTTCACTCATTAGACTGAAACAATAATAATCTATCAGGCTTTGATCCGAAGTTAAATCTTGATTATATCTGCTACATAGTCAAAATATGTTACTAATAATTATCTGAAGCTATCAGGAACTTAATTTTAAGCTACTATATCAAAAAAAAGAAAAAAAGAAAAGGATCATTATTTTAAACTGAAGCCCAGCACCTTAGCGCTTGAAAACTCCACACAAAGCTTTCCCTTTATCAGTATTTGAGCTTAGCATGTATTTTCTCCGTGTTTCATGATTTTATGCTTAATTATTTTCGAGAAACACAGGAAAAACCATTGGTTTGCTCACTTAACAATGTGGTGTCACTGCTCCACCAACGCAAAGAGAAATGAAAAATATAGAATCATTATCGAACATAACAAGCTTATGAGATATTGCTATGTACAGGACTCTCATTTTACACCACAGAGAACGGACTGTCAGAGGCATTTTCTCAACATGGTCAAGTTATCGAAGGTGCACTAAATAACATAGGTTGAACTCTCTTTCAGATATAGCGTGAGTTAGCATCTTTAGTTTAACCTTGTTTTATTTGACAGCTAAAATTGTGATGGATAGAGTCTCAGACAAATCCAAGGGTTTTGGATTTGTCACCTATGCATCCGAAGATGAAGCCGAGAAGGCCTTGCAAGAAATGAACGGCAAGGTATGTACATATTATCCTTCTATGAATTTTTTATGCGTACTTTTGATGTTCTTTATCCATCATCTTTACGAATGTTGCAGCCTCTTAATGGGCGGGTTATTTTTGTGGACTACGCAAAGCCTAAAGCCGATTTTGGTGGCGGCATGCCGATAGCCAGAGGCCCCCCTGAACCACCAACAGAACACTAAGTGTTGCTGCAGCCAAATTGTGTTATGAAACAGACCACTCTGTGTGCTGCCAAAGTTGCAACCCTTGCTCTTGCAAATGATTAATCTGCAGAGAATTTGTTTTCTCTCTTGCCCAACGAAAATATAAGCCATGTGCAGTCAAAATTGGTTGTGTTTCAAGGATGAGTGCAAAATATGTTGCTGTAATTGTAATGACTGACTGCAAGATTGGCTCAATATGAAAATCTTCTATCATTATCTACGTCAAATGTTATATATACTATTACAAGATGTGCTCCGAACACCGGCTCAATTGGTTTTGTGACTCTTTGCAAACTTGTTAGTTTTATGATCATATCTCTTTTTTTTTTTTTACACATGAGAGATTTGCTTTTACACGTAAGAGATCTGTCTTTTACATATACAAGATTTAAAAAGACAATTTTCTTAATTTTAAAATAGTAAAGGGGAATGATGTACAAATAGCACTCGAGGACCTTACCTCCAATAAAATTCACTTCTAGTTAAATTTTTCACCGACCTACCATCCAATTTATTGTCATATATCTACATAACTACATGTAAGAATTTTCCAGTACAGTGGTCTCTCTTAAAGTATTTTTTTTCTTTCCTTTTTGGCATTATATTATCATATTCATTTTTTTAATCTCAAAAGGTCAACTATTAAAGAGCCTTTGAAGGAACTTATAACTTGTTTGGCCGAGGCAGAGAAATTAACTTATTTTGATAATTGCTTTTTTCAAAAGTGTTTTTGAAAAAAGTACTTTTGGAGAGAAGGAGTTTGTGTTTGGCTAATCACTCTGAAAAATACTTTTGAGTAATAATTTGTGTTTGGTCAAACTTTTCAGAAAGTGCTTTTAAGTATCAAATTACGAATAAGGACATGAATAGATTTACTTAATAGTTAATACTATAAGTAAATAAATAATCTTAAAAATTTGTTATTACAGGCAATAATTAAATCTTTTTATTTTATTTAAGTAAAATATGAAAATAAAATTTAAAAGTACTTAATTCTTTTAATATAAGTTAAATATATTAAAAATCATTCAACAAATATAAAAGCATTCACCCCTAAAGTCACTATATATATTAGAAAGCTATCCTAAAAATAATAAGAAATATTTATACATTAATATCCTAAGTATTTTATTAGAAAAGCTATCCTAAAAATAGTAAGAAATATTTATACATTAATATCTTAAGTATTAGGTTTAACGGTTATTTTGGTATATACTATTTTTTATTAAGGGTATTTTTGGTAAGAAGAAAAGTCAAAACTGCTTATGCTTCTGCTTTTGGGAAGAATCTATTTTTTTCTGCTTCTAAGAAACTGCTTCTGCTTCTTCCCAAAAATATTTTTTTCCTCAAAAAAAGCTTAGACCAAACACCTCAAGTTAAAAGAAAAAAGTGCTTTTGAGACAAAAAAAAAAAAAAGTACTTTAGTCCTTTTGAGAAAGTTGACGAAAGAGGCTATTACTCTCCTCATCTATATCCTTTTAGTTACGTTTCCGAAACAGCGAATAACCTACTTTTGACTCCAGTAGGTTGGTGAATTTGTGAAGGCTGAAATATAATGTTCTCTAACTTAAAGAGAAAGTTGAAAGGGCATCTATTTACAACTTACAAGTTTCGTGTAGGAGAGGAAACAATCATTCTACTTGGTGGACGTAAGTGAACTAGTTATCCACTCATATTATTCGAGGAAAAGCCTAAAATTATACATGATCTTTGGCTTTAGACTCAAAGTCATATATATTCTTTCACATGGAGCACTAATAATACATTTACTTTAATAAAGTGGTACACTTTTAGTCATAACACTGAGAAAAAGTCCAAAAACATACATTATCTTTGGCTTTAGACTCAAAATCATACATATTCTTCCACATAGAGCACTAATAGTCCATTTACTTTAACAAAGTGGTGCACTTTTAGTCATAACAATAAACACATTTTAATTTTTAACAGAAATCTAAGATCTGACAAAATAATATTTATTTTTATTTTATGTATATTTACTATACGTTGACTCCCTTAAAATAAAAAAATCTAACAAATATATATTTATTTTATGTCAACGTATAGTAAATATTTATTTACTCTCAGCAATGATTTTACGTATATTTATTTTATGTCAACGTATAGTAAATATTATGTATATAATAAAAAATCTAGATAACATTTGAGGTTATCTAGATAAAAATCATTGCAAATAAAAATTAACGGTGTTTAATATTTTTTAGTAAAATATATATTTTACGTATAGTAAATAGATAAATAGTAAATAAATTCTATGTATATTTACTATTTGCTAGCTAGATAAATCTGTCATCTTTATTTCTTTCGGTAAACAAGAAAATAAAGGGAACAAATATTTTGTCAGATCTTAGATTTCTGTTAAAAATTAAAGTGTGTTTAGTGTTATGGCTAAAAGTGTACCACTTTGTTAAAGTAAATGGACTATTAGTGCTCCATGTGAAAGAATATGTATGACTTTGAGTCTAAAGCCAAAGATCATGTATGGTTTTGGGCTTTTCCTCCATATTATTCATTAAAAAATGGGTTGGATAATGAATTTTTTAAAAACGGGTCAATATAGATAAGAACCATATTATTCATTAGAAAATTGATAATCAATGAATAATTAATGGATTTAACTTTTACATTTGTAAAATTTCAAATTGGGGTTTCTTAAGTTTGAGAGACTAGAAATTCTCCAAAAAGTGATAATATTCAAAAAGTTATGGATAATATAAATATCCATATTATCCGCCGATTATCCGTATTAAATATGAATAGATTGGATAATATATTAGTTTTTACATTATTCATTTTCGACCCCCGTTTGCCACCCCGAGGTGCAACGAATGAAGTGTTACTAAAACTACTACACCACTTTGTGAATTGACCGACACATCTTCCCCATCAAAGATAAACTACTCTCTTATTCATTTTAATTATGACACTTCAATATGATAATCTTCTTAATTTTGATGTGACTCAAGACTTTATGTACCCAATTATGACGAAGGTAATACTCCTCTGCCTTTTTTCTTCTTCTTTCTAAATTGCCTACAATAGTAAGAAACAACTACATTCTACATTTTCACTTATTTTTATCTTCTCTTTATTTTTACATTTGTTATCTACCCAAACCAAAAAGAAAACACCAAAAAGCCACAAAAATGAATATACCAAATGCCACACACAAAACATCCAATGCCCCTTCTCTCTTCAACTTTCTCTCTTTCCTTTCCCTTCTCATTTCCAAGAATTCTTTATACCTCTTCCTCCCTATTTCAGCCCTGTTAGCTCCATTTCCCCTTTTACCCTCCAATGCCCTTTGCAAAATTACCAAACTCTCCCCCCCATTCAAGTGAGTTCCATCCATGTCCTCCACCTCTAAACTCACTTCTCTCACCTCCATCTCTCCTACTTCAGATCCACCGCACGTGGCCACTATCTCGCACTGCACGTGACCTCTCTTCTGATCAGCGGTCAGGATTGAAGTAAACCGCACTTGCACTTCCCCAGTCAACCAATGACGTTGCACGGAAACAGGCTTGAAAGAAGAGAGGTTAATTGCTCGCCGTCCGATTGGATCAATCAAAATCCAACTCAGCGTCATATCTTCAATCAAATCCGTACACGTGTCATCATCATTCGGGTGTTTGATCGTCGTTAAAATCACATCCTTTGGATCTATCATGTCAATTCTAAACGGCGAGCACTGAAACCAACTCGTCGTGGTTTCAGTCTCTTGCACTTTACTGAAAACTACCTTCTCCTTGTAGTGTATATCAACGGCTGAGATTAACTCAAGCGGAGGAGACGAACGGTTTATAATATTAGAGGATGCAATTGAATTCATCTCTCGGATGTAGACAGACGAGCTCAACTGAATCCACTGTTTTCGACTCGGATCATATGAACATATATGGAAAAGGTAATAAAGGTTTATATATATAGCATGGAGCACCCGCTTCAAATCCACTGACTCTAAATCGTGAATTTGCTTATCATCGGAAAGAGGGAGGGAGAAGGACTGAGCGAAGAAGGTGCGATGACCGCAGTTAGGGAAGGTGGAGATCACGTGACTGACACGTGGAGTGGCGGTGGACGGCCAAGTGGAGTGGCATATACGTGACCATAAGTGGTTTTCGGAGGAAAGGTGGTGGATGGTGGTGGAGGAGCAGCTCGTAGCGGCTAGAGTGGGTCCGTCAAGGCGATGGAGGATATGAGCTTCGATAATATCTGGATGAAAATCGGAAAATTCGGTGGCGCCGCCTTTCTCCGCCGTGACCGTGGTGATACTGGTGCTGGGCGGATAATTGGGAGAGGAAGTCATTTGCTTCGTTTTGGCTTCAAAATGAGGACACTGAGAAATGTGAATTTTGGCTTGTTGGGAGTTTGAAGTTTATGTATTTATAGGTAAACGTAAAGTGAAAATTATAGCGAAAACGAAAAAGCCGTTTGATTTTTCAATAATTTGGTTAGTCGCTGCCACTGCGCGGACTCGTTGACTCTAGAGTCTTTTGCTTAATTTCTTTTTTATATCATCACAATCACCAAACACTAATACTAGCATACATGAATTAATTATTTTCACTAATATATAAGTTATATATAAATTATATGTAAAATTATATTTTTTGAAGAATTCTGTACAAAAAATTGTGTTTAAGTTGTAAATAAATTGTAAATTTTTACCGAATTTTGTATATTATTTGTAAAAGACTTTAGTTATATTTTGTAAATTGAAACAACAACAACAACCCAATATAATTTCACTAGTGGGGTCTGAGGATGGTAGTGTGTACGCAGACCTTACCCCTACCCTGGGATAGAGAGACTGTTTCCAATAGACCCTCGGCATCCTTCCTTCCAAGAACTCTCCACCTTGTTCTTGGGATGACTCGAACTCACAACCTCTTGGTTGAAAGTGAAGGGTGCTTACCATCAGATCAACTCATCTTGTGTAATTTAGATAAATCGAGTAAATAAATTTAAAATTTCGTATATATTAAAAAAAAAAGAAAGTCCCCATATATATAGTTGCCTACATTCAAGGTTTAATTATCTTGGCCTTTCGGGCTTACGCTATAAAATGTAAAACTTACTCAACTCAGAGGCAGCTTTCAAAGGCGGCCCTACAGTATGAAAATAATTACTAAAAGTGCGTGGACCCCACTAGAACATTCTTAATTGCCGGTCATTTAACGCTAGCCTTGTATTTATTTTCCTAATTTTATCCTCTAACCTATGATTTGAATGAACATATAAATCTTATAAAACTAAGAATATATTGATCACCGAAAAAGTCCACGTCATAATTCGTCATGCTGATTCTGGTTTTGTTCTAACCCGTTATTTAATACCTTACCTGTGTTACCCTCGTTCTTGTTACTTCCGCCAATATTGCTATATTTATAAATAATAATTCTGGGAAATATAAGTTATCGTAATGAAACAGTAATTAATTCGAGCCCACTGAATTCACAATATTTTCTTAAGGAATTTAATCCCCTCCTAGTACCCAAGGTTATGGATTATTTCCTCCCAGAATAGAACGAATCACACACTGGTGTAGCGGTACTTCAAACCCCAGTGTTTCAGCGAACACAAAATTCGGTAGCAAATCACACTTACAGTTGTTTTGTTTGAAGTTAAAACAATGCAGAACGAAGGAGTAGAAACTCAGAAAATCGTATGGAAATACTGAGAGGAAGGAGTTTATGGAGCAAGCACTTGGCCATGGTGGGAAGAGCATTAGGCGGCTGCTATTGCAGCTGGTTGTCAATACACGGATTGGAACATATCCGTTACAAATGCGGATAATCTTACGTTAATATTTACTATTAACAAATAAATTTGGTCCAAAAAATTAAACAATCAATTGACCGAAGCCGTAGCCGAAGCCGAGCGACGACGACGACGGCGCGAGGCTTGCTTTCTTCTTAACTCTTTAAGAGCTACAAGAAGAGCAATTATATATATACCCACCAAAAATCTTTTCCTCTTCCAATATGGGACAATGTCTCATTGTCAAGAGGGAGAAACTTAAAATTTTACTCAAAAATTTTATTTTTCCTCCATTTCTCATTCACCCTCATTTTAAGACTATTTCATCTTAAATAACAAAAACCTCAACAATTCTTTCATACAGATTTATAGAAAAAAAGGAATTTATCATATAATTAGAGCTAAAGTATATAAGAAAAATCACAACATTGAGGTCAAACTCGAACTCTAATGACTATCGGTATGATATCTTAAAGTCATGTTCGACGTGCATCGCACTGTAGATAACTGTTTTAAAAAACATATGAGCTTAATTGGTACGTAAACTCTATTTCATGATTTTTTTTAATTCTTTGATTGTTTATTGGGGAGTTTTTGGTAATATTTTAAACAAATGGGCGTTGAACCCTGTTTGTTCATGTATTTCTTTGTTCGTGACAATTCTGCGTTCGCATATTTCAACTTGGCTCCTTTAGTTTACTTTGATCCATTGGCTTTGAACACTGATTCGAGCTCTTTTTTAATTTCTGCGGTTATATTTCAGTATTTCACGGCTAGCAAATTAATATGTATTTCACGGTTATATTTCAGTATTTCAGTATTCGAGCTCTTTAAATTAATATGTGTAGTATGGTGATCGTTGACTAGTTAACCTACTATCACAGCTTGTTTAAGTTAATCTCTTGGTTAACATAAGCTGGGAAAGTAGGTTAAGTAAATAACCGATCATTAAAAAATCCAAGTCTTTAGTTTATATATCAAGCCGGTAATAGAAGTATCCTATAGTTTATAATTTTTATTTAAAGACGATGTTATAAACAGCAGCTGAAAGAGAGTACAGCTTTTGGCTAGGTTGGAAAGGTCAGACTCTACGATACAACAATTGGTTAATTTTGCAAATGAAGCTGTAGTCAAGGCGATTTTATAGTTGTTTTCTATTTTTAAATTTAATCAAGTCATTTGTCTCAACGTATTACTTGTTAAGTTCTTTTGTATTTATAGCTTTTCACAACTTGTTAGTAGACAATGTGATATTGGTAATGATGGCCTTCTCTTCATGGCTAAAGCTACAACGACGGTATACTAACAATTGAAAGATTTTTATAGTCGTCTAATATATATTTATTTAGGGAAGTAATTTTCTCAAATAATAACTTGATTTTATCAAATTTGGTAATTAGCCTCATTTTATCCACTCTCGCTGCATCAACTATAGCTTGAGATGTTGATTACATATATCATCTAATTGATAAAAGTTAAAAGTGCGCGCACTGTAAGTCTAGACATCTATATATATATATATATAAAATATAAAAATAATGTACGCAGTACGCTTGAACACCCTTTATCGAGAAATAACACTAAGTATATAAAAAAATATACTATGTATATAGGTCAAAAATTACTTTTATAAATATATATTAAACTTTGAACAACCTTTGTAAAAATTTTGGCTTCGCCACTACATATAACTTAGTACCTTTGTTGACGTGGCTATGGTTTATAAATGTATTTATCTAAATAGTCTGTGAAATAAGTGAAATCCAACCTACCTATAATTTGCCAGAAAAGGAACACTTAAAACGATGGGGAATAAACTGTCCTCTATGACCCCTCAAAATTTTAATAGCTCATATTTTTGCCTATTGACACAAAATGGCCTTCCGGCCTAAACATATTATATCTAATAGCCCGAAATATCTATTTTGTATATTATTTGTATAGTGACTATCACGACCCAAAATCGTAACCTGTCGTGATGGCGCCTATCGTGATACTAGGAAAGCTGACATTTCGAAACAATTCCAACACCTTTAATAGAAAGCTGAATTAAAGCGGAAGTTCCCAACTATCTGGGTATCACAGAGTACAAGAGCATCTATACATCACAAGTCTAAAAATAAATGTTGTCTATGATAGGGAAGGAGAGACAAGGTCTGCGAAACGCCGGGCAGCTACCTTGGAATCTCTCAAAAGATCAACTGTGCGATGAAATCAACACCCACCATATCCGAAAATACCTGGATCTGCATACGAAATGCAGGGTGTAGCGTGAGTATAACCAACTCAGTAAGTAACAATACTAAATAAAGAACTGAAAGTAGTGACGAGCTTCACACTCAAAGTTCAATTACAGTGATTTCAACATAGGAAAAGTAAGCATGCTTTCAGGTTCGACAACTAAGGCCCAAAACAGTTAACTCATGTCAAGTTCAACTGAAAGAGAAGATAATATCTCTTAGAGATTTCAAGACAATGATATATGATAACTGGAGTGCAAAAATAATGAAGTCAATGCATCCTCTCAGAGCAACAATCACTCAGTCCTCCCATTCACTCCAACCTCACAATCACTCTTCCTCGCAGTCACTCATTCCTCTCAATCGCTCAGCACTCGGCACTCACACTCAGTAGGTACCTGCGCTCATTGGAGGTTTGTACAAACTCCGGAGGGGCTCCTTCAACCCAAGCTCTATAATCCGCACGGACAACTCATGTGCTATAAAACCAATATCAAGATTCGCATGGACAACTCACGTGCTGCACGGACAACTCACGTGCTATAGTATCAATATCTTCACAATCAGGCCCTCGACCTCACTTAGTCATCAATCTCTCCAGTCTCTCGGGCTCTCAGAAATCATGAAAATCAACCCAAACAGAAATGATATGATGTATCAACAAGGAATAATAGAGACTGGGATATGATATGCAAGTAAAATTGTGACTGAGTATAAGCAAAAGTTAGTAGATAATTCAACATGTAACACGACCTCTGTGGGTCCCTACAGTACCAACACATAGCCTAAATATGATTTCTAACATGATTTACAGTCAAATTTCTATAACACACAAAGAATATACGGATAAACAACAGATTCTTCAACTATACAGTTCCATGGAATTTAACCAAGTCATAATTTCTACGGTGCACGTCCACACGCCCGTCACCTAGCATGTGCGTCACCTCAAACCAATCACATAACACATAATCTAGGGTTTCATACCCTCAGAACCAAATTTAGAACTGTTACTTACCTCAATCCGAGCAAATCTCTACTCCAACACACCTTTGCCTCGCAAATCGGTCTCCAAACGTCTTTAATCTAGCCACAAATAGTACGATACAATCAACACGGGATAATGAAAACAGTTCCATAAAAAAATACCAAGTTATAAATCAAAAGTCAAAAATCGACTCAAAGTCGGCCCCCGGGTCCACATCTCGAAATCCGATAAAAATTACAAAACCCAAAAGCTCATTCAACCACGAGCCCAATCGTACTAAATTTATTAAAATCCGACACCAAAACGTCATCCAAATCCCCAAATCAAACTCTCCAAATCCCTAGCCTCCAACTCCCAATTTACATCTTAAATACACAACAACTAAGTAGAAAAATCAATGGGGAAGCAAGATTATTGATAAAAAATAAGCACAAGGGACTTACCTCAAGAATTCCCTCGAAACCCCTCCCAAGAATCGCCCAAACCCGTTCTTGTTATGTTTGAAACGAAGCCAAAATCGTGAACCCTTATTTTAATAATCTACCCAGCACTTCCGCTTCTGCGGCGTCGCAGAAACGTCATCACACACGCATCTACGGCTCATTCCGCTCCTACAGTCCCTCACTCCGCTTCTGCGAGAATACAAGCCGACTCTGCGGACCAGGCCCATCTGCCTAGTTCCGCTTTTGCGGTTCCCCTACCGCATCTACGGTCACGCAGATGTAGAACTCCCTATCGCACATGCGCACCTTCCGCTTCTACGCACCTCTCACCGCACATGCGGCCACGCAGGTGTAACGACCCAACTTGTCATTTTAAGAATTAACATCCCGTTCAGTGACTTAAGGTCTCGAGAAGTTTCGCAATACGTATTATGACCCACGGGTGTGGTCGAGTTTGAATTTCGGAAGATTCATAATTAAATTAAAAGAACAATTCTTATTTAGAAGCTTAAATGGAAAGAGTTGACCAGAGAGTTGACTTTTGAGCAAACGACCCCGGAATAGAATTTTGATGATGGAAATAGCTTCATATAATGATTTCGGACTTAGGCATATGTTCGGATTTGGATTTGGAAGTCCGTAGAACAATTCAACACATTTTGGCGAAAGTTGAAAAATAGAAGATTTTTGGAAAGTCCGACTGAAGGTTAAATTTTTGATAACAAGGTCGGATTTCGATTCCGAAAATTGGAATAGCTCCAGTACGTCATTTATGATTGGTGTGCAAAATTTGAAGTCATTCCGGATTGATTTGTTATGTTTCGGCGCAAAATATAAAAGTTGGAAAATTTAAAAACTCATAATTCGATTCAATGCACGATTCGTAATTCCGACGTTGTTTGACGTGATTTGAAGCCTCGACTAAGTTCGTATTGTATTTTGGGACATGTTGGTATATTTGGTTAAGGTCCCGAGGGCCTCAGGTGGATTCCAGAAGGTTAACGGAGCAAATTGGACTTGAAGGAAGCTGCTGAAAAATGGCAGCAGCTGGTGGAATCGCACCTATGAAATTATGGGCGCAAGTGAGATCATCGCAGAAGCGAGAGGAAGCTCGCAGAAGCGAGTGAAAGGGAGCTGGGCAAGGCCGATGGAGAAGGCCGCAGAAGCGGCAATTTGTGCGCAGATGCGCCTGGCCATCGCAGAAGCGCAAATGGCTTCGCAGGTGCTATGCTTCGCCTGGCAGTGGCCTTCGCAGAAGCGAGTTTTGGCTTGCAAAAGCGTCTCCGCAGATGTGGCGACTCGTCCGTAGGTGCGAAACTGGGCAAAAACATTTAAGGACCAAAAATGGTCATTTCGCCATTTTCGATTGGGATTTTGGAGCTCGGTGTTTGGGCGATGTTGGTGGAGTTTTTCACGACTTTGACTTGGGTAAGTGTTCTATATCTTAAAGTGTTTATATTTCATGAATATATGATTATATTCATCGTTTAATTCGGATTTTAATGGAAGAAATCAAGATTTCGGCAAAATCTTCCAAAAATGAAAATTTAAGATTTGGAGGTCGAGTTGTTATCGGAATTTGATAAAATTGGTATGGTTGAACTCGTATCGGAATGTGTGTTAGGATTTCATGAAAATTATGTCGGGTTCCAAGGGGAGGGCCTCAAGTTGACTTTTGTTGACTTTTTGTAATAAAATTTTAAGTCGACGTATTATTATCCGAAATTATTTTCGATAAATTTTAATGAAGTTGTACAATTAATTTGGATAGATTTGAGCTGTCCGGAGGTCAATTCAAGCAAGAAGGCAATTTTAAAATATCGGCATAACTTCAAAAAGATAAGTATCTTGCCTAACTTTGAGTGGGGGAATTACCCCTTAGGCATCGAGTCTTATGTGCCATTTGTGAAATGTGAAAAGCCATGTATGCAAGGTGCCGAGTACGTACTCGAGCTTATATGTGAAAAATTTATTGAGTTAAAGTCTTGGGTATATTGTGTAGTAAATTGGATAATTATTGGCATTTATTTAATCATCTATTTGTCATGCCTCAATTCACATTTATTGAATTTGTTTTTATATGATGATTTGATGTGGATATTACCTGTATATTTATGTGAATTCTGTGAGTTTGATGGTTTGATATTTATTGGAATTTAATTTTATTATGAATTTTTTCTCTGTAAATAATTAATTAAATGAGCTTAAGAAGAGGTGTTTATATAATTATCAAAATTTGGATTAATGAAGGTGTTGCCCTATGCTGATTATTTTCTTTCTCTGTTGATTGTTTTTGAGGTTTTATATACATTGTGTGGAGCATTGGGCTATTTGTTTTGAAATTAGCCTGATTTATGTTGAAATTGTGAGCATGTAGCTATTGTAGGGCAGGTAATGTTATATGGGATCGGGTTGCGCGCCACAACGGATATGAAACGTGGGCACGAGGTACCAGGAAAAAAATATGATGGTTTTATTATTGGCACGTGAACTGTCCGTGTAGCTGTGATATGAAAAGTGGGCACGAGGTGCCGGAAAAGTATGATGATTTAATTATGGGCACGAAGTGCCGTGGAAATATGAAAGTGTTTTGAGACCCGTATTTACGAAAAATATGAAAAAGGGTTGAGACCCGTATTTTTATGATTATGAAGTGGGGTGTCACATGGTGACTTTTAATTGAAAGAATTATATTAAAACAATATTCTTTTGGAAGGATTTTTATTCAAAAAGTATTATTTGAAAGAATTATATTTGAAAGATACTTATTTGAGAAAATTATATTTAAAAGATATTTATTGAAAGAGTTATATTTGAAAGATATTTATTTGAGAAAATTATATTTGAAAGAGAGTTATTTGGAAGAATTATATGTGAAAGATATTTATTTGAAGGACTTGATTTAATTGAGTGTACTTGTATTTATTATTTGTTGAGCGATATTAATGGTGTTCTTGTTGCCCTGCTGTGCATATTACTGGTTGATTTATGTTGCCCTTATTGTTATTTGTTTCTTATTATTTTGTATACTATATTGCACAGGTTATTAGACTAGTGAGTGTCTTGAGTGTACCTCGTCACTACTCCACTGAGGTTCGTCTTGATACTTACTGGGTACCGACCATGGTGTACTCATACTATACTTCTGTACATTTTTGTGCAGAGCCAAGTATTGGAGCTATCGGACTCAGACAGAGTTAAAGTGAGATCGTAAGGATTCAAGGTAGAGTTGCTTGGTCATCGCAGTTCCTTGTAGTCTTTCCATTTTATTGTACTGTTAATTATTATTCAAACAGTATAGAGTATTCGATCCTTGAGATCATTTCATGTATTCAGTTAGAGTTCGTGACTCAGTATTACCAGTCTTGGGAGGTTTTCATATTTGTTTCCGTTGTTGGTTTTGATTATCTATTTAATTCAAAAAGAAAATAGCTTGAAATGTAATTGTACTTGGCTTACCTAGTTTTAGAGACTAAGTGCCATTACGACGCATGTGGTGGGATTTTGGGTCGTGACAAGTTGGTATCAGAGCTCTAGATTCATAGGTTCTATGAGTCACGAACGAGTCTAGTAGAGTCTTGCGGATCGGTACGGAGACGTGTGTACTTATCTTCGAGAGGCTACAGAACTGTTAGAAAATTTTCACTTCTTTCATTCTTGTCGTGCGAAATTTGTTGAATTTGAAATTTGAGCCTTTGTATCTCTATTCTCTCATAGATGGTGAGGACACGTGCTACCGGGTCAACTGACCAGGCACCCCGCGCATTCTTCTAGGGCCGCAAAAGGCCGAGGTAGAGGCCGAGGAAGGGCACGTGCCGCGACTAGAGTACCTGCCAGAGCGGTAGTTAAGGAGCCGCCAGTAGCTCCAGTTGGGGGACAGGTACCAGAAGCACCTATTGTTACCCCCGCACTTCAGGATACTTTAGCACAGTTTCTGAGTATGTTTGGTACATTAACTCAGGCGGGATTGATCTCTGTTGCACCAAATATTTTGCAGATTGGAGGAGTAGCTCAGACTCCTACCACGACTCCAGAGGAGCAGGTTCACATTGGTCAGGTTTTAGATGTAGTACTGGTACAACCTGTTATTCCGGTTAAGCCTGAGGTCAGGCCAGAGGCATCAAAAGAAGAACAAAAGAGACTTGAGAGGTTTAAGAGGTATAGTCTACCTACTTTCAGTGGCACAGCTTCAGAGGATGCCCAAGGATTTCTAGAAAAGTGTCACCGTATTCTCTGTACCATGGGTATTGTGGAAGTGAGCGGAGTTGCCTTTTCTACATTTCAGTTGTCAGGCGCAGCGTATCAGTGGTGGCAAGTTTATGAAGAAGGTAGACCAACCGATGAAATACCACCAACTTGGGATCAATTTTAAGAAATTTTTGTGAAAGAGTTTGTTGGCCAGACTCTCCGAGATGCGTGGCACACAGAGTTTGAACGGTTGCGTCAGAGCACTATGACAGTGTCAGAATATGCTATCAGGTTCAGTGAATTAGCCCGTCATGCACCTATCTTGGTTCCTACAGTTAGAGAGCGAGTCCACAGATTAATTGAGGGACTCGATTATGATCTTAAAATATGCATGGCTCGAGAGTTGCAAACTGATACTCCATTTCAGCAAGTAGTGGAGATTGCGAGGAGGATTGAGGGTGTTCTAAGTGAGGAAAGGGAGTCTAAGGAGACCAAAAGGTCTCGAAGCTCTGGAAGGTTCAGTGGATTTTACTCTTCAGCTATGACCCATTATGGCAGAGGCTCGAGCAGTTGGCCAGCTCAGTCTGCACATCAGATTACTCGGGGTGCTCTAATAAGTTCTTATAATACACCACCGACACAAAATTCTTATAGTAGTTATTCCAGTTATCAGGTACAGACTCAGTACGAGCAACCGCGACCTCAGATGGGTTGTTATGAGTGTGGTGATACTAGGCATATCATGAGAGATTATCCCAGACTTGGGAGGGGTGGATTTCATCAGAATACTCAGGCTATGGGCCCCAATGCAATTACTACCCCACGTACACAACCAGTTAGAGGTGGAGGATAGGCGGGTAGAGGGCGCCCTAGAGGGGGAGGCCCAACCTATCGATATAATTGCTATGGTGTGGTTGAGGCCACTACAACAGATGATGTCATTATAGGCATGATCCTGATTTGTTATAAAAGAATGTTTTTCCTTAATTTGATTCGGTTCTGAATATTGAGGCGAGTCCTCCTATTATGCTCCGCTTATGGGCGAGCCTCGTAACTTTGTGACCCACTTATATGTTTATCCCTGTTGGGAGATTTTATGATGTTAGCCCGTGTCTATCATTTTTATTTTTGTACACCATTGAGGGCTATAAGTCCAAATGTGATTTTTATTACTTACTATAGTGGGTTTTGATGTGATTTCGGAATAATTAATTTTAATTTTATGAATTATATGCCCTATTGTTATGGGGGTTCATTATGTGTTGTGAAAAGAAAAAAATATTTACGAAATTTATCGAAAAGAAGAAAGAAAGGAAATTGAAAATTTCAGTTGGCACAATGTGCAAAATACTTGTAATTCAGAGTTGAGGATAAGATCCTCGCATATTTATATGATGTGAAATATTTAAACTGGGCTACAAGCCGCGGTGGAAGTTATATAAGGACGAGGTCCTTGTGGTAAAAAATTTATGAGTTTAAATTATCCCTTTGTGAAATTAAATTTGAACTATAGTATTAATGGGGAGTCATACCTGTTAGGCTTATTTGATAATTCATTTATATGTTTCTGTGCATATTTAGCCATATTCATGCTGTAATTATTGAATTTTAACCTACGAGGTGAGTGCCCGGGTGGCGTTCAATGTGACTCATTAATTCGGGTAAATAATTATGAGGTATTCACGCCTCGCGTGTTGTTGTCAGTGTTACGTAAAGTTGAAATGAGATTTTGGTGAATATGAGATTAATTGAGTATGCTGAAATTAATTATAAACAACTATTATGACCAGAGATGTGGTTATGGACATACATATGATGTGTGCGTAGGCACGAATTGCTTCAGTCGGTTGAGACTAATACCGTGTGTTGATGTCGGGAATTCAAAATTTATTGGGAGTGTAAGGAATTGGCTTAAAGGCTTATAAGTGTGAATAAAAGAAATAATCTCCACTGAGATGATGTTGTCGGACCCCTGTTAAATTTATGATGATGTAGAATCACCCGTGAGTATGTGTGAAATAATACACTCAGTAATTTAATGTCACCAGAAAGATTCTTGGCACGTTTGAGGACGAACGTATGTTTAAGAGGGGGAGAACATAATGACCTGACTTGTCGTTTTAAGAATTAACACCTCGTTCAATGACTTAAGGTCTCGAGAAGTTTCGCAATATATATTATGATCCGCGGGTGTGGTCGAGTTTGATTTTCGGAAGATTCGGAATTAAATTAAAAGAACAATTCTTATTTAGAAGCTTAAATGGAAAGAGTTGATCGGAGAGTTGACTTTTGAGCAAACGACCCCGGAATGAAATTTTGATGATGGAAATAGCTTCATATGATGATTTCGGACTTAGTCATATGTTCTTATTTGGATTTGGAAGTCTGTAAGACAATTCGACACATTTTGGCAAAAGTTAAAAAATAGAAGATTTTTGGACAGTCCGACCGAAGGTTGAATTTTTGATAACGAGTTCGGATTTCGATTCCGAAAATTGGAATAGCTCCATTACGTCATTTATGACTTGTGTGCAAAATTCGAAGTCATTCCGGATTGATTTGATGCGTTTCGGCGCAAAATATAGAAGTTGAAAGATTTGAAAACTCATAATTCGATTTGATGCATGATTCGTAATTCCGGAGTTGTTTGACGTGGTTTGAAGCCTCGACTAAGTTCGTATTGTATTTTGGGACATGTTGGTATATTTGGTTAAGGTCCCGAGGGCCTCGGGTGTATTCCGGAAGGTTAACGGAGGAAATTGGACTTGAAGGAAGCTGCTAGAAAATGACAGCAACTGTTGGAATCGCACCTGCAGAATTATAGGCGCAGGTGCGACCATCGCAGAAGTGAGTGAAAGGGAGCTGGGCAAGGTAGATGTAAAAGGCCGCAGAAGCGGCAATTTGTGCGCAGATGGGCCTAGCCATCGCAGAAGCGGCCATCGCAGAAGCGCAAATGGCTCCGTAGGTGCGATGCTTCGCCTGGTAGTAGCCTTCGCAGA
Source organism: Nicotiana tomentosiformis (assembly GCF_000390325.3). NCBI lineage: Eukaryota > Viridiplantae > Streptophyta > Magnoliopsida > Solanales > Solanaceae > Nicotiana > Nicotiana tomentosiformis. The sequence continues at coordinate 16,099,004 of NC_090813.1, read as the reverse complement.
AGCGAGTTTTGGCTCGCAAAAGCGTCTCCGCAGATGCGGCGACTCGTCCGCAGGTGCGAAACTGGGATGAAACATTTGAGAACCAAAAATGGTCATTTCAACATTTTCGATTGGGATTTTGGAGCTCGGTTTTTAGGCGATTTTGGAGGAGTTCTTCACGACTTTGACTTGGGTAAATGTTCTATATCCTAAAGTGTTTATATTTCATGAATCTATGATTATATTCATCGTTTAATTCAGATTTTAATGGAAGAAATCAAGATTTTGGCAAAATCTTCCAAAAACAAAAATTTAAGATTTGGAGGTCGAGTTGTTATTGGAATTTGATAAAATTGGTATGGTTGAACTCGTGTCGTAATGGGTGTTCGTATTTCATAAAAATTATGCCAGGCTCCGAGGGGCCCCACGTTGACTTTTGTTGACTTTTTAGAATAAAATTGTAAGTCGACGTATTATTATCCGGATTATTTTTGAGGTTTTATATACATTGTGTGGAATATTGGGCTATTTGTTGTGAAATTAATTGATTTTGTTATATATTTGGAATTGGTTGTGGCTATTGGGCAAATTGTGATATGAATTGATTTTGTTACATTGCCGTGATAATATTTTGTGTAAATTATTGTGTTAATTGAGTTATTGTTTTGAGGACATAAGGGTGGCATTTCACTGTTGTTATATGTGTTGGGATATTATCTGGACGGAGTGATAAGGGAGGCTATTAAATGGAGCGATAAGGGAGGCTATTATATGAGCGATAAGGGTGGCTATAAGAGCAATAAGGGTGGCTATTGATATTGCCAGGGCAGAGGGATAAATGAGGCTATTATAGGAGTGATAAGGGTGGATATAGGAGAGATAAAGATGGCTATTGTCAGGGGGTGATATGTAATGATGTGGAGCTATTGTGTTGGTAATTTTCATGTGATGTTGGGGTATTCCTTGTGTTTATTTTTATATACTGTACAACTTGTCTTGTTGTTTCGGTAAACTTGATAATAGCCAGATTTATATTGAAATTGTGAGCCTATGGCTATAGCCGGGCAGGTAATGTTTGATCGGATTGCACGCCGCAACGGATATGAAACGTGGGCACGAGGTGCCGGAAAAAAAATATGATGATTTTATTATTGGCACGTGAACTGTCCGTGCAACTGTGATATGAAAAGTGGGCACGAGGTCCCGGAAAAATATGATGATTTAATTATGGGCACGAAGTATCGTGGAAATATGAAAGTGGGCTGAGACCCGTGTTTACGAAAAATATGAAAAAGGGCTGAGACCCGTATTTTTATGATTATGAAGTGGGGTGTCACATGGTAACTTTTAATTGAAAGAATTATATTTTAAAAATATTTATTTGGAAGGATTTTTATTCCAAAAGTATTATTTGAAAGAATTATATTTGAAAGATACTTATTTGAGGAAATTATATTTGAAAGAGATTTATTGATAGAATTATATTTGAAAGATATTTATTTGATGAAATTATATTTGAAAGAGAGTTATTTGGAAGAATTATATGTGAAAGATATTTATTTGAAGGACTTGATTTAATTGGGTTTACTTGTATTTATTATTTGTTGAGCGATATTAATGGTGTTCTTGTTGCCCTGTTGTGCATATCACTGGTTGAATTGTGTTGCCCTTATTGTTATTTGTTTCCTATTATTTTGTATACTATATTGCACAAGTTATTAGACTAGTGAGTGTCTTAACTGTATCCCGTCACTACTCCACTGAGGTTAGTTTTTATATTTACTAGGTACCGACCGTGGTGTACTCATACTACACTTCTGCACATTTTTATGCAGAGCCAGGTATTTGAGCTATCGGACTCGGAGATAGTTAAAGTGAGATCGCAAGGATTCAAGGTAGAGCTGCTTGGTCGTCGCAGTTCCTTGGAGTCTTTTTATTTTATTGTACTGTTAATTATTATTCAAACAGTATAGAGTATTCGATCCTTGAGATCATTTCATGTATTCAGTTAGAGTTCGTGACTCAGTATTACCAGTCTTGGGAGGTTTTCATATTTGTTTCCGCTGTTGGTTTTGATTATCTATTTAATTCAAAAAAATGGCTTGAAATGTAATTGTACTTGGCTTACCTAGTCTTAGAGACTAGGTGCCATCACGACGCCTGTGGTGGGATTTTGGGTCGTGACAGCAGGTGTAGAAAACTCCTCGCACCTGTGACCACCTGCACACTCCCCTTCAAACTCGCACCTGCGCAAGCCAGCCCGCACCTGCGATCAAAGCTCCGCAGGTGCGGTTACACCAGCAGAGGTCCAACTTCAGCAATCACTCAACTTCAACTTTTGATCCGTTAACCATCCGGAATCAACCCGAGGCCCCCCCGGACCTCAACCAAACATACCAACAAGTCCTAAATTCTCACACGAACTTAGTCGAGCCTTCAAATCACATCAAACAACTCCAAAAATACGAATCGCACCCCAATTCAAGCCCATTGAAACTAAGGAAATTCAAATTCTACAAACGACGCCGAAACCTATCAAAACACGTCCGATTGACCCCAAATTTTGCACATAAGTCATATTTGACATTGCATACCTACTCCAACTTCTGGAATCGGAATCCGACCCCGATATCAAAAGTTCACTCCCGGACAAACTTCCCAAATATTCAACTTTTGCCATTTCAAGCCTAATTCCACTACGGATCTCCAAATCACAATTCGGACATGCTCCTAAGTCGAAAATCACCCAAAGGAGCTAACGGAAACATCAAAACTCCATTCCGGAGTCGTTTACTCAAAGATCAATATCCGGTCAATCATTTTAACTTAAGCTTTCAACCATGAGATCCGGACCCGAACCGACTACCCCAACAAGTCACATAACATCTATAAAGTACAAAATGAGCAATAAATGGAGGAATGGGACTACAACTCTCAAAACGATCGACCTGGTCATTACATCCTCCCCCTCTTAAATAAACGTTCGTCCTCAAACTGGTCTAGAAGCGTACCTGGAGTCTCAAATAGGTGTGGATATCTGCTCCGCATCTCTCGCTCTATCTCCCAAGTAGCCTCCTCAACTGATTGACCTCTCCACTGCACCTTCACTTAAGCTATGTCATTTGATCTCAACTTAGAACTTGCCGATCCAAAATGGTCACCGGCTCTACATCATAAGTCAGATCACCATCCAACTGAACTGTGCTGAAATCCAAAACATGAGACGGATCGCCGACATACTTCTGGAGCATAGAAACATGAAATTCTGGATGCACACCTGACAAACTAGGTGGGAAGGCAAGCTTGTAAGCCACTTCCCCAATCCTCTGAAGTACCTCAAATGGACCAATGTACTGTGGGCTCAACTTGCCCTTCTTCCCGAATCTCATAACACCCTTCATGGGTGTAACCTTGAGCAGTACCTTCTCCCCAACCATGTAAGCAACATCACGGACCTTCCTTCTGGCATAACTCTTCTATCTAGACTGTGCCGTGCGTAGCCACTCCTGAATCATCTTAACCTTGTCCAAAGCATCCTGGACCAATTCAGTACCCAATAGCCTAGCCCTACCAGGCTCAAACCAACCCACTGGAGATCTATATCGTCTCCCATACAAAGACTCATACAGAGCCATCTGAATGCTCGACCGGTAGCTGTTATTGTAGGCAAACTCCACGAGCGGCAGAAACTGATCCCATGAACCCCCAAAATCAGTAACACAAGCGCGCAGCATGTCCTCCAATATCTGAATAGTGCGCTCGGACCGTCCGTCCGTCTGAGGGTGAAATGTTATGCTAAACTCAACCTGGGTTCCCAACTCTCGCTGTAGGCTCTCCAAAACTGTGATGTAAACTGCGTGCCCCGATCTAAAATGATCGACACTGGCACGCTGTGGTGGCGGACAATCTTTCGGATGTAAATCTCAGCCAACCGCTCCGAAGAATTAGTAGTCCCAACTGGAATGAAGTGCGCGGACTTGGTCAGCTGATACACAATCACCAAAATAGCATCGAACTTCCTCGAAGTCCGTGAGAGCCCAACTACAAAATGCATGGTAATCCACTCCCATTTCCACTTTGGAATCTCTAACCTTTGAAGCAATTCGTCCGGTCTCTGATGCTCATACTTCACCTGCTGACAGTTGAGGCACCGAGCTACCAACCCCACTATATCCTTCTTTATTCTTCTCCACCAATAATGCTGCCTCAAGTCCTGATACATATTAACGGCACCTGGATGGATGGAATACCGCGAACTATGGGCCTCCTCAAGAATCAACTCATGTAGCCCATCTACACAAATCCGACCCTGAATCCTCAACACCCCATTATCCCAATAGTAACATCTCTGGCATCATCGTGCTGAACCGTGTCCTTAAGGACAAGCAAATAGGGATCGTCATACTGGCGCTCTCTGATGTGATCATATAAGTAAGACCGAGATACCATACAAGCTAGAACCCGACTGGGCTTCGAGATGTCTAATCTCATGTACTGGTTGGCCAAGGCCTGAACATTAACTGCAAGAGGTCTCTCACCAACAAGAATGAATGCAAGGCTACCCATACTCACCGCCTTTCTACTCAAGGCATCGACCACCACATTGGCCTTCCCGGTATGATACAGAATAGTGATATCATAGTCCTTTAGCAGCCCCAACCATCTCCGCTGCCTCAAATTTAGATCCTTCTGTTTGAACAAGTGCTAGAGACTCTGATGATCTGTAAACACCTCACAAGACACACGGTAGAGATAATGCCTCCAAATCTTCAATGCATGAATGATGGCAGCTAACTCCAACTCATGGATTGGGTAGTTCTTCTCATGTGGCTTCAACTGGAGCGAAGCATACGCAATCACTTTGCCCTCCTGCATTAATACACATCCAATATCGATCCGAGAAGCATCACAATACATTGTATAAGAATCAGAAGTTGAAGGTAGAACTAGGCTGGAGTTGTGGTCAAGGCAGTCTTGAGCTTCTAAAAGCTCTCCTTACACTCATCTGACCATCTGAAAATAGCACCCTTCTGGGTCAATTTGGTCAAAGGCGATGCAATAGACGATAAACCCTCCACGAAGCGACGATAATAACCCGCTAAGCCAAGAAAGCTCCGAATCTTCGTAGTTGAGGACGGTCTGGGCCAACTCTAAACCGCCTCTATCTTCTTCGGATCAACCTGAATCCCCTCACTGAACACCATGTGCCCCAAGAATTCCACTAAACTAAGACAAAATTCACATTTGGAGAACTTAGCATAAAGTTTCTCCTCTCTCAACCGATGCAACACAATCCTCATATGCTGGGCATGCTCATCCTGGATACGAGAGTACACAAGGATATCATCAATGAAGACGATGACAAATGAGTCAAGATAAGGCTGAAATACATTGTTCATCAGATGCATGAATGCTGCTGGGCGTTGGTCAACCCAAAAGTTATCACGAGGAACTCATAATGACCATAACGGGTCCTGAATATTTTCTTTAGAATATCCGACTCCCGAATCTTCAACTGGTGATACCCAGACCTCAAGTCAATCTTAGAGAACACCCTCGCTCCCTGAAACAGGTCAAATAGATCATCAATACGCGACAAAGAATACTTGTCCTTGATTGTAACTTTGTTCAACTGCCTGTAATCAATGCACATCTGCATAGTAGCATCCATCTTCTTCACAAACAGAACCGGCACACCCCAAGGCGACACACTAAGCTTAATAAACCCCTTATCAAGGAGTTCCTAAAGTTGCCCCTTCAATTCCTTTAACTCAGCTGGTGCCATATGATACGGTGGAATAGAAATGGGCTGAGTGCCCGACACCAAGTCAATACCAATGTCTATATCCCTATCGGGCGGTATGCCTGGCAGGTCTGTAGGAAACACATTCGGAAAATCTCGCACCACCGGAACAGAATCAATAGTAGGAGTATCAGCAACAACATCCGTCACAAAGGCCAAATAAGATAAACAACCCTTCCCAACCATCCGATGGGCCTTCAAATATGAAATCACTCTACCAGGAACATAGTCTAGAGAACCTCTCCACTCAATCCTTGGCAACCCCGGTATCGCCAACGTCACGGTCTTAGCGTGACAATCTAGAACAACATGACATAGAGACAACCAATCTATACCCAAGATCACGTCGAAATCAACCATACTAAGCAATAAAAGATCATCTAGTCTCCAATCCCCCAATAGTCACTACACATGACCGATATACACGGTCCACAATAATAGTATCGCCCACTAGTGTGGATACATGAACATATAAAACTAAGAACTCACGGGGGATATACAGATAATGAGCAAAATATGATGATACATACGAATAGGTAGAACCAGGGTCAAATAATACAGAAGCATCCCTGTGGCATACTGAAACAATACCTGTTATCACTGTATATGAAGCAACGACATCCGGCCTAGCTGGAATAGCATAGAATCGGGCTTAATCGCCACCTGATCGGCCTCCCCTCTAGGGCGATCCCTCGTTGTCTGGGGCCCACCTCGAGCTGACTGAGTGGGTGGTGTAACTGCTGGTGCTGGTACCATCGGCCGAGAACTCTGTTGTGGAGCCCCACTCAACAATCTAGGGAAATCTCTCTTGATATGACCCATGTCCCCGCACTCGAAACAACCCCTCCTCTGACGGAACTGCTGCTCCTGATACCCCGAGGAACTACCTGTAGAAACTTGAGTGGACGAGCCATGGTGAGAACTCTACGCTGGTAGTGCACTGAATGAAGACTGGCCTAAACGAGCACTGTAAGATCCGTGGCAAGCTGATGCACCACGATGAGCTGGACGAGCCATCTGAGTGGGCCTATAAGGACGACCCCTACTGTGGTAGGACTGCCCCCTAGAAGGTACACCACCGAAACCACCCGATCCATGAGGCCTCTTGGCCTCCCTCTCTCCACACTCATGGCTGGGACCATATCTATTTGCCGAGCAATATCAACCACCTCATCAAAAGTAGCACCAGACACCCTCTCCCGAGTCATAAGTAACTGCAGCTGATATGTGAGGCCATCAATAAACCTCCTAATCCTCTCCCTATCAGTGGGAACCAACCAAACTGCGTGATGAGCCAACTCAGAAAACCTCATCTTGTACTGCATCACAGACTTTCCCTCCTGTCATAACTAATCAAACTGTCTGCGCAGCTCCTCCCTGCGAGACTACGGCATGAACTTCTCCAAGAAGATAACGGAGAACTCCTGCCATGTAAGTTGTGCTGCACCAACCGGCATGCGCCTCTCATAAGCCTCCCGTCGTCTGAAGGCAGCCCCAGAAAGGTAAAAAGTAGTGAAAGAGACCCCACTGGTCTCCAGAATACCTGTTTTACGAAGAATCCGCTGGCACTTGTCCAAGAAACCCTGAGCATCCTCTGACTCAGCACCACTAAATGATGGAGGCTGAAGACTCCCAAATCTCTCAAGTCTCCTCTACTCATCATCAGTCATAATGGGGACCACCGAAGCCTTAACTCGGCTTGGCTGGTTTTACCCCCGGTGTCTGAAGTCCCTACATCACCTTCTCTAGAGTGCGGGCAGCGGGGGCATGAGTACCTCCCCGGCTTGAGAAGTGGTTGGTGCATCCTGAGCCGAAACCACATGAGCAAGGCCAGTGCAAACGGTCAATATCTGGGCCAAAGCCTCATGAAGGCCGGGAATCACAATGGGCACACCTGGAGCCTGAGCTGGCCCCACTGGCTCAGCCATATCTGGAACCTGCTCCTGAGCTGGAGCAACTAGTGGATCTGCGGGTGCTTCTCTAGCTGCTGTACGAGCTGCACCTCTGCCCCTACCGCGACCTCGACCTCTCGTGGCCCTAGCTAGTGGTTGTCCATCCTGTCCGGTAGCACGTGTCCTCACCATCTCTAAGAGAATAAAATACAGAAGTGTAGTTACCAGAATTAACAAATTCGCATGACACGAATAAAAGAATGTGAAGTTTCCTGAGGGTTCGACAGCATCTCGAACATAAGTACAAACGTCTCCATACCGATCCGCAAGACTCTACAAAACCTGCTAATGACTCGTGAGACCTATGTAACCTAGGCTCTGATACCAACTTGTCACAACCCAAAATCCTAACCTGTTGTGATGGCGCCTATCGTGGTACTAGGCAAGCCGACATTTCGAAATAATTCCAACACCTTTAAGAGAAAGATGAATTAAAGCAGTTTTAAATAACAAAGTTCTCATAAACAGGGCTAGAAACCCAAAACACAACACGGAAGTTCCCAACTATCGGGGTGTCACAGAGTACATGAGCATCTATACATCACAAGTCTAAAAAAAATGTTGTCTATGACAGTCTGAAACTAAATACAATATGTGAAAAGATAGGGAAGGAGAGACAAGGTCTGCGAAACGCCGGGCAACTACCTTGGAATCTCCCAAAAGATCAACTGTGCTATGAAATTAACACCCACCGTGTCTGAAAATACCTGGATCTGCACATAAAGTGCAGGGTGTAGCGTGAGTACAACTAACTCAGTAAGTGATAATACTAAATAAAGAACTGAAAGTAGTGACGAGCTTCACAGTCAAAGTTCAATTACAGTGATTTCAACATAGGAAAAGTAGGCATGCTTTTAGGTTCGACAATTAAGGCCAAAAATAGTTAACTCATGTCAAGTTCAACTACAACAGAAGATAATATCTCTCAGAGATTTCAAGACAGTGATATATGATAGCTGAAGTGCAACAATACTGAAGTCAATGAATCCTCTCAGAGCAACAGTCACTCAGTCATCCCGTTCACTCTAACCTCACAATCACTCTTCCTCACAGTCACTCATTCCTCTTAATCTCTCAGCACTCGGCACTCGGCACTCGCACTCAGTAGGTACCTGCGCTCACTGGGGGTGTGTACAGACTCTAGAGGGGCTCCTTTAGTCCAAGCGCTATAATCCGCACGGACAACTCACGTGCCGCACGGACAAATCACGTGCTATAAAACCAATATCTAGATCCGCACGGACAACTCACGTGCTATAGTTATCACGCATAAGTCTACCTCGGTATCACGAAGTCTCTGGTTTTAGGTAAAATTTTACAGGGCCTTATATTCTCCCCCATTTAGGATCATTCATCCTCGAATGAGGGTCAAAATTCACCATTAGCACCCAATGTGACTCAGTTTCTATAACACACACCCACAGTTCCAAATTTTCGACTAAATCCCTAAATTTTCAAAAATTTTGCTAGAGTCTCCCCTGTAATTGGGACCTATCCACCTGCTAGAGAATCCCAAAATTAGTCATAACAACATAACCACAACACAACAATGTAAAACAAAAGGGAAACAACACCGGCAACCATGCCATTAAAAATTACATTAACAAGGAGGAGCAACCTCAACATGAGCCGTACAGGGGAAACATAATTTATAGAAAGTTAGCTTTCAACATCATGGACACAATTACATATCTATTCAAATAAATTAGGATACTTCTTCTTCATCTCTTCCTCAGCCTCCCAGGTGGCCTCTTCGACTTGTTGGTTTCGCCATAACACTTTCATGGAGGCAATCTCTTTATTCCTAAACTTTCGAACTTGCCTATCAAGAATTGCAACTAGAATTTCTTCATAAGTCAATTCTTCATTAACCTCAATTGTATCAACCGGGACAATGAGTGACGAGTCTCCAACCACCTTCTTCAACATGGACATGTGGAACACCGGGTGCACTAAAGACATCTCTGGAGGTAGTTCAGGCCTGTACGCCACCTGGCCAATCCTCTGGATGACTCTGTACGGTTCGACATACCTCGGACTCAATTTTTATTTCTTACCAAACCGCATTATGCCCTTCATGGGGGAAACCTTTAAGAATACCCAATCATCCTCTTTAAACTCCAAGTCCCTGCGACGCACATCCGAATAAGAATTTTGACGACTTTGAGCAGTTTTCAACCATTCTGTAATGATATTAACCTTCTCCATAAACTGATGCACGAGGTTCGGCCCTATCAATTCTGCTTCCCCGGTCTTAAACCATCCAATATGAGATCTATATCTCCTACCATATAAAGCCTCGAACGGTGCCATCTGAATGCTAGCATGATAACTGATGTTGTAGGCAAATTCTATGAGCGACAAATGATCATCCCAGCTACCCTTAAAGTCAAGAATACAAGCGCGCAACATATCCTCAAGCATCTGAATAGTCCGCTCTACCTGTTCGTCGGTCTGTGGATGGAAAGTTGTATTAAGCTTTACCTAATTACCCAGCCCTTGCTGAAATTTCTTCCAAAAGTTAGATGTGAACTGTGCCCCCGATCTGAGATAATAGAAACAGGAGTGCCATGCAACCTGACTATTTTCTTGATGTACAACTAAGCATACTATTCCACTATATCAGTAGCCTTAACCGGTAAGAAGTGTGCTGATTTCGTGAGTCGATCTACAATCACCCAAATCGAGTCAAATTACGAGGAGTGCGAGGTAGTCCTACCACAAAGTCCATATTAATCATTTCCCACTTCCACATTGGAATTTCTATGTTCTGTGCCAACCCACCGGGCCTTTGTTGTTTGGACTTCACTTGCTGACAATTTGGACATCTCACCACAAAGTACGCTATATTCCTCTTCATATCATTCCACCAATAGACTTCCTTAAGATCATTATATATTTTTGTAGAGCCCGGGTGCACGAAATACCTAGAAGTGTGAGCCTTGGTCATGATTCTCTCCTGGAGACCATCTACATTTGGAACACATAGATGCCCTTGGTACCTTAGTCTACCTTCACCCATGCCAAGAGAAAAGGCCATGGTCTTATATTTATTAATCCCCTCTTTCAATTGTGCCAATAATGGATCGTTGTATCGCTTCTCCTTGACTTCCACAACAAGTGATGATTCAGCCCTATTTTGCACAATCACCCCTCCTTCACTAGAGTCCGCAAGACGAACTCCCAGACTAGCCAATCAGTGAACTTCCTTGGCCAATGGCCTTTGATATGCCTCCAAGTGTGCTAAACTACCGATAGATTTCCGGCTAAGAGCATCCGCCACAACATTAGCCTTCTCTGGATGATATAGAATATCAATGCCGTAGTCCTTTAGTAACTCAACCCATCTTCTCAGCCTCAGATTCAATTCCTTCTGCTTGAAAATATATTGAAGGCTCTTATGATCCGTGAATATATCCACATAGATCCCATATAAATAATGACGCCAAATTTTCAATGCAAATACCACCGCCGCAAGTTCTAAGTCATGCGTGGGATAGTTCTTCTCATGATTTTTGAGTTTCGTAGAAGCATAAGCGATCGCCTTGCCATGTTGCATCAATACACACCCAAGTCCGATTCTCAAAGCATCATAATATACTACAAACCCATTTGTACCCTCTGATAGGGTCAACACCAGTGCCGTAGTCAATCTTACTTTCAACTCCTGGAAGCTCCTTTCGCAAGCATCAGACCATTGGAGTTAGAGTTTTGTATGATCTTCTAGTTGCTCATACACTTGTGACACCAGGTCTTGGTACACATACTAGTAGACCTTATGAATTTGGAGTATTTATATCACTATGATTGCACTCAGTTGCTTTCATTTTATTTATTTAAATTTTTTACTTCTTAATCTCTTAATAAATGGAATTTAATTATTTGAAAACTTATTAAAAAGAGTAATCGCATAGTTAGTTCATCGTTGGCTTGCCTAGCGGCGACGCCGGGTGCCATCACGGCCTATAGGAGAAATTGGGTCGTGACATACTAGTGGTCCAACAAGACAAATACAGTAGAAGTAAACAGATGCGAGTCAGAGTAAATAAACGACATAACAAGTATAAATACATGGTACAATTCTCCTCTCAACAATAAGTCAAACCCTCGGCTAGTAGTTAACTCCTCAATCGGAATGTATATAATGGACCTCGCTAGATAGGTCGTCACAGTTCAAATCAGAAAAACTCCCAGATATACTGGCTTCTTGTCAATTATTACGCACGATTTCATAGGAGTATTTTATAGGAATGTCGAGGCGTACGGTCTGATCCCATCATAATATATGCACTGCCGAGGGTTGAACGGCACGAACCATAGATACATCTATTAATTTGCCGAGGCGAACAGCCCGCTCCTATGAGAGTGTGATACATAATCATGCCGAGGCGTACGGCCCGATCCTATCATAATGTGCGCTTTGCCGAGGGTCGAACGACACGAACCATAGATGTATCTATTATACTATCGAGGCGAATGACCCGATCCAATTAGAATAAGAAGCTTTAACGGGTCCTTGATCCCATTCACGAATAGACGTGTGAGTTATATATTTTAAGGAAAACCTTTCGATGAAAACGCATAACGCGGAAGAAATTCGTAAGATGAGTATAATTATTTTGCGGCTAATCATAAAACACGTCGAATCTCTACCATATCAAGTCTATCACTCTACGCAAGCCTAATATCAAGTTGTAATGTAAAATAAGGGATTTAATAGACAAGGGACAACTCAAATAGTACAACTATAGCATGGTGTGAACCTAAGTCTACCCGGACAATAACACGAATTTAGCTAAGTACGGACTCTCATCACCTCGTGCGTACGTTGCCCCCGCAACAAGTAGCACACATCAAATACATCACCTAGGGGTAGTTTTCCCCTCACACAGTTAGACAGGAGACTTACCTCGCTCCGAAGTTCTATAACTGGCTCGAACGCCACTCTAACACTCAACTCCAAGCCAAACGATCCGAAACTAGTCAAACAATGTGCAAATAAATCAAAATATACTTTGATGCTTACAATTTAATAATTTATAATAATTCCCAACTCCACTCGAAAAGTCATTAAAGTCAATCCTCGGGCCCACGTGACCGGATTTCAAAATTTTTCGAGGATAAACTTTACCCATAACACCACGAACTCAAATATATAATTTATTTCAATTTTCATACTCAATTCCGTGGTCAAAATTCAAAAATACCAATTTTTAGGTTTTCAACCAAAATCCCAAATTTTCACTAATTTTCATGTTTAAATTTATATATAAACCTTGTATTTAACTCACAATATACGAAAATTACTTACCTTGACATAGATGATGAAAATCTTCCCTCCAAGAGCTCCAAATATTGCCCAACCAAATGAAAATGTGAGAGAAATGGGCTAAGTCTCGGATTAAAAATACCCCCACTGCCTAGCAACTTTCGCACCTGCGGGCTAAATTATTGCACCTGCGAGCTCGCTTTTGCGAGACCAACCTCGCTTCTACGAATGACCACTGCCAGTTGAAGCCTCGCACCTGCGGACACTGGCTCCGCTTCTGCGGAACTGTAGGTTCGGCTAGAGTTGCGCTTCTGCGCTGCTCTTCCCTTCTGCGCCTCCTTCACCCGCTTCTGCGATCACGCAGGTGCGGGAAATTCTTCGCACCTGCAACCACTGCCAGACTCTGCCCAGCTCCCCCTCCAGTCGCTTCTGCGACGATTATCTCGCTTCTGCGACCAAGACTTCGCAGAAGCGGTTGCACCAGCAACCAGAATTTTTCCAGCTTTTCCTTAAGTCAAAATCCGATTCGTTAAGAAATCCACCCGAGGCCCCCGGGACCTTGAAGAATTATACCAACACATCCCAAAATACATTACGAATTTAGTCGAGGCCTCAAATCTTGCTAAAAAATATCGAAACTATGAATCGATGATCGAAATTCTTCTTTAACTTTCGAACTTTCAAACTTCGACGAACGCGTCCGAACCATACCTAAACATTCCGGAATGATGCCAAACTTTGCGTACAAGTTATGAATCATAATACGAACCCATTCCAAGGCTCGAAATCCCAAACAGACATCAATAACACCAAATCCCAGTTCAAACCAAACTTAGGAAATTTTTAAATTTTCAAAATGCCAACCTTCCATAATAAGCGTTGAAATGCTCTCGGGTGATCCGATACTCAATCTGAATATACGCCCAAGTCCGAAATCATCATACGAACCTATTGGAACCTTCAAATCTCGATTTCGAGGTCGTTTACTCAAAAATCAAACCTTAGTCAATTCTTCCAACTTAAGGCTTCTGAAATTAGAATTTTCCATCTGAATCAACTCTGAACTTCACGAAATTCAATTCCGACCACACGTACAAGTCATAAAGCATGAAGTGAAGCTACCCAAGGTATCAAACCACCGAATGACGCGCTAGATCTCAAAACGACCGGTCAGATCATTATATTAACATTATTGTAGGTTGGTGTTTGATTGGTAGAAATTTCCAACTGGTATTACTTGTTTGTACTACATTTGCAGGTCTTGTTTCCTTGTTCTGATATTTGATTCACAAACCTAATCCTCTACAACTAGGAGGGTTATTTAGTGGTAAGCACTTTCATATTAAACGACAGATAAAAAATTGTGTCAGAATTATTTGGTACATGTACTGTTAAATATCGAGTATTTGAGAAAAAAGAGGTGTCGCAAGTTGTTCGGACACTACCATTATAAAAGAATAAAAATTAGAGTCAAATTAAGATAAGAAATCATGGGCTAATTCTTGAAATGGAGTCAAAAAGTAGGGCTGCTTATCGGGCGGGTTAGACAGATATTTATACTTAACAGTCCGAGTTATTGGTTATCGCTTTTAAATGTGCTAAGCCGCTAACCAATAAGATTTCAAGTGGTTCGGTATCGGGTTAGATATTATCGGGTAAAAATATACATTTCTCTAAATTTTAGCAATTACAACGTTTTACCATTAACTCCTTGAATTTTGCAATAATCACAAGTATACAGATAAGGGAAGCCACAACAATATAATTCTTATTTATAGCACATCCAAAAGACTCAAACGTTATTGGAAATACACAATTAAGGTAACTAGTTGAACTCATAAAATTAGTTATGACTGAGATTGTACTGTTCGATCTTCTCCCATGATTTTGTCTTAATTCCAATTGATTGAACTCTTCAATCATAAACTAGCATCTCCACTCTATAAAATGCTACAAATTAGTTATGGTATAATGCTACAAACTTGTTAGATACTTTATATACATAGGGGTAAAAATATAAATATAATAATTATCAACAGGTTAACGATTTATCCAATAAGGAAATTAAGTAATCCCCCTCCCCCTGAGGTTATGATTCGATTATTGGTTATGATTCGATTTTGAACCAGCCTAGTAAAAAAAAAACTAATCCTCTAGCAAGTAACAAATATTGGCACAATTGTTTTCTTGGAACAAACATTGTTTAGGCCCAATTTTCTTACGTATGCATACACATGATTCTTAATTATTTACACAGATCAAGATTCTATATTGGATGGGTATGTTTAATTTATCTAGTTTTAGTGAACGTGCGTTGTACGTGTACATCGTGTCAATTAGTATAAAACATTTAAAAAGAATAAATTATTGAAATTAACAATTGATGTTAAAATAAATGTGATATTTGTTCAAATAATTACAATAAATGTTATTACATTAATACAATAAGTGAATTCAATATCTTCAAAATATATAAAGATGATGAATTTAGTTGAATTAGTTATATAGTATTTGGTGTTTTGGGATTTTATTAATTATTATATAGATATATATTATGTTGTTATATCTCACGCAACATCTCTTTTATTAATGTTATATTCATAACATCATAATACAATAAAATAATAAATTATTTATTACTTAATAAATTGTTAATTTTGGATAAACATGTATTTTCAACGCAACTAAGCATACAATCTTTCAGTTGGTATAAATAAAGTATAAAAACTTTATGATAATCATCGTGTAAGGAATAAATTAGTTTTCTATTTTATTGGACAATACAAAAATAAAATCTAGTTTTAATTTATCATGATTCTAATATAAATATTTTATGTAGAAAAATGAGGTTAAGTTACTATATAAAAAGATATTAAAAGTTTAAAAACGTGTTGTGCTCTTTTCTTTTTTTCCTTTCTTGGGTTTAGTCTAACATTAATTTTTTTAATTTAAAAATTTATATGTATGTTTTTAGCACGTGAAATTTGTTCTTTGTAACTTAAGTACATAAAACTCTTATTTGTTCATTTAAAGGTCATCAAAATTATATATACGATAAGTGAACCTCTTCTTATGTAAAAATATTGACTAGATTCTTATTGGTCTAAGTCTAAATTCCTTCTATACATATTCATCGAAGACCAAATAAAAGTTAACATTACCTTAAACTCATTCTGAATAAACTCTGCCATTGACAATTTTACAATTTTAAAATCATGTTCATTAAGACAAATTTTCAAATTTATAGTTATTTCAAAGTTTCAAATATATTAATTTATTTAAAGTTTAAATATCAGTTATAGTTATTGTAATGACCTAACCGGTCATTTTAACTTTTAGAAACCCGTTCCCTAAAATAAAACTCCTCGAACATGTTATTATTAATTTATGACTCGCGGTGATGGTTGGTTCGGGATTTGGAAGTGTGTGGGTTGAAATCGGAACACTTGGTTCCTTAAGTTAGCTTTAAATGAACAAGTTTGACTTCGGTCAACATTTTGAGAAAACGACCCCGGAATCAGGATTTGACGGTTCTAACAGGTTCGTATGATAATTTTGGACTTGGGCATATGTCCGAATCGGGTTTTGGATAACCCGGGAGCGTTTTGACGCTTAATAGTAAAAATTAACTATTTGAAGGTTAAAATTCTTTAAATTTGGTTTGGAGTAGGATTTTGAGTAATTGAAGTCCGTTTGGAATTCCGAGGTTGGAAATAGTTCCGTATAGTGATTTAAGACTTGCACGCAAAATTTTTATGTCATTTCGAGTAGTTTAAGTATATTTCAGCGCATTGGAAGTAAATTGAAGAACTTGAAATTCTTAAGTTTGAATCAATTTGGTTTAGGGTTTGATTCTTAGATTTGATATTGTTTTACGCGTTTTGAGAGTTCGAGCGAGTCCGTTTTATGATTTCAAACCTATTGGTATGTTCGGGCGGGGCTCCGGGGATCCCGAGTATTAACCGGACGAGGCTCGGACCAATTTTGGGAAATTGAGCAAGGACTGAAGCTCCCAGCTACTGTCATAATCGCACCTGCGCTTGGACAGCCGCAGGTGCGAGCTCGCAGGTACGAGCCACCAATCGCATGTGTGAAAGAGAGGAGCCTGCCCAACCATCGCAAATTCGGAGTAATTTGGCGCACATGCGAACGCGTAGGTGCGAAGGTCTTGTGCGCAGAAGCGGAGGGATGCACAGGTGCGAAGGAATGGGCGCACCTGCGCTTGCGCAGAAGCGAGCTATTTTTCCGCAGGTGCGCAACTAGAAAAAGAGGAAAAATGCGCACCTGCGAGAAATTTTCGCAGGTGCAAAAGTCGCATGTGCGGTATCTCTTCCGCAGGTGCGAAAATCACTGCTGGGTAGAATGGTTAAAAGTCGGGGCTCAGACATTTTTCCTCCATTTCCGAGCGATTGCAGAGCTTTTGAGACGGGGGTTTCAACTAGAAATTGAAAGGTAAGTTAATTCCACACCCCTTGAGTTAAATACATGGATTATAGGTAGGTTATAACTAGTAAATCTTAGAAATCAAAGATTTAGATGAAAAACCTAGATTTTTATAAAAATAAGATTTTAACCACGAAAATAGTTATGGAATTGGGTAGAAATTATATATTTAAGTTCTTGAGATTATGGGTAACGTTTTCATCCAAAAATTTCAAGAATCCGAGCACGTGGGCCCGGGGTGAATTTTAGAAATTTTACCATTTTGGATAAGGTAATTTATTTAATAGATAAATTTCGAATCATTTAGCATATATTAATTATTTTGTATAATATTTGGATAGTTTTGGATTTTCGGCGTCGAATCGAGAATTCAAAGCGACGTGGTAATCAGAAAGTGGATTTTGAGACGAGGTACGTCTCTTGTCTAATCTTGTGAGGGGAAAATTATCCCATAGGGATTAAATTGAATAATTGTTGCTAATTACGGGGGCTACGTACGCACGAGATGACGAGAGTTCGTGCGTAGCTACTATTAATGCTAAAGTCCGTGTAGTTTAGGACTCAAAGCATGAATTACATGTATACATTGTATTCTTTGTTTAATTAATATTAATTGATATAAATGAATATATTATGAATTGTCAGATAAAGATATTAAAGGATGGAAATCTCATATGCTTGATTTTTCTGTTTAAATTAATTAATTGTTAAAAGAAATTGTTCTTCCTCCCAAATTTATTATATAATAAATATACTCTCTTTCCGGAGGTACAAAAGAAAATGTCCTCCTTTCTTGTGGAGCGGACCGAATGCTTTGGCATGATAGATGCATCTATGGATCGCGTCGCACGTCCCTCGGCAGTGTACACGACACTCTGGATCGGGCCGTACATCCTCGGCAGAAATCGTGCTTAATAATAATAATTACACGATACTTTAATAGTTATTTTAAGCTTGCGAAGCTAATTGATAAATTGGAGAATCCTTGAAATTTAATGAATTATTATTCCTGCTTGTGAAGGAATTAGTTGTTATCCCTCTAAATGAGATTAATTGATAAATTTAAAATTATTTAAATTTAAGGAATTTAATTAATATATTGAGAATTGTTGCATTTGAAGGAATATGATTATTTCCGCTGGTTAAATAAATTATTGTAAATTCTGTGAATCATGCTGATTTAGATATTCTAATTGTATTTTAGTTATTATTATTATTGACCCATAGTGAGTGTCAAAGTCGGCCATCTGGTCTCTACCACTTCGAGATTAGGCTTGATACTTACTGGGTACATGTTGTTTACGTACTCATACTACACTTGCTGCACTTTTTGTGTAGGACCTGAGACAAGTACTAGTGGGGAACCTATCGTCTTACACCCACGTTATCCAGGGGCATAGTGGTGAGCTGTACTTTCTGAGCCGTTCTGCAGCTACTAGTGTCTCTCCTTGTATTTTTCATTCTGTCTTTTTTTTATTTCAGACAATATTTGAGGTTTTGTATAATCTATTAGATGCTCATACACTTGTGACATCAGGTCTTGGCACACACATTGGTAGAATTTGGTATTTTTATTATTTTTTTGGTTTTAAATTTTGTCAATATATGCTTAATTTATTAAGTTGGCTTGCCTAGCTGTAGTGTTGGGCGCCATCATGACTTATAGGTGAAATTGGGTCGTGAAAACATGGTATCAGAGCACTAGGTTCACGTAGGTCTCACAAGTTATGAGCAGGCCTAATAGAGTCTTGCGGATCGGTACGGAGACGTCTGTACTTATCTTCGAGAGGCTATAGGGTGTTAGGAAATTACCTTTCTTCATATTCCATCGTGCAATTGATGTAGTTCTAAATATACTTCTCTTATCCTCTCTCAGATGGTGAGAAAGCGCTCGAATGTGGTTCAGGGCCAGGGAAGAGCTACTCCCCCAGTTGCTAGAGGCCGAGGGAGGGCTCCATCCCGTGGTAGAGGGCGAGGACGTCCCAGGACTGTTCCAGTTATGCCGCCAGTAGGTCCAGCAGAGAACCTCATTGTTGAGGAACAGGATGAGGTGCCTGTGGCAGAGCCAGCTCCGGTGGATTTCACATCTGCACCGGGATTTCAGGATGTCATGGGTCGTATGCTGTGGTTTATGGACAATATGACTCAGGCCGGTTTATTTTCGGCAGACCCAACCACATCTCAAGTGGGCCGGGGAGCACAGACCCCTACCGCGCAGGCTCATGGACAGGCAGCTGCTGTATATCAGACCCAGGGTGCACTACCCGTGGGTGGAGCTCAGCCAGTGGCAGCAGCTACACCTGAGCCCAGGCCAGCTGTAGCCGCCGATCCTCAGAAACTATTGGACAGAGGGACTAGACTACATCCTCCTGTCTTCAGGGGTGAGCGACATGAGGATCCACAGGACTTTATTGATTGTTGCAGGGACAGACTGCACAATATGAGGATATTGGAATCTCATGGGGTTGACTTCGCTACTTTTCAACTAGAGGGCAGGGCCCGTAGATGGTGGCAGTCTTATGTTCTTGGCAGACCAGCAGATTCTCCTCCCATGACTTGGGACAGGTTCAACCGTATCTTCCTGGACAGGTATATTCCATCCTCCCAGAGGGAAGAGTTGCGGTTTCAGTTTGAGCAGCTCCAGCAAGGTCAGATGTCAGTGACCGATTATGAGACGAGGTTTTCTGAATTATCTCGCCATATACTTATGATACTCCCTACTGAGGCAGACAGAGTGCGGAAGTTTGTAGCCGGTTTACATACTGGCATTCAGGCCACTATGGCTCGAGAGGTTGAGATGGGTACTTCTTATGAGCTAGTTGTTTAGATAGACCGGAGGATTGAGGGTGTGCATCAACGGAGCCGAGAGCAGATTATGAGAGATAAGTAGCTCAGGTACTCTAGAGAGTTCAGAGGTGCTCCGTCTGGGGGCAGAGGTCAGTTCGTGAGGGGGCAGTCTAGTAGACCCCCATTTCCAGCACCACCACCTCCTCGGGGTAATCCAGTGCGACCTTATCTCAGTGCTATACCAGAGAGTTCTTACCTCCCACCAGCTATTCAAGGTCCTCCCAGTGGGTATTCAGGTCCCCAGGGTCAGACTCTTAGTCAGCAGTCCATCGCACCGAAGAGTTGTTACGAGTGCGGTGATCCCAGTCACATGCGGAGGTTTTGTCCCAGGCTTTGGGGTAGACCAGTACAACAGGGTCAGCAGCCTATGCTTACCGGACCAGTTGCTCCACCAGTAGTCCGACCACCAAGAGTTGGAGGACAGGTGGGTAGGGGCCGTCCTAGAGGTGGAGGTCAACCTGGCAGAGGCCAGCCAGTTGCCGCTCCAGCTCGGTTCTATGCTTTTTCGGCTAGACCGGATGCAGAGGCCTCAGATGCTGTGATTACAGTTATTATTTCTATTTGCGGAAAAGATGCCTCGGTATTATTTTATCCAGGATCCACGTATTCATATGTGTCATCTCTATTTACTCTATTCCTGGGTGTTTCTCGTGAGTCCTTGAGTACTCCTGTTTATGTGTCCACTCCTGTAGGCAATTCTGTTATTGTGAACTAGATCTACCGGTCTTGTATTATTATATTCAGTGGCTATGAAACTAGAGCAGATCTCTTATTGCTCGAGATGACCGATTTTGAAATTATTCTGGGTATGGACTGGTTATCTCCATATCATGCTATTCTAGATTGTCATGCCAAAACTGTTACCTTGGCTATTCCATCTTTGCCTAGGCTGGAGTGGAAGGGTTCGTCGGTTAGTTCATTTAATCAGGTTATTTATTTTATAAAGGCTCAACACATGGTTGAGAAGGGTTGTTTGGCTTATCTAGCCTATGTTCGGGATACTACTGTAGAGACTCCAGCTATGGATTCAGTGCCTGTAGTTCGGGAGTTCTCTGATGTATTTCCTTCAAATCTTCAGGTATGCCACCTGATCGTGATATTGATTTCTGTATTGACTTGGCTCCAGATACTCAGCCTATATCTATTCCACCGTATCGCATGGCTCCGAGAGAATTGAAAGAGTTGAAAGAATAGCTTGAAGAGTTACTAGCCAAAGGGTTCGTCAGACCGAGTGTATCGCCTTGGGGTGCACCAGTTTTATTTGTGAAAAATAAAGATGGCACAATGTGAATGTGTATTGATTATCGCCAATTGAATAAAGTTATTGTTGAGAACAAGTACCCATTTCCGCGTATTTAATGACCTATTTGACCAGTTGCAGGGTGCTAGGGTGTTCTCTAAGATCGACTTGAGGTCGGGGTATCATCAGTTGAAGATTCGAGATTCGGATGTTCCGAAAACTATTTTCCGTACTAGATATGGTCATTATGAGTTTCTGGTAATTTCTTTCGGTTTAGCTAATGCCCCGGCAGTGCTTATAGATCTGATGAACAGGGTATTCAGGCCATATATTGATTCGTTTGTCATTGATGACAGTTTGATCTACTCGAGCAGTAAGGAGGAACATGAGCGGCATATAAGAGTAGTGCTTCAGACATTGCGGGAACAAAAGCTATATGCTAAGTTCTCTAAATATGAGTTTTGGCTAGAGTTTGTAGCATTTTTGGGTCATATTGTATCGGGCGAAGGTATTAAAGTTGATCTCAAAAATATTTAGGCGGTTCAGAATTGGCATCGACCCACTTCGGTGACTGAAATCAGGAGTTTTCTGGGTTTAGCTGGTTATTATCGTCGGTTTGTGGAAGATTTTTCATCTATTGCAGCACCTTTGACCAAATTAACCCAGAAGGGTGTTCAGTTCCGATGGTCCGATGATTGTGAGTCAAGCTTTCAGAAGCTCAAGACAGTATTGACTACAACACCAGTGTTAGTGTTACCTTCCGGTTCGGGAATGTATACAGTATATTACGATGCTTCATGCGTTGGTTTGGGTTATGTATTAATGCAAGAAGGGCGAGTTATTGCATATGCTTCACGTCAGTTGAATCCCCACGAGCAGAATTATCCGGCACATGATTTGGAGTTAGCTGCGATTGTTCATGCCCTTAAGATTTGGAGACATTATCTTTATGGGGTGTCTTGTGAAGTTTACACTGATCATCACAGTTTGCAGCATTTGTTCAAGCAGAGAGACCTAAATTTGAGGTAGCGCAGATGGCTGGAATTACTAAAAGATTATGATATTACTATCCTATATCATCCAGGTAAAGCAAATGTAGTTGCAGATGCCTTGAGTAGAAAGGCGGAGAGTATGGGTAGTTTGGCTTTCATTTCAGCAGAAGAAAGGCCATTAGCTTTGGATATCCAGTCCTTGGCCAACAGACTTGTGCGGCTAGATATTTCAGAGCCCAGCCGAGTTCTTGCATGTGTCGTAGCTTAGTCTTCATTATTTGAGTAGATCAAGGCTCGCCAGTATGATGACCCACACTTAATGGTTCTTCGAGAAACGGTACTACGAGGTGGTGCCAAGGAAGTTACTATTGGTGCAGACGGTGTTCTGCGACTCCAGGATCGTCTGTGTGTTCCTAATGTGGGTGAACTGAGGGAAAAGATCCTGGAGGAGGCACACAGTTCTCGGTATTCTATTCATCCAGGTGCTACGAATATGTATCGTGACTTGAGGCAGAATTATTGGTGGCGACGAATGAAAAAGGACATAGTTGAGTATGTAGCTAGGTGTCTAAATTGCCAGCAAGTTAAATATGAGCACCAGAGGCCAGGTGGCCTACTTCAGCAGATGACCATGCCAGAGTGGAAATGGGAACGAATTACTATGAACTTTGTAGTTGGGTTGCCGCGGACCTTGAGGAAGTTTGATGCAGTTTGGGTGATTGTTGACAGGTTGACCAAGTCGGCACATTTTATTCCTGTTGTGACTACGTATACTTCAGAGAGGTTGGCCCTGATTTATATTCAGGAGATAGATCGGTTGCACGGTGTGCCAATTTCCATCATATCAGATAGAGGACCTCAGTTTACTTCACATTTCTGGAGAGCAGTACAGAGTGAATTAGGGACCCGTGTAGAGCTCAGCACGGCCTTTCATCCGTAGAACGATGGGCAGTCAGAGCGGACAGTTCATATTTTGGAGGATATGCTCAAGGCATGTGTGATTAACTTTGGAGGTCAGTGGGATCGTTTCCCGCCTTTGGCCGAGTTTGCTTATAATAACAGTTACCAATCCAGCATCGAGATGGCTCCATTTGAGGCTTTATATGGCCGTCGATGCCGTTCAACTATCGGATGGTTTGAGCCCGGTGAGGCTAAGTTATTTGGTACTGACTTGGTAAAGGATGCCTTGGAAAAGGTAAAGTTGATTCAGGAGTGACTTCGTACAGCACGGTCCAGACAGAAGAGTTACGCGGATCAGAAAGTGTGTGATTTATCATTTATGGTAGGTGAAAAAGTTCTCTTGAAGGTTTCGCCGATGAAGGGAATTATGAGATTCAGGAAGAAGGGCAAGTTGAGACCCAAGGTTTATAGGCCCATTTGAGGTGTTGAGACGAGTTGGGGAGGTTGCTTATGAGCTTGCATTGCCTCCCAGTCTATCGGGAGTTCATCCGATTTTCCATGTATCTATGCTCCAAAAGTATCATGCTGACCTATCACATGTGTTGGACTTCAGCACAGTTCAACTAGATAAGAGTTTGGATTATGAAGAAGAGCCATTTGCCATTGTTGATAAACAAGTTCGCCAGTTGAGGTCCAAGAGGATTTCTGCAGTAAAGGTCCAGTGGAGGGGCCAACCAGTCGAGTAAGAGACTTGGGAGGCCGAGGAGGACATGCGGAGCAAATATCCACATTTATTTAGCACTCCAGGTATTATTCTAAACCCGTTCGAGGACGAACGTTTGTTTAAGAGGTGGAGAATGTAATGACCCAACCGGTCATTTTAACTTTTAGAAACTCGTTCCCTAAAATAAAACTCCCCAAATATTCTTTTATTAATTTATGACTCGCGGGGATGGTTGGTTTGTGATTTGGAAGTGTGGGTTGAAATCGAAACACTTGGTTCCTTAAGTTAGCTTTAAATGGACAAGTTTGACTTCGGTCAATATTTTGGGAAAACGACCCCAGAATCGAGATTTGACGGTTCCAACAAGTTCGTATGATGATTTTGGACTTGGGCATATGTCTGAATCGGGTTTTGGATAACCTGGGAGCGTTTTGACGCTTAATAGTAAAAATCAACTATTTGAAGGTTTAAAATTCTTTAAATTTGGTTTGGAGTAGGATTTTGAGTAATTGAAGTTTGCTTGAAATTTCGAGGTTGGGAATAGTTCCGTATAGTGATTTAAACTTGCACGTAAATTTTTGTGTCATTCCGAGTAGTTTAAGTATATTTCGGCGCATTGGAAGTAAATTGAAGAACTTGAAATTCTTAAGTTTTAATCAATTTGGTTTAGGGTATGATTCTTAGATTTGATGTTGTTTTATGCGTTCTGAGAGCTCAAGTGAGTCTGTTTTATGATTTCAAACCTATTGGTATGTTCGGGCGGTGCCCCGGGGGTCCCGAGTGTTAACCGGACGAGGCTCGGAACAATTTTGGGAAATTAAGCAAGGTCTGAAGCTCCCAGCTACTGTCATAATCGCACCTGCGCTTGGACAGCTGCAGGTGCGAGCTCACAGGTGCGAAAGAGAGGATCCTGCCCAGCCATCGCAGATGCGGAGTAATTTGGCGCACCTGCGAATGTGTAGGTGCGAAGGTCTTGTGCGCAGAAGCGGAGGGATGTGCAGGTGCGAAGGAATGGGCGCACCTGCGCTTGCGCAGAAGCGAGCTATTTTTCCGCAGGTGCGGAACCAGAAAAAGAGGAAAAATGCGCACCTGCGAGGAATTTCCGCAGGTGCGAAAGCCGCATGTGCGGTACCTATTCCGCAGGTGCGAAAATCACTGTTGGGCAGAATGGTTAAAAGTCGGGGCTCAGACATTTTGAGCCTATTTTTCCTCCATTTTCGGGCGATTTCAGAGTTTTTGAGACGGGGGTTTCAACTAGCAATTGAAAGGTAAGTTAATTCCACACCCCTTGAGTTAAATACATAGATTATAGGTAGATTATAACTTGTAAATCTTAGAAATCAAAGATTTAGATGAAAAACCTAGATTTTTATAAAAGTGAGATTTTAACCACGAAAATAGTTATGGAATTGGGTAGAAATTATATATTTAAGTTCTTGATTTATTGGTAACGTTTTCATCCGAACATTTCCAGAATCCGAGCATGTGGGCCCGGGATGAAATTTAGGAATTTTACCATTTTGGATAAGGTAATTTATTTAATAGATAAATTTCGAATCATTTAGCATATATTAATTACATAGATTATAGTAGCTTGTGACTTGGTGATATTCCAGGTCTTGGAAAAATATTTTGTATATGCCAAGTGGTACTACTCTTGGCTATTCACAAATGTTGTTTATCTTTAAAATGTTGTGTTTTCTTTATATTTTTCGTAATATTAGGCTTACCTAGTCGTAAAGACTAGGTGCCATCACGACACCTTACAGAGGGTCAAATTTGGGGTCGTGCCAAGTTGGTATCAGAGCATCTAGGTTCATAGGAGTCGCGAGTCACAAGCCGGTTTATTAGAGTCTCGCGGATCGATGCGGAGACGTCCGTACTTATCTTCGGGAGGCTATGTAAATGTTAATAACAATCATATTCCTTTGATTTCCTTGTCGTGCGAGTTATTGACATCAAAATTCTAAAACTCTATTCTATTCTTTCTCACAGATGGTGAGGACCCGTACAGGGAGGACCGACGATCAGGCACCCGAGCCCCCTGCTAGAGCCGCCAGAGGCCGGGGTCGGGGTAGAGGACGACCACGCGGTGCAGCCCGAGCACCTGCGAGAGCTACGTCAGTGAATCCCCCAGCAGCTCCAGCTAGAGGGCCAGCACCGGAGATCCCTATTGCTACTCCAGCCCTGCAGGAGACTTTAGCTCAGTTCTTGAGCATGTTCAGCACTCTGGCTCAGGCTGGACTATTTCTGATAGCTCCCACTACATCTCAGGCCGGGGGAAGGGCACAGACTCCCGCAGCCCGCACTCCTGAGCAGAGGGTCTAGGTTGATCTAGCCCCAGAGTATATTCCTATGCCCCGGTGGCTCCGGTTCAACATGAGACCAGGGTAGCTGCTTCTGAGGCAGAGCAGCTCAGACTTGAGAGTTACAAGAAGTACCACCCACCTACTTTCAACGGACTAGCTTTAGATGATGCTCTGGGTTTTCTTGAGGAGTGTCATCGTATTCTCCACACTATGGGCATTGTGGAGACGAGTGGGGTTTCTTTCACCGCTTTCCAGCCGAGGGGAGCATCATATTAGTGGTGGTGTGCCTATGAGATGAGTAGTCCAGGCGAGGCAGCCTCACTCACTTGGACTCAGTTTTCAGAGATGTTCTTGCGTGAGTATGTTCCTCAGAGCCTTAGAGATTCTTGGCGCGCAGAGTTTGAGCAACTGCGTCAGGGTGCCATGACTGTGTCGGAGTATGCAATCCATTTCAGTGAGTTAGCTCGCCATGCACCGGCTCTGGTTGGTACAATCAGAGAGAGGGTCCGTCGCTTCATTGGGGGACTCCACCTCAGTATTCGAACCAGTATGGCCAGGGAGTTGGAGATGGACATCACTTATCAGCAGGCAGTGAGCATTGCCAGGAGAGTGGAGGGCATGCTTGCCGGGACAGGGAGGAGAGAGAGGCTAAGAGGTCTCGAGAGACTGGTCATTATTCAGGAGCTTATGCACCAGCAGCACGCTATGGTAGGGGTTTTGTGAGTCGCCCTGTTCATTCAGCTCTTCCAGCAGCCAGTGGTGTTCCAGCTCCTCCTAGACCTCATGAGCCTTATTATGCACCGCTAGTATCTAGTATACCTCACACTCGAGGTGCTATTACCGGCCAGTCCAGTAGGCCAGGTCCGAGTCAGTCTCAGCCGCCGCGCCCTCCGAGAGGTTGTTTTGAGTGTGGTGACACTCGTCACCTGGTTAGAGATTTCCCGAGGGCCAGGAGGGGTGCACCCTCACAGACTTATCAGCCTCCACGTGCTCCACCGGGTCCTCCAGCCATTCTTCCAGAACCAGCTTCCACCCCACCTCCTCAGCCAGCTCGAGGCGGAGGTCGGGGAGGTCAAGGTCACCCTAGAGGGGGAGGCAGCCCAGATACTATGCCCTTCCAGCCCATTCAGAGGCCGTCACTTCAGATTCAGTCATCACAAGGTATCGTCCCTGTCTTTCATAGGGATGCATCAGTATTATTTGACCCAGGCTCTACGTATTCATATGTGTCTTCTTATTTTGCTCCACATTTGGGGATATCTCGGGATTCTTTGAGTTCCCCTGTTTATGTATCTACTCCCGTGGGAGATTCCCTTGTTGTGGACCGCGTATATCGATCGTGTTTGATTGCTCTTAGTGGTTTCGAGACCAGAGCCGATTTGTTATTACTTAGTATGGTAGATTTTGATGTTATCTTGGGCATGGACCAGTTGTCACCCCATTATGCTATTCTTGATTGTCACGCTAAGACCGTGACGTTGGCTATGCCAGGTTTGCCGAGATTAGAGTGGAGAGGTACCTTAGAGTATACTCCCCGCAGGGTCATTTCATTTCTTAAGGCTCAACGAATGGTTGAGAAGGGGTATGATTCGTATTTGGCCTATGTGAGAGATGTCAGTATTGATACCCCTACAGTCGAGTCAGTTCCAGTAGTGAGGGACTTTCCAGATGTGTTTCCAGCTGACCTTCCGGCATGCCGCCCAACAGAGATATTGATTTTGGCATTGATTTGTTGTCGGGCACTCAGCCCATATCTATTCCTCCTTACCGTATGGCTCCTCCTGAGTTGAAGGAGTTGAAGGAGTAGTTGTAGGAGTTGCTTGATAAGGGTTTCATCAGGCCCAGTGTATCACCTTGGGGCGCTCCGGTCTTATTTGTGAAGAAGAAGGATAGTTCTATGCGTATGTGTATTGATTATCGGCAGTTGAACAAGGTTACAGTGAAGAACATGTACCTTTGCCACGAATCGATGATTTATTTGATCAGTTACAGGGTGCCAGGGTGTTTTCCAAGATTGACTTGCGTTCTGGCTATCATCAGTTGAAGATTCGGGAGTCGGACATCCCGAAGACTGCTTTTAGGACCAGATATGGTCATTATGAGTTTCTTGTCATGTCATTTGGGCTGACCAATGCCCCAGCAACCTTTATGCATTTATTGCACAGTGTGTTCCGACCTTATCTTGATTCCTTCATCATTGTGTTTATTGATGACATCCTGGTATATTCCCGATCTCGGGAAGATCATGAGCGGCACCTGAGGACCGTGCTTCAGACTTTGAGGGAGAAGAAATTGTATGCAAAATTTTCTAAGTGTGAATTCTGGTTTGATTCAGTGACATTCTTGGGCCACATAGTATTTTGTGATGGGATCAAGGTAGATCCGAAGAAGGTGGAGGCAGTGCAGAGTTGGCCTAAACCGTCATCAGCTACGAAGATCCACAGTTTTCTTGGTTTGGTGGGGGTTTTACTGTCGCTTTGTGGAGGGATTTTCATCTATTGCGGCACCTATGACCAGATTGACCCAGAAAGGTGCTCCATTCAGGTGGACCGAGGAGTGTGAGGAGAGCTTTCAGAAGCTCAAGACAGCTTTGACTACAACCCCAATATTAGTATTGCCTACAGGTTCGGGGTCCTACACTGTATATTGAGATGCCTCGAGGATTGGCCTTGGAGCGGTATTGATGCAGGACGGTAGGGTGATTGCCTACGCGTCTAGACAGTTGAAGGTGCATAAGAAGAATTTTCCGGTTCATGATCTCGAGTTAGCAGCTATTGTTCACGCCCTGAAGTTCTGGCATCATTATTTGTACGGTGTTCCCTGTGAGATTTACACTGACCACCGGAGTTTGCAGTACTTGTCCAGACAGAAGGACCTTAATTTGCTTTAGCAGAGGTGGTTGGAGCTACTTAAAGACTATGATATCACTATATTATATCACTTGGGGAAGGCCAATGTAGTGGCCGATGTCTTGAGTCGCCGGGCAGAGAGTTTGTGGAGTTTGGTATATCTTCCGGCAGCTGAAAGTCCCTTAGCCTTGGATGTTCAGGCCTTAGCCAGTCAGTTCGTGAGGTTGGATATTTCAGAGCCTAGCCAGGTATTAGCTTGTATGGTTGCTCGGTCTTCTCTTTATGACCGTATCAGGGAGCGCCAGTATGATGACCCTCATCTTCTAGTTCTTCAGGACAGGGTCCGGCGAGGTGATGCCAGCGATGTAACTATAGGTAATGATGGTGTGATGAGGATGCAGGGTCGGATCTGTGTGCCCAATGTAGATGGGCTTTGGGAGTTGATTCTCGATGAGGCCCACAGCTCGCGGTACTCCATTCATCCCGGTGATGCGAAGATGTACCAGGATTTGACACAGCACTACTGGTGGAGGAAGATGAAGAAGGATATAGTTGGGTTTGTAGCCAAGTGTCTCAACTGTCAGCAGGTCAAATATGAGCACCAGAGGCTGGGTGATTACTTCAGAGGTTAGAGATCCCAGAGTGGAAGTGGGAGCGGATCACCATGGACTTTGTAGTTGGACTTCCACGGACTTTGAGAAGGTTCGATGCTATTTGGGTAATTGTGGATCGGCTGACCAAGTCAGCTCATTTTATTCCAGTGTTGACCACTTATTCTTCTAAGAGGTTGGCTGAGATTTATATCAGAGAGATTGTCCGCCTTCATGGTATTCCAGTATCCATCATTTTAGACAGAGGTACACAATTCACATCATAGTTTTGGAGGGCCGTACAGCAGGAGTTGGGTACTAGGGTGGAGCTGAGCACAACCTTTCACCCTCAAACGGAAGGGCAGTCTGAGCGCACGATTCAGATTCTTGAGGATATGCTCTGTGCCTGTGTGATGGAGTTCGGAGGGTCATGGTACCAATACTTGCCACTTGCAGAGTTTGCTTACAACAACAGTTATCAGTCCAGCATTCAGATGGCACCGTATGAGGCTTTGTATGCTAGGCGGTGTCTATCCCCAGTGGGATGGTTTGAGCCGGGCGAGGCCCGATTGTTGGGCACAGATTTGGTCCAGGATGCCTGGATAAGGTGAAGGTGATTCAGGAGAGACTTTGCATAGCCCAGTCCAGGCAGAAGAGTTATGCGGACCGGAAGGTTCGTGATTTGGCATTTATGGTTGGTGAGCGGGTCTTGCTTCGGGTATCGCCTATGAAGGGCGTCATGAGATTCGGGAAGAAGGGCAAGCTGAGCCCGAGGTTCATTGGTCCTTTTGAGATATTGCGGCGAGTTGGGGAGGTTGCTTATGAGCTTGCCTTGCCTCCCATCCTAGCAGGAGTTCACCCGGTATTCCACGTGTCTATGCTCCAGAAGTATCACGGTGATCCGACTCATGTATTGGATTTCAGCTCGGTCCAGTTGGACAAGGATCTATCTTATGTTGAGGAGCCAGTAGCCATTTTGGACAGGCAGGTCAGAAAGCTAAGATCAAAGAATATTTCTTTCGTGAATGTTCATTGGAGGGGACAACCGATCGAGGAGGTGACTTGGGAGACCGAGCAGGATATGCACAGCTATTATCCTCATCTTTTCATCGCTTCAGGTATGTCTCTATGCTCATTTAAGGATGAACGATTATTTTAAGAGGGGGAGGATGTAACGACCCGGCCGGTCGTTTTGAGAGTTAGAGCCCCGAACCCCTATTAACTGTTTTTCAACCCCTATTAACTGTTTTTCCCATATCTATTTCTGCTATTGTGACTTGCCAGGATGATTGGTTTTGAGTTTCGAAGTGTTTTGGGACACTTAGTCCCTAAATGAGAGCTTAAGCCTTAGGATTTAGACCGTAGTTAGAATTGTATAAAGACGACTCTGAAATGGAATTATGTCAGTTCCGTTAGGTGAATTTGGGTGTAGGGGTATGTCCGGATTGTGTTTTGGAGGTTCGTAGCTTATTTAGGCTTGAAATGGCGAAAGTTAAATTTTTGGAGTTTTGGGCCGGTAGTGGAATTTTTTATATCGGGGTCGTTTTCCGATTCCGGAAGTTGGAGTAGGTCCATAATGTTGATTATGACTTGTGCGCAAAATTTGAAGTCAATCGGACGTGATTTGATAGGTTTCGGCATCGGTTGTAGAATTTTAAAATTTCAAGTTCTTTAAGTTTGAATTGGAGGGTCATTCGTGATTTTAGCGTTGTTTGATGTGATTTGAGAGCTCGACTAAGTTAGTATGGTGTTTTAGAATTGGTTGGTATGTTTGGTCGAGGTCCCGGGGGTCTCGGGTGTGTTTCAGATGCTCAACGAGTCATCTTTGGACTTAGAGAAGTAGCAGATTTCTGGTGTTTTATTGCAGAAAATTCCTTCATCGCGTTCGCGAGAGGTGCCTCGCGATCGCGTAGAGCATCTGGGAAAGGCAGCGAAGTTATTCTTTGCATTTGCGATGTTGTTCCCGTGTTCGCGAAGGTGTGGGACTTTAAGCCTACGCGTTCGCGATATGGTCCTCGCGTTCGCGTAGAGGAACGAGGCAGAGGAAGCTTCGGGCAATAAGCCTACGCGTTCGCGAAGAGGTTCCCGCGTTCGCGAAAGGTCTGTCAGTGGAAGGTACGCATTCGCGGGAGTCCCCTCGCGTTCGCGAAGTAGGAATTTTGGGCCAGTGTAAGATTGTTCATCACGTTAGCGATCGTGATGTCACATTCGCGAAGAAGAACGCACCTGGGCAAAATTTAAGGTTCAAAAACGAGGGTTGAGTTCATAACACAAAAATTTGATTGAGAGTTCAGTAGAAGGCGAAATTTGGAGAGATTTTCTGAGGAAGTTGTTGGGTAATGATTCCTAACTCCTTTATGGTTATATTCCACTAATCTATGGTTGATTTCATCATTTAATTTTGAATTTTGGGGTTGAATTGGGAAAATTTGGAAGAACTTATCAAACAAAGATTTCGAGTTTTGAAAGGGGATTTGTGGTCGGATTTGAGAAATTGTTATATGGTTAGACTCGTGAGTGAATGAGTATTCGTATTTTATAATTTTTACCCGATTCTGAGACGTGGGCCCGGGGAGAATTTTTGGGCGTTTTTCCTAATTTTACGCTTTAGCTTCGAATTAATTAGCTAAATTAATTACTTGTAGTTATATTTACATTATGCAATTAATTTGAATAGATTCGGGCCATTTGGAGTCGGATACTCATGGCAAGAATGTGATATCGAGTTGATTTGAGCGGTTCGAGGTAAGTGGCTTACCTAATCTTGTGTTGGGGACTTTTCCTTAGGATGTTTGATATTAATTGATATGTGGGCACCATGTACATGAGGTGACGAGTACGTACACAAGCTATTATTGCAAAAATCCCATTTTTCCTTTCTAAATCATAAACTTTTTTTCCTTATTAAATTGCACTGATACGTTTAATTGTTAAACTTAGATTAGAGAAGTATGCTTACGTGTTTTAACTGCCTAATTGACATTCTGTGCGCCATGCTTAGTTAAGTCCCTATTTCCCTTATCTGTTTCCAGTATAAACTGTATAACTCGATGACTTACCTATCATTTCATCTTGCGTTGCATATTTAAATTGGGACTACAGACGTATTTCGGGAGATCCCCCTGTACTGCATATTTACTTTGGGACTATGGACGTATTCCGGGAGATCCCCTAGAACTGCATATTTACTTTGGGATTACGGACGTATTCCAGGAGATTTCCCAGCACTGCATATTTACTTTGGGACTACGGACGTATTTCGGGAGATCCCCCTGTACTGTATATTCATTTGGAACTACGGGACGGTATCCCGGGAGTTTTCCCATTGTGTTTGCCTTATTCTGAGCCGAGGGCTCCCTTAACTGTTACATTTTCGAGAATTTCTTTAACTGTGTTACCGTAAACCTTACTTATATCTTTTACTGTTTAATTTATTATATTTATCCCGGTAGGGCCTTGACCTGACCTCGTCACTACTCGACCGAGGTTAGGCTTGGCACTTACTAGGTACCATTGTGGTGTACTCATGCCCTTTCCTGCACATATTTTCGTGTGCAGATCCAGGTGCGAGCTATCAGCCTCGGGGTTAGTGCGTGTTGCTAATTTTAGGAGACTTCAAGGTACTACTGCTTACGTCCGCAGATCTTCGGAGTCCCCTTCTACTCCCTCGCCTAGAGACTTTCTTTATTATCTTCAGACTTTTGTATAGAGCTACATAGATTATAGTAGCTTGTGACTTAGTGATATTCCGGGTCTTGAAAAAATATTTTGTATATGCCGAGTGGTACTACTCTTGGCTATTCACAATATGCTGTTTATCTTTAAAATGTTGTGTTTTCTTTATATTTTTTTGTAATATTAGGCTTACCTAGTCGTAAAGACTAGGTGCCATCACGACACCTTACGAAGGGTTAAATTTGGGGTCGTGACACTTGTGACTTATTTCTATCAGGTTTTGGGAGTTGTAATTATGTAAAGTTTGAGATTACTATTTTTATTCTGCATTGATAGGCTTACATAGTCTTAGAAACTAGGTGCTATCACGACATCCTACAAAGGGAATTTGGGATCGTGACATACATGTTCCTTCATAAGGTCAAATGCTTGTTATTATTTTCTCTACATTCAGCAATTGAAGTATCGTTGAGTGCGGTAAGATCGTAGATATCTTGGAATAAATCTTACAAAACTACAATCTACCATCAATGGATCTTTCTGCTTCTAGATTCAGTTAATAGACTAAAATGTGAGTCGACTGATTCTCTTACAAATATATGAAGTACATTATGAAAAGCGTAACTAGTTATAATAATAACTACCAACTATCATACACTAAGAGAACTAAGAATCAGAGAAGGTAGGACTTCGAAGTACGGATCATTTTTGTCCAACAAAAAAAATGGTTAATATAGAGAAAATGAAATAAGATGCAAGTGGTATAAGTAAAGCAATCTATCAATCATAGGGGGGATAGCGGGTACCCTTATTT
Source organism: Nicotiana tomentosiformis (assembly GCF_000390325.3). Classification (NCBI taxonomy): domain Eukaryota; kingdom Viridiplantae; phylum Streptophyta; class Magnoliopsida; order Solanales; family Solanaceae; genus Nicotiana; species Nicotiana tomentosiformis. The sequence goes on along the minus strand of NC_090813.1, from coordinate 16,064,618 downwards.
GCCTTTTCAAAATGTGGAGGGGGGATATTTTATTAAGAGGTTAGGAATGAAATTTTTGATGAAAATTTTTAGTATGCCGTTTGGACATAAAAATTATAATTTTAAAAAAAAAATAATATTTGAAGTTAAGTTAAAAAATGGTATTTAGAGATTGAAATTATGTTTGGACATGCATTCCACTTGAAAATTTGTTGTAGTTTTGTGAGTGGGAAAAAAGTTTTTCTGAAATTTTTGAAAAGTGATTTTTGAAATGCTCATTTTCTAAAAAAAATAAAAAACTTACAAAATTTCATGGACAAACACATTTAAAAAAATATGAAAATAAAGTTATGAATAAACAGGGCCTTAGTCCACACTTAGGAAGTGTAGCTTTTAAAATTAAAAAATAGCAACGATTTAAAAGTGTTATAATATAGGTGAATAAGTGTTGTCAAATATTTTATGACTTGGCAACACTTAAAAGGGCATGCTCTTTACTTTCTAAAAGCAGCCTTTTAAAGCGTAGCCTAAAAATACATCAACATTAGAAGGGATATTAGTAGGGATGGAACTGATGTAATGTATATTGTAGATGTAGAACCACCTTAGATGTTCCCCATATGTAACTCTTTTACTTTTTAATGCAATATTTGTCTTTCATGGCCAAAACAAATGTAGCCTAAACCTCGTAGCCAAAAGTCGGAGGCAAAGGCTACCCCTAAAAATGCGTTCTCTTATATGCTTGCGGCAACAATTCTCAATTGTAGTCTAAAATTAGTGTTACCTTATGTCAAATTAGCTGTAGTGAGCAAAGAAGAATCCTCCGCTATATTATCTATCATTAGCATTGTTGTAGTTGCATGAAATGAGATGCTCTTCACATTCATTTCCTTTTAAAAGAAAACATCAATTCACTAATCTTGTTACTTCTAAGAAATTCTTGAACAATAACATTGTAAGTTGCATTGTTTGGCAAACAACTATTATCCTCTATTTTTCTTAGCATATATTTAGCTTCATCAAACAATCCTTCTAGACAAAACTCGTTAACTATTATAGTGTATGTTAGGACGTAAACCTATTAAAGAAACCTTCTCAAAAATAATATGAGCTTTGTCAAATTTATCATTTTTGCACATACCATCAATAATAACATTGTAAAGTTCAATATCAATATATCCTTTCTCTTTCCAACTTATGAAATAACGCCATAGCTTTCTCAACAAATCCATTCTTAAAATAGCCATCAACCATTCATATCAATATAAAGTGCTATGAGTGCAAAAATCAGGTTTATGTCCCGCATATGGCATCTCAACAAAGAATTTTTGCGCACGACTAGTTCTTCCAACTTTAAGCAGACCTTGCATAATAGTATTGTATGTATAAAAATTAGGTTTCAATCCTTCTCGAGAAATTTCAAGAAACAACTGCATAGCCTCTTTTAATTTCTTTTGATTACAATGTTCATTTATTAGTATGTTATAGCTAAAAATGTTAGGCTCAATGCACTTATCTGTCATGGAATATAAATTCTCCTCGCTCTATCCACTTGAGCATAAGGCTGGCAAGTGGGCCGGTCCAGGCCCGGGACCGCGGACCAAACGGGCCAAACGGCTAAACGGGCCAGGACCGTTTGGTCCGGTTTTAGCGGGCCTGGTCCGGTCCTATAATTTGGGCCCGTCAGGGCCCGGGACTTGATCGGGACCGGCCTAGTCCCTTAGCGGACCTAGCGGGCCCAAAGGCCGTTGGGCTGTCAAAAATAGCCGTTGGTTATTTATGAAATAGCCATTTAACCCTCCCCAACTTTGTTTTAATCCCAAACTTTTTATAATTATACTTTTTCCCTATTTTCAACTATAAATACCCCATCATTATTTCATTTTTTCTTACAAAATCATCAATCTATCACAATCTCTCTCTAATTTACTTCTATAATTGCTACTATTGCTTACTTTATTGTTATAATTTGTGAAACAATTGTGAAGTTGGTGAATTGAAGTCTTCAACGATAATCAATTTCCAACAAGTTATTCGTCAATTCGGTAAACTCGTTCCAACTCTTAAGTTTTAATATTATAATTTTGTATGTTTTATTTACTTTGCTTGATTAATTAAGATGGCTTATTCCTTAAAAAATATGTTTAGTAAAAATAAGGAAAAATCGAAGAGTGGTGAATCTAGTGGCCAATATGTTCCTCCTCCACTTCCCCCGGCTCCCCGACCCAAACATGTTACCCGTCCTACACCTCCTATTCTTGATAGTGATAATAGTTTATTATAATTTACCGAGAGTCAATTTTGCCATAATATTGCACCCGGTGAACAATTAAACTATGAATATATGAATGCTCTTTATGGTAATCCAACTATTGATGAAAATGATGATAAAGAAATAGATTTTGATGAAACGCAACTGGATGACGATACACCCACTAGTCCTGCTCCTGAAGTTAACCCAACTAATAATAATCTAGATGATCCCCCGTCTGACCCTCCTATTAGTGCCCCTACTTTTTCTAGACAACCTTCTAAACGGGCAGAAACATCTCTTGTTTGGTAATTTTTTACTCAACTAAGAGAAAAAAATAGGGCTAAGTATAAAACTTGTGGCAAAGAGTTAATTTTTCAATATGTTGGAAGTCGGGAGGGAAGTCGGGGGGGAGGGACGGGAAGTTTGACTAGACACATATTGCTACACCCTCAAGATAAAGCTAGATATTTTCGTATGAAAGCTTTGGCTGAGGGGACAAGTGCACCTAGTCAGGCTGACCTTAGTACAGGGTCAAATCAATTTCAACCGAGAATTAACACTGTTACCGGTGGTATTTTATATTATGATCCAAAAAAAGATCGGGAAGAATTGGCAAAAATGGTTACTGTTATGTGCTTACCCTATAGTTTTTCTTCTAACCCCCACTTTGTGCATTATATTAGAAAAGTTTATAATCCTACTTATAAAGGTTTTCCTCGCACAACCGTAAAGAGTGATATTTATAAATATAAACATGAATATGAACAATATTTGCGCTATTTATTTACTCATATAAATTATCGTTTTGCTATTACAACTGATATTGGTAGAAGTGGTAATGACTGTGATTACCTTACTGTTACCAATCATTGGATTGATGAGCATTGGATAATGCAAAAGCGCATTATTGCTTATAGAATAATTAATTTACGTCAAATAGGGCAGTTTATTTCTAGCACGATTGCGGATATTTGTAGATATTTTTGCATTAGTGATAAAATAATGTCAGTTTCAATGGATAATGCTACTAGTAACACAAATGTTGTAGCCTTGCTTACCACTACACTAAGTCCTGTATTTAGTAAAATTTTTCATGTTAGATGTATTTGTCATATTTACCATTTAATTGTGGGTGATGGTATGCGAATTTTAAATGTTGAAATTGAAAAGGTTAAAATGGCTCTTAATTGGCTTTTTTATTCAAATCGTAGAAGTAGACTTAGAGAATATTTTAAAAGATGCGATGAATTTGGCCTAAGAGAAAGAAAGATTCCTAAACCTTGTCCAACTAGATGGAATTACATGTATGAAAGTTTAGTTATTGCATATGAATATAGAAACCCCATAAACTCAACGTTTAATGCTCATGTAAGTGATGATGATGAGCACCTTACAAATGCGGATTGGGCTAATGTTAAAATGCTTGTAGGTTTTTTAGAAAAATTTCATATTGCTACAAATGAATTTTCTGGGTAATATTATCCAACTATTTCTAACTGTTTAGTTTATATTGCAGAACTTGCAAATTTGTTTGATCATTTTTCAGAGGGTAGGGAAATTTATCAACTTGCTATTGATTCCATGAGAAAAAAATTTAAAAAATATTTTTTCCCTATTCCCCCTATTTATGGTATTGCTGCATTGTTAAATCCTACTATGAAATTAGGAGGTCCTTAATTTTGGTATGAAACTGTTTATAATGGTTTAGCACTTGAAGATGAGGAGTTGTCTAAACTTCCGAACGCAATAGCCTCAATTAAAATAAATGTTCAAACTATTTATAATGCTTATCAAGTTGCATTAGATCATGCTAGACCAAATATTCCAACTCCTTCTTCTTCTAGTTCTCAATCATCTAAAAGAACTGCGGGAGTAAGAGCACTTAGTGCTTGGGCAGGGTTCAGGGGTTCTCAAGGTTCTAGTACTAGTGATTTTTCACAACTAAATGAGCTTGAAGTTTATTTGTCACAGGGAATTGAGGAAGTGAATCCCGACGGCTCCTTTAATATTTTGGAATGGTGGAAGGACAAAGAAAAACACTTTCCGATTCTTTCAAGGATGGCCCGAGATATTTTAACTATTCAAACTTCAACAGTGGCATCAGAGAGCGCTTTCAGTCCAGCAAGACTTTAACTCGGTGATTATAGAGCGTCTATGAGGGAGAGCTTGGAAAAATTAGTACTTTTCAGAGATTGGATCCGTTCGGAAAGAAGAAGTTTTGGACTTGCTGAATCACAACCAGAGGTAGACGAAGCTTACGAAGAAATGCTAGCTGAACTTGCGGAGGATGATGCTTCGCCTGGAAGCGGTGATGACCAAGCTTCATTTCCGCCACCACCAACGGAAATTCCTCCGGACCTTGAAGGATTTATGAAATTTGTAAGAGATACCATGTAAATTAATATGTAACTTGTATTTTGGCACATCTTGATTAGTTTCTTTTTCTTCTCAATGGTGGTATTAGCACCTTGTTGTGCTCATTCCATAGAGGGGAGGAAGACTAAGAAAAATATTGTTATAATTTTTAATGCTATAATAAAAATATAACGCATTGATTTGAATATCTCTGTACAATATTTTTGTCTTTTTATATATCTTAAGCTATACATATAGTATAATATAGTATAGTATAGTATAGTATAGTATAGTATAGTATATAATATACTATATATACAACTTAAGATATATAAGCTATATTCGATATACATATATATATATATATATATATATATATATATATATATATATATATATATATATATATATATATATATATATATATATATATAAGCTTATATTTATACTATACTATAGTCTATACTATATATACATCTCATAAGATATATAAGCTATATTCGATATACATATATATATAAGCCTATATATATACTATCGAATACGGCTTATATACTATAGTATAGTATAGTATAGTATAGTATATATATACTATATATACAACTTAAGATATATAAACTATATTCGATATACTATATATACATCTTAAGATATACTATATATACTATACTATATATACATCTTAAGATATACTATATATACATAGTATACTATATATATATATACTAGATATATATAGTAGATATACATGTATATATAGTATATCTTAAGATGTATATATAGTATATAAATCGAATATACCTTATATATAGTAAGATGTATATATATTATAGTATAGTATAGTATATATATAAGCTTATATATATATATGTATATCGAATATATCGAATATAGCTTATATATCTTAAGTTGTATATATAGTATATACTATACTATACTATAATATATATACATCTTACTATATATATTATATATATCTTAAGATGTATACTATCGAATATGACTTATATACTATGTATATATAGTATAGTGTGTGTATATATAAGATGTATATATAGTATAGTGTGTGTGTATATATATATATATCTTAAAATGTATACTATCGAATATGACTGAGAAGGGGGGGCGCCGGATTATCCTGCCTAACTGGAAGTGAATTTGTATGGGATGATCCTATAATTCTAGTAGTAGTAGAACTGGACGAATCCGTTTCTCCACTTGAGGAAGGGGAGTCAAAAAAATGCGAAAAAAAGAGCAAAATGTCTATATGACCATGACCCTTTCTTAATAAGTAAGAAATTAGTAGCAGATAGAGTATCCGTATTAAAATATGTATTAAAAATCTTACTACTCGGGATAGTAAATAAGAAAGTTTCATCCAAAAAAGCATTTGACCTAAAGTGAAAGTGCCATATCTTCCAAAACTTCCCTTCCATATAGATCGTCGTGGCATGAACTAATTTCTTCGCTTCGATTCCGCCCCTAAAGCTAGCTCCTACTCCTCCTCCTTCTCCTTTAGGATAGGATCCTCCTTGGTCCTTTTTACATAACATTCTCGGCTGCCTCCGGTCCGGTAGGTCGGTCGCCCTCTAGCCAGTGACTAGCCCAGCTATGGAGCTAGGTCTACACCGCCACGTCGAGACTCTCTTTCGAAAGTGAGATACCGGCTTTCATAAGAGGGAAAGATCACTCCGTCATGCAGCAGAGCAGTGTTCATCTAACTAGAAATTTCATAAGAGAAGAAGAATCGTAGCGTAGGGTCGACATAAACAATCGGTTAAAATAGTCTAATGAGAAAGCATCTGTTCACGTTCGTAGTTGCAATAAGTTTTCTTTTTTTAATCGAGATTGGCTTGGTCTTCAGTCTACCCTAATGAAACCTAAAATCTCACTTAGTGGAATATGGGGAGGGTAGTGTGTACGCAGACCTTATCCCTATCCGGGGTAGAGAGGTTGTTTTCGACAGACCCTCGCCTCCCTCCCTCCAAGAACTCCCCACCTTGCTCTTGGAGTGACTCGAACTCACAACCTCTTGGTTAAAAGTGGAGGATACTCACCACTCGAGCAACCCACTCTTGCCCACATTTGAATAAATATTAAGATTTACCATCTCAATCAACAAAGTTCTAACATTTTCCCACTGATCAAACTTACACAAATCATCAATCAATGAACTGCATGTTAGTGGTCTCTGTCCAGGCTTAGGTAATGTTTTTAGAAAGATTCATATTAAGGTAAAAAAATAAAATTTATCCAGTGACATAATAAAAAGATTTTACACTATCAGTGCAATTTAACATTTTATAGCTAATTAGGTACTATCTATTATGTTAAAATAGCACGGGCTAGCCAGTTTTCGGACTGGTCATTCAAAAATAGCCGGCGTTATTCAAGTCATTGAAAAATAGCCACTATTTTGCTGCAACATAGACCGGTCCAGCATAATATACTGGAGTTCGGTGCACATGTGTATGAACTTTCAACATATTATGCTGGACCGGTATACTTTGCTGGCTCCAGTATAATATACTAGAGTTCCAGTATACTTTGCTGGAACTCCAGTATAATATACTGGATTTCCAGCAAAGTATACTGGAACTCCAGTATATTATATTGGAGTTCCAGTATATTATACTGGAATTTCAGTATATTATGCTGGAGTATTTTCCGAATTTTGAACAGTATTTTCGTTTAGATTTATCTTTACATGAAAAGTGGCTAAATTTCAATGACTTTTGAAACTGTGACTATTTTTGAATGACCACTTGTAAATCTGACTATTTTTGAATTTCTCCCGACTGTTATACATTGCCAAACAATATTTGTTACACAAAGTTATTTAGAATTTTCTTTTGAGTTATTTACTTGTGTATTAACATTTTTTATAGCATAGCTTAAACTCTAATATTACCATATGAGCTAACAACATTTATTTAGCTACAAAACAATTATGTAAGGGAGGAAATTGCATCATGCTATAAAACCAGCCTAAGAGAAAGTGACTACTTGATTTACTCAACCAAATTAATCTCTTCTTGAAAGGCAGCAACAACATTTTCTGAAGATTTTACTAAAACGTCTGTCCATTAATCCTTCTTTGAGGTAGGAATGTTTGCATTCTGTTTTATGGAAACATAAACCTCTGTAATTGTTGTTTTCTGCCTTACTAAGTGTCACGACCTAAACTAACTCCTGTCGTGATGGCGCCTATCGTGAAACTAGGCAAGTCGACTCATTTCCAAAACAAACCGATATTACCATTTTAAAGATAATTTTAATGTTATTTAACACAAAAACCTTCGTAAAGGAGTTCCAATCAAAATAAAAGTACGGAAGGAGAAGCCCGACATCGGGGTGCCACTAGTCATGAGCATTTACTACAATCTGTCTAGCAATATCAAGGCTAACTCAGCCTGGAAAATAGCTAAATACAACTAGAGGAAGATAAGAGGTAGAAGAGCAGGTCTGCGATGGCCAGGCAGCTACCTTGCTATCCCCGGAAAAATCTGCAATCAAAACAATCAACAACCGCTACCGTGTCCAGCTACACCTGGATCTGCACACAAGGTGCAGGGAGTAACGTGAGTACGCCAACTCAGTAAGTAACAACAATAAATAAAGACTGAGCAGTAGTGACGAGCAATAAAGCATATAACATTCACATCAGAAAATCTCAGTAAAAATACCACATGCTTTTAAAATCAGGTTTTGAATCAAAATATTTCGTTTAGACCCAGTTCCAATAAAAATCATTTAAAGATATTTTTCAATAATTTTCAAACAGAGGAAAAATGCAAAGGTGAGCAAAAATGATGAAATCATAAACAGCCCCTCGGGCAAAACATCACTCATATACAGCCCCTCGGGCAAACCTCACGGTTACTCGTGCCACTCGGGCATACCTCACAATCACTCTTTGCCACTCGGGTATACCTCACAATCACTCATGCCTCCCAGTCATTCAGCACTCGGCACTCGTCACTCACACTCAGTAGGTACCTGCGCTCACTGGGGGTGTGTACAGACTCCGGGGGGGCTCCTTCAGCCCAAGCGCTATATCAAGCCAAATCATGGCATAAATCACTCAGGCCCTCGGTCGATATCAAACATACTGCGGCGTGCAGCCCGATCCCATAAATATGCAACATGCTACGACGTCCAGCCCGATCCCATAAATATCTTCACAAATTAGGTCTTCGGCCTCACTCAATCATAAACCTCTCAAGCCACTCGGGCATTTCAGTAAAAATAGGGCATTCAGCCTAAAATAATATTTATATGTATCAAAATAGAGTAATAAATCTGAGTTATGCAGAAAACGAGTATAACCATGAATGAGTATAGATTTTCAATCGAAAACAGTGAGACGATAAGTAAGAAAAGGCCCCTAAGGGTCCAAACAATACTGGCATAAGGCCCAAACATGGCATTCAGCCTAATTTACAGAAACTCTTTCTAAAACACATAAGTATCATATAGTTTCAACAAAATATACAACTTTACAGTTGCTAGGGGACGGACCAAGTCCCAATCCCCAACGGTACACGCACACACGCCCGTCACCTAGCATGTGCGTCACCTCAAAATAGTACAATGATACAAAAATTCGGGGTTTCATACCCTCAGGACTAGATTTACAATCGTTACTTACCTCGAACCTGTCAAATCTCTACCCCGCAATGCTCTTACCTCTGGACTCGGTCTCCAAATGCCCTGAATCTATTCACAATCAGTACAATACCATCAATACGCGCTAATGGAATGAATTTCACAAGAAAAGCTACAAAATTAGACCAAAACCCGAAATTGGCTCAAATCCGGCCCTCGGGCCCAAATTTCGAAATCCGACGAAATTCACAAAACTAGAAAGCTCATTCACTCACGAATCTAACCATACCAAATTCATCAAAATCCGACATCGTTTGGTCCTTCAAATCTTTAAATTACTCTCCAAAATTTTCAAGCCATAACCCCTCATTTTCACTAATTACATGATTAAACAACGTAAAATCACCATATATACGAGTATAAGGGCTCAAGTAACTTACCTCACTGATAGCCCTTGAATTACCCTTCAAAAATCACTCAAAAAGCTCCAAAACCCGACTTGAAAATGGGAGAAATGAACCAAATTCGCAAAGGGTTCTATTTAAGGTTTCTGCCCAGGTTTTTCGCACCTGCGGCCATTTACTCGCACCCGCGCGACCGCACATGCGGTCCAAGGAGCCGCACCTGCGCAACTCACTTATTCGCCCAGACTCCGCATTTGCGGCAAACCCATCGCACCTGCGCGTGGCGCGCTGCATCTGCGAAGCCAGCCTTCTTCCTTCCTTTCGCACCTGCGCCCAAGGTCTCGCACCTGCGGGCTCGCAGATGCGATAGCCTTCTCGCACTTGCGCATCCTGCCTAGCCCAGTATTGCCCGCACCTGCGAACCCCCTTTGCACACCAGTGACCTCGCACCTGCGACTCCTCCTTCCGTAGGTGCGAAAATAGCAGAAGCAGCAGCTTCAGCTGCAAATTCCAACTTCGATAAATCCGTTAACCACCCAGAATCACCCCGAATCCCTCGGGACCTCAACCAAAAATACCAACAAGTCATATATCAACATACCAACTTAGTCGAACCTTCGAATCACTCAAAACAACATCAAATCATCAAATTACTCTCGGATTCAAACCTAAGAACTTCTAAATTTCCAAATTCGGCAACCGATTCCGAAACCAATCAAACCACGTCCGAATGACCTCAAATTTTGCACACACATCACAAATGACGCTACGAACCTACTCCAACTTTCGAAATTCCATTCCGACCCTGATATCAAATTTTTCCACTGCTGACCGAAATCGCCAAATTTTCAATTTCGCCAATTCAAGCCTAATTCTACCACGGACCTCCAAATCACATTCCGGACGCACTCCTAATTCAAAAATCACCTAACGGAGCTAAAGGAACCATTAGAATTCAAATCTGAGATTGTTTATACATAGGTCAACATCCAATTGACTTTTCCAACTTAAGTTTCTACTTAAGAGACTAAGTGTCTCAATTCACTCTGAAACCACTCCAGTCCCAAACCAACTAACCCGATATAACATAATATATCTAAATAACACAAAAATAAGTAGAAATAGGGAAAACAGGGCTATAATTCTCGAAACGACCGGCCGGGTCGTTACATCCTCCCCCTCTTAAACATTCGTTCGTCCTCGAACGAGTCTAGAAACATACCTAGAGTCTCAAATAGGCGTGGATATCTGCTCCGCATCTCCCGCTCAGTCTCCCTGGTGGCCTCCTCCACAGGCTGACCTCTCCATCGCACCTTCACTGAAGCTATATTCTTTAACCTCAACCTTCGAACCTGCCGATCCAAAATAGCCACCGGCTCCACATCATAAGTCATATCATCCTCCAACTGAACCGTGCTGAAATCCAAAACATGGGACAGATATCCCATATACTTCCGGAGCATGGAAACATGAAACACTGGATGAACACTCGACAAGATAGGTGGCAAGGCAAGCTTATAAGCCACCTCCCCTATCCTTTGAAGCACCTCAAAAGGCCCAATGAACCGGGGGCTCAACTTGCCCATCTTCCCAAACCTCATAACACCCTTCATGGGTGATACTTTCAGCAAAACCTTCTCCCCAACTATAAAAGACACATCACAGACTTTCCTATCCGCATAGCTCTTCTGCCTAGACTGCACCGTGCAAAGCCGCTCCTGAATCAATTTCACCTTATCTAATGCGTCCTGGACCAAGTCTGTACCTAAGGGCCTAGCCTCACCCAGCTCAAACCATCCAACCGGAGATCTACACCTCCTCCCATATAAAGCCCCGTACAGAGCCATCTGAATACTCGACTGATAACTGTTGTTATATGCAAACTCCGCGAGTGGCAGGAACTGGTCCCATGAACCCCCAAAGTCAATGACACAAGCACGCAACATGTCCTCCAATATTTGAATAGTGCGCTCGGATTGCCCATCCATCTGAGGGCGAAAAATTATGCTCAACTCAACCTGAGTACCCAACTCTCGCTGCACGGCCCTCCAAAACTGTGATGTGAACTGAGTACCCCTATCTGAAATGATGGAAACTGGGACACAATGCAGGCGAACAATTTCTCGGATGTAAATCTCAGCCAACCGCTTTGAAGAGTAATTAGTACCAACTGGAATGAAGTGCGCGGACTTAGTCAGCCGATCCACAATAACCCAAATAGCATCAAACTTCCTCGAAGTCCGTGGGAGCCCAACTACAAAGTCCGTGGTGATCCGCTCCCACTTACACTCTGGGATCTCTAATCTCTGAAGCAAGCACCTGGTCTCTGATGTTCATACTTAACCTGCTGACAGTTGGGACACAGAGCCACAAACCCAACTATATCCTTCTTTATCCGCCTCCACCAATAGTGCTGCCTCAAATCCTGATGGATGGAATACCGCGAGCTGTGGGCCTCCTCAAGAATCAACTCTGGAAGCCCATTTACATTAGGCACACATATCCGGCCCTGCATTCTTAGCACGCCGTCATCACCAATAGTCACATCCCTAGCATCACCTCTCCGAACCCTATCCTGAAGAACGAGCAAGTGGGGTCAACATACTGACGCTCCCTGATACGGTCATAAAGAGAAGACCTGTAGACCACACAAGCCAATACCCGACTAGGCTCCGAAATATCCAATCTGACAAGCTGGCCCGCTAAGGCCTGAACATCCAATTCCAAAGGTCTCTCTACTGCTGGAAGATATGCTAAACTCCCCAAACTCTCTGCCCGGCGACTCAAAGTGTCGGCCACTATATTGGCCTTCCCCGGATGGTACATGATAGTGATATCATAGTCCTTAAGAAGCTCCAACCATCTCCGCTGATGCAAATTAAGATCCTTCTGCTTGAACAGATGCTGCAGACTCCGGTGATCTGTATAGATCTCACAATGAACCCCATACAAATAATGACGCCAAATCTTCAAGGCGTGAACAATGGCTGCTAACTCAAGATCATGGACATGATAGTTCTTCTCATGGGTCTTCAACTGGCGCGAGGCATAGGCAATCACCCTACCCTCCTGCATCAAAACACAACCAATGCCTATCCTCGAGGCATCATAATACACGATGTAAGAAGCTGATGGCAGAACTAACACTGGAGCTGTGGTCAAAGTAGTCTTGAGCTTCTGAAAGCTCTCCTCACATTCATCCGACCACCTGAATGGAGCACCCTTTTGGGTCAATTTGGTCAAGGGCGATGCAATAGATGAAAATCCCTCCACAAAGCGACGGTAATACCCCGCCAAACCAAGGAAGATCCTAATCTTTATGGCTGAGGACAGTCTGGGCCAACTCTGCACCGCCTCTATCTTCTTCGGATCCACCTGAATACCCTCACTGGACACCACGTGTCCCAAGAATGCTACTGAACTGAGCCAAAACTCACACTTGGAGAACTTTGTATAAAGCTTCTCATCCCTCAATCTCTGTAATACAATCCTCAAATGCTGAGCGTGCTCCTCCTGGCTACGAGAGTACACCAGGATGTCATCAATGAATACAATGACGAATGAGTCCAAATAGGGCTGGAATGCATTGTTCATCAAATGCATAAACGTTTTAGGGCATTGGTCAGCCCAAAAGACATCACCAAGAATTCATAATGGCCATATCGAGTCCTAAAAGCTGTCTTAAGAATATCTGAATCTCAAATCTTCAGCTGATGATAACCGAACCTCAAATCAATCTTGAAGAACACCCTCGCTCCCTGAAGCTGGTCAAATAAATCATCAATACTAGGCAAAGGATACTTGTTCTTGACTGTGACCTTGTTCAACTGCCTGTAATCAATATACATCCTCATGGAACCATCCTTCTTCTTTAGAAATAGAACCGGTGCACCCCAAGGTGACACACTAGGGCGAATAAACCCCTTATCAAGGAGTTCCTGAAGCTGTTCTTTCAATTCCTTCAACTCCGCCGGTGCCATACGATACGGTGGAATAGAAATGAGCTGAGTGCCCGGCACCAAATCAATACCAAAGTCAATATCCCTGTCAGGTGGCATGCCCGATAGGTCTGCAGGAAACATATCCGAAAATTCACGTGCCACCGGAACAGAATCAATGACAGGAGTCTCTGCACTAGCATCCCTCACAAAAGCCAAATAAGACAGGCAACCCTTCTCAACTATACGTTGAGGCTTCAAATATGAAATCACCCTACTTGGTACATAATCTACAGAATCGCTCCACTCAACCCTCGGAATTCCCGGCATAGCCAGCGTCACCGTCTTAGCATGACAATCTAGAACAACATGACATGGAGATAACCAATCCATACCCAATATCACATCAAAGTCGACTATACTGAGCAGCAAAAGGTCCACTTGGGTCTCCAGACGCCCAATAGTCACCACACATGACCGATATACGCGGTCCACAATAATAGTATCGCCCACAAGAGTAGATACATGAACTGAAGAAACTAGAGACTCACGAGGCATATCCAGAAAATGGGCGAAATATGAGGAAACATATAAATATGTAGAACCAGGGTCAAATAGTACTGAGGCATCTCGGTGACAAACTGAGACAATACCTATAATCACAGCATCTGAAGCAATAGCGTCTGGTCTGGCAGAGAGGGCATAGAAACGGGCATGGCCACCCCCTGATCTGCCTCCCCCTCTAGGGCCACCCCTAGTTGACTGACCTCCACCCCGAGCTAACTAGGTGGGTGGTGAGGTAACTGGTGCTGAAGTCGGAGGCTGACTCCTCTGCTGAGATAGACCTCCATGACAACGAGGGCAATGCCTCCACATATGCCCAAGCTCCCCACACTCAAAACAACTCCCTGGTGCTGGTGGCAGAAACTGAAGGGAACCCCTAGCACCGGGATGACTGGTAGAAAAACCTGGCATGGAAGAGCCCTGAACAGGTGGAGCACGGGACGAACTTTGAGCTGGAAGGGAATTAAGTGATAAATGGCCCTGATGAGAACTGTGAGAACCATGGCCAGATGATGCACCCCGATGAAATGGTCGAGCTGACTGAGCCTGTCTGAAATGACGACCTCTACCATGCTGGAACTGACCCCCAAAAGGAGCACCGCTGGATCCACCCTGACCACGAGGCCTCTTGGCCTCCCTCTCAACCCTCTCCTGACTGCAAACCATCTCAATCTGCTGAGCAATGTCGACAACATCATCAAAAGTAGCACCCGAAACCCTCTCTCTGGTCATGAGTAACTGTAGCTGATAAGTGAGACCATCAATAAACCTCATGATCCTCTCCCTGTCCGTGGGAACCAACCAAATAGCATGACGGGCCAACTCAGATAACCGCATCTCATACTGTGTCGCAGACATATCACCCTGGCGAAGCCACTCAAACTGTCTGCGCAGCTCCTCTCTATGGGATCGAGGCACGAACTTCTGCCAAGTAAGGGGTGCTGCGCCAACAAGCCTACGCCTCTCGTAAGTCTCCCACCATCTGAGTGCAGCCCCAAAAAACTGAAAGGTAGTGAATGAGACCCCACAAGTCTCCAAAATACCAGCAGTACGGAGTATCCTCTGACATATATCCAAAAAGTCCTGAGCATCCTCTCTCTCTATGCCACTGAAAGGTGGTGGATGGAGTCTCCCAAACCTCTCCAACCTACGCTGATCATCCTCAGGCATAGCAAAAACCACATAATCTTGAGCAACTGTAACCGGCTGGGCTGGTGGTGCCTTCGGTGTCTAAAGTCCCTGAATAACCTGCTCGGGTGTGCGAGCGACGGGAGTCTGAGTGCCTCCCCTGGCCTGAGAACTGGCTATGTCCGTCGAGATAGAGACCGCCTAAGCAAGGCCGGTACACGCTGTCAGAACCTGAGCTAGGGCCTCCTGAAGGCCTGGAATCACAATAGGCATGCCTGAGCTGGTGCATCAACAACTGGAACCTGGTCCTAATCTGGGACCTCCGGTGGATCTGCAGGTACTGCCCCAACTGCTGTACGGGCTGCAACTCTGCCCCTACCATGGTCTCTACCGCGGCCTCGACCTCTCCTGGCTAGTGGTACTGGTGGATGGCCCTCCTGACCGGTAGCACGAGTCCTCACCATTTGTGAGAGAATAAAACAACAGATGTTTAGTTACTAGAATCAACAGATTCACACGACAATAATTCAAGAATGTGGAGCTTCCTAAAGGTTCTGCAGCCTCTCGAAGATAAGTACAGATGTCTCCGTACCGATCCGCAAGACTCTACGAAAACCACTCATGACTCATGAAACCTATGTAACCTAGGCTTTGATACCAATCTGTCACGAACCAAACTAACCCCTTTCGTGATGGCGCTTATCGTGGAACTAGGCAAGCCAACTTATTTCCAAAACAAACTGATATTTTCATTTCAAAGATAATTTCAATGTTATTTAACACAAAAACCTTCGTAAAGGAGTTCCAATCAAAATAAAAGTGTGGAAGGAGAAGCCCGACATCGGGGTGTCACTAGTCATGAGCATCTACTACAATCTATCTAGCAATATCAAGGCTAACTCAGCCTGAAAAATAGCTAAATACAACTAGAGGAAGATAAGAGGGAGAGGAGCTGGGTTGGGATCGCCAGGCAACTACCTTGCTATCCCCGGGAAAATCTACAATCAGAACAATCAACAACTGCTACCGTGTCCAGCTACACCTGGATCTTCATACAAGGTGCAGGGAGTAACGTGAGTACGCCAACTCAGTAAGTAACAACAATAAATAAAGACTGAGCAGTAGTGACGAGCAATAAAGCATATAACGTTCATATCAGAAAATCTCAGTAAAAATACCACATGCTTTTAAAATCAGGATTTGAATCAAAACATCTCGTTTAAACCCAGTTCCAGTAAAAATCATTTAAAGATATTTTTCAACAATTTTCAAACTGAGAAAAATGCAAAGGTGAGCAAAAATGATGAAATCATAAACAGCCCCTCGGGCAAAACATCACTCATATTCAGCCCCTCGGGCAAACCTCACAGTCACTCGTGCCACTCGAGCATACCTCACAATCACTCTTTGCCACTCGGTCATACCTCACAATCACTCTTTGCCACTTGGGCATACCTCACAATCAATCATGCCTCCCAGTCACTCAGCACTCGACACTCGCACTCAGTAGGTACCTGCGCTCACTGGAGGTGTGTACAGACTCCGGAGGGGCTCCTTCAGCCCAAGCGCTATATCAAGCCAAATCATGGCATAAATCACTTAGGCCCTCGACCGATATCAAACATGCTACGGCGTGCAACCCGATCCCATAAATATGCAACGTGCTGCGGCGTGCAGTCCGATCCCATAAATATCCTCACAAATTAGGCCCTCGGCCTCACTCAATCATAAACCTCTTAAGCCACTCGGGTATTTCAGTAAAAACAGGGCATTCGGCCCAAAACAACATTTATATGCATCAAAATAGAGTAATAAAAGTGAGTTATGCAGTAAACAAGTATAACCATGACTGAGTATAGATTTTCAATCGAAAACAGTGAGACGATTGTAAGAAAAGGCTCTTAAGGGTCCAAAAAACACTGGCACAAGGCCCAAACATGGCATTCAACCCAATTTACAGAAACTCTTTCTAAAACACATAAGTATCATATAGTTTCAACAAAATATACAACTTTACAGTTGCTAGGGTAAGGACCAAGTCCCAATCCCCAATGGTGCACGCCCACATGCCCGTTACCTAGCATGTGCGTCACCTCAAAATAGTAAAATGATACGAAAATCCGGAGTTTCATACCCTCAGGACTAGATTTACAATCGTTACTTACCTCGAACCGGTCAAATCTCTACCCCGCAATGCTCTTCCAACTTAAGTTTCTACTTAAGAGACTAAGTGTCCCAATTCACTCTAAAACCACTTCGGTCCCAAACCAACTAACCCGATATAACATAATATAGCCGAATAACACAAAAAGAAGTAGAAATGGAGAAAGCGGAGCTATAACTCTCGAAACAACCGGCCGTGTCGTTACACTAAGTCTCTCCCTTTGCCTTTACTGTAGATATCAGACTAATCTCTGTTGGTAAAGATTAATGAAGAAATGCCATAAATATTACTTTATGAGTTGTGAATAATTGCCGTGATTATATATATACAGATATATATTTATATAATTATATGCGAATACACACGTTAATTTGGGGTGTTTCAACTACTTGAAGATAGTTGAATTCATGGACTTCATGTGGTCTTCACAACCTAAAATCATGCAAGGCACAAAAATTTACATAGTAAGCTGGGAAAAAAGTAGAGAAAAAATGGGGGGATTTGCAGCCATACCCTATATTTGTGCCACCTTTTAACCTGTACCCTATTTTTTAAAATTAATAATTTGGTATCCGATTGACAAAACATCCGTAATAATATGACCATTATACTCCTGACAAAATATATAAAAGATTCATCACGCATAAATGACTTTACGGTTCTCCTCCATCACTCCGTCCCTCCTCAGATATTCTCTCGCATCTGCCATAATCACGAAACCAGAAAGTTGAACCAGATTCAAATTCAAAATTCAAAATTACAAAATACATTGTAAGTATTGCAAATCATCTTCAGAATTCAAATTAGTTTTTGAAACTGATTGATCTTCATGAATTCATCATGCTTTTTAAGTTTTAATTCAATCAACCCATATATTTTAATCACACTTGCATGGAGTTATAGAATAAATTTGTTTCTGGATACTGTTAAATGCAGGACACATAGGTATTCAACAGTTTTGTCACGAGGACAAACATGCTGAAGTTTTTGGTTTATTTGCTAGAACATGATACTAAACAAGCTGAGTTTTTACATAATTTGCTAAACCTTTACATCAAAATGCTGAAATCTTTGTCTCGCAGTATAAAAAAGCTGATATTTTTTAGTTCATTTGCTAATACTTCAGCACTAAAGTATGCTAAAGTTTTGTCCTGGATTCAATAGTTTTGTCATGAGCTTTTTCCGAAACTTCAGCAGAAGATGCTGAAGTTGTTTAGTTCATTTGTACAAACTTCAGGACAAACCTATTGAAATTTTCCTCCTGCACTATGTAATTTCCTAGTAAATTTAACTAGCTGAGTTTTTACATAATTTGCTAAACTTTCACACCAAAACGCTGAAGTCTTTGTCTTGCAGTATAAACAAGCTGAAGTTTTTTAGTTCATTTGCTAATAGTTCAGCATTCAATATGCTGAAATCATGTCCTGGATTCAATAGTTTTGTCATGAGCTTTTTCCGAAATTTCAGCATACGATGCTGAAGTTGTTTAGTTCATTTGTAAAAACTTCAGGACAAACCTGCTGAAGTTTTGCTCCTGCACTATGTAATTTTATAGTGAATTTAACTAGCTGAGTTTTTACATAATTTGCTAAACCTTCACACCAAAACGCTGAAGTCTTTGTCTTGCAGTATAAACAAGCTGAAGATTTTTAGTTTATTTGCTAATACTTCAACATTCAATATGCTAAAGTTTTGTCCTGGATTCAATAGTTTTGTCATGAGCTTTTTTCGAAAGTTCAGCAGACGATGCTGAAGTTGTTTAGTTCATTTGTAAAAACTTCAGGACAAACCTGCTGAAGTTTTCCTTCTGCACTATGTAATTTCATAGTGAATTTAACTAGCTGAGTTTTACATAATTTGCTAAACCTTCACACCAAAACGCTGAAGTCTTTGTCTTGCAGTATAAACAAGCTGAAGTTTTTTAGTTCATTTGCTAATATTTCAGCATTCAATATGCTGAAGTTTTGTCCTGATTCAATAGTTTTGTCATGAGCTTTTTTCGAAAGTTCAGCAGACGATGCTGAAGTTGTTTAGTTCATTTGTAAAAACTTCAGGACAAACCTGCTGAAGTTTTCCTTCTGCACTATGTAATTTCATAGTGAATTTAACTAGCTGAGTTTTACATAATTTGCTAAACCTTCACACCAAAATGCTGAAGTCTTTGTCTTGCAGTATAAACAAGCTGAAGTTTTTTAGTTCATTTGCTAATACTTCAGCATTCAATATTCTGAAGTTTTGTCCTGATTCAATAGTTTTGTCATGAGCTTTTTCAGAAACTTCAGCAGAAGATGCTGAAATTGTTTAGTTCATTTGTAAAAATTTCAGGACGAAATTGCTGAAGTTTTCCTCCTACACTATGTAATTTTCTCCTGCATGTTGAAGTTAAATTTCGTTCATGCTTAAGTTTTGTCCAGCATTAAATAGCCTTTTCATGAGCTTTATTTCGAAAACTTCAGAATAAACAAGCTGAAGTATTTTAGTACATTTGCTAAAACTGCAGCTTAAACGTGCTTAAGTTTTTCTCCTACAGTATGTAATTTTCTAATGAATGTTTTATAAACTTCACACTTAAATTCTTTTGTTCAGTTTCCTAATATTTGATACTAAACATGCTTCTGCAGGATGAGTTCGATTTACCTTGTTATTACTTTCAATGGGAGGTGGACTTTTGATTTCAAATACTTGGATCATGATACAAAACTTGTTCTGCTTAATAAACAAGTATCATTCAATACTTTCCAAAAGAAAATTAGTGAAGTTACAGATATTGATTCAACCAAATATTCACTAAAGATATGGTTTGATATCAAACTAAATACAAGCAAAGGGATGCTTGTAACTTCACATGAAGAACTCAGATTCTGTATACATTTGCTAACAACTGATTCAACCTACAAGAATTACCATTTTGTCGTCGAAAAAATACAACTCATTTCTGATAGTATAGATTCTTCAGAATTTGCAACATTCAAATCATCTCTTGCATATACAATAGCTTCAGAACAATTTGTTGATTATCAACATGAACTAGAACAGCCAATAATGGAAGTAGACAACGAGCAACAACCTTCTAACATTACGGCTGCTTCAGAATATGGAATGCTACAACAATTACATGTCGCTACAATAAATTCATACCAGTTTGTTGACAACCAAGAAGAAGAAGGACAACTAATAATGCAAATAGACAACTAACACACGATTCAACAAAGTTTTTTGTTACCTTCTGCAATGACAAGCAACAACGAAGATGAAGAAAATATGGAATTTATACCTATAATAGCGGATACAATTAAAAAAATTGCTGAAACTTCTACTGCTTCTAAGAAATCAAGAAAAAGAGTGAGGAGAAAGCTGAAAGAATCTCCACCATGTAAAATACTTAGGCACGATGCATTGCCTAAGGAAGTAAGAGTAGGATCAGTTTTTTGACAACAAGAAGAACATGACTAAATTTTTCTGCAGCTTGGAGATAAACCAAAAAGTTGAATTCATTGCTGTTGGATCATGTTCAAAGAGATACGAGCTGAAATGCATCGTGGAGAAATGTGGTTGGAATGTACGTGCTACCAGAATAAAAAATTTCTCACTTTTTAGGGTGATAAAATATCATAACAACCAAGAATGCTCGGTGGATGCAAGAAAATCAAATCAGAAGCATGCTACATTAAATTTTATAAGTGAACAAATTTTAGAACATGTTCGAGATAAAAAGATTGAGGTTACACCAGCCTTTGTAGAAAGTGAAATGAAAAAGAAATTTGGAATTGACATTGGATATCACAAGGCATGGCGTGCTATTCAAAAAGCTATTGCTTCCATAAGGGAAACACCGGAAGAGAACTACCAGATTCTTCCTTCATACCTACACATGATGGTGCATAGAAAACTAGGGACGTACATTAGTATAAAAAGAGATAAGCAGAATCGGTAAGCAAAACAATACTAACCATCAGCCTGAAGTTTCAAATGTTCCTATCTGAAAAACTTCACACCTTATGATTTGTTTTTTTGTGTTTCACTGTACATATTTGCTTACATGTTCTTTGCTCCTACGGTATCAATAACTGGTTGGTGCTACTGTAGACCCGTGATTGCAGTAGATGCAACATTTTTAAAGTTAAAATATCATGGCGTTCTATTTGTTGTTGTATCAAAGGATGCAAATAATCAAATCTTTCCTCTATCTTTTAGTATAGCAGATTCAGAAAACAATGATGCTTACATTTGGTTCTTCGGGGAAATGAGAAAAGCAATTCAAGTCCATCGTGAACTGGTTTTCTTATCAGATAGAAACCAATCAATCGCAAATGGGATTAGAAAAGTTTATTCTGAAGCTCACCATGGTATCTGCCTCTATCACTTTGAGAAAAATTTAAAACAAAGACATGCAAAAGCCACGGTAATAAATCTTTTTTAAAGCGCTGCAAGGTCATACAAACGTGAAGATTTTAATCAGTTAATGTCCCAAATCAAAAGTGTTGACAAGAAAATATACACTTACATAATGAAAGAGCCGCCAGAGAGATGGGCTAGATCGTGGTTCCCACGGCGACGTTATGATATGCTGACGACAACAAACATGGTAGAATCAATGAATTCCATGTTACTAAAAGTGAGAGAGATGCCTATTTTAAGAATGTTAGATTTCATCCAAGAAAAGTTGGGAGAGTGGTTTTACGAACGAAGAAAAAGAGCACATGAAACTTTTCACAAAGTATCAATATGGGCAGAAAAAGAGATGAACAAGAAGATGGACTTGGCTTGCAAAATATTTGTGAGTATATTTATTAACTTCAGAATATACTTCAACGTGTTTTCTCTGAAGTAATTAACTAATGCATAATCACTTCAGCCTTTTATATCTGCTGCAGTGATTTACTAGTTACATATAAAAAAACTTCATACTTTTTCTTTTTGAAGCAATAATACACTAATATATTTTTTTTACTTTTTTATTCCTTCTTAGGTGTTCAACCTTGATTTAATGTTGTTTCGAATAAATAGTGAAGGAATGAAATTCATTGTTGACTTAAAGAAGAGAACTTGTGACTGCTTGGAATTTCAACTTGATGAATTGCTCTGTTCACACGCAATTGCTGCTATTAATAAGAGATATTTGCAGAAATCTGATTATTACTCAAAATGGTATTCAAGGGAAACATGGTTCAAAACATATGAGGGACATGTGAATACTGTGGCAGATCAAAATGCATGGGATATTCCACAAAATGTAGAATCTGAAATCACAAAACCTCCCGATGTAGAGATTTTACAAGGAAGATGACAAAAGAAGAGGCATATCCCTGCGACTGAATCAGTACCATTGAAGTCTACCAAATGCAGTCGCTGTAAACAAATTGGGCATAATAGAACAACTTACTTGTCTTTTCCAGCATCTCATCCATATTCCAAGAAACACGCTGAAAAATACTCCAGCGTTCAATAATCCTTAGTTTGAATTTACACTTTTATTATTAAATAATATATGTGAAATATGATTGTTTTCGTCGAAATAAAAAAAATAAGTTCTTGTATTGAAAAATACTCTTTTATATATTGCTTGAAGTATAAACCACTCATTTTTGTTGCGCGACTTACAGGTTTGGTTGCATTTTAAAATAGCATGCAATGACTTCAACGAGAAAAAACTATAAGTGAAATACATATCTTTAAAAAAAACATATGTATAACAAAACTTCAGCATATTTAGACTGAAGTTTTAGAAAATAAACTAAATAACTTCAGCATATTCTCTCTGAAGTTTGGAAAAAATCATTACAAAAACTGCAGGCTGTTGGACAAAACTTAAGCATGTTTTGTGTGAAATTTTATAAAATGAACAAAAACATTTCCGCATATATAAGTCTGCCTCTTAAAAGATTGCTTATTACCGGAAAAATGTAAGCAAAAAAAAACCAGCCTATAAAGTGTGACTATCAAAAGCATAAAACTTCAGATAAAAAAGGTTCAAGTTTCTAACTTATATTTGCTAACTTCAGCTTATAAGGCATGAAGTTTTATGTTGACATACTATGTTATTACATTAAAATCATAATGCAGCCTTCAAAATTTAAAAAATATATACAAAAGACGTAACAAGATTTTCATTAATATAGCAACATAAACATTAACAAAACATGACCATTATCAAAACATTGACAAACCAAAAAGAAGAGCCATAAAAAATATTAACAAAAAACACAGAAGAAAAACATAAAAAAGGATTACAAAAACTAAGCATCATCACTATCATCAGAACAGTAATCTTCAATTTCTCGATATATCTCATCATCATCCGAATTAGAGATAACTATAGGATACTCAGGCAAAAGACCACAAAGTCCAATGAGATCACACTTTAACTTGTTGAATTCATCACGTAACTGACTTTGTTCAATTATTACTCTGTCCATAAGATAAGGAAGACTCTTTAAGTTATTTTGCAGCTTGGCATAGTCGTCCCAGATAGAAAACTTAAAAAAATCAAACTGCTGGACAACCTTGTCAAACGAGGTTGAATAACCTTCATAAATGCGTTCGAGGTTCATCCTGTTCTTGAATGATTCATCGGCAACAAACTGTGGTCTGATTCTTTCCCAATCAGCCTTTATTTTATCCCACGTCTGCATATAAGATTAGCCATTGGTACGTTACTATTCCAATTAGACTTTAAACTCTCCCACTTCTGCATAAGTTCATCCATTGTAACTTTCCTACTTCCGCTAGCACCAGACATTATTTCTTTTAAAAAGCTAAAAGGCTAAGGATGAATATAAATTTATAGAAATATGATAGAAGTACATGGATGACTATAAAATTTTCAAGTGAAGAGATTGTTAATATAGCCAAAGAGTGCACCTAATCAATTTAATATCTATAAATGCAAAGGTAACTTTTCAGGTCTATTTACTGTTTTACGTTCAGATAAATTGAATGTAACAAGATAAGTAGGTGGTAAATAAAACAAGTAGGTGATAAATGGAAAAAGAAATATAACTTCAGCTTAATAATTCCACAGTTTTTCTATAGTAAAAAAAAAAATAACTTCAGCCTGAAAAGTTGTAACGACCCGACCGGTCGTTTTGAGCCCTAGCGCGTCGTTTGGCGGTTTGAGGCCCTGAGCAACTTTACTTCAGGTATTATGACTTGTACGCATGGTCGGAATTTAATTTCGAAAAGTTCATAGTTGATTTGGAAAGAAAATTCTCATTTCTAAAGCTTTAAGTTGGAAGAATTGACTAAGGTTGGATTTTTGAGTAAACGACCTCAGAATCGGGATTTGAAGGTTCCAACAGGTTCATATGTTAATAAGTGCACGATTCACAATTATAAGTGATGTGGGGTCTAAGGAGAGCTCTAATTCTAAGTCAAGTTGGAAATTACATGATAGACTAAAGTTCGAAATGAGTACACACAAAACTTAACTTTGGACGAGCATGCCTATATATATATATATATATATATATATATATATAT
Source organism: Nicotiana tomentosiformis (assembly GCF_000390325.3). Classification (NCBI taxonomy): domain Eukaryota; kingdom Viridiplantae; phylum Streptophyta; class Magnoliopsida; order Solanales; family Solanaceae; genus Nicotiana; species Nicotiana tomentosiformis. The sequence goes on along the minus strand of NC_090813.1, from coordinate 16,039,745 downwards.
ATATATATATATATATATATATATATATATATATATATATATAAGGTGTTGTATGGTGGACAACCTATCAAATGAAAGATCTTCGAGTCTAGTTTCTAACGCTTTAAACCGTTCGTCATTTTGATATTTCTACAAGGATTTATGGATGTTTTAGTAAAAGGTGTCCAGCAGGGGAAAACTTGTAATACGAGGTACAACCTGCACAGTGCACAATACAACTCGCAGAAGCACTTGTGCCTATATAAGGCAGTCACGAGCAGCAGCCATTTTGGGGGATTTGCTAGAGCTAGGGATTGGTTCTTTCATGGTGGATTCGACCTTGGGGACTACCTAAGAATACAAGGTGAATTTCTTTTGGATATTTTCAGTTAATAACATCCTATTAACACTAGTATTAATATCCTTCAATCTTTGAAATCCCTAGAAATCTTTCAAGTTGTTCAAGAACACCAAATTTCCCAAATATTAGAATTTTAAGGAAAATCTTCAAGAAGGTAATACTAATGCTTCAAGCTCATTTCTTATGAGTCGGTGAGAGTAATTCTAATACTTGTTTCAAGTTGTTGTGGTTGGATAATTGATTTCATAAACCCTAGTTCATGGCTTGAATAGTGTTTTTGAGAAAATGAGAGAAAGATAAATAGTGTTCTTAGAAATGAAATTAAAGGATGCAATGAACCTATGGAATCATTTTCTAGCTTAGTTGGAAGTGTTCAACTAAGTAATCACCAAATTGAATGTTTTGAAAATGTTGGTTAAGGAAGACGATGAATAGTAATTTGGCGGTGTTGGAGAATTAATGTAGTATCATTGATGACTTCAAATGGGTATTAAATGATAAGAGTGTAGTTGAATGTCATAGTAAGTGAACCTATTAGACGATTTGAGTTGGAGGCTTGTAGCCAACTTGTGAGTAATAAATGAATATTGATAAATATTTTTGAGTCATATTTTGATTGTAATTGGGATTGTAATTGTAGATATCAATTTGTTGGTGGTGTATGAGCATTTTACTCAATGTTACGATTTCGGAGGGGGATTGAAATCTTGTGAATGTTAATAAAGCGAAAGCGAGTTTTGGAGCATTGGGCATCGGTCGAGTTGTTTGAAAGGCTTGGGAGTCGGCTATGGAACTTCGGAGCGAGGTAAGTCTCTTGTCTAATCTTGTGAGGGGTAATTTACCCCATAGTTGATTAAAATAATAATTGTTGCTAATTGTGGGGGCTACGTACGCACGAGGTGACGAGAGTCCGTACGTAGGTACTATCTATGCTAAAGTTCGGGTAGTTTAGGACTCAAAAGCATGAATTATATGTGTAAATTATATTCTTTAATTAATTAAATTATTTGATATATATTGTGAATTGTTAGGGAAAGATAGTAAAATATGGAAATCTCATATACTTAATTTTCTGCTTAAATCAATTAATTGTTAAAAGAAATTATTCATCCTCTTGAATTAATCTTATAATAAATATTTTTTTCATTCCGGAGGTACATAAGAAAATGTCCTCCTTTCTTGTGGAGCGGGCCGAACGCCTCGGTAGTATAGATGCATCTATGGATTGCGCTGCACGTCCCTCGGCAGTGTACACGACACTCTGGATCGGGCCGTACGACCTCGGCAGAAATCGTGCCTAATAATAATAATTACACGATATCTTAATATTTTAATTGTAGTTTGTGAATTTAATTAATAGATTGGAAATTGTTGCATTTGAAAGAATTTAATTATTTATGTTGGTTAAATAAACATAATTGTTAACTCTGTGAATCATGTTGATTTAAATATTCTTATTTTTATTTTATTTATTATTATTGACCCTTAGTGAGTGTCAAAGTCGGTCATCTCGTCTCTACCTCTTCAATATTAGGTTCGATACTTACTGGGTACACGTTGTTTACATACTCATGCTATACTTGCCGCACATTTTTATTGTGCAGGTACATATATGTCTAGTGGGCTTGTGGGCGCAGATGTGTGGTTAAAATGCGGGGATTTAGGTGAGCTGTATTCTATATTACTATACGCAGCCAACAGAGTCTCCTTCAGAGTTATTTATATTTTTCCTATCTAATTTGTATTCTGGACAGATGCTGTATTTTATTTTTACTCCCTAGTAAATGCTCATGCACTTGTGACACCGGGTTTTGGGAATGGTTATGAATTGTTTAGAAATTTAGTTGCTAAAAATATTTATCACTTACTCTATGAGTTTTATATTTACTATTTCATTGAAGAAATTTGGATTTCAAAAATTCTAAAATGGGTAGTTAAGTTAAGTATGTATTGTTGGCTTGCCTGACAGCGGTGTCCGGCGCCATCACGACCTTCAATGGATTTTTGGATCGTGACAACATGGTATCAGAGCTAGGTTCACTTAGGTCTCACGAGTCATGAGCGAGTCTAATAGAGTCTTGCGGATCGGTACAGAGACGTCTGTGCTTATCTTCGAGAGGCTATAGGGTTGTTAGGAGCATTTCCCTTCTTGATTCCTCATCGTGCGATTTGATTCTTTTGAGGCTTATGCATTTGTTCCTTTCCAACTCGATCTTATGCGATGTGAAGTGCTTGTTATAATTCGGGAATTGAGGAAAATCGTAATGGTACTACAAATATGGCGCAAGATGTTTTTTCCTGCATAGTTGATTGGGCTATTGTCATCGCCTTGTAGAAGGTCGTTCTGTTGTTTCAGCCCAGTATCAGTACTACCTAAGGTTTTGAGATTTGACATTGATTGTTATGATGATTCGTGTGTTGCTATCGCACAATGTTTATGTAATGGTAGGATGCTTGTCTATGTGTCGGGGCAGTAAACGACTTAAAAGAAGGTTTTTCTCAGTACATAATTCAGAGGTTCAATGTTTTATTTCCAGCGGAGGAAAGGAAATTGGACTAAGAATGTTCAGGTTTGGGTTGATGGAGTAACAAAACTTGGTATTTTCAAGCGTGATGGAATTTTCATCTGTGATGTGGTGACGACGCCCGTGATTGAATCTGTTAAATTCGCTGGTGTTATGATCTTCTTTGATTTTGCCTTCGGAGCAGTGTGTTGTGAAATGGTGCTTGAGGGATGGTTGTCAGATAGGAGTGTGCAACGGAAATAGCGGTGTGCAGCGGTTCAAGATCGAATGGGTAACTCCAATGTTGATGGCTCTAAAAAAATGATCTTTTAGGAGATTTAGAATTGGTAGTAATTTGTTAGTTCAGGTGCTACAGAGATGGATTTTGATTTGATATGACATTTAGGTAACGAAGAATGAGAAAGGATATGTGGAAGGTGTCTTGCGGTGGTTAAACTTCTAAAAGGCCAAGTGTAAGAAAAACAGAAGTCGAGTAGTTGCTTAAAGGAGAAGGTTTGGCCAAAGTGGAAGAGTGGCAAAGTAGCATATAGGTTACGTGGTAGGATGACCACACGTCTTAAGGAGAGTTTGGAGTGATTTGGGATTTATGGTGGATAGTGACTAGGTCTACAGACTTAATTTGGAATGTTGGCTGTTATATTGGGGGAAGATTGGATGCGACAGAAATGAGTTTGCATGATATGAAGAGGAATGCAACATGACTTCGGGTTGGGATATATCGTCGCACCTTTAGTTGATGTCAACGGGGAGTGAACAGACTTCTACAACTAGTGAACGAGCACGAGCTCAGGATGGCTTATTTGTTTCGTGGTAATAGTACTCGGTGCAGCATTGTTGGAGGATGTCAGCATGGAATTTCCACAGGCGGGATATCTCCCGTAAGTAGATTAGCGGTTGTAGGGTGTTGATGGAGCTTCTACGAAGAATTTTACTAACTATCCAGTAAGAGGTCAAGTATATGAATGTGGCTAGTGATTCAGAATGTTCATGAAATGTGTAACATAAGGATTTCGAGGAATTTGGTGGGTCGATTATGCGAGATTGTGTCAATGGGGGATAAGGAGTCTTGGTGGGTTCCAGAGTTATGTAATTGTAGCTTCAAGCTAAGTGGGAAAATCCCACCATCTACAATTGGATTGCATGGTTGTCTATTTGTGAGGTTTCTGATTATCGGTGTATTGGTGGGTCATTACAACCAAGGAAAGAAAACATCAGTGGTAATTTGAGCAAAGGATTTGGGGAATGTATGCCATATTTGGCCTTATCGATTCATGTTCAAGCTTTGGGAAGACTCAGAGTCTATGCTTCGTGTTGATGTGATGTACAAGGAAGGTAATTTGGTCGGGTGCTTCTTTGAGAGAGTGTTCAATTGCTAGTAGAGCCTTGGAGTTGATTATATTCGGGACCAGGTCGGAATGGGTGACTCTCAACAATGGTCCTAGTGGATTCAAAACGTTAAAGTGCGATGCCTAAGGATTTCGAGCCTTTAGTACGGTTGAGTATCGAGCTTTTACAGCAGATTATGAAAGGGGCTTGGAGTGTTCTACGTTATCTTCGGGTTGCGGTGTAACATTTGAGGAATGGAAGAAAAATAACTTCGAATTCATAAATGGATTTTCCAGAATAGGTGTATCAGTTGAAGATGCGAATATGCGCATAAGTAGGGTATGAAATGGTTCGTGGGTTTTGGAGACAACGTGGTGTCATGAAATGAAGTCACTTAGGATGAGTGCGGATTTGGGTTCATGATGTTTTGAATGGAGCTATTATTATTCCTTGGGCAAGTCCGGAGTAAATTAGAAGAAGTCAGATCGGTTAGCAATGGTTGAATTGGCATGATGGTGGCGATGATTAGTTCCTTCAGCGTGCTAAGTTATACAGGTGGTTGTAGCGGTACGTGCGAGGCTTGACGGCCATCGAAATTTGATTTATTTGGAGGTGGTTGATTCAAATGGCTTTGTTGTGTATATGGAGTCTGGAAGAGTTATGACAGTTGAGATCACTATTTGAGGTGTGTCTTTTTCTACTATTTGGGGAAATTCGGTTGCGTGTTGCATTGGCCTTTCTGAAATGATGCTAAGTGGAAGGTTTCTAACCAGTGAAGTGTTTAATTCTACTAGTAGTTCAAGGGTTATAGTGAATACGTGTATTATCGCATAGCGGCATGATAAGTGCGGTGAGAGGTATGAAATTGGAAGTTGAGGATCGAGGTTACGGTTTGATGTTGACAAGAATGTCACAAGCTCGGACGAGCAAAAAATGATTTAGAGGTTTAAAGCAAGCTGGTATTGTCTTCAGCGTCACCTAAGATAGGTGTTATGTGTAAGAGGCTTTGTGTATTGATTTGCAGATCCTTGATTCTCTTTACAACATTAGTATGGCTGATGGTATGGATGTGCAGACTTGTTATCTGGTGCAGAAGGTCGTGGGAGCGGATTTCACAGGAAGATTGTATGAGTATGACCTATAGTCACTTAATTGATCAGGGATTAAGACCAAGTATGGAGATTGTGGTATTATCGCTAATTTGAGAAATTATGCCTGAAAGGCGCTCTATTCAGTTGGTTGAGAATGGTGAAAGTTTATTTCAAATTCGATGGTTGTTCTTGCGTGTTATAGAAAAATGGTCATTATGGATCCTTGAGAGATTATTTACCCAATCGTGATATGATAAAAAATCGGTTTGAGGTCCGTTGATGGGTCCATATGTGGATGTGTACTCTACACCAGCCTGGGTGTGTTCGTGGCAGCATAACATTCATTACGGAAGAATATTCGGGCGTGGCATGTTAATTTTGTCGCCAGCTATTTCATATGATACTTTATAGTGTCGTGTGGGCTGTGACACGGCTTAATTTTTGTACAATGTGTTGAGGCCTCGCACATTGGTGGTATTATGTAAGCAGGATGGCTCTCAAGATACAGATCATATATCGTACCTTAGTTGTGCTTGAGGTTTATAGCGTATGACGCTACCTGTCCTCCCAGGATTCGTATTATGCACTTGGCGTGCTTATGTTGATATTCAGGCATTCGTGAGTATAAGCGTTACGATTCGAGGTGTGTTTTCCTTAGATTATTACGTGTGGATCGGGTGGCACTCCGCCATGGGTAACATGGTTGGATCGGGTGGCACGCCGCCGCGGGTATCGTATGTGAATTGGATTACACGCCGAAGTAGTGTGATGTTGAGCACAGTTCCCTATATCTATTCCTGTGTGTTTTGTTCGCATTTTCTGAGAAAGATTCATGACATCTTTTCAGTTGTTAAATTAGTTACGCGGGTCGAGTAGTTCTTTCCAAAGTTCATTTTTCCCTATGTATCACATTTGAGTTTGTAGCCTGTTGGCGCATTGTTGGCGTCATACGAGATCTTGGTCAGTGTTTGAGTTGGCTTATTGCATGTGTAGCTTATACTGGATGAAACGAGACTACTGGACCTGAAATCAGTGCAATCAGATTTATATAAGGTATATTAAAGAACAAATATCGCTATTCAGATCAGAATGAGGTGATGATCCTTGTCAGGAGGAGAGACTCCATGATTTGTTAATTTGGCAGTTGGTTATGAATTTCTACACCTCTCTTCTGTCGTGGCAGTATTTCAAGAGTTGGAGCATGCCTTATATGTGTCATGAGGTGTGTTGTGGGCATCGGATTTGTGGAATTTCGGCTATTGTTATTAGAGGATGTTATTATGGTTATGTCAATTATGCGGTGCATGGTGTGGATATAACAAAGGTATGCAACCATGTATTGGTGCATCGTGTAGTGATTGATACGGTGTTCGGATGATGGAAACAAGCCTGGCGGAGAATTCCGAATGTTGGAATTGGGCTCTAAGGCTTATTTGACTAGAAACAAAAAAGAAGGTTTTTCAGAGTGGCTCGAGCTAGTGAGCTCAACTAAGTTATGGTAGCACGGGTAGGTGCACGATGAGTTAAACAATGATTTCAGACAACTCTAGAGTAGTTCTTAGCACGTTCGAGGACGAATATATGTTTAAGTGGGAGAGAATATAACGACCCGATCAGTCGTTTTGAGCCCTAGCACGTCGTTCGGCGGTTTGAGACCCTGAGCAACTTCACTTCAGGTATTATGACTTGTACGCGTGGTTGGAATTTAATTTCGGGAAGTTTAGAGTTGATTTGGAAAGAAAATTCTCATTTCGAAAGCTTTAAGTTGGAAGAATTGACTAAGGTTGGATTTTTGAGTAAACGACCTCGGAATCGGGATTTGAAGGTTCCAGCAGGTTCGTATGTTAATAAGTGTACGAGTCATAATTGTAAGTGATGTGAGGTCTAAGGAGAGCCCTAATTCTAAGTCAAGTTGGAAATTACATGATAGACTAAAGTTCCAAATGAGTACACACAAAACCTAACTTTGGACGAGCATGCCCATATATATATAATTTTGGACGAGCATGCCTACATATATATAAGGAGTTATATGGTGTACAACCTATCAAATGAAAGATCTTCGAGTCTAGTTTCTAACGCTTTAAAACGTTCGTCATTTCGATATTTCTATAAGTAGTTATGGACGTTTTAGTAAAAGGTGTCCAGCAGGGGAAAACTTGTAATACGAGGTACAACCTGCACAGCGCAAAATACAACTCGCTGAAGCACTTGTGCCTATATAAGGCAGTCAGGGGCATCAGCCATATTTGGGGATTTTCTTGAGCTAGGGATTGGTTCTTTCATGGTGGGTTCGACCTTGGGGACTACTTAAGAATACAAGGTGAATTTTTTTGGATATTTTAAGTTAATAACATCCTATTAACACTAGTATTAACATCCTTCAATCTTTGATATCCCTAGAAATCTTTCAAGTTGTTCAAGAACACCAAATTTTCCAAACATTGGAATTTTAAGGAAAAACTTCAAGAAGGTAATACTAATGCTTCAAGCTCATTTCTTATGAGTCGGTGAGAGTAATTCTAATATTTGTTACAAGTTGTTATGGTTGGATAATTGATTTCATAAACCCTAGTTCATGGCATGAATAGTGTTCTTGAGAAAATGAGGGAAAGATAAATAGTGTTCTTAGAAATGAAATTAAAGGATGCAATGAACCTATGGAATCATTTTCTAGCTTAGTTGGAAGTGTTCAACTAAGTAATCACCAAATTGAAAATTTTGAAAATGTTGGTTAAGGAAGACGATGAATAGTAATTTGGCGGTGTTGAAAAATTAATGTAGTATCATTGATGAATTCAAATGGGTATTAAATGATAGGAGTGGAGTTGAATGTGCTAGCAAGTGAACCTATTAGACGATTTGAGCTGGAGGCTTGTAGCCAACTTGTGAGCCATAAATGGATATTGATAAATATTTTTGAGTCATATTTTGGTTGTAATTGGGATTGTAATTGTAGATATCAATTTGTTGGTTGTTACGACCCGAATTTTCCACCTTCGAACAGTGATGGCGCCTAACATTTCACTTACTAGGCAAGCCAACGTTAGAATAATATTATCCTTTTTAAAACAATTTTTAAATATATTAATAACAAAGAAACAAATGCGGAAGTAAGGTCTGAAATATAGTGATTAATCCATAAAATAACAGTGTCTAAATACCATCCCAGAATTGGTGTCACAAGTGCACGAGCTTCTAGAATAATACAAATAAAGGTCTGAATAAAATAAAGTTGTCTGGAAATAAACACACAGCTAAAGTAAAATAGATGGGGACTCCAGAACTGCAGACGCCATGCAGTTATACCTCAAGTCTCCTCCGAGTAGCTGAAATCCGAGCAAGTCTATGGTACGCCGCTGGGACCAACTCCGAAATCTGCACAAGAAGTGCATAGTGTAGTATGGTAAGAAGTGCATGGTACTCCCATGTACTGGTACTCCCATGTAAGAAGTGCATGGTACTCCCATGTACTGGTAAGTGTTGAGCCTAACCTCGACGAAGTAGTGACGAGGCTAAGGCGGTTCACTTACATTAATCTGTACGCAATATTAGTAACAACAACAAATAATAGAAATAAATCAAGTAACTCGTTTATAATAATAGAAGCTAACTCAGCAGTCATAACCAATTATCATTTCCATCAATTCTGTTGCAGCGTATAACTCGCTCTCACAATATATTCACATTCAATTATGTTGCAGCGTGCAACCCGCTCTCACAATATATTCACATTCGGTTATGTTACGGCGTGCAACCCGCTCCTCCAATATATTCAATCAAGTATATATAGACTTTTTTATAAGTCTGTTATATATTTATTTCAATCAAGTATATATAGACTTTTTTATAAGTCTGTTGCGGCGTGCAATCCGATCCCCCAATATTGACTTTTAATAAGTCTGTTGTGGCGTGCAACCCGATCGTTCAATATGGACTTTTTAATAAGTCTGTTGCGGCGTGCAACCCGATCCTCCAATATGGACTTTTTAATAAGTCTGTTGCGACGGGCAACCCGATCCTCAAATATATCCATTTCAATCAATTTTATTGCGGCGTGCAACCCGAACCTCCAATATATCCATTTACCAATTCTTATAGAAGAAATTTCCCCTATAAATGCAACAATTAATATAAAATTATAAGACAACAAACATACAATAATTATGATTTAATTATGAAATAAACAATGACAAATAGCAAATTATTATGGAAATCAGGGAGAAAATAGATATTTTAATATTTAATATGCTAAATGTCAAGTAGCAATTAGTGCACATAATTCAAATAAGTATGTAGCAATTATTACAGGAATTTAAGAATTAACATTTGGCAAAGAATAAGAGAGAAACAATTATTATAACAATTAATACATGTATTAAAACAAATTTAGAATTTTTAAATAATTATGCAAACAATTAATTTGACGACGTATAGGCACTCGTCACCTCGCCTATACGTCGTTCATATACATTTCACATAACAAATAATTTAAGGGTTCTATTTCCTCAAGTCAAGGTTAACCACGACACTTACCTCGTTTTGTAAATTCCAATCAATTATTCAACCAAAGCTTTTCCTTTTAAATTTGTCTCGGAAAGCGTCAAATCTATTCACAAACAATTTGATATATTCAATACTAATCATAGAAATTGATTCCATATGAATTTATAAATTTTTCGGATAAAAATCCAAAATTTATTAAATTATTCGACAGTGGGACCCACATCTCAAATCCCGGAAAAACTCACGAAATCCGAACACCCGTTCTGCTACGAGTTCAACCATACAAAAATTATCCAATTCCGATGTCAAATGGACCTTTAAATCTAAATTTTCGTTTTTTTTGAAAAGTTTTACAAAAATTCCAATTTCTTCCATCTAAATCCGAAATAAATGATGAATATAGACATAAATTTGTGAAATATAATCACTTTTGGTTATAGAACACTTATCCAATTCAAAGTCGTGAAAATCCCTCTTGAAATCGCCCAAATCCGAGACTTGAAACTCAAAAATGAGTAAAAATAACGACTTACGAATTTATGGGCTCTACCCAGTCATTTTCGCATCTGCAGATGAAAGTTCCGCATTTGCGGAATTTCATTTGCGAGATAAATCTCGCATTTGCGATGCCAGGCTGCCAGGTGAAGTTCCGCATCTGCGGACATTCCTGTCGAACCTGCGACATCCGCTTCTGCGCAAAATGGCCGCACCTACGAAGACCACAGGCCAGCCCAGTCCCGCATCTGCGTGATTTGGTGCGCATCTGCGGACACGCTTCTGCGAGAAGCTGTCTGCTTCTGCGATCGAAGCCTGGACACGCTTGGGCTCATCTGCGATGGAAGGCTCGCTTCTGCGAGCTCGCACCTGCGGTCAAAAAATCCGCAGGCGCGATTACAACAGAAGGAAAAATTCAGATTTTGCTTAAGTCCAATTCTTGATCCGATTTCAATCTGTATCACTCTCGGGGTACTCGGGACCTCGTACGAATATACAAACAAGTCCAATAACATAATACGAACTTACTTGGGGTCTCGTATCACGTCAAACAACACTGAAATTACAATTCACACCTCGATTCAAACTTTGAGTTTTAAACTTTTCAATTTGCAAATCTCGTGCCAAAACATATTAAATGAATCCGGAATGACTTCAAATTTGGCACACAAGTCATAAATGACATAATGGAGCTATTTAAATTTCGAGAATTGGATTTTGGCTCCGATATGAAAAAGTCAACCCCGTGGTCAAACTTGAAAATCTTTAGCCTTTAAATTGCTAGTTCCGTTAAATGGTCATAACTTGAGCTAGGAATCTCCAAATTAAATTCCGGGTATACGTCCAAGTCCCAAATCACGATACGGAGCTACCAGAACTGTCAAAAAACTGATCCGAGTCTATTTGCTAAAAATTTTGACCAAAGTCAACTCAGTTGAGTTTTAAAGTTCTATTTTACATTTTTATCCATTTTTTACATGAAAACTTTCCGGAAAATTTTATGGACTGCGCACGCAAGTCGAGGAATGATAAATGGTGTTTTTCAAGGTCTTAGAACATAGAATTACTTATTAAATTTAAAGATGACATTTTGGGTCATCACATTCTCCACCTCTAAAACAAACGTTCGTCCTCGAACGGAGTTAGAAAAAAGTACCTGAGCTGGTGAATAAGTGTGGATATTTACTCCGCATGTCCGACTTGGACTTCCAGGTAGATGCCTCTACCGGCTGACCTCTCCATTGCACCCGAACTGAAGGATAACTCTTAGACCTCAACTGTCGGACCTGCCGGGCTAGAATAGCCATCGGCTCCTCCTCGTAAATCAAATCTTTGTCCAAATGGACTGAGCTGAAATCTAACACATGGGACGGATCACCATGATATTTTCGGAGCATAGACACATGGAACACCGGATGAACCGCTGATAAACTAGGTGGTAATGCAAGCTTGTAGGCTACTTCAACCACCCTTTCAAGAATTTCAAAGGGTCCGATATACCTAGGGCTCAACTTGCCCTTTTTTCCGAACCTCATTAAACCTTTCATAGGTGAAACCCGGAGCAATATTCTTTCTCCAACCATGAATGCAATATCATGAACTTTTCGGTCGGCATAAATCTTTTGCCTAGTCTGAGTTGCGCGAAGCCGATCCTGAATAATCTTTACCTTATCCAAGGCATCCTGTACCAAATCGGTACCCAACAACCGAGCCTCTCCCGGTTCAAACCAACCAACTGGCGATCGGCATCGCCTTCCGTATAATGCCTCATATGGAGCCATCTGAATGCTCGACTGGTAGCTATTATTATAAGCAAACTCCGCAAGTGGCAAGAAATGATCCCAAGAACCTCCAAAGTCTACACAAGCGCGGAGCATATCTTCCAATATCTGAATAGTGCGCTCTGACTGTCCGTCTGTCTGTGGATGAAATGTTGTACTCAACTCCACCCGCGTGCCTAACTCACATTGTACAGCCCTCCAGAAATGTGAGGTAAATTGCATACCTCGATCTGAAATAATAGACACGGGCAAACCGTGAAGGCGGACAATCTCACGAATGTAAATTTCGGCTAACCTCTCTGAAGAATAGGTAACTGTCACTGGAATAGAATGTGCTGACTTGGTCAACCTGTCCACAATAACCCAAACTGCGTCAAATTTTCTCTGAGTCCGTGGGAGCCTAACAACAAAATCCATAGTGATACGCTCCCACTTCCACTCAGGAATTTCTAACTTCTGAAGCAAACCACCAGGTCTCTGATGCTCGTACTTAACTTGCTGACAATTCAGACACCGAGCTACATATGCAACTATATCCTTTTTCATTCTCCTCCACCAATAATGTTGCCGCAAATCTTGATACATTTTGGCGGTACCTGGATGAATAGAATACCTGGAACTGTGTGCTGCTTCAAGAATTAATTCACGAAGCCCATCCACATTAGGCACACAAATACGACCCTGTATTCACAAAACTCTATCCCTCCCCACATCAACTTGTTTAGCATCACCGTGTCGCACCGTGTCCTTAAGGACAAGTAAATGAGGATCATCATACTACCTCTCTCTGATGTGCTCATATAAAGAAGACCGAGAGACTGTGCAAGCTAGAACCCGACTGGGTTCTGAAACATCTAACCTTACGAACTGATTAGCCAAAGTCTGAACATCTGCAGCTAATGGCCTCTCACCAACCAGAATATACACAAGACTGCCCATACTCACAGCCTTTCTACTCAAAGCATCGGCCACCACATTGGCCTTTCCGGGGTGATACAAAATGGTGATATCATAGTCGTTGAACAACTCCAACCATCTTCTCTGCCTCAAATTAAGATCCTTTTGTTTGAACAGATACTGAAGGCTATGATGATCAGTAAATACCTCACACGAGACACCGTAGAGGTAATGCCTCCAAATCTTCAGCGCATGAACAATGGCTGCCAATTCTAAGTCATGAACAGGATAATTCTTCTCGTGAACTTTCAACTGTCGTGACGCATATGCAATCACCCTTCCATCTTGCATTAATACTGCACCAAGCCCAGTGTGAGATGCATCACAATATACTGTATACGATCCTAAACCTGTGGGTAATACCAACACTGGCGTCGTAGTCAAAGCGGTCTTGAGCTTCTGAAAGCTCAACTCACACTCGTCTGACCATCTGAATGGGACACCCTTCTAGGTTAGTCTAGTCAATGTGCTTGCTATAGATGAAAACCCTTCCACGAACCGACGATAATAACCTGCCAAACCCAGGAAACTCCGGATCTCTGTAACTGAATTAGGTCTAGGCCAATTCTAAACAACCTCTATCTTCTTAGGATCCACCTTTATGCCTTCTGCCGATACCACATGCCCCCAAAAGGCAACTGAGTCTAACCAAAACTCACATTTTGAAAACTTGGCATATAACTGATTATTCTTCAAAGTGTGAAGCACACTTCGAAGATACTACTCATGCTCCTCTCGACTGCTGGAGTAAATTAAGATATCATTAATAAATACAACCACAAAAGAGTCCAAATAAGTCTTGAACACCCAATTCATCAAATCCATAAATGTTGTTGGGGTATTTGTCAACCCAAATGACATCACTAAGAATTTGTAATGCCCAAACCGAGTTCGAAAAGCTGTTTTAGGGACATCAGATGCCCTAATCTTCAACTGATGGTAACCAGACCTCAGATCAATCTTCGAAAATACCTTGGCACCCTGAAGCTGATCAAATAAGTCATCAATTCTTGGCAGTGGATATTTGTTTTTGGTAGTGGCATTGTTCAACTGTCGATAATCTATACACATCCGCATAGAGCCATCTTTCTTCTTTACAAATAATACTGGTGCACCCCAGGGCGAGACACTGGGTCTAATGAATCCCTGATCAAGCAAGTCTTGTAATTGCTCTTTCAATTCTTTTAACTCCGGCGGGGCCATACAGTATGGTGGAATAGAAATGGGCTGAGTGCCTGGAGCCAAATCAATATAGAAGTCAATATCTCTGTCGGGTGGCATCCCCGGCAGATCTACAGAAAATACTTCTGGAAATTCACGAACAACTGGTACTAAGTCCATAGAAGGAACATCCGCACCGGGATCGTGAATATAAGACAAATAGGCTAGACACCCTTTCTTTACCATACGCCGAGCTTTCATATAAGAAATAACCCTGCTGGCAAAATGGCCAGGAGTTCCTTTCCACTCTAACCGAGGTAACCCCGGAATAGCTAGGGTCATTGTCTTGGCATGACAATCCAATATAGCATGATAAGGGGACAGCCAATCCATACCCAAGATGACATCAAAATCTACCATATCAAGAAGTAGAAGATCCACACTAGTCTCACGATTAACAATAGTAACCCACACAAAAAATAGACATGATCTACTACAATAGAGTCTCCCACCGGTGTAGATACACACAAAGAAGCACTCAGAGAATCACAAGGCACAACCAAATATGAAGCAAAATATGAGGACACATAGGAATAAGTAGATCCTGGATCAAATACAACTGAAGCATCTCTATGGAAAACTGGAATAATACCTGTGATCACAGCATCAGATGACTCGGCCTTAGGCCTAGCTGGAAAAGCATAAAATAGGAGCTGGGCCCCACCACTCTGAACTGCGTCTCTGGGACGGCCTCTAACTGGCTGGCCTCCACCTCTAACGGTCTGACCTCCACCTCTAATGGCATGACCTCCATCTCTAATGGCCTGACCTCCCCCTTTAGCTGCATGACCCCTACCTCTAGCTTGCTGAGCAGGCAGTGAAGAAACCGGTGCTGGTATGATGGCACGAAAATCTTGCCGAGATCTGTTACTTGCCAATCTAGGGCAATACCTCCTGATGTGACCAATGTTTCCACACTCAAAACACCCATCCTGATGCCGTGGCTGCTAAAGCTGAAGCTGACCCAAATGGGCCGGATAACCGTTGTAGTAACTCTTGAGTGGTGATGCACTGATAGGAGCTGAATGTGCACTGAATACTGGCTGCCCAGAGTAAGGCATAACAGGACTGTGGCTCCCTGCAGCATCAGGAGATACATGAAGTGCTGAATGAAACGGTCTGGGAGGATGATCCCTAACAAAATTACCTCTACCTCTAGACGAGGCACTACTGAAACCACCGAACTGACAAGGCTTCTTATCGGACCTTTGCCTTCTATGGTGTGCAAGAACCATCTAGATCCTCCTTGCGACATTAGCAGCCGCCTGAAAAGAAATCTCACTTCTGGACTCCTTGGCCATCTAAAGTCTGATAGGATGAGTGAGTCCCTCAATAAACCTCCTCACTCTCTCTCCCTCCGTAGGTAGTAAAAGGAGAGCATGACGGGCCAAATCCACAAAACGGGACTCGTACTGAGTAACAGTCATACTGCCCTGCTGTAGACGCTCAAATTGCTTGCGGAATTTCTCTCTTAGTGTGATAGGGAGGAACTTCTCCAGAAATAGCTGAGAGAACTACTCCCAGGTAAGTGCAGGCGATCCGACTGGCCGGGTCAATGTATAATCTCTCCACCACACCTTGGCGGAATCCGTCATCTGAAATACAGCAAAATCAACCCCATTGGTCTCAACTATACCCATGTTCCGCAGCACCTCATGGTAGCGTTCAAGATAATACTGTGGGTCCTCAGAAGGTGTACCACTGAAATGAACTGAAAAGAGCTTAGTAAACTTATCCAGTCTCAATAAGGCCTCAAAAGACATGGCGGGCCTATCACCGGTCTGTGCCGCAATAACTGGCTGAACTACCCCAACTAGCGGGGCTGTTGGAGCTTGATTCTGGGGAGCTATCTGCTCCAGAGCGGGAGTAGTGGGAGTTTGTGATCCTCCCCCAGCCTGTGAGACGGCTGGTGCCACTGGAAATGTACCATTCTGGGCCACGCCCTCCATAAGACTTACCAAACGGACTAGAGCGTCCTGAAGTACTGGAGTGGCTATGAATCCTTCAGGGACCTGAACTGGTCCAACTGGTACATTCTGAACCGGAACCTCCTCCTGAAGGTCCACCTGAAGTTCTTCAACAGGTGCAGCTTCTCGAGCTCCGGACTGAGCTCTACCTCGGCCTCTAGCACGACCTCGACCTCTACCCCTGTCCATCGGTAGAGGTATTACGTGTCCTCACCATCTGCGAGAGAATAAGAGTGGAATGGTTCAATCATCGATGATAGAATAAAATCGCACGATATAATAAGAAAGAAGTGATATTGTTCCTAAACTTCATAGCCTCTGAGAGATAAGTACAAACGTCTCCGTACCGATCCTTCAAACTCTACTAAGCTTGCTCGTGACTCGTGAGACCTATGTAACCTAGTGCTCTGATACCAACTGTCACGACCCAAATTTTTCCACCTTCGGACCGTGATGGCGCCTAACATTTCACTTACTAGGCAAGCCAACTTTAGAATAATATTATCCTTTTTAAAACAATTTTTAAATATATTAATAACAAAGAAACAAATGCGGAAGTAAGGTCTGAAATATAGTGATTAATCCATAAAATAACGGTGTCTAAATACCATCCCAAAATTGGTGTCATAAGTGCACGAGCTTCTAGAATAATACAAATAAAGGTCTGAATAAAATAAAGCTATCTGGAAATAAACACACAGCTAAAGTAAAATAGAAGGGGACTCCAGAACTGCGGACGCCATGCAGTTATACCTCAAGTCTCTTCCGAGTAGCTGAAATCCGAGAAAGTCTATGGTACGCCGCTGGGACCAACTCCGAAATTTGCACAAGAAGTGCATAGTGTAGCATCAGTACAACCGACCCTATGTACTGGTAAGTGTTGAGCCTAACCTCGACGAAGTAGTGATGAGGCTAAGGCGGTTCACTTACATTAATCTGTACGCAATATTAGTAACAATAACAAATAATAGAAATAAATCAGGTAACTCGTTTAAAATAGTTGAAGTCAACTCAGCAGTCATAACCGATTATCATTTCCATCAATTCTGTTGCAGCGTGTAACCCGCTCTCACAATATATTCACATTCAATTCTGTTGCAGCGTGCAACCCGCTCTCACAATATATTCACATTTAGTTATGTTACGGCGTGCAACCCGTCCTCCAATATATTCAATCAAGTATATATAGACTTTTTTATAAGTCTGTTATATATTTATTTCAATCAAGTATATATAGACTTTTTTATAAGTCTGTTGCGGCGTGCAATCCGATCCCCCAATATTGACTTTTAATAAGTCTGTTGCGGCGTGCAACTCGATCCTCCAATATGGACTTTTTAATAAGTCTGTTGCGGCGTGCAACCCGATCCTCCAATATGGACTTTTTAATAAGTCTGTTGCCGCGTGCAACCCGATCCTCCAATATATCCATTTCAATAAATTTTGTTGTGGCGTACAACCCGATCCTCTAATATATTCATTTACCAATTCTTATAGAAGAAATTTCCCCAATAAATGCAAAAATTAATATAAAATTATAAGACAACAACCATACAATAATTATGATTTAATTATGAAACAAACAATGACAAATAGCAAATTATTATGGAAATCAGGGAGAAAATAGATAGTTTAATATTTAATATGCTAAATGTCAAGTATCAATTAGTGTACATAATTCAAACAAGCATGTAGCAATTATTACAGGAATTTAAGAATTAACATTTGGCAAAGAATAAGATAGAAACAATTATTATAACAATTAATACATGTATTAAAACAAATTTAGGATTTTTAAATAATTATGCAAACAATTAATTTGATGACGTATAGGCACTCATCACCTTGCCTATACATCGTTCATATGCATTTTACATAACAAATAATTTAAGGGTTCTATTTCCACAATTCAAGGTTAACCACGATACTTACCTCACTTTGCAAATTCTAATCAATTATTCAACCACAGCTTTTCCTTTTAAATTTGTCTCCGAAAGCTTCAAATCTATTCACAAACAATTTGATATATTCAATACTAATCGTAGGAATTGATTCCATATGAATTTATAAATTTTCGGGATAAAAATTTAAAATTCATTAAAATATTCAACAGTAGGACCCACGTCTCAAATCCCAGAAATAATCATGAAATTCGAACACCCGTTCTGCTACGAGTTCAACCATACAAAAATTATCCAATTCCGATGTCAAGTGGACCTTTAAATCTAAATTTTGTTTTGTTTGGAAAGTTTTACAAAAATTCCAATTTCTTCCATCTAAATCTGAAATAAATGATGAATATAGACATGGATTTGTGAAATATAATCACTTTTGGTTATAGAACACTTACCCAATTCAAAATCGTGAAAATCCCCCTTGAAATCTCCCAAATCCGAGACTTGAAACTCAAAAATGAGTAAAATGACGACTTCCGAATTTATGGGCTCTGCCCAGTCATTTTCGCATCTGCGGATGAAAGTTCTGCATTTGCGGACTTGCATTTGCGAGACAAAGCTCGCATTTGCGATGCCAGGCTGCCAGGTGAAGTTTCGCATCTGCGGACACTCCTGTCACACCTGCGACATCCGCTTCTGCGCAAAATGGTCGCACCTGCGAATACCCCAGGCCAGCCCAGTTTTGCATCTGCATGATTTGGTGCGCATCTGCGGACACGCTTCTACGATCAAAGCCTGGACACACCTAGGCGCATCTGCGATGGAAGGCTCGCTTCTGCGAGCTCGCACCTGCGGTCAAAAAATCCGCAGGTGCGATTACAACAGAAGGAAAAATTCAAATTTTGCTTAAGTCCAATTCTTGATCCGATTTCAATCCGTATCACTCTTGGGGTGCTCGGAACCCCGTACGAATATACCAACAAGTCCAATAATATAATACGGACTTACTCGGGGTCTCGTATCACGTCAAACAATGCCGATATTATAATTCACACCCCGATTCAAACTTTGAGTTTTAAAATTTTCAATTTGCAAATCTCGTGCCAAAACATATTAAATGAATCCGGAATGACTTCAAATTTGGCACACAAGTCATAAATGACATAACGAAGCTGTTCAAATTTCCAGAATCGGATTCCGGCTCCGATATCAAAAAGTCAACCCCGTGGTTAAATTTGGAAATCTTTAGCCTTAAATTGCTAGTTCCATTAAATGGTCATAACTTGAGCTAGGAACCTCCAAATTAAATTTCGGGCATACGCCCAAGTTCCAAATCACGATACGGAGCTACCGAAACTGTCAAAATATTGATCCAGGTCTGTTTGCTAAAAATGTTGACTAAAGTCAACTCAGTTGAGTTTTAAAGCTCTATTTCACATTTTAATCCATTTTTTACATGAAAATTTTTCGGAAAATTTTAAGGACTGCGTACGCAAGTTGAGAAATGATAAATGGTACTTTTCGGGATCTTAAAATACAAAATTACTTATTAAATTTAAAGATGATATTTTGAGTCATCACATTGGTGGCGTATGAGCATTTTACTCAATGTTACGATGTCGGAGAAGGATTAAAAGCTTGTGAATGTTAATAAAGCGAAAGCGAGTTTTGGAGCGTTGAGCATCAATCGAGTTGTTTGAAAGGCTTGGGAGCCGGCTATGGAACTTCGGAGCAAGGTAAGTCTCTTGTCTAATCTTGTGAGGGGGAATTTACCCCATAGTTGATTAAAATAATAATTATTGCTAATTATGGGGGCTACTTACGCACGAGGTGACGAGAGTCCGTACGTAGCTACTATCTATGCTAAAGTCCGGGTAGTTTAGGACTCAAAGCATGAATTATGTGTGTAAATTGTATTCTTTAATTAATTAAATTATTTGATATATATTGTGAATTGTTAGGGAAAGATAGTAAAAGATGAAAATCTCATATACTTAATTTTCTGCTTAAAATCAATTAATTGTTAAAAGAAATTATTCATCCTCTTGAATTAATCTTTTAATAAATATTTTTCTCATTCCGGAGGTACATAAGAAAATGTTCGCCTTTCTTGTGGAACGGGCCGAATGTCTCGGCAGTATAGATGCATCTATGGATCACGCCGCACGTCTCTCGGCAGTGTACACGACACTCTGGATCGGGCCGTATGACCTCGGCAGAAATCGTACCTAATAATAATAATTACACAATATCTTGATATTTTAATTGTAGTTTGTGAATTTAATTAATAGATTGGAAATTGTTGCATTTGAAAGAATTTAATTATTTCTTCTGGTTAAATAAAAATCATTGTTAACTCTGTGAATCATGTTGATTTAAATATTTCTATTTTTATTTTATTTATTATTATTGACCCTTAGTGAGTGTCAAAGTCAGCCATCTCGTCTCTACCTCTTCGAGATTAGGCTCGATATTTACTGGGTACACGTTGTTTACGTACTCATGCTATACTTGCTGCACATTTTTATTGTGCAGGTACATATATGTCTAGCGGGCTAGTGGGCACAATGGTGTAGTTAAAATGCGAGGACTTAGGTGAGCTGTATTCTATATTACGATCCACAGCCAACAGAGTCTCCTTCAGAGTTATTTATATTTTTCCTGTATAATTTGTATTCTGGACAGATGCTGTATTTTATTTTCACTCCCTAGTAAATGCTCATGCACTTGTGACACCGGATTTTGGGAATGGTTATGAATTGTTTAGAAATTTAGTTGCTAAAAATATTTATCACTTACTCTATGAGTTTTATATTTACTATTTCATTGAAGAAATTTTGATTTCAAAAATTCTAAAATGGGTAGTTAAGTTAAGTATGTATTGTTGGCTTGCCTGACAGCGGTGTCCGGCTCCATCACGACCTTTAATGGATTTTTGGATCGTGACAAAAGTTTTCATATATTATTTTTAAATTCAAAATTAACTTTTCAGTTCATTTACTATATGGTCAGACAAATTTTAATGCAAAAAAGATAAGTATCTAGTAAATGCAAAATAGATGAAGTAGGTAATAAAAGATAAAAAGTAGCTAGTAAATACAAAAAAGATAAGTATCAAGTTAAAAAAATACCAAAACATGCTGAAGTTTTAAGGGTTAGCAATGAGTTTCCCATAAAAACTTCAGTCTACAGATGCAGAAGTTATTTAGTTCATGTGCTAAAACTTCAGACTGAACATGCTGAAGTTAAAACTTCATGCTAATATGCTAATATTTATTTCATGTGCTAATATGCTGAAGTTATTTAGTTCATGTGCTAAAACTTCAGTCTACAGATGCTGAAGTTATTTAGTTCATGTGCTAAAACTTCAGACTGAACATGCTGAAGTTCTTTTGTTCATTTCCTAACACTTTACACTAAACATGCAGAACTTAAAACTTCATGCTAATATCCTAATATGCTAATATGCTAAATATGCTAATGAACTTTTTATCCTACAGTCGACACTTTTTATCCAAAACTTCAGCCTAAACAAGAAGTTATTGAGTTCATGCTGAAGTTTAGTGTGCTGAATTTTCACAAAAATATACTTAAGTTCATGATAAAAGAGACAAAAGTATTTGATACAATCCAAGACAACTAAAAGACTAATTAACGTGAATAGAACAGAAATTTAAAATACAGACATCCCATAATTCATAAAAATTGATGTATATTCACAAATCCAATTTTGTTTTCACTTACATCCTTGAAAAAAAAGAAAAAAATTATTTTTCATTTACAAGTTATTCTATATCGAAAAAATTTACATAGAGTGTCTTCATATTCTCCATAGTCATGTCCTAGTTACTCTTCTGAAGTTTCATAACCGCTATCTTGTTTCCACTTTCCATGAGCCTAAAATTTTGCAGCCAATTCTCTCATGAATATCAATGCATAACTTTGATTGAATTTGAAGACATCTTCCTGCTTCAACCGCATATCAAGGAACTTAAGAGCAAATATACCACAATCAACACTACAAAAAGAACATGAAAAAGAATTGAAGAATAGTTAACACAAGAAGAAAAAATAATAAACATAACATGCATGGTAAACATATGCCAAACACATACTTGTTATCCTGTAGGGGTGTGTTCATCCACTTAATTGCAAATTTTTCCACATGATTTTTCCCATAAATTTTATTATGTGTGCCAAAGTCCAAGCATTTGAGACAGTGTGGGATCAACCGGGCATAATTTTGGACATGTTCTATCGCACTCTCATATGGTGTATTGCTCATGGAATCATACATATATATAGTTTTATCTTTAAAGTGCAGAATTCCAAAAATATAATGCATAGATCTCTGGCCCGACCTTGGCTTAATTCGAAATGGAAAGAATATTTTTTCGGCAAATGCCCATGTGATACCACATGAAAGGTCAATGCCTCTTACGTAGTTGGCCACCTTTTCACCAGTTGATTCTTCAATAAGCCAAGTAAACTCGATAAGATCCTCAATCTCCACTTCTTTTTCTTCATAATCCTCATATTCCTGTTTTTTGGCAATCCTCTTTCTCTTTGATTTGCTCTTTTTCCCTTCCATTTTCTTTTTCTCCTCCATTCTCTTTTCCTTCCTTATTCTAATTTTCTCCTTCTGTTCATCTGAAGGATGAACACTAGCCAACTTAGTCATATACTGATAAAAAATTAAATTTGTTACTGCACATCTTGATTTTGGATAACTTGGAAGGTGATAGCAATATGTTTTGTGCAAGAAATATACGCCCACTTCAATATGCTACAAATGAACAACAACAAAAGAAAATATGTGAAATAAAAAATTTCAGCATGCATAAGTATGAAGTTTAGAAAAAATACATTACAAAACTACAAACTGCATGACAAAAACTTAAGCATATTCAGTATGAAGTATTAGGAAATAACCTAAAAAACTTCAGCATGTTTGATTTAAAGTTTAGAAGAAAAAAAAAACTAGAGACTGCATGTCAAACACTTCGGCAAGTTTTACCATGCATAAAACTGAAGTTTACCAAATTATAGTACAAAAACTTTTAAACAAAAATAAGCTGAAGTTTTGGAAAATATAGTTGAAAATCAATTCAAAAAACAAACTTAATAACCTACTTCATCCGAAAGATCAGAGGTAGGATCCACAAGCTCAGTAAAAATGACTTTGGAATATCAATTCCAGCTAATCTGAATGGCTTGGAATTATATTCACTGGCATCTGTCTTCTACTAGTCTGTAAATCTTTGCATCAATGCACTATCTTGATTAACATAATGGAAGGGACACCTTCGTGTAGTCTTTCCTACTTTTCAATCTTGCCCCCTTCGCTTTTGTTTAGGAATAACGTAAGGAGATTTCAATCAAATAATCTCCATACGAATCCTTTTCCCTATTTTATCTGGTTTTCTTTTTGCTTGCTCTTCCTGCTGTTCCGTCATAACTAACTGTTGCGGTTCAGCAACAGGGGAAAAATTCACAGCCATGGTGGCAAATACTTGACCAACTCTCTGCTGTTCACGATATTCTTGTCTCTCTTCACCAACAACAATAGCAGCAGAATTACCTTCTGAACCAGTCACTTCTGTACTATCTAGGAAAAATGAACATAACTTGAAGTTGGGGATATCACTGGTATCACTCATAACATTAGGATAACTGGACATCTTCCTTCTCTTAGGATTTGGAAGAAGGTGTGATGCATCAGATGAGATATGCAAAAGCAAGGAAAATATATACATAAAATATAACTGATATAAAATACGCATTAGGCAAAAAAATACCTTGTAATCGAATTGCAGAAAATAACTACATGATCTAAGTGTTGCGACACAGATGGTGTTTGCATTCCAACGGATCCACTTCCATTACCTTCAGATACGCCTATATCTTCATGCAAAAAAAATAATATATTCAATAATACTGACTAAATTTTAAAAATATACAAACACACTTCACACTTGTCTATGAGCCAACATGTGTGAATAGATGTATTTCTCCTTTTTCATATAGCCAAATGATCTCACCAATTTCTTTTTCAGCAGCATTGAGTCTTTCTAAATAATCATCAAAAAGCATAAAAAGGAAAAGAAAGTATGTAAAATTTCAAACTGAAAATATATAATTAGATCAAATGTAATAAATTTGTGATCTATAGAATACCTTGACGTTTGTCTTCCACTGCGATTTCGCCAGACTGCATGCCTTTGTCAATCTCAGCAGCTCCAGCTTCATTCAATTGTGCAACAATGACGTCGAGGAGCGTTTGAGTATTCTCTGGAAGGATTTTCTCAATTCTATCTTCATGCAATGCAGCATCATCAGAGAGTTTTTGAGTTGTATCAATTGAAGCACCATTATTTTCAACTTCCACTGCATATATATAAAATTTCCTGGCAAATAGCTATTGCGTCCGCAAACGGATTGCCTTTCCCAATAGTGGTACACACATCACTCAGTGTCAGTTCTTCAGTACCAACAGGTTCATGATGTGCCTTGTGCAATATCACTACCCAAAGCACAACTCAGTGCATGTTCTTCAGTATCGACAACTTCATCAGCTGCACCTTTCTTGCTTCCTACATTCTCGGTTGATAACTGTTCATCATATCCATCTTTGCCCAGTCTATCAACACTGGTACATTCCTCTTCAACTTGTTGTTCAACACGTTGAACTTCCTCAAATACTTGAACATCACCTT
Source organism: Nicotiana tomentosiformis (assembly GCF_000390325.3). Lineage (NCBI taxonomy): Eukaryota > Viridiplantae > Streptophyta > Magnoliopsida > Solanales > Solanaceae > Nicotiana > Nicotiana tomentosiformis. The sequence continues at coordinate 16,014,925 of NC_090813.1, read as the reverse complement.
CAAGAGCCGCTTCCCCACCTGTTACATTTTCATCTGCGACTTTATGCAGTGGATCATGAGCAGCATTAATATCCGATAGAGGTTCGAACGAGTCGTTCATCCTATCATATTGTCTATAGTTCATCAAATCAAAATCTGCATCACCATCGTCCATTCTTTTTGATTTATGGACAATCTTAAATAACTTTTCAAACTTCTCATTAAAATATTTCTATAAAAAAATTACTAACAATGATTAATCTGAATAACATTAGCAGAAAAAAATACTTCTCTATAAATAAGCTTACCTTGACTTTTATCATAACCTCATCCACAATAGAAGATCGCTCATCCTGTTGAAACACCTCAACAACTTTTTTCGCGATCATGCGTCTTTCTTCTTCTACATGACTTTTAACCTCCCTCGTTACCCTCTAGTATAGAGACACAGAACAAAACTTCAGGTCTAGAAGAATGCTAAAGTTCAGCAAACACATAACAAAACTTCAGCTAAAACATGCTGAAGTTCAGCAAATACAGAACAAAACTTCAGCTAAAACATGCTGAAGTTTAGCAAAATACAGAACAAAACTTCAGCTAAAAACATGATGAAGTTCAGCAAATACAGAACAAAGCTTCAACTGTTAGAATGTTGAAGTTCATCACAAACAGAACAAAGAACTTCAGCTAAAACATGTTGTAGTTTTACAAAACACAAAAATAAAAAACTTCAGCTCAAAACGTAAACGACATATTGTGTTGACTAATTCATCATTGTCAAACGCCATTGTAAAACGGTTAGAACGACTCTGGGTACGAGGTGATTCGCCAATTATAGGAGTTCGATTGGCTTCTTTTGATAGACTCTGACTACGTGATGATTCACCAATTACATGAGTTCGATTGACTTCTTTTGATCGACTCCGACTACGTGGTGATTCACCTGTTGATGGAACCGAATTCAGTACCTTTGAACGAATCCGACTGCATGGTAGTTGTCCAATTAAAGGCATTGAATTCAATTCTTCTTCGGTAGGAATTATATCCACTATCCTAAATGTCCGATATTTCTGTTTAATATAAAAAGTATATTATGAAAATAAAATAAAACTGATACGTCAACATATTAACACAACTACAGAAAAAAAAAAAAAAGGAAAAATAAAAAATATTAACTTACACCATGATTACTGAAGTAATCCTCATAAAGTTCTTTATATTTAGGCTCTCCCAAAGATACATAACATAACATCCCGGGAACCTGAGGGGCATCAAGGAAGTCTTCCTCTTTTAAATACTTCTCCTGAATATCTGGGAAGCGCTCATAGAACCAAACACATAGTGGAAATGGAAATCCACCTACAGTATACTCAGTTGGTTTCTTTTTGTCCTGGTTGTCCAAAGAATGTTTCATTGAGGTAATGAGCTTTTCATAAGACACATTACCCCAAGGATAATCAGCACAAGCCTTATCGTCTTCAACAATACCTGCATAATCCGCCGACACAGTTGATTCATTCTTTTTTCCAAACAAAACAGACTCCACAACAAGAATTTTCATAAGCTTCATAGCATCTTCATCACTCTCGCATACGTGTTTGAAATTCACATAATCCTTTTGAATTTTATTCCGGGTAATATAATCTCGAATGTCCTTCAAGGTCATACCCTTAGACTTGCCAAAATAGCGCTTCAGAATCTTGCTTTCTTGTTTAACTGGTTTTTCAACATTATGTGTTGTGATCCTCAAACCGCACATAATGTGAAAGTCTTCAAGACTGAATGACACATTATGACAAAAAATCTTGAAACTAATGGAGTCTCGATCATTGGTGAATACGCAAAAAAGAATCAAATAATGAACCAACTTCATGCTGCAATGGAAATTCTCCATAGCCATAATATACCGAAATGTACCATTATTCAGCTTCTCCTGTTGTGTAGGAGTCAAGAAAGTTGCAATATAACGCTTCAATCCGTTGTTCCCCTTCCAGTAAGCACGACAGTTAAACCAATCTCCAAGCTCATAATATCTGTCCCCTGGTTTTGTAGGTAGAGCAATAGGGACTGAAGGAGATTTGCGTATTCTACGTGCTTTAGGTGCTTTAGGATTCATAGATGCCATCTGTTAAAAAAAAATAACGTCAGAACATTATCAAAAATATCAGTTAAAACTTCAGGTCTAAGAAGGCTGAAGTTCAGCAAATATAAAACAAAAATTTCAGCTCCTAAATGCTGAAGTTCAGCAAATACAAAACAAAATTTTAGCTCCTAGAATGCTGAAAGTTCACCAATTACAAAACAAAAACTTCAGCATAAACTCGAAGTTCAGCAAACACAAAAACAAAAACTTCAGGACTATAATGCTGAAGTTTAACAATTACAAAACATAAACTTCAGCAAAAACTATAATAGTCTTGGCATGGCTCCTAGAATGCTGAAGTTCAGCAAATACAAAATAAAATTTCAGCTCCCAGAATGCTGAAAGTTCACCAATTACAAAACAAAAACTTTAGCATAAACTCGAAGTTCAGCAAACACAAAAATAAAAACTTCAGGACTATAATGCTGAAGTTCAATAGTTACAAAACAAAAACTTTAGCAAAAACTCGAAGTTCAGCAAACATAAAATAAAACTTCAGCTCCTAGAAATTGTGAAGTTACAAATACAGAACACAAATTCAACTCCAAATAATGTTGAAGTTCATAAAATAAAATAACAAAAACACAAAATACAAAACAAAACTTCAGCTCCTAGAATTAAGTTATCATTAGAGTATTATAAACTTCACACTTTAATAGCATCATCTATTTTTACTCTCAAAATTGTTAAAAATATCAAAGTATCCAAAAATCACTGAAGAATTTATAGAATTTTCATCAAAAACACAAACACACGTTCAAAAAACCTAAAAACACAATCTTAAAAGTAAAACCTAGAAAACTAATGCACTAATCAAAGTAAAACCTAGGAAACTATTTTATCATGAATAAAAAAAGGAAAATGATTCAACTAAGAAGACTATAAATAAAAAAAACCAAAAATTAAATTGTAAAAATAATACTAAAATAAAACCCAGAAAGTTAATGCAATGTACCTGTGATTAAACATAATATTATTGGGGAACAAACAGTTAAAAAATCGAAAACCGTTTGATTTCAGAGAGAAAAAAATCAAAAAACGCGAAGAACGGGAGAAGAGAGACAAAGACAATAGAATGGCGTATATTTGGAGAGAAAGTAGTCTTTTAATAAAGAAGGGCAAAATCATCTTTTTTAAAGGTTTTTAATTAAAAAAAATGGGTATGGATGCAAACAGAAAAATAAAGCGGGTACATGTTAAAATGGGGCGATCAAATAGGGGGCCTCATGCAATTTTTACGAAAAAATGACCCTCTATAGCCCCTCAAAATTTTAATAGCCCATGTTTTTCTTATTGACATGGAATGTCCCTTCAGACCAAATATATTACATTTAATAGCCCGAAATGTCTATTTTATATATAAATTATATAGAGACAGACTATTTTGTATATATTTTTTATAGTGACAGTCTATTTTGTATATATATTGTATAGTGACAATCTATTTTATATATATTTTGTATAGTGACAGTCTATTGTATATAAATTGTATAGTGACAGTCTATTTTGTATATAAATTGTATAGAGACAGTCTATTTTGTATATATTTTTTATAGTGATAGTCTATTTTGTATAGTGACAGTCTATTTTATGTATATTTTGTATAGTGATAATCTATTTTGTATAGTGATAGTCTATTTTGTATCCCAAGCACTTTTATCTATCCAACGTGTATAGACTGTTGTATGATGTATGAAAGTGTATATATATTATTCTTTTACATTAACCTTGTCTATCCAACGTCTAGAGACTATTTGTATAAAAATTTATAATTAAGAATCTGCTGACATTTCTATTAAAACAAAAATCAAAAAACGGTAATGAACAAAAACAATAGGTCCACCTCACAAAAAGATTAAAGTAATTCTATTGAATCACAACTCACAAGACTCATGTTACTCTAATTATTTTTTTTTATAAATTTTTTGATATTTTTTAGTTTCTATTAAACAAGCATAAATTTCTTTTTGCTAATTGTAAGTGTTTGTAAATTTAAAGAACTCATTATTCGTAATATGAAAAACTGGGTATCTCTCTAACGAATATTTAAAGGGTATTTTACACCTTTTAATTTTTATACATAAAACAGAAGACTGATTCAAAATGGTCCAACTTGACCTTAAAAGGCAAAATGTGACACTTATTCAGATTAGAGGAATATAAAGGCGAAGCCTTTAGAAGAATAAAGAAAAGAGAGAGAGAGAAAGAGAGAAATTAAAACTTGCTCATTTTACCGTAAGTTGATGCTTTTGGTTTTAGTTATATGAAATTTTCATTTCATTTCTCTATTTCTTCATTTATTAAAAAAGAAGTGATGTCGGCTTTGAAATAACTTTTAGTTGTCTACTAAATCCTGCAAATCAAATGGAGTTAAATAAGAAAATTGATTTATTTTTAAAAATTTAACAATTTATGGTGGAGAAATAATGAAGAGTTGTAACGACCTGGCCAGTTGTTTTTGAGAGTTATAGCCCTGAACCTCTATTAACTGCTTTTTCCATATCTATTTCTACTATTGTGACTTGCCGGGATGATTGATTTTGAGTTTTTGAATGTTTTGGGACACTTAGTCCATAAATGAGAGCTTAGGCCTTAGGATTTGGACCGAAGTCGGAACTGTGTGAAGACGACTCTGAAATAAAATTTTGTCGGTTCTGTTAGCTCCGTTAGGTGATTTTGGTTTTAGGGGTGTGTCCGGATTGTGTTTTGGAGGTCCGTAGCTCATTTAGGCTTGAAATGGCGAAAGTCGAATTTTTGGAGTTTTGGGTCGGTAGTGGAATTTTTGATATCGGGGTCATTTTTCGATTCCGGAAGTTATAGTAGGTCCGTAATGTTGATTATGACTTGTGCGCAAAATTTGAGGTCAATCAGACGTGATTTGATAAATTTCTGTATCGGTTTGTAGAATTTTGAAGTTTCAAGTTCTTTAAGTTTGAATTGGAGCGTGATTAGTGATTTTAGCGTTGTTTGATGTGATTTGAGAGCTCGACTAAGTTCGTATGGTGTTATAGGATCGATTGGTAGGTTTGGTTGAGGTCCCGGGGGTCTCGGGTATGTTTCGGATGCTTAACGGAATGAAATTGGACTTAGAAAAATCTGGTGCTTTTGTTGGTTCTGCTGTAATCGCACCTGCGCAAGGCTGCCCGCAGGTGCGAGCAAATTGGTGCAGAAGCGGGAAAATGGAGGAGTGCCAGGGGTCGCAGATGCGAGGTGTTTTCCGCATCTGCGATGCCCGCAGATGCGTTAGGGGTCTTCGCAGGTGCGCAAGGTTCGCAGAAGCGGAAGGGAATTCCACAGGCGCGCACGCGCAGATGCGGCCCTTTCATCGCAGGTGCGAAGGTAGAGGGGGCAAGTGAATTGCGCAGATGAGCACAATTTTCGCACAAGCGCACCCGTAGGTGCGAGCCCAGGTTCCGCAGGTGCGGAAATACCTAGGCAGTGGTTAAAACCGAAGGGCTTCGTGATTTTTGTCATTTTTGACTTTGCAAACTCGGTTTAGGGCGATTGTTGAGAGCATTTTCGAGGCATTTCTTGAGGTAAGTCCCTAGTGCTTATTTTTGATCAATAATCTTGCTTTGCCATGCATTTTTCCACCTAGTTAGTGTGTATTTAAGATAGAAAATTGGAAGTTGGAGGCTAGGGATTTGAAAGTTTGATTTGTGGATTTGGAGGACCATTTGGTATCGGAATTTAGTAATTTTGGTATGGTTAGACTCGTGGTGGAATGGACGTTCCTATTTTGTAACTTTACCTGATTCCGAGACGTGGGCCTCACGGGCAATTTTTGAGTTAATTTCATAATTTTTGTTAAAGTATTGATTTCATTAATTAGATGAGTCTATTATTATTGCATTTATGATATGTAATTACTTTTGGCGAGATTTGGGCCATTCGGAGCCGGATATTCGTGGGAAAGGCATTGCGACCGATAGATTGAGCTTGGTTCGAGGTAAGTGGCTTGCCTAACTTTGTATGGGGAAAATCCCCTTAAGATTTGGAATTATTGTGCTATGTGAGCGCCATGTACGTGAGGTGGCGGGTACGTACACGGGCTAGTTGTGAAAAACCCGATTTTCTTACTGAGCAGCAACATGTTTTCCTGTTATTTTGAGTTATATCATTTTAATGAGTACTAATCTATTTTCATTCTTAATTGAGTTATTCCAGTATGTGTAGCTATCATGTTTAGTCTAATACAACGTGTCTACGTGTCTTAATTGTTTATGTGAATTATGTGCAGCATGCTTAATGAATTTTCTGCTTCTTCCCTGACTGGTACTTAGTTTAAATTGTAAGAATTTCGTGATGTAGTTGTATTTCTATCATTCGTGCTGCATATTCACTTTGGGACTACGAAACGGTATTCCGGGAGATCCCCCTGTCTTGCATATTTTCTTTGGGACTACGGAACGGTATTTCGGGAGATCCCCCTGCACATTTATTTTGGGACTACGGAACGGTATTCCGGGAGATCACCCTGCACATTTATTTTGGGACTACGAAACGGTATTTCGGGAGATCCCCCTGCACATTTACGTTTGGGACTACGGGACGGTATCTCGGGAGATCCCCTGTTGTGTTTCTGTGTACTGAGCTGTTACTTTCTATGATTTCATTGTTGTTAAATTTCAGCCTTTATTTTATTACGGTATTACACTCTATATTGTTTTATTTTATATTTACTAGTATGGCCCTAACCTCGTCACTACTCGATCGAGGTTAGGCTTGCACTTACTGGGTACCGATTGTGATGTACTCGTGCTACTCTCTGCACATGTTTTTCGTGTGCAGATCCAGGTGTACCTTATCAGCCGCACTATCAGTGAGTCGGGACAACTTTGGAGATTTCAAGGTATATCTGCCGCGTCCGCAGACCTCGGAGTCCCCTTCTACTCTTTCTCATGTCCATTATCTTCTGTATTTTTCCTTGTTAGATTCTGAGGTATAGAGACACTAGATTTTTTCTTCTGTAGTTTGTGATTCACGATGTTCCGGGTTTTGGGATTTATTGTGTATTTTTGAATAATTGGTTAAATTCATATTTTTATTTTATTATTCCGCAAAATATTAGGCTTATCTAGTTGTAGAGACTAGGTGTCGTCACGACGTCACACGGAGGGGAAATTGGGTCGTGACAAGAGTAGTATATCAGAATAGATTAAAAACTCTACTTTGCAACTTGAAGAGTTGATCAAATGGGTCAGCGTATTTTTTTTTGTGTAGCCAATGTAATAAGTTTTTGGCTATAACTTGCAATCAAATTTAATATGTTAGCGATTGTCTTAATTTATTGTTTGAACGGCCATAAATGAAGTTTGCTCAAAAAAGTACTCCATAGTCCATAGTACTCGCAAATAGAGGTATACATAGATTATACACAGATCGTATATGTATACTATACAAAAGTACTTTACTAATATAATGAAGTGACCTACTCCATCTTTGGGGAGTATTATAACTGGAAGAGGTTAATTTAGTCTTCCACCACACTGATATTAAAAGGAGGCACCATATAAAAAGTACAAAATGACAAATTTTAAAATTACATATTAACTCTTAATTATTAATTTGCTCAATAATTGAGTTTAACGAAGAATGTTTATGGCGAAATATATAAACGGCCTCTTTAAGTTGTCCTCAATGCAGCAGACATCTCTTCTAAGCTAAAGTGTTACTCGTGAACCCTTCACGATTACAGGGCAAAGTGTATGCTTTTTATTCATATGGGCGCATGAAACCCTCAAAATTAAGTTTCTCTTTTTTCTTTTTAAATTAACCTTATTTTGTAATGACCCCCCATTGCCTTCATCTTCATACTTCTTCTTATTCAAGTTTTCACCATTGAGAAAAACAAGAACAATTAAAAAGTTTCTTTCAAATTACAGCAAATGGGAAAAACATAAAATAAGCACACAATTTGTTCCAATATATGCACTGCCGTAATAATTAATTGGATAAATCAAATTTCACACCATTAAGATAGAAGAATCATATCTGAGATGAAATTTACAACAATACTCAATAGAGTAAATTGAACCCTCTAAAATATTCTCCCAAAACCAATCATAAAAGAGAGAACAATTTTTTTGCTAAACGCTGCTGCTAAACTTTATAGCTGAACTCAATTTGATTATTTTCTATCAAATTCCCGCTAACCTTATTTGGAATCACTTTTGAGTGATTATTTCCTCTCAAATTCTCACTTGCCTTATTTCGAATCATTATTTCCTATCAAATTTTCACACTAACCTTACATTTTTGTGTGTATTGGATTATCTCGAAAGCTATGAAGTTCGGAAAAAGCTTAAGCAATCAAATAGAAGAGACGTTACCGGAATGGAGGGACAAGTTTTTGTCTTAATAAGGATTTGAAGAAAAAGCTCAAGCTGAATGAGCCGAAGAAATCGGCGACAGCGATGATGTTAGGGTTTCTAAGAAGAAATTAGCTGCAGGAGATTTTGACGGCTCACAAAAGGTGCTGATAGGTTTCGGGGGAGGGGGGAGGGGCCATGGTCTAGTTGAAAATAAGGAAAAAGGTTTTTTTTTTTTTTGTTAATTAAACATGCCAAATATTTTAATTATAATTTATACCTGTCATTTTTTAATTAGTTTATTTGACACATTATTGGCAAGTGTAACTCACGAACATGATCTACTCCACTCGGGTGTTTACTTGATACACTTAATAGTCATTTGAAGTGTCTAAATGGTAAAGGAGTCAATTGAGGTATCCATTTAATCGTTGGGGACAACTTAAATGGCTCGTTTATGTATTTTGCCAATTTTTATAGTCAATGTAATAATTACGAGACTCGCTTGATCCAACAAAGCCGAGCCTAGCCGACTTAGTACAGGGCGGCTTAAGCATATATATGGCCTAAAACTAATTAAAGTTTAATGTGACACTTAAAATTTTAAAAGAAAGTTATGATATATAGTTTTATTTGAAATCTATTTTTCTAACTTTTTAAAACGCAAGTGTTAATAAATTTTTTATAATTGATTTTCTCTAACCACACCTTATTAGTTTTCTCATACACTGTATTCCAGAGAATTTAGTTTGTTTCAGATTAGGATTGTATTCTTGTTGTGTGTATATTTTTACTTATACTTATATTATTTCGTGTTTCTGAGAAAGGTTCTGGAATTTTAAAACAGAAAAAGGCAATACAACAGAAAATTTTCCTTGCAACAAGTGCTAGAGTTTCTCATATATGATGTTTAGAGAACATTTCTCAGATACAACAGAAATTAAATGGCTAAATTAAGGAACTCAAGTATCTCATGACCAGAGACGGATCCAGGATTCGATAGATACGAGTGACATTGTATTTTAATACAAAATAGCCACTAATTAAAGAGATTGAATTAGAGTGTACATTTGGTTAATTCGTTCTATTTTGAATTAATTTGGTCGGTTCGTATCGATCCATTTTGAATTAACTTAGTTGGCTTCATATGATTTTTGATGCATAAATAAATATGTAATAACCAAATCGAAAATATCTTTTATTTGAGATTAAAGAAAAAAATAACATTAGATGAATAAAATAGAGAAATGCTTAAAATCATATTCAAATAAAATTTTGAGATCTAGAAGAAGAAAACATAAGCAAATATAATTTTAAAGTTTAAATAAATAATAAAATGGAGTTGTACAAAGAGAGGAAATACAAAGATGGAAAAAACTAATATAAATTAAGAAAAAGAGAAGAAAATGGAAAAAGGGGAGGAGAAGTAAAAATGGTTTGTTAGCGAGGGAACTTAGTATCGAACTAGGGTGTAGACTATGGAAAGGTAGCAACTTGACCATGGCACCTATGACTAGTTCGCAATTGTGGGTGCCACTCCTTGGAATAAGTTCGTTTCAGTGTGAAATACATGTACATTTATGAAATTTTACCCGAGTGATCGGGTGGCGTACCACTCTCTCTTCCCTGCATAGATCCGCCTCGGCTCATAACCTTCTAACACTCAACAGCTAAAGAAAAGTCTTACATAGATCTGCGAGAGGCTGCAACTATTTAAGCGAAAATTAAACACAGCAAAACCACCCTAAGAGAAAGGATAATCAATAGTGTTTCCATTTTTTCTTCGTGTGATTCGAAATTTCAATCTACCAATTGATAGTGGAGATATTCTGTACCTACCCTATTAATTGTCAGTGGTAACAAACAGGCAAAATGAGGTAATTAAGTTTAGTACAATTTAAACATTAATTGAAACTACTTAGCAACTAGTTCAGTCTTTTATTGAACCGTGTACTGTAGATACTCAATTATGCGGGCATTAAAGGGAAAGGAAAAAGAAGTTATGAGAGATAAATACTTTACATGTTTACAATATCACCCGCAATATCTTTAGTACTTTTAGAAGTTTTGTGGAAATTGACATATAACATGTAAGACTATTATCTATCTATATCTATATTATATTAAAAGCACAAAGGACCTTAGCTGTAACGATCCGATCGATCGTTTTGAGTATTTACGCTCTTTCCAACTATTTGAAGCCTTAAATATCTTCATACGATGTATTACGACGTGTGAATCGTTGGTTTTGATTTTCAGGTGTTTCGGAATTAGTTCGGAAGAATGAATTTTATGTTGGAAGCTTAAATAAAACGGGTTGACCGGAGTTTGACTTTTGTGCAAACGACTCCGGAATAGAGTTTTGATGGTTCCAATAGCTCTATATGGTGATTTTGAACTTAGAAGTATGTCCGAAAAAATTATTTGGAAGACTGTAGTTAAATTAGGCTTGAAATGGCGAAAATAGGAAATTAAAAATTTGAAAGTTTGACCGGGAGTTAACTTTTTGATATCGGGGTCGAAATCTGATTCTGGTAATTGGAATAGGTCCGTTATGTCATTTATGACTTGTGTGCAAAATTTGAGGTCAATCGGACTTGATTTAATAGGTTTCAGCATCGAATGTAGAAGTTGGAATTCGTTAGTTTTCATTAGGCTTGAATTGGGGTGCGATTCGTGGTTTTAGCATTGTTTGATATGATTTGAGGCCTCGACTAAGTTCGTATAATATTTTGGGACTTATTGGTATATTTGATTGAGGTTCCGGGGGGCCTCGGGTGGATTCCGAATGGTTAACGGATCAAAATCTCGACTTGGAGAAATTTTGGAAAAATTTCCAGTTCTGGTGCAATTACACCTACGATGGAATTGGTCGCAGGTGCCTGACCGCAGAAGCGAGATGTTGATCACAGAAGCGGACTGGAGCAGTATGGGCAGAGGTCGCAGATGCGAGGGAAGTTCCGCATCTGCGATATCGCAGATGCGAAAGAGGCAGCGCAGAAGCGGAAGGGGCATGGCATGAGGGGCTCCGCAGAAGCAGTCCTCATCTCGCAGAACCGAGTCCGCAGAAGCGGATTTAGGACCGCAAAAGCAGAAGTTCCACAGGTGCGGAAGTGTTGACCGCAGAAGCGATCTCACAGAAGCGATTAAAAGGGTCGCAGGTTCAAAAGCACTAGGCAGTGTACAAAAACAGAGGGGTCCGAGATTTCCTCATTCTTAGACATTTCAAACGCGGTTTTGGGCGATTTTTAAGAGAGAATTCACGGAAAATCTTGAGGTAAGTCACTTGTGATCATTGTGAGTCAATAATATTGAATTATCATTGAGTATTTCGACTAGATTACGTATTTTTTGAGGTGAAATTCGAGGATTTGGGTCTAGGGATTTCAAAATAAAAATTTAAGATTTGGAAGTCGAGTTGATGTCATAATTTGGTAAATTTGGATGGTTGGACTCGTAGTTGAATGGGTGTTCATATTTTATAATTTTTGTCGGGTTTCGAGACGTGGGCTCCACTGACGAGTTTTGAGTTGAATTCCGGATTTTGTTGAAAAATTAGTATTTTCATAAGGAGCTGATTCCTATAATTTGTGTTGACTGTATCGAATTAATTGTGACTAGATTCGAGGCATTCAGAGGCCGATTTGCGAGGCAAAGGCATATTGGAATAAAGAACTTGTACGATTTGAGGTAAGTAACACTTCTAAACTTGGTTCTGAGGGTATGGATCCCTGAATTTCGTGTTATATGAATTGTTTGGAGGTGACTCACATGTTAGGTGGCAGGCGTGTGGGCGGGCATCATAGAAATCGTGACTTAATTGATTCCGTGGAGTTGCATAATCAAATAATTATATCATTATCCATATATCCTCCACGTGTTAGAAAAAATTGAGTTGAGACTCATGTTAAAGATCATGTTTAGGCTACGTGCCGATATTTTTTGGGACCTACAGAGGTCTTATTGCTATTGAATTACTTGTTTAAATTTACAATTTTGTACTCAGTCACATCTATCATTTGCATATCATATCTCAGTCTCTATTGTCATTCATTGATACATCGTATCTTCATGTCAGGTTGATTGTCATGTCATTGAGAGCCCGGGAGACTGGAGATTTTGAGTGATATTTATGGGATCGGGCTGTACGCCGCAACATATTTTATTATTTATGCTTGGATTTGGCTATTATAGCGCTTCGGCTGAAGGAGCCCCTCTGGAGTCTTTACCCCCACAGTGAGCGCAATTGATTTATATCGAGGGATGGATCTTCCCCGAAGCATTTATATTGAGGGATGGATCTTCCCTGGGCATGGATCTTGCCCCAAGCATTTACATTGAGGGATGGATCTTCCCTGGGCATGGATCTTGCCCGAAGCATTTATATTGAGGGATGGATCTTCCCTAGACATGGATCTTGTCCGAATCATTTATATTTGGGAATGGATCTTCCCTGGGCTAGATTGGCCTTATACAGTATTGGATGACTGACTGTCAGTTTATATATATATATATATATATATATATATATATATATATATATATATATATATATATATATATATAATGAGATGGATCTTCCCTGGGCTGGATTGGCCATATACATTATTAAGTGATTGATTATTTTGAGAGTGTGAGTATACGAGGTTTCCACTGAGGTGCATCACATTCAGCATGTACTTTGGCATGTAGATATAGAGATGTCATATTCCTCATATCATTCAGAATTGCTCTATTTTGCTTGTACTGAGTTTAACTGTTGAACTTGAAAGCATGCCTACATTTCTGCACTGTTATTTTTATACTGGATTGTACCTGTTGAGCTCGTCACTACTTTTAGCCCAAAGCTTAGTCTTGTTACTTATTGAGTACATGGGGTCGGTTGTACTCATACTATACTCTATACTTTGTGTGCAGATCCAGGTACTTCCGGATACGGCGGCTACTAGATTTCATAGTTTTATTTGTTGGAAACTGTCGAGGTAGTTGTTTGGCGTCCGAAAACCTTGTCTCTCTTTCTTTTCAGTTGTATGTACTGTTCTATATTTTCAGACAGTGTTTTATTAGTCAGACTATGTTATCATTTAGATGCTCATGTACTCAGTGACACCGGATTTTGGGAGCGTATTTATGTCAGTATTTGTGGGATTTTCTATTAAATTTAAATAATATGTTTTCGAACTTAAAGAAATTTTTGGTTTATTGAGGTTATCGGCTTGCCTAGTATTAAGATAGGTGCCATCACAACAGGTATGGTTTTGGGTTGTGACAAGTTGGTATCAGAGCCTTGGTTACATACGTCTCATGAGTCATGAGCAGGTTTAGTAGAGTCTTGCGGATCAGTACAAAGACGTCTGTACTTACCTTCGAGAGGCTGTCGAACCCTTAGGAAAATTTTACTTTCTTGTATTCTGTCGTGCGAATTTGTTGATTTTGGAAATTGAATTTCTGTTATTCTATTCTCTCACAGATGATGAGGACACATACTACTGGATCGGACGGCCAGCCACCAGTGCCACCAGTTAGGTCCACGAGAGGCCCGGGCCGTGGTAGAGGCCGAGGTCGTGGTAGAGGTCGAGGTATAGCTCGTATTGCAGTTGGAGCAGCACCTGTAGAACCACCAGTTGCTCCAGCTCAGGAGCAGGTTCCAGATATAGTTGAGCTGGCGGGGCCAGCTCAAGCACCAACTATGCCTATTGTGATCCATGCCCTTAGGAGGCTTTATCACAGATATTGACTATTTGCACTATCATTGCTCAGGTGGTTTTGGCTCAGGCCGCACCTGCCACTTCTCAGGCCGGGGGAGGTACTCATACCCCTATCGCCCGTACTCCAGAGCAGGTAGTGCAGGGACTTCAGATATCGGGGGCACTACCAGTCCAGCCGGTTGCAGCTGCTTATGCCTAAGTGGGTCCTATTATGAATGATGAGGAGCAGAAGAGACTAGAGAGGTTTGGGAGACTCCATCCTCTATCTTTCAGTGGAACTAAGTCAGAGGATGCTCAGGATTTCTTGGACAAATGCCAGCAGATTCTTCATATAACGGGTATTCTGGAGACCAGTGGGGTCTCATTTACTACTTTTCAACTGACCGGGGCAGCCTTCAGATGGTGGGAGACTTACGAGAGTAACAGATAAGTTGGTGCGGCACCACTTTCATGGCATGAGATCTCCGTATTATTCCTGGAGAAGTATGTGCCACAGACCCGCAGAGAGGAACTGCGCAGGCAGTTCGAGCATTTACGTCAGGAGGACCTGTCCGTGACCCAGTATGAGATGCAGTTTTCAGTTTTGGCTTGTCATACAGTTTGGTTGGTTCCCACTGAGAGAGAGAAGATCAGGAGGTTCATTAATGGCCTCAACCATCAGTTCTATTTTGTTATGACTCTGGGAAATGTAGCAGGTGCTAAATTCGACGAGGTGGTTGATAGTGTTCGACGGTTAGAGATGGTCCATATTCAGGAGTGTGAGGAGAGGGAGGCCAAGAGGTCTCATGGTCCGGGTAATTCCAGCGGTGTTCCTTCTGGGGGACAGGTCTATCACAGCAGGGATCGTCCTTATAGGCCCGCTCAGATGGCTCGTTCAACTCATCGTGGCGCATCAGCTAACCATGGTTCATGTAGTGCTCGATCGAGTCAGTCTTCTCTTAGTGCACTTCTAGCTTAGAGTTCATTTCGTGCACCATCAGTTTAAGGTTCATCTGTACCAGGTTCTTCTGGTAGTTATTTTGGTTCTCGGGGTCCACTTCAGTACTTTCCGACATTTTTAGAGAAGGGTTGTCTTGAGTGTGGAGATTTGGGTCACATAAAGAGATATTGCCCCGCCTTACGGGAGGTTCAGCTCAGTAGAGGAGTCAAATTACGACTTCAGCACCAGTTGCTTCACCACTCGCCTAGCTAGCTCGGGGTGGGGCTCAGTCAACCAGAGATCGCCCAAGAGGGGGAGGCCGATCAGGTGGCGGTCAGGCCCGATTCTATGCTATTCCTGCCATGCCAGATGTCGTTGCTTCAGATGCAGTGATCACAAGTATTGTCTCAGTGTGCCACAGGGAAGCTTCTATATTATTTGACCCTAGTTCCACATATTTGTATGTATCATCATATTTTGTTCGTTATCGGGATATGCCCCATGAGTCCTTAGTCTCATCTGTTTATGTATCCACGCCTGTGGGCGATACTATTATTGTGGACCATGTGTATCGATCGTGTGTGGTAATTATTGGGGGACTGGAGACTAGAGTTGATCTCTTATTGCTTAGTATGGTTGATTTTGATATAATCTTGGGTATGGGTTGGTTATCTCCATGTCATGCTATTCTGGACTGTCACACAAAAGCCATGACGTTGGCGATACCGAGATTGCCGAAGGTCGAGTGGAGAGGTTCTCTAGATTATATTCTCAGCTAGGTAATTTCTTACTTGAAGGCCCAACGGATGGTTGGGAAGGGGTGGTTGCCATATTTGGCCTTTGTGATAGTTGTTGATGTAGACACTCCTACTATTGATTCTGTACCGGTAGTGCAAGATTTTCTGGATATATTTCCTGCAGACCTGCCGGGTATGCCATCCGATAGGGATATTGATTTCGGTATTGACTTGGTGTCGGGCACCCAGTCCATTTCTATTCCTCTGTATCGTATGGCACCAGCTGAATTGAAAGAATGGAAAGAGCAACTTTAGGAACTTCTTGATAAGGGGTTTATTAGGCCTAGTGTGTCACCTTGGGGTGCACCAGTTCTATTTGTGAAAAAAAAACGGTACTATGCGGATGTGTATCGACTACAGGTAGTTGAACAAAGTTACAATCAAGAACAAGTATCATTTGCCACATATTGATGATTTATTTGACTAGCTTCAGGGAGCGATGGTGTTCTCTAAAATTGATTTGAGGTCTGGGTATCACCAGTTAAAAATTCGGGATTCGGATATTCTAAAGACGGAATTTAGGACCCACTATGGTCACTATGAATTTATCGTGATGTCTTTGGGGCTGACCAATGCCCCAACATCATTCATACACTTGATGAGCAATATATTCCAGCCATATCTTGATTCATTTGTCATAGTATTTATTGATGATATTCTGGTGTACTCACGTAGCCAGGAGGAGCATACACAACATTTGAGTATTGTACTACACAGGCTGAGAGAGGAGAAACTTTATGCCAAATTCTCTAAGTGTGAGGTCTGGCTTAGTTCGGTGGCATTCTTAGGACACATAGTGTCCAGTGAGGGAATTAAGGTGGATCCGAAGAAGACAGAGGTAGTTCAGAGTTGGCCCAGGCCATCTTCAGCTACCGAGATTCGGAGTTTTTTCGACTTGGCCGGCTATTATCATCGCTTTGTGGAGGGCTTCTCGTCTATTGCGGTGCCTATGACTAAATTGACCCAGAAAGGTGCTCCATTCAGGTGGTCGGATGAGTATGAGGAGAGCTTTCAGAAGATCAAGACTGCCTTGACCACAACTTTAGTTCTAGTTTTACCTTCAGCTTCAGGCTCTTATACAGTGTATTGTGATGCTTCTCGGATCGGTATTAGGTGTGTCTTAATGAAGGAGGGTTGAGTGATTGCTTATGCTTCGCGCCAGTTGAAGCCTCGCGAAAAGAACTACCCTGTTCATGATTTAGAATTGATAGCCATCATTCATGCATTGAAGATTTGGAGGCACTATCTCTATGGTATGTCTTGTGAGGTATTTACAGATCATTGGAATCTCCAGCACTTGTTCAAACAGAAGGATCTTAATTTGAGGCAGCGGTGATGTCTGGACCAGCTAAAGGACTATGATATTACTATTCTGTATCATCTTGGGAAGGCCAATGTGGTGGCCGATGCCTTGAGTAGAAAGACTGTGAGTATAGGTAGCCTTGCATTCATTCCTGTTAGTGAGAGACATCTTGCAGTTGATGTTCAGGCCTTGGCCAATCAGTTTGTGAGATTAGATATTTCGGAGCTCAGTCGGGGTTCTAGCTTGTATGGTTTCCCAGTTTTCCTTATATGACCGCATCAGGGAGCGCTAGTATGATGATCCCCATTTTCTTGTCCTGAAGGACACAGTCCAACACGGCGATGCCAAAGATGTTACTATTGGAAATGATGGGATTTTGAGAATGCATGGTCGGATTTGTGCACCAAATATAGATGGATTGCGTGAGTTGATTCTTGGAGAAGCCTACAATTTGCGGTATTCCATTTATCCGGGTGTCGTAAAGATATATCAGGACCTGAGAAAACAGTATTGGTGGAGAATAATGAAGAAAGATATAGTGGGGTTTGTAGCTCGGTGTTTAAATTATCAGCAGGTGAAGTACGAGTATCAGAGACCTGGCGGATTGCTTCAGAGACTTGAAATTCCAAAGTGGAAGTGGGAGCGTATTACCATGGACTTCGTAGTTATACTCCCACGGACTTTGAGGAAGTTTGATACTGTTTGGGTGATTGTTGATCGGTTAACCAAGTCCGCACATTTTATTCTAGTTGGTACTTCTTATTCTTTGGAGCGGTTGGCTAAGATTTATATCCGCGAGATTGTTCGCCTTCACGTTGTGCCAGTGTCCATCATTTCAGATCGGGGCACAAAGTTTATGTCACAATTTTGGAGAGCAGTGTAGCGAGAGTTAGGCACACAGGTTCAGTTGAGTACAACATTTCACCCTCAGATGGATGGCCAGTCCGAGCACACTATTCAGATATTGAAAAAATGCTACGCGCTTTTGTTATAGATTTTGGGGGTTCTTGGAATCAGTTTCTGTCACTTGCAGAGTTTGCCTACAATAACAGCTACCAATCAAGCATTCAGATGGCTCCGTATGAGGCTTTGTATGGGAGAAGATGTCGGTCTCCGGTGGGTTGATTTGAGCCGGGTGAGGCTAGGCTATTGGGTACTGATTTAGTTCAGGATGCTTTGGAGAAGGTCAAATTGATTCAGGATCGACTTCGCACGACGCAGTCTAGACAGAAGAGTTATGCCGACCGGAAGATTCGCAATGTTGCTTACATGGTAGGAGAGAAGGTACTACTCTGAGTTTCGCCTATGAAGGGTGTTATGAGGTTCGGGAAGAAGGGCAAGTTGAGTCCTAGGTATATTGGGCTTTTTGAAATACTTAAGAAGATTGGAGAGGTGGCTTATAAAAATGCATTGCCGCCTAGTCTATCGGGTATTCATCCAGTGTTTTATGTATCCATGCTCCGAAGTATGTCAGAGATCTGTCTCATGTTTTGGATTTCAGTACAGTGCAGTTGGATGGTAATTTGACTTATGATGTGGAGCCGGTGGCCATTTTGGACCGGCAGGTTCGAAAGTTGAGATCAAAAAACATAGCTTCAGTGAAAGTAAAGTGGAGAGGCCAGCCAGTCGGGGAAGCTACTTGGGAGACTGAGCGGGAGATGCGGAGCAAATATCCACACCTATTTGAGGCTCCAAGTATGATTCTAAACCTGTTCGAGGACGAACGTTTGTTTAAGAGGGGGAGAATGTAACGACCCAGCCGATCATTTTGAGTATTACAACTTTGTTCCCCCATTTACTGCTTATCATGTGTTCAATTATAATTATGTAACTTGTTGGGGAGGTTTTAGAATGAATTAGAACACTTAGTTTCGAGATTTAAAGCTTAAGTTGAAATAGTTGACCGATGTGTAAATGACTTTGCAATGGAGTTTTGATAATTTAAATAGCTCTGTATGGTAATTTTGGACTTAGGAGTGTGTCCGTAAAATTATTTGGAAGTCCGTAGTTGATTTTGGCTTGAAATGGCGAAATTAGAAAATGGAATATTTGGAAGTTTGACCAGGAGCTGACTTTTTAATATCGGGGTCGGAATCCAGTTCTGAACATTGGAATAGGTCCGTTATGTCATTTATGACTTGTGTAAAAAATTTGAGGTCAATCGGACTTGATTTGATAGGTTTCGGCATCGAATGTAGAAGTTGGAATTTGTTAGTTTTCATTAGGCTTGAATAGGGGTGCGATTCGTGGTTTTAGCATTGTTTGATGTGATTTGAGGCTTCAACTAAGTTCGTATGATGTTTTAGAACTTGTTGGTATATTTTGTTGAGGTCTTGGGGACTTCGGGTGAGTTTCAGATAGTTAACGGATCAAAACATGGACTTAGAACAAAGTGGGAAGTTGCTACCTACTGATGCAATCGCACCTGCAGAACTTTTCTCGCAAGTGCGAGCTCGCAGAAGCGAGCTTGGCAAGCACAGATGCGGGCAGTGTGCTGGCAAGGCAGTGGTCACAGGTACGAGAAAATTTCTGCACCTGCGAGACCGCATATGCGGAAGGGGTGTCGCAGAAGCGCAAGGTCCACAGAAGTGGACAACTTCTTCGCAGAAGCAGACTCTTGTCCACAGAAGCAAAAAGGGCGCAGAAGCGGAAGAAAGACCGCAGAAGCAGTTGCGCAGAAGTGGTTAAAAATTCCGCTGAAGCGAAACCTCTGGGCAGTGTACAAAAATAGAGGGGTCCGAGATTTTCTCATTTTTGGACATTTTTAACACGGGTTGAGGCGATTTTTCAGAGATAATTCACGAGAAATATTGAGGTAAGTCACTTGTGATCATTGTTAGTCAATAATATTGAATTATCATCGAGTATGCCGACTAGATTACGTATCTTTGGGGTAAAGTTCGAGGATTTGGACCTAGAGATTTAAAAATAAGATTTGAGGATTTGAAGGTCGAGTTGATGTCGAAATTTGGTAAATTTGGTATGGTTGGACTCGTGGTTGAATGTACGTTCATAGTTTGTAACTTTTTTCGGGTTCTGAGATGTAGGCTCCACTGACGATTTTTGAGTTGAATTTTGGATTTTTGTTGGAAAATTAATATTTTTATATGGAATTAATTCCTATAATTTGTGTTGACTACATCAAATTAATTGTGACTAGATTCGAGGCGTTCAGAGGCCGATTCGCGAGGCAAATGCATATTGGAATAAAGAACTTGCACGGTTTGAGGTAAGTAACACCTCTAAACTTGGTTTTGAAGGTATGAATCCCTGAATTTCGTGTTATATGAATTGTTTGGAGGTGACGCACATGCTAGGTGATGGCGTATGGGCGTGCACCATAGGAATTGTGACTTAATTCATTCCGTGGAGTTGCATAATCAAATAATCATGTCATTGTCCACATATCTCCCACGTGTTAGAGGAAATTGAGCTAAGACTCATGTCAAAGATCATGTTTAGGCTACGTGCCGATATATTTAGGACCCACAGAGGTCTTAATGCTATTGAATTATTTGTTTAAATTTAAAATTTTGTACTTAGTCACATCTATCATTTGCATATCATATCTCAGTCTCTGTTGTCATTCATTGATACATCATATCATCATGTCACGTTGATTTTTGGGTCATTGAGAGCCCGAGAGACTGGAGATTTTGAGTGATATTTATGGGATCGGGATGCACGCCGCATCATGTTTTATTATTTATGCCTGGATTTGGCTATTATAGCGCTTGGGCTAAAGGAGTCCCTCCGGAGTCTGCACCCGCTACAGTGAGCGCGGTTGATTTATATTGTGGGGTGGATCTTCTCTGGGCATGGATC
This sequence comes from Nicotiana tomentosiformis, assembly GCF_000390325.3. NCBI lineage: Eukaryota > Viridiplantae > Streptophyta > Magnoliopsida > Solanales > Solanaceae > Nicotiana > Nicotiana tomentosiformis. Next base: position 15,993,940 of record NC_090813.1, on the reverse strand, counting down.
TTGCGCGAAGCATTTATATTGAGGGATGGACCTTCCCTGAGCATGGATCTTGCCCGAAGCATTTACATTGAGGGATGGATCTTCGCTGGGCATGGATCTTTCCCGAAGCATTTATATTGAAGGGTGGATCTTCCCTAGACATGTATCTTGTCCGAATCATTTATATTTGGGCATGGATCTTTCCCTAGACTGGATTGGCTTTATACAGTACTGAGTGACTGACTGTCAGTTGATGTATATATATATGGGATGGATCTTCCCTGGGCTGGATTGGCCATATACAGTACTGAGTGATTGATTATTTTGAGAGTGTGAGTACACGAGGTTTCCACTGAGGTTCATCACATTCAGCATGTACATTGGCATGTAGATATAGAGATGTCATATTCCTCATATCATTCAGAATTGATCTATTTTATTTGTACAGAGTTTAACTGTTGAACTTGAAAGAATGCCTACATTTCTGTACTGTTATTTCTATACTGGACTGTACCTGTTGAGCTCGTCACTATTTTCAGCCTAAAGGTTAGTCTTGTTACTTATTGAGTACATGGAGTCAGTTATACTCATACTATACTCTGCACTTCATGTGGAGATCTAGGTACTTCGAGATATGGCGGCTGCTAGATTTCGGAGTTTTATCTGTTGGAGACTGTCGAGGTAGCTGCTTGGCATCCGCAGACCTTGTCTCTCTTTCCTTTCAGTTGTATGTACTATTCTATATTTGCAGACAATGTTTTATTAGTCAGACTATGTTATCATTTAGATGCTCATGTACTTGTGAGCACCTAATATTTAACTATATTTAAAAATTTTCCGACTTGTTTTTAGTATTTTAAATAGTTTTAAGTTTAATTTTGATATTTTAACTTTTATATTATTTTTTTCAGTAGGCTTTATTAGAGAATATGTAATATTTTTAACAAAGTCTATTACGTAGAGGGCAGAAGAATTTATTTGAATCACGAACCAAATCTAATAAAATTACTTCCTACCTTCCCTACACTATTTTTTTGTCTCATCACCCACTTACTACACTATTCACGTGTCATATCCCACTCCTCTTTCACTATTTTCTTGTCCCATCACCCACCTACTACACTATACACGTGTCACTATTCCTTGACCCATCGTTCATTTTCAACACTACTCTTCTCGTCTTTTCTTAATATATGTACACACACAAGAGGAGAAAAACAGATCTGAAAATACACAAGATAGAGAGAGACGGAAGAGAGCAAAAGAAAAATCCTAGCACTTACTTCTTCTTCCCCCAGTCAGCCTCCTCCATGAAACTTCACCCAAAAAATTCATTAAAAAGCTCAACCAAATAGCACCAGTTTCAGCCATGAAACTCACCAAAAACACCATGAAAAACACCATCTAAACTTTATAAAAACCAGCTAAAAATTACCTTTAAACCAGCCCCCTCCCCCCCCCCCAAAAAAAGCAATGAAAATCAGTCCCAAACCCAGCTAAAAAACCTCCCAAAGCAGCCCCAAAAACACGACAAAAATCCAGCTAAGAACCCAGCTGAAAATCAGTCCAAACACACCTCACAAAACAGCTCCATAACTACCGAGTGCTAGTATCAGAGTTTTGGAGTTTCGAGGTTACAGATTGTTGGTTCTGTTTGTGATTCGAGAGGTCCATCGAGGTTGCCTCCATCAAAGGTTTACGGTCGTGGTCTTTGTTCTCGGTTGGATGGTTGAGTTACAGAAGTGTAAAGTTTGATCTAGTCAATATAAAGGTCTATTTCCAATCCAATCTTTTATTTGTTTGCATTATGAATGTTTAAGTTAAATGATATTCTTGTTAGTATGTAGTTGCAAGTGTGTTAAAGTAATATATATATATATATATATATATATATATATATATATATATATATATATATATATATATATATATATATATATATATATATATATATATATTTCCAATCCAATCTTTTATTTGTTTGCATTATGAATGTTTAAGTTAAATGATATTCTTGTTAGTATGTAGTTGCAAGTGTGTTAAAGTAATATATATATATATATATATATATATATATATATATATATATATATATATATATATATATATATATATATTATTATTTGTATTAATCGGATATCATATGTATAAATAGAATAATATTATTTTCTTTATTAGATCTAAAAAGGGAAACAACGATTTGAAATTTGTTAGAGTTAAAAGGACGTAAAGGCTAGTTGCTATAGAACTTGGGCCAAATAAATGGGCTACTAGTATTGGAAATCTGATATAAGCTTGGGATAAGAATGAAGTTTTTGGTTGAAATAAGTCACATTGCACCTTGGTTATTTAGTTAAACGTTGACTTGTTTCTTCAATAATCAAGAGCTCCGAATTACTCAAAAATACTAGTATGCCTTTAGGCACGTTCTCGTAACAAATATGTCATTGTGATTATGTATGCATTCGTGTGACATAATTATGATTTTAAAAAATAAATCAAAGTACGCGTTCGCGCAACGTTGTCCAAAACAATCTTAATATAATAAAATGCTATTAACTGTTACACATACGCGTGACATGATTTTGGCACAATAAAAAAACGGATTCACACACGTGATTCGTTTCAAAGATAATTCCATATTTTAATAATAAAAGCGGACATAGGCAAACATAAAAATCAAATAAAGCACAGTTTATCCAAAAAAAATTTAATTCAAGCCAAGTTTAAGTCAATAAAACGACCGTGCTAGAACCACAGAACTCAGGGAATGCCTTACACCTTCTCCCCGGTCAACATAATTTCTTATCCGAAATTTATTTTTGCAGACCAATAATAAATGAGTCAAACTTTCCTTTGACTAGGGATTCAAATAAAAGGTGACTTGGAACACCAAAAATCAATTCCAAGTGGTCACTCTGAATAACAAAATAATCCCTATTTCAAATTTGTCACTTTAATTGGAAAAACTCTTCAACCCACAATCCACACAACATACATATCTTTTGGGGGTAAAAAGGGGTGTGACAGCTCTGGCGACTCTGCTGGGGAACTTACTAGAATTCGAGTTTGTACACGTTGACTTTTATTTGGCTTTATTAATTTTTTATATACTGTGATTTATGTGGGCCTAATGTGCTACTTGTCTACTTTTTACCGCTTTGATATTGTAGAATTGTATATTATAAATTGTCATCTCACGTACCCCCTCTAAGTCTTCTTGAAATTAAAATTGGGCATTTGCTTGACATATCCCGCTTTCTTTGAGATAGCTGAGGTGCTTGTCACCCGATAAAGGATTTTAGTCACACATGTTTTAGGCGGGGAGCACCACCAGCTAAGCCGGAAACCAATGCTACCGGTACGCTGACCCTTCTCGACTCGAGTTGTCCGCTCGAATAAGCCAGTCTAGATACCTTCTTCACTAGGATTTAAACCTAAAAGAACAAACATCATGCTGGATATCCCTAGTAGGTTCGCTTTATTTGCATCACGTGCATTTGACTTAGCGAAACTCGGCACAGGGGCCGAGTCCGTATAAGACAAGTATCCTTTTTTAGACCATCCTGTTTACTTATGTGCTACTTGCTGCATCATTTGGAAGGCTTGCTTGCATTGTGGACTGGTTTTAGAAAATTAGTTGAGCGGAATAGAAAAAAACAAAAAATCATTCCCCTAGTTTTGTACAAATGATTTGTTTTACTATAAATAAATACAAAACAATTTTGAAAACAAAAATCAAAAATGGTCAAAATCTATCAAGTCTTGTACCGAACTACGCGGGTCTGATTCTCACCGGATGTGAGATACGTAGGCAAACCTCATCGGTTTCGGCCCCCAATTTTCAAAAAAAAAAATCCAAAAATATTTTCCTTTTCTTAATTTCTTCTTAGACTTCTTTCCTTAGAAAATCAAAAAAGAAAATTCAAATCCAAAAATATTTTCCTTCTTTTCCGAAGTCTTTCATTCGAAAAAAATAAGAAAAAAAAATTCAAATCAAAATTTAAAATATTTTCTTTCTTCTTTAGAAGTCGTTCTTTAGAAAATTCAAAGGAAAAAATATCAAAATCTAAAAAAAAAATTCTTTTTCTTTAGAAGTCTTTTCTTTCAAAAATTCTCAAAGAACAAATAAAAAAAAATCAAAAAAACTAGCTTATGTACTTTGTTCTCGGTATCCCGAACTACGCAAAGATCTGATTCATGTTTTCACATGATAAGTAGGCAACCCACATCTGGTTCGATCAACCATTTTTAAAAATTCAAAATCCAAAAAAATAAAACTTGATAATAATTGACTCAGCCCATTCTAACGTGTTCTTTGTTTTGAATGGTAAAGAAAGTTTAAGGTGGTCGGTTAGTGATAAGCTGACAACACAAGATCCAAGAAAAAATGACAGCTGACATTGAAGTTGTTACGGGTACTCAAGAGGCTCAGGATCAGAGGGTTCAACAAGAGTCTATCGTGGTTGAGGAAAATAGAGTATGAAGTAGCAAATGACTAAAATGTGTCAAGCATGGGCCAATGGCCAAGGACCGCCTTTTCTTATTCATGGTTTCCCAGAGTTCACATTAATCTCGACTACTACCATTCCAGTCTCATTGTCTGATCAATCTCATCTACCTGGGCTCAGTCTTTATCCCAATTGTACGATGACAGCTGGAACTTCTGTTGCGCGCTCCCAAAGTGTGCCATTGACAACCAATCAGACAACTACTACTGTTATGCCTATCTTCACCATCCCACAGCCGATGGTAGTGCAGAGGAAAACTCATGAGTCACAATTTGCTACCCAGCAAGAACAGTACCACTCTCCTGAGTACCACTTGTACCTATTTGATCTTCCTACAAAAATTGAGAAGCCTGCCCGAAAGATGGCACAAGAAGAAATGACCCAAAGAATGAAAAGCTTAGAACAACAGTTAAAAAACATGCAAGAGTTGGCGGGTCATAAGAGTATTGCCTTCAAGGATCTATGTATGTTCCTCGATGTCCATTTGTCACTTGGTTTCAAGACTCCCAAATTTGAAAAGTATGATGGACATGGAGACCCCATAGCCCACCTGAAAAGGTTTTGCAATCAACTAAGAGGTGCGGGAGGAAAGGAAGAATTACTGATGGCTTATTTTGGGGAAAGCCTTACGGGAGTAGCCTCCGAATGGTTTATGGATCAAGACACATCTCGCTGGTATGTCAGGGATGACATGGCCCAGGACTTTGTCCGACAATTCCAATACAACATCGACATTGCTCCAAACCGCAATTCCCTTTCAAACCTGAAAAAGAAGCCAACTGAAAGTTTCAGGGAATATGGCATTAAATAGAGAGAGAAAGCGAGTAGAGTTAAGCCACCCATGGATGACCACGAGTTAATCAATGTCTTCTTTCAGGCCCAAGATCCTGACTATTTTTAAAATATGATGTCCGCAATAGGCAGACCTTTCTCGGAAGCAATCAAGATTGGTGAAATGATTGAAAATGGCCTCAAGACAGGAAGAATTATAAGTCAAGCAATTCTTAAAGCCACAACTCAGACTGTCCAGATTGGATCTGGTAATTTTAGTGACACAAATGAGAATGATGAAGAGACCATGACGACATCAGGGTCGAGAAGAGGTCCTAGGAGAACATCTCAAAAATGTGGGCAGCCTCATCAAACTTTCTATGATTCCCCTGAGCGTTGCTATCCACTTCAGAATCCATAATACTCTGTTGATCCACCTCAGCATGTCGTCCATAATCCAGAGTCATAAGCCCAGGTACCAACACACCCTAGAAGGCGAGCACCAACATCGCAAAATTCCCATCAGCCTCCACAAAAGTTTCAAGCGTCCAATAACCCACCTCCAAGGCAAAAATATAGCGGGGAGCAGAGGACGAAAGATAATTTTACACCAATAGGGGAGTCCTATACAAGCTTGTTTGAGAAATTAAAATATTATGGCATGATTACATCTATTCGTCCAAATTATGTGGATCCACGTTCAAGAAACTTTGACCCTTCTAAAACCTAATGCCCAGGGGCATAGTGTTGAAAGCTGTCGAGATTTGAAAAGAGAAATAGAAAGGATGGTACAGGAAAAACTAATTGTGGTCCAGGACATTGATGCCATGAATATCATACATGATCCTTTACATGCACATGATGATGCACACTTTTTGGGGATGGTACGTGGTGACATGGAGCATGAGAATCCTCTCGGAAACTTGTTGACTGAAGTTAATGATATTGAAATTGGAGAAGGCCCTGGTGATTGTGATGAGCAAATTTGTGGCTAAATGTCAAGCTCAGCAATTGAAAAGTCATTCCCTCCTCACTATGAAGGAATCTTGGTAGTTTGTTTTGATATTTTTTCTATTATCTGGTTTATTTCAGGGTTGTGATCAAGATTTTATTTGTTTTATTGAGTCAAACCCTTCTATCCCTCTATTTTGTCTATGTGAGTCTTGTCTGTTTGTTCTGTTGCTATTTTCATTATCTGGGTTATTACAGGTTTGTAACTCGGATTTTAGGTTACTTGTTTTGTTGTCAAATCCTTCTATCCTCTATTCAATGAAATACATTTTGTCCTTTTGTATCATTCTATACTTAGTTTTTTTCGCTGCTAGTTTTAGTGACATGGCATGCATGCAAAAATTTTGGCAAGATCTTAGAAAATTGATTTGGTCTTGAATTGAATAACTGAGAAAGATACGCTTGAGGATGAATAGAAAATGGAAGTTTTTTTAAAACAAGCCCGAGTGAAGTTCACGTGGAACTAGAATTGTCATACCTGTAGAGGTTAAGGATCTTCACCTTCAAATCATTATGAAGATCGGGTTTGAGGATGTTGAATCAATTGAAGCTTGGTCAAACATTTTGTATTAGTGGAGGGAAAGTGTCTTTCGACCACGACACATCATGATCAAATGATTTAAAAAATAAAAAAATAAAAAAATATGCACTTTACAAGACCAAAAGGCGAACATGTTCGTCAATGATGTATTTGCGAAGAGGTAATACGTTTTGCACTCTTGAGGCTAGGAGGCTATTCTTTTGCTACCCAAGCACTTTATACCCTTCGTTACCCCCTTTGAGCCTATGTCAATTTCTTTGACCACCCCTCTCTTGAAATCAATTCTAGAGTCAAAAGTCCAAAACAAAAGAGGCAAAAAGGTCCATGTCCCAAGAGTACAACCGGGGCAATTCTTAGAAAGTTAAAAAAAGAAAGAAAAAATAAATATGAAAAAATATAGTTAGGTGAGATGTTTGAACTACGTTTGACTTGATTCCTTAAAAAAAGGATACGTAGGCAGCCTTACGCGGTTCGGTCCCACCAAATAAGAATTTAGAAGAAAAAAAAAACAAATCCAAAAATCCCCAGTATCTGAAACTAGGACAAGACTTTTATTTCACTTTTGAAAAAGTCGATTCCAAGAGTTGTAAGTCTACAACCCCCTCATTTTGAATCTACTTTGAGCCTTATGTCGTCACTTTTTTTCAACCCTATCAAAAAACCTTCCAAATAAAGACCTCTTGATCAGCCTTCAAGAATGCTAAGAGACGCATGCAATGAGCATTAGTTATCACACGACATAGAACACTATCAAGTTGCTCACAGAAGAAAGCAAAAAGAAAAAGGAAAGAAAAAGAAAAAGAAAAAAATGAGAGTCTTACTAATGAAAACCATCACGGGCACTATAAGGCGACAGTAAGTAGAGATAAATAAATGAGACAGAGTTGTTGGTGAAAATTCCTCGGGGCACCACTAGTCGAAAGTGAGTTGTGAAGCTGATGCAAAGGATTGGCACGAAAAAGCCCGACTTCAAAGGTCATAAGAAAGATAAAAGAGAAGATTTGATCAATTTGATAGATCAGGCCGTTAAGTCCAAAATGCATGTCATGATCATTAAGGCTAGTTACCGCAAAAAAAAAGTTTAAAAAAACTTTTCCTTTTGTTCTTCCCAACAGGGGCATTTCTTGTTAATATTGTTTCTGTGCATCATTGTGTCCTTCACTCTGAGTCATTCCTTGTCAAAACAAGCAAGAAAAGATTTCAAAATCTGCTATCACTTTTTCAGTTGCACAAAGTAAATTTGGCTAGCACACTCAGTTGTTACAGTCTACATGCCTTGAGGATTCATGCAAAGGCTCCCCCAAAAGACTCTTGTCAGCCTACTTGGCTAAAGCAAGCAGAGATAACCTCAAGATTAATCAGGGATTCTCTGTAGTACCAAACAAGGACTATGAAGTGTGCACATCGTGCAAAAGGCACTTACTAGTTGTGATTCTCTCTGACAGATAAATTGCTTCAAAAGCAAAGGCCATTCAAGATATCAGAAAAGGTTATCTAAGAAAAGTAATCTCTTTTTTGAGACAAGGCTGATTAAGCCACAAAACACCAATGGCATTAGGAGCGAAATAATCAGGGTTGATGCAGAAAGTAAAGGTCCCTTGAAAGCAACAACAGAGTGTTCCAGCAGTGCAACCAACTACCAATGCAGTCAGTCTTCCAAAGGCTAGATGATCACAAAGCCAAGCTTCCCAAGACTCAAGGCCACAAACTGATCACCACTTTTTAAAACTGATAAAATTTTCTTTGTTTGAAATAGTAACAAAACAGTGCAAGGAAAGTGGTTAAAAAAAAAAAAGAAATAGAAAAGAAGAGAAGAGCCAACAAAGGGAAGTTTCTTAAATCTTTGCCTTTATTTGCCTTGCTAGTGTGCATAAAATCTAGTCATTGCTCTTCATATTTTTTCCTCCTAGGGTAATACATCCTAGTCTGATGGATTTTTCTCCTAATAAGAAATCTTAGTCTGATGAATCTTTCTCCTAAGATAACAAAAAAAAAAAGACCTAGTCTGATGAACTTTCTCCTAAGATAGAAGTCTTAGTCTGATGAATCTTTCTCCTAAGATAAAAAAACCCAGTCTCATAAATTTTCTCCTAGGATAAAATAATAAAAAAAAAACTCTAGTCTAATGAATCTTTCTCCTAGGATAAACGTCTTAGTTTGACGAATTTTTCTCCTAAGATAAATAAAACTCAGTCTGATGAATTTTCTTCTAAATAAAATATATAAAAAAATCCTAGTCTGATGAATCTTTCTCCTATGATAAATGTTTTAGTCTGACGAATATTTCTCCTAAGATAAGAAAACCCAGTCTGATAAATTTTTTCTAGGATAGAAATCTTAGTCTAATGAATCTTTCTCCTAAAAAAATCCTAGCCTAATGAATCTTTCTCCTATGATAGAAATCTTAGTCTGATGAATCTTTCTTCTAAGATAACAAAACAAAGAGACCTAGTCTGATGAACTTTCTTATAGGATCAAAGTCTTAGTCTGATGAATTTATTTCCTAAGATAAGAAAACCTAGTCAGATAAATTTTCTTCTAGGATAGAAATTTTAGTCTGATGAATCTTTCTCCTAGGATAAACATCTTAGTCTGACAAATTTTTCTCCTAAGATAAAAAAATCTAGTCTGATGAATTTTCTCCTAGGATAATTAAAAAAAAACGAAGTCTATTTTTTTTATAAAAAAAAGGGGTCATTTGTTCATGCTCTCAGAAAATAAGCGTTGGGGCAATTTGTTTAAAAGAATGATTTTCTCAAAAAAAAGTCCTTCTTGATTCGTTTTAACATAGGGTACACAATTCTCTAGTCTCTTTTTTCAATATAGGGTCTCCACTCCCTAGTTGATTTTATTTTAGAAATATGGTCTCCATTTCCTAGTCTCCTTTTATAACATAGGGTCTCCACTCCCTAGTTGATTTTTATTTTTAGACATAGGGTCCCCACTCTATAGTCTCCTTTTCAACCTAGTCTTCTTTTCCAACATGGGGTCTCCACTCCCTAGTTGATTTTTTATTTTAGACATAGGGTCTCCACTCCCTAGTCTCCTTTCCAACATAGGGTATCCACTCCCTAGTTTATTTGATCTTAAATGGTACATCACTCCCTGATATCTTCGCCAATATAGGGCATACCATTCCCTGGCCACATTTTTTAAACATAAGCTACACAAATCCTTAGTTGAGGTATTTTTTTGACAATAAAGGAACACCATAAAAAAATAAAAAAAATAAAAAAAATATCATCATGATCTTTTCAGGGTACACCATTCCCGACCTTTTATTGTTTTCAATAAAGAAGTAGTTTAGAATTTTGTTATAATAACTCACGAATTTTCTTGGTGAAAACTGGGGCAGAAAAATTTCATTTATTTGTTTGTTTTGGTATCTGAGCAGGTTTACCTCAAGGCACAGGGTTCGAGATGACCAAAATAAGAAGTCTCAATTCAGAATAAAAGAAAAGAAAAAAGAAATGAATCCAAAATGCAGAAGCAGATGAAATGATGTGGATTGCTCCAGACATGACTGAAGTCACGAGCTATTTTCCGTTTTGATCAGAAGAAGCCTTAGAAGAATGAACTAACACATGTAGCTAGCAAGCATCAAGGTTCAGATCAGAGTCTATGTGAAGAACCAGTCAAGACTCAAAACCAAGTTTCAGAAAACTTATAGATAGGAATCTTGTAACTCATAGCTGATAGGCTTGTTTAGTTTCTTTTGATTTTAATTTTGATGTAATAACAGGACCACGGACCGGAGCCTCGATGAAACCTCACTCGACTCTTGAACTCATTACTCCATCCTTTAACCCACTTGAACTACACGCGACTTGATTTTTCTATAACTCAAGATATGTAGGTTGTCCAAAACCAGGACTCGGTTGCACTCTTGCACTCTCTTCTCTTTTCTTTGTTTCTTCCCTTTTGAATAATGGTATGGTCAAAAATTAATCATACGGCTCACTTTGTCTTTGCCTGAAAACTCTTCATGTTTCCAAGCAAAGAGGGGCATGCTGTGAGCACCTAATTTTTAACTATATTTAAAATTTTCACCACTTTTTTTTAGTATTTAAATAGTTTTAAGTTTAATTTTGATATTTTAACTTTTATATTATTTTTGTTAGTTGGCTTTATTAGAGAATATGTGATATTTTAACAAAGTCTATTACGTAGAGGGCAGAAGAATTTATTTGAATCACGAACCAAATCTAATAAAATTACTTCCTACCTTCCCTACACTATTTCTTTGTCTCATCACCCACTTACTGCACTATTCACGTGTCATATCTCACTCCCCTTTCACTATTTTCTTGTCCCATCACCCACCTACTACACTAGACACGTGTCACTATTCCTTGACCCATCGTTCATTTTCAACACTACTCTTCTCGTCTTTTCTTAATATATGTACACACACAAAAAGAGAAAAACAAATCTGAAAATACACAAGATAGAGAGAGACGGAAGAGAGCAAAAGGAAAATCCTAGCACTTACTTCTTCTTCCCCCAGTCAGCCTCCTCCATGAAACTTCACCCAAAAAATCCATTAAAAAGCTCAACCAAATAGCACTAGTTTTAGCCATGAAACTCACCAAAAACACCATGAAAAACACCATCTAAACTTCATAAAAACCAGCTGAAAATCACCTTTAAACCACCACCCCCCCCTCCCCCCAAAAAAAGCAATGAAAATCAGTCCCAAACCCAGCTAAAAAAGCTCCCAAAGCAGCCCCAAAAACACGACAAAAATCCAGCTAAGAACCCAACTGAAAATCAGTCCAAACACACCTCACAAAACAGCTCCATAACTACCGAGTGTTGTATCGGAGTTTTGGAGTTTCGAGGTTACAGATTGTTGTTTCTGTTTGTGGTTCGAGAGGTCCATCGAGGTTGCCTCCATCAAAGGTTTACGGTCGTGGTCTTTGTTCTCGGTTGGATGGTTGAGTTACAGAAGTGTAAAGTTTGATCTAGTCAATATAAAGGTCCATTTCCAATCCAATCTTTTATTTATTTGCATTATGAATGTTTAAGTTAAATGATATTCTTGTTATTATGTAGTTGCAAGTGTGTTAAAGTAATGAATATATATATATATATATATATATATATATATATATATATATATATATATATATATATATATATATATATTATTTGTATTACTCGGATATCATATGTATAAATAGAATAATATTATTTCCTTTATTAGATCTAAAAAGGGAAACAACGATTTGAAATTTGTTAGAGTTAAAGGACGTAAATGCTAGTTGCTATAGAATTTGGGCCAAATAAATGGGCTACTAGCATTGGAAATCTGATATAAGCTTGGGATAAGAATGAGGTTTTTGGTTGAATCAAGTCACATTGCACCTTGGTTATTTAGTTAAACGCTGACTTGTTTCTTCAATAATCAACAGCTCTGAATTACTCAAAAATACTAGTATGCCTTTAGGCATGTTCTCGAAACAAATATGTCATTGTGATTATGTATGCGCTCGTGTGACATAATTATGGTTTTCAAAAATAAATCAAGGTACGCGTTCGCGCAACGTTATCCAAAATAATCTTAATATAATAAAATGCTATTAATTATTTGCACGTACGCGTGACATGATTTTGGCACAATAAAAAAACGGATTCACACACGTGATTCCTTTGAAAGATAATTCCATATTTTAATAATAAAAGAGGACATATGCAATCCTAAAAATCAAATAAAGCACAGTTTATCCAAAAAAAAATTAATTCAAGCCAAGTTTAGCGGCCGTGCTAGAACCACGGGACTCGGGGAATGCCTTACACCTTCTCCCCGGTCAATAGAATTTCTTATCCGGACTTTATTTTTGCAGACCAATAATAAAAGAGTCAAACCTTCCTTTGACTAGTGATTCAAATAAAAGATGACTTGGAACACCAAAAATCAATTCCAAGTGGCGACTCTGAATAACAAAATAATCCATATTTCAAAACTGTCACTTTAATTGAAAAAACTCTTCAACCCACAATTCACACAACACACATATCTTTTGGGGGTAAAAAGGGGTGTGACAGTACTCAGTGACACCGGGTTTTGGAAGCGTATTTATGTGAGTATTTGTGGGGGTTTTTATTAAATTTAAATAATATATTTTTGAACTTAAAGAAATTTGTGGTTTATTGAGGTTATCGGCTTGCCTAGTATTAATGTAGGCGCCATCACGACAGGTGTGATTTTGGGTCGTGACAGATTACCTAAAAGACATCACCAATGCATGTTAATTTTTTTCCTTTTATTTTTAAAGAGTTTTGATTTAGCTTTAGGTATAAATTTCTAGAAATCAGAATTATTGTTAATGTTAATTTTAAAAATAAATTAATCTACATCCATAATATGTAAAATTATAATTGTCACGACCCAATTTCACCTATAGGTCGTGATGGCGCCCAACACTACAGCTAGGTAAGCCAACTTAATAAATTAAGCATATATTGACAAAATTTAAAACCAAAAAAACAATAAAAACATCAAATTCTACCAATGTGTGTGCCAAGACCTAGTGTGACAAGTGTATGAGCATCTAGTAGATTATACAAAACCTCAAATACTATCTGAAATAAAAATAGACAGAATGAAAAATATAAGGAGAGACACTAGTAGCTACAGAACGGCTCAGAAAGTGCAGCTCACTACTATGCCCCTGGATAACGTGGGTCTAAGACGATAGGTCCCCCACTAGTACTTGCCTCAGGTCCTCCACAAAAAGTGCAGCAAGTGTAGTATGAGTACGTAAACAACGTGTACCCAGTAAGTATCAAGCCTAATCTCGAAGTGGTAGAGACGAAATGACCGACTTTGACACTCACTATGGGTCAATAATAATAACTGAAATACAACTAGAATATCTAATTCAGCATGATTCACAGAATTTACAATAATTTATTTAACCAGCGGAAATAATCATATTCCTTCAAATGCAACAATTCTCAATATATTAATTAAATTTAAATAATTTCAAATTTATCAATTAATCACATTTACAGGAATAACAATTAATTCCTTCACAAGCAGGAATAATAATTCACTAAATTTCAAGGATTCTCCAATTTATCAATTAGCTTCGCAAGCTTCAAATAACTATTAAAGTATTGTGTAATTATTATTATTAAGCACGATTTCTGCCGAGGACGTACGACCCGATCCAGAGTGTCGTGTACACTGCCGAAGGACGTGCGACGCGATCCATAGATGCATCTATCCTGCCGAGGCGTTCGGTCCGCTCCACAAGAAAGGAGGACATTTTCTTTTGTACCTCCGGAAGGAGAGTATATTTATTATATAATAAATTTGGGAGGAAGAACAATTTCTTTTAATAATTAATTAATTTAAACAGAAAAATCAAGCATATGAGATTTTCATCCTTTAATATCTTTATCTGACAATTCACAATATATTCATATATATCAATTAATATTAATTAAACAAAGAATACAATGTACACATGTAATTATGCTTTGAGTCCTAAACTACCCGGACTTTAGCATTAATAGTAGCTACGCACGAACTCTCGTCACCTCGTGCGTACGTAGCCCCCGTAATTAGCAACAATTATTCAATTTAATCCCTATGGGGTAATTTTCCCCTCACAAGATTAGACAAGAGACTTACCTCATCTCAAAGTCCACTTTCCGATTACCACATCGCGTTGAAAGAAAGTCTCCAGGCGAGGGAGTAGAAGGGAACTCCGAAGATCTGCGGACACAAGCAGTAGTACCTTGAAATCTCCTAAAATCAGCAACACGCACTAACCCCAAGGCTGATAGCTCGCACCTGGATCTGCACACGAAAACAAGTGTAGGAAAGGGCATGAGTACACCATAATGGTACCCAGTAAGTGCCAAGCCTAACCTCGGTCGAGTAGTGATGAGGTCAGGTCAAGGCCCTACCGGGGTAAATATAATAAATTAAACAGTAAAAGATATAAGTAAGGTTTATGGTAACATAGTTAAAGAAATTTTTGAAAATTTAACAGTTAAGGGAGCCCTCGGCTCAGAACAAGGTAAACACAATGGGAAAACTCCCGAGATACCGTCCCGTAGTTCCAAATGAATATGCAGTACAGGGGGATCTCCCGAAATACGTCCGTAGTCCCAAAGTAAATATACAGTGTTGGGGGATCTTCCGAAATACGTCCGTAGTCCCAAAGTAAATATGCAGTGCTGGGGGATCTCCCGGAATACGTCTGTAGTCCCAAAGTAAATATGCAGTACAGGGGGATCTCTCGAAATACATCCGTAGTCTCAATTTAAATATGCAACGCAAGATGAAATAGCAGGTAAGGCATCGAGTTATACAGTTTATACTGGACACAGATAAGGGAAATAGGGACTTAACTAAGCATGGCACACAGAATGTCAATTAGGCAGTTAAAACACGTAAGCATGCTTCTCTAATCTAAGTTTAATAATTAAACGTATCAGTGCAATTTAATAAGGAAAAACAGTTTATGATTTAGAAAGGAAAAACGGGATTTTTGCAATAATAGCTTGTGTACGTACTCGTCACCTCACGTACACGGCGCCCACACATCAATTAATGTCAAACATCCAAAGGAAAAGTCCCCAACACAAGATTAGGCAAGCCACTTACCTCGAACCGCCCAAATCAACTCGATATCACGTTCTTGCCACGAGTATCCGACTCCAAATGGCCCGAATCTATTCAAATTAATTGCATAATGTAAATATAACTACAAGTAATTAATTTAGCTAACTAATTCGAAGCTAAAGCGTGAAATTAGGAAAAACGCCCAAAACGTCTCCTCAGGCCCACATCTCGGAATCGGGTAAAAATTACAAAATACGAACACCCATTCACTCACGAGTCTAACCATATAAAAATTTCCCAAATCCGACCACAAATCCCCTTTCAAAACTCGAAATCTTTGTTGGAGAAGTTCTTCCAAATGTTTTTCCAATTTTAACCCTAAAATCTGAAATTAAATGATGAAATCAGCCATAGATTAGTGGAATATAACCATAAAGGAGTTAGGAATCATTACCCAAAAAATTCCTCCGAAAATCTCTCCAAATTTTGCCTTCTACCGAGCTCTCAATCAATTTTTTGTGTTATGAACTCAACCCTCATTTTTGAACCTTAAATTCTGCCCACGTGCGTTCTTCTTCGCAAACGCGACATCACGATCACGAACGCGATGAACAATCTTCCACTGGCCCAAAATTCCTCCTTTGCGAATGAGAGGGGACTCTCGCGAACGCGTACCTTCCACTGACGGACCTTTCGCGAACGCGGAAACCTCTTCGCGAACGCGTAGGCTTAATGCCCGAAGCTTCCCCTGCCCCGTTCCTCTACGCGAACGCGAGGACCATATCACGAACGCATAGGCTTAAAGTCCCACACCTTCGCGAATGCGGGAACAACATCGCAAACGCGAAGAACAACTTTGCTGCCTTTCCCAGATGCTCTAAGCGATCGCGAGGCACCTCTCACAAACGCGATGAAGGATTTTTCTGCAATAAAACACCAGAAATCTGCAACTTCTCTAAGTCCAAAGATGACTCGTTGAGCATCTGAAACACACCCGAGCCCCCCGGGACCTCGACAAAACATACCAACCAATCCTAAAACACCATACGAACTTAGTCAATCTCTCAAATCACATCAAACAACGCTAAAATTATGAATCACCCTCTAATTCAAACTTAAAGAACTTGAAATTTCAAAATTCTATAACTGATGCTGAAACCTAACAAATCACATCTGATTGACCTCAAATTTTGTGCACAAGTTATAATCAATATTACGGACCTACTCCAAATTCCGAAATCAGAAAACAACCCCGATATCAAAAATTCCACTACCGGCCCAAAACTCCAAAAATTCGACTTTCGCCATTTCAAGCCTAAATGAGCTACGAACCTCCAAAACACAATCCGGACATGCCCCTACACCCAAAAGCACCTAACGGAGCTAACGGAACCGATACGGTCCAAATCCTAAGGCTTAAGCTCTTATTTAGGGACTAAGTGTCCCAAAACATTCCGAAACTCAAAACCAATCATCCCGGCAAGTCACAATAGCAGAAATAGATATGGGGAAAATAGTTAATAGGGGTTCGAGGCTCTAACTCTCAAAACGACCGGTCGGGTCGTTACAACAAGCTTCTAAGGATTTATCCTCAATGTCTCTATATAACAAAGTCTAAGAAAATAAGGAAGTACCATAACAATAATAGAAGGGAACTCGGGAGTCTGCGGACGCTGGCAGATATACCTCGAAGTCTCCGTGCACAGGTACTCAATGATATCTGGGCTGGTAAGAAGTACCTAAATTTGCACAAAAAGATGTGCAAAAATATAGTATGAGTACACCACAGCAGTACCCAGTAATTGCCAAGCCTAACCTCGGTATAGTAGTGACGAGGTCAGGTCAGGCCCTACTGAAAAATAATAATAAATGGCATGGTAAAATATTTCACAATATAATAAAATAAAATGACAATGTAAATGAATCAAGTAGTATGTCACCATTTAATTACACAAATAATGGTAAATAATACCTCGTGGAACAAAACAAAATTTCTTTTCAACTTTAAGAAAAATCACAACAAAATCAAAGGCAACTACGGCCATAAATCAATATCAACAAGGGCACTCCCGAGGCACCGCCTCTTAGTCCCAAATCATAATAAATTCACAATATCTCATTTCCTCTATCTCACCACGGGAGCCTTCATAATTTATTTTAAAGAAATTATTTTTTCCGAAATAGCATCCCACGTTTTAGCCATCCTTATCACACCGCATGACTTCTAGTAGTTCCCCTACTAGCCACGCGTATTAAGCCACCCTCATCTCACCGCATGCGTTTCAATACCCAGACCTTATACCACCGCATGCGTATCAATATCACAATATACACCTCAAGTGCTCAAATAATTTAACTTGCCAAAATAATTCAACAACAATATTTTTTCACAATAAATAGCTCAGGGCTCATGCCAAAATAAATCATCAATAATATTTTTACACAATAAAGAGATCACTGCTCCATCACAATGAGTGCGAAAATCTTACAAAAATATTCAGGAATAAATAATTCAGCAAAATAATATTTCAAAATCTTTAATACGTTGCTTCAATACCAAATTTAAAAATGTCAAATACTTCATATTAATAATATTTAATTTAAAGAAAATCAACCTTCAAATAATGCACAGAATAAAAGAAACCAAGTTCTAACTAAACAGGTAAAACAATTAGCAGAAAAAAGGTCAAGCAAATTTAAAGTATATAAATCAAATCAATGATGGAGAATATAACAAGATTTAATAATTTAATTAATATGCAACAGTGATCTACACAATTTAAAAACATAATCCTTCACATTTAGCCCGTGTACACACTCGTCACCTCGTATACACGACTTTCATCACATTACAATTAATACCAATCTTAGGGAAAATTTTCCCCACACAAGGTTAGACAAGTCACTTACTTCGACTTGCTCCAATTTAACCAAGTAGTACGCCTTTTCCTCGATTTTTTGATTTCGGTCGACTTGTATCTAGTCATAATTAATTCGATGCAATCAACAAAAATTACAGAATCAATTCTATAAGAAAATACTATATTTTTCAATAAAATCTGAAATTAACTCAAAATTGGCATATGGGGCCCACGTCTTGGAATCCGGCGAAAGTTACGAAATATGAACGCCCATTCAACCACGAGTCCAACCATACCATTTTTACTAAAATCCGACATCAACTTGACCTCTAAATCTCAAATTCTCATTTTGAAATCCCTAGGCCCAAATCCTCTAATTTCACCTAAAAACATGTAATCTAGTCGGATTATTCGATAATAATTCAATATTATGGAGTAGAAAGGCTCACAAAGGACTTACCTCAAACTTTCTCGTGATTTCTCGCTCAAACATCGCCTCACCCGCTTTTGGAAATGTCAAAAATGACAAAATCTCGGACTCCTCTATTTTTAACATTCTGTCCAAGAGTCTCGCACCTGTGGAATTTGAATTGCTTCTGCGCATCCGCTTTTGCGGAAATTTTTGCTTCTGCAATCACCCACGCGCAGGTGCGTGTCCGCACTTGCAAGATATCTTCCGCATGTGCGCTCCACAGTCACCAGCCCAGCCTCCCCTTCTGCGCATCTCGGCTCGCACCTGGGAGCTCGCTTGTGCGAGTTTCCTGTCTGCTTCTGCGAACCTTGTGCATCTGCGAGGTACATTGCGCTTCTGCGTGGTCGCACCTACGAGTCAAGTTCCGCAGGTGCGATTACATCAGAAGGCGGAAATTTCAGATTTTTCTTCTAAGTCCGAATTTGATCAGTTAACCATCCGAAACTCAACCGAGCCCCTCGGGACCTTAATCAAATACACCAACATGTCCTAAAACATTATATGAACTTACTCGCGCGGTCAAATTTCCCAAATAACACCTAAAACTACGAATCAGACACCAAATTGAAGGAAATTTTCAAGAAAATTTTAAAACTTATATTTTCACAATCGGACGTCTGAATCACGTCAAATCAACTCTGTTTCTCACCAAATTTGGCAGATAAGTCTTAAATATTATAGTGTACCTATACCGGGCTCCGGAACCAAAATACAGACCCGGTGTCAATAAATCCAACATCAGTAAATTCTTAAAAATCCTTAAGCTTTCAAACTTTCAATTTTTCATCAAAATTCCATATCTCAGGCTAGGGACCTCGAAATCTGATTCTAGGCATACGCCCAAATCACGATACGGACCTATCGGAATTGTCAAAACACTAATCCGAGTTCGTTTGCTCAAAATGTTGAGCAAAGTCAACTCAGTTGAGTTTTAAAGCTCCAATTCACATTTTAATCCATTTTTCACATAAAAACTTTCTAGAAAATTTTACGGATTGTGCACGTAAGTCGAGGAATGATAAATAGTGTTTTACGAGGTCTTAGAACACAGAATTCATTATTAAATTTAAATATGACATTTTGGGTCATCATATTCTCCACCTCTAAAACAAACGTTCGTCCTCGAACGGAGTTAGAAAAAGTACCTGAGCTGGTGAATAAGTGTGGATAACAGTTGCGCATATCATGCTCGATCTCCCAAGTTGCCTCTTCGACCGGATGACCCCTCCACCGAACCTTCACAGAAGCAATGTTCTTAGACCTCAGCTTTTAAACCTGCCTATCCAAAATAGCCATTGATTCCTCAACATAAGATAGATCCTTGTCCAACTGAACTGAACTGAAGTCTAACATATGAGACGAATCGCCGTGATACTTCCGGAGCATAGAAACATGGAATACCGAATGAACTGCAGAGAGACTATGTGGTAGTGCAAGTCTGTAAGCCACCTCTCCAACTCTTTCAAGAATCTCAAAAGGCCCAATATACCTAGGGCTCAACTTGCCCTTCTACCGAACCTCATCACACCCTTCATAGGCGAAACCCGGAGCAATACCCGCTAACCAACCATGAATGCAATATCACGAACCTTCCGATCCGTATAACTCTTCTGTCTAGATTAGGCTGTACGATGTCGATCCTGAATCAACTTAACATTTTCCAAGGCATCCTGAACCAAGTCTGTACCTAATAGACTAGCCTTGCCTGGTTCGAACCAACCCACTGGAGACTGGCACTGCCTACCATACAAGGCCTCATACAAAGCCATTTGAATGCTCGACTGATAACTGTTGTTGTAAGCAAACTCTGCAAGTGGTAAGAACTGATCCCAAGCATCCCCAAAATCTATCACACGCGCACGAAGCATATCCTCCAGTATTTGAATAGTGCGTTCGGACTGCCCGTCCGTCTGAGGGTGCAATGTTGTACTCAACTCTACCCGAGTACCCAACTCACGTTGTACTGCCCTCCAGAACCGTGATGTAAACTGTGTACCCCGGTCAGAGATGATAGATACCGGTACACCGTGAAGTCTGACAATCTCGCAAATATATACCTGAGCCAGCTGCTCTGAAGAGTAAGTAGTAATCACAGGAATGAAATGAGCTGACTTGGTCAATCTATCCACAATCACCCAAACTGTATCGAACTTCCTCTAAGTCCGTGGGAGCCCAACAACGAAATCCATAGTGATCCGCTCCCATTTCCATTTTGGAATCTCTAACTTTTGAAGAAATCCACCCGGTCGTTGATGCTCATATTTTACCTGTTGACAATTTAGACACCGAGCTACATACCCCACTATGTCTTTCTTCATCCGCCTCCACCAATAGTGTTGTCTCAAGTCCTGATATATCTTTGCAGCACCCGGATGAATGGAGTACTGCGAACTGTGAGCCTCCTGGAGAATCAACTCACGCAAACCATCTACATTAGGCACACATAGCCTGCCCTGCATCCGTAATACATCGTCATCTCCAATAGTGACTTCCTTGGCATCACCATGTTGAACTGTATCCTTAAGGACAAGTATATGGGGGTCATCGTACTGACACTCTCTGATACGATCATAAAGAGAAGACTGAGAAACCACACAAGCCAAAATTCGGCTCGAAAATATCCAACCTGACAAACTGGTTAGCCAAGGCCTGAATATCAAAGGCTAAAGGTCTCTCTGCTATCGGTAAATATGCTAAGATGCCCAAACTCTCCGCCTTACGACTCAAGGCATCGGCTACTAAATTGGCCTTCCCGGGATGATAGAGAATGGTGATATCATAATCCTTAAGTAACTTTAACCATCTCCGCTGCCGTAAATTAAGATCCTTCTGTTTAAACAGAAGTTGTAGACTCCAGTGATCGGTGTAGACCTCACAATGGACACCGTATAAATAATGCCGCCAAATCTTTAAGGCATGAACAATGGTTGCTAACTCAAGGTCGTGGACCGGATAATTCTTCTCATGTACCTTTAATTGTCTGGACGCGTAGGCAATCACCCTACCGTCTTGTATCAACACTACGCCGAGACCAATACGCGACTCGTCACAATACACTGTATAAGACCCTGAACCTGTAGGTAATACCAATACTGGGCTATAGTCAAAGCTGTCTTGAGCTTTTGGAAGCTCTCCTCACATTCCTCGGTCCATCTGAACGGAGCACCCTTTTGGTTCAATTTGGTCATAGATGCAGCAATAGAAGAGAAACCATCTACAAATCGGCGATAATACCCTGCCAAACCAAGGAAACTCCGGATCTCCGTAGCGGAGGATGGTCTGGACCAACTCTGCACTGCCTCAATCTTCTTCGGATCTACCTTGATCCCCTTGCACGAAACTATATGACCCAAAAATCCCACTGAATCAAGCCAGAATTCACACTTTGAAAATTTTGCATATAACTTCTTTTCTCTCAAAGTCTGAAGCACAGTCCTCAGGTGTTATTCATGATCTTCCCGACTCCGGAAATACACTAGAATGTCGTCAATAAACACAATGACGAAAGAATCAAGATAGGGCTGGAATACATTATTCATTAAGTGCATAAATACTGTCGGGGCGTTAGTTAGCCCAAATGACATTACAAGGAACTCATAATGACCATACTGCGTCCTAAAAGAAGTCTTCGGGATAGCTGACTCCCGAATCTTCAACTGGTGATAGCTTGAATGCAAGTCGATCTTAGAAAATACTCTGGCAGCCACTCTGGCAGCCTGAAGCTGATCAAATAGGTCATCAATACGTAGAAATGGATACTTGTTCTTCACTATAACCTTGTTCAGCTGGCGGTAATCAATATACATCCGCATAGAACCATCATTCTTCTTCACAAATAAGACAGAAGCACCCCAAGGCGATACACTGGGCCGAATGAAACCCTTATCAAGCAACTCCTGTAACTGTTCTTTTAATTCTTTCAACTCTGCTAGGGCCATATGGTATGGTAGAATAGAAATGGATTGAGATCCCGGTAATAAATCAATGCCAAAATCAATATCCCTGTCGGGTGGCATACCCAGAAGATCTGCTGGAAATACATCAGGAAAATCCCTTACTATAGGAACTGACTCCACAATAGGAGTATCAATACCAACATCTCTCACATAGGCCAGATACACATCACACCCCTTCTCAACCATTCGTTGAGCTTTAAGAAATGAAACAACTTGCTAGGAACATGATCCGAGGTACCTCTCCACTCTAGCCGCGGTAGACCTGGCATAGCCAACGTCACCATCTTGGCGTAACAATCAAGAATAGCATGATAGGGCGACAACCAGTGCATGCCCAAAATAATATCAAAATCCACCATACTGAGCAATATTAAATTAGCTCTAGTCTCAAAACCACTAATAACAATTAAACACGATCGATACACACGGTCCACAATAGTAGATTCACCCACGGGTGTAGATACATAAACAGAAGAACTCAAGGAATCACGTGATATGCCCAAATACGGGGCAAAATAAGATGACACATAAGAATAAGTGGAGACCGGATCAAATAAGACTGATGCATCTCTATGACAGATCGGAATAATACCCGTGATAACATAATCATATGCAACAGCATCTGTCCTAGAAGGAAGGGCATAATATCTGGCCTGGCCTCCCCCTCTCAGGCGACCTCTACTTGTCCGACCTCCACCTCTAGCTCGCTGTGCAGGTGGAGTGGCAACTGGTGCAGTAATCATGACCTGAGAAGCCTGAGGGCTCTGTGGAATAGGTGGGGCCTGAGAAATCTGTGGAGGTGCACCCATCCTAAATCTGGGGCAATCTTTCATAATATGACGAGTTTCACCACACTCAAAACAAGCCCTCAGAGGTCGTGGCTGCTGGGACTGGCTCAGGCCAGATCGACTAGATTGTCCGCTGAAAACACCCCGTATAGGACATATAGTAGACAGTGGCGGTGCATAATATGGAACCTGAGGTCTGGGAATAGCAGAAATACCACTAGAAGCTGGAAATGCTGAATGAATAGGATGGCTCACATAACCTCTACCATGATGGGCTGCAACTGGGGCACGAGAATTATTATATGTGCCAGAATCTCAGGGTCTCTTAGCTTCCCTTTCTTCCCTCTCCCGAGCCGCATACCTTCCAATCTCCCAGCAATTGACACCACTTGTTGGTATGTGATGTCCACCTCTAGCTCTCGGGCCATATTGTATCTGATACTAGGGTGGAGACCCTCAATAAATCTGCGAACCCGCTCTCGAACAGTAGCAACTAAGGCTGGTACATGCCTAGCCAAATCACTAAATCGGACTGCATATTCTGACACGGTCATAGAACCCTGGCGCAACTGCTCAAACTTTGCGCGTCATGCATCTCTAAGACTCAGAGGAACATACTCCCTTAAGAACATATCTGAAAATTGAGTCCAAGTGAGTGAAGATGCCTCGGCGGGACTATCCAACTCATATCCCCGCCACCATTGGTAGGCTACTCCTCTAAACTGGAATGTCGTGAAAGAAACCCCACTGGAATCCACAATACCCATAGTACGAAGGATACGGTGACATTCCTCCAGAAAACCCTGAGCATCCTCTGAAGCTAAACCGCTGAAAGTGGTAGGGTGGTACTTCTTGTACCTCTCGAGCCTAAGCTGCTCCCCCTCTGAAATTGTTGTCCTAATCTCATGCTGAACTGGGACAACTGGTTGCACTGGTATAACCTCTAGGGCATGGTCAACTTAGGCCCGTGGCTCTGGAGTACGGGCGACAGGAGTCTGTGCTCCTTCTCCGGCCTGAGATGTGGCAGGAGCAAGTGGAATTAACCCTGCCCGAGCTAGAGTGCCAAACATGCTCAAACACTGGGCAAGAGTCTCCTAAAGTGCAAATGTAGTAACATGCGTCTCAGGTGCCTGCTCTCCAACTGGAGCTACTGGTGGCTCTAGTACAACAGCTCGTGCAGGTGCTCTGGCTGCACTATATGGTCTTCCTCGGTCTCTGCCCCGACCCCGGCCTCTTGCGGCTCCAACATGGGGTGCAAGTGTCTGATCATCGGATCCAGTTGTGCGTGTCCTCACCATCTGTGAGAGAATAGAAATATAATGGCTTAGAACTTTGAATTCAACAATTGCGCACGATAAGGAATCAAAGAAGTGAATGTTTTCCTAACAGTTCCATAGCCTCCTGAAGATAAGTACAGACGTCTTCGTACCGATCCGCAAGACTCTACTAAACCTGCTTGTGACTCATAACACCTGTGAGCACCTAATTTTTGACCATATTTAAATTTTTACCACCTTCTACTATGTAATTACTTTTAGAGATTTAATATATATATATATATATATATAGCTTTGTTATATTCTTTTATATAGGGTAAGAATTAAAAATAATTTAAAAGTTCAAATTATTACTATTAGTATTATTTTTATTTTTTATCTTTATTTTTAAATAAAATAAATTAAAAAAACGAAAAAATTAAATTTTTTTTTTAATTTTCGGATGGGAATAAAATGATAGGAAAATTAAAAGTATGGAATAAAAAAAGTAAAAGTAAAAGTAGGTGGAAATTATTTTTTAAAAAAAGTAAAAAAATATAGAAAATTAAAAAAATAAAGTAAAAGAATGTGAAAATTTAAAAAATGAAAAATAAAGAAGTTGGAATTAAAAAATAAAAGTAAAGGTAGCTGAAATTCATTTTAAAAAAAGTAAAAGAAAGTAGAAATTAAAAAACCAAAAGTAAGATAAGTGAAAATTAAAAAAAAAAAGAAAAGTAAAATAAGTGAAAAATAAAAAAAAGAAAATTAAAGGAAAGTGGAGAATTATTTGTTTTTAGAAAAAAGAAGAAAAATGGGAAGTGAGAATTCTTTTAAATTAAAACAATAATAAAATAATAAAATAAAAGAAAAAATCTGAAAAAATTCCAAATTCATTTTCTATAAATAGAAGAGAAATGTGAGGAGAGAGGGGGAGGGAGAAGGAGAAAAAAAGAAGGGAGGAGAGAATTAGATAAATTATTTTTTCTTCTTCTACGCTAAGGGAATTTCTACTCGTGTCATTCTTTCTTCGTCTTTCATTCAAACAATCCAGCAAGTCATCACCCAAAACCCAACAAAAATACTTCATAACATCATTTTTTACACGCCAAAAAGTGGAGTCAATAGTCGAGGTCGAGGATTCCGTTGGAGCTCCGTTCACCAGGTTTGATGTTATTCGTCGCTTATGCTTGTTCGACGTTCGTCTAAGTTATTGTACCTGTTCTTGGAGACTCATTTAATTAGAAATTTTGCATTAAAGGTTTATTCTTCCCTCTGTTCTTTTTATCTTATTTCATGTGATTTTATTTATTTGCCTTTAAACTTTATAAATAATAATGTAAGTTAGTCCTTAAATATTATATGCTTAATCATGTTTTTTGAAAATATGGTATTCAAACTTGCTTTAAAGTTGGAAAGATTTGGACCCTAATGAGTTTGGGCTTCAATTGTTGGGTTGTAGGGTATTGGTATATGATGGTTTATTTATTCAAATATCTAAAATCATACACTTCTTCCACAAGTAATTCTATAATTCATGGCCTTCACAATAATCTCAAACTTAGGAAAGAAACAAATCATGAATGCGCTAGAATGCTTTAGGCGTACTCACAATTAATTAAATCATCGTGATTATGTATACGTTCGCGTGATATAATTACGATTCCCAAAACTAAAATCAAAGTATGCATTCACGCAACTTTGGGCGGAACAACCTTAAATATAATGAAAATGCTATTAATTGCGTGCACGTACACGTGACATGATTTTGGCACAATAAACAAAACAGATGCACAGACGTGATTCGTTTCAAAGATAATTCCATATTTTAATATAAAAGCGGACAGATAAAACATGAAAACCAACAAATCACAGTTTATCTAAAGTTAATTCAAGCCAAGTTGTAGTCAATAAAGCGACCGTGCTAGAACCACGGGACTCGGAAAATGCCATACACCTTCTCCCCGGTCAACAGAATTCCTTATCCAGACTTTATTTTTGCAGACCAATAATAATAGAGTCAAACCTTCCTTTGATTAGGGATTCAAATAAAAGGTGACTTGGAACACCCAAAAAATTAATTCCAAGTGGCGACTCTGTAAATAAAATAATCCCTATTCAAATTTGTCACTTTAATTGAAAAGATTCTTTAACCCACAATAATCCACAACACATATATTTTTTGTGGGGCAAAAAGGGGTGTGACAGCTCTGGCGACTCCGCTGGGGAATCTCAACTAGAATTCGAGCTTGTACATATTGACTTTTATTTGGCTTTATTAATTTTTTATATATTGTGATTTATTGGGGCCTAATGTGCTAATTGCCGCTCATTTACCGCTTTGATATTATTTGAACTATATAAACTGCCTTCTTACGCCTCCCTTCCGAGTCTTCTGAATTTATAGTGCACACGTGCGCGTGGCCTACTATTCTGTTAGAGGTCATACCAAATAGAACGAGGCTGGATCAGTAACTAGGCTGGGTAGACTTTCGTGCTCCCGGTACATTGCCCCCACCTCGGCTCGAGTTGTCCGCTTGGGTAAGCCAGGTCTAAAATAACCCCCAGGATTTTAAACCTAGAATAACATAGCCCCATGTCGGATCCCTAGTAGGAACGTTTGTTTGTATCACGTGCATTTAACTTTGGAGACTCAACATAGGGGTTGGGTCCGTCTATGACACGTGTACCCAAAAATAAAAGACCATCATGATGCAACCTACGTGATATTAGTGCATTTTGTTTGATATGATTTGCATGTTGACCGACTGCTAGAATAAATACAGAAAATTGAAAAAAAGTAGAAGTGAGAAGTAGGAGAGAGAAAATTCATCCGGTTTCCAAAAATTTCGGTATTTGAAAAATCTAAAAACTCTGCCGAATATTTTGAAAATAAAAGAGAAAAATAAAAGTCATTTCAAAATGAGTCAAAAAAATCATGTTTTCACTGTTGTGTCAAAACTAACCGAACTACGCGGGTCTGATTCTCACCGGATGTGAGATACGTAGGCAAACCTCATCGGTTCCGGCCCCCAATTTTCAAAAATCCAAAAAGATATTTTCCTTTAATTCTTTCTTTAGAAGTTTTTCTTTGTGACATCAAATCCAAAAGTCCAAAAATATTTTCTTCCTTTTTAAAAAAAAAAGTCTTTCTCCCAAAATTCAAAAAATAAATCAAAATCCAAAAACATATTTTCTTTCTTTTGAAATTTTACCAAAAAAAAAACAAAATTCAAAATCCAAAAATATTTTCTTTCTTCTTTAGTAGTCTTTCTTACACCAATTCTCAAAAACAAAACAAAAATTCGAAGTTGGAAAACAAAATTGAAAATGTTTTCGTTGCTAGGAGATTTTGTCGGATTATTTGTATGAGATAAAAAAAGAGTTAGTTTATCTATTTTATTTCTGATCTCCCTGAACTACGTAATGATCTTATTCATGCGGCGTCATGATACGTAGGCAATCCCCATCGAATTCGATCATAGCCATAAACAAATTGAGTGAAAAAATAAACCGAAAAAAAAAGAAGTAAAAAATTGAGTGAAAAAGAAAGAAAAGAGTGACAAAAAAAATAACAAAGAAAAACAAAGAGCGAAAAACAACAAAAAGAGAAAGAAAAAAGAAATCAAGGTATGAAAAAAAAAAATTCAAAAAAAAAAAAATAGAAAAAAAGGAGAGCCTCCCGAGAAGGAATCAGTTCATCCCTGTTGGTGAATCATACTCGAGCTTGTTCCAAAAAGCTAGTCAGGCTAGGTCTACTGCATTCAGTAGCCCCGAATCGGCGCACCAGACTAATGCTAGATGTGAATACCACTCTGGAGCAGTGGGACATGATACAGAAGACTGTTGGGTTCTTAAGAGAGCAGTGGAAGACCTCATCGAGGTCAAGGCAATAGTGCTTAGGAATGAAGAGGCCTCTAATATGATGAACAATCCTCTGCCTACTCACACCAATGGGTCAGTAGTCGGAATGATCTATGAAGATGAGGAATTTGATCCAGCACTAAAAGCCACAGTAGCCATTTCTGCGGTAGAAGAGAAACCTAAAAATGGGCGCCAAACTTGAAAAGTTCTCTATCAGATGGGAGTCTCGGTAGCCGGTCTTGCTATCTTTTCTGTGTCCGGATTATTTCAGAGTGTAATGCGGACGTTTTACTTTTATTGTCTTACTTTGTGATGTAAACCCTTCTATCTTTAAATTTTTTTAAAAAAAAAAAACAAAAACAATCAAATCAAATGAAATTAATATTTCATTGAATGTCTCTTTTATTAATCTTGTCACCTTTCTTATTCTCTTTTCAGTTCTGTTAATGCAGATTTTAATGACATGACATGCTTTCGGACTTCATGTCTAGATCCTAAAATGCTGCCAGTCCTCGAAATAATGAATCAAGAAGCAGAATGTGTTGAAGATAAGGCTTGTAAGAAAATAAACAAAGCATTGGAACAGTAGGCCAGACCAAGTCCGAATGAAATCAGAAGAAGTTGAAATTCCCTCTCTTCGAGTCATTGTTGAAGCCGAGATTGAGGATAAAGATTGGGTCAAGAATTGATTGGAACAATTGACACTGATTGATGAAAAAAAATTTGTCGCAGTTTGTCACGAGCAGTTGTACCAACAAAGAATGGCTAGTGCCTACAATAAGAAAGTGCAGCCCAGAAAATTTGAAGTGGAGCAACTCGTTCTGAGATGTATCCTCCCGCATCATGAAGAAGCTAAAGGAAATTGGCTCCAAATTGATGCAGTCAAAAAGGTACTATGTTTGACCCTTCACGCACCTTTAATGCTCTTTTATTGAAATGACGAAGGCTTTTATTCTCGCTACCCAAACACCATTAACCCTTTTTGCCAACCCTTTGAGCCAGTTACCTTTCTTTGATTACCCTCTTTGGAACCTGAAGGAGTTATTGAAAAGAAAAAAACAAGAAAAAAAGAAGAAGAAAAAAGGAAAAGGAAAGAGAAAGAAAACAAAACAGACAGAAAAACAAAAAAAACAGTTCTTGTTATATTGAACTACGTTTGACTTGATTCCGAAAGGATACGTAGGCAGTCTCTCTCTGGGGTTCAGTCACACCGAAACAAAAAACCACATTTTCCCAAAAGTTGAAACTGGGGCAGATGTTACAATGGTTTGGCGATGGTTTCGCCTGAAAGGTTCCAAAGTTGTAACTCAATCCAAATCTTTTTACCCAAATCCTTTTCAAGTCCTCCCGATCAATCAACGAGAATGTTCAAGAATTGGAGGATACAGTCACTTGGATCTGATACCACAAAATGAGAGAAGTAAAATGAGAAAGTCTTATTAGTGAAAACCCTCACGGGCACTGCAAGGCGATGGTGAGTAAAGAAACCAAAATGAGAGTCTTGTTAGTGAAAACTCGCAAAGAGCACTATAAGGCGATGGCGAGATAAGAAATCAGAGAGGTCAGTTGGTGAAAACCCGCAAAGGGCGCCACCGATCGAAAAGAGGATCCTCACACCCATTGGCATTGACACAGTCCTAGGCAAGGTTCCTCGGTTTCAAGGCAAAAGTTGTGATGAATTTCTGAGAGTCGTACATTGGACATAGATCGGGCATCCAATCCAAAAGGCATGGCATGTTCATTGAAATCCGCATATACTCCAGATAAGTCCTTCTTTCCTTCCCCCGAAAGGGATATCTCTTGTCTAAATTCATTGTCCATTTCTTTGTTTGTTGTTCTTTGAATCCCTTTTGGTCTAACTCTGTTCCAAAACTAAGGCAAAGAAGGGATAACAAGACTGATTTACAGGGTTTTCGTTTGATACAAGCTAATATTCAATAGGCACCCAGCCTTGGAAGGGGCATCAAGTCAACCCCGATTGGCCATGGTGGCTGATACTTTGAAATCAAAAACTCTCGAAAGGAGGAAATCAAATTGAAAGTGCCTACAAGGCAAAATGAACTTGAATAGGTTAAGTCCCAAATGGCTAACTGTTTTGGCAAAGTTTGAAAAGCCAAAGGTTCCCCAATGCTCTGGAATTGAAAGTTTTGAAGGAAAGAAGTCGAAAGTGAAATGCCACAAAGGCAAAATAAAGTTGAAAAGGTTAAGTTACACGCGACCAACCGTCATGTAAAAGTTTGAAAAGTCAAAGGCTCTCTGGGGCCAGAAATGCAAGTGGTATTCACGAAATATCTAGTGGCAGGTTTAAATCATCATCAAAAGAAGATGGGCACAAAGCCAAGCTACCAAAGACATCAAGGCCACAAACCGACCACCACTTTTAAAACTCACAATGTTTCTTTGTTTGCACAGGAACAAAGCAGTGCAGAATGGCAACTCCTAAAAGACGAATGTCACCAAAGGTAAGTTTCCTCAAAATCTCCACTTTCTTTTATTTTTAGCATGCATCACTATTGTTCATACCTCTCATTTTCATAGCTTAACCCAGGTAGAACCTTTTCGCCTAGGGGGATCCAACTCATAGTTCCGAGTATAACTCTTCGCTCAGGATATTTTACATAGCTTAACCCAGGTAGAACCTTTTCGCCTAGGGGGATCCAGCTCATAGTTCCGGGTAGAAGTACTCTTCGCTCAGGTTGTTTTACGTAGCTTAACCCAGGTAGAACCTTTTCGCCTAGGGGGATCCAGTTCATAGTTCCGGATAGAAGTACTATTCGTTCAGGTTATTTTATGTAGCTTAACCCAGGTAGAACCTTTTCGCCTAGGGGGATCCAGCTCATAGTTCCGGGTATAAGTACTCTTCGCTCATGTTGTTTTTCGTAGCTTAACCCAGGTAGAACCTTTTCGCCTAGGGGGATCCAGCTCATAGTTCCGAATAGAAGTACTCTTCGCTCAGGTTGTTTTTCGTAGCTTAACCTAGGTAGAACTTTTTCGCCTAGGGGGATCCAGCTCATAGTTCCGGGTAGAAGTACTCTTCGCCCAGGATTATTTTATGTAGCTTAACCTAGGTAGAACCTTTTCGCCTAGGGGGATCCAGCTTATAGTTTCGGGTAGAAGTACTCTTCGCTCAGGTTATTTTACGTAGCTTAACCCAGGTAGAAACTTTTCGCCTAGGGGGATTCAGCTCATATTCCGGGTAGAAGTACTCTTCGTCAGGCTCGCTTTTCGCAGTTTAACCCAGGTAGAACCTTTTCGCCCAGGGGATTCATTTTTATTTCAGTAATACAGGGCACCAATCCCTGGTTACATTTCTTTTCCGTAATACAGGGTGCCATCCCCTGGTTACATTTCCTTAACTCTATCAGTACACCAATCCCTAGTCGCTTTTCAAATATAGGGTTTTCACTCCCTAGTTTCTTTCATTTTAGATATAGGGTCTTCATTCCCTAGTCTCTGATTTATTTTCGGGATACACCATTCGCAACCTTTTATTTCTTTCAATAAAGAACTAGTTTTGAATTTTGTTACAATAACTCACGAAATTTTCCTAGTACAAACTGGGGCAGAAAAATTTCGCTCGTTTGTTTGTTTTAGTGTCTGAGTAGGTTTTACCTCGAGGCACAGGGTTTGAGATGGCCAAAAGAAGAAGTCTCAATTCAGAATAAAAGAAAAAAAAATAGGTGAATCCAAAATGCAAAAGTAGTTAAAAAGATGTGGAATGCTCAAGACATGACTGAAGCCACGAGCATTGGAGTCCCGTTTTGATTAGAAGAAGATATAGAACAATGAACTAGCACTTACAGCTAGCGATCATCAAGGTTTAGATGAGAGTCTGCATGAAGAACTAGTCAAGACTCAAGATCAAGTTCAGAAGACTCATATATAGGAATCTCGTAACTCATAGCTGATAGGCTTGTTGAGTTTCTTTTTTTTATTTTGATATAATAGCAGGACCGCAGACTGGAGCCTCGACAGAACCTTACTCGACTCCTCAACTAATCATTCCACCATTCTCCTTGAACTACATGTGACCCGATTCCCTTATAACCCGGGATATGTAGGCTGTCCAAAACCAGGACTCGATTGCACCCTATCTTTTATTTCTTTTCCTTTTAAATAACGATTTGGTCAAACATTAGTCACATGGCTCACCTAGTCTTTTCTTGAAAACTCTTCATGTTTCCAAGTAAAGAGGGGCAGCTGTGAGCACCTAATTTTTGACTATATTTAAATTTTTACCACCTTCTATTATGTAATTACTTTTAGAAATTAATATATATATTTTTAGATTTTTTATATTTTTTTTATATAGGGTAAGAATTAAAAAAAATTAAAAGGTCAAATTATTAGTATTAATATTATTTTTATTTTTTATCTTTATTTTTAAATAAAATAAATTTCAAAAAAATACCCGAAAAAATTAAATATTTTTTTTTAATTTTCGGATGGGAATAAAATAATAGGAAAATTAAAAGTATGGAATAAAAAAAGTAAAAGTAAAAGTAGGTGGAAATTATTTTTTTTAAAAAGTAAAAGTAAGTGAAAAATTAAAATAATAAAAGTAAAAGAATATGGAAATTTAAAAAATGAAAAGTAAAAGAAGTTGGAATTAAAAAATAAAAGTAAAGGTAGCTGAAATTTTTTTTTAAAAAAGTAAAAGAAAGTAGAAATTAAAAAAAAAAAAAAAAGTAAGATAAGTGGAAATTAAAAAAAAAAAAAGTAAAATAAGTGAAAAATAAAAAAAAAGAAAAGTAAAAAGTGGGAAATTAAAAAAAGAAAAGTAAAGGA
The DNA here is from genome assembly GCF_000390325.3 of Nicotiana tomentosiformis. Lineage (NCBI taxonomy): Eukaryota > Viridiplantae > Streptophyta > Magnoliopsida > Solanales > Solanaceae > Nicotiana > Nicotiana tomentosiformis. Next base: position 15,960,564 of record NC_090813.1, on the reverse strand, counting down.
AAGTGAGGAATTATTTTTTTTTTTTAAAAAGAAGAAAAATGGGAAGTGAGAATTCTTTTTAATTAAAAAATAAAATAAAAAATCTGAAACAATTCCGAATTTTTTTTATAAATAGAAGAGAAATGTGAGGAGAGAGGGGGAGGGAGAAGGAGAAAAAAAAGAAGGAAGGAGAGAATTGAGACAAATTATTTTTTCTTCTTCTACGCTAAGGGAATTTCTACTCGTGTCATTCTTTCTTCGTCTTTCTTTCAAACAATCCAGCAAGTCATCACCCAAAATCCAACAAAAATATTTCATAATATCCTTTTTTACACGCCAAAAAGTGAAGTCAATAGTCGAGGTCGAGGATTCCGCTGGAGCTCTGTTCACTAGGTTTGATGTTATTCGTCGCTTATGCTTGTTCGACGTTCGTCTAAGTTATTGTACCTGTTCTTGGAGACTTATTTAATTGGAAATTTTGCATTAAAGGTTTATTCTTCCCTCTGTTCTTTTTATCTTATTTTATGTGATTTTATTTATTTGCCTTTAAACTTTATAAATAATAATGTAAGTTAGTCCTTAAATGTTATATGCTTAATCATATTTTTTGAAAATATGGTATTCAAACTTGCTTTAAAGTTGGGAAGATTTGGACCCTAATGAGTTTGGGCTTCAATTGTTGGGTTGTAGGATATTGGTATATGATGGTTTATTTATTCAAATATCTAAAATCATACACTTCTTCCACAAGTAATTCTATAATTCATGGTCTTCACAATAATCTCAAACTTAGGAAAAAAACAAATCATGAATGCGCTAGAATGCTTTAGGCGTACTCATAATTAATTGAATCTTCGTGATTATGTTCGTTCGCGTGACATAATTATGATTCCCAAAACTAAAATCAAGGTATGCGTTCGCACAACTTTAGGCGGAACAACCTTAAATATAATAAAAATACCATTAATTGCGTGCACGTACACGTGACATGATTTTGGCACAATAAACAAAACAGATGCACAGACGTGATTCGTTTCAAAGATAATTCCATATTTTAATATAAAAGCGGACAGATAAAACATGAAAACCAACAAATCACAGTTTATCTAAAGTTAATTCAAGCCAAGTTGTAGTCAATAAAGCGACCGTGCTAGAACCACGGGACTCGGAAAATGCCATACACCTTCTCCCCGGTCAACAGAATTCCTTATCCAGACTTTATTTTTGCAGACCAATAATAATAGAGTCAAACCTTCCTTTGATTAGGGATTCAAATAAAAGGTGACTTGGAACACCCAAAAAATTAATTCCAAGTGGCGACTCTGTAAATAAAATAATCCCTATTCAAATTTGTCACTTTAATTGGAAAAACTCTTTAACCCACAATAAACCATAACACATATATCTTTTGTGGGGCAAAAAAGGGGTGTGACAACACCTATGAACCTGGTGTTCTGATACCAACTTGTCACGACCTCAAATTTCCTCCATAGGATGTCGTGATGGCACCTAGTCTCTAACACTAGGTAAGCCTATAAATGCGGAATAAAAATAGAAATCTAAAACTTTATATAATTACAACTCCCAAAACCTGGTATAAATAAGTCACAAGCTTCTAAGGATTTATCTTCAATGTCTCTATATAACAGAGTCTAAGAAAATAAGGAAGCAACATAACAATAATAGAAGGGGACTCCAGAGTCTGCGGACGCTGGTAGATATACCTCAAAGTCTTCGTGCACAGGTACTCACTAATGTCTAGGCTGGTAAGAAATACCTGGATCTGCACAAAAAGATGTGCAGAAGCATAGTATAAGTACACCACAGCAGTACCCAGTAAGTGCCAAGCTTAACCTCTGTAGAGTAGTGACGAGGTCAGGTCAGGCCCTACTGAAAAATAATAATAAATGGCATGGTAAAATATTTCACAATATAATAAAATAAAATAATAATGAAAATGAATCAAGTAGTAGGTCACCTTTTAATTACACAAATAATGGCAAATAATAGCTCGTGGAACAAAACATAATTTCTTTTCAACTTTAAGAAAAATCACAACAAAATCAAAGGCAACTATGGTCATAAATCAATATCAACAAGGGCACTCCCGAGGTACCGCCTTGTAGTCCCAAATCATAATAAATTCACAATATCTCATTTCTCTTATCTCACCGCGGGAGCCTTCACAATTTATTTTAAAGAAATCATCTTTCCCGAAATAGCATCCCGCGTTTTAGCCATCCTTATCACACTGCATAACTTCTAGTAGTTTCCCTACTAGCCACGCGTATCAAGTCACCCTTATCTCACCACATACGTTTCAATACCTAGACCTTATACCACCGCAGCGTTTCAATATCACAATATATCGCAATATGCACCTCAAGTGCTCAAATAATTTAACTTGCCAAAATAATTCAACAATAATATTTTTTCACAATAAAGAGCTCACGGCTCATACCAAAATAAATCATCAATAATATTTTTCTACAATAAAGAGCTCACGACTCCATCACAATGAGTACGAAAATCTTACAAAAATATTCAGGAATAAATAATTCAGCAAAATAATATTTTAAAATTTTTAATACGTTGCTTCAATACCAAATTTTAAAATATCAAATACTTCATATTAATAATATTTAATTTAAATAAAATCAACCTTCAAATAATGCACAGAATAAAAAAAATCAAGTTCCAACTAAACAGGTAAAACAATTAGCAGAAAAAAGGTCAAGAAAATTTAAAGTATATAAATCAAATCAATGATAGAGAATATAACAAGATTTAATAATTTAATTAATATGCAACAGTGATCTATACAATTTAAAAACATAATCCTTCATATTTAGCTCGTGTACACGACTTTTACCACATTACAATTAATACCAATCCTAGGGAAACTTTCCCCCCCCACAAGATTAGACAAGTCACTTACCTCGACTTGCTCCAATTTAACCAAGTAGTACGCCTTTTCCTTGATTTTCCGATTTCGGTCGACTCGTATCTAGTCATAATTAATTCGATACAATCAACAAAAATTATAGAATCAGTTCTATAAGAAAATACTACATTTTTCAATAAAATCAGAAATTAACTCAAAATTGGCCTGTGGGGCCCACATCTTGGAATCAGGCAAAAGTTACGAAATATGAACGCCCATTCAACCACGAGTCCAACCATACCATTTTTACTAAAATCCGACATCAACTTGACCTCCAAATCTCAAATTCTCATTTTGAAATCCTTAGGCCCAAAACTTCTAATTTCATCTCAAAAACATATAATCTAGTCGGATTATTCGTTGATAATTCAATATTATGGAGTAGAAAGGTTTCACAAGGGACTTACCTCAAAATTTTCCGTGATTTCTCGCTCAAAAATCGCCTCACCCGCTTTTGAAAATGTCAAAAATGACAAAATCTCGGACTTCTCTGTTTTTAACATTCTGTCCAGGAGTCTCACACCTGCGGAATTTGAACCGCTTCTGCTGATTTTTTCCCTCGCTTCTACGAAATTTACGCTTCTGCGATCACCCACGCGGAGGTGCGTGTCAGCACTTGCGAGATGTCTTCCGCATCTGTGCTCCACAGTCACCAGCCCAGCCTCCGCTTCTGCGCATCTCGGCTCGCACCTGCAAGCTCGCTTGTGCGAGTTTCCTGTCCGCTTCTGCGAACCTTGCGCATATGTGAGGTCCATTGTGATTTGCGTGGTCGCACCTGCGAGTCAAGTTCCGCAGATGCAATTACACTAGAAGGCTGAAATTTTAAATTTTTCTTCTAAGTCTGAATTTGATCCGTTAACCATCCGAAACTCACCCGAGCCCCTCAGGAGCTTAATCAAATACACCAACATATCCTAGAATATTATACGAACTTGCTCGTGCGATCAAATTTTCCAAATAACACCTAAAACTACGAATCGGACACCAAATCAAAGGAAATTTTTAAGAAAACTTTAAAACTTATATTTTCACAACCGGGCGTCCGAATCACGTCAAATCAACTCCGTTTCTCACCAAATTCGGCAGACAAGTCTTAAATATTATAGTGGACCTATACTGAACTCCGGAACCAAAATACGGACCCGGTGTCAATAAATTCAATATCAGTAAATTCTTAAAAATCCTTAAGCTTTCAAACTTTTAATTTTTCATCAAAATTTCATATCTTAGGCTAGGGACCTCGGAATTTGATTATAGGCATACGCCCAAGTCCCAAATCATGATACGGACCTACCGGAACTGTCAAAATACTTATCCGAGTCTGTTTGCTCAAAATATTGACCAAAGTCAACTCAGTTGAGTTTTAAAGCTCCAATTCACATTTTAATCTATTTTTCACATAAAAACTTTCCGAAAAATTTTATGGACTGTGCACCCAAGTCGAGTAATAATAAATAGTGCTTTACGAGGTCTTAGAATACAGAATTCATTATTAAATTTAAAGATGACATTTTGGGTCATCACAATGCAGATCGAGGGGTTGAAAGAGTTGTTATTTTCCTTAGTAGATTGAAGGCTACTCAAACTTATTAAAATTTTTTGTCTTCTCTGTCTGATTAGTAATCTGTTGAAAATTTAGACCCCACAAATAAAAATTAAAGTTGATAAGATATGAAATATGAAGAAAAAGAAAATAGCAGGTAGATGACAATGTATTTAGAAGCCATTTTAATTAGTGAACTCGCAGGTTTATTCTTATTTTGTTCTTAATATCACATCCAGAGTGAAGGGTGATATTCCAGAAAACTTGTCATACTTCTTAATAATATAAATCGCTTTCATTATTTTCTTGGAAAGCTTCATATAGAAATAATTTTAGTGATGGTGCTTGCAGGTTGCGCTGGTTTGTTTTCTATGTGCGCGTAATGAGTAAAGTAAAAAGTGGCGATGAGTGAAGGAGGAAAAGAAAACTGGCAGTTAAACTAGTCAGTTTGATCTACAATCTACCATAGCACCTGAATATTTTCATCTGGATCTGCACCTTATCTCATATAAGGCAACAGTTGTAAGTTAGTTCAGGTGAAAACTTTTTTACTTATACTTCTTAATTATATTCTAATAAATGAAATGGTTGAATTAATTTATAAGTATTTCTCTAGTAGCCATGTTTCTATTTATTTTAATAGTTTGTTTGTCCAGTACTTTAACGATTTTTATCCGCTAAGAGTGCTGATTTCTTTAAGTTTGCTAGGTGAATAAGTCGTCGTTCTGAAGGGAGAGCAAGATCCTTGAGAAATTATGTATGTGTGTGTATATATATATATATATATATATATGAGAAATTCAATGGGCATTAGATCGATTTTGAATATTGGTACAATGAAACTACTAAATCTCATGACGTAAAAACAATCTAGATTCAATTGCATAAAATTTCCTTTGGATTTGACTCTGTTCTAGTTCTTTTTATCAACTTTTATTTATTATCTGAAAAATTAGAAATCGGAAGGAATTTTGTAAAATATTTTTATTTCAACTGGTGATGGCATGCGAGCAATCTAACTTTATTGAACTTTTTCGTAGTATTCTAAAACTTTTATTGTGTGCTTCGCCCCTTTGTAATAATGTTAAATTTTTTGGGTTTGAATCTCCGGAATGAAAATCTTTTAGTAGTGAGCATTTTACTCCTTAAAACACCTTTGTAATAATATTAAATATTTTTGGTTTAGCTTGAGAATGAACATCTTTTGTAGCGAACATTTTACTCCTTAAACCTATGCCTACCTGGTGCGTGGACTATAATTAGTGCGACCAATTTTAACAAAAAAGAAAAAGAAGGAATATCAAGTATAGAACGAGTTATAAGTAATTAAACGTTGTTGCGTTGCCTTTATTTTGAAGAAAAAGGTCGAGCATAGAGCAAAATCAAATTGTGATCCCCCAGCCCCCAGGTATGAGGCCTTATTTGGAATATATTAAAAGTTTTTACACTTTACGCTGGCAGTAAAAGAAACTAAAATTCCAAAGTTTGTTAGTTTAAATTTCTGACAAATATAAAGTGCGCAAATCTCCTTTTGCGGAGCCGCTTTCTATTGGTGAGTTATCTCGCGCATCTCCTTCTTCCGTTTCATTTCATTCCAATTTCCAATGACAAACCACAATCGGCGGTAATAGTGCATGTAGGAATTCATATTCTGTAGATTTTATTGTGATTACAAAGTGTTTGATAAATTGCCCGAAAGAGGTTGAACTCTTCAAGCAGTAGTTGTCTCTTTTGCTGATGAAGGTATCTGGGGTAAAGAAAACATATGAATTGAACTGGCAACGTGGCACTCTTGTTGTCGTTCCATTTACAATCTTTTTAATGGTAGCGCGTGCATAAACACACAAACATGTAATGATTTCTTCGTTAGTAGACTGTAAACATCTAACAATGGATTAATAAGTCTCATACATGACTTTAGGATGTTAATTAGAACTTATTTTCGCAATAAACATAAAAAGGAGGCTTTAATCAAGGAGACATAATTTTGATCCATCATGATTGTTGCTATAAGTTGATTCAACAGTGAAAATGAGTTTCTCTGCCTTGCACCTTTTCGTCAGTTATATATATTTTTTAAGGAAAGTAAGTAGTTCTTGGGTCAGAGAGAGGACCAGTTTCTGAAGACCTTTTATTTCTCACATTCCATTCCGTGAACAGTTATTTGACCATTATAATAGAAAATAATTCCTCTAGTTTTAGTACATATATATGCATGCATACGTGTATGTAGGTATTTATATTGTTTGATCATGAACTAACTTGGAGTTTATGCATTATATGTAAAGGTAATTCAAGATTCAAAATGAAGCTGAAGATAGTTTGGAGGAAAGTATCTGATTATGTTCGATATGATCTGAAGGAGATTGCTTTTCCTTCATCTTTACCGGACCCTCCCCACATCAAAAAACGTAGGAAACTAACTTTGAAGGAGCGCTATCTTGTGAGTGTTCTTTTTATTTTCTTTCTGGTGAAATCTTTTGATAATGAATTATGGTGATGCATTTACCAGTGATTATTGTTTGTTCTTGGTAATTTTGATTCAGGTGCTGAAGGAAGCGTCTAGGCTTTATGCTGCAAGCTGGGTGAGGGACATTGGTCCTGAACTTCGGCCCAATGATCACAAAAAGAAGAGTGAGATTGAAGACGAGTCGGATGAAGAAAATGGTAGCAGAAAGGAGAAGGAACCCTCAACAATAGAGGATCTAGGTAAAATACCTGACCAGTTATCTTTCATATATGATTGTTTTTCTTACATTTTTATACGCGGATGCTTTACCAGATATATGCTAGATCAATGGCAATACTTTTTACCCAAGTTATTATAAAAGATATGTCCATGTATACATTCCAGGACTGCCCCTCTGCTTCTTTCTGGTACAAATGGTATCTCTATATGAATGATAGGAGTGATACTTTTCTCAAAATTAGATCATACAAGGAGAAAATTAGATCATATAAGGGAAAGTAGGTTCAGAGGAGATCTCTTGTCATACTTTTTTGATTGATGACCTTTTGATGTTAAAACTGGTTGGATGCTATATTGCTCGGACTCAGGTGTGGGCACCCGATACGGGTGCAAATCTAGAGGTTGAATTCTTTATCACGTAAATTTTAGTATTCGGGGATATGGATCCGAGTGCGGATACGGGTGCTGGGACACAGTCAATAGATGTGTAGCATGACGACTATAACTATGTATTACAATTAATTAAAGTTATTGAACTAAATCTAATAAAATTTAATCCTTATAAACACCTAATAGTTTATTCATAAGATATCTCGTGCAATAGCAAAGCGTTATCATACTTTATATGAATGACATAAACCCAAAATCAAATCAAACAATCTATACATATTGGTCATAGATGTCGTTAAAACCCTGAGGTATGTTGACCAAATCCGTTGTGGATCCAACACCCACACCCAAATCGTGATCTACATGGGTGCAATAGGATTTATGAAGGGTCTGAGCAACATAGGTTGGAAGTATTGAATTATCATTGTCTGACTCATATTGGTAAGTATTTGTAAAATGGAGGATTGAAGCTTTTTGGTAAATTAGATCGTGGGAAAAGTAACTAGAAGATTTCTTGCATACTTTTTGATGCTCTGATGACCTTTTGATGTTCAAGCACCTAATGGTGACTTGATGCAACCATAATTTTGTCAGGTTTCGACAATTTTCTAAGAGTCCGTTTCATCCATTTAGTTCTGTTGTTTCATTTTCTCTTTGATTACCTCTTTCCTTATCAAATATTGGTCTCGTAATTCTAATTAATAATGATAGTACAGTTGCATGTTAACATTATAATCTAATTTCCAGTTGATTTTTAACATTATAGGAGTATCTATTTTTGTTAATTATTTGTGGCATTTCTCACTACTTTATCATCTATCCATCTTAAAATTCTCAATTACCCATGCTTGTTTTATGGAAAGTATTTGTTTTTACTGTTTGACATTCTCTACTTTTTTGGCCGTAAGCCACCTCGCAAGTATAACATGCTGCAAGATGCTGGATATCTTATTTTCACAAAAACTTTGCGATAATTTATTGCTCTCCATCTAAATTTTTTAACTGCATAGCGATTGCCTAACACTTTCAATTATATCGTTGTATATTTCTTGTGGTCTCTTCAATTAGTAGATAAGTCCTTTCAGTCGTGTCGAAATCATTTCTAAATTGAGTTATGAAACCTTTGCTCTTTTTTTCCTAGCTGTGGCTGCACGAGGTGGAATGGAGACACTACGACCAGCATTGCAACGAGTTTACATGACAAGAGCTTCTGCATATAAAGATGCACTTAAAAGTTTCATACAAGGATATCAAGAAGGTATTCAACAAACCATGGAGAAAAATAAAGACTCGAAGTCTTCCAAAGACACTGATGCATCCAATTCCATAGGACCAACTTGAGTTCTAATGGACAATTCGTGAGTTATCTTTTGCAATACCGCTGCAAGAACTTGTATTATGTCTTCCCTTGTTTGCGACAATCATGTTAATAAGTATCACCAATTCTCTTTTTGTACATAACTATAATGGTTTCAATAGAAGGGATGATATTAAATGATAATACTCGGGTATGCTACCAGTTTCTGGGCACTACTTTATTTTGCTATATTCATTGTACTGTTGTTGGAAGTTAGTTTGGCAACGTTCTGACTGTCTCATGCCTGAAATTTCTTAGGTATTAGCTGGTGGCTATATGTAGATGCATTGCTTATTCTAACAGTCTTGTTGATGTATTACTTGAAACCATAAGGGAACACCACCTCTATGCTTGACAGCATTGTTTATGTTTAAATTCATTGAGGGTGTATGGTTCGGAATTCAACAGGGAAGATGTTAACCTATGAAATCAACTAGAAATTTGAGAATTGGATCAAGTAGATAACCCTAATCGCCTAAGTCGGTGAGAGAGAAGAACTCAGAGTCGATAGGGTAAATAGAAATTGATCCATTATTTAAAAATAGAGTCAACTAGCTCTATTTATATGTACAAATGAATGTGGCTAGAATTGAAAATATCCGGACAAGGGCCGGTTCCCTGAAGTGTAAAAATGAAAGATGGCCCAATAAGAAAAGGCCCAACATTTAGTAAGCTCAACCAGGATCTGGGCTTGACATTAAGGGTCTATCAGAAGAGGGGAAAGGGGAGACATCAGATTGAGGGTGATTGAACACCAAGCTTGCATAAAAGTCTGTGATGAGGAACACTAGTTAAGGCCTTGGTATGCATATCAGCTAGTTGGGCAGAAGTATGCACATGCTAAAGAGAGATCACCCCAGAAGAAAGAACATCCCTAACATAATGACAATCCACTTCAATGTGTTTGGTGTGCTCATGGAAAACTGGATTTCTGGCAATATGTACGGCCAGTGTTGTGAAGAGCATGAAGCGAGAAAAAGTGACAAACCCCATTTCGCTTAAAGCGAGAAGCGAGAAGCGAAGCGCTCGCTTTTTTGAAGTGAAGCGAATTTTTTTTTAAAAATAAAATATATTGCATAGACAACACATGTAATTGTAAGCAAATGTTCAATACTTCAATATAAAAACTAAATAGTAGTATCAATTAAAGCACAAAATGAGCATCCTATTCTTCTACAAGATTGTCAAATTCTTGTATTCCACTATCATTATTATATTGCTCGTCATCTTCTTCAACTTCTTCTTCTTCATCAACTAGGGACAAAGTAGCTGCCTCTTTTCCCTTCCTCTGTGAACTTGAAGTTGAGGTACTCCCTCTCAAACCATAAATCCTCTCCCCAATTCTACGCGCCTCCGCAACATCACCCCAAGTGAAATCAGAAGTTTCCTCAAATACTTCTTCATCTGCATGATCTTCCGGGACTCCAGTTAGCCATTCATTAGCATGATCGATGCTGTCCAAACTAATTGGATCAATTACATTGCGAGCGTTGTAACGACGCCTCAATGTTCTATTGTACTTAATGAATACTAGATCATTGAGACGCTTCAAGGTTAGTTTGTTCCTTTTTTTGGTATGAATCTGCAAATAATAAGTAATTAGTAAGTTTAGGACAATTGAGATATAATTTAATTATCTCAATATACTAAATCTTTCTTCTTAGTTTTTACATGTTCAAACACGCTCCAATTCCTTTCACACCCGGATGAGCTACATGTTAGACTTAGAACCTTGATGGAAAACTTTTGTAAATCCGGAGTGGAATGGCCATATTGCTTCCACTATTCAACTGTAGAAGTAGAACAAATTTTCAAAACATAATATTGATAAAGAAATAACTTATTAACTATAAAACAACATATAAGCACTCGCTCACCTGGTGACTTCGTCTTTCTTTGTCTAATCGCCATGTTTTTTCCAAAAAGTTGCTCAGCGTTCCTATAAATACTAAATTGCTCTGTTATTTTATCTTGCACGGATTCTTCAGGTATCAACTTCTCAATACATTCATAGTATCCATTCCACAAAGGTTCATCTCCTAGAATCCTTTCTTCATTGTCATAAAACAGTTCCGGGTTCAAAACAAGTCCAGCTGCATGCAAAGGGCTATGAAGCTTACTATCCCACCTTTTATCTATGATCTCAAAGACTCTTTTGTATTTTCTTTGATCACTAAACGAGACTTGAATAGCCTCCTTTGCCCTATCCATTGCTTCGTACAAGTAGCCCATTGGTGGCCTTTTCTCCCCATCCACCAAACGAAGCACTTTAACTAAAGGACCACCAATCTTCAATGCATGAACCACATTGTTCCAGAATGAAGGAGAAAGTATAATATCTGCAGATTCTCTCCCTCAAGCTTCCCTTCCATAGGCATTGTTAGTGTACTCATCTGAAACAAACAACTTCTTCAATTTGCTTTTTTGCTCATACATCCTATGCAAAGTCAAGAAAGCAGTAGCAAATCTTGTCTTTGCGGGTTTCACCAAGCTTCTTTGTTTAGTGAATCTCTTCATCATATTCAATAACAAAGGCCTTTGAACAATATAGGAATGCACTCTAATTGCCTGATTAAAGATTGAACTAAAGGGTCTTTCCTTGAAAAAGTCACTAAAGATCAAATTAATGGAATGTGCTGCACACGGAGTCCAATAAATATGTGGGTACCCAGCAGACATCAAATCTCCAGCTTTAACATTTTCACTGGCGTTGTCCGTGACAACTTGAACAACATTTTCTGCTCCAATAGAGTCTATTGTACTCTTGAACAAAGAGTACATTTTGGTTGAATCAGTCGAAGAGTCGCTTGCATCAACGGACTCAAGAAACAGGCTTCCCTTAGGAGAATTCACCAAGATATTGATGATCATTTTTTCATTTCTCGCCGTCCACTTATCCATCATAATGGAACAACCAAACTTGTTCCATTCTACTTTGTGCTCCTCCACGATTTTGTTCACCTCTGCTACCTCTTTTTTTAGATATGGCCCTCTAACTTCATGATATGTTGGAGGCTTCATTCCTGGACCATATTGACCTACGGCCTCAATAAAAGCAGAAAAAGTGTCAGTATAATTAACACAATTAAAAGAAAGACCTGCATCATACATCCACCGCGCAAACATTGTAATTGCACGATCCCTCAAAATCGTTTTGGCATCAATTTGAGGATTACCACTTTTTCCTTCCTTATCTCCAGATTTTTGCGAGAAGTAACAATCCATAGGACCTTTGGTCTTGCCAGTAGATCCACAACTAGAAGACATTGGTTGCATCCTTCCCCGCTTTTGTGATTTTGGTGGAAGCGACGAAGCATCGTCACCTTCTTCTGTTTCATCATCGTCATCAAGATTATACAGTTCTTATTCATGAATCAGTTGAGTCTTTAACTCTTTCTTTTTATGAAGGAATGCTTTCAAATCTTCCTTCACATGCGATGGAACTTTAGGACAAGATGCGACATTTGGATCACCGCCGATTAGATGCGCTTTTTGACGATAGATTCCTCCATTTGAAATCTTGTCACAAAAAAGACATCTAATTGCCATCTTGTTGGTCTCGCAAACTCTTTCAGAGTAAGCCCAAGCCGGATCTTTCCTATCTTCTTTTGGAGCCATTAAAAGAACAACTACATAACACATAAGAAAGGCAATAAGAACTAAGAATAAACTATAAAGGATATAAAAAATCATAGGAATTATCTGATAATAACTGGAAAAATTGGGCAGTAAAATTCTGGAAAAATTGGGCAGTAAAATTCTGGAAAAATTGGGCAGTAAAATTCTGGAAAAAATTCGCCAGCATTTCGCTGCTTTTTGGACGTTTAGAAAGAAAAAGAATAAGAAGAAGAAGAAGAAGAAGAATGGAAATCAGAAGTTCAGAACATACCTGTTGAAGTCTTGAACTTGAAGTTGAAGAAGAAGAAGAAGAACAACCCTAGTTGATGATTTGAGATTCTTTCAGAAATCAGAAGTAGATGAAGAAGAAGTCGTTGCTGTTGGAAGTTGAAGAATACTAGTCGCTGTTGTTGAAGATCAGTGTTTAATCAAAAAAACTTGTTTTTAATAAAATAGGGTTGAGTATTTTAATACAGAGAAGCGGACGCTTCTTCTCTTCGCTTCGCTTTCCCCGCTTCTCGCTTTTTACAGAGAAGCGGTCGCTTTTACTGACCTGGGTCGCTTCAGCAAGCTGAAGCGCTGCCTTTCATGCTTCGCCTCTCTTCTCTCTTAAAGCGATGAAGCGAGCGCTTTTTTAAACACTGTGTACAGCAGCTTGACTGTCACAAAAAATAGAAACAGGAGAAGTAATAGACAAACCCATATCAGCAAGAAGCCTAAGCAGCCAGGAAACCTCAGCAACCACCTGTCTCAAAGCTCTATATTCTGCTTCAGCAGAGCTTAAGGAAACAATAGGCTACTTCTTGTACTTCCAAGAAACAGGAGAATTACCAAGAAGAACAAAATATACAATAACAGATCTCCTTGAGATAGGGCAGGCAGCCCAGTCAGAATCAGAGTAAGCTTTGAGGGTGAAATCAGAAGAGTTGCTGAGTAAGACACCCTGAGCAGGGTCATTGGCAAGATATCTGAGAACATGTAGTGCAACCAACATATGAGGAACTTTAGGAAACACCAGAAACTGGCTCAAATGTTGAACAAAGAAGGAGATGTCAGGCCTGGTGTGCTGTGAGAAATTCAGTTTGCCAATCAACCTTCTATAGATAGAAGGATCAGAAATGGAACCACCAGAATCAATATAAAGCTTGTTCTGGGGATCAAGAGGAGTAGTAACAGGCTTAGCCTCTTGACAGTGAAATCCTTTGTGTACTTGTGTTGATGGGCTATATAACCATCTTGTACCAGAGAGACCTCAAGACTAAGGAAATAATGAACAGAACTAAGATCTTTGATTCTGAACTGTTGATCTAAAAAGGCTTTCAAGTTTGCAATTTCTTGACTATTATCACCAGCTAAAAGGATATCATCCACATATACTACCAAAATGACAATGGAGGAGGCAGTGATTTTGGTGAACAAAGAAGAGCCGTTCTTGCTAGGGGAGTAACCTCTGGAAAGGAGAGACTGTGAGAGCTTTGCAAACCATTGTCTAGAAGCCTGTTTTAGACCATAGAGAGATTTCTTCAATTTGCAAGCTAAAGAAGGATCAGAGGAAGAAGGAGCAACACTCAAACCCAAAGGAATTTTCATGTACACCTCTTCATGGAGATCTCCATGTAGAAAAGCATTGTTGACATCCAACTGGTGGACTGCCCAACCATGCTTGACTGCTAAGGTGAGAAGGCACTTGACAATTGTAATCTTGACAACTGGACCGAAAGTTTCAAAATAATCTATGCCCTCTTTCTAAGAATCACCTCTAATCACCAATCTAGCTTTGTATCTCTCAATTGAACCATCGGAACTTTGTTTGATTTTATAGACCCATTTGCATGGTATGGCCTTCTTCCCGGGAGGCAAAGGGACAATGTCCCAAGTATGATTTGCCTCCAAGGCTTGAAATTCTTTAATCATAGCATCCTGCCAGGCATGATGAGGTGCTGCTTGATGGTAAAACTGAGGTTCATGCATGTGAATCTCAATAGAGGTAACCTTGGAATTCACAGGAAAAGTGGGAATGGTTGTGTAGCAAACATAGTCTTGAAGATAGACAGGTGTGTTAGATTCTCTAGTGGATCTCCTAAGGGGTATAGAAGAAGGAACAATAGAAAGAGAAGAGGAATGAGTAGCTTGAGGAGAAGAAGCCATTGGTGAAGCAGGTTGAGGAACCTGAACAGGTGAAGGTGCAGAAGTTGTAGCAGTAGGTGAAATGTCTGTAAAGGGATCAGGAGAAATAGGAAAGCAGTAGGAGGAGATGATGAATGATAAGGGAAGATATGCTCATGAAAAATGACATCCCTGAAGAATAAGATGGAATGAGACGTAAGATTGAGCAATTTATACCCTTTCTTTCCTAAAGGATAACCTAGAAAAATACATGGAGATGCTCTAGGTTAGAATTTATCCCTACCCACCTTTGGCAAGGTAGCAAAGCAAAGACAACCAAAGGTTCTTAGATGAGAATATGTAGGAGGATGACCATGAAGTTTCTCAAAATGTGACAAGTTGTGTAAAACACTAGAGGGAAACCTATTGATCAAGTAGGTGGCAGTAAGCACACAATCACCTCAATATTTGACAGGTAGTTTAGATTGAAATAAAAAGTGCTCTTGATGTTTCCAAGAGATGTTTGTGTTTCCTCTCAACAAACCCCATTTTGTTGAGGAGTGTGGGGAATTGTGGTTTGGTGAAAAATACCAGAATCGGCAAAATAGGAAGAGATTTGAGCACTGGAGCCTAGCTCAAATGCATTATCAAACCCCTAATTGTTTGAACTTTAGAGTTAAAATGATTCTAGACCATGGAAACAAAAGCTTTGATAATAGAAAAAGCATTACTCTTACAGGAAAGTAAGTATGTCCAGGTCACTCTTGAAAAGTCATCAACAATAGTCAAGAAATACCTAAAACCATTATATGTCCTTGTATGATAAGGACCCCATAGATCAATATGTATAAGTTGAAAGGAGTGAGTGGACTTGATAGTGCTATCAAGGAATGGGAGTCTTTGTTGCCTAGCTAAGGGAACAAATAAAAGATTTTTTTGAAGACAATTTATCAGAAACAACTGAAATAGATCTCATTTTATTAAATGGCATATGCACTAGTCTTTGATGCCAGAAAAGATCAGCTTTATTGATAGAAGAAACATGATTGCAAGTAGTTGTACAAGCACTGTAATCAAATGCTCCCATAGCAGAAGAGGCAATGCTGGGATCCTGAGTTGCAACAGATACTTGAGACTGTTGGAATAGGCTCATGAGATGTTGATACTGCTCTTTAATGAACCCATGGACTGGACTTCCAGGCAGGGCTTCAGGAGCTGAAAGAGAATCAGTTCTAGGGTCATCAAGCTGAACACAGGCTACAACCTTCTGCCCTTTGGTAAATTTGAAGTCAGGAGGGAACCCATGCAGCCTATAACACTTGTCAACAGAATGACCAGGTTTTCTACAGTATTTGCACACAATGTTTGTCCTTTTATTCTCAAAACTGATTTTCTGAGAGTAATACTTGTTTGTTGAATTATTTTGAACATGAGTAGATTTGGCATGAAAGGAAATTGATTCAGAAAGAAATGAAGATCCTGAAGTTTGAATTTCCCTTTGACTCTCATCATGTAGCAACATTGAATAGGCTTTACTCAAAGAAGGCATAGGAATCATCATAAGAATGTTACTTCTAACATTGGAGTATGTTTCATTCAACCCAGTAAGAAAATGAATGAGTTTTTGTCCTTCACTGCACTGTGGTTCTGCTCCACAGGTACAAGCTGGACCAAATGAAGCAGTTTTTAACTCATCCCATAATTTTCTTAACCTAGTGTAATAACTAGCAATGTCACTAGAACCCTGAGAAACTCCACCAATTTCTCTTTGAATTTGGTAGTATCTACTATCATTAGATTGACCATATCTCTCCTTTATATCCTTCCAAAGATCCCTTGCAGTGTCACAGTGAAGTACACTATCAGCAATATCCCTAGACACTGAGTTACTCAACCATGCAAACACCATGTCATTGCATCTTAGCCAGTGATCATACAAAGGAGAGTCAGGAGGTAGCTGAGTGATTCTCCCATTAACCATCCCAACCTTGTTCTTCGCAGATAGAGCAATAAGAACATTCTTTCTCCAAGATACATACCCAGTACCAGAGAAAGGGACAGTTACCAGTGTAACTCCCGAATTATCTGATGCATGCACATACAACGGATGAGAAGGATCAAGTGAGGTACTAGGGGGAATTACAGTATGCGTAGGTGAGGAGGTAGAAGTCGAATCTGGGGCCATGCGTGCAAATCAAAGTCGAAAATAGAGATTGAAACTATTTCACATATACAACAATGTCTCAATCCCAACGTTTCATATCAAATACACAGAAGACCAAACACAGATATGAACAATTTTCAAAATTAGGGCACAAACTTGAACAATCTATCAATCACTGTGGGGAATCAAAGGGATGTTACCGGAATTCCTTGATTGAGCACAAGGAAAGTGAAACCTGATCTTGCAGAGGCAAAATTTGTAGAAAGCCCCAAACATTGTCTGAACCATCGAAATCGTCACGGAAGACCGTGATTGACGAAACCAAAGGAACCAAACCGATGAAGTGATGAAGAGCGTTGCGGACAACTCGGATCAATGCTCTGATACCATGTTAACTTATGAAATCAACGAGAAATTTGAGAATTGGATCAAGTAGATAACCCTAATCGCCTAAGTCGGTGAGAGAGAAGAACTGAGAGACGATAGGGTAAATAGAAATTGATCCATTAATTAAAAATAGAGTCAACTAGCTCTATTTATATGTACAAATGAATGTGGCTAAAATTGAAAATATCCGGATAAGGGCTGGTTCCCTGAAGTGTAAAAATGAAAGATGGCCCAATAAGAAAAGGCCCAACACTTAGTAAGCTCAACCAGGATCTGGGCTTGACATTAAGGGTCTATCAGAAGAGGGGAAAGGGGAGACATCAGATTGAATAAATCCACCAATGTGCATTTCTCCAAGCTGCAGAAACTCCCTTCATGAAGCATGTACATTTTAAAAACTTCATGCCTCCTTGGGGAGCGGCTATCACTTTGTCCATTAAGATAGGTCTCTGTAACTTGGCCTATTTGTCACTGTCTGTGGGAATCCTTATTAAGTAATTGTTGCCTGGGTCATGGGTGGCTGCTTGGTTGAAATCCATCAAGTGCATTGGTTTTTATTTTAGCACATTCTAATAAAAATTTCTGACAATGTCCTAGAAATCATAATTCTATCTTTGTCATTGGTCCTTCATAGGCAGACATCAAGAATTCTTCTAATAGTTCTCGTTCTCCAACCAATGCTCTACTTTTTTCAATCGTTATTTTGTTCATAACAATTGAGAGTACTTTGTTTGGAACGTATACTGCATCTTTATGTGAATATCGCTATCCTTATTCCTTTCCAAGATTAAAGGTTCCTGCCCAGAGTTATCAACATGACTTTTACCATTAATTTGTCTTAATGGAAATACACCATTTGCTTCCCTCACAGGCGTAAAATGCAAGGAAGTTGCTATAAAAGCATAAAGCTGAAGGAAACACTTTGCTTCTCTTAGATTTATTCTTGTACTTGGTTTGATGATTGACTTATCATTACCAGAGGAGTCAATTTTGTAACTGGTCGCTGGTTCTAAATTCTAATATGCGTCTGGTGACCTCCCACTTGCAGGAGCACTAGAATTTCGTGAGATTCCTAACAAAAGTCAATGATGGTAATCTTCCAGTCTTCATTTCTTAATTAATGGTTGACTTTGACAGGTAATAATGCTACCTTGCTTTGCATCTTTAGTAGTTAGTCATACTGTTGAACTCTATAAACCGTTGTCAACTTGTGTTGGACTCGGAACATGTAACCAGGATGACT
This sequence comes from Nicotiana tomentosiformis, assembly GCF_000390325.3. Taxonomy (NCBI): domain Eukaryota; kingdom Viridiplantae; phylum Streptophyta; class Magnoliopsida; order Solanales; family Solanaceae; genus Nicotiana; species Nicotiana tomentosiformis. The sequence goes on along the minus strand of NC_090813.1, from coordinate 15,942,144 downwards.
AGGATATAGCCTGTATCATACCCCTAAGTAGGAGTAATTGATATGCTTCAGTAGTTGTTTTCATTTTTTATATGCTGATGCATTTTTAGGTCTGTGAATTAAAGTTTACCGCTTTCAAATTTTGAGCCCCGACCTTGTTAAGCATGCTCTTATTTCCATCAACCTTTTCCACCATTGTCCAGTGAGGATCGCCCAATGCATCTCAAAAAGTGCTTTGCTTGGTTTGAATCATAAATCAATACAAGTGTGTTTGACTATCAAAACTAATAATAGTATAACATTATTTATTAAAAGTAATTACTTTCACTCAGTAATAGTTTGTTATTAACTAGTATAATCTCAATAACAAACAAAGATTTTGCTTAACAGAATTGTTAGAATGCTGCACTTGTCACTCCTTAGTAATATCAAGTTTCCAAAAATGTATAAATGGTCCTGAGCCACCCTTTTGCCTTGAAGTTTTGGGTGGGATGTTAAAGACTCTTTCACATAGTATCCAAGTCAAATTTAGTGAGCTCGTTTGCACGCCCACTTTCTCTCTTCATATGACTAACATTTCATTAGTCTGTTGAGCCTAATCTTTCTCCTTTATTTCCAGGTGCGCTCCTGTTGAGCTTTCTTTATTTTTTTTTTTAAAAAAGAAGAAAATAAATTCAAATCCATGCATAAATCCTGGAGTTGGATTACACGTGCGGAAGGATATTAGAAGATTACACTTGTACTTATCGGTTGTTTAAAAATTTTCAAAGGGTTTTAAATGATCCTTACTACTTCATTCATTACTTTAAAGTTTTGGTTAGGTACTCAGAAAATCTGAACCATGCATGTGCGAGCCAACTAATTTGAGAAGGATGCGTAAAGTTTGATGCAAAAGGTCTTGTTGATCTTGCATTCTGTCATTTTTACTTTGACTGACTTCTTGAGAATTGAACTCACAGTTTCACAGGTTATATTGACGAGTCTTTTCATCAGTTTTTCATATGAATCATCAATACATACAGTACATTGACCACAGTACTGTGGAACAAAAAGAATTCTGCCCTTGAATTATCATCGAAATGTGTAAAAAAAAAAAGGATGTTACCTGTCAGTTTTTAGATTCTTGAAAACAAACAACTCATATTCTTTCAATTGGGTCTTTACTTACGTCAATCTGTACTTGGGTGACGCACCTACAATCTTAATCTATCCACCTTTGCTCCACTGCCCAAATGCCCCACCGTTCAAACACCCTGATGTCTCTTTCAAAGTTCCTGGACATTGGAATTGGGAGGTGTGGAAGTTGATATACACCACCTTTTTCTCAGGAAAGCAAGTTGCCAGAAAATCTGGGATTTCCCCTTTTCAAGTTTTCTTTGCTTGTTTTTGACATTCCAAGTGGCCCATAAAAGTCAATACTTATGTCACATCTCAGATCTTATCCCTGGTGATATCTCATATGGTTCATATCACTCGAGTAATCCACATCCTGTTACAACCATACAACATAATTATTAGCAATTCCATCATAAAGGTTTGATATTTCAAAAAGAATAAAAAAGGAAAATAGAAGTAATGATTGTAGTGTGTGCATGTGACCATCCCTGCCATGGACCACTGGTTATTTGGCGATAGAGATAGCTAAAATTGTCGTAAGGCTATATACATATTAACTTCTCTAAACTCCGTTCGTCAGATTAGACGGGGTTTATTATTGTTGTTTAGAGACAGCTAAACTTTTACTTTTCAAGTATCGAAATGGATACATATCCCACTTAATTGCTACTTCGAAGAGTAAAAAATTGTAGCATAGTTGCTTCATGTTAAAGGGTTGACAACGTCATGCACTTGACTTTACTTATGCATCATTAAATGGTATACTACACATATTTATCTCAAGCAATACGTGTGTTTCCTATTGATTATGAAACTATATGACAATCCTTGGACCTCTTAATCCTACTCCTACTGTTATTGATCTTTAGTCAAAATGAACGTAAATGGCCCCATCAAATCTTTCTTTTAATACCTAGCTAGGCATGAAAAGAATACTACGACTATATACAGGATTTCTAAGGGTAATTAAGAATTGACTATTTCTCTTACAAAAAGTTGTTTGCTCACTTCCCAAAGCTAAAATAGTACTTCCTCAGTTTCATTTTCTTTTATATGAATATGCTTGAAAAGGGAAAATTTTAAAATAAGTCTTAAACATATCATATCATAATATTTGTATAACTATAAAAATTATGTCATTAAAAGTAAAATAAGAATTTTAAATTTAAACTATTTTTAGTTATAAAAATATATTATTCTCTTAGAAATAAATTAAAAAGAAATAGTGTCACAGAAAACAACAAAGATAGTACACAGTAAACTAGCATATGTTAGGTGTGATTTTTATTTATTGTTGAGGAAGCATATAGTTTGATTATAGAAGTCGACCAGTAGCTGGCCAAAGCTAATTCGTTTGACTCATCTTTCTAAATATCTTTTGGGTCGGGTCCACAGAGCAGACCCAAGTCGGTCATCTGCAACTGCGAGGGTTGATGTGTTGTGTTAACACACTATTTTTAAAGATATGACACTCTTAGCAATCATTTTATTGATGTTATTCCCAAGGTGTTCTCCTTTTACACGATTCCAGACATGTGGAAAACATAAAGTAGATGGTAAGAAGACAAAGAAAAAGTAGAGAAAATTTGGAAGAAGAAAAGATAATTTCCCTGTTATTTCTGCTAAAACGAAAGGAAAGAAATTGAGATAGAGGGAAGGAGAGTATTATTCGAATTTCACCTTAAACCAAACAGGGGAGTGAAAGTATTAACAAATGTTATTTTTTTAAAAAATAAACCAAGAAAAAATTGTCACATCAAATGAAATACAGGAATAATATTTCTAGAGGTGTGGAACTAAAAGTAGGGAGGAGAAAATAGTTCACTACAAGTTCCAAAACAGCTTACATGATTTCAAATAGTAGCAAATTTGATTTCTACGACAAAAGAAATTACTTGTTCAAATAGACTACTTAAAAATCGTGAGATATTTATATGTTTCTTGGCCTTTAGTCCTTTACTATGACCTATTTCCGATTTAACTACAATACACATGTTAGCTAGGTGCATTGTATTTTCAGAATTAAATATTATGTAGGGCGACTGTAGAGTTGTGTATACATCTGTCTCACCAAAGGAAACAAGAAAATCAAAGTTGGAAATCGGACTAGTCATATCTATAATTCCCATCACTATTAAAAAAAACTGAAATTACTTATGAATTTCGTCGTTGATTTGTCGCTAAATTATTAACAGAATTTTTTGATAATCTATCACTAACCTATCACTAAATAGAATTAGCAACGAATTTTTTTATTTAGCGTTTGTTGCTAATTCCTGTAATTTTTAGTAGTGCATAAGAAAGTAATTAAAGTTTTAATTAATAAAATAAAGAGCGTAGCGTACCATGTTATTGTGATGGTTATTTTTAGCATGGGAAGAGGCAGGCGCAGAAGGATTGGAACAATGGACTTGATATTGGTAATGTAGCTGGCCAGCTTGACCCTGATACTCATGACTCTGTTGGTGGTGGCTCGGTGTCGACGAACCATCTGAGGTCGATGGTTCGGACCACAAAGACTCGTCTACTTCGCACTCTGCTAGGTTCACCCCAAACAATCTTACTTGTCTCCGTGTGTTGTTCCCATTTGCTGCTGTTTGGTTGTGCATTGTTCTTCTTACTATATATTTAATTTGTCACGAAAAAAATGAATAAATAATAAATAAAAACAAACAACCATTTTTCAAATGTGAATTTGCAGATTGTATATAGACATTATATGAATTCTGTGCCTAAATGTAAACCGTATCATCAAAGCTATATACGGTTAGTGTGTTAAGATCAAATATTCTGTGCCCAAGTTATTCGTTGAAGAAAAGTTAAGTGTGTTAAGATCAAATAGACCTAATTGGTTGTTGGTTGGTATATATATATATATATATCATGCACACACACTATTTCAAAGAGCCTATACCCATTATAAAATAACACAACAGCAGTATTTGTTTATTATGCTGCTCTCAAGTTGCATATATATATATATATATATATATATATATATATATATATATATAACTAAGAGATGTATTAGAGGCAGAATTTTTACTAAGAGAATTTAAAAAATAAAAACAGTAAACACGCAAAGAAATTAAACAAATTAACACCTAATATATATATATATATATATATATATATATATATATATATATATATATATATATGAAAAAATTAAAATGACTTTATATACGTAGTGTAATTTTCGGGTGAAGGGGACTTGGTTGAATCAGATGGGAGAAAAAACATAAGCAAGTAGCATGCCGCTTGTTGTTAGTATTAACTATTAACTAAACTACATGTAATAAAAAACTTGCATGGATCAGGGGCGGATTTAGGGGGCGGAAGGGCGGAAGGGGGTTTCGAACCCCCTTCGTCGAAAAATTATACTGTATATATAAGGCAAAATCTGTTGTTTACCTCTATATATTAAGTTTTGAACCCTCTTGACATAACTCAAAAGTGTAGCTTAGTGGTCAAGGGGGTTCAAAATCCTTGAAATGTTATAAGTTCAATTCCCATTGACTACAATTTATTTTTTCCAAACCCCCTTCGCGGAAATCATGCCTCTGCCACTTGCATAGATTATTTATGCAATGTGTCAAAAATGTACAACTCTTCCCAACAAGGCTGCAAAAATAAAGAAAGAAAAGAAATGTTTCCAACCCCTAAGACAAGTTAAATTTTGATGAAAATTCTTGATTTACTAACTTTACTCCTTACAATTCGATAAAATCGTCTACTCTAAAAAAGTATTATTATTATTATTGTTACTAGTATTATTTTTGGTGGTTGTTAAATTTTCTCATTTATGTATTGTAAAGTATTTCTTTACACAGAGAAATTAAATATATACATACTGGAAAATAATATAACTATACCAGCAATACGGAAAAGATAGAAACGTGTAGTATTTGTCTGCATGTAGGTACAGTACTACATCGAAAATGAAGAAGAAAAAAAAAAAGAAAAAAGAAAATAATACCTGCATGAAGACAGTCAGGTTGGTATGGAACACCTGCCGACGGATAAGGATGCCCAGACCCACCGTAGTACACCTGGCCCCACCCACCACCACCGCCTCCCGGCGGAGCAATACCACTTTCTTGCTCCAAAACGGTGGCTCCAGCGGCGGCGTTCCTCCTCCTCCACCCAATAAATGTCCGGTCGCCGTCTAACCGGTGGCGCTCGAACAAAACGAAATCACCAGCATCTAATTTTTTCTCCTTCACGAAACGGCTCCATCCTTTTGTTAATACATAACTTTGACTACTATTCCAATATGAATATCTAAAAGTCCATAATTTCCCTAACTCGTCCTCGAAATTCAGTAAAAATCCCTTTTCGCCCGAGTCATTTTGTGTCCCGTTAAGAGGGAAGTGTTTTTCGGCGTGTTGTTTTGGGATGACTAATCTATTGAGCTTCCCTACATCGCTTGGTGTTAATGGTTTCTCAAACAAACGTTCTTTTGGGATTTCATTTTCTTCTAATCGGTTGCTATTAGGACAGAGAGAAGTAGGTGTAGTTTGGTTTTTGTAAGTTGGAGATGAGGATTTTCTTGTTGATTCCATGATATAGTGTTGTTTTGTTGTACACCAGAATGGTTCTGTAAGTTGTGAAGAACAATGGTTTATGGACATCTCTCACATGAGAAGAGAGATAGGGAAAGAGAGAGCAATGGGTTATAAATGGAGCTTCAAATATCTGCTCTGACGGTTTAAAACTATTTATACAATTAAATTACTTTGGATTAATTTGGTACGATCGATAGGTAAAAATAATTCTGTGATAAAATTTTAATACCGCTTTACTCTTTGTTTGATTACTAATCATGAATAAGTTATCCCAAGATTACGAATATAGTATTCGGATAACTTATACATGTAAAATGTGGAATAATAATTACAGGATAAAACAGTAAAATTGACAATTTAAAATTAACAAACAGTTAGAATAACTAATTTCAGCAAAACTAATCTCAGTATAATTAATACACTAATATAACTAATCCCACCATAACTTGCTTTCAAACCAAACGATCCCTTAAAAGATAGTAATTATAAATAACACTTACTTATAACATATAACTTAAATACTTATAAATTACCTATGCAGTGATGTAGGAACGTGGAAGGAGCAGGTAGGAGGGCTGTATTTGAACAGAGGGTGTGTGATTATGGTTTTTAGGTGTGGAACCCGTGGGAACTATTTGAAGTGGCAAGAAATTAATTTAACAAAGATGAAAATGAGAGAGAGATGCAAGTACAACGGTACGTTTGTTTAAGGTATTTGCCTGATAAGAAAAATCAATCATTCGTATTCAGACCTATTTACTGTTCTGCAAGTACAAAAACATTGTTAAATACATATGAAAATATAATTAAGTAATTTGAACAGTGTTATTTCTAACCGTATAAATTGTTCAATAAGATAGTCATACACTTTAATATGATATAAAAACAGAAAATATCTTAGGATCAAAATTTATTTTCATGTGCTTGGTCCATGATACATACACAACAAGGTGAAAATTATAGGTTCACTCTCTTAGATGCATAGTTTGGTGAAAATTACAGGTTCACTCTTAGATAGTATCATACCATTTGATTATGAAAATAAAAATATAGTAGATATATTTCTTTTAAGTTCTACGTGAACCCAACTGATGATTCGAGTATATGACATTATGACATTATTATTACTATACATTTTTCCAGTGGCATTGGAATTGGCAAAACATGTATCTTTATGCATATGAGATTTAAGATTCTTTTAGCAGCGGTATAAATTTATGTTGTTCGGATTCTCTGAAAATATTATTAGGTGCGTGTTAAATTTTTTAAAAGTATTATTACTTTCGTTTTAATTTATGTGAACCTATTTCCTTTTTAGTCTGTGCCAAAAAAAATGACTCATTTTCCTATTTGAAAACAATTTACTTTTATTCAATGATTCATAGTCACACAAAATATATATGACTCATTTTACACGAGTCCAAAAGTCTTTTATCTTTTCTTAAACTTCGTGCCCAGTCAAAATCTGATACTAATGTAAGTATTTTGGAGAGTTAGCATAACGCAGGTAAAAATAGTGAAATGCAAAGATAGAAAAGAGCAACCCGATGCACTAAGCTCTTGTTATGTACGGGATCCGAGGAAGGGCCGGACCACACGGGTCTATTGTACACATCATCACCCTACATTCTGTAAGCACGGCTTGTACCTGTGACCTCCTGATCACGCGACATCAATTTTATTAGTTACGTCGAGACTCCCGTTCCAAATACAAAGATCTAGATGAGAGTGAATTGTTTGGCAAAGAAACAGGACCATGTTCCTGTATTTGCTGGCTGGCATAAGGCTTTGTTCTTTAAACCAAACAAACAGATGAGGGAAGTGGGTAGGGACAGCCAGCTGACACTGTACCAAAATCCCACTATTATCCAACGGCAGGGCAAGGCCAGGGGCATACTCTGAAGCAGAGGGGGCCTCCTGATGTTGTTGTGTGTGTGTGTGTGTGTGTGTGTGTTCTTTTTTTAAATTTTTCCATTACATATATAGTGGATTGGGAAAGAGAGTAGAGCAGTGAGAATTGAACTTACTTTCCCTGCTTACTCAATGGACCACTCTGTAATCATTCCAAGTTTTCGGGCTTCATATTATTGTGTTTGCATTTGATGTTTTAAAGGATTGCATAACTATACTTAGTACTAGTTGTGGAACCATGTTCCATAAATAAAACATGTAATGTTGTAGAATAAGTTGTGCACAATTCACTAATTCCCATTTCAATGTGATTTACCATTTCTTCTATATATACTCATAGCCCATTCACCATTATAAAAAAATGCTTTACTTGAGTGAATAAACTTACTTGGGCAGGTAGATTCCAAAATGCCCTTTTCTTAGTAGGATGACTTATTAGCAAACAAAAGTAGGAGAACTTCAAGAAAGATGATGCTGTCATATATGCCATAAATAATCATAAGACTGATTCAAAAATACACGCGTCAATCATAAAGCAACAACTTGTATGTTTTTTTTTTCAGTAGATCTACTTACAGAAAAGAATTTTGCTATTTCCTGCAAAAATAAAGTACCACTTGCTCAGTGATTTCAAAATTAGATAAAGAAAGAAAAACAAAATACTAACATGTAAAAGGGTAAAAAAGAAATTCTGCAAATTTTATCAAGGATGAAAAATTGGAATACTAGTGGTAAATTTTGCCATGTGCATGACAGCAATATCATTGACATTTGGCCTTTCCTGGTTATATAATTAATGTTATGAGATATGATAGGATGAGGAAACTAACAAAAAGGAGGCAAAAAGAGACGAAAAATTAAATAGAGAAATCCCCAGATCTACTTCACTTTCCAATAAGCACAAGGAAATTGAATGAAGAGATAAGATTTGTCCAATGGTAGACTGCATATTTCCTTTTTGCTTTCGTGTTTCAATTTCCTCCACTTGTCTCTCACTTGTTTGAATTTCCTTTTTTTTAAGTTCATCATTTGCTTGAAATTTCTTTATATTTAGTTCATACATTTCTTTATATTGGGTTCATGATGAATTGAATTTATGATATTTAGATATGGAGAATTATACGAGCTTGTTACATAAAGTATCTAGAGAATAAAGTGATTTCATCCTTCTTGTAAATTTACCTACCCACTCTCTAACTCTTATAATATTGAACTAAAACGAGTTTGGGCGATATGAACAAATTAACATTTGAATAGTCAACCTCAACTTATTTCTATTAAAGCGTGATTATTGATATATGTCATCAAATATTACAACAACAATAATAACAACTCAATAAAATCTTATAAATGGGGTCTGTGGAGGGTAGTGCGTATTCAAATCTTACATCAGTTTTGTTCCCGTTTTAAGAAATTTTCCCGTTATTTTCGGGTGTGCGAGTTTGAGACAAATCGCACCTCAAATTCCAGGTAGATTCAGAATCCCAAACCTTTTCTGCCCTTCAAAAGGTTGGCTTCGTTGTCTCTTAAAGTACATGTTGGGAACACACAAAAAATATATAATTGAGGTTGTTGGAGTCTTTGTACATATCTTTATATACATGCATGCATGTCAATCATTAACGAACTTATGCTTATCTCACATGCTCCTTGCCCTTCCTCTCCACCTCTCCTATAATTTGAAGAAAAAGTCAGAAACCACCTTCTTTCATATATAATATATATATAAAATGGCTCCAATTCTCGAGCAATCTATAAAATTATGAGCATGTCTTAATAAATTAATAATATACACAAATAAATCGTATAAAAAGAAAACTGTATAGAGAAACTTTAGTGTAGTCCCAACATACATTTGAGTGGGTGAGCAGTGGCATAAGCAGGACCTTTCGTAAGCGAATTTAATATTTGGAGAATTAAGCAAATCACTGTAACGACAAGAAGAGATGTTATTTTTTTTATATATTTATACCCAATATCTTTCTGAGGCACTGTGTGGCGCAAGGTGTATTTATTACTCTGTGTGAGTGAGTGAGAGAGAAGACTGGTACTCCCACCGTTCACTTTTACTTAACATGTATACTAAAAATAGATTTTTATTTTTACTTGTCACTTTACGCATACTAAGAAAAAACAAAAAAAAAAATTCGGTTATACCCACAGTATTTATTACTCATTTCAAATCATTTTCTCAAATTCAATAAAATATGTATCAATTAATATGAGTATCATGATAAATTATGCACTTCATTTATTATTTGTTAATGAGCGTGAAAAGTCAAAATGTGTCGAGTAAAAGTGAACCGAGGGAGTAATTGGTAATATAATATATGTATAATTCACTTGCACATAAATAAACACGAAAAACAAAGGCACTTTCAAGCATTTGAAGGGACGCAAATGTTGACTCTTTATTATAATAATCCTTAGAGAAATAACGTGTTGTTATACTTTTTTTGAACCAATTCTATCTTCTATGTGTAGTTAATATTGTTAAGCTTTGTGATGATTAACATGGAAAAATCCACTAATTGATAACGTAATGCAATATGCTTGTTACAATAATCTCCCGAAATGAAACAATTAAATGATAAACGTGCTCTTCTCCAAAGCTTTTCTTCTAATGTCCTTTGAGAAAGATCAAGATTAAAATGGGAAATAAAAATTTATCTAAAATAAATCCAAACACACATCTTGCATTCTGAAACTGCTTATAACGAAAAAAAATCCAACCAAACAAAAAACTAAATAATTTACATTTTATTCGAAATTATTATCCTTTATGTCATTAACCAAAAGACTCCACTTTACTTAAAATGCACAAAAAATAGTACTAATATATTTATCTATTTGCATTATTTTATGTACAAGAACAGCAGTATATATAACTTAATTAGTTTTGTTTCCTGTTAGAGATAACAATAGCATAATTTATGTGGCGTAGAATTATAAACGTAGGGGAGTAGGTGAAACAATAATGACCAAGTTTTACTCAGCTGATTCGCATACATCATTGCGCAAAGGGGGGAATATTGTGATTAAAAAAAGTTCAATTATTACTTCATGAAATAGGACTTATGTCATCGCTTGTTTCAAATATGTATTTACTTTAATGCGATAAAAAAAAAATATCTGCCCAAAGATTATATATTGTAGGCAAGAACAATGAATCATAATCCAAAGATTGATCCGCATCTTCTGTTATTGATGATTAAACTAAGGATTAAAAAAAAGAGAAATTGTTGAAGAATAAATAATTAGATTAGCTAATAATGTGTGCGGATAATATAGCATCTAAGTAGTGCACCAATTAATTTTCTAAGTACTATGTTTATATACTAATAACATTTGTCTCATCGAATTAGATCGAAGACTGCTCAAAAATTATTTTCATCATTGAAAGCCATATTTAATTTAGTTTAGCTCATAATGTGTGCAGATAATATAGCATCTTAAGTAGTATTTTATATTCCGTCCTGCCCCTTTTAAGTGGTTTTCTAAACTTTTTATTGTGGTCCAACATTAGTAATTTTTTAAGAAACCAAGAAAGTAGTAGTTATTTTTCTTGAAAATTACCCTTATCTAATAAACGATAGAACAAATTTATAAGAAGTATTTGAGAAGAAATAAAAGATCTTTTAGTAAAATAACTCACTTAATTATTGCTATTAAAATGTGATTTTCTTAATGAGGGTGCAAAATCCTTAAAAAATTACTTAAAATGATCGGAAGAGTAATAAATTTTCTAAGTACTATGATTATAGACTACTAGTAACATGTGTCTCATCCAATAAGAAGACAGGTCTGAATTATTTCCATCAATTGATAGCCATATTTAATTTACTTAATTAATGTTCGGCTACTTAATTAAGAAAAATATTCCCCCCTTTGTCTAAAGAGTTGAAAGTTTTTTTTCGAGAAGCAGAAATTCTACTTTTCGTTTGATGACGAGGGAGGAGGCTGATGGATTATTATAAGCATAGGAAACAATCTCAATATCAAAATCACATCTAATTTAGACAACTAGTATATATGGAATTTCACGGGTTACCTCTTGAAGCGTGAACAAAGCTCATCTATCACGTGAGCCTCCAATTCTATAACAACTCAATGAAATCTCCACCACCCACACAATCATGATCTCCGAACGTTCCACGGTCTTCTACTGTATTACACAAATAATATCCGAAAATAGTAATTACGTGTGAGCAAAATTTTCTAGGAAAAAAGGCTGAAAAATTCGGCCACCTTCTCTTTCTTCTTTTTGGTAGAAAACCTTATGTATTTATAACATAGATTTTAAGGGATAAAACCCTTTTTCCATAACCTGTTTGGTTTTCTTTTATACCAGAAAAAAAATTTCTTTATTTCCTATTATTTAGGCACATCAGAGACCACATAATTTAATTAACAAGGCTTCAATTATGGAATTAATTTCTAATTTTCAAAATTAATATCCACCATAATTAATTATGAATTATTCCACTAAAAAATCGTAATTGCACTCCTTATTCAATTTCTAAGTTCATCCATTAAATCTTATTTAACTCCTCATATTAAGATTCAGATACTAATCAATTAAATTAAATTACTGACGATTTAATTTATTAATTATTTCCTTTAGACTTTCGCTTAACTTATTTCATGTGTCAGATACAAAATCCAGCGGCCGGGTTTATCCATGAAAACTTATAAGCTTTCATAAAGGTATATCATCAATCTCTAAACCGAGACATGAATTCCATCAACTAACTATTACTTCGCTAATGTACATTATTATTATCTAATTTACCAGGCATATTGACACACGAAAGAATCTCGCCTTTTAATAAATCAAAACAATAATAATATACACAGCTAATAATAATTATATCAAGATTAAGAGTATAAGTACATTTAATGGCTAGAGAGTTTATTTTATTAAGTAGGTATAAAATACTTATTCCTACTTGGTTCGTTCAATACATACAAAATGTTCTAGCACAAGAAGTTGGAATTAAACCATTCTCATAATCAAGATAAATTATATTTAATCTTGTGCTACAATTATCCATGATGGTTTGTCCAATTCCATTATTAGATTGTGAACTCAAACTTTATACTTATAAGAACTGATGATTTAATCTTCCGTGTATAAGCTAAACTTTGTACACTAAATGATCTACTATATAAGCAAAGGACACAGACTAATATATGATCTATTTAAAACTTTATTAAAATTGAATAAATAATGATTTCATAATAAATATTATATTTAAACCAAAACCATGGTTAATAGTATATATCCCAATAATCTCTCACTTAGACTTTTAACCATGACAATTGTTAGAATATACTATATCCAAATACATGGTTAATAGTATATGCCCCAACAATCTCCCACTTAGACTTATAACCATGCATCTACAACTTTCTCAGGCATTCTTTTTACATGACTATTGAAAGTCTTCACCAAATAAGGTTATGTTAAAAAATCTTGCCAAGTTATTTTCTGATGCAAACTTTGTCTAGTATTTCTTTGTCATCACTATCTAGTTTGATATTAAACTCTCCAGGGATCCTGTTACCAAATCTATCCCAAGAGTGTACACCGAACTATGATTTTCCTTAGTATTCTCCCACTACGGCGAAGTACTACTAATATTACCTTCATTACCTTATGGTATTGAAATATTAGCGACTTCTTGCAATAGTGTTCACTGTTCAAACATCACTCCTACTCGATAAAGGCATATTCTGCCTATTAACGTTTTTCCACTACTTAAATGTAAAGGATCGTCAATTCCAACGTTTGGATTTTGATGTTTATGAACATCTAGTTATTTCTTTGCCTAGTTCCTGTAAAACAAGTTTACTTCTAGGAACTTGGTTTATTAAGCAGTCCTTATGTCACGACCCAATTTCACCTAAAGGTCTTGATGGCACTCAACACTACAGCTAGGCAAGCCAACTAATAAATTAAACATATATCGATAAAATTTAAATCCAAAAAAAATAATAAGATACCAAATTCTACCAATGTGTGTGCCAAGATCTGGTGTCACAAGTGCATAAGCATCTAGTAGATTATACAAAACTCCAAATACTGTCTGAAATAAAAATAGACAGAATTAAAAATACAAAAAGAGGCATTGGTAGCCGCAGGACGACTCAGAAAGGCAGCTCACCACTACGCCCCTGGATAACGAGGATGTGCGATGATAGATCCTCCACTAGTATCTATCTTAGATCCTGCACAAAAAGTGCAGCAAGTGTAGCATGAGTACGTAAACAACGTATACCCAGTAAGTATCAAGCCTAATCTCGAAGTGGTAGAGACGAAATGGCCGACTTTGATACTCATTAAGGGTCAACAAAAATAAATAAAATAAATATTAATTATTCAAATCAGCATGATTCACAGAGTTAACAATAATTTTATTCAATTAGCAGAAATAATAAAAATCCTTCAAATGAAATAATTTTTAATCTATTAATTAAATCCTTCCATTTCAATAAAAATTTTAATTTATCAAATAGCTATGCAAGCTACAATTCAATTTCAATAAATTTTTAATTTATCAAATATTTTTACAAGCTACAATAAACTGTCCAAGTATCGTGTAATTATTATTATCGAGCACGATTTCTGCCGAGGTCGTACGGTCCGATCCAGAGTTTCGTGTACACTATCGAGGGATGTGCGACACGATCCATAGGTACATCTATCCTGCCGAGGCGTTTGGCCCGCTCCATAAGAAAGGAGGATATTTTCTTATGTACCTCCGGAATGAGAGTATATTTATTATAAGATAAATTCAGGAGGAAAAATAATTTCTCTTAACAATTAATTAATTTAAATAGAAAATTAAGTATATGGGATTTTCATCTTTTAATATTTTTATCTAACAATTCGCAATATATATATATATATATATATATATATATATATATATATATATATATATATCAAATAATATTAATTAAACAAAGAATACAATTTGCACAAGTAATTCATGCTTTGAGTTCTAAACTACCCGGACTTTAGCATTAATAGTAGCTACGCACGGACTCTCATCACCTCGTGCGTACGTAGCCCCCACAATTAGCAATAATTATTTAATTTTAATCACCTATGAGGTAATTTTCCCCTCACAAGATTAGACAAAAGACTTACCTCGTCTTGCTCCAATTTAATCCACTAGTAGGCCTTTTCCTCGATTATCCAACCTCGATTGGCTCGAATCTAACCAACAAATAATTCGATACAATCACTAAAATTTATAGGAATCAATTCTTTAAGGAAATACTACATTTTCGATAAAAATCCTGAAATTAATTATATTCGTCCGTGGGGACCACATTCAATTACGAGTCCAACCATACCAGTTTCACTCAAATTCGACTCCGAATCGATACCGAAATCTCAAAAATTCATTTCTATGAGATTTCTAAAAATTTCCCAAATTTCAATCTCAAAACACTAATTAAATGGTGAAAATAATGATATATTTGTGTATATAGACCAAATCCAAGTTATAATCACTTACCCCAATGTATTTCCTTGAAAATCTGCCAAAAGTCGCCTCTGCTCAAGCTCAAGTTTTCAAAAATGACAAATGGGACGAATGCCCTCTTTTATAAATCTGCCTAAACAGCCTTCGGAATTGGGCCTCGATCGTGGCCCTCGAGCCTGGGCTTGGGTCATGTCCTCGATCATGACCTCGAGCCTGGGACTCGGTCATGGGCTCGATCATGGCATCGAGCATGTGCCTTCGATTGTGACCCTCGATCTTGGATCTCGATCTTGACCTTCGAGCCTTGCCTTCGATCATAGCCCTCGAGCTGGAACTTCGATCGTGGCTTCGATCACAAGCTCGAGCTTGAGCCTCGTCAACCCTGGGCTCGATACCTGGGCTCGATACCTAGGCTCGATCACAGCCCAGAATATCCAACAGAAGAGGAAAAATTGCAGCAGCTTTTTAAGTCCAACTTTTGATCCGTTAACCATCCGAAACTCACGTGAGACCCTCGGGACCTCAACCAAATATACCAATAAGTCCTAAAACATCATACAAACTTATTTGAAACTTCAAATCACATAAAACGACGCTAAAACCACGAATTATGCTCCAATTCAAGCTTAATAAAACTTAAAATTTCCAACTTCTACATTCGATGTCAAAACCTATCAAATCAAGTTTGATTGACTTCAAATTTTGCACACAAGTCATAAATAATATAACGGAGCTATGAAAATTTTTGGAACTGTATTCTGACTCCGGTATCAAAAAGTCAACTCCCCGGTCAAACTTCCAAACTTAAATTCTTATTTTAGCCATTTCAAGCATAATTTCACTACGGACTTCCAAATAAAATTTCGATCACACTCCTAAATCCAAAATCACAATATGGACCTACTGGAACTGTCAAAACACTGATCCGAGTCCGTTTGCTCAAAATGTTGACCAAAGTCAACTCAGTTGAGTTTTAAAGCTCTAATTCACATTTTAATCTATTTTCCACATAAAAACTTTTCATAAAATTTTACGGACTGCGCACGTAAATCGAGAAATAATAAATAGTGCTTTTCGAGGTCTTAGAACACAGAATTAATTATTAAATTTAAAGATGATATTTTGGGTCATCACATTCTCCACCTTTAAAACAAACGTTCGTCCTCGAACGAGTTTAGAATTATACCTGAAGTGCTGAATAAGTGTGGATATCTACTCTGCATGTTTTTCTCAGCCTCCCAAGTCGCTTCCTTGACTGGTTGGCCCCTCCACTGGACTTTTACTGCAGAAATCCTCTTGGACCTCAACTGGCGAACATGTTTATCAACAATGGCAACTAGCTCCTCTTCATAACCCAAGTTATTATCTAGCTGAATTGTGCTGAAGTCTAACACATGTGATAGGTCGGCATGATACTTCCGGAGCATAGATACATGGAAAACCGGATGAACTCCTGATAGACTGGGTGGCAATGCAAGCTCATAAGCAACCTTCCCAACTCGTCTCAACACCTCAAATGGGCCTATAAACCTTGGGCTCAACTTGCCCTTCTTCCTGAATCTCATTATTCCCTTCATCGGTGAAATCTTCAAGAGAACTTTTTCACTCATCATAAATGATAAATCTCGCGCTTTCTAATCTGCGTAACTCTTCTGTCTGGACTGTGCTGTACGAAGTTGCTCCTGAATCAACTTTACCTTTTTCAAGGCATCTTTCACCAAATCAGTACCATATAATTTAGCCTCACCGGGCCCAAACCATCCGATGGGCGAACGGCATCGCCGGCCATATAAAGCCTCAAATGGAGCCATCTCGATGCTGGATTGGTAACTGTTATTATAAGCGAACTCGGCTAAAGTCAAGAAATGATCCCACTGACCTCCAAAGTCAATCACATATGCCCTGAGCATATCCTCTAAAATCTGAATTGTCCGCTCTGACTGCCCGTCGGTCTGCGGATAAAAGGTTGTGTTGGGCTCTACACGGGTCCCCAACTCACTCTGTACTGCTCTCCATAAATGTGAAGTAAACTGAGGACCTCTATCTGATATGATTGAAATTGGCACACCGTGCAACCAAACTATCTCTTGAATATAAATTTGGGCCAACCTCTCTGAAGTATACGTAGTCACAACTAGAATGAAATGTGCCGACTTGGTCAACCTGTCAACAATGACCCAAACTGCATCAAACTTCCGCAAGGTCCACGACAACCCAACTACAAAGTCCATAGTGATGCATTCCCATTTCCACTCCGGTATAGTCATATGCTGAAGTAGGCCACCTGGCCTCTGGTGCTCATATTTAACTTGCTGACAATTTAGGCACCTAGCTACATGCTCAACAATGTCCTTTTTCATTCGTCGCCACCAATAATGCTGCCTCAGGTCACGATACATCTTGGTACTACCTGGATGAATAGAATACCGAGAACTGTGTGCCTCCTCTAGGATCTTTTTCCTCAGTCCATCCACATTAGAGACACATAGACGATCCTGGAGTCGCATAACGCCATCCGCTCCAATAGTAACTTCCTTGGCACCACCCTGTAGTACCGTTTCTCGAAGAACCATTAAGTGTGGATCATCATACTGGCGAGCCTTGATCTGTTCAAATAGTGAAGACTGAGCTACAACACATACAAGAACTCGACTGGGCTCTGAAATATCCAGCCGCATAAGTCTGTTGGCCAAGGACTGAATATCTGAAGCCAATGGCCTCTCCTCTGCTGAAATGAAATCCAAACTACCCATACTTTTCGCCTTTCTACTAAAGGCGTTTGCAACCACATTTGCTTTGCCCGGATGATACAGGATAGTAATATCATAATCTTTTAGTAACTTATGCCATCTGCGTTGTCTCAAATTTACGTCAATTTTCTTGAAAAAATGTTGCAAACTGCGATGATCAGTGTAAACTTCACAAGACACCCCATAAAGATAATGCCTCTAAATCTTAAGAGCGTGAACAATCGCAGCTAACTCCAAATCATGTACTGGATAATTCTTCTTGTGGGGCTTCAGTTGACGTGAAGCATATGCAATAACTCGCCCTTCCTGCATCAATACACAACCCAAGCCAACGCGTGAAGCGTCACAATACACTGTATACATCCCCGAACCAGAAGGCAACACTATCACTGGTGCTGTAGTCAATACTGTCTTGAGCTTCTGAAATCTCATCTCACAATCATCGGACCATCAGAACGGAGCAACCTTCTGGGTTAATTTGGTCAAGGGTGATGCAATAGACAAAAAACCCTCCACGAACCGACGATAATAACCTGCTAAACCCAGAAAACTCCTGATCTCAGTCGCCGAAGTGGGACGATGGCAATTTTGAACTGCCTCAATCTTTTGGGATCAACTTTAATGCCCTCGCCCGATACAATATGCCCCCAAAATGCTACAGACTCAAGCCAGAACTCATAATTAGAGAACTTAGCATATAGCTTTTGTTCCCGCAACGTTTGAAGCACTACTCTCATATGCTGCTCATGCTCCTCCTTACTGCGCGAGTAGATCAAAATGTCATCAATGAAGACAATGACAAACGAATCAATATATGGCCTGAATACCCTGTTCATCAAATCTATAAACGCTGCCGGGGCGTTAGTTAAACCTAAGGACATCACCAGAAACTCATAATGACCATATCTAGTCCGAAAAGCAGTCTTCGGAACATCCGGATCCCGAATCTTTAACTGATGGTACCCCGACCTCATGTCGATCTTAGAGAATACCCTAGCACCCTGCAACTGGTCAAATAGATCATCAATACGCGGCAACGGGTACTTGTTCTTAATAGTGACTTTGTTCAATTGGCGATAATCAATACACATCCGCATTGTTCCATCCTTCTTTTTCAAAAATAATACCGGTGCACCCCAAGGCGTTACACTCGGTCTGACGAACCCTTTGGCTAGTAACTCTTCGAGCTGTTCTTTCAATAAATTCAATTCTTTCGGAGCCATGCAATACGGTGGGATAGATATAGGCTAGGTATCTAGAGCCAAGTCAATACAGAAATCAATATCACGATCAGGTGGCATACCTGAAAGATCTGAAGGAAATACATCGGAGAACTCCCGAACTACAGGCACTGAATCAATAGTCGGAGTCTCTGCAGTAGTATCCCGAACATAGGCTAGATAAGCCAAACAACCCTTCTCAACCATGTGTTC
Source organism: Nicotiana tomentosiformis (assembly GCF_000390325.3). Classification (NCBI taxonomy): domain Eukaryota; kingdom Viridiplantae; phylum Streptophyta; class Magnoliopsida; order Solanales; family Solanaceae; genus Nicotiana; species Nicotiana tomentosiformis. Next base: position 15,922,891 of record NC_090813.1, on the reverse strand, counting down.
AGCCTATATAAAATAAATAACTCGATTAATGAACTAACATACGAACCCTTCCACTCCAGCTTAGGCAATGCTCGAATAGCCAAGGTAACAGTCTTGGCATAACAATCTAGAATAGCATGATATGGAGATAACCAGTCCATGCCTAGAATAATTTCAAAATCGGTCATCTCAAGCAATAGGACCGGTAAATACAGTTCACAATGACATAATCGCCCACAGGAGTGGACACATAAACAGGAGTACTCAAGGACTCATGAGAAACACCCAGGAATGGAGCAAATAGATGACACATATGAATACGTAGATCCTGGATCAAATAATACTGAGGCATATTTGCCACAAATAGAAATAATACATGTAATCACAGCATTTGAGGTCTCTGTATCTGGTCTGGCCGAAAAAGCATAGAACTGAGCTGGAGCGCCAACTGGCTGGCCTCCGACTGGCTGACCTCCACCTCTAGGATGACCCCTACCCTCCTGTCCTCCACCTCTTAGTGGTCGGACTACTGGTGGAGCAATTGGTGCGGTAATCATAGGCTACTGACCCTGCTGCACTGGTCTACCTCGCAGTCTGGGGCAGAATCTCCGTATGTGACTGGGATCCCCGCACTCGTAATAACTTTTCGGTACAATAAGCTGCTGACTAGAAGTCTGGCCCTAGTGACCTGAATACCCACTAGAAGAACCTTGAATAGCTGGTGGGCGATAAGAACTCTTTGATATAGCACTGAGATAGGGTCGCACTTGAGCACCTCGAGGAGGCGGTGGTGCTGGATATGGGGGCCTGCTGGACTGCCCTCTCACGAACTGACCTCTGCCCCTAGACGGAGCACCTCTGAACTCTCTAGAATACCTAAACTACATATCTCTAGTAACCTGCTCTCGACTACGCTGACGTACACCCTCAATCCTCCGGGCTATCTCCACGACTAGCTCATAAGAAGTACCCATCTCAACCTCTCGAGCCATAGTTTCCTGAATGCCAGTATGTAAACCAGCAACAAACCTCCGCACTTTCTCCGCCTCAGTAGGGAGTATCATAAGTGCATGGCGAGATAATTCAGAGAACCTCGCCTCATAATTGGTCACTGACATCTGACCCTGTTGGAGCTGCTCAAACTGGAACCGCAACTCTTCCCTTTGAGAGGGTGGAATATACCTGTCCAGGAAGATACGGGTGAACCTGTCCCAAGTCATGGGAGGAGAATCTGCTGGTCTGCTAAGAACATAAGACTGCCATCATCTACGGGCTCTGCCCTCTAGCTGAAAAGTAGTAAAGTCTACCTCATAAGACTCAAATATCCCCATGTTGTACAGTCTATCCTTACATCGATCAATGAAATCCTGGGGATCCTCATGTCGCTCACCTCCAAAGACAGGAGGATGTAGTCTAGTCCATTTGTCCAATAGTTTCTGAGGATCAGCGGCTACAGCTGGCCTGGGCTCAGGTGTAGCTGCTGCCATTGGCTGGGCTCCACCCACGGGTAGTGCACCCTGGGTCTGATATACAGTAGCTGCCTGTCTATGAGCCTGTGCGGTAGGGGTCTGTGCTCCCCCCGCCCGCCTGAGATATGGCTGGGTCTGCCGAAAATAAACCGGCCTGAGTCATATTGTCCATGAACCGCAACATACGACCAATGACATCCTGAAATCCCGGTGCAGATGTGAAATCCACCGGAGCTGGCTCTACCACAGGCACCTCACCCTGCTCCTCAATAATGGGATTCTCTGCTGGACCCATTGGAGGCATAACTGGAATAGTCCTAGGACGTCCTCGCCCTCTACCACGGGCTGGAGCCCTCCCTCGGCCTCTGCCTCGGCCTCTAGCAACTGGGGGAGTAGCTTTTCCCTGGTCTGAAACCTCATTAGAGGGCATTCTCACCATCTGTGAGAGGATAAGAGAAGGATATTTAGTACTACATTAATTGCACAATGGAATATGAAGAAAGGTAGTTTCCTAACACCCTATAGCCTCTCGAAGATAAGTACAGACGTCTCCGTACCGATCCGCAAGACTCTATTAGGTCTGCTCATAACTTGTGAGACCTACGTGAACCTAGTGCTCTGATACCATGTTGTCACGACCCAATTTCATTTATAGGTCGTGATGTCTCCCAACACTATAGCTAGGCAAGCCAACCAATAAATTAAACATATATCGATAATATTTAAATCCAAGAAAAATAATAAGACACCAAATTCTACCAATGTGTGTGCTAAGACCTGGTGTCACAAGTGTATGAGTATCTAGTAGATTATACAAAACTCCAAATACTGTCTGAAATGAAAATAGACAGAATTAAAAATACAAGAAGAGGCACTGGTAGCTGCAGGACGGCTCAGAAAGGCAGCTCACCACTACGCCCCTGGATAACGAGGATGTGCGATGATAGATCCTCCACTAGTATCTATCTCAGATCCTACACAAAAAGTGCAGCAAGTGTAGCATGAGTACGTAAACAACGTGTACCCAGTAAGTATCAAGCCTAATCTCAAAGTGGTAGAGACGAGATGGCCGACTTTGACACTCACTAAGGGTCAACAAAAATAAATGGAATACATTATAATTATTCAAATCAGCATAATTCATAGAGTTAACAATAATTTTATTCAATTAGCAGAAATAATAAAAATCCTTCAAATGCAACAATTTCCAATCTATTAATTAAATCCTTCCATTTCAATAAATTTTTCAATTTATCAAATAGCTATGCAAGACGCAATTCAATTTCAATAAATTTATAATTTATCAAATAGCTTTACAAGCTACAATAAACTGTCCAAGTATCGTGTAATTATTATTATCCAGTACAATTTCTGCCGAGGTCGTACGGCCCGATCCAGAGTTTCGTGTACACTGCCGAGGGACGTGCGACACGATCCATAGGTGTATCTATCCTGCCGAGGTGTTCGGCCCGCTCCACAAGAAGGGGGATATTTTCTTATGTACCTCTGGATTGAGAGTATATTTATTATAAGATAAATTCAGGAGGAAGAACAATTTCTCTTAACAATTAATTAATTTAAACAGAAAATCAAGTATATGAGATTTCCATCCTTTAATATTTCTATCTAACAATTCACAGTATATATATATATATATATATTATTTATAGTAGCTACGCACGGACTCTCATCACCTCGTGGCCCCCACAATTAGCAATAATTATTTAATTGTAATCACCTATGAGGTAATCTTCCTCTCACAAGATTAGATAAGAGACTTACCTCGTCTTGCTCCAATTTAATCCACTAGTAGGCCTTTTCCTCGATTATCAAACCTCAATTGGCTCGAATCTAACCAAAAAATAATTCGATACAATCACTAAAATTTATAGGAATCCATTCTATAAGGAAATACTACATTTTCGATAAAAATCCCGAAATTAACTAAAAATTTGTCTGTGGGACCCACATCTCGGAATCCGGCGAAAGTTACGAAATCCGATAACCCATTCAATTACGAGTTCAACCATACCAGTTTCACTCAAATTCAACTCCGAATCGATACCGAAATCTCAAAAATTCATTTCTATGAGATTTCTAAAAATTTCCCAAATTTCAATCTCAAAACACTAATTAAATGGTGAAAATAATGATATATTTATGTATATAGACCAAATCCGAGTTAGAATCACTTACCCAAATGTATTTGTTTGAAAATCTGCCAAAAGTCATCTTTGCTCAAGCTCAAGTTCGTCAAAAATGGCAAATAGGACGAATGCCCTCTTTTATAAATTTGCCTAGACAGCCTTCGAAATTGGGCCTCGATCGTGACTTCGATCGTGGCCCTCGAGCCTGGGCTTCGGTCATGTCCTCGATCATGACCTCGAGCCTGGGACTCGGTCATGGGCTCGATCATGGCATCGAGCATGTGCCTTCGATTGTGACCCTCGATCTTGGATCTCGATCTTGACCTTCGAGCCTTGCCTTCGATCATAGCCCTCGAGCTGGAACTTCGATCGTGGCTTCGATCACAAGCTCGAGCTTGAGCCTCGTCAACCCTGGGCTCGATACCTGGGCTCGATACCTAGGCTCGATCACAGCCCAGAATATCCAACAGAAGAGGAAAAATTGCAGCAGCTTTTTAAGTCCAACTTTTGATCCGTTAACCATCCGAAACTCACATGAGACCCTCGGGACCTCAACCAAATATACCAATAAGTCCTAAAACATCATACAAACTTATTTGAAACTTCAAATCACATAAAACGACGCTAAAACCACGAATTATGCTCCAATTCAAGCTTAATAAAACTTAAAATTTCCAACTTCTACATTCGATGTCAAAACCTATCAAATCAAGTTCGATTGACTTCAAATTTTGCACACAAGTCATAAATAATATAACGGAGCTATGAAAATTTTTGGAACTGTATTCTGACTCCGGTATCAAAAAGTCAACTCCCCGGTCAAACTTCCAAACTTAAATTCTTATTTTAGCCATTTCAAGCATAATTTCACTACGAACTTCCAAATAAAATTTCGATCACACTCCTAAATCCAAAATCACAATATGGACCTACTGGAACTGTCAAAATACTGATCCGAGTCCGTTTGCTCAAAATGTTGACCAAAGTCAACTCAGTTGAGTTTTAAAGCTCTAATTCACATTTTAATCTATTTTCCACATAAAAACTTTTCATAAAATTTTACGGACTGCGCACGTAAATCGAAAAATAATAAATAGTGCTTTTCGAGGTCTTAGAACACAGAATTAATTATTAAATTTAAAGATGATATTTTGGGTCATCACATTCTCCACCTTTAAAACAAACGTTCGTCCTCGAACGAGTTTAGAATTATACCTGAAGTGCTGAATAAGTGTGGATATCTACTCTGCATGTTTTTCTCAGCCTCCCAAGTCGCTTCCTCGACTGGTTGGCCCCTCCACTGGACGTTTACTGCAGAAATCCTCTTGGACCTCAACTGGCGAACATGTTTATCAACAATGGCAACTAGCTCCTCTTCATAACCTAAGTTATTATCTAGCTGAATTGTGCTGAAGTCTAACACATGTGATAGGTCGGCATGATACTTCCGGAGCATAGATACATGGAAAACCGGATGAACTCCTGATAGACTGGGTGGCAATGCAAGCTCATAAGCAACCTTCCCAACTCGTCTCAACACCTCAAATGGGCCTATAAACCTTGGGCTCAACTTGCCCTTCTTCCTGAATCTCATTATTCCCTTCATCGGTGAAATCTTCAAGAGAACTTTTTCACTCATCATAAATGATAAATCTCGCGCTTTCTAATCTGCGTAACTCTTCTGTCTGGACTGTGCTGTACGAAGTTGCTCCTGAATCAACTTTACCTTTTTCAAGGCATCTTTCACCAAATCAGTACCATATAATTTAGCCTCACCGGGCCCAAACCATCCGATGGGCGAACGGCATCGCCGGCCATATAAAGCCTCAAATGGAGCCATCTCGATGCTGGATTGGTAACTGTTATTATAAGCGAACTCGGCTAAAGTCAAGAAATGATCCCACTGACCTCCAAAGTCAATCACATATGCCCTGAGCATATCCTCTAAAATCTGAATTGTCCGCTCTGACTGCCCGTCGGTCTGCGGATAAAAGGTTGTGTTGGGCTCTACACGGGTCCCCAACTCACTCTGTACTGCTCTCCATAAATGTGAAGTAAACTGAGGACCTCTATCTGATATGATTGAAATTGGCACACCGTGCAACCGAACTATCTCTTGAATATAAATTTGGGCCAACCTCTCTGAAGTATACGTAGTCACAACTAGAATGAAATGTGCCGACTTGGTCAACCTGTCAACAATGACCCAAACTGCATCAAACTTCCGCAAGGTCCACGACAACCCAACTACAAAGTCCATAGTGATGCATTCCCATTTCCACTCCGGTATAGTCATCTGCTGAAGTAGGCCACCTGGCCTCTGGTGCTCATATTTAACTTGCTGACAATTTAGGCACCTAGCTACATGCTCAACAATGTCCTTTTTCATTCGTCGCCACCAATAATGCTGCCTCAGGTCACGATACATCTTGGTACTACCTGGATGAATAGAATACCGAGAACTGTGTGCCTCCTCTAGGATCTTTTTCCTCAGTCCATCCACATTAGAGACACATAGACGATCCTGGAGTCGCATAACGCCATCCGCTCCAATAGTAACTTCCTTGGCACCACCCTGTAGTACCATTTCTCGAAGAACCATTAAGTGTGGATCATCATACTGGCGAGCCTTGATCTGTTCAAATAGTGAAGACTGAGCTACAACACATACAAGAACTCGACTGGGCTCTGAAATATCCAGCCGCATAAGTCTGTTGGCCAAGGACTGAATATCTGAAGCCAATAGCCTCTCCTCTGCTGAAATGAAATCCAAACTACCCATACTTTTCGCCTTTCTACTAAAGGCGTTTGCAACCACATTTGCTTTGCCCGGATGATACAGGATAGTAATATCATAATCTTTTAGTAACTTATGCCATCTGCGTTGTCTCAAATTTACGTCAATTTTCTTGAAAAAATGTTGCAAACTGCGATGATCAGTGTAAACTTCACAAGACACCCCATAAAGATAATGCCTCTAAATCTTAAGAGCGTGAACAATCGCAGCTAACTCCAAATCATGTACTGGATAATTCTTCTTGTGGGGCTTCAGTTGACGTGAAGCATATGCAATAACTCGCCCTTCCTGCATCAATACACAACCCAAGCCAACGCGTGAAGCGTCACAATACACTGTATACATCCCCGAACCAGAAGGCAACACTATCACTGGTGCTGTAGTCAATACTGTCTTGAGCTTCTGAAATCTCATCTCACAATCATCGGACCATCAGAATGGAGCAACCTTCTGGGTTAATTTGGTCAAGGGTGATGCAATAGACAAAAAACCCTCCACGAACCGACGATAATAACCTGCTAAACCTAGAAAACTCCTGATCTCAGTCGCCGAAGTGGGACGATGGCAATTTTGAACTGCCTCAATCTTTTGGGATCAACTTTAATGCCCTCGCCCGATACAATATGCCCCCAAAATGCTACAGACTCAAGCCAGAACTCATAATTAGAGAACTTAGCATATAGCTTTTGTTCCCGCAACGTTTGAAGCACTACTCTCATATGCTGCTCATGCTCCTCCTTACTGCGCGAGTAGATCAAAATGTCATCAATGAAGACAATGACAAACGAATCAATATATGGCCTGAATACCCTGTTCATCAAATCTATAAACGCTGCCGGGGCGTTAGTTAAACCTAAGGACATCACCAGAAACTCATAATGACCATATCTAGTCCGAAAAGCAGTCTTCGGAACATCCGGATCCCGAATCTTTAACTGATGGTACCCCGACCTCATGTCGATCTTAGAGAATACCCTAGCACCCTGCAACTGGTCAAATAGATCATCAATACGCGGCAACGGGTACTTGTTCTTAATAGTGACTTTGTTCAATTGGCGATAATCAATACACATCCGCATTGTTCCATCCTTCTTTTTCAAAAATAATACCGGTGCACCCCAAGGCGATACACTCGGTCTGACGAACCCTTTGGCTAGTAACTCTTCGAGCTGTTCTTTCAATTCATTCAATTCTTTCGGAGCCATGCAATACGGTGGGATAGATATAGGCTAGGTATCTAGAGCCAAGTCAATACAGAAATCAATATCACGATCAGGTGGCATACCTGAAAGATCTGAAGGAAATACATCGGAGAACTCCCGAACTACAGGCACTGAATCAATAGTCGGAGTCTCTGCAGTAGTATCCCGAACATAGGCTAGATAAGCCAAACAACCCTTCTCAACCATGTGTTGAGCCTATATAAAATAAATAACTCGATTAATGAACTAACAGACGAACCCTTCCACTCCAGCTTAGGCAATGCTCGAATAGCCAAGGTAACAGTCTTGGCATAACAATCTAGAATAGCATGATATGGAGATAACCAGTCCATGCCTAGAATAATTTCAAAATCGGTCATCTCAAGCAATAGGACCGGTAAATACGGTTCACAATGACATAATCGCCCACAGGAGTGGACACATAAACAGGAGTACTCAAGGACTCATGAGAAACACCCAGGAATGGAGCAAATAGATGACACATATGAATACGTAGATCCTGGATCAAATAATACTGAGGCATATTTGCCACAAATAGAAATAATACATGTAATCACAGCATTTGAGGTCTCTGTATCTGGTCTGGCCGAAAAAGCATAGAACTGAGCTGGAGCGCCAACTGGCTGGCCTCCGACTGGCTGACCTCCACCTCTAGGACGACCCCTACCCTCCTGTCCTCCACCTCTTAGTGGTCGGACTACTGGTGGAGCAATTGGTGCGGTAATCATAGGCTACTGACCCTGCTGCACTGGTCTACCTCGCAGTCTGGGGCAGAATCTCCGTATATGACTGGGATCCCCGCACTCGTAATAACTTTTCGGTACAATAAGCTGCTGACTAGAAGTCTGGCCCTAGTGACCTGAATACCCACTAGAAGAACCTTGAATAGCTGGTGGGCGATAAGAACTCTTTGATATAGCACTGAGATAGGGTCGCACTTGAGCACCTCGAGGAGGCGGTGGTGCTGGATATGGGGGCCTGCTGGACTGCCCTCTCACGAACTGACCTCTGCCCCTAGACGGAGCACCTCTGAACTCTCTAGAATACCTAAACTACTTATCTCTAGTAACCTGCTCTCGACTACGCTGACGTACACCCTCAATCCTCTGGGCTATCTCCACGACTAGCTCATAAGAAGTACCCATCTCAACCTCTCGAGCCATAGTTTCCTGAATGCCAGTATGTAAACTAGCAACAAACCTCCGCACTTTCTCCGCCTCAGTAGGGAGTATCATAAGTGCATGGCGAGATAATTCAGAGAACCTCGCCTCATAATTGGTCACTGACATCTGACCCTGTTGGAGCTGCTCAAACTGGAACCGCAACTCTTCCCTTTGAGAGGGTGGAATATACCTGTCCAGGAAGATACGGGTGAACCTGTCCCAAGTCATGGGAGGAGAATCTGCTGGTCTGCTAAGAACATAAGACTGCCATCATCTACGGGCTCTGCCCTCTAGCTGAAAAGTAGTAAAGTCTACCTCATAAGACTCAAATATCCCCATGTTGTACAGTCTATCCTTACATCGATCAATGAAATCCTGGGGATCCTCATGTCGCTCACCTCCAAAGACAGGAGGATGTAGTCTAGTCCATTTGTCCAATAGTTTATGAGGATCAGCGGCTACAGCTGGCCTGGGCTCAGGTGTAGCTGCTGCTATTGGCTGGGCTCCACCCACGGGTAGTGCACCCTGGGTCTGATATACAGTAGCTGCCTGTCTATGAGCCTGTGCGGTAGGGGTCTGTGCTCCCCCCGCCCGCCTGAGATATGGCTGGGTCTGCCGAAAATAAATCGGCCTGAGTCATATTGTCCATGAACCGCAACATACGACCAATGACATCCTGAAATCCCGGTGCAGATGTGAAATCCACCGGAGCTGGCTCTACCACAGGCACCTCACCCTGCTCCTCAATAATGGGATTCTCTGCTGGACCCATTGGAGGCATAACTGGAATAGTCCTAGGACGTCCTCGCCCTCTACCACGGGCTGGAGCCCTCCCTCGGCCTCTGCCTCGGCCTCTAGCAACTGGGGGAGTAGCTTTTCCCTGGTCTGAAACCTCATTAGAGGGCATTCTCACCATCTGTGAGAGGATAAGAGAAGGATATTTAGTACTACATTAATTGCACAATGGAATATGAAGAAAGGTAATTTCCTAACACCCTATAGCCTCTCGAAGATAAGTACAGACGTCTCCGTACCGATCCGCAAGACTCTATTAGGTCTGCTCATAACTTGTGAGACCTACGTGAACCTAGTGCTCTGATACCATGTTGTCACGACCCAAATTTACCTATAGGTCGTGATGGCACCCAAACACTACAGCTAGGCAAGCCAACCAATATATTAAACATATATCGATAATATTTAAATCCAAGAAAAATAATAAGACACCAAATTCTACCAATGTGTGTGCTAAGACCTGGTGTCACAAGTGTATGAGTATCTAGTAGATTATACAAAACTCCAAATACTGTCTGAAATGAAAATAGACAGAATTAAAAATACAAGAAGAGGCACTGGTAGCTGCAGGACGGCTCAGAAAGGCAGCTCACCACTACGCCCCTGGATAACGAGGATGTGCGATGATAGATCCTCCACTAGTATCTATCTCAGATCCTACACAAAAAGTGCAGCAAGTGTAGCATGAGTACGTAAACAACGTGTACCCAGTAAGTATCAAGCCTAATCTCAAAGTGGTAGAGACGAGATGGCCGACTTTGACACTCACTAAGGGTCAACAAAAATAAATGGAATACATTATAATTATTCAAATCAGCATAATTCATAGAGTTAACAATAATTTTATTCAATTAGCAGAAATAATAAAAATCCTTCAAATGCAACAATTTCCAATCTATTAATTAAATCCTTCCATTTCAATAAATTTTTCAATTTATCAAATAGCTATGCAAGACGCAATTCAATTTCAATAAATTTATAATTTATCAAATAGCTTTACAAGCTACAATAAACTGTCCAAGTATCGTGTAATTATTATTATCCAGTACAATTTCTGCCGAGGTCGTACGGCCCGATCCAGAGTTTCGTGTACACTGCCGAGGGACGTGCGACACGATCCATAGGTGTATCTATCCTGCCGAGGCGTTCGGCCCGCTCCACAAGAAGGGGGATATTTTCTTATGTACCTCTGGATTGAGAGTATATTTATTATAAGATAAATTCAGGAGGAAGAACAATTTCTCTTAACAATTAATTAATTTAAACAGAAAATCAAGTATATGAGATTTCCATCCTTTAATATTTCTATCTAACAATTCACAGTATATATATATATATATATATTATTTATAGTAGCTACGCACGGACTCTCATCACCTCGTGGCCCCCACAATTAGCAATAATTATTTAATTGTAATCACCTATGAGGTAATTTTCCTCTCACAAGATTAGATAAGAGACTTACCTCGTCTTGCTCCAATTTAATCCACTAGTAGGCCTTTTCCTCGATTATCAAACCTCAATTGGCTCGAATCTAACCAAAAAATAATTCGATACAATCACTAAAATTTATAGGAATCCATTCTATAAGGAAATACTACATTTTCGATAAAAATCCCGAAATTAACTAAAAATTTGTCTGTGGGACCCACATCTCGGAATCCGGCGAAAGTTACGAAATCCGATAACCCATTCAATTACGAGTTCAACCATACCAGTTTCACTCAAATTCAACTCCGAATCGATACCGAAATCTCAAAAATTCATTTCTATGAGATTTCTAAAAATTTCCCAAATTTCAATCTCAAAACACTAATTAAATGGTGAAAACAATGATATATTTATGTATATAGACCAAATCCGAGTTAGAATCACTTATCCAAATGTATTTGTTTGAAAATCTGCCAAAAGTCATCTTTGCTCAAGCTCAAGTTTGTCAAAAATGGCAAATGGGACGAATGCCCTCTTTTATAAATTTGCCTAGACAGCCTTCGAAATTGGGCCTCGATCGTGACTTCGATCGTGGCCCTCGAGCCTGGGCTTCGGTCATGTCCTCGATCATGACCTCGAGCCTGGGACTCGGTCATGGGCTCGATAATGGCATCGAGCATGTGCCTTCGATTGTGACCCTCGATCTTGGATCTCGATCCTGGCCTTCGAGCCTTGCCTTCGATCATAGCCCTCGAGCTGGACCTTCGATCGTGGCTTCGATCACAAGCTCGAACCTGAGCCTCGTCAACCCTGGGATCGATACCTGGGCTCGATACCTGGGGTCGATCACAGCCCAGAATATCCAACAGAAGAGGAAAAATTGCAGCAACTTTTTAAGTCCAACTTTTGATCCGTTAACCATCTGAAACTCACCCGAGACCTTCGGGACCTCAACCAAATATACCAACAAGTCCTAAAATATCATACAAACTTATTTGAAACCTCAAATCACATAAAACAACGCTAAAACTACGAATTATGCTCCAATTCAAGCTTAATAAAACTTAAATTTTTAACTTCTACATTCGATGTCGAAACCTATCAAATCAAGTTCGATTGACCTCAAACTTTGCACACAAGTCATAAATGACATAACGGAGCTATGAAAAGTTTTGAAATTGTATTCCGACTCTGGTATCAAAAAGTCAACTCCCCGGTTAAACTTCCAAACTTAAATTCTTATTTTAACAATTTCAAGCCTAATTTCACTACGGACTTCCAAATAAAATTTCGATCACGCTCCTAAGTCCAAAATCACAATACAGACCTACTGAAACTGTCAAAACACTGACCCGGGTTCGTTTTCTCAAAATGTTGACCAAAGTCAACTCAGTTGAATTTTAAAGCTCTAATTCACATTTTAATCTATTTTTCACATAAAAACTTTTTGAAAAATTTTACGGACTGCGCACGTAAGTCGAAGAATAATAAATAATTCTTTTTGAGTTCTTAGAACACAGAATTAATTATTAAATTTAAAGATGATATTTTGGGTCATCACACCTTATCTAGAAAACTGCATTTGTTTAACAATTGCCTTATTTTCTTTAGGACAATAAAATAAACATCCCTTCGTTTTCTTGGATATTCAATAAACATGCACCTATCCATTCTTAGTTCTAAATTATATATCTGCTTTCCCTCTCAACACATATGCTCGACAATTCTATATATAACATGCCGCAGACTGAGCTTATATTTAGTCCACAGTTCTATAGATGTCACAGGTACTAACTTAAAAGAAACTAAATTCAGAATGTAATTTGTAGTTTTAGGAAATATTCTAATACGAATAAGGCAAATCTGAAAAACACTTCATTAATCTATCCATGTCCAAAAGAGACTTATTTCTTCTTTCTACCACACCACTCTATTATGGAGTTTACGGTGTAGACAATTGAGATATAATCCCTTATTCTGATAAGTAACAAAAGAACTCTTTAGAGAGGTGCTCCCACTACAATCAAATTGCAGTTACTTAATATATTTCTTTGGTGCTTCTCCATTTCAAGTCTTAAAAACCTTGAATTACTTAAATCATTAAGACTTACGGTGCATCAAATAAATATATTAATATTTTGAGTAATCATTTATGAACGTCACAAAAATACTCAAAACTATCTCTTACCAGTATGTTTAATTAACTATACAAATCAGAAGGGATTCATTCTAGCTTATCACTAGCTTTATTTCCTTTTGAAGGAAAACATCCTTTAGTCAAATTTCCTTCCAAACAGGATCCACAAGTTAGTAGTGCCTCTACTTTCAATGAACCTTAAGGTCCATCCTTGATCAACTTGAAATCCTATCCAGATTAATATGACTTAGACAAAAGTGCACAGATAAGTTTTACTCAATTTTGAAGAACATATTCTCTTATGAGGTAGATTAATATTATTCTGTTCAGGAGAGACATTAATATACAATAACAAGGTCATGCATTCATGTACCACAAGAGATAAAATGTTTATCAAGCTCAATAACTCAAGAGTTATTCAAAAATAAAATAAATATCCATCTCTTATTTTGCCCAGAAATCGGAATTAAACTCCTAACAAAAGGTACATATATTGCATCCTTTAAATTAATGTCTTATCACTATAAAAAAATAAAATAATAATAAGTAATACAACAAATTGTATGAAGTCATTGTGGAGTTGAGATAAAACATTAAATAAATCATAATAAGTCAAAACACTTAATAAAAAAATTCAAACTGCATTCAAATTTTTTTTATACATGCATCTTGAATAACAAATTTTGATGGGAAAAGAATCATTCATGCAAAGTATATTATATAATACAAAAAATTATACAATCCAGAAAGAAACAGAACCAGCTCAGATGGAGAGCATACTGTTATTTTCAGACAATTGTATATAATCATTTAATACTAAAAATTCAAACACACTACACATATATGTATTCATGCATCTTGAATAGAAAATTTTGATGGGAAAAGAACTACTCATGGAACATACATATGTAATTCCAGATTATTCACTCAAATAAATTAAAACACACCTAACTCAAATGGAGAGTATACTATTAATTTAAGTCAAGTGAACATCATAATTAATAGCTCTAGTTCCATTGATCCAACATGTATACTCAGATGGAGAGTAAGTACACGATATCAATTACTAGTATTTCACCTAGTGAACTTACAATAAATTTATCTGATATGGAGGAAGACCTAATGTCAATGCGTAAATTTATTACTCACTTGAAATTAATAGTTGAAGACCATAGAAATATATTTCTATCACTACTTAATCATGATTGTATTTTAATTATAAAATTGATTCAACCCTTAAACTCAGATAGAGAGTTACTACAGGTTATCAATAACTAGTAAATATACCCAGTGAGCTCATAATAAATTTATCCGATATGGAGGAAGACCTAAAGTCAACGCGTAAATTTATTATCTTACTATAAATAAAAAATGGAGACCATAGGGGTTAATTCCTATCACCACTTGATCACAACCACAAACTTTTCTATGAGGATTAAGTTCCATAATTAAAACAAAAATGCTCAAAACCCCATTTAAACAGTCTTAAAACGCTAAAATTAACCTTTTTCACTGCATCGCATTGAGTATTGATCACTGGGCTGGTTTTGATAGACCTACCAAATTTCAAATCAATCGGAGACCGTTAAAATCATAATCTCCAAAACTGCAACCAAATTTGGAAAATTACCATTTTAAGCATTTTTTTAAGAATTTAAAATATGACTTACATTCCTATCATATACCAATATATATCAAATCAACATGTGTTATCATGTTCCATATTAGACATATATAAAATGACAGAAAGAATGACTTTTCGTATGTAAATCACATTTTAATCCACCAAGCCTCCAAGAAAACTCATCTAAACGATCCCGAATCGTCAAAATACGATGTGATTCACTGCAAAGCAGTGAGGTCTTCTTAACTGATCATTTTCGATGATCCTACCAAATTTCAGGTCATTTAGAGATCGTGAAATTCAAGATCGCCAAAAAACTAGATCAAATTCGAATAAATTATTTTTGGCGTATTTAGGATTAAATCCATGTGATTTGTATTCTTGTTATATATCATATCAAGTTAAATCATCATGTGTCATCATGTTCCAGATTCAACACAAATATAGCCGATATATAAAGAATAAATTTTCATATTTATAACAAATTTAATTTTATAAACTGCTTGAAAACCCATCTAAACGTCCTCAAAATGCCAAAAAATAGCATGATTCACTTCATAGCGGTGAGCTATTCACACTAGTTCGTTTTCAATGAACCTACCAAGTTTCAGGTCAATCGGAGTTCGTCAAATTTATGACCACCAGCCTGTAACCAAACTCGGAGAATAACCGTTTTAAGCAGTTTCATAAATTAAAATAAATATGATATTGATTTCTATTCTCCTTATAATTATACTATGAGCTCAAGTCATATATTATGTTCTTCCTATTTCTAGGATACATAATATCTTCTTTTGCAATAAATTATCCTTTTATTAAATATCCAAGAACCTAAGATATTATATTTTCTCTCGTTCGACGAAAACCCCAAATATCTCTTCTCGTGAGTGGAGTTGGTCTCACTATTACCCAAAGATAAAACTCTTTTTTTAGTTAAGAACCTCTACCGCTAATGTAGATTTATCAAGGATAATTTTACATGGTACATTAAGCAGATTTTAATGACTCAAATAAATAGGCCATTTTGTGGATCCTACTTATTAATCATAATGCTCAATCCATGAATAAACATAATTTCACATGTACAAATTTATTAATAATTTTTCATGAGTTCAAATAAACAAACCACTTTAATGGTAACTATTTATTACTCACAAAATTCTCAATTTACGAGTGAAGATACATGTATCTCATAAAATTATTTTATGACAGATTATGAACCACAGCTTAAAAGCCATGCCAATAATATAAAACTCATACAAAATACTATCATATTTCACTTAATTACAACCTCCAACTAGAGAACAAAATTTTTCATCGAAAATCCAAGACTAGTAATCACGTAGGGCATGAAAACAAAAACCAAAATTTAAGAATCTTTTTTTTATGCGCAAATATGCCAAACACACCAATCAGTAGTCATCTAGGATATCAAACAGAGGATTTTACTTTCTTACAAAATGATTATATTATCACACAATATCAAGTATACTTTGTAAGACCAAGTCAATAAAATCCTACACCTCTATTATTGAATTCAATACTACTACATGTCTATTTACTAATAGCCAACATGTAAAACTCATTATATCACTAGTGATTAATCATGGAGACCATGGGGAGTCACCCCCACCACCATTGAATTAAAACACCGAAAAATAATATGATTCACTGCATAGCAGTGAGTTTTTCTCATACGTCATTTTCGATTGACCCAGACCCACCAAATTTTAGCTCAATCGGAGTCTGTCAAGTTCGTTGACCTTCGAAAACACCGACAATTCTGTCAAAATCGGGTTTTGCGTTTTTCTAGGGTTTACCCAAAAAACTCCAGATCATCCCAATCAAATATCAATAAAAAAACAAATATCTCATGATTACAAGAATAATCCAAAATTTTTGCACAATTAATTCACAAAACATCAGTGTAGTTTTTCAGAAAACAACATATACATGTAATTCAAAAATGCACATAAACATGATATTCTTGTTTCATAAAAAACCTAGTTATCTAATTAGATGTGAGTGGGTTCTGATACGAATTATGAGTATAAGCAGTGGAAGCAATTCCAGTATCAAAATCACATGTAATTTAGACAACTAGCATATATGGGATTTCACGAGTTACCGCTTGAAGCGAGAACAAAGCTCCTCTATCACGTGAGCCTTCAATTCTACAACAACTCAATGAAATCACCACCACGCGCACAATCACGATCTCTGAACATTCCACGGTCTTCTACTGTGTTACCCAAATAATATCCGAAAATAGTTTCGTGTGGGCGAAATTTTCTAGGAAAAAAAGCTAAAAAATCTGGCCACCTTCTATGTCTTCTTTTTGGTGGAAAACCTTATGTATTTATAGCACAGATTTGAAGGGATAAAACCCTTTTCCAAAACCTGCTTGGTTTTCTTTTCAGCAAAAAAAAGATTCCTTTATTTCCTATTATTTAGGCACAGCAGGGACCACATAATTTAATTAACAAGGCTTCCAATTATGGAATTGGTAATGACCCGACCAGTCGTTTTGCTTTCTAGATCCACGTTCCCCTAAATAAGACTCTTCATATGTGCTTTTACTATTTTATGACTTGCGGGGATGGTTAGTTCGGTATTTGGAAAGGTTCGGGTTGAAATCGGAACACTTGGTTCCTTGATTTAGCCTTAAAAGGCTAAGTTTGACTTTGGTCAATATTTTGAGTAAATGACCTCAGAATCGGAATTTGATGGATCCAATAGGTTTGTATGATGATTTCAGATTTGGGCGTATGTTCGGATTGAGTGTTGGATGACCCAGGAGCGTTTCGGCGCTTAATAGTGAAAGTTGGCACATTGGAGGTTTTAGAGTTCTTTAACTTTGGTTTTAAGTAGGATTTAGTGTTATCGGGGTCCATTTGGGATTCTGAATAAAGGAATAGTTTCGTATCATGATTTAAGACTTGCACGCAAAATTTGGTGTCATTTCGAGTAGTCTAAGTATGATTCGGCTCGTTCGGAGCGATTTGGAAACTTGAAGTTCATAAATTGATTCAATTGAGTTTTGGGGTGAGATTCTTAGTTTTGTTGTTATTTTATGCGTTTTGAGAGTTTGAGCAGGTCCGTGTTATGTTTATGGACTTGTTGGTGCATTTGGACGGGATCCAGAGTGGCTCGGGTATGTTTCGAACCACCCGGAGCTAAGTTGGAAAAAAACCAGATTTTCCAGTTCTAGTTTCCTTTTTCGCGAACTTGGAAGGACCCTCGCGTTCGCGATGAAGGAATTGTGTTGGGGGAATTTTGTGCTTCGCGTTCGCGTGATGGGGTCTGCGTTCGCGTATGATAATACGAGCTGGGTGGGGGTGGCATCATTGTTCTTCGCATTCACGAAGGTGACCTCACGTTCGCGTATGGCAGGGCAGGTAAGCCTCCGCGTTTGTGAGGCCCTGGTCGCGTTCGCGATGGCCAAGTTTTCTGGGCCTGGGCCGTTTGCCTTCACGAACGCGAGGCCGTTTCCGCGTTCGCGAAGAAGGGACAGCTGGGCAGTGTCTTGTTTTAAATCGGGACTTAGGCTATTTTGAGCTCATTTATTACACTATTGGGCGATTTTGGAGCTTTAAAAAGGGGGATTTCAATATTGCTTTTGGAGGTAAGTAATTCCTATCCAATGTAAGTTTAATACATAGATTATGGGTAGATTGTAACATGTAAAATTGTGAAAATTATTGGTTTAGGTGAAAAACCTAGGTTTTGATAAAAATGGAATTTAACCACGACAATGGTTATGGCCTTGAGTGAAAACGATATATTTGAGTTCGTGAGGTTATGGGTAACAACTTTCTTTGAAAATTTCCAGAATCCGGGCACGTGGGCCTGGGTGAATTTTAGGAACCTTCCAATTTGGGTTGGGTAATTAATCTAATATTTAAATTATGAACTTTTGAACATGTATTGATTAATTTATATAACATTTGACTAGTTTCGGGTCGTTTGACAACGAGTTGAGGATTTAAAGCACATTTGTGGATCGGGAGTGAGCTTGGGAACGAGGTAAGTGCCTTGCCTAACCTTGTAAGAGGGAAACGCATCCCCTTAGGTGTATTTTTGTTGTGGGTTATATGTGTGGGGAGCTACGTACGCACTAGGTGACGAGAGTCTGTGCGCAACTATATTCTATGTGATGTCCGGGTAGTCTTAGGCGTACACCATGCTTTGTTTGCACTGTTATGTTGGTTATGCACACTAATTGCTTTGAAATGAGCTGAGATTAAGGATTTTAATATTTAAAGTCTCTAGTTTGGATTTCTCATGTTTGGGAAGAATTGAAGGATTTTATAATAACCCTAATAATTCTATTTTTACTCGCGTCGCAAGTATTTCCGCGAGCGAAGTAAATTTCCTCTCCTCTCATGGGAGCGGGCCGTTCGCCTGGGTAAGTTAATAGATGCATCTATGGTTTGTGTCGTTCAATCCTCGGCAGTGCACATAGTGTATACATATATTTTGGATCGGGCCGTACGACCTCGCCATAAATCGTGCATAATATTACTTGGAGCCTAATCTTCTTGATATGATTTTTATTGGCTTGAGAGGTTACAATTATTTAAATGATGGAAATTGACTTGGGATTTATTGTTTGTGAAAGAAATTTTTGTTTATTGCTTGTTATGAAGATTTATGGTTGTTTACATAACTCATTCTTATTTAGATTTTCGGTATTTTATTGTTAGCTCATAGTAAGTGTCGAAGTTGACCCCTCATCACTACTTCAAGGTTAGACTAGATACTTACTGGGTACATGTTGTGTATGTACTCACACTGCACTTCTGCACTAACCGTGCAGGATCTTAGGCAGGTGCATCTGGACATCATCCCGGTGCGCACTCCTGATAAATCGAGACTTAGCGGTGAGCTGCCTTTCGAGCCGTTCTGCAGCACCCGAAGTTTTTCTTTTGTATTTTACTTTCTGTCTACTTTATTTCAGACAGTAGTTTAGTATTTTTTTGTATTCTACTAGTAGCTCATACCCTTGTGACACCAGGTCTTGGAATTTTGCTAGTAGACACTTAATGATTTTTGAGTATTTATTTCATTACACTTGATCTTACAATTTGTTACGTTTTATTTTATTAAATTTTCTCATCTCTTACTTATGTAATAATTGAAAATCAACTATTTCAAAAATATTAAAAGAGTAGATAAATGGTTAGTTCACTGTTGGCTTGCCTAGCGGCGACATTGGGGGCCATCACGGCCTATAGAAAATTGGGTCGTGACAACATAGTATCAGAGCACTAGGTTCACGTAGGTCTCACAAGTTATGAGCAGGCCTAATAGAGTCTTACAGAATGGTGCGGAGACGTCCATACTTATCTTCGAGAGGCTATAGGGTGTTAGGAAACTACTCTTTCTTTATCTCCTATCTTGCAGTTGATGTTGTGCTAAGTATCTCTTTCTTATTCTCTCATAGATGGTGAGAATGCGCGCGATAGATGTACCCGATCATGGAGGAGCTAGTGCCTCTATCGCTAGAGGCCGAGGCAGAGGGAGGGCTCCAACTCGTGGTAGAGGACGAGGACGTCCTAGAGTTGCTCCAGTTATGCCACCAGTGGATCCAGTAGAGGATCCTATTATTGAGGAGCAGGGCGAGGTGCCTGCAGCAGAGCCAACCCCAGTAGATTTCATGTCCGCACTACGATTCCAGGAGGTCATAGGCCGTGGGCTATGGTTCATGGATTCTATGACACAAGCTGGTTTATTTCCAGCAGACCCAGCCACATCTCAGGCGGGAGGGGGAGCACACACCCCTACCGCTCACGCTCCAAGGCATGCAGTTGTCGTATATCAGACCCCGGGTGCACTACCCGTAGGCGGAGCTCAGCTAGTTGCAACAGCTATAACTGGGCCTATACCAGCTGCGACCGGAGATCCGCATAGGCTATTGGATAGATGGACCGGGCTATAATCTCCTGTCTTTGGAGGTGAGCGACATGAGGACCCCTATGACTTTATTGATCAGTGCAGGGACAGACTGCAAAATATGAGGATATTGCAGTTCCATGGGGTAGATTTTACCACCTTCCAGCTGGAGGGCAGGGCCCGTAGGTGGTTGCAGTCATATCTTCTCAGCAGACCAGCAGGTTCTCCTCCCATGACTTGGGACCAGTTCACACGCCTCTTCTTGGACAGATATATTCCACCCTCTTAGAGGAAAGAGTTACGATTTCAGTTCGAGCAGCTCCAGCAGGGCCAGATTTCGGTGACCAACTATGAGGTGAGATTTTTTGAGTTGTCTCTCCATGCACTTATGATACTTCCGACCGATGTAGAACGAGTGCGGAGATTTTTGGCAGGTTTGCACTCTGCTACCCAGGCCACTATGGCCAGAGAGGTGGAGATGGTGACTTCTTACGAGCTAGTTCTAGAGATAGCTCGGAGGATCAAGGGTGCACGTCAGCGTGGTCGAGAGCAGGCTACGAGGCATAAGCGGTTTCGGTATTTCGGAGAGTTCAATGGTGCCCCGGCTGGGGGCAGGGGTCAGTCTAGTAGGCCCACATATCCAGCACCGCTGCCTCCTCGGGGTGCTCCAGTGCGGCCCTACTTTAGCACCATGCCAGAGAGTTCCTACCGCCCGCCAGCTATTCAGGGTTCCTCGAGTGGGTATTCAGGCCATCAGGGTCAGACTTCAGGTCAGTAGTCTGATCGGGTCCAAGCCTACACTATTATTGAGTAGCGAGGATCGAATCCACATGGAGTTAATTGATTTGGAATTAGGTTTATATCTAAGGCTAGATGCATTTTTTGTTCATAATTACGCTTCCACACATTTTGGTTTTGATTCTACTTCTAATTCTATTCTATTGTATGCAATGATTAAAGTTAAGTACAATATTTTTTATGTTGGTTTTCAAGTGTTTAAAAGGACTAGGGTAGTTACTTCCGCCTAGGTAGACATCTAATGGGTAGCAAGAATCTAGGGCAAGCTTGATTAATTTGGGGTCGTAATATAGCTATCACACCCAAGTACTCACTCTATATCTCTCGATAGTTTGAGTGGTTTTGCCCAATTTGGCTTTCTCAAGTCCAAATAGGTATTCATGCAAGTCCTGTGATATTAGCTCAAGTCGGGTATTTATTATCTCTAGGTTTAACCCTTTAATTGGGGCTATCAATTTCTTGAGTTCACCACAATTCCTTGTTAGCCTAGTTTTCCTAGACTTAATCCCTCTTTCTTAAGAAAAGACCAAGTCATAAAGGCATGAATCAGTGTTTGCAACCACTAATTCTACAAGTCTAGCAAGCACTAGGCCAAGTATCACTAACCCATAAATATTCAAGCCCTAAAATTCAGCACCCATTAAATACCCACACTAGGGTTGGGTCACAACCTTAGCTATGGGTCTAGCTACTCATAGCAACAGCAGAAATAAAAGATGAAAAGAAGATAAAATTCATAATACTAGATTAAAAGATGAAAATCTAATGTTATAAGGTGAATCTAATACAAAATTACCCAAAAGAGAAGTTTCTGCCGTCTCACGCGTGCTCAGCAAAAATACAACAAAACCTAAAAATGACAAAAAGTTATATTTATACTAATCTAAAATTTTCGGACAAAAATACCCATGCGGAGGTTACGCGGTCGCGTCATTCTGACCGCGGCCGCGTAATTCTGATCGCGGTCCGCGTTCTTCACTTCTGGATCTGGGTTTCGCGGACTGCGTAATTTCCATCGCATTCGCGTAGGAGACTTCTGCGGCTGCATAATCTTGATGCTGACCGCACTTCTTATTTTTGCTTAAAATGTAAGCTCTCTGAACTTCAGCAACCGCGGTCCGCGAAATTCCAATCGCGGCCGCGCAGGGACTTTCGCGGCCGCACCTTTTTGACGCGGTCCGCATTCATGTTTTAGCCCAAAAATCCATCTCTCTGAATCTTCATTTCGCGGACCTCGAAATAGTGCTCGCGACCGCGTTGTAGCTTTTGCGGCCGCACAATATTTGTGCGGTCCGCGTTTCACATCTTGTGGCCCAGTCTTGGTTTTTGTTCAAGTTTTGACTCTTTTATGAGTTTATTATGACTCCTTTGGCTCATTTTGAACAATCCCTACAAGAAAGCATATTACATTAGTTTCCAGGAATACCTTCATGCATTTTTGGCTCTAAACACAAGTAAAAGAGAGCAAATAACAAGGTAAAATTCCTACTTATCAACTCCCCCAAACTTAAGCTTTTGCTTGTTCTCGAGCAAATAAGGTAATTTCCACCTCCACAAGAAAAAGAAAAAGGATATTTTAGCTGGCCTAAGGTGACTCCATCAACCATCAATTGGGACTAACAATTACCCTCAACACAAATAAATTATCAACAACATCACGTTATGACCTTTTGAGTACTATAGTTTTAATGTGACACTAGAGCATCAAGAGTTGACACAATTCATCAAAGAAGCTTGCTCTAATACATAGATCATTGTGAATCCCATACTCCTCCTCCTCTACTCTCCATGAGCAAATCTCACTTTTCCAGAATGTACCACTCAAAACAAGGATTGTGAAGAAGTGCGCTCATCACTCTCAAAAGAATGCCACAAGTCCGGCTCTAAGTATCATAAGCTTTCCCCTTATGTAAATCACCACTAATGTAAGCTCACTAAAGTTGAAATCATATAGGGCTTTAACAGGATGTAATGAAGGATTTTGGATCAAGGTATGCCTTTATCGAACTATGATGGTTTCATCTTTCTTTTAGCACTCCATTTTCTCATTTCGGCTCATACTTTCTTGACTCTTTGAGTCATTTTCTTCTTCCTTAGGGGAACTAGAGAGACACACTGTCACTCTTTCTTACTCATGACAATCAGTTTTCTCCTTTTCTCATCATTCCATGCCTTTCATCATTGCGTTCTTTGAATACCTTCAACCTTCACTTTCTTTTTGACGTATTTCTTTTTGTCTTTTCTTCATTTTCTTTGCCTTTTATTTTCGACAATTCTTTTTTTTCCTTATTTTAACCTTTTATCAATTTCAAATTCCTCGTCTCTCCCCCAAACTTATGCTTTTGCCAATTGTTCATCATGAATACTAAGAAAAGATTGGGTGCCAAGAGAGGGTCATTATAGAACGGATAAAGGCTTGTAATGTGGCTATTGAATGAAAAAGTCTTAGGCTCAAAGGCGTTGACTAGGGATATCATATTGGTGGGATACGAAAGCTTTCAAAGTTCAAATTGGACCAAGGAGATCCTACAATCATTTCTCAAGTCGAGCTACACTTAGAATTTTGCCTAGACAAACATTCAGGGCAAGTTCTAGACTTATTGGCACGGGACTTGGACTTGCAATTCAATGCCTCACCTCTCAAGCTACTGGATTGTTGAATAGAATAGAGTCGAGGGCCCACAACAACCCTAGCTAAGATTGGAAATCACAAATGGCTCAAGAAAACCACTCGATGATTGTTTTATTCAACGCAAGAGTCTAAACGTCACAACTAGAGCTAATCTTTGCCAATCAACTTGTCTCTAACCATGAGATCGAAGGTAAATGTGTTAATACCAAGTGAAGCCTGCTTGAGACACTTTTATTCATTACTACTACTATATACACCAAAACAAAAAGAAGACGGACTCGATCCCTTAAGAAGGTTGTCACGCCATCCATCGTTTTGAAGAGCCACCCGGTTCACACAGCATCCACATTTGGAAAGAACCGTGGCATTAAGAAAACCAAAGGCTTATTGTTCACACAAACAAACAAAAAATGTAAAAAAGAAGCTAAAAACTTAAAAAAAGAAGCTACTAGAGGAAATAAGAAGCTAAGCTATTAAGGAAAAATAACAAAATAAGTTATGAAGTAAACTACGGAAAGTAAACTGAATATGTACAAAATTGAGGAAATGAATATATACATAATGGAAATGAATATATACATCGAATGGTAAAATTAAATACATACCAAAAGTGAAAATAACGGTAAATAAAGATAAGGGAAAATAGTATCATAATTATTACATACCAAATGTCATCACAAATCAAATCAAATGGACCCCCTCCCCCACCCCCACCCCCCCAAATAAAAAGTAGCATTGTCCTAAATGCTAATATCAAAATAAGATCAGGGAAAGGTTACAGAGTCAAGAGAACTCCCTATGTGATCTCTGTCTGCATCGGGTCAGGAACATGAGTGAGGTCCTAAGACTGCATGGAATCATCAGCTCCCTCTGTGTCCTCTAACTGGATCTCCACATCCTCTGACTAGGGGACCACGGGGTGCATGAGCATCTGGATCATCTCCTCAACAATATGTGTAGTGGCAGCCGGCTCCTCAGACTAGCCAACTGCTGCATCTGATGCCTCATGCACTGGTGTAGGTGCTGCTGGGGCTGTCTCCACCATGAGCATGTCCAGTGGAATATCACCAGCAGAAGCAATCTTCTGAACCTCTTTGCTCAACTTCTCCATCGAATCCTTAGATGCTTGAGTTTTTCGTATCTTCTTCACCTGCTTCCCCAAATCCTTGATGATCCTCCCATGTGTATCAAGAGTCTCCCCTATCTTCTTCTGGTCGTCTAGAATCTTGTTCTGGTTGTCTAGAATCTTCGTCAAAGACTCCTCTAATGATGGAGGTACCTGAAGCTCTGATAGGGATGAAGACTGTGCTGCTACTGCACTGGATAGGATAGTAAGCTTTGTGGTAGCTGCCTGCATCCAGTTGTTGAGGCTGGATAGTGTTTCTGAAACCCGCAGTGCAGTCTGAGGGTAGGTGGAAGATGAAGGCGCAGATAATGGCACTGTGATGGATGGCCCGGAGGAAGGAGGGGGCATGGCAGCTGCTCCGGCAGAAGTACCGGCTGCTGTGGAGGGCTCGGCAACTGACTCGGTGGCCACTACCCCTGGCTCTTTAGACTGGCCTGTGGGGGTAGTGGCTTTACCCTTGAACTTAGAATTGTCCGCTCCCTGGAGGTGGTACCATGAGAAAGGCTTTTTAGCCTTTACTTCCATATCAAAATTCCTCGGCTCTACCCCTTGGTCGTGGAAATACTCTGTGAGGAAGTTGGGGTAGGGATATGATCTTTCTTCTTTTTGAACTGCATTAGAGATGTTGTAGGACATCAAGTTTCCTACATTAACAGGATAGCCTGCCATGATAGAAGCTGCCAATACTTCCCGGGAGAGTAGAAGGACATCACCCACCCTTTTGCTTCAAAGTTAAGGGTGGCTCTGACAATTTGAACTCCTGCCGTGAGTCATGCAGGTGTTGTCCCCGAAATAGCAAGTAGCTCAGCTAACCATGGGGGAATTGCATCCCCCAAGGCTAGCTTCTCCACGTATTGCACTGCCTTAACCTCCTCAAACCCTACATAACTATTCACTGCGTTTCCATCAAACCGGATTTTCAAGTTCCGGACCTTCGTCACCTTTGTACCCTTTTTGATGTGGGCAACATTGGCACAAAATTCATTGACGAGGTATTCATTGGCATCTTTCAACCGGTAGGTGAACCAATTCCATCCTTTTCTCTCCGTAAATTGCTGTAGGACATTCGGATTGTGCTGTCTTAGGTCTTGTGTTATGAATTGCCGCTCAAGAGTGAGCGACCTTTGGGGCCACCATTCCCGAAATTTGCCATACGCCTTCTCACTTACAAACCTATCAGCCCACACCTCTGGCTTCTTTGATCTAGCCAGGCCTTCCATAATTGTGTCACCCCCTCTCCCGTCATCCGGGATCTCGTTATCATCATCAACATTTATTGGGGCAGCTGTTGAGGCAGGTGTTGTAGCAGGTGAGGGAGATGGTTTGGATGACTGACTACCTCCCTCTAAGCCATCAGAAGAACTAGAGGAGGAGGTAGGCTCATCAACCAAATGGAATCTGCCAGGGAGTTGTTGTGATTGTACCCCCGGTTGTGGTTGTACAGAATCCCCCTCAGACGTCTCCCGGGATGGAAGGTATTCAGTTGTGTCCGAGAAGTCGGCAGGAGTTCTGACAAGGGTAGCCTTTTTGCCTACTACCCTTTGGGCTGCAAAGGGTAAGGTTTACTTTCCTTTACCCCGGCCTTGGGAGGATTCTGCCCTCCCCTTTGAAGTGTCTCCTCTCCCACGAGAACGCACCATTTTCTGCAAAACACAAGTAGTGAAAGGCAGTTAGAATTTAGGTTCAATTATGTGTTAAAGCATTATAGATGAAATGAAAAATACTGCTTCTCAGAACAGGGCATCGCGGACCGCACAAAAATGAGTGTGGCCGCGAACTACCCATTGCGGACCGCGTAAAAGTGAATGTGGCCGCGAAGAGCCCAAGTTTAGACTGCTGGCTCTCTGAACTTGATCAACTACGAACCGCACAAAAATGAGTGCGGCCGCGAAAGACCAATCGCGGACCGCATAAAAATGAACGCGGCTGCGAAGGCAAATGATAGAGTCTCTGAAGTTCAAACGCACGGACAGCGAAAAGTTGGGTGCAGCCGCGAAAGACCAATCGCGGACCGTGAAAAAATGACCTCGACAGCGAATTCTAAACAACTATCAGTGCCTTGAAGCTAGGGTATCGCGGACCACGTAATATTTGGACGCGGCTGCATGCCCTATCGCGGACCGCAGAAACATGACCGCGACCGTGAAATTCAACATAAATCGGCACTGATGACCACCCAAAACTAAGATTTTCACTAATTACCCAAGAATTGTAGCAATTAAACATGTAAAGTTACTAACCCCAACCCTCATTATGCATACAAACACTACCCATATGTTTCTAATCACAAATTAAGCATTAATTTGACATTTTGGCATGATTCTAACCTTATCTAAAAAGAAAAATTAAAACAAAGAGAAAAGAAAAGAAAAAGATAAAATCAAATCATTGAAATGAACATACCAGTTGTAAAATGTGGTAGGAAATCGACAATTGATGAGAATAAGATGAGTTTGAAAATAAGTAATTATGCATAGTGCTTTAGGTGCGTCTGAGAGGTTAGGGTTCGTAAAGTGTAAAAAGTTTAAAGAACTTCTATTTATACTCTGAACCCAGTGACCCCACCGCCTTACCTTATTATGGCCGCAAAATTTTATCGAGGTCCGCGCTCTTTACCTTTTTGTAGGTCTGCCTCAGATACACGGGCGCGGTCTGCGAAAAACTGGTTGCGGCCGCACAATTTGTGCGGACCGCGAAAATTTGAACGCGGAGCGCGAACTCTAAGGAATTTTGAGAGGCCAACTTCAGAGAGTTAGCCTTTCGCCCATTTCAGCTATGCGACCGTACGCAGAATTGTGCAGCCGTGAAGTGCTCATGCAGTCCGCAAAACTTTAAGCGCGGTCCGCGAAAGTTCACCGCCAAAGTTTTCTTACTAATTACCTGCACTGCACAACCAATTCCTACATACACTTTACAACAAGTTAGTCCAAAACAATGTCTAATCTACGAAGAAAATTAAAGAAAGAAAAACACATGGGTTGCCTCCCAAGAAGTGCATGATTTAACGTCGCGGCACGACGCATGTTACCATCATCATTTGAAATGGATCAATGCCACAACGTGGCTATCATCAATCTTGCCAAGGTAGTGCTTAACTCGGTGCCCATTGACTCTAAAGATCTCACCATTCTTTTTTTTCAAATCTAGAGCACCGAAAGGAGTCACATGTACCACTTCGAAAGGACCACTTCACTTCGACTTGAGTTTTCCCGGAAACATCCATAACCTAGAGTTGAATAGAAGAACTATGTCACCTTCCTTGAATTCTTTGTTCCGGATATACTTATCATGTAAGTACTTCTTCTTGTCTTTATACAAGGACGAGCTGGAATAAGCATGGAAACAGAATTCATCGAGTTCATTTAGTTGCTCTACCATATTGGCAGCTACATCCCATTCAAGGTTCAATTTCTTTAGCGCCCACATGGCCATGTGCTCTAATTCAATCGAAAGATGACATGCTTTCCAAAATACCAACCGGTACGGAGACATATCAATTAGAGTCTTGTAAGATGTTCTATAGGCTCATAAAGCATCGTCAAGTTTCCTTAACCAATCAGTCTGGTTTGCATTGACAGTCTTGGATAGAATGCTCTTGATCTCCCTGTTGGAGACTTCAACCTGTCCACTTGCGTGGGGATGATAGAAGGTTGACACCTTATGAGTGACACCATACTTGGAAAGTAAAGTGTCAAAGGCTTTGTTGTAAAAATGAGAACCCCCATCACTAATGATAGCTCTTGGGGTGCCGAACCTTGTGAAGATATTTTTCTTTAAGAAAGCCACCATACTCCATGCCTCATTGTTGAGCAAAGCCACAGTTTCAACCCATTTGGAAACATAATCCATAGTAACAAGAATATAAGTGTTCCTACATGAACTCACAAATGGCCCCATAAAGTCGATTCCCCACACATCGAAAATATCAATCTCAAGGATGTTAGTGAGAGGAATTTCATTCTTCTTGGAAATTCCACCGGCTCTTTAGCACTCATCACAATGCCTAACGAGCTCGCTAGCATCTTTGTACAAGGTAGGCCAATAGATTCCACAGCTTAGGACCTTTGTAGCAGTTTTCGTCCCACCATGGTGACCAACATAGAGCAAGGAATGGCAAGCTTCAAGAATACTCAATTTCTCTTCTTCCGGAACACATCTCCGGATAATACCATCATTGCAAATTTTGAAAAGATATGGCTCGTTCCAATAATAATCCAAGCAATCTCGTTTGAGCTTCTTCCTTTGGTTTGAAGAGAGCTCATTCGGGATAATGTCGGTCACAAGAAAGTTAGCCACATCGACGAACCAAGGTATCCCAGTCACAGACACGGAGAGGAGTTGTTCATCCAGAAATGAATCATTAATCTCGAGGCCATCATGGAGCTGCCCCTCCTCTTCCAAGTGGGACAAGTGGTCCGCCACTTGATTCTTACTCCCTTTTCGGTCTATGATTTCAAGGTCAAACTCTTGTAGAAGAAGAACACATCTCATCAACCTAGCCTTAGAGTCCTTTTTACTCATCAAATAACGAAGTGCCACGTGATCGGTGTGCACAGTCACTTTGATACCCATGAGGTACGGGCAGAACTTTTCCATCGCAAAGACAATGGCTAATAGCTCTTTCTCGGTCGTCATATAGTTGACTTGGGCATCGTTCATGATTTTGCTTGCATAATAGACCAGATGAAATATCTTGTTGATTCTTTGCCCCAATACCGCTCCTACCGCAACGTCGCTAGCATCGCACATGAGCTCAAATGGTAAGCTGCAATTGGGTGCGGTTAGGGGTGGGAATAAAATCTGAAAAACCGAATTCGAACCAGACCGAATTAATTCGGTATTTCGATTTCGGGTTTTTTTGGTATTTCGGCCTAATTCGGTATTATATTTTTGGTATTTCGGTATTACGCTACGGTCCTCGGTATTAGAATCTTGAAATTTTAGTATACTGAAATACTTAATTACCGAATTTTTAAAGACTTTTTTTTAAGTTTGGCCTATAGTTAGCTACTACACTCACTGCCCAGCGCCCCAGCCCAAAATATTTTAATATAATTTCCAACCCAATGCCCACTCCAGCACCCCAGCCCAACTGCCCAAGCCCACTCCCTAGTCAATTATGGTCTAAACTCTAAAGATTAGGGCATTAGCATTAGGCAGTCACGAACTCAGCTCACTCCTCAGTCTTCACTCCTCACTCCTCAGAAAGTCAATTCCGATTTAGGGCGATAGTTTCACAAATTCCGGGCAAATGAAGACCAAATACAGAAAGAGATCGGCTGCTGTTTCAGAAGCTTACTGGTACTTCAAAGAGATCGGCTGCTAATCAAAATTCAAAGGTATGTTTCTAATTTCTTCCATAATTTGTGCTAGAACTACTAAAGATTGACTCTTTTTTTAAAACCTTTTTACCGGTTTTTATTTGTTTTACCTTGAAATTAGATTATTGGGTATTGAGATATGTTCAATAAAATGAAAGTAAACATTTTGGCTAAGGTGCATTTTGAGCTCTTGCTGTTCCTTAAACAGAGCTGATTCATTGTTCGTTGAGTTTTGAATTTTGAGTTGATCCGTTGAAGCTTTGATTTCTATATTGTAATTTCTATTTAATGTCATTTCTCTGTTTGATTGCTTTGTTAGCCAAATGCTAATCTGTTCGCCCCTGCTTTTGTAGTTTTTTCTCTATTTGAATAGCACAGAGAAAATCTTTCATACTTGAGTTATAAGCTACTACAGCAAAAATATTTCATACCTGAGAATGTCAAAAAGTATTACAAAAAGTTTACCTGTGTTTAATTACAAGCAATTTTATGCAGCATAAGATTCCTATATGTCATTCCTTAATTCAACTCTTACAGCCTTAACAATTCCTTGACCAGGAATAGCACTTGTCTCTTGACCAGGACCATTCTCCCCATTTCTGACTCAACATTGGTATATACAATGTTCTTTCTATATATTTCATGTTTATTGGAAGCTTCATTTATCTTAAAGTGCAAGTTCTTTACCCAAAAGGAGCTGTCTTTGGTTCATTTAATACTTGAAAAGTGCACAATTCTGGTTTCTCTTCCATGTACATATTAAATCTTTTAGTTAGTATTTGTGTGTTTATGTGTAGATTTTCAGTATCATACTTTAAAGAGACTATCTTTTTAAACCATAGTACTAGAAGGTGTTTCTTTCTGGAATTGCTCTAAGTAATGTAAGTTGTTTTTATAAGGCTGAGATACTGCCCTATGGTTGAATCCATACAAATAAATTCTGTACCTTATTTGTATAGATGGCAGATGAAAGTAGAGTAAGTGATGTTGGTTCAAGTGAAAGTTTACCTATTACTGAAGATAGCAACACCAACACCATTGATACTCAAGATTCTAAGAAAAAAAAAGCCATGCAACCTAGATCCGACGTTTGGAATCATTTTGATAAATTTGAGGTAAATGGGGTTGGTAAAGCAAGATGTAGATATTGTAAGCAAGCTTATGCTGCTAATTCATCTAGGAATGGAACAACCGGATTGAAAAATTATTTGACTAGATGCAAAGAATACTCACCTAACATTGATAAAGATACTAGTCAAACAAAGATAAATTTTTAATCTTGCCAAAATGATGGAGGATCACTTTAAAAATTTGATCAAGCAGTGGTTAGGAGGGCCTTAATTGAGATGATAGTTATTGATGAACTACCATTAAGCTTTGTAGAAAATGAAGGCTTTATGAAGTTTATGAAAAAAACTCAACCACTATTTCGTCTTCCTTCTCGTATAACAATAACAAGGGATTGTTATGAAGTTTACGGTGAATTGAAGCAAAATCTAAGAAGGTCTTTTAGAGAAGCACAACCAAATATTTGCCTCACAACAGACACATGGACTTCATTACAAAGAATAAATTATATGTGTTTGACAGCCCACCTCATTGATAGGGATTGGAAGTTGCATAAAAGAATACTAAATGTTTGCCCTATCACTAGTCATAAGGGTGAAGAGATGGCTAAAGCTATTTCAAATTGTTTGCTTGAATGGAAATTAGACAAGGTATTCACCATTACTGTGGACAATGCTTCTTCAAATGATGTCACAGTCAAAGAATTGTCTAAAAAGTTAGATATGTGAAAAACTAATATGATGGGTGGTAAACATCTTCATGTGAGATGCATGGCTCATATATTAAATCTAATTGTGCAAGATGGTTTGAAAGAAATTGATGCTTCTGTCGCACGTGTTAGAAATATTGTGAGGTATGTGAGATCTTCGCCTGCAAGGACCTTAAAGTTTAAACAGTGTTGTGCACATGTAAAGGTAGAATGTACCAAAACATTGTGTTTGGATGTTCCTACTAGGTGGAATTCCACCTATTTGATGTTGGATACGGCACAAAACTTTGAAAAGGCCTTTGACAAGTTTCATCTTTTTGATGATGGATTTTCTACTTATCAATGTTCTCATCTTTGTGAAGATGGTAGTAGTGCATGTCCTCTTGAATCTGATAATTGGGTGAATGTGAGGAATGTGATAGAATTTCTTGCGAGATTTCACGAGCTCACCAAAAAAGTTTGAGGTTCACGTTATGTCACTTGTAATGCTCATTTTGAGGATGTATTTGAACTTTATTGTCATTTGAAAATGTGTTTAGTTAGTGAGGATGAGCATTTGAGAAAAATGGCTGAGCGGATGCAAGAAAAGTTCAAAACGTATTGGGGTGAGCCTGAAAAGATGAATAAAATAATTTTTATTGCTTCCGTCTTGGATCCTCGTAACAAATTTGAATATGTAGAGGGAGCACTTGAAGAACTTTTTGGGGAGGAAAAGAGGAAGAAAATAAATGCTGAGGTGTATGCTTATATGAATTCTTTATTTGAAGAGTATCTAAAAAAGTATTCAACTAGATCTTGTCCTCAATCTCCATCTAGTTTTACTTCATATAATAACACATCCAATACATCTAGTGGGAGTGTTATAATTGCATCTTTAATAAGAACGAAACTTCACTTGAAGAAACAAAAGGAAGACAATGGAAGTGGGGGTGCTAAATAGGAGTTGGATAAATACATTAGTGAAGAACAAGAACCTTTTAGTGAAGAATTTGATATCTTAAGTTGGTGGAAAATACATGCTCCTAGATTTCCTATTCTTTCAGAGTTGGCTCGTGATGTGTTGGCCATTCCAATTTCTAGTGCGGCGTCAGAATGCGCATTCAGCACCGGTGGCCGTATTCATGATTCATTTAGGAGTTTATTGACTCCTAAATATGTGCAAGCTCTTATTTGTGTTCAAGATTGGCTTAGAGAAAAGAAGAATCCTATTAGTGTTGAAGAAGACTTGAAGTATCTTGAGGAACTCGAGCTTGGTAAGCTTTAATATTTTGTGTGTATTTTAGTTCAAAATAATATATCATACTTGTTTATTTGTATGACATATTTGGTCGAATTATCTTTAGATATGGAAAATAATGGAAGCACTACTAGCATTGTTTGATGTATAGTTGTAACTTACAACTTGAGTGGTAAGTTTAATACTCTATTTGTTTGGTGATATACTTTTATAGTTTTGTTTTATTATCATCAAAAAATAATATTCTAACTTATGATTTATCTTTTTTTTTTTAGGTTAAACAAGTGCAATCATGCCTCGTGCTCCTAAAGTACGCTTTCATATTTAGGAACATTTTGAGGTGAAAGAGGATAACAGAGAAGTTTGCAAAGTAGAGTGCAAGCATTGTGGCCGGGTCTATAATATTCATCCAAAAAGGGATGGAACATATGGTTTAAGGAAGCATATTAGGTGTTGTCTTGAGCATCTTCCTGAAATCCGTATTTAAGAATTAAGACTAAGTTGATTCGAGACTATTAATGTAAACTTGAATTGAGGGATGCCCTCTCTGTTTTGCAATTTGTTTATTTGGCTGCGATTGTGTTAGAGACTTAGAATCTGCTGAGCCTGTTAGAGTCTGATGCCTTATTTGTTTATGCAACTGTCTTAAATGTTGTGTTTATGGTTTTGCTGAATTGTGAATGAATGCCAATGTTCATGTGTTTGCTCTGTTTGTGGATGGCCTTTTTTCGAAGAATGTTGGTTGTTCAGGTGTTTCCAGTTGGTAAATGTAATTGCATTGTGTAAATGTAATTGCAGGTGTTTCCTGAAATGTTGGTTGTTCAGGTGTTCTTGGCATTGGCAGTGTGTAAATGTAATTGGCAGTGTGAAATGTTGGTTGTTCAAGTGTTTTTATTTTGTTTTAAATATGGTATTTTCAAATAGAAAAAAGAAGAATATAGAATTATAGATAGCAAGTTTAAGTGTTTTCAATTTTCATATACTACTACAGGCGGATAAAAATTTTGTTGGCATTCAAATTATTTCTGTCTTGGCATTCAAACTATTTCTGTCAATTTTGTTTCTAGACAAAAATTGTTTTCGTCAATTAATCAATTTTGTTGTTTCCAGTTTGGTGCTACAGTATCGAACCAAAATAAGTTTATTTATTTAGCGATTATTAAACCGAAGCCGTACCGAAACTATACCGAACCAAAATAAAAAATACCGAACCGTACCGAAATAATTTGGTACGGTATTTGGTATACACAATTGATAAATCGAATACCGAAATACCGAACCAAAATTTTTAAATACCGAATCGAAATATCGAATGTCCACCCCTAGGTGCGGTAATGATGGGAGTGGTAGTCAATATATACTTGAGTAGCTCAAAAGCTTTCATGAATCATCATTGAACACAAACTTGGCATCTTTTTCCAACAACTTGCATAAGGGGTTCACCACTTTTGAGAAATCCTTGATGAACCTACGGTAAAACCCCGCGTGACCAAGAAAGCTCCTCACACCCTTGACAGAAATCGGAGGAGGGAGTTTTGATATCACTTCAATTTTTGCTTTGTCCACTTTAATATCGTTCTTGGAGATCTTATGGCCGAGGACAATGCCCTCCTCGACCATAAAGTGGCACTTCTCCCAATTAAGCACTAAGTTGGTCTCCTCACATCGGGCCAACACTTTATCAAGATAATCCAAACATTCTTCAAAAGAATCCCCCACAACACTGAAATCATCCATGAACACCTCGAGGGAGTCCTCCACCATATCTGTAAATATTACCATCATACACCGCTAAAAAGTAGCCGGTGCATTACACAAACCAAACGGCATCCTTGAGAATGCAAATGTGCCATACGGACAAATAAAGATGGTTTTCTCTTGATCTTCAGGTGCAATGAGAATATGGTTATATCCGGAATACCTATCCAAAAAGTAATAATAAGCACGTCCGGCAAGTCTATCCAACATTTGGTCAAGAAATGTCAATGGAAAATGGTCTTTCCGGGTCACTTTGTTCAGCTTCCTATAATCCATGCATACCCTCCAACTGGTGACAGTTCTTGTGGGGATCAATTCATTTCTATCATTTGTGATCATAGTCATGCCCCCCTTCTTTGGGATACATTGTACCGGCAAAATCCATGAACTATCAGAAATGGGGTGCACAACCCCTGCATCTAGCCACTTGATGATCTCTTTCTTGACTACCTCTTGCATGGCCTCGTTCAACCTCCTTTGATGTTCCACAGAGGGTTTGGCATCTTCCTCCAATATGATTTTGTGCATGCAAAAGGTGGGGCTTATACCCCGAATATCCGCCAATGCCCAACCTATTGCCTTCTTCCTTCTTTGAAGCACCGCAAGGGTGGAATCTACATGCACGTTAGTTAAGCACGAATAATGAATAACAGGTAATGTGGAACAAGGGCCTAAGAACTCATACATGAGGTGTGAAGTCAATGGCTTCAACTCCAATGTGGGTGGCTCCTCGATTGAGGGCTTTGTTGGTGGAGTCTTCCGGTTCTCAAGGTCCAAGGAAAGATTTCGGGATCCATATGTGTAGGATCCCATTCCTTGCAAAGCATTTGCACATTCTACCAAGCCTTACTTCTCATCCTCATTATGATTCAACAACACAGCTTCCAAAGAGTCTTCCATATTCATCATAGCACTTGTGTCATCAACAATCACCTCTGTCACAAGATCCACAAACGAACATACTTCGTTGCTATTAGGCTGCCTCATTGAATTGCACACGTGGAACACAACTTTTTCATCGCCTACCTGGAAGGTGAGCTCCCCAGCTTCCACATCAACTAAGGCCTTCCCTGTAGCTAGGAAATGTCTCCCCAATATGATTGGCACCTCATAGTCAACCTCACAGTCGAGTATCACAAAATTTGGGGGAAGTATGAACTTGTCAACCCGAACTAGCACATCATCAATTATCCCCAATGGCCTCTTCATTGTTCGGTTCGCCATTTGCAACCTCATGGAATTAGGTCTTGGTTGCCCAATCCCCAATGTATTGAACACAGAATATGACATCAAATTAATGCTCTCTCCCAAATCACACAAGGCTTTGGCGAAATCGGCACTACCAATAATGCATGGAATTGTAAAGGCAACGGGATCTTCTAGCTTTGGAGCCATGGAATGCACAATGGCACTCACTTGATGTGTCATTTTGATCGTCTCACAGTTTATTGACCTCTTCTTTGTTACCAAATCCTTCATGAACTTGGCATATCCCAGCATTTATTCTAGAGCTTCAACCAAAGGCACATTTATGGACAAATTTTTAATCATATCAATGAATTTCTTGAATTGGTTCTCGTTGTTTTGCTTGGAGAGCCTTTGAGGATATGGTGGAGAAAGCCTTAGCAAAGGAGCCTTGGCTTTGGGCACTATCGGATTTGGTATGTCTAGCACGTATTCCCTAGACGGGTTCACATCATCTTGTGTCTCATCCATGTTTCCATCAATGTCTATCCTCACTTCATCGTTCACATTCTCATCATTTCTTGGCTCATCCTCTTCTTGCACAACCACATCATCATTCACGATCTTTCTTGGATTGGAGGTACTAGCAACTCCACCTCTACCACTTCTTGTAGTCACCGCCATAGCATGGCCCGTATTTTTTTCACCCTTTAGGTTTACTACCGCATCACTTCGTAGTGCCCCCTTACGGCGAGTATTCAAGGCTTGAGAGATTTGACCCATTTGGACTTCCAAGTTACGGATAGAAGTGTTGTAGGAGGCTATTTAGGCATCGGATTCGGCATTTCTTTCCATCATTTGCTTAAATATACTTTTTATCCGCCCCATCTCATTGTTGGAAGACCTTTGCCCTTGTGACGGATATGGAGGTGGGTTGTTGGGTTTTTTGATACATCGGAGGCCGTTGAGAGCCCGACCTCCGGTTCTCTTGATTATTGTTGTTCCAACCCCCTTGGTTTCCATTGCCTCCCCAATTACTATTATTGTTGCCACCCCAATTGCCTTGGTTATTTCCTTGATTCCCCCAATTTTGATTGTTGTTCCCCTAATTATTCGGATTATTGTTGTTGTCACTATTCCAATTCCCTTGGCCTTGGTTGCCCCAATTTTGATTGTTCCCCTATGATCTCCACTGTTGTTGATTTGTAGCATTGCTCCGTTGACCTTGGTAATTGTTTACATATTGAACATCTTCACTTTTATCGTCAAAAGAGTCATCTTGGTTATACCCACTACCACTTTGCTCAAATTGATCCTGATTATGTTGAACTTGTTGGACTCTTTGTCTCATCTTGTTAACCATTACATTAACTCATTCCATGGCATTTACTAGCTTTGGCCCCTGAACCTGCTAAAGCTGTACCTTGGCTAACTGATTCATAGTAGTTGTCAACTCTGTTATGGCTTGTCCGCGATCATGGAGCTCCTTGTGAAGGTGGATAACATTAGGGTCACCCTGAGGAACGTTGGCCCGACTTTGCCAAGCTGAAGAGGTGTCCGCCATCTCATCTAATATTTCACATGCTTCTGAATATGGCGTATTCATGAAGTTACCCCCTGCGAGCTGATTCACCACACACTGGTTAGTTGTGTTGATACCCCTATAAAGGTTTGTTGGATCATTGCTTCAGTCATGTCGTTGTTGGGGCATTCTTTGACCATTGTCCGATATCGTTCCCAAATCTCATGTAACGGTTCATTTGGCTCTTGTTTAAAAGCAAGGATTTCATCTCTCAATGTTTCTATATGTCCCGTAGAAAAGAACTTCACTATGAACTTCTCGGCCAACTCATCACAAGTGGAGATGGAATGGTTAGGTAGCCTCTCAAGCCAATCTAAAGCCTTCCCTCTAAGTGAGAAAGGGAAAAGCCTTAACCTCAAAGCCTCCTCAGATACATTCGCCTGCTTGCTCCCCCAGCATGTGTCTACAAAATCTTTGAGATGCTTATATGTGTTCTGATGTGGAGCTCCGGTGAAGAAACCCCTTTGTTCCAAGAGAGTAAGCATGACATTGGTTATTTGAAAATTGCCCACCCGAATCCGGGGCGGGACAATTTCACTTGTGTAGCCTTCATTGGGCAACACCCGGTGTGCTACCCTTGGAGGAGGTGGGGGAGGGTTTGGAACGTTGTCATGAGGCAGGAGGCCTCTTCTTTGTACTTGAGGTTCAATATGAACCTCATCCACTTCATTTTCATCTACCTCCTCCCCCTGAGTAATATGTTCGAGGACCTCGTTAAGAGCCATTTGGAACCTAAAAGTAATTGACAGACAAAAATTAGAAAAATGGAAGGAAAGAAAAACGAAACACACAAATAGTTAGATATATAGATAAGACTGTCTAACTCCCCGGCAACAGTGCCAAAAATTGATCGGGTCCAAGCCTACACTATTATTGAGTAGCGAGGATGATTGATGCAGTTTTACCCAACAAGGTCGGGATCGAATCCACAGGGAGTTAATTGATTTGGAATTAGGTTTATATCTAAGTCTAGATGCGTGTTTTGTTCCTAATTACGCTTCCACACATTTTGGTTTTGATTCTATTTCTAATTCTATTCTATTGTATGTAATGATTAAAGTTAAGTACAATATTTTTTATGTTGGTTTTCAAGTGTTTAAAAGGACTAGGGTAGTGACTTCCGCCTATGTGGACATCTAACGGGTAGCAAGAATATAGGGTAATCTTGAATAATTTGGGGTCGTAATATAGCTATCATACCCAAGTACTCACTCTATATCTCTCGATAGTTTGAGTGGATTTGCCCAATTTAGCTTTCTCAAGTCCAAATAGGTATTCATGCAAGTCCTGTGATATTAGCTCAAGTCGGGTATTACTATCTCCAGGTTTAACCCTTTAATTGGGGCTATCAATTTCTTGAGTTCATCCCAATTCCTTATTAGCCTAGTTTTCCTAGACTTAATCCCCCTTTCTCAAGAAAAGACCAAGTTATAAAGGTATGAATCAGTATTTACAACCACTAATTCTACAAGTCTAGCAAGAACTAGGCTAAGTATCACTAACTCATAAATATTCAAGCCCTAAAATTCAGTACCTATAAAATACCCACACTAGGGTTGGGTCACGACCTTAGCTATGGGCCTAGCTACTCATAGCAATAGCAGAAATCAAAGATGAAAAGAAGATAAAATTCATAATACTATATTAAAAGATGAAAATCTAATGTTATAAGGTGAATCTAATACAAAATTGCCCAAAAGGGAAGTTCCAGCCATCTCACGTGCTCAGCAAAAATACAACAAAAACCTAAAAATGATAAAAAGTTCTATTTATACTAAGCTGAAATTTTCAGACAAAAATACCCATACGGAGGTTACGTGGCCGCGTCATTCTGACCGCGGCCGCACTCCTGCTTTGGCGGTCACATAATTCTGATCACGATCAGCGTTCTTCACTTCTGGATCTGGGTTTTGCGGACCGCATAATTTCCATCGCGTTCGCGTTGGAGACTTCTGTGGGTGCATAATCTTGACGCGGACCACACTTCTTGTTTTTGCTTAAAATGTAAGCTCTCTGAACTTCAGCAACCGCAGTCCGCAAAATTCCAATCGCGGCCGCACCTTTTTGACGCGATCCGCGTTCATATTTTAGCCCAAAAATCCTTCTCTCTGAATCTTCCTTTCGCGGACCTCGAAATAGTGCTCGCGACCGTGTTGTAGCTTTCGCGGCCGCACAATATTTGTGCGGTCCGCGTTTCACATCTTTTGGCTCAGTCTTGGTTTTTGTTCAAGTTTTAACTCCTTTATGAGTTGATTATGACTCCTTTGGCTTATTTTGAACAATCCCTGCAAGCAAGCATATTACATTAGTTTTCGGGAATACCTTCACGCATTTTTGTCCCTAAACACAAGCAAAAGAGAGCAAATAACAGGTTAAAATTCCTACTTATCACAGTCCTCCATTCCGAGGGGTTGCTACGAGTGCGGGGATCCTGGCCACATGAAGAGGTTTTGTCCCGGACTTTGGGGCAAGGCAGTATAATGGGGTCACCAGCCTATGATTACAGCACCAGCTGTCCCACCAATCGTCCGGACGCCCAGAGGCGGAGGGCAAGTGGGTAGGGTCCGTCCCAGAGGTGGAGGCCAGGCAGGTGGCGCTCCAACTATATTCTATGCTTTTTCGGCCAAACCAGATGCAGTGTCCTCAAAAGCCGTAATCACAGGTATTATTTTTGTCTGCTGTAGGGATGCTTCTATACTATTTGATCCAGGGTCTACTTATTCGTATGTTTTATTTCTGTTTGCTCATTTCATGGGTGTTACTCGAGAGTCCTTGGGTACTCATGTTTATGTGTTCACTCCAGTGGGTGATTCTATTATTGTGGATCGGATCTACCAGTCCTGCATTGTTACTTTCTATGGTTATAAGACCCGAGCGGATCTTTTGTTGCTTGACTGTTATAAGACCCGATCGGATCTTCATGCCAAGACTGTTACCTTGGCAATGCCATAGTTGCCTAGATTGGAGTGGAGAGGTTCGTCTATCAGTACATCTAGTCGGGTTATCTCCTTTCTGAAGGCTCGACACATGGTCGAGAAGGAGAGTTTGGCTTATCTCGCTTATGTTTGGGATACTATTATAGAGACTCCGACGATTGATTCAGGGCCCGTGGTCCGGGAGTTCTCCGATGTGTTTCCTTCTGATCTTCAAGGCATGCCACCAGGTCGTGATATCGATTTCTGTATTGATTTAGCTCCAGGTACCCAGCCTATCTCTATTCCACCGTATTGCATGGATCCGAAAGAGTTGAAGGAACAGCTTGAGGAGTTGCTATCAAAGGGGTTCGTTAGGCCGACTGTATGGCCTTGGGGTGCGCCAATGTTATTTGTGAAGAAGAAAGATGGGACTATGCGGATATGCATTGATTACCGCGAGTTGAACAAAGTTACCATCAAGAACAAGTACCCGTTGCCGCGTATTGATAATTTATTTGACCAGTTGCAGGGTGCTAGGGTGTTCTCTAAGATCGACTTAAGATCGGGGTACCATCAATTGAAGATTTGGGATTCAGATGTTCCAAAGACGGCTTTCTGGACTAGATATAGCCATTATGAGTTTCTAGTGATGTCCTTCGGTTTGACTAACGCCCCCGCGACGTTTATGGATTTGATAAACCGAGTGTTGGGGCCATATATCGATTTATTTGTCATTGTCTTCATTGATGACATTTTGATATACTCACGTAGCATGGAGGAGCACGAGCAGCATTTGAGAGTGGTCCTTCAGAACTTGCGGGAACAGAAGCTATATGCTAAGTTCTCCAAGTGAGAGTTCTGGTTGGATTCTGTGGCATTCTTGGGGCATGTTGTATCAGGCGAGGGTATTAAGGTTGATCCCAAGAAGATTGAGGCAGTTTAGAGTTGACCTCATCCTACCACATCGACTAAGATCAGGAGCCTATTGGGGTTAGCAGGTTATTATCGTCGGTTTGTAGAGGGATTCTCATCTATC
Organism: Nicotiana tomentosiformis; assembly: GCF_000390325.3. Classification (NCBI taxonomy): domain Eukaryota; kingdom Viridiplantae; phylum Streptophyta; class Magnoliopsida; order Solanales; family Solanaceae; genus Nicotiana; species Nicotiana tomentosiformis. Next base: position 15,880,864 of record NC_090813.1, on the reverse strand, counting down.
GCGGCACATTTGACTAGATTGACCCATAAGGGTGCTCCGTTCCGATGGTCTGATGATTGTGAGGTGAGATTTCAGAAGCTCAAGACCGCATTGACTTCAACACCAGTGTTAGTGTTGCCTCAGGTTCAGGGATGTATACTTTGTATTGCGACGCTTTATGCGTTGGTTTGGGTAGTGTACTGATGCAGGAGGGGCGAGTTATTGCATATGATTGACGTCAGCTAAAGCCCCACGAGAAGAATTACCCGGTACATGATTTGGAGTTGGTTGCAATTGTCCATGCACTTAAGATCTAGAGGCATTATCTTTATGGGGTGTCCTGTGAGGTTTACACCAATCATCGCAGCTTGCAGCACTTATTCAAGCAGATAGATCTCAATTTGAGGCAGCGCAGGTGACTTGAGTTACTAAAAGACTATGATATCACCATCCTTTATCATCCGAAAAAGGCAAATGTAGTTGCGGATGCCTTGAGCATAAAGGCGGAGAGTATGGGTAGTTTGGCCTTCATTTCAGCAGAGAAGAGGCCACTAGCTTTGGACATTCAGTCCTTGGCTAACAGATTTGTGAGGTTGGATATTTCAAAGCCCAACTGAGTTCTTGCATGCATCATCGCTGAGTCTTTACTATTCGAACAGATCAAGGCTCGCCAGTTTGATGATCCGCACTTGTCGGTTCTCAGAGAGACGGTACTACATGATGGTGCCAAGGAGGTTATTATCGGTGAGGATGGTGTTCTGTGACTCCAGGGTCGCCTATGTGTTCCTAATGTTGATGGCTTGAGGGAGAAGTTCCTAGAGGAGGCACACAGTTCTCGGTATTCTATCCATCCAGGTGCTACGAAGATGTATCGTGACCTGAGGTAGCATTATTGGTGGCGGCGGATGAAGAAGGACATAGTTGAGTATGTGGCGAGGTGCCCAAATTGCCAGCAGGTCAAGTATGAGCATCAAAGGCCAGGTGGCCTACTTCAGCAGATGACTATACCTGAGTGGAAATGGGAGCGTATTACTATGGACTTCGTAGTTGGGTTACCTCGGACCTTGCAGAAGTTTGATGTAGCTTGGATCATTGTCGACAGGTTGACTAAGTCGGCACACTTCAATCCGGTTGTGACCACGTATTCTTTAGAGAGGTTGGCCCAGATTTTTATTCGGGAGATTGTTCGGTTGCATGGTGTACATGTTTCAATTATATCAGATAGAGGTCCCAATTTACTTCGCATTTCTGGAGAGCAGTACAGAGTGAGTTGGGGACCCGTGTAGAGATCAGCACAGCCTTTCATCTACAGACCGACGGGCAGTCGGAGCGGATAATTCAGATTTTGGAGGACATGCTCAAAGCATGTGTGATTGACTTCGAAGGACAGTGGGATCGATTCTTCCCTTTGGCTGAGTTTGCTTACAACAACAGTTATCAGATCATCATTGAGATGGCTCCATTTGAGGCTTTATATGGTCGGCGATGTCGTTCTCCCATCGGATGGTTTGAGCCCGGCGAGGCTAAGTTGTATGGTACTGATTTGGTAAAGGATGCCTTGGAAAAGGTAAAGTTGATTCAGGAGCGACTTCGCTCAGCATAGTCCAGACAGAAGAGTTACACGGATCAGAAGGTGCGTGATTTATATTTTATGGTGGACGAGAAAGTTCTCTTGAAGGTCTCGCCGATAAAGGGGATCATGAGGTTCGGAAAGAAGGGCAAGTTAAGCCTAAGGTTTATAGGTCTGTTCGAGGTGTTGAGACGAGTTGGGGAGGTTGCTTATGAGCTTGATTTTCCTCCTAGCCTATCGAGAGTTCATCCAGTTTTTCATGTGTCTATGCTCCGGAGGTATCATGCCAACAGGTCGCATATGTTGGACTACAGCACTGTTCAGTTAGATGAGAGCCTGGATTATGAAGATGAGCCAGTTGCCATTGTTGACAGACATGTTCGCCAGTTGAGGTCCAAGAAGATTTCTGCGGTAAAAATTCAGTGGAGGGATCAACCAGTCGAGGAGGCGACTTGGGAGACCAAGGAGGATATGCAGAGCAGATATCCACACTTATTCAGCACTCCAGGTATGATTCTAGACCAGTTCGAGGACGAACGTTTGTTTAAGAGGTGGAGAATATAACGATCCGACCGGTCGTTTTACTTTCTAGATCCACGTTCCCCTAAATAAGACTCACCGTATGTGCTTTTACTATTTTATCACTTGTGGGGATGGTTAGTTCAGGATTTGAAAATGTTCGGGTTGAAATCGGAACACTTGGTTCCTTGGTTTGGCCTTAAAAGGCTAAGTTTGACTTTGGTCAACATTATGAGTACACGACCTCAAAATCGGTATTTGATGGTTCTAATAGGTTCGTATGATAATTTTGGACTTGGGCATATTTTCGGATCGGGTGTTGGATGACCCAGGAGCTTTTCGACGTTTAATAGTGAAAGTTGGCACATTTGAGGTTTTAGAGTTCTTTAAATTTGGTTTGAAGTAGGATTTGGTGTTATCGAGGTCCATTTGTAATTCCGAGATAAGGAATAGTTCTGTATGGTGATTTAAGACTTGCACGCAAAATTTGGTATCATTCCGAATAGTCTAAGTAATATTTGGCGCGTTCGGAGCGATTTGGAAACTTGAAGTTCATAAACTAATTCTATTGAGTTTTGGGGTGCGATTCTTAGTTTTGTTGTTATTTTACGCGTTTCGAGAGTTCGAGCAGATCCGTATTATGTTTATGGACTTGTTGATATATTTGGACGGGTTTTTGAGTAGCTCGGGTGTGTTTCGAACCACCCGGAGCTAAGTTAAAAAAAAATAGATTTTTCAGTTCTGGTTTCCTTCTTTGAGAACGCGGAAAGACCCGCGCGTTCACGATGAAGGAATTGGGCTGGGGGAATTTTGTGCTTCACGTTCTTGTGATGGGGTCCACATTCGCGAAGGGTAAGGCGAGCTGGGTGGAGGTGGCACTGTTGTTCTTCGCGTTCGCGAAGGTGCCCTCGCGTTCGCGTAGAGCAGGGCAGGTAAGCCTCCGTGTTCGCAAGACCCTGGTCGTGTTCGCGATGGCCAAGTTTTCTGGGCCTGGGCCGTTTGCCTTCGCTAACGCAAGGCCCTTTCCGCATTCGCGAAGAAGGGGTAGCTGGGCAGTGTCTTGTTTTAAATCGAGACTTAGGCTATTTTGAGCTCATTTATTACTCTCTTGGGAGATTTTGGAGCTTTAAAGAGGGGGATTTCAACTTAGTTTTTGGAGGTATATAATTCCAACCCAATGTGAGTTTAATACATAGATTATTGGTAGATTTTAACATGTAAAATTATGAAAATTATGGGTTTAGGTAAAAAATCTAGGTTTTGATAAAAATGGGATTTAACCACGAAAATGGTTATTGGCTTGAGTGAAAACTATATATTTGAGTTCGTGAGTTTATGGGTAACAACTTTCTTTAAAAATTTCTGGAATCTGAGCACGTGGGCCCGGGGGTGAATTTTAGAAACCTTCCAATTTGGGTTGAGTAATTACTCTAATACTTAAATTATGAACTTTTGAACATGTATTGATTAATTTATATAACATCTGACTAGTTTCGGATCGTTTGACAATGAGTTGAGGATTTAAAGCACATTTGTGGATCGGGAGTGAGCTTGAGAACGAGGTACGTCTCTTGCCTAACCTTGTAAGAGGGAAACTCATCCCCTTAGGTGTATTTTTGTTGTGAGTGATATGTGTGGGGAGCTACGTACGCACTAGGTGACGAGAGTCCGTGCGTAGCGATATTCTATGTGATGTCCGGGTAGTCTTAGGCGTACACCATGCTTTGTTTGCACTGTTATGTTGGTTATGCACACTACTTGCTTTGAAATGAGCGGAGATTAAGGATTTTAATATTTAAAGTCTCTAGTTTGGATTTTTTATGTTTGGGAATAATTGAAGGATTTTATAATAACCCTAATAATTCTATGTTAATAGATGCATCTATGGTTCGTGCCTCGGCAGGTTAATAGATGCATCTATGGTTCGTGTCGTTCGACCCTCGGCAGTGCACACAGTATATACATATATTTTGAATCGGGTTATACGACCTCGGCATAAATCGTGCGTAATATTACTTGGAGCCTAATCTTCTTGATATGATTTTTATTGGCTTGAGAGGTTATAATAATTTAAATGATAAAAATTGACTTGGGATTTATTGTTAGTGAAAAAAATATTTGTTTATCGCTTATCATGGAGATTTATGGTTGTTTACATCACTCATTCTTATTTAGAATTTCGGTATTTTATTGTTAGCCCATAGTAAGTGTCGAAGTCGACCCCTCGTCACTACTTCTTCGAGGTTAGACTAGATACTTACCGAGTACATGTTGTTTATGTACTCACGTTGTACTTCTGCACTAACCGTGCAGGATCTGAGGCAGGTGCATCTGGACATCATTCCGGCGCGCACTCCTGATACATCGAGACTTAGCGGTGAGCTGCCTTCCAAGCCGTTCTACAGCACCCGAAGTCTTTCTTTTGTATTTTACTTTCTGTTTTCTTTATTTCAGACAGTATTTTAGTGTTTTGTGTATACTACTAGTAGCTTATACCCTTGTGACAACAGGTCTTGGAATTTTGCTTGTAGACATTTAATAATTTTTGAGTATTTATTTCACTACGCTTGATCTTACAATTTGTTACGTTTTATTTTATTAAATTTTCTCATCTCTTACTTATGTAATAATTAAAAATCAACTATTTTAAAAATGTTAAAAGATTAAATACACGGTTAGTTTATTGCTGGCTTGCCTAGCGGCGACATTGGGCGCCAGTGACAAAATTAATTTCTAATTTTCGAAATTAATATCTACCGTAATTAATTATGAATTATTCCACTAAAAATTTATAATTGCACTGCTTATTCAATTTCTAAGTTCATCCATTAAATCTTATTTAACTCCCCATATTAAGATTCAGATACTAATCAATTAAATTAAATTACTGACGATTTAATTTATTGATTATTTCCTTTAGTTTTTCGTTTAACTTATTTTATGTGTCGGATACAAAATCCACCGACCGGGTTTACACATGAAAACTTATAAGCTTTCATAAAGGTGTATCATCAATCTTAAACCGAGACATGGATTCCATCAATTAACTATTACTTCGCTAATGTACATTATTATTATCCAATTTACCAGGCATATTGACCCACGAAAGAATCTCGTCTTTTAATAAACCAAAACAATAATAATATACACAGCTAATAATAATTATATCAAGATTAAGAGTATAAGTACATTTAATGGCTAGAGAGTTTATTTTATTAAATCAGTATAAAATACTTATCTCTACTTGGTCCGTTCAATACATACAAAATGTACTAGCACAAGAAGTTGAAATTAAACAATTCTCATAATCAAGATAAATTATATTTAATCTTGTGCTCCAATCATCCATGATGGTTTATCCAATTCCATCATTAGATTGTGAACTCAAACTTTATACTTATAAGAACCGATGATTTAATCTTCTGTATATAAACTAAAGTTTATACACTAAATGATCTACTATATAAGCAAATGACACAGAGTAATATACGATCTATTTAAAATATTATTAAAACTGAATGAATAATTATTTATAATAAATACTATATTTGCACAAAAACCATAGTTAATAGTATATATCCCAACAGAGGCAACAACAATAATTACAATAACATAACATAACAACAATTATTATTGGAATTTCTTCTTCATTTGCTATTTTTTATTGATGGAATACGAAGTTCTTTGCCTTTTAAAAAGTTTTGAGTACTTGAGAAAGAGAAGCCTTCTGATGCTTCCTTTTATTTTATCTTAATTTAATTTAATTTAATTTCTTAATTCCTACTATTTGGCACCTTTTTTTAAAAATTTGTTCATGTAAGAAAATGGGGACCTTGTAAGGACCATACGATCCATTGACACAATTATGAGCCATTATTTTGGACTCTTTGACATATAGGTAAGGGTAGGGCCGGTAGAGGTGGAGATCGGAAAATTTACCACCATTTACGTCCAAATACAATTTTAATTTTCATGAATATTTTCTTTTTTACTTTAAGGAAAATATTCTCCAAATACCTATTATAAAATAAGGAGTTCTGGATAATAAACCTGTGGATACAACTTTTGGGATAATCTGTGAAACTATAGTTGCGTCAAATTTTGCTTGATTACCACTTTTCGTTTTGGTTTGCATTCTTGGATATATTAATCTAATAATTTTAGTAAACAGTGGAATATGATATTTCCTTGAGCTACAAGACTTGATGAGTAGGGCCACTATTTACTTCTCATTTTGAAAACGCCAATTCTGATTACTTTCTATGCTGTAGGTGCTGTCACTACTAATAATTGATGAGTTTATGCTAACAGAAGCTAAGACATAATGATGAGGTGATTTGTGAGTCTTTCCAAAATCATTTGGAACTTAAAAGTTAAATAACAACGACAACAATCCTAGTGTAATCCCACAAGTTAGGTCCGAGGAGCATAATGTATACACAAATCTTATTCCTACCTTGTGAAGGTAGAGAGACTGTTTCCGACAAGCCCTCGGCTCAAGGGATAAGAACTTTAAAGTTAAATGCAATTGAAAATTGTGTTTAATTGTAGTAATAATTACTTAAGTAAGTAAGAAGCTCTCGGCGCATGATTAGTGAGGATAACTAACATATGCCATGACCCGCCAACGCCGGAAACGGAAGGAGGAACCACCGCCGCTGGTAACGCAATCGACGGAGGAGACTAGTAGTAGACTGGTAACACTGGAAACGGGGGTAATTCAACAATTACCCCCCATGCAACTATCTCATTGACTATCGGGAATGGAAAGTGCACCTACGATACTCCAAGCACCGCCGATGGAGAAAGTACACCTACCAGAGGTAACCATGGCTACGTATTATGCTATTTCTAGAGAAAACATAAAGACAATGGCGGATGTGATAAAAGGAAATCGGGTACAGCAACAAGTGTTACAACTGAAGTTTTACCCACCAGAAATTAGGGATGGAATTAAAGTGGTGAAGCTCAATTCGGATGAATTAGATCAGTAATGTCAGAAATGGAAAACAACCCTAATTGGCTATGTGATTGGGGGAAATCCACCACTCAAGGAGATACTGAAATTTGCCTATGGAGTGTGGAATTCTGTAGCAGCACCAAAGGTATTCCTTCACGACGATGGCTATTTTCTCTTTCGATTTGAATTTATGGAAGATAAACTTCAAATACTGTAAAATGGGCCTTATACCTTTAACAATCGACCAATGATTCTAAAGGACTGGGAACCTGAGTTCAATATACAAAATAAATTCATACGTGTGATTCCAGTATGGGTCACATTCCCAGGCCTACCAATTTAGTGATGGGCGGAGGAAAATCTAGGGAGAATTGCAAGCTCACTAGGTAAACTAATTTGTACTGATAAATTGACTGTCCAATGTGAAAGGATATTCTATATTAGGGTCCTTATAGAAATGAATATTACTCAGACAATGTCTGATAGGCTTACCATTGAAAGACCTAATGGGAAGCTATGGGAGCAGGTTATTGAGTATGAGTGGAAGCCATGATTTTGTTAGGATTGCAAACGTTTTGGGCATCTAACTGGTGAGTTCAAGAAGAAGCCAGGGGTAACTCAAGCAGCTGACAAACCTCACAACAAGAAGAATAGGAAGGCCAAATGGGAGTGGAAATCCAAACCAACAGGGCAACCAACTGAGAAGGTGCCTCCTAAAGATAAGGAGGAGAGCGCTACTGAAAATGTTCAGCAACAAGTTGATGATCTACAGGTTCAAATAAATGGCAGAGGCACATAGGTAGTAGTATTTCATGGGATAAAGTAGAGGAAAGAACATTTTATTGACCTTGAAGTACTTGCCAAAAGAAACCAATATGCTGTGTTGAGGATATAGGAGAATGATCAAGGACTCCTAGACCAAGGGCCAAATGCAAGATCCTCACAGGGGTTAGAGAAATGGATCAAGCATACTACTATACCCCATCTCAATGGTCATTTGTGCTTGGAATATTAGAGGACTTAACAAGTTCTTTAAATAAAGAGAGTTTAAGATATTTCTGAATAAGAAAGGGATAGATTTAGTTGGGTGCTTTGAGACTTGGGTTAAAAAGCCTAAGGCTCCTAGTATACAAAAAATAGCTTGGTGTGGAGTGGAAGTTTATTGACAACTATAACTCTGCTCCTAGTAGAATTTGGATTAGATAGAGGTCTAATTCAGTAGCACTGCTAACATTAGACTCCTCATCTTAGTTAATTCATTATCAAGTCAAGGATAGACAGTCAACATTCAATAGTTGCATTACTTTTATTTATGGAATGCATACTGTAGCAGACAGAAAGGCCTTATGGGATCAGCTGAGACAGATTAATACAATGATCACTGCACCTTGGCTCATCATTAGAGATTTCAATAGTATATTGTATGTGGAAGACATGATCAATGGTATACCAATATATCAATCCGAGATTGCAGACTTTCAGCAATGTGTGAAAGATATTGGTGTAGGGCAACTCACAAAGAAGGGAAGTCAATACTCCTGGAGTAAAAAAGAGAAACAGAGAGAGAATATACAGTCATATAGACCGTGTATTTGGTAATGCAGATTGATTCAACTATTACAATGGCATTAAGCCTAAATACATGATGCCAGATATCTCAGATCATAGTCATACTCCTAAAATGATGAATACGGAAACCAAAAGAACGAAAGCAAAAGACCTTATAGACTACTCAATGCCCTACTGAAACATAAAGGATACATGGAAGCAGTTGCAAGCACCTGGGAACAGGACATACATGGCTATACTATGTTTACTGTATGGAGGAAGCTCAAGCTAATATAGGAGGCCACTAAAGACATGCACAAAGATATGTTCTCTATAAATCGCAGGCTAACACAACTCAGAGAACAACTGAAGCTCACACAGGAAGCACTGAATGGGGATTGCTTTAATCCACAGCTGATTGAGAAGGAAAAGCTAAAAATCATTCAATTAGAAAAATGGGAGAGAGTACAAGAGCAGGTTTTCACACAAAAATCTAGGGCAAATTGGATTGCATATGGTGACTCAAATTCTAAGCATTTCCATGCATACCTGAAAGCTAGACATGCAAAAAAAGAATATCATCTATCTATAATGAAGCCAACATGAGACTAACGGATCCGCCATTGATAAAAAAGGAATTCTTGGGCTTCTTTCAAAAACTGCTGAGGGGAGCAGCTCCAATTTTACCTGGACTTGATGTGAGTATAGCCAGAATGGTCCCTGCCTGATATTGGCACAACAGCAACATATGCTTCTAAAAGTAAATAGAGAGACATAGATGTTGTTCAAGACTTACCCTGGACAAAGAACCTGGTATAGATGGATACCCAACTGAGTTCTTTAAAGAGTTCTAGCAACTTATTGGAGAGAAAGTAATCAATGTAGTACAAGAATTCTTTACAACAGGAAAATTACTAAGAGAGGTGAATGGTACTACTGTTACATTAGTACCAAAAGACTCCAAATCCATCCTTTGTCAAGAAATATAGACCAATTGCTTGTTGTACAACCCTCTAAAAAATTATAGCAAAGATTTTGACAGGAGGACCGGAACGAGTAGTAGATCAAATAGTAGGGGTATCACAATTAGCTTTCATTGAAGGGCGAAATATTCTGGATAATGTGATCATAGCACATGAGCTACTGAAAGATTATTCTCAGAAATCATCATCTCACATATGCTTGATCAAAGTGGATATGAGGAAAGCTTATGATTCTGTGGAGTGGAGCTTCTTTGAAGGATTACTATTGGAGTTTGGGTTTCCTAGTAGACCGGTCAAGCTCATTTTGGAGTGTGGAAGCACTATACTATTCGCTGTTGATCAATGGGGTGTTAACTCCCAGATTTAATGCAAAAAATGGACTGAGACAGGATTATCCCATGTCACCTTATCTCTTTGTGTTAGTGGTGGAATACCTAAACAGAGCTCTGAAGCAATTGAAGTTGAATCCAGACTTTAACTACTATCCAAAGTGTGCAAAAATGGAGATTGTGCATATCTTCTTTGCAGATGATTTATTGATGTGTTGCAGGGGCAGACCCTATCTCTATACAACTTATGATGGAGTATTTTTCCAAATTCTCTTAAACATCAGGCCTCAAAGCTAATATGAAAAATGGTTCAATCTATTTGACAGGAATTTCTACTCAAGTAAAAGAGCAAATCATATCACAACACCATTTTACTTTAGGTACTCTCCCTTTCTAATACTTAGGAGTACCCTTATCCACAAGAAAACTTACTATAAGTGATTGTTTGCCCCTAGTGGATAAGATAGTGGCCAGAGTTAAAAGGTGGACCTCCAGATGGCTTTCATATGCAAACAGAGTTATCAAGAGTGTGCTCTTTGAAATACAAACCTACTGGGCACAAGTGTTTCTGCTTCCCAAAAAGGCTTTGAATATGGTAATTGCAGTATGTAGGAACTTCTTATGGCATGGAACTGAAGAAAACAACAGGAGAAATCCTATAGCATGAGATACAGTTTGCCAGCTCAAGTCTGCAGGGGGTTTGAATGTTATAAACCTATTTTTTGTGGAATAAACGAGCTATAAGAAAGCTACTATGGGCCATCACTCAGAAGAAAGATAAGTTGTGGGTACACACACATTACATAAAGGACAAGGATCTAGACATTGTACCTACTCCAAAACAAGCCTGATGGGTACTGAGGAAAGTGTGTGATGCTCGGAATTGGCTAACAAATAGAGTTGTAGAGTTGAATTCATATGTCTCTTATGACAAATTTATAATAAGAAAATCACATACTGCTAGTGTGCCACAATACCAAAAAGTGTTATGGAGGCCCTTGGTAATGAGCAGGGGGCTAATTCCTAGACACTTCTTTATATTTCGGATGGCAGTTCAGAAATGACTTGCAACAACTGATAGGTTATTAAGCTGGAAAATTCAAGTACCACATGCATGTGTCTTATGCTCTACAGGAACAACTGAGACACATAACCACTTATTCTTTGAATGTTCATACTCTAAGGACATCTGGGGTAAACTATTGAAATGAATGAACATCAACAGGTAATTACATCAGTGGGAGGATGAAGTTGTATGGCTAGTTCAGAGAAGAGTTGTATGGCTAGCTCAGAGAAGGAACAACAAACAATCAATGTGAGAGATCATGAGGTTCCAATTTGCAGCAGCAGTATACCACATTTGGGCAGAAAGGAACAACAGAATATTTCAACAAATCAGACGAGTTAGTAGTGATAGAATTAGAGAAATGATACTACAATTGCACATTGCAGGACAAAGATAAAATAAGTGAAAATAAATACTAGAGAGACTAGATAGTTACCCTACCCGATTGTGTAACAGGAGTAATTATCATAGTAGAATACATTAGATAGCTATTAGCTTATTAGCCTACATCAGCTACTATGAGGCCAATAGATAGACAATAGCTATTCTCTTTGGTTATTTATGTAAGACATGTCTCTAGAGTCCAAAGAGTAGGTGGTGTGTATATTTGATACTTTTGGTTAATAAAATTTTAAGCTTTAACCAAAAAAAAATTATTTAAGTAAAATTTTATGTAAATATTGTTTAAACCCCCCTACTAATACAAGTATTTTATTTCATGTTCTTGCCAGGTAAGATAATATAATATATATTCCTGCATAACTTATGCGAGTTTTATTTATGCAAAACAAAAAAAAAATTGAAACCAAACAATGTATTAGTGATTAGTCCTCATATTACACCAACCAAAAGAGCCCTTAGTGATAAGTTTTAATAGTTATATAAATGTTATGACATATTTAGGGCTATAAGTTTTAAATTTTTTATAACCATATAAATAAAAGTGTAACATATTTAAAATAACAATTTTCAAAAAACTTATTTCTTTTTTACATTTCGTACAAAGTTAACTATATCTATTTAGGACATGAAGGGAATACTTTGGCGCCTAGGAAATTGCAGAATTGCAAGCCATGAGTCTAATGACACGTCCACATGAACGAATAAGAAAAGCCAGCAAATTTTGCAGAGCTACGCCTTTTCTTATTTATTCAAAAACTTTTATTTTTTTTTATTATATAAGAGGTAGGGAAAAGAGAATGAGGAAAAAATTATAAGATGGATTAAACTCTCACCAACAAAAGATGAAAATTCATGTAACCAACCAAATGAGCTACTAAAGATTCCTCCGCCCTACGCCTTATGAGTCAAGTTTCTGCTTTCTTTCTCTCTTCCTTTTTTTCTCCTAATGACAACAAAAATTTATGTTCTACGATTTAATCTTAAAGCTTTTGGATTGAATTTATTATATTTTTAAAATTATAAATTTAAATATATTATTATAATTTTAATAAATTTTTAAATATAAATTTATATTTAGTATCAAAAATATCGAATTCATATAAATTCTAACGCTGGACCACTGCGTCAGCTCTGCACACATGCACTCTAAAAAATTGTCCACAGCAAACTTGATTATTTACTACAACCAGTGACTTAGCAGAATACTATTGTCTATAACCAATAAAGTGGCAGATGTCTTGAAGTGTACAGAAGCAGTTACGTCTCCTCTTTTTCTGCTTGTTTGGCCTAGCTTCAAATGGTCCCCTTTTTATTTATACCATTTGTACTTAAACTATTTCAAAAACAAATTAGGGTATAATACAAAATTAATCAGTCGGTCGAAATTAGTTGCATTAGATAATCAAAAGTTATATAAAATATATTTTTTGTATATATATATACAAAAAATATATTTTATATGCTACTCCCTTTGTTCCAATTTATGTGAACTTGTTTGACTGAGTACGGAGATTAAGAAAAAAATAAAAAAATCAAAATATTTGTATGGCTATAATTCTTTTAAAATTTGTGGTGATAAATATATCAGAGAATTTGTGTGGTTATAAAAGGTTCTTATTAAGGTTAGAATTAAAAGCTTAACCTAAATTATTTTCAAATTTAATAGTATTGTTTTTTTGAAGGGACTAAAACATTTATTTCTCATGGAGTCGTGGGGTCCAACTCAAGGCACCAATCTGGGGGTCCACAAGATCAATGAACAGAGCCAGCACACTTCATAGGCCCATCTTGTGGGGCCCACTCTCCATTCCCTTTTTGGGTTTTTGTGTGCCCGTGTCAAGTTTGCGTTTCTTGAACAATCATTTTCATCTTCTTCGCTGCCCTATTGCCTTTCTTTCATGTGTTGAATTGAAAGGCATTAGTCTATCTAAACTCTAAACTCTTATTTATTGAAATTATATATAAATCTTTAACAGTTTAACTAACTCCATTTCATGTAAACAAACTAATGTCTTTGAATGATTACGACAAAAATTGCATACATGAACTTAATATGCATAACTAGTATTTAACATAGCAAACTTGATATATGAAATTACCTTGATTTCTTTTATAGCACAAAAATTCTTTACCCTAGTGAAGCATAGCAATATATAATTACAGGGCTTTCTACGACCCTACCGACGATAAAGTTTACTTACATCCTGTACTTACATCAAATTATACAAACTTATTATGATTAGCTAATTTAATGAGGTGAGAACATATATTAATTAACTGTGATTAAATAAGAAAAATGAATGTGCAAACACATATCATGCATTTATTAATTTAATATAAACATTTGGTGCATATAAGTTTTTAGGGAAAGGAAGATATTAATGGAATGTGATCAGTAGCGGAGTTAGAATTTTTACGGGTATCAAAATATAAAAAATTAGATACATCGAAAAGTTAAAGGGAATCGACGTATAGCAAATATACATAAAACAAATAAATCTACTGTGTAACAATACAATTCAATTTTTCAGCAAAGGAGTATCAATTTGACACCCCTTGGTTGAACGTGATTCCGGCATTGAATGGGATATTAACACGTAGCAATAAGGACTTGAGATAGTTATCCAAATTGGAATGGGAGGTGAGGGGTGTCAGGTGTTGGGCCATTGTAGAGTTTTTGTATTCGTTAGAAAAAGAAAAGAAAATCAAGTTCCTAGCTATTAGAGTGGTCCCTTATAGAAGGCCATGACTCCTACTGTAGATAAATTTTAGACCAACAAAAGGATATAACGTCCCCATCAACTTTCACCTGCTATCTTTTTGGAAAACGTTTTACTTCTGAAATTCAATTGCTCGATTAATTTGAATTTACACCAGGTAAACCAATTAAAACTATATAACACTCTCTGTCAAGAAAATTCTTCATTTCGTAATCCCAAAGCTCATAACGAAAACCCCCTATAATTAACGTTAGAGAGATTTCAATTATCCCATTGCACGCCTTTGGTTGTCCGCAAATTTGTGTTTCTAAAGGGAAAAGGAAAAGGCCCGGTTAATTATACTCCCATGTTATATAAGTTGAGACTTGGGACTTGGGCGTAGGGGTGTCAATAGTTCGGTTCGGCCGGTCATTTTATAAAATTGGTATCATATCAATTTTTCGGTTATTCTATTATGTATAACAAAGATTAGACTTTTCGAAACCGTCCCAATCATGTCGGTTTCTCTTCGGTATCGGTACAGTTCGGTTAATTTTCGGTATTTTTTAAAAATGTCATGTAAAAGTCACTAGTAGAACTAGAATGCAATAGCATATGTTCTTTTATAGGACGTAGCAAAACTTTCTAATCATTTTTACTGTTTAAAGGGTGATGAATTAAAAAAACATAAAAGATGGTCAGAGTATAGATCCATCAACTATTCTACAACAACGTAAAAGAAATCAAGCAAATACAAAGAAAATATAAATCACACAAGTGAAAAGATATTAACCAAGCTGAAACTCAAGAATAAAGTCTATAGAAGATTAAATATACAAAAAGATAAAGGGGATATAGTAAACAAATATTATTTATGATAAAAAAAAATATTATTTATGCAGTAAAATATATAAAAATAATAACTTAATATTATAAAAATATAAGAAAGGATATTTTAGTATAAATAATATAATGAATCTAATTATGTGTAGAATATAGGTTATTGATGCAAAATTATGTAAATAGGTTTAAAATATGAATGCAATTATGTAAAAAATATTTTAAAGCGTGTATGTGAGTATAAATAACAGATTCGGATGATTAAGTCATCATGCATAATCTAAAGGGATAATTAATAAATATTTAAGCAATTTAAATGCACGGAAATTGATTTTAAAGCTCCAAAGAAATTGTTGAAAATTATGAAAAATACATGTATAATTCTTATAAATTAAATGATAATGCAAAATGACATCTTAAAAATATATATACTATTTAAAAAATTGTGAGGGCAAAATTGGGTATCAATAGCTGCCCCTCTTTACCCGGAAATGATGAAAGAGTTGTCGGGTAAAGAAAATGATGATCAATTTTTGCCGAGTTGAATGGGGAATGATGTGGTTTTAAAAAAGGAGGCTGAACCCTGGTTCCTGAGTTGCCTACATATCTCTGGTGTTACGGGAATCATGCCATGTGTAGTTTTGGATCCAACGACGAACGAAACCGATGGAGTTATTGTAAGAGTGGTCGTATGTTTTGAAGAGATTTCTTTGGGTAGGATATTATCGCAAATAACAAATGATTTTAGGTGGAGTCATGAATGCGAATTTTAATCACAATTGCGATCAAACGGTGATCAATGGGGTACAGTGATCACAATTGCGATCAAACGGTCGCAATTTCGGAAGGTCAAAGTTCGCATTTGCGAAAAAACCATCGCAAATGCGATGTTAGCAGAGATGAAGGAGTCTTCGCATTTGCAGGTTCGCAATTGCGATCCCCAGGTCGCATATGCGACATCTGCAACAGATCAAAATGGGACTTAGACGGGATTTTTGTTCATTCTCTCAAATTTTCAAACTTAGAAACCGTAGAGGCGATTTTCCCAAGAGCACTTCTTCCCCAAATAATTGGTAAGTGATTCTAATCTATTTTCTTTTAATCATTCATTACATTTCCTAAGATTTCAACCTAAAATCTAGTGTTTTCATGGTGAAAATTGGGAGTTTTAGTAGAATTAGGGATTTTTGTAAAATTAAAAATTAGACCTCAAATTGAGGTCGAATTCTAAAATAAATTACATAACTGGGCTCGGGGGTTAATAGGTAATCAGATTTTGGTCCGAATTTCGGGTTTGAATTAAGCGGGCCTATGAGTTGACTTTTGTTGGCTTTTTCAATAATGACCTAAATTGAATCCTTTGCAATCGTGGGTAGTTCCTAAGACATAATTTGAATCGTTTGGTTGGTAATTTGCTAGATTCTATTGGTTCAGAGATTTGTTTGAAAGGTAAGTGTCGTGATTAACCTTGAGTTGAGGGATTAAGACTTAATTATCTATTTGCTACATGTTTAGATATTGGGTACAACGTATATGTGAGGTGACGAGTACTTATTCAAAGTTGTCGGGTTAAAGCATGCATGTGGGACTTGTTCCTTGTAGTTTATTGCTTACTTTGATCTTATTATCCATGCTTAGACTAGTTACTTACTAAATTGATCATTCTTATCGTGTTTACAGGCTTTTGTGATAACTAAGTATTAATTCCAAAGTTGAGATTGGTATTGTGGAACCATTGTTGAAATAAGGCTTGTTCTTGTTGATTCTATCTCCCTGCTATTACTTGTTCATCGTTATGTTATAAGGGAGAGTGTTAATGTACGAAGGGTGATGCCGTGCCATAATGTGAGTGTTAATGCACGAATGGTGATGTCGTGCCATATTATGAGTGTTAATGCACGAAGGGTGATGACGTGCCATATTGTGAGTGTTAATGCACGAAGAGTGATAATGTGCCATATTGTGAGTATTAATGCATGAATGGTAATGTCGTGCCATATTGTGAGTGTTAATGCACGAAGGGTGATGTCGTGCCGTGTTATGATTGTTAATGCATGAAGGGTGATGCTGTGCCATGTTATGAGAGTTAATGCACGAAGGGTGATGTCGTGCCGTATCTATTGATTTACACTGTGAGGTTGAGAGTAAAAGCACGAAGGGTGCCGTGCAATTTTCTTCATTGTGCTTAATTATTTTTACTGGTTAAAGGCATATGGACTGTTATGGTTATCATTTCCGTTGTATTTCTCGTATCTTGTATTCCATTAGTATGCCCCTTCCTAATAGTACATGTTTACCTGTTATTGTTGTTCTCTTGTACATATAGTGTTATGTGCACAGGTTTATTATGTGGGTGTCTTGTCATAGGATCGTCACTACTTCGTCGAGGTTAGGCTCAATACTTACGAGTACACGGGGTCGGTTGTACTCATACTACACTCTGCACTTGTTGTGCAGATTTTAGTACCGACCCTATCTGATCGCGAGACTCGGCAGTCCGGACTTGCTTATCGGAGACTCAAGGTAGATCTGTTGGCATTCGCAGACCTTGGAGTCCCTTTCTAGTTTCATTATTTTACTGTTTCTTTACATTCAGAACAATTGTATTTCGTTCAGACTCTGTTTGTAGAAAATCTTAGAAGCTTGTGAGTTGTGACTCTAGATCTGAATTGTATTAGATATTATGGGCTTTATGTTATTTCGCACTCGGTTTTATTTCATTTTGGTTTAATTGACTGTATCTATTGAATTGAATAATAATTGACTTAACGGTTCTCTAATGTTGGCTTGCCTAGCAAGTGAAATGTTAGACATCATCACGGTCCCGAAGGTGAGAATTTCGGGTCGTGATATGTTGGTATCAGAGTACTAGGTTGCCTAGGTCTCACAATTAACGAGTAGGCTTAGTAGAGTCTGGAGGATCAGTACGGAGATTTCCAGAGGCTATGAAGTTTAGGAACAATTTCACTTCTATTCTTCTCCGTCATGCGATTTTGTTCTCTCATTGCTAATTGAACTCTTCTACTCTTGTTCTCTCGCAGATGGCGAGAACACGTACCACATCTTCAGCTGAGCAGCAGCCAGAGCCTCAGTGGCAGCTCCTACGAAGGGTAGAGATCGAGGTCGAGGTCGTGCCATAGGCCGAGTCAGGGACAGATCACAGCCCAGAGCTCGAGCAGCAACACCAGTAGTGGAGCCTCAGGTGGAGTTTGATGAGGAGGTTCCAGCCCAGGCTGTACATGTTGGACCAGCTAAGGTTCCGGAGGGGTTCATCGCCACCCTAGTGCTTCAGGACGCTTTTGTTACACCCCATATTTTTGTATGTGGAAGTACGCCATAAGTAAATTGATATAAGCTCGAAAATGAGAGATCACATCCCGCATTTTTCATACGTTAAAGTTTCGTCGTAAGTTAAGCAACATAAGTTCGGGAATGAGATTATCTCGCGATTATAAGTATTATATTATTTCAAACAAGTGATAAGTAAATTCGTGAAGGTGATAGGGTAAGCAAATCAAAGAAAATAAATTTGATCGAAGTTTGGCAATTTGGGATAAAATACGGCCCGAGCTAAAATACTCGGTATTTATGGACTAGTGCCCTACAAGGTACCACATGACCATGATAGTAAGGTGTATAAGGTATGTGAGAAGTAAGTAGAATTTTAAGTAAGTGGAAATAATTCTTAATTATATGGGTAATTAGTTAATTATTGGGTAATGGAATATTACCTAGTTAATTAATAATTAGTGGTGGATTAATTAAAGTCTTTAGATAAATACTAAAGCAAAAACGTGGCAGCAAGTGGAGGACTTGATAAATGACTTGGATTTGGAAAATCAATTAAGAGGACCCATGGAATATTCTAAGATACTCCTTGCAAACACATAGAAAGAGAAGTCATAATACTTATCCCTACACTTATCAAACTCCATTTGGTAATGGAGACATACAGTCACTCCTTTTGAAGTAATACCAAACCCCATTTAATAATGGAGACATATGGAATGCAAAAGCCAAGAACGATGCTCACTCCTCTTGAATTAATACCAAACTCCATTTGGTAATGGAGACATACGGTCACTCCTCTTGAAGTAATACCAAACTCCATTTGGTAATGGAGACATATGGAATGAAAAAGCCAAGAATGATGCTCACTCCTCTTGAATTAATACCAAACTCCATTTGGTAATGGAGACATATGGAATGCTAAGCCAAGAATGATACTCACTTATCTTGAATTAATACCAAACTTTACTTGGTAAGGTAATTATACATAAAGGTAAAGCCAAGGACGAAGGTGAGGGGATTTGAAAATTCATACGGGTTTTTCCTACTCCAGGTATGTTAAGTCCATACCTTCTTTCTTTTTGGCATGATCCAAATAATACAAATAAAACGAGTAAAATACGCATCTTTCATAAATGACTCTATTCATAGAAATACTAGGGGTGTCTATATTCTTGATTTTTCATGTGAATTATTATTATATCTCCTATTCACGGGTCTCGAAAAAATATGTATTTGATAAAGTTTATCCGAAAGGCATATTGATTTTTATGGCATTCCGAGAAAATCTTATTAACGTATTTCTTATGCATTTCATGTATTTATACATGTACATTGACCCATGACCAGATGGCATTATATACGTGTATATATGTATATTATATTTATATGGGATATGGGAAAAAGTTTACGGCGTTATATACGCACCACCACCTGATCAGTTGGTATACGTTGATGATTTTCCCACAGTGGCCGAAATGATATGATGGGATGCCCTCAGAGGCTTGATGATGTTATGAACGCATATACCTATGCATGGTATGACCTTTATACGCATATGCATGACATTATAAAAATGAAATGATTCACAGAGCTATGCAAACGTACATGTCGAGTCTTTTACTCCATGTTTCTCTCATGTCTATTATTTACTGATTTTCATTCCTTATATACTTGGTACATTATTTGTACTGACGTCCCTTTTGCCTGGGGACGCTGCATTTTATGCCCGCAGGTCCCGATAGACAGGTCGAGAGCCCTCCAAGTAGGCTATCAGCTTAACGGAAGATGTTGGTGCGCTCCATTTGCTTCGGAGTTGCTTGTTTGGTTAGTATGATTTAGACGTGTATTGTTTGGTATGGCGGGACTCTGTCCCAACCTTTATAAAAATTATGTATTTGTAGAGGCTTGTAGACAGATGTCATGTACGTAAAAGATTGTATGGCCTTGTCGGCCTATGTTCAGTGTACGCGTGGTTATTTTGGTCGTATAGGACCGTATGTCTTATATATAAGTTGGTATTACATGTGGTATTTTACTTATATCACGGAAGCCTTCCGGCTCAGTTATCTATGATAGTATGACATGAAAAGGTATGTTATGTTGGTATTCGGTTGAGTAAGGTACGGGGTGCCCGTCGCGGCCTATCGGTTTGGGTCGTGACAGCTTTGGTCCGTTTGGTGGGCCTTATGGAGAGTGTGGCCCAGACTGGTACATTTCCCATGGCACCAACCGTCTCTCAGGCTGGAGGAGGAGCACAGAATCTCACTACTCACACTACGAAGCAGATAGCTCCCCAGTATCAGACTCCAGCAGCTCAACTAGTCGGAGTAGTTTAGCTGGTTGTTGCGGAACAGGCCGGTGATGGGCCCTTATGCTATGCTTTTCCAGCCAGTCCTGAGGCCGAGTCATCTGACACTGTTATCACAGGTACTATTTCAGTTTGTAGTAGAGATGCTTCAGTTCTATTTGATCCGGGTTCTACTTACTCCTATGTGTCATCCTATTTTGCTTCATATTTAATTATGCCTCGTGATTCTTTGAGTTCTCATGTGTATGTGTCCACACCTATGGTAGATGCTATTGTTGTAGACCGCATTTATCGTTCGTGTGTGGTTACCATTGGGAGTCTTGAGACTAGTGTAGATCTTCTACTTCTCAATATGGTAGATTTCGATATTATCTTGGGTATGGATTAGCTTTCACCTTATCACGCTATATTGGATTATCATGCTAAGACATTGACCTTCGCCTTGGCGAGGTTGCCTCGATTAGAGTGGAGAGGGACTCCTGGCCATTCTACCAGTAGGGTTATCTCTTACATGAAGGCTCGGCGTATGGTCGAGAAAGGGTGTCTAACTTATTTGGCTTATGTCCGTGATTCTAGTGCAGAAGTTACTTCCATGGATTCAGTATCAGTTGTCCGTGAGTTTCGAGAGGTGTTTCCTGCAGACCAGTCGGGGATACCACCCGACAGGAGTATTGACTTCTGTATTGATTTGGCTCTAGGCACTCAACCCATTTCTATTCTGCCATACCGTATTGCCCCGCCAAGGTTGAAAGAGTTAAAGGAGCAGTTGCAAGATTTTCTTGATAACGACTTTATTAGACCTAGTGTCTCGCCCTGGGGTGTGCCCGTGTTGTTTGTGAAGAAGAAAGATGGATCGACGAGGATGTGCATAGATTACCGGCAGTTAAACAGAGTCACAATCAAGAACAAGTATCCATTGCCAAGGATTGACGATTTATTTAATCAGCTCGAGGGTGCCAAGTTGTTTTCAAAGATCGATTTGAGGGCTGGCTACCATCAGTTGAGGATTAGGGCATCCGACATCCCTAAGATAGCTTTTCGGACTCGGTATGGGCATTATGAGTTTCTAGTGATGTCATTTGGACTGATAAATGCCCCAGCAACATTTTATGGATTTGATGAACTGGGTGTTCAAGCCCTATCGGATTCCTTTGTGATTGTGTTTATTGATGATATCTTGATCTACTCCCGCAGTCGAGAGGAGCTTGAGCAGCATCTTCGGATTGTACTACAGACTTTGAGAGACAGCCAGTTACATGCTAAGTTTTCAAAGTGCTAGTTGTGGTTGGATTTGGTCGCTTTCTTAGGTCACGTTGTATCAGCATATGGCATTCAGGTGGATCCTCAGAAGATTGAGGCAGTTCAGAACTAGCCTAGGCCCACTTCAGCCACGGAGATCCGGAGTTTCTTGGGTTTGGTAGGATATTACCATCAGTTTTTGGAGGTGTTCTTATCTATAGCATCCCCATTGACCAGGTTGACCCAGAAGGGTGCCCCGTTCAGATGGTCAAACGAGTGTAAGGCGAGCTTTTAGAAGCTCAAGACTGCTTCGACTACGACATCGGTGTTGGTGTTGCCCATAAGTTCAGGATCTTATACGGTATAATGTGATGCATCTCGTATTGGACTTAGTGTGGTATTGATACAGGATGGTAGGGTGGTTGCATATGCGTCGCGGCAGTTAAAGGTTCACAAGAAAAATTACCATGTTCATGACTTAGAGCTGGCAGCCATTGTTCATGCACTGAAGATATGGAGGCACTATCTTTACGGCGTGTCGTGTGAGGTATTCACAGATCATCAGAGCTTACAGTATTTTTTCAAACAAAAGAAACTCAATTTGAGGCAGATGAGATGATTGGAGCTATTGAATGACTATGATATCACCATCTTGTATCATCCCGGGAAAGGCCAATGTGATGGCCGATGCCTTGAATAGAAAGTCAGCGAGTATGGGTAGCCTTGCGTACATTCTAGTCGGTGAGAGACCGCTTGCATTAGATGTTCAGGCCTTGGCCAATCAGTTCGTGAGATTGGATATTTCTGAGCCTAGTCGTGTTCTAGCTTGTACAGTCGCTCGGTCTTCCTTGTTTGAGAGTATCAAGGACCGGCAGTAAGATGACCCTCATTTGTTTGTCCTTAGGGACACAGTGTGGCACGGTGATGCCAAGCAGGTTATGGTATGAGATGATAGAGTTTTGAGGATGCAGGGTAGTGTTTGCGTGTCTAATGTGGATGGACTTCGTGAGTTGATTCTTGAGGAGGCTCACAATTCCCGATATTCTATTTATCCGGGTGCCGCCAAGATGTATAAGGACTTGCGGCAACATTATTGGTAGAGGAGAATGAAGAAGGACATAGTTCCATATGTAGCTCGGTGTATAAATTATCAGCAGGTAAAGTGTGAGCATCAAAGACTTGGTGGTTTGCTTCAAAAGTTAGAGATTCCTGAGTGGAAGTGGGAGCGTATCACTATGGATTTCGTTGTTGGACTCCCACGGACTCAGAGGAAGTTCGATGCAGTTTGGGTCATTGTGGATAGGCTCACCAAGTCAGCGCACTTCATTCCTGTGGCAGTTACCTATTCTTCAGAGCGGTTGGCAGAGATTTATATCCGCGAGATCGTCCGTCTTCATGGTGTTCCCGTGTCTATCATTTTTTATCGAGGTACGCAGTTCACCTCGCACTTTTGGAGGGCAGTACAGTGTGAGTTGGGCACGCGGGTTAAGTTGAGCACAACGTTTCATCCTCATACGGGCGGGGCAGTCCGAGAGCACTCAGATATTGAAAGATATGCTCCGCGCATGTGTTATAGACTTCGGAGGATCGTGGGATCAGTTCTTGCCACTTGCGGAGTTTGCATACAACAACTACCAGTCGAGCATCCAGATGGCTCCCTATGATGCATTATACGGTAGGCGGTGCCAATCGCCAGTTGGATGGGTTGAGCCGGGGGAGGCTCGGTTGTTGGGTACATATTTAGTACAGAATGCCTTGGATAAGGTCAAGATTATTCAGGATCGACTTCGCACAGCTCAGTACAGACAGAAGAGTTATGCCAACCGTAGGGTTCGTGATGTTGCATTCATGGTAGGAGAAAAAGTGTTGCTCAGGGCATCACCCATGAAGGGTGTGATGAGGTTCGGAAAGAAGGGCAAGTTGAGCCCTTGGTATATCGGGCCTTTTGAGATTCTTGAGAGAGTGAGAGAGGTCACTTACATGCTTGCGTTGCCTCCGGGGTTATCAACAGTTCATCCGGTGTTCCATATGTCCATGCCCGGAAGTATCACGACGATCCGTCCCATGTGTTAGATTTCAGCTATGTCTAGTTGGACGAGGATTTGACTTACGAGGAGGAGCCGGTGGCTATTCTAGCCCGGCAGGTTCGTCAGTTAAGGTCGAAGAGTTATCCTTCAGTCCGAGTGCAATGGAGAGGTCAGCCTATCGAGGCAGCTACTTGGGAGTCCGAGTCAGATATGCGGAGTAGATATCCCCACCTTTTCACCAGCCCAAGTACTTTTGTATGTTCGTTCGATGACGAACAGTTGTTTTAAAGGTGGAGAATGTGATGCCCCGATAGGTCATATTATGTTTTAGAACCTAATTCTGCACTATGAAGCCTTAAATACCTCATTTAAGCCTTTCTCGATTTGCGTGCGCAGTTCGGATATTTTTTTGAAAAGCTTTTATGTTAAAAGACTAAGAAAATATGAAAATTTTGCCTTAAAATCTATTTGAGTTGACTTCGGTCAACGTTTTAAGTAAACGGACCCAGATTCATATTTTGACAGTCCCGTGGGATCTGTATCGTGATTTGGGACTTAGGCATATACCCGGAATCGAATTCAGAAGTCCCTAGCCCGAGTTATCGCGCTTTGTTGAAATTTGAAAGTTAAAGGCTTAATGACTTTGAAAGTTTTTACCAATGTTTGACATTTTGGATATCGGGTTCGTATTTTGGTTTCGGAATCCGGTATAGGTCCAATACTATATTTATGACTTGTCTGTCAAATTTGGTGAGAAACGGAGTTGCTTTGACGTGATTCAGATGTCCGGCTGTGAAAAAAGAAGTTTCTAAGTTTTCTTGAAAATTTCATTTGATTTGATGTTCAATTCATAGTTCTAGGTGTTATTTTGGCGATTTGATCGCGCGAGCAAGTTCGTATGATATTTTTAGACTTGTGTGCATGTTTGGTTTGGAGCCCCGAGGACTCGGGTGAGTTTCCGATAAACAACAGAGTGGAATTTGACTTAGAACATTGCTGGTGTGTTTCAGTTTTTGGTGCAGGCCTCATACCTCGCAAATGCGAGGTCAGGCTTCGCATTTGCGACCTATGATGAGTTCGCATTTGCGAGCAACTCATCGCATTTGCGAAGAGTAGCTGGGGCACCTCAAGTTCGCATTTGCGAAGTGGGTCAAGGGGGTACAGTGATCGCAATTGCGATCAAACAGTCGCAATTTCGGAAGGTCAAAGTTCGCATTTGCGAAAAACCCATTGCAAATGTGATGTTAGCAGAGATGGGGGAGTCTTCGCATTTGCGAAGAAATTCTCGCATTTGCGGGGTTCGCAATTGCGAACCCCAGGTCGCAAATGCGACGTCTGTAACTGATCAAAATGGGACTTAGACGGGACTTTTGTTCATTCTCTCAAATTTTCAAACTTAGAAACTCTAGAGGCGATTTTTCCAAGAGCACTTCTTCCCCAAATCATTGGTAAGTGATTCTAACCTATTTTTTTTCAATCTTTCATTACATTTCCTAAGATTTCAACCTAAAATCTAGTGTTTTCATGGTGAAAACTGGGGGTTTGAGTTGAATTAGGAATTTTTGTAAAATTAGAAATTAGACCTCAAATTGAGGTCGGATTCCAAAATAAATTACATAACTGGGCTTGAGGGTTAATGGATAATCGGGTTTTGGTCCGAATTTCGGGTTTGAACCAAGCGGGCCAGTGAGTTGACGTTTGTTGACTTTTTCAATAATGACCTAAATTGAATCCTTTGCAATCGTGGGTAGTTCCTAAGACTTAATTTGAATTGTTTGGTTGGTAATTTGCTAGATTCTATTGGTTCGGAGGCTTGTTTGAAAGGCAAATGTGTGATTGAGCTTTGAGTGGACCTTTGGAGCGAGGTAAGTGTCGTGGTTAACCTTGACTTGAGGGATTAGGACTTAATTGTCTATTTGCTACATGTTTAGATATTGGGTACAACGTATATGTGAGGTGAAGAGTACCTATTCGTTGTTGTCGGGTTAAAGCATGCAGGTGAGACTTGTTCCTGATAGTTTATTGCTTACTTTGATCTTGGTATCCATGCTTAGACTAGTTACTTACTAAATTGATCGTTCTTATTGTGTTTACGAGATTTTGTGATAACTGAGTATTGATTCCAAAGTTGAGATTGGTATTGTGGAACCATTGTTGAAATAAGGCTTGTTCTTGTTGATTCTATCTCCCTGCTATTACTTGTTCATTGTTATGTTGTAAGGGAGAGTGTTAATGCACGAAGGGTGATGCCGTGCCATAATATAAGTGTTAATGCACGAATGGTGATGCCGTACCATATTATGAGTGTTAATGCACGAAGGGTGATGACGTGCCATATTATGAGTGTTAATGCACGAAGGGTGATGACGTGCCATATTATGAGTGTTAATGCACGAAGGGTGATGATGTGCCATATTGTGAGTATTAATGCACGAAGGGTAATGTCGTGCCATATTGTGAGTGTTAATGCACGAATGGTGATGTCATGCCGTGTTATGATTGTTAATGCACGAAGGGTGATGCCGTGTCATGTTATGAGAGTTACTGCACGAAGGGTGATATCGTGCCGTATCTATTGATTTACACAGTGAGGTTGAGAGTAAAAGCACGAAGGGTGCCGTGCAATTTTCTTCATTGTGCTTAATTATTTTTACTGGTGAAAGGCATATGGACTGTTCTGGTTATCATTTCCATTGTATTTCTCGTATCTTGTATTCCCTTAGCATGCCCTCTCCCAATAGTACATGTTTAGCTGTTATTGTTGTTCTCTTGTACATATAGTGTTATCTGCACAGGTTTATTATGTGGGTGTCTTGTCATAGGCTCGTCACTACTTCGTCGAGGTTAGGCTCGATACTTACGAGTACATGGGGTCGGTTATACTCATACTACACTCTGCACTTCTTTGCAGATTTTGGTACCGACCCTAGCTGATCGCGAGACTCGGCAGTCCGGACTTGCTTATCGGAGACTCAAGATAGATCTCCTGGCGTCCGCAGACCTTGGAGTCCCTTTCTAGTTTTCTTATTTTACTGTTTCTTTTCATTCAGAACAATTGTATTTCGTTCAGACTCTGTTTGTAGAAAATCTTAAAAGCTCGTGAGTTGTGACTCCAGATCCAAATTGTATTAGATATTATGGGCTTTATGTTATTGCGCACTCGGTTTTATTTCATTTTGGTTTAATTGACTGTATCTATTGAATTGAATAATAATTGACTTAACGGTTTTTTAATGTTGGCTTGTCTAGCAAGTAAAATGTTAGGTGCCATCACGGTCCCGAAGGTGGAAATTTCGGGTCGTGACAACTCTAACTTTCGATTGTGAAACTTACATTAGAAAAGAACATAATAAATGCAATTACTATATTGCTGACGACAAGTGAATTTGAAAAAAGTTAAAAAAATCTCCGTCAAAAGGTGATAAGAGATGTTCGATATATGTTATATACTTTTAAAATTTAATAATTTACCTAAATATGCAGCGTAATTAGGAAGGGTGGTCAATGACCACGCATCCTTACCAGAATGTATCTTCGCCCTTAGTGCAATAACGTAATCGGTAAGCACAAGGGTCTTCAGAATGTCAAACCACACATGTATAATACAATTTTGGACTTTCTCTTTTCTCATTCACACATTTCTGCAAAATTTGACCAATATTTGTAACCGTACAAATTAAACAGGAAAATTAGACAAATAAATTTAGGAAAACAAAAAGACAAAAAGCATCAACGACTGTCACATATTTTCTATGCCTAACTTTGAATGGAAAAAAAAGAAAGAAAAAGAGAGAGTTCAAGGACATGTTTTATTTGGGTGCACCGAGTTTTTTCTTATAATTTGTTTCATCAGTTAAATTCTGCTGGAATTATGGAAAATTAATTCTCTTTATCAGTTTATTGATTCCCCTCCTATTAACCATTAGCTTTGATATCTTATCCTTCTAACCACCTTTTGATGTGAATTTATGAATAGTCAACTTAATACCACCAATTGTCATATTGTCGATGCAAATTAGTTAAGACTTAAGTCATAGTGTTCTAATCATCAATAGTCTATGAGTTAATACTTTATTCGTATCAATCTACATGATATTCTTTCCATTTTGAAATGTTTCAAAATGTTTGACACTATTCCATTTCTATCATGTTTTCATGACTTCCAAAACTGTCCAACTTTCAAACCTCAGTGTAATGCTTTTTCTAGCAAACTTACTTTTGACTATTATTGACTAATATAATATATAAGTCCAATAAAATATAAGATGAAACTGTAGAAGTAAGATTTTTTTTGGGATTTTACATAGTATATGGTTGATAATCACACGTAATGGTGAGATTGATATGGATGTCACACATTGGAGTGGGGTGAATGAAATAGAAGCCCGCATCCGGTATTTTGTATGATACGGATATACCACCCAGACTTGTAGCCTATTTGGCCAAACTTCTAAAATCAGCTTATTTTGAGAAGTATTTTTTTTCAAAAGTATTTTTGTACTTTTGGTAAGATGCAGTTTGTGTTTGACTAATTAATTTGAAAAGTACTTCTGAGTAGCGATTCGTGTTTGGCCAAACTTTAAAAAGTGCTTCTAAGTGTATTTTTCTCAAAAGTAATTTTTTTTCTTTTAAAAGCTACGTCAAACACTTCAACTTAAAAAAGAATTTTTTTTTAAAGAAAATAAAGCTTTTGGCCTTGGAGTGGCTTGACCAAACAGACTATTAAAGGCAAGTTCTACAGAGTGATTGTTGGACCAACTATGTTGTATGGGGCGGAATATTGGAAAAAGTCGATGGTCTATCCGAAACAACCTCTCAACATTTATAAGACAGGAATAAGGTATGCATACACACTATTCTCCGTAGACCCCAATTGTGAAATTATACTGGGAATGATGTTGTTATTGTTGTTGTTGTTGTATAGGTGCTCCTCTCTCTCTCTCTCTTTATATATATATATATATATATATATATATATATATATATATTATGCCAAATGTGTTAAAAGCCCTGTATAGCAACTCCCAAAAATAATAACCAATAATTTGTATATTTTTATTTATTAATGTATATAATATATAAAATTTTTATATATTTGACTAGCGAATATAATTATTTTTGATCGGTCAGCCAATTGTATAACTTACCCTTTCTTTTACCTAACTAATGTTTTTTGATAGTTAATATACTACGAATTGAAAAATATTTGGGCCGTTGGAGGGAAGGGCTCATGGATTTCAAACTTCAAGGCCCAAGTTCATTCTACCTGAACAAATGGACTCCAAATTACCCAAATTGCAATTTGAGTTTCTTCGGCTAATGTTGAGACCACTTCCCTGAGCTGTGAACTGTGTCTTCCGGCGGCGAAATTGAGTCGTAAGTTCCTTCTAGTTATTTATGCTTTTTTGCAAGCTCATGAATTCTTATTTGCTTATCCATTTGATAGTGGTTGTGTACTAATCATCAATGTTCTGAATTGTTGTCTAAAGTAGTAAAACGAAAACGACAGTAGAGCCATAAAAGATGAAATATGTATCATTATACTTTAGGGTTTCTGTAATTGGGAAGAAAAGGCATGATTTTTAAATCCTTTACCTAATTCGTATTGATTATTATGACAGTTATAACATCCAAACCTAAGCATTTGGAAGATTAATGATTTCTTTTTTTTAAATTGGGGAAGGGGATTACAAGGTGGGGAATTAAACCCTCACCAACAAGGTGAAAATTTAGGTATCCCACCAACTTCACTACTAAGATTCTCCGGAAAATTAATGAATTGATATATCTTCAAAAAATTCAATTCAGTGAATCCATAGGGATCCTTGGGTTAAGAGAGAAAGTAAGTTTGCTTCTGTTTTAGCCTGACTTGGCGCGGGGGCTTTAGATTTGAAAGCACAACTGACACCAATATGGAGGGGAATGCTTGGACCTGGGGTTGAAGTGGGTGATTAAGACCAAATTTTGGGGGTGGAAACAACTCTGCTGGGGTTGGGGGGGTGGGAGGTGGACTGGTATCGTATTTTTCTTCATTAATGAAATTGACTGGGATATGACCTTTGGTGTGTTTTGAGAATAAGAAAGGGAGGGGGAAGTAGAATAAGAAAAAGAAGAATTGAAAATCAGGCCTGCTAGAATGGGCTTATAAATCAAGTGGGGGCAATCAGTTGGCAAAACATAGGGCTGGGTTGGCTGATTGCTTTTATAATCTGTGAAAGCATCCAGTTGGGCGTGCTGCATAAGTGAATGCGTGAGCGGAATTGGCCAACGCTGTGGGATGCCAAGTGAGAGGAGTGACACCATCCTTTGCTTACTGGAAAGGGCCAATGCCTCCTGTGTGAGTTGAGGGGTCTTCTAATAGGAGCCCTGCTTTTGCTTTTCAAGAAGAAGGAAGCCAAAGGTGTCCCTGTGACTTTTGAAGGAGGAAGAAGAAGATGAAGAGTAATGAAAGAAGGGTTTGGTGTTATATTCCTATGTTGTCTATGAATGAAACCTCTAGTACATAAAACTTAGAAGAGCAACTCCGTGTTCGTAAAAGTTCAAGGGTTAAGTTACAATGGAAAAAATTGTCAAGGCTAGCTTTTTAAAATTTGGAAAAATTCAAGGGTCTCCGTTGCACCAAGAATTAGGATTCAAGACAGATTAAGCTTATCAGTGTTTAAACATTATAACAAACTTTGTAGTTTCTGCAGCTGTGAAGTTTTCCTCATCTTGTGTAGGATCATTTTAGTAAGTATTTTTGAATAAGTGGACCATTTTTAATTTCCCTTTGCCATAATTCAGGCCTAAACCACAGGATAGGACCCCTCTTTTTTCTGATTGGTGAAGGACTATGAGTATTCTCCTTTTGGGTGTTTTTTATCAGGTTGAGCATTGTCAACCCCACCAATTGGACTCATATGAGGCAGTATGAAGTGGTTTGAGCTGGCTGCTTGTCTCTGTTAAAACTTATCTTTACTTCCTAAAAAATAATAGAAAAGAAAAATGTACTTATTATTACTTTTGATGAAGTAGAAAAGATATATTCGGCACATTTGATTGGAAATCGGAAAGCATTTTGTCTGCTCTCTTTCTGATGAATCTCTTTGTTCACTTTATTATACCTTTTTCATCCCTTTATTTTTGTTCTACCAGAGTCAAGTTTGGTTTTATATGATTTTTGGTCTAGCTGATTATGCTTAATCCGGGAGTTCTGCACAGCTATAATATGCATATCCTGCTAATTCTTGTCAGGGCTGATGGATCGACAAGCTCCTGATTATGCAGCTGCTATGGCATTTGCTCAACAGCAGCACCAAGCAGCAAACACTCAACAGCAACAACAGTTTGGTTTTCATCCTCAACATCAACAATTTCCTCCTTCAATTCACGGTCCTCCATTTCTAGCCCCGCATTCTTCTCTTCAACAGTTCCCTTACCCTCGCCCTATGCAGCAACCACAACTCCATCCTCATACGCCCCCTCCGCATCTTCTTCACCTTCAGCAGCAACAGCAACCGCCTCCTGCTTTTCCACCACACATGCCTCCTCACCTTGCTCCATCACCTTTCTTCAATCCGTATGATACTCCCCCGCCTCCTGCTCCTCCACCATCTGATCCTGAACTCCTAAAGCGTATTGATAAATTAATTGAATATGCTGTCAAGAATGGTCCTGATTTTGAAGCCATGATTCGTGAAAAGCAGCAAGATAATCCTGCTTACAGTTTCCTCTTTGGCGGCGAAGGCCATTATTACTATCGCTATAAGCTATGGATGGCTACTCGGCCCCCTGGTGGGCCTTTCAATCCTTCTTTCCCATCCTCTTCTTTGCCTATGATGCATCCACCAAATCCTATGATGAGTCCATCACCCTTAACCCCTCCATATAATGCCTCCAATGCTTC
This sequence comes from Nicotiana tomentosiformis, assembly GCF_000390325.3. NCBI lineage: Eukaryota > Viridiplantae > Streptophyta > Magnoliopsida > Solanales > Solanaceae > Nicotiana > Nicotiana tomentosiformis. The sequence goes on along the minus strand of NC_090813.1, from coordinate 15,849,219 downwards.
CGCTGCAATGTCAGGTCCACCCCATTTGCATCGACCCCCTTTCCCACCATTTTATGATCAGCATCACTCTCAGCCATTTAGCCGAGCAGATCATGATCATTCATATGGGTCTTTCAGAGGTCTATCTAGGCCTCTTCCATCAGATGTTGAAATGGAGCTGAGTAATGTTCTAAATAGTCTTACTGGTACAAAAGAGTCAATTAAAGGTGCCAAGAGTTGGTTTATGCAGAGATCTCCATTTGTACCTGCTTTGGCTGAGGCACTCAGAGACAGGGTATATTCTGTAGATGATTCTGAGAGGCAACTGCATATAATCTATCTTGCCAATGACATCTTATTTGATAGGTAACATTTCATATCTAGGTGCTTAATGATTTACTGCGGAATCCTAGATATAATAACTCTGAATTCTCCTTCACTTTTTGTCTATGCTTTCCTTTTTCTTTTTAAACTTCTTCGAGTGCAACATTTTTTTTATTGCTTCATGTTATTGACTTTCTCATAGTAGCTAAGCTACATCAAGCTCGCCTCTACTAAATTGTAATAAGAAGGAAAACAGTTGAGTTACTCTTAATGAATAGCAACCACCCTTTACCTCTTATTTACAGATTCTTTTTGGCTAACTCTAGTGATTAATGCCTTGCTCTGTACCAACCTATAATTTTTTTGTCATATTTTGAACATTATTTAGCAAAAACCTAACAAAGATAGTGCAACAGAGTGGAGATGGTGCATGCTGGTGTTTAGGATGAAATGCTTGGTCTTTGCTTGTATTAATTTGTTATTGCTGGTTTCATATTGGTTCAAAGGTAATAGCATTGGCAGTTGGGGTTTGTTGGATGGTAGCAATCTTGCGGGTAGTTTGATGTCAACAGGAACTGATGAAGTCTGAAGGATAACATCCAGTTTGAAGGTGGAGGTAGTAGTTGTTAAAAAGGAGGCCAGGTGGTGGTTGTAGTGGTGTGTGCACGTAAGAAACCTATCAGAAAGTAGCTATATAGGCATCATTTTTATTCTGATCTGTTCAATGTTCATTGGTTTTGGAGCACATTCCCTTTTGCCAGTCTGAATTCCCTTTATGTATCCGCTTTCTAAAAAAACTAGTTCCTTTATGTATAGAAGATTGGCTGTCTTTCGTAGAAAACCAATTCGTTTTGTAGGTTTTCTGCTTTATACTGGCACTTTTTGCCCATACGTTATCAAAAAAACCTATTGGTTTTGATACACTTCATTCTCTCACTATCTTTTTGGGCAAACCACCTTATGCTTCATTTGTTTGTACTTAATGAGGGTCTGAACCTGGATCATTCAGATCTTAAGTCATTAAGTGCATTTGTTTTTTAAAGATTCTACCACTTATTGGGTCTGAAGAGATCTGATTCGGCCGGATCTGTGATGGAGTCTTAAAACAATTCAGACCTCTAACACGCGTTTGACAAATAACTTTCTTCAACAAACCAAGGCTGATTTTAAACGCATTTCTTCCACAACCTTCATCTGCTCTCCATTCTCTTTGTAGGGATAAACACAACATTGATTCTTATAGCTTTTGTCAGACCCCAAGATTTCAATTTCTTCCATCTGTTCTTCTCGTGAAGAGGGGTTTTATACGGTAGTTAACATATCCATTGAAGATAAAGAATACCATGGAAACTCCAAGCCTGACAATTTGGTTCTGACATCAAAAGATTACTAAATGGAAATCATGATAAATTGGATTCCTTGACCTTCGATGATTTTGGTTCTCTTCTTTTTAGTATTGTTCTCTTATTCCGCAACAAATTTAGATGCAATGTTTTCTTTTTTTGCTCTGAAATTCTGATGGGTTTGTGTGAACTCAACACATCAATGAGGGGAGATGGGGAAGAAAGAGGGAAGGGACAAGATTGAGATTTGAAAGAGTATCCAAATATACACTCATTTGATGGTGCTCTTTAATCAAATCTTACTTTTCTTTTTCATCTAATTAAATCTTTTTTCTTGAATATATGTGTTGTTTGTACTTTCTATACTTTCAATTTTATAAAATAGAAAATGCCCGTTTATGTTTTAAATATTTCATATTTTATCGAGTTAATGGTCTTCTTGTTATATTAATAAATTTTCTCGAATATTTTATTGACGTAATATTTAATAATATTTTTATATGTAATAATTTTAAAATAAAAATAAATATACAATTATACATATTCAGACGTTGAAAAAACAAACAGTCTTAATTGTTCAGTGTTCAAATCTAAATGTAATATCTTACTATTTAGATGTGCATTCAGATTCAAACATCTTAATCTTAATAAAAACAAATGAGGCCTTACCCTCCTTACCAAAGAAAACGAGATGACTATATTCTCATTTTATTTTCTGAATTATGCAGCTTGCAGCGACGAATCAATCCTCTTGAGCTTGACAATGAGGCACTTGCTTTTAAGCCTGTTTTGGGTCCCATGCTTGCAAGAATATACCACAACCCTCAAAACAAGGATGAAAATCAATCTCGGCTACAAAAAATTCTACAGTTTTGGGGTACGAAGGAGGTTTACGATCAGGATACTATCCGTGCACTTGAAAATGAGATGATAGGTGGGCAGCCTGCAAATTTTTCTGTTACTCCAAAGGAATTAATCATGACAGATCCTTCTGCTGGTGCAGGTAATTGTTTTGCTAGTCTAGCTGCAATCAGGGAATATCAGAAATTTCATAAACAACATCTGCATCGTTAGTTGCAAATGTGAACATATACCCTCGTGTATTTCTTACAATTTTTTTACTTTTTTCCTAGGATTAATGCACCAGGCAGCAAACCAGGGTACTTTACAGTGGAAGCCTGACCAGCAAAGTTTAGCAAATTTAGCTGATCAAGGCAAACAAGTTCCTCCTATACCATCTGTAGCACCACAGCAATTTCATCCTGGTGCAGTTCCGCCTACTGGATTTCCCGGGTCAATGCCTGTACCATCTTCTGTTCCACCAGCAAATCTACAACCTGCAGCTCATCTGACACCTGCATCAACTGCAAATGTAGGTGCAAAACTACCTCCATACCCCTTGTTCCCTCCTGGTCTTATTCCTGGTATGGTCAGGAAGATGCAGATTGGTAGTGGGGTGCCTTACTCTCCCATGAGCCCCTTGGATATCCCCACCATCGTACCACCATCCACTGTGTCAGAATCTGAAATTCTTGAAAGAGTGTCTAAATTTTTTAAAGAGATTGGAGAAGTTAATCCATCAGAAGGACCTATTAAACAATCTGATTCAGCCAATGATTATGATGACTATGAGAGAGAGCCTCCTGTTCGCAAGGGAGGGGCTTGTATTCCTCCCCCTCCTAACCTTCAAGTTGACCCTGAAACTGGGACTTATGCTGATGGAAGTGTGGTGCAGAAACCTGGATCGAATAGCTCAGGGCGATTAGGACTTGGAGCCACTGCTGATCCAAACGAGTGTAGTCAATATGATGACGTTTACACTTCTTACCGGAAAGAGAGAAGCACCAATTATCATTCATCAATGAGTGTAAGAACTGCTGCGAGGTAATTGAGTCGATAATGTTGACTATTCCTGGAAGGAGTATAAAGCTTTCATGGCAAAAATTTTGCCCTTCAAGCTACAGTTGAGTGGACAAAAGTTGTGCTTGTCTATTTAAGTTGTAAATTATGATGAATATTGATCCGACATTGCAAACATGTAACGAAATGAGCTAGCTCTATCCCTATCTTTCTTTACTGAACAGCTAGTTAGCTGTGTTATTTGATCTTTCATATGTTTTTCTTCTATTTCGTCCTATTTTTTCTGGGAATGACGATGCTACCGATATTCTTGGCGGAGATGTTTTACAGGGATATTATGTTTGTCATACCTGTGCTATTATTTGTTCCATGGTTGGCTAATTTCATGTGAAAATGTGATGGCGAGTAGTATGGGATAGGTTGTAGAGGACACAAAATGACAAAGTAGGTGGGCTGTGGTAATCAGTCCAGGATGTTAGGCGTTTAATTTTATAAGAGTTCACTCTGTCAAGTCAAAGAAATTTAAAGTTAATGTGACTAATTTTTGTTCTAAAAATTAATTAAATTGGCTCAAACAACCAAATGCAATAATTAGTCTAGCCTTAAAATCTTTCTCATAATCTAAAAGCTCTCACGTAAATTATGTATATTATCAGACGAGTTCTGTTGAAATTAAAAAGAAAAGGTGGAGAAGAGAGAAAAAGGAACAAGAAATGAGAAACTGGTATGAATATTCATCTCTCGCTGAATATATAACAGTGAACTTCTCAAATTTACCACCATCGGCTAATAAAGCTCTACTATGGTTCACAATAATCAGTCACATGTTTTATCTTATATAAGGGTAAAGTACCTTAATAGAACAGAAATTGTATACAAGCGTGAACAGCATCAGAGTAATAGCTAGGGACTTTTTATACAGTGAGCAGTTTGCTAAAATCAGCACAAACTTTCTACAGGGATTTCCACTAATTCAAACACAGCTTAACAAAAAAGGAGTGGTAACAAAAACTGGCAGAAGAAAACAATTGAAATGGCATCCGAAGCATAATCAACAAGATGTTAACCTCTGGACATTTCAAAATGCATCCCACACTCTTGGTTCCTTTGTAAGTTTGAACTGTAGGTAAGCAGATAACTTAGGCCATAGTGGAACCAATTTAGCAAGTTCCTAAATTTAGACAGCCCCTTCTCCTTGACTATTTTCAGATCTTTCCAATATAACCTCAATTACAAGTTCTTGACCCTCAATTCTTGAGACAAGCTCACAGGTGACGTATTGAAACAATCTCATCGTCTTGATCTTCTGACACTTTGGCCTTCTCCTCTGACTTCTCCTAGCCGTGATTTTGGAGCACTCCCCTGAATAATACTAGACCTTTCAGGAATTGTAGCACAAGGATCTCTAGAAGGCCAAGGTTGCTCCCACTGTCGGATTGGACTGGAGCCAGAACTAGCTAATAGATGATCCTTAAGGCCCTTCACTGCTTTAAGTCGATGTGCTTCATCCAAATAACTATATCTTTGTCCTAGTTTCTCGAGTTCATTAAGTCTTTCCATGTCTAATCTATCTCCTGAGGTTGGAAGATTTGCAGCTTGATTTACATACTCAACAACTCCACCAGAAATGCTCCTTTGAATGGGAGTGCTTCTTCTCGGCTGTCCAGAGTTGGAGTTTCTTGCTCTTCTTTCATCGACTGAAATTCGTTTTGACTCGCGAACGATATCAGATGGATAAGCCCAATTGTAGCTCTTATTGGAATTGTCCATGTTTAGTTCAATTGAATGAAGATCACTTTCTGCTGAGTCTTCCCCACAGTCTGCAACATTCTCTACTTCTCCTCCATCATCTTCTTTTTCTTCATTCTGATGTAATAGAGCTTTACTCAAGGATGCTGTCACCTCTTCATTATTTCTGAAATTTAGAGAACTATTTCCCCTACCTTTGGCCTTTTTCTTTCCCAGGAATCCTTCAAGTTGCTTCTTTAGCTTGTTAATAGCAGAATGTTTCTCCTCAAAGTGATTCTTGGCCTCTGAGAGTTTTGTGTGAGCCCTTTCCTCGCGCAATCTGTCAGCTAACTGGAGCATCTCTCTTTCCTGTTCAATCTCTTCTTGAACTTTTGCAGATTCCTTCTTCATCTCTTCTACTTCAGCTCTGTCTTCACCGATGTCTCTAGCTAATTCGTCGCATACCTGTTCCATTACCTCTCTGGCTCTCTTCTCGCTTTCAAGCTCTTTCACTGCCTTCATGAATGATGCTTTTGTATCCAACAACTCTTTGCCGAGTTTTTTGTTCAAGCTCTCAAATCTCCGCCTTAGCTTTCTCTCAACCTCAAGTTCATTTGCAATGGATTCAATTGCAGCCTCAACGACCTGTTGCTCTTTGTTTTTCCAAGCCGCTTTCTCTTCAGCGAAGCATTTAAGGAGATAATTAATCTCATTTTGATCTGAGCGCTGTTCTTGAATAAGCTGATTCACCTGCAGGCGGGCCCTTTCAAGCTCAGCATGTAATGCAGAGACAAGAGATGTGCTAGATGAAGGTTGATCAGCATGTGCCCAAATTCGATTGATTATTTTTAGAAGCTCTTTGGATGTTGTCAAAGCGTTACTAACATCCTTCAGACGGCTGCCAAAACCAGCCACTGATCCCCGTGGAGTCTGGGCACGAGACCTGGTCTCGAGCTGCATTACAGATTGATATAAATTATCACTCTTTTTTAGCAACCTAAGTATTCATAGCCAGTCAATGCATTTCAAATCAACCCTTATAGGACCTAACCATTGATTTCCATGTTTACTTGCACAAACACGAAGAGACAGTGTGTGACAATACGCTAAAGTCAATATTAACAAAAATTGCATGCAAATGAAGTTAAAGGACATAAAGAACAATAAAACATCAATAAAATTCATCGACAGGAAGGAATTGCTTGCCACCTCCATTAAACTGGCGCTGCTTAAAGAATCTAACATTCCAACATTATGGTCCGTAGTCCTTTGTTGTCTACGGGAAGTTGTTGATGCCCTCTTCTGATAGCTTCCTGTTCCAGATCGATCCATCCTCTGCACAATCAATGTAAGGAAGTATGGATTACCAAGAATGAACTTACATAACTACGATCGCCCCACTTGTCACTATGCATCAAAAAATGAGTGCGGTATACCCCTATCAAGCGGAAAAGAGAAGGCATATCATCATCTCTGAAACTGCTTGTCAAGGCCAAGACCTTTTTTTTACTCAGTAAATAGGGAGTAGCTTGTCAAGGCCAAGTCTTCTTTAGTCAGTAATAATAAGACAAATATTAACACAACCACAAAACCTCCAAAGATGATGTCAACTGTCAAGCAGCAACTCTTACATTATCAACAAAGCAAGTCCATTCTATAAATTCATTTTTATTTCTATTTCTATCTCTGGGATTTAACAGAATGGTCAGCCAGAGAATGAGAATGTCACTTTCACCATATGTAACTTACAATCAATCATATATTAATATTTGGGAATTACTTATAAATAAATACTAAGTACTACAAATATTTGAGAATTTGACTTAATACACACATCAAAAAACGTCATTTTCTCTAGATTTCCAACAACCACAAGAAACTAATCAAATTCAATTCACCAAAATATAGTTCCTACATCACAGACACAATACTCTGCAAACTTTCAATCTAAAATTACGTTTCAAAATATACCATGAAAGACAACAACAACAACTAATCTCACAAGTGGGGTCTGCGATGTAATGTGTAAGTACTCCTACCTGGTAAGATAGAGCGGTGGTTCCCGGTAGACCCTTAGCAAAATATAACATAAAAGGGCACAGAATAAAAGAGACAGCTCACCTCAGAAACCGGGCTATGAGATGGATCACACAAATGGGGAGGCAAATCGCCCAAAACAGAGTCCGAGCCCGAATGAAGGCCCCGCAATTTCTCCTTCTTCAACATCATCATCTTCTTTTTTCCCAAGTCATCAGTCATTCTAGGGGAAGGCATTTCATTCATCTCCCACAATGTGGCAGCCAATTTTCTAGCTGAAACAGGCTGTGATATCCCACCAAGTGACTGTTTTGGTGACTCAACAACATTTCTTAATGGAGTAGCCCTCCAGCTTGGCACTGGTGTACTGGATCTGGACCCTCTAAGCCCGGGCCCGAGCCCGTTTCTACCTTTTCCAACTAAAATAGCCCGCTTAAATCTGTAGTTATACACTTTTGATGATGCAGATGAAGATGAAGAACAACCCCTTTTACGGATCTTGGGTACTAGACCCTCTACCATAGCTTGATTCTGCCTTGGCATTATCACTTTTTCTTCCCAAGATTACTCCTTTTTGCAAAATCTGTACGATCTGAAGTGACTACATACAAATATTGCTACTTTTTGGAATATTCGAACTGGGTTTTCAAGATCTTGATTATAAAACTTCTGGGTATTAAAAAAGATTGAATTTTTTTTTTACTTGGGTATTGAGCAAGATTGAATTATTGAACTTGGGTATTCAAAAAGAATGAATTTTTTCACTTGGGTATTGAAAAAGATTGGATTTTATCACTTAGATGTGAGAATGACATTCAAAATGGAAAAGGGTAAAGAAGGGACAAAGTGGTGGTGGAGACAAAAATGTGTTTGCTGTTCTTTTGATTTGAAATGATGCATATAGAGAGGAGCAATTAGCAAAGTTATGACAGCTTGACTTTTGATTCAAATTTTTATATTTTTTCTACTAGTAACTAGTAATCAGTAACTAGTACATGCTAGGCATAAGTGTACCCATAGGAAGATTGGTTGGTGCAGGGTGAGGAGAGGGGGGTGGGGGTGGGGAGAGGAAAAGTAGAGTTCACTGTGCATGTGAGGCTAAGAACGTGCAAAGGAATTATTGGTGTTTCACTACTATCAATATTCTGATACAGTAGCTTTTGCTGCTGTGACTAAAAGAAAGAATGTTTTTTTTCTTTCTGTTTATTTTTGGTTTTGTTTTAGGTTTTGGATCTGCGATGATCGGAACTGTAGCACTGTGATGTTTCTCTCCTTTTCTCTTTTGTTTTGCCTTTGTCTGCTTACCTGTATTCCTTTCAATGGCTGCTCTGCTGTGTTGTGCTTTGAATTTGATTATCAGTTGGTTTTTCTTGTCATTTTATGTGTGTCCATTTTTTATATTTTCATTTACTTCATTATTGGTTGCACTTATGTACTTCAAAATTCTTCGTTTGGTGGAATTATTACTTCTTGGCAGCTATCTCATTTCTAACTTTGTTCAAATCTTCGTCTGTTTCTTCATTTTTGCTATTGAAAAATTCCTCCTTGTCTTATGATTCTTTTCGGGGTATGATTTGGTATTTTCTAGTGTCATTTATTTATTTTTTAATCCAAATTTGGAGATGGGCAAGTAAAAATGAAATGTGGTCAATGGGGTGCCCGACATATATTGAATGAAATTACAACACGTTGCTTTTTCAAAAAGGTACAAGCTTGACCAGCAACAGTCTAACAAGGGTGTAGAAAAGTGAAAAAAACATAAGTGGGGTAACGACGATAAAACAACAACAACAACTCAGTATAATAGATCATCGGCTCCTTCCCTCCAAGAATTTTCCACCTTGTTCTTGGAATGACTCGAATTCACAATTTCTTGATTGAAAGTGGAGGGTGTTCACCAGAGCAACTCATTCTTGTCAAGAATGAATTTAAGATTTAAGTCATTCTGGTTTTTGTTCTTAGATGTATTGATTCGGTGTATATAAGAATTTCTTGATAGTATTTATATTTATCAAGCCTTTCTCAATCCCTATATTATTCATCAAATACCAAGGAAAAGAAATGAGAAAAAGATCGGAGAAAATCTTTTAAAAGATATGCTAATACTTCTTTATTCAACGCTAATACTTCTTTATTCAACTTTTATTTTTCCTTTTTTCTCATTTTTAAACAAATTTTGTGAGTAGCATTAAACAATACTAATTGATATGAGTTTTTCAAGTTTGATTGGAGATCGTATGACACCATCAAGATATATATTAAACTTTTCATTGAAGATCTCCATATAGTAAACAATAGGAATACTTATAAGTTGAAAGAGTTTAAATTCTATGTATGATGCCATCCACAAAATAAAATATATATATATATATATATATATATATATATACTATTCGATTATTTATAAGGTAATTAAAAATATTTTGCAATGTGAGTACATATAACTTTTGAGAAAAAGATTATACATATCTTAAATGCATAAAATAAAACATCGAAAATAGGGGAAGGAATCGAGATGTAGTAAAAGATGATTAAGCGGTCCTTTATGTTGGGTAGATTTAAAATAACTCCTTAAGTATAATATCTTAAGCATATTTGATCAAATTTTTGTTTTCGTGAAATATTTAACAAATTGTAACTGTTAGATTTATCGAAAACTGCAAAAATAAAAAAATTTAATGGGAACTCACTTTTAGAGGTGCAGCTTCTGCAATTTTTTATATTTTTGGTCTATTTTTGGTGTCGCAGCTTTGGAGGTGCAAGTTCTGTTTATTTTGGTCTATTTCTAATGTCTGGTGTAATTTTTGGGATTCAAGCGTTTCTAGTTAAATATTTCTTTTTCAAAATTTATAAAATCTTTTACAAGGACTTAAAGTGATCAATTTTAGTAAACTTAAAATACCGAAACAATTCAAAAATAAACTTAAGAAACTATTTTAAACTTAACCACAAACATAAATTACCATTTTTGTCTTTTTTTCGAGAAGTCGTCTGAGGGGTTCAAGTTTTAAGCTAGCGGTAGTGTCTTTTACCACATCATTCCATACACGGCTCATAGAGAGCTTAACCGTACCCGACCACACAAGGACTCGATTGTACCCGGTCACACAAGGGTTTGATTGTGGATCGGCTGATCAAGTCCGCGTACTTTATTATAGTCGGGACTACTTATTTATCAGAGCGATTGGCCGAGATTGTTCGCTTTCACGGTGTGCCAGTTTAGACTAGATTTGGTTGAAACTTAAGAAAAAAGTTTTTGAAGTTGTATTGAAAAATAATTTTTGGAAGTTAAAATTGTGTTTGAATATACATTTAATTTGAATTTTTTTTGAAATTTTGTGAGTGGATGAAAAAAACTTCACTCAAAAATTGCCCTAAACTAGTTTTTGGAACTTTTAAAAAAAAAATCAATTTTTTCTTAAAAAACTGATAATATTCTATGATTTTGTTTTTTGAAAAAACCGTAGCCAAAATGGGAGCTTTCACCAAGTCAATCTGAACGTCAGAATTCTCCCAAAAACAGCGAAGAAGATGGTATTTTGGCCTTGCCCACCAACACTGAAGCAGCTCAAATTCACACTCTGCGGCGTCACCGTAGGCGCTACTCTTATCACCGCCGGTGCCTACTTATCCTACGCCAACATTGGGCCTCAACAAGCCCGCGCTAAAGCCCGAAAGGATTACATTAAAACCCGACTTAGACTTCTCCAAGATTAATACCATCCATATTACTTGTTTAATATACCTATACACAACCAGATTTATCTATAACTAAAAGAACTTTCAACCCTTTTGGTTTATATGGGTAATAATCTTTTTCCTTCTACAGTTTTTTGAATTGGTGCATTTATACTTTTATATGTGAATCTTTATTACATTTTTCATGTTGTTTTTCTGCTTTAGTTCATGCTTTTCTACATATTCGCCGAAAAAAAATGCATTTTCTGTCCTCTATTATCTTCTATTCCTTGTGGGGTGGTTGGGGGTTGTGCCTTTGGAAATAAGGAGGAGAGTGTTAGTAATTAGTGGAAGTTATATGAAAAAGTAGTAAGGCTTATTATTGAAAGACTAGCTAATTGAAAATGTAGGGGGGGGGGGGGGGTCCAAATTAATTAATAAAGAAAGAAAGAGAACATGTTGCTGTTGGGAGGAATATATCCCAAGTTCTTTCCAGTTGCTGCAAATCATTTAGCCAGTCTATTAACAGAGAAGCAAAAAAGAAGAAGTATTTGGTTGCTACTGTTTTGCGGAATTGTGCATCCAATAGCCAGGACTAATTACAATTATAAAGTAGTAATATTCCATCGTGGCGCTAAGATTTTATCAACTAATTGCTATTTATTGCTACAAATTAAGGTGAGTGGGTAGTTATCCTCCATAAGCTTTAGCAACAGAATATTTTATCTTGACAATATGAGCAATTTTTTCGAGACAAGAAATTTCGTCCGTTGATGTTGTTAGGATCCGGAAATCGGGTAGTACAGAATTTAGTCAAACAATATTATAATGACAATAACAAAGACAATGCAAGTTGATAATAACGACAATTAAAGAAGATAAAGAAGACACAAATTTAACGTGGTTCGGTCAATGGATAAGAAATATGTTAGCATACCTAATACAAGTATAATTAATGCAAGCATTACTAATACACTATATTTAACATTATTCTTATATATCCTACCGAAGGACCCCTTAGTCTGTGCCCCAAGAATAAAAGGCTGACTAAACTTGCGTCAGCTTTGATTTAGTCCCCTAAACTTCATTTCTGTCAATTGAACCATTAAAGTTTAGAGAATGAAGCAAAGCCCATCGGCATAGGCACCTTGTAATTAGCTACCAGCAAACTGCAAATATTTAAATTGCTGTCTAAATATTTAATTTGGATGAGAAATCTATAGCATAGAGTTACTCACTGATAAAGGATTGAGTAATGATTGGTGTATAGTAATGAATCTGAAATTTGTTGGAGACATCCCTGCATCACCATCTAAAGGTGTTGTTGAAACTTATATGCAGTCTTAAGGTAAATATCCTGCTTCCCTTTTCATCTGCTTAAAAGCACTTGACAAAAAATTGCTTTGAATATTGACTCTTTTATTAGTCTGACTACAATCTCAAAGAAAATGAATCTAAATCTAAAGATTGAAAACCTTCACTAAACAAGAGACAAAAACCTTCAATAAAGGATAAAAACAATAGAATCAAAACAAACAAACTAGATAAGTTCTGGATAACCAATATAGCAGAAAGTAAAATGCTAGCGGAACCTGGAGAGAGAGAGGGAGGGGATCATCTTGACTTGATAGATATTGCCTCACTTTTCCATGAAATTGATCTTAGCATGCTAATTCATTGTGGATCATCTTGACTTGATGGATATTGCCTCACTTTTCCATGAAATTGATATTAGCAGAACATTGATATGCAGCTGCTTGAGTTCAGTGGCGGACCCAGGATTTTGTGCAAGCGGGTTCAATCTTAGAAGTATATAACTTTGATCGTAAAATAATAGTTGTCAAGTGGGTTCAAATAAAATATTTATACAAAATTTACGCAGCTTTAATCGTAATTTATACATATATACAATATTATTTTTTGATAAAGCGGGTTCAGTTAAACCCGCTTGACACCACGTGGATCCGCCGCTGCTTAAGTTACTGCGAGCTAGGAGTAGTAAGTATGTGTCATGTTATTTGAAACAGTATGGACGCCGCATGGGATGTGTGTGGAACTGTGGATTGAATGCACATCAGAGTTCGAACCCTGAAACCTGATACTAACATGGTAGTAGGATAGAGAGGGTGCACTCATACTCCCTGAGTTTCAAACCTGTGGGCCGGCTGGAGTTGCGGCTAAGCTAACTCACAGGGATTTCTCAGTTATCAGGAAAAACTAGATGGAGTGCAAGATTCGCCACAGAAACACTAAAGATTAGGTCTCTAGTTTTATGCAGGGTAGCTGCATGTCCCCTGCATTCTTGTTGTAAACTTTCCTGAGTTGGCCATAATAGGCGGTGGCGGAGCCACATGCAACCGATACCCCTTCATCGAAAAATTACACGGTTTAGCTCGGTAATTTTTTTAAAATATATATAGATACTATATAATAACTCTCTTTGACTTCTTAGTGAGTTTATTTCTTTATAATATGATTCCCCGTAATAAAAATCTTGGCTCCGCCACTAATAATAGGACCAGGCATTGAACCAATAATAGCAATCAGCATATATGGTGAGATATGTAAGCCAAATATTTCTTGACTACCTCTCTGATAGTCCGTCGAACAAGAGGGTGAAGGCTTTTTGAAATAGTCTTTGTAGTGCTTAAGTCAGAGGATTTTGTAGAGGCAGCTGGATGAGTTTATATAGTTCTACTAACAGCTCCTATATGATGAGGTTTGATGTGGAGGAAATATTATAATACTAACAGATTAATTCACACGGTAAAATTTTAATTATTGCAATTGAGGTTACTACAAATCTAATCAGTGTATAATCGTAATGAATAATTTTGTTATTGCTATTGACTAATCAGTGTATGCCGTATGTAACGACCCGGCCGGTCGTTTTGAGCAATTGCATCCGCTTCGGCAGTTTGAGGTCACGAGCAGGGGCGAAACTACGTGCAATCAAGGGTGGTCAACTGACCACCCTTCGCCGGAAAATTATACTTCGTATAAGGTAAAATATTACTTGTTGTTGATTAAAAATAGACTTTGAACACCCTTACATAGCCCACTGGTAAAGGTTTGAACACCCTTGTTGAATTTTCTGGTTTCGCCACTAGTCACGAGTAGCTTCGCATAGTGTATTATGACTTGTGTGCATGGTTGACTTTGGTTTTGAGTTATCCGGAATTAATTTTGAAGAGGACTCCCACTTGAGAAACTTAAAGTTGAAAGCGTTGACTAAGTTTGACTTTTGAGTATATGGCCTCGGATCGGAGTTTTGATTATTCCGGTAGGTCCAGATGGTGATTTTGGACTCGGACATATGCCCGGATTTGCATTTGGATGTTTCTAGAAGGTTTCAGCACTATTTGGTGGAAGTTGGCAATTTAAAGGTTTAGAATTTTTCTAAGTTTGACCATGGTTTGACTTTAAGGCTATTAGATTTGGATTTTGGTTTTGGGACTTGGAATAGATCTGTTTCGTCATTTGGAACTTGCCTGCAAAATTTGGTGTTATTTGGAGCTGATCTGATGTGGTTCGGACGCGTGGTTGCAATTCTAGAAGTTCTTAAAGTTCATTATGCTTTTCATGCGTTTTGGCGTCTAATTCGTGATTCTAGAGGTTATTTTGGTATTTTGATCGCGTGAGTGAGTTTGTGTTATGTTTTTAGACTTGTGTGGGTGTTTGGTTTGGAGCCTCGGGGGCTCGGGTGAGTTTCAGATTGGTTTTGTAGATTTTAGAGTGCTGGTGTTGGTTTCATCGCAATTACAATGTTTTGTCGCTACCACATTTGCGAGGTAGTCCTCGCTTTTGCGAACCTGGGCTGCTGGGGAAGGGACTCGCATTTTCAAAGCCTGCAGAGTTCGCATGTGCGAACTCTGTATCGCATTTGCGATGAAGGCCTGGGCTGGGTTAGAGTTGCTTTTGCGACCAACTGGTCGCTTTTGCGAAAGATCAATGTCCGTATTTTTGACATTTTTGTCGCATTTGCGAAGACATCAGAACTGTTCAAGCTTCACTTTTGCGAAGGATTCTTTGCTTTGGTGAGAGTTCGCAATTGCGAACCCCATGTCGCATTCCCATGTCGCAAATGCGACATCTGCAGCTTGTTTATAGCTGTGTATTCCGAGACTTAGCTTCATTTTATTATATTTTGAACCCTAGACTCGGTGTGAGGCGATTTTGTGGAGAGATTTTCATATCAAACTATTGGGTAAGTGATTTTAATCGATTTCCAACTATATTTCATGATTTTATATTAGATTTAACATCAAATTCATGAGAATATAAGAGAAAATTTGGAGATTTTGTCAAAGTTTTAAAAAATAAAAATTTGGAATTTGAGAGTAGAATTGGATTCGAATTTGGAAACAAAATGCATATATGGACTCGTGGGGCTATGGGTAGTAAAGACCTACCCTTGGACCCATAGCTTTGTTAATTGAAATTGTTTTCTCTTGCATTGTTTGATGTATTTAAGTCGTCTTTGGCTAGATTGAGCCAAGCAGAGGCGAATTTGTAAAAGAAAAGCTAATTTGAGTATTGATTTGGCCAAATTGAGGAAAATATCTTGCCTAACTTTGTGTGGGAAAAAACTACCCCTTAGGATTTGGGTTAATTATGTTATTCGTGTTATGTGAAAGCCGTGTACGTGAGGTGACGAGTGGGTACACGGCCTATATGTGGTATTGTAACGACCCGATCAGTCGTTTTGAATATTACAACCCCGTTCCCCCATTTACTGCTCAATTTGTGCTTTACAGTTGTTATGTGACTTGTCGGGGTAATTTGTTCAGGTCTAGTAAGGTTTTGGAATGAATTGAAACACTTAGTTCCAAAGTTTAAAGCTTAAGTTGAAATAGTTGACCGGATATTGACTTATGTGTAAACGACCCTGGAATAGAATTTTGATGATTCCAATAACTCTGTATGTGATTTTGGGCTTAGGAGTGTGTCCGAAAAATTATTTGGAAGTCCGTAGTTAAATTAGGCTTGAAATGACTAAAATAGAAATTTAAATTTGAAAATTTGACCGGGGAGTTGACTCTTTGATAACGGGATCGGAATCCGATTCTGAAAATTTGAATAGGTCCGTTATATCATTTATGACTTGTGCGCAAAATTTGAGGTCAATCGGACTTGATTTGATAAGTTTCGACATTGAATATAGAAGTTGGAATTCGTTAGTTTTTGTTAAGCTTGAATTAGGGTATGATTCGTGGTTTTAGCGTTTGATATGATTTGAGGTTTCTACTAAGTTCGTATGATGTTTTAGGACTGGTTGGTGTATTTGGTTGAGGTCTTGGGGGCCTCGGGTGAGTTTCGAATGGTTAAACGGATCAAATTTGGACTTGAAGCAATTCTGGAATTTTTCCAGTTCTGGTGCAAACGCACGTGCGATGGAAATGGTCACAGGTGCGCTACCGCAAAAGCGACAAAATGGTCGCAGATGCGGCCTGTACTAGGAAAGGTGGCCGCAGATGCGCACTCCTTACCGCAGAGACGGAGTTGCACCTACGGCTTCGCGATCGCAGAAGTGGAAAAGGGAAGGGCCAAGCCTCATCGCAGAAGCGTCTCACCCCGCAAAAGCGTGAAGGCCCTCGCATTTGCAAGACTGCAGATGCGGCTAAGTGCATCGCAGATGCGAAAAATGCGTGGGCAGAATATAAACGACAGGTCCGAGAGTTTTTCTCATTTTTGGACATTTCAAACACGGGTTGAGGCGATTTTTGAACGATAACTCATGGGAAATCTTGAGGTAAGTCACTTGTGATCATTGTTAGTCAATAATATTCGATTATCATTGAGTATTTCGACTAGATTACATATTTTTGAGGTGAAATTAGAGGATTTGGGCCTAGAGATTTTAAAATAAGAATTTGAGATTTGGAGGTCGAGTTGAGGTCGGAATTTGGTAAATTTTATATGGTTGGACTCGTGGTTGAATGGGCGTTTATATTTTATAACTTTTATCGGGTTCCGATACGTGGGCCCCATGAGCGATTTTTGAGTGTAATTTCAGATTTTATTGGAAAATTTGTATTTTCATATGGAATTAATTCCTATAATTCATATTGATTGAATCGAAATAATTATGTCTAGATTTGAGACGTTCAGAGGCCGATTCGCGAGGCAAGGGCATAGCAGAATAAAAAATTTTACGGTTTGAGGTAAGTAACAGTTCTAAATCTGGTTCTAAGGGTGTGAAACCCATAATTTTGTATTTTGTGATCGGTTTTAAGGTGACGCACATGCTAGGTGACGGGCGTGTAGGCGTGCACCGTAGAAATTGTGACTTGGTCAAATTTTATGGAACTGTGTAGTTAAATAATCTGTTGTTATATGTACATTCTCCATGTAGTAGAGAAATTGAACCACAAATCATGTTTAGATTATGTGTTGGCACTGCATGGACCCACAGAGGTCGTGTACATGTTGAATTATCTGCTAAACTATTGTTTTGTACTTAATCACAGTTTACTTATTTATTTTATCTCAGTCTCTATTGTTCATTATTGATGCATCATATCATTGTTGTTTGGGCTGATTTTCATGATTATTGAGAACCCGAGAGACTAGAGAGATTTATGACTGAGTGAGGCCGAGTGCCTGATTGTGAGATATTATACTATAGCACGTGAGTTGTCCGTGCGGATCCAGATAATATACTATAGCACGTGAGTTGTCCGTGCAGATCCAGATATTATACTATAGCACGTGAGTTGTCCGTGCAACACGTGAGTTATCCGTGCGGATTCAGATATTGATACTATAGCACGTGAGTTGTCCATGCAACACGTGAGTTGTCCGTGCGGATTATAATGCTTAGGCTGAAGGAGCCCCTCCGGAGTCTGTACACACCCCCAGTGAGTGCAGGTATCTACTGAGTGCGAGTGTTGAGTGTTGAGCGAGTGGGAGGACTGAGTGACTGTTGCTCTGAGAGGATGCATTGATTTCATTATTATTGTACTACAATTGTCATATATCCCTGTTTTGGAAAAATTTCTGAAAGATATTATCTCCTGTTTCATTCAAACCTGATATGAAATTATTGTTTGGGCATTAATTGTTGAACTTGCAAGCATGCCTACTTTCTTATGTTGGAAATTACTGTAATTGGACTTAGCTGAGAAGCCCGTTACTACTTTCAGTTCTTTATTTAGTATTGTTACTTGCTGAGTTGGTTGCACTCATACTACACCCTACACCTCGTGTGCAGATCTGGGTACTTCCAGATACGGCGATTGCTAGTTTTCGGAGTTTTATATGTTGAAGATTATCGAGGTAGCTGTTTGACATCCGCAGACCTTGACTCTCTTCCCTTTCAGTTTTTTGTACTATTCTAAATTTATAGACAGTGTTTTTAGCAGTCGGACTTTGTTATCATTTAGATGCTCATGTACTCAGTGATACCGGATTTTGAGAGTGTATTTATATCCAGTATTTGTGGAATTTTCTCTTAAACTTAATTATTATATTTTCTGTATTTAAAAAAAATGTGGGTTATTGATGTTGTCGGCTTGCCTAGTATTGAGATAGGCGCCATCACGACATGTGTGATTTTTGGGTCGTGACAGGTATTTGACCGTTTCGAGTATCTACACACTTTTCATGCCTTTAATTGAATTATCATAACATGTGATATCTTTCATCGTTAATCTACTCTTACATGCTATACTTGACGTTGTTAGTACTTGTTCTTCCTCTTACTTGTTATTTTGCTCTTATATTCTTTGGTTGAAGTTGTTGCCTTTCTTATTGTCTTGTGACCTCTTAATTGTTGAGTCCCTTCCATGACTCCGTGCTTATCTGCTACTTGCCGTAATTGTTTTACTTGCACACCTTCGTTGTCACGTGCTTCACTTGTCATGTTGCTTTTGTAATATTTGTCGCATTCCTTGATTATTACATGGTTCCTTTATTGCAGTGTACTCATATCCTTTAATGGTAGAAATTCTTGTAAATTGAGTTATTGGATTGTTGTTGTTGATTTAAATTGTTTATGGATCGGGTTGCATGCGTAACGGTTGTGATATGGTGGAATCAATGAGGATTTGATATTGATACGGTGGGATTGGGTTGAACGCCGCAACAGATTATATATGTGATATTTATGGTAGAATAAAGGAGGATTATGATATTGATAAATGATAATTTAAAACCGTTATGTTATCAACAACTCAAAATAGTATGAGATAGTAACTCCGCGTACTAAATTCATCTTGAAAATCAATTCACCAAGTAACTACGGGAGCACATATTGATACATTGAAGTAATACAACGGTTCACGTAGGATGCATGACTCACACAAAACACAACAACAACAACAACAACAACAACAACAACAACAACAACAACAACAAGTATAATACACACAATCCATTGCCGCGCACAACCCAATCCCATCGTACACACACAATCCTCCCTTATTTTACCATATCAATATCAAGAATCATATAAAAAAAATTCGTTGCGGCGCATAACTTTGTCTCAAATATTGCTTATGGCGAGGATAATCGATTTCAGGTATCCTAGGTGGGAAACCACTCACCCAATACGCTTGTGAGCATTGGTTTTGGTTTTGTTAGGATTATTATATAAGAAAAGGAGGTTTATCTAGTAAAGCTACCTTCTGGCCTAACAAAAAAAAGTGGATTCTCGTGTTTCTTTAAAAAGAAATTCGATGAAGACATGTAGTATGAATTTTCTTTCTTGACATTGTTCGTTACGTTATCTATGCTAATGGCGATTAGTTAATGGATAAGACATGGGTTGTATGTGTTAAAATATTGTTGTGGGGTTCATTCACTTAAGAAAAACTTTTTTCCTTTATTAGTTTCGGTGAAACACCTAAAGCCTTTATATCTTCAGTTTATCAATCATATAGATAAGCCAATATCTGCTCTAGGGAACCAGAAGTTTTTTGTTGTTGTTATATAATGCACCTTATATTTGTATATTTAGAGAATATCATTATGTTTGCTATGTTTGTTGCACATTTTAGAATGGAACAAAGAATTAAGGTATATGCAGTTTTCCAAAGAAAAGAAAAGGAAACTGTGCATACCTCATAAAGCTAATAAAGAAAGAAGGGACAAAAGGAAAATGCAGATACATGGTGTTGAAACATCATTTTCGTTATGAATAAGTAAGTTGGAATGAAACAAAGAAGAGGGGAAAAAATGCAAATAACTTTTTTGCATTATTAATTCATGATTCCCATAGAGATCAAGACCCTGTATTTTTTTATTCCAAATTTGTCTTCACTTCCAACATTATGCAATATTCCATCTGTATAGGCTGAGGAAAATGCTCAGCAAAAAAGACAATGCTGTGGAGAGTCTCCTTGGTATATATATATCAGTATTTGCTTCTTCAATCTTCAATGTAGAGTGTCTTTGGTTTAGATTTCTCATCCTAAATTAAATCAAGTTTTCTGTGTTTTTCATTTCTGATCACCAGTTATGGCTTCTGCGTCATTTCTTTCAACAATCGGCAAAAGGTAAGTTTCGCAGCCCTCAATCTCTCTAATATCAATAGAAGGATGAATATGTGATCTCCTTTAATTCATAAAACATTCTTTGAAAAGTATCCTTTCTTATACTTATTCCAAAAGGCATGTGACAGTTTTTATTATTATGGACCAACCTGGATAAAATTTACTTTACTAAGGCTAATCTGGAAAGTGGAAACTGTGACTTTGATTTTTACTCCTATCGAACCTACCATATGCGTAAATATCATTGAGATCACATCTCCTGTTGCTCTTGAAAAATCTTAAGCTGTTTTAGTAAAGGGGCATAAGATCTTGCTCTTTGCATCCAAAAAGACTTGCCATTTTTTTATTGACCATAGTGTCCGGTCAGTTTGCTCGCACCTCGACTGTTTCTATGTGTACCTGATACGTATCTCCCACTAGTATAGGTATTGAATAACTCTATCCACCAAGACTTAGGCATTAGTACATTATCGTCTCCGCTAAGAAGAAATCGCCTAGTAATTTTTGTCCGCTGGAATTTGAACATAACTTACTTGCCATTAGTATTATTTAGGCAAACATTTTTTCTTTGACTACTATATTTTCAAATTTTCTTTAAAATACTTTCAATTATAGAAAGTTATGATTTAGAGTGTTTCCATACAGTTTCTGAATATGTAAATTTACTTAAACAAATTTGAGAATCAATGTTCGAATTTATGCTAAATATTAGATGAGTTTTGACCTCAAAATTCTTGCCTTTCATTTGGAAATTAAGACCAATATTACTTCCATATTCTGTATATGAAGGCTAGAGGGGAAAGTTGCGATTGTAACCGGAGGGGCTAGTGGCATCGGTGAAGCAACTGCAAAGCTCTTCTCTGAACATGGAGCCAAAGTGGTTATTGCTGATGTACAAGATGAACTCGGCAACTCAGTTAGCAACGCCCTTGGAAGCCCATCACACTCCATTTACATTCACTGCGACGTGACAAATGAAGACCATGTCCAAAATGCCGTCGATAGAACCATCTCCACATTCGGAAAACTCGACATTATGATCTGCAATGCTGGCATATCCGACGAGACCAAGCCAAGAATCATCGACAACATGAAGGAAGATTTCGAACGGGTGCTCAGTATAAACGTGACGGGAGTTTTCTTGAGCATGAAGCATGCCGCTCGTGTCATGGTCCCGACACGTAGCGGTTGCATCATCTCCACCGCCAGCGTAAGCTCCAGAGTCGGAGCTGCAGCATCACATGCATACTGCAGCTCCAAACACGCCGTGTTGGGGCTTACGAAAAATCTGGCAGTGGAGCTGGGACAATTTGGTATACGCGTGAATTGCTTGTCACCCTACGCGATGGTTACGCCGTTGGCGGTGAAGGTTGTGGGGCTTGAGAATGAAGCGTTTGAGAAGGCGTTGAGTTCGGCTGGGAACCTTCAAGGAGTGACATTAAAGGTGGACGATGTTGCAAAAGCAGCACTGTTCTTGGCTAGTGATGATGCTAAATATATCAGTGGGCACAATTTATTCATTGATGGTGGATTCACTGTGTATAATCCATCACTAGGCATGTTCAAATATCCAGAATCATGATATAGAGGATTTGAAGTTTTTTCTTGAAATAATGTTGCATAGCAGCTGCTAATTTAATTATTATGGGAATACAAACTTTTGATTTTAGAACGGTTGATACATATCATTACCTTTACAGAAAGCTTTATGTGAATGCTGGTATGATAACTATTGTTATAAGCAAAATTTGCTAACAACAAGTAACTGCTCCAGTTGCCCCTTGACACATAACTTCAACATATTTTCTAAAATATGTACAGTTAGCTCGGACTTCTCGTCAGTACTTTCAGGTTAGAAAGTTATGTTAAGATCGATCTAATTAACCGTACGTAAACCAAAAGCTTACTGAAATGTTCTCCTAAAGTGAGAAGTAAACTAGGTACCCTCCTGTATTTGAATTGATGAACACAAAGATCTCCTTGCAACAAGACAATCTTAACATATAATTTCTTTTATATTTTTTTGTCGTATTTGATTGATCCATACATTGAAATCAAGTTGGCTCATCTTCTTTAACTAAAATATTCTCAAGGGTTGTGGTGCAGGATTCGAATTTGATGGATAATGAGCTTATCCCTCTACCCTTTTCCACTTAAATATTATTGCTTTTGTCCATGGGAGATTTCAAAATCGTGATGTGAGCCTAATCTCATCACTGCGTTATGTTGTTACCACTTAGACCAAAATCTCGTGGATTTATTTTGGCTTTAGGCCACAAAATTTATTGAGCCGTTGTTATTTGATGCACCTTATATTTGTATATTCGGTGAATGTCAACGTTTGTTGTATATTTTAGAATTCAACAAAGAACTAATTAAGGTATTTCCAATTTTCCAAAGAAAATAAAGGCAATTATGCCGACTTCATTTACAAAACTAAAGAAAGGTAGGGAAAAAAAAAAGGAAAATATAGATGTTTCAGATACATGAAGTTGAAACATCATTGTCTTTAAGAATAAGTTGGAATGAAACAAAGAAGAAGGGGGGAAAAAAACTGAACAACTTTTTACATTATTAAATTAATCATGGTTTCCCATAGAGACGAAGAAGCCATCTCTCTTTTATGCCAATGTTTTCTGCACTTTCATTATACATAGGTTACGTATTCGAGTCGTGAACGCACCAACTTGCATTAGACGAGGTGTTTACATCACACCCCTTGGGGTGCGATCTTTACTCGGATCCTGTGTGAATATAAAATGCTTTGTGCATCCGACTACTGCACCTTTTTATTAGGCTGAATACATCTGGAGACACTTAAAGTTGGCACCATTTTTCATTTAGATACTTAAACTTAAGGGTGTTCCAATTGAGCACTTATAGTACCCTAAACTTTTCCAATTAGACATTTTTTTGATAATTAGCCAAACTTACAAAGTGTGTGCAATGCACTCGCTGCTGACGTGGTGAATGACAAATAAAAAAATCATATATCATTTTGAGTTTTAAAACTATTTTAAAATCTATTTAGTAAACAAAATAAAATAACATTCTCAAAAAGAAAAAAAAAACTTTAATTTACACCCAATCAGAAAATGACACATTATTAACAAAAGAAAAGACAAAAAAAGGACATATTGGTGTTCTTGAAATCATTATTCTTGGTGTTCTTCATTATCTTCATGTGTATTCTTGTTCCAACCACGATTTTAATCCAAAATTTCAAGAGAAACTCTTCCAAATTTGTTATAACTTCAGCTAAAGATTTCCCATGAAGACTCGAAGACAACCCCAATATTAATTTCTCAAATTTTCATCAAATCAAGTAACCCATTTTAAACCTTCAAGCTTTCTTAAAGAGTCACTTCGGTCAAATGAAGAATACGGTCTCACTTCGGTTTCAATCAACTTAGACGATTGTTGGTTCAAACTTTCGGACTAAATTAATGGTGGAGGCACAACAATGATGAAAGTGGGGGAGACAATGGTGGAAGTGATGGTGGAGAGAAAAGAAGAAGAAGAAGAAGAAAGAAATAAAAAGAAAAAATGAAGATAAAATCTGTTTATTGGGCTCTTCACGCGCCTATTTTGGGTGAAGTTCACTCTATGTGCCAACTCAGCGAGAAGTGTCTAATTGAAAAAGTTTAGGGTATTATAAGTGTTCAATTGTAACACTCTTAAGTTTAAGTGTCTAAATGAAAAATAGTGCCAACTTTAAGTGTCTCTAGATGTATTCAGCCTATTTTTTATTATGCAGTATATTCCATCAGCCATAGGTTCTCCAATTAAAAAGCAACAAGACAAGGTTCTCCTTGAGTCCTTGTATAAACCAATGTATATTTTTTATGCTCTTTACTTCTTCAATGTAGAGGGTCTCAATTTTTCAGATTAATTTCTTATCCTAAATTAAATCAAGTTTTCTGTGTTTTTCATTTCTCACCAGTTATGGCTTTTGCTTCATTTCTTTCAACAATCTGCAAAAGGTAAATAATACAGCCCTAGATCTCTCTAATATCAAATGTAATGTAAAGCTGAATACAAATTTTTCTTTAACTCATAAGACAATAGTTATTTGTAAAACTCGTCCTACTTTCATATACTATTTCTAAAAGCTCGTGACAGCTGTATTTGTTATGGACCAACCTGGACACAATAATTTGCTGTAGTAAGACTAATTTGGAAATTGTTATGACTATGTTTATATACCTATCAAAATAATTACCATGTTTCGTGAATTATTTGTCAAAGTTTTGTTTGAAGTTATCAACATCTCCTTGTTGTACTATTCGCGTATTCTGTTGAAAAATCATGTTAAGCAGTTTTGAGTAGGGCTGCTTATCGGGCGGATTGGGCGGTTATTTACTCTTAATGGTTTGGCTTATCGGTTATCGGCTTTTAAATGTATAAATCCGCTAGCCACCCGATAAGATATCGGGCGGATTGGTATCGGTTTAACTCTTATCGGGCGGTTTATCGGATTGTTTGCTGACCGTTGTGACTCAAAATAAAATTTCTATGCTCAGCCGACTACATTCCAGTCTATAGAATATGGCACCTAAGAAGAGAGCTAAATAGAAGAAATATAGAGATACATTACAGCGTATTTCCCAGTAGAATCATCTCTGGGGATGAGCCTATTAACAACTTATAACTATCAGAAGAAATAAAAGAGAATACTTGGTATAACACATGGCATCAAAATTATCTAATAGTAACTAACTGGAATAGTAAATTATAACTAAATGTCTAATAGTAAATTAGTAATAGATAGAGTACTGGAAGTGGAAGAAGGGTTTTTGATTATTTAATATATATATATGGATAAAAATAAATTATATATATATATATATATATATATATATATATATATATTCTTAACGGGTTAACGGATTATCCGTTAAGAAAATTGAATAATCCGCCCCCAAACCGATAAGCCGTTAATAAAAAATTTCAATCTGTTTCCCGTCCGTTAAACCGTTAAACCGATATCAATAAGCCATTAAGTTTCGATTTCGGTTCGGTTTTCGGTTTCGGTTCGGTTTTGAACACCCCAAGTTTTGAGTAACGAGGCATAAAAACTTTTTCAGTACTTTTATTTACTATTTAAAAAAGGCAGTTTTTTCTTTGAGTATCATATATATTTAAATAATTTTAACTACAGAAAGTTGTGACTTGTGAGTTAGAGTGTATTTGTATAGTTTCTAAATCTGTAAATTTAATTACTTAAACAATTTTGAATTTCAAGAATCAAATTTATATTATTGCATATTAGATGTTTTGATCCCAAAGTTCGAACTTGTCATTCTTTTGGAAACGATCAGAAAATTTGATTTAAACATTAATTTTTGCTTCCTAAAAACAAAAGATATGAATAAATCGAGATAACGTCAAAGCAATTGGGTACATAATATGGTGCCATACCTATATGTCTTTTACTATTTAATCAACTTATTTATTTTATTAAAAAAAATAATCCAAGACAATGGTGATTGTGAATTTTTATATTATAATTTGGATATACCGAGAATATATATATATATATATATATATATATATATATATATATATATATATATATATACATACTCATTTCTTGCATTAGGAATATGAATTATATCTTTCCTGGAATTTACCGAGTTAAATATTCATTAACAAAATCTGAGAGATACCAGTTGACAACAGCACGGGGTGGTGGCGCAGTTGGCTAGCGCGTAGGTCTCATAGCTTCTGAGTTATCCTGAGGTCGAGAGTTCGAGCCTCTCTCAATTTTTTTCTTCATTCTTTGTTATTTTGCATGAATTACTTAGAATACAACTTTTCGAAATAAAAATAATGATCTTATAAGTTATAAGTTATAACCACTAGCCCTCCTGTACTTTTCGATTGTAAAAAGAATTTAAAAAATGAATTGAGGCTGATTGACTTCCCCCTATAACAGTGTAAAAAGAAATTTAAAATAAACAAAGATAATAAGATGAAGCTAATGGAACGCTAAACGAATTATAATATTCTGGTGTTAATTTGGTGTGTTTTTTCTATAACTTTTTTTCTTTTTGTTCACTAATTAAATTAACAATGGTGTACAAACGACTAACTCATAGTATCAGTTAGGATATCACTATATTATTCCAATTCTGTGATATGTGGTTCAAATAATAGCTGCTTTGAAATTGGGCATGTTTGGTGAGAAATGAACATGATTATTAACATACTGTATTAGGATTTAGGAGTAATAAACTTGGTACTTGGACCGTGGAGTTAGAGGATCTTTCAATATGAGTCGTGTTCTATTTTTGTCAGATTATTCTACAGTATTAATTATGTTGATTTTAAAAGCGAAAGACGTTGGTTTTTAATTATTGGTTGCGAACTTTTGCATTATAAACACCACTTTAATTGAAGACATATGATTTGAATGAAAGGGAACTATATATTTAAAGGATGTAATTAGAAACTGGAACACAACACCATCTAAATGTTGAGACACAATTTTAATTAGAAGATATAATAGATATGTAAGTGTCTCATTCACCTTTTGAATGGAAAGATGAATCCCCTAAGTCGTTCACTTTTTGAATGGAAAGATGAAATGATGAATTTTAAAGAAAAAATAAGTAAGATGTACTATGTACTTGAAAAAGTCGGTTTCACGCTTAATCTTTACGAGCGCCTTAGTACTAGAAACAGTATGTTTGTATTTCCAAAAATATCAAAATGTTGATCAACAATTTATTTTTAAATATTAATTTTAGGTGAATCATCGCTATCCATTTTGCTCTACTATTTGCACCAATTTAGAAATGTAAATATGAGAAATAAAAGAAAGAGCAAACTGGAAGGAGGGTCGTTTCGTGGGAGATGAATTTTCAGCCCATTACAAATGTTCTTTTCACAATTATATTGACCATCTTCACATGAAATTGGTAAAAAAGTAGAAACACATGAAATGGATATATAAAATACAAAAAATTGTAAGATTCTTTTCTTCTATTTAAATTGTAGTTGATTTTATAAGAGCAGAGACCGACCAATGGAAAAGTTAATGCGCCATGCATGGTTGATGAAAGGGGCAAGTATAGCCTACAGTGAACTCATAATTTTTTATGCGAAGTATAATTTTTTTTTACTTATAAAGTTTGACTGAAATTATAATAAATCGGTGATATGAACCCACAACTTTAAGGATATAATGAGTTCAATATTAAGAGGGTGTTTTGCTAAGCTTATAAGCTGGTCAAACTAGCTTATAAGCACTTTTCGACTTATCTACACGTTTGGTAAAGTTACAAGTGCTTATAAGCCAAAAATAAGGCAAAAGCCATAAGTCGGTCACCTCCGGCTTATCAATTTTTAGCTTATAAGCACTTTAAGTTTAACCAAGATTTTTACTATTTTATCCCTAAAATATTCCTTTTCAAAACAAAACTCCTACATCGATACTCACTGCCTCACGTATTTTTTCAACTTAAACCTCATGTCTCTTCAAGTCTGCAATTCTCATTGACTATTTGAGGTAAGCAAATTCTCTATTCTTTTACATATTTGTATCTATGTGATTTTGTATTAATCTTTGAACTGTATGTAATAAACGAGGACATATTAATTTTTTGGTGTATTGGTTTCAAAGTGTTGTGGTGATGAAGATAGTGTTTCTCTTCAAATATATTATTCTATTAAGGTTTTTTAACGACCCGATCGGTCGTTTTGAGCATTTGCACTTCGCTCGATAGTTTACGGGCGTGAGTAGCTCCGTATGAAGTATTTTGACATGTGTGAATCGTCGGTTTTAATTTTCAGGTTATTCGGGACTGATTTGGAAGAATGATTCTCAACTAGGGAGTTTTAAATTCGAAAGAATTAACCAAGTTTGACTTTTTAGCATTTGACCTCGGATTGGAATTTTGATAGTTCTGTTAGCTCTGTTGGGTAATTTTGGACTTAGGAGCACGTCCGGATTGTGATTTGGAGGTTCGTGGTTGAATTTGGCTCGAAATGGCAAAAGTTGAAATTTTAAAAAGTTTGATCGGGAGTGAACTTTTTGATATCAGGGTCGGATTCCGATTCCGGAAGTTGGAGTAGGTCCGTAATGTCGAATGTGACTTGTGTGCAAAATTTGAGGTCAATCGGATGTGATTTGGGTTGTGAAAGTTTGAAGTTTCAAGTTCATTGATTTCAAGTTGAGGTGTGATTCGTCGTTGTGTGGTGAATTTTGGTTAAGGATCGTGGTGTTCCAGCAAGGAGAAGTATCAGTTTGAAGGCAATTTGGAAGGAACTTGGAGAAATAGGACAGCGTGGTAGTAGGTTGGATTAGCACAGTAATAGATATAATCGGTTCTTTAGGTACCTATGATGTGGTTAGTCTCCACAGGTGTTTCGTGGCAATGCTCTTGGGTTTTGGCGATCTGCGTGATTGGGTTGAGTTAGAGAGATTCGGTTCTGATAGCTTGGTTATGTGCAAATGGGTTTTAAAGAGTTCTCAATAGTTTTTACCACGGTTCGAGGAGTAAATTTCCTACTGGCGTGAGGAATATGTTGTGTATTAGGATTTTCTCCGGGATGAGATCAAATGGAAGGTTTCTGACTGATCAGGTATGTATTCTGCTTAGGACTCAGAGTTGATTATGAGATTTTTGTACTCTTCACAGGATGGCATGGTAGATGCGGTGTTGTGTGGGATTAAGATTTGCATGTGTAAGGTCACAGGTCAGTTTGAAAGGGAAGGGCATAGATTCGTAGGCAACATGGACGATTTCAGATGACTAGGTAACTAATATTACTAATCTATGTGACTTGATGAGAGTATACATTTCAGAAGGGGCAATGTGTTTTGATTTATGAATATTTCACGGGTACTGTGGCACTCTCCTGGTTGATCAATTGCTGATATTCAAATTTTGCTAGGTGGCACGGAAGAATTTTAAAAGTATTCCTCATGGGATAATCGTGTATGAGAGATGTGTTAGACATTCAGGCAGTGGAGATGGAATCAGATATGGTGATTCGTGTGTTTTATGGATTTGGAAGCTGGGAGTTCTGAGGAGCAGATTGTTTCATGGTTGTGGACTGTGAGGTTGTGGCCGAAGCTAGCCAGATGATAGTATGTGTTATGATTCAGTCATTGTGGACTTTCGGAGGGTTATTTATCTATTTGTGGGTGACCAGAGTCGATTTGGGGGTCCATTGGTAGGCCAAATTAGGATGTGTATTCTACACCGAGCCGGATTGGTTGGTTCCATTCGGTTGTTATTGAGCTTATTCGTGTTCTAAAATGATCTGTAAGTTACTCTTCTATGCTACGAGGAGTTGTGATTCGTTGGTTATAAGCACACGTGGTGCGGTTCTATTTGGGCTTTATAGCGAAAGTTGAGCGAGATGAGTAATTGGGTATTGCATGATCGATGGCGTATGGGTTATGTTCTTTCGGGTTTTGTATGGCATTGTGTCATCTTCTTCTTCATGGTTATGGTAATGCACTTTGAGTGCTTGATGTAGGATTGCGCGTGGCTATTGATTTTGAGCATGGGGGCTGAGGTATTTCATATGGACCAGTGTTTGGATGGGGTCACACATTGCATTGGGGTTATGTTGAGATATGATCCCTTGTGTTAGATTCGTGTGTTTTGGTTCTACGGTGTATGATAGGTTCTTAGCATTGCGTTGTGGTGGTACTTGTTGAGCTTGCGGGACAGTTCTCCCGTCTGAATCAGTTTTTCATGATTTGAGTATATTTGGAATGTTGCTTATTGGTGCACGGATTGCACGGGTTATGGCTTTAGATTGTATTGATATGGCATGTCACTGGAGTGGTCATGTTGGATGAGATGAGATCATTAGACCTAGAATGGATACAATTGGAATTGATTACAGCATGTTTGGAAGGATAATATTGAAAGTCGACTTAGAATTGGCTATAGTTCTTGTCGAATGAGAGGGAATTCCATGACTGGTTGATCTGATAAATGGTTATGAGTTCTGCGTGTTTCTTTCACCATCGGCAGTGTACGAAGGTTTTAGAATAAGATTTTGTTTGACATGAGGTTTATTACCGATATTGGGTGGTTTTGAGCAGCTACTGTGATTAGAAATTATTGCTATGAGTATTTGAGATATGCGGTATATCATGTGATTACATCTTGGGTTATGGTTACAGTTTGTTCAGACTTATACAATGTGTAGATGTGAGATTCTGACCTTATAGAAATTTTGGATGTTGGAAATTGGATTCTAAGACTTATGGGCTAAGGTTGGAGTAATGATCCTCAGTTATGTTGTGTTGTCGGGCCTATATGGAATAGGGTGACGTGGGATTACCCTGTGCATGGTAAGGTTACACGACAGTTGATGGCTTTGAGAACAACTCTGGGCACGTTCGAGGACGAACGTATGTTTAAGTGGGGGAGGATGTAACGGCCCGATCGATCGTTATGAGCATTTGCACTTCGCTCGGTAGTTTACGGGCATGAGTAGCTCTGTATGAGGTATTTTGACTTGTGTGAACCGTCGGTTTTGGTTTTCAGGTTATTCGGGACTGATTTGAAAGAATGATTCTCAACTAGGGAGCTTTAAATTTGAAAGAATTGACCAAGTTTGACTTTTTAGCATTTGACCTCGGATTAGAATTTTTAGGGTTCTATTAGGTGATTTTGGACTTAGGAGCGAGTCCGAATTGTGATTTGGAGGTCCGTGGTTGAATTTGGCTCGAAATGGCGAAAGTTGAAATTTTGGAAAGTTTGACCATGAGTGGACCTTTTGATATCGGGTTCAGATTCCGATTCCGAAAGTTGGAGCAGGTCCGTAATGTCGAATGTGACTTATGTGCAAAATTTGAGGTCAATCGGACATGATTTGATAGATTTCGGCATCGGTTGTGGAAGTTTGAAGTTTCAAGTTCATTGATTTCGAGTTGAGGTGTGATTCATCGTTTTGATGTTGTTATGTGCATTTTGAGGCCTCAAGTAGGTCTGTGTTATGTTATGGGATATGTTGGTATATTTTGACGCGGTCCCAAGGGCATCGGGTGAGCTTCAGACGAGTTTCGGACTATTTTAGACCATGTTTTTATTGCTGGTTTTCTGGTGTTTCAGTTGTGCTTCACGATCGCGAATGGAACAATGCATTCACGATGAGTATTTTGGTCAATGCAGTGGTTTGTTCTTCGCGTTCGTGCCTCCTTGGTCGCATTCGCGGTGGGTTGGTGTGGTGCTCTTCGCGTCCGCGTACTGTTGAGGTTTGGCAGCTCGGAGTTGGAGGATTCTTCAATGCGATCGCGAAAGGTAAGTCGCGTTCGCAAAGCTGGGGCATCTGTGGTCATCGCGTTCGCGTGGGGTGTACCGCGAACGCCTAGAGTATTTTGGTGGCAGGATATTTTGTTCATCGCGAACGCGATGGGTTTTTCGCGTTCGCGAAAGAGGGACGTCTGGGCAGATTATAAGAACTCTATCTCGAGGGTTTAGACTATTCTTGAAGCAATTTTCATCTTGTGGACTGGGGTAAGTATTCCCTACTCATTTTTTATTTTATATCACGAATCTACCTTCATTTTTGATAATTGGATTGTGAATTTTAAAGAGGAAATTAGGGTTTTAGCCTAAAGTTTCATAATATGAATTTTTGAGTTTTGAACATCGAATTGGAGTCGTATTTGAGTGAAACTAGTATGGTTGAACTCGCAATTTAATGAGTTATCAGATTTATTGAGTTGTGTCAGGCTCTAAGGTGCGGGCCCGGGTTAGAGTTTTGGCCAATTTTGGGGGTTTTGATTCAAGATTTGATCTTTTTCGATCGGGATTGGTTCCTTTAGCATTGTTTGATGTATTTGAGTTGTTTTTGGTTAGTTTCGAGTCGTTTGGAGGTCGAAATGCGCGGGATGGCATTTTGGAGCATCGCTTGGCTTGCCCGGTGTTGGAATTAGCTTGTTCGAGGTAAGTAACTCTTCTAATCTTGGAGCTGGGGGTAGGAACCCTGACTATATGTATTATGTGATTGGTGTTGAGGTGACGCACATGCTAGGGAACGGACGTGTGAGCGTGCACCGTGTGAACCGTGATTTCCGTTATTTCTGTGGTCCTGTGTAGTTACCTGAACTTGTCTGAAATCATGAAATCTCTACGTACTAGAGTTATCGAGATGTAATTATGTTAGAAACCATGTCTAGGCTACATGCTTATCCTGTTGGGACCCACTGAGGTCATTTCTGTTGTTGAGTAATCTGCTTTCATTGCATTACACACTCAGTCATATGCATTCGCATGCATATCATATCTCAATCTCTATTGTTATTTATTGATGCATAATATCATTGTGTTCGGGCTAGTATCATGACATTGTGAGCCCGAGAGACTGGAGAGATTGATGACTGAGTGAGGCCGAGGGCCTGATTGTGCGAATGATTATGGGATCGGGTTGCACGCCGCAACGTGTCAGATTGACTTAATATAGCACGTAAGTTATCCGTGCAATTCCAGATATTGATATTATGGCACGTGAATTGTCTGTGCGGATTATAGTGCTTGGTTAGGAGCCCCTCCGGAGTCTACACACCCCTAATGAGCGCAGGTACCTACTGAGTGTGAGTGCTGAGTGCCGAGTGACTGTGAGGAATGAGTGATTAATACTACAAGAGTATGCATATGGTCTTTATCACTGATTTGTATCGCATTTGGCATACACACTTGACATACAGGCATAGAGATGTATTTTTTTTCCTCATGCTGTATAGTATCACGTCATTTATGACTTCTCATACATTTTGTCATATGGGCATAGAGAGACATCTTACACTTGCTATCTGAAAGAAAAATAAAACATCTTACTTATTGTTGAAAGGATTTTTGGGAAAAATCATAGTTTTCAAGCTTACTCGTATTTTGGCTTTTTTTCGGTAAGAGATTTGGGTTTCCACTGAGATACTTGAAAAGAGATGCCTATTTTTCTGGTACTGTGAACGAACTGGCCATTTTATTTTTTAGATACCTCTTTTGTTACTTGTACTATGCTGTTATGAATTATTGTGGAATATTGGTATTAGACCCGACCTTTTTGTTTGCTCGTCACTACTTTCACCCTAAGGTTAGGTTTGTTACTTATTGAGTACATAGGGTCGGTTGTACTCATACTACACTTCTGCACCTTGCGTGCAGATACTGACTGTGTTGATGTTGTTGTGTTCGATGGGAGATAAATTTGAAGATGTGCCTGTATCCCGGTTGTAGCTGCCTCTTATTCATGGTAGCCTTAGATCTATAAAACACTATTAACATATTTTTCAAATAGATAATGTATTTACTTCATTTTCGCTTTGTAAACTCTATTCTTAGAAGCTCATGATTTGTATTACCAGTTCTTGAGGAAATGTATTGGTTTCATATATTTTTTTTAATTAATTGCCTTACTAAATTCATTGGAATTGGATAGTTGATAATTGGCTTACCTAGCGGGTTGGGTTAGGTGCCATCACGACTAGTCGGATTTTAGGTCGTGATAGGTTTATTTTTTTACTGAGAAATTTTTGTCAATTTATTAATTATTATAACTTATTATTATATGCGTATCATAAAATAAATTATATTAATCATAAAAATTATCTTATTTAATTAGATTTGTATTTAAAATAAAATAATAAATAAAATATTTTGTAGTTGAATCAATCTGGAATCTAAAATTTTGAAGATATTACGCACTTATAAGTGTAAACAGTTCTAAGGTTATTCAAGTCATTTTAACAGAAAAAAGAGATTATCAGCATTTTTTTATCAAATACTGCAGGAGTTTATTATCAATTTCAGCATTTGTATCCAAACATGTAACTGCTTATTTATTAAATCAATTTCATCACTTAAAATATTTTTCAGCACCTAATGCTTATCAGTTACTTCAAATCTGCTATTCCAAACGGACTCGAAGAACCTTAAAGTTTGTACTCATAGAGTTTAAATCTTGGATGTGCCTCTGATCGACGACGAGAAAAGTACTACAGCCTACTGGGACTAGTCTTCAAGCAGCACATGGGCAAATTGCAATCTACTGGGAGCGAGACATGCTGCCCGCTTAGGTAGTAGTTGGATCTGCAATTGTATTGCTTTTAAGTTTTGTTATCTTTTAAATTAGTTCCAGCATTAACTTCACCAACAATTTGCCAACTCAATCTGATCCCCAGCTCACATTTCAACCCGACTCGGTCTTCATAGCAAAATAAAGGGGAAATTAAAATTAAAAAAAAGTGATACCACAATCACATTTTTATTAGGTACTTACATTTTTTTATTTATGGTATTCCATCTCTTGCTTGTTTTTGGTAAAATTCTTAAGGGCATGCAGTTGGTTGTGTTTGCTAATTTTCGCAACAATAGCTTGGGCCTTTCAAAGAGTATTTAAATATTCATTTTCAAAATTTTGATGGAAAACAACAACAACAACAACAAAAAAAAACAAAAAAAAAAAAAAAAAAAACTTTCTACTCAATATTCCTGTACTATCTAACGAGAAAAATCAACGGTTATTAATTATTTGACAATTGATGAATACATTGAGTCTTTATTCGTCTTCATCATCTTCTTAGCCTTTTCTACGGTTTCAAGTAAGAAGCTTACGAATTTTTGTTGTACTATTCGAATCATATAGATATAAGTTTAAGGGATCCCGTGGTCTTTTCTTTATTTGTACTCTTTTAATCTGTTCGATCTATGTGAAACTTCAGCCAAAAATCAATTAGACCACAAACCTGTTTTAGAAAAAAAAAAAAAAAAAAGTTGATTCTTCACATGGTTACCAACTTCACTGAGCTTCGAGGAACTCAAAGAAGTCGATATTCCATCTAATATATATCTATTTTACCTCTAAGTTAAAAAAAAATAATAATAATAACAATAATCTTACCTCTATGTTAGAATATTGCTAAAAACTTACAATAGAAATAACTTCTTATATAGACTAGCGGGACACGTAAATTAAAGGTCGTCTTCACCACTTGGAGCACTAAAAGATAACTAACGTAATATTTACTGTTATATTTTTCCTAAACCGTATATATAAATTAATTATACGTCGATTATTACATGATTATAAATATATTATACAAGCATTATTATATATATTATTTATAAACTAAGTGATTTGATGAAAGACTATTTAAGTTAATGTACATTGAACGAATTAATCAAGGAAAGTGGATCCAGCCGGCCCCGGGCATTTTAGAAGCAAAGCTTGTGCCCAATAACCTGCTGGAAAACTGTTAGGAAAATGACATTGTCTTCTTAAAATAATAATAATAAAAAATTACTTTTTATATATATATAAATGACATTGTCGCTCTTACAATAATAACTAATATATATATATATATATATATATATATATATTATATAAAAAAATTATACAAAAGAAATTATATACTTTTTCGATTAACAAATATAAATAATTTTTGACATCAATTAAAAACGGAAAAACTCAAAAACTTCACTTACCCCTAAGGCCGAATACTAGTATAATAACGTACCATTTATCATGTTTGAAAAGTCAAAGGGTACCTCATTTGCTCCCCTATAAATTGCTTTTTTTTTTGGACACTGAAATCTCATTGGCTTAGAACTTCCTCCGTTATTTCCAAGAAATCTGTTCAAAATGAATGGATGCTCTCCTCTAGCTCCCACAAGCAGAAGGTAAGCTAATTTCTTTAATACTTTCCTCTTTCAATTCTAGTTATGTTGCCTTTATTTGTGTGTATATATATACGCCGGAGAGCTAGAAGTTCGAATACGGATTCGGTCGAAGGCAATAGTTTTTGCTCGTATAATGTATTTATATTAAGAAATTCATTAAATATATACAAATATCAAATTTAAAACTCAGTTATTAGCAATTGAAGCCGTCGTTCTAAAATTCAGAATCTGTAAAGTTAAAATTCGGGCTCTAGCTCTAACCGTACATAGTTTTTTCTTTTTTTCCTTCTACATGAATCAATAATGTGATAATAAATTCTTGAAATGCAGATTAGAAGGCAAAGTAGCCATTATCACTGGAGGAGCTAGTGGTTTTGGAGAAAGTACAGTTAGACTTTTCCTACAAAATGGAGCAAAAGTTGTTATAGCAGATGTTCAAGACAATATAGGCCAATCCCTTTGCAATAATCTCAACTATCCAAATGATGTTACATACATCCATTGTGATGTAACAAGTGACTCGGACGTTAAAAATCTCATTGACACAACAATTTCCAAGTATGGCAAACTTGACATCATGTTCAACAACGCAGGAATTCCAGGAAATCTTGATTTCAATATAGTCGATTCGGACAACGAAAATTTCAAAAGGGTATTTGATGTTAATGTTTATGGATCATTTCTTGGAGCTAAATATGCTGCTAAGGTTATGATCCCAGCTAAAAAGGGTGTCATTCTTTTTACTTCAAGTGTAGCTTCTGTTAATTCAGGTGAATCACCACATTCTTATACTGTTTCAAAACATGCAGTAGTGGGATTAACAAAGAATTTATGTGCTGAATTAGGTCAATATGGGATTAGAGTTAATTGTGTTTCTCCTTGTGCTGTGGCTACACCACTTTTAGTTAAAGCAATGGGAGCAGATAAGATTGTGGTTGATGGGATTATTTGCTCGTCGGCGAATTTAAAAGGGGTGGTGCCGACGGCGGAGGATGTGGCGGAGGCGGCGTTGTATTTGGCTAGTGATGAATCTAAGTTTATTAGTGGACTTAATCTTGTGATTGATGGAGGTTATAGTACTACTAATCAGGCTTACATGAAAACTATCCAAAGTGTACTTTCCTCAGTGTAGTTTTTTATCAAGTTCTCTTCGTTCTTTCTTTATTTCTCATTAAGTTTTTCATTTTCCTTTGTGGAACCGAAGATTTTTATAATTATTGAATAATAAGAATTTTTGTTTCAATTTGTCTGGCTGATGTTTCAAGTATAGCCTTTTAATTTACATAATGCAAATCAAGCGTGAGCTAACTATTTCTATTTTATGTCACATATTGTTAATTGCTAGCTCAAAGACATTTTTTCAGTTAAAATATATGGAGAAAGATGTATAATTTTTCCACCGATAGACTAAAATATAACTTCGCGGCCTACTTTGATTCAAAGGAAAGGCGAAGGGTAGGGGTGTAGATGTACCGGGTTGGTTCGGTTTTTATCAAAATCAAACCAAACCAACTATATCGGTTTGGATTGGTTTGGTTTTTTCGGATTTTTCGGGGTTTTTGTTATATGAATATTGTTTCAATCTTCCTTTATTAAATTTTTGATAAGTAAATATATGATCTATTAAAATATTTTTATGAAAGAATTCTTTTAGTAACGCATGATAGTTATTTTTTAATCGTCTGACAATAATTTTACGTTGAGTTAAACTTTCAAGATTAATCGAATTTAATAGTTAAACATAAAAATAAATGTGAACCTATGTAATGATATGTTCTATTTAATTTTAAATTATCGAAATACCATTTCAAATTCGAAAAGATATAAGAATTTAACAGATCTTGACATATAAATATAGAAGAATAAAGAGATTGACATATTTCACTAACACTTGATAAGAAAGTGACCATACAACCCATTATTTAAAGTTAATAAATATGGAGCACTTCATATTTAACTAAATATTACATCCTATAAGAAAATTGCAAATATTTCTAAATAATTTTTAAAGAAAATTCTATAATAAGTCTTAAAAATATATATATAAATTATATATTTATATATCGGTTTGGTTTGGGCTTTTTACTTAATACCAAACCAAATCAAATCAAACCTAATCGGGGTTTTAATCAGTTTTGTTTGACTTTTCGATTTGATGCGATTTTTCGGTTTGATTTTGTACACCCCTAACCAAAAGTTTGACAACAAGCAAACGGCTTTCTATCATAGGTGAAATAGTTCTAAACCTTTGATGAACGATGTAGTAGTATTTAACTTTTGTATATTTTTTGAATCATAAATTGGATAGTTATATAATCTTTATGTCGAACTAATTAACTCTTTTTTAATATTGTTTAACTTGATCTAGTCAAATTAAAGATTGAAGTTGGTCGAACTAAAGAGTTAGACATCAAAAAATAATTATGTTAGTCAAATTCAAATGTTCAAAGACCGACAAGATACTGACATCCACAGAAGATTGTGAGCCAAGTATGTATAATTATTGAAATGGAAAGATAATGCCAATATCATAAGATCGATCATGCAGATGTGAAGATGAGGTGTGACATAAATGTGAAAATGGCCTGTATTTATTCCAAGACTGTTGGCAGAGGCACCGACAAGTAAGGTATCTCTCTGCAAACTTTCTATACATTAAATAATTGGCAACAATATTATTAAATAGAGCATGTTATGTTGATGTCTAAATAGTGCCCACCCATTAATCATCTCAGTTATGCTCCAAACATCACAGTGTTCGTTTTATCTATATATGCCATCACAAATGGAAAAAGGAATTTCCAAAAACTCAATCTGTTTATTCCACACACCCCTTTTCTCCAAAGTGACATATATTAGCCAACAATGCAAACAACTTTATTACAGCTTGTTGGAGGGTTGTTACGCATTATTTTATAATGTATCATATTATATTATATTGTATTGTTTTGATGAATATAACGTTTGGATAAATTATATTATTTTATGTTGTTGCATGATATTACGCATCAACAATGTGAAAAATAAACTTACAATAATAAAAAGAAATAGAGTACAAGGTAGAATTATTATATAAAAGATACGATACATAATAAAATATAATTATTTAATAGGCAAAATAACCTTTGGGCCACCTAAACTTGTACCAAAATGCCAACCCGGTAAATGAACTTAGAAGTTTCCCATTTGAATACTTATACTTGATGGATGAGTACTAATAAATACCTCCAGCTGAGCGTGTTCCTCAATCGCTATGACACAGTTAACACGTCATATTCTTAACTTATTATTGTTTGACAAGTGTAATTTACAGGTCCCAGTCATTTTTCACCAATTTATTAAAATTTAAAAAAAAAGAACTTTATCTTCTTCTATACCATGGCAACCCCACCATCACCATATGTTTCATCCACCATCGACATCATCCTCATCTACTTTAAAATCCCCTCAAATCAACTATGAACTACATCTTTCTTCGTTCTAAAACTTTCAAATCAATAAAAAAAATATCAATTTCTTAATATTTTAAATTTTTTTTCTTTCTATTCCTATTCTCTATACCTGCTAGGATTGTGGGGGGGCGAAAGAAATTGGGGAGTTTTATAAGATATATGGCAATTCTGATAGAATTTAACTCCCAAAACCCCAACATCCAAATCTGCAACTAAGAGAAGCACAATCAATTTGCACCGGAAAAATCTACCAGTGATCTCATCAAAAATCACCTTTAATAATTATCACTTTTTCATCTGTAACTACTAAGACCAATCAAAATTACAATCCCTGAAAAATTAAAAAGTTGCATAAAATTTTCATCATAAGAAAAAGAAAATTAATCGTGAAAAGGAAGAAGAGGAGAAATTAAAGGGGAATTAGGGGAGGTGGAGGGAACAACGTTAATGGGGGAAAGGAACAGAAGGAACAAAAAAGGGGGAAAGGGGGGGTGGATTAGCGAAGGGGTAGGGAAAGAAAGTGTTACACCCCATGTTTTTGTATGTAAAAGTATGTCGTAAGTCAATTGATGTAAACTTGAAAATGAGATCCTCTTTGAAAGTATATAAAGTGATTTAATGATGTTACGTCCCATTTTCACAAGCCTTTAAAAGTTATCATTCGGGGAAAAATATTTCTAAGGGGACATGTTGTTACACCATATACTTCAGGCGTCACTATCATTATAGGATTATCTAATGTAAGCTCAAAAAGGACGAAATCCTTCTACAAGGATAAGAAAGATTTACCGAAATCTTAAGTAAGTTAAGATGAATATGAGACTTGTTAATCATGATTTAAATGAGTTTAAAATCATGATATGACTATATATGATGTTTGGATATGAAATATAAAGTTTGGGAAAAATCGAGCGAAGATTTGCCTTGTAACGAGCTATTTTGAGAAATTAATTCATAAGTTTTATGATGTCATTTTGGGACATATATCATACCAAAATGAAAGTATTTGAACCTAATTTCCAACGGCCCAAACCATTTATTCATACAATATCGGGGTA
The DNA here is from genome assembly GCF_000390325.3 of Nicotiana tomentosiformis. Lineage (NCBI taxonomy): Eukaryota > Viridiplantae > Streptophyta > Magnoliopsida > Solanales > Solanaceae > Nicotiana > Nicotiana tomentosiformis. Next base: position 15,808,610 of record NC_090813.1, on the reverse strand, counting down.
GAGAAATATGAATTTTTAAAGTAGGGTCGCCAAGTCACGTCGCCGCACTTCGGAGAAACTGGCAGGTTTATAGGCCAGGTTGCGAGGTAGTTTTCTCCCAATATATTGAGAGTTACAGGTTTATAGGCCAGGTTGCGAGGTAAGTTTATAGGCCCCATGTATCTAGTTTCTAACTCCGCAAACCGTTCGTCAATACGACATCGGTGTAGAGAGGTATTTATGTTTTCGCGAAACTGCGTAGGAAGCCCCTATGGGACCCACTTGGTCGGGGCCCGGCCTTCACTTATTCTTATCTCATCTTTGGGATGAGCTTTGCTCATTTTTCGTCCTCCTTCTAGACTCACACTCTCCAAACCCTCCCAAACAATTCCCCAAAGGCTCCAAACAAATTCCAAAGAAATACACCATAATCAAACATCAAAGTTAGCCTAAGTGAAGAAGAGAGTCTTTATGGTGTTGTGATGTGATTAAGAATGCTTGTATGCTAAGGGAAGCTTTGGTTCGAAATTTTTTATATTATTTAAGGTATGTATAACACTCTATTTCTTGGGATTAATTTTATTTATGTGTTGGTTGAGTTGTTTAAGTGAAAATCTACAAGATAGTAATTGACATGGCATAAGGAATCGTTATCTTTTTTTTTGTGGGCTGTGTTGAGGCTATATATATGGTTTGTTGTGGCTGAAAATTATTATAAATAGTTTGATTATGTTGTGGCTATTGTTGTTAAGCTTATCTATGTGCTTATTCAGTGGATTGGAGAAGATAACATGAAAAATAAGATGTTGACGATAAAGGTTAAGGTGCTAGGCGTGTGGACTATTTTTGAAGATTATTCTTATGATATTTTGGGATGAAAATGATATGGTAAGCATAAGTATGATGTTATATAAGTTGTAGGCAGATTCATGAAAAGGGAATTGGATTAAATTATATTTTTTTAATTGTAAATCGAGTTTGCCGCTCAAAATGGTTGTTGAAGTAATCAGAGAGCTTATTGTGAATTATATTGTTGTTGTTTGGGTTGTTTGGTGACTTTTAGTAACTTATGGGATGTAGTAAAAATAAGAGATGTGCTGTCCATTTTCTTGTAGAATATTGATTTTGAAATATGAGAGTTACAATGCTTATGTGATGACGACGAAGTCGGGTTACTCATTATAGACGTAAGAAGATCATATTGAGCTTGGTGGGCGATTGGAGAGAAGATTGCAAAGGTATGTTAAGACTATCCCTTCTTTCCTTTTGGCATGATCCATATGATGCAATGAAATGAGCAAGCACGCAACTTTCATAAATGACTTTATTCATAGAAGTACTAGGGTGCATATGTTCTTGATTCCCCATGTGTCCTATTGTTATATCTTCTGTTCATGGGTATCAGAAAAATACGTAAGTTGCTAAAGTTTATCCGAAGGCATATTGATCTTATGACATTCCGAGAAATCTTACTGACTTACTTCATTATACATTGCATTCATTTATACATGTACATTGACACATGACCAGGTAGCGTTATATACACGTATATTATATGTATTGGGATATGGGAAAAGATCCTGGCATTATATATACACCACCACCTGATCAGCTGGTATACGTTGATGATTTCACCCACAGTGGCTGAGATGATATGATGGGATTCCATCAGAGGCTTGATGATGTTATGTACGCATATACCTATGCATGGTATAGAATTTATACGCATATGTATAACATTATAAATTTTTCATGATTCACATAGCTATTCAAAATTACAGGTTGAGTTCTTTACTCTATGTTTCTTTCATGTCTTTTATATACTACTGTCATGCCTTACATACTCGGTACTTTATTTGTACTGACATCCCTTTTGCCTGGGGACATTGCGTTTCATGCCCGCAGGTACCGATAGACAGGTTGAGAGTCCTCCTAGTAGGCTATCAGCTCAGCGAAAGGTGTTGGTTCACTCCACTTGATCCGGAGTTACCTATCTGGTCAGTATGATTTGGACATGTATTGATTGGTATGGCGGGGCCATATCTCGAACTTTATGATATTTATGTACTCGTATAGGCTTGTAGACAGATGTAATGTATATGGATACTTGTATGGCCTTATCGGCCTATGTTTTGAGTATACAAAGGATTATGTCGGCCTTATAGGCCCGTATGTCATATGTATAAGTTGGTATATCATGTTGGGTCGTCCTATGTCGAGTATTCTCTTATGTTTAATTCTATTAATCTCATGACGGACTTTCCGGTTTATTTACCCATGATAGTATGATAAGAAGGATACGTTACGTTGGTACTCTGTTGAGTTAGACACCGGGTGCCCGTCGCGGCTCTACAATTTGGGTCGTGACAGAAAGTGTCTGATTTTACATTTCCTTTGTTTCTTTATTGTTTATAGTTTTAGTTTTTTTTTAAAAAAATGAAAACTAGCATAGTCACGCACCTTACAAGCGTGATTTGCACGTAGCTCGGCCACATCAGCTATGTCATTGCCACATAAGCATGGGCAATGGTTAAAGTAGTTTATTAATGTGAAAATGATTAAGTTGAAATGTTCAAATAGAAAACTTTTAAGTTCATTTACTGGGTTGGCAATTGGGTGCAAGTTTAGGTGGCTCAGAGGCCATTTTGCCTATTTAGTAATAAGAAATGGTAAGATGGGAGAAAAAAATAAGGTAACGACGCCACCACACTAAATTGGTCGTTAAATAAAGTGGCACTTTTCGCCGTTACGTAGCTATAGATTTAATAATATGATACAATAAAATTTAAGTAACAAACAAAATAAATATCATTTTTTAAAATAATAATAATAATAATAATAATAATAATAATAATAATAATAATAATAATAATAATAATAATAATAATAATAATAATAATAATAATAATAATAATAATAATAATAATAATAATAATAATAATAATAATAATAATAATAATAATAATAATAATAATAATAATAATAATAATAATAATAATAATAATAATAATAATAATAATAATAATAATAATAATAATAATAATAATAATAATAATAATAATAATAATAATAATAATAATAATAATAATAATAATAATAATAATAATAATAATAATAATAATAATAATAATAATAATAATAATAATAATAATAATAATAATAATAATAATAATAATAATAATAATAATAATAATAATAATAATAATAATAATAGCGTTTGGAGATTGATTTGAGGGGCAAAGGCATTGCGTTGTAACATTTTTAAATCTGGTCTTGAGGGTATGAAACCCCGGATTTTGGTAATAATAATAATAATAATAATAATAATAATAATAATAATAATAATAATAATACTTTTGATTACAAAAATGAAGTTTTGACAGAGTTTAATAAACTCAGAGGTTATCCCAAAAGGAATACTAGGCACGCTGATAAGCCTAGGATACAAACTTATTATTACAATCGTCCTACTCCTCAAGATGTTTTAATAGAGGAACGTGATTGGAATCAGACTAATACATCTTATAGTGCTTCCGAAATCTACGAGTGGAATCTTGATAGTTTAACTGATAGACAATTGACTATTCTTATGCATAGGATGCTTATGTACGCAACTATCTGTAAAAGTGTGAATAATACAGATAGGACTATTTGTAAAATGATTGTTGCAGGTTTTACTGGCCAATTTCGAGGCTGGTGAGATAATTATTTAAGCATTGAAGAAAAGGCTATGGTTGTTAATGCAATAGCCACTGACGAAGGAGTTGATAACCTAGGCATGGCTCTTGTTAAGAACAGAGAAGATGTTGTTTATACTCTAGTTCTTACAATTTTAGAACACTTCAATGGTACATTTACCAATCAGCATGAGACAGTTCGTACCCTACTTAATGGCCTTAGATGTAAGACCTTAGGGGAATTAAGATGGTATAAAGATACATTTATGAGCAGGGTTATGGAATTACCCGAAAATAAGTTCGACCATTGGAAAGCTAAGCTTATAGATGGCCTTCCCTCCTTATTTGTTGAAAGAGTTAGAAAGACTCTAAGAGGTAGCTATGGTGAAATTCCTTACAAAGATTAAACCTATGGTAAGTTGATAGGAATTTGCACACAGGAAGGGTTAAACCTGTGCAATGAGTTAATATTGTCCAGACAGCTTAAGATAGATAAGCTTAAGGAGAGAAACCAATTAGGGGACTTTTGCACCCAGTTCGGTTTACCCGAAACTTCTACTCATAAGAAGAAGAAACATAAGTATCATAGATACCCTAACCAAGACAGTTCTTATAGGAAAAAGAGATCTAGAATAGATCCAAAAAAGAACGAGAAGCCCATCGCAAGTCTACTAGATTTATCAAAAATAGATCTAAGCGAGAACTTGCTGATATTAAGTGTTACAAATGTGGAAAGTTTGGCCATATAGCACCAAACTGTAAGCTTCAAAAGCTGAAAACCTTAGAACTTGACAATAAATTACGTGATAAGGTTTATAGTTTGTTATACACTTCTGGATCAGAATCTGATTATTATTATTCTGAGTCAGAATCTGAAGCCGAAGTTGATTTACTTGATTTATCTGATAGTGATAAAAATGTTGATAATACTTGTACAACTTGCAGAGGTGATACATGTACCTGTGAGAATGATGAATTTTATAAATCGCAATCTCAGTTCCAGGAATTAAACATGAAAATTATTAAATCTGATAATGTGATAGAGCTTTTAAAATAAGTTACTAATGAAAGATTTCGTGAAAAGATTATAAATTTGGCTGCAAGTACTAGTTCAAGTTCTTCAAAGCCTTTTGAAAAATCAAAAAAGGAATTTGAATATACTGCTCCATATTCTTTATTAGAGATTATTAACCGTCTTTTGAATAAAAGTACTACTCCAGCAAGAGATTCTTCTTTCGATGATTTAAAGGTTGAAGTTGAAAACTTGAAACGAGAGATCAAATATCTTAAATAAAATCAAATGATTTGTGATCACAGGATTACTCAGATTGAGAAAATCAATTCTCCAGCTGAGAAATCTGATGAGAAAAACAACGGTATTTCTGAAAATAATATTTTTACTGAAAAACCTGTTAGAATTAATTCTCAACATGATATATTTTTGGGAATGATGCAAATTGTTACTGTCCATTGATGGTATATTAAATGTACTATTCTTATTGATAATAGTTTTTCTATTACTAATATTGCTATGATTGATAGTGGAGCTGATGTTATTTGCATACAAGAAGGTCTAGTACCTACTAAATATTTTCAAAAAACTACTCATATGGTTAAATCTACATCAGGACATGCTTTAGATATAGAGTATAAATTGCCTAATACTGGTATTTGTCAGAATAAAGTTTGCATACCTCACTTCGTTTTCTTAGTAAAAATCAGTTATACCCTCCAATTATACTTGGAACACCATTTATTAACGCTATCTATCATTTTACTAGCATAGACTCGAAAGGTTTTACTGCTACTTATAAGGATAAAAAGATTAATTATACTTTCATTACAGATCCAGTAACGAGAGATATAAATGCTTTAATTGATATGAAGCAGAAATATGTTGATTCGTTACAGTTAGAATTGTTTAGTATGAATATATTTGATACTTTAAATTCTACTAAAGTGCAGGAAAAGATCAAATTGATCTCCGAAAATATTGTTGTTGATATTTGTGCAGAGCATCCCAGTGCTTTTTGGAATAAAAAAAAGCATATTGTCACTCTGCCTTATGAAGATAATTTCTCTGAGGATGATATTCCTACTAAATCTCGACCTTGTCAGATGAACGCTGAATTGGTAGAATTCTGCAAGAAAGAGATTGATAATTTGTTACAAAAGGGTTTGATAAAACCCTCAAAATCTCCTTGGTCTTGCACAGTATTTTATGTTAATAATGCTGCTGAAAAGGAACGTGAAATTTTCAGATTAGTTATTAATTATAAACCTTTGAATAAGTTTTTAAAGTGGGTAAGATATCCAATTCCCAACAAAAAGGATTTATTGTCTGGATTATATGACGCCAATATATTTTTAAAATTTGATTTAAAATCTGGATATTGGCATATTCAAATATTTAAAGAGCATACTTATAGAACTGCTTTTAATGTTCCATTTGGGCAATATGAATGGAATGTTATGCCTTTTGGTTTGAAAAATGCCCCTTCTGAGTTTCAAAAAATTATGAATGACATATTTAATCCATATCTGGATTTTATCATTGTTTATATTGATGACATTTTGGTATTTTCCAAAATATTTGAAATGCATATTAAGCATTTAGATATTTTCAAAAGAATTGTTATACAAAATGGTTTGGTCATTTCTAAACAGAAAATGAGTTAATTCCAAACTAATATTCGATTTTTAGGACATTATATTTGTCAAGGAAAGATTACTCCAATTCAAAGATCTATTGACTTTGCTTCAAAATTTTCCGATGTTATTATTGATAGAACCCAGTTACAAAGATTTTTGGGAAGTTTGAATTATATTTCACCGTTTTATAAAGATTTATCTCGTGATTTAGCCCCATTATATGATCGGCTAAAAAGGATTATAAAAACCCTTGGACTAATAGTCATACTATTTTGGTTAGAAATATTAAATAGCGGGTTAAATCTTTACCTTGTTTGACCCTTGCGAATCCTGCATGGCAAAAGATTATAGAGACGGATGCATCCAATATTGGTTACGGAGGGATTCTGAAACAGATAAATCTCAGTAATAAGCATGAATATTTGATTAGATTTTACTCTGGAAAATGGTCTGAAGCCCAGAGAAAATACGCTACTGTGGCTCATGAAATGTTAACCATAGTTAAGTGTGTTTTAAAATTTCAAGATGATTTACATAATCAAAAGTTTTTGATAAAAACTGAAGCACAATCTGTTAAATATATGTTTAACCAAGACTTTAAACATGATGCCTCGAAAATGATATTTGCAAGGTGGCAGGCTCAATTAGCCCCTTTTGAATTTGAAATACAATACAAAAAGAGAATTGATAATTCTCTGCCAGATTTCTTATCCCGTGAATACTTGTAGGATGGAACCCCCATGGGGGCGAGGTAGAGGTGGTAAAGGATGGGGAAGATCATCCCCACAATCCATAGGAAGGACATCCCCTTCAGGATCGTCATACGGATCCACATCAAACTCCCCAGTTATACAAATGGGAAGAAAAAGTTTGACCAATGAGAAGATATCTCGCAGAGGTGAATCCTCGATAGTAGGACCATCTATTCACCTGGAAGATATTCCAGAAGATAGCCCGTTATATGCGCACTTGCAGGCATATTTGACTGCTCAAAAGCAAAGTGATACTTTTGCTTCTGTTACAAAAGAGGATAATGATGATATCAAATCCTATGAAAAAGTGACTAAAAAAGAAATTATATTTCTTTTAGAAAATTCTGATATTCAGAGAAAAGAAGAACCATGGAAGATATTCTAAAGGTATTTGATAAATGGTTTATATTATCCGGGTGAATCATATAAAACTCTTTCTTATTATGAAACTATACTCACTAGTACTGGCAGTGCAGAATTTCAGCACTTTTCTGGTTATAGTACAGACGAGAACGTTTATAGCTTCTCAAAGATCATAATCAAACAGATTATATCTGTTGAAGACTGGGGAATATCCACGAAGAAGGAAAGGCAGATAAGCCTTAACAAGTCCCGTATGAATTTTACTTATTGGGATTATATCCAGGCCTTTGATAAAGTCCTTTACTACAATAATGATAGACACAAGCATACTTGGTTCGTCAAAGTATGTGCAAAGATATTTGCAGAGCCCATTCCAAATTGGTTCTTAAATTGGTGGTCATACCACGGTCCGACTATAAAGATTTTACCAGATCTATTTCTCATGTTATACAAAGAATGGACAAAAATTTCTCCAGTTATAAATGAACTTTATCACGCAGATCATATCTGTTACTTAGAGAAGATTGACCAGATATATTTCTTTCTGGAATTCTCTATTCCTTGGATACATAAATGGACTCCAGAAGTTGGATTCACCGAGGAACAAGTTCCGTGTTTATACAGGACCTTTTATAATAATTTCTGGGATAAATTAATGAAGAAAGATCCCAAAACAAAGACGTTATACGGTCAAGAATTCTTGGATTCCATCAAGACAAAAATCCAAGAATATTCCAGCATCTCTCAAAAAGAGAAGGTTGACGATAGTTCAGTCAGGCATATTGCCAGAAAGATCTCCTTTCAAGAAGGGGATAAAGAAGAAATGATCAACGATTACTTGGAAGAAGTTAAAAGAAATTTACTTCGCTCAATTAAGTATGAGAAATCAGACACTTCGATGCAAAGTAAAACCAGCAACGATGATATCGCTGATGATTCCCAACCAATAGAATCAGAGAAGATTTTATCTAATGAAGCCCTACAAGATGCGGATGAATTCCTCCGCAAAATGAAAGAAGCAGAAAAGAGACCAGCACAGTGAAGCCGCCAGACCCCACTGCACAGTAAAGCAGCCGGACAGGTGGACCCTACTCAATAGTAGATACATTGTTCATCAACAGTAGAAACACTGTTTGCACCGTAGAAACACTGTACAGGGACCCATGTGGGACCCTATTTTACTGTTCATAGATTCTTTTTCTTTTCTATTTATACGTTCATTCATTCATTCTTTTAGGAGGTAGGAAGACAGAACCCTTCTCTCTCTCTCTCTCTCTCTCTCTCTCTCTCTCTCTCTCTCTCTCTCTCTCTCTCTCTCTCTAGAATTATCTCTCTCTCTTCAGTTGTAATTAGAGTTTGAAGTTTGTAACCGAAGAACAAAGTAAATAAAGTTTTCAGTTCTTCATCTTCAGGTCTTGCATCCCGGCCAAAAGGTACTGATTTTCTTCCTTAAGTGTTTTCATCTAGTCTCACCTCTCTAGCCGTGACTATGTCCGGCTAAGAGACAATATATCTATGTTGAATATCTAACTTCTCTCCTATATAAACCATGAAAGCGACGACATCTATTAAAATATAAATGAGTTTTATATATAGTATTTTGACTTGGTTTCGAGATGGTTGGTACAGTCTAATATAGCACTACTCTTATTGGCTTTGCCTTAGTGGCTCCGTCTAGCCAGCCGTGAACCTTAGCCCTATTATTATTATTATTATTATTATTATTATTATTATTATTATTATTATCTGAACAGACTATTCGTTTGTTAAACAAGTATGATATAGATGTTTATAAAAATCAGTATAATTATCTGCATATTGGTATATTTCAAATTGCTTTTAAGCCATTAACCCTTAAAGGGTTACCAAAGACGTTTTTGGCTACTCTCAGAGATGCCAGAAATCTGAATTTTAGGCAGTCTCTTATGGGTTCTATTGAATCTACTGTTGCCTACGGCCCAGTATATTTTAATACTCAACCAAATCTGCAATTATCTCTATCTGATGTTAATATACTTGATGCTTTGACATTAAATGTGAAAACGCATGGTTATAATTATGCACTTGGTTCTGAACTTATATGTTTATCGTATAGAATTTATTTTAAATTGATATCTATGTTAAACCCTAGATGTAAATTATATGATACATCTGATCAGACTATTTTAGTGGAAACGAATTTTGCAAAGTCTAAGGTCACCACGAGGAGACCTATTAAGTGGGAAGAAATTAATTTTCTAACTACATGGACTTTGGATTCGGTTATATCCCCCAGTTAGATAACTGATGTTGTTAGTAATACTGAGTATTCTCATATTACTAAATATTCGGATGGTAGGATATGCATTCAGTTTGATGATAATATTTCCACTTATAGTAGACAGTCATTTTCTAATAATAGAATGTTGCCTACTACTAGTTCTATTTATAATAGACATTCCTTTACCAATCGTAGATTGTTGCCCGATATTCAACATATTTCTCTTGTTGAACCAGTCTATGGACCAGCTAGAAATCGTGATGCATCTTTGCATATAATTTCTACTAAAGTGGGTGATAAGCCAGTTGAAAGGGTTAATATTAACCCCCATACAAATATTGTTCAGGATAGTGATAATATTTCTGATAAGAATATTTCTTCTGCGCCCGAGATGGATTTTAAACCCAATGATACTTAATGATCCCGCACCAAATTTATTTTAGTCCAGGGTCACAAGCTAGAAATTATATTCAAAAAGAATTTTTCTGTGATAAATGAAACCAGTTTAAAACTTGGTTTTTTGATACTTATAGTAAAGATGATTTGAATAATATTTCTCAAGAGTTTTATGAAACTTGTGCTTTACATAATCAAATTATGTATTTTGTTCCTTGGTTTATAACCACCTATTTACCACTTTTTATAAAAGTTTTGGAAAGATCTTATAAAGACGGGAATGGCAATATTATTAAAGCCATTAACCCTCCTCAAGCATCTTTTATTTTACCAAATAATACAGGTATTACTTTTACTGTATTTCAGAAATTTATTGATGAAGATGTTGTTGCAGTCAGCATCATAGAAATTAATAAATTAATTTCTAAAAATAATTATTTGAGTTTATATGTTTCAGTTTTGGGAGAACAAATTAGTTTTCTTAATAAAAAACTTGATGATTTGACTATTTTGATAAAGGATATGAGTACTAGTAAGATTTCAACTGATATTGCCTCTACTTCAGGAAGCAAATCAGAACCTCAAACTGTTTTTACTCATATTCAAAGACCTCTTGAGATTCAGGATTTTAAATTTAAATCTTTAAATGATTTAGAAAAACTTCTTGATAAAAAGTTATCCGGTTTGAATATCAAACCCATTGATTTATCAAAAGATTTTGCTGATAAATTAGATGATACTTTTGATTACAAAAATGAAGTTTTGACAGAGTTTAATAAATTCAGAGGTTATCCCAAAAGGAATACTAGGCACGCTGATAAGCCTAGGATGCAAACTTATTATTACAATCGTCCTACTCCTCAAGATGTTTTAATAGAGGAACGTGATTGGAATCAGACTAATACATCTTATAGTGCTTCCGAAATCTACGAGTGGAATCTTGATAGTTTAACTGATAGACAATTGACTATTCTTATGCATAGGATGCTTATGTACGCAACTATCTGTAAAAGTGTGAATAATACAGATAGGACTATTTGTAAAATGATTGTTGCAGGTTTTACTGGCCAATTTCGAGGCTGGTGAGATAATTATTTAAGCATTGAAGAAAAGGCTATGGTTGTTAATGCAATAGCCACTGACGAAGGAGTTGATAACCTAGGTATGGCTCTTGTTAAGAACAGAGAAGATGCTGTTTATACTCTAGTTCTTATAATTTTAGAACACTTCAATGGTACATTTACCAATCAGCATGAGACAGTTCGTACCCTACTTAATGGCCTTAGATGTAAGACCTTAGGGGAATTCAGATGGTATAAAGATACATTTATGAGCAGGGTTATGGAATTACCCGAAAATAAGTTCGACCATTGGAAAGCTAAGCTTATAGATGGCCTTCCCTCCTTATTTGTTGAAAGAGTTAGAAAGACTCTAAGAGGTAGCTATGGTGAAATTCCTTACAAAGATTATACCTATGGTAAGTTGATAGGAATTTGCACACAGGAAGGGTTAAACCTGTGCAATGAGTTAATATTGTCCAGACAGCTTAAGATAGATAAGCTTAAGGAGAGAAACCAATTAGGGGACTTTTGCACCCAGTTCGGTTTACCCGAGACTTCTACTCATAAGAAGAAGAAACATAAGTATCATAGATACCCTAACCAAGACAGTCCTTATAGGAAAAAGAGATCTAGAATAGATCCAAAAAAGAACGAGAAGCCCATCGCAAGTCTACTAGATTTACCAAAAATAGATCTAAGCGAGAACTTGCTGATATTAAGTGTTACAAATGTGGAAAGTTTGGCCATATAGCACCAAACTGTAAGCTTCAAAAGCTGAAAACCTTAGAACTTGACAATAAATTACGTGATAAGGTTTATAGTTTGTTATACACTTCTGGATCAGAATCTGATTATTATTATTCTGAGTCAGAATCTGAAGCCGAAGTTGATTTACTTGATTTATCTGATAGTGATAAAAATGTTGATAATACTTATACAACTTGCAGAGGTGATACATGTACCTATGAGAATGATGAATTTTATAAATCGCAATCTCAGTTCCAGGAATTAAACATGAAAATTATTAAATCTGATAATGTGATAGAGCTTTTAAAATAAGTTACTAATGAAAGACTTCGTGAAAAGATTATAAATTTGGCTGCAAGTACTAGTTCAAGTTCTTCAAAGCCTTTTGAAAAATCAAAAAAGGAATTTGAATATACTGCTCCATATTCTTTATTAGAGATTATTAACCGTCTTTTGAATAAAAGTACTACTCCAGCAAGAGATTCTTCTTTCGATGATTTAAAGGTTGAAGTTGAAAACTTGAAACGAGAGATCAAATATTTTAAATAAAATCAAATGATTTGTGATAACAGGATTACTCAGATTGAGAAAATCAATTCTCCAGCTGAGAAATCTGATGAGAAAAACAAAGGTATTTCTGAAAATAATATTTTTACTGAAAAACCTGTTAGAATTAATTCTCAACATGATATGTTTTTGGGAATGATGCAAATTGTTACTGTCCATTGATGGTATATTAAATGTACTATTCTTATTGATAATAGTTTTTCTATTACTAATATTGCTATGATTGATAGTGGAGCTGATGTTATTTGCATACAAGAAGGTCTAGTACCTACTAAATATTTTCAAAAAACTACTCATATGGTTAAATCTACATCAGGACATGCTTTAGATATAGAGTATAAATTGCCTAATACTGGTATTTGTCAGAATAAAGTTTGCATACCTCACTTTGTTTTCTTAGTAAAAATCAGTTATACCCTCCAATTATACTTGGAACACCGTTTATTAACGCTATCTATCATTTTACTAGCATAGACTCGAAAGGTTTTACTGCTACTTATAAGGATAAAAAGATTAATTATACTTTCATTACAGATCCAGTAACGAGAGATATAAATGCTTTAATTGATATGAAGCAGAAATATGTTGATTCGTTACAGTTAGAATTGTTTAGTATGAATATATTTGATACTTTAAATTCTACTAAAGTGCAGGAAAAGATCAAATTGATCTCCGAAAATATTGTTGTTGATATTTGTGCAGAGCATCCCAGTGCTTTTTGGAATAAAAAAAAGCATATTGTCACTCTGCCTTATGAAGATAATTTCTCTGAGGATGATATTCCTACTAAATCTCGACCTTGTCAGATGAACGCTGAATTGGTAGAATTCTGCAAGAAAGAGATTGATAATTTGTTACAAAAGGGTTTGATAAAACCCTCAAAATCTCCTTGGTCTTGCACAGTATTTTATGTTAATAATGCTGCTGAAAAGGAACGTGGAATTTTCAGATTAGTTATTAATTATAAACCTTTGAATAAGTTTTTAAAGTGGGTAAGATATCCAATTCCCAACAAAAAGGATTTATTGTCTGGATTATATGACGCCAATATATTTTTAAAATTTGATTTAAAATCTGGATATTGGCATATTCAAATATTTAAAGAGCATACTTATAGAACTGCTTTTAATGTTCCATTTGGGCAATATGAATGGAATTTTATGCCTTTTGGTTTGAAAAATGCCCCTTCTGAGTTTCAAAAAATTATGAATGACATATTTAATCCATATCTGGATTTTATCATTGTTTATATTGATGAAATTTTGGTATTTTCCAAAATATTTGAAATGCATATTAAGCATTTAGATATTTTCAAAAGAATTGTTATACAAAATGGTTTGGTCATTTCTAAACAGAAAATGAGTTAATTCCAAACTAATATTCGATTTTTAGGACATTATATTTGTCAAGGAAAGATTACTCCAATTCAAAGATCTATTGACTTTGCTTCAAAATTTCCCGATGTTATTACTGATAGAACCCAGTTACAAAGATTTTTGGGAAGTTTGAATTATATTTCACCGTTTTATAAAGATTTGTCTCGTGATTTAGCCCCATTATATGATCAGCTAAAAAAGGATTATAAAAACCCTTGGACTGATAGTCATACTATTTTGGTTAGAAATATTAAATAGTGGGTTAAATCTTTACCTTGTTTGACCCTTGCGAATCCTGCATGGCAAAAGATTATAGAGACAGATGCGTCCAATATTGGTTACGGAGGGATTCTAGAACAGATAAATCCCAGTAATAAGCATGAATATTTGATTAGATTTTACTCTGAAAAATGGTCTGAACCCCAGAGAAAATACGCTACTGTGGCTCATGAAATGTTAACCATAGTTAAGTGTGTTTTAAAATTTCAAGATGATTTACATAATCAAAAATTTTTGATAAAAACTGACGCACAATCTGTTAAATATATGTTTAACCAAGACTTTAAACATGATGCCTCGAAAATGATATTTGCAAGATGGCAGGCTCAATTAGCCCCTTTTGATTTTGAAATACAATACAAAAAGGGAATTGATAATTCTCTGCCAGATTTCTTATCCCGTGAATACTTGCAGGATGGAATCCCCATGGGGGCGAGGTAGAGGTGGTAGAGGATGGGGAAGATCATCCCCACAATCCAGAGGAAGGACATCCCCTTCAGGATCCTCATACGGATCCACATCAAACTCCCCAGTTATACAAATGGGAAGAAAAAGTTTGACCAATGAGAAGATATCTCTTAGAGGTGAATCCTCGATAGTAGGACCATCTATTCACCTGGAAGATATTCCAGAAGATAGCCCATTATACGCGCACTTGCAGGCATATTTGACTGCTCAAAAACAAAGTGATACTTTTGCTTCTCTTACAAAAGAGGATAATGATGATATCAAATCCTATGAAAAAGTGACTAAAAAAGAAATTATATTTCTTTTAGAAAATTATGATATTCAGAGAAAAGAAGAACCATGGAATATATTCCAAAGGTATTTGATAAATGGTTTATATTATCCGGGTGAATCATATAAAACCCATTCTTATTATGAAACTATACTCACTAGTACTGGCAGTGCAGAATTTCAGCACTTTTCTGGTTATAGTACAGACGAGAACGTTTATAACTTCTCAAAGATCATAATCAAACAGATTATATCTGTTGAAGACTGGGGAATATCCACGATGAAGGAAAGGCAGATAAGCCTTAACAAGTCCCGCATGAATTTTACTTATTGGGATTATATCCAGGCCTTTGATAAAGTCCTTTACTACAATAATAATAGACACAAGCATACTTGGTTCGTCAAAGTATGTGCAAAGATATTTGCAGAGCCCATTCCAAATTGGTTCTTAAATTGGTGGTCATACCACGGTTCGACTATAAAGATTTTACCAGATCTATTTCTCATGTTATACAAAGAATGGACAAAAAATTCTCCAGTTATAAATGAACTTTATCACGCAGATCATATCTGTTACTTAGAGAAGATTGACCAGATATATTTCTTTCTCGAATTCTCTATTCCTTGGATACATAAATGGACTCCAAAAGTTGGATTCACCGAGGAACAAGTTCCGTGTTTATACAGGAC
The DNA here is from genome assembly GCF_000390325.3 of Nicotiana tomentosiformis. Lineage (NCBI taxonomy): Eukaryota > Viridiplantae > Streptophyta > Magnoliopsida > Solanales > Solanaceae > Nicotiana > Nicotiana tomentosiformis. The sequence continues at coordinate 15,793,073 of NC_090813.1, read as the reverse complement.
CTTTTATAATAATTTCTGGGATAAATTAATGAAGAAAGATCCCAAAACAAAGACGTTATACGGTCAAGAATTCTTGGATTCCATCAAGACAAAAATCCAAGAATATTCCAGCATCTCTCAAAAATAGAAGGTTGACGATAGTTCAGTCAGGCATATTACCAGAAAGATCTCCTTTCAAGAAGGGGATAAAGAAGAAATGATCAACGATTACTTGGAAGAAGTTAAAAGAAATTTACTTCGCTCAATTAAGTATGAGAAATCAGACACTTCGATGCAAAGTAAAACCAGCAACGATGATATTGCTGATGATTCCCAACCAATAGAATTAGAGAAGATTTTATCTGATGAAGCCCTACAAGATGCGGATGAATTCCTCCGCAAAATGAAAGAAGCAGAAAAGAGACCAGCACAGTGAAGCCGCCGGACCCCACTGCACAGTAAAGCAGCCGGACAGGTGGACCCTACTCAATAGTAGATACACTGTTCATCAACAGTAGAAACACTGTTTGCACAGTAGAAACACTGTACAGGGACCCATGTGGGACCCTATTTTTCTGTTCATAGATTCTTTTTCTTTTCTATTTATACGTTCATTCATTCATTCTTTCAGGAGGTAGGAAGACAGAACCTCTCTCTCTCTCTCTCTCTCTCTCTCTCTCTCTCTCTCTCTCTCTCTCTCTCTCTCTCTCTCTCTCTCTTCAATTGTAATTAGAGTTTGAAGTTTGTAACCGAAGAATAAAGTAAATAAAGTTTTCAGTTCTTCATCTTCAGGTCTTGCATCCCGGCCAAAAGGTACTGATTTTCTTCCTTAAGTGTTTTCATCTAGTCTCACCTCTCTAGCCGTGACTATGTCCGGCTAAGAGACAATATATCTATGTTGAATATCTAACTTCTCTCCTATATAAACCATGAAAGCGACGACATCTATTAAAATATAAATGAGTTTTATATATAGTATTTTGACTTGGTTTCGAGATGGTTGGTACAGTCTAATATAGCACTACTCTTATTGGCTTTGCCTTAGTGGCTCCGTCTAGCCAGCCGTGAACCTTAGCCCGATGAATGAGTTGAAAAAAGGCATCTTCTTTCACGGTTAGAACCGCTAGACACATGGGCTCAATGAGAGTATGTATTATATTAGGACAGACCCCTTGCTTGAGTAAAAAGGTTTAACCTTTCATACAGTCTTTAAACTATATAAAAAATTCAAGTATATTTCAATTCTTATATCCTTACTGATTGTGCGGATTACCGCCAGTCTTTAAACATAAGGATACTGAATTAGCTAGATTAAGAATTCTCAAATGTGTTAAAATAGAAATCTTTAACTGGTAAAAACCTCGATGGACATATAAATGTCAGCAGAGGTGCGAAACAATTCCAGTTTCCGGTCAAACGGTGATTTCTGTTTTAGCTTAGTTGAGAAGGCCGCGCGGATTACTGCCCGCTACTTGATCCTGTTAAAATAGTATCACCCACTTTAGTAGAAATTGTATGCAAAGATGCAGCACGATTTCTAGCTAGTCCATAGACTGGTTCAACAAGAGAAATATGTTGAATATCGGGCAACAGTCTACGATTGGTAAAGGAATGTCTATTATAAATAGAACTAGTAGTAGGCAACAGTCTATTATTAGAAAATGACTGTCTACTATAAGTGGAAACATTATCATCAAACTGAATGCATATCCTACCATCCGGATTTTGAGTAATATGAGAATACTCAGTATTACTAACAGCATCAGTTATCTGATTGGGGATATAACCGAATTCAAAGTTCATGTAGTTGAAAAATTAATTTCTTCCCACTTAATAGGTCTCCTCGTGGTGATCTTAGACTTTGCAAAATTCGTTTCCACTAAAATAGTCTGATCAGATGTATCATATAATTTACATCTAGGATTTAACGTAGATATCAATTTAAAATAAATTCTATACAATAAACATATAAGTTCAGAACCAAGTGCATAACTATAACCATGCGTTTTCACATTTAATGTTAAAGCATCAAGTATATTAACATCAGATAGAGATAATTGCAGATTGGGTTGAGTATTAAAATATACTAGGCCGTAGGCAACAGTAGATTCAATAGAACCTATAATAATAATAATAATAATAATAATAATAATAATAATAATAATAATAATAATAATAATAATAATAATAATAATAATAATAATAATAATAATAATAATACGCAATACAATAGGTAACAACCATTCAAATAAGCTGTTAGAAGTCATTAGAGGCGTGAGCATCTAATTTTTTACCGTGCTTGAATTTTCGCCCACTCATCTCACCAATACCACGCTTTGTCCTCACTCCACTTTACCTTGTCCCCCATGCTTGTCCCCACCCCACTTTACTTTGTCCCCCATGCTTGCCCCCATGCTTGTCCCCCATGCTTGTCCCCTCACTCACAACCCATATATCCCTATTTTTCCTTCAAGTAAAGACCTACACAGAGGAGGGGAGGTCTTCCAAAAAACAAAAAAAAAGGGGCAGAGCTTCTAGCTCTAAAAGAAAAACAAAGTCGTAGCTTCTCCTGAAAAGGGGCAAAAAACACACGAAAACAGGCCGGAAACCCCCCCCCCCCCCAAAAATAAATGCTGCACCTTTAACCAGCAAAAACACTTTCAAAACCAGTGTAAAAACAGTTCCAAAATGGCTCTTAAAGGCAGCCGAAAATCTGCCCAAAATTGCAGCAAAAATACGGCCGAACCAGCTGCAAAGCTCCCAAAAAACAGCTTCAAAAATCAATCCAAACACCATTCTTGAGCTTCGTCCAAGTTCCAGTCGAATTCGGCGAGGTGCGAGTTTCTTTCCGACGAGGTTGATGTTAAGTATTTCTGGTTCCTGTTATTCGAATATCCATCTCCCTTTGTTGTTTGTTTATTTATTTTGCATTTTCGTAAAAATAATTTACTGCTTTGATTTTGTTTCGATTTGTTTAGTTGGTATCTTGTTGTTTGAATCTCTTATTTTCGCTTTTATTTCATGAGCATGAGATCCAAGTCTAATAATCTTTTAGTTTTGTTTGATAGCTGAAAATAAGAAGCAGTGATGCATTATTTTTCCTTGGAACCATTGTCCATTAGTTATGCCAGTTTGGCCATTTGTTTGTCTTGTGAAAATCAGAAACTAGATCGGACATATAATAATATAGTTTGTGAGTTTGGGCAAAGTAAGATATGTTTTGCCATAATTCAAAAAAGAGAAACAAGAGAGTCCCTACTTATTCATATGCCGACCCAATTTTTCTAAAACATATGAAGCTAGCCCACTTTTTCATAACTAATTCACTTTATTTCCTTCACAATATTACTCATACCTTATGACTTTACAATAATCTCAAAGTTTAGATAGAATAATGAACACGATAGAGTATTTTAGGCATGCTTTTATTGTGATTTCCAAAATTAAAATTGAAGCACGTTATTCGCAATTTTGGCCAAAACAATCTTAATACAATAAAATATTATTAATTGTGTACACGTACGTGTGACATGATTTTGGCATAATAAAAAAAATGGATTCACACGTGACTCGTTTCAAAGTTAATTCCATATTTTAATAATTAAAAGCGGATAGATAAAATATAAAAATTATTAAATCACAGTTTATTCTAAATTAATTCAAACCAAGTTGTAGTCAATAAAGCTACCGTGCTAGAACCACGGGACTCGGGGAATGCCTTACACCTTCTCCCCGGTCAACAGAATTTCTTACCCGGACTTTATTTTGCAGACCAATAATAAAAGAGTCAAATCTTCCTTTGACTAGGGATTCAAACAAAAGGTGACTTGGAACACCCAAAAAATCAATTCCAAGTGGCGACTCTGTAAATAAAATAGTCCCTATTCAAGTTTGTCACTTTAATTGGAGAAACTCTTTAACCCACCATCCATAACACACTTTATCATTTTGGGGGTAGTAAAAGGGGTGTGACAGCTATGGCGACTCTGCTGGGGATTCTCAAGAATTCGAGCTTGTATATTGACTTTGTTTGGCTTTATTAATTTTTGTATATATTGTGAGTTATTTGGGACTAATGTGCTACTTGTCCACTTTTTACTGTCTTGATATTGTTGAACTGTACATATAAATTATATCCTCTCTCGCACCCCACTGAGTCTTCTGATAATTTGTTATATTGTGTTTGCCTACCAGCATCACAAAATTTCTATCTTGAGATAAAGCCAGTTAGCCTACCAACTTCTGGTGAAGAATTTAGTCACACATGTTTAGGCGGGAGAGCCGTTAGCTAGCCAGTGTTGTTCTACTACTGGTAATGCTTGACGCTCCTTGGCTCGGGTTGTCCGTCCGGGTAAGCCAGGTCTAGATACCATCTCCTTTAGGATTTACAAACTTAGAAGAACAAGCCACAAGCAATGAATATCCCTAGTAGGCTACGCTTTATTTTGCATCATGTGCATTTGACTTAGCAGCGTTCGACACAAAGGTCGAGCTCTGTTTTAGGACAGGTACCTTGTTGAGACCATTATGTCATGTTATGTGCTACTTGTTGCATTATTTGGGAGGCTGGCATGTCGACCGACTTTAGCATAAATCAGTTGAACAAACATAAAAAAAATGATGTGGTCTAGTGCATACGGTTTTTTAAAGGTTAATTTTTCAAAAAAACAAAAAAAAGAACATAGTCGATTTTTACCGAACTACGCGGGTCTGATTCTCACCGGATGTGAGATACGTAGGCAAATCTCATCGGTTCCGGCCCCAAATTATAAAAAATCCAAAAAAAAATTATTTTTTCTTTAATTCCTTCTTTAAAAGTCTTTCTTTGAGACGTCAAATCCAAAATTCCAAAAACTATTTTCTTTAGAAGTTTTCTTTCAACAAAAAAATAAAATTTCAAAAAAACAAATTGAAATATTGTACTTGTTAGCAGCTTTTATGAGATTATTTATATATGAGTAAAAAAAAGAGTTAGTTTATTTTACTTTATTCCTCATTTACCGAACTATGCGGGTCTGATTCTCACCGAATATGAGATACGTAGGCAAACCTCATCGGTTACGGCCCCAATTTTAAAAAAAATTCAAAAATAGTTTCCCTTTCCTTGATTTCCTCTCTAGAATTCTTTCCTTAGAAAATCCAAAAAAAAAAAAAGAATTTAATCCAAAAATATTTTCCTTCTTTTCCGAAGCCTTTCACTTGAAAAAAAAAGAACAAAAAGAATCTTCAAATCAAAATCCAAAATATTTTCTTCCTTCTTTAGAATTCCTTTTTTTTTTAAATAAAAAAATAAAAAAAATAATTCAAAATTCCATAAAAAGAAAAAAAAACTCAAAAAATATATTTAAAAGTCTTTATAAATTAAAAAAAATGAAAAATAGGCCAGTTTATTCCCAATCTTCCTGAACTACGTAATGATCTGATTCATGCGGTGTCATGATACGTAGGCAATCCCCATCGGATTCGATCATAGCCATAAACAAATTGAGTAAAAAAAATCGAAAAAAATTGAGTGAAAAAAAAAAAGAAAAAAAAGAAAGAGTGACAAAAAATAACAGAGAAAAACAAAGAGCGAAAAACAACAAAAAGAGAAAAAAATCAAGATATGAAAAAAAAAAAAAAAAAGAGAGAGCCTCTAGAGATGGATTACCCTTGTTGGTGAATCATACTCGATCTTGTTCCAATAGCTAGTCAGGCTAGGTCTACTTTGGCCAGTAGCCCCGAACCGGCCAAACCCCAAGTCCCATTCGCACCAGGCTAATGCTAGATGTGAATACCACTCTGGAGCAGTCAGACATGATACAAAAGACTGTTAGACTCTTAAGAGAGCAGTGGAAGACCTCATCAATGTCAAGGAAATAGTGCTTAGGGATAAAGAGGCCCCTAATATGATGAACAATTCTCTGCCTACTCACACCAATGGGCTAGTAATCAGAATGATCTGTGAAGATGAGGAATTTGATCTGGCACTGAAGGCCATTGCAGCCATTGCCAAGACAGAAGAGAAACCTAAAACCGAGCGCCAAACCTGAAAAGTTCTCTGTCATATGGGAGTCTCGGTAGCCGGTCTTGCTATCTTTTCTGCGTCCGAATTATTTCAGGATCTAATCCGAATATTTTTACTTCACTGCTTTGCTTTCTGATGTAAACCCTTCTATCTCAAAAAAAAAATAAAAAAAAAATTCAAATGAAATTAATATTTCATTGTCGGGGAATGTTTCTTTTCTTAATCTTGTCACTTTTCTTATTCTCTTTTTAGTTTTGTTAATGCAGATTTTAATGACATGACATGCTTGCGGACTTCACGCCCAGATCCTAAAACGTTGTCAGACCCTGAAATAATAGATCAAGAAACAAAATATTTTGAAGACAAGGCTTGTAAGAAAATAAATAGAAAATTGGAACGAAGTTGAGATTCCCTCTCTTCGGATCATTGTTGAAGTCGGGATTGAGGATAAAGAGTGGGTCAAGAACCGATTGAAATAATTGACACTGATGGATGAAAAATAATTGGCCGCATTTTGCCACGGGCAGTTGTGCCAACAAAGAATGGTCCGTGTCTACAACAAGAAAGTGCGGCCCAATAAATTTAAAATAGGACAACTCATTCTGAGACGTATCCTCTCAACTCATGAAGAAGCTAAAGGAAAATTGGCTCCAAATTGGAAAGGTACATACATTGTAATGAGAGTACTGCAAAAGAGAGCGTTGTACCTGGGAAGCAACGAAGAAAGTGTCCCTGAAACAACCGTCAACGCGGATGCAGTCAAAAGGTACTATGTTTGACCCTCTATATAGCATTAATGTTCTCTGATTGGGATGATGAAGGCTTTCATTCTCGCTATCCAAACACCATCAACCCTTTGCTAACCCTTTTGAGCCGGTTACCTTTCTTTGATTACCATCTTTGGAACCTGAAGATGTTATTTTTTAAAAAAAAAAAGAAAAAAGAAGAAAAACAAATAAAAAGAAGAAAAAAAAAAAAAGAAAAAAAAATGAAAAAAAAAAAATCAAACAAGTTCATGTTAATCGAACTACGTCTGACTTGATTCCGAAAGGATACGTAGGCAGCCTCTCTCTGAGGTTCAGTCACACCAAAATAAAAATCTACATTCCCCCAAAAGTTGAAACTAGGGGCAAGTGTTATAATGGTTCGGTGATGGTTTCGCCTGAGAGGTTCCAAAGTTGTAATTCAGTCCAAATCCTTTTTACCCAAATCCTTTTCAAGTCCTTCCGATCAATCAACAAGAATGTTCAAGAATTGGAGGATACAATCACTTGGATCTGATGCCACCAAAATGAGAGAAATAAAATGAGAGAGTCTTATTGATGAAAACCCTCACGGGCACCATAGGGCGATGACGAGCAAAGAAAATAAAAATGAGAGAGTCTTGTTAGTGAAAACCCGCAAAGGGCACTATAAGGCGATGGTGAGAAGAGAATTGAGAGAGTTTAGCTGGTGAAAACCCACAAAAGGCACTACTGATCGAAAAGAGGATCTTCACAGCCATTGGTATTGATAATCTAAGGTTTCTAGGTTTCGAGGCAAAAGTTGTGATGAATTTCTAAGAGTCGGACGGTTTACACAGATCAGACATCAAGTCCAAAAGGCATGTCATGTTCATTGAAGTCCGCATATACTCCAGATAAATCATTCTTTTCTTCCCCGAAAGGAATACCTCATGTCTAAATTCATTATCCATTCTATTGTTTGTTTTTCTTCGAATCCATTTTGGTCTAACTCTGTTCCAAAACTAAGGCAACGAAGGGATAGCAAGACTGATTTACAGGGCTTTCGTTTGATACAAGCTAATATGCAAAAAAATGCACCCAGACTCGGTAGTGACATCAAGTCGACCCCGACTGGCCATGGCGGTAGATGCTTAGAAATCAAAAACTCTTGTAAAGAGAAAATCAAATTGAAAGTGGCTACAAGGCAAAATGAAGTTGAATAGTTTAAGTCCCAAGTGGCTAACCGTTTTGGCAAAGTTTGAAAAGCTAAAGGTTCCCTAATTCTCAGAAATTGAAAGTTTCGGAGGAAAGAAGTCAAAAGTGAAATTCCACAAAGGCAAAACAAAGTTGAAAAGATTAAGTCCCACGCGACCAACCATCGTATAAAAGTTTGAAAAGTCAAAGGCTCTCTGGGGCCAGACATGCAAGTGGTATTCAGGAAACATCAAGTGGCAGGTTGCTCATCATCAAAAGAAGATGGGCACAAAGCCAAGTTTCCAAAGACATCAGGGCCACAAACTAGCCACTATTTTCAAAACTCACAATTTTTCTTTGTTTGCAGCATGAACAAAATAGTGAAGAATGGTGATTTCTAAAGGACGAATGTCACCAAAGGTAAGTTTCCTCAAAATCTCCACTTTCCTTTATTTTTAGCATGCATAACTATTGTTCATACCTCTCATTTTTGTAGCTTAACCCAGGTAGAACCTTTTCGCCTAGGGGGATTCAGCTCATAGTTCGGGTAGAAGTAATCTTCGCCCAGGTTGTTTTACATAGCTTAACCCAGGCAGAACCATTTTTCCTAGGGGGATCCAGCTCATATTTGTGGGTAGAAGTACTTTTCGCTCAGGTTTAATCATAGCTTAACCCAGGTAGAACCTTTTCGCCAAGGGGGATCTAGCTCATAGTTCGGGTAGAAGTACTCTTTGCCCAGGTTGTTTTACGTAGCTTAACTCAGGTAGAACCATTTTGCCTAGGGGGATCCAGCTCATAGTTCCGGGTAGAAGTACTCTTCGCTCAGGTTACTTTTCGTGGCTTAACCCAGGTAGAACCTTTTTGCCTAGGGGGATCCAGTTCATAGTTCCGGGTAGAAGTACTCTTCGCTCAGGATGTTTTACGTAGCTTAACTCAGTAGAACCATTTCGCCTAGGGGGATCCAGCTCATAGTTCCGAGTAGAAGTACTCTTCGCTCAGGTTACTTTTCGTAGCTTAACCCAGGTAGAACCTTTTCGCTTAGGGGGATCCAGTTCATAGTTCCGGGTAGAAGTACTCTTCGCTCAGGATGATTTACGTAGCTTAACCCAGGTAGAACATTTTCGCCTAAGGGGATCCAGCTCATATTTTCGGGTAGAAGTACTATTCGCCCAGGATTGGTTTTCGTAGCTTAACCCAGGTAGAACATTTTCGCCTAGGGGGATCCAGCTCATAGTTCGCGTAGAAGTACTTTTCGCCCAGGTTGTTTTACGTAGCTTAACCCAGGTAGAACCATTTCGCCTAGGGGGATCCAGCTCATATTTGCGGGTAGAAGTACTTTTCACTCAAGTTTTTAATCATAGCTTAACCCAGGTAGAACCTTTTCGCCTAGGGGGATCCAGCTCATATTTCCGGGTAGAAGTACTTTTCGCCCAGGCTGTTTTAGGTATCTTAACCCAGGTAGAATACTTTCGCCTAGGGGGATCCAGCTTATATTTCCTGGTAGAAGTACTATTCGCCCGGGATTGGTTTTTGTAGCTTAACCCAGGTAGAACATTTTCGCCTAGGGGGATCCAGCTCATAGTTCCAGGTAGAAGTACTTTTCGCCCAGGCTGTTTTAGGTAGCTTAACCCAGGTAGAATATTTTCGCCTAGGGGGATCCAGCTCATATTTCCGGGTAGAAGTACTATTCGCCCAGGATTGGTTTTTGTAGCTTAACCTAGGTAGAACCTTTTCGCCTATGGGGATCCAGCTCATAGTTTCCGGGTAGAAATACTATTCGCCTAGGATTGGTTTTTGTAGCTTAACCCAGATAGAACTTTTTCGCCTAGGGGGATCCAGTTCATAGTTTCCGGGTAGAAATACTCTTCGCCCAGGTTATTTTTCATAGCTTAACCTATGTAGAACCTTTTCGCCTAGGGGGATCCAGCTCACGGTTCCGGGTAGAAGTACTCTTCGCCCATGTTATTTTTCGTAGCTTAATCTAGGTAGAATATTTTCACCTAGGGGGATCCAGCTCATAGTTTCCGGGTAGAAGTACTATTCGCCCAGGATTGTTTTTCGTAGCTTAACCCAGGTAGAACCTTTTTGCCTAGGGGGATCCAGCTCATAGTTTCCGGGTAGAAATACTATTCGCCCAGGATTGGTTTTGTAGCTTAACCCAGATAGAACTTTTTCGCCTAGGGGGATCCAGTTCATAGTTCCGGGTAGAAGTACTTTTTGCCCAGGCTGTCTTTCGTAGCTTAACCCAGGTAGAACCTTGTCACCTAGGGGGATACAACTCATAGTTTCGGGTAGAAGTACTCTTCGCCCAGGTTGTTTTACGTAGCTTAACCCAGGTAGAACCATTTCGCCTAGGGGGATCCAGCTCATATTTGCGGGTAGAAGTACTTTTTGCTCAGGTTTTTAATCATAGCTTAACCCATGTAGAACCATTTCGCCTAGGGGGATCCAGCTCACGGTTCCGAATAGAAGTACTCTTCGCCCAGATTATTTTTCGTAGCTTAACCTAGGTAGAACATTTTCGCCTAGGGGGATCCAGCTCATAGTTTCTGGGTAGAAGTACTATTCGCCCAAGATTGTTTTTCGTAGCTTAACCCAGGTAGAACCTTTTCGCCTAGGGGGATCCAGCTCATAGTTTCCGGGTAGAAATACTATTCGCCCAGGATTGGTTTTTGTAGCTTAACCCATGTAAAACCTTTTCGCCTAGGGGGATCCAGCTCATAGTTCCGGGTAGAAGTACTCTTCGCCCAGGTTATTTTTCGTAGCTTAACCTAGGTAGAATATTTTCGCCTAGGGGGATTTAGCTCATAGTTCCGGGTAGAAGTAATCTTTGCTCAGGTTGTCTTACGTAGTTTAACCCGGGTAGAAACTTTTCTCCTAGGGGGATACAACTCATATTCCGAGTAGAAGTACTCTTCGCCCAGGTTTGTTTTTCGTAGTTTAACCCAGGTAGACCCTTTTCTCCTCGGGGATTCAGCAGTTTTTCAGTAATACAGGGCGCCAACCCCTGGTTACATTATCCTTTTTTAGTAATACAGGGCGCCAACCCCTGGTTACATTATCCTTTTCAATAATACAGGGCAGCGACCCCTGGTTACATTTCCTTTTCATTAATACATGGCACCAACCCTTGATTACCTTTCCTTTTCAGTAATATAGGGCGCCAACCCCTGGTTATATTTCCTTTTCATTAATACAGGGCGTCATCCCCTGATTACATTTCCTTACCAGAATAGGGTACACCAATCCCTGATCTCCTTACCAGTATAGGGTACACCAATCCCTTGTTGTGTTCTCCAACATAGGGTACACCACTCCCTAGTTGATTTGATTTTAAATGCAGGATACACCACTCCTTGGTATCATTGCCAATATAGGGTATCTCATTCTCTAACCACAGTTTTCCAACATAAGGTACACAAATCCTTAGTTGAGACATTCTTTTGGGACAATAAAAAAAACAAAATCATCATGACCTTTTCAGGGTACACCATTACTTTTTTTTTATTTATTTGCTTTCAATAAAGAAGTTGTTTAGAAATTTGTTACAATAACTCACGAAATTTTTCTAGTGAAAACTGGGACAGAAAAATTTCGTTCGTTTGTTTGGTGTGATGTCTGAGCAGGTTTTACCTCGAGGCACAAGGTTCGAGATGAACAAAAGAAGAAGTTTAAATCCACAATAAAGAAAAAAAAAGAAAAAACAAGTGAATCCAAATGCAGAAGCAGATGGAAATGATATGGACTGCTCAAAACATGACTGAAGTTACGAGCTTCACATTTCCCGTTTTGCTCAGAAGAAGCCGTAGAAGAATGAACTAGCACCTACAGCTAGCAAGCATCAAGGTTCAGATCAGAGTCTGCGTGAAGAACCAATCAAGAATCAAGATCAAGTTTTAGAAGACTTATAGATAGGAATCTTGTAACTCATAGTTGATAGATTTGTTTAGTTTCTTTTGATGTAATAACTAGACTACAGAACAGAGCCTCGACGAAAACTCACTCGACTCTCCAACTCAACATTCCATCCTTTTTCTTTGAACTACACGTGGCGAAATTTTCTCATAACCCGGGATATATAGGTTGTCCATAACGAAGACTCGGTCGCACTCTTTTCTCTTGTCTCTTCCCTTTTGAATAATGGTATGACCAAAAATTAGTCATATCGCTCATCTTTTCTTTGCCTGAAAACTTTTCATGTTTCCAAGCAAAGAGGGGCATGCTGTGAGCACCTAATTTTTTACCGTGCTTGAATTTTCGCCCACTCATCTCACCAGTACCACGCTTTGTCCCCACTCCACTTTACCTTGTCCCCCATGCTTGTCCCCACCCCACTTTACCTTGTCCCCCATGCTTGTCCCCTCACTCACAACCCACATATCCCTATTTTTCCTTCAAGTAAAGACCTACACAGAGGAGGGGGGGGTCTTCCAAAAAACAAAAAAAGGGCAGAGCTTCTAGCTCTAAAAGAAAAACAAAGTCGTAGCTTCTCCTGAAAAAGGGCAAAATACACACGAAAACAGGCCGGAACCCCCCCCAAAAAAATGCAGCACCTTTAACCAGCAAAAACACTTTCAAAACCAGTGTAAAAACAGTTCCAAAATGGCTCTTAAAGGCAGCTGAAAATCTGCCCAAAATTGCAGCAAAAATACGGCCGAACCAGCTGCAAAGCTCCCGAAAAACAGGTTCAAAAATCAATCCAAACACCATTCTTGAGCTTCGTCCAAGTTCCGGTCGAATTCGGCGAGGTGCGAGTTTCTTTCCGACGAGGTTGATGTTAAGTATTTCTGGTTCCTATTATTCGAATATCCATCTCCCTTTGTTGTTTGTTTATTTATTTTGCATTTTCGTAAAAATAATTTACTGCTTTGATTTTGTTTCGATGTGTTTAGTTGGTATCTTGTTGTTTGAATCTCTTATTTTCGCTTTTATTTCATGAGCATGAGATCCAAGTCTAATAATCTTTTAGTTTTGTTTGATAGCTGAAAATAAGAAGCAGTGATGCATTATTTTTTCTTGGAACCATTGTCCATTAGTTATGCCAGTTTGGCCATTTGTTTGTCTTGTGAAAATCAGAAACTAGATCGGACATACAATAATATAGTTTGTGAGTTTGGGCCAAGTAAGATATGTTTTGCCATAATCCAAAAAAGAGAAACAAGAGAGTCCCTACTTATTCATATGCCGACCCAATTTTTCTAAAACACATGAAGCTAGCCCACTTTTTCATAACTAATTCACTTTATTTCCTCCACAATATTACTCATACCTTATGACTTTACAATAATCTCAAAGTTTAGATAGAATAATGAACACGATAGAGTACTTTAGGCATGCTTTTATTGTGATTTCCCAAATTAAAATTGAAGCACGTTGTTCGCAATTTTGGCCAAAACAATCTTGATATAATAAAATATTATTAATTGTGTACACGTACGTGTGACATGATTTTGGCATAATAAAAAAAATGGATTCACACGTGACTCGTTTCAAAGTTAATTCCATATTTTAATAATTAAAAGCGGATAGATAAAATATAAAAATTATTAAATCACAGTTTATTCTAAATTAATTCAAACCAAGTTGTAGTCAATAAAGCTACCGTGCTAGAACCACGGGACTCGGGGAATGCCTTATACCTTCTCCCCGGTCAACAGAATTCCTTATCCGGACTTTGTTTTGCAGACCAATAATAAAAGAGTCAAATCTTCCTTTGACTAGGGATTCAAACAAAAGGTGACTTGGAACACCCAAAAAATCAATTCCAAGTGGCGACTCTGTAAATAAAATAATCTCTATTCAAGTTTGTCACTTTAATTGGAGAAACTCTTTAACCCACCATCCATAACACACTTTATCATTTTGGGGGTAGTAAAAGGGGTGTGACAAGAGGGACATGGAGATTTCAACTACACTAGTAATTAGAAATGTCATAAAATCTTTCTTTCAGATTTTCTTTCTCATGTGGAGAATTGAATGGACTTAAGTTATATATGACAATAGAGATTTCTTTGTTACATCTTTATAGTGAATTTTAACATGAGGTTAACTATTATTTTTATCAGATTATTAGTTAGTAAAATAGACCCTGTGGTCCGGGTCTTCCTCGAACCCCCGCATAGCGGGAGTTTAGTGCACCGGTCTGTCCCTTTATCAGATTATTAGTTAATGCTTACATTATCATGTAACTTGATTGTGTAACTATTACTTATATTATTAATGCATGGAACTTAAACTCGTGCAGAATAGTACCCCACCTTAGAATCTGTAACGATGATCCGTTGTAGATGCCGTGTTGGTAACGGGTGCGAGCGTATTCACTAACTCGGACTATATGTATAGTTGATTTATTTATTTATAGTAAGTTCTGAATCTTGATCATACTGAAAAGAAGTAGTGAGTTCAGTGCCAGGCGTAGAGCTGCCTCTGCCAATGATAAATTAAGCTAGTTAAGTCATTGACTTTCATATTGTGTAGATATTGTTGTAGAGATCTAGCCTAATGTCTCCATCTGTATATATATTCGATAGTGATCTAACTAAGCGGGTGGAATGTTTTCTATGGAAGTAAAAGTACTTACTTTTTTGAGAAATGAGAAACCTTCTAATGCAAATCCTTATGAACTTGTGGATTCATAAACCAGAAAACTAGTCAAATCGAATTCTATACTACAAGTTATCATATGCTGATAAATAAGGACGGCCAGTTGAAATTATTTACATGAGATCAGAAATAAAAACATATTGGACTAGGACGAAAACTAAGGTAGGTCTTCTATTTAATTTGTAACATATTTACTTGCACTCCGAGCATGTGCCAAAGTAAAAAGTGCATAACTTGTGTCTTTTACATGAGATTTGTTATGATCACAGTTAAGTAAATGTATTTTTATCTCAGCAAATTAACATGATTTTGCTTTTGCCACTCTACTAATTGGAAGAGGAGGCAGTTTGGTAGTAGAAGGAATTTCGGTCTTCGGACCTAATAGTAATAAGTAGTTGATACTTGATACTTATTCCTTTCTCCTCCTCGGAATAATTCAAGAAGAATAAAATAATCCAAGTCACATACAAGAAAAGAGTTGAAAATATGCAGAATCTCTCAGTAGGGACAAGGTTCCTAGAGAAGTTCTCTGGAGATGTCTGGAGGCAAAAGGTGTGTCGGTTCCCTACATTATGGCGATTAAGGACATGTATGATGGAGCTAAGACTCGGGTTAGGACAGTAGGAGGCGACTCTGAGCATTTTTCGGTTGTAATGGGGTTCTGCGCTCAGTCCGTTCTTATTCGCCCTGGTGATCGACGCGTTAACACACCATATTCAAGGGGAGGTGCCACGGTGCATGCTATTCGTCGATGACATAGTTATGATTGATGAGTCGTGAGCCGGTGTTAACGAGAGGCTAGAGGTTTGGAGACATGCTCTTCAGTCTAAGGGTTTCAAGCTGAGCAGGACGAAGACGGAATACTTGGAGTGTAAATTCAGCGCTGAGCCAGGGGAAGTGGGCGTGGATGTGAGGCTTGAATCACAGGTCATCCCAAGTAGAGGCAGCTTCAAATATCTTGGTTCGGTTATCCAGGGGGAGGGGAGATCGACGAGGATGTCACACACCGTATTGGGGTAGGATGGATAAAGTAGAGATTAGCATCTAGAGTCATGTGTGACAAGAGAGTGCAACCAATACTCAAAGGTAAGTTCTATAAAGCGGTAATTAGACCGGCCATGTTGTATGGGGTTGAGTGTTGGCCCGTTAAGAACTCACATATCCAGAAGATGAAAGTAGCAGAAATGAGGATGTTGAGGTGGATGTGCGGGCACACTAGGATATATAAGATTAGGAATGATGTTATTCGGGAGAAGGTGCACATGGCTCCCATTGATGACAAGATGCGGAAAGCGAGGCTTAGATGGTTCGGACATGTTCAAAGGAGAAGCCCGGATGCTCTGGTACGGAGGTGTGAGTGGCTGGTTGTGGGGGGCACGAGAAGAGGTAGAGGGTGGCCTAAGAAGTATTGGGGAGAGGTGATCAGACAGGATATGGCGAGGCTCTAGATTTTCGAGGACATGACACTTGATAGGAAGATGTGGAGGTCGGGTATTAGAGTTGTAGGTTAGGATGTAGTTGAGTCTTGACTTACTTCGTACCATTGTGGGACTAGCCAGGTAGGGTTTTTGTCTAAGATAGCTAGTGACAATGTTGTGTTTTACTTCTTCGTTTTTCTGTGCATGTCCTATTTACTAGCTATCGCTTTTGCTTTGCATCTTTTTTCTGTATTTCATGGTGTTCCTATTTTTCCTATGATTGTTGTGGTGATACTAATATTGTCTCCTTTTGTCTTTTTGTTTTCTTGAGCCGAGAGTCTTTCGGAAACAGTCTCTCTACTCCTTTGGGGTAGGGGTAAGGTATGCGTACACACTACCCTCCCCAGACCCTATTAGTAAAATTTTACTGGGTTGTTGTTGTTGTTGTCGTCTCAGTAGGGACAAAAACAAATTCGTTAAGTGATAATCTTTATCTTTGCCTAAATCGTCTTGGTATAAAAAAAAGTTATAAGAATTAACTTAAATAGTCTTCCATCTATCCGTTTGAACTAAATATAGCTAACAAATATATAATATATATGTAATCATGTATGTAAATAGTGTACAATATAATGTAATAAAAAACTAATCAGTGAATTCGACCGGCTATTTGTGGAAAGATATACATGTGATGAAGATTTCTTTCCTTTGAGATATATTGGTCCCATCACAGAAGTTGGGCTTTTTAAGTGCATCGTGGGAGTTGTGTTGGACCATCCTCAGCCCAGCTTGTGGCTAACGGACTTACAGAAGCTAAGCCAAAATTAGCGACTGATTTCTGCAAATATTCCTTTTTAGACCACTTTTTAGATTTTGTTCATATTTAAAAAGTTGTGCAAATATAGCTCTTGAGAAATTATTTCTTGCACGTTATGTTTAAACTCAAATTTAATATTTGCTCATTTAATTTTCATGTTGCTCATAAAACATTAGATCGTGATCTAATATTTTCTAATAAGATTTTCAGTTTGCTAAAAAAGAATCTTTAGACCGTGGTTTAAAAGGTCCATTAATTGCAAGAAGAAGAAAAAAGATTATTTATAGCATGTTGGGTCAAGCTTTTAAAATTTGCTTATTTCGAAAGGTATTTTTCTCAAAAATATTTTTCAAAAAAGTATTTATGGTGAGAAGCAGTTTATATTTGACTAATAAATCCGAAAAGCACTTTGAGCAGCAATTAGAATTTAAAGCTTTTAAAAAATACTTCTAAGTGTATTTTCTTAAAACTGTTTTTCAAAAAAATACTTTTGGAGAGAAACTCCCTTTTTAGCTTCTCAAAAATAGCTTATGCTTCTACTCAAAAAAACTTTTCTCCTTATAAAAGGTTGACCAAACACATGAACTTTAGAAGAAGAAAAAAAATACTTTTGGCTATAGAAAGATTGACCAAATAGGTTATTACTAAATACCTGATATAAAAACGGAGAACCAGCGAAAACTTCACAAATAGCATACAAAATGGTAGAATCAAGTGAAGTCAGAACTATGTTGAAAAATGGATTATTTGTACGGTATGATATTCTTTGAGATCACTCTTTAAATAAATTTCACTTTTAAAAGTAATTTAATAATATATCTTTTTGTGCAGACAAATTTAGTTCATAGGACAGAATTTAAATAGTGACCTCCAAAAAGATGTCATTTGTGCAAATGCTCCCTCAAAATACAAAAACTTCACAAAACGAGACCAACACCATCTTTGTAATTTCCCCACTCCCCAAAACTGATCTACTGTATATATTAAACCCTACTGCAATCTTTAACCCTAGTTTCTCCTCTTCCTGAATATTCCTCTAGCCCCCCTTTACCCCCCCCCCCCCCAAAAAACTTCACCACACCAGAAAGCAGCCATGGGTCGTGTTCGTACGAAAACAGTGAAGAAATCCTCACGTCAAGTCATAGAACGTTACTACTCAAAAATGACCTTAGATTTCCACACAAATAAGAAGATTCTCGAAGAAGTAGCCATCATCCCATCGAAGCGTCTCCGCAACAAAATTGCTGGATTCTCCACTCATTTAATGAAGCGGATCCAAAAAGGTCCAGTAAGAGGAATTTCTCTCAAGTTACAAGAAGAAGAAAGAGAGCGTCGTATGGACTTTGTACCTGATGAATCTGCTATTCAAACTGATAGGATTGAAGTTGATAAGGAAACTATTGACTTACTTGCTTCAATGGGTATGAGTGAACTACCTGGTGTTGTGCTTAAGGAAGAACAGCCCGTGGCTATGGCTGCGCCTGTAGGATTCGGTGGACGTGGTGGATTTGGTGGTAGACGTGGTGGGTATTGATAACCGGTCTGTAGCTTTTATTGTTTAAATGCCTTTGTGTTGTTTCTTTTTGGTGTTATGAGAAGAAGTGCGTTTGTTAAATTTGATCTGATTGTGGCTTGAAATTTGAGTGTTTTTTTAAACCAATTTTAGTGTATTGAACTTCGTGGGTAATGCAACATATACTTTAATTGAGATGTTGTGCATTTCTGTCCAATTTCATGTAAAATAGAACTTTAATTGTTTTGCTAAGTTCCTATCACAGATTTCTTATTGAAGCATTATAGAATTTACTTGTACAGGATTTATCCATGTTACATGCTTTCGTTCTTTGAGCAATGGTAAGCACATTTGGATATGGATGTGGAAGCTTTGTGCAGATTCTTCAACATAAACTAGATGTCCTGCACCCTCTTATGTGTTACCAGATCATAGATGTATAGGCTATTGGTGATAAGAATTGCTTTTATTACCCTATATTTGATAGGACGCACACTTTTCTTAAAGTTGGATAATCTCCAAAGTATGGAATGAATTCGTTCCTCTTGTACCAAAGAGTGAGCTGCCCATGATTTCTATTTAACTTCATCATCATGTGGCATTCTCCCAAGAAGCTATTTCCCATTCTATTTTTTTTAAGTTTATGGTTTAGTTTGGCCTTTCTTTAAGCCAAAATAGTCCTAAACTTTATAGATACTGCAAATTCACAGAAGAAAAATTTGGGCAAGGGTAAAGGTTTCTTGCCCAGAGAAACCCTTTCTGCATGTACGTTTAATCTCTAACTATTATACGCGGCTGAATCGGATGAAGATCTTTGATGTTTCCAAAAGTTCCCCAGAAAATATCATTCTTTACTTCACATATTTGGATGTAGAAATATACATGTATGATATCACAATCAAATGAATCTGTTCCTTTGTTACACTTGTCTATCCCTCGAGGCTCAACCAACTACTTGGGCAATAATATAACTGTATAAGGCATTTAACTGCCAAAAGCACCTGAAGAAGAGTGTTACATTGAAGATGCTATTAAATAACACATGATGTTTTATTTCACAAGATAACACATCTATCAATTTTCTACTCACTTCATAGTAATAACACAATACATAATTAAACTACATGCAAGATGATAAACTCTCGAATACGCAAGCCAAACCATGCTGACTTGAGCAGAAGCAACAAGTGCCTCAACTTCAAATAAGTATGAGGGGACGCAGGCACATCACTGACTTGAATTGGCAAGTCCAACCATGTTAAGCATATGGCGGTCCTCTTTAAATCTGTCTAACACAGTACCTTTAAGTCGATCATGATTATCGTCTTGAGCTCTTTTTATTGCGACTCCCCAGCATTCTATCACTTCCGGGAAGATCTGCTGGGTCTTTGATAAGCTAGGACTGCCAAAGGTAGTGCAGGTGAAAGTATGCCCCTGGTCAAAGTTAGCTGAGATGAACAAGCCGAAGTGGTGCACTCGTCCTCCAAAACCAATGCCATTGGGAATGCTCTCAGAACTAAAATTTATAGCACACTGCCAAAAGATAAGAGCTTAAACATCTTAGTAATTCAAGAGTTGATAAATAAATTCAAGTTTGCAAGTAGTTATTGTTTCAGCATATAAACATCCAGGCTCAAGGGATTTACATGAACCAGGAAAATTAAATTCTGAAAATTCTAATTTCCCAACTATGTGAACAATAATCAAAATGGAAATCCAAACCACTCATGCAATGAAAGCAAGTAACACTGACGGAGCAAATTTTTTGTCAAGTGTACATTTCCCAGATTACTGTACAATGTTGTGAGGCAGGAGATATATTAAAAGCTGTTCTTCTACGTGAACAATTCCGGATAAAAGTAGGACATGTAGGTGTTTCAGGAGAGCACATAAACTACTTGATAAAAACCTACACCACCTGGTGGTTACACAAAACTAATGGATGCGAGACATACGTCTTTCATACACAGTATTCTCACTTAACTATGATTAAATGGTATCTATTCTCAGCACCCAAGGGTGTGGGCTAGTTGTCTATGAAGTGGGAGTTGAACCATGAAGTCTCAGGTTCAAATCCCAGCGGAGGCAAGAAACACTAGGTGATTTCTTCCCATCTGCCTATGTTTTGGTAGGCGGAGTTACCCGCTACCTATGCTGGTGGGAGGTAACATATACCTGAAATAGTCGAGGTGCACACAAGTTGACTTGGACACTACCTTCATAAGAAAAAAGTATGTATACTACTGCATTGAGAGAACTTGCAATATGTATACTACTGCACTGAGATAACTTGCAAAAATATTGATACATTTTCGTCTCTTCCCAAGTCTCAGAAGGCAAAAGAAGAATGATAAACCTCCAGCTTCGAAATCCAAAATCCGTCAAGGATCACTTATGGTCAAATGGGGGCAATAGGTAATAACCAGTAGCAACGAGTTGCAACTTGAGAAATGAAGAGCCCACGGGATAATAGGAAAAGTTTTTAAGAGTTGGAGGAACTTTGAAGTTTTGAACAAGAGGAGGCCTTCTCCAATGATACCAAGTGAATCCATTATTTCTTTTGACAGCTAATATGAATAAAGTTAAATGATATCAATTGTTTCAAAAGGTTCAGAAGCTTACCCACTGTAAATTAGTGTTCGCTCCAGTAGGACGGTATACTGATGCCTTCGGGTATAGCTGGAAGAGGAAAGACTTCATGTCCCCATAAAAATCAGCATGCTTCTCCCATGGTTGAGAAGCATAACCTCCATAAATATAACCTTCCTTGTCTTTTATTATCAATAAAGTTGGTCCTTTGTCATTTCTGCAGTCCAAGTTGGGAGTTAATACTTGGATAAAAGAGTTTAACACTTGGCTCAAAGAATGATACTACAGCAACCAGACATAAAAATGAGAGGAAAGAGTGATGGCATTTATGCATCAGTATGCGCCCAAAATTTATCATTTAGCTGCTAGAAGAATCAATGCTGCATGCAAGATGGTATGTTGTGAATCCTGTGATAGGATTCATGCGCATAACATCTCTTTGTGGTTGTCAATAGCCATTCCACGTATTCAACAACCAATTCTCGAATCATCCTTGGATTCCTCTAGTTGGGTTATAGACACCTTATTAGTTTCTTGAATGGGTTTGAGACTCTGTTTATGCAAGTTTATGAAGATATTCAGTGATTCTTGAAACTTATCGAGGCTAAATGCCCATGGAGAGGATGCAGAAATGAAATGCCAGCAAGCTAGGTCCGAGTAGGGAAAACTCCACCCACAAAAGAGTAGGGGTGGACGAGGGTGATGGATCTCAAAGGGAGAGTGGTGTGGACAATGAGAAATATGCAATGCCCTATCACCATCTTAAATAAATGTCCTAGCTTCTTAGAGGCTGGATTATCAATGCAACTGGCAGATAGCTTAGGGAAGCTTCTATAGTTACGAAATGCAGTTAGTTTTGCCTGGAATCCATTGGAGAAATGCATGTTATACTACTTGATATTTCAAAGTCCATTGTACTAACAATACGTAGGTTAACTTCGCAACTGATATAAAAAAAAAATGGCATCTATTTAGCAAGTTGTGCAAGTGGAAGTTAGGATAAACTGAAAGATGATACTATAAGCATATTCAGTGATCTGATAAGCTGAGAAATTTTTTCTGTCAAGCCCAAAATAATGATGGAAACAAGATGGCTACCAAAAAATCTTTTAGCCTAACTATAGCTAATTTAAAGATCTTAATGAGATCAAAGATACTGATAGTTAATCCTCAAATAAGAAAATCATTTCTAAGCTAACATGAAGCCACTCACGAAATGTTCCCCAGGAATGTATTGAAACTTAGTCCATGTACTGTACTGTGATACAAAAGTCTCCATTCATGCAGCTCGTCTTGTGGGAGGGCCCCCCCTATATGCCAAGCATATTCCTTTCTTAACAATAGTACAGCAGGATCAATATTTTCCGGGTGTATTAGCACAGGAACCTCAGAGCCTGCAAAAGAAATACTAATAGATTAGTAATCACTGCATACCACCTAACTTGACTACGTTTTTGCAACTGTGAAAATATTTTACCGTGTTTTTTTCCCTTTTGCGTGCCTGGGGATGGGGAAGTGGAATGACAATTATGAATACAAACAACCAGATTTCCATATACAAACTGATATGTGTAACTGACAATATTCTAGAGTGGTTATAAGTAAAGAATTAGGTTTATACCTATTCTACTGGAAAGCTGCATAAAACTAGCAAGAAGAGTTATTATGACAAAGAAAATCCTCAAACTAAAATTGCTCTTTCATTTCATGAATGAAGATTTTTCAACTTAAATTTGAGAAAATAATGTGATTTCACATATGCTGTGTGGGGGAGGGAGGAGGGTTGTATATCCGTGCCACATTAGCATCCTGTATGTGTAAGGAAGCAATACTCAAAATAAGCAGAGTATCATTAAACTATCAGAGAGATACATGATGAAAAAATATGTTCAAACTGAACTTAATCTTTCATTTACATGATTGAAGATTTTTCAATTTCAGCTTGAGAAAAACTGATAATTTTTTTAATAGGCTGACTCCATACTAGCATCCTTGCTTCCTCTATATCCAAGTTTTCAGAGGATTCAACATAGTTACAGACTATTTTTACATTGGCAGCCAGCCTACTGCAACCTCCTTCTTCATCCGGATTTAAGAGCGGCTATGCTTTGTGAAACTCACATACACAAAGTAAAAGAGAACACGACAAAGTACTTTATAAGGAGGAAAAAGATAACATGACAACGCGCAAGAAAATGGTTCTGACTGGATACGTCCTCCTCCCTTAACCTTGCAATGCGCACAACCATCAAAAATACTATAGAGTTCGTGAAAAGGTAAGGGCCCTGTTAGATCAAACCCTTTGTGAATCAGGTGATCATAAAGTTTTCGCCCCTGGTATATGGATACAAAGGAATAGGACATATTTGAGGAGTCCTTCACAAGCTTAGGGAAGCATGGCGATGAACTTGTCCTTGACTCTGCTCTAGGAATAATCTTAACACCACTTCCTATACAGAAATGATCTTTCTGAGAGTAAGAAAATTACATCGAAACAAGCATTACCCAATTCCTTATTTCATTGACCATGATAGCCACAAAGCATCCTACCACCCTCGTGTATTTCCCTCATTCCCCAAGATCAAATTCTATTGCTTTCATATAAATGTGGCAGACTGAAAAGCTAAACTGTTATAAGAATCCCCATAACAGCAACTACACCAGTTGCAGGACTCAGCATATTTAACAGAACTCTAGAATTATGCATAATAACATATAAATTTCAGAGAAAACACAAGTAATGTCTATTACATGCAAAGGCCAGTATCATGCATAATTGTCATGGAAGTTTCAGAGAATGTAGAAGTGGAACCAAATAGAAAAGCCAACATTCAAGCCCACAGAAATTCACCCAGTAAGCAATGTCCAATATGTTTTAGAGAAACTACAAATAACAAGAAAAAATGTGGAAATACAAATTAGAAAAACACAAGATGACTGTAAAGCAGAAACCTGAATCACGTGGAGACAACAGACTTCCGAGAAACTTCCTTACTGATGGAAGACGGGCACACCAACTTCTAAATTCCTCGAAAGAAATATAACTTTCAGCACATTGTTTATCATCCGTTGTTAAATTTGCAGCATTCAGGAAAATGTCAAGAACTTCCCTCTCTGAACTAGGTTCAGATTGATGGCTCTCATGAGAAGATATATTTCTGAGTACTGCAGTCAAGACAGCTTCAAGATCAGATCTGCAAATTGATCCCAGAGATGTATTTACCACCATAAAGGAGAAACAATACTGCTGGGTTTTCTTTTATCATTCTCTTTTCGGTGTTCAATAGTACGGATATCTATATAAAGAAAAAAAGAAAAAGAAGAGGATCTAGAATTATTTTTAATGATAATTAAAAGTTAAATGTTTAAAACCGGACTAGGCAGGGGTTATTTTAGGAGAGCCTCAATGTATCTATTTGACATCCAAGTTTAAGTAGTCAAGCTCACAAACTGAAGAAAAAACTTCTCATTCGACATATATCTGTTCCATATAAGGATAAAAGAGATTCTGGAAAAAAAAGGAACCTTTCATCTGACAACAACTATTGAAATAAAGGAAACAAATACATCATCTAATGCCAGATGGTATGCTCTTTCCAATTACAAGGAGGGCTTCTAGGCCATAGAAAGCAATCGAAGAAGAAACCATTTCTCTTCCATCATAGAATATTATTTTGCAGAAAGAGGCTATTGGAAATTCCCCAAAGGGCCAAAGTTATGGTCAACCCCTTTGATTCAACAACTGTATGTACATGCTACTTAAAGTTTATCAATAAGCACCGCAAGTTTATGTTATCTATCTTGAAGAATAATGCTGGAACCTCCTCCTTCTCCTCAATGGAGATCCATTCTTCAGAAATAAAATTTATGTCACTTCCACCTCAAAAAGTAGGGATAATTTTTAACGAAAAGGGTCCAATCCCAGATATTTCAAGTCTGGTGAACAAACATCACGACCCTATCCAGCCAAAAGCAGGTGCAGCATGGTTGCCTCATTCTGAAATTAAATATTAGCATCTCACGGAGTGTAATGCTCTGCCCGTCCTCTCTTCTTGTAATTATTTTACTTGACTATTACAGAGGAAAGGTAGCAATATCAAGGACAACCAGCATCACTTGACTCTGCAACTAACCTGATGGTTAAGCTTGTATCAAGTGCTTCACAAGGATTTCAAGGTAAAATAGTTAAAGTTTGCAAAACAAATTTAGTTGTAATTCTTTGCTGGCATCATTTTAGGGAGAACTACCTGCGAAAGACAACCCAAGAAAGGGGTTGGGAGGATCAATCAATGTGAAGCTTACAGACGAGGAATACCCAGGGGGATGCACAGGAGGTATGCACATATTAAAAAGAGCTAAGTTGCTCAGTGCGGGTGTCCAATACGGGTGCGGATCTAGAGGTCGGATCCTTCACAATCTAAATTTTAAAATTCGAGAATACGGATCCAGGTATGGATACGGGTGCAGGGTTCGGCTAAAATTAATTCAAATATCTGAAAATAGAGTTAAAAAATATGTCTAAATTATGAGACATTAGAAAACTTACAAGTTACAAGATATTTCAACAAGGAAAACCTATTGATAAAGAGGAGAATCCAAGAAGGAGATAAAAGGAAAAGGGCTGACATAGAAATTTCTATATAAAAGGTACTCCATTTTCTTCAATTTTCACTTAGCTTTTGTTTTGATTTTAGAAATCATTGTATCTTTTCCAAAATTTCTCCGCCGATTTTGGTTAAAAGTACCCAAAATCGGTTGATTAAATCAAGTACGTATCCCAGGCCCACACCCACATCGTGTTATGTCGACTGGGTGTGGCACCGAAAGTGAAGAGTCCGAACAACTTAGAAAAAGAGTGATAATACTATGATTACTGCAGGAAAGAAATAGGATGGCTGAGGATGACTAGAAGAAACATTTTTACAAAGTCTGATAATCTGTTGATTATGAAGAACTTTGCATAAATCAAGATAATGGTAAAAAAAAGAAGTCGTGTATAGAATAAGATGAGTGAGACAAAGATATGTTGGGTCAAGTAAAATATGTACATACATACAAATGATTGTGACAATACCAACTTCCCCATTAGTTTTTAATAATGAAATACAAGCCTGAAATCCCTATTTCCTCAAGAGGCTTACATCACAATCTTTTTCGAGATTTTCATTTTGCTTGCCAGTTCTATTTAACATTTGCCCGGTCTTCATTGACAGCATATTTAGAAATTCTGATCAATCATTCTTTACTAAGACCTCTCCTCTCTGTAACTTTAGCATCTTGATAATGATCATCTTCTCATAATTATCATTTCAAAAGTAGTCCAAGAGATAGTGAGATGTCAAATTGCAGCTTTCGAATCAATGTTAAAACTAAAACACCTTAATTGAAAAAAAAATATTAATATAAAATAAAACAAAGCATAATATTAATAGAGAGAATACCAAATCTCAATTCAACATAAAGAAGGCCAAATTAAAATGAATGTATAATCCCAGGCCCTCCGAGTGGTGGAAGGAAAAAGAACTGCCTCAAATGAGCCAAAACGCACAAATTATCTCAACTGCACGAAGCAGTTATTTTTCTGTAGAAAAGGGTGGTTAAACTTAAATTGGAAAACAAAAAAAATTGCATTTAAAATAGAGTACCACCTTAGTCCTATGGGGCAAAGCAAAAGTTGATTTTTAATCCAAATTAATGACAAGTGTACCACCTTAGTCCTAGTACTTTTAGGAGAGCATTCACACTAAAAATAACTGTAGTTTAGCACATAAATCTTCAAAGATCTCTAGCCCGGCCTTTTACCCAAAACCTGATCCCCACACCACACTTGACAGCACTCTATGCCGTCAACCAACCTACAGTGAGAACCTTTGCCCTTGGTTTTCGTAAATATGAAGTTTGAGCTGGTAGAGTTGTCTGTTCCATTATAAAGTTAGTTTGGACTTTTATTTTAACCCATGAATTGAGAGGTAATTAATACATTTAGAAAGTTGAGCATAGTTACACGTAAAAAACTATCTGGAGGGACCAAACTATATATAGCCCTTAAATATATCAACGCTTATTGCTCTACCTTCCAGCAATTCCATCATCAAAGACATCTAACAACTGATAGATAAACTCTTCAATATCATTGTTTGTCCCTTTTTCATAGGTTCCCTGCAATATGAAAAGTGGATGCATACATCATGAGTTCATATTTTTTCATTTGTTACTTGCAATAGAAGCTTCACAGGTAGAGACAGAATGATCCTCACTTCACCGATAGACAGATACATGTCCATATTTATGCAGTAAAGGATTAAAGGGTAATGGTTATCTGAATGAATTACAGTTTGCAAATATAACACCGTTCTCTACAACTATGTTTTTCACTCCGGATGTCCACGAGGAGAACATCAATATGCTGATAGAAACTTGAAATGGCACACAAGGAGAAGGCAAGAATTTCCAGAGAGACCTCAAATTTCAGAAGTAAAAGATAACACTGTAGAGGTTTATTCTGGTCGTTTTAGGGGTATGACGGACACAAGAAAGTAGAAACACTAGCAGTTGATTAAGTCTTAAGTCTTGTGCTAAAACATCTCTTCATCCCTTTTAGCTCGGCCCTAAATTAGCTCAGCCATTAAGCTTATCCAGAGAATCCTACCAACGTAGGTAGATCATGCTTCAGTAATTACTACCCTGAGTATAGGGACTGCAGTTGGAGCTGCCTATGGCTAATAATTCATGGAGACAGTCTCTACATCTCTTCCCTATTTATCATTGCATTCTTTTGGGGCTTCTATCCGAGCTAGCGCGGAATGCAATCTTATAAAAGTGGAATTTGCGCTCAAATGCAGTAAACATGTAACTTGCATTTCCTTCTGTAGATATTGCTTCAACTTTTAAGTCCCATTCTCCACCCTCCAATAGCTTGTTCATGAATATTTTGTGAGTTGAGTCTTCTAGTGCTCATCATTAAAATCTGGTTCCATATTACTCTTCTCCTTTTTTGCTCCATTCTTTTGTTTTACATGCAAGACCACCGGACTATTTTGGATGGTTAGGTGTTCTCCTTGTATAACCTTGCTGTCCTTTTCTATTTATTTAT
Organism: Nicotiana tomentosiformis; assembly: GCF_000390325.3. Lineage (NCBI taxonomy): Eukaryota > Viridiplantae > Streptophyta > Magnoliopsida > Solanales > Solanaceae > Nicotiana > Nicotiana tomentosiformis. The sequence continues at coordinate 15,765,135 of NC_090813.1, read as the reverse complement.
AGGATAACCTTGCCATGCTTAAACATGGAATTGTCGCTTCTTTTAGTAAGAATGAAGTTTATTTGGCTATGGTTGCCTCCTCTCTTAAATATCAATTGTTCTTCTCTTTCCTTATATTAGGTTTCAGCTAAAAGCCTAAAACTAGATAATAAGCTAACGCAAAACTCTAAAACCTTCCCTTCTCCATTTCTTGTATGATAATACTTGTTATGTACTCGGCAAGCGCTGTCACATATCTATCCACATATCCATTCTCGTCTACTCCTATAAACATTTGTCAGTCACCTAGAATTCCGCGTACCAACGGATCCATATCTTCTCAAAATTTAGTTTTATTTTTCTCACACAATTCTATTTGTGAAGCCTATGCACTAATGATATCTTTTGTTTTCTTTCCCTCACTAATCATAACAAGATAAACCAATCACCAATTCTCTTTACTTCTAAAACTTTATCTATAGGTCCCAGCTCAACATTATTTCCATCCTGCGCCTACTTTTATCGATCCCACAAGCCATAGTACCACAGCTTATTTAGCTTGTTGGTCAATCTCTCTAACCTTCCTTCATGCAGGCCAAGTCTCTTATAGACACGCAATATTGGTTCTTCTCCTCTTTAAGGTAGACATTAATTTCATTTACTTCTCGGTACCTAACTAAAAAGAATCTTTGACATCCATGTCAATCAGCCTATATACCACTACCGATTTGAAATTCACTATCTTGGAATAACATATTTAATCTATTCATCCAGTATGATGGGGAATCCTTCTTATCTAGCATCATATCCACGCACTCTGATGGAACTAATTTCTTTACTCACACCCGTGCATGATATGAGAATCCTTGCTTGTACTCCTTAATGCCAATGTAGTGCGTGCTAAGGAGAGAACATTACCATGAGGATAAAGGATTCAACGCAATTGATAATTTTTTACACTGATCATCAACCTAACACAACCCTCTTTTTCATCCAGGCTTGGAACTAGATATACTCTGAGAGCATATGTGAACAAATTCGTATGTAGTTTTCATATTGTAGATGTACCTTTTCCATTACGATGTAACAATATTGAGGTTATTATTAGTTAATAATGTTCAAAGGGGCAAATTATGAAAGTTGTTCGTCCTATTATTATAACAACTATGACATGTTACAATAATGAAATGGATCATATCATACACTTAAGCTCCTACTCGAAAAGTCATGGATATGTGAAGGAAAATGTGTTCTTTTCATTATATATTTTAGGTCACATGTCCAAGCAATTGTCTCTTAAATGAGTGATGGTGCCTTAAGTAAATAATGAACTTTTATACCACGTAGGTACAAATAAGTTATGTCATTAAGGGTAAAATTGGGACAACCTAAAAAAGAACTTGTGTCACATAAAAGCAATAACAATAAAGGAATAAGATGAAAAATACTCACTTTAGCAATCACAAGGTCTTCAAATGTAAGTTTTTGATCCTTACGTTTCTGAGTGACCAAATCGAACATTCTATCACCCAACGGCCCTTCAACTCCAATATAACCCTATACAAGCATAAATACCCAATTCATGATTTAATTGTAAAAAAACTGAAAATTTAACAGACGAGACATAAAATTGAGAGGAAGCACCTTGAAAACAGGAGGAGAAATGTAATTTCCATTGCTTTGAGATTGTGCAGCTAGCGAATCGAACATCGATTTCAGGTCTTCCAGTTTCTTCTCGGTGAATGCTCTACAAAAGATTATCAAATCCGTTTTGAGTTTAAACTGATCAAACATATTCAAAGTGGGTAACCAGTTGTAGTGTTAAACAGAAATTGCCACCTCTTTGCTAAAGCAAATCGCGGATTCGTGGATGAAGATTGAGAGTTGCCCATTTTCTGCTCTGCTCTCCTCAACTCTTAGCGTTTTACTACTCTATTATTACTCTCCTCTTCACTTCAAGCTGTTTCCTGTAATAAACGTGGCAGCAAGTAACCGTTTGCAGATATTTCAAGGGGAACTAGCAAAAGTTAGCGGCCCAAATCAGATCGGCTCAGGACAAAAGTGTGTGCGCTACAAATGGAAATGCTTTAGAAATTAACTCAAATAGTCGCTCACTCCATCACTTAAACTAAAAATAGCCAACGAATATACAATATATAGATAATTTATATATTACATATGTATAATTATATATAATTAATATATAATTTATGTATATAACTAAAAAAAAAAAATTAATATGGCCGGCTATTTGTGTAAAAATCTCGTTTTAGACAAGCTCCAAACTCGAAAGGGCTTTTTACAAAAGTAATGAATTTACATTTGGCTAACTTCTAAATATTAATTAGTTTTTGGCCAAACTTTTAAAAAGTGTTTCTAACTCTATTTTTCTCAAAAATGCTTTTCAAAAAAAGTTTTCAAAAGTGCTTTTTTTCTGCTTCTCCAAAATTATTTCTGTTTCTACTCAAAAGCATTTTTTCTCCTAAAAGCTTGGCCAAATACTTTAACTTTAAAAGAAAAACACTTTTTTCAACTAGGAAAAGCTCGGCCAAACAGGCTATTTGTCTGGAAAAAATACTAATTTCTTGTAAAATATAAATTTTTAAAGAATAATTAAAGATTTATTAATAGTTTCAACAATTTTATGCAAATTTTAATAAAAACAGTTACCAAAATAACAACAAAAAAGAAATATGAAATGTAAAAGGATGCTTGTTTAATTTCACCACACACATACACTCTATGAGCCATAATTGAAGTTTCTTTTTCGAGCTTTTGACAAAGTTAGCCATTCGGCAGAAACTATAAACAGCCGCCTAGCCTATAATTCTATATTAAAACTTGTAGCCAAAAATTAAAATATGTTAACCAACATATTTGTGCTTCCCGAAAAATTTTACGTTGGTTCTATATGTGAGGCTCCTCTTAAATTTTGACAAATGGAAAAATGGGTCCTATGGTGTCGCTTTATTAACTTTTTGCAATCTCTTTCCTAACTTCGTTCTTAAAAAAATAAACATTCTTTCTTCTTTGAAAAAAATTTATAACACCTTCTTTCTTCCTTGTACTTCAAAGTTCAAACCATTTCATCTTCCACTACAAAAAATTATCACTACTCCATCAACTTCGTCAGCAAACTTTTTTTTTCTCACACAAAAAAATTATTCTCACACAAGTATTACGTATCATGTCTCACACATGATAAAATTTCTCGTGCCATCTTGTCCTCCCTAGTCACCAAAGTACAAAATTTTCTTGCATTCTTTCCTCTTCTTCCAATTTATCTCGTTTACTACATCTCTACCAATCTCCGTTCTCGTATCTTCTTCTGGAAAACAAATCATTCACCAAAGAGAAAAAGAAATTGTAGTAAAAATCAACAATACAAACTCTCAACACTTCTTTTCAGGCCAAAACTTTTTTTTATTCTGTCACTTCCATTCTTATTTTATAAAAAAATTCATCTTACCTTGCCAAATTCTTCTATACAAAATATATAAAATATATACAAAAATAAATTGTCACTATGCAAAAAATATACAAAATAGGCTGTCACTATATAATTTATATAAAATAGACTGTCACTATATAAAATATATACAAAATAGACTATTACTATACAAAAATATACTAAATAGACTGTCATTATGTAATTTATATACAATAGACGGTCACTGTACAAAATATATACAAAAATAGATTGTCACTATGCAAAAAATATACAAAATAGACTGTCACTATACAATTTATATAAAATAGACTGTCACTATACAAAATATATACACAATAGACTGTCACTATACAAAAAATATACTAAATAGACTGTCATTATACAATTTATATACAATAGGTTGTCACTGTACAAAATATATACAAAATACACTGTCACTATACAAAAAGTATACAAAATAGATTGTCACTATACAATTTATATACAATAGACTGTTACTATACAAAATATTTACAAAATAGGCTGTCACTATACAAAAAATATATAAAATAAACTGTCACTATACAAAAAATATACAAAATAGACATTTCGGGCTATTAGATGTAATATGTTTGGGGCGGAGGGACATTTCATGTCAATGAAGAAAAATATGGACTATTAAAATTTTGAGGGGCTATAGAGGATCATTTTCTCTTCTTTTTCTTTGCTTTTGCTTTATTTTGGCGGTATGTGTAATAATAATAATGCAGTGTTTTTGCTATTGTGCCATGTGACCTATTATAGTTTGGCACTAATCACATTTTTAAAAAATAAAGTAAAAATAAATTAACCACTAAAACTAGTATTACATAAAGCTATCAAATGGGCTCGGTCCGGCCCAGACCTATTTTAGCCCGGATCGGACCGGTAGTAAGGGGCCGGGTAGGGTTGGGTTGGGACGGGGACCGAACTGTGCCGGATAATTTTTTGGTATCGGTTAAGTGGACCGAAACGACCCGTTATGGTCAAGTCACATGGGAACTGATTAACCGGACCGGTTCAATGGCTATTTTTTTAATTTTTTAATTTTATAAAGTTGACGATTGTTATAAAAAAATATTAAATAATTTCGGCCCGGCCCAGCACATTAGACCCAGAACTATTCTGGTTAAATTTTGCATTGAAGAAGCCCGGAACCGATTAACCCAGTAAAGAATAATCGGAATCGGCCCGGTAATGAAACTGGATGGTTCACTATTCCCTGTAACGCCTCGACCGGTTGTATTGAGCTCTAGCGCGTCGTTCGGCAGTTTGAGGCCATGAGCAGCTTCACTTCAGGTATTATGACTTGTACGCGTGATCGCGATTGAATTTTGGGGAGTTCAGAGTTGAATTGGAAAGAAAATTCTCATTTCGAAAGCTTTAAGTTGGAAGAATTGACTAAGGTTGAATTTTTATGTAAACTATCTCGAAATCGGGATTTGAAGGATCCAACAGGTCCATATGATGAATTCGGACTTGGACGTGTATCCGGATCGGGTTTTGGATGATCGAGGAGCATTTCGGCGCCTATTGTGGAAGTTGGCATTTTGGAAGAATTTCATAAATTTGGGTCGAAGTGCATTTCAATGTTATCGACGTCCGTTTGGGATTTTGAGTTTGGGAATAGCTCCGTATGGTGATTCTGGTATTGGGAGCGCATCCGGATGTGGATTTGGAGGTCCGTAGGTCATTTTGACGTCAATTGGCAAAAATTGGAAATTTGGACGATTTCGAGAAGTTTGACCCGAAAGTGGACTTTTTGATATCGGGGTTGGATTCCGATTACAGAAGTTGGAGTAGGTCCGTAATGTCGAACGTGACTTGTGTACAAAATTTGAGGTCAATCGGACGTGATTTGATAGGTTTCGGCATCGAATATAGAAGTCTGAAGTTCTAAAGCTCATTAAGCTTGAATTGGAGTGCGATTCATAGTTTTAGCGTTGTTTGATGTGATTTGAAGGCTCGACTAAGTTCGTAATGTGTTTTGGGACGTGTTGGTATGATTGGTGGAGGTCCCGAGGGCCATGGTTAACGGATTGAAATTCGACTTGAGGGATCTGCTGAAGTTGTTGTCATGACTGTTGCTGGTTTCCTTATACGTGATCGCGAGTGGAAGTCCGCGATCATATAGAGTTGTTTGGGGGAGACTGTGAAATATGCTATGCGGTCGCGATGATGGACCTGCGATTGCGGTGCGGTGGGTAGTTGTGCTACGCGAACGCGGCTGTGGTAATGCATTCGCGAAGAAGGAATGAGGGATGGCATGATGCTACACGTTTGCTCATCGCGATCGCGTGAGGAGGAGTGCGATCGCGAAGTGTTGGGTTAAAGAACATCGCGTTCGCGTGGGCTTGTGTGTGGTCGCGTAGAGGAAAATGCGGAGGCAGTGTGCTTAGCCTTCACGATCCCGAAGGCACTCCCGCGATCGCGAAGAAGGGCGGACCCGGGCTAGGCAGAATATTTTAAAAGCAGGGTTTGAGTTCATTTCACCCATTTTCACACGGCTTGGGCGATTTTTGGAACTTTTGAAGAGGGAATTTTCATCAAGCAATTCTAGGTAAGTGGTCTCTTCTCATTTGTGAGTTAAATACATGAATTATACATGGATTAGAACATGAAAATTAGTATGAATTGTGGGGGTTTTGGTAGAAGACCTAAAATTTGATATTTTGGATTTTGACCACGAAATTGGGTATAGAATTGAGAATAAATTATATATTTGAGTTCGTGGGTTTATGGGTAAAGTTTATCTTCGAAAATATTCGGAATTCGGGCACGTGGGCCAGAGAGTGGTTTTTATCGACTTTTCAAACGGAGTTGGAAATTGTTGTAAATTGGATTATAATGAGTATTAGAGTATATATTTATGGATTTCCTCATTTATTGACTAGTTTTGGAGCGTTGGGCATCGATTTGAGTTGATTGAATGGCTTGGGAGCCGGTTATGGAACTTCGGAGCGAGGTAAGTCTCATTTCTAACCTTGTAAGAGGGAATTAACCCCATAGGTAAATTAAATAAATGTTTGTACCTAATTGTGGGGACTACGTACGTACGAGGTGACGAGAGTCCGTACATAACTACTATTATGCTATTGTTCGGGTAGTTTAGGACCCGTATCATGCTATACTTGGAATGTTCGTGCCCTTACTTGCTAATATAATCACTTAGTCATGATAGAAATTGATAAAAGAATTGTATAAGGTTAAATTCACTTACTTGAAGGTTTGTACGAGATACTTTAGTGTAAATGAGAAACTTGTGTTTTCTTGAAAATAACTCTTATTTGTGGATCGGGCCGAGCGCCTCGGTAGTAAATAAATGCATCTATGGTTCGCATCATTCGACCCTCTAGCAGTGCACAGTTTAAATATTTGTTGGATTGGGTCGTACGACCTCGGCATGATTTGCGCATGCTTGTATTGCTTGCCTTGAAATTTATAAATAATGATATTTCCTCCTCGGCCTGAGTTAGATTGTTAAATAATGGGAGATGAATTTGGAGATTTCTTAATTATGAAAGAACTGCTTACTTACTTCAAAATATTGAGCTTGCAATCATTCATATAATCAATACTTAATTATATCATTGATATCCTATTTATAGCCCATAGTAAGTGTCGAAATCGACCCCTCGTCACTACTTCTTCGGGGTTAGGCGAGATACTTACTGGGTACGCGTTGATTTACGTACTCACACTACACTTATTGTATATTTTTGTGCAGGCACACATATGTTTAGCAGCCTTATGGGCGCAGAGACGTGATTATGGCAGGGACTTAGGTGAGTTGCATTCTATACGACGCACCGCAGCCAACAGAGTCTCCTTCAGAGTATTGTATTTTTTTCTTTCATGTCCAAATTTGTATTCCGGACAGTTATTATATTTTATTTTAGATTTTTAGAAAAGGCTCATGCACTTGTGACACTGGGTTCTTGGATGATTATGGGATGTTCAATATTGGAATTGGAAACATTGTTATTTATTCTATAAATTCATCTTTTACTAGATAAATTGAAGTAAATTTATGATTTCAAAAATATTAAAACGAGAATTTAATTAACTATTTAGTGTTGGCTTGCCTGACACTGGTGTCCGGCGGCATCACGACCTTTAACGGATTTTGGGTCGTGACAGCATGGTATCAGAGCGCTAGGTTCATGTAGGTCTCACGAGCACGAAGACGCATGTACTTATCTTCGAGAGGCCACAGGACTGTTAGGAGCACTTCCCTTCTTGATTCCTCACCGTGCGATTTGATTCCTTTGGGGCTTATGCCTTCATTTCTTTCCCATTCAATCTTATGCGACGTGAAGCGCTGGTTATAAATCGAAAATTAAGAAATAATACAGATGTGGTGCGGGATATTTCTCCCTGCGTAGTTGATTGGGCTATTATCGTCGCCTTGTGGAAGGATATTCTGTCATTTCAGCTCAGAAGTTATACGTCTGAGAGCTTTGAGGCTATGCACAGGTTGATATGATGCTCATGAGTTGTTATCGCACAATATTGATGTGATGGTAGGATGCTTGCCTATGTATCGGGGCAGTGAATGGCTTGAAATGAGGTTTACTCAATGTATGATTCAGAGATTCAGTATTTTATTTCCGACGGAGGAAAGGCAATCGAACCAAGAATGTTTAGACTTGGGTTGATGGAGGTATCAGGACTCGATATTTTCGAGCGTGGTGGAATCTTCACATGTGATGTGGCGTCATCGTCCTTGATTGGCTATAATGTGTTAAGTTCGCCGGGGTTATGGTTTCCTTCAATTCGCCTCGGGGCAGAGTATTATAAATGCTACCGAGAAAGTGGTTGTCAGAGGTCGCAGTGTGCAGGGGTTCAAGGTCAAATCGGCATTCCTAGTATTGATGGTTCGAGAAAGATGATTTTCGGAAAAGGTTTAAAGTTGGTAGCAATCTATCGGTTCAAAGTGCTACAGAGGTAGATTTTGATTTAAGGCAATATCTGGGCAGTGAAGAATAAGGAAGGGCATGTGGGAGGTGCATTGTGGTGGATAAATTTATAGAAGGCCAAGCGTCAGAAACATGAGTCGGGTAATTACTTATAGGAGTGAGTTTGACCGAAGTGGGAGAGTGCAGAGTAGCATGTGGGTTCTGTGATAGGATAGATACACGCCTTGAGGAAAGTTTAGAGTGATTAGGGAATGATTGTGGATGGTGATTGGGTCTACAAACTTAATTTGGAATATTGCCTGCTATATTGAGGAAGATTGGGTGTGACAGGAGGGAGTTGCTTGATATGAAGAAGGATATAGCATAACTTTGGATTGGAATGTATTGTCGCACCTTTAGTTGATACCCATGAGGAGTGAACGGACATGTACAACTGGTGAATGAGCACGGGCTCAATATGGGTTACTGATTTCGTAGTTATTGTACCTAGTGCAGCGGCATTGGATGATGTTGGCATGAAATTTTCACAGGTGGGTTATCTCCTGTGAGCAGGTTAGCGGTTGCGTGGTGTTGATGGGGCTGTCACGAAAGAATTCTACTGGTTATCCGACAAGAGGTCGAATATGTGAATGTGGTTAGTGATTCAGAGTGTTCAAGAAAGGTCAAATGGAAGGATTTCGAGAAATTTGGCGAGTTGGTTGTGCAAGATCAGTTCAACGAAGAAGAAAGAATCTTGACGGGTTCTAGAGTTATGCAATGGTAGCTTCAAGCTAAGTGGGAAAGTTCCACCGCCTACTGTTGGATTGCATGGTTGTCTAATTGTGAGATTTCAGGTTATCGGCATATTGATGGGTTATTACGACTAAGGAAAGAGAACATCAGTGGTAATCTGAGTAAGTGAGTTGAGGAATGTGTGCTATGGTTGGCCTTATCGATTCATGCTCAGGCTTTGGGAAGATTCAGGATTTATGCTTCGTGTATAGGCGAGTTACAAGGAAGATGATTCGGCCAGGTGCTTCCTTGAGAGGGTGCTTTTGTGTTAGCAGCGCCTTGGAGTTGATTATATTCGGGACCAAGTTAGAGCGGGTGACTCTCAATAACGGTCCTAGTGGATTCAAAAGTTAAGGCGTGGTGCCTAAGGATTTCGAGTCCATAGTATGGTTGAATATCGAGCTTCTACAGCGGATTATAATAAAGGAGCTTGGAGTGTTCTATGTTATCTTTGGTCTACGAGGTATCATGAGAGGAAGGGGAACATGTAACTTTGGATTTATAGAAGAATCATCAGAATGGGTATATCAGTTGAAGACGCGATTATGCGCATAATGAGGGTATGAAATGGTTCGTGGGTTTTGGGGACAATGTGGTATCATGAAATGGGGTCACTCGGGATGAGTACAGATTGAGTTCGTTATATTGATAAAAGGAGTTGTTGTTATTTCTAAGGAAGATCCAGAGTAAATTAGGAGAAGTCGGTTTGGTTAGCAATGGTTGAATTGGCATAATGATGGCAATGATCAGCTCCTTCAGTGTGTTGGGTTATTCATGTGATTTGTGACGGTACGTGCGAGGTTTGACAGTCGCCGTAACCGATCTTATTTGGAGGCTTTCGAGTATTATGGCATGTTATATGCAGATGGATCCCGGAGGGGTTATGGTGGTTTAGACCACTATTTGAGGTTGGTATTTTCTGTGAATATAAGGATTCAGTCGCGTGTTGCGATGGTTCTCTTGGAATGAGTGAAGTAAAAGGTTTCTACGTGGTGAAGTGTTTACCCTATTAATAGTTCAGAAGTTAAGATGAAATTCTTGCACTCTTGTGCACTGGCATGATTAAGTGCAATGATCGACATGGGATTCGGAAGTTGAGGATCAAGGTTGCAGTTTGGTGTCGACAAGAATGTCAAGAGCTCGGATGAGCGGGAAAGGATTCAGATGGTTAGAGTAAGCTGGTATTGTCTTTAGCGTCACCTGAGATCGGTGTCCTGTACAAGAGGCTTTGAGTAGTGATTTCGGATTTTTGATTTGCTTTACATCGTTTGTGCGGCCAATGGTATGAATGTGCAGACTTGTTATCTGGTGCGGAAGGTCGTGGGAGCATGTTCCACGGGAAGATTATATAAGCGTGACATGTAGTAACTTGATTGATCGAATATTAGAACCAGGTATGGAGATTACTGTACTATTGTTCATGTGAGAATTTAAGCTTGGAGGGCGCTCGTTCATTTAATTGTGGATTGTGGAGGTTTGTTCCGAATATGATGGTTGTTCTTGTGTGTTATAGGGAAAAGGGGTTATTATGAACCCTTGAAAGATTATTAGACTAGTACGGTGCGATCCGAATCGGCATGAGGTCCGTGGATGGATCTAGATATGAATGTTGGCTTTATATCGGGCGTGTTCATTTCAGCTTAGCGCTCCTTATGGAGGAGTATTCGGACGTTGGATATTATTTTGTCGTCGGCTATTTCATGTAATACAATATTGTGCCGTGAGAGTTGTGAAACGACTTGATAAATTTCCTATGTGTTGAGGTTCCGCGTAGCGATGATGTTATGTGAGCAGGATGGCTCTCGAGATTCAGATCATATATCGCACCTTAGTTGTGCTTGACTTTTGCAGCGTATAGTACTATCTGTCTCCCCAGGGATGGTATTATGCACTTAGCATGCTCGTGGCCGATATTCAGGTATTTTTGTAATAATGAACATTCTAGCTCGGTAAGTATCTCCTTATATAGATTTTATGTGTGGATCGGGTGGCACACCGCCACATACATGCTGTTTGGATCGGGTTACGTACCACAACAGTGTGATGTCGAGTATAGTTCCCTATATCTATTATTGTGTGTTTTGTTTCTCATTTCCTGAGGAAGGTTCATAAAGCCTTTGGTTGTTTAATTAGTTACGCGGGTTGAATAATCCTTTTTAGAGTTCATTTTCCTTATGTATCACGTTTGAGTTTGTAGCTTATTGGCACATTGCGGCATCATATGAGACTTTGGTCATGTTTGGGGTAGCTTGTTACCTGAGCAGCTTATACTGGGTGAGATGAGATTTTTGGATCTGGGATCAGTGTGATCAAATTATATGAAGTATATTAAAGAGAAAATATCATTATTTGGTTCATAATAGGGTGATGATTATAGTCAAAGGGAGAGATTCAATGATTTGTTGACTCTGTAGTTGGTTATGAATTTCTATACATCTCTTCCATCGTGGCGGTATTGCAAGAGTTAGAACAAGACTTATATATGTCATGAGGTGCATTGTGAGCATCAAATTTGTGAAATTTCGGCTATTATTATCAGAGGATGTTATTATGGTCATGTGAGTTATGCAGTGCATAGTGTGAATTCAGCAAAGGTATGCAATCATGTATCAGTGCATCGTGTAGTGATTGACACGGTATTCGTATGATGGGAACATGCCTGGCAGAGAATTCCAGATGTTGGAATTGGACTCTAAGGCTCATTTGGCTAAGTAAAAATGGAGAATCTTCAGATTGGCTCGAGCTAGTATGCTCAACTGAGTTGTGGCAGCGCGGGTAAGTGCACGAGGTATTAAACAGTGATTTCGGACAACCCCAGAGCAATTCTTAGCACGTTCGAGGACGGACGTATATTTAAGTAGGAGAGAATGTAACGAGCTGAGCGGTCGTTTTGAGCTCTAGCGCGTCGTTCGGCGGTTTGAGGCTATGAGCAGCTTCACTTCAGGTATTATGACTTGTACGCGTGGTCGAGATTGAATTTCGGAAAGTTTGGAGTTGAACTGAAAAGAAAATTCTCATTTCGAAAGCTTTAAGTTGGAAGAATTGACTAAGGTTGGATTTTTGAGTAAACGATCTCGGAATCAGGATTTGAAGGTTCCAACAAGCTTGTATAATGAATTCGGACTTGGGCGTATGTCCGGATCGGGTTTTGGATGAACCAGGAGCGTTTCGGCGCCTATTGTGGAAGTTGGCATTTTGGAAGAATTTCATAAATTTGGGTTGAAGTGCATTTCAATGGTATCGACGTTCATTTGGGATTCTGAGTTTGGGAATAGCTCCGTATGGTGATTCTGGTATTAGCAGCGCATCTGGATATGGATTTAGAGATTCGTATGTCATTTCAGCGTCAATTGATGAAAGTTGGAAATTTGGATGATTTTGAGAAGTTTGACTCGAAAGTGGACTTTTGAAATCAGGGTTGGATTTCGATTCCGAAAGTTGAAGTAGGTCCGTAATATCGAACGTGGTTTGTGTGCAAAATTTAAGGTCAATCGGACGTGATTTGGTAGGTTTCAGCATCGAATATAAAAGTTTGAAGTTCTAAAGTTCATTAAGCTTGAATTGGAGTGCGATTCATGGTTTTAGCGTTGTTTGATGTGATTTAAAGGCTCGGGTAAGTTCGTAATGTGCTTTGGGACGTGTTGGTATGATTGGTGGAGGTCCCGAGGTCCTTAGGTAGAATTTGGATGATTAACGGATTGAAATTCGACTTGAGGGATCTGCTAAAGTTGTTGTCGTGACTGTTGCTGGTTTCCTTATACGCGATCGCGAGTGGAAGTCCGCGATCGCGTAGAGTTGTTTAGGGGCGACTGTGAAATGTGCTATGCGGTCGCGATGATGGACATGCGATCGCGGTGCGGTGGGTAGTTGTGCTACGCGAACGTGGTTGTGGTAATGCGTTCGCGAAGAAGGAATGAGGGATGGCCTAATGCTATGTGTTTGCTCATCGGGATTGCGTGAGGAGGAGTACGATCGCGAAGTGTTGGGTTACAGAACGTCGCGTTCGCATGGGCTTGTGTGCGGTTGCGTAGAGGAAAATGCGGAGGCAGTGTGCTTAGCCTTTGCGATCGCGAAGGCACTCCCGCGATCGCGAAGAAGGGCGGACCCGGGCTAGGCAGAATATTTTAAAAGCATGGTTTGAGTTCATTTCACCCATTTTCACATGGCTTGGGCGATTTTTGGAACTTTTGAAGAGGAAATTTTCATCAAGCAATTCTAGGTAAGTGGTCTTTTCCCATTTGTGAGTTAAATACATGAATTATACATGGATTGGAACATAAAAATTAGTATGAATTGTGGGGGTTTTGGTAGAAGACCTAAAATTTGATATTTTGGATTTTGACCACGAATTTGCGCATAAATTTGAGAATAAATTATATATTTGAGTTCGTGGATTTATGGGTAAAGTTTATCTTCGAAAATATTCGAAATTCGGGCACGCGGGCCAGAGGGTGGTTTTTATCGACTTTTCGAACGGAGTTGGAAATTGTTATAAATTGGATTATAATGAGTATTAGAGTATATATTTATGAAGTTGCTCATTTATTGGCTAGTTTTGGAGTGTTGGGCATCGATTTGAGTTGATTGAATGGCTTGGGAGACGGTTATGGAACTTTAGAGCGAGGTAAGTCTCCTTTCTAACCTTGTAAGAGGGAATTAACCCCATAGGTGAATTAAATAAATGTTTATACCTAATTATGGGGGCTACGTACGTACGAGGTGACGAGAGTCCGTCCGTAGCTACTATTATGCTATTGTCCGAGTAGTTTAGGCCCCGTATCTTGTTATACTTGGAATGTCCGTACCATTACTTGCTAATATAATCACTTAGTCATGATAGAAATTGATAAAAGAATTATATAAGATTAAATTCACCTACTTGAAGGTTTGTACGAGATAATTGATTGTAAATGAGAAACTTGTGTTTTCTTAAAAATAACTGTTATTTGTGGATCGGGCCGAGCGCCTCGGTAGTAAATAGATGCATCTATGGTTCGCGCCATTCGACCCTCTAGCAGTGCACAATTTAAATATTTATTGGATCGGGTCGTACGACCTAGGTATGATTTGTGCATGCTTGTATTGCTTGCCTTGAAATTTATAAATAATGATATTGCCTCCTCGGCCTCAGTTAGATTGTTAAATAATGGGAGATGAATTTGGAGATTTCTTAATTATGAAAGAACTGCTTACTTACTTCAAAATATTGAGCTTGCAACCGTTCATAAAATCCATACTTAATTATATCTTTATTATCCTATTTATAGCCCATAGTAAGTGTCGAAGTCGACCCCTCGTCGCTACTTCTTCGGGGTTAGGCGGGATACTTACTGGGTACGCATTGATTTACGTACTCATATTACACTTGCTGCATATTTTTGTGCAAGCGCACATATGTTTAGCAGCCTTGTGGGCGCAGAGGCGCGATTATGGTGGGGACTTAGGTGAGCTGCATTCTATACGATGCACCGCAGCCAACAGAGTCTCCTTCAGAGTATTTTTTTTCTTTCTTGTCCAAATTTGTATTCCGGACAGTTATTGTATTTTATTTTAAATTTCTAGAAAAGGCTCATACACTTGTGACACCGGGTTCTGGGATGATTATGGGATGTTCAATATTGAAATTGGAAACATTGTTATTTATTCTGTAAATTCATCTTTTACTAGATAAATTAAAATAAATTTACGATTTCAAAAATATTAAAACGAGAATTTAATTAACCATTTAGTGTTGGCTTGCTGATAGTGGTGTCCGGCACCATCAAGACCTTAAACGGATTATGAGTCATGACATTCTCCAACCCCTAACCGGCTTGGCCCAGCCCTTTGACACCTATAGTATTACATGTAACTCGAAGAATAGAATTGTGTGCAAAACCCTTGGTCTCAAAATTTTGAAATGTTAAAAAGGGTCAGATTTGTTCTTCTTTAATGTTTTCGAAATTTTTTGATAGTTTTTTAGGTAAAATACTAGTCATAATGTTTTTTCATACGCAAGTTTAATTTCCCTAAATTGAAAATCAAACTTTTATTTGTGAGCTCCTTATCTCTCTTTTCTCTCAAGGTCTCACGTTGGTGTTACCTAACTATAAGCTAATGAAATAATATAAAATAAAAAAGCAACTTGGTACTAACAAAATTAAAGAAAAACTAAGGATATGACTCCTTTTACTACAGGACGTTGCCTACTCAATGCTTAGATCCGGCTCTAGCCAAACTTTT
The DNA here is from genome assembly GCF_000390325.3 of Nicotiana tomentosiformis. Taxonomy (NCBI): domain Eukaryota; kingdom Viridiplantae; phylum Streptophyta; class Magnoliopsida; order Solanales; family Solanaceae; genus Nicotiana; species Nicotiana tomentosiformis. The sequence continues at coordinate 15,749,775 of NC_090813.1, read as the reverse complement.
ATGGTTCACCTCAACATTCTCCATGTGTCCGACTGTTGTTGAGCAGTTTTTGGATATCAAACGAACCTCCCTAGAAGGTAACTTTAATGTGATCGATTTTTCCTCTTTTGCAATCAGTTTCGCTGTAGCACCCGCTGCTCTAGCTAATTGTCCACCATTTCCAAGTGTGATTTATATGTTATGTATGGTCGTGCCTAAGGACATATCGGTTGAAGTAGATTCTTGGGTAGAAATTTATTCCTACTCATGTCTATACTATCTAATGAATACATGACGCATATATTCGCATATATACTCTTTACTAAATTATAACTTAATTAATATATTTATATTAATTTATAATTTTATTATAATAATATTACATCTCGCGTTTCTCGTACGTTAAAGTTTTGTCTTCAGTTAATTGACATAGAGTCGGGGATGAGATTATCTTGAGGTTAGCATATTTATGCTATTTATAACAAGCAATAAGTAAGTGCCATAAAGGAAAGGGTACACGAATTAAAGAAAATGAGTTTCGTTGAAGGTTGTCGATTTGGGATAAAATACGGTCCGAGCTATAATACCCGAATACAACACTTCAAATCAGAACGTTAGAAATTCCAACAAGAATTATTAGCATTAGCAACGTGAGATTTTGCGATTTTAAGGGAGTACGGTGCAACCTTTTCCAAGAATATCATACGGGGTTTCCCCCTACTCCAGGTATGTTAAGGTTAAGCCCTTCTTTCATTTTGGCATGATCTCGTAATTATACGAGTTTGATAACGAAGCATAAAGAAAAAATCATATCCTGGAATTTACGTATATTTTTCTAGTTTTGTAAGTTACAATATTTTCTTTATCGGGACTTCATATTCATTTGAGTATTTCCTTTTTCTAGTCAAGAGAGCAGAGAGTCTATATATACATTATAATAATTTCATTACCATCGAGCTATAATCGATGGACATGCCCCTATTAGGCAACCTCTGATCAGATGATAAGTTATATATCGAGCCTACGGTGGCCGAGCGCCTATGAGCAAGCCCAGTTGGTCGAGATACAGAGCCTAGTATGGCCGAGCGCCTATGAGCGAGCCTACTACGATATAGCAGTTATATATATATATATACCGAGCCTTATAGGGCCGGACATCTATTTTACTCACTATATTGAGAGAGTTGAGTCATTATCAGCAAGTAAACATATATTCAGATTATCAGTTCAGTTTCAACTTTCTATATATTGCCTTACATACTCGGTATATTATTTCGTACTGACGTCCCTTTCTGAGGAGGGGAGGGGATGCATTTCATGCGTGCAGGTTCAGACAGACAGACGGGTAGACCTCCTCAGTAGGTGTTGCCCGAGTTCAGCTTTATCGGTAAGCTCCCCGTCCTTCGGAGTTGCTGGGTCTAGAAGTTTTGCGTACATCTTGTGTATATATGTAGATAGGTTATGGGTAGGTCAGGCCCCTATTCCGATCACAGTACATCTATCAGTAGAGGCTTGTAGACATATCCTGCCAGTTAGTGCAGTATGTTAGGCTTGTAGGCCCTGTACATATATTTTGTTGGCTTGTCAGTTATAGTAATTATGACGGTCTTGCCGGACCAGCTTTATGTTGATATTTAGTCAGCGTTAGTCTTTATTCAGTTTTATAATTTGCATCGCACATTATCTTGTAATGTGGCCCATGGCCAAAGTATGACATTACATGTTCAGAGTCTCTTAATCGCAAGTGGTACGCAAGGATAGGTGAGGCACTGGGTGCCGGTCTCGCCCCCAGGCTCGGGGCGTGACAAATAATTAATATGATTTAGTATAAATATATAAATAAGGGAGAATCTGATCAAAGAGAGATGGATAACAACTTGTTTGGATGGTTGTTACCTATTGTATTATATCGTATTGTTACTTTAAATACTATAATTATTTTGATTGTTGCTTAAATTTTATTGTATCGTATCGTTAAATACATCGTTACGTAACGACGAAAAGTGTCACTTTATGGAACGTCCGATTTGGTGTGTGTCACGTCATTGCCTTATTTTTTCTATTATCTTGCCCTTCCTTATTGTTAAATATTATTAAATAATCATATTTTATCATCTATCCTACCTTCTAATATAATAATTTTGCCTCGTACCTTACTTTTTCTTTATAGTATTACAAGTTTATTTTTCGTATGATTAATGCATGACATCATGAAATGACGACAAATAATACAATCTATCCAAACATTGTATATATCAAAATAATAAAGTATAATACAATATAATATTATACGATACATTATGAAACGATATATGGCAACCTTCCATACAAGCCGTAAAGGAAGTGGTAAATTTGCCTAACCTTCACAAAAGGCTAAAGCCGACAACTCGCTTGCTTACATGACTCGTAAAATCTTTAGGGTATGTTTGAAAAGTCATGTGTAATTATTTAACAGTGTAATTATAAGGACAGTAATTACATAGTCTAGTAATTACATATTATAATAATTAAAATAATATATTTATTTGTCAGAACGTAATTATAATATAATACTACAATTATATTTAGTTGGACAAGTATAATTACAAAGTTAGATAAATATTTTTAGATTAACATGTAGATAAATTTACTGTGTAACGAACATATATGTACGTTATAAATGTAAAATATTAATTTATTATGAGGTATTTAAAGTAAATATTTTTTTTTGTACAAATATATTTAATAATTATAAATTAGTAAATAATATCAAAAATAACACTCTATCTTCCAAGCAAATATTATAATTTAAATTAATTAATAAAAATTTTAATAGCAAAATTAGTTGCTTACCACCTCATGTGAATAAAAGAAAGTTAGATATGAGCTTAAAAAATAATTTTATATTAAATATTTATTAGAAAATAAAGCTAGTAAAATACAAAGTAACTATCTTTAATGTGTGACAAATTCATGTATACATTAAAAATATTATATATTATTTATAATTGTGTATTTAAACTACATATTTTCTTTAAATGATAATTATAAATAAATAACTAATATCATAAAGAATAATCTATATCTTAACTATCTTTTAACTAAATAATATATTAACTTAAAATAATTAATAAAACTTTTAATTATGAATTTAATTTTTTTTCCAACTCATATGTATGTAAGATGAAATTAAATTTTTTACGCTTTTTCAATAACAAAAAGATATATATGAGTTTATGAGGTATTTCTTTTTAATAAATATGCATACTAATGAAAATAAAATAAAGCTTCTAATGAAATATAAAATTGTATTTAACAACTAAGAATAACAAATAAAAATAAAAATATAAGAAACAAAACATGAGAACTCGCAAAATTATATAAAAGCATACCATAAGCAACATGATTTACATAACGTGATTCTAGAGAACTTACTTTCTCTCTCTCTTTGAACTTACCGTTAGCGAAGAGCCCGACCCGACGCATCTCTCTATCACGCCGACGACCACAGGTAGAGTTTCTCTCTCCTCCTTTGTTCCCCCTATCTCGGTTGTTTTCTATCTCTTTCTCTCCCCTTCTTCCTTTCTCTATTTTTTCCGCCCTCTCTTATCTCCTTATCTTTCTCTCCCGCCTCTGTTTTCCCCTTGCTGGTGGAAGTCCGGCGATAAAAAAATTTTGTCTGCACCGCTGCGGTCCGCCTCTGTTTTCCCTCTTCCCCTTTCCCGTCTACTTCTCTCTTTGTCTCCTCCCCTTCTCTCGCTCTCTCTTTCTGGTGTGTGGGTGTGGAAAAGGCAGCAGATTTTTGGCAACCTAGACATAAATCAAACCGTGCGTAATCTGTCAAGGCGGGATCGACGTATTATAGTGCCCCCGGCCAACTAGTTTCTATAGTCTCTTTTTCCAATTTGTTTCTAGTTTTGGATATTGATCAACATTGTTAATCATAGGTTGCGTTAATCCTTCTGTTGTTTATTATTTTTAGGAAGCTTTTATGTGGTTATATTCTTACTTAGTTACTTTACTATTCGTATTTTTCTGTTTTTGAGGCTTAGTAGAATTCTTTCCATGTTATTAATCATTTCTACTGAGTATTATGAATTACATTGCATTGACTTTATTCCCCATTTCTTGTTATGCCCTTTTATTTTGGTACTTCTATATCTCATCTTTTATTGAAACTAGGAGTATTGCATTAATTATGGACTTGATATTTGGGCTATAGTGGTTGTATTGAGTAATGATAGAGTAATGTAGTATCTTCGGGTGGAGCGGGGGGTGGGGGCAAGGGTAGTAACAGGGGTAAGGGAATATCTAGGTTGAGAATTAGATTGTGGAACATAGGGACTTTGACGGAAAAGTCTATAGAGTCACCCCAAAAGATGAAGGTCAACATAGTTTATGTCCAGGAAACTTGAAGGGTGGGGATTAAAGCTCAGGAGGCAGACGAGTTTAAGTTGTAGTGCTCGGGGAGGGGTGAGGGTTGAGGGCGAAGAATGGGGTTGGCGTCCTAGTTGATAAGAAACGTAGAGAGCTAGTGGTAGAGGTTATGAGGATGAACGATAGGCCAATAACTATTAAAATAGTTGTGGGAGTGCTTACTTTGAACAATATTAGTGTTTATGCACCTAATATGGGGTTTAGACGAGAAGGTTAAAAGGCGTTTTTGGGAGGACTTAAATGGGTTGCTGCGGGGAATTCCGAAATCGAGAAGCTTATCATAGGAGGTGATTTTAATGGCCACATTGAGACATCGCATGGGGGTTATGATGGTGTCACGACCCAAAATCTCACCTGTCGTGATGGCGCCTATCTCAATACTAGGCAAGCCGAAAATCCCAATAAATCACCATATCTTTTAAATTTGAAAAAAATATATTAAATTTAGCGGAAAAAATCTCACAAATACAAATATAACACTCCCAAAACCCGGTGTCACTGAGTACGTGAGCATCTAATATGAATACAATGTCTGACTGATAAAAAATACTGTCTGAAAGTATAGAACAGTACAATAATTGAAGGAAAGAGAGACAAGGTTAGCGGACGCTAGGCAGTTACCCTGATAGTCTCCAACTGGTAACACACTGAGGTCTAACAGTCGCTGTGTCCGGAAGTATCTGGATCTGCACACGAGGTACATAGTGTAGTATGAGTACAACCAACTCAATAAGTAACAATACTAACCTCTGGTTAAAAGTAGTGACGAGCTCCGCAGGTACAATCCAGTATAAATAATGGTACAAAATGTAGGCATGCTTTCAAGTTCAACAGTTAAACTTAGTACAATTGAAATAGATCAATATTGAATGATATGAGGAATGTGACATCCCGGTAGAAAGACCTCATGTAAATACTGGTCACAAATTATTCGGTCACTCGGTATAGTTTTTGGCCAATCCAGCCCAGGGGTGTTCCAATCCATATATAAATACACATCGACTGACAATCAGTCAATCAGTACCGTATAAGGCCAATCTAGTCCTAGGTAATTTGTCCCCAAATGTAAATGATACAGACAAGATCCATGTCTATGTAAATTCAGTACAATAAAAATCAGTAAGACAGGTCCATGCCCTGGGAAATCCATCACGAATATATATGATAATCTACGCTCACTAGGGGGTGTGTACAGATCCGGAGGGGCTCATTCAGCCCAAGCGTGATATAAATCCTATAAGGCATGCTGCAGGCGGGCAGCTCCGATCCATAAAATAGTAAAGCCTATAAAGCTTGCTACAGGTGGGCATCCCCGATCCATATAATAATAATGTATAAAGTCATTCTGGTCTGTTGCAGGCGGGCAACCCCGCTCCCTTTAATGATAGAATATATAAAGCCAATATGGCATGCTGCGGTGTGCAGCTCGATCCCCTAAATATCCTCACAATGGACGAATATGACTGAGTGTGAAATATATATTTTTGAAATAATTAATTCAACAGCAACATGACCCCATGGGTCCCAAAATATTGGCATGTAGCTTAAACATGACATTTAATAAGAGTCTCAGCTCAATTTCTCTAACACGTGGAACATGTTCAGATAATAACATGATTCGTTAATTTTACAACTGCATGGGATTTATTCAAAATATAATTTCTATGGTGCACGTCCACATGCTCGTCATCTATCGGGTGTTTCACCTCCAAACAATTTATATCATACCAAATTCGGGGATTCATACCCTCACAACTAAGTTTAGAAGTGTTACTTACCTCAAATCGTGTAACTTTTTACTCCGCTATGCCTTTGCCTTGTGAATTGGCCTCCAAATACCTCGAATCTAGCCACAATTAATTCGATTTGGTCAATAAAATTTATTGGAATTAATCCCTTAAGAAAATACTAATTTTTCAACAAAATTCAAAATTTAGCTCAAAAATCGCCTGTGGGGCCCACGTCTCGGAACCCGACCAAAGTTATAAAATCTGAAAGCCCATTCAACTACGAGTCTAACCATACTAATTTTACCAAAATCCAACCTCAACTCGACCTCCAAATCATCAAATCTTATTTCTGAATTCCTAAGTTCAAATCTTTGATTTACACCTCAAAAACATGTAATCTAGTCGGATTATTCGATGATAATTCAATATTATGGAGTAGAAATAATCACAAGTGACTTACCTCAACCTTCCCTTGAATTCTCTCTCAAAATCGCCCCAAAAACCGTGCTTGAAGGTCCAAAAATGGCAAAACTCAGAACCCCTTCGAAATGTATACTGTTCAGGGGTTCCGCACGTGCGACTTACTTAGCCGCTTCTGCGGTCTCGCAGATGCGAGAATTCAACCACTTTTGCGGTTTCGCCAAGCCTCAACTGGAGCCGCTTCTACGAGCTAGGAGTCGCTTCTACGAGTTAGGAGCCGATTCTGCGAAAAGCTCGCTTTTGCGATGGCTGGTGTGCACATGCTGGCACCTGCGATCAAACCTCCGCATGTGCGAAAAATACCAGAATAAAAAACTCCAGCAGTGGTTTTAAGTCCGAATTTGATCCGTTAACCATCCGAAACTCACCAAGGCCCTCGGGACCTCAACCAAACATACCAACAATTCCTAAAATATTATACGAACTTAGTCGAGTCTTCAAATCACATCCAACAACACTAAAAACATAAATCACACATAGATTCAAGCCTAGTGAACTTTGAAACTTCTAATTTCTACAAACGACGCCGGAACCTATCAAATCACGTCCGATTGACCTCAAATTTTGTACACAAGGCATAAATGACATAACGGAGCTATGAAAATTTTTAAGACTGGATTTTGACCCCGATATCAAAAAGTCAACCCCCGGTCAAACTTTCCAAAAATTCAACTTTCATCATTTCAAGCCTAATTCCACTACGGACCTTCAAATAATTTTTTGGACACGCTCTTAAGTCCAAAACTACCATACAAAGCTATTGGAATCATCATAATTCAAATTCGAGGTCGTTTACACATAAGTCAACATCCGATCGACTTTTCCAACTTAAGTTTTAAGCCTTAGAACTAAGTATTCCAATTCATTCCAACACCTCATCGAACCCGAACCAATTAACCCAATAAGTCATAAAATAACTGTAAAGCATACATTGAGCAGTAAATATGGAAACTGGGTTGTAATACTTAAAATGATTGGTCGGGTCATTACAGATGGTGTGCATGACGGCTTTGGTTTTGGAAACAAAAACGGAGAAAGAACTTCGTTATTGGAGTGTGCTAAAACCTTTGATTTGGTGATTGCTAACTTGTGTTTTCCATATAAATAGTAGCACTTGGTCACCTTCCAAAGTACAATGGCCAAAATCCAATTGCTTACCTACTACTTAGGAGGTATGATAGAGGTGTATGCATGGATTGCAAAGTCATCCCAATTGAAAATCTAACGATGCAACATATGTTATTGGTTATGGATTTGGCGATCATGCGGACAAGGAAAAAAAAGGGTTATGTCTGGTCTAACTAGGATCAAGTGGGATGCCTTGACTAAGGACTAAGCTGAGGAGTTGGGGGAAAGCTATTGGCTAATGGGGGCCTGGAGAAGTAGTAGGGACGTAGGTTGCATGTGGACCAGGACAACAAACTATATTACAGAAGCTATGAGAGAGGTGTTAAGGGCCTAGAAGGTTTTCTCTGGTGGATGCAAAGGAGACTGGTGGTGGAATGAAAATGTCCAAGAAAAAGTAAAATCTAAGAAAATGGCATATATGAAGCTAGTAGAAAGCATAGATGAGGTGGAGAAGAGACCATACAAGGAGGCAAAGTGAGCGGTTACCACGGCTAAAATCGCGACGTTCGAATGTTTGTATGAAGAGATTGGGGATAAATGCGGGGATACGAAGTTGTACAGGCAGGGCCAAAATGAGAAAGAAAGGCCCGTGACCTTGATTAGGTGATGTGTATAAGAGATGATGAGGGCAAAGTTTTAATGGATGAGGCAAAGATTAGGCGAAGATGGCTGTCATACTTTCATAAACTCTTGAATGAAGGGGAAGATAGCAACATTCTGATGGGTGATTTGGAGCACTCCGAGAGTCATCAAGATTTTAGATACTGTAGGCGCATAAGAGTATGGGAGATCGAGGGGGTGATGTGTAGGATGAACCAGGATAGAGCAATCGGGCCAGACAAAATTCCTGTAGAGTTTTAGAAAAGTGTAAGTAAGGTAGGCTTGGAATTGCACTCTGGGCTGTTTAACTTTATTTTTAGGACGAAGAAGATGCCTGAAGATTTGATGTGAAGTACGGTGATTTTGTTATATAAGAATAAGGGTGATATCCAAAATTACAACTATAGGTAAGGTTGTTCAAGATTGAACCAAAACAGTTATCCAAACCGAACCGATGGCTTATTGGCTTATTGGTATCGGATTATCGGTGTAATGGATGGTGAACGGATTGAGATTTTATAATTAACGGCTTAACGGTTTGGGGGCATATTACTCAATTTTCTTATCGGGTAAACTGTTAACCCTTTACAATTTTTTATATTTACTCTTTTACCTCTATGTATATAAAGTACTATTGAAACTCTAAATGGCTAAATCCCTAATTTTTATTTTCTAATTCTCAATTGTCTGCACCACCAGAGGCAGAGAAGTCCTCAGTCTCGTCTCTCTCTTGAAATAAGAATTGAGAAGTCAAAAAATCGAAATCTCAATGATTAATACGTGCATGTCTTTATGAGTAGTCTTGATGGTGTTAAAAATCTGGTTAATACATGTATGATAGTATAAGTAGTCTTGAAGACTCTTCAATTAAAAAGTATCGTTTGGTTAGATCTTAGATGGTATTAAAAAATTGGTATTGATTTGAAGCTGTTTGGTGTTGATTGAATGATTGTTCAAAAAAATTCTATTTGGTTTAGCTGATAAGCCGCCCGATAATTGTTAATCCGATATCAATCCGCCTGGTGTCTTATTGGATGGCTAGCAGATTACTACATTTATAATCCGATAACCGTTAAGTTGAACCGTTAAGCGTAATTATCCGCCCGATAAGCACCCCTAACTATAGGGGTATGAAGTTTCTAAGCCATACGATGAAAGTTTATGAGAATGTGGTAGAAGGGAGGGCGAGGAGAAGTGTGTATATTTTCGAGAACCAGTTCGGTTTTATGCCGGGTCGTTCGACTACAAAATTCACTCATACGGTGAGAAGATTGGTAGAGCAGTATAAGACAATAAATAAGGACTTGCATATGGTGTTCATTCATGACCTAAAAAAAACATACGACAAAGTCCCGATATAGGTAATATGGAGGTGTTTGGAGGCTAAAAGTGTGCTTGTAACGTACATTATGGTGGTTAAGGACATATATGATGGAGCTAAGACACAGGTAAGGACAACTAGAGGTGACTCATAACACTTCCCGGTTGATATGGGGTTGCATCAGAGATCAACCCTTAGCCCATTTTTATTTTCCTTGGAGATGGATGTATTGGCACGACATGGGAGGTGCCATGGTGTATGTTATTTGCAGATAATGCAGTTCTCATTGACGAGACACGAGGTGGTGTTAACGAGATACTGGAGGTTTGAAGACATACTCTTGAGTCTAAAGGTTTCAAGCTGAGCAAGACTAAGACAGAGTACTTGGAGTGCACATTAAACAGCGTTGTACAGGAAGCACGCATGCATGTGAGGCTTATACACAAGTCATTCCGAGGAGAGGGAGTTTCAAGTACCTTGCACCAATAATACAAGGTGATAGAGAGATTGGTGAGGTTGTTACACATCATATAGAAGCAGGGTGTATGAAGTAGAGGCTCGTTTTTCGGTGTGTTGTGTGATAAGAACGTACCACTGAAATATAAAGGTAAGTTCTACAAAGTAGTGGTTAAACTAACCATGTTGTATGGGACAAAGTGTTGGGCGGTAAAGAAATCTCATGTCAGAAGATGAAAGTGGTTGAGATGCAGATGTTGAGATGGATGTATGGGCAAATTAGGTTAGATAAGATTAGTAATGAAGTCATTCGAGATAAGATGGATGTGGCCCCGGTGGAGGATAAAGTGCGAGAAGCGAGGTTGAGATAATTAATGCATGTTAATAGGAGAAATATAGGCGGTGTAAAAGGTTAGCATTGGGGGTATGAGGAGGGGTACATGTAGGCCAAAGAAGTCTTGATGAGAGATGATTAGGTGGGACATGATGTATCTATAGGTGACTGAGGACATAACTCTTGATAGGAGTGTGTGGAGGTCGAGAATTAGGGTAGTGGGCTAGTAGGTAGTCGAGCGTTTCGCCTTGTATTCTTAGTTCTATAGCAATAATATTAATATATTATCTTTTATTCTTATATTGTTATTACTATCTAGCGTATAATTGTTACCTTGGCTTCGGTCTTCTCCTTTTATCTTGTTGTTATTACTACTTATTGCCTTTACTTTCTTTCATCTATTTTAGCCGAGGGTCTATCGGAAACAACCTCTGTACCTTTCCAAGGTAGGGTAAGGCTGCATAAATCGTACCCTTCCCAAACATCCCTCGTGGAATTCACTGAGTTTGTTGTTATTGTTGTTGTATACAACAACATCTTAGAAGGTTATAAAATGAAATTTGGGGAAATCAAAGAGAAGTAATGTGAAAAAATAGTACTTAATATATTTGAAAAAATAAAGGAGAATTAGAAAAGTTATATTAGTTTGTAATAAAAATAATTCCCCTCGATTACATTCAATTTCGCAATTACACCCACATATAGGGGTGTGTTTGGTCCGAAAGAAAAATATTTTCCTGGAAAATGAGTTGTTTTATCACTTATTTTCCTATGTTTGGTTGGTGAGCGAAATTTTTTTTTAGTATTTGGTTAGAGAGAAGAAAATATTTTTTAGAAAAATAATTTTCTATGCTACTCTCCTCACCCCCTTCCCCAAAATCCGTGTGCTTTTTATCCTCTATCCTCTCCCCTCCCAAATACCCAATATTTAATTATTCTTTTAAAAATTCACACAAACTCAAAGGAACTAATGTGTTGCTTTACTTTTTCACACAAGAACAACGTTCAAATTTGAGCACCATAACTAAAAAGAAAATACTATTTTTCTTGTTGAACCAAAACAAAAGTATTCTTTCTACAATATGAAAAGAAAATACTCATCTTGTTGAAATGAAAGAAAATATTTTTTCTATATCATAAAAAGAAAGTACTCATTTTGGTGGAACGAAAGAAAATACTTTTTCTACATCATGAAAAGAAAGTACCAATTTTGTTGAGATGAAAAATAAAGTACTTTATCTATAATATGAAAAGAAAATATTCTAAATAACATTTGTATTTAGAGTCGGGGTGGGGGTCAGGGATAGGGTAGTGGTGTTAAGGTGGGTTGGGGTGGGTAGGATTGGGTGTTAAGAGTTGGTGGGATGGAGAATACGGTGGAGATAGTTGAAAAAATATTTTGAAAAATATTTTCTCTTCTTTTGAACCAACCAAAAATATTTAAACCAACCAAGAAAATTAGAAAGCTTCGTACCAAACACACCTTAATTCTTAGGCTGCTTTCCAAACATTAGAAACAAAACTAGGGGGCTGCATGTAAAATACTAAAACTAAAAGGACCAATCTGTAGATAGGTCTTTACGAAATTGTATAAAATCCAGAATTCTTCCCCAATTCACCCTCGCAAATCAATCAACCAAATTCTCATCCTTGGAAACCCTAGTTCCGACGCCATATAGCTTATTCCCTTGGCCATTCTCTTCAGATTTCCATTCGATTCGCTTCGAAATCTAACGGACTATTCGATTCGCATCGTGCGCGAAGATGAATTGATGTTTTCCGGTAGAGAAATAGAGAAAATCTCACTCCAGTTTTCTTCCGTCGAAGAATTTGCGGTCGCTTTTCGCCGATTGGATAAAATTCAGTCGATCCGAAATAAGCCGGCGGTTTACAGCTCAGCATCAGCTAAGAGAGACGTCCAGGGTGCAAGAGAAGCCGATTTTTGTGCTAATTGATAGATCCGATCGAGATCGTCGCAGTCGAAGGAGTAGCGTAGCAGCGTTTATTAAATTTTTGTTAACAAGCCCTAAACTATTGCTGCTGAGTGAAGCTTTGAGGATTAATTTCGTCACGGTCAGGATGTTCAACTGATCTGTTGAAGGAATTTGGTTTGACTGATTTTATCTTGAGTTATTGAAGAGAAGTTGTGAGAGAAAAAAAAGAGCTGTTTTAGTTTTTTTGTACTTTATATATCAGTTTTATTTGAGTTCAATATCAGGCCTATTATAATTTTTTTGATTTTGGCCTTTTTGTTGTTGTTGTTATTGATTTGTTTGAGGAAAAAAAAGGAATTTTAAGGAAAAAAGAGAGTCATGGCAGTTTATTTTAAGTTTAAAAGTGCAAAAGATTACGATTCAATAGCAATTGACGGTCACTTTATTACTGTTGGGAACTTGAAAGAAAAAATATTTGAATCCAAGCATCTAGGCAGGGGTACAGATTTTGACCTCGTTGTCACCAACGCCCAGACTAACGAAGGTTCGTTAGCTTCCAATTGAGTCGTCATTTTCGTGCATTCCCTAGTTGCATTCCTAGTCATATTGCCCAAGCTATTGTGTGACATTGATTTGGGGTCTATCAATATATTTAGTTTCTCTAGCATTTGGAATGTGCTGCTTATATTCAAACATTTTTTCAAAAGAAAAAAGTGGCTTTTATTAAGTAAAAAATGATTACAGTGATTTTAATTTAATTTTCGGAAAGATGACAGCATAAACTCTTTCAAGAACATATACATTGTAAAAATGTCTGATTTCAATTTTTCATTCTCTAGGGGGGATATACAATTTCAGTCATCTTATCTTAGTGGATTTGTTTTACATAATTATAGGGCAATCTCTATTTTGATTTAAAGGGAGAGTGGTCTTTTTAAAGTTTGCATAGAGGAAATCCTGTATTCAGCACTGCTGAGTTTCTGGACTTGTTTGAGTTTTCCTTTGTATAATTTTTGTACAAGTCCAGCTTCTTTTTTGTACTTTTTCAGTTCTCCCTTTGTACTGCTATTTATCAATAACATTAATTTCTATAATAAATAACTTGTTCTAATGTTAGGGCTCATAACAATAAGCTGGTGGCACACTGTCCAGTATAGCATTTACCTTGAGATTTGGTTTTTCCATAATAGTCTTTGAGTAGCTTTAAACGATACAACTATGTATTGTGCTACCTGAGACAAAAGAAATTATGTAAGGAGCCTATTTCACTCAAGGTTTATGTCACATTGCAAAACTCAGGGTCAAGTTGATCCTCCGTGAGGAACTGCAGTGCTTGACAAATAGTTTGTTTAGACTAAGGGGCTTTAATGGCGGATCATGCCATTTGGAATTGAATGCATAACTTGTATTTCCATTCATATGTATTGTGGACTCTACAGGGCTTTATGTGCTTTGTGTTTTTCTTTTTGCAATTTCAGAATATCTTGATGAGGACACCTTGATCCCCAAAAATACTAGTGTTTTGATTCGTCGTGTTCCTGGACGACCTCGCATGCCCATAGTAACTGCACCTGTAGCAGAACCAGACGAGTATTGTCTTGATCCTTTTGATTCTCATCTGTTATTTAGATTGCTTTATCTTTAAAACTTCAAAATCTGTGGAAGAAAGACAGTTGACCTGGGTTGGTACCTAAGAATTGCGCAGGTATCTCTTTTGTTGGAGCTGGTGATGGGGTGTTATGGGTAGTTTACTAAATCTCAAGATCCTTTTTCATGGTTTTTTCCTTTCCCAGGGAAGACCGACCCCAACTTCTTTGGGACTGAGGCATAGTTGTTGTTGTTGTTGTTTTCCTTCCCTTGGAAGGTTGTTGAAAGGTGGTGGGTATAGACCTTTGCAATGTGTGGAAGGTGGTTGAAAGGGGATGGGGTATAGGGGAGAATCGATGAGAATGCTGATGCTGTCATTTGCATTGTGTCGAATATGGTGTTCATAGTTTGTCCCTCCCCTCTTCTGCACAAGGTGGAAGTGGTGTTAATCATAGGTCCTTATACTGCTTTCAGTCTTTTGGGCATTGCCATAATAGCTATTTTAATATGACCGAAATGTCCTTTCTGCAGGCCCCAAGTAGAATACCAATCTGAGGAGGCTCAAACAGTAAAAAGTAGTTATCTGGGAGGGGTGTCATCTGCCACCAAATATGTAAGCGTCCATAGCACTATGCTGTAGGAGAATCTTGGTGTTTTTAGTAATGACAACTTGTGGTCTTAAGCATATTGATATATTCATGTTCATTGTGTAGCCTGAAGATCTAGATTGGGATGAATTTGGGAATGATTTGTATGCTATTCCTGAAGCAATGCCAGTTCAGTCAAGCAACCAAGTGCAGGATGCTCCTCCTCCAAGCAAAGCTGATGAGGAGAGTAAGATCAAAGCTTTAATTGACACTCCAGCTTTGGATTGGCAGAGGTGGGAAAGCCTCCTTTAAAAAAAAAAAAAAAATGTAAATGCACTCTGGAGAGTGTGATTATTGCATTACCTGTTCCTTTTTCTCTAATTTGGAATGATACTGGTTTGACGGAGACTTCACAACTTGTGTAGTTCTCCCCTTATATATAAAATTGTTACCATTATCCAAAAAAATAAAATAAAAAGGTTCTGATGATCTTTAAGTTGATGCAGTCAACCCTCTGATGGCTTTGGTGCTGGTAGAGGTTATGGACGAGGTCCAGGTGGAAGAATGATGGGTGGACGTGGTGGACGAGGCTTTGGTAATACGCCTTTTTTCTTGTCCTGTTGATCTACTATGAATCTTCCCATCTTTATCGGGTTGAAGAGCTTTGTCTATTTTTGCGTATGCTCACTTGAAATATCGGTCTTTTCATGCTGTTATTTTATAAGAACTACTACGATCTCAATCTCAAGCTAATTGGGGGCGGCTATATGAATCCTCACCATCCAAGTTGGTCCATTTAAGTCCATCTCAGTACACCTGCCTTCATTTCGTTCTTTTCTGAAATTTAATGACAAAAAAACTCATCAAGTCAATTGTGAAATTGTAGGTTGAAATTTTTTAAAAACCTTGTGGTTAAGTTCTTATGACTTGCCATCCTGGTTGAATAATTGTCATAAGTATGTAGGAGTATTGAATTTTCATGTTGCTACTGCTAAGATGAATTACTGATTGTGATTGAATTTGTTGGCTGTCATATTTTCATGTTTGAGCTCTCAAACTGGATGCTACTCTTCCAATTTTTCAGGTTGGGGTGGATTGGAACGGAAAACACCACCACCGGGCTATGTATGCCATCGTTGTAAGGTGCCGGGTATGTTTCTTATGTTTCATCCATCTTCTGGTCGTTGTCTTAGAAGTCTGTGATTAGCATAGTCAATGTGTTAGTTGACTCGGTGTGAACCGATTATGACAAATTGTTTCAGGGCATTTCATCCAGCACTGCCCAACAAATGGTGACCCAAATTATGACATCAAGAAAGTGAAACCTCCAACTGGCATTCCAAAGTCCATGTTAATGGCAACCCCAGATGGTTCATATGCTTTACCAAGTGGTGCTGTTGCAGTTTTAAAGCCCAATGAGTAAGATTTCCTGTCATGTTGGTATTGTTGAATGCTTGCTTGTAACAAGAATGCGTATGACTGGCCACTTGTTGTAGGGCTGCTTTTGATAGAGAAGTTGAAGGGATGCCTTCTATACGTTCCGTCGGTGATCTTCCACCAGAACTTCATTGTCCCTTGTGTAAAGAAGTAATGAAAGATGCGGTGCTAACAAGCAAGTGTTGTTTTACGAGTTTCTGCGATAAATGTAAGGAGCTTGCTGTTTAATTTGAGCATAGTGTTGTTTAAAGAGTTTTTGCTATAAATGTCAGCTTGCTGTTTAATATGAAGCTAGTGTTGTTGCTTCTACGATGAATTAAAGGAGTTCTCTGTTCAATTTAGTGTGCCCTATATTCTTGAATTTTGAATTGATCTCAAGGGTTATCCTCAGGCATAAGGGATTATATCATCTCAAAGTCAATGTGCATCTGTGGGGCCACAAGTATACTTGCTGATGACCTGTTGCCTAACAAGACTTTGCGGGATACAATAAATAGAATACTGGAATCAAATAATAGCAGTGCAGAGCATGGGGGTAGTGCTCTTCAAGTTCAAGGTTGGTACTGGTTTTAACTCTCTGAACTGTTCTCTCGCTCAAGTCCATTATCATTTTGATTTTTAAATGGCTTACGTCTTGTCTTTGTTATCACATGTTCCAGATATGGAGTCAGCACGCAATCTCCCACCTAAGATTCCATCTCCTTCACAATCTGCAGCTTCAAGGGGAGAGCTGTTACCACCACCTCCTCCTCATAAGGAGGAAACTTCTTCTAAAGTCCAGGAGATTGCTGAGGAGGGTAAAAATGGCAGTGCACCACAGCAAATGGTGGAGAGAGGCAGGATTTCTAAGGTTGCAGATGTTTCTGAAGCCACACATGAGTCAGTTAGTGTTAAAGAACCTGCATCCCAGGGAAGTGCTCCATTGGCTGATGAAGAAGTTCAACAAAAGCATGTAGCTGCGGAGGCAGGTAATGATGCTCTGTTGTTCACATTTTTGGCTTCGTAAGTCTTTGGTTGTATCTTACCGAGCAGCTTAGAGGAGATTCTTGGTTTCTTATATCCCTTGGATTAGTTCTCATCTATTTCTATTTTTTATTTTTTCAGCAAAGAAAAAGAAGAAGAAGAAAGCACGCCTGCCATTGAACCGTATGCACATTTCCCTTCCTCTTGTGCACGAGTTGATAAATCTGTTAGTTATTTTTTGGAATAGAGCTTCGATTATTATGTCTGCAATCTTGATGGATCTGTTTCCTGATTTACTTGATGCCCTTGCAGCTGCTGCTGCGGAGATGCAGTGGAGAGCTGCTCAAGATCATCTTGCTGCTGAGAATTATATGATGTCCATGGGTCCTTCTGCGTATAATCCTTATTGGTCAGGCATGCAACCTGGACTAGATGGGTTTGCAGCCCCTTATCATGGTGCCATGCCGTACAATCCTTATGGGTTTGGTCCTCTAGATGTTCCATTTGTCCCTCCTGTATTACCACAAGATCCATTTGGCGGACAAGGTTTTATGTTGCCTTTTGGTCCTCCAATGCAGAGGTATAATTTGTGTTGCCTTTTATCCTGAATTTCTCTCTTAATCTCTGGTCAAGCGTTTACACATGTTTTGGGGGTCCTAACCCCTTCTCGCAGTTTTTGGAAATGGATATTCAGTCTGGTTCTGATGTTGTAGTTTAATTACTTTCATGTTCATGTATCTATATGTGTCAGCTCCTGCGAGATTTGGATCACCTGACTGGTTTAAAAATGATCACCAAATTTTAGGGATCTTGCAGCAGAGTTTGGGATGGGATTTAATGCTGGCCCACCAATCATGAGCAGAGAAGAGTTCGAGGCTAGAAAGGCTGATCTGAAAAGGAAGCGTGAGATCGAGATACGGGGAGAGAGGTAATTTAACCTACCTGGTTTTCTGTTCCTGTTAATTCATTGCACAATATGGTGCTATTTCCGTTGGTGATGTTAAAATCACATTAAATGATCTGAGCACTGCGTGTTGAGGTTTTCCAAAGAATGCTCATTCCGTAATTTCACGGCATCACATTATGGTGCTATTTTGGTGTGATATCAAGAATTTCTTAAATGCTTGAGTATTGAATCTTGAGGTTTTTGCAGTATGCGTGTGCTATAAGTGCCTCCGTACAACTTAGTTTTCTCTACTTGAAGGCATGCTGAATTCAAGCACGATTAATTATATCCTCATATTTTGTCCTCTTTGGTTTGTTTTTATTGTCAAGAGTCATTTTCTATTATGCTTCTGCTTTTTAACGCACTTTCAATGGATTTTTGATATTGGCAATGTCTCGTGTTATATCCAGCAGGGAGTTTTCTAAAGACAGGGAACATGCAAGGGAAGTTGGGAGCGGTGCTGATGGTCCTCCAGTGAAATCCAAATCTGTATGTATCTTGCTTGCCAAATATTCCAGTCTATTTTATCCCTATATTTTAGTAGATGGGTATGCGTTACGAGAAAATTTGGCTAACAACCTGTTTAGCCAAGAAGCAGTTTATTTCCAGTTTCATCTTTCTATTACCGGGGACAGTCAAAAAAGCAGCAGTCTCCACCCCCCCAACCACCACCAAAAAAAAAAAAAAAAGAGTCTCAGAGACTGAATTTCTAGCATTTTTTTCTAATATTAAGTACAGGACACACTGGAGTCTGGACTACCTTAATATGGGGTTCTGGAGAATTAAGATTAAAGTTTGCCCATTCTGCTGGAAGGGTATATACGACTTCCTAACCCTAGTTGGTGCTCCTTTTGAATGATGATGTTGCCTGATGGCGAAAAATATCGTCACAGTTTTTGGTTGCCCTCAGTAAAATGGGCAGTTGACTGGAGCTCAATCAGGACAGTGCGCATTAAGATGTTGATTTACATTTCTTTTGCTAGTTATTAGTCTGTTCCGGTTCCTGTATGTTGGATGTGTTGGACAATGGCCATTAAGTGATTTTGTTCCCTCATTTTCTTTTCTGTTTTTTTCCCCAATTTTTTAAACCTTTTCCTAATGGAAACAAGCCTGGAGTTCTACTCCTTTTGTGACGAAACTGTTTGCCTATTTTGACGAAAATTTTTACAGTAAGCTATTAAGAACATGGAAAAATGATGGAAGTGGATAGGACTCCAAAAGTGTTCTAGACTAATCTTCTGTTGTAGAATCATTGAAGTGTAGTGGGGGATTGGGTGAGGTTAAATCATTTTTCCTGGAATGTACTATGGTGTATTTATTTTGAGTATTTGCTAGGCCAGTAGGAAAAAAGAGTCTATTTTAAAGAGGTGTAAAATCCTCTCCTTTTGTAGTGCATGATGTTTTTTACGGCTTTAGATCTGCATTTTGATATTTTAGAACATTTTTTCTTCTTTGCAATTTTTTGATATTAATATATTCATTGATGATTGCACAGAAAGCTATTCCTCCTCAATCGAGCTCCGGCCGTCCCCGCCGACCTGAGAGGCCATCACCGGACCTTGACCACCACCGCCGACCTGAGAGGCCATCGCCAGACCTTGACCACCACCGCCGACCTGAGAGGCCTTCGCCGGAGCTTGACCACCGCCGCCGACCTGAGAGGCCCTCACCTGACCTTGACTATCACCGTCGGCCTGAGAGGCCATCTCCAGACCGTCGATCGCGAGATCCTGAACTTCCTCGCCCTTTGTCCAAGAGAAAGTATGAAGATTATGATGATCACCATCATGAGGACCGCCATCGCCGCGACCACCATGAGGACCGCCACCACCGTGAGTATGCCCATCGCAGTAGCAGTAGCCACCACCGTTCAGAATCTTCAGCTAGCGTCAAACCATCCTCCACTGGCCCATCCGAGCCACCAGTGGTGGCGCCACTCAAATCCATGGATAAGAAGAAGGCCAGTGTTTTTTCTCGCATCAGTTTCCCAGCTGAAGATGCACCAGCAGCTTCAAAGAAGCGAAAGGTGTCATCCTCCAGTGAAGTGCCAGTGAGTTCCTCGGCGAGCCACCGGGGTACTACATCAAATGGGTATCACGAAGAGTACAAAGCAGCTACTGGATCAAGGAAGAGTGCTGCTGCAAGTATGGATTATGAGAGTAGTGACGATGATCGGCACTTCAAAAGAAGGCCTTCAAGGTACGAGCCATCTCCACCACCGGCTTCTGTACAGTGGGAGGAAGAGAAGCAGGAGGGGCCTCCTCCTAGGCATAGCAAGGGGTCAAGGGAAAGAGGGTAAACTGGATAGTAGTTTATTGCATTTTGCACTTCTCTGATATGTCAATTCTTTGCATTTTTCACATATCTTATATTTCAATTAGCCAGTTTCTTGAGTTCTTTCCAGTATCTGATATGCAATATTTAGAATTTAATCTAGGTGGCAACATTACATTGATTGCTTTTTTTGTTTCTCATTTTTTTGCCATGTCCTGTAGTGGAGTTGATTGTTCATTTGTGCATTATGTGTTACTGTCTTACTTGACTCAAAGATGTGTTATTTACTGTCTGCGGCTTTACTTTTCTAGATTCGTTTATCTAGAACAGATGGTTTAACTATTTAGATAACTCAAAGAGAATAAAAAGCAAAATCATTTAGTTGTGCAGAAAGTGGAGATAAATAGCGTGCATGATGATGGCATGTTTTTCCTTACTAATTTCATTTGGAATTCAGTGCTATATATCACACACATGTAGAGAATCCTTCTTTCGTTTTACTTGGTGTGGCACTATAAAACAGCCATAATTCCATATTAGTGTTTACTCGCTAGCTCATGATTAGATATTGTCACTTAGTGAGACATTCAGGAAAGACAAATTGATTTTTCAATGTTCATGTACACAAGATAGATCTCTCTTTCATGGCGTATCTGTGAGCAGCGATACACATCACTTGTCTGACTGGTGGGGCATGAGTAAAGTGGAGTATGTGCCCTTTTAGCTTCTTCTGGTGGGTGTGTTGGTGATGTTTTAGGGATAGTTACTAAGAATCTTGTTTGTCATATGGATACAGAAACAATTTTTTTAGTTGTGAGCACTGGAAACCTAACCTCTGTCGTTGGCACCACACCCTCCCCCTTATGGTGTTAATTAGAAAATTGGTTGTTTTAGCTTGGCAGCAATGGTGACCTATAAGAGAATTCACTTGCATCCTTTCAGTTTCAGCTGTAGGCCAGTCCCAAAACTCTTACAGAAGTATCATGAGAATATCACTTAGAAAATTGATGCAAACGTTCTCATTTTGTATGCTGCATTTAGAAATCAATTTTGATGCTCGACTTTTATTCTTTTGTTCTGTTTTTTCAAATCTTTCTATGGCATTTTCATTTGAACTGCCTGCGGACTTTCCTTTTGGTGTTCCAATGTAGCATCTTCATTGAGTATATATATCCTTTTGCCATTCTCGCTGTACCATCACAATAATCTCATGGATCCTTTCTCGACAAATGTCTTAATTCATTGGTTCTTAATGCAGATTGAGATAGTATATGACAAGGAAGAGCTTGAATTGGAATGACTCTTGCATGGAATACAAATACAGGTAGAGAATTATTTATATGTTTGCTGCTCGGATTGCTCTGTTAGGAAATGCAAGTAATTTGACTTCACACGCATTGTCTTGTGTGTTTCTGTTTCTCATCATAAATTCTCGACAGTGCAATGAAAACAGAATCATTTTCTTGTGTTTGAAGAGAATTTGTGAAACTCATTGTATCTGGTCATCAGGATGTTTGTATTCACAATATTTCATCTGAGGTGCATTTTATTTTATTGGTGCAGATTCAGAAGGTGCAGGGAACATCTAAATCTGGATCTCCTCTTCTGAGTGATACCATCTGCTTCACAAACTTCTCAGTGCAAAACTGATACAACTTTTTGTTCGATGCTCAATGGGATGGCACGGTGCAATGATTACTGAATTCGCCCGCTCAAAGGATGAACATGAATGTTCTAGAGCATTTGTAGATTCTTATCCAAAATTTGTATCATATAATGATTCCATATAATTGTGAACTGCAAACGCAAACATTTCAAAATAAGTTCGCGGGCTCCCTTATTTTGCAATTTTTATAGATTGTTTGAGCATTATGTGGCATTGCAATTTTGATATATTTTAATATTGCTGGTTCTGGCTTCTTTTATTTGTTTGGACAATATTCGCATTACAATCTTATGTTTCCTTCACTAATTCAAAGTTGGTTGGATAAAATACAAGTTTATTTCCGATAGGTTAATCAGGGGTGTCAATGGTTCGGTTCGGCCGGTTATTTTATTAAATTTGTATCATATTAATTTTTCGGTTATTCTATTATGTATTACCAAAATTAGACTTTTTGAAACCGTCCCAATTATGTCGGTTTCTCTTCGGTATCGGTACGGTTCGGTTAATTTTCGGTATTTTCTTAAATATCATGTAAAATTCACCAGTAGAAGTAGAATGTAATAACATATGTTCTTTTATATTACTTAGCAAAACTCTATACATTTTTATTGTTTAAAGGGTGATGAATAAAAAAAAAATGAAAGATGGATAGAGTATAGATCTATCAACTATTTTACAACACCATAAAAGAAATCAAGCAAAGGCAAAAAAAAATAAATATAAATCACACGAGTGGAAAGATATTAACCAAACTGAGTTGAAGAATAAAGTCTATAGAAGATTAAATATTCAAAAAGATAAATCTAAATTATATGAAAGGAAACATATTCAATACATTGTAGTTTGCTACAAGAGGGGTTGCTCTGATGGTAAACAACCTCCACTTCCAACCAAGATGTTGTGAGTTCGAGTCACCTGAAGATCAAGGTGGGGAGTTCTTGGAGGGAAGGATGCCGAGGGTCTATTGGAAACAACCTCTCTACCTCATGGTAGGGGTAAGGTCTGTGTACACACTACCCTCCCCAGACCCCACTAGTGGAATTATACTGGGTTGTTGTTATTGTTGTTGTAGTAGTAGTAGTTTCCTACTCATAATTGCTAGAATACTTTGTGTCTTACTAATGAAGATACTTGAAATAACTTAGTTTAAGTACAAGTAGCATAATAAGTTTTAGGAATTAGTATTTTGAGTTTAATTACTTGTTCGCTTGTAACAGTTTTCATAATTCTAAGGCCGAAAGAAAAATTCAATACATTATTATTTTTAAACTTACTATATAAATATATTTTTCACATGTAAAATTTATTCGGTACGGTTCAGTATTTTTTCGGTTTATTTTCATAAAATAAAAAACCTACCCTAATTATCGGTGCAGTTATAGATTTATAAAAAAACCTACGGTTTCTTTAAAAGAAATCTAAAAATCAATTCGGTGCGATACGGTTCGATCAATTTAGTGAGTTTTCAAATATTCATTGACACCCCTTTACTAACGCTCTTTTAGGAAAAGATAAAAGAGTCATTTTGGTCAAACCCCTTTCATAGTGCTATTAAATTAGTATCATTTTAATGAAGGTGCCAATTTTAAATGAAAAATAAAAAGAAATGAAAGGAAGCATTATGTATAAACTTATTATCCATTTTTAAATTAATATGAACGTAAACAATTGATTTTTCTGGTCTTGATCAAAGAGAGAACACGTAAACCTTTCGTGTATCTTTCGCAGAAATTCAGCATCATATTTCATTTATTGTAAATAAAAGTCAAAGTTTATTCATGAAAGTACGCAACTTATCAATTACAAGACATATCTGTTCGCTATTAAAATGAGGGGGAGGTCCAGTGACCGATATTTATTTATTGTTAATTAAAGACCTGTTGTTGTACATTGACACCTCAACATTTAATTACTAATCGCAGAACATTAACTTTGTAATTAAAAGTGGGTGCAGAAGCCAAATCAAGAAATAATAAATCATAGAGGCAGAGTCATAATTACGTTATAGTTTCTTATAGGAAATTATATTTATATATATAAAAAAACTAAAATACGAAGGTGAAATTAATGGATAATCAATGGTATCTGAAACTATGAAAACAAGTCACTCCCAGATTCAGAGTTTAAAATACTACTTTCTAGTGTCAGATAACTCATTCATGGCACTGTTACCTGCTTAAATTCTCTAAGGAAATTCAGAATTCTAATTGTATCTAACGATTAATTTATTTTTAGATATACTAAATGTATATAATTCATCAAACTTCAACGAATTGTACATTCAAAAAGTGAAATACAACACGAAATACATTAGTACTTTGCTCTAATAATTCTGAATATGGGAAATTAAACAGCACCTTGATGGATAATTGCATATATTTATAATTCAATGTATCACATGCATATATATTGCTACTGAATTAAATTTCGGTGCTAATGACTAAACGAAGTCAATTGATCACGCCCAACTATGCCTCATAAAAAGGATTAAGTGGTCGTTGCAAATATAATCCGGTTTACAAGTCTGGAGTCGAATCCCACAGAGAACTAAGGCTTAACTACAGTTGTTCAATATCGCTAAGAAACACAAGTCCAAACAATTTCCTAATTGTAAAGATTATAATATTTATTTTTATCTAATTAACTAACAAATACTAGAAAGCAGTAAAACTATCAATTAACAAGGATAAAGATTGGAGACAAGATTAAGGAGGTCTAGAGTTATGATTTCTCCAATTGTCGGAATCCTTCCCGCTACGCCTTCTATAATTTCGCCTAAGTATTCTCTACCGATCATAAGCGCTCTGAGTGGCGTAATTCTTTCCCGAGTAACTACCACAATTTACTAGACATATTTTTCTGAATTACGCTAGTTGGCATTAAGTACGGCTCACTCGGATTGCACCAAGGTTTCGTTATCCCTAATCCCACCTTTAAACCCTCCGTATTGATCCCTCATATACGTTAGGAGTGATGTTGTTCAACAATTATCTAAATATGCACTATCTCCCGAGTAATATACACTAAATAAGCACAGTCGATTGGGAGCTTTTCAACCAACCACAATAATAACGTAGTTGAACAAGTAGAGAAAATACTACGGCAAATCTATATTAACGTAACAGGAAAATCATCCTCCAATACGTTCCATCAAAACCCTAGATAACAAATTAGCTATTCATAATAGTATGCATAACTACAATACTAGAATTCATAACCAATAATAGAAATAGGAAGAAGAAAGTGAAAAACTCGTAGAAGAATTCTCCGCCTTGCTCCTAGTGTGTTCTTGGATCCTTAGGTCGAATCCCCGGTCTCCTCTGTCCAACCCCCCTCAAAAGTGGCATTTTTAGGTCTATTTATATGTGTAGGAAAATACCTAAACGTGTATGCCAAGTCCTAGTCAAACCAGGAGATGGAATAAGTCTTCAAAACTCGGAATGTGCACGCCCAGACCTGGCCTCACGAGGCATAACGCTTGGTGGACCTCGCCCCAGGCCTGGCGTCGCCAAGTATACAACATGCTTGAGCTTGCCTCTGCCTCGCCTCGCCAGCTCCTACGCGAGCTAAAGGCCTGGCATCGCCAAGAATAAAGCCTGCTATAAGCCTGGCTTCGCCAGGTATAAATCCTGCTATAGGCCTGGCTTTGCCAACTTTCTCCTTTTCACTGTTCTCGAGCACGCTTTCAATGTTTAATTATCCATTTTGCTCTACTTTCATCTCCAATTCACCTACACATAAAATAGACTTCATTACGCGCAAATAAAGTGTAATTTATCATTAAAATATATAAAATGCAAGGCAAATAATATACGAAACTATGGAATTATAGCCACACATCAATACCCCACATTTAAACGTTGCTTGTCCTCGAGTCAACCAACACTTTACACTATCTTTGAGCATTTAACATATTTAAAACTTTTGAAACACACTACACCAATTACTATGGTTGATAGCAGCAATTGAACTTTAGCATATGAAATCTCATACACTTCCCTTTTCTGATGCTATGCTTCAAAACATTCACAACAACTACAACATGCTCGTAACAATCGTAGCCTCAAAAACCGACTCAAAAATTTACAATGCACTCATGGATTGAACACCAACATCCTAGAGAAGTCTAATAACGTTACCTATCCCTCATGAAATCATGTGCCCTCACAACAAGAACAAAAGAGTAAGTTGAATCCACAAACTTAAATCAAATGCTCAAATATACTTTAAGGACTCATATATATATCAAAGAAAATATCCCACTCTCACAACAGAAGTCACATGCATGCAATTGGCATCATAGGCTTGCCCTTAATGTAAATATCTACTACTGTAAGCTCGCTCGATCTAAAATCAATTAGGACTTTTTCATGGTTGTAATGTGGGCTAAGGGACGGGTAGGATATATTTTAGGAATAGTGACTCACCCTCCTAAGCACTTTAACACATCACACAATTACTTTAAGCGTATTTTCTTCAATACCACTTTAATTTCACAAACAATAGCACCCAAAAAAATGTTCCCTTATTCTTTAAGCACTACTTTAATTCATACCTACTAGCAAGGACAATATAACAATTTATTCATCTCTATTTTTTCTTATTTGTTTTTTCTACTATGGATTTTCCCTTTGCAGTTTCCGCTAGTGGTGTATTACTTTATAAAATAAGTGCACCTTTCTTCCTTTCATTGATTCCACTCAAAAGCCACCCCACACTTAATCCTTACTTCTTCTAGCTCTTATTTCACAATTAAAGTGCTTTACGAGATAAAAGGATCAAAACAATATCAATTAAGAACAAAAAGGGTATAGGCAACGACGCCAAAATTTTATCACGCCCAACTATGCCTTATAAAAAGGACTAAGCGATCGTTGCAAATATAATCCGGTTTACAAGTCCGGAGTCGAATCCCACAGAGAACTAAGGCTTAGCTACAGTTGTTCAATATCGCTAAGAAACACAAGTCCAAACAATTTCCTAATTATAAAGATTATAATATTTATTTTTATCTAATAAACTAACAAATACTAGAAAGAAGTAATACTATCAATTAACAAGGATAAGAATTGGAGACAAGATTAAGGAGGTCTAGAGTTATGATTTCTCCAATTGTCGAAATCCTTCCCACTACGTCTTCTATAATTTCGCCTAAGTATTGTAATTGGCTCGTGGTGTAGCATAAAAGCAGGTATATTCTGCTTGGATTTTACTCAGAAAACCGACCGAAGTCGGTCGAAAATCTCATTTTTTTATTCTCTACCGATCATGAGCGCTCTGAGTGTCGTAATTCTCTCCTGAGTAACAACCATAATTTACTAGACATATTCTCTCGAATTACGCTAGCTGGCATTAAGTATGGCTCACTCAGATCGCACCAAGATTTCGTTATCCCTAATCCCACCTTTAAACTCTCCGTATTTATCGCTCATATATGTTAGGAGTGATATTGTTCAACAAATACCTAAATATACACTCTCTCCCGAGTAATACACACTAAATAGGCACAGTCGATTGAGAACTCTTCAACCAACCACAATAATAACGTAATTGAACAAATAGAGAAAATACTACGGCAAATATATATTAACGTAACAGGAAAATCATCCTCCAATAGGTTCCATCAAAACCCTAGATAACAAATTAGCTATTCATAATAGTATGCATAACTACAATACTAGAATTCATAACCAATAATGAAAATAAGAAGAAGAAAGTAAAAAACTCGTAGAAGAATTCTCCGCCTTACTCCTAGTGTATTCTTGCCTCCTTAGGTCGAATCCCCGGCCTCCTCTGTCCAATTCCCATCAAAAGTGGAATTTTTAGGTCTATTTATATGTGTAGGAAAAGATCTAAATGTATATGTCAAGTCCTAGTCAAACCAGGAGACAGAATAAGTCTTCAAAACTCGGAATGTGCACGCCCAGACCTGGCCTCACGAGGCATAACGCTTGGTGGACCTCGCCCCAGACCTGGCGTCGCCAAGTATACAGCTTGCTTGAGCTCGCCTCTGCCTCGCCTCGCTAGCTCCTACGCGAGCTAAAGGCCTGGCGTCGCCAGGTATAAAGCCTGTTATAGGCCTGGCTTCGCCAGGTATAAATCCTTCTATAGGCCTGGCTTCGCCAGCTTTCTACTTTTCACTGTTCACGAGCACGCTTTCAACGTTTAATTATCCCTTTTGCTCCACTTTCATCTCCAATTTACCTACACATAAAATAGACTCCATTATACATAAATAAAGTGTAATTTATCATTAAAGCATATAAAATGCAAGACAAATAATGTACAAAACTATGAAATTATAGCCACATATCATCAATCGAACAACAATTAGGTTAACATTGAATTCATCATTATGTTACATATAATTGCTTAATACCAAACTAGCTTGCTCAAATCCGTGCATTTCTTGCCATAGTGACCTTTACCTAAAATTATATTGCATAGTAAGTTTTAGTAATTTGAGATGATTTACCTAATTTCTTGAGCAGTAGTTGTGAGATTTTCTTCAATAATTAAGAATTTATTCTGTCATCTCATATCCTTTGGGTTTTTTTCATATATGTTTTTTCTAACATTGAAGAGACCTTGATCAAGCAACAACTAGCACTTAAATTGTTAGCTGATTTAGCTTTTTCGTCTGCTAGAATAAGCCTGAATTCAAATTTTTTAGTTAGATTCATTTAAGTCATCTGAACATTGTTTTTGGCTTAGTGGTCAACTACTATTTTCAAATGGCTTGACTGAATTTAAACCATTCAAATATATGGTCATTAGGTAGCAAGAGAAATTTGAATTACAGTTTCTTAGTACATAGTTTGATAATGTTGATGTATCATTACTGTAACTTATTGTAACTCAATGTTTTAAATGGCGAGCCCTGGGGTGAGGTGCACCAAAAATGTCCTGAGGCGATAGTGGGGGAGAAAGTCTCAAGAGGCGTACGCCCAGCATGAGGCGCGTTTTTGCAATGAGGCGCATTTTTGCAATGAGGCGTAAGCCAAAGAGACATTTTTAAATTTAAAACAAAATTTGCTGAATGAGTCCTTAATATAATATCCAAATTCTCAAAAGTCAGCTTGTAATTACTCAAAAGTTTTAAAAAGGAATTGAAATATCAAATTTGAAAGTCAAGACCTTTTTTTTTATTGCTAGAAGCCCTAATTTATGATCTTCCCCAATTCTTTATCTTGTCCTCTAGTCTGTTATTATCTCCGAAAAAATGAATAGTCAATTTGTTTTTTCAAATACAAAAAAAAAAAACTCCATTCTCCTCCATAGCAACAAGTTCAAATTTAAATTGCAGGTTAATCATCCTTTTTATTCCTCTATATAGAAAACATTATTCTTTTCAACTCAAGTTACTTGTGCTTGTAAGTAGTGTGTATCTCCTTTTCTCTCTCTCTCTCTCTCTCTCTCTCTCTCTCTATATATATATATATATATATATATATATATATATATATATATATTGAACTATATGTATTAGTAGTGATTAGTTGTAACTAATACACTAGTTAGTTAGAAGTAATTGTGGCATGGGTCGAGACACACGTGTGTCTATATATACATGTACATATCTTGAACCTTCTTTTAATAATGAGAATATATAGTACATTTTCATCTCTCAAATATCTGTAAAACTCTCTCTCTCTCTCTCTCTCTCTCTCTCATCTTTTTTCATGGAGATCATCATAGATCTCCATTGTTGCTCACCTTGAGGTCTTATCATCTTGACATGGTATCTATAACTCTCTCTCTCATCTGTTTTCATGGAGATCATCACAGATTTCCATTGTTGCTCACCTTGAGCTCTTATCATCTTGACACGGTATCGGAGTATGAGAGCTCGTAATCCCTGAAATTCCCGATTTTCATATTTACTTTTTTTCGTCTTTGCCCTAATTTCTTCGATAATTTCGATTTGCCCTAATTCGAACAAAAATCGCACAAGTCAGTGATTTGCCCTCAATTGTTCACATTCTCTAGTTCCATTTCACCTTTGTTTTACATTCTCTTTATCAATTTCATTTCCTTGCTTTTGGATGGCTATTCTCAATCAAAATGACCCGATTGATGTCAACACAACAAGTGCAGTTGTGGCGGCCGGTGGAGTTGCTAACGCTGGAGTTGACATTAACAACCCTCTTTACCTTTATCCATCTAATAACCCTGGGGCTATGCTGGTTTCTGCCCCTTTCAATGTAATTCGATATCGCTCATGGTGGCGTAGTGTTATGCAAGCCTTATCCGTTAAGAACAAGCTTAGTTTTATTAGTGGGGAGTGCAAATGACCGAATTCTCAGTCTGCCGATTATCGCCAGTGGGTGCGATGTGATGATATGGTCACCTCATATATACTTATTTCCCTTTCGAAGGACATCAGAGATAGTGTTGAGTATACAAATGATGATGTTGAATTATGGACATAATTAGAAGATCATTACGAGCAAACTAATGATGCTAGACTGTATCAGATCCAGAAATAAATAAATGATCTAACTCATGGAGCTCTCGATATCACGAACTACTACACCAAAATGAAGAAACTTTGGGAAGAAATGAGCAATCTGAGTATGCAAGCACAATGCAATTGCCAATGTAATTGTGGTGCCAAGGAAAAATTATAGAAGGCAGAGCAGGATAGGCGCTTGATCCAATTTCTTATGGGACTAAATGAGATGTATACAATAGTGCGTGGAAGAATTTTAATGATGAATACTCTCCCTTCATTAGCACAAGCCTTTTCTCTACTCATTCAAGATGAGAAACAGAGAGAGATGCGACCCTCCAATCAACTGGTTTTTGAGTCGACTTCTCTTCACGTGAATGCACAGGGAAATACCAATTCTAACACTCAAGGGAATGCTAACTTTAGAACAAACTATCGTGCAGATAACCAATCCATTGGAGGTAGAACTTCGTGTCCTTTTTGCGGTTATTGCAAAACCATAGGACACACTAGAGATAGATGTTACAAACTGTACGGCTATCCCCAGAACTACATTCTAGGTCCTAGAATTAATACCAAAGGGAAACGTATCATGGCTAATGCACATGCCGCACCCACTAAGGAGTTGCCTGTTAAGGAAGATGGTTCAAGCTCATAGGACAAACAGCCCAGTCGGAGTCACAGTAGGCCTGGATAGTGCAGTCTGGATCATTAGAGAAGAAGATCCCCAGTGTAGGATCACTTCTTAGATATCATAACAAATGAAAATTAACCTTAAGATGAGGTTCCCCGGGGTCCTGCATAAATTGGTTAAGGTGTTGGACTCCATAAGTAATGTCCAACCTGGTATTAGTAAGGAAGTTCAGCTTGACCTTATAACCGTTTGGAAGTACAACTAACAGAGGATAGTACAAAGGTCTAGTTTCAATGAAAATAGTTTTATTGTATGTTATGTGGTGTGAGGCACTAGAATCCACTATTCATGTGTCAGACATAGTTCTGAAATATTTACAATGAGAATTACCATGACTAACAGAAGAGGAGCATGCCATAATACCTGCAAAATTGACTGCTCCACTGCTCAGGTGAGTGTCAGCAATCCTCTCTATTGGTACCTTGAAGGTGCTGAAGCAGGTTTACTAATTGACCATACTGCTCCTTTGTGATTCCAATAGTTGCCACATTGTGCTGCTAAAAAATAAGTGTCCTTTTGAACTTTTATACAATAAGAAACCATCCTATTCATATCTAATATCCTTTGACTGCTTATGCTTTTCCACTGTGCCTAAAGTACATAGAGATAAACTTGAACCCAGGAGTGTTCCCCATATTTTTGTTGATTACCCTTTTGATAGCAAAGGATATAAAGTATTGAATCTCACCACTCATAAAATTCATGTTTCCAGAGATGTTGTTTTCTATGAAACCTTCTTCCCATTTGCTAGTCCACAGTCACATGGTGCCCCTCTCCATCCTCTGCTCCTTTCCTTGATTCTTTTGACATTACCAATAATCCATTTGTTGCTCATCCTGCCTCCTTTCCTTCTCACTTTCCCGATTCCTTTCCTTCTCACTCTCCTGAATTACAATCTTTCCATGCTTCTCCATCTGTATCTCCACCACATGAGCATGCACCTACACTTAGGAGATCTCAAAGAGAACATCACCTGCCTTCTCACCTACAAGACTATGTTTGCTCAATTCCCAAGTTAAGCTTAGACATTCCTGCTACCTCATCCTCCTCTCTTGCTGCTTTGTTTTCTTTGAATCATCATATTCCACCTGAATCCCTAGTTCATGATAGTCATTCATTTGTGATGAATATTTGCAATATTAATGAACCATGCTCATACGAGGAGGCAACACTTAACCTAGCTTGGCAGGCTGCTATGTCTCAACTCTCAAGAGTTTGAGGCCCTGCATGTCAATCATACATGGGATTTGATTCCATTACCTCTAGGAAAGAAGGCCATTGGTTATAGGCAGGTTTACAAGGTGAAACACAAAGCAGATGGGAGAATTAAAAGGTTCAAAGCAACACTAGTAGTCAAGGAATACACACAACAGGCAGGTGTAGACTATACTGAAACTTTCTCACCTGTTGTAAAATTGACTACAGTTAGGGCTCTCATTGCCATTGCAGTAAAGAGGAAGTGGATCATTTCTCAACTTGATGTCAGTAACGCTTTCCTCCATGGGGACTTGCATGAGGAAGTCTACATGGAAATTCCTCCAGGTCTTGAGGTACACACTCCAGGTGTTGTTTGTAGACTGAACAAATCTCTCTATGGGTTGAAGCAAGCTAGTAGGCAATGGTATGCCAAGCTAGCTGAGGCATTATACACCAGAGGCTATGTGCATTCCCTCCATGATTATTCCTTGTTTTGCAAAAGGACAGACTCCTCCACTATGTACATAACTGTCTGTGTTGATGATGTGCTTATCACAAGAACAAACATGAATGAGGTCAATTAGTTGAAAAGATTCCTACATAGCACTTTTAAAATCAAAGATCTAGGCAGATTACACTACTTTCTGGACTTAAAGGTTCTTTACAAAACTGATGGGGTTCTCATCTCACAAGGAAATTTTCTCTTGATCTCCTCAAAGAATATGACTGTATATCCTACAATGGACTGTCCTCCCCCCTTGATCCTTCTGTTAAGTTGCAGGCTAAGGTTGGTGCTGTCTTGAATGACCCTACATATTATAGGAAGCTTGTTGGAAAGCTGAACTTCCTTACTAATACTAGGTTGGACATTTCTTATGGAGTCCAACACCTTAGCCAATTTATGCAGCACCCAGGGAACCTCATCTTAAGGATGCTTTTCACTTGTTACAATATCTAAGAAGTGATCCTACACTGGGGGATCTTCTTCTCTAATGATCCAGACTACACTATACAGGCCTACTGTGACTCCGACTGGGCTGCTTGTCCAGACTCCAGAAGGTCAGTCAGTGGCTATATAGTTCTCTTGGGAGATAGTCCCATAAGTTGGAAGTCCAAGAAATAAGAAACTGTCTCCATTTCCTCAGCCGATGCAGAGTATAGATCTCTCCGAAAAGTTGTTGGTGAACTCACTTGGTTGTGCAGATTACTCGAGGAGCTAGCTGTTCCATTTTCAAAGCCTGTCACTGTCTTTTGTGATAGCCAGTCAGCTCTCCATATAGCTAGAAATTCTATTTTCGATGAACAGACCAAGCGCACTGAGGTGGATTACCATTTTGTACGAACCAAACTTCAAGAAGGGTTGATTAATTTGACTCATGTTCTTACCCATGCTCAATTGGCAGACATCCTCACCAAAGCCTTGACTGGAGTTAAACATTGTGGGGTTCTCAGCAAGTTGTCAGTGCGGTTCTCACCTCCAACTTGGGGGGGGGGGGGGGGAGGTATTGAACTATATGTATTTATGTATTAGTAGTGATTAGTTGTAACTAATACACTAGTTAGTTAGAAGTAGCTGTGGCATGAGGTGAGACACACGTGTGTCTATATATACATGTACATATCTGGAACCTTCTTCTAATAATGAGAATATACAGTACATTTTCATCTCTCAAATATCTGTAACTCTCTCTCTCATCTGTTTTCATGGAGATCATCAGAGATCTCCATTGTTACTCACCTTGAGCTCTTATCATCTTGACAATATATATATATATATATATATATATATATATATATATATATATATATATATATATATATATATATATTTACTTATATATAATTTTCTTCAATTTTATGTAATTTTACATATTTAAAAATATTTACTGTAATTATATAGTTCATAAAATATTAAAATTAAATTCCCATGAGGCTTACTCTCGTGACTCGGGGCTTAAGCCTCGCTGAGGCATGTAAAACGCCTCGCCTTTTAAAACACTGTTGTAACTTTATTAGACTTTGAAATGCAACTTGTACTAATGCTTTAGACATATTTTTACTATTTTATATATTTGCTTTGCAAGTGATATTGAATTTCTGTAACTTACTTCTCCTAAGATTATCCCAAAAGAAGAAGAAGATAGACACATAAAACTGGTCATCCATTCCTTTTTTTTTTTAAAAAATTTTATTTTTACAATTATCAATAAGAATGTTGATTTTTTCTCACTTAAAAAAAAAAAAAATTCCAAAGTTGGGGGATCTTGAAAAATGGTGATAAAATTGAAAGAAGAAGATGATGATAATAATGGTGAAGAACTGTCTCAATATAGTATGCAAAATCCCGTTATTAATGTCATAGTCAACTGTTGTTTGCCACCTGGATCGATAGTTTCCATAAATAGAATATTAGATGCCCATATTAACAATTTAATTTACCTTTACCTAATTCTCCTTTTATTTAATTTTTGCGTCTTTTTATTTTTGTTCCTTTTCTTGCTTTAATTTGAGGGTTGGGTGGAATAAAATGCTCTTAATTGCTAGTATTAACTTCTCCATTGAATCTAGGGCGATACATGTACAATTTAAGTGTAAGTACATAACGAAACAAGTGATATAAGATAAAATATAAGAGATTATCATTTGTTGTTTAATTAGACGTCAGAAAAATTATTGTGTTTTGAGTGATAGATAATTGAATTCTTAAATTATTCTAGGTGCATAGCAAATAAATGCAACACTACAGTATACGATGGCTTCTAATTAACCATGGCATCTAACAAGACATTATTGTGTTTGAGTTTATACAATTTTTATACTTTGATAATATAAAAATATTTAAACTAACTTACACTTTTTAATCATCTAAAGATCAGTAACAATATTAGTACGCGCCATAGTAAACAAAATTAGTAACCTGAAAGATAAGGTGAGCAACGTTCTACAACAAATTAAATTACACTAGATGTGTAAAGCTTCTTTACACAATCATAATTCATAGTATATCTAAATCCATTTAGGTTTTAGGCATCTTTAGATTACTCATTTCAAAAATATTATTCTATCGATGGCGAGATTTCAAAATTTTGTTGTTTATAAAATTTAGGGTGTGTTTAGTGTGAAGAAAAATATTTTTCTAATTTTTTCATATTTGGTTGGATTAAATATTTTGGAAAATATTTTCCTCCAATTTGAGGAAAATAATGTTCCTATTAAGAGAAGGAAAAATATTTTTCATAACTCTTTTTCAACCTTCTCCACCCTATTCCCCATCCCCAACCCCGCTCCCAACCCCAACCCACCCTAAATAGAAACATTATTAATAGTAGTTTCTTTTCATGTTGTAGATAAAATATTTTTTTTTCATTTCAACAAATGAGTATATTCTTTTCATAATACTTTTTATTATTTTAAGTACTTTCTTTTCATGATGTAGAAAAAATATTTTCTTTTATTTCAACAAAATAGTATAGTAAAAAGTATTTTTTTTCACTTCAACAAAATGATGTAGTAAAAAATATTCTTTTATTTCAACAAAAAAAGTATTTTCTTTTCATGAAGTAGAAAATGTATTTTCTTTTATGTCAACAAAATGAATACTTTATTTTCATGTTATAGAAAGAGTACTTTCTTTTTCAACCAAAAAAATAGCATTTTCTTTTTAGTTATGTAGCACAAATTTCAACGTTGTTTTTGCGTAAAAAACGTAAAACAACACATTAGTTCCTTTGAGTTTTTAGAAGAATAATTAATTTTTTGAAGAAAATAAAGTCCTAAAAACGTTGGGTATTTGAGGTAGGGGAGGGGGGGGGGGGGGAAGCACAAGAAACATGGGGACTTGGGGGGACGGGGGTGAAGAAAGTAGCATAAAAAATTATTTTTCTAAAAAATATTTTTTACTCTCTAACCAAATACTAGAAAATATTTTTCGGAAAAAGTTTTTCACTTACCAACTAAACAAGGGAGAATAAGTGATAAAATCACCCATTTTCCATGAATACACAAAACACACCCTAAGTTAAATCAACTTCACTCTCAAGCCAATGTTGATTAATTTAGTGAATTTACGTAAATAAGTATATAGTCAAACGTTGTTTTTGGCTCTCAATTGCGTAAAATATGACATACCAGCCCCTTTCCATGAAAGTTCATTCTCAATACAATGCATTTTTCCATGATAATCATATTTATTAAGAAAAAGCCAAACTAATAGTAAATGCGAGGACGTGCATAGTTGACTTTCATGAGATGATAGAAATTAGATAAATGAAATTAAAATAAAAAGAAGCCGATCATGATCAAAATCCAAAGGTAGATCCGTATTCATGATTCTAATGGTTGAGTTGATAAAATTATTTTTAAGAAATTAGGTCATGAGTAGAAATAGGAAAAGGAAAAGATAAAGTTATGCTTATGTCACGATCAAGGTCGTTCAAATCAAATCGAATAATCGCACCAACGAAAAGTCAAACCAAACTGATTAAAAACTCTGACTAGGTTTGGTTTCGTATGGAGTAGAGAAATCTGAATTAAATCGGCATATAAATATATAATATTTATATATACTTTTAAAACGTTATATAATATGAGATCTTGAAATATTTGTGATCTTCTCATAGGATGTAATATTTAATAAAACTATAAGTGCATCAATTTTATTTACTTTAAATAATGCTTTATCCTAATGTGTATCATCACTTTCTTATTAAGTATGATTGAAATGTGTCAATCTCTTTATTTTTCCATACTTATATGTCAAGATCTATTAAACTCTTATATTTTTTTCGAATTTAAAATGATATTTTATTGGTAATTTTTAAAATTAAATAGAACATATCAGATTTTAGGTTTCATATTGATTTATTTTTTAATTATTAAAATTCGATTAAGCTTGAAAGCGTACATCAATAAAAAATTATTGTTAGATAAAGAAAAGCTATCATGTGTTACTAGGGGTGTTCAAAACCGAATCGAAACCGAAAACCGAATCGAAACCGAAACTTAATGGCTTATTGGTATCGGGTTAACGATTTAACGGACGGAGAATGGATTGAATTTTTTTTATTAACGGCTTATCGATTTGGGGGCGGATTATTTAATTTTTTTAACGGATAATCCGTTAACCCGTTAAGAATATATATATATATATATATATATATATATATATATATATATATATATATATTGCTTTGGACAATATATTTTTTTTTCCAGAAAGATTACCATCTTCAAGAATCATTCATATTTTGTTACAAAACATTAGCTTTAAATAATTTACTATATAGCCAAAGCAAAGCCAAGAGACACTGCAATTTCTAACTAGTTTCATGTCAACGTTTCTTAGCAAAATCCGAAAGAATAACAGAAGAAAGGACACAAGCCAGTTACAACGAAATTTACAGAGCAACAATAGCTTCAACCACAATCAGCAGTAACAACTCTCAGGTTAATACTTCTAATATCAACCATTGCTATAAGCTAAGCATAATAGTTGAAAACACAATTCATCTGTTACAAAAAAGGAATTTATAATGTTTGTCATCATTATTATAAGGTACTGAAGAATGTCATCATTTTAATCAACTGAAACTAAACCGATAACCGCCTGATAACCGCCCGATAATAGCTAAACCGATACTAATCCGTCCGATATCTTATTGGGTGGCTAGCGGATTAATACATTTAAAAATCGATAACCGATAAGTCAAACCGTTAAGAGTAAATAACCGCCCGATCCGCCCGTTAAGCAGCCCTATGTGTTACCATAAGAATTCTCCCATAATAATATTTTTAATTGATCATGTGATTGTCAATTTATTCAGTTCTTACTAAACATATACTAATTTATCAAAAATTTATTTATAACACTAATAAAGTAAGATTGAAATAATATTCATGTAACAAAAAAAATCTAAAAAACCCTGAAGAAATCGAAAAAACCGACACCCATAAGTGTTACCAAAATACACACATGCATAATTAATAGTGGGTGTTTGGACATAAAAAATATGGTATTTAAAAAAGTAATATTTGAAAAAAAGTTGAAAAAAAAGTTTGAAAATTGAAATTGTTTTGGAATCTTGGTATATGTGATGTTAAGTGAAGGCAATCTTGGTGTGTTTGATATAATGAAGGTTATTTTTCAAAAAGGAGAAAGTACTTTTCACGAAAATAATTTAATTTCTAGTGTTTGATTATTTATTTTTATTAAAAGGGAAAATATTCTTTTTTTATTTATGAGTAAAAGTTATTTTTCTTATAACTATCTTACCTTTTAACTTTATATATTAATTACTACAAACTAAAATTTACCCATTATAATAGCTTTTAATCCTCCAACAATTCATCAAAACACTTCGACTTGTCAATATTATTATACCCCGCGCATAGTCACTAAGGACAAAGCTCAAGAGTTGGGAGAGAAGTTGCTGGATATGGGGGCCTGGAGGAGTAGTGAGGACGCGAGTGGTATGTGTACCATGACAGCTAACAACATTAGGGAGGCCGCGAGAGAGGTGTTAGGGGCAAAGGGTTACTCTGGTGGTCACAAAGGGACTGATGGTGGAATGTAGAGGTTCGAGGTAAAGTGAAAGTCAAGAAAGCAACGTATTTGAAGTTAGTGGAGAGTGCATACGAGGAGAAGAAGCAGACGAACAAGGAGTTGTATAAGAAGGCTAGAAAGGAAGCAAAGGTAGGAGTATCAGAGGCTAAGACAACAATATTTGGTCATTTGTACGAAGAACTTGGGGTCAAAGGAGGTCACAAGAGATTGTACAGGCTAGCCAAGGTGAGAAAAAGAAAAACCCGTGATCTGGAGCAGGTGAAGTACATCAAAGACGAGGAAGGCAAAGTTCTGATGGAAGAGGGTGGTATGTGTACCATGACAGCTAACAACATTAGGGAGGCCGCGAGAGAGGTGTTAGGGGCAAAGGGTTACTCTGGTGGTCACAAAGGGACTGATGGTGGAATGTAGAGGTTCGAGGTAAAGTGAAAGTCAAGAAAGCAACGTATTTGAAGTTAATGGAGAGTGCATACGAGGAGAAGAAGCAGACGAACAAGGAGTTGTATAAGAAGGCTAGAAAGGAAGCAAAGGTAGGAGTATCAGAGGCTAAGACAACAATATTTGGTCATTTGTACGAAGAACTTGGGGTCAAAGGAGGTCACAAGAGATTGTACAGGCTAGCCAAGGTGAGAAAAAGAAAAACCCGTGATCTGGAGCAGGTGAAGTACATCAAAGACGAGGAAGGCAAAGTTCTGATGGAAGAGGCACATATTAAACGAGAATGGCAGACATACTTCCCTAAACTTTTGAATGAAGAAGGAAATATGGATATTGTGCTGGGTGATCTGGAGCCATCCAAGAGTCGGCGAGATTTTGGGTATTGTAGGCGTATTAAAGTTGAGGAGGTCGAGGGGGCTATGCGTAAGATGAAAAAGGGTAGAGCGATTGGACCAGACGAAATCCCGGTAGAATTTTGAAAGCACGCGGGTAGGGCAGGATTAAAGTGGATCACTGAATTGTTTAACGTTATTTTTAGGACGAAAAAAATGCCTGAAGAATAGAGGTAGAGTTCGATTCGTTGTTTAAGAACAAATGTGATGTCCAAAATTGTAATAACTATAGGGACATCAAACTGCTTAGTCATACTATGAAGTTTTAGGAGAGAGTGATTGGAGTGAGGGTTACGAGGACAATATCTATTTTTGAGAACCAGTTAGGATTCACGCTAGGTCGTTCGACTATAAAAGCTATTAATTAAGGGGTTAGTGGAATAATATAGGGAGAGGAATATATATTTACATATGTTGTTCATTGACCTAGAGAAAACATACAACAAAATCCTTAGGGAGGTTCTATGAAGATATTTAGAGACTAAAGATGTTCCTGTAGCGTACATTAGGGTGATTAAGGACATGTACGATGGAGCTAACACTCGGGTGAGGTCTGTGGGAGGAGAATCAGAATATTTTCCTATTGTGATGGGGTTGCACTAGGGCTCAGATCTTAGCCCGTTCTTATTTGCCTTACCGATGGACGCATTGACACGCCATATTCAAGGGGAGGTGCCATGGTGTATGTTATTCGCGGATGACATTGTACTAATTGACGTGACGTGCGACGGTGTTAACGAGAGGCTGGAAGTTTGGAGACACATTCTAGAGTCTAAAGGTTTTAAGTTGTGTAGGACTAAGACAAAATACTCAGAGTGCAAGTTCAGCGACGAGATCGAGGAAGCAGACATGGACGCGAGACTTGATTCACAAGTCATCCCCAAGAGAGGAAGTTTCAAGTATCTGGGGTCTGTTATCCAAGGAAACGGGGAGATTGACGAGGATGTCACGCATCGTATCAGAGCAGGGTGGATGAAATAAAGGCTAACATCCAGCATCTTGTATGATAAGAATGTGCCATCGAGACTTAAAGATAAGTTCTACAGAGTGATGGTTAGACCGACTATATTATATGGGACAGAGTATTGGCCGGTCAAGAACTCTCATATCCAGAAGATTAGAGTAGTAGAGATGAGAATGTTGAGATAGATGTACGAGCATACTAGGTTGGATAAGATTAGGAATGATGATATTTAGGTGAAGGCGGGAGTGGATCCCGTGGAAGACAAGATGCAGAAAACGAGGCTAAGATGGTTCGGACATGTGATGATAAAAAGCATAGATGCCCCAGTGAGGAGGTGTGAGCGGTTGGTCTTGGTGGGTATGAGAAGAGGTAGAGGGAGGCCAAAAAAATATTAGGGAGAGATGATCAGGCAGGACATGGCACGACTGAAGCTTACCGAGGACAAGGTCCTTGATAGAAGGGCGTGGATATCGAGAATTAGGGTAGAAGGCTAGCTAGTAGGTAATCAAGCTTTTTTTCATTTCCGTATCGATGGTATTAAGGTTAGTCTGTCCCTACTGCTTTCCTACTATCTTTCGCTTCAGTTTCTTTGTTTTTTGTTGTTGTTACTGCTTATTGCTAGTGTTTACTTTCAGTTATTTTCTGGCTATCTGCTATTCTCTCACTATCGTTCGCTTCGGTTTTCGCAGTATCTTGCTATTGCTATTGCTTGTTGCTACTGTTTTATTTCTTCTTTCCTGAGCTGATGATCTATTAGAAATAACCTCTCTACCTCCCAAGGATAGGGTAAGGTCTATGTATACGCTATCATTTTCAGACTCCACTTGTGAAATCCTACTAAATTGTCGTCATTGTTGTTGTATAGTGAAAGCTTAATGACCCGGATTACATTATTTTGTTTTGGGTGCCTCGGCCACGGATTTAACGCCAGAAAAACCTCATCCTAACTATCTCACATACATAGAGGAAGCTAGAAAATATTCTCCACTCATCAACCAAATAATGAACATCAAAATGATTTGGCTGTACCAAACACACTCTCTAGAAGAAGGGTGAGAAATAAAAAGAAAATATTTATTAGAAGAAATACCAGCACGGGACAGATGGTTTTGTTGGGTGAGGGGCATTCATATTATCTGCTTTTCTTCTTAAACCTTAGCAGCTATATTATCACATGAATTAATCAAATATGGAACTCAAACATCAGAGAAGTTCGACCGAATATATTAAGCTGCAATAAACAGTTTTGAACACTAAACTTGAAAATACAGTGCGCCGATATTAGAATAATAGTACTCTCTACGATTCACTTTAATTAATTTTTTCTCTTTTTTGTGGTCCACAATATTTATTTTCTTCATATATAAAAAAGGAATTAACTTCTTTTTTCAAAGTTGTCATTGGAATGAAGAGTCTAGGAGTGTTTATTTTATTTCCAAATTCCAACGAACAAATTATGATTAATATATTCAATTTCATTATTAATTAATGCTGAAAGATGAATTTTTTAATGTGTGAAAATAACCAAAAAATCAATTAAAGGGGATTGGAAGGAGTATATATTTAAGCCGCTCATATCAAAACCTTTGGCGGCGACACAAATGTATATGCATATATTTTCAATGAAACAGTAGCTCATAATAAATCGCCACAAAAGTGTTATTAGGCCATATTTATTTAAGTATGAATACACAAATAATATAATTAAGTTTACACGGTATATATACCTTTGTATCAGAGAAAAAAAAAGGAAAAAGAGGAAGAAGGAAAAAGTATTTTTATTTTAAAAAAATATTCCCTTCGTCTCAAATTATCTATCATATTTCTCTTTTGCACAGCCCTTAAGAAACATTAATTAAAAGGTATTTTTGATTATTTTACCTTTATTTATGTTTTAAAATAAAATATTTCTTTATTAAATATTTTGTTTTATTTATGTGCCATCTCCATCTTCAAGAATAATTAATACTAAGGGTAAATGAGAAAAAAATAATTGATTTTGTCGAAAAGTTCTAAAATAACAAATAATCTGAGACAACTATTTTTAGAAATCACGACAAATAATTTGAGCTAGGAGAACATAATTAGCGA
Organism: Nicotiana tomentosiformis; assembly: GCF_000390325.3. Classification (NCBI taxonomy): domain Eukaryota; kingdom Viridiplantae; phylum Streptophyta; class Magnoliopsida; order Solanales; family Solanaceae; genus Nicotiana; species Nicotiana tomentosiformis. The sequence continues at coordinate 15,707,147 of NC_090813.1, read as the reverse complement.
AGGTTCATATATATAACCAATCACAATTTGATTGGAATTAATAGTGAGTAGTTGTTGTTGTAAAGAAAATTGAAAAAAATGGAAAAGATGTGTTCAACACTTATTCATTTCACATTAACTAATTAACAAGTCCATCATGATACGCAACTCTAGAATTTATTAAATATGGATAGCTATTGAAAATTAATATGAGTGAGGTTGGATTTGTTAGAAAATTTAGTTGGCGCTTTAAAGGCTTCTATGGCTTTTCTTGTGTTTGTGTTTGTTCTGTATGTATAGCTTTATCAAGAAACACACACAAACACACAGTGGCAATGGGTATTTACACCTTTCATTGACCATAATGAATTACCTCCCTCTACCAGCCCCTTTAATTTCCCTGCACAGCATGCACTTATTAGTTTTAATTGCAAATATTTACTCCAATTTTCCATTTTGAGCAAACTATCTTGGGATTTTCTCCAACCATTAATACATTTCCCTGCCCCTCAATTTACTCCTCTCTCTTCTTTCTACCCTTCCTCTTTCAATTCATTCAATTGATTTCCTATTAACTCTCTCTCTCTCTCTCTCTCTCTCTCTTCCAACTTCTTCTCCTATAATTTAATTAAGCTTTTAAAGCAATCCCATCTCTCCACTCTATAGTTCCCATTATATAATATGGCTTTACAAGTCCAAGATCATCAACTAGGACCACAACAAGTTCAACTTGTTCATCTTAGTAGTTTGGCCGTGCTGCCGGTGGTTCCGGTTACTTCCCTTGGTGCGCCGCCGATCTCCGCCGTAACCTTCCGGCTACCCCCTTCCTTTCTTCAATCACAACCACCCTTACTCCACCTTTGAATTAGAAGAGCTAGCTTTCCTCATCACTTCCTTTAGGTGGCAAAAATTCCTCAATCTTAAGGTAATACAAGTTCTTCTGATGATCACGTAAAAAATACTAATCGTTTTTTAATATCATTTTTACACTATCAGTATAATTTTACCTGTTTTAATTGATCATTTACCGTGGTTTGTTGGAAGAGGAGCCTTGGCGTAACTGGTAAAGTTGATGCCGTGTGACTAGGAGGTCATAGGTTCAAGCCATGAAAACAGCCTCCTGCAGAAATACAGTGTAAGACTGCGTACAATTGACCCTTGTGGTCTGGCCCTTCCCAAACTCTGCGCATAGCGAGAGCTGAGTGCACCGGATTACACTTGTTTACTGTGTTTTGTTGGTTATCAATCCATACTTGCTATAAAAAGTAAAAATTTCTTTACGTTGTCATATTAGTTGAACTCCTTTTTTAATGTTATTTATTGTTATTTTTGGGGCTTTTGTTTTCAGACAGGGGAGATTGATTATTATTCAAAAGAAAGAAGAAAAGAAATCATATTAATTACAAGTACTACAATTAGCCATGAGCCGAAGAAATGGAAATGGTGAGCTTGACCTAAAGCTGAATTTGTCACCACCACGAGTGATCAACCACCCACAAGTGGAGTCGCCGAGCAGGTCGTTGACGGCGTCGCCGACGAGTTCATGCGTGTCGTCCGACGATTCCTCCGCCGTCCAACGTTATTCCGACAGCCCAGAAACAATTACTTCAATGGTGTTGGTTGGTTGTCCACGTTGTCTCATGTATGTTATGTTAGCAGAAGTTAATGACCCAAGATGCCCTAAATGCAAGAGTACTTGTTTGCTTGATGTTATGTATGAGAAGAACAAGACTACTAGGAGGAATATCAGTTAATTAGACTATAGTCAAGAATCTATCAAATTCTGCTATTACTGCGTGTATCAGCAATCTTGCCCCCCAACCTTGGAAAAAATGAAAAATTAAAACCTTTGTTTACCCCTGTTTTCAACTTTCTATAAATAGCACTATTTGAGCTCCATTTTGACTTGAATCCAAAATGAAAAATGTAAAAGAAAAAAAATGAAAAATGAAATGGGTGAAGAGAACTTTTGGAGCTTCTATATATAGCGCTACTTTACCTTTTTTTTTTTTTTTGGGTTCTTTTAGAAATTTTGGGTTTCTAGGTTAGGTTTGTTTCTAGCTAAAGGGTGATCTTGGAAAAGTAGCATGTGTTGTGTTGGTAGGTTTAAGGTGTGTTTCTTGTTCTATCTTTAGTAGAAGACTATGTAACTGGGCCAAGTGAAAACTGCCCAGGTTTTCTTGCGAAAAAAGAGAGCAAGAAATTAAAAATGTTGGTTATTTTCTCAAATGATGAGTGAAAATTACTTAAACTAGCAATTCAGAAGCTCTTCTTTGATCCCATGCAAAGCAGAGAATAGAGATTATGCTACAATATGGACTGTTGCCAGAGTTATACATAAAGTATAGCACTTTTGCAAGAATGCTTTCTTGTGATGTTTGGCCCCACCAAGACGCAAAAGGATCAGCCTTAATTTCCCACGTTGCAGAAATTAACTTAAATAGTTGTTCCTATCCAACAATTTAAACTAAAAATAATGTATATTATATGATAGTCAACATATAATCTACGCGTACCTATTAAGATAAGTATAACAGTAAATTAAGCTACCTATTTGTATAAAGATTCCTGAAAAAAAAATTAAAATCAAAATATTGGGCCACTGCCCTTTTGAATCTTGATTAATTCTTGCAAAAGCTGGTAAAAGTCGTTCCACAATCCACACATCAAATGACTATGGAATATAGAGTACTATATTTTAACTTTTCTTTTCCACAATTAAATAGAAAAATGAAAAACTTATTTAATGCACCTTAAGACCCATCAACCTCTTTCGTAGTCAAGTTTCTTACACGACATCAAGGCTTTGGGTAGTGAGGCCATTGCCTTATGCCCTCAAATTTTGAAGACCCCAAATTTATTTTAAATTCTTATTATTATTGTTACTATTATATATTATATAATCTATATAAAGAATTAGAATAAAAAAAGTGTTACAGTATATTTTTTGTTACTTGATTGAGGTTATTTTATACAATAAATTTATAAATTATGATAATTTTCTTTCCTCATTAATTAGTATATTTGACAAGAGTGGGTTGCTCTAGTGGTGAGCACCCCCCATTTCCAACTAAGAGGTTGTGAGTTCGAATCACCCCAAGAGCAAGGTGGAGAGTTCTTGGAGGGAGAGAGCCGAGGATCTATCAGAAACAACCTCTCTACTCCAGGGTAGGGGTAAGGTCTGCGTACAAACTACTCTTCCCAGATCTCACTAGTGGGATTATACTGAGATTAAGGACCTCCGAATATGATTTCGCCTTAGACCCCGAGATCTGTTGAGCCGCCCCGTACACCACCTAACTAATTCAGAATACGTACGTACACCGATCAGAAAATCTTAGAAAAGATAGGTGATGCAAACCGAAGTATTCACTTTGTAATGAATATTGTAGGGTTGAGTAATATCATGAGGTGCGCAGCTCCATGTATGTACCAACAATGGCGGAGTAACACGTTGTACATTTAAGAGAATTAGAGGGTTGATAGTGTGCCAGTAGTAGTTCCATGTCAATATTATAATTATAAACAGAAGATGTAATCAATGTGATGATACCACGACGTATATGCATGTGATGTTATAATTAGGTCAAATATGTTATTTATGACAAATCAGTCGATAAATTCAAGGGTGCGCTTGCCAGAGTGGTTTGAGATTGCGATGTATTAGTCAACTAGTTTTTTGATACGTGTATTGTACGTGTATTCATACACTAATGCTATATCAATGCTAACACTAATGCTAAAATATTTTGGATTTAGCATAGAACTTGCAGTATATCAATGCTCTCTTAATATTAAAATAGAAACAGTTTCTTAGAGTACAATATAATATTTGAATGAGATTAAAAAAAACAATTAATAACATGTTTAAATATATTAGTAGTGATAGCTGATATATAAAGATTATTTGCATTATAAGTTCTAGCAAGATGAAAAAAGATACGCTATGAATATCTTCTTTCCATCCAAACAACTACCTAGTCCCCTCACCCCTCCTCCAGATCTAGCTTGCGATCTATGGGTTCACGTAAACTCAGTAGTTTTTGTCCAAACAGTATAAATGTGTTTAAAAAAAATCACTGAATATCTATAAATATTTAAATGTGAATCCAGTTACTATTTTGAAATTTACTTGAGGTCGTTGCAGAACCCATAAATATTAAATTCTGGATCCGTCCCTAAACTTAATTAGATTTGGGGTATTATTCCCGAAAATAAACCCTTAATACGACGAACAAAGTAAAGTTCTAAGAGCCCACCAATGGTCCTAATTTTGATATTCAAACCGACGATGTTAGGAAAGTACTGCTTAAGTGCTATATATGGATTTGAGTGTCCCTGAGGTATTAATCATGTACAGCAAGAAGCTTTAGAATTCCGAGTCACTCCTTAACTGGTAATAATGATGACAAAGGATAAATAACTAAGGCGGCCAAGATATCATTTGATAAGTCCTTCAAATACAAAAATAACACCAAAGAGAAGATAAAAAGGAAATAAACCAACGAGCTTTTCGTTTCCGTTCTTCCCCAACGTACATAACCTCCGATCCATCGTATTTTTTGTTTTTGTTTTTGAAGATGAGATATTAATTGTCATATTAATATTCCATGATCTCTACTTGTGAAAGAATACCTTATACGTGGTTAGTACTTTTATTGTTGAAGTAACTATAATAAAGTTTTTTCAACATTCCAAGTTATTAGACTTTAAAATCCAGCATCTAACATTTGAAATTACATTTTTGTACTTCAATGAAGAATAGTTATTTGGCTTCTAATATAGGGCAAAAACGTCTTTCAATTTATGATGGATATTTTAGTAATTCAACCTTAACTTTGGAACTTCACACTTGTAATATAGTATGATGATGATATGATACGATGATACTCTTTACCAAAAGGTGTCATTCAATATTGCTTCGCAATATGTATATTCAACCAATATATTTTTTATAATAATTTATTGTTTAAAATTAGTTAAAACAAATATTAACTTTTTTGAAGAAAAATAATTTTATGGATGAATCTTTGTAGGTACAATTGTGTTTGTTCCCTTGATTCTTTTTCTTGATTATCCTTCGTGATTTGAGGGGTATTTTTCGAACGTAGATGCGGACCTCCCTGAAATGTCGTATTTGATCTCCATAAAAGTCGAGCATTGTGTGAATCTTTTTCTTGAATTATATAAATATCAAGAAGCGTCCGGTCGCATTTCGAGTTGATCTTGAGGAAGAACGTCTTTTTATCCCATCGACTTTTAGAAAAATATTATTTTATATCTTGATCTTCTTACGAATATCTCAAGGGTTTATCGGATTTTTAGAGCAAGAAAGTAAAGTCTTATTCTAGATCCAATTAATCACTTATCATCAATACATCGACACTTTTTGCGCAAAATTTGGCGTACAAATACACGAGATTGGATTAATTTGAACATTGAAAAAAGAAAGGATTAGGAGGCGGGGAGCAATATATTAGTTTGGGTGACCATTAAAATCAAAATAAATGCAAACAGTAAATTGAGACGGTTGAGATAATGAGGTCATCGCTTCAGATGATAAATACACAAATTTAATGTTTGTGTTCATCTTGTACTGCCATCTTCCTTCATTTGATTTTTTATTAAATGTATTTACATCATGACAGAACAGTCTTCAACTAAATTATTTTCTTAGGAGAACGACATGAATGCTAGTAGTATAGGAGTTATGTACGGTCAAAATCGATTCTCAGTCATAATGGCCGGTCGAGACAATGACGTTTCAATCGAAGGGTATTCACATGACAAGCTCGGACGAATTCCGAAGTAGGACGTCGAGATTCGCGCTATAAACGGCAAAACTCGATATCATTATCGAGTCCGTATTCGAATCGAATACGGGGCAACACCGATCGATACGGGCCCCGAATATCGATGCCCCAAGGCAGAACCGAGCTCGAACCAAGACTGGGGGTTCGACCTAACACCGAGCTCGAGCCAGTGCCAAGCTTGCAGACAAGAGCCGTTACAACCGCACCGAGGGAGAGAATCTTGGCGAGAATCAAGGAAGAGACAAACCATCATGGGTCTTCCACTATATGCATTATTTTATTATGTTGTTATAGATAAAGCAGCTATCCTCTACTATAAAAAGGGGGATAGACCGCAATAGAGGCAAGTTCTCCGAGATACATTAAGATTTCATTGTGCTTGTTTTTCTAATTCATTTCAGTCTTCCCGTCCATCATTCCCATTTTATAGCAAAAATACCTGTATTGTCATTTTGTATTAAAGGCATTCGCATACCTTTAGAACCATATCTAAATTTAACGTTATCCGATTTTTCAAATAAATAGGAGTATTAAAGATGACTTTGATTAATTTGCTAGAAACATGACCAACAAATTGTTTTATACGTTCCCTTATTTAACTCTGTTTCAACTCTTTTCAGATAAGCAATCTTCATCTTTCTGCTCTCTACCACTTTTTCTGGAATTGCAATTCATTTTTTTAAGAAAAAGGGTTTGATATATCCCTCTACCATTAGAAATTATTTAGAAGTACCTTTTATTATACTATTGGATCAAAAAAATCCCTTCTGTCTTACTATCCAAACAAATATACCCCTAGCTCGACGGACTGTATACGTGGCATCAAAACTTTTGGTCCATCGGGTCTTAGAGTAGACACGACCACCGCCCCCATTACCCGTTGCCCGCCCCATTAAATTTGACCCGTCAACAAAAAAGTATGAAAAAGTAAATCATACAACCCTCCAACTCCTAAATCCCCCAAGATTGAATTTATGTCCATGGCTGTTAACATAAAGTTTTTTTGGGGGATTGGGAACCGAAAGCGTCACAATTTGAGATTGTAATTATACGTTATGTATATCATAGAGAGAAGCTCTTAGACAAAGGTAGATACATGATTTGAATAATAAGATTTTAGAGTTCTGAGTTTTACCACATTTCATTTGAATTCTACTATTTATACTTATATAAAGGATTTATTAACATATATACAAGGTTTGAATCGAATCTACCCGTAAATTCTTAACTATATCCGTCCCTGCTTCATATACAGACAATTATATATACATCTAAAGGATCCTAACTTAGTCAAGATTGAGCCCTCAAATTGAATAGGGGACATAAATGCTATTTGCAAGGTGATGTAACAAACTCAACCAGAATAATTTAACAAATCAATTATGGGACAGAAAACAGGGAAGGGAGGGGCCCTAAAACGAGAGGATGAGCTGAAAGTCAGGTAGTAGTAGTACTTAAACTGAATTATTTCTGTTACACACAACGGTCCTAGGATAGGTGAAAAGAAAATTGATCAATCATGTCAGCCTTCATTCTATTATTACCTGCTACCTCGTAAGAAGCATATTTGATATATCTGTCATCTGCTACTTATAATATATGGGGTTCATACTGTGGTCAAATGGCGGGTTGGACTGCAATTGAGCTGGTTAAAATAAGCTGAGCTAATAAATGGGTCATTGTCCAATTCTGTCCAAATGTTACTTGGGTTGAAATGAGTTGGGTCAATATGGACTAAATAATGAGTTATGTCGCTCTAGTGGTGAACACCCTCCACTTCCAAACAAGAGATTGTGAATTCGAGTCACCCCAAGAGCAATGTAGAGAGTTCTTGGAGGGAGGGAGCCGAGAGTCTATCGAAAACAGTCTCTCTACCACAGGATAGGGGTAAGGTCTGCGTACAAACTACCCTCCTCAGACCCCACTAGTGAAATTATACTGGGTTGTTATTGTTGTAATGGGTTATGTCGCAAAAGTACGGTAAGTTGATAGTTATTAGTTCAAGGGAAATTTACCTAACTATACTATAATAAAAACCTATTTACCACCTTTACTTAGGTTCCTTATTAATTACTTTGTATATCTATATTTACAAGTTATACACAAAACCATAAAAACAAGAAAATTCAAGAACTCTTAAATTTAGCCTATTAATTATACAGCACCAACTCTCATTTCCAATAATCCCCTTACATTAAAGATTTTGTTCCTTTTCCAAAGGACTTCAAAAATATTTTCTCTCTTTCTTAATAATCAATCAAAATCTGTTTTATTTTTTCATACCCCCGCCCAAAAAAATTTGCCGAATCTTTTCCTTTTTCAAAGATCTTCAAACCCATTTTCTTTCTTTCTTATTGGTCACCCAAAATATCTCTTATTTTTTTATACCCCCTCCTCCAACCAAAAAAAATTTGCCTAATCTTTTCCTTTTTCAAAGGTCTTCAAATCCAATTTCTCTCTTTCTTACTTATCAACCCAAATCTCTCTTTCTTATTGATACAATGCAGACGAAATTCAGAATATTACTCTAAAATCTTATTTTCTTTCTTTATTTTGTCTCTCTTTCAAGCTTTACTTTGCATTATCAATGGCTTCACTAGCAATAAGAATCATTATATGATTTTTTTTATAGAATTTTTCACAAATTGCTATCTCTACACTTAAATCTTACGGGTTTGAACTTCGATTTGCAGCTGCTCTCTTCACGATAGGTAAAGAATCTGAATTATATGATAATTGTATCATATTTGTTTTAGAATTGTATCACAATTGTATCAAAATTGTATGTGACTTATATATGATGCATCAATACACAAAACAATACTTGATACAATACTAATATAATTATAATACGATTATATTAGGTCTTTAGTGTAGAATTGTGATTCAAACTTGAAGAAGATCAAGATCATAATTGTATCATAATTTTTCATAAATGCTTCGCGACTATATTATAATTGTATATGTATCATAATTGTTGCAGGAAATGTATTACAAATATATGGTCATTGTATATTCATTGTATAATGTTACGAGCAGTTGTGAGTTCGTGACCAATTTCACATTTTGTATTTCAAATATATGATAATTATATATTAATTTATTAGTTTTGTATCATGTATTGTTTTGGGTATTAATGTGCTAGATATAAATTAGATACAATTGTGATACAAGTATGATATAATTATATTTTAGGCATTGATGTATTTGATACAATTCAAATACAATTATGATACAGTTATCATACAATTCTTGCAATTTCTTCTTTTTCGAATTTCAATATGAAATTTCGCCTAAAAATAACTTTATTCTTAACTAATCTCCCTCAAAATTGAGATATAAAACTGCAAAGCATATTCTTAATCATTTGCAAGAATATCCAATTCAAATAAATCACAAAATCTGAAAATATATTATCGAATTCAAAGTTTCAAAGCTTTTTAATAGAGCGACATTGGTAATAATTCTAGCAACAATCTGAATGTTTCTTTATTTTTAGTGTCTCTCCCAGCAAAAGAACGATGCAATTGATAATTTTTTAATAATATAAAGCTATCGGCACTGGTGGAAAGAGAGAATATGGAGATTCTGGCGTAGATTACGAGATTTTGATGTAAAAAAGGAGAGAGAAGAGGAGAGGGAAAAAGAAAAAAATGTAATTGAATCCCTTAATTGAATGCACAAATAATGGGATGAGAGCCTTTTAAGGAGCAATGTGTACAATTTGTAAGAAAAAACTAGATACTTATTAAAAACTACAAAACATAGAGAAAATAGGTAAATTAGTTTCTAATATAGTATAGTTAGGTAAAAATCCCTTAGTTCAATCCCCAATTAAATTTTCATTTCCATTTTACATTTTGATTTCACTTGATTTCACATCGAACTAATATTTTGTTTTCTAAAAATGAAACTTTTCAAAGATAAGAATATATGAGATGTATTCTTTCACTTTTATGTTTAAATTAATTCCTATTTTATCTTTAAATATTCTAAAGAGTATGATTGATCCACAATGTGATTTATAAAAAGAACAAATGTTTTGATCATATAAAAGAATTCTATTTTTCATAATTTTATAAATTAAAATTCACCTTTCTCGACAAGGAATTACTCATATTTTTATTTGATTGAGCATCAATGACGGTTCACATATATCCCGCTTCAAGAGAGGATTTTGGACACTCACATAGATCATAGTTGGGCACTATCATGGGTCAATTTGGGCTAGTGGTTTTTCATAAGTTACTTTGGGCTAGCCCAAATCAGCCCATCAACAAAATCACTCTAGCCCAAACCTATTAATACTTGGGCGGGTTACATGGGTTTGGGCCTGTTTTGCCACCCCTAGACTTCATATTATCCGTCCTTTATAATTTTACGTCTATATGAACAAAGATATTATTTGATAATTTTAATTTTAAGAATATTTGTCAAACATATTTTTTGTCACTGCTTTAGATGTCTTAAATTTAAGACACCAATACTGGAGCAATAAAGGTAATTTTTTCAAAAAGTAATACTAATATTTCTTACTTTTTTAATCAAATAAATTTAATTCACTAAAACAAATAAGATTTGATACTAAAAGGGGTACTAGGAGAACAACTTTTTCTTTTCATTTTTTAGAGCCATCATGAACGCCAGCACACCAAGAATTACCACCGAATCAAAATTTATACACTTCTTTTTAATAGTGGTGTTCGAGCTTGCGTACATCTAAATTAATATTCCTTCGTATACTTGCTACCTCCCTCAAGTAAAGATACCGAATACTCCATAGTCCATACCACCAAAGCGAAACAATTGAAATGAAATCACTTTATCTCTTTTTTTGGGGTTGCCCAAACTGAGGTTTGAACATTTTTTGATGGGTATCATTTGGTACATGGGATAAGAATAAAATTTCGAGATAAAATTTGGGATTAACTTTATCTTATATTTGATTTGGGATATTAGCTTATTTCAAGATAGCTTTTATAACTAAAATAGTGGGATTAACTATCACATATAAAAGGTGGGATAACTAATTCCATATGATATCTTACCCCATGGGATATCGTAAGATGTCCCACCATTATACCGAACGACCCCTTACTCTTCAAACTGCCTGTACATGAGGGGGATAGTGAAGGTAGAAATTGCATACTTCTAGACTTGTTGATTTGCTTGCACAATTGAGCTTATGATCTTTAAGCTGGCAGTAATGACCCAAAGGTTTCATCAAGTAAGAAGTAGTATGTGGTTATGTTGGACTACAAGTGACTGGGCCAGACTACATAATGGCTTCGTCTTGGGCCTATGTCAAGGTGGATGATAAACAACTAAAATTAGGGATCTTTATACAAATAGCCGATCATATTTGCTGTTTACTTTTTCTAGCCATATACATAGATTATACATTGATTATACACAATTATAATATATATATTACACATTTACTGACTATTTTTAGTTTAAGTGGTGGGATGATCGGCTATTTGGGTTAATTCTTCTAAAATATTACATGATGTAACTAACTTATACATTATTTTTACCATATATAAATACACTATGAAATTATTACAATTCTTAGCTACTCTTTGTATTTTGTTGCAAAATTCCAACGGTAGATACAATGCATACAATGATACACTCAGGGTATTGTATCTGTTGATACAACCATTTAGAATGAATTGGAGTCACATACAGTAATTATATGTATCATTGTATTTCAGTGTATTGTGTGCGTTGATACATCTAGTATTTAGAGCGAATGAATACAAATTCTACAATCTGGTAGCAATTGAAAAGTAACTACAAATGATAATTAAGCAAACTATAATTAAGAATAATTATGCTCTAAACCGTAATGCTTTATGAAAATTTATTTTTATATTTTGACTCCATTAATAAAAGTTTTGATTAATATGAGCAGTTCTAGTACTATATTAAAAGCACGAAGACCCTTAGTGAAATGTCGTTCGTCTTTTTTACCCTTTTAAAATAGAGTTCGCACTAAGCAAAATAGTCATTCGAATATTTTTATAATATTTAGGAATAATTATTTAATTATTTATTTAATATTAGAAAATAGAGATTTAATCGATTTCCTACTGTTTAGGAATAGTCTTTTAATTAATTTTCTACTATTTAGGAATAGTCATTTAATTATTCCTTAATATTTAGAACTTTTATTTTACAATCCTTTCGAATCTAGAATTTCAAGTACATTCAATTTATACTAGGAAAGTTTTGTTCATGTTCAACTTTATTCATATTTTGGAATATTAAATTTCTCCTTATAGATTTAAAAGGAAGTTTTTTAGTAAATAAAATTTTGACATATTAGTTCACACTAGGAAGTTTCGTTCAATTTCACCATCTTGTACTCCTTTTAGGTTTAGTAAAAAATGAACACTTTGAACTCCTTTCGATATAGGAGTCTCTATTTTTTTAATAAGGTTTTCTTTGTCTTTTGAACTATACACGAGTTTTTGACTAAAATTATCGCTTATGGGTGTAGGTCTATTTTTATCGTTCAAATATAACTAAAAGCATTTTTAATTGCTTCATTTTGCTAAAGTGAAGCATATTTGGTCTCACCGAGAGACTCATGTTAAAAACTAATGGTGCTATCCCTGTGAGTCTCACGTGGTGATTCCCCTCTAGGTTCTGTCTTCTTCATTTTCTTAGGATATGGTTAAACCAATGTGGCCTTTATCAATAGTCAAGCGAACCATTCAGGTGTATGACTGGTTTATATAAATAGCAGCGAATTCATGTGCATAACTTGTCATAATTAATAGTCAAGCAAACCATCAGTTGTTACAGTAAAAGCAAAACCAAGATAAAGAGACACTAAAATTATCTCATTTGCACAGAAATATGTTGGAGTTTCTTAGAAACCCCCGCTCTTTTACAGCAACCCTCAACAACAAAATTATAACGACACGATCGGTTGTTTTGAGTATTTTAACCTCGATTCTCTATTTATTGCTTTCTCTATGTTATATTGTGGTTATGTAACTTGCCGAGGTATTTGGTTTTGATTTCGGGTGAGTTTCGGAGTGAAATAGGATACATAGTCCATAAGCTGGAGTCCTAAGTTGTTAGAGTTGACCGTAGTTTGACTTTTATGTAGATGACTCCGGCATGGAGTTTGACGGTTCCAATGACTTTGTATAGTGATTTTGATTTGGAGGTCCGTAGGTCGTTTCGGCGTGAATTGGCGAAATTTGAAAAGTTAAAGATTTGGAAGGTTTAACCGGGAGCTAACTTTATTGATATTGGAGTCGGATTTCGATTCAGGAAGTTGGAATAGGTCCGTCATGTCATTTATGACTTATGTGCAAAATTTGAAGTCAATCGGAGTTATTTGGTATGAATCGACATTGGTTTCAGAATTTGGAAGTTCATAGTTCCTAGGCTTGAATTGGGTTGCAATTCGTAGAATCGATGTTGTTTCTCGAGTAGGTATGTTATGTGTTTTGGGACTTGTTGGTATATTTAAATGGTGGAAGCGTATAATTTTTGGACTTGTGCAATTGTTGAAGTTTCCAGCATTTGGTGTCATCGCACCTACGGAGGGACTGGACGCAGGTGTGGACTCGCAAAAATGAGCCGTTGATCGCAGAAGCGAAGTCGCTTTTGCGATGGAGGGAAGCGTAAGAGCGGGCTGGATCGCAGGTGCGACTTATTCGCCGCAAGTGCGCATACGCAGATGCGTCCTGGTTCTCGCAAAAGCGGAGGTTGCTGGACTAAGTCATGACCGCACCGCGTCCTGGTTCTCGCAGATGCGGCAATTGGTTCGCAGGTGCGAGTTCCCTGAGTAGAAAATGGCCAAGTCGGGGGTTTGATTTTCATAACCTATTTTTTGACTTAGAGAGCTCGGTGTGAGGCGATTTTTCGGGAGATTTTTTAAGAAAAATATTGGGGTAAAAATTTCTAACTCGATTTTGATTAAATTACAAGAATCTATTATTGTTTTTATCATCTAATTAGGGATTTGAGTTAGAAAATTTAGGAAAAAAGTTGTGAAACTCCGTAGGCTAAATTTTGTGGATTTGAAAGACGATTTGAGGTTGGATTTGAATAATTATTGTATGGTTGGACTCGTTATCAAATGAGTGTTCGGATTTTATATTTTAGGTCGGGTTCTGAGACGTGGGCCCGAGTTAACTTTTTGATTCTTCGCAAAGATCGTAATTTTTTTGTTCGAATTAGTTTTCTATAGTTTATATTTATGGTATGAAGTTTTTTAGCTAGATTCGAGCCGTTATGAGTTGAAAAATCGTAGGAATGGCCTACTAGTGGATTGAGTTAGCGTGATTTGAGGTAAGTAACTTGCCTAACCTTATGTGGGGGAATTACCCCTTAGGAATTGTGTTAGTTGTGATAATTGTGGTATGTGAAAGCCGTCTACGTAAGGTGATGAGTGTGTACATGGGCTAAATATGAAAATTATCAATTTTAGCTATGTAGATTCCTTTCATGCCTTAATTGAATTACCTTAACATGTTTTAGTCATCATTTCTAGTTTACTTTCACATATTTACTTGTCTTATCTCTTACTTGCTAATTGCTTTGCATGTTTAGTTGAAGTTCTTGTTTCTTTTATTCCGTATTCATTATTTAACCGTTGAGATCTTTACTTGAAGTTGTTATTCTTAGAATATCTTGTTGTTGAATTTGACATTTGTTGTTATAAAGGTCGTAATTCGCGTTGAGGCAAAGTGTTAAGTTGTGAAATACTATTCTTGTTGAGTTGTTCATGATCGGTTATTATTGCTGAGACTTCTGTGTACATTGTGGTTGAGCCATGATCTATTTATTGTGAGAACACTGTTATTATTGGTCTCTGTGGCAAGTTGTGATATTGGGTACTTGAGATGCAATTTGTGATACGTTGTGATATTAATACGCATGCGATTGTATAAGGTTTTGGGGATGAAACACATGCGGTGAGATAAGATGGATTTGATACGCGCGGCTAGTAGGGGAACTACTAGAAGTCATGCAATGTGATAAGATGGGCTAAAATACGGGATGCTATTTCGGAAAAAAATAATTTTCAAAACTAAATATAAAGGCTCCCACGGTGATATAAGGAAAGATTGTGACTTATTCTTATGATTTGAGACTAGGAGTCGGTACCTCGGTAGAGACTCTTGCTGGTATTTCTCCATTGTTGCCCTTGTCTTTGATTGTTGTTTTCTCAGTATATTATTATTTGTTTTTCTCCATGTTGCACTAATTGTTTTAGTTCTGTGTATCTAACCTTGATATATTATTTGTTGTTTTAATTTCATTACTGTCATTATTACACGGCCTTACACTTGTTCAGTCTGCTTATTTATTCTAGTAGGGCCTTGACTTGACCTCGTCACTACTCTACCGAGGTTAGGCTCAGCACTTACTAGGTACTATTATGGTGTACTCATGCTACGCTTCTGCACATCTTTTTGTACAGATCTAGGTAGTTCCTACCAGTCCATGCACTAGCGGGAGTTCAGTTTTCAGAGACTTCAAGGTATACCTACCGGCGTCCGCAGACCTCGGAGTCCCCCTCCATCTGGATTATTTATTTTCTTATCCTTATTTAGACACAAATGTATAGAGATATTCAGTATCACTTTATAGAGCTTGTGACTTGTATTTCGTCGGATTTTGGGCAATTATGTATATACTGAGTTGTGGAGATTTTATTATTATTAGTTGTTGAATTTTGAGATTCTAAACATTATTTCAGTTTTTTCTGCATAAATGTTATGCTTACCTAGTCTCAGAGACTATGTGCTATCACGACATCCTACGAAGAAAAATTGGGGTCGTGACAAAAATGAACCCTTTGCAGCAACAAAACTATTCTTTTGTAGCAGCAAAAAAAAATCCTTTCACACCAGCAAAAAACACCGAACTCCAATAGCAAAACTAAATTTTTTCAGCATCAACTTACATACTAAAGCCCAAATAGTATTCTCTGCTAAAATCTTACTATAATTGGGTATTCCACTACCTTAGAATCTAATAATCATTACTGGAGATGAAGAAATAAACTTCTTCACTTGAGTTATGTTCGTGTTCCAGCCAATCAAGCTTTTTCCAGAGGGGATTGGGCTTTTGATAAATGGTTTATTTGGGGAATATTTACAAATGAAATTTGGGAGAATTAGGAATGGAGTTAATCTTTCACCGTGGGTTTAGTGTTTTACAGTCGCATGGGAGTCACAGGGGATAGCACCGTCAGTTTTCGACATGGGTTTGTTAGTGAGATCAAAAATACCCCATTTTAGCAAAGTTAAAGAATTAAAGATGTTGTGAATTATATTTGAAGAACAAAAATAGACTTACTCCCGGGGACAATTTTAGGCAAAAACTCAACTATACACAATCAAACCTTATATAAACCCTTTACTATTTGAATTATATACATGCCTACTTGATTCCATTTTTTTGTCATTAAAACTTTGCGTTGTTGAAGTAGCAACTACTAAATTAAGAGTTTTCAAGTTCTATTTAATTGAGCAAAAAGTTTTGTAGTAGTTAAATTTTAAATTTATGTATTTGTATTAGTAGTTGAATTTTGTATTCACATAATAATTTGAATTTTGCATTCACATATATTATTTATGTTATTTTTAAAAGTTTGTTTTTATTGATACGAGAGACATGCGCAATGCACGTACACTAAAACTAGTAATATTTATAGCCCTTTTACTTTGTAGAGATATGTGTTGAGAAATAACCTACACACCTTTGTGCTTTGTTGTAGAGCTCTTTGTAAGATGATACAAAGTACAAGTTATAATCAAACTCTTCAAGATAACAACAAGACTCCTCTCTCTATCTAATTGCAGTGAGATATACTCCTGTCCAAATCAAACTATAATACGTTAACACTCCTAGTATCATGACCAAAATAAACTCCTACTTCCATAATTTCTTTCACATTTATATTTTAACATCTTCTGGTTTACGGATCACCACTACTATTCTTTAAGGTAAACTTGCCTCTTTGTTTGGCTCCAAGATATACCACTACTAGTATATCTGAGAATGAAGTTTATGTCGTGATGACACCTAGTCTCTAAGACTAGATAAGTTAATTTTCATTATATTTTTGAAGCCATTTTTTTTTTAAAAACTAACAACAAAAATAATTATAATATACAACCTCCCAAGACTGGTAGTACTGAGTCACGAACTCTAACTGAATACATAGAAGGATCACGAGGACCGAATATACAATACTGTTTGATTACAAATTAACAATACAATGAAATGAAAAGACTCCAAGGGACTGGACGACCAAGCAGCTCTACCTTGAATTCTTACGATCCCGCTTTAACTCTGCTCAAGTCCGTTATCTTCAATACCTGGCTCTGCACAAAAATATACAGAAGTGTAGTAAATTTTGATCTTAAGAGAATATAAAAATTATATATTAATTTTCTGTCCTGCTAAACTGTTGCTGTTGGGATTTTAAGCTTGTGTAGCTTAAAGAGGGTGAATGAGAAATGGAGGAAAAATGAAAAATTTGAGTTTCCCTCCTTGGCAAAGGGATATTGTCCCATATTGGAGGAAGAAAAGGCTTTTGATGGGTATATATATAATTGCTCTTTTTCTAGCTCTTAAAGAGTTAAGAAGAAGGCAAGCCTCGCGCCGTCGTCGCTCGCTCGGATCGGCTTCGGCTTCGGCTTCGGCTTCAGATGTCCGGTCAGGCCCGTTTTCTTTCCCGGATTATTTTAAATTTTTCCTCAATATTTCAAACAATTTGTTCCAACAGCCATGGCTGTTTCTGAAAGGTTGCAAACCTTTTCAGAAACAATGCGAGCAACTCTATAAATATACTTTGAATTCCAGAATCTTTCCTTACGAAATTTTCTGATCTTCTTCTTCTTTTTCTGCACAAAAAATTCCAGTGTGTTTTACAGCCTTTGAGTAGCTCGCTGTTCACCAGCGTTTTTAGTACCAACACTCCGGTGAGTTAAATCGTTTTATCCTGGGAGGATATATTCCAGCACCTCAGGTATTTGAGGAGAATAATTTCCTTAAGGACACACTGTGTATTCAGTGGGCTCGATTTATTCCTACACTGTTTTTCCAGAATATATTTCTTTAAACAAGTGTTACTAACTTTCTGTTTTTGTTTATATATTTCAGAAAGTTTAATGATTTAATTGTTTATTACAGCAATACAGATTTATAACAATCTTAAGGAAATTATTTTATTATATCTATATTTTGTTTGTGGAGATTAAAACCTGTGTGGTTTTCTACTCCTTTTGAATTTTACTATTCTGATTTGAAGATATAAAAAACTTCATCAGAGTATTGAAATTCATAAAACGATTTGAAAAACATAAAAACTTTATCGTTTTTCTGTGAAACAGTATATAAAAATTTTGATTTTATTTATTATACATATTGTTTTTTGTTAATAATAGTATTGTTTACTATTCTGATTTTGCCATTAATTGAACTTTTATGTTGTTTACAGTAAGAAATGGCAATTGATAACGGAAATTCTTCTGCGACTGTTGCGGCAACGACGATAGTCTCGTCAAGCCGGACTGCTGTTCCACCGGCAGAGAAACCGGGAAAATTTTTTGGAGCCAACTATAAAGGATGGCAGCAAAGGGTGTTCTTCTGGCTTACCACACTTGGTATGCAGAAATTCACTAGTGAAGAACCTCCAGTGCCTGCTGCGGACATGCCGGACAACGAAAAATTCATGATTGTTGAGGCGTGGAAGCAGGCAGATTTTCTTTGCAAAGGCTATATCTTAAGCGCTTTAGAGGATGACTTGTACAATGTGTACAGTGCGATGAATACTTCGAAAGAATTATGGAACGCACTTGAGAAGAAGTACAAGACTGAAGATGCTTGCTTGAAGAAGTTCGTGGTTGCCAAGTTTCTAGACTATAAAATGATAGACAACAAAACTGTTGGAACCCAAGTTCAGGAGTTTCAACTTATTTTTTATGACCTTATTGCTGAAGGTATGGTCGTGAATGAAGCATTTCAAGTGGCTGCAATGATTGAAAAATTGCCTCCTTCGTGGAGAGATTTCAAGAACTATCTTAAGCACAAGCGCAAAGAAATGAAGTTGGAAGATCTTGTAATTCGTCTCAAGATTGAGGAAGACAACAAAACAGCCGAGAAGAAGTCTCGTGGAAATTCAACGATCATAGGAGCTAATATTGTTGAGGAGACTGCTCCAAAAAGTAAGAAGAGAAAGAGGTTTTCTGGACAGACTAAGGAGCAGAACAAAAAAAAATTCAAGGGCAGCTGCTACAATTGTGGAAAAACCGGTCACAAAGCCCCTGATTGTCATCTCCCGAAAAAGTATAAGAAGAAGGGACAGGCTAACATAGTGGAGAAGAATGATGACATTGATAATCTGTGTGCAATGCTTTCGGAATGTAACCTAGTTGGAAATCCAAAGGAGTGGTGGATTGACTCTGGAGCCACTCGACATGTTTATGCTGTCAAGGAAGCATTTGCGACTTACTCTACTGCTGGTCCCGAAGAAGAGCTTTCCATGGAAAATACTGCAACAGCCAAGATTGAAGGTTATGGGAAGATATTCCTGAAGATGACTTCCGGAAAGGTGTTAATGCTCAACAACGTTCTTCATGTTCCTACTATTAGGAAGAATTTAGTTTCTACTTCTTTGCTTGTTAAGAATGGATTCAAATGTGTATTTGTTTCTGATAAAGTTGTTGTAAGCAAGAATGAAATGTATGTTGGAAAGGGCTACCTCACAGAGGGCCTATTCAAACTAAATGTAATGGTTGTTGACAGTATGAATAAATTTCAGCTTCTTCTTATTTATTGGAGTCAAATGATTTATGGCATATTCGTTTAGGACATGTCAATTACAAAACCTTGTGGAAGTTAATTAATTTAGAAGTATTGCCTAAATTCGAGTGTAATAAATCAAAATGTCAAATATGTGTTGAGTCTAAGTTTGTAAAATATCCTTATAAGTCTATTGAAAGGAATTCAAATCCTTTAGACTTAATTCATACTGACATTTGTGATATGAAGTCGACACCATCTCGAGGTAGGAAAAAGTATTTTATTACTTTTATTGATGATTGCACTCGATATTGTTATGTTTATTTGCTTAATAGTAAGGATGAAATAATTGAAGCATTTAAGCAATACAAGAATGAAGTGGAGAATCAATTGAATAAAAAGATCAAAATGATTAGAAGTGATAGGGGTGGAGAATATGAATTGCCGTTTGCAGAAATTGTTCGGAATATGGAATTATCCATCAAACTACTGCACCTTACACACCTCAATCCAATGGAATTGCGGAAAGGAAAAATCGGACATTAAAGGAAATGATGAATTCTTTATTTATAAGTTCCGGATTACCGCAGAGTTTGTAGGGCGAAGCTATCCTTACAGCTAACCGAATACTCGACAGACTACCCCACAGCAAAACGCAATCTATTCCATATGAAAAATGGAAAGAAAGAAAATCCAACTTGAAATATTTCAAAGTGTGGGGGTGTCTAGCAAAGGTACAAGTTCCTTTACCTAAAAGGGTTAAAATCGGACCAAAAACTGTTGATTGCGTTTTCATTGGTTATTCTACAAACAGTAAAGCATGTCGGTTTTTGGTTCATAAATCCGATAATCCCGAAATTCACGTTAATATGTTAATGGAATCAGATAATGCTGAATTCTTTGAAAGCATCTATCCGTATAAAACTAAATATGAGTCGTTAAGTGAAAGACCTAAACGACCTCGAGAAGAACCAAAGGAATATACTCCAAGTATAGAAGATCCAAGGCGTAGCAAACGTCAAAGAACATCTACTTCCTTTGGACCAGATTTTGTGACATTCTTGCTTGAAAATGATCCTCAAACTTTTAAAGCAGCTATGTCATCTTCTGATTCAGCGTTTTAGAAAGAGGCAGTCAATAGTGAGATTCAATCAATTTTGGATAACTATACATGGAAATTGGTAGATCTTCCTCCGGGAAATAAGCTTAGGTTCGAAGTGGATCTTTAAACGGAAAGTGAAAGCTAATGGCACTATTGACAAATATAAGGCAAGACTTGTTGTCAAAGGTTATAGACAAAAGGAAGGCCTTGATTACTTTGACACTTACTCGCCAGTAACGAGGATAATATCTATTAGGGTGTTAGTGGCACTAGCTGCCGTGTATGGTCTTGAAATCCATCAAATGGATGTTAAAACAACTTTCTTAAATGGATAATTAGAGGAAGAGATTTACATGGAACAACCTGAGGGTTTTGTGGTTCCTGGTAAAGAAAAGAAAGTGTGCAAACTTGTTAAGTCACTTTATGGACTTAAACAAGCACCCAAACAATGGCATGCCAAATTTGACCAAACAATGTTGGCAAGTGGGTTTAAAATCAACGAGTGCGACAAATGTCTTTACATTAAAAACACTCCAGGTCATGAAGTCATTATTTGTTTATATGTTGATGATATGTTGATAATAAGCAAAAACATGGCAGATATAAATGCTACTAAGCGCATGTTGGCTAGCAAATTCGATATGAAGGAAGTTGCTGATGTGATCTTAGGAATCAGAATTCACAAGACTCCACAAGGTCTAGCATTATCACAGTCTCACTACATTGAAAATGTACTTGACAAGTTCAAGTATTTAGATTTCAAAATTGCCAAGACTCCAATTGACGTGAGTTATGCACTTCAAAAGAATGAAGGTGAAAGTGACTCACAACTTGACTATGCAACAGTATTGGGAAGTTTGATGTATATCATGAATTGTACGTGACCAGATATAGCATGTGCTATTAGTAAACTGTGTCGGTTTACAAGTAATCCCAATCACATACATTGGATGGCAATGAAATGAGTTTTGGGGTATCTCAAACATACCCAAAATTAAGCTTTGCATTATAACAAATATCCCTCTGTGATCGAGGGATATAGTGATGCAAATTGGATGACTGGATCATCTGAAGTTAAATCCACGAGTGGATATATTTTCATAATTGAAGGTGGAGCAGTGTCTTGGAAATCATCCAAACAAACATGCATCGCCCGTTCTACAATGTAATCTGAATTCATAACTTTAGATAAGGCCGGTGAAGAAGCTGAATAGCTCTGAAATTTCTTGGAAGATATTCCATTTTGGCCCAAACCTTTGGCACCTCTTTGTATACATTGTGATAGTCAAGCGGCAATAAGTAGGGCAGGGAGCGTTATGTATAACGGAAAATCTCGTCATATACGACGGAGATACAATACCGTTAGACAACTACTCTCTAGTGGTGTTATCACAATTGACTACGTAAAGTCAAGAGATAACGTGTCAGATCCACTTACAAAAGGCCTATCTAGAGAGGCAGTTGAAAGATCATCAAAGGGAATGGGGTTAAGGTCTAGGACAAGTCATCATGGCGGTAACTCTACCTAGCAAACTGGAGATCCCACGAGCTAGGTTCAAAGAGATCAAACAAAGTTATGAATGACGGTTCAACATTGTCAAATAACTCAACCCATTCTCGTGATGAAGACAATGTTCAGAAATCGAGGTAAAACATTAAGGCTTTTTGATGAGTCAAACAAAGCTTAAAGGGTTTTTAATGATTTGCTAAGTCTGGCAGGATATGACCAGATAGTGTGTCTATAGGATTACACGTTTAGAAATCACCTATGTGAGTGTGAAGTGTAAGCCGCTTCAAGGGGAATGAAAGTAAAAGCCCATTCTCTAAGCACTCATGAAACCAGACGATGTTCATGGCTGAAACGAACACTACCGTGAGAACCATAGATAGTTAAGGATTGATTGTGTGACTTATGTTGTCTAGGTATACAACAAAGCTTGACGGTTCAAAGATATCAAATCTACCGATTGACCGAGTATATTCGATATAAGTTCACTACGAAAAGTTCAAAGGAAAATCTACTTATCCAGATGCAATTAGTTCTTGCATGTAAAACACACACGCGTCCGTGCATTCCTTTATTTTATAGCCATTCCCCATTCATGTGGGAGATTGTTGGGATTTTAAGCTTGTGTAGCTTAAAGAGAGTGAATGAGAAATGGAGGAAAAATAAAATATTTGAGTTTTCCTCCTTGGCAAAGGGACATTATCCCATATTGGAGGAAGAAAAGGCTTTTGATGGGTATATATATAATTGCTCTTCTTCTAGCTTTTAAAGAGTTAAGAAGAAGACAAGCCTCGCGCCGTCGTCGTCGCTCGCTCGGCTCGGCTTCGGCTTCGGATTTGGTCAAAGATTGATTGATTAATCTTTTTGGACAAAATTCTATTTAATTATTTAATTAAATAATTAATTAATTAACGAAAAATTCAATCCGGAATAACCCATGACTGGCGACCCGGTCCGGTCTGGTCAGGCCTATTTTCTTTCTCGGATTATTTTAATTTTTTCCGCAATATTTCAAACAACCTGTTCCAACAGCCATTGTTGCTTCTGAAAGGTTGCAAACCTTTTCAGAAACAATACCACCAACTCTATAATTATACTTTGAATCCCAGAATCTTTCCATACGAAATTTTCTGATCTTCTTCTTCTTCTTTTTCTGCACAAAATATTCCAGTATGTTTTACAGTCTTCGAGTGGCTCGCTGTTCACCGGCATTTTTAGTACCAACACTCCGGTGAGTTAAATCGTTCTATCTTGGGAGGATATATAACAGCACCTCGGGTTCTTGAGGGGAATAATTTCCTTAAGGACATACTGTGTATTCAGTGGGCTCGATTTATTCCTACACTATTTTTCCAAAATTTATTTCTTTAAACAACTGTTACTAACTTTTTATTTTTGTTTATATATTTCAGAAAATTTAATAATTTAATTATTTATTACAGCAATACAAATTTATAACAGTTGCTGCAACTTGCAAAGCACAATTTGACTTATTTTAAGTGATTGGCAACCGAAAGCAATGAATACACAACCTGTCCATAGTACATCATCCAAACCAGGCGAGCAACTTTCTCCTAAATGTAAGATTAATTTTTAAAAAGACAAGACTAGACCCATTACCACATTGAAGAACAATATAAACTTCTATATAAAGTATATTCATTCAAATATTTCAAATGAATACTTGGACTCAACGCGTTCCATGAAATAGTTTCTCAACACCTGTTTTTGTTTCATACATGTAATGTTGTGCATTTTGCCCCGCTTTAACTTATGCATCCAACATTTCCAAGGTTGAGATTTTTTACCCGAAAAATGGATGACAATTGAATTTGTACGCGGTTCTAAGGATATGTGGTATAATTCGGTACAAATTGAGAAAATATATAAATGAATATTGAAATTAATTGCGACAGAAATGAATGCAAACCGAATGAATTAATTAGCCTAAGCCTTGAGGTTTTATCACCCTCAAACTGAATGGAGAGTAGCTGATAGAAGAACAAAATGACTAAATATCAAAACCAGAAGAAAGATAGTATATTACTTTATGTTCTATGAATCTCCATGAATCTCCCTTATAAATAATCAGACCCTCCTTTATATAGTGGGAAGGTCCTATTCTTAATATCATTTTTAAATACAACAAGAAATCCTATGATAGATTAATTAATTGGCCTCTCATTGATATGCGTTGTGATTTCCGCCGAGATTCTCGCCCAATTGTGGATATTCAGGCTTTATATTTTTTGGCTCGATAAGCTTTCCTCGATCGAGGCCGATCGAGGCCTCGATCGGTTTCTATTTAGCCTGATCTCGATCTTTGATCGGTCTCTATTTTGTTCGACCTTGATCTTAGCCGATCTCGATCTTGACCGGTCTCTATTTTGCTCGACCTCTGGGTTTCGAGCTCAGTAACCTAACTTCGCATCATGGATTGATATTATACGAAGTCGATCCTTGGTCTATCATGTTCCAATATCGATTATTCATACGAAGGGCAAACTCAGTTTTGACCGTATACAGATAGTCCCCTCGTTTCTCGAAAAGATGATGATGAGAAATGATATGAATTTCCGAACTCTGACTTGGCGGGTGACGACGTCAGCGAAGAGCCCGATTATGACGTATGTGACAAACGTCCCGTCTGTTCAGTTACCAAGGCATTAAATGTTTGTTAGTTATTGGTCAGCCACTACCAGTTTTGAACCGTCATTACCAGGCTATAAGTATTCAAACCTTCATATTCATTCAAAACTTTTCACTCGAAACTTCTTCTCTACTCTTGCATCTTCTTCAAAAAATCCTTTTGCTTCACAATTCTCACTCCATATACAATCCTAATTCTCTTTTCCTTTGATCATCAATGGCGAAAACTTCCAAAACAGTGCCGGAAAAAGAGGCCGTTTCTTCATCACGGCCCGCCAGTGGCGAGGATGCGGTAGAGCCTCACCCTGAGGAATTCGTTTCGGTAGGGTGCTCAACCGTCATCGACTTTAAGGTTGAAAAACCCTCTTTGGTACCGGACCGATGTGAGCCGATCTTTAGGTACTAGTGCACAATCACCGAGAATATCCTCGACAAAGTATAAAAGGAATGCAACTGGGGCAAAAAGTATGTGGTAGTCCCGTCGCCTGAAGAATCAATTACTACCCATGTGGAGAGGTTCTTAAGTGTTTATACTTATCCCTTCACGTTGGGTCCCTTAGATTCTGTCATCGTCGCCTTTTGCAAGAGATATGACGTGACCCTCGGCCAGATCCACCCTTCTTTTTTGAGAATAGTGATTCTCCTCCGATTTTTTTTGAGCAAAATCGAGGGGTGTCTTTTCACCCTCGATCACCTCATGCGCCTTTATAGTCTCCGATTATATCGAGGAGGGCTAATCAAACTTGCTCGTCGAGCCACCAAAGCATCGTTCTCGAGCATAGACGAGAATCATGATCGCGGTTGGATGGGCCGATTCGTTAGAGTTAGAACTTCAGACATGATCCCTGCTGATGACATGCCGTTTCCTGAGAAATGGAACATGAATTGTGAGTGTTATTCCCCTTCGAACGATTAATTTTGTGGCTCTTCTTTTTATTTTCTTGATCTATTTTTTCTATGCTTGTTACAGCTGTGGCCTGAATGCCGGAACCGATTCCAGAACTTAAACAATAGGTTGAAGGTCTGGTGCTGTAGAGACCGTACTCCGAGCGCTCTTGGATGGAACTATCAAAGGGTCGATGGGAGGCCCGCAGTTATGGTAAATCTCTTTCTTAGATTGTTTATCGTTTGATCTTATTCTCTTACTTACTCCCCTTTTCCTTTGTAGGCCTTGGGAAGGATGTTGCCATGAGGCCCCCATTTGGTGACAAAGAGGTCCCTGCTCCGAAGCAGGTCAAAGAGAAAAAGAGAAAAGAGGCTCCGAGTTCCCCGGTCTCGGAAAAGAAACAACCGATGAAGAAATATTGCAAGCCCAAGGGGGCTCCGGTATTTTGCCTCCGGACTCAATCCGTCGATTAAGGGATGAGCCCGAAGAAGGTTGAGAGGAATTAGCCTATGTGCAGGCTAATGTTGTGATACAACAATCCTCCGAATCGGCGGAGGTTGATAAGGGAGCTCTGGCCATAATTCCTGAATAAGGAAAAGTTGAGGCCATTCCGTCCCGAGCCGAGTTGGTTGAAGGAGAGACCGGGGGCAAGACTTCTTGGGCAGCAGAAGATATCTCGAGGGACGAGCTTGAGATAATCGACATTACTGGATCCCCTAAGATTTTGGATGCTATGATCTGTGAGGCCAACATGTTGGAAGGTCGATCTTACGAGGGTATTCAGGAGTCGATTGATATCCATGGCTTTCTGGATAGGCTCGAGTCCGCTGCCTCGAAGGATATTATAGGGTTCGGTGGATTAGTGGTACCGAAGAAAGCATCATGGCCGGTTGCTATAGGGTCTTCATCGGGCCCAAAACTAGTGGACCGATTCCCTGCCCCGAGTATTAATCCCGATCGTAGGCGGAAAGTAGTGCTCTCCATCCCGGAGGATGCCCGAATTGTTTCTCCCCCTATGGGAATTGCTAGTTACCTTCGGTCCTCGGTGATCGAAGAGGATCAAGCTGTGATGAACGCAGTAGGAGTCGCTTGCCTTTTCAACGAGGCCCAACATGCTCTGAATCGAGTAACTTCGAGTGTATCTCTACTTTTTCTTTTATATTTTAGAATTGTAGATAATTCTAACATCTTCTTCCTTGTTTGCAGGCTTCGGTGTTGCATCACGAGGCTTTCCTCCAAATTCGGGAGGAGTATGAGGCTGAGGTTCGGAACCTCACTAAGAAGAGTGACACCTACAAACTTCTTAGTGAGAAACTTCGGGCAGATTTGACAACGGCCCGGGATGAGCATGCCGAGATAGATGGACAGGTATTTTGAGTGCTTAGTGAAGATGAATTGGAGATAACTACTAATGATTCAATTCTGCAGGCCCGATAGAGGTTCGGACAAATCGGACGGCTCTAAACGTAGGTGGATGCGATACATGCTGATGAGGTAGATGCAAAAAGAACATGGACATTTTAGCCTCAAAAAAGGAGATCGTTCAAGTTCAACTGGAGTCGGCCGAGACCTAGCTCCAAGCTGCGAAAGAGAATGCCTTGGTGCAGATTGAGAAGATTAAGGAGCTTCAGCATCGGTTGAATTTGGCTATTTCTGATAAGGCAAGCTTGGTCGATGAACTCGAAGTGGCCAGATCCAAGGTGGTCGAGGCAAACAAAAGAGCTGATGCTAAAGTGGCCCAGTTTAGGGTCAATGTCGACGTCAACTAGGCTAAGGCCAAGGGCATGGTCGAGCATACGAAATGGCAGGCTCAAAGGGAAGCTCTCAAGGGGGTCAGTGCTCAAGGCTTCGATATTGTGTCCGAAATTGAAAATTCCAAAGCGGAGGAAGACATGGACCGGAGGCTGGATTTCCCCGAGGAAGTCTCCGAGAGCTCAAGCGAATCTGAAGATGGAGAAAATCCCGAGGATGCAACCTCCGATGAAGACCAAGCCACTTTAGGACATTACGTTTCTTGTTTTTCTTTTGCATTTTTTCTGAGGCCGTTTTTTGGCCGTTGTAAATTTAGGCCGATTTGGCCTTTTTGTAAAAAGCTTTTGTATATAAATATAAGGCTTTTTCTAGCCCTTCCGGTTCTTGTTTTTTTCCTTTGCTTTTCTATATTTTACAAAGGTCAAAAATGCCTTAGCATAAAATTGTGTTCGAGGGTTCGAACAAATCTTGCCTTTATTTCCTTTCTGGGTTTAGGCGTTATCGAGGTTCGATGTTACGGATTTCGGACATCTCCGATCGGTGTTAAATTAGCCGTAGCCTTTTAGTTCGGGAGTTACCCATTGTAAGGCATGTTTTCCCATTTTATCTGGGCTTGCCCGAGATAGTAGTTCCCGAGTGGGGTGGCCGTGACTTTTTGAGATCGGGGCGTTGCCTATTAGGTCTTTTGCTCCGAGGACCGATCACTTGGGCTCTTTTGAGTCGGATGGTAGTCCCCGAGTGAGGGAGAGGTCGTTCGTATTCCGGTTAAGTATTGCCCTTGGGCTTGTTTATATTCATAAGTACGAAGCTCTTTGCAAAGAAGGAAAAAAGAAAGAAATTCTACTTATTTTAAAGCATAAGATGTTTGTAAGGAATATATTTCTCTTTATTCTCGATCGAAACAAGGTTCGAGCAATCTATATGGGCACGGTTTGATTTGACCATTTGACTTTCTCTTTATTCTTGATCGAAAAAGGGTTCTAGCAATCTATATGGGCACAGTTCGATTTGACCGTTTGACCCTTACAATAAATCCTATTTCTCGAGTTAATGTCTGAGGGTAGCCCCCTAGTATTCAAGGTTGATTGCAAAGGAACATCGGATAATGTCGAATGGATCTCTGATGCCGATTCGTAATCGGGCTTGATTCTTAGTTAGCACGATTCATTGTTGCCTCGTTAAAAAACTTGCCGAAAAAACTCATTTGGGATAAAACTCGGTCTTAGTAAAAAAGAGTGCAACACGTGTAACACTTGTTAATATGAAAATAGGAAAGGAATGAAGAAAAGGCGTACTTTAGCAGTAGTACCATTTTAGATGAGATATGTTCTAATTGGTAGTTGTTCCCCATTCATCGTTCCGAGATTATAAGATCCTTTTCAGGTGACCTCGAGAATTTGGTACGGTCCTTCCCAATTCGGGCTTAATTTTCCTTTATTAGAATCTCGGGTGTTGAGTGTGACTTTTCTTAGTACTAAGTCCCCGACATTAAAATATCAAAGATTAGTTCTTCGATTATAGTATCTCTCGATTCGTTGCTTTTGGGCAGCTAATCGGATGGGAGCGGTTTCACTCCTTTCGTCCAATAGTTCTAGGCTCGTATTCATGGCCTCGTTATTTGATTTTTTTGTTGCATATCAGAACTGGATACTCAGTTCTCCGACTTCGACCGATATTAGAGCTTCGGCGCCATAAACTAATGAGAATGGGGTAGCCCCAATACTGGATTTCGAGGTTGTGCGATATGCCCAAAGAACTTCGGGTAGGATTTCCTTCCACTTTCCTTTGGCGTCGGTTAACCTCTTCTTAAGATTTTGGATGGTGGTTTTGTTGGTTGATTTGGCTTGCCCGTTCCCGCTAGGATGATAAGGTATTGATAGGATTCTTTTGATCTTATGATCTTCGAGAAATTTGGTTACTTTGCTGCCGATAAACTATTTCCCGTTATCACACACAATTTCGGATGGCATCCCGAATCGACATATGATGTGATCCCAAATGAATTCGATGACTTCTTTCTCCCTAACTTTCTCGAAAGCCTGTGCTTCAACCCACTTAGAAAAATAGTAAGTTATAAACAAAATAAATTAAGATTTACCTGGTGCCAATGGAGGGGGTCGACAATGTCCATTCCCCATTTCATAAATGGCCACGGTGACAAGACCAAATGGAGCAGTTCTCCGAGTTGGTGAATCATTGGTGCATGCTTTTGACATTCGTTACATTTTCTAACAAACTCTTTCGTATCTTTTTCCATATCGATCCACTAATAGCCGGCTCTGATTACCTTTTGAACCAATGATTCAGCACCAGAGTGATTTCCGCAAGTGCCTTCGTGAACTTCTCTTAGAACATACTCGGTGTCTCCCGGTCCCAGACATATCGCTAATGGACCATTGAACGTTCTCCTAAACAAGGTTCCATCTTCGGTCAAAGTGAACCGTGCTGCCTTCGTGCGTAGGGCCCTAGATTATTTCGGATCTGAGGGAAGCTTTCTGGTCTTCAAATATTCTATGTACTTATTTCTCCAATCCCAGGTCAAGTTTGTGGAATTTATCTCGGCGTGACCTTCTTCAACTAATTATCTCATGAGTTGCACGACAACCCCTGAATCGAGCTTGTTGTCCTCGATTGATGATCCCAAGTTTGCGAGAGCATCGGCCTCACTATTCTGATCTCGAGGCACATGTGGCAAAGTCCACTCCTTAAATCGGTGCAAAGTTACTTGTAATTTATCTAGGTATCTTTGCATTCGGCCTTCTCTAACTTCGAAGGTTCCGTTAACGTGATTCACTACGAGGAGGGAGTTGCATTTGTCCTTGATCACCTCCGCTCCCAAGCCTTTGGCTAGTTCGAGACTTGCAATCATGGCCTCATATTCGGCCTCATTGTTAGTCAATTTCACAGTTCTAATAGATTGTCTAACCACGTTGCCTGTGGGTAGTTTTAGTACGATGCCGAGCCCGGACCCTTTCGAGTTTGAAGCACCGTCCATGAAGAAGGTCCAGATTTTGAGGACGTACCCAGATTTATCAATAGCTCTCTTTCGACCTCGGGTACTAGGGCCAATGTGAAGTCAGCTACGAAGTCTGCCAAAATTTGAGACTTAATTGCTGTTCGGGGTCGATATTCGATATCATACCCGCTGATTTCTATGGCCCATTTGGCCAACCGTCCCGAAAGCTCAGTTTATGCAAAACATTTTGAAGTGGATATGTTGTTACAACACATATGGTGTGATATTGAAAGTATGGTTTTAGTTTCCTAGAGGCTCTTATCAATGCGAACGCCAATTTTTCTAGGTGGGGATATCTAGTTTCGGCCTCACCTAAGGTCCGACTGACATAATAAATGGGAAATTGTATACCTCGTTCTTCCCGGACTAGGACTCCACTTACCGCTATCTCCGATACTACCAAATATAAGTAAAGTTGTTCGTCTGCCCTTGGTGTGTGAAGCAGCGGCGGGCTCGATAAATACCGTTTAAGCTCTTCCAAGGCCTGCTAGCATTCTGAGGTCCATGTGAAATTATTTTTCTTCTTTAGCAGCGAGAAAAATCGGTGGCCCTTATCGGAGGACCTCGAGATGAATCGCCCCAAATCGGCCTTGCGCCCGGTTAACCTCTGCACTGCCTTTACGTTGTCTACCACCGTGATGCCATCAATGGCTTTGATCTTGTCGGGATTAATCTCGATTCCTCAGTTAGATACCATGAACCCGAAAAATTTGCCTGACCTGACTCCGAATGCACATTTTTCCGGGTTTAGCTTTATGTTGTATTTCTTCAATATACTGAGAGTTTCCTGTAAGTGCTTTAAATGGTCCTCTGCTTGCAGGGACTTAACTAGCATGTCATCAATGTAAACTTCCATAGATTTCCCTATTTGTTCTTCGAACATCCGATTTACTAGGCGTTGATAAGTGGCACCAGTATTTTTTAATCCAAATGGTATTACATTGTAGCAGTAGGTACCATACTTAGTGATAAACAAGTCTTTTCTTGATCATCCGGGCTCATTTGTATTTGATTGTACCTGGAATAGGCATCGAGAAAACTGAGGATCTCGTGGTCGGCCGTGACATCGATTATGCGATCGATATTAGGCGAATGAAAATAATCCTTGGGGCATGCTTTATTTAGATCCTTGTAATCTATACATATTTCTGAGCTCGGGATTTAACCCCGTGCCTAGGTATACCTTTCGTTCGGGCAGATGTTCGATTAGTGTGATTTGCTCAAGTTCTTCGACCATTGATTTGGTAGCGTCAGAATCATCGGGAACTATGTAGGATCGAGGGACCCCATAATTATCATCTTAGTCAGACTCGTGCTTCTCTAGTTGGGTCATGGCAGGCGTTTGTGATTTCTATTTGGTCTCCTATTTTCCCTTCGAATTTGACCATTTTATCGATGAGAGTGACGATATCGGAGTCACTTCGTCGACGACAAACATTTCCTTTGCGGCGGGTTGCTTTTCGTAGATTGTTTTGATTCCCTCTAGTGTTGGGAATTTTAGAACCTGGTGAAGGGTCGAGGGTACTGCTCTCATGTTGTGGATCCATATTCTCCTGAATAGGGCGTTATACCTCATGTCACCCTCGATCACGTGGAACTTCATTTTTTGGATGGTCCCGACCACGTTTACTGGCAAAGTTATCTTGCCCTTAGTAGTTTCAGATGCCATGTTGAATCCGTTTAGTACTATGGCCGCGGGTACAATCTGGTCTTGTAAACCGAGTTGCTCTACGACCTTCGATCGAATTATGTTGGCCGAACTACCTGGATCAATTAACACACGCTTAACTTGAGTCTTATTCATGAGTACAGATATTACTAGTGCATCGTTATAGGGTTGTATGATTCCTTTTGCGTCTTCGTCGTTGAAGGACAAGGTTCCTTTTGGTATGTAATCCTGAGCCCGAGATCGCTTCTCCCTTACGATCGACACCTTAGTGTATTTAAACATTGGCCCTTGGGGAACGTCGATCCCTCCGATAATCATGTGAATAATGTGTTGCGGTTCTTCTTGCTCGTTTTGTCTATTGAACTCTCTGTTTTTGAAGTAATTCGTGGCCCGATCACTTAAAAACTCCTGAAGGTACCCTTCATTGAATAACCGGGCTACTTCTTCTCTCAACTGCTTGCAATCTTCCATTCTGTGGCCATGGGTGCCATGATACTTGCATACTTGATTGGGATTTCTCTGGGCTGGATTGGTCTGTAGAGGTCGAGGCTATTTAGTATCTTTGATGCGTCCGATAGCTGATACGATGGCGGATGCATCAACATTGAAGTTATACTCTGACAATCGCGGTGATTCCTTAGGTCCGGTGTGCCTGTCGAAACCATTCTTGATGATCAACCCTTGAGAGACTTGGCCTCGATCGCTTCTCTTCTCACCTCGTATGGAGATGTGCACATGTCTGTTTCCCCTACGATCTCTATTATACGGCTGGTATCGATCCCTGTTCATCCTCGGTTCTCAATCGATGTCTCTTTTGGTAGCGGAACTAAAAGGAGCCCACAGTTGGTCATCTTCGACTCTAATCATTAATTGATATCGATTATGTATATCGGCCTAGGTAACAGCCAATTACTTAATCAAGTTATGCTTCAACTGTTGTGAAGCCACTGAGCTTCGTTCATTTAGTCCTTGGGTGAAAGCTTGAACGGCCCAATCGTCTGTGACCAGTGGTAGATCCATTCGTTCCATTCCCAAAAACGAGATACAAACTCTATTAGCATCTCGTTCTTTTTTTTGCTTTACCTTGAAGAGGTTCGACTTCCTAGTCTCGACCTTTATGGCTCTGGCATATGCTTTTACAAAAGAATCTGCAAGCACGACAAGAGAATCGATATAGTTAGGTGGTAAATTATGATACCATATCATTGCTCCCTTTGACGGGGTTTCCCCGAATTTCTTTAGTAATACAGATTCGATCTCGTCATCTTCTAGATCATTCCCTTTAATGGCACACGTGTAAGAGGTGACATGCTCGTTGGGGTCGGTCGTTCCATCATACTTAGGAATCTCGGGTATGCGTAACTTCTTGGGGATCGGGTTGGGAGCTGCGCTCGGGGGAAAGGCTTTTGTACGAACTTTTTGGAATTCAAACCCTTCAGTATTGGTGGTGCCCCCGGGATCTAATCAACCCTGGAGTTATAGGTTTCCACTTTCTTGTCATTTGCTTCGATCCTCTTTTCCCCTGATTCCATCCGCTTTGTCAGTTTCTCGAGTATCTTTATAATTTCGGGGTTAGTCCCCGATTCTTGTTCATTTGACCTTACCACAGCTGGCCCCGTTCTGTGGGTGACTTATTGGGTTGAACGGGCTTGGCCCTGCTCGGTGCGTGGATTTGGCTCTGCAACTGAGCTATCACCACCTGTTGAACCTGCAGCATATCGAAGATCATACACAGGCTGATCACGTCTTCTCCAACATTTTGGGTATTTCGAACTACAGATCAGATTCCACCATGGATACTATTTTCGGGACTGGAATGTTGTTTTGCTTCGATGGCCACTGCGAATTAACATCAATCAGATTCACGACCCGAGTTCTAACGGGGTGAGCGGGTGGCCTTCCATCCCCGGGCATCTCGTTATTATTCTCCCCTTGATGGCCAGAATTGTTGTCGATATGTAGGGGTATTAATTGAGAGTTCGTCATTTTTAGCCTGAAAATCAAAGATACTTCCAAGATCAAATATAAAATACTGTGTTTTTCATAGATTTGTATCAAATAACCACTATTATCCTTAGCCCCATTATGGGCGCCAAACTGTTTACCCGAAAAATAGATGACAATTAAATTTGTACGCGGTTCTAAGGATATGTGGTATAATTTGGTACAAATTGAGAAAATATATAAATGAATATCGAAATTAATTGCGAAAGATATGAATGCAAACCGAATGAATTAATTTGCCTAAGCTTTCAAGTTTTATCACCCTCAAACTGAATGGAGAGTAGCTGATAGAAGAACAAAATGACTAAATATTAAAACGAGAAGAAAAATAGTATATTGCTTTATGTTCTATGAATCTCCCTTACATATAATCAGATCCCCCTTTATATAGTGGGGAGGTCCTATTCTTAATTTTATTTTTAAATACAATAAGAAATCCCATAATAGATTAATTAATTGGCCTCTCATTTGCTCGACCTCTGGGTCTCGAGCTCGATAACCTAACTTTGCATCATGACTTGATATTACATGAAGTTGATCATTGATCTATCATATTCCAATCTCGATTATTCATACGAAGGAAAAATTTGGTTTTGATCGTATACAGAGATGTATAAGGTTTCTCATCTTCATCTAATGCATCTTCAAACATAAATTTTAATAAAACCAGAAAAGTCAATTAGTATTAACAAAGAACAACAGGAAAAAAAGATAAAACAATCTTTTTTCTAGTAGATTTCTTTTACTGCAAATGTAGTATGTGTTAGATCTCAGTAAATTTCAATGATGCAAAATAACCAATTACTCCCTATGTGCATTCTGAGCAATAAAGTGGAGGAAATGAATCCAATAAAAAAGGAAAGAGAAGCGGACAAATCAATCCAAGAAGATAGCAAAATCAATTAGAAGAATTATTATAGGAAGGATCTAAATCAAAGGAGATTACGGGCACGAAATCATCCGCTAAAGGTTCTCTCACATAATGACGTCAATCGAAGGCATCAACCAAGGTATTTGGCAACGGGAATACTCTCTCATTTAAGGAAGAAATCACTCAAGCCCGCGAGTTAAGACAAGTCAGCAGAAGAATTAATCTACGAATCCGTTTGAATACAACTCCCTTGGGTTCACAATCTCTTAAAAAGATATACAAGACTTGAAGGTCTCGAGAAGTATAAATACCTATTGCACTAGCTTTGGAATGATATACTTTGATCAAACCAACTACAATCTCTTTGTTCTATTTCAAACAAAACACTGTAGTCTGTTTTGGATTCCTTGTGTAACAAAGAAGAGAAGGGAGAGAGAAAAGAACACTTGTGAGACATTATATCAATTACAGAGAGAAAAACGAGCGACATAAGCTATTGGTGTATAACAACATCAACTCATCTGTACTAAGACACTTCATACTTGAAAGAGATCATTCTTGCAACTTACGGGGACTGGACGTAGTATTCACTCTGAAGCCGAACCAGTATAAAAACATACTGTGTCATTTACTTTCTGCAATTTATCTTTTACATTCTATTCCTGAAAAGTCCAGTCGACTACCTCGAAAAAAAAAAGAAAAATTACAATTCACCCCCTCTTGTACTATCAGTATGCACGACAAGAACCAGATAAAATAACTTCAGATTAAGCAGTTAAGAAGTACAATCTTTTTCCCCTGCTTCCCTTGTCTTATAGGTTAATTCCTTTGTTTTACACCAGATTTATTTGAATTGACCAACTACGTATTACTTCCTAATTTATCCAATAGTCAACATCATGTATTGATGTTCATAGACGAAGCTCGAACCAATAACAATTAAGCAGTCAATAAAGCCAAATATTTCCACATGCATTTATTGTGGCAAAAAGATTTACATAAACTACTTTGAGAGGCTAAGAAGAATTTCAGAACCTCAGCTATCAATATAATAGGCTTAAAATGACTTGATAGCAGGTAACTGCAGTTTTGCATTGGTTGGTCAATAAACCAATTACGAGGGCATTGTTGCTAAACAAAGAATAAAAAGGCAAGTACAAAGGGAATTCCTCGTGAGACAAATTAAAGGTCATATTAGCTTCCTATGAAGTTGAAGCTTTCAGTTTCAATGTTGGCAATGAATGACTATCATACGAGAACCTTACTAAATTAGGAGTGTCTAACTTAACAACAATCACATTATGACAATCATATACTCTCAGTTGTTTAAGCCGGGCGCTTGAGATCTTCATAGTCTTGATCAATGTCGCGCGCGCAACGAATTAAGTCAAAATTTTCTAGATTTTGTAGGTTGGAAAAAATTTCCTCTAACCATTTTTCAGTCATGGGCATACTTGTTGTATGCCTAACTCAAACTCCAAAATGGTAATAGGAGCCAAAAGTTTTGTTCAGAGATCTTCTGCTTTTGCTGATTTGCTAGAGTTTGATGCACAATATTCTTTTTTTTTGTTGAGAAAATAGAAACATTAAATTAATACTAAACTGGTTCCACCGTATTACAATTCATAGTGATGTCACTTAGGACATTCAGATTACCTAGACTTGCTAGCATATTACATGCACTATTAGATAAGTGCTTAACAAAAACAACACCACCAAGTTTATATTTTTCTAGTGCATAGTTAACAAAATTGGGAGGCCTTGCAAAGCGGGTCATCTTGTTCAACTTGGATTGATGGGAAGTTTCCTCTGCTAATATGTGTGTTGTCCCACCCCTTTTCTACCCCCACAAAAGATATGCATGTTATGGATGGTGGGTTAAAGAGTTTTTCCAATTAAAATAATAATTTTGAAATAGGGATTATTTTGTTATTCAGAGTTGTCACTTGGAATTGATTTTTTGGTGTTGCAAGTCACCTTTTATTTGAATCCATAGTCAAAGGAAGGTTTGACTCTTTTATTATGGGTTTGCAAAAATAAAGTCCGGATAAGAAATTCTGTTGACCGAGGAGAAGGTGTAAAATATTTTCCGAGTCCCGTGGTTCTAGTATGGTCGCTTTATTGACTTAAACTTGGCTTAAATTAATTTTGGACATACTGTGATTTATTGGTTTTCATGTTTTATCTATCCGCTTTTAATTATTAAAATACGAAATTATCTTTAAAACGGATCACATGTGCGTAAATTCGTTTTATTTTGTACGCTAAAATTATGTCACGCGTACGTGTACACAATTAATAAAGCTTTATTATTTATTAAGATTGTTTTTGGTCAAAGTCGCGCGAACGCGTAACTTGATTTATTTTGGGAATCATAATTATGCCACGCGAATGTGTACATAATCACAATAATAAGTTTAAAACGCGCCTAAAGCACTCTAACGGTGTTCATTATTCTTCCTAAACTTTGAGATTATTGTGAGGCATAAGTTATGAAATTTATTATGGATGAAGTGTAGTAAATTAGTTATGAAAAAGTAAAAAATTTTATAGCTCAAACAAAATCCTCACTCAGTCCAAAATTAATGAAAGTGCAATTTTCATGTAGAAGAATTAGCCAAAATCCCAAACCCTTTAATGTTAGTTAATCATCACGTTATCAAATCATTAGGTGGCCCATGCACTAAGGCCCAAAAATTATTCTTTCCATCTTTGATCCCTTAAAACCCAAATTTTGTGTCCCACCACACATATTGTAATTTAAACAAATATTCTTATCTCTCAACCTTTAAAGATTTAGTAGTAGAACCAATAAAGCAATCAATATTCATCTGATTAAACCAAAACTAAAGCAAATAAAATATATTAATCAAAATAAGACAACGAGATAACCGAGAAAACACATAGAACATTTAAAAGAAGAAACCTACCAAAAAGCAAATGTAATACGTACTTAAACAGTAAACAAAATGGACCTTTTTATTATTGGATATGTAGCCTTTGTGCTGCATACAAAGAAGCCTCGAACCGGCGACGGAGCCTCGAATAGAAAAATCGCGACTTGCGACCTCGATCGACCTAACAAAACCAGTGAATTAGTGATTGTTTTTTGCTGGTTTTGGTGCTGCTTTTGGAGCAGTTTGGTGACTGTTTTTCGACTGATTTTGAGTGAAATTTTGGTCTCTTTTTAGAGCGGATTTCGTGACTGTTTCAGAGTCATTTTTAGACTGAGAAGAGGGCTGATTTCGGGGTGGATTTCCAGCTCGTTTTTGGGACTTTGTTGCTGGAAGTGACCAGCTTTTATGGGGTTAAAGGCTGGTAAAGTTTGATGGTTATTTGGAGTAGGTTTTATGGGCAAGAGGGGCTGGTTTACAAGCTGGAACTGACAGAATTTTGGACCATTTTCGGAGCTGTTTTGGGGCTCTTTTTTTGGGATTGATTTTAAGGTGTTTTGGAGCTAGATTTTAGAGTATTTTGGGGGTGGTTTCAGTTAGGCTTCGAGTGTTTTCGGAGCTGTTTTGCAGTTGCTTTTGACCCATGTTTTGGTGACGTTTTTTGGGGGTGGTTTATGAGAGCTCATTTCAGCAGGTTTTGGGGAGCTTTTTTTTTTTTTTTGCTCCAGTTGGATGGAAAGTAACCAGCTTTTTATGAGCTTTATAGATTGATTTTTTGACGGTGC
The DNA here is from genome assembly GCF_000390325.3 of Nicotiana tomentosiformis. NCBI lineage: Eukaryota > Viridiplantae > Streptophyta > Magnoliopsida > Solanales > Solanaceae > Nicotiana > Nicotiana tomentosiformis. The sequence goes on along the minus strand of NC_090813.1, from coordinate 15,668,435 downwards.
AAGATGATTCCTTCCTTCTCTTTTCATGCCCCGTTTCCCTCGTTGTCCCCTTCTTTCCTCCTCCCTATTTTTTTTTGTGTGTGTAAAAGAAAGTAAGAGTGTGAGTTGTAAAGAGTAAGAGTGTGGGAAGTGAGAAGTTAGGTATTAGGGAGATGAGTGGAGAAAATTCAAGTATGGTAAAAAATTAGATGCTCACATGTGCGACTGCATTTCCTTGACGGAAGGTGTGCCTAATCGCCAGGTGTTTTAGTTGCAACATTAACAACTTGCAGTCATAAATAAGATCGTTAAATACTTTATTACCTTCTTGATGCACAATATTCACGAGCTTGGGTATGCGTTCTGGTGGCTTATAATAGAAAAACTTATTACAAAAATTTAAATAGACACATTAAAATAGTGTAAGATGATAGCTGAATTTAACTAAAACTCCTCTCACGTATAAACTCTTTCCTCTTTTTTTTTGGTAAGTTTCCAAAAAAAATATTCTTTTAAATTTAAATCTTTTATATTTTAATATTTTAATTTCAATTTTAACAACATACTCATTTGGAGACCAGAATATGCTAAAATTATCGGTATGTCAAATATAAATTTAGATTTCTTTCCTTTTCACTGTGTCAAATTAACCAACTTGCCATAAAATGGAAGGAAAGAAATAGTAGTACTTAATTACGAAGTTACTCTTAGTTTCTTTTTATGTTAAATTGCTCTCTTTTTCTTTTTGAATTTGTGCATTGGTATAAAACTACGAAGTTTTGCATTTTCTATCTATTGCTTATATACTATTGCAAAAGTACGAAACTTTAACATTGAATTTATGTTGGTTGATTTTTCACTTTTTATTTTACTTCATTAGGTTACGTTCTTTTATAGATTAATATGGCCGTTGATTTGGTAGTGTCAGAATCATCGGGAAATATGTAGGATCGAGGGACCCCATAATCATCAACTTCGTCAGACTCCTGCTTCTCTAGTTAGGTCGAGGCAGGCGTTTGTGATTGCTATTTGGTCTCCTGTTTTCCCTTCGAATTTGACCCCCTTGTCGATGAGAGTGACGATATCGGAGTCACTTCGTCGACGACAAACATTTCCTTTGCGGCGGGTTGCTCTCCGTAGATTGTTTTGATTCCCTCTAGTGTTGTGAAGTTTAGAACCTGGTGAAGGGTCGAGGGTACTGCTCTCATGTTGTGGATCCATGGTCTCCCGAACAGGGCATTATACCTCATGTCTCCCTCGATCACATGTAACTTCGTTTCTTGGATGGTCCCGACCATGTTTACTGGCAAAGTTATCTCGCCCTTAGTAGTTTCATATGCCATGTTGAATCCGTTTAGTACTAGTGCCGCGGGCACAACCTGGTCCTGTAGACCGAGTTGCTCTATGACCTTCGATCGAATGATGTTGGCCAAAATACCTGGATCAATTAACACACGCTTAACTTGATTCTTATTCATAAGTACAAATATTACCAGTGCATCGTTATGGGACTGCATGATTATTTCTGTATCTTCGTCGTTGAAGGACAAGGTTCCTTTCGGTATGTAATCCTGAGCCCGAGATCGCTTCTCCCTTACAATAGACACCTTAGTGTATTTAAACACTAGCCCTTGGGGAACGTCGATCCCTCCGATAATCATGTAAATAATGTGTTGCGGTTCTTCTTGCTCGTTTTGTCTATTGAACTCTCTGTTTTTGAAGTGATTCGTGGCCCGATCACTTAAAAACTCCTGAAGGTGCCCTTCATCTTCGACTCTAATCTTTAATTGATATCGATTATATATATCGGCCCAGGTAACAACCAGGTACTCAATCAAGTTCTGCTTCAAATGCTGTGAAGCCACTAAGTTTCATTCATTTAGTCCTTGGGTGAAAGCTTGAACGGCCCAATCATCTGTGACTAATGGTAGATCCATTCGTTCCATTCCCAAAAATGAGAAACAAACTCTCTTAGCATCTCGTTATTTTTTTACTTTACCTTGAAGAGGTCCGACTTCTTAGTCTCGACCGTTATGGCTCCGGCGTGTGCTTTTTTCAAAAGAATCTGCATACACAGCAAAAGAATCGATAGAGTTAGGTGGTAAATTATGATACCATATTATTACTCCCTTTGACAGGGTTTTTCCGAATTTCTTTAGTAATACAGATTCGATCTCGTCATCCTCTAGATCATTCCCTTTAATGGCACACGTGTAAGAAGTGACATGCTCGTTAGGGTCGGTCGTTACATTATACTTAGGAATCTCGGGCATGCAGAACTTTTTGGGGATCGGTTTGGAAGCTGCGCTCGGGGAGGAAAGTACGAACTTTTTGGAATCCAAACCCTTCGGTATTGGTGGTTCCCCCAGGATCTGATCAACCCTAGAGTTATAGGTTTCCACTTTCTTGTCGTTTGCTTCGATTCTTTTTTTCCCTGATTCTATCCGCTTTGTCAGTTCCTCGAGTATCTTTATAATTTCGGGGTTAGTCCCTGATTCTTGTTCATTTGACCTTACCATAGCTGGCCCCATTCTGTGGGTTACTTCTTGGGGGTGAAACGGACTCGTCCCTGCTTGGTGCCTGGGTTTGGTTCTGCAACTGAGCTATCGCCACCTGTTGAGCTTGCAGCATATCGAAGATCATGCTGATCCCGTCTTCTCCAACATTTTGGGTATTTCAAACTGCAGATCGGATTCCACCATGGATGCTATTTTCGGGACCAGAATGTTGGTTCGCTTCGATAGATACATGCGAATTAACATCAATCGGATCCACGACCCGAGTTTCAACGGGGTCAGCGGGCGGCCTTCCATCCCCGGACATCTCGTTGTTATTCTCCCCTTGATGGCTAGATTCGTTGTCAATATGTAGGGGTATTAATTGAGAGTTCGTCATTTTTAGCCTGAAAATCAAAGATACTTCCCAGAGCAAATGTAAAATAGTGTGTTTTTCAGAGATTTGTATCAAATAACCACTGTTATCCTTAGCCCCACGGTGGGCGCCAAACTGTTTATCCAAAAAAACGGATGACAATTGAATTTGTACGCGGTTCTAAGAATATGTAGTATAATTTGGTACAAATTGATAAAATATATAAATGAATATCGAAATTAATTGTGAAAGATATGAATGCAAACCGAATGAATTAATTAGCATAAACCTTCAAGTTTTATCACCCTCAAACTGAATGGAGAGTAGCTGATAGAATAACAAAATTACTAAATATCAAAACTCGAAGTAAGATAGTATATTGCTTTATGTTCTATGAATCTCAATGAATCTTCCTTATAAATAATCAGACCCCCTTTATATAGTGGGGAGGTCCTATTCTTAATATCATTTTTAAATACAATAAGGAATCCCATGATAGATTAATTAATTAGCCTCTCATTGATATGCATCGTGATTTTCATCGAGATTCTCGCCCAATTACGGATATTCAGGCTTTCGGTTTTTTGGCTCGATAAGCTTTCCTCGATCGAGGCCTCGATCGGTCTCGATCTTGGCCGATCTCGATCTTTGACCGGTCTCTATTTTGCTCGACCTTTATCTTAGCCGATCTCGATCTTTGACCGATTTCTATTTTGCTCGACTTTGATCTTAGCGGATCTCGATCTTGACCGGTCTCTATTTTGCTCGGCCTATGGGTCTCGAGCTCGGTAACCTAACTTCACATCATGGCTTGATATTACACGAAGTTGATCCTTGGTCTATCATGTTCCGATCTCGATTATTCATATGAAGGGCAAACTCGATTTTGACCATATACAAAGATGTACAAGGTTTCTCATCTTCATCTAATGCATCTTCAAACATAAATTTTAATAAAACCAGAAAAGTCAATAAGTATTAACAATGAACAACAGGAAAAAAAGATAAAACAATCTCTTTCTGCAATTTATCTTTTACATTCTATTCCTGAAAAGTTCAGTCGACTAGAACTCAAATTAGTCGCCTACCTCGAAAAGAAAAAAAATACAATTCACCTCCTCTTGCACTATCAGTATGCACGACAAGAACCAGATAAAATAACTTCAGTTTAATCAGTTAAGAAATACAATCTTTTGCCCCTACTTCCCTTGTCTTATAAGTTAATTCCTTTGTTTTACACCAGATTTATTTGAATTAACCAACTACGTATTACTTCCTAATTTATCCAGTAGTCAACATCATGTATTAATGTTCATAGACGAAGCTCGAACCAATAACAATTAAGCAGTCAATAAAGCCAATATTTTCACATGCATTTATTGTGGCAAAAAGATTTACATAAATAACTTTGAGAGGCTAAGAAGAATTTCAGAACCTCAGCTATGACTTGTTAGCAGGTAACTGCAGTTTTGCATTGGTTGGTCAATAAACCAATTACGAGGGCATTGTTGCTAAACAAAGACTTAAAAAGGCAAGTAAAAAGGGAATTCCTCCTTAGACAAATTAAAGGTGATATTAGCTTCCTATGAAGTTGAAGCTTTCAGTTTCAATGTTGGCAATGAATAACTATCATACCAGAACCTTACTAAATTAGGAGTATCTAACTTAACAACAATCACATTATGACAATCGTATACTTTGAGCTGTTTAAGCTAGGCGATTGAGATCTTCATAGTTTTAATCAATGTCGCGCGCGCAACAAATAAAGTCAAAATTTTCTAGATTTTGTAGGCTGGAAAAAAAAAATTCTAACCATTTTTCAGTCCCAACTCAAACTACAAAATGATTTCCTAAAGTTTGATGCACAATATTCACAACCTTGGGTATGCGTTCTGGTGGCTTATAATAGAAAAAATAATTACAAAAATTTAAATAGACATTAAAACAATGTAAGATGATAGCTGAATTTAACTAAAACTCCTCTCACGTATAAATTCTTTCCTCTTTTTTTTTTTTGGTACGTTTACAATTTTAAATTTAAATTCTTTTATATTTTAATATTTTAATATTTTAATTTCAATTTTAACAACATACTCATTAGGAGACCAGAATATGCTAAAATTATCGGTATGTCAAATATAAATTTAGCTTTCTTTCCTTTTCACTGTGTCAAATTAACCACCTTGCCATAAAATGGAAGGAAAGAAATAGTTAGTACTTAATTACGAAGTTGCTCTTGGTTTCTTTTTATGTTAAATTGCTCTCTTTTTCTTTTTGAATTTGTGCATTGGTATAAAACTACCAGAAATTTTGCATTTTCTATTTATTACTTATATACTATTGCAAAAGTACGAAACTTTAACATTGAATTTATGTTGGTTGATTTTTCACTTTTTATTTTACTTCATTAGGTTACATTCTTTTATAGATTAATATGGCAAAGCTATTATAATATTTTGATTTTTATAATCCCACTCGAATTGGTATCTGTTGTTATTTACTATGAAGTATTTTTACGCTTTTGTACCTTAATATAAGTTTCAAGCATTTTGATCAATAATTTTATTAGTTTTCCCATTCTATAATAGATGGATGCTTTGACCTTATGTGGCTTGTTGTGCTTTGTTTGTGCTTTTCCTCATTTGATAGTTTCACTTTTCAAGTTATTATACATCTACCCTGATTTTCTTTTCTCATATTTATTCTTTTTAATGAGTTTTTGAGAAATTCGCATATTTCCTATCAATCATTTTTTATTGTTTTTATAAAAAAATATGATGGAATGATAAGGATATTTTTAGTGGGAGGACTCGAATTAACTCAAACTGGAATCACTTTTAATAAATTTTACGTATTTTTCGGTGTAAATTCAGATTAATCGCCGAGTGAAAACCCAAAAAAAAGAAGAAGAGAAAATCACCTCTGTTATAAGAAAAATCAAATTATGGTGGATGTCTACTCTTCCTCCATGATCTTCTCAAATATTCAATGACATATTTCTATGCTTAATGACATATTCAATGACATATTTTTCTTCACTTTTCATGCCTATATAAAGGCCTTGTAATAGATAGAAAAATACACACAATTGAAGAAGAAATAAGAATCTCCCCTCTCTTTCTCTCTAGTCTCTATATCTCTTAGCTTATTTTTTCTTGTTCTATATTGTTACTCTGAGCTATATTTTATAACACGTTATCAGCACGAAGTCTCTAACCTCAAGGTTGAATTCCACTTCTGGTAAGGTATATCTCGATGATCTATTGTCAAAATTATCCAAATTTTATTCAGAAAGATATGTAGTGTTACCGACACGTCTTTCTGCTACAGCAACAAGTCCAAGCATTAAACGAGATAAGTTTGTACCACTATTTAGAATAAGTAATTGTCTGGTTATTAGAAAATTAGTATTTATGTGGCTGCTAAGGATGTCACCTTGTTAACTTTTCATGAACTAAATAATAGGTGGCATGCGGTATACTAAATAATCTACAAAATTAAAATAATACTTTATTATGTATGCTTATGGTTAATTTTACCTTATAATACGATTTTAGTATGCCTAGTATAATGATTATATATTAGTTTACTGTCAAATATATAATAATAATAATAATAATAATAATAATAATAATAATAATAATAATCGTAACTATTTTATTTTGATAAGATAAAATATTAGTACAAGAAATATGTACTACACCAAAATTTTCATTGATGATAGTTCTTATCAAATTAACATGTTGAATCATTTCTATATGGAAAGCATATAGTAGTAGATAGTAAACAGAGATTTGTCCACTATTTTTTTGATTCCCTGATTGACTTAAAGGTTCTGCTATATTCTTTTGTTTTTCTAGAGAGCATAATACTTAGTTTCCACAAAAGTGCATGGTAACTAGTAGTATTATTATTCTGTTTGATACATAATATTTCCTTAATGTTCTGGTCATATCACTTTCATCTTGAAGTAAGCTTATTGCAGCAAAGACCACATGTGAATTTTCAATATTATTTTATATTTTTATATATTTGTTTGACATTAATTACTTAGCTGATTTGAGTAAACGAAAGTCTATTGTTGAGAATTATATCCAAATGACATTATAAAGAATTTAACTCAAGAGGTAAGCATTTCCTTCGTATTTGAAATTATTTTTGTCCTTTGCTATTAATGATATCAACTTCAATGAGTTCAAGTCGTAATGCACCGTGAGGGTAAGATATCAGGATCAAGTCCTGATACTTCATGATGATAAGAGTTGGGTTTGAGTCCCAATTCATTATGATCTAACATGCCTTTATATTGGTAAGATATTGGGTTTGAGTCCCACTATACCATATTGATGATATAATGATAACTAAAGAAAAATAATATATTTTTCATGAAAAGGCATGAATATTGTCCCACTTGATTTGCTCCATTCTTGAAGTGAATGTGGTAGCGGCGCGTAATAAGTCTAAATGAAGACAAGTGGTTGAACAATGAACGTGGGCGTTCCAAAGATCAAAATAATAATAATCATCATTATGATTATAAAAGGAGAACAATAAGGGTTCTCAAAATAGTCCTTAAAAATATGAAGGCAATGTTTACCATCAAATTGGTATGAAAAATAATAAAGCACGCCGCTGATTATAATCCATTCCTTGAAGAGAATATGACTTGTGATAAGCATTGAGAATGCAGACCCATTCCTAAAGGTGAATGTGAAAATATGTGATAAAAGTAATGAATAAAGACATGCAATGCATGATTAGATGAATACCACATAACTCACCTCTAAGGGAGGTTTGAGTGAAATAAAGAGAATAAATATTATTGTGTGATTACATGAATATGTTATTAGTCGCGCACATGTGATACGCCAAAAAAAAATATATTTTGTTGTGACTTATAAAAGGTTATTAAAGGCAAAATTAAAGCAAGAAATGATTTTGCTTATGATGATTTTGACAATGACAATTTATTATGATATAATTTTCTTCGTGAAGGAGACATTTACCATATAAATAGTGTGACAAAAGATCTTGTAGTACAAAAGTTATAAAGAGCTCTGAAAAAATTAATTTATTACTACCCGGATGAATATAATTATTCACGACATTGATATTGTAAAGTCTCAAAAGAAACTTTTTGAGTTTCAAATGTATAAGTCAAAGTGGTTGGCATATTGAGACTATAAATGAAAGGAATATTGAATATCTTCATATTTCTATAATCATAATGGGTAAATATGAAAGGTTACCCGATTTTCTTTCTATTTGTACTACACAAATATAAGCATGATGATGGAATCATAATGTCACAAGTAAACTAAAGGTTTACTGAAACAAATATTAGTTGGCATGACCGGTTGACCATCCCAGTTCAATTATCATACGAAAAAATAATTAAGAATTAAATTGGCATATATTGAAGAAATAGAAGATTCTTCAAGAATTCTCTTGTGCTGCTTAGTCTCATGATATACCAGTTAAGGTTGGGATTGAATCCCTTGACTTCTAGAACAAATAAAAGATGATAAATATATGGGCCCAGCCACCTGCCATGTGGACCGTTTACTATTATATGATTTTAATAGATGCATCTATTCTATGGTCACATGTGCATTTGTTATCAACTTGCAGTTTGACTTTTGCAAGATTGATTGCTCGAATTATTAGAGCACAGTTCCAGAATATAAATTATAATGATTTATTTTGATAATACTGGTTTAAACCAAGTCGATTTAGCAGAAATTGTATGCCTCCAATTATATCTAAACCATTGGTTATGAGAACAAAACTACCAAAATAAAATTTGGTATATGATGTATTATTTAATATACAACAACACTTGTACACATCTAGCCAAGTTATGATAAATTCTCCCCTGTCAAAATCGGTTCAGGGTCAGGAACCAAATAATTTCCATCTAGAAATATGAATGTGCTATATGATTTAATTGTTCCACCACAATGCACAAAGATGGATCCCCAAATAAGGCTAGGGATATGTATTGGTGATCTCAACAATAGGGGAAGAAAATGGGAAGCTGAAAAAGTAATGCATGTAATGAATTATTATGAATACATCTAGATCCTCGTACGAAAAAAAGTGAACTTGAAGTTTAAGTGATAATTCATTTATAAAATATTGTCAGGCGTATTTGCTGACCCAAAGCTAAATATCATATTAAGCTGCTAATACTCCAAATAAAATAAAGTTCATAATGAATAGAGTTTATGGCATGCATGAAGCATAATAGACTAATCGGTTCCAAAGATAAAACTCCTTGAAGAAGGAGAGGAGCAAATGTTCAAGATGGTCATAATAAGGAGGCAAGTGCTCTAGAAGAGCACCATGACATAACACTTCATAAGATCTCATGGGAGAGGCTCAGGTACCTGAAAATAATAAGATAAAGAGATCTCAATAAGTTATATTTTTATTGGGTAATAGTATAACCGATTTAAATGATCGTCGACGATATTGTTTATATAATGTAGCGCGCAATATTATTAATATTGACGAGGATCTTGAGCTCAAATCTGTCATAAAATTTGGACAGATAAATGATTGGCCAAATGAAAAATACGCAGTGAAAATTAATTTCACCTGAAAAATATGAAGTTGGACGGATAGTCCCAACACCTGAAAGTATAAGCCAGTTGAGGTATAAATGTGTTCTTGTGCGAAAAAAAAGATCAAGTCGATAGACATAAAGACGACTTGTGTCACAAGAAGATTTATAAATATCCTAGCATTGATTATATAGAAACATGTTCTCCAGTGGTGGATGTCCTCATTTCAGGTTTTAATCTGAAAATACAAGAAAAACGTGATATGCGTATAATGGAAATCATTGAAGGATTTAAATTGTTCTGAAGTATATTAAGATTTCCAAAAATAATTATTAAATAATGCTTCAAAAATCCTTATACAGATTGAAACAATCAGGGCGCATGTGGTATAATCACCTGAGTGAGTACCTGTTGAAAGAAGGGTACATGAATGATTCAATTTGTCATTGTGTCGTTATAAAAAGATCTGGATCTAAATTTGTTATAATCGTTGATGATTTAAATATCATTGGAACTCCTAGAGAGCTTCCTAAAGCAGTAGACTATTTAAAGAAAGAATTTGAAATAAAAAAATCTTGAAAAGACAAAATTTTGTCTTGGTCTACAAATTGAGTATAAGAAAGATGGAATTTTCGTCCATCAATCAGCATACACTAAAAAGATTTTAAAGCGATTCTATATGGATAAAGCACATTCATTGAGTACTCTGATGGTTGTTAGATCACTCGATATAAATAAAGATCCATTCCGACCTCATGAAAATAATGAAGAGCTTCTTGGTCCCGAAGTACCATATCTTAGTGAAATTGGTGCACTAATGTATCTTTCTAACATTACAAGGTCTGACATAATTTTTTCAGTTAATGTCTTAACAAGATATAGCTCTGCTCCTACAAGGAGACATTGTAATGGAATCAAACACATATTGCGGTATCTAAAAGGGACTATCGATATGAGATTATTTTATGACAATAATTGCAGTCCTGATCTTGTTGGTTATGCCGATGTTGGGTATTTATCTGACCCATACAAGGCTCGATCTCAAATAGGCTATGTGTTTACATATGGAGGCACTTCCATATCTTGGCGATCGACTAAACAATCAATCATGGCTATTTCATCTAATCATGCTGAGATAATTGTTATTCATGAAGCAAGTCAACAATCTGTATGGTTAAGGTCTATAGTACACCTTATTCGAGATAAATGTGGTTTGAAGTGTGACAAACTACCCATAATTTTATATGAAGACAATGCAACATGCCCAATTGAAGGGAGGATTCATAAAAGGGGATAGGACAAAGCACATTTCACCAAAGTTATTTTTCACTCATGATTTTCAAAAGAATGGTGATATCAATGTGCAACAGATCCGTTCAAGTGATAATATGGCTGATTTGTTCACCAAATCTCTACCGACGTCAACCTTCAAGAAACTAGTGTACAAGATTGGGATGCGAAGGCTCAAGGATGTGAATTGATGCTCTCATCAGGGGGAGTTAATACGCGTTGTACTCTTTTTTCCTTACAAGGTTTTGTCCCACTGGATTTTCCTTGCAAGGTTTTTAACGAGGCAACCAAAAGGCGTATTTCTAAACATGTGTACTCTTTTTCCTTCACTAGGATTTTTTTCCCATAGGATTTTTTTCCTAATAAGGTTTTAACGAGACACATTATCTATGGACATCCAAGGGGGAGTGTTATAAGAAAAATTAAATTATGGTGAATGTCTACTCTTTCTCCATGATTTTCTCAAATGCTTAATGACATATTCAATGACATATTTCTATGCTTAATGACATATTCAATGACATATTTTTCTTCACTTTCCATGCCTATATAAAGGCCTTGTAATAGATAGGAAAATACACACAATTGAAGAAGAAATAAGAGTCTCTCCTCTTTTTTACACTATATCTTTTAGCTTATTTTTCCATGACATATTTTTCTTTACTCTTACCATGTTTTATAACAACCTCTTTATTCTATTCTCTTTCTTTTTTGGCCCTTTGTTGCGTTTTTCTCCCTTAGATTCTGCGCCTCTCTTGACTTTGCCTCTTGTTGTATTCCATCATCCATTGTACACTATTTTTCCTCCATCCAATCGATCTCAAATTACAAACCCCAAAAACCATTTTGCAATTAATCAGCTATGACTCTTGGCTCAGGAGGATCTAGTGTCGTGGGTGAGACGTTTTTCCAATTCTGCCCTTAATTTTTATCTCAAATCTGATCATGGGTTGTTCTTATTTCTCTCTTTATTGCATGTTTTATGTTTATATCTTATGGATATGTACTTATCAATTAGTTATTTTCTAGTGTTATACCTCTGTTCTCTTAAAGATTAGAACTTTGCAATTTCTTTTAATTTTTTATCATGTGATTTTTTTTTTTTTTTTTTTTTGGCTGAACCCAGTAATTGTAGTGAGGTATTAAGATGAAATTTGTCATTAATTGACCTTTATTTCATGTGAGGTATTAGTAAAAGTTAGTCTAAATCCTGTAGGGATAACTTTATTTTGGTGTGTTGGTACATCTTTTTAGTAGTGGAGTGGATATTATAGTTTAGTAAGTATTGTTCAGTAAAATCATCGCCGATTTGTTAGAAAGAGTGCTTATTACAGAAAAATTCCAGTTAGAGTTTGGATTTCCAGATCTTACAATGTTCAATTTTAGATGAGTATTTGGACAATGCTAGGGGCTGAGAGCACGTTTGGCTTAGCTGATAAGCACTTTTGATGTCTGCCAAATGTGTACATAAGCTAAAAAGATGCTTATAAGCTGACCCAAATACCCTCTTATTTATGTGACAGTTTATTTTAATATGTCTTACCTAGTGACAGTGTTAAAAATCTTATGTCGTAATTAAATGAAAATGAGTTTATACATGTTCTGTCAGATCCGAGTATATGAATGTCCCTGTGCTTATATCTAAACACATTTTGTCAATGTTTGATTGGTATTAATTGTCAGGCATCTTTTGTTCCTCCTCCTTCGTAGAAGCATTTAGATTCCCCCTCCCCCGCTATGAGGGAAGGTGAGGATTTTGGACAGGTTCGGATGAACCCATAAGATATGCTATGCATCATCATAATTTGTTAATTCACAAGCATAGAGGAGGAGAATTTGGGCTTGGGAGCACATTTATGTTTAAATACAGTGCATGCTACGTTGAATGGCATATGGCAGTTGCAATGTACTTTTTCTTGTTGAGTCTAAGACCCTAAGGGGCTTTCTGTAAGGATATTAATTCTGGTATAAATTTGGGATTATAGTTATCCCATGTTTGGTTGTGGGTATTAGCTAATACCAGTATAAATTTTATACCAAAATGGTAGTATTAGTTATCCCATATAGAACGTAGGGTAGATAATCCCATAGGATATCTCAGAACTGAACGACTCCTAAATGTCTTTGCAGTGATCTCACACCAAGACAGACATTTTACATAAATTAAAAATATTGAAGTTAAGCTTCCTAAAAATCCAGCAACTATTTATACAAAATGGAATATTTTCTTCCCCCCCAAAAAAATAAAAAAATAAATACAAATGGAACATTAGAGATCTTTGACTCTCCATGGTTGACTTTCAGCTCCTTCAAAAGTTCTAATAATCCTTTCTTATTATCCTAAACAACAAAAGGGGAGCTGCCAACCATATCTAAGATGTTAGATAAAACTTTGTGGTTGTTCTTGGCAGGTAAACTATAGGTCAAGGTTCAAGGTCTGTAAAAAGCCTCTTTGCAGAAATGCAAAGAGAAGGCTATGTACAGTATACAGCCACCTTCCCCTTACCTCTGCTCTAGCTGTGAGCATTTGAGGCAAAGGGTAAGTCCTTTTATTAAATGAAGAACCCTCATTCAAGCCACTTGCCATATATTCAAAATGTCTACTTTTTCCACTGAAATGAGAGTTGGTGATGGAGCCTAAGATTCATTTGCATTTGAAGTGGTACTTTTCTATGAGCTTATTAGGTCATTGGAACTGCTACTGTGATTTGACATACGGTAACTCCTTCAACTATTTGGATCTGGAAATGATAGGAACAGCAGTAATGGTCAATGATCCTAGCACTCACCTTTTGTACTGTCATTAGCCTGTACATCTACTTGGGAGTTGGAAGCATCTGCAATGTTATGGATTCTTGGTTTACTTTTGTAAATCCTTCACTTACCAAAATTTTTAATTCCTTGCAGTCCCTCGGAATTTCAGATTACTTGAGGAACTTGAACGCGGTGAAAAGGGTATTGGAGATGGGACCGTGAGCTATGGGATGGATGATGGAGATGATATTTATATGCGTTCCTGGACTGGCACCATTATTGGTCCTCACAATGTTAGCATTCTTTTCTCTTTCCTAGTTCCACCATCTCTATGTTTGGTTGTGAGAGTCAATAAGTCAAATAAAATCTCTACTCTATCTTCTATTGTGTTTACTATCACATTACCTTTTTTTCATCATTTTGGTGTTTTTTTTTCATGTTTCCAGTCCGTTCATGAAGGTCGCATTTATCAGTTGAAGTTATTCTGCGACAAAGATTATCCAGAGAAGCCACCAAGTGTCCGATTCCATTCTCGAGTTAATATGACGTGTGTCAACCATGAGACAGGAGTGGTGAGCAAATCTAGTATTAATATATTGCTAAAATTGATGCATCACTGTTGTTATCAAGAAAATTTATGTAACACTGCATTATCATAATAATACCTGGAAATCCAAAATATAATAATGATAATCTGATTTTGCCTTTCCATGGTGGAATTTAGTACTTGCATAGTTATTCCTTCTTATGACATTCCATGTAGAAGGGAATCATTGAGGATAGGAGGCAATTGTACAATGTATCGTGCTCTGGGATAAAGATCTTTCTCTATTGCAGAGCAGAGATGCTGTGATGCAGAAAAAATTGATCATGAAATTTTTTAGGAAAACTACGGTTACATTGTTTCCGTTGTAGATTTACTTTTGATATCCTTGATGTGTAGACTCCGAATTTTCAATCTCCATGTTTTTAGCTATTCATTTATAATTGCATTTAGATGTGGCTGTTATTTACGAAGACTCGAAATTGATTATGTGCGGAGGTCGAGCATTAGGGTTGTAGGTTAGGAGGTAGTTGAGTATCTTTCTACTTCGAACCGGGGGTGAGGCTAATTTGATAGGGTTGATCTTAGACGGCTAGTGGTTAATATTGTGTTTACGCTATCTTTCCGTTTTTCATAGCACCAGGCCTTATTTACTTGTTATTGTTATTGCATGTCATTTATTTTCTGGTTCTTATGTCAATGTTATTATTTCTATGGTTTCTGTTGACGGTACTGATATATTTTATCTTTTCGTCTTTTCCGTCTTCTTGAGCCGAGGGTCTATCGGAAACAACCTCTCTGCCACACGGGGTAGGGGTAAGGTCTGCGTACACACTACCCTCCCCTGACCCCACTTGTGGGATTTTACTGAGCCGTTGTTGTTGTTGTTATATTTTCCCAAAAACTTTATTCCTTGGCTCATTCATCCTTCTCAATCCATGATTACCGGCTAACGCAATATTATATTCCAATGATCTTTTCCAGTTTAGAGCTTTTGATCCAGACAACATTCTGGACTTCTGTTCTCTGTGCTAAATGGGGTTTATTTCAACACTTGCATATTGTGTGAATAACATCACAAACATTTCTTATTTGATGCTTTGTATACCAACCTAATTTACATTCTTCTGTTCGTGTTTGCATTTTCTCCCGCTTGACCTGTTGCTTAATAAAATCGATGAACCCGTTGACGAGAAGCCACAACACTCTGTCTTCTTGATACAGGTGGAACCAAAAAAGTTTGCTTTACTTGCAAATTGGCAGCGAGAGTACACAATGGAAGACATACTGGTTCAGCTGAAAAAGGAGATGGCTGCTCCTCACAATCGCAAGCTAGTTCAGCCCCCCGAAGGCACCTATTTCTAGCACAAGGACGATATATAGGTCGAGTCAACTATGTGCAAAATTGTGTTGCTGTGTCATGACATTGGAACTTAAAATTTACAGGGGAGTGCCTTTAATGGCTTCTCTTACCTCCAATGGCATCTTGATCACTTCTGCTTTCATCCTTTATGAACTTTGTCACTGTGTGCTGTTTGATTAATGAGATTTAACGTGTGTCAAATATTTTACTAGTAATAGTGTCTTGTGCTGCCTGAATCATTTCTTTGCCTTTTTGTTTCTCTGCGCTTTTTGCTTGTCATTTTTAAACAAGTATAATAGTTTTCTGTTCTTAATGCTGTCTTATTTCCCCCTATTCTTTCTCGCATATGTATTCTGTATGCTTGGCTACAGTGAAAAGCGCAAGTTCTTAGCCAGATTATCATTAAATCCCCTTTGATTGCTGAAAGTGGAAGTATCAATTGCATGAGATGAGCTCTTACATTTTTCACTGCTGATTAATAAATGTTGTATGAGTATTTTCACTCATCCCGAAAATATATACAATCTGCTAATTTGAAAAGAAACACCCAATTTGGAAATTTCAGGCTTCTAAATCATCACCATAAGTAACTGAAAATGGCTGTTAGCGACGTAAAAAATGTCCCTAAAGATTTGACTATGGTCCCTAAAAGTCAATAAGGACTAGAAAGATTTGGTCGCCACCCATCGTTATAAGTCGATAATGACTGGTAACTGTCGCTTGCCTTCCTTTTTGAATTGGGGCGCTACAGATTTGGCAATAGATCAAAGAGTATAAATCAGTCTTACGGTGTCGTATAATTGTGTCCAATAGGATTTTGTTTATGGGTGAGCTGTGAACTACACTTTTTTTTAAAAATCAAAAGTCCATCATCATGATGGGGCGGTAGACCCCAACGCGTATATAGCAAAAATAATAATTACACATAGGAGAACATATACCTTTGCCTCCCCTACAAAGTGTAGATTGTACTCAAGCAATCTATTGAATAGTTGAATAATATGAGATAGCCTCACATTAAGAACCACAAGCATTGTTGATAGTGCACCTACCTTCTATCAAATACACTACACACAAGTTCATCAGCAGACTTCTAATCATAACAAGTTCAAATGATGCTATAATCAACTGTGAATTGATTTTTCTTATTGATCCTTAGGTAGGGTAGGCCATCTTGTTCTAACTTCAAAGAAGCTCTAACTTGTCTAGGAAGAGAAACAACTTCATTGAAGATATGAAATATCCTTGTATTTTTCCCAAAATTAGCTAATTGATTTGCCCCCACATTGCCTTCTCTATATGTATGTGCAATACAGAAGGTTCCTGTGCCAACATATTCTTTGATCTGCTCAAGCATATGTTTAATCTGCCAAGGAGGTCTCATCTTTTTGTTAAACATATTCACTAACAACAAAGAGTCTGATTCCACCAACACATTAGAGAATCCGTATTGCCTGTATATATTAATTCCCTGCAATATAGCCTTTGCCTCTCCTACATTGTTACTACACCTTCCATAACAATCTGAGAATGCCAGGCTCATAACTCCTTCATGGTTTCTGATAATTCCAGCCCCTCTGGCTGAGCCAGGCTTACCTTTACTACAACCATCTACATTCAGTTTAAACCATCCCAATCAAGGTCTTTCCCATCTGATCACCTCGGAATGAAACCTTTGTCGAACATTCTCTATAACTTTATATTTGTCAAACCAAAGTTAAGGGAATTGAATTGACGGGAATTGACTATTCAAGATCAAGGTCATTGTATTGGTGACTTACTTTATGATATACCAACCTGACATATGCTTGTTTCCAAACCTTGCATCACATCTACTCTTCCAAATATTCCAGCAAATCACAAAAGGTAGGCACTGCAGCAACATAACATGTACTTCATTTCTAGCTTTCGTTAACCACCAGAACTTGCCTAAACTGACCTTGGCTAACTTTGATACCAAGTCATAAGAACTTGTCTAAGCTGACCTTGTATATTGTGAACTGCACTATAAACGAAATACTACATGAACATTTAGGAAAAGCCTCATTCTTTCATGTCATTAAGAGTTAATTCCTCGTATGGTCATTTAATTATTGAGAATTACCTACTAAAGTCACACTTTTATTTTTATTTTTATTTTTATTTTTATTTTTATTTTAAGACAATAAAAGTGCTCAAGTTATCTTATAAAGTCACTTTAGCCGGAGAAGTGATGTCTCCAACTGAAAAAGTGATGTCTTTTACAAAGTCAAATGATCCAACATCCACATAGTTGCTGCATCTGTGATTCTTGTTTACCATTTTTCAAGAATTAATATTCTTTTTTAAAGCGGTAGGTTACGGTAATTTGGCTTAACATTAAAAAAAACATGATTTGTGATTTTCATAGAACAAATTTGGCACCTAAGTTAAAAGATAGAAAGATAAAAATTTAGTAGAGAACCAACTAAAAAAACAAAAAAATATTTCACGATAAAAAAATACCTAATCAATATAAGACTTTATTGCCCCAAAACTATAAGAACAACCCTTAAGGTAAGCAATCCCTTTGTAAGTTCGCCTTAACAAGTTTAAGCACCAACTAAGGAATTCATCCTCACAAAGGAGTTCATTAGGATATCAATAACAAGCTAGCCCTAAATTGAGAGCCATAAGGGCTATTTATACTAGGGAGCTAAGTATTACAAGTATAGCCACCAAGTACAATATAGTCTTTAATTATTGGTCAAATTGTACGTATAGCCACCCAATATGAAAGTAGCCTCCAATTGAAATCCAACGTTCGATGACTATTTAGATTTGTTTTAGCAACACATGCCCCTAAACTTGGACCTCAACCTCGACCCCGATCAGAAACCCATTACCTTGAACCTAGACCTCAACCCTAGCCTGATCCCGAACCCCATACTCGACCTAGTTCCCAATCTTAACCCATGACCCTGATCGCCTGACCCCGTCCCTCAGTCCCCGACCATGATCCCGACTCGAACTCTAACCCCAACCCAAGAATCGGCGCGTTCCTTCCCCCAACCTAGAACCAACCCCATCCCTGACCTTGAACTCGACCTCGACTATGAACCTGAACCCGATTACACCTCGACCTCTACCCTCGACATGATCACGGCCTTGACCCGTACTTCAATTGCCAACCCCAAACCCGACCCTAACCCCAACCTTGGACCCTACCCTACTCATAATCCTAATATTGATCCCAATCCCAACTCTAATTTGGATGGCTGCGACCCGCGACATGGGGCCTTACCTCGACCCTAACCCAAACCTCGATCATGTCCCGAACCTCGACCCCGACCCCGACCCCTATGTAGACCACTATAGTGAATCAGACCTCGACTCTTATCCCAACCCGCACGATCATGAGCCCTCGCCTTGACTCCCAACCCTAGACGTTGACCCCTAATTTTGACTCTGACCCAGACATGACCCCGAACTTAAACTCGACCTCAACTCTGATCCTGAATATTAACCTGGCCTTGCTTCATACCACGACCATAACCCCCAACCGCTGAATCCATACTCAAAGCACTCCCACTTTCCTGGATCCCGAACTACGATAATGACCCGACCTCTATTTTGGACCTCGCTCGTGCCCCCGATACAAAAATCGAACATGACACCCGGATCCTTACCCCCTCACTCGACCTCTAACTAAGACCCCTGACTCCGAACTCGGAGTTGAGACTTGGACCCATTTCTCTGCTCTTACCCCAACCTCGAACCTCTGGATTCGACCCCGACCTCGAACCAAGACCAAACCTTCGACCTTGACCTCGAACCCCACCTTCGACCTTCACTGACCCCATTGCCTCGCTCCTTCCCCAACCCTCACTAATTATGTCTCTTATAGTGTTAAAATATTTCTACTCACTGACCAAACACTAGAAAATAAGTAAGAGAATTACTTGATTTCGGTAAATATTTTCTGTGGGTAACATTTTCTTCATACCCAATACACTATTAGAATTAGTTATTTTTCAAGATTACAATTTTATTCATTATTTTGGAACCGTTCCCACATTTTGTAGAATTTTTAATCTCGGGATTAGCAATGCATGATTGTTTATTATTTTTATACCACATTCTGAATCATTTCTCAAAAATCTTTTGAAAAATTCAAGGTTAAAAATTATAAATAAAAGTTATTCTAATTCATCTAGTTTAAACCAAATACATATTTTATATTATATTTATAAATCTCACGTTTATCTAATAAACTAAACATCTATACATAAAAGTATTTCTAATAAATAATCTCATTATTATTCAATGTGAGTATCTATTTATTTTTTTCATTAGGAGTATCTAATTATTTAAATTGATTAACAAACCGCCAGTTTATAAATTACGTTGGAAATGAAAAAAGCTGCCTACCATCACATCAATTTGAAAAACAAAATAAACATATGGCTTCTTACTTCACATCCTGGCTTCTACCATCATCGCCGACAACCGTCCGATCTGTGTCGGCTTCAAATGTCATTACTGTGTTTACTCATATTAGAAGCGCATTGAATCAAAATTCATACGTGTTTTTCGATACAGTATTTCCGAGGGTATTCTTTAACCTTCTGAAGTTAATCCAATAGACAAGTGTGCTCTTGTCAAAGCTAAGATCGATGACTTGAAGCTGATTCAACTTGGGTTAACTCTAACTGATAAAGGTGAAAATCTTCTAGAGGTTGAGGGATGCAAGTTTGCATAGAAAATTAACTTTTCTGATTTCTGAACCAAGGAGATAACATCAAGAAAGATAGTGTTCGTTCATCTAATTTCGCACTATGCATGGGTTACTCAGAGTTGTTTCTTAATATCAAAGTCAAGGCATACATATATTTCCAGGAGAATTATGATTTCGTCCATCTTCTGAAAGTAGTTTTACTAAACAAAGAGTTGTCTGCGACCTTCAACTTGTTTCTTAGAAAGGTGAAGAAAATATCTACAACGTCAAACATATCATGCAATCCAAAGGCATTCCTGGTGGCCCGAGCACCATAACCCAAGATCTCCAGGTTGTCAGACAGAGTTGGTGACGCACACAATATCAGCTCCGATAGCCATCTTACTTGAGGAGTTTTCCAAAAGCCGAGAGATAAATTTTTTTCATGGTGATGAATCTTTAATGAGAAAATATATTGACAAGGTACGCAGATACACAGATTAATTCTTTGACGTCCATACATTATTTTAATTATGTCCTTAGTATATAGTTAGGCTCGAAACAGTACACAGTTCAAGAAAATAAAATAAAGACCGAAAAATATTGATATTTTATATCAAACAATATTAGCGTTACCATCTCTATGAATCCTCTGATTCTACTTTTCAACAATAAATAAAAGAGCCTTCGAACTTGATAGAAACTTACGGTCTACCAAGCTGTATAGAGAACCAGGTTCTCTATCAGTTCCCACAGAACACACAAGGAAATAAGTAAATGACACAACAGAGTATTACGTGAGGAACTCCCAGCTCACGAGATTAAAAACCATGACCTACACTCGTAGGATTTCAACTTCACTTACCGAGCAAGTTCAGATTATAACCTAGGAATTAACACCTTAATCCCTCACTCACTTGTAATAACTTTATTACAAGGAGCTTTGTATTGACATTATTACAAAGCTCACAACTCGACTAACTCTAGTCAAGACATAAATACACGGTTTATGATTTTACAAGGGGTTTCCTACACAATGCTTCTAGCTAAACTAAGTAGGAATTACAAGTAACTCTCTTTAACAAAGGTACAACATAACTAAGGACATATAATGACTCAATGCAGGAAACTGGTTCTTTGTTGGGATGTTCTCTGTTCTTGAAGCCCTGAATATCACTTGCAAGTTGGCAACACACTTGAGAGAAAGCTTAATCAATTCTGGGATGTGCAAGTGTGTTGATTTTCCTTTTCTTCATGTTAATATTACACAAATGATATCACTTGAGTGATGCAAGCATATTTGGTACAAGAGCATTCCCCATAAAGTGACTGCTGCAGTGTTTGTATTGTTGCGTGTGTGTAGAGAAACAATTGCAGCCACTTTACAACTGTGGGGAAGTTTACTGATACAATCAGCATGGGAACTGATGTCTATATATTCCTTCTGTTGTTTCTTTGACTCTGAATGTTGGAACATGTCCTAGACTTGAGACTTGTTGATGTTGAGCACTTTGAGAATGTGGAACAGGTTCCCTATCTTGTTCTTAATATTTAAGTTTGTTAGATCATCAAAACATAACAGGACACATAACCTATTAATTTCCCCCCTTTTGATGATGACAAACTTGTAGTTAAAATTCCCCCTAAGAACCAGAGTACCATAAATATTTCGTATTCCCCCTGAACCTGTTTCCACCTCTGTTCCTTAATTACCTTTCCCCATTTTGGCATCATAAAAAGATTAGTAACAAGGAATAAGCAAAAAGAAGTCTAGCAAGCGTAACTCATGCCACATGTGTGCACACAAACATGACTAAGAACAAAGCATAAGAGCAAGGCATGCATAGCAAAAGGACGGGATATTCATTAATTTGGAAATATGCAAGGAGCAGAATTAGTAGTACCAATTTGTTACATAAGCATCCACAAAATAAAACAACAGAAAAAGTACCAACCACTAAACACAATAAAACAGAAGACCAAAACAGAGGGCAGACAACTTAAACTGGACACTGGGAAGGGAACGATGTTTAAGGAGCACTGGAAGGGGGAGGAAGAGATGAAGAGGCAAGAGTTCTAAGGAGGATATCCATCTGAGAATTTACGGACCCTTGCTCATTGAGTAACCTCTCCTTCAGGTCCTCGACCTGTTTCCTTAGATCAACGTTCTCCTTGGTCAGACAGGCAACCTCTGCGCCTTGTGTGCTGCTGGAAGCAGGTGCCTCCTAGGCCTGACTAAGCTATCCCTCAAGAATAACATTTCGTGCCTTCAACTTCCTTATCTCTTTATTTGCAATATTCTTGGCTTCAATCAGTTGAGAGATAATGGAATTGCTGCTAACCCCTCATTTCTTATCGATGCACTCACGCTCTTCTAAGGTGGTCTTGGAGAGGGTCTGCTTGTGAGTGCCCACTGTAGCCTTTCCCAAAGGAACTTTGAAGAACTCAAATACCTTAGTGAGTAAAAACCCGTAGGGCAGCCCATGATTACCATCCTTAAAATCTGCCACTTTCTTCATGTGCTCAATCATGATACCCGGCAGATTGATAGTGGAGTAGGCATCCAGTGCTTCTATGAGGAACATGTCTTCTCGTGACGTAATGGAATGCCTTTCTGCATGAGGGAGCAAAACCTTATTCACCATTTCGAACAACAATTGGTACACTGGAAGGAGGACCTTCTTGTGTACCTGTTCCCTAGCTGTACTGCATCATCCTTCACAATAGCGTTTCTGAAGTTTGTACAGCAAGTCCCCTCAATGGATGATATGCCCTCAGTAGGCACTCCTAGAATTATCCCCAGCATAACCTTATCCATCATAAAATCAACACCATTTACCTTCAGACATATGTTGTCATCTTCCACCGTCAACATAGAAACTTCGCACCTCTTCCTCATACATCTTTGGACTCTCATTTATGAACAAATATGCCCATTATTGAAATTCACAGCTATCAACCAGTTGGCGCATCCCGGTCATGTCAAGGATATCAAGAGCAAATGTTCTGTCCCACAACACCTTCCGGTTTCTCAGATTTTCTCTTCCTTCATCCTTGGCCACACTCACCTTGGCCTTCTTGGAGGAACCTGGTTCCTCATTGGCACCAGCCTTCCATTTCATAGATTTTCTCACAGTTTTTCCTCTCTCTGCAGATTTCTCAGACACCCTCACAAATACCTTTTCTCTAGACTTCTCAGACACTTTCTCACTAGACTCCTCATCCACTTTCTCACCAGACTCTCCCACTTCAGCATTGCTAACCTCCATCACTCTCACAGATGACTCTTTCCTAGATTTTGGAACAATAAGTTTCTTAGAGGACATACGAATTAAGGAACTGGGTTCCTCATTCATCTCGTCATCAACGTCAACAACAAGTGCTGGAGGCACTACCTCTTGATTTACTAACTTTCCACCCTTCACCAACCTCCTCTTCTTATTTTGTTCCTTATTTTTCTTCAGAACTGATTCAAGAGCTTCCTTCTTTTGCAGCCTAGTAGTAGGTCTTTTATGAGTGGGAGTTTTGGGAGTTGACCTACTACTTCTATCAGCAATATATCTAGCAATAGAGATATTGTCATAATCTTCCTCACTATCCTCATTCTCTTCCTCAGAGAGAGATTTCATCTCAGGAACAACAATGGTTAATGGATCAGCATTGAAATGCGAAGAGAGAGCGGGATCAATACTGGCCTTGGGTTCATTTGAAGAACATGAGGTTTCATCCCAAGTAGGAGAAGAGGGATCCTCTTGGGCTGAGGGATCAGGTACCTCATGTGGTTCTCCAGTAGTACTTTCAGTTCTGATTGTCAAAAGGCACCAGTTCCCCACCCTCTACATGTAGACTATTATCACCTTCCCCCTGAGACCCAATAGTTTCAGAAGCACCTTCATAACCACCAACTAAAATTCCCTTGGTATCTATTAACAACATATTCTCTATGACCTATTGTTAATTCAACCCCAAAGTAGATGCAGAAGGCACATGAAGAGTATTACATGTAGGGTTGGCAACATTCAAGTCAAGATTTGGGGTAATCGGCGCTGATTCTTCACCACTACACACCGCACTCTGTTGTGCCTCAGTGCTGTCCTCTACTTACAGGCTGGAAACTTCCTGATGTTCTTCTCCCTCCACTGTTTCTTCCTCAGCCATTTTTTTCGGCAAGGCAGAGGGAGAGGTCACTGCCACGAACCTCTTTAGGTTCGAAGTTTTGCGACTTCGATGAGAACCAGAATTTGATTGGGTTAGAGAAGAAGCAAAGGTCAGTTAAAAATCCTGTGGGGGGTTTGGATTAGATGACATGGGAGACTTAGACTCTATTGCATGTGCCTCTTGAGATGGAGACACGGTGGGGACGACATCTAGAAGATTTTAGGCTTCCAGATTTTTAGACATGGTGGGGTTTTGTAGTAAGAAGAAGGAGTATTTTGTTTTGAGAGAAAAAGAGGGTTTTTGGATTTTGATGTGAACAATGGTGATAAAGACACCTTTTGGGTTTATTTAAGGAGGGCGAGGGACCGGTTGGAGTAGGTATTAATATTTCTAGGTAGACAGGTCGTTTATAACGGGTACGACTCTTGGGTTCCCAAAAGGAAAAAAAGGAAAAACTGACATTTTAATGACATGGCACTTTCTCAGCCGTTAAAAAGTTGTGCATGAGAGTACAAAAGAACTACTAACCTGTGTCACGGGAACCAGGTTCCCTGACTACTTTTGTAAATGAGAGCCGCATCCTTTTACGAACATGCAATACCATTGGCTTCTGTGTGCTATGTAATTGCCATGCGTGTCTACCTGTAACGGTATAGAAATAAGTTAGATCTTGCGAGAAAATACTTTTTAGCTGTTTTACCTGTTCATTTATTTCATAGCCAATCATTGAGGGACCAGGTGCTCAGTTTGATTTCATCAACCCCAGTGCCAATCGATTTCTTTCAAAGTGCTCTCTACTCAGTGCTTTGGTGAAGATATCTACAATTTGATCTTATGTGCTACAAAACTTCATGCAGATAAGCCCCTTTTCAATATTATCTCCGAGAAAATGATGGCGCACATCAATGTGCTTTGTTCTCTTGTGCTGAACTGGGTTCTTAGCCATGTTGAGAGCACTGGTATTGTCACACAGTAATGTCACACAACCTGAAAATACACCAAAGTCCTCTAACTGCTGCTTAATCTACAACAGTTGAGCACAACAAGTGGAAGCTGCTTCATACTCAGCTTCTGTAGTTGAAAAAGCCACTGAGTTTTGTTTCCTCGTACCCCATGAAATTAGACACGATCCCAGAAAGTGTTCCATGCCAGAAGTGCTTTTTCTATCCACCAGATAACCAGCATAATCAACATCAGCATACCCGATCAAGTCGAAGTTGTCTCCTGAGGGATAGTAGAGAACCAGGTCCTGCGTTCCTTTGAGATACCTCAAGATTCTCTTGGCAACCTTCAGATGTGATTCCTTTGGATTAGATTTAAACCTGGTGCATAGTCCCACACTGAATACAATATCTGGTCTGCTTGCCATGAGATACAAGAGTGACCCAATGATACCTCTGTACATGATCTCGTTCACAGGGGAACCAGGTTCATCCAGGTCCAGATGAGTGGCAGTGGAAATAGGAGTATCAATGATTTTTGAGCTTTCTATTTCAAATATTTTTAGAAGCTCTTTGATGTACTTCTGCTGACTTATCATTGTGCCCTTAGGAGTTTGCTTAACTTGTAGACCCAAGAAGAAATTTAATTCCCCCATCATGCTCATTTCAAACTCACTTCCCACGAGCTTTGAAAACTCCTCACACAGAGAGTCATTTGTTGTACCAAAGATGATGTCATCAACATAAACTTGCACAATGAGCAGGTTCCTCCCCTGTTTCTTCAGATATAGGGTATTGTCGATTTTTTCTCTTGTAAAGCCATTTTATAGGAGAAATTTGGACAGCCTTTCATACCATGCACGAGGAGCCTGCTTAAGCCCATATAGAGCTTTGTCTAGTTTAAAAATATGCTCAGGATGCTCATGACATTCGAAGCTAGATGGTTGCTTGACGCAGACTTCTTCTTTTAGAAAACCATTCAGAAATGCACTTTTGACATCCATTTGGAATAATTTAAATTCCATATGAGATGCAAAGGCAATAAGGATTTTGATGTCTTCCATTCGAGCAACTGGAGAAAAAGTTTCATCATAGTCGATCCCTTCTTCTTGATTGTAGCCTTGAACTACTAGCCTTGCCTTGTTCCTTGTTGTGTTTCCAAACTCATCAAGTTTGTTTATGAATACCCACCTTGTTCCTATAACAGTTCTGTCAGCTGGTCGAGGAACCAGGTGCCACATGCTGTTCCTCTCAAATTGATGGAGTTCATCTTGCATGGCAGTAATCCAGTCGGCATCTTTCAATGCTTTCTTGATATTTTTAGGCTCAATTTGAGAGAGAAAGGTTAAGAAGGCGAGTGAGTTTCTTGACTTTGATTTAGTTTGAATCCCTGAGTCAAGAGGAGTGATCACATTCTGGAGAGGGTGTGAACTTTTGTGCTTCCAGTTAGACAACTGAATCTCATTGTGAGAGGGTCTAAGATCTTCTGAATATGACCTATCGTTGACATGAGTCCCACTTCTCAACTCAACATCTGGGGTTTCTTGCACAGCATCAACGACTCTGTTCTCAGCTTCAGTTATTGTGATTGAGGAGCCAGGTTCCTCTACATCAGCTGGAGACACAACTGCATCATCATCATTTGATTCTTTGACGTGACTCATCATGTCAGATTTTCCATTTTACCATATCAATGACTTTACCAGGGACTGTTGACTGCTCTCCGTCTTAATCAATCTTATCATGTGAATCTTTCCCACATAAGTGGTGTGATTCATCAAAGATCACATATATGCTTTCCTCAACACATTGAGTTCTTTTGTTGTAGACTTTGTACGTTTTGCTTTGTGATGAATAGCCCAGAAAGATTCCTTCATCACTTTTGGCATCAAATTTTCCAAGTGCTTCCTTACCATTGTCGAGGACATAACATTTGCGGCCAAATATCCTTAAATGAGTAAGCTTGGGTTTCCTCCCTTTCAGCAGGTCATACAGAGTCTTGTTCGGGAGGGACCTGATCATGCACCTATTCACCAAATAGCATGCAGTGTTAGCTGCTTCTGCCCAGAAACTTTTAGCAATGCTACTGTCAATCAACATTGTCCTTGCCATGCCTTCAAGAGTCCTATTTTTCCTCTCTACAACACCATTTTGTTGAGGTGTTCTTGGAGCTGAAAAATTATGACTTATGCCATTTTCCGCACAGAATTCATTGATTTTTGCATTATCAAACTCTGTGCCGTGATCAGATCTTATACACATAATATTGTGGCTCAGCTTCACTTGGATCTTCTTCACGAAGGCAACAAACACTGGAAAAGTTTCATCCTTGGTTCTGAGGAACAAGGTCTAGGTGAATCTAGAATAGTTATCCATTATAACAAAAATGTACTTCCTTCCTCCTCTACTTGCCACTCTCATAGGTCCACACAGATCCATATGGAGGAGATCAAATAGCCTTGAGGTGTTGACTTCCTTTTTGGGCTTGAAAGAAGAACTGACTCGCTTTTCTTTTACACATGCATCACACACCTTGTGATCTTTGAAACTTGACATCGGCATGCCATGAACCAGGTCCTTCCTGACCAATTTGTTCAGCAACATAAATCTTGCATGACCTAATCTTCTATGCCATAGTTCAGCATCATCATCAACTGCACTCAGACAAGTGAGATCCCCATTTTGCAAGGACTCAAAATCAGCAACATAAATATTTTTGTATCTTTTTGCCACTAGGACCACTTCACCAGTCACAAGATTTGTGACTGTGCAGATTTTTGACACAAATTCCACCTTGTTTCCTTTGTCACAGATTTGGGAAACACTCAGTAGGCTATATTTTTAGTCGTTCACATAATACACATTTTTAATTGAGTGAGTGACTTCCCAATTCTTCTTACTCCCAGAATGCATCCCTTTTTGCCATTGCCAGAGGACACACTCCCTTCTTGCAGGGCTTTGAGTGAAAGGAAATAATTGATGCTTCTAATCATGTGCTTAGAACAACCATTATCCATGTACCATTTTTGGCTGCTTCCTTTCACTGCTTCCTGTGCAAGAGAATCAAGGATTAGACTTAGGAACCCAAACAAGTTTGGGTCCCTTGTAATGAGGAAAAGGGTAAATTAAACTTCTTTTTGTCTAGGGAGGTAGTACACGTTTTTTGCCATAGGGACCAGGTTCCCTAGCTGTAGTTAACTTTTCAGCAAACACTTTGTTTTTATGTTGAGATTGAAGTCTAGCCTTACAATTTTTTTAAAGTGACCAGTGTTCCTACAGTGAGTGCAAAGCCAGTTATCAGGGATAGTATCATACTTGCTATATGGATTGTAGGGAATCTTTTCCTTTTGGAATCCGACTCCCTGCCTGTTCTCACCATTGCTAGCATACATGATAGTAATTGTATCAAAGGACCACGCCCACCTTAGAGATTTTTCTAGGTCATTTTTAACTCTTCCTAAATCTTCTTGAAGTTGTCTGTTTCTTTCAAGTTCAGTACACAGACTAGATTTCACAAATTTGAGTTCATTTTCAAGCCTATTGTATGCCTCACTTGCAACTTCCTTTCTCTTTTGGATAGTCCCAGAACCGTTTCCTCTTTTTAATTCCTCTATCATTTCTTTTAGGCCCAGGACTACTATCAATAGGTTATCTCTCTCATTTTCTACGTCTTCAACCTTTTTACTCAGAACATTCTTTTCTTTCAATAGATCCTCGATGGTTTTTTTTAGGTCAGCCACTACGATAACCAGATCATCTCTCTCATTTTCTACCTCTCCTAATTCCATAGTTAAAGCATTTTTATCATTTATAAGATTGTGATAAGCATCAATTAAAACATTTGCCAAAGATATAAGCTTTTTCTGAGAATAAGACTTCAGATTTCTTTGAACATCTAGAAAGTTTACCTCATCATCATCATTGTCTTCATCATCATCAGATTTTGCCATTAGGGCAAAGATAGAATCATAATCAGCGACAATGTTGTCTTTTAAATCTTTTGTCAGGAACTGGGTTCCTCTTGGCTGCTTTGTCTGTGTTGTGCTTGTATTGGTTTTGCTTGAGGAGGGGACAATCCTTGATGAAATGTCCTGGCTTCCCGCACTTATGACATAAGTCATTCCCTCTTGGCTTGCTGGAGCTGCCCCTCTTTGGAATACCTCTATTTCTGTGAACCATCTTCTGAAATCGCTTTGTCAGGTAAGCCATATTCGCATCCTCACCACTTGATTCATTGTTGTCTGTCTTGAGGACCAGTTTATTCTCCCTTTTGGGCTCTCTTCTCTCATGATCCTTTTGCTACATCCCGCATGTCATACGTTAAAGTTTCGTCGTAGGCTCGGAAATGAGATTATTTTTGAGGTTATAAGCATTTATGCTATTTGTAACAGGTGATAAGTAACGTGAAGGTTAGAGGGTAAATATATCAAAAAAGATGAGTTTCGTTGAAGGTTGTCAATTTGGAATAAAATATGGTCCAAGCTATAATACCCCGTATTTATGGACTAGTGCCATACAAGGTACCACATGACCATGATAGTAAGGTGTATGAAGTGTGTTAAAAGTGATTAGTATTTTTGGTAATTTAAGATAATTCTTAATTATGTGGGTAATTGATTAATTATTGGTTAGTGAGAGATTAACAAGTTAACAAATCAATTGGAAAATTAGGTGGATAAGTTTGGTAACGTGGCAGCAAAGGGCTAAGTAGCCATGGCTCTTGATTCATTAAGACTAGGTGGCACATTAAGGGATCTTTGGGCAAAACTAAGCCACAAAAGTGAGGCCCACAACCTGTAACTTTAAGAGATTTTCTTATCTTATTAAAGTGTGATGCTAAGATTTGCAAAGTAACGAATCTTCTTCAGAAAACTCATGCGAGATTATGTAATAACAGTGTGAGATGCAATTCTAAAAGAACACGGTACGATCTTTCTCAAGAATATCATACGGATTTTTCCTTACTCCGATCCGCCGTTACATGTTTCGTCGCGATTGACGTATGTTAGAGGGATTGTCAAGAGAATCCATTCAGGTATGTTAAGTCTACCCCTTCTTTCCTTTTGGCATGATTCATGTGATACAAATGAAGCGAGCAAATACACAGCTTTCATAAATGACTATATTCATAGAAGTACTAGGGGTGTCTATGTTCTTGATTCCCCATGTGACTTATTATTATATCTATATCTTTTGTTCATGGGTATCAAAAAAATACGTAGTTGATAAAGTTAATTCGAAAGGCATATTGATCTTATAACATTCCGAGAAATATTATTAACGTATTTTTTATGCATTTCATTCATTTATACATGTACATAGACCCATGACCAGATGGCATTATATACGCGTATATTATATATATATGGGATATGGGAAATGTTACGGTGTTATATACGCACCACCAATTGATCAGCTGATATATGTTGATGATTTTGCCCACAGTGGCCGAGATGATATGATGGGATGCCCTCAGAGTCTTGATGATGTTATGTACACCTATACCTATGCATGATACGACATTTATACGTACGTGCATGACATTATAAATGTTTCAGGATTCACAAAGTTATTTAGACTCACAGGTGAAATTCTTTACTCTATGTTTCATCTATGTCTTTATGTACTGATTTTCATGCCTTACATACTCGGTACATTATTCGTACTAACATCCCTTTTGCCCGGGGATGCTGCGTTTCATGCCCGCAGGTGCAGGTAGACATGCTGACGGACTCCCTTCTTAGGATCCTTGATCAGCGAGAGTTGGTGTACTCCATTTGATCCAGAGCTGCTTTGAGTTTTGGTACGATGTGTTTGTATACATATATGGGTATGACGTGGCCCAGTCCCGCCCGTTATAAAGTTGTACACTCTATTAGTGGTCTGTAGACAGTCATATATAGTTGAATAGTATGTGGCCTTGTCGGCTTCTAGTTTTGGATATATAGTTGCCTATAGCAGCCTTGTCGGCTCGCCCTACCGTATTCCCCATGTATATGTATATGTCTTTTGGACATGTTTTCCTCACGTATGTCATTCACGTAATTCAACAGTTTATTGATAAATATTATTTATGACCTACCCTTAATTCATGTTTATATCTTAGACGCATGCTTAGGGGTGTTCGACAGGTAGGACTCGGGCACTCGTCATGAACCATCGGTTTGGGTCGTGACAAAAGTGGTATCAAAGCAGTTCTGTCCTAGGGTTGTCTACAGACCGTGTCTAGTAGAGTCTTGTTTATGGGTGTGTTATGCACCACACTTATAGACATGAGGCTAGAGGATATTTAGGATGGTTACTTTTCTTTCTAATCTAGATTGTGCGATAGAACTGAGTCGTAAGTATTCACTCATAATCTTTACCTTATTTATGTTTTTAGTGATGTTTATTACTACTAGACGACAGGCGCAAGCCGCTAGCATGGGTCAGAAGGCTACAAAAGTGTTAGAAGGGGATATAAGTTACACTATAGAGTCAGACCCATCGGAGATCATGGGTTCTATTGAGGAGGATCCTTCCGAGGATCCATATGAGTTATCCGTTCGAG
Source organism: Nicotiana tomentosiformis (assembly GCF_000390325.3). Lineage (NCBI taxonomy): Eukaryota > Viridiplantae > Streptophyta > Magnoliopsida > Solanales > Solanaceae > Nicotiana > Nicotiana tomentosiformis. The sequence goes on along the minus strand of NC_090813.1, from coordinate 15,636,744 downwards.
TAGTATCCATTTCGCCGGCAACAAATGGGGTGAGAGGAGTTTCGACCTCACCAAGGCCCTTAGTTTCATTATCAGGGTTCGTTGATCAGGGTATAAGGGGAGTGGTGCACGGATTGGCACAACTGGGTTCCCCTCAGGCTCAAAACTATGTCAAGATATTTATATACACCAGTTTTTCTAAGGTTCCAGATAGTCCATAGCTTGGGAGTCCGTCAATCAAGGTGCATTTGTGTATGTTATAGGCTATGCAGAGGAAGATGAGAGTAATCGGGCCAAGAGGAGGAAGGTAGCTGATAAGGATATGAAGATTCTGATTCGAAGTGTGTCTGATCGAGGCTCTCATATAGGACGAGGCGAGGACCCTCTACTGTAGGCTGCCTCCAGATATCAAAATTTGGTTAGTGAGCTCCACTTCTTCCCAAAGTATTACCAAGTCAGGGTTATGTATATATTAGGTTGTTTTATGAGGACGTAGGGAGCCTTTTCCCGACTTATATATATTATGGTTATGTTTTCTTAGAGGTTTTGCAGATAGTATCCTCTGTATAGTTTTAGGTATGACATATCTATGGCCTTGTCGGTCCCTATGTATCTATATAAACCTTTTTTTGAATTAGTTATGCGAGTTAAGTCCTAATATTGTTATGCATATGTATATATAGATGTGGCCCGTTATGGCCCATGATAAGTTTGATAATATAAAAGGACAAGGTACGTGGCGCTCAGTTGGGTAGAATTTGATGTTATAATGGGTATGGATTAGTTGGCTTCTTGTTATGCCAACGTTGATTGTAGATCAAAGATGGTTCCTTAAAGATGTGTATTGATTATAGACAGTTGAATAAGGTGACGATCAAGAATAAGTACCCACTCCCGAGGAGTGATGATTTATTTGATTAGTTGAGGAGAAGGATATTCCGAAGACAACATTCAGGACCAGATACAGGCACTTTGAGTTTCGTGTTATGTCATTCGGTTTGACTAATGCCCCAACAGTATTCATGGACTTGATGAACCGAGAGTTCAGATCCTTTCTAGATCTATTCGTGATTGTATTTATTGATGATATATTGGTGTATTCTCGTTCCGAGACTGAGCATAAAGATCATTTGCGTACTGTGCTCAAAGTTCTACAAAAAGGGAAGTTTTATGCAAAATTCTTTAAATGTGAATTCTGGTTGAATTTTGTAGCTTTCCTTGGTCATATTATTTCAGGTGAAGGTATCCGGGCTGATACACAAAATATTGAGGCAGTAAAGACATGGCCTAGACCTACGACACCGACAGAGGTTCGTAGCTTCCTCAGCTTGGAAGGTTATTATAGGAGATTCGTAGAGGGATTTTCTTCCCTTTCAGCACCATTGATAAAGTTGACTCAGAAGGGAGCTAAGTTTCAATGGACTGATGCTTGCGAACGGAGTTTCCTGGCATTGAAGGACAGATTAACTTCAGCACCGATTCTAATGCTCCCATAGAGGACCGATGGTTATGCTATCTATTGTGATGCTTCGGGCGTTGGATTGGGTTGTGTACTGATGCAGCATAGTAAGGTTGTAGCCTATGCTTCTAGACAACTAAGAAAGCACGAGAAATATTATTAACGTATTTCTTATGCATTTCATTCATTTATACATGTACATTGACCCATGAACAGATGGCGTTATATACGCGTATATTATATGTATATAGGATATGGGAAAAGGTTACGGCGTTATATACGCACCACCACCTGATCAACTGGTATATGTTGATTTTGCCCACAATGGCCAAGATGATATGATGGGATGCCCTCAGAGGCTTGATGATGTTGTGTACACCAATACCTATGCATGATATGACATTTATATGCACGTGCATGACATTATAAATGTTTCAGGATTCACAAATTTATTTAGACTCACAGATGGAATTCTTTACTCCATGTTTCATCTATTTCTTTATTTACTGATTTTCATGCCTTATATACTCGGTACATTATTCGTACTAATATCCCTTTTACCTGGGGACGTTGCGTTTCATGCCCGCAGGTGCAAGTAGGCATGTTGATTGTCCCCCTTCTTAGGATCCTTGATCAGCGAGAGTTGGTGTGCTCTATTTGATCAGAGCTGCTTTGATTTTGGTACGATGTATTTGTATACATATATGGGTAGGACGAGGCCTAGTCCCGCCCGTTATACAGTTGTATACTCTATTAGAGGTTTGTAGGCAGTCGTGTATAGTTGAATAGTGTGTAGCCTTGTCGGCTTCTAGTTTTGGATATATAGTTGTCTATAACAGCCTTGTCGGCTCGCTCTACCGTATTCCGTATGTATATGTATATATGTTTTTTGACATGTTTTCCTCACGTATGTCATTCATGTAATTTAGCAGTTTATTGATAGATATTATTCATGACCTACCTTAATTCATGTTTATATCTTAGACGCATGCTTAGGGGTGTTCGACAGGTAGGACTCGGGCACTAGTCATGGCCCATCGGTTTGGGTCATGACACCTTTTTCTTCTTCATTTCATAAGTTTTCGGATTACCAATGAGTTCATCAATGGTCAGCTTTTGTAGATCCTTTGCCTCTGTGATAGAATTTACTTTGCTTTCCTAGGAACCAAGTAATACGCTAAGTATTTTCCTGACAAGTTTGTTCCTTGGAATGATTTCTCACATAGTGAAACAAGTGTGCATGTCCTGAATGGACTCATCGTCCTTCATCCTAAAGAGTTCATACTCAATGGTTAGCATATCAATCTTCGACTGCTTGACTTGAGTTGTCCTATCATGTGCTGTTTGGAGAGCTTCCCAGGTCTCCTTGGCAGATTGACAGGCAGATATCCTGTTGTATTCGTCTGGCCCAATACCACAAAACAATGATCTTTTTTTCTCGAAAGATCTTCTCTATAGCTTTGAGGTCAGCATCGTTGTACTCCTTCCTAGTCTTGGGAACTATCACTGCTGGTTCCCCAATGGTCTTCATAGGAACAAAAGGACCATCGCAAATAACATCCTAGAGCTTTGAATCTTCAGCCATGATAAAATCATGCATCCTTGTCTTCCACCATCCGTAGTATTGGCCATTTAATCTTTTTGGTTTGTAGATAAATTGACCTTCTTCAAAGTTTGGTGGAGCAGCCATGAGGATCTTTTCTAGGTGTTAGCCTGATAGAAAGAACCCGCTCTGATACCAATTGATAGAAACTTACGGTCCATCAAGCTGTATAGAGAACCAAGTTCTCTATCAGTTCCCACAGAACACATACAAGAAAATAAGCAAATGACACAACATAGTTTTACGTGAAAAACTCCCAACTCATGGGATTAAAAATTACGACCTACACTCATAGGAATTCAACTTCACTTATCGAGCAAGTTCAAATTACAACCTATTGTAACCTAGGAATTAACACCTTAATCCCTCACTCACTTTTAATAACTCTATTACAAGACTCTTTGTAATGACACTATTACAAAGCTCACAACTCGACTAACTCTAGTCAAGACACAAACACACAGTTTATGATTTTACAAGGGGTTTCTTACACAATGCTTCTAGCTAAGCTAAGTTGGAATTATAAGTAAATCTCTTTAACAAAGGTACAACATAACTAAGGACATATAATGACTCAATGCAGGAAACTGGTCCTTTGTTGTGATGTTCTCTGTTCTTGAAGCCCTGAATGTCACTTGCAAGTTGGCAACACACTTGAGAGAAAGCTTAATCAATTCTGGGATGTGCAAGTGTGTTGATTTTCCATTGCTTCATGTTAATATTACACAAGTGACATCACTTGAGTGATGCAAGTATATTTGGTACAAGGGCATTCCCCATAAAGTGACTGCTGCACTGTTTGCATTATTGCGTGTATGCAGAGAAACAATTGCAGCCACATTACAACTATGGGGAAGTTGACTGATACAGTCAGCAAGGGAAATGATGTCTATCTATTCCCTATGTTGTTTCTTTAACTCTGAATGTTGGAACCTTTCCTAGACTTGAGACTTGTTGATGTTGAACACCTTGAGAATGTTGAGCAGGTTCACTATCTGGTTCTTAACATTTAAGTTTGTTAGATCATCAAAACATAACAGGATACATAACCTATCAGAGCTTAATCTTGAATTTTATTTTATTTTATTCCAAATGTTTGAGGCATGATCTTGATCTTGACGTATTTTTAATCCAAGGGCTTTGATAGCATCAAGGACAAGTATAGAGTTTTGGAAATTCAAAGAAGGCCATTTACAATATCTCAAGTTAAAGAGTTACAGACTAAGGTTGTTGGACTTCAATGGCAAATAAAGAAGCTTTTAATTGTAGAGGACGATCTCAAGACCAAATGAGATGAGTTGTACAAGTTTTACAATTATTTGGTGGCCCAAAATGAAGTCCAAGAGGAGGAAGATTAGGTCCCGAACTCGGCCCTTGAAATCTAGCAAAATGGCACCCAGAAGTAGGGGTGGGCGTCGGTCGGTTATTATGAAAGTACGGTTCGGTTTATCAGTTTTCGGTTTTATAATATTAATAACCAAACCAAACCAAAGTATTTACGGCTCGGTGCGGTTTTTTCAAGGTTCGATTTGGTTATTTCCGGTTTAGTTTTTCGGTTATTAACGGTTCAAGATTTTTATATCCGATATAGACTACATATCTTTAATTGTAGCAAATTCTTTCACTGTTTCTGCTTGGCAGTCTGGCACTCTCGAAACAAAGTCAAAAAGACAACAGCAAGGATGGAGTAAATTCTTTTTAATTTTTTTTAAACAACACTAACGCGATATTTTTTTGCCTCTGTTTTTGGCTTTTTGCTGTTGTTCTTAACGTGATAAACAACATCAATAGCTACAAGAGTTGAACTTGTACCATTATTAATTACATGTTATCTCAACAAGATATTATAAACAAAAATGTAAATTTACAGAACAAAGTAGATAAGGTATAGTTCTTTATTTCTCCTGTCCTCGTTAGACTTCAAATAAAGAAAATGATTGACGCGCAGAGTTAAAAGCTGAAAGAAACCACTAGGAGGAGCGATAAAGGAAAACTGAAAAGGGAATCAGAAGAAGGAGGTAACCACTAACCTAATGATGAGCAACGAGCGGAGGAGGAAGGCATCACGGGCATCGGCACAATCGCAATCGCACAGAGGAGGAACCGAGGAAGGAAGTTAGGACTGAGGAGTGGGGACGCTTAAGAACAAGAACCCTAATTAGAAACAATTTCTAATTTTAGATGGTTTAGGTACTGGTATATTGGGTAAATTGGGCTTGGGTAAATATTGGGTTTCAGATGGGTAAATCGGGCTTCATAATTCAGATGGGTATTGGCCTATTGTGTTTTAGTCTTTCAGATGAGTTAAGTCTGTATTGGCCTATTGGGTTAGGTACTCATACAGTCCAATTGGAGTTCAAACCAAAGGGATTTGGCCGCCCACCCTACCTAATTGTAATGACTTTTCTTATTCCTTAACAACCATCCTACCTAATTTTAATGACTTTTTATGCCTAAGCAGCCACCCTATCTAATTTTAAGGACTTTTACTCCTATAAATAAGGACTTCTTCTTATTCATTGAGGGCTTCATTTTTATTGATTAAGAATATTATACTTTGAGAGTTCTTTTGAACCTTTGTTACTTATGCTTTGAGATTTATCTTTCAACTTTTACTAGTTCATTGTTCAAGGTAGTAAGATAACTTCTTTATTGTGATATCATTGATTACTTTGTGGTATTCTTAGAAGGCGATTAATACGAGTTATTAATTGTTGTCTCAAGTTACTCATAAAGCAGTCAATATCCGAATCTATTGTTTTGATTTGTTTTTAAGTAAAGGCATTTGATTTCGTCAATAAATCAAAACTTTGTTGCTTGGATCTTGTTAAGGCTATAGAACTTGCGTTCTTAGAAGGTCATGGAATTCATTCCTTGAATTTTTCCATATCCTTTATTTTCTGCACTTTAATTCTAGTTGTTCAATTCTTTATTGTTATTGCTTCCACGTTTACTTCTCAAATTCTTACTCTAGTTTGGATTTTCGACCTTGTTTTTGCAACAATCGTAGTATTTTATGTCAAACAATATTAGCGTTACAATCTCTATGAATCCTCTAATTTTACTTTTCAATAGTAAATAAAAGAGTCTTCGAGCTTAATCTTGAATTTTATTTTATTTTATTCCAAGTGATTGAGGCCTGATCTTGATCTTGACGTATTTTTAATCCAAGGGATTGCAGCTTGTTCTTGAATCTTCGTCTTGATCTTTTAATCCTTAGAACACTTGAATGCTTGTAACTTTTAGAGAAATCTGCAGCGTTTGATCCACGAGCTCTCTCTTGCTTCTTGCTATAACTTTTGATCCTTTTTTGGGTTATGAAGACCCCTATTTATAGTTGTGGAAGGGAGGAGTTATGATAAGAACAAACTCTTTTCGACTAATCAAATTGAAGTGTGACAAGGCCGCATTTGATTGGCCAGAACATGTCACTTGCACATGTGGTACGATTTCATTAGCCTTTTAATGTGACTTGGCATGCCTTATCATTTTAACACGTGGCATGATCCCATTGGCTCTTATGTCTTGAAAGTACAAGAGGGGGAGGGGTGAATTGTAGTTTATTGAAAATTAGTCGACTAACAATGATTCTAGTTGACTAAACACAGTGCAAAATGAAAGATAACAGTAATTAAAAAGTAAATAACACACATCAATTTTCTACTGGTTCGGTACCATTATGGTACTAATATACATCCAGTTTCCCTTGGGTCACAAGGGTTCCCTTTATATCTTGAAAGTATTACAATACAGATGGTTTTGACTAGTTCTCCACCAACAAAAAATAGCAACAGTGAATTCTGAATGTTTGACACAACTCTCTTTTGTGTTCTAATTCTTCCTATCTTTTGAGACACTGATAAACTAAGGATTACAGTGTTTAGGCTAAGAAGTAGAGAGACTTAGAAGACAATGTGTGTAGTTGCGCAAGCCTTCTATTTGATCTTAGCAGTCTTCTTATAAGAGATAAAAGGGTCGTTGAGTCTTGACCGAAATTAGAGGCACGAGATCATCAAAGGGATTTGACCTAAGGGTTGCCTCTTCGAATCCTGCTCTTGGGAGAGCCCAGATTCGATCGTGACTTTCCTTGTCACATGCTTGTATTGAGGAGTAATTCAAGCCTTGATTGAGAGCTTATTTTTGGATACAAAATATTTGTTGGTGAAGGCTTCCTTGATTAGCAATCTGAACTCCATTGATTGAGGTCTAATAAAAGTGCTGCAATGAAGTCCCTTTTTCTTCTCCATTAATTTAGCAATCATATATTTGGATAGCATCGCATTCTTTCCATTTTGCTTGTTTCGAATTCTGTAATCCTGCAAACTAACATAAGATGGAATTGTCATCATTGAAACTTTGAAACTTAATAATCTCCCCCTTTTTGATGATGACAATCAAGAGAGAGTAAAAATAAAGTAAACATAAACTATGAGACTTCCTTTTTTTTTTTATATGTTGCTCCCCCTGAATAATTGAATAAATGCTGTCTCCTGATGTGCTGAGTTTCTCCTCCTAAGGTGTTTACTTCTCTACATATTTCTCCCCCTTTGACATCAATCAAAAAGGAAAAAAAAACACATAGAACAAATAATATATGAAATAATATACATACTAGTTAGGGGATTAGAGCAGCAAAATTAGTGCCTTCAGCAGAGGCTTAGCTAGTTCAGACCCAAGCAAACGATTGTTTAAAAAAAAAAAAACTAACAAGCAAGCATAAGCAAAAAGCAACAAAAATTATTTGTTACACCATCACATAGAGTCTCATTAACTTCTTACTAGGAAGTACTTGAGAGTGTTGATCACTTTGGTGCAGAAGGAGTTATAGGAATTTTCAACATCTTTGACAAGTTTGTCCATCTTTTCACTCATGGAATTGAAAGCCCTGGTTCCTTGCCTCCGTGTGGCTCCCATATCCATCCTGAGTTTATCCACATCTGTACCTGTCTCCTTGGTAACTTCTCTGATTTTGTCTACCTGTTCCTTCATCTCAACTAGTAGCAGTTTTACCGCATCTAGATAATGCTGAATTTGCTGAAGATTTTGAGAGGCAGTCGACTGATATGCTGGTTGTTCAGTTTGAACTTCAACTGGCACTGGAATACTTTCGACTTTGGCGTGCTTCACCCATCCATCATCACCCAGGGTGTAACTCATCATTGAGAAGGTTGTCTTATCATAAGTATTAGTAACGTGCTTGGGTGTAAAGGGTGCCAAATCTACCTTCATGACCTCGAGAACATGTGAGATGAGAAGACCATAGAGCAAACATGCAATAGAAGAGGATATATCCCTAATACTTTCAAGCATGTATTGACTAATCCACACAAACCAATCAAGTCTTTTATTGTTAACCAGACAGTAAAGGACAAAAACATCTCTAGTGGACAAAGAGCTAAGGGACCCAGTTCTGGAGAGGAGAGTAATAGCAATCATATGGGCCAAGACACGATGTTCAAACTTAAGATTCTTGGGACCAATGTCAGGAGGATTATCAGAAAAAAGGTTTTTGCTTCATCAAAGGAAACTTCATAGTCTTTGGGCCACGAATTTTGTACAAACACATCAAACCCACTAAACTTAGCAGAGAAAATCTTTTCAAATTGATAAGAGTCCAAAACAATTCTGGTGCTTAAAACCATAGATTCCAAGTCATCTTTATCATTCACAAAAAGGTTTGCATAAAACATCCTTACTGGTTTTTCATAAACAGAGTTTCCAATGGTATCAAATAGAGAGGAAAGGTGCTGAAAATCGAAAATAGCAGTCACATCATAGTGAAGATTTTTCATGAGAGAGAGAGAGAGACTTACAGAGCGTCCATGAGCCATAGATTTTGACTTGTAGGACTCAAACCTTGCTTTATCACTGGGACTATAGAAGATTAACTTATCCTTAGGACCAAATTCCATGTTCTCCACTTTACCTTTCTTGCATGCAGCCTTTTTGGGGGTTTGCTCCATTGGTCTTTTGCCGGCCTTTTTCTGACTAATGGGAGGATTTTCAGAAGATTCACTGCTTTCATTGTCTGTTCTAAGGAAATCTGAGTCAATAGACGACTCCACATCCACAAGTTCTTCCGGGTTTTTGAAATCTTTGACTGCGTCTGGTTGCAGCAGAAGATGAGGGATTTATTTTGGCTATGGTGTGAAGGATTGCTTTGAAGATAATGAGGAGAGTACTGGAGAAGGAAGGGTTTTATGGATGCTTTTGGGAGGAGCGAAGGGACGTCTTGGTTAAAGGAAAGGACAGGTTCAGAAGGAAGTGATGCTTATGAAGTGACTGATCGGCGGTACTGAGAAGAGGCAATAATTACACTTACACACAAAATTAATAAAGCCACACATAATTAAGGAAATAAAATATTTTAGAACAAGGTAAAATATTTAAAAACATGGTAAAATATTTAATTTACAAATTTGGCACAATGCCAATCCTTTTTCGGAGTAGTCAAAATCTTTCTTCCGAAAGTGGTTTTGTAAAAATATCAGCAAGTTCAGAATCAGTACTAATAAATTCTATAACAATGTCACCTTTTGCAACATGATCATGGATAAAATGATGTTTAATTTTTATATGCTTTGCTCTAGAATGATGCACAAAATTTTTTGATAAACAGATAGCACTGGTATTATCACAGAATATAGGAGTAGATATAAGAGATAAATCATAGTCGAGAAGTTGATGCTTAATCCATAGAACTTGTGTGCAACAGCTTCCAACGGCTAAGTATTCTGCCTCAGTTGTGGATAGTGCAACACAATTTTATTTCTTGCTATGCCAAGATACTAAGGCATTTCCTAGCAATTGACATGTCCCACTAGTGCTCTTTCTATCAATCTTGTCACCTGCAAAATATGCACCTGAAAAGCCTTTTAGAGAAAAATTGTTAGAACGATCATACCATAATCCTAGCTTAGAGGTACCAATTAAGTATCTAACAATTCGTTTAACAGCAGATTGATGGGATTCCTTAAGAGCCGACTGAAATCTTGCACATTTGCACACACTAAACATAATATCCGGTCGACTAGCAGTTAGATATAATAGAGATCCAATCATTCCTCTATACATGGTTTCATCAACCTTTTCTCTATTGCTGTCTTCATCAAGCATTGTAGTTGGATTCATTGGAGTGCCAATTGACTTAGCATTTTCCATGCCAAACTTTTTGAAAATCTCCTTAGTGTACTTGGTTTGGCTAATGAAAATCCCCTTTAGTAGACTGTTTGATTTAAAGACCAATAAAGAAAGTCAGTTCTCCCATCATACTCATCTCAAATTCTCCTTTCATGGAAAGAGCAAATTCTTCACAAAGAACAGAGTTAGGGCTGTCAAAAATAATATTATCTACATAGATTTGAGTAATAAGATTACCTGAACTGGAGTGCTTAATAAAAAGAGTTATATCGATATTATCTCTTTTGAACCCTTGATTTAGAAGAAAAGAATTTAACCTTTCATACCATGCACGAGGGGCTTGTATGAGACCATACAAAGCTTTAGTCAACTTGTATACATGATTAGGAAAGGTGACATTTACAAATCCGGGTGGTTTCTTCACATATACTTCTACAGAGATGTAGCCATTTAGGAACACACTTTTAACATCCATTTGAAATAGCTTGAATCCTTTATGAGCAGCGAAAGCAAGTAATATTCATATGGATTCAAGTTTTGCTACAGGCGCAAAGGTTTCATCGTAGTCGATTCCTTCTTGTTGAGAGTAACCTTGAGCAACCAGCCTTGCTTTATTTCGAACCACTTGACCTGATTCATTCAATTTGTTTCTGAAAACCTACTTAGTTCCAATGATAGAGGAGTTTGGAGGTCTTGGAATCAATTCCCATACTTTATTTCTTTCAAATTGATCTAGTTCCTCTTTCATAGCACTTATCCAGTGAGTATCTTTGAGAGCTTCATCCACTTTATTTGGCTCAAATTTAGACATAAGAGCTACATGAGATTTGTTCTTTTGTGACCTTCTTGTAGTGATTCCTTCCTGTGGATCTCCTATAATGAAGTTGTGAGGATATCCCAGTTCACTTTTCCATTCATTTGGAGTATTTGAGGGAGTTTCTCTTTCTTCAGTAGTAGACTGATCTGCTTGAGGCAGTTCGAGATTTTCTGTAGGTACTTCAGCTGGTTGAGTCTGTTGAACAACATGCTCATTTTGATGAACCTTTTCCTATAATAACGGATTTAGGGACACAAGAAATTTCTTCATCTTCAGGAATTTGTTCATTCCTTGGGCGAGGGTTAGTATCAACAAAAACAACATGAATATATTCTTCAATGCACACAGTTCTTTTATTGTAGACTCTATATGCTCTACTTGAAGGAGAGTAACCAAGAAATATACCTTCATCACTCTTATGATCAAACTTACCCAAATTATTCTTTCCATTGTTGTGTATAAAACATTTGCATCCAAAAGGGTGAAAATAGTTGATATTTGGTTTCTTACCATTCCACAGTTCATAAGGAGTTTTTTTGAGAATTGGTCGAATCAGACACCTATTGATGATGTGGCATGCTGTACTCACAGCTTCTGCCTAGAAATAATGAGGTAGAGAGTTTTCCATAATCATGGTTCTTGCCATGTCCTGTAAAGTTCTATTTTTACGCTCTACTACTCCATTTTGCTGCGGTGATCTTGGTGAAGAGAAGTTGTGAGAGATTCCTTGATCGTTGCAAAAATTTTCAAAAGCCCTGCTTTCAAATGCTCCTCCATGATCACTCCTGATAGTAGATATGTAGTATCCCTTTTCTCGTTGAAACTTCTTACAGAAAACTTCAAAATTCTTTAGAGCATCATCTTTGTGACTTAGAAACATAACCCAGATAAATCTAGAGAAATCATCTACAATGACAAATGCATATTTCCTACCACCTATGCTAGCAGTTCTAGTAGGACCAAATAAATCCATATGCAATAATTGAAGAGATTTGGAGGTGGAAGCAATGTTTTTAACTTTGAAAGAAGAACGAGTTTGTTTTCCTAGTTGACATGCATCACATATATGATCTTTTGAAAAATCTAGTTTTGGAAGTCCAATTACAAGATCATGTTTAGAAAGTTTTTGAATAGTATGCATGCTGGCATGACCAAGTTTTCTATGCCAAACCTAGGGATAATCAATCATGGAAGTAATACAAATTTGATCCCCAAGATTTTCTAAGTTACTGATAGTATAGACATTTCTGTCTCTGTTACCTGAAAGAATGATTTTACCTGATTCATCTTCTATAAACCAGCCATGTTTCTTAAAACGAACCTCATAGTCATTGTCGCATAGTTGACTAACGCTGAGAAGATTATAGCCAAGTTCATCAACCAAGTAGACTTCATCTACATCACATGTTGAGCTTAGATGAACTTTTCCAATACCAATTACATATCCTTTGGATTTGTCTCCAAAAGTAATTGTTCCTCTATCTAGTTTGGTGACTGATTTGAACAATTATTTGTCACCAGTCATATGTCTGGAACACGTACTGTCGAGATACCATTTTCCTTTTCGATTCTTCTTGCGGTGTTCCTGCAAAACAAAATTACTTATTTTTAGGTACCCAAGCTTGCTTGGGTCTTGAATGGTTAGAATGCTGAGTGTTAGTTTGATTTGAAGATTTAGGTCTCCAAACCCATCTCCGGTTATCTTTGAACCTGCAACGATTTGAGGCATGACCTCTTTCACCACAATAAAAACATGATGGACTGTTAGAGTTACCAGGGCCTCTTTCTTCTCTAATTATGTTCCTGCATTGGTTAGTACTATGGTCCTTTTTACCACAAAAGGAACATGCATGAATTTTCTGTTTGTGATGAACAGTCTGATTTGATTTGACTGAGCTATGACTCGTGAATTTTTGCAATCCATTCAATTGAAGTTGAAGTTCATTTACTTCATCCTGTAGCATATCACGCTCAATCTCACATACTTCTAGTTTCAAGGCCCAGTCTTTTTTTTTCTCTTGATTCTTCTAAGTTCATTCACGACTCTTTCTATATCTGTAAGAGCAATATCAACAAATTCTTGGAGTTCATAACAATTAGAGTATAAGGGAGTACGTACCTCCCTAATTCCTTCGTCCGCCATGAGACCAAGTTCTCTTGAGTCATCTTCCTCATCATTGTTGTCTGCCATTAGTCCAAGTTCTCCTGAATCTTTATTTTTATTCATAGCCATGAAACACATGTTAGCAATTTCCTCATGATCAGACTTTTCTTCATCACTCCATGCTCCGAAGGATTTCTTCTTTTGCATGTTTCTGTTGAGTTTCTTTTTTAGTTCAAGACAATCAGCTTGAATGTGACCAAACTTTTCACATTCGTAGCACCTTCCATCATTTTTATTAGCTTCATTGCTTATCTTTCCTTTCCTAAAGTTAGGCTTCCCTCTTCTCCTATTCCTGGTTTTCCTCATCATGCTTGTTACAACTTGAGAGAGCATGGCAATGTTTTTGTCTTGTTCTCCTCCTTCTTCTTCCTCTTCATTTTCTGGTTCAGCCACAGTTGCCTTAAAAGCAAAAGTTTTCTTCTTCTCTTGAATTTGTCTATCCAAGTGAGTTTTCTCAAAAGCAATTAGATCACCTCCGAGTTCATCATAGGATATTTTGTCTAGATCTTGACAGTCTAAGGCGATAACTTTTGGCTGTCAAATAGTGGGTAAGCTCCTGAGAATCTTTCTAACCTGTTCACCACTCTTGATAGGTCTACCAAAAGATTTCAGATCTCCAAGAATTTTGCTAAATCTGGAGAACATCTCTTCCACTGATTCTCCAACCTTCATTTGGAATAACTCGTAGTCCTGAACCAGAAGATTTATCCTAGTTTCTTTCACTTTGTTGGTTCCTTCGTAAGTAACCTCCAGTTTGTCCCACATTTCTTTGGTCGTTTTACAACTTGATATCTTTTCATACTCTTCTCCACTGATAGCATTGTACAGTAGATTTTTTTCTTTGGCATTTACAGTTATGACAGCAGCTTGTTCATCAGTGTAATCATCTAAGTCCAGAGGATTAGTTGATACGATGACTTGACCATTTGTATCCTTCTTAGGAGGGATTGGAAGATTTTTCTTTTTTTTATCACACGCCAAACTTTGATGTCATATGACATTGTGTAAGTTTCCATGCGCACTTTCCAGTGAGAAAAGTGCTGACCATTGAAATAAGGAGGTCGAACCTGAGAGGTTCCTTCTTGAAATAGAGCACCAACAACAGTGTTAGATCCCATGATCTTTTTCTCACAAGCTGTTAAGCAAAGATTGTGAGCCTTGCTCTAATACCAATTGAAAGTACAAAAGAGGGGGAGGGGTGAATTGTAGTTTATTGAAAATTAGTCGACTAACAATGATTTTAGTTGACTAAACACAGTGCAGAATGAAAGATAACAGTAATTAAAAAGTGAATAACATACAACAATTTTATACTGGTTCGGTACTATTATGGTACTTACATCCAGTTTTTCTTGGGTCACAAGGGTTACCTTTAAATCTTGAAAATATTACAATACAGATGGTTTTGACTCGTTCTCTACCAACAAAAAATGGCAACAGTGAATTCTGAATGTTTGACACAACTCTCTTTTGTGTTCTAATTCTTCCTATCTTTTGAGACACTGATAAACTAAGGATTACAGTGTTTAGGCTAAGAAGTAGAGAGACTTAGAAGACAATGTGTGTAGTTGCGCAAGCCTTCCATTTGATCTTAGCAGTCTTCTTATAGGAGAGAAAAGGGTCGTTGAGTCTTGACCGAAATTAGAGGCACGAGATCATCAAAGGGATTTGACCCAAGGGGTGCCTCTTCGAATCCTGCTCTTGGGAGAGCCCAAATTCGATCATGACTTTCCTTGTCACATGCTTGTATTGAGGAGTTATTCAAGCCTTGATTGGGAGCTTATTTTTGGATACAAAATATTTGCTGGCGAAGGCTTCCTTGATTAGCAATCTGAACTCCTTTGATTGAGGTCTAATAAATGTGCTGCAATAAAGTCCCTTTTTCTTGTCCATTAATTTAGCAATCATATCTTTGGATAGCATCTTATTCTTTCCTTTTTGCTTGTTTCGAATCCTGCAATCCTGCAAACTAACATAAGATGGAATTGTCATCATTGAAACTTTGAAACTTAACATGTCTGACTTGGCGTGCCACGTCATTTGACACGTGGTACCAAACTTGGCCTCTAGGAAAATTATATCTTGGGCTTAATAAAGTGGGCTCATCATTTTAGCCCAATGGATTAAAACTTATTTATTTAATATATATATATATATATATATATATATATATATATATATATATATATTAATTCAATTATATTAGCCCATAATATTTATTTGGCCTGTATATTTAAAATATAATCCAAGTTATTTATTGAATTTGAATCCAATAAATTTTACATGGTTACAGTTACAGAAGAAGTTTCTAATGATGTTAAAAGGACTTGGAGTAGAAAGCTTACGTCAAGGGTTCTTATTAGAAGCAAGATTTTTGGAGGATTCGAGTTCTTATATTGCCGCCAAAGTTAGGCACATCCTTCTTCGAAGACACAAGCAGTAGCCGAATCCGACATGGAAAACAATTGCAATAGCCGCCTTATATACCTGATCCCACATCGACCAATTTATTGTCTGCTGCCCTCCAATACGTGTATATATAGACGTATGTTCTTCCCCTCTAAACATCAATTTGCAGTATTTGCAAGCTGTATTGAGTCTACCTTTGACGATTCGGAAGCATTAACGCGAAAGTAATTTCTTCTTCTTCTCTTGTCCTTTCATCCTTTTTTGTACTTTATTGTCTCTCTTTTTTCCTTTTTAGAAGTAACTTCTTCAAAGTACTTTAAAAGTTTGAGACAAAGACCTTTAAAAGTTCGCTATGAAGACTTTTAAAATTTATGGCGAAGACCCATAAAAGTTCACGCAAAGATCCTTAAAAGCTCGTGGTCAAGATTTTTAAAAGTTCGCGGTGAATACCTTTAAAAGTTTGTGATGGAGACCTTTAAAAGCACGCGATGAAGACCTTTACAAATCCGTGGCGAATACCCTTAAAAGTTCGCGATGAAGACCTTAAAAATTTGCGGCGAAGCCCATAAAAGTCCGCGATGAAGACCTTTAAAAGTTCGCGATTAATATCTTTAAAATTTGTGGTGAAGACCCATAAAAGTTTGTGCAAAGATCCTTACAAGCTCGTGGTCAAGATCTTTAAATGTTCACAGTGAAGACCTTTAAAAGTTCTTGGTGAAGACTTTTAATAGCACGCGAGGAAGACCTTTAAAAATTCATGGCGAAGACCCTTAAAAGCTCGTAGTATAAATCCTTAAAAGTCGGCAGTGAAGACCCTTTAAAGTTCACCACGAGCACCTTTAGAACTGTCCCAAATAATATTTTGAATCCAACTTTATATTGCACCACGCTGTCAATTTCAGATTTGCGCAGTCTCATCAAACAATTCGTATCTTGGTGTAGAAACATTGAACTTACGAACCGTTTGATTTCATAAAAACAAGACTTCAAAATCTAAGACATATCCAAAATTCGGAATCGAACACTTTCAGAAACGTCCCAAATTTTATTTCGAGGCTAACTTTAAATTCTAACACGTTGATAGTTTCAGATTTGCGCAGCTTCACCAAAAATATTGTATCTTGATGTAGGAATGTTGAAATCACAAACCATTTGATTTGATAAAAACAAGACTTAAAAATCTAAAACATTTCCAAAATTTAGGATTTAATACCTTAAGGATAGTTTCAGATATTATTTCGAATTCAACATCATATTTTAATATACCGACAGTTCCGAATTGGCGCGACTTCGCTAAAACCTTTATGTTTCGGTATGGAAGCCTCGGGATCACAAGACGTTTTTCTTTATATCAATTGAAATTCAAGAGCTCCATTATTACAAATATCTTGGGTTCAAGTCTCACTGAATTTGAAACGTTGTGCCCAAGAATCTTTTCTTCTTATATTTGTGTTCCCTTTTGACGCCTCTCTTCTCTTCCCTTTTTTTAGGGTAGTGAGTGGATATGAAGACCAACAAACTTGAAGGTTATGCGAACATGAAAATATAGCGAATTCCCAAACTTCAATCAAATACTTTATAGCCTCCTAAAAGACTGTCATCATTTCATTGAAGATACCAATTTACCATAGCGGTTTGCCCCCTTTAGATCAAATGTGATCCAAAGTTTAATAGAAGAATGGTATCTCAGCTCGATTTTCAAGTGCCGATTGAATGGATTACATTCCATTGTACTTCATTCGAACAACTATTGGAGCAATATGTATCTTTAAACTCATGCGACTGAACTCAGAATGAAACTCTAAGCTGCTTACTTACCTCAGTGAAGAGGGTCAAGTCATACCGTAGTTTAGAATGGGTGATTTTTTATTTTTTATTTTTTCATGTCCTAATTTTTGCCTATGCTGCCTCTTTCGAGGTTTTCAACCTAGCCGACCTTTTTTATATTTGTTTATGTCCTAACTTTTCCCTAGGCTGCCTCTTTCGAGGTTTTCAACCTAGCGAACTCTTTTATTTTTTGGTGGGCCGTACAGAGTTTAGACTCATGCGGGCCAAGATTTTAGGAGCATGCAGTTTAGGCTCATACGTCAAGGAGCATTGCAACTTCAAGGATAATACTTCTTCAAAAACTTGCCATTGATAGGGCCGATTCTCAAGTCGTCTGCATCAACTAGCTTGTAAGTCCTACTTGAATAAGCTTCTTGCACAACATATGGCCCATCCCATTTTGAAGTGAACTTCCCTATAGGTTTATGGGAAATAATAATGGTTCTTCGTATGGCAAGGACTTGATCTCCTACTTGAAAAGATCTTGTGAGAACTTTTTTATTGAAGGTGCGAGACAATCGAACTTGATAACATTCAAGACTTTGTTGAGCTTCCAACCTCTTCTCATTAAGAGCCTCTAACTCTGGTAGTCGAAGTCGAGCATTCTCTTCATCAGTGATCCCCTCTTGAATAGCTAATCGTAATGAAGGTATTTGACGCTCGAGTGGCAAGACGACTTCGACTCTATAAATGAGTGAATAAGGAGTCGTTTGTGTTGGCGTGCAGTGAGTTGTCCTATATGCCCACAGAGCTTCTTACATATGGTCATGCCAATCTCATTTGGATTTGGATACGACATTTTTTAACAAGTTGCATAGAGTATTGTTGAATACCTCAGCTAGACCATTGGCAGCAACATTGTACATAGAAGAGTTGCGTTGCTTAAAGCCAAAGAGATCACAAATCTTGTTCATCAACCTATTGTCGAATGGCTTTCCATTATCCGTTATTATATAACGAGGAATGCCAAAGCTATAGATTATGTTTACTCGGATGAAACTTGCAACATTTTCCTTCTTTACTTCCTTAGCTTCAACCCATTTTGAGAAGTAGTCAGTTGCAGCCAAGATGTATAAGTGTCTACCAGAGGATTTTGGCAATGGTCCAATAACATCCAGTCCCAAGCGTCAAATGGCCATGATGCAACAGTCGGATGTAGCACTTTAGGAGGCTGATGAATAAAATTTGTGTGGAACTAACAAGCCTTCCATCTTCGAGCATAGTCCAAGCAATCTTTTACCATCATTGGCCAATAATATTCCATCCTTTTTATATGGAAGTGGAGCTTTGGTCCAGACTGATGTGATCCACATGCCCCAGAATGTGCTTCTTGCAAAGCTTGGAGTGCTTCGTCTTCCCCTGTGCATCGCAAGAGTACTCCCTCAAATGATCTTATGTATAGGGTATCTTTGTAGTAAAGGAAGTGTGGTGCACGACGGCAAATTTCAGTTTTTCTCCTCGGATTTTCTGGAAGTATCTCGTAGCTCAAGTAATCAATAAAGGGTTGTCGCCATTCTTTCTTCTCAGTTTCAGAAATAGCAAAAGAATGCTCGAGTTCATTTTCATCACTTTCACCCTCATTTGGTGGCGGTACTACCCATTTTTGGCAGATAGTAACTGGCACTTGATCTGGCAGGGTTAACGATGAAGCTAGGACAGCTAAAGCATCAGCCTTCTTGTTTTCTTACCTAGGCATATGTTGAATAGTTACTTCATTGAGCCACCCCATTAATGTTTTAGCGTAATCATGATATGGGCGTAGTTCAGGTTTTCTAACCTCGTAACTACCTAAAAGCTAGTTTATCACTAACTGAGAGTCACCAAATACTTGCAATTGCAACCGCTTCATTTCGACGGCCATTTCAAGCCCAAGTATTAATGCTTGATACTCATCAATGTTGTTAGAGCAGAGTTATGTCAACGTAAAAGAGTAGGGCAGAACTTCGCCTTGAGAGGTGACAAATACTATGCCAGCACCAGCTCCTTCGTGATGTGTAGCACCATCAAAGTACATCTTCCATGGAGGTAGTACTTCAATGACCATTGCGTCTCCGTCAGGTAGTTCATTAGTTAGTTCCAAGTTATCAGGTATCGGATTATCTGCCAAGAAGTGTTCCAATGCTTGTCCTTTTACAGCCTTTTGAGGGATGTACACAATCTCGAATTGTTGAAATTGGAGGTACCATCTCGCTAGTCGATCACTAAGAATAAGTTTTGACATCACGAACTTGATGAGATTTGCTTTAGAAACAAGACGAACAACATGAGCTTGAAAGTAGTGCTTCAACTTTTGAATTGAGAAGACTAACACCAAACATAACCTTTCAATTGGCGAATAATTCAGCTCGTTTCGTGTCATCATCCTGCTCAAGTAGTAAAGAGAGTTCTCTTTCCCCTCACTATTTTCTTGGGCCAAAAATGCTCCAACACACCTTTCTTGTGCCGCAATGTATAGTATCAATGGCTTTCCAGGTAAAGGGGCTGCTAAAACTGGAGGCTTCATCAAGTAAGATTTAATGCTCTAAAAGGCATTGCTACAGGCTTAGTCCCACTTGAAAGGGACACCTTTCTTCATAAGGCAACTGAATGGTTGGCCTCTCCCAGATAGATTCGATATGAATCTCTTAAGATAAGCTAGCTTTCCTTGCAAGCTTTTCAATTCATGAATATCTCGAGGCTCATGCATTTTTAAAATTGCATCAATCTTGGCTTGATCAATTTAGATCCCTCGATACCGGACAAGGACTTTTCCAGAAGTAACTCCAAAGACACATTTTAATGGATTCATCCTAAGTTGGTACCTCCGGAGCTACTCAAATACCATTCTCAAGTCTTTCAAGTGGTCGCTCCTGTTTCTCGATTTTACCACCAAGTCATCAATATAGCATTCAACATTCTTCTGGAGAAGGTCATCAAAAATATTCTGCATAGCCCTTTGGTAAGTAGCACCAGCGTTATTCAAGCCAAAAGGCACTACCTTGTAGCAATAAATACCCTTAGGGGTACAGAATGCAGTAAGCTCTTCATCTTTTGGCTCCATGCAAATTTGGTTATAGCCCGATGAACCGTCCATAAATGGCATTTCCTTGTACCCAGTAGTAGCATCGATCATCAGCTCTGGAATAGAAAGCGGGAATTCATCTTTCGGACACGCATTGTTGAGATCCCTGAAGTCAACGAACACTCGAATCTGGCCTTTTTTCTTCCTTACAGGGACAATACTTGAAACCCATGTTGGGTATTTAAATTCACGAATAAAGCCAACTTCGATGAGTTTGTTAACTTTGGTTTCAATCAAGGGAACCAAGTCCGGCCTAAAACACCTTTGAGCTTGTGTAACAGGGCGAGCGTCATTCTTGACTGCTACTTTAGGGTCCAAGCCAGGCATCTCTTTGTAACTCCAAGCAAAGACATCTTTAAACTCCTTGAGTAACTCCATATAAGTTCTTTCTTCATCGGCTGCTAGTAAAGCACTTAGATAATTGGGCCTCGATTCTTCATCAATGCCAAGATTTACTTCTTCCAAAGTGTCCACTGTTGTATTTACCCCTTCTTCAAGTTCATGTGGAGAATCCTTTGTATATTCATCTTCTTGAGGGTCCCCATCATTAAAGGATATGTGATAACACGGTGAAACATCCTTCCATTCTGCATCATCCTCCATTAGAGATGGAACACCATTCTCGCCTTGTACAGTAATATGATACGAAGAACCCACACTTTCTTCATCTCCGTCATGGGAGCGCTTGTAATTAACTTTGGTATAGGTTGGAATTAATTATAGTTCCATAGGATAAGTATTTAAATTGATTAAGAATATTTATTTAGTAATAATTGAAATTGATTAGTAAAACGAAAAAGGGAGAATCTGGAAACTCGGAAGCATGTGACTAAGCTAAGTCATTTGAAGCATTTGATAGAATTTAAAACAGAAATTAGGGTTGCTATGTTGTCGAGAAATGGGGGACAAGAAAATTAATTAAATGGTAAAGACAAGGAACAAAAGAGAATGAATTTGAAGGAAAACTTATTTATGATTACCCAAAGGCAATGCAATGGGCGGTGAAGTTAGGACAGGGCGTCCAGAAAGGCATCCAAAATTTTGTAGCAAAGGGACATGTCACGCAATGAGGATGCATCGCACATGTCCCGCGAGAATCACTGAAGCAACCTTTTTATAGGCTATCCGAGAGTAAGAAATATTATTTAGGTCAAGTTATTTTGGGTTAGAAAGAAGAGAGAGCTACTACTCCATAAATGTCTTGAGGTGAGTATTAAATCCATCTCTTTGGTAGGTTGGGTTATTACATCTTTTAACTCTCCAATCTCATAAAAATTATAGATTTTTGAAGAATATCTCAAGAACTCAAATCTTCAAAGTTATAGGGTTTGACAAAGAGGTAATCTCTTTACTTCAATCTTATGTACTATACCCTATGGGCGTAGTAGAGTATATTTATGAAGATAGATTTGTATTTAAACATCTATTCACGAAACCCTAGAAGCTAGTCTTGAAATTGAAGAATTGGTTGGTTGGGATGATGAATAGTGATGGGTCTTGCTTGAACGATGTTATTTTGAGTTTCTAGTGGAATGAATAGATCCCATAACAATTTTAATGAAATAGTTGGAGTTAAAATTCAAGGATTGACCTTCAAATGAGGAAATGGAGATTTTTGCTAAATTTATGAAATGGAACTTAAGTGTTAGACACTTAGTTGGCTTAGTTGGTATTGTTGTGATGCGTTATTGAATTATATGAGCTCGTATATGTAGATTGTGACTCGTTGGCATTATAGGACCATTTGGGGTAAGGTTGGAAGCAATTTGAGGTACGTTGAAACTTACTACTCTCGGAGCTTTTCTCCAAACTCATATCGAAACACGATTAAATAGAAATTCTAAATGTGAGTTCTAGCTTGTGGGGACGAGTGAGTTATAATTTCTTGCATCATAAAAGATTTAAGTGCTATAAATATTATTTTCTTGAAATATTTTATTTTAATTTTAAAACAAAATAAATGAGGAATAACACTTGTAGTATTTTTGAAATGGAAATACATGAGTTGTGAAATATCTTGGATTTAACTATTCTCAAATAGTTGATTTGGCTATGAATATCATCATTGATAAATGTAAAGGTTTTGGGAGTTACTTAAGTTCACCAAGATTGACCTTGGATAATTTTCCTCATTAGGTAATGAAACTATACATGTCGGTGTAGGCGTAGAACCTACCTTACGGTTGAGAACTACGACAGAGTACTTCCCATGAAGGGGTACTATTGTGCTACTTTATTAGCATGGCTGAGTCGATTCGTACAACACAACGATGAGACGACCTGAGCAAGTAGGGTATATGATACTTGCCGCTAGGTACATAACCTAGTTGACTTTCTTCCGTGTCAGTGATGGTATAGTGCTCCTGGTAAATGAAAAAACTAACATAATTTTGTAAAGATTAATACTAAAGGAAGACATTGAAATATGTTTTACCATATTATTTTATTTTATTTTCTAAATTGTTAATTGATATAAATGCTTCTTTCTTATATCAATCGTTATTGCATATCTTATATCTTCTTAAGTATTGTCTTATTTTCTTTTGGAGAACGGTTCATGATTCGTACTAAGCTTGTGGAGCTTAGGCCTTTCCGCCACATTTCCATTTCTGTTTTCAGGGACTGGACCTGAGCAGCTTGGACCGCGTGATTAGGGCAGTTCTACATTTTCGGTTGACGCTTTTGGTGAGACTCCACACTCGTACCCGTGAAGGACTTTATTATATTATTATTCTTTTGAGCAACCGGGTTATGCCTTGGCTTGCTATTTCATTCTGTTCGTAGAGATTTCTTAGACAATAGTAGTATTCATTTTGGGTTGTAATCCTATGGTTACTCATATCGGATGCATGAATAAAACTTTCTTTCATATTTATGAAGTTTTATTTCAAAGAAAAATATTTACTTAAAGATATTATTCATGTTTTGTTTTATATCTTAAAATTGATTGTACTTGAAGAGATTTTCATATCCTCATGTTAGGCACATAGGTGAGTATTAATATATGGGATGGTTCACTCAGGTCGGGTAAAGTACCGAGTACCGGTTACGTGGTTTTAGGGCGTGATAGTATAGACCACAATATATAGCTTTACCTTTAGTACTTCTTTACATGAAACCACAAGTTTTGTTTGTCGCCTCATTCTAGAAGGAACCAAACTTTAAAAATCCTTAGAGATCTCCTGAATTTTTGGCGAAGCGGATGTTCTTATGCTTTGATAATTTCCTGGACTTTGTTCCCCTTCTTTAATGGACCCAATCTCTCAAATACGGAAATCCTCACAGTTGTTTTTCCAAGTCGATCAAAGACTGAAGGTCTGTTAGAAGCGGCAGATTCATCTTCTATAGTGATATAATTATTGCTTGCCCTTTTTATGGAGATACGAACTAGCGATAGTTGCTTGTACCCCAAACCTTCACGTAGTTGCCTTGTAGCAACTTCTGATGGGAGATTCCCTAGTTTTGGTGGCTCATTGGGATTGTATCCAGCTTTTGCAAATAACCCTTAAGCATTAGGATCAAATCCTTCATCTGTACGGTTTGTAGGGAGCACCACATTCTGAGAATGATTTTGGGCCACAAACCCTCCAAGTATCGTTGAGGATAGCTTTACTGCCTCAATTTGTTTGATCAGAAGAGTTAATTCCCTTAGAATATTGGTTTGGAGATTGGATGATTCGCCCTCCTCTTTCTTCTTTTTAGGGACATAGCAAAGCGTAGGAGTTACTTTCTTGCCGTGAGACACAATGTTCCCTTTATGAGGTTTATTTGAGCTAGGGTGCACTTCCTCAGCAATATCTTTGGTTTTGTCGGCAACCACCTCAACTTTCTTAGTCGTGGACTCGTCATTCTTGCCATTTATGACATCATCAGCTTTTAGCTGCTTCACAATACGATTTTTCAAGTATAACTTTGCATTGACAAAGTGTAATTCATTCTCGGTGAATGGCTCATCATCAACAACTATCTTCTTCTCGATTCCTCCCTCGTAGTACTTCAAACATTTATGGTAGGTAGATGGAACCATTTTATTCTCATGTATCCAAGGCTTTCCAAGCAAGACGTTGTATGGAGTCTTTGCATCGATCACATGCAACCATGCACTTGATTGAATATCTTCAATGGTGATTCCCAACCCGATCGCACCTATGGCTCTTTGCCCCCTTGGTTGAATTCTTGAATCATGACACGACTTTCTGAAAGTTTGCTCAATGGGAATAGCAAGTTCTTTCACAATATGAATTGACAAGATGTTCACTGAGGATCCTCCATTAACCAAAATTCGATTTACCCTTTCATCACGCATATAGCCAACCAGGTACAACGGGCGGTTATGAGTAGTGTCACCTAGTATAAGATCGTTATTTGTGAACGTAACTTTTTTCTCGCAAGCATTAACTTCTTGAGGAATAGACTCGATGAGATTTTCTAAAGATGGTGCCAATGGTAGGTCATCATTCTTTTCTTCTGCTTTATCAGCATTGTAACAAGAGGCCTCTATACCATCACGAAAAATCTTCACGCGGAACTAACTTGGGAAGAACTCCTCCAAGGTCACTGGATGTCGTGGCTTTTGAGGTTGGTGCACCTCCACTTTTTCTTTATTCAAATGCTTAACTGGATTCCATCTCCTTAGTCTTTTCACCGTCATTTTCCTTGTTGGTTGTTCTATTGATTCCTTTCGTGGGCTCCTTTTGTGGAGCCTACGACGAGTCACCAACGTCCAACCTTCATCATCATCATGGTGTCACGAACGTCCAACCTTTATCATCATCATGGTGGTCTACTTCGACTTTGTTATTCTCCAGTAATTGTTTATCTTTACTTTCTTTAAAACTGCATAATTCATCTGGACTGAATGAGTCAAAGGTGATAGAGACTTGGTTTGCGCTTGCTTTCTCATCTTCAAGCACGATCTTCTTTTCACGAGCCAAGTCTATAATTTTGTCCTTGAAGAAAAAACACTTCTCCATAGGGTGGCTCATAAGTCGATAGTATTTGCAGTAATTTGGGTCATTCATTTTCCCAGCTTCATTTGGTCGCTTCATTTCCGGAAGCTCAATGAGATTTAACTCAAGGAGCTCTTCAAAAATTCCTGTCACATCAGAATCCATAAATAGGTACTCCTTCTCTTGCATTTCTTTTAGAGTCAACTTTCCACTTGGCTTATCTTGGAAAGAAGTGGACTTCATACTCTGGTTCTTGCTCACCTTTGTCATGAACTTCGTAGGTGATGTGTTGACACTCATAGCTTCTTTGTTTTCAGATTGGGTACAAACTTGATCCATTTCTTGACTTCTTGCTTGCCGTTTCTTTTGCGAGGCTCATAGATAGGCAATCTTTCATTTTCAGCGAAGGTCGTGCTTAATTGCATGTCATGGGCACGAGTTGCAAGTTCTTCAAATGTGCTAGGCTTGATACCTTGTAAGATGTAGCGCAGTACCCAATGCATGCCTTGTATGCACATTTCTATGTGAGAAGCTTCACTAAGCCTGTCTTTACAGTTGAGGCTTGCATAACCTCCAATGATTGATAAAGTCGATAACTGATTCGCCATTCCGTTGACGAGTATTTGTAAGTTCCACCATGCTCACAGTGCACATTGTACTATAAAAGCGATTGAGGAACTCTTGCTCTAGTTGATCCCAGCTATCAATAGATCCCGCCTCGAGGTCTGTATGCCAATAAAAAGCATCTCCTTTTAGTGAGCGGACAAACTGCTTGACGAGGTAATCTCCATAAGTCCTGGCGTTGTTGCATGTCTCAACGAAGTATGCCACGTGTTGCTTTGGATTGCCTTTTCCATCAAACTGTTGAAATTTTGGAGGTTGATAGCCAGCAGGCATCTTCAACATATGGATCTTCGCAGTATATGGCTTTGCGTATGTAAGAGAGGACTTGGTAGCAACTTCGTACTTTCTTTTAATAGTTCCTTCAATGAACTCCTTCAATTGATCGATTGGAATCATCCCTTCAGATGAGACAGGGATAGCCTTAGCAGATACTACTTGTCTTGGGGGAGAATCACTCTCTGGAACTTCTGCGATCTTGCCAGGTGCATGGGTGGACTCTTCTTCCATCAAGATTCCCACACTGTCTATTAGCTTGTCAATTATAACATCTTGATTTTGCATGCACTTGGTCAAGCCAGGGATTGCTTTCGTCAAGTTTGTCAACTGCTCCTCCACCGATGAAGCGTGTGTCGCCATGGCTTGCATGATTGTTGTGGACGATGGAGAGTAGCATGGATTGTCACACAGATTGATCCTCGATTAGCTCACGCTATGCGGTGTAAGTGGGGAGGATCCATCGCTTGATATATCATCATCTTTCTTCACAACAGAGTTCTTGGATCCAGAGAGGTCAAGCAGAGCAAGAGTTTTCTTAATCTTTTCAGCAACATCGCTTCCTCCTTCAGGTGCGTTCGTGGAGAATCTTGCTCCTTTTGAGGATGAAGATCTAAAAATGGCGGTTGATGCGGATGACACTTGTAGTGCTTGTTGTCCTAAAGATCTTGCTTTGCTCCTTGTAACTGGTCCAAAGCTTCCAAAGATAACATCGAGAATGCTTTCCATATTAGTGTAGAACCTGGAATTAGCAGCCTTGGTGGAAGTTGATCTGGAGTTGATTTTCTTTGAAGCCATTTTGACGATTTTGAACTTTGGTGATTGAAAAGTTGAGATGAGAGGTAGAGATTGTCCCACCGGGAATGCCAGAATTTGTAGACAATGAATTGCGTCAAAAAAAAAAAAAATCAAGACCGAAAAATATTGCAACAATCGTAATATTTTATTCCAAGTGCTTGAGGCCTGATCTTGATCTTGACGTATTTTTAATCCAAGGGCTTGCAGCTTGTTCTTGAATCTTCGTCTTGATCTTTTAATCCTTAGAACACTTGAATGCTTGTAGTTTTTACACAAATCTGTAATGTTTGATCCACGAGCTCTCTCTTGTTTCTTGCTATAACTTCTAGTCATTTTTCTGGGTTATGAAGACCCCTATTTATAGTTGTGGGAGGGAAGAGTTATAATAAGAACAAACTCTTTCCGACCAATCAAATTGAAGTGTGACAAGGCCGCATTTGATTGGCCAGAACATGTCACTTGCACACGTGTAGCGGTTTCATTGGTCTTTTAATGTGACTTGGCATGCCTCGTCATTTTGACATGTAGCATAATCCCATTGGCTCTTCTGTGTGACTTGGCGTGCCACGTCATTTGACACGTGGCACCAAACTAGGCCTCTAGGAAGATGACATCTTGGGCTTAATGAAGTTGACTCATCATTTTAGCCCAATGGATTAAGACTTATTTATTTAATGCAGGAGTTTTGGAGGATTTGAGGCTCTTGCTACAACAAAGTCCTGTATTCATTCGTATATCAAATTTTTGCAAGATCTTTAGAGTAAAATCAAAGCCAAGAATTCGCTTAAGTTGAAGACTCTCTCAAGGTTACTGCTTCACATAGTGTCAAATCAATTGCCTCGCATTCACGATGGGTTTAGCAAGGCTAGTTCTTCAGAAGAATTTTAAAGCATCAATTTGTTTTCAAGGTATCTATGATCTTGCGAAGATACTCCTCACAATCTTTTACATGCGACCTTCGATCAGTTCCTTGAAAAGTGAAAGATTTTTTTTTATATAAGCATTTTTTTAAGTCAAACATATAATGGAATGCCAGAGCTTTCATAGGGAGTTGAGCACCATAGTCAAAAATCTCGAGGTTACAAGAATCAGGCGTCTCACACCACACCGACGCGTTTTCCAAATGCTTTGGGGCTCAATATTTCAAGGTAATGAAGCTTCAATGAGCAGTTACATCGTCAAACTTCATGTATACATAGATTCATCAAATTATATACTTTAAAATCCTTGATTCTTTTAATTATGTTCGACATATATTGATTCTTTTAGTACAATTAGGCTAGAATACTCAGTCATTCAATTTTTTGGTCGAAAAAGGCCTTGTTCTTAATAGGGGTCGGGGTTAAAAGATCAATTGCGACTAGAGGCGACTCTGTAAAATTAGTGACTTAGCAAAACTTCAATATAATGTTTGAATTTATACAATAGAATTCATATACGTTTATATTTTAATTTGTTTATAATGGTGATATTCGAACCATCTTACATGCATATCTATCATTCACAAAGACTTATGCGATATTTTAAAAATATTCAAGTTTAACATAATATTTTTTTAAAATTATCAGCAAGTCTACTAATCTCATATTTTCACCACTAAGTAATGTCAAAAATATTTTTATATATTTTTAATAGTTCAAATATATTTTAAAATTAAACAAGATTGTCTTGCAACATATTTTTCCAATTTTTTCTTTGTCTAGTGTTATCAAATTTTTACCACATACAATATGTATAATTTTATATATTTGAATAGCATCTATTTTGAAGTAAAATTATTGTTTGGTCTGCCTGGGCCCGTCAATTTTGGGGCTTTAATTAAGCAATTGCGTTAGTGATTTTGGGTTTAAGACTTTGCTTGCTTGAGACGGTGATAGTTTAAAGTTCTCGAATAGCCCGTAGACTGGATCCATAAACTTAGCGTGCAGAGGATATATGATTAGCTTTGTAATTAAGAGAAGTGTATGATTAGATTTAGACATAGTAAAAATACTAGCACATTGCATTTTTCCCCTTCCTGTTTCTGTTAGGGCCTAATTCTGCAATATATTGCTGTCAAATAATGATCATATGAGACTATATATATATATATATATATATATATATATATATATTGAGAAACGTATTAGAGCTTTGACATGATCTCAACTGTGTACCTGTTTGATATGAATGATTCTACTATGATTTTATAGGTGTTTGGGGTTCATATTTACCTTTCCTTATCTCGAAAGCAGATCACCTATAAATATCTGATGGAATTATTTTTTATTGAAAATTTGTTCAAATTTGTTCTTGTATCTTTGGTAAAACAAGGAAGCTTATTATAAATAGCAGACTAAAGAGGTAAACTTTCCTGAAACCATGATTTGGTATAAAATATAAATATATTGATTGATTTGAAACAAAATTGTTGCTTGATTTCTATGTCATTTGAGAAGATGGAATTCACGCTATTACCTATCTAATAAATCAGCTGGAGCTTATGAACAATTAAGGGTCAGATAACATATTATTCAAGAGAATTTAACGAGACATGTTATATATTTACCTACACTAAATATTTATACTAAATTAAATTAAACAATTTAACTTTAATAGTTAAAAATTAAAGTAAAAGTACATCTTCACTTAACCCTGATGAACTGATAAATGTGTGCATAAATGAAATATATCCCAACCGTCTCAAATTATCTGTTGAGTTTTTGTTTTACACGTTCCTTAAAAAAAAAATAATTATGAGATATTTTGACTATTTTATCCTTATTTATGTTTTATTTATTTTTGAACAATCATAATATTATCCTATAATTTAGGTGTTTATAGTATTTAAGAACAATTACTACTAAGGTTAAAATAGAAAAAAAAAATAAGTTTATCTTGAACTTCTAAAATGACAAATAATTTGAGATAACTATTTTAAGAAATCACGATAGATAATTTAAGATTGAGGGAGTATCATACATTCATTGATTGTTGATGCATATAAATATTGGATGCGAATAAATTAAAGGTTTCCTAAAAATAAAACATTGACTCCTAAAAAGCTACGAAATTTGTGTAGAGCCCGTTTGGATTAGTTGATTGTAAAGAGCTGATAAGCTTGAAGTGCTGGAAAAAAATATTTAAGTGCTGAAACTTATCTTTAAAATAAGCATTTACGTGTTTGGATAGACGTGTTGAAACTGATAATAAGTAGTTGATGTGTTTGGTAGAAAAGTGTTGATAAGTTGTTCTTTTATTAAAATGACTAAAGTATCCTTAAAAATTTTACAAAAGATTATGAATTAAAAAGTTTCTTTGTAAAAAAAAAGATGAACAACGACTATGGAATGAAAAGAAAGTTAGAAAATTTATATTAGGAATAAAATTTTGTCAATTAAAAAATATTATTAAGTATAAACTAGTTAAAGCCTTGGTCAAAATAAAAGTGCTTGTAAGCTAAAAAATCATAAGTTGGGGGTGATCAACTTATGACTTATGGCTAATTTTAGCTTATAAGCACTTGACTTATAAGCACTTTGGGTGTTTACCAAACGCGTAAAAGGAAAAAATATAATCTCGCTCGACAACATCATCTGATTCAATAGCAGATGGTTTTGGAAAGAACGTTTCATTCGATGCTTCTGATTCAACTCCCAGACAACCAAGGAAGTATGCGCGAAAATAGAGTTAGCCCCTGCGACAAGCATATTATCCGGGAATGATTATCTAAGCTAGCCCATATACCCAATGCACGAGTGGAATACCACTTAGTCAAATAGAAAGGAACAAGGTCTTACGGCACGATCACTATATCTTTGATTTTTCTTTATCTCCCCTCTATGGAAAGAGGGGATAATACGTGGCGTGGTAGAGCCCATTCGATGGCATCCGCGCCCGCTTTAGTTTCACTTTCACTCTTGGATAGCTATAGTTACGAGACTTTTTTGGCTTGAATGGGAAGAAATCCATGAGAGGAAAATTACGTCTTTTAGAAAACAGTCAGGATAACGAGCGCTCCGCCCGGGCGACGGGAGCAGCGGGCAAGTGTTTGGTAAGCCAACAACTTAGTGAACTGGGCGGGGCATTGCTAAAAGGGTCCTTAGGCCCAATCAATCTCTATACTCTTGATGCAATGGACTTCCCAAAGCTATTAAACTGTTCTTTTCCACGACCTTTCTATAAGTCAAAATGTGCTTATAAATCAATTTGACGAGCTTATAAGCTTAGTCAAAATCTTGATGCTGTTTGGAAATCTAAAATTCTTTTACTTATGCGATGAAAATAAGAATGGTCCGACAAGCCAATAAATGGAGGCGGCTACAAATCTTTTCAAGCCCACAAAATCACTTAATTCTGAAAGAGTAAAGACACCATGAACAGTTGATGTGAAGATCTCAACTTTCTCTCTTCCATCTTTTTTGCACCTTTTTCTCAAACTATCTTACACTGTTACTTACACGCCACGTTTCAGACCAGAAGTGCAGGCAGGAATTAAATGTTCAACAATATCCGAAATATGAAAACAAAATGCAAATTCTTTTTTTCCTTTCTTTTTGGTTCTTTTTCTGACTCTTTCGAGTAGAATTACATTAGGCTGCACCTCAATAATTACAAATCTTAGGTTGATAATTAGGGGGGCAAACGGTCGGGTTGGGTCGGGACGGGACGAAAACGGATAATGTAAAAACAAATAAATTATCCGATGACCCATATTTAGTATAAGTAAAAAACGGTAACAACAACAACAACCCAGTATAACCTACTAGTGGGGTCTGGGGAGGGTAGTGTGTACGCAGACCTTAGCCCTACCTGGGGTAGAGGGACTGTTTCCGATAGACCCTCGGCTCCCTCCCTCCAAGAACTTCCCATCTTGCTTTTGGGGTGACTCGAACTCACAACCTCTTGGTTGGAAGTGGAGGGTGCTCACCACTAGAGCAACTTACTCTTGTCAAAAACGGTAACCGACAAATAATATGGATATCCATATTATCCATGACTTCTTGAATATAATTACTTTTGGGAGAATTTCTAGTTTCTCAAATTTGAGGAACCCCTAATTTGAGGCTTTACAATGTAAAATTTAAACTCATTAGTTATTCATTTTCTAAGTGGATAATATGATTCTTATCCATATTTGATCCGTGTCTAAAGATTTCATTATCCAACATATTTTTTGATGAATAATATGAGTGGATAAATATTTTATTTTAAGCATTTTGCCACCACTGATAATATAAAAAATGTTTTGTTTTCTTATGAACCAAATAAACAACAACAACAACCCAATATAATCCCACTAGTGGGGTCTGAGGAGGGTAGTGTGTACGCAGACCTTACCTCTATCCTGGGGTGGAGAGGCTGTTTTCGATAGATCCTCGGCTTCCTCCCTTCAAGAACTCCCCACCTTACTCTTGGGGTAACTCAAACTCATAAACTTTTCGTTGGAAGTGGAGGGTGCTCACCCCACTCTTTCTCTTGTGAACCAAATAGATAGAGAAAAAAGTGAAGGATTAAAGGAATATAATAGAGGAGCTCACGGATTGAAGTTAGAGTAGTAGTCTTTCGAGTGGACACAGGACAGCTTAGAATTTGTAAGTATATACTAAAATCTGGACCGACTATGAGAATAACTACAAAAATGAGAAACATGAGTATCAAAAATATAAAGTCCAAAAAAAATTCAAACTTCTATAGACGAGGGAAATTGCGAACTTTATTCTAAGTTATTCATATATTTTAATATTAGATCTATGATGTTAGTTAAATAAAGTAACCTTCAATTAATACGACTTATTGACCTCTCTATTAGTATCATATTCATAAGTGTGATTAGAATTTTGATTGTTAAACTGTGTGATTCGTCATCATTTATTATTAAAGATGGTTTTTTATTTCTCACTGTGGAGCAAAAGGTGGTTAAGATCGTGGATGTCTAATAGAGCAAATCTTCTGTTATTTGGCAGTTTTATGTGGGGAAGGAAAAGTTCATATAATGCACTTGGTCAAATTTGACAAACTTGGAAAATTAAAGTCCATTAGTAGAGTAGTAATTATTAAGGAATCAAAATCTAAATTATGCTTCTAAATAAAAAGAATTTCTTGCTTTATAGGCAGACTTATTCTTGTAAAATTTCTCTCTGATAATTAGAAATCTGAATCTGAGAATACAATGTAGTACAGCTTTTTATACGTTTCTTATTAATTAGGGGACCTTATGTTGTTGAACAAATTTATGTCTGTTCACTTCTAACACGTAAGTACTCCATTCGTTTCATTTCATGCTGGTAGAGTTTGGTCGATAAAGAGTTTTCAAGAAAAATAAAAGACTTACTACCTATTATTTTTGGAGGGAGAGAGCCGAGGGTATATCGGAAACAGTCTCTCTACCCCGGGTAGGGGTAATTTTCATATACACTACCATCCACAGACTCCACTAGTAAAATTATATTGGGTTGGTAATTATCAAAATTACTACATTATCCTGGGGTAGAGAGACTGTTTC
The DNA here is from genome assembly GCF_000390325.3 of Nicotiana tomentosiformis. Classification (NCBI taxonomy): domain Eukaryota; kingdom Viridiplantae; phylum Streptophyta; class Magnoliopsida; order Solanales; family Solanaceae; genus Nicotiana; species Nicotiana tomentosiformis. The sequence goes on along the minus strand of NC_090813.1, from coordinate 15,603,157 downwards.
CGATAGACCCTCAACTCCTTCCCTCCAAGAACTCCCCACCTTGCTCATGGGGTGACTCGAACTCACAACCTCTTGGTTGAAAGTGAAGGATACTTACCACTAGAGCAACCCACTCTTGTCACTAGCTAAACTCATATATATATATATATATATATATATATATATATATATATATATATATATATATATACATAAATTTTCCCCCCCCTCCACACTTCTTTCACCATTCCTTTAAAATCTTCTATTCGAACAAACTCTGCCTAGCATTAATTGCCCTATACAACAACGAAATTAAAGAAACTTCCATTCATAATTCACCACCAACCATCAAAATCCAACCCTATACATAAATTTTTTACCCTATTACTATATACCATTCAAACTTCAAGACTTCTCCTCTTTATTTCATTCAAAAGCCCAAAGAAAAAAACAGACAAAATGAAACTCCCTTCTCTCTTTAAAATTACAGAAAACTCTTCTCTTTCTCCATTACCATGGCCATTGCCACCTTGTAAAAACCCTAAAACTCTCTCTTTTCGAGCTGAAAACCATAACATTTTCAGTGAGTATTATGGTTATTCAGAGTTTTCCAACGATGTTGATAACATAGAGACAGTGATTGAAGGCCTAAAAACAGAAAAAAAGAGGCTGTTTTTTGAGCCAGGGAAAACTAGTTCTATTCTTGAAGAGGCAAAAAATAGTAATGGTTTTGAGTTTCTTCCATTTAAGGAGTCATGTATGGTAATGACAATGGATTCAATGGACCCTTTTTTGGATTTCAAGAAATCAATGGAAGAAATGGTAGAAGCAAATCATGAGATTAAAGATTGTGAAAAATGTCTTGAAGAGCTTTTGACTGCTTATTTGAAGGTTAATGAGAAAAGTAATCATAGATATATTATTGATGCATTTTTTGATTTGTTGATTAGCCTTTCTATTAGTAAAAATTGTGTGGCTTCTTCTCTAACTTCAACTAGCCATTCTTTTACTTCTCCATTGTCATTTTGTTCTTCTAGTTTTTCTACTAGTCCTTGTTTGTCTTTGTTAGAAGCTGAGGATGAGATTATTGTGAAAAATGTTGATAGTGTAATTTCATCTTCAGATGTTTGAAAAAGAAGAGAAAGATGTAGAAAAAAATACCTTATTATAAATGTAATATTATGTAGTTTTTTTTCTTTTATGTTTGTTGTCTCTCTCTTTATGTCTGTTGGAGTAATTAGTAAAAACATTAGTGCATTAGTTCCTTATCTTAACATGAAATGGAAGGAGCTAACATTTAATAATACGTTGACCTTAAGATTTTTCATCATACTTTGACTTGACACGCAGTTGCATCAATATTTGAACTAATACAAATTTTAATTTTCGCCTCAATTTTGTAAGTTGATGAAGGTTTATTTATCTACTATTTAATTTTTACAATGCGTAATTTGTTTGTTCTTGTTTTTTCTTTCATTTCCCGTTTACTGGTCAAGGTCAGAGCCTTCTTTTACCTCCTAGGGTACAGCCTACTTCCTGAACAGGTTAAAAGTTTGTCTTTGACTTCAAAATAGAATTATGGTCATTAATCAATAAATCACCTTTTTAATCGTAAGTAATTTTTAATAAAAGATACAAAATCTACTTTCTCAAATTTGTACCGTTATAAATATTAGGCAAATTAAGACAAAATAAATAATTTTTCTAGAAAAAAATTCCTTTTCAGAGAAGGTAAAGCTGATTCCTTTAAAGGAAATCCAAACATAAATTTTCCTTTGTGGGAGTGAGTAATAGCCGTATGGCCAAGCTTCTCCAATGTCAACATTACTTTTTTTTTTTTTTTCCAAAAGCACTTTCTTTTCTTAACTTAAGGTGTTTTACAAAGCTTTTTGTGGGGAAAAAAGTACTTTTGGAAGGAACAGAAGCAATTTCTAAGAAGCAGAAAAAAGTAGCTTCCTCTCAAAAGTAGAAGTAGTTTTGACTTTTCTTCTTACCAAAAATACCCTTAACAAAATATAGTATGTACCAAAATAACCGTTAAATTTAATACTTAGGATATTAATCTATAAGTATTTCTTCTTATTTTTAGGATAGTTTTCTAATATATAGTGACTTTATGGGTGAATACTTTTATATTTGTTGAATGATTTTTAATATATTTGAATAATATTAAAAGAATTAAAGTACTTTTTAATTTTATTTTCATATTTTACTTAAATAAAATGAAAAGATTTAATTATTGCCTATAATAAATTTTTTTTGAGATTATTTATTTACTTATAATATTAACTATTAAGTAAATCTATTCATGTCCTTATTTGTAATATGATACTTAAAAATACTTTTTGAAAAGCTTGATCAAACACAATTTATTGCTCAAAGTACTTTTTAGAGTGATTAGCCAAACACAAACTAGTTCATTCCAAAAATACTTTTTTCAAAAGCACTTTTTAAAAAAAATACTTCTCAAAATAAACTGATTTTTGAAGCTATGTTATAAGTTAGCAACAAATGAAGATTGGTTCAACAGTATCCTGCCATTAATGGTCAACAGAAATCTAAATACCTGTAGTAGGTGGGTAATAAATATTTTAGGGGTACTTAATCATTAATACTTTATGTAATAGTACAATCCAAATTTGTACACTTGTCCTAATAGGACTTTAATAGAGCAAAGTCAGTGGACCAGTCAATGACAAACAAAAACAAAAAACATATACACATTGGCCCAGATGTTGCAGAAATTACATTTTACACATACTCTATTTTTTTTTATTTATCACCGATATCGGTATTAGAGCTCGATTAAATATGAATTTACTTCAAAAAATCCCACAACGAGAGATAAAATCTTCCTAATAAAGGTTGTTTCATATCTAGAGCGAACTCGAGACCTTCAATTAAAGATGAAGGAATATTTATTACTACTACAATATTATTGGTACACTTACATTAAGTTGATAAATCACGACAAGCCCAAATTTTCAAATTGGAAGGTTATTATCAATTGATAGCTACAATACTACAGGGACTGAATTTTTTTAAGTGGTCCTTTTCTGCAAAAGCATAAAACCCAAAATTTGAGAAAAGTAAATAATCAAAGCATTCTTCTTTTGGACATTTATGGTTAATAACTGGATTTGTCTTTTTAAAGTGAGAGCAATTTTGTATTGATTTTAGTATGAAGAGGATTCCACTTGCCATGTAACTTGCTCAAGGTAAAAACAAAAAGTTAATTGTCTTCTATTAAAATTTAAAATTTAAAATTTAAAATTTAAATATAAGAATGCAAAAACTTCCAAAAAAATTTAAAAGAGGAACACAAGTCTGCAATATATTGTACAGTGTTTATGATTGCGTTGTTTCGGATGGGAGAGGCATTCTTTCTTGTTCTCTCCTCTCCATTAGGTTGTACTTTAAAAAAAAATTAATTTTTTTACAGTGGGGAACAGGGAAGCAAGAAAAGAAATTATGGGCGTCTACGTCAAACAAATAAATATAAAGTGTAAGTATTTTGTATAAAAACTTTTGTCTCTTAATCATAGTTAAATGAATTGTGTTTCACTTTAATGTAACTCTTAGTAAGATTAATTATTTGACGTGGTGTACATATAAGATAAAGTAAATATTTTTGCAGATAGAATCACATATATGGGAATCCGAAGCCTTCACCTAAATGGTGAAAGAATAAGCTTATCGATTGAACTACTCATAATATCTTCACGATTTCTTTAAAGAAAAACACTTCTAAAACTCTTACACAAGCAGATTTAGAAGAGATATTATTAAACTGAAAACAAAAATGTAAAAAACATAAATACTTAAAGGAGAAAAACAAATTCATAAAGAGGGCATTATCACGTAAGATTACCGATTTCTTCTCTTTTTTTACTCTGTCTTTGTTATTCCTTTAATCCTAATCAGTAATTGCAGACAACTTAAGCCCATAATTCTTTTCAAACCAACCAGTTTCTGTTAGACAAATTTCCTGCATCCTTTTTAGACGTGAACAAAAAGAGGAAAAATATAGAGTTATACGAAGGTATTATTTCATTTCTTGTATTGATATGGTCCCATATTACTTCAATCCTCATTGGCCAATTGGAAGGGAGCCCGGGAGCAACGGTAAAGTTATTTTTGTATGACCTATAGGTCACGAGTTTAATTCGTGGAGTCAGCCATCGTTGCTTGCATCAGAGTATGCAGTTATATCACGCCCCTTAAGGTGTGACCCTTCCCCGAACCCCTACGTGAATGCGGGATATTTCGTGCATCGCGCTGCCCTCACTGATTTTGATCCTTCACTATCTAATAAGCAGCAAAGGCATGAAGATAAAAACAAGAAATGAAATTATTCTTTTCGAGAAGAGAATGTGACTGCCAAAAGATTAAACAGCATGACTTGGTGGTCCTGATTATTACTAACATTTTCATACTTTGTTCTGATATATGATGCCATGAACTGCACAACTTGCCACTTCTTGTTCAGCAAGTCAACTACATGGATATTTCATTTGTATATCTCATATTTTTTGTAGGATTGAGATTATGATTTAACAAGAAATTATTGACTTTTTAGTTAAAAATGAGGTGAATGGGAAATGGTTAAGTCGCTTTACGGACTAAAACAAGCACCCAAATAATGGCATGCGAAATTTGACCCAACAATATTGTCAAATGATTTTAAGATGAACATTAAAAATATTCCAAATCACAGTCATTGTTTGCTTATATGTGGATAATATACTGATAATGAGTTATGACATTGCCAACATAAATGCGACTAAGCGTATGCTAACTAGCAAGTTTGATATGAAAAATTTGGGAATTGCCGATTTAATTTTGAGTATTAAGATCAATAAGACTCCTCAAGGTCTGGTATTGTCACAATCGCATTACATTAAAACAGTACTTGAAAAATTCAAGCACTTAGATTTTAAAGTTGCAAAGATTTCAATTGACGTGAATCTTGCACTAGCAAAGAACAAAGGCCAAAACATATCACAATTGGATTATGCTCGTGTGTTGGGATGTTTAATGTATATCATGAATTGTACACGACTAGATATAGCTTATGCTATAAGTCAATTGAGTCGATACACGAGTAATCCAGGTCAATCACATTGGATGGCAATGAAATAAGTTTTGGGACATTTAAAACATACCCAAGATTTTGCTTTGCATTACAGTAAATATCCTGCGGTGATTGAGGGATACTACGATGCAAATTGGATTACCAGTTCAACTGATTCTAAGTCCACAAATGGATATGTATTCACAATTGGTGGAGGAGCGGTATCTTGAAAGTCGTCCAAACAAACTTGTATTGCCCGCTCTACAATGGAGGCTGAGTTCATAGCCTTAGATAAAGCCGGTGAAGAAGTTGAATGGCTCCGAAATTTTTTGGAAAATATTCCATTTTGGCCCATACCGTTGACACCAATATTTATACATTGCGATAGTCAGGCGGCAATCAAAAGGGCTGAGAGCGTTATTTATAAAGGAAAATATCATCATATACGATGAAGACATAAAACCATTAGGCAATTACTCTCTAGAGGAATTATCACGATTGACTAAGTGAAGTCAAGCGATAATGTGTCAGATCCACTTATGAAAGGCCTAACTAGAGAGGTAGTTGAAACATCATTGAGGGGAATGAGACTATGGCCGAGGACAAGTCATTGTGGCGGTAACTCTATCTAGAAGACTGGAGGTCCCAAGATCTAGGTTCAAGGAGATCAAACAAAGTCATTAATAGCGGTTCAATATCGTCAAATAAAAATAATTTAGTCCATTATCGTGATGAGAGAATGTTCAATACCAAGGATAAAACATTAAAGCTTTTTCATGCTTTCTAAATTTGATACAGGGTATATCAAATAGTGTATCTACGAGATGATACGTTTAGGAATCACCTATGTAAGTGCGAGTTGTTAGCCGCTTCAAGGAGAATGTTTTAAGGCTACGCACTTATGAAACCAGGCGGTGTTCATGGCTGAAACGAACACAACAATGAGAACCAAAAAAGGTTAAGGGTTGATTGTGTGGCTTATGGTTGTTTAGGTATACACCAAAGTTTGACAGTTCAAAGATATCAAATCTACCAATTGACCGAGTATATCTGACGTAAGTTCACTACGGAAAGTTCAAAGGGAAACCAACTTATCTAGATGCGATTAATCTTTGCTTGCGAATCACATAATTTTTTATGCATATTTTCGTTGGATAGCCATTCCCCATTCATGAGGGGCGGGGGGGGGGGGGGGGAGGAATTGTTGGATTTTTAGTTAAAATTGAGGTAAATGGGAAATGGAGGGAAAAATAAAAATTTGATTTTTCTTCCTTTACAAAGGAACATTATCCCATATTGGATGAGTAAAACTCATTTGTTGAGTATATATATGATTACACTTCTTCTAGCTCTTAGAGAGTTGAGAAGAAGGCAAGCCTCGCGCCGTCGTCGTCGGTCACTCGGCTTGGCTTCGGATTTGGTCAAATGATCTGATTGATTGATTAATTTTTTGCACCAAATTAATTTGTTAAATATTATTTAATCCAAATCGGCCGTTTTTGTAACGGTAATTTAAAGTTTCCCTCCGATATTATTTTTTCGTTTTATTTTGCGTAAATAGCTATTTACGTAATAGCCATTTTACGCAAACAGTTATCTGAAAGAGTTGCACCTCTTCCTTTGAACCCAACATGTTGGCTATAAATACCAGGCCATTTTCTCAAATTTTTCTTATGAAAATTCTGAAATCTCTTCTTCTTTTCTACATTGTTTTCTTACAAAACAAATAAAGTAAGTGTGATTGTTGCCGCCATTTGTGTTTGTTGAAACACTGGGGTTTGAAGCATCGCTACACAAGTGTGTAATCCGTTCTATCCTAAAAGAAAATAATCCATAATCTCAGGTAATAGGAGGGGATTAAATTCCTTAAGGAAACACTATGATTTCAGTGGGTTCGGATAAATATCTGCTTCTTCTACATTTCTGTTATTACGTTATTTTCTATTCCCAGAACTACTTTACAAATACAGATCACTAACAAGCTTAAGGAACTTAAATTTATATTTTATATTTGTGTTGTATAGAATGTTCTGGAGATTAAAACCTGTGTGATTTTCTACTCCTAGTTTGGAGAGTAAAGCCTTCGTAATTTTTCACTCCGTCTTTATATTTTAACGTATATTCTGTTTCGTTTAATTATTTGTTATTTGGAGATTAAAATTCTAGTGATTTTCTACTCCATTGAAAATTAAATCAATGCTATTTTCTACTCCAATTTTATTCGATTTGAAGATATAAAAACTTCGCCGTCATTTTATTTTACAGAAATGACAATGAATACTGAACAACAAACTGTTCGTGTTGAGAATGGCAATACCTCGTCGCTGACTGCCAATGCTTCTTCAAGTCTGCAAAAAAATTAAATATAAGAATGCAACAACTTCCAATTTTTTTTTTAAATAGGTACACAAGTCTGCAATATATTGTACAGTGTTTATGATTGCTTGGTTTCGGATGGGAGAGGCATTCTTTCTTGTTCTCACCTCTCCATTAGGTTGTACTTTTTAAAAAAAAAATATTTTGTAGAGTCGGGGAACAGGGAAGCAAGGAAAGAAATTATGCGCGTCTACGTCAACCCAATAAATATAAAGTGTAAGTATTTTGTATAAAAACTTTTGTCGCTTAATCATAGTTAAATGAATTGTGTTTCACTTTAATGTAACTCTTAGTAAGATTAATTATTTGACTTGGTGTACATATAAGGTAAAGTAAATATTTTTGCAGATGAAAAATTAGGAATCACATATATGGGGATCCGAAGCCTTCACCTAAATGGTGAAAGAATAAGCTTATCGATTGAACTACTCATAATATCTTCACGCTTTCTTTGAAAAAAAACTTTTCAAAAGCTCAGATCTAGAAGAGATATTACTAAACTGAAAATAAAAATGTAAAAAACATAAATATTTATAGGAGAAAAACAAATTCATAAAGAAGGAATAATCACGTAAGATTACCGATTTCTTCTCTTTGTTTTACTCCGTCTTTGTTATTCCTTTAATCCTAATCAGTAATTTCAGATAACTTAAGCCCGTAATTCTTTTCAAACCAACCAGTTGCTGTTAGACAAATTTCGTTTATCCTTTTTAGACGTGAACAAAAAGAGGAAAAATTTAGAGTTATACGAATGTATTATTTCATTTCTTGTATTGATATGGTCCCATATCACTTCAATCCTCACTCGCTAAATGGAAGGGGAGTTTTGGAACAATGGTAAACACTACTAAAAATCTGCTAAAAACCGACCAAATATTTCCGACCAACGTTGGTCGGTCAAAAAAAGCGACCAAAAACTGTCCGGGTTGGACGGAAACTGGGGAAAAAAATTTATATATTTTTTAAACTAAATACCGACCAACGTTGGTCGGTAAATTGGTCAACGAATTGACCCACCTGGTCAGACAAGAAAATTTTGGATTACCGACCAACGTTGGTCGGTAATCTGGATCCAATTTTTAAAATTTTAATAATTATTTTATTATTTAAAATATTTTATAATATTTAAGAATTTATATTTAAAATTACCGACCAACGTTGGTCGGTTAATGTAGGGGAAGCATTTACCGACCAACTTTGGTCGGTAATTGTTATTTTCTGCAAAATAACCGACCAAAGTTGGTCGGTTATTACGTCAACATTGGTCAAACTTTCGAATTACTTTTATATTTACTATCTAAATAATATAAATATAATTCGTTAACACTTTTGTAATACAAATAATGAATACACTAACATATATTATATATAACATGCTATTTGTAAATTGATTCATCGACTTATAACTTACTTAGATGCATCGATGAATATTAAAAACAAAACGTTTGACCTATATCGACTAATAGTAAAAACAAAATGTCTCGACCTATATCGATTAATCTAGCTATGCCATGCATTATTAGTGATGAATGAATGAAAAATAAAAGAATTAATACTAAACATCTTTGACATATATATATATATATATATATATATATATATATATATATATATATATCACAAATTAAATAAGCGAAAGAAGCTATTAGTATTAAGTAAACGAGTTAAATTAATAGGTCAAACATGGTCAAACTTTAACAAGCTATATATACACACACTAACATATACTATAACAAGCTATATATATATAGTTAAAGTATTACAGTGAAGTATGTTTGTGTGTGTGTATATATATATATATATATATATATATATACACACGAAGGACCACAGGGTCGGGTTCTTTTAGGGATAGACTTGGGAAGATACTAATTAGTATATATACTTTATCATCAAATATATGTATTTGTAAATTGATTCATCGACTTATAACTTATTTAGATGTATCGATGAATATTAATCGATGATTCATCAAAACGTCTCGACCTATATATCGATTAATCTATGTCATGCATTATTAGTGATGAACGAATGAAAAAAGAAGTTATTAGCATCAATTACAATATAGTGTATGTGTGTGTGTGAGAAATTACTCACATACTTAATTATAACTTAAAAAATTTACTTAGATAGATGCTATTATAATTTATTAAAATTAAATAGTTAATATAATTATTTATAAAGATTATGCTTATAGTTTATAATTATTTATAATAATTACATAGTTAAATAAAATAAATGCTTGTAGTTTATAATATTTTTTTATAGTTTATAATATTTTAAGAAAAAAACACAAAAAAAAGAATTTAATTTTTTTTTAAAAAAAAACCGACCAAAGTTGGTCGGTTTTTGGTCAAACGGTCAACACTTAATGTACCGACCAAAATTACCGACCAACTTTGGTCGGTAATTCTGAAATCAGAGAATTGAAAAACGGGGAAAACCCCCATTTCTCTCTTATTTTCCCCTCTCTTCTCTATTTCCCTCACTCAAAACCTTCCCCTCTCCTTCTCTATTTCCCTCACATAAATTCCATTCCCCACCCCGCGTCGCCACCGCCCAGCCGTCGCCGCTGCCACTGCCACTGCCGCCCCTCTCTTTCTCCATCTCCTAAAAATTCTAGGTTTGAATTACAACCCATTTATTTATTATTTCTAGGTTTTGTTAATTAGTTATGAATTAGTTTCAATTGATTAGTGTTTCAATTATTTCAACATTACATTTTATTGAGGATTAGGGTTAAGGTCTTATTTTAATTAGTTTTGTTAATTAGTTTTATTAACTAATTAGTTTTGTTAATTAGTCAATTAGTTATGAATTAGTTTTAATTGATGAGTGTTTCAATTTTGAGTTTGTATTGTCTTGAATAGTTTAGTTAGAATTGAATTATTAACTTTGTATTGTCATGAATAGTTTAGTTAGAATCTAGGGTTTACGATTTGTTCTTGTGAATCGAACTTTTAGGGTATGTGTTGAATTTCTTTAGTTTAGTTAGTTTATGTTTAAACTCGTAGGATATGAATTGAAATTTTAGTTTTTAGGATTTGTTCTTGTGAATTGAACTTTTAGGATATGAATTGAACTTTTAAGATATGAATTGGACCTTTTGGATATGAATTGAACTTTTAGGATATAAATGGGTGTAATTAGAAAAAAATAATTATCTTGAATTAACTAAAAAAGATATAATTAATTTATAATTGTAGAATAAATTAATTTGTTCTTGTGAATCGAACTTTTAGGGTATGAGTTGAATTTCTTTAGTTTAGTTAGTTTATGTTTAAACTCGTAGGATATGAATTGAAATTTTAGTTTTTAGGATTTGTTCTTGTGAATTGAACTTTTAGGATATGAATTGAACTTTTAAGATATGAATTGGACCTTTTGGATATGAATTAAACTTTTAGGATATAAATTGGTATAATTAGGAGCCAATAATTATCTTGAATTAACTAAAAAAGATATAATTAATTTATAATTGTAGAATAAATTAATTTATTCTTGTGAATCGAACTTTTAGGGTATGGGTTGAATTTCTTTAGTTTAGTTAGTTTATGTTTAAACTCGTAGGATATGAATTGAAATTTTAGTTTTTAGGATTTGTTCTTGTGAATTGAACTTTTAGGATATGAATTGAACTTTTAAGATATGAATTGGACCTTTTGGATATGAATTGAACTTTTAGGATATAAATTGGTGTAATTAGAAAAAAATAATTATCTTGAATTAACTAAAAAAGATATAATTAATTTATAATTATAGAATAAATTAATTTGTTCTTGTGAATCGAACTTTTAGGGTATGGGTTGAATTTCTTTAGTTTAGTTAGTTTATGTTTAAACTCGTAGGATATGAATTGAAATTTTAGTTTTTAGGATTTGTTCTTGTGAATTGAACTTTTAGGATATGAATTGAACTTTTAAGATATGAATTGGACCTTTTGGATATGAATTAAACTTTTAGGATATAAATTGGTGTAATTAGGAAAAAATAATTATCTTGAATTAACTAAAAAAGATATAATTAATTTATAATTGTAGAATAAATTAATTTATTCTTGTGAATCGAACTTTTAGGGTATGGGTTGAATTTCTTTAGTTTAGTTAGTTTATGTTTAAACTCGTAGGATATGAATTGAAATTTTAGTTTTTAGGATTTGTTCTTGTGAATTGAACTTTTAGGATATGAATTGAACTTTTAAGATATGAATTGGACCTTTTGGATATGAATTGAACTTTTAGGATATAAATTGGTGTAATTAGGAAAAAATAATTATCTTGAATTAACTAAAAAAGATATAATTAATTTATAATTGTAGAATAAATTAATTTGTTCTTGTGAATCGAACTTTTAGGGTATGGGTTGAATTTCTTTAGTTTAGTTAGTTTATGTTTAAACTCGTAGGATATGAATTGAAATTTTAGTTTTTAGGATTTGTTCTTGTGAATTGAACTTTTAGGATATGAATTGAACTTTTAAGATATGTATCGGACCTTTTGGATATGAATTGAACTTTTAGGATATAAATTGGTGTAATTAGGAGCCAATTATTATCTTGAATTAACTAAAAAAGATATAATTAATTTATAATTATAGAATAAATTAATTTGTTCTTGTTTTATTTATATAGATGGAACATCGTACTTGGATGTACAATAGGAATTATCCTAATCGGCGGGGATTGCGGGAGAATTTTGTAGAAGGGGTTGATGACTTTATTAGACATGCAATGTCACTTCCACCATACCAAAGTGAAGGAGTAATTAGGTGCCCTTGTGTCAGGTGCGATTGTATGAAGTTTAAAAAATCGGAGGAAGTTAAGCTTCATCTTTATAGGAAGGGGTTTATAGAGAATTACTTTGTGTGGACTAATCATGGAGAGATCGATGGTAGCCGTGAGATATTTCATAACATGGTTGTTGGTGAAAGTAGTAGGTCGGTGGAGAATACAAATCTTGATTCTAGAATTCAGGATATGGTTGCGGATGCTTTTGTGATGCACTTCGGGGATGAGCCCAATGAAAATGTTGAACAAACTCCTAATGATGACGCAAAACGTTTTTATGAACAGTTAGAGGAAGCTAGTCGTCCACTACGTGAAGGAAGTCCGCACTCTGAGCTGTCTGTTGCAGTTAGATTACTAAGTATCAAATCTAATTGGAATATTTCTCAAGCAGCCATGGACTCTTTCATTGACCTTATGAGTGAACTAGTTGACCCTAATATTAACTTACCTGGTGATTTCTATAAGGCAAAGGATTGGTTTCTAAGTTAGGACTTTCGTCAATGAGAATTGATTGTTGTGAAGATGGTTGCATGTTATATTATAAAGATGATGCAACTTTAGACAGTTGTAAATTTTGCAAAAAGCCTCGTTTCAAGAGGCTTTCCAGCGGGAATATGGTCGCTGTCAAGGCGATGCATTATTTACCTCTTATACCTAGGTTAAAGAGGTTATATGCGTCGATGAGTTCTGCTCCTCATATGAGATGGCACTTTGAAAATAGAAGACCACCTGGTGTTATGTGTCATCCTTCAGATGGAGAAGCTTGGAAGCACTTTGATAGGACATATCCAGATTTTGTTAGTGAACCAAGGAACATTCGGTTAGGTCTGTGTACGGATGACTTCACGCCTTTTTCTATATCTGCGACACCATATTTATGTTGGCCTGTCTTTCTTATACCTTATAATCTACCACTTGAGTTGTGTATGACTAGTCCATATATATTCTTAAATTGTATTATCCCCGGTCCACATAATCCGAAAAGTTTGATTGATGTATATTTGCAACCTTTGATTGATGAGCTAAAACAATTGTGGTATGATGGTGTTGAAACATATGACATATCAACCAAGCAGAATTTCAATCTGCGTGCTAATTTAATGTGGACTATTAATGATTTTCCTGTGTATGGAATGTTGTCAGGGTGGATGACTGCTGGGAAGCTAGCTTGTCCTTACTGCATGGAAAATAGTAAAGCGTTCACTTTGAAACATGGCCGAAAGCAATCATGGTTTGATTGTCACCGTCAATTCTTGCCTAATGATCATGAGTTTAGAAGGATGAAAAATGCATTCAAAAAGAATAAAATGGAATATGATTCTCCACCTCCGATACTTTCAGGTGAGAAAATTTGGGAGAGGGTCCAGAACTTCAGTAAAGTTACTGAGGCTCCACTTTATAGATTTCCCAGATATGGTGTTAATCATAATTGGACGAAACAGAGTATATTTTGGGAGTTGCCTTATTGGAAGGATAATCTTCTCCGACACAACCTTGATGTCATACATATTGAGAAAAATTATTTTGATAATTTGTTCAACACAATGATGGATGTTAAAGGTAAGACAAAAGATAACCCGGAGGCTAGAATGGACTTACAAGAATATTGCAGGCGGCCTGAATTATACTTGCAGACAGCAAACAATGGTAAGGTGTTCAATGCCAAAGCAAGTTACACATTCACTTTAGAGGAAAGACGACAAATTTGTGATTGGGTTACGAAATTGAAGATGCCTGAGGGTTATGCGTCGAATCTTGGAAAAACAATAGATAAGGAGGTAGGGAAGTTGAACCATTTGAAAAGTCATGACTGCCATGTTTTCATGGAGACCTTAGTGCCTATTGCATTTTATGGTTTGCCTGAAAGAATCTGGAAACCCATCACAGAGATTAGTTTGTTTTTCAAAGACTTGTGTTCTACCACATTAAGGGAAGAAAACCTACTTCGGATGGACCAGAACATCCGTGTAATTTCTAGTAAGATGAAAAACATATTCCCATATGGTTTCTTTGATGTAATGGAACACCTTCCAATACACCTTGTACACGAGGCACGACTTGGAGTGCCTGTTCAATGCAGATGGATGTATCCCTTTGAGAGGTAATATTATAAGTTTGATGTAATATTCTATTTTATTTGAATGTTCTTGGCTAATATGAGATTATGTAGGACAATTGGCAAATGCAAACAATTTGTTAAGCAGAGGAATAAGATTGAAGGATCTATATGCGAAGCCTATCTTGCAAAGGAAACTGCATATTTTTGTTCTTATTATTTTGAGAGTAACATTCCATATTCTAGGAATAGGCCCAATAGGCACACGGTCGAATGTGTGAATGATCCATTATATCCACCAATGTCCATATTCAATCAACCAGGCCGATATTCTAAGGATATTAAAAAGAGAAGTTTGAGTGATATGGAGTACAAGTCAGCTACACTTCATGTGTTGCTAAATTGTCCCGAAGTTGTACCATTTCTCAAGTAAGTATTGATTTATTAGTTATCAAAATATAAAATTTACTGTGACTGCATATTGATACAACTACTAAAAATATTTGATATGTCACAGTCACTTCGTGGGTCAATTTGGCCATGATGCTGTATATACGAGATTTGATGCGTGGTTCAAACAGTTTGTAAGTGTGTGTGTGTGTGTGTATATATATATATATATATATATATATATATATATATATATATATATATATATATATATATATATATATGTAGTGAATGTATAAAAATTGATTCTTAAGTTGTGCTAACTTATGATTTTTTTTAACTCTATGTAGGTAAATAATCCAAATAATGGTGTAAATCAATTTTTGAAAGATATATCTTGGGGACCTGGGCTTCAGGTCACAACAATGTCTAAGTACGTAGTGAATGGTTATAAGTTTCATACAAAGGATTGCTCTAAAAATAAAAATAGCAACAACAGCGGGGTGTGGGTTCAAGGTGGTGATGGCAACCAAGTTGAAGATATTGATTATTATGGTGTGGTCAAAGAAATATTACAACTAGAATATACAGGTTGGCCATATAAGAAATTGATACTCTTTAGATGCAAGTGGTTTGATCCAAATCCAACAAGAGGTACAAGAGTACACAACCAATACAACATAATTGAGGTTAATCATACGAGGGAGTATGATCGCTATGATCCTTTCATAATTGCACATAATATTAGGCAAGTGTATTATGCTCCTTATCCATTGCGGTGAAATAAGTCCGATTGGTGGGTTGTAATAAAAACTAAGCCTATAGGTAGGGTGAAAGTCGAGAATGTGTTAGATGTTGCATATCAAAACGATATCTCCAATGTTCACCAAATAGTGGACGATCAGTTAGAAAATGATTTGGAACATCCTGAACGCATATTGGAAGAAGTTGATATAAATGAAGTAACAATTATAGAAAATGAGGACGAAGAATCAACTGATGAAGCTCAAACAAGTGAGGACGAAGAATTCTCGGACGAGGAACAATACGTCGATGAGGATTAAAAAGTTGGTTTTTTAAAGCACTCTCGTTTTATAGCTAGTTTCTTATATGTTTCAATCTAAATGTGTATTATATTATGCAGATGGCAGGCAAGGGTCAAGGTAACAATGACCCTACTAGTTCTCGGGGTCGAGAAAAGGGTAGGAAGGGAAAGAGGAGCGTAGAAAATAATACTCCCTCTTGTCCATCCTTTTCAGAGATGCCTATGTCTTATCCTCCACCACACGGCTTTACTGAGCTGCCACAGCATCACGAGCCGTACACCTTCATTCAGACACCAAGTCTTCCATCACAGGGCCAAAGGACTATACGTCCGACATACAGTCCAGCTGCCTCACATCCATCTGCATCACATCCACATGGATCACATCCCTACATATCACAGCTACATGGATCGCATCCATCCATGTCACAGCCACTCGGGTCACAGCCACTCGGGTCACAGCCATCGGTATCACATCTACTTGGGTCGCATCCAGCTATGTCGCAGTCACAGGGATCACAATCACCTTCATCATCGACTTCATCTATTGCAGGCCTTCGCCTGCGAGGCAGTAGCTCTGACCCGCCTACACCGTCTTCACATGCCTCTGATACACATGCTTCGGATGGTGATGACGAGGTAGTGCATTATGATCGATATGGCAGGATCATCATAGTCCCTGAGGGTGATGGGTAAGTGTTATTCATTATTTTTGCGTCTATTGATTTGTAACATTTTTACTAAGATATTAATGTATTTTTATTGTTAAATTGCAGGTTCAGGCCGGGTAATAAGACTACGAGGATAATCACCAATGCCATCAGAAAGCTTTATGATGGCCCTTATGCGACTTGGACTGAATGCCCATTCTCATCGAAGGAGCAAATTTTCAATCAATTTAAGGTATAAATATTCTTTTAAACAGTTTAATAATTTATATTTATGATGTTTCCATCTAATATTTAACTTTTGAAATACAGAGCAAGTGTGTATGGGAAGACCGCTATAGCGTGGAAGTGGCTACAAATTTTTATCATAAAGCTCGCAAGAGATTGGCGGATGCTTTCTCGGATGCTAGAAAGAAGAACAAGAGGCCTGGCTGGTTACTCGAGAATTTGTGGAATTATTTAAAAAGGCAATGGCTTACCGCAGAGTTCTTAGAGAGGAGCGAAAAAGGAAAGAAAGCTCGCGCATCCGAGAAGGGAGGCTCCTTGTACACTGGAGGTGCGATTAGTCTATGGACAATAAAAAGATGATTGGTACGTAATTGCTTAAATTATTTTACTTTTCTAAGTATATCTATTTTGTTTATTAACTAAATTAATTTATTTTCAGGAAAAGAAGTATGGGCGTCCAATGAGTCATGATGAACTATTCAAGGAGACACATATTGTGAAGAAGAATAAAGAGGGGGATTAAGATAGGTGGGTCGAGGACCGGGCCTCGACTACATATGTAAGCTTTCAATTTTCTTTAATTAATATAATTTACTTTTATAAAAATTTTGAAATACTGATTTAATTTAAAATAATATAGGGTCGCTACCAAAGTAACGTGGAGGAATTCATCCGTAGTCATCCAGCTGGTGAATCGGGTGAGCCAACCCAACCTTCGGACGAGGATGCTGAAAGAATATGGTTGGAGTCTGTTGGTGGTCCAAAATGGGGGAAGGTATACGGGCTTCCTACTAAAAACTTCCATCGCTATAAGTGTGGAATGCGAGGAATAGGGACTTCCTCGCAAGGCGAGCAACTTAATAGGGAGAGCCTCTCCGCTATGCGGGAGACAGTGACAAAGCTCACATCAGAGCTAGAAGCGGCCAAGGAAAGAGAAAGGCTTAGAGATGCTCAATTCCTTGGCATGCAAGCTCATATCAGAACTCTCCTATCTAGTGGAGCTTTTCCGTTGCCCCGATCTCGTGAGTCATCTCCAGAGGGTCGACCTCCACGTGATCGTTCCTCCCGTCCTACTCGTGATCGTTCCTCCCGTCCTCCCCGTGATTGTGCTTCCCGTCCTCCACAAGATCGTTCTCTATATCGTCTTGTAAATGAAAGTTCATCAGACGGTGATGATGATGTTGTAGAAAACACCCCTTGACTTTTATATACTTTGAACTAGACAAATAGAATCAGTTTTGAACTAGTTGTAATTAGTTTTAACTTGATTTTGAATTTTTATGTTCAATTGAACTTTAATTTGTTAGTTTTAAAGTATTTATTGAATGTTTGTGTTGTTGTTGTTGTTGTTGTTGTTGTTGTTGTTGTTGTTGTTGTTGTTGTTGTTGTTGTTGTGTTGTTATTGTTGTTGTTGTTGTTGTTGTTGTTATTGTGTTGTTGTTGTTGTGTTGTTGTTGTTATTAGGTGTATTGGTATGCTGGCAGGTGGTGTAGCTGCCAAAACAGGCATTTTATGTCAAAATTAAACCCAGAAAAACCGACCAAAGTTGGTCGGTTAATGAACATTGAATTCCCAGAATTCAACATTACCGACCAACTTTGGTCGGTATTTTACCTGCACTGTTGAGATTACCGACCATAGTTGGTCGGTAATGTTTAATTTTAATTATTTTAAAAATATATATATTTTCAATTATCGACCAAAGTTGGTCGGTTTTTTTTAATTTTAATAATTAATAAAAAAAATATAATTTAATTAAACCTACCAACTTTGGTCGGTAAAATTAAATTAATAAAATATGTTTCTGACCAAAGTTGGTAGGTATGTAATTAAACTTGTCAGATGGTCGTTTTAAGCTACCGACCAAAGTTGGTCGGTAATTTTCGACCAACTTTGGTCGGTAAGCCATTCCGACCATCAAAACACCGTCCACACCGTAATGGTCGCGTTTTGGTCGGTAATTGGCCATAACCGACCAACTTTGGTCCGTTTTTTTGGTCGGTTTTTAGCGAATTTCTAGTAGTGAAAGTTGTCTCCGTATGATCTATAGATCACGGGTTCGAACTGTGAAATCAGCCATTGATACTTGTATCAGAGTAGACTACCTAGTTGTCCTTGTTAGAAAATAATGGGATGAAATAGTCTAGCTTTGGTAGTATAATCACTGTCCTTAAGGAATTTAAGCTTCCAACTCTGTTGCTGCAGGGATGGCAACGGAATTCCTTCAGAATTTTACAAATCCACTGAAATTCGAATATTAGCAATTAACTCAAATTTTCCATAAGAACAAAATATTTGTGAGTTGTAGAAATAAGTAGAAGAGAACGAGCTAGAAATCTGGAGTTGTCACTCGTTTTGGAGATGATATGGGTATTCATAATACCTTTAGGAGTCTATTGGAATTGACAGACTTATCTAGTCACAAAAATGCACCTTTTAAAACCAATAGTCACCTATTTTGAATTTAAAAAATAAGAAACTGTTAAAAATATTTTTGTGAAATTACTTTTAAAAACACTTTTAATTAACTAGTCAAATTCTAGTTTTCCTCCCAAACATCCTTGAAAATATTCAAATTATATAAGACAAAGAAGTACTTTTAAAACTTCTTCCTTTTTTTATTTTTCCTATGAGGGACAAAACATCCTCTTCTCAAATACTCCCATCAAACACTAACTAATCCAACAGTTATTCCCCGAATCTTACGTGAATGCGAAATACTTCGTGTATACTTCGTGCATCGGGCTGCCCCTCGCTCGGTAAATGGTTTTGATCCTTCACTATCTAATACGCATGAAGATAAAGACAAGAAATGAAATTATTCTTTTCGATAAGAGAATGTCACTGTCAAAAGATTAAACAGCATGACTTGGTGGTCCTAATTATTAATACTAATATTTTCATGCTTTGTTCTGATATATGATGCCATGAACTGCCCAACTTGCCACTTCTTGTTCAGCAAGTCAACTAGATGAAAACTTCATTTGTGGTTAATAAAGTGTTAATTATATGATCAAGGCCTTAATCTCAGAGCCCAGATTATTGTCTGAGCGGCGAACCTTTTAAATTTTGTGCTCAACTAATATTTAATATCAAACTTCACATAAATCAACAAGATTACATTAATTTATAATAATCCAACGTTGAATTCAAGCACTTAGAAGTTAGAAGCATTACTGCATAAGCTATATATGCAGTATGTTTTATTTTTTTTGGTCTCGTTTCCAGATGTAATTTTTCAAAAGAAATGTTTTTTCCCCTGGTATTTGTTATTCGAGGAAAAACCGTTGATTTACTGTGGTTATGAAATTATTAGAATCCAGATATCAATTTAACTTTTAGTCTCTACTGGAAAATTTCATTTTTCCTTTTCTTTTATCCTTTCTCTTTTCTCTTTTATTCGTTAGGTTGTGAATCTCTAGTCGACACTATAACGAGTGTTAACATTACTTATATAAGTTGTCTCGCATGACAACTCATCAATGTGTAACGATCCGACCGATCGTTTTGAGAATTAGCGTCCCGTTCGGTGGCTTAAGGTCTCGAGCAACTTCGTATTATGTGTTATGACTTGCGTGTGTGGTCGAGTTCGATTTTTCGGATGATTCGGGGTCAATTTGGAAGAAGGGTCCCTGTTTTAGAAGCTTAAGCGGTAAGAACTGACCGGAGTTTTGACTTATGGGTAGACGACTCCGAAATAGCATTTTGACGATTCCAATAGCTTTGCATGGTAATTTCAGACTTAGGCGTGCGTCCGCATTTGGATTTGGATTTAGAGGTCCGTAGGGTAATTTAAAGCATTTCAGCGAAAATTGAAAAATTGAAGTTTTGGAAGGTTGAGAGGTTTGACCAAGAGTTGACCTTGGTGATATCGGGCTCGAAATGCGATTCCGAGAGTTTTATTAGCTCCGTTATGTCATTTGGAATTTGCATGCAAAATTTGACGTCATTCCAAGTTGATTCAATATGTTTCGGCGCGAGTTTTGGAAGTTAGAAGATTTGGAAATGCATAAATTCGATTCGTGGTGTGATTCGTAGTTTCAACGTTGTTGAGGTGATTTGAGACCTTGAGCGGGTCCGTATTATGTTATGGAATTTGTTAGTATGTTTGAACGGGGGGCCCCGGGCGTGTTTCAGATGGGCTACAACAGAGGCGTATCCAAGTTTAGCGTTATGGGTTCACGTAAACTCATTCTCTCTCCTTAAACCATGTATAACAATGTTATATTTCTTCAAAATTACTTAAATATATGTGCGTGAACCCATGCTCACAAACTATGATAGTGCAATTATTATTGGGTGCACCTCTATAAGTCAAATTACTAGTTCAAATCCCATTCTAAACAGTCTTATTTTCAGCACGGAGTATATATACATATACATACATACATATATATATATATACATACATACATATATATATATACATACATACATATATATATATATACATACATACATATATATATATATATATATATATATATATATATATATATATATATATTTCAAAGAAGACTAAAATTATTAAAAATTACTAAAATTTAAAAAAGAATATAATTTTAAAACTATAATTTAAAAAGTGTAGTGGGTCATGGTAAGAGACCAAAATTAAACCAGTCAAATATAAATTCTAGATCCACCACTTCATAATAGTGCACCCATCCTCTTGAAATCCTAGATCCGCCTCTGGGCTACGGGTCATTTTCTTATGTTTTGGAATGCTGCATTTCTAGTGTTTGGTGTTCTTCTCTGCGATCGCGCAGGTGTAATCGCGATCGCGAAAGCTGTTTGGTGGGTTGGTCTTTTTCCTCTTCACGTTCACATGGATCAGTCCGCGATTGCGTACATATGGCTTCTACTTCTTCTCGTTCACATTCCTTCTTCCGCGTTCGTATAGAGCCTCTGGTAGGGGCAGTGTGATGTCTTATACGCGATCACATTTCTACTTACGCGATCGCGTAGTACATTTCTTGGGGCATCAGTGTTCCCTTCTTCGCGATCGCATGTATCTGTTCACGATCGCGTAGCACAATTTCTGGGCAGTATTCATTTCCTCATTCGCGAACGCAATTGCATTGCCGCAATCGCAATGTGCAAATACCTGGGCAGCATAATATATTTTCCAAATCGAGGGTTTGACCATTTTTACAATATCTTGAGTTGTAGACCTCGGGTTTGAGCGATATTTCGTGAGTTTTTCAAGCAAATCATTGGGGTAAGTGTTCTTCACTCAGAATTGATTATACTTCATAATTTCATCTTTATTTTTATCATTAAATTAGTGCTTTGAGTTGAGGAAAAATAGGAATTTTTGAAAAAATCTTTCAAAATGTAAAATGAGGATTTAAAGGGCGATTCGATATCGAAATTTGGTAATTCTTGTATGGTTGAACTCGTATCGGAATGAGTGTTCGGGTTTTATAAATTTTATCGAGTTACGAGGTACGGGTCCGGGGGTTGACTTTTAGTTCTTGTTGAAGATTGAAGCTTTATTACCCGTGATTATTTCCTATGTGTTTTATTTATGATTCGAAGTTATTTTGGCTAGATTTGAGCCTTCCGTAGGATGTTTCACTCGAGAAGATTATTTTAGAATAACGATCTAGCTTCTTTGAGGTAAGTATCTTGCCTAACTTTGTGTGGGGGAACTACCCCTTAGGATTTGAGTCATTTGTGCTAATTGTGTTATGTGAAGGCCGTGTACGCAAGGTGACGAGTACGTGCTCGGACTTATTTGTGAAAATTTGACCGTTTAGGGCTCTTAGGTTCTTATGTTTATTATATATGAAGTTGTTTGTCATGTTAAATCCCTCATTTACTAAATTCACCCTTACGTTCTTAATT
Source organism: Nicotiana tomentosiformis (assembly GCF_000390325.3). Classification (NCBI taxonomy): domain Eukaryota; kingdom Viridiplantae; phylum Streptophyta; class Magnoliopsida; order Solanales; family Solanaceae; genus Nicotiana; species Nicotiana tomentosiformis. The sequence goes on along the minus strand of NC_090813.1, from coordinate 15,580,708 downwards.
GTTTCATGTTTAACCCTTAGTGCCGATTAAACTTTTTTGTGCCTTAACTGAAGTTGTTGCCTCTTTTATCGTCATGCTATCCTTTCCGTAATTGCTTAACCTTAATTGAAACTAATATTATATTTTCGTAATTACTTAACCTTAATTGAAATTATTATTATCTCTTCTGTAATTGCTTAGCCTTAATTGAAGTTTGTTATCCCTTTCATTGTTGACGTATTCTTATTTGGGGTCATTGATTCATGCCATCTCTCTTGTTCTTGAATTGTACTTTCGCGAAATCATTGTTACACATTACCTCTCCCTTGTTAAACTATTCTTGTTGATACCATTATTTCCCTGTGGTGTCTTTCTTTGTGAGTTCGTTCTTCCGTTTCTTTGTGTTCTGAAGTTCTTGTATTGATTTACTTGTCGTATTCTCGTGTTATTGTTGTTGCTGTTGTATTCAGTGTTGTTGAGCCGAGGTCTATGTGTGGTTGTGATATTGAAACTGTTTTGAGGAAATGTTGTGGCATGTAGGCACATATTGTGAAAGTCATTTATTTGAGATGTTATATTTTGGGACACATGTTGTTGTTGAGAGAATTGTTATTGTGTTTTCACAAGGTTTCTGACGTGTGATAAGTGGGGATTTTGACTACTTATTAGCGCCTTTTAGCTTTTGTTATAATCTAAAAGCATTAAATTGTGTTCCCAAAACTAATAAAATTGTGCAAATTTGCAGGAATGCTGGAAGTTGGGTTTCCGAGATGAAATCCGGCTAAAAAGGAGAAGTCTAAGCACAAGGCAATGAAAGGGCAAAGAAGCACACAATGTGCAGTCCACAGAAGCAATTGCGGACCGCAGAATTCCATCTGCGTCCGCAAACAAAGAACAAAAAATCTGCAGGCAATTATGCAAATTGCGGACCACACATGAATTGTGCGGCCGCAAAAGATGGGATAAGGGTCAATATAATAGAGAATGCAAAAAGACGAAGTCCAGAGCCTCAGCGAATTGCGGACCGCGCAAGATTTGTGCGGCCGCAGAAGATTGACTTGCAGCCACAATCCGAATATTGCGGACCACAGCAGAGTGTCTTGCGGCTGCAGTTCCAAATTTGCTGACCGCAAAGAAGTTGCCTCGCAACCGTAGTTCAGAATTGTGAGGCCGCAGAACTCCAGCTCCTGCCAGATGAAGAAATCTGCGGACTGCACATGAAATTGTGCGGCCGCAGAACCTCCCGAGGGGCATTTTTGTCCGAGATTTTTAACCTTGTATAAATAGACAAGTTTCACAAAATTAGGTCAAGTTTGAACCTCTGCAATTACTGTCGCCGTTTTTCTTTGCCACTTTTGGAAGTTTTACTTTGTCTTGGTGTATTTACAATAGAATTAATCATTTTAAGCTTTTATTATGAGTTTAATTAGTCTTTATTCTCTATTTTCTTCAAACCCAAGTATGAGTAGCTAGATTTTTACTAGGGTTGTGACCCAACCCTAGTGTGTAAACCTTATTGGTATCTAATTTAGTGCTTGTTTATGATTGAGTGTTTATTATTTAGCTTAGTTCATACTTTAATTGTGGGATTAATGGTTGCGAATATTAGTTCATGCCTATTTGACTTAGTGTCTTCTTGAGAAAGAGAGACCTAATCTAGGATAACTTAGCTAACGAGGAATTGAATCAATCGAGAGATTGATTAACCCAATTAAAGGGTTCAACCTAGAGATAATAATAATCCGACTTGAGCTTTTATCAACTATTTTGTGTGATACCCATTTGATCTTGAGAAAGCCAAATTAGGCAAAACTACTCTCTGACCGAGAGGTATTGAGTGGGTAATTTAGAGTTGATAACTATAATACACCCCAATCAACAAAACAAGCATTAAAGTCTTTATCCCATTAGGCAAACACCTAGGTAATGGTCACAACCAAGGCTTTTTATCAATTTGAAAAGAAAAACCTCAAAAACAATTATCTCTAGTCTTCTTTCTTTATTTTACAATCTTTAGAGTAAAATTAGAAATAGAAAATAAATCTTTGTGTGGAAGTGCAATCTAGATAATTCAATTACTCATATTGAAATATACACCCCTAACTCCTATCTTAGCTCCCTGTGGATTTGACCTTGACTCTTAGTTGAGTTTCTATTATTGCAAATAACCGTTTCATACCTCTTTTGAGGTGTGCATTTGGACGTGATCAATTTTTGGCGCCGTTGCCGGGGAGTTAAAAACAATGTTAGCTATATATTTGGGTGTGTTTTTGGAATATCTTCTTTTCCTTCTATGTTACTAACTTATTTGAGAAATCGTAGGTACAACCATGGCAAACAATGAGCTTGGAAATATTGCTTTGGGGGATGTGGACGTCGATGATGACCAAGTGAATGAGGTTCCTCTTGAACCTCAGGCCAATAGAAGAGGCTGAGTGCCTCATAACAATGTGCCCGTTCCACCCTCACCTCCATCACGAGCGGCTCCACACAGGGTGTTACCTAATGAAAGATATGCCAATGCAATAGTCCCTCCCCGTATTAGGGCGGGCAACTTTCAAATCACCAATGTCATGCTCACTTTGTTAGAGCAACGAGGTTTTTTCACCGATGGTCCAAGTCAAAATACAAACAAACATTTGAAGGGGTTTGTGGACACTTGTTGGGGGAGCAAACAAATAAATATCTCCGAGGATGCATTGAGGCTAAAGTTTTTTCCCTTCTCTCTAAGGGGGAAAGCTTTAGATTGGTTGGAACGATTGCCGAACCATTCCATTCACACTTGGGATGAGTTGGCGGAAACGTTTATTTCTAAGTTGTTCTCTCCGGGGCACACGGATACACTTTGGGATGAGATTTTGGCATTCAAGCAAGAGCCAAATGAACCACTACACGAGATATGGGAACTCTATAGAACAATGGTTAAAGAATCTCCCAACAATGATATGATGGAGATTATGATTCAACAAACTTTCTATCGTGTGATCAACCCAATCAACCAATGTGAAGTGAATCAACTTGCCGGTGGGAACTTCATGACTACGCCTTACGCGTAGGCGTGTGAGATTTTAGATGAAATAGAGGAAACATCATCGCCATGGCGATCCCGGGCTAATGTTCCATAAGGTAATCCCAACATGATCCACCTTCACAAATAGTTGCATGACCATGGACAAGCCATTGCCGAATTGACTACCACCATGAATCAATTAGCAAAGGCTCAACTTCAACAAGTGAAAAATCCTAAGCAAGTCAATGCCATGAAGGAAGTGAATATGATGGTGAACAAAAGAAGGACCAAGGGTCCGCAAGTGTAACATTGAGTGGAGAATTATGTGCAAGAGGATAGTGGGTTTGATAAAGAAGATTCTTACAATGAACAAGAAGAGGAGGTGCAATATGTGAACAACTTTCAAGGGCAACGAAACAATTTCCAAGGTCTAAACCAACAACAATGGCGACCTTAAAACAATCAAGGCAATTGGAATTCTAACAACCAAGAAAATTAGAGTGGTGGAAACAATCAAGGGAATTAGCATAACAATAACAATCAAGGAAATTGGAGCGGCAATAATCAATGAAATTAGGGGGGGGAGGGGGTAACAATCAAGGTAGATGGAACCATAATCAAGGAAATTGGGGGTTGGATTTTCAAAGGCCCTTGATGTATCAACAACTGAATAACCCGCCTCCTTATCCTTCCCATGGTCCTAGTTCTTCAACCAATAAGATGGAGCGTATTGAGAACATGTTCAAGCAAATTATGGAAAAGAATGCCGATTTGGATGCCCAACTTGCCTCACATAACACATCGATCCGCAACTTAGAAGTTCAAATGGGGAAAATCTCTCAAGCTCTAAATTCTCGTCCTAAGGGGGCACTACCAAGTGACATGGTGATAAACCCAAAGGATGGAAACAACACGGGGCATGCCATGGCCGTTACTACAAGAAGTGGAAGAGGTGGGAATGCATCCACCTCAAGTCAAAAGTAACTTGTGGATTATGAGCAAGTGGAACAAGAAGAAGAGGTCTCGAATAATGTGGTTCAAGCAAATGATGAAGTTCGGATTGATATTGATGATGGTGTGGAAGAGACTCAAAAGGAGGTGAACCCGTCTAGGGATCACAATATTGACATACTGGAACCAGTAGTGCAAAAGGCTTAGGAACCATTGCCTAAGCCTCCACCTCTATACCCTCAAAGGCTTGCCAAAAAGAATGGTGAGAATCAATTCAAAAAGTTTATTCAAATGAAGAAGAGTTTCTCAATCAATGTGCCATTAGTTGAAGCTTTTGAACAAATGCCTGGTTATGCGAAGTTTGTGAAGGATATCGTGATGAAGAAGAGGTCAATGAATTTTGAAACTATCAAAGTCACTCATCAAGTGAGTGCAATTGTGCATTCAATGACTTCTAAGTTTGAAGATCCCGGTGCTTTCATGATTCCTTGTACAATTGGAAGTGCCGAGTTTGCTAAAGCTCTTTGTGATTTTGGAGAAAGTAACAATTTGATGCCCTATTCGATTTTCAAGACCTTAGGAATTGGGCAACCAAGACCTACCTCTATGAGATTGCAAATGGCCGATCGTACCATGAAGAGACCTTTGGGAGTGATTGAAGATGTCTTGGTTCGTGTTGATAAATTCATTCTTCCGGCGGATTTTGTCATTCTAGATTGTGAAGTTTATTATGAGGTGATGATTATTCTTGGAAGACTTTTCCTTGCTACGAGGAAGGCTCTTTGTGATGTTGAAGCCGGAGAACACAACTTCTGAGTGGGTGATGAAAAAGTAGTTTTCCATGTGTGTAAATCCATGCGACAACTAAATAGCAACAAGGTGTGTTCTTTTGTGGAATTGATGACTGGTGTTATTGTTGATGATACAAGTGCCACAATCAATGTTGGTGATATGTTGGAGGCCGTCTTGATCAACTTTGATGATGACGAGATGGATGAATTCATGGAATATGTGAATTCTTTGCAAGGAATGGGGTCGTACAATTATGCACCCCGGAAACTATCTTTGGATCTTGAAAATAGGACAACTCCTCTTACAAATCCTTCCATTGAAGAGCCTCCTACCTTGGAGTTGAAGCCATTTCCTCCACATCTCTGGTATGAATTTATTAGCCCTTGTTCTACTTTACCGGTTATTATTTCCTCTTGTTTGACTAATGTACATGTAGATTCTACATTGGCGGTGCTACATAAGAGAAATAAGGCTATTGGGTGGACATTGGCAGATATTCGAGGGATAAGCCCCGTATTTTGCATGCATAAGATCAACTTGGAAGAAGGCGCCAAACCATCTATTGAACATCAAAGGAGACTCAATGAGTATGTGCAGGAAGTTGTCAAAAAGGAGATTATCAAGTGGTTGGATGCCGGGGTTGTCTACCCCATTTCTGATAGTTCGTGGATTTCTCTGATTCAATGTGTCCCAAAGAAGGGGGGCATGAAGGTGGTCACCAATGACAAGAATGAGTTGATTCCTACAAGAACGTTGACCGGTTGGAGAGTGTGTATGGACTATCGCAAGCTCAACAAGGTTACAGGAAGGATTATTTTCCACTTCCTTTCTTAGACCAAATGCTTGATAGATTGGCCGACGGTGCTTTCTTGATGGGTATTCAGGCTACAACCAAATCCTTATCTCTCCGGAAGATCAAGAGAAAATAATCTTTACATGTCTCTATGGTACTTTCACCTTCAAGCGGATGCCATTTGGTTTGTGTAATGCAACGACGACTTTTCAAAGGTGTATGATGGCTATCTTCACGGACATGGTGTAGGACTACCTTGAAGTTTTCATGGATGACTTCTCGGTTGTTGGGGATTCTTTTGATGATTGTCTTGAAAATTTAGATAAAGTGTTGGCAAGATGTGAAGAAATAAATTTGGTGCTTAATTGGGAGAAGTGTCATTTCATGGTCGAGGAAGGCATTGTACTTGGCCACAAAATTGAAAAAAGAATGGAATTGAAGTTGACAAGGCAAAGACTGAGGTAATTTCTAAACTTCCACCTCCAACTTTGGTGAAAGGTGTGCGAAGTTTCTTAGGCCACGCGGGGCTTTACCTGTGCTTCATCAAAGATTTCTCTAAGGTGGTGAACTCGTTGTGCAAGCTTCTTGAGAAAGATGCTAAGTTTAACTTCAATGATGATTGCATGAGAGCATTTGAATTGTTAAAGTTCAAGTTGACAACCACTCCTATCATCACCGCTCCAAATTAAGGTGTCCCTTTTGAACTTATGTGTGATGCAAGTGACGTAGCGGTTGGGGCTAGTTTAGGGCAACACATCAACAAGATTTTTCATCCGGTCTACTATGCTAGTAAGACCATGAATGGTTCCCAAGTCAACTATACCATTATGGAAAAAGAGCTCCTTGCCATTGTGTTTGCAATTGAGAAGATCCACCCATACTTGATGGGTGCCAAGGTCATTGTCCACACGGATCATGTGGCATTTTGTTATCTAATGAGCAAGAAATATTCCAAAGCTCGATTGATGAGATGGGTACTTTTGTTGCAAGAGTTTGATATTGACATCCAAGATAGAAAAAGGAGTGTATATCAAGTGGCGGACCACTTGTCTCATTTGGAGGAGGAGAGGAGGCCGCATGATGGCCTTGAAATCAATGACTCCTTCCCCGATGAGCAACTCTTGGCCATTTCGATGAAGGAGGTACCATGGTTTGCGGATCTAGCAAATTTCCTTGTGTGTGGTATCATCCCGGATGAGTTCTCTTCAAACCAAAGGAAGAAGCTCAAACTGGATTGTCAAGATTATTATTGGGATGAACCATACCTTTTTCGGATTTGTACGGATAGTGTGATTAGAAGATGTGAACCGGAAGAAGAGCAATGTGAAATTCTTGGGGCTTGTCATTCTTCGCCATATGGTGGTCATCATGGTACAGTAAGAACAACAGCAAAAGTGCTAAGTTGCAATTTCTATTGGCCCAATCTTTACAAGGATGCTAGTGAGCTAGTTTAAAGATGTGATGAATGTCAACGGACTGGTGGAATCTCGAAGAAAAATGAAATGCCACTCACTACAATTTTGGAGATTGATATTTTGATGTGTGGGGTATTCACTTCATGGGTCCTTTTGTGAGTTCTTGTGGAAACACCTACATCTTGGTCGCGGTTGATTATGTGTCTAAATGGGTTAAGGCCGTTTCTTTACCCAACAATGAGGCAATAAGTGTGGTGGCATTCTTGAAGAAGAATATTTTCACAAGGTTTGGTACTCCGTGGGCTATTATAAGCCATGGGGGGTCACATTTTTGCAACAAGGCTTTCGACACTTTACTTAGCAAGTATGGTGTTACTCATAAAGTCATGACTCCCTATCATCCATAAGCTAGCGGTCACGTGGAAGTATCCAAATCAAGGAGTGCGGACCGCATAATTTTTATGCGGTCGCACAATCAGAAGCGCGGCCACACTCATTTTTATGCGGACCACAGAAGCCCCGAAGTTCCAAGACCAAAATTCCAAGAATGCGGACCGCACACCTTCCGAGTGGGCGATGAAAAAGTTGTATTCCACGTGTGCAAATAATTGAGACAACAAAATAGCAATGAAGTTTGCTCTTTTATGGATCTTGTGACAGAGGTGATAGTTGATGACACGAGTGCCATGATCAATGTGAAAGACCCTTTGGAAGCTGTGTTGTTAAACCATGAGGATGATGAAAAGGAAGGCTTGGTTTAATGTGCAAATGCATTGCAAGGAATGGGATCCTACTCATATGGGCCCCGTAAACTTTCCTTGGACTTGGTAAACCGAAAGACTCCACCAACAAAGCCCTAAATCGAATAGCCACCAACATTGGAGTTGAAGCCTTTGCCTTTACACCTTAGGTATGAATTCTTAGGCCCTTCTTCCATATTACCTGTTATTCTTTCTGCTTTCCTAACTAACGTGCAGGTAGACTCCACCCTTGAGGTGCTTCAAAGAAGGAAAAAGGCAATTGGATGGACTTTGGCTGACATTCGGGGTATAAGCACCGCCTTTTACATGCACAAAATTATACTAGAGGATGATGCCAAACCCTCCGTGGAACATCAAAGGAGGTTGAACGAGGCTATGCAAGAGGTCGTCAAGAAGGAAATTATTAAGTGGCTTGATGCAGGGGTTGTGTACCCTATTTCGAATAGTTCATGGACTTCACCGGTACAATGTGTGCCGAAGAAGGGGGGTATGACTGTGGTCACAAATGAGAAAAATGAGTTGATCCCCACTCGTACTGTCATCGGATGGAGGGTATGTATGGACTATAAAAAGCTAAACAAAGGGACCCGCAAAGACCACTTTCCATTGCCCTTTCTTGATCAAATATTGGACGGACTTACCGGGCATGCCTACTATTGCTTTCTGGATGTGTACTGAGGGTACAACCAGATTCTCATTGTACCGGAAGACTAAGAGAAAACCACCTTCACATGTCCGTATGGCATATTTGCATTCTCACGGATGTCGTTTGGTTTGTGTAATGCACCAGCTACCTTTTAACGGCGTATGATGGCAATATTTACGGATATAGTGGAGGACGTCCTCGAAATGTTCATGGATGATTTTAGTGTTGTGGGGGACTTATTTGGAGAATGCTTGGATAATCTTGACAAAGTGTTGGCCCGATGTGAAGAGACCAACCTAGTGCTTATTTGGGGAAAATGCCACTTTATGGTCGAGGAGGGCATTGTCCTCGGCCATAAGATCTCAAAGAACGGTATTGAAGTGGACAAAGCGAAGATTGAAGTTATTTCAAAAATCCCTCCTCCTACTTCCATCAAGGGAGTTAGGAGCTTTCTTAGGCACGCGGGTTCTACCGAACCCTTTGTGCAAGCTGCTAGAAAAGGATGCAAAGTTTATGTTCAATGAAGATTGCATGAAAGCTTTTGAGCTTCTCAAGTATAAATTGACAACCACTCCCATCATTACCGCACCCATTGGAGCTTACCATTTGAGCTTACCATTTGAGCTCATGTGCGATGCTAGTGACGTTGCGGTAGGAGCGGTTTTGGGGCAAAGGGTCAACAAGCTATTTTATCCGGTCTATTATGCAAGCAAAATGATGAATGACGCCCAAGTCAATCATACGGTGATAGAGAAAGAGTTATTGGCCATTGTCTTCATCATGGAACAGTTTAGGACATATCTCATGGGTGCCAAAGTGATTGTGCACACCGATCACGCGGCACTCCGTTACTTAATGACCAAAAAGGACTCGAAGGCTAGGTTGATGAGATTAGTTCTTATGAAGTTTGACCTTGAAATCATTGATAGAAAAGGAAGTGATAATCAAATGGCAGACCACTTGTCCCGCTTAGAAGAGGAGGGGAGGCCCCACGATGGCCTCAAAATTAATGATTTGTTCCCGGATGAACAACTCCTCTCCGTGTCTTTGAATAGTATGCCTTGGTTCGCCGATGTGGCTAACTTTCTTGTGACCGGCATTGTCCCGAGTGAGCTCTCTTCTAACCAAAGGAAGAAACTCAAACGGGATAGCTTGGATTATTATTGGGATGAGCCCTATCTTTTCAAGATTTGCAATGATGGTGTGATCCAGAGATGTGTCCCGGAAAAGGAGCAAATAAATATTCTTGATGCTTGCCATTCCTCACCCTACGGTGGTCATCATGGTGGGGCGAGAATTGCTTCAAAGGTTCTTAGCTGTGGATTTTATTGGCCTACCCTGTATAAAGATGCAAGTGAGCTTGTTAAGAGGTGTGATGAATGCCAAAGAGCTGGTGGAATTTACAAGAAGGATGAAATGCTTCTCACCACTATTATTGAGATTGATATTTTTGACGTGTGGGGCATAGACTTCATGGGGCTATTTGTGAGTTCCTGTGGTAACACTTACATTCTGGTTGCTGTTGATTATGTTTCCAAGTGGGTTAAAGTTGTAGCTTTGCCCAACAATGAGGCACGAAGTGTGGTGGCATTCTTAAAGAAAAATATCTTCACAAGGTTTGTCACTCCTAGGGCGATCATCAGTGATGTGGGTTCTCATTTCTGCAACAAGGTCTTCGACACTTTACTTTCCAAGTATGGTGTCAATCATAAGGTGTCAACCCCTTATCATCCCCAAGCTAGTGGACAAGTTGAGGTCTCCAACAGGGAGATAAAGAGCATATTATCAAAAACTGTCAATGCAAACCAGACGGATTGTTCAAGGAAACTTGACGATGCTTTATGGGCTTATAGAACTGCGTACAAGACTCCAATTGGTATGTGTCCGTACCGGTTGGTATTTGGGAAAGCATTCCATCTTCCGGTTGAGTTAGAGCACAAGGCCATGTGGGCGCTCAACAAGTTAAACCTTGAATGGGATGTAGCAGCCAATCTCCGGGTAGAGCAACTCAATGAACTTGATGAATTCCGGTTTCATGCCTATTCCAGCTCGTCCTTATATAAGGACAAGATGAAGTACTTACATGACAAATATGCCCGGAGCAAAGAATTCAAGGAGGGTGACTTGGTTCTTCTATTTAACTCTCGGTTACGACTGTTTCCGGGAAAGCTCAAGTCAAAATGGAGTGGCCCTTTGGAAGTGGTGCATGTAACTCCGTTTGGTGCTCTTGATTTGAAAAACAAAAATGGTGAAATCTTCAGAGTTAATGGGCACCGAATGAAGCACTACCTTGGCAAGTTTGATGACAGCCATGTGGTGGCCTTGATCAATTTCACATGATGATGGTAACATGCGTCATGCCGCGACATTAAATCAGGCGCTTCTTGGGAGGCAACCCACGTGATATTTTCTTTTTCTTTTCTTTCTTTTTGATTTTCTTCTTAGATTAGGCATTGTTTTGGACTAACTAGTTGTGAAGTTTGTGTAGGAATTGGTTGTGCAGTGCAGGACTTTGACAGAGAAACATCTGACTAAGTGTGGGAATTTCGCGGACCGCGCTCAAAATTTTGCGGTCCGCGTTAGCATTTCGCGGTGGCACATTTTATTCGCGGACGCGTACTTGAAGAGCCCAAAATATCAACTCTCTGAAGTTGAGTTCGCGTCCGTGTTCATAATTTGGTGGACCGCGGTGACATTCGCGGCCGCACCTAGTTTTCTGCGGACCGCACCTAGGATTTTGCAGCAGCTCTTCGAAAGGTAAAAAGCGCGGACCGCGGTAGAATTTCGCAGACCGCGCTAAGGTAAGTCGGTGGGTCCCCATCGGTTTGGTATAAATAGAAAGTCCTTAGGACTTTTACACTTTTCGAACCTCAAACTTTCACCATATTAGAGCACTGTTTATCTTCCTCTTCTTTGACTGTCAATCTCATTTCATATCAATCAAGAATTCATTTTCCTCTACAATTTCACAACTGGTATACTCAAATCTTTGTATTGATTTTATCTCTTTCTTTTCTTTTCTTCTAGTTTTAATTTTTCTTTTTAGTTAGGGTTTAATACATGCCACAATCTCAAAATCATGCTTAATTGATGCTTAAATTCATGTGGTTAATTGTTTTACATGCCTAATGGGGGATAGGGTTATTAACTAGGCATGTTAATTGCATTAATTTTTGCACTTAGTGAAAACCCTAGGTTTCAAATATGCTAGTGCCCGTTTTGTTTGAACTCCGCGGACCGCGGTCCATTTTACGCGGACCGCGTTCTTTAATTTATGAGAGCTGAGTATGGTTGCATGTTCGCGGACGCGGTGATTTTTTTGCTGTCCGTGTTTGAACTTACATGGCCGCATCCAAAATTCGCGGTCCGTGCTCATGAGTTTCAGAGAGTTTGGCAATTGCTTCCGCAGCCGCATCCATTTTTACGCGGTCCGCGTTTGATCTTTCGCGGCAGCGGCCCAAATTTCACGGTCCGCGGAAGACCATGATCAGAGAGTTGGTAGTTTGAGTCCAACCTCCTCGCGGCCGCGCCTATTTTTATGCGACCCGCGATGGCCTTTCCGCGCCCGCGCCCGATTTTTTGCGGTCCGCGGTGCACTGTTTTGGGAAGCACTGTTTCATTTTATCTACATTTATTTAAGGATTCATTAAACCAAAACACTAAGGATCTTTCACTAATTGTGTGTGCAGATAATGGTGCGATCTCGTGGTGGTCCCGACAAATCAAAAGGGAGGGGAGAATCCTCCCGAGGTTGAGGTCGAGGCCGAGGCAAAGGGAAGCAGACTGCACCCTTAGCACCTCAGAAGATTATTAGCAAAAAGGCCCCACCTGTGTGACCTCAGGCTGACTCCTCGTACACTAGTGAATACCTCCCTTCCCGAGAGATTTCTGAGGGAGAATATGCACAACAAACTGAGGCTCAATCTCAACCTTTCCATCTCATCAATCAACCCACCTCCTCATCTGAGTCGTCTGATGGCTCAGAAGGAGGTAGTGAGACTTCAGCACCATCTCCCCCACCTACTGCAACTCCGGCCACAACAACTGCTCCTATTGATATTGATGATGAAGAAGAGGCCCTGAATGATGGGAGAGGAGGTGATACCCATGAGGGGGGGAGGGGTTAATTAGATCAAGGAAGCCAGCAGTTTGGCAAAATAGGTTCGTGAGTGAGAAGGCCTACCACAAATTTCGGGAATGGTGGCCATAAAGGTCGCTCACCCTTGAGCGACCTTTCATAGAAAGAGACCTTCTCCCTCACAACCCGAATGTGAAGAGATAATTTGATGAAAGAGTGGGGTGAAAATTCTACACTAGCAAGTTGCCGGAAGAAAATGAGTACCAAGTCAAGGCATTCTACACCAATGTTGCCCACATAAAAAAGGGTACCTATGTGACTAAGGTACAAAAGAAGAAGATCCGGTTCGATGGCAAAACTTTGAATACATATGCCGGGTTTGATGGTGTAGACGGTGCTCTATACATACAGAAATTGGCATTAGATGAAGCAGCCCATCCATGGGTAGCAGAGGTGATAGCCATACCAGGGACAACACCGGCCTGGCTTACACCGGGAGTCTCAATTGCCAGAAACACCCTTAGCTTTAAAGCCAAAGGGTGGTGCACCTTCGTCTGCAGCCGCCTTGATCCGTGCCTGCATGACAGTGACATTCCACTCTCCCGGGCGATTCATAGTGTCCATCATGGAGGGGTACCCAATAAATGTGGGGAACCTCATGGCCCAAAACATATCTAAGGCAACCGGGAAGGAAGAAAGGTCGTACCCTTACCCCAATTTCATCACTATGTACCCAGAGGACCAGAGGGTTGAGGGGAGACACTTTGACACGAAGGTGAAGCCGAAAAAGCCCTTCTCTTGGTACAGCCTTCAGGGAGCAGACAAACCAAAGTCCAAAGGCAAAGCCACTACCTCCACTAGCCAGTCTGAAGAGCCAAGGGTAGTGGCCACTGGTTCCGAGCCTTCCACAGCGTAGGGTTCTTCGGCTGCTATGCTACCTCCCTCATCCGGGCCATCTGTCACAACCCCATTATCTGTGCCCTCATCTTTTGCATATCCTCAGACTTCACTGTGGGTCTCTCAGACGCTATCCAGCATTAACAAGTGGTTATAGGCAGCTACATCAAAGCTGTATGTCTTATCCAGTGCAGTCGCAGCACAAGCGGCCCCAACACAACTTCAGGTACCTCCATCAGTGGAGGATTCATTGAAGGAGATTTTGAACAACCAGAAGAAGCTCCTGGACAACCAAAAGAAAATCCTGGAGACATTAGATACTCATGGGAAGGTGATCAACGAGCTGGACAAGTAGGTCAAAAAGATGAAGAAGACTCAAGCTTCAAAAGAGTCAGTGGAGCTGGTGAAGAAGGAGGTAGAGAAGTTCACTTCTACCGGAGATATTCCACTGGACCTGCTTATGGAGGAGACTGCCCCTGCAGCACAGGCATCAGAGCAGGAGGCTGACAGAGAGCCGGTGAGAGGATTTCTGGTGCCCCAGTCAGAGGACCTGGAGATACAGTTGGAGGACCCGGAGGGAGTTGATGATTTTATGCAGCCTGAGGTCCTCACTAGTGAGCCTGACCCTATGCAGACAGAGACCACATAGGGAGTTTTCTTTACTCTCTATCCCTTCTCTAATCTTATTTTTGCTTTTACCATTGAGGACAATGCTATCTTTTAAATGCTATCTTTTATTTGGGAGGTGGTCTTATTTTGATTTGATGACTGGCATGTAATAATTATGATACTATTTTCCTTTATTTTTACTTATCATTATTTTCACTTTCGTTATTTTTCACTTTTGGTATGTATATAACTTTACCATTCCATGTATATATTCATTCCATTTTGTATATATTCGGTTCACTCCATTGTTGTACATATTCATTTTACTTTCTGTAGTTTACTTTATAACTTCTTTTGTATTTTTCCTTAATAGCTTAGCTTCTTATTTCTTTTAGTAACTTCTTTTTGAGTTTTAGCTTCTTTTCATATTTTTTTTTGTGATCAATAATCCTTTGATTTTCTTAATCCCACGGCTCTTTCCAAAGGTGGATATTGTGTGAACCGGGTGGCTCTTCCCAATGATGGATGGCGTGACAACCTTTTTAAGGGATTGAGTATGTTTTTCATTTTGCTCTGATATGTAGTAGTAATAAATAAAAGTGTCTCAAGTAGACTTCACTTGGTACTAACACATTTACCTTCGACCTCATGGTTAGAAACAAGTTGATTGACAAAGAATAGCTCTAGTTGTGACCTTTAGACTCTTGAGTTGACTAAAACTATCATCAAGTGGTTTCTTTGAGCCATCTGTGATCTTCAATATTAGCTAGGGTTGTTGTGGGCCCTCGACTCTGTTCTCTTTAACAATCCATTAGCTTGAGAGAGAGGTGAGGTATTGAATTGCAAGTCCAAGTCCCGTGCCAATAAGTCTAGAACTTGCCCTGAATGTTTGTCTAGGCGAAATTCTAAGTGTAGTTCGGCTTGAGAAGTGATTGCAGGCTCTCCTTGGTCCCATTTGAACTGTGAAAGCTTCTTTAGCCTACCAATATGATATCCCTAGTCAACCCCTTTGAGCCTAAGCCTTTTTCATTCAATAGCCACATTACAAGCCTTCATCCGTTTTATAATGACCCTCTCTTGGCACTCAATCTTTCCTTAGCATTCACGATGAGCAATTAGCAAAAATATAAGTTTGGGGGAGAGACGAGGAATTTCAAAGTGATGAAAGGTACAAAGAACAAAAAGAATTGATGAAAAGGAAAGGCAAAGAAAAGGATGAAGATTTAAAAAGAAATATGTCAAAAAAAAAGAAAAGGTTGAAGGGATTCAAAGAAAACAATGTTGAAAGGCATGGAATGATGAGAAAAGGAGAGAAATGATTGTCATGAACAAGAAAGAGTGACAATGTGTCTCTCTAGTTCCCCTGACTCATAGCATGATGTTGTTGATAATGCATTTGTGTTGAGGGTAATTGTTAGTCTCAATTGATGCTTGATGAAGTCACCTTAGGACAGCTGAAAATTTTATTTATTTTTCTTGTGGAGGTGGGAATTACCTTGTTTGCTTGAGGACAAGCAAAAACTTAAGTTTGGGGAAGTTGATAAGTAAGGATTTTAGCCTATTATTTGCTCTCTTTTACTTAGGTTTTGGGTAAAGAATGCGTGAAGGTATTCCCGAAAACTAACTTAATATGCTTGCTTGCAGAGTTTTATTTGAAATAAGCCAAAGAAGCCATAACCAACTCATAAAGGAGTCAAACTTGAACATAAACCAAGTCTTGACCAATACTGTGGAACGCGGACCGCGATAGAAAAGGGCGGCCGCAAAATTATCATCGCTGAGGCGGCCATAATTCCGCGCACCGCGAAATAGATATTTAGAGAGGCTGTTTTGAGCACTAATATTGAGCATTGATAGCGGCAGAAAAACGCGACCGCAAAGTGACTGGCGCGGCCACAGTTGGAATTTAGCGGACATCGTTTGTCGAGGTTCAGAGACTTTGCAAGATGGGCATAAATGAAAAAAGCGGTCCGCGTCCAAATTACGCGGCCGCGAAAAAATCTCACACGGACGCGGTGAACATTATGCGGTTCACGAAACGAAGATCTACCCAGGCCCAGATATGAAGAAACGTGGACCGCGCTCACTATTACGCGGCCGCGAAAGCCCAAGTGTGGACGCGGTTAGAATTACACGTCCGCGAAACCTCCGCAGGGGCATTTTTGACCGAAATTTTTAGCCTAGTATAAATAGATCCTTTTATCAATTTTAGGTTAAGTTGTTTTTAGGAGAGCACGTGAACGGCTGGTTTTTTCCTTTTTGGGCAATTTTAGAGTAGATTTACCTTCAAACATTAGATTTTCATCTTGTACTTTAATATTATGGCTTATATTTCATCTTTATCTTTGATTTCTGCTGTTATTACGAGTAGCTAGACACCATAGCTAGGGTTATGAGCCAACCCTAGTGTAGGTATTTAATGGGTCTTGAATTTTAGGGCTTAATTATTTATGAGTTAGTGATATTTAGCCTAATTCATGCTAAAATTATAGAATTAGTGGTTGCAAACACTAACTCATGCCTTTATGACTTAGGATCTTCTTGAGAAAGAGGGACTAAGTCTAGGAAAATTAGGCTAATAAGGAATTGGGGTAAACTCAAGAGATTGCTTGCCCCAATTAAAGGGTTAAACCTAGAGATAGTAATACCTGACTTGAGCCAATTTCACTTGTATTATATGAACACCCATTTGGGCTTGAGAAAGCCAAATCGGGCGAAGTCACTCAAACTAACAAGAGGTATAGAGTGAGCACTTATGTGTGATGGTTATTTCACGACCCCAATCCTAACAAGCTTGTCCTAGATTCTTGATACCCATTAGATACTCACCTAGGCGGAAGTCACTTCCCTAGTACCTTTTAACACTTGAAAAATTTCACAAACAATATTGTACTTAGCTTACACTCAGCATACAATAGTATAAAATTAGAATAAAATCAATCGGAACAATGTTTGGAAGTGCAATTACGAACAACACACACATCTAGATTAGTTAGATACCCAACTCCAAGTCAAATTAACTCCCTGTGAAAATCGATCCCGACCTCATTGGGTAAAACTGCATCGACCATCCTCGCTACTCTATAGTGGTGTAGGTTTGGCCTCGATTAGAGCTGTGCAGATACATCTATTTGATCTCAAAGACAAAATTACCAAAGATTGAGAAAGTATTGGTAAGTTTTTATTTTATTTTAATTTAAGTTGAAAGGGGTGTGATTCCCCTATTTTATTATGAATTTTAAAGGGTGTGATTCCCGTATTTTATGAATATGGAAGGGAAGTGATTCCCCTATTTTATTATGAATTTTAAATGGTGTGATACTCCTATTTTATTATGCGATTGTATTTCGATTATGAGTGATAATTAAATTTGTAGGAACGTTTATCCTTCAACATCAAAGTGGATAAATTTGTGATAAGGTTAGACATTGGCTAGTCAAGTTCTAGTTGTAGTAGTCGGCCATCTGTTAGTTCGAATATAGCTCCTAAAATCCAAAGAGAGACAATTTCATCTCCTCCTTCAAATGTTGATTAGTGTTCTTGAGTTGGGATCTCCCAATCGCGATCCGAAAGAAAGAATACATATTTTTCAGTATGCCCCTTATATTCGAGATAAAGAAGGGAGATATTATATTCAGCAATGGCCTTGTCAACCGAGCGGTCATGCTTTCCCTAAAACTAAGTTTGGGAACAAAATACGTCAATTTAATCCTGATTGGTTTAAGGGTCCATATTTTCAATGGTTGAAATATTGTGTAAAAGTTGATGTTGCATTTTATTTGTATTGTTATTTGTTTAAGAATGAAGTTGAAAGTCGTGGTAATACGGGGGGAGACATTTAAAAAAGATGGCTTTAAGGGTTGGAACAAAGGCAGGAAAAGACTTAGAATGCATGTTGGTAAAGTAAATTGTCACGACCAAAATCCCCTATAGACCGTGATGGTGCCTAACGTCGCCGTCAGACAAGCCAACAGTGAATTTTTAACTTAATTACTCATTTTAATATTTTGAATTTACAAATCCCATTCTATAAATAAAGTAAAAAACTAGTACTCGGTCAAACCCTTGATCCTCTTTACCAATTTCCATATAGAATATAAATTACAAGATAAAATGATAATTTACGTGACTACAATAATGAACATCCACTAGGAACCCCAAAAACCCGGTGTCACAAGTGCATGAGCATCTACAAGAAATATAATAAAATACAACATATGTCTCGAATACAAGTTAGACAGGAGAATGTAAGTAACTCTGATGGAGACTTTGTATGCCGTGGATCGTAACATAGAATGCAGCTCACTATAAAGTCCCCGCAATAGCCGCGCCTCTGTGCCCAAAGGACCTATATATATATATATATATATATATATATATATACACACACACACACACACACCTGCACAATAAGTGTAGAAGTGTAGCATGAGTACCCAATAAGTATCTAGCCTAACCCCGAAGAAGTAATGATGAGGGGTTGATATCGACACTTACTAGTGGCCCAATATATAAAGTGGTCCAATATATCAAGTGCAATAGAACATAAACAAGTATGAGGCATGGTAAAAGTAAATAAATAGTGGAAACAGATATAGGAACATAGTACGATCTTCCTCTGAACAGTAAATACAAACTCTCAGTTATCGGTCACCTCCTCAATCGGAGTATATATGTAAAATGGTCCCCATCAGATAGATCGTCACAACTCAAATTAGGAAAGCTCAAGAATACGATGGATTCTTGTCAAATATTACGCACGACGCTACCGAGGCGAACGACCCGATCCCATAAGAATGTTTCGTAAAGCTGCAGAGGCAAATGATAAGTTGGTATTTTACCAACTTACCTCTTCTTAATACTTAGACTTTTACATGATTTTGTTGAGAAACTAAGGCATTTATTAAGTATTATTAGCATATCTCAGGTATCATATGATTTGGAGAAGATATGGAAGAAAATAAGTCAAAATGTGATAAATTGGGAAAAATGGATTGCTCCCAGTTATTGCTCTATGAGATCGTGGAAGCCCAGGAAAAAGAACCTATGCGATCGCGGAGGTCCAGGAAAAAGAAGCTATGCGATCGTGGAAGGCTACATGCGATCGCATAAGCCCAGGAGAAAGAAGCCATGCGAACACGGTTGAGGTCATACGATCGCGTAGAAGTAAAATTGGTTAGCACTAGTCAAACGTTCTACGCGAACGCGTCTGTCTCCACGGGATCGCGTAGCTTTGCAAACATTGCTCATCGCGGTTATCTCTATGCGATCGCATAAAACATTTTCTGGGCAGTTTCTAAGCAGAAATGTAATTTCACATTTTAATCCCCAAGCCATATAATACACGACCTAGCTCATTTGTAAATTATCTTTGGCTTATTTTCAGTCTCTTGACTAGAGAACACAAGTATTGGAGCTAGGGTTCTTGCACACACACTTTGGACTCGAAGATTTGAAGCTTTTGGTTGAGAATTTCTTACCAATTTATGTTCATTTCTTCATTTCCTTATTTTGTATTGTATATCTAAGTGTGTAGTTTTTTTGTCAACACTTGAATCTTGTTTATGGGAATATTTATATTTAAAGTGTGGATTAAATATCTTGTTGTCCTTATGTATTGAATGATTTTTATATATTATGAAGTAAGTAATTGCTTCTTTAATTATTCTTGTTCTTTAATATTTTTAAAGGGATTAGCTAACCCTAGGACTCGCCCATGCACTTCGAATTAATTTTGGGAAAGATAATTAGGGGTTGAAAAAGATTAATTAATAATAACTTGAGGCGTTAACCCTCACTTTATAGATTCTACCTAGGGATGTTATTGAACTACTTGTAGCCATATTCGGGTGTGCTTAATCTCCTAATTATTTTAGGGATAATTCAATTAAAAAATCTTGTTAGTCTTCGGAAGAAGCTAATATAGAATTATTACCCGAGGCTAATTAACATAAACTCACTCATATTTGTAAAATCGTGAAATACATTAGATCGTTACTTGAGTGTACTTCCCAATGCATCCATGCTTGTAGCCATTGATCATTTTACTTTCTTTCTAGGTTAGTTTATATCTTCGCAATTAGTTATAAATATTTTCTCAAAATATTTCTAAGTGTTTGGCTTAGCATAATAAGTGATAATTCTCTTACACATTGATGATTGCTGCTATTTTGGATGACTTGCCGGTGAACATGGGCCAGCACATGGTAAGTGAAATTGAGGAAGCATGTAACGGGAGGTCTAAGAATTTGTTCTTTCCCTCATTGATCACTCAGTTGTGATATGATGTCGGGGGTGCTAAAGAACCCGAGTGATTCTGAGAAGGACTTGGGCATGACAATTTATCCATTGTTCAGAAAAGGGCCAACTGACAGGAAGAAGAAGAGAAGGATTGATGTATCATCTCCTTCATTTGGGCAGTTTATTGAGATGGCCGTTGGACCCGGTGGTTCTTCAATAGCTGCAGCAGGACTACATGACCCCATTGCTCTAATTCCTTATGGACCTCCCACTATGCGCCACCTCTCCAGTCAAATCTATGGCGTCGATGCACACATTTACCAACTTGTTGCTGGTCTTCCATCTGGTTTATCTGGGGAGGGAACTTCTATTAGGACTGGTAAGAATCCATCTCTGGATGATGTATTTCAGGAACAAAAAGCAATCAAAAATAGGTTGGAAGACATGAGCCGAAGACAAGGAAAGATTGAGAGGCAACAACTGAAGTTCAAGGAGCATGAGAAAAAGAAAAGCAAATTCCTGTCCAAAATGATGCACAAGCTGAGCTCATTCTGTGGCTCACATGAATTAGAAGACGATGATGAAGAAGACTTGGAGCTTAAATTTCCCACCACCTCCAGCTCCGAGTGATGCAGTTTCAGTGAGAACCTCTTTCATTTTATCTTATTTTGTTTAGTTGCATTGAGGACAATGCAACATTTTAGGTTGGGGGTGGCTCATTTATATGTGATGATGTATTTGGAGCATGACTATATTTTTTTTGAAGTGTTGGGTTGGAAAATAAACTTGTGTAGATTGGTAACCGTTTGTAATTTATTTCTAGCATGTTGGCATTAGTTTTTATTTTCTTATTTTGTTACTTTATTTACTCGTATTAGTATTAATTAAACTCCTTGGTTTTTCTTTATGATGCGGTTCTTTTTCAAGAAAATAATTTATGTCAAACCGGGTAAATTTTTCCTATGATGGATAGCGTGACAACTTTCTTAAGGGATAAGTCTTGTCTAGTCTTTTGGAAGATTTTTTAATTTTTACATAAATATTTTTTTAAATAAGTTTAGTAGCTAGTAGTGAATAAATTGGTTATTGGGTGTATTCTTTTTGTCCATAAACCAACATGTGGCTTGTTTGGTACCAACATGATTTAAACTTTGGCAAATGAAGCATTGATCTTTAAAATGAAAAATGATTGAAGTGAAAATCCTTGTGACTTTTAGGTTCTATTTTTGGCTCTTTGATTCGTTAAATAGTCTTTTAGGCTATATGTGATTTTCTTTGGGTTCATTAATTTTAATTGGATTTTGGATTTATATGTCACTCGAGTTTGCAGGTGCCGTGTGTGGTGAGATTGTTATGAGTTTTCTTGCATTATTTATAGTCTAGAACTTGCTCGGAATATGTTTCAAGGCGAAATCCAAGACTAACTTGGTTTGAAAAATGATGTTAGCCCTTCCTTGGACCGTTACTGTGCCTTAAATTTCCTACCCTTGCATATTTTCCCTAGTCAACCCCTTTAGAGCCTTTAAACTTTTTCTTTGGCAACCATGTTATAAGCTTTTGCCCTTTGTTCTTTATTGATCTATTTTTTAGCATCCTACCTCCATAAGTACTTTGAAAGTGTAAACATATGCTAAAAGCCTAAGTTTGGGGGTGAAGGTTGAAAAAGTTGTGATGTAGAAGTTGCTTAAAAAGTGAAAGGTAATAATAATTAAAAAAATGAGTAAGAAAGAAGAAAAAGGAAGGAAAAATAAGTAGTTGTGAATAAAAGGAAGATTAGGTGTGGAATGAAAAGTGAAGAAAGGATGAAAAAAGGTTTCGAAGGAAGTGTGCTTTAATTGTTGCAAATTGTAGTGCTTAGGGAGGTTTTGAGTCACTCTTATCCAAATTGCGCCCTACCTGAACCAAAACCTACATTACAATCCTTTAAGTCCTACTTGATTTTGAACCAAGTGTGTCTACAGTAGTGAAGAAATATATGAAGGGCAAGCTTATGGCACTACTTATGTGCATTTGAATATCTTTGTGTGAGAGAGAGTTAGTTCTTTCCATTTGATATACTATTTGTATTTAAATTACAATTTATAAGTTGGTATTCTCTTTTAAGCATGAGGGCACATGAATTTTTGAGTTACGAACTTAATCCAATCTCCAATTATGAGGAATAAACAAAAGAAAATTATTTGTGATAATGAGGCAAATTTTGAAGCTTTAGTGTAATGACTTGGTTGCTACTTTAATTAATGTGGTGTTTGAGCACTAGAATTGAAATGAAATTGGTGAGAAGTGGTTGGCGACTCATATGCTTTGGATTAATTATTGGTACCAACCGAAGTCATTATATTGTGTTTAATTTGAACCTTTTTGGCTTGAAATGATATTTGGTATGTCATTGAGCTTAATTGATGATTTTATTAAAGGATTTTCTTAGTTGTTGAATTGCCTGAGGACAAGCAATAGTTTAAGTTTGGGGGTTTGATAAGTTGGTATTTTACCAACTTACCTCTTCTTAATACTTAGAATTTTGCATGATTTTGTTGAGAAACTAAGGCATTTATTGACCATTATTGGCATATCTCAGGTATCATATGATTTGGAGAAGATACGGAAGAAAACAAGTCAAAATGTGTTAAATTGGGAAAAATGAACTGCTGCCAGTTATTGCTCTATGCGATCACGGAAGTCCAGGAAAAAGAAGCTATGCGATCGTGGAAGGCTACATGTGATCGCATAAGCCCAGGAGAAAGAAGCCATGCGAATGCGGTTGAGGTCATGCGATCACGTAGAAGTAAAATTGCTCAGCACTGATCAAACGTTCTACGCGAACGCGTCTGTCTCCACGCGATCGCGTAGCTTTGCAAACGTTGCTCATCGCAATCGCGGTTATCTCTATGAGATCGCATAGAACATTTTCTGGGCAGAAATGGAATTTTACATTTTAATCCTCAAGCCATTTAATACACGACCTAGCTCATTTGTAAATCATCTTTGGCTTATTTTCATTCTCTTGACTAGAGAACACAAGTATTGGAGCTAGGGTTCTTGCACACACACTTGGGACTTGAAGATTTGAAGCTTTTGGTTGAGAATTTCTTACCCATTTATGTTCATTTTTTCATTTCCTTATTTTGTATTGTATATCTAAGTGTGTAGTATTTTTTCCGACACTTGAATCTTGTTTATAGGAATATTCGTATTTAAAGTGTGGATTAAATATCTTGTTGTGCGTATGTATTGAATGATTTTAATTTTTAAGTGAAGAGAGTTATTGTTTCTTTAATTATTCTTGTTCTTTAATATTTTCAAAAGGATTAGCTAACCCTAGGACTCGCCCATTCACTTTGAATTAATTTTGGGAAAGATAATTTGCGTATGTATTGAATGATAGGATTGAACTACTTGTAGCCATATTCGGGTGTGCTTAATCCCCTAATTGTTTTAGGGATAATTCAATTAGGAAGTCTTGTTAGTCTTCGGAAGAAGCTAATATAGAATTATTACCCAAGGCTAATTAACATAAACTCGCTCATATTTGTTAGATCATGAAATACATTGGATCGTTACTTGAGTGTAATTCCCAATGCATCCATGCTTGTAGCCATTGATCATTTCACTTGCTTACTAGGTTAGTTTACATCTTCGCAATTAGTTATAAATATTTTCTCAAAATATTTCTAAGTGTTTGGCTTAGCATAAGAAGTTATAATTGTCTTACGCGCCTAATCACCACATCTTGTTTTCTGTGGGATTCGACCTCGACCCATAGTTGGATAAATTATATTGCATGCGACCGTGTCCATTTACTTTTTAGTAGTAGATTTGGACGTCATCAGCGAACGGCCCGATCCCAAAGGAGTATTTATAGAAATGCTGAGGCGAACGACCCGATCCCATAATAATGTGTACACTGCCGAGGGTCGAACGACACGAACCATAGATGCATCTATTATACTGTCGAGGCGAACGGACCGATCCCATTAGAATATGAATCTTTAATGGGTCCTTGACCCCGCTCATGAAGATACGTGTGAGTTATGAAATGTAAAGAAGATTTTCAATGAAAACGCACAACGCGAGAGAATTTCATCAAGGAAAAACACAATTATTCCGCGGCTAATTAAGTAGCTCATTGTCACGACCCAAACTCACCTGTCATGATGGCACCTATCTCAATACTAGGCAAGCCGACAATCTCAATAAACCACCATATCTTTTAAGTTTGAAAACATAATAATTAAATTCAGCAGAAGAAATCTCACAAATACAGATATAAACACTCCCAAAACTCGGTGTCACTGAGTACATAAGCATCTATTATGAATATAATGTCTAACTGATAAAAACCATTATCTGAAGGTATAGAACAGTACAATAACTGAAGGAAAGAGAGATAAGGCCAGCGGACGCCAAGCAACTACCTTGATAGTCTCCAACTGGTGGCACACTGAGGTCTAACAGTCGCCGTATCCGAAAGCACCTGGATCTGCACACACAGAGTGTAATATGAGTACAACCAGCTCAATAAGTAACAAGACTAACCTCTAGGCTGAAAGTAGTGATGAGCTCAGCAGGTATAACCCAGTGTAAATAATGGTACAAAAATATAGGCATGCTTTCAAGTTCAAAAGTTAAACTCAGTACAAGTGAAATATATCAATACTGCATGATATGAGGAATATGACATCTCAGTGGAAAGACCTCATATAATACTGGTCAGAAATCATTTGGTCACTCGGTACTGTTTATGGCCAATCCGGCCCAGGGATATTCTATCCCGTATATATATACACATCGACTAACAGTCAGTCAATCAGTACTGTATAAGGCCAATCCATCCCTGGGGTAATTTATCCCCAAATATAAATGATACAGACAAGATCCACGTCCACGGAAATTCATCACAATATAATTAAGTAAGGCAAGTCCATGCCTTCGAAAGTCCATCCCGAATATATATAATCACCTACGCTCACTGGGGGTGTGTACAGACTCCAGAGAGGCTCCTTCAGACCAAGCTCTATATAAAGCCGGTATGGCCTACTGCGGCGTGCAGTCCGATCCCATAATAATAAAGCCTATAAGGCCTACTGCAGGCGGACAGCCCCGATCCAGAACAATAAAGCCTATAAGGCCTACTACGGCGTGCAACTCGGTCCCATAATAATAATAATATATATAAAGCCAACATGGCTTGCTGCGGCGCGCAACTCGATCCCATAAATATTCTCACAATGGATGAATATGACTGAGTGTGAAATGTAAATTTTTAAAACAATTAATTCAACAGCAACACGACCCCATGGGTCCTAAGATATCGGCATGTAGCCTAAACATGACCTTTAATAAGAGTCTCATCTCGATTCCTCTAATACGTGGGAAATATTCAGATAATAACATGATTCTTTAATCGGAAAAGGGTCAAAAATGCCCTTGAACTATCTGAAATAGCTCAAAAATGCCCTCCGTTTGTTTTTGGTACCAAAAATATCCCTGACGTCTATATTTTAGACCACAAATGCCCTTAAACTGTTAGTCTTGTCATTGAAGGTGACATGACAGTCTAACTGAGTTAGATTTGCTTGCATGACCATCCTCCTAAGCAATCCAACATGGCAAAATTGTTTTTTCGAAAAAAGTATTTTTCCAGAAAGTTTTTTAAAATACAAAATCAACACTTATTCCGAAAAAAGTAAACAAAATTCTGGAAAAATTATTTTCCGAAATAAATAATTTTTTCGGGAATTTTTTTACTTTTTTCAGAATAAGAGTTGATTTTGTGGTCCAAATGCCCTTAAACCGTTATATATTTTTTCGGAAAAATTATTTATTTCGGAAATTTTTATTAAAATAAAAAATCAACGCATATTCCGAAAAAAGTAAAAAATTTCCGGAAAAAATATTTTTCCGGAAAATAATTTTTCTGGAATTGTTTTTACTTTTTTCGGAATAAGTGTTGATTTTGTATTTTTTTAAAAATTCCGAAAAATATTTTTTTCGTAAAATAATTTTTCCAGATTTGTTTTTACTTTTTTCGGAATAAGTGTTATTTTTGTATTTTAAAAACATTTTCGGGAAAATACTTTTTCTGAAAAAATAATTTTGCCATGTTGGATTGCTTTGGTTGATGTCCATATAAGCAAATCTAACCCAGTTGGACTGCCATGTCACCTTCAATGACAAGATTAATAGTTTAAGGGCATTTGTGGTCCAAACTATAGATGACGAAGATGTTTTTGGTACCAAAAATAAACTGAGGGCATTTTTGAGCTATTTCAGATAGTTCAAGGGCATTTTTGGCCCTTTTCCGTTCTTTAATTTTTATAACTCCACAGAATTTATTCAAGTCACAATTTCAATGGTGCACGTCCACACGCTCGTCAACTATTGTGTGCGTCACTTCCAAACGATTTATATAACACCAATTCGGGGATTCATACCCTCAGAACCAATTTTAGAAGTGTTACTTACTTCAAACAGTATAATTCTTTATTCCGCTAGGCCCCTGCCTCGTGAATTGGTCTCCAAATACCCCGAATCTAGTCACAAATTATTCGATTCAGTCAATAAAATTTATTGGAATTAATTCCATAAGAAAATACTTATTTTTCAATAAAATCCAAAATTTAGCTCAATAATCGACAGTGGTGCCCATGTCTTGGAACCCGACAAAAGTTATGAAATATGAACGCCCGTCCAACCACGAGTCCAACGATAAAAATTTTACCAAATTCCGACATCAACTCGACCTCCAAATCCGGAATTAAAATCTATGAAAATTTCTACCATTTTCAACTAAATTCACTGATTTAGGGATAAAAACAATAATGGATTCGAGTATTTTAACCAAAATTGAGTTAAGAACACTTACCCCAATGTTTTCCTTCAAAATCACCCCAAAATATCCTCTCCCCGAGCTCCAAATCGTTAAAAATGGAAAATGGGATCTTAAACATTCTGTCCAAGTTTGCATTTGCAGATAAAAACTTCGCATTTGTGAATGAACAATACCTCCCATGAACAGTGTTCGCAATTGCGATAAATTGTTTGCAATTGCGAATGAACAGTACCTCCCATGAATAATGTTCGCAATTGCGATAAATTGTTCGCAATTGCAAACTGCACAAAAATGCAAAATCATCGCAATTGCGATAAATTATTCGCAATTGCGAGTGAACAGTAATCTCCAATGAACAGTGTTCGCAATTGCGATAAATTGTACGCAATTGCGAATGAACAGTACCTCACCAGAAACCAGCAAACTCAAACTTCTCCGAAATGATCCGAAACCACCCTGAAACTCATCCGGAATTTCAATCATACAATATGCTACGAACCTGCTTGTGCACTCAAAACACTAAAAAGAGGCCGTCTTGACCCGATATTGACCATGGTCAAACTCCCAAATTTCTTAACTTTACTAGTCTCTCAACCAATGATCCAAAAATATACCCAAGCTCCCCGGGACCCGTGAAGTCATACCAACAAGTCCTAAAACATCATACGAACTTAGTCAAAACTTCAAATCATGTCAAAAAATGCTAGAATCACGAATCATACTCCAATTCAAGCTTAATGAACTTTGAAACTTCCAATTTCTACAAACGACGCCGGAACCTATCAAATCACGTCCGATTGACCTCAAATTTTGCACACAAGTCATAAATGACATAACAGAGCTATGAAAATTTTCAGAACTGGATTCCAACCCCGATATCAAAAAGTCAACTGTCCGGTCAAAATTTCCAAAAATTCAATTTTATGGCTTTCAAGCCAAATTCCACTACGGACTTCCAAATAATTTTCCGGACACGCTCCTAAGTCCAAATCACCATACGGAGCTATTGGAATCATCAAAACTCCATTCCGAGGTCGTTTACACATAAGTTGACATTCGGTCACTATTTTAACTTAAGCTTTAAACCTTGGAACTAAGTGTTCCAATTCATTCCAAAATCTCACCGGACCCGAACCAATCACCCCGGCGAGTCACATAACAACCGTAAAGCATAAATTGAGCAGTAAGTGTGAAAACATGGTCGTAATACTCAAAACGAACGGCCGAGTCGTTACATTCTCCCGCACTTAAACATATGTTTGTCCTCGAACGTTCCAAGAGTTGTTTCCAAGCCATCACATCACTATTCCACCTACCACGCACATACCCGAGGGTTATTCCATGCCACCCTATTCCATATAGGCCTGGCAATACCACGTAATTGAAGATCATTACTTCAACCTTAGCCCATAAACCTTGGAGTTCAATTTCCAACATTCACAATTTATTTTCATGACCCGAATCTCACATCTACACATTGTATGAGTCTGAACAAGCTATATCAATCCATAACCTCTTTCCAAAACCTTTGTACATTGCTTATATTTAAAGAAGCATGCGGAATCTCATAACCACTTATTAGATCAACAAGTCATGGAGCTCTCTCGCCCCAACCAGAACCATAATCACTTTCTAATCCGACTTTCAATATTGTCTTTCCGAATATACTGTAATCAAATCTGATAATACTCATTCTAAGTCCAGTGACCTTACATTATTAAACACAACTATCCCACTGACATGACACACCAATACAACTCAAGCCACAACTGCACAACTTGTACCCAAAATGGAAGATTTCTCAAAGTAGAGAACCGTATTGCAAGTTCAACAAGCACCACCACAACTGCAATGCTATAAGCTCATTATATATAGTAGAACCAAGACACACAAATTTAATAATAGTAACCAACTCTTCTAAAGCTCACATTAACATTACTCGCACGGACAACTCACATGCTATATTATCAATATTTGGACCCGCATGAACAACTCACATGCCAATAACATAATCCGCCTGGCATGGTCACAGGCCTCCAGTCCTAGCATATCATACATGAGCAATCCGACAAGTGCACATGTATATGGTAATTGAAATAAAACCCTTATGCTCCTGGACTGGTATAAATAACACGCCATAGAGTAGGCATGTGCAAACTGTGCTATCACAACTCAATTCGTCAAGTTAACATAGAAATAACAACTACTAAGTTTATTTAGGGAATCAGCTTCTTTGTAAGTATAGCCCAGGTAGTTCTCAACAAAGGTACGAATACGAGAAACGCTGTAACTTTATGCTTAATAGTCAACTCTAGGCATATCGTAGCCTAGACATTCTTCTGAGCATGAATAATTGCCCTGATGCTCGTACATGGGCTCAAAATCCATACATATGCGCACTCTTAGCGCGTAGCTATCACAAATAATTAGCGCATCTAGTGCCTCCACTAAGTTTAAATAAAACACTCACCTCAAATAGGACGCAACCCTGAAACAATATGCTTCGGAGAACTCCAGTCTCCAAATTCATAGAACACATAAACCACTGTAACTGATCCCAAATCCAACACTCGAATAACTAACACATGTTTCATGCACGATCATCCCATAAGGAATACTTTCATAATTCTTTCGTATTTGATTATCAGCAGTCTATCAATCAGGTGAGTACCGCAATACCAATGAACATCCATAAATTAAAACACAATGTGCTTTTCGAAATATGCACCCTTCTCAGGGATTACCGAGCAGTTATAATATTCATCTAAATATATAAAACTAACCATTCTATCCAGAATTCGTGACCTTCCTTTCAATAATGAACTGACACCTTGTACATGTAAATCTTAATCCCGCACAACACACCACATCTATCATGCCATCATGTGACAAGCATAAGAATTTCACTATCAACTTTGAGTCACTAGCAATTTACATACCCGGTTAGTTAGAAACATTCCACTTGCTTCCTTCTAGGAGGAAATCAAAATACATAACACGTTCCCCATACTGGTAGAAAATATCCGGTCCAAACCATGGTAGAAACCATCAAGAACACTTTGAAATCCATTTTCACCTAATCAAGCTATCAGAACTAATTTACTCTAACTCGTCCAAGCCACGCAGGTCACCAAAACCCAAGAATATTGCCACCAGAACATCTGTAAAGTCTCCACATCATAATTACCCAAACGAACCGAGCATGCCATTACCATACTGGTCTAGCCTACTACCCAGTTGTCCTATTTACTTCGAGTTTCTTCTAAATTATCCTCAAGTTGATACTTCTCCTTGTTAAAACTACACGATTCCTTACCCAAATCTCATTACAAGACACCCTAACATAAAACCACACTGCCATAAGGCCCATAAGCCATTGTATTCTTCTTAAGCACCTTAATAAATACCACAACTGTAACACTTACTCTGAAAATACCTTATGTGAATTTAAAATTATTCTTCTTACCTTTATTATACTAAAATGTAGAATCCATAATCATACAGAATTACCGCAAATCCCGGCACCATTAAATGTAATCTCAGATTCTATCCATGCACAAATCCGGAAAAATTCTCGATTGCTATATAGAAATCTCGAACCCATTAGAACCTTCTCGGGAGTCACCCACTTGGTCAAATCTAAATTGCACCGCCTAAACAGGCTGAAAGATATGTGCCTCATTAGCACATCAACACTCGAAGAAGTAACCCTGCCTTAATACCACCGATCATATTCATACTCCGTACGCACTACATCCTTCAAAATAACAACTTAATCATTCCATAATTTTTATATTTTCATAAAGTGCAATGTAACCCATATCCAGGAATTTTCTTACTCGAGTCATCCTCGATATCAATCTCTGCAAGTCATAACCGAATCACATGTATGGCTTAAACCGAAACCAGTACAACACATAACTATGAAATCAAATCGTCAATAATAGTCTTCCCCACTTGGCTCAAAGCCATAGAACAAAACATTCCATAACTCACAATATCCATACTCTATTACTGCCATAATATTGCAGTCAGTTCAACAAAAATTCTTCACAAGCTCAGGTAACACAAACCATAAAATACCTCAATTCATCTTCTAAGCTCGCCATCATTCTCATAACAGTCAAGTCAACTTTTTCAACCAGATTCAAATTCAAATCTCAACACATACACTCCGCTAGTAGAAAAGAAACTCTCCACTCAACATTATAAGGAACACACCTACGTAGATTACTCTGCAGGAGATAACCCAACTACTTAGCCTTAAATTGGCATCTTGTTATACCCTTTCGCAGCCACAATTACTACGCAATCACTTAATCTTTCTGAGTCCAAACTCATTAACAAGACATGAGAATTTAATTTGTCCCACAATTTAACAACGTGAAACATCCTTCAATACACTCACAATTCGAGACTATATGTCAAATGATAGAAATCAAGTACCCAATAGCAAACTCTTGAGTCACAAGTAAAATTTATTCGTCAAATTTAACCCATCTGAACACATCCCGCAATCATATCATACTTTATCATATAGCCATTCAACCGCTCACCGAGCCATAAATTCCACTCATAGGTACACTACCGGAAATATGAGTCCAAATGTACAAGTTCACACAACTGAAGCTACCGAGCTTAAGCTGTGGTCTAATCCTGGCCTCAAGTCCTCCATACCGGCCCATCACCAAAACACAGAATATATATCATGAATCTCATTCATGGAATCACAAGCGGGTGATGCACAACTGATACCGATCGCTCATATGCGCACACAAATGCGTGGAAGAAATTCAAAGAGTTATGTTTCAAGCCTAATCAATTCTGCATGATAGAATACAAGAAAGTGCCATTTTTCTAAGGGTTTGGCAGCCTCTCAAAGATAAGTACAGACGTCTCTGTACCGATCCGCAAGACTCTACTAAACCTGCTCATGACTTGTGAGACCTATGTAACCTAGGGCTCTGATAACAACTTGTCACGACCCAAAATCTCACCTATCGTGATGGCGCCTATCTCAATACTAGGCAAGCCGACAATATCAATAAACCACCATATCTTTTAAGTTTGAAAACATAATATTTAAATTCAGCGGAAGAAATCTCTCAAATACAGACATAAACACTCCCAAATTCTGGTGTCACTGAGTACATGAGCATCTAATATGAATACAATGTCTAACTGATAAAAACCACTATCTGAAAGTATAGAACAGTACAATAACTGAAGAAAAGAGAGACAAGGTCAGCGGACGCCAAGCAGCTACCTTGATAGTCTTCAACTGGTGACACACTGAGGTCTAACAGTCGTCGTGTCCGGAAGCACCTGGATCTGCACACGAGGTGCAGGGTGTAGTATGAGTACAACCAGCTCAATAAGTAACAAGACTAACCTTTGGGCTGAAAGTAGTGACAAGCTCAGCAGGTACAGTCCAGTGTAAATAATGGTACAAAAATGTAGGCATGCTTTCAAGTTCAACAGTTAAACTCTGTACAAGTGAAATAGATCAATACTGCATGATATAAGGAATATGACATCTCAGTGGAAAGATCTCATGTAATTCTGGTCACAAATCATTCGGTCACTCGGTACTGTTTATGGCCAATCCGGCCCCAGGATATTCCATCCCGTATATATATACACATCGACTGACAGTCAGTCAATCAGTACTGTATAAGGCCAATCCAGCTTTGGGGTAATTTATCCCCAAATGTAAATGATACGGGTAAGATCCACGTCCAGGAAAATTCATCACAATATAATTAAGTAAGGCAAGTCCATGCCCTCGGAAGTCCATCCTGAATATATATAATCATCTACGCTCACTGGGGGTATGTACAGACTCTGGAGAGGCTCCTTCAGCCCAAGCTCTATATAAAGTCGATATGGCCTACTGCGGCGTGCAGTCCGATCCCATAATAATAAAGCCTATAAGGCCTGGTGCAGGCGTGCAACCCCGATCTACATAATAGTAACTCCTATAAGGCCTGCTGTAAGCGGGCAACCCCGATCCATATAATAGTAAAGCCTATAAGGCGTGCTACAGGCGGACAGCCCCGATCCATATAATAGTAAAGCCTATAAGGCCTGCTGCAGGCGGACAACCTTGATCCAAAACAATAAAGCCTGTAAGGCCTACTGCAACGTGCAGCCCGATCCCATAATAATAATAATATATATAAAGCCAACATGACCTGCTGCGGCGCTTAGCTCGATCCCATAAATATCATCACAATGGATGAATATGACTGAGTGTGAAATGTAAATTTTTAAAACAATTAATTCAACAGCAACACGACCCCATTGGTCCAAAAAGATCGGCACGTAGCCTAAACATGATCTTTAAGAAGAGCCTCATCTCAATTTCTCTAACACGTGAAAAATGTTAAGATAATAACATGATTCTTTAATTTTTACAACTCCACAGAATTTATTCAAGTCACAATTTCAATGGTGCACATCCACACGCTCGTCAACTATCGTGTGCGTCACTTCCAAACGATTTATATAACACCAATTCGGGAATTCATCCCCTCAGAACCAAGTTTAGAAGTGTTACTTACCTCAAACCGTGTAATTCTTTATTCTGCTAGGCCCTTGCCTCTTGAATTGGTCTCCAAACACCTCAAATCTAGTCACAAATTATTCGATTTAGTCAATAAAATTTATTGGAATTAATACCATAAGAAAATACTAATTTTCCAACAAAATTTGAAATATGGCTCAAAACTCGACAAATGTGGCCCATGTCTCGGAACCCGACAAAAGTTATGAAATATGAACGCCCGTCCAACCACGAGTCCAACCATATAAATTTTACCAAATTCCGACATCAACTCGACCTCCAAATCCGCAATTAAAATCTATGAAAATTTCTACCATTTTCAACCCAATTCACTGATTTAGGGATAAAAAACAATGGATTCGAGTATTTTAACCAAAATTGAGTTAAGAACACTTACCCCGACGTTTTTCTTCAAAATCTCCCAAAAATCGCCTCTCCCCGAGCTCCAAATCGTTAAAAATGGAAAATGGGATTCAGATCTTAAACATTTTGTCGAGGTTCACATTTGCAGACAAAAACTTCACATTTGTGATTGCGAATGAATAGTACCTCCCATGAACAGTGTTTGCAATTGCGAACTGCACAAAAATCCAAAATCATCGCAATTGCGACAAAATTATTCGCAATTGCGAATGAACAGTACCTTACCAGAAACCAGCAAACTCAAAATTCTCCGAAATGATCTGAAACCACCCTGAACTCATCCGGAACCTCCCGGACACAAACCATATATAAATTTCAATCATAAAATATGCTACGGATCTGCTCGCCTCTCAAAACACTGAAAAGAGGTCGTCTTGACCCAATATTGACCATGGTCAAACTCCCAAATTTTTTAACTTTACTAGTCTCTCAACCAATGATCCAAAAATACACCGAAGACCCTCAGGACCCATCAAGTCATACCAACAAGTCCTAAAATATCATACGAACTTAGTCGAAACTTCAAAACACGTCAAACAACGCTAGAATCACGAATCATACTCCAAATAAAGCTTAATGAACTTTGAAACTTCCAATTTCTACAAACGACGTCAGAACCTATCAAATCACGTCTGATTGACCTCAAATTTTGCACACAAGTCATAAATGATATAAGAGAGCTATGAAAAGTTTCAGAACTAGATTACGACTCCGATATCAAAAAGTCAACTCCCGGGTCAAACTTCCCAAAAATTCAATTTTTGCCATTTCAAGTCAAGTTCCACTACGGACTTCCAAATAATTTTCCGGACACGCTCCTAAGTCCAAAATCACCATACGGGGCTATTGGAATCAACAAATTCCATTCCGGGGTCGTTTACACATAAGTCAACACTCGGTCACTATTTTAACTTAAGCTTTAAACCTTGAAATTAAGTATTTCAATTCATTCCAAAACCTCACCGGACCCGAACCAATCACCTCGGCGAGTCACATAACAACCATAAAGCATAAATCAAGCAGTATGTGTGGAAACATGGTCGTAATACTCAAAACGAACGGCCGGGTCGTTACACTCGTCAAATCTCTAGAATAGAGAGTCTATCACTATTCGCAAGCCTAATTTCAGGTCGCGATGCAAAACAAGAATACGCATAATTAATTCATTTATAACAATCCACAACTCTGCTCGAAAAGTCAATAAAATAAATCCTCGAGCCCACTTGCCCCGATTCTGAAATTTCTCGAAGATAAACTTTACCTATAACATTACAAACTCAAATATATGATTTATTCCTAATTCGATATCCAATTTCGTGGTAAAACTCCAAAAATACCAATTTCTAGGTTTCTTTCAAAATCTCACTTCTACTAATTTCCATGTTTAAATCCTTGTAGAATCCATGTAATTAGCTAACAATATATGGGAATTACTTACCTTGCAATAGATTATGAGAACCTTCCCTTGAAGCTCTTTAAAAATCGCCCAAACCAAGAGAGAAAATGAGTGAAATGAGCATAATCCCGACTTAAAACAATCTGCCCAGGCCCCGTCCTCTTCGCGATAGCAAAAATACCTTCGCGATCGCGAAGGCCAAAATTCACTGCCCTAAAAAATAGCCTACGTGAACGCAGACAACTAGTCGCGAATGCGATGTTCTGCAACCCAAACCTACACGATCGCAGATAGCCTCACGCGATCGCGAAGCACAACGTGTGGAAATTCACAGGCCTTCCCTTCCTTCTTTGCGAACGCGTCTCCTCTCACGCGTTCGCATAGCACAACCCTTCCAAGCTTCGCGATCGCAACCTTAATTTCGCGAACGCATAGAGCAAATGCCAAGCCTCAAAACTTGACCTTTTGCGATCGTGACCCGACCCTCTCCTCGCGATTGCGGAAGAGGAAACCAGATGCTCAGAAAACCAACAACAGCAATCATCCAAACTTGGTCTAAAACCTTCCCGAAACACACCCGAGGCCCGCAGGACCCCGTCCAATAACACCAACCAGTCCCAAAACATAACACGAACCACTTGAGGCATCAAATCACATAAAACAGCATCAAAACTATGAATCGATGATCGAAACCTTCTTTCGACTTTCAAACATTCAAACTTCGACGAACGCGTCCGAATTAAACTTAAACATCCCGGAATGACACCAAACGTTTCACACAAGTCACAAATCACGATGTGAACCTATTCCAAGGATCGGAACTCCAAACGGACATCAATAACATAAAAATTCACTTCAAATCAAACTTAAGAATCCTAAAACTTTCAAAATGCCAACCTTCCATCATTAGCGCCGAAATACTCCCGGACGACCCGATACCTAACCCGAACATACGTCCAAGTCCAAAAGCATCATACGAACCTATTGGAACCTTCAAATCCTGATTCCGAGGTCGTTTACTCAAAAGTCAAACACTTGATCAACTCTCCCAGCTTAAGGCTTCCGAATCGAGAATTTTCCTTCCGAAATGACTCCGATCTTCAAAATTCAATTCCGACCACACGTACAAGTCCTAAAATATGAAGCAAAGCTACTCAAGGCCTCAAACCGCTAAACGACGTGCTAGAGCTTAAAACGACCGATCGGGTCATTACATTCTCCACAAATTAAATATACGTTCGTACTCGAATGTGCCTAGAGCTGCTCTGGAGTAGCCCTAAAATTACTGTTCAACACCTTGTGTACCTACCCGTGCCACCACAACTCAGGTGAGCACATTAGCTCGTGCCAAGTTGAAGATCCTCCCTTCTATTTTAGCCAACAAATTTAGGACCAAATTCCAACTTCCGAATTTCTCTACAAGACTTGATCGTAACGTACTAACACCGTACCAATCTCCACACGCTGAACCCACACATGACCATGCACCCATGCTGACATCACACAATTCACTGCATAACTTATTTGCCCATGGTAACCTCCTCCAAGCACAATAGCTGCAAATCACTTACCCGATGCTCGTAGCATACCTCATGACATATATAAGCTCGGTCTCAACCCTCATAATATTGCAACGAAGAAGGAGACGCCCAGGAACTCGTAACCACCCGTCAAATCAATAACTCCTGGAGTTCTCCGCTTGACCATAACTGTTACCTCATTCTGAACTGAATAATGACATTCTCTCTTTAATATACCTTACATAGATCCGATCGCACAAACTTCAAGTATAATAATCTCGGCTCACCCAGTACAAGTTGTTCAGGAAATAAGCCACCTCAAACACTGACCAAGATCTCATATGACTTCATCAATGCACCAACAAGCTACAACTCGAATACGACACATAAGGGAGAACGAACTCTGGGAAAAGAACTACCCGGCTTGCGTAATGAATAAAAAGGCCGAAGAGATGCTATGAACCTTTCTTAGAGGATGAGAAACAAATACACAAAAATAAGTATTGGGAACCGTACTTAACATCTCATTATTGCGGCATGCAACCCGATCCACACATGATACCGTTGCGGCGTGCAACCCGATCCAAACAACATACCTGTGGCAGCGTACCATCTGATCCACTCATAATAATCAATAAGGAAATACTCATCATTCTCATACCTACGGAATGCCCGAATATCAGCCACAAGTACGCCAAGTGCATAATACAACCCTGGGGAGATGGATAGCGCTATGCGCTACAAAACTCGAGCTCGACTACAGTGGAATAACGATAAGCTACACATGACCACAATGCACGTGCGAATAATCAAGTCGTCTCACAACCCACATGGCATATCTTAGTATTACAGAGAATAGCTGACGATAGGAATAACACCCAACACTAGAAGACTCCTCCATAAGAAGTACTATGTTAAATGAACACCTCCGATCTGATGTAAATCTACTAGCGGACCTCAAGCCAATTTCGCTTATCCCATACTGGGATAATAACTTTCCAAGGATCCACAATAACCCTATTCATGACACATAATAGCAGTCATCGAATCCGAACAAACTCACACAGTCCAAAACCAAATAAATAGAGCTCCTTTCGGGCATAAACTCCCACATTAGCGGTAGTACCAGAATCTCCATACCTGATTTAAATCTTTAACAATCAAGTGACTAATATGACATACTTCCCGTGGGATATGCTCCCACGACCTTCCGTACCAGGTAGCAAAGTCTTCACCTCCATACCACCAGCCGTACTAATTCTATAAAGCAAATCAAGAATTCGCAAATCAGTACACGATGCCTCTTACGCAGGACACCGTTCTCAGGTGACACTAATGATAATGCCAACCTAATCTGAACATCTGAATTCTTCCCTGCTCATCCGAGCTCGTGACATTCTTATCAACACAGAGCCGCAACCTTGATCCTCAACTTCCAATTCTCATGCCGCTCATTGCACCTATCATGCCGCTACGCGAGAGTAACAGAATTCATTATAACCCTTGAAATACTAGCAGGATAAACACTTCATTGGCTAGGAACCTTTCACTTAACTCATTTCAAAAGAACCATTGCAACACGCAACTGAATTCCCATAACCACATAAAATACAAACCCCAAATCGTGGTCTAAACCGCCATAACTCTTCCGAGTTTCACTTACACATAACAAGGCCATTTGAATCAAATGCTTCCCAAATCAATTAAATTATGGTAGCTGTCAAGCCCGCGGATACAACCACAACCCACATGCATAACTTAACACGCTAAAGGAACTCATCATTGCCACAATCATGTTGATTCAAACCAGTACTAACCGACCCAACTTCTTTCAATTTACTCTGGACTTGTCTTAGAAATAATAATAGCTCCATTCAAAAACATAACGAACACACTCAGCACTCATCCCGAGTGATGCGAATCACGAGACCACATCGTCTCAATACCCATGAACCATCTCATACCCTCCTCAAGTGCATAATAGCATCTCCAACCAGTACACCCATTCTCCAAGACCTTGCGTGAATCCAAAGCTATTTCTCCCATTCCTCCAATACTATCCCGCAGACCCGATGATAACATAGAAAATTCCCCAAGTATTCTTTACACACTACTGCAAAATTCTGGTCTTCAGCCATACAACGAACCCAAAATCCTTAGACACCGTGCTTACATCCTTGAACCCATTAGAATCACTATTGAGAGTCACCCACTCTGACCTGGTCCCGAATATAATCAAACTCCAATGCTCTGTTAGCACATGAACACTCCCAAAGAAGCATTTAGATGAATTCTTTTCCTTGTACACCATATCCACAAGAAGCATAAACTCTGAGTCTTCCCAAAAGCTACACGTGAATCAATAAGGCGAAATATAGCGCATATTCATCAGGTTCTTTGCTCGAATTACCCCTGATGTTTTCTGTTCTTAATCATAAATAATCCATAAATGCACCGATAACCAGAAATCGCACAAGCAGACAGCCACACGATACAATCGTAGATGGTAGGCTCCCCCACATAACTTTAAGCTACAATCACATAAATGTAGAACCCACAAATATTACTCCTTCTCAATTACCATGATCTCGCACCGTCAACCCGCCAAATTTCTCGTAGCCTCTTGTTAAACGTTTCATGAACATTCCGAATTATCAACCACAATTGCATAGTTGACATTCTACCGGGTAGTAAGTAGAACTCTTCGTAGAAACTTCATCAAAATCACGCAATGG
Source organism: Nicotiana tomentosiformis (assembly GCF_000390325.3). Classification (NCBI taxonomy): domain Eukaryota; kingdom Viridiplantae; phylum Streptophyta; class Magnoliopsida; order Solanales; family Solanaceae; genus Nicotiana; species Nicotiana tomentosiformis. The sequence continues at coordinate 15,541,066 of NC_090813.1, read as the reverse complement.
TTAACCTGCTCACAAGAGATAACCCATATGTGGAGTTATGTACCGACATCTTCCAACGACGCTGCGCTGGGTATAACTACTATGAAATCAGTAAACCCTCCTGAGTCCACGCTCGTCCATCAGCTATAAAAGTATGTTTATTCCCCATTGACATCACTAAAAGTCCAATAATATATTCCAAGCTCGAAGTCATATCGCATTCTATAACGATACTCAAGCTTTTATACCCCTCTTTATTCCAAGCAAACTCTTTTCCTTAATATTTAACCTTCCTTAGCATAGTAGCCACCATTCCAAATAAAGTTCATAGACCTAGTCACTCTCTACCATGAGTCCCAATCTCTCTAACTTTCCTCAAAGCATGTGGCTATCCTACCACATAATCCATATGCTACTCTACCACTCCCACTTCAGTTAAACCATCTTCTTTAAGCAACTTCTTAACCTCTGCTTTTCATACTTGACCTGCTAGAAATTCTATCACCGCGAGACACATCCCACTATGTCCTTCCTCCTCCTTTGCTACCAAAATTCTACCTCAAATCATAATCCATCTATAACATCCGAACGGATAAATTGCCACCAACTCTAAGCCTCCCCGAAGATCATCTTTCTCTAGCCATTAATATTAGAAACACCAATTAAATTCTGAAACCGCTATATACCGCCATCTCTGACAACCATTTCTTATGCACCATTTCACAACGCCCTGTCCCGAAGGCAAATCAAAGAAGACCACAACACCGACGAGCCTTAATGCATTCAAACAAGGATGACGCCACCACATCACAAACGAGAATTCCTCCACACTCGAAAATATCAATTCTCGTTATTCCATCAAACAAAGCCTGAACACCCATAGTCCGATTGCCTTTCCTCCGCTGGAATTAAATGTCGAGCCGAGTAGTCCTCCTTTCGAGTCATTCATTGCCGCGAAACATAAATAAGCACCTTACCATTTAAACCAACACTGCGCGATAACTATTCATAAACATCATAATGCACTGTGCATAGCAGAGAACCCGTAGGCAGCACTAATATTGCGCTGGAATGACAAAACATCCCTCTATGAGGCAACGATAATATCCCAATCAAATACACAGGGAGAAACATCCTGCACCACAACGCAGGGAGACTCTACTAGACTTGCTCATGACTCGTTAGACCCAAGTGAACCTAGAGCTCTGGTACCAAAATGTCACGACCCAACGATAATATCCCAATCAAATAGGCAGGGAGAAACATCCTGCACCACAATGCAGGGAGAAACATCCTGCACCACAACGTAGGGAGACTCTACTAGACTTGCTCATGACTCGTTAGAACCAAGTGAACCTAGAGCTCTGGTACCAAAATGTCACGACCCAAAATCCCCTATAGGCCATGATGGTGCCTAACGTCGCCGTCAGGCAAGCCAACAGTGAATTTTCAACTTAATTACTCATTTTAATATTTTTAAAATCGTAAATCCCATTCTATAAATAAAGTAAAAATCTGGTACTCGGTCAAACCCGTGATCCTCTTTAACAATTTCCATATAGATTATAAATTACAAGATAAAATGATAATAATTACGTGACTACAATAATGAACATCCACTAAAAACCCCCAAAATCCGATGTCACAAGTGCATGAGCATTTACTAAGAAATATACAATAAAATACAACATATGTCTGGAATACAAGTTAGATAGGAAAATGTAAGTAACTCTGATGGATACTCTGTATGCTGTGGATCGTAACATAGAATGTAACTTATCATAAAATCCACGCAATAGACGTGCCTGTGCGCCCAAAGGACCACCAGGAATATATATATATATATATATATGCAAAATAAGTGCAGAAGTATAGCATGAATACGTAAATCAACGCGTATCCAGTAAGTATCTAGCATACCCCCGGAGAAGTAGTGACAAGGGGACGACATCGACACTCACTAGTGGTCCAATATATCAAGTGCAATAGAAAGTAAACAAGTATGAGGCATGGTAAAAGTAAATAAACAGTGTAAACAGATATAGATACGTAGCACGATCCTTCTCTAAATAGTAAATACAAGCTCACTGTTATCAGTCACCTCATCAACCGGAGTATATATGTAAAATGGTCCCCACCAGATAGATCGTCACAACTCAAATCAGGAAAGCTCACAGATACAATGGCTTCTTATCAAATATTACGCACGACGCTGCCAACGCGAAGGGCCCGATCCTATAAGAGTGTCTCATAAAGATGCCGAGGCAAACGACCCGATCCCATAAGAGTATTAATAGAAATGTCGAGGCGAACGACCCAATCCCTTAATAATGTGTACACTTCCGAGGGTCGAACGACACGAACCATAGATGCATCTATTATACTGCCGAGGTGAATGGCCCGATCCTATTAGAATATGAAGCTTTAACGGGTCCTTGACCCCACTCACGAAGATATGTGTAAGTTATGAAATGTAAAGAAGCTTTTCAATGAAAACGTACAACGCGAGAGAATTTTGTAAGGGAAAAATATAATTATTCCGCGGCTAATCAAGTAGCTCGTCAAATCTCTACAATAGCGAGTCTATCACTCTTCGCAAGCCTAGTGTCAGGCCGCGACGCGAAACAAGGGAATTATACAGGCAAGGATAACTCAAATAATATAATTAAAGCATGGCGTGAACCTACATCTACCCGGACATAATCAGGAACTCTAGCATACGCACGGACACTCGTCACCTCATACGTGCGCAACTCCCACAATATGTAGCATACAAAAAGAACATCACCTGTGGGGTATATTCCCCCTCACAGGGTTATACAAGAGACTTACATCGCTCTGAAGTTCCATAACCGGCTCCAATGCTTTTCTTGCTCCTCAAACCAATGCCCATCGGTCCGAAACTAGTCACATAATGTACAAACCAATATAAATGTACTCTAATACTCATCATTAATCAATTTATAACAATCCACAACTCCGCTCGAAAAGTCAATAAAGTTAACCCTCGGGCACACGTACCCGGATTCTAAAAATATTTGAAGATAAACTTTACCCATAAGATTACGAATTCAAATATATGATTTATTCGTAATTCCATGTCCAATTTCATGGTAAAAATTAAAAAATACCAATTTCTAGGTTTCTTTCAAACTCTCTCAATTTCTACTAATTTTCATGTTTAATTCCTTGTATAATCCATTTAATTAGCTAACAATATGCGGGAATTACTTATCTTGCAATAGATGAAGAAAACCTGCCTTTGAAGCTCTCCAAAAATCGCCCAAACCAAGAGAGCAAAATGAGTGAAATGAGCATAATCCCGACTTAAAACAATCTGCCTAGGCCCCGTCCTCTTCGCGATCGCAGAAATACCTTCGCGGTCGCGAAGGCCATAATTCACTGTCCTAAATAATGGCCTACACGAACGCAGACAACCAGTCATGAACACGATGTTCTGCAACCCAAACCTACGCGATCGCGGACAGCCTTATGCGATCGCGAAGAAAAACAAGTGGAAATTCTCAGACCTTCCCTTCTTTCTTCGTGAACGTGTCTCCTCTCACGCGTTCGCGTAGCAAATCCATTCCAAGCATTACGATTGCAGCCTTAATTTTGCGAATGCGTAGAGTAAATTCTCAACCTCCAAACTTGACCTTTTACGATCGCAACCCCCTCCTCGCGATCGCGAAAAAGCAAACTAGATGCCTAGAAAACTAGCAACAACAATCATCCAAACTTGGTCCGAAACCATTTCGAAACACACCCGAGGCCCCGAATTATACTTAAACCCGCTCGAGGCATCAAATCACATCAAACAATATCAAAATTATGAATCAACGATCAAAACCTTCTTTCAACTTTCAAACATTCAAACTTCGACGAACGCATCCGAATTATACTTAAACATCCCGGAATGACGCCAAACTTTACACACAAGTCACAAATAATGATACGAACCTATTCAAGACTCGTAACTCCAAACAGACATCGATAATGTAAATATTCACTTTAAATCAAACATAAGAAATTCTTAAACTATTAAAATGCCAACCTTCCATAATTAGTGCTGAAATACTCCCGGGCGGCCTGATACCCAACCCAAACATACGTCCAAATCCAAAATTATCATACGAACCTATTGGAACCTTTAAATCCCAATTCCGAGGTCGTTTACTCAAAAGTCAAACACTAAGTTAACTCTTCCAACTTAAAGCTTCTGAATTGTGATTTTTCCTTCCGAAACGACTCCGATCTCCCGAAATTCAATTTCGACCATACGTACAAGTCTTAAGACATGAAGTGAAGCTACTCAAGGCCTCAAACCACCGAATGACATGCTAGAGCATAAAATGACCGATCGGATCATTACATAAATAGTATCCATCACAAACGTTTCATCGGGATGCAAGATTTGAAAAATCAAAAACATTCGATTCAATCTTCTTTTCACAAGCAAAGCGAGAAAGCGAAAAGTGATCATTGGATTCACTTAATTGCCTCGTTTGATGTGGTAAAATCTCTCTTAACAAATGGATTATCGTTTCGTGGTCATGATGAGAGTGAAGATTCTGAATATAAAGGTATTTTTCTTGAACTTTTAGAATTTCATAGGAATAAGCATTCGGATGTGGAAAAGGTAATATTACATAAAGCTCCATAAAATGATATGATGATTTGTCCAGCAATTCAAAAGGATATTGTGGATGCTTGTGCTAAAGAAATAATAAAAGCTATCACCAAAGACTTGGATGTTGATTTCTTTGGGATATTAGTTGATGAATCAAAGGACATCTCACATAAAAAGGCATTCCTAATTATACGATATGTTAACATAAATGGGGAGGTGATAGAGCACTTTTTGGGTATTGTTCACGTGAATGATACATATGCACTATCATTACAGAAAATAATTAATGATTTGCTTTGGTTCACTCATTAAGTTTATCCAAACTATGTGGACAAGGTTATGACAGAGCTAGTAATATGCAAGGAAGAATAAATGGTTTGAAATCTTTGATTTTACAAGATGCCTCATCTGCATATTGTGTATATTGTTTCACCCATCAGTTACAATTGACACTTGAAACTCTTTCCAAAAGTACCCGGATGTGAATAATTATTTTTGATGTTGTCACTAATGCATTGAATACTATTGGAGTATCTTTTAAATGAAAGGAATTACTTCGACAATGCCAAGTAGAGAAGCTGGAAATATTAGTTAAATCTTGAGAAATACTTACTGGGCAAGGATTGGATCAAGATCGTGGACTCCAACGACCAGGTGATACTTGCTGGGATCCCATTTTAAGACCTTGAAAAATTTCATGATTATATTTTCTTCGATTGTTAATGTGTTTAAAGATATGCAACAAAATAGTTCTCATTTTCTTGAGAGATTTGTAGCAAACAATCTTTTGGGCAATATTCATAAATTTAATTTTGTGTTTTTGTTGCACTTGATGTTCAAGATGTTGCTTCTTTCAAATGAATTTAACAAAGCTTTACAAAAGAAAGATCAAGACATCGCAAATGCTAAGAGCTTGCTTGACATTGCAAAGACAAGATTGCAAACGATGAGAGAAAGTGAATTGGAGTCTTTGATGAATGAGGTTTACTCATTATGTAGTAAACATGATATTACGGTTCCCAAAATGGATGAAGACTATCCAAGGTTGAAGCGCAAGAAGTCTGAAGTTTCTTATGCACACCACTTTCGTGTGAAAGTATTTTATGCAGTTATTGATTTGCAACTTCATGAGCTAAATAACCGTTTTGATGCAGTGACTAGTTATTTTTCTTGGTATGACTTGCTTGAATCCAGTTGATTCATTTGCTAATTTTGACAAAGACAAAATAATAAAATTGGCCGAATATTATCTAAGTGAGTTTGATGACAACAAACTTCGAGATCTCAGTTTTCAGCTTGATAGTTTCAGTATCTATGCTCGTACGTGGGATAGCAAGTTTGTCAACTTGAAGGGAATTAAGGATCTTGCTATAGTGATGGCAAAAATAAAATTAGATCAAACTTGGTGGCATATTTATTTACTTGTGAAGCTTACTTTGATTTTACTTGTTGCTACTGCAAGCGTGGAAAGAGCATTCTCCTCAATGAAGCTCATAAAAAATGATCTACGAAATAGCATTAGTGAAGAATTTTTAAATGGTTGTTTAGTTTGCAATATAGAGCGTAATTTATTTGCAACTATAAGCAATGATGCTATTATAGATCATTTTCAAAATTGATGATGTTTTCTTTTTGTGATAATAAAACTAATTATTTATTGATCTCTACGTTATTGTGATGTAAACATTTATGTTATAAAACTTAATATTTATCTAAAAAGCAATTGTGCACACAGCTTCTCAGAATCCTAGATCTGCCTATGCTTACCTTATTGGTGAATTAATATTTCAGGTCCGTTTCTTTACTCATCTAATTCTCTCTCTTTCGTTGCTCTCTGCGATATTTTTCTTGCTCCACTACTTCAAGAGTTCAAAGGTGTCATTTTTGGGTGAGTTTTTAAATTCCTCTGGTTTTTCTGGATCTACATGTTTGAGTATTTTTCACTTTTTATGTTCAGATTTCTTTCATAAATTCTGGCTTTCCTTGATTTTACAGTATATTTGCTAAATAAATTTCTAGCCTCTATTGTATTTCTTAAGTCTAATAATTTTTCTTCCAAAGCGGCAAACGATAGTGGGCAGTGATAGATCCATAGTATTTTATAAACAATGCCAATATTTAAGATAATAATAAATGAATTAATTCTATAATGACTAGGAATATAACTTTTTATATTTATAACCGATATTTCTATTCTTCTTCTTATCTATATTTACATATTTTGAAACCACATGGGATAAAGTGTATCCGTCCCTATGGCAAGGTGCTTATAACTATAAATTATATAAATAAAAAGTTTTAAAATATATATACATATAATAAGCTTACACTTATTCTTAATTTACTAACTTTAAATTCTGAATTTACCGTCCCATTATCTTTACTGGTCACAATTCTTGCGAGGTAGAAGCTACAGTCTTCTGGTGGTTAGAAAAATAATACTTTGGGATTTTTGGAAAACAAGCATAAAGGTAAAATTTAAGAAACAATGACAAGCTGCGAGATGGATGTGTGTTATGCAATTGAAAAAAGTGGTTTTTTGTGGAGTTCAAAATGTTTATACGTATCCCAACAATCAACGCTCAATCTTAAGCTCCTCTAATTTTTTAAATATTTTTGAAAATATTTTTTGTTTATAAATTATGATATGTTTTGGAAAAAAAAGTTCAGTAACTTTCAAGTTCCCAAAAATTGGTTTAGGACAGTTTTTGGATGAAATTGTTTCTTCCACTCACAAAACTTCAACTTTCTTTAAATAAAATGCATATCCAAACACAAATTCAACTTTCAATAATTTTTTAACACAACTTCAAAACTCTTTTTACAAGTTTTAATCAAATCTATGTCCAAACTCTAGCTATTACAGTATATGCAAATCCTAAATAGACATGATAAAATTGTGAAGACTCTGAAATTGTCAATTTGGAGAGTTTTATTCTTTTATTATTTATTTATTAAATAGCCACCATTGATCATTGATGTGCAAAAAGATACATATTGAGTTTAACATCCCAAACGTTATACATGATCATTGAATTGTGACTTTCACTCTATATCCTAACTAAAGGGTAGCAAAAACAAAGTTAGCTCAAGGAGGATTATAGATGATGTTAGATGATTTTGTGTGCTATATTCTGAAAGTAGGCAAGCTCCATTTGTCCAAATTTTTGCTAGGCCCCATATATGGCTAGGAAGATCAGAGAAAATGTTGAAGATCTTGTTTCCTTCAATTATGTGACTCAGAGTTGCTAAATCGTATGCTGACATATTAGCTTCTCTGAAGCAGTGATTGATGTTGAAGTTGTGACCTTCAATCATTTTTTGCATCTCTTTTACTTGGTTGCTGATATTCCATGGAGGTTTCCCCTCCCTTTTGGCACATTTGACCATTAGAAGTGAATCATATTCTCCTATGGTCATTTCTAGACATTGTCGGAACACCATTTTAAACCAAAGAGTAGAGCTTCAGCTTCTGCATAATTACTTGTGCCTGCTCCTAAAGAGATGGAGTAGGCGGCGATAACATTTCCTTCTTGGTCTCTAATGATACCTCCCCCTCCACATTGTTGTAACGACCCGACTTGTCGTTTTAAGAATTTACGCCCCGTTCAGTGACTTAAGATCTCAAACAGCTTCGTAATATGTATTATGACCCGCGTGAGTGGTCGAGTTTGGTTCTCGGAAGATCGGAATTTAATTTAAAGAACGATTCTCATTTTTGAAGTTTAAATAGAAAGAGTTGACCGGGGAGTTAACTTTTGAGTAGACGGCTCCGAAATAGAATTTTGATGATGTCAATAGTTTCGTATGATGATTTCGGACTTGGGCGTATGTTCAGATTTGGATTTGGAAGTCCGTAGGGCAATTCGACGCATTTTGGCGAAAGTTGGAAAATAGAAGATTTTTGAAAAGTTCGACCGAATATTGAATTTTTGATAACGAGGTTGGATTTCAATTTCGGAAATTGGAATAGCTCAATTACATCATTTATGACTTATGTGAAAAATTTGAAGTCATTCCGGATTGATTTGATATGTTTTGGAGCAAAATATGGAAGTTGAAAGATTTGAAAACTCATAATTTGATTTGATGTGTGATTCATAATTTCGGCATTGTATGACGTGGTTTAAAGCTTTGACTAAGTTCGTATATTATTTTGGAACATGTTGGTATATTTGTTTAAAGTCCCGAGGGTCTCGGGTGGATTTCGGAAGGTTAACAGGGCAATTTGGACTTGAAGAAAACTACTGGAAAATGGGCAGCAGCTGGTGGAATCGCTTCTGCGATGACATGGTCACAGAAGCGACATCGCAGAAGTGTGAAGCTATTCGCAGAAGCGGAAGGGAGTGTACTGGGCAGAAGTCACATGTGCGAAGCAATTCCCGCACCTGCGTGATCGCAGAAGCGGGAAGAAGAGGCGAAAAAGCGAAAGGTATCGCAGATGCGCACTAGGCATCGCAGAAGCGATATGCGCATATGCGGCATTCTATCCGCAGGTGAGACCTTTGGCTGGATAGTTCACTTTCGCAGAAGCAAAATTTTTCTCACAGAAGCGAGCCCGCATATGCGCAATTTGTTCCGCAGAAGCGGTTCTGGACAGAAACATTAAGGACCAATAATGATCATTTTGCCTTTTTCGTTTTGGATATTTGGAGCTCGGATTTAGGCAATTTTGGAGGGATTTTTCACAAGCTTAGTTGGGGTAAGTGTTCTATATCCGAAAGTGATTATATTTCATGAATCTATGATTATATTCATCGTTTAATTCGAGTTTAATGGAGGAAATTGGGATTTTTGTAAAATCTTTTCAAAAACGGAAATTCAAGATTTAGAAGACGATTTTTTATTGGAATTCGATAAAACTGATATGGTTGAACTCGTATCGGAATGTGTGTTCGAATTTCGTAAAAATTACATCGGGTTCCGAGAGGCGAGCCCCGCATTGACTTTGGTTGACTTTTTAATGCAAAATTTTAAGTTGACGTTTTATTACCCAGAATTATTTCCGATGAATTTTAATGAAATTATACAATTAATTTGGATAGATTTGAGCGGTCCGGAGGTCAATTCGAGCAAGAAGGCGATTTTGGATTATCGGCATAACTTCAAAAAGGTAAGTATCTTGCCTAACCTTGTGTAAGGGAATTTTCCCTTAGGCATTGCGTCTTATGTGAAAATTTTGTGATTGAAAACCATGTACGCGAGGTGACGAGTACATACTTGGTTTATATGTGCAAATTATGTCGGTTTAAATTCGTAGATACCCTTATGTATTAAATTGAAAAATTGTTGGAAAATAGTAAATCTTTTATTTGTCATGCCTCGTTCCTTGTTTGTCGAGTTTGTATTTTACTTGATAATTTGGGGTGATTGCCACTTGGATTTTTATGTGAATTCCATGTGTTATTGATTTGATATTTGTTGGAATTAATTTTATTAAATATTTTCCATCTGTAAATAATTAATTAAATAAGCTTAAAAAGAGGCGTTAATATATTTATCAAAAAATTGGAATAAAGAAGGTGTTGTCCTATGTTGAGTTACTTTTCCATCTCTGTTGTTGTTTTGAGGTTTTATATACGTTGTGTGGAGCCTTGGGCTATTTGCTTTGAATTTAATTGATTTTTGTTGTATCTTTGGAGTTGGTTGTGGCCGGTGAAAATATTGTGATATGAATTATTGTATTGTGTTGTCGTTTAAACACTCTCCCTGATGTTAATTATACTTCCTACCTTGCGTGTTAATGATATACATGTGCTTGGTAAGGAAGAGTGTAAATCATTAAGGGTGATGCTGTACCATTTTATATACATTATCATATGAGGGAGAGTGTAAAGCAAGAAGAGTGATGCCGTGCCATTTGAGACTGTTAAGCACGAAAGGTGATGTCGTGCCATTAGAGAGTGTAAAGCACGAAGGGTGATGCCGTGCCAATTGAGAGTGTAAAGCACGAAGGGTGATGCCGTGCCATTTTAATTATATTATCATATGAGGATGTAAGTAAAAGCAGAAGGGTGATGTCGTGCCATTATTTTTATATTATCATATGTTCATGGCACGAAGGGTGTTTCCGTGCAGGCGAGGATAAGAGACATACATTATATTGTGAAATCCTTTCGTTATGTAAGCTTTCATGCCTTTATCTTGAGATATTATTGAGCACCTATGCTTTCTATGTGACTTGTAGTTGTTGTGACTTCGTGTATGCCTCTCACTTTATTTCTGTCACGCCCCAAAACCGAGGAGCACGATCGGCGCTCAACTGAGTGAACCCGACCGAGCAAGCCTGTTAGATTTTCTTCTACCCAAACTCATCCATGAATGGAGATAATACGTATTTTCATTAATTAGACAAAAAGGTGTTCATGTCTACAATACCAATTCATTACCAATAGTTTCATCATTTTTAAAGTCTCAAAGGGACAAGTAATACAACCACAACAAAACATATTTGACTTTCCCAGCACCAATACACAACCCACACTATGTCTACGGAGCCTCTATAGATAAAGAAGATGTCACGACCAAAATTAACCCTCTGTAAGGTGTCGTGACGGCACCTAGTCTTTACGACTAGGTAAGCGTAATATTACAAAAAAAAAATAAAGAAAACACAACATTTTAAAGATAAACAACATATTGTGAATAACCAAAAGTAGTACCACTCAGCATATACAAAATAATTTTCCAAGACCCGGAATATCACGAAGTCACAAGCTGCTATACTCTATGTAGCTCTATACAAAAGTCTGAAGATACTAAAGAAAATCTCTAAGCGAGGGAATAGAAGGGGACTCCGAGGATCTGCGGACACAAGCAAAAGTACCTTGAAGTCTACTGGAATCAGCAGCACACACTAACCCCGGGACTGATAGCTCGCATCTGGATCTGTACACAAAAACATGTGCAGGAAATGACATGAGTATACCACAATGGTACCCACTAAGTGCCAAGCCTAACCTCGGTCCAGTAGTGACGAGGTCAGGTCAAGGTCCTACCGGAGTAAACACAAAAAATTAAACAGTAAAAGATATAAGTAAAGTTTACAGTAACACAGTTAAAGAAATTCTCGAAAATTTAACAATTAAGGGAGCATTCGACTCAGAACAAGGTAAATACAATGGAGAAATCTCCCGGAATACCGTCCCGTAGTTCCAAATGAGTATGCAGTACAGGGGGATCTCCCGGAATACGTCTGTAGTCCCAAAGTAAATATGCAGTGCTGGGGGATCTCCCGAAATATGTCCATAGTCCCAAAGTAAATATGCAGTGCTGGGTGATCTCCCGGAATACGTCCGTAGTCCCAAAGTAAATATGTAGTGCTGGGGGATCTCCCGGAATACGTCCGTAGTCCTAAAGTAAATATGCAAGACATGGGGATCTCTTGGAATACGTCCGTACTCCCAATTTAAATATGCAACACAAGATGAAATGGCAAGTATGGCATCGAGTTATATAGTTTATGCTGAACACAGATAAGGAAAGTAGGGACTTAACTAAGCATGGCGCACAAAATGTCAAATAGGCAGTTAAAACACGTAAGCATGCTTCTTTGGTCTAAGTTTAACAATTAAACGCATTAGTGCAATTTAATAAGGAAAAACAGTTTATGATTTAGAAAGGAAAAGTGGCATTTTTGCAATAATGGCCTATGTATGTACTCGTCACCTCACGTACACGAAGCCCACCCATCAATTAATATCACACATCCTAAGGGAAAGTCCCCAACACAAGATTAGGCAAGTCACTTACCTCGAACCGCTCACATCAACTCGATATCACGTTCTTGCCACGAGTATCCGACTCCAAATGGCCCGAATCTATTCAAATTAATTGCATAATGTAAATATAACTACAAGTAACTAATTTAGCCAATTAATTCGAAGCTAAAGCGTGAAATTAGGAAAGACGCCAAAAAAGTCTCCCCGGGCCCACATCTCGGAATCGGGTAAAAATTATAAATTTTGAACACCCATTCACTCACGAGTTCACTCGAACAAAAATCTTCTAAATCCGACGTCAAATTTTCATTCAAATCTCAGATTTTCAATTGGGGAACCTTTTCCCCCATTTTCAAACTTCTACCCTCAAATTCCTTAATTAGACGAGGAAAACTATAATAGATTAATGTATTATGATCAAAATAGAATTATAATTAATTACCCAATACTTCTCCTTCAAAATCCCTCGAGAAATCATCTCCCACCGAGCTCTAAATCATATTGGTGAAAAATGAGGAATGAACCTTCGAAGTTGTCTCTTCAACCCAGCAATTTCCGCACCTGCACTCATGGGGCCGCATCTGCAGTCACGCACCTGTGGAAAATATTATCGCATGTGCGAAGGTCACTTATCTGAGCTGGGGCTACATCTGCGGGCAATTCCTCGCACCTGTAGATACCGCATCTGCGGTCCAAATCGGCGCATCTGCGCATTTCCCTAAGGCAGCCAGGCTCCGCACCTGCGCCCACGCTTCGCACCTGCTGGCTCGCAGGTGTGTTCATACTTGCGCACCTGCGCTCCATCACCAGCCCCACCAGTTCCGCATCTGCACACTTCCTCTGCACCAGCGACCCTCGCACCTGCGGCCTCCCTTCCGCAGGTGCGAAACACCAGAACCAGCAAAGGCACCAGATTTTTCCTAAGTCCAAATTTATTCCGTTAAGCATCCGAAACACACCCGAGGCCCATGGAACCTCAACCAATCCAAAAACACATATGAACTTAGTTCCTGAGCTAATGGAGTCGACGGAATTCCATTCCGGATTCGTCTTCACATAGTTCCGACTACGGTCCATACTCTAAGGCTTAAACTCACAACGAGGGACTAAGTGTCCCAAAACTCTCTGAATTCGATAACCAATTCCTCCGGCAAGTCTCAATAGCGGAAACAAACATGGGAAAATAATTATTAGGGGATAGGGGCACTAATAATCAAAACGACCGACCGAATTGTTACATCCTCCTCCTCTTAAAACAATCGTTTGTCATCGAACGAGTATAAAGACATACCTGAAACTGTGAAAAAATGAGGGTACTGGCTGCGCATATCCTGCTCACTCTCCCAAGTCGCCTCCTCGACCGACTGACCTCTCCACTGCACCTTTACTGAAGCAATATTCTTTGACCTGAGCTTTCTAACTTGCCTGTCCAAAATGGCTACTCGCTCCTCAACATAAGATAGATCCTTGTCCAACTGGACTGAGCTAAAATCCAATATCACCGTGATACTTCCGGAGCATAGACACGTGGAATACCGGATGAACTCCTGCTAGGCTGGGAGGCAAGGCAAGCTCATAAGCAACCTCCCCAACTCGCCGCAATATCTCAAAAGGATCAATAAACCTCGAGCTTAGCTTGCCCTTCTTCCCGAACTCATGACGCCCTTCATAGGCGATACCCGAAGCAAGACCCGCTCACCAACCATAAATGCCAAATCACGAACCTTACAGTCCGCATAAATCTTCTGCCTGGACTGGACTGTGCGAAGTCTCTCCTGAATCACCTTCACCTTATCCAGGACATCCTGGACCAAATTTGTACCCAACTATCGGGCCTCGCCCGGTTCAAACCATCCCACTGGGGACCGGCACCGCCTACCATACAAAGCCTCATACGGTGCCATCTGAATGCTGGACTGGTAATTATTGTTGTAAGCGAACTCTGCAAGTGGCAAGTATTGGTACCATGACCCTTCGAACTCCATCACAGAGGCACAGAGCATATCCTTAAGAATCTGAATCGTGCGCTCGGACTGCCTGTCCGTCTGAGGGTGAAAGGTTGTGCTCAACTCCACCCTAGTACCTAACTCTTGTTGTACGGCCCTCCAAAAATGTGATGTGAACTGTGTACCTCTGTCTGAAATGATGGATACTGGAATACCATGAAGGCGGACAATCTCTCTGATATAAATCTCAGCCAACCTCTCAGAGGAATAAGTGGTCAACACTGGAATAAAATGAGCTGACTTGGTCAGCCGATCCACGATCACCCAGATAGCATCGAACCTTCTCAAAGTCCGTGGAAGTCTAACTACAAAGTCCATGGTGATCCACTCCCACTTCCACTCTGGGATCTCTAACCTCTGAAGTAATCCACCTGGCCTCTGGTGCTCACATTTGACCTGCTGACAGTTGAGACACTTGGCTACAAACCCAACTATATCCTTCTTCATCCTCCTCTACCAGTAGTGCTGCCTCAAATCCTGGTATATCTTCGCGGCACCGGGATGAATGGAGTACCGCGAGCCGTGGGCCTCCTCGAGAATCAACTCCCGAAGCCCATCTACATTGGGCACACAGATACGGCCCTGCATCCTCATCACACCGTCATCACCAATAGTCATATCTCTGGCATCACCTCATCGAACCCTGTCCTGAAGAACTAGAAGATGAGGATCATCATACTGGCGCTCCCTGATACGGTCATAAATAGAATACCGAGAAACCACACAAGCTAATACCCAGCTAGCCTCTGAAATATCCAATCTCACGAACTGGGTGGCTAAGGCCTGAACATCCAAGGCAAAGGGCCTCTCAGCTGTCGGAAGATATGCCTAACTCCCCAAACTCTCTGCCCGGCGACTCAAGGTGTCGGTCACTACATTGGCCTTCCTCGGGTGGTACAATATAGTGATATCATAGTCTTTAAGTAGCTCCAACCACCTCCGCTGATGCAAATTAAGGTCCTTCTGCCTGAGCAAGTGCTGCAAGATCAGTGTAGATCTCACAAGGAACACCGTACAAATAATGATGCCAGATCTTTAAGGCGTGAACAATAGCTGCTAAATCGAGATCACGGACCGGATAATTCTTCTCATGCAGCTTTAATTGTCTAGATGCGTAGGCAATCACCCTACCATCCTACATCAATACCGCTCCAAGGCTAATCCTCGAGGCATCACAATAGATAGTGTAGGACCCCAAACCTGTAAGCAATACTAATACTGGGGCTGTAGTCAAAGCTGTCTTGAGCTTCTGAAAGCTCTCCTCACACTCCTCGGTCCACCTGAACGGAGAACCCTTTTGGGTCAACCTGGTCATAGGCGCTACAATAGATGAAAATCCCTCCACAAAGCGACGGTAATACCCCGCCAAACCAAGGAAACTGCAGATCTCCGTAGCTGATGACGATCTAGGACAACTCTGCACTGCCTCCACCTTCTTCGGATCTACCTTGATCCCATCACAAGACACTACGTGGCCAATGAATGCCACTGAATCAAGCCAGAATTCACACTTAGAAAATTTTACATACAACCTCTTCTCCCTCAAAGTTTGAAGCACGGTCCTCAGGTGCTGCTCATGATCTTCCCGAGACCGAGGTGTTGCTCATGATCTTCCCGAGACCGAGAATATACCAGGATGTCATCAATAAACACAATGACGAAGGAATCAAGATAAGGCCGGAATACACTGTGCATCAAATGCATAAAGGCTGCTGGGGCATTGGTCAGCCCAAATAACATGACAAGAAACTCATAGTGACCATATCTGGTCCTGAAAGCAGTCTTCAGGATATACGGCTCCCGAATCTTCAACTGATGATAGCCAGAACGCAAGTCAATCTTGGAAAACACCCTAGCACCTTGTAACTGATCAAATAAATCATCGATGCGAGGCAAAGGATAACTGTTCTTCACTGTAACCTTGTTCAACTACCGATAATCAATACATATACGCATAGAACCATCCTTCTTCTTCACAAATAAGACCGGAACACCCCAAGGTGATACACTAGGCCTGATGAAACCCTTATCAAGCAACTCCTGTAACTTCTCCTTCAACTCCTTTAATTCAGGAGGAGGCATACGATATGGAAGGATAGAGATGGGCTGAGTACCCGGCAACAAATCAATGCCAAAATCAATATCTCTGTCGGGCGGCATGGCCGGAAGATCAGCTGGAAACACATATGGAAAGTCCCTCGCTACTGGAACTGACTCAACAGTAGGGGTATCAATACTGGCATCTCTTAAATAGGCCAAATACGCATCACACCCCTTCTCAACCATTCGCTGAGCCTTAAGAAATGAAATGACCCTGCGAGAAGTATACTCTAAGGTACCTCTCCTCTCTAATCTCGGCACGCCTGGCACAGCCAGCGTCACGGTCTTAGCTTGACAATCAAGAATAGCATAATGGGGCGACAACCAGCCCATGCCTAAGATAACATCAAAATCTACCATACTGAGTAAAAACAAATCAGCTATGGTCTCAAAACCACTAAGAGCAATCAAACACGACCGATATACACCGTCCACAACGAGAGAATCTCCCACGGGAGTAGATACATAAACATGGGAACTCAAAGAATCCTGAGATATCCCCAAATGTGGAGCAAAATAAGAAGACGCATATGAATACGTAGAGCCTGGGTTAAATAATACTGATGCATCCCTATGACAGACAGGGACGATACCTGTGATGATTGAATCTGAAGCGATGACCTCTGAACCAGCTGGAAGGGCATAGTACCTGGCTTGGCCTCCCCCTCTAGGGTGACCTCGACCTCCCCGACCTCCAACTCGAGCTGGCTAAGGAGGTGGGGTGGTAGCTGGAAGAATGGACGGAGGACCCGATAGAGCACGTGGAGGCTGATAAGTCTGTGAAGGTGCACCCATCCTGGCTTTGGGGAATCTCTAACCATGTGACGAGTGTCACACACTCAAAACAACCTATCGGAGGACGCGACTACTGAGACTAACTCGGACCTAGCCTGCTGGACTGGCCGGTAATAGCACCTCGAGTAGGAGGCATACTGGATACTGGCGGTGCATAATAGGGCTCCTGAGGTCTAGGAGGAGCTGGAACACCGCTGGCTGCTGGAAGACCTGAATGAATAGGGCGACTCACAAAACCCTTACCATAGCGTGCTGCTGGTGCACGAGCTCCTGAATAATGACCAGTCTCTCGAGATCTTGGCCTCTCTCTCCTCTCTGTCCCGGGCAAATATGCCATCCACTCTTCTGGCAATGCTCACTGCGTGCTGATAAGTGTTGTCCATCTCCAACTCCCTGGCCATACTGGTCCGAATACTGGGGTGGAGTCCCTCAATGAAGCGACAAACCCTCTCTCTAAATGTAGTAACCAGAGCTGGTGCATGGCGAGCTAACACACTAAAATGGACTGCATACTCCGACACAGTCATAGCACCCTAACGCAACTGCTCAAACTCTGCGCGCCAAGCATCCCTGAGGCTCTGAGGAACATACTCACGCAAGAACAACTCTGAAAACTGAGCCCAAGTGAGTGAAGCTGCCTCGTCCGGACTACTCAGCTCATAGGCATGCCACCACTGATATGCTGCTCCCCTCAGCTGGAAAGCGGTGAAAGAAACCCCACTCGTCTCCACAATGCCCATAGTGCAGAGAATACGATGACACTCCTCAAGAAAACCCAGAGCATCATCTGAAGCTAGTCCGCTAAAAGTAGGTGGGTGGTACTTCTTGTACCTCTCAAGTCTGAGCTGCTCTGCCTCAGAAGCAGCTACCCTGATCTCATGCTGAACCGGAGCCACTGGGGGCATAGGAATATACTCTGGGGCTTGATCAACCTGGACCCTCTGCTCAGGAGTGCGGGCTGCGGGAGTCTGTGCCCCTCCCCCGGCCTGAGATATAGCGGGAGCTATCAAAAATAGTCCAGCCTGAGCCAGAGTGCTGAACATGCTCATGAACTGAGCTAAAGTCTCCTGGAGGGCTGAAGTAGCAATAGGGATATCCGGTGCTAGCCCTCCAGCTGGAGTTGCTGGGGGCTCCTCTGACGTAGCTCTCACAGGTGCTCGGGCTGCACTGCATGGTCGTCCTCTACCCCGACCCCGGCCTCTGGCGGCTCTAACAGGGGGCTCGGGTGCCTGATCGTCGGTCCTCCCGGTACGGGTCCTCACCATCTGTGAGAAATAATAGAATAGAATTTTTAGAATTTTGATGTCAATAACTCGCACGACAAGGAAATCAAAGGAATCTGATTGTTCTTAATAGTTACATAGCCTCCCGATAATAAGTACGGACGTCTCCGCACCAATCCGCGAGATTCTAATAAATCGGCTTGTGACTCGCGACTCCTATGAACCTAGTGCTCTGATACCAACTTGTCACGACCCAAATTAACCGTCCATAAAGTGTAGTGATGGAACCTAGTCTTTACGACTAGGTAAGCCTTATATTACAAAAAACAAAACAAAAAAAGAAAACACAACATTTTAAAGATAAACAGCATATTGTGAATAACCAAAGTACCACTCAACATATACAACATAATTTCCCAAGACCCGGAATTTCACGAAGTCACAAGCTGCTATACTCTATGTAGCTCTATACAAAAGTCTGAAGCTAATAAAGAAAATCTCTAAGCGAGGGAGTAGAAGGGGACTCCGAGGATCTGCGGACGCAAGCAGAAGTACCTTGAAGTCTCCTAGAATCAGCAGCACGCACTAACCTCGAGGCTAATAGCTCGCACATGGATCTGCACACGAAAACATGTGCAGGAAAGGGCATGAGTACACCACAATGGTACCCAGTAAGTGCCAAGCCTAACCTCGGTCGAGTAGTGAAGAGGTCAGGTCAAGGTCCTACCGGAGTAAACACAATAAATTAAACAGTAAAAGATATAGGTAAAGTTTACAGTAATACAGTTAAAGAAATTCTCGAAAATTTAACAGTTAAGGGAGCCTTCGACTCAGAACAAGGTAAATACAATGGAGAAATCTCCCGGGATACCGTCCCGTAGTTCCAAATGAGTATGCAGTACAGGGGGATCTCCCGGAATACATCCGTAGTCCCAAAGTAAATATGCAGCACTGGGGGATCTCCCAGAATACGTCCGTAGTCCCAAAGTAAATATGCAGTGCTGGGGGATCTCCCGAAATACGTCCGTAGTCCCAAAGTAAATATGCAGTGCTGTGGGATATCCCAGAATACGTCCGTACTCCCAATTTAAATATGCAACACAAGATGAAATGGCAGGTATGTCATCGAGTTATATAGTTTATGCTGAACACAGATAAGGAAAGTAGGGACTTAACTAAGCATGGCGCACAGAATGTCAAATAGGCAGTTAAAACACGTAAGCATGCTTCTCTGGTCTAAGTTTTATCAATTAAATATATTAGTGCAATTTAATAAGGAAAAACAGTTTATGATTTAGAAAGGAAAAATTGGAGTTTTGCGATAATGGCCTGTGTACGTACTCATCACCTCACATACACGAAGCCCACCCATCAATTAATATCACACATCCTAAGGGAAAGTCCCCAACACAAGATTAGGCAAGCCACTTACCTCAAACCGCTCAAATCAACTCGATATCACGTTCTTGCCACGAGTATCCGACTCCAAATGGACCGAATCTATTCAAATTAATTGCATAATATAAATATAAGTACAAGTAACTAATTTAGCCAATTAATTCGAAGCTA
Source organism: Nicotiana tomentosiformis (assembly GCF_000390325.3). Classification (NCBI taxonomy): domain Eukaryota; kingdom Viridiplantae; phylum Streptophyta; class Magnoliopsida; order Solanales; family Solanaceae; genus Nicotiana; species Nicotiana tomentosiformis. Next base: position 15,521,043 of record NC_090813.1, on the reverse strand, counting down.
AAGCGTGAAATTAGGAAAGACGCCCAAAACGTCTCCCCAGACCCACGTCTCGGAATCGGGTAAAAATTATAAATTTTTAACATCCATTCACTCACGAGTTCACTCGAACAAAAAACATCTAAATCCGACGTCAAATTCCCATTCAAATCTCAGATTTTCAATTTGGTGAACCTTTTCCCCCATTTCCAAACTTCTATCCTCAAATTCCTTAATTAGACGAGGAAAATTATAATAGATTAATGTATTATGATCAAAATAGAGTTAGAATTAGTTACCCAATAGTTCTCCTTCAAAATCCCTTGAGAAAGCGTCTCCCACCGAGCTCTAAATCGAATTGGTGAAAAATGAGGAATGAACCCTCGAAGTTGTCTCTTCAACCCAGCGATTTCCGCACCTGCGCTCATGGGGCCTCATCTACGGTCACGCACCTGCAGAAAATATCATCGCATGTGCGACGGTCACTTATTCGGGTTGGGGCCGCATCTGTGGTCAATTCCTCGCACCTGCGGATACCGCATCTGCGGTCCAAATCGGCGCATCTACGCATTTCACTAAGGCAGTCAGGCTCCGTACCTGCTGGCTCGCAGGTGCGGTCAAACTTGCGCACCTGCGCTCCATCACCAGCCCCACTAGTTCGGTATCTGTGCACTTCCTCCGCACCAGCGACTCTCGCACTTGCGGCCTCCCTTCTGCAGGTGCAAAACACCAGGACCAATAAAGGCACCAGATTTTTCCTAAGTCCAAATTCATTCTGTTAAGAATCCGAAACACACCCGAGGCCCCTGGGACCTCAACCAAACATACCAACCAATTCTAAAATACCATACGAACTTAGTCGAGCCTTCAAACCACATCGAACAACACCAAAATCATGAATTAAACTCGGATTCAAGCCTAAGAATTTAAAATTTTCCAAATTCTACAAGCGATGCCGAACCACATTAAATCTAGTCCGAATGACCTCAAATTTTACACACAGGTCACAAATGATACTACGAACCTACTGCTACTTTCGGAATTCCATTCCGAGCTTGATATCAAAATTTCCACTATCGGCCGAAATCGCCGAAAAACTACCTTTCGCCAATTCAAGCCTAAATCAACTACAGACCTCCAAAATACATTCCGGACACGCTCCTAACCCCAAAATCACTCAACGAAGTCGACGGAATTCCATTCCGAATCTGTCTTCACACAATTCCGACTACGGTCCAAACTCTAAGGCTTAAACTCACAACTAAAAAACTCTCTGAATTCCATAACCAATTCCTCCGGCAAGTCTCAATAGCGGAAACAAACGTGGGAAAATAGTTATTAGGGGATCGGGGCTCTAATTATCAAAACGACCGGCCGGGTTGTTACAAAAGTGTACAATGATAATGCCGACAACAAGGCCTCGACTATACCTCAAATAGAATATACAAAGTACAAAAGGTTCATGACCCCGGGATGAAGTAGGGTTCTGGGAAGAAGGTGTGCTGCTATCACTGATCAATATCTCCTGCTGCGGAACCACCTGCATCCATTTAAAGATGCAGCACCCCCGGAAAAAGGGACGTTAGTACTGCCGAATAGCACTAGTATGTATAACTAAATACCCTCTCAATGGAATGACAAATAATACAAACAATATTATCATAATGTTAATGGAAGCCTTAATCAACATTAAACCTCAATTTAGGATCAAGACAGTGTTTCAATTAATTTCCATATCTCACATTGGGAGATTTTTAGTATCGATATTTCATTGTTCACAATGCAATTATTCACAATACCAATACCACCGTACTCTTAGCACAGAGTCTGATCATGACCCAATCGGCTAGGCTATCTCATTTGAGACATCAACCGCAATTACTTTCAGTATCAATACCACCGTCTTTAACCCGGAGTCCGATCACGACCCGATCGGCTAGGCTATCCATTAGGGACATCGACCACAATCACAATTTCAATTACAATTTCCAGTACAATCACCACTATGTGTGCGACATGGTGTCCGATCATGACCCGATAGGCTAGGCTGTCTTATTCGAGACATCAACCTTTTTGTATCAATCATCGCATTTTATATTACTTTCACATCTGTTCATTTCATTGGCACTAATGGCCATAATTTATAAGATCATTCTTGGCACTTTGGCCGTATTTAGTATTTCATGCTCACCTTTTCACTTTCAAACACCAGCGTCATCATTTCAACAACAACACTACAATTCAAGGTGTGTAGTACACATGTGAGCAATTAAGAGTCTAAGGCACAGAGAGATATTTCATAAAATTTGGCATAATAACCTTCCTTTGAACTTGATTTGAAATCGAAACATTATTAATGCACAACCTATATTTTAACACATCCTCAATTGATAACATAACATAGACAAAGCATTTGGGATACTTGTGAACATATGTCTTTCAACCCAATCTTATTCGAATAGCCAATTTTTTAATAAACCACTCGGGATTTACACAATTTACATGAATATCATAGGATCCAATTCTAAGAGAAGAGTTTAGCCAACATACCTCAATTGAGCTTCCTTAAACTCTAAAATATTCCGGAATTCTTAGCAACTTCAATCTCTAGGATGACGACCTAGTGAGTTTCCCTTCTTAATCTTCCAAAACTTGAGCAAGAATTGAAGAACAATTATTGAAGAACACCTTATTACTCTAGGACACTCTCTCTTACTCTAAAATATCAGATTATAGCTCCAAAATGGCCCAAAGTGTGTATTTAACGAAGTAGGGTCGGGTTTTAAAAACCCAAAAATGAAGCTCCGAAATAGGTTATGCGGTCGCATATGCGACCGCATAATAGTTATGCGGACCGCATATCGGTCGCATAATCGGTGTCCAATACTGACAAACATCTGTTTGTGTATGCGGTCACTATGCAGCCTGCATACCTGTTCTGCGGTCGCATAGTGACCGCAGAATAGTTATACGGTCGCATAGTCGACCGCAAACTTCATCCAAACTTGCCCTCTTCTGCCTCACTTCTGCGGCCATTATGCCGCCCGCAGAGTAATTCTGCGATCGCATTATGGACAGCAGAAACGCATTTTTCTGCCAAAAATTTTCCTTTACTTTTCAGTGCATTGTTCAACCCAAAAGGTCCGAGTCGCGGCAAGTCTGGCACGTAAGCCTAGTCCGGCACCATGAAACATTATTTTTATTTTCCTTTGCAAAATTTTACTGGGCCTTACATTCTCCCCCACTTAGTATCATTCATCCTCGAATGAGGGTAAAAATCTCTTATTAGTATCTCATGCAACTCAGTTTTTCATATCACACACCAGCAGTCCCAAATTTGACTAACTCCCTAAATTTCCAAATATTTCGCTAGAGTTTCCCTTGTAACTAGTCCTATCCACCTGTCAGAGAGCCCCAGAAACACATCCTAACAACATATACATAATCTAACGACGTAACTTAATACAAAACAACACCAATTGTGGCCTCACAAGCAATGTATTACCAGAAAGGAACATCCTTAATGCCAATTGTACAATTGATACAAAATTCATAGAAAGTAAGTCTTATAATTTTCCTAGATCACAACTTTATAAATATATAGTTATTCAAACAAATAAGGATATTTTTTCTTTATTTCTTCCTTAGCCTACCACATAGCCTCTTCAACCTGTTGGTTTCGCCATAACACTTTCACGGAGGCAATTTCTTTGTTTCTCAATTTTCGAACTTGTCGATCAATAATAGAAACCGGAGTCTCTTCGTAAGTCAATTTCTCATTTACCTCAATAGTCTCAACCGGAACAATGAGCGTCGGATCTCCAACTACTTTATTCAGCATAGACACATGAAACACCGGGTGTACTAATGACATCTGAGGTGGTAGCTCAAGATTGTACGCCACCTCACCGATCCTTTGAATGATTTTGTACAGTCCGACATACCTCGGACTCAATTTCCCTTTCTTATCAAATCGCATTACACCCTTCATGGGGAAAACTTTTAAGAATACCCAATCATCTTCTTTGAACTCCAAATCCCTACGACGAACATCTGAATAGGATTTCTGACGACTCTGAGCAGTCTTCAACCGCTCCTTAATGATTTTAAATTTTTCCATAGCCTGATGCACGAGGCCTGGCCCTATCAACTTTGCTTCCCTAATTCCGAACCACCCAATGGGAGATCTACATCTCCTACCATATAAATACTCGAACGGTGCCATCTGAATGCTAGCATGCTAGTTACTGTTGTATGCAAATTCTATGAGTGGTAAATGATCATCCCATCCACCTTTGAAGTCTAGAACACAAGCGCACAACATATCCTCAAGTGTCTGAATAGTCCGCTCTGCCTGCCCGTCAGTTTGTAGGTGAAAGGTTGTACTAAGATTCACCTGAGTACCCAAACCTTGCTGAAATTTCTTCCAAAAATTAGCAGTGAATTGTGCTCCTCGATCAGAAATGATGAAAACTGGGGTGCCATGCAACCTGACTATTTCTTTGATATACAACTGAGAATACTGCTCCGCTGTATCGGTAGCCTTAACCGGCAGGAAGTGTGCTGATTTCGTGAGTCGATTCACAATCACCCAAATTGAGTCAAACTTGCACGGAGTGCGCGGTAATCCTACCACCAAGTCCATATTAATCATTTCCCACTTCCACAATGGAATTTCTATGTTCTGTGCCAACCCACCGGGTCTTTAGTGTTCGGCCTTTACTTACTAACAATTTGTACACTTCGCCACAAATTCTGCTAAATTTCTCTTCATATCATTCCACCAATAGACTTCCTTAACAGAGACATAGCCTCCCGAAGATAAGTACGGACGTCTCCGCACCAATCCGCGAGACTCTAATAAACCGGATTATGACTCGCGACTCCTATGAACCTAGTGCTCTGATACCAACTTGTCACGACCCAAATTAACCGTCCATAAAGTGTAGTGATGGAACCTAGTCTTTACTACTAGGTAAGCCTTATATTACAAAAAAACAAAAAAAAAAAGAAAACACAACATTTTAAAGATAAACAGCATATTGTGAATAACCAAAGTACCACTCAGCATATACAAAATAATTTTCCAAGACCCGGAATTTCACGAAGTCACAAGCTGCTATACTCTATGTAGCTCTATACAAAAGTCTGAAGCTAATAAAGAAAATCTCTAAGCGAGGGAGTAGAAGGGGACTCCGAGGATCTACGGACGTAAGCAGAAGTACCTTGAAGTCTCCTGGAATCAGCAGCACGCACTAACCTCGAGGCTAATAGCTCGTACATAGATCTGCACACGAAAACATGTGCAGGAAAGGGCATGAGTACACCACAATGGTACCCAGTAAGTGCCAAGCCTAACCTCGGTCGAGTAGTGAAGAGGTCAGGTCAAGGTCCTACTGGAGTAAACACAATAAATTAAACAGTAAAAGATATAAGTAAAGTTTACAGTAACACAGTTAAAGAAATTCTTGAAAATTTAACAGTTATGGGAGACTTCGACTCAGAACAAGGTAAATACAATGGAGAAATCTCCCGGGATACCGTCCCGTAGTTCCAAATGAGTATGCAGTACAGGGAGATCTCCCGGAATACGCTCGTAGTCCCAAAGTAAATATGCAGTACTGGGGGATCTCCCATAATACGTCCGTAGTCCCAAAGTAAATATGCAGTGCTGGGGGATCTCCCGAAATACGTCCGTAGTCCTAAAGTAAATATGCAGTGCTGTGGGATACCCCAGAATACGTCGGTACTCCAATTTAAATATGCAACACAAGATGAAATGGCAGGTATGGCATCGAGTTATATAGTTTATGCTGAACACAGATAAGGAAAGTAGGGACTTAACTAAGTATGGCACACAGAATGTCAAATAGGCAGTTAAAACACGTAAGCATGCTTCTCTGGTCTAAGTTTAACAATTAAACATATTAGTGCAATTTAATAAGGTAAAACAGTTTATGATTTAGAAAGGAAAAATTGGAGTTTTGCGATAATGGCCTGTGTACGTACTCGTCACCTCACGTACACGAAGCCCACCCATCAATTAATATCACACATCCTAAGGGAAAGTCCCCAACATAAGATTAGGCAAGCCACTTACCTCAAACCGCTCAAATCAACTCGATATCACGTTCTTGCCACGAGTATCCGACTCCAAATGGACCGAATCTATTCAAATTAATTGCACAATATAAATATAAGTACAAGTAACTAATTTAGCCAATTAATTCGAAGCTAAAGCGTGAAATTAGGAAAGACGCCCAAAACGTCTCCCCGGACCCACATCTCAGAATCGGGTAAAAATTATAAATTTTTATCACCCATTCGCTCACGAGTTCACTCGAACAAAAAACACCTAAATCCAACGTCAAATTCCCATTCAAATCTCAGATTTTCAATTTGGTGAACCTTTTCCCCCAAATTCCTTAATTAGACGAGGAAAATCATAATAGATTAATGTATTATGATCAAAATAGAGTTAGAATTAGTTACCCAATAGTTCTCCTTCAAAATTCCTTGAGAAAGCGTCTCCCACCGAGCTCTAAATCGAATTGGTGAAAAATGAGGAATGAACCCTCGAAGTTGTCTCTTCAACCCAGCGATTTCCGCACCTGTGCTCATGGGGCCTCATCTACGGTCACGCACCTGCGGAAAATATCATCGCATGTGCGAAGGTCACTTATCCGGGCTGGGGCCGCATCTGTGGTCAATTCCTCGCACCTGCGGATACCGCATCTGTGGTCCAAATCCGCGCATCTGCGCATTTCACTAAGGCAGCCAGGCTCCGCACCTGCTGGCTCGCAGGTGCGGTCAAACTTGAGCACCTGTGCTCCATCACCAGCCCCACTAGTTCCGTATCTGCGCACTTACTCCGCACCAGCGACTCTCGCACTTGCGGCCTCCCTTCTGCAGGTGCGAAACACCAGATTTTTCCTAAGTCAAAATTCATTCTGTTAAGAATCCGAAACACACCCGAGGCCCCCGGGACCTCAACCAAACATACCAACCAATCCTAAAACACCATGCGAACTTAGTCGAGCCTTCAAACCACATCGAACAACACCAAAATCATGAATTAAACTCGGATTCAAGCCTAAGAATTTAAAATTTTCCAGATTCTACAAGCGACGCCGAACCACATTAAATCTAGTTCGAATCACCTCAAATTTTACACACATGTCACAAATGATACTACGAACCTACTGCCACTTTTGGAATTCCATTCCGAGCTTGATATCAAAATTTCCACTATCGGCCGAAATCGCCGAAAAACTATCTTTCGCCAATTCAAGCCTAAATCAACTACAGACCTCCAAAACACATTCCGAACGCGCTCCTAACCCCAAAATCACTCAACGGAGTCGATGGAATTCCATTCCGGATCTGTCTTCATACAATTCCGACTACGGTCCAAACTCTAAGGCTTAAACTCACAACTAGGGACTAAGTGTCCCAAAACTCTCTGAATTCCATAACCAATTCCTCCGGCAAGTCTCAATAGCGGAAACAAACGTGGGAAAACAGTTATTAGGGGATCGGGGCACTAATTCTCAAAATGACCGGCCGGGTTGTTACAAAAGTGTACAATGATAATGTCGACAACAAGGCCCCGACTATATCTCAAACCGAATACACAAAGTACAAAAGGTTCATGACCCCGGGATGAAGTAGGGTTCTGGGAAGAAGGTGTGCTGCTATCACTGATCAATATCTCCTGCTGCGGAACCACCTGGATCCATTTAAAGATGCAGCACCCCCGGCAAAAAGGACGTTAGTACTGTCGAATAGCACTAGTATGTATAACTAAATACCCTCTCAATAGAATGACAAATAATACAAACAATATTATCATAATGTTAATGGAAGCCTTAATCAACATTAAACCTCAATTTAAGATCAAGACAGTGTTTTAATTAATTTCCATATCTCACATTGGGAGATTTTTAGTATCGATATTTCATTGTTCACAATACAATTATTCACAATACCAATACCACCGTACTCTTAGCACGGAGTCCGATCATGACCCGATCGGCTAGGCTATCTCATTTAAGACATCAACCGCAATTACTTTCAGTATCAGTACCACCGTCTTTAACCCGGAGTCCGATCACGACCCGATCAGCTAGGCTATCCATTAGGGACATCAACCACAATCACAATTTCAATTGCAATTTCCAGTACAATCACCACTATGTGTGCGACATGGTGTCCGATCATGACCCGATAGGCTAGGCTGTCTTATTCGAGACATCAACCTTTTTGTATCAATCATCGCATTTTATATTATTTTCAGCTCTGTTCATTTCATTGGCACTAATGGCCATAATTTATAAGATCATTCTTGGCACTTTAGCCATATTTAGTATTTCATGCTCACCTTTTCACTTTCAAACACCAGCGTCATCATTTCCAACAACAATTCAATTCAAGGTGTGTAGTACACATGTGAGCAATTAAGAGTCTAAGGCACATAGAGATATTTCATAAAATTTGGCATAATAGCTTTCCTTTGAACTTGACTTGAAGTCGAAACATTATTAATGCACAACCCATATTTTAACACATCCTCAATTGATAACATAACATAGATAAAGCATTTAGGTTACTTGTGAACATATGTCTTTCAACCCAATCTTATTCGAAAAAGCCAATTTTTTAATGAACCACTCGGGATTTACACAATTTACATGAATATCATGGGATCCAATTCTAAGAGAAGAGTTTAGCCAACATACCTCAATTGAGCTTCCTTAAACTCTAAAATATTCCGGAATTCTTAGCAACTTCAATCTCTAGGATGAAGACCTAGTGAGTTTCCCTTCTTAATCTTCCAAAACTTGAGCAAGAATTGAAGAACAATTATTGAAGAACACCTTCTTACTCTAGGACACTCTCTCTTACTCTAAAATATCAGATTATAGCTCAAAAATGGCCCAAAGTGTATATTTAATGAAGTAGGGTCGGGTTTTAAAAACCCAAAAATGAAGCTCCGAAATAGGTTATGCGGTCGCATATGCGACCGCATAATGGTTATGCGGACCGCATATCGGTCGCATAATCGGTGTCCAATACTGACAAACATCTGTCTGTGTATGCGGTCACTATGCAGCCTGCATACCTGTTCTGCGTTCGCATAGTGACCGCAGAACAGTTATACGGTCGCATAGTCGACCGCAAACTTCATCCAAACTTGCCCTCTTCTGCCTCACTTCTGCGGCCATTATGCGGCCGCAGAGTAATTCTGCGATCGCATTATGGACCGCAGAAATGCATTTTTCTGCCAAAAATTTTTCTTTACTTTTCGGTACATTGTTCAACCCAAAAGGTCCGAGTCGCGGCGAGTCCGGCATGTAAGCCTAGTCCGGCACCATGAAACATTATTTTTATTTTCCTTTGAAAATATTTACTGGGCCTTACATTCTCCCCCACTTAGTATCATTCATCCTCGAATGAGGGTAAAAATCTCTTATTAGCATCTCATGCAACTCAGTTTTTCATATCACATACCAGCAGTCCCAAATTTGACTAACTCCCTAAATTTCCAAATATTTCGCTAGAGTTTCCCTTGTAACTAGGCCTATCCACCTGTCAGAGAGCCCCAGAAACACATCCTAACAACATATACATAATCTAACGACGTAACATAATACAAAACAACACCAATTGTAGCCTCACAAGCAATGTATTACCAGAAAGGAACATCCTTAATGCCAATTGTACAATTGATACAAAATTCATAGAAAGTAAGTCTTATAATTTTCCTAGATCACAACTTTATAAATACATAGTTATTCAAACAAATAAGGATATTTTTTCTTTATTTCTTCCTCAGCCTCCCACATAGCCTCTTCAACCTGTTGGTTTCGCCATAACACTTTCACGGAGGCAATTTTTTTGTTTCTCAATTTTCGAACTTGTCGATCAATAATAGAAATCGGAGTCTCTTCGTAAGTCAATTTCTCATTTACCTCAATAGTTTCAACCGGAACAATGAGTGTCGAATCTCCAACTACTTTATTCAGCATAGACACATGAAACACCGGGTGTACTAATGACATCTGAGGTGGTAGCTCAAGATTGTACGCCACCTCACTGATCCATTGAATGATTTTGTACGGTCCGACATACCTCGGACTCAATTTCCCTTTCTTATCAAATCGCATTACACCCTTCATGGGAAAAACTTTTAAGAATACCCAATCATCTTCTTTGAACTCCAAATCCCTACGACGAACATCTGAATTGGATTTCTGACGACTCTGAGCAGTCTTCAACCGCTCCTTAATGATTTTAAATTTTTCCATAGCCTGATGCACGAGGTCTGGCCCTATTACCTCTGCTTCCCCAATTTCGAACCACCTAATGGGAGATCTACATCTCCTACCATATAAATACTCGAACGGTGCCATCTGAATGCTAGCATGCTAGTTACTGTTGTATGCAAATTCTATGAGTGGTAAATGATCATCCCATCCACCTTTGAAGTCTAGAACACAAGCACACAACATATCCTCAAGTGTCTGAATAGTCCGCTCTGCCTGCCCATCAGTTTGTGGGTGAAAGGTTGTACTAAGATTCACCTGAGTACCTAAACCTTGCTGAAATTTCTTCCAAAAATTAGCAGTGAATTGTGCTCCCCGATCAGAAATAATGAAAACTGGGGTGCCATGCAACCTGACTATTTCTTTGATATACAACTGAGAATACTGCTCCGCTGTATCGGTAGCCTTAACCGGCAGGAAGTGTGCTGATTTCGTGAGTCGATTCACAATCATCCAAATTGAATCAAACTTGCGCGGAGTGCGTGATAATCCTACCACCAAGTCCATATTAATCATTTCCCACTTTCACAATGGAATTTCTATGTTCTGTGCCAACCCACCGGGTCTTTGGTGTTCGGCCTTTACTTACTGACAATTTGTACACTTCGCCACAAATTCTGCTACATTTCTCTTCATATCATTCCACCAATAGACTTCCTTAAGATTGCCACAAATACGTAAGCCTAGTCCGTCACCATGAAACATTATTTTTATTTTCCTTTGCAAAATTTTACGGGGCCTTACAATTTCTTTTATTGTTATTGGCATTTTCCCACCTAGTTGGTACTGTTATATGCATGCTCTGTGAGAAAGAGATAAATGCACAAATGGTGTTGCCGTGCCAATTGATTTGATTTACATATACACACACACACACACACACACACACACACACACACATACATACATATATATATATATATATATATATATATATATATATATATATATATATATATATATATGGGTGAGAATAAGACAAGTGCACGAAGGTATTGCCGTGCCATTTGATGTGATAATTTGAATATATTTCTCACACCAGGAAAGTTAACTGAGATGTTACACAATGACTATTTAATGCAAAGAAGTACAGTTGAAAGATATTTATTTGGAATAATTATATTTGAAAGAATTATAGTTGAAAGACATTTATTTAAAAGGATTATAATTGAAAGATATATATTTGAAGGAAGTATATTCGAAATATATTTATTGGAAAGGATTATATTCTAGAGACTTTTATTGAAAAACTTATAGATAAAAGATGTATATTTTGAAGGACTTGATTATTGGTTGTACTTATGTTTATTGTTCGTTTGAGCAATATTTATGGTGTTCTTGTTGCCTTGTTGTTTATGTCACAACTTGATTATTGTTGCCATCACTGCTATTTGTTTTCTATTATTTTTTTGTATGCTATATTGCACAGGTTATTTGACTAGTGAGTGTCTTGATTGTACCTCGTCACTACTCCACCGAGGTTAGTCTTAATACTTACTGGGTACTGAATGTGGTATACTTATACTACACTACATTTTTGTACAGAGCCAGGTATTGGAGATATCGGATTCGGGCAGAGATTAGAGTGTGATCGCAAGGATTCAAGGTAGGACTACTTAGTCATCGTAGTCCCTTGGAGTCTTTCCATTATATTGTACTATCAACACTTATTCAAATATTATTGTATATTCGATCATTGAGATCATTGTATGTATTCAGTTAGAGTTCGTGACTCCGTACTACCAGTCTTGAGAGGTTGTTGAATATTTTCGCTATTGGTTTTGACACTAGTCTTTAATTATATATTTTTTAAAAAATAGAAATTAATGAAATTGTAATCGGCTTACCTAGTCTTAGAGATTAAGTTCCATCATGACGCCTGTGGTGGGATTTTAGATCGTGAGAATTTTCCATTAGCACAACTTCCATCAATGTTCAACTTGACCAATTAAGTAGGTGGTCTGATCCATTTCACTAGGAAGCTGCTAGTCTATTGAATGTGTGCTTCACAGGCTATGTATATGCTACTCCAGCTATCTCCAATACGAACTCTGCTAAAATGTTTCTTGATTATCTGCAAAAAAAAAATTAGTGATATTAGAACTGGTTCTATATATTGAGGGTATAGTCCCTTCAAATTTGTTGCAACATCTTGATTTCCAGAGCTCCTAGCAAATGATAGGAGGAAGATTCTTGGTAATGAATTTCTCAATTGGATTGGACGATTTGTGGTTCCACCAACTCAAACAATTCATGTTTAGACTGTTGATATTCCAACCAATACCCAATGGGCCAGTAAATTTCCTCCGTATATTCCTAGCAAGGTCACCTTGACAAAATATGTCATTAATATCCTCAAAATCGGTTCGGCTACTAGCAGGGTTACAACAATACCATTGAGGGTTTAGAATGATTCCAAGCCTAGCCACTCTCTTGTCAGTGCAGAGCTTGTTACCAACTGCTCTCAATAAGAGAAAAGACATCTTGAATGGTACCTCATTTGTCCATAAGTTGTTATAGAAAGGGTTGTAGTCGTTCCTTTGCCTTATAGAATTCCAGGTAGAGAGGTTTTTATTCATGATTGTTAAGATAGCCAATATTTAGAGAACTTTAGCATTCTTACTTATGATTGTTGAAAGACAGTCATTACATGTAATCTTAGTTTTTGTATTTGTCAAATAAATTTAAAGTAGTTCATTTTGATATGTAATTTCACACCCCTTTGAATTAACAATAGTGAGCCTAGTCGGCCAACATGAACAGAAGGCGTCTATGGGCTATATTTATTTTTTGAGAAAATGATCTTTTATGACCAGCTATAACTTTAAGATTCATGTTGTGACGATCCGATAGGTCATTTTATTATGAGATCACTATTAGCTTTACTTGATGTTTCTTGATTTACGTGTGTAGTCCGTATTATTATTCTGAAAGTTTTTACGTAAAAGTTAAAAAAATATGAATTTTGGCTTTAAAAATAACTTGAGTTGACTAAGGTCAATATTTTGGTAAATGATCCCTGATCGGTATTCTGATGATCCCGGTAAGGTCAATATTTTAGACTTGGGCGTATGCCCGAAATTGAATTCGGAGGTTCCTAGGTTGATTTGACTTGTTTTGCCGAAAGTTAGCAATTTGAATGTTAGGAAATTCCCTAGGTTCGACCGTAGGATGACCTTATGGTTATCGGGTTTGAATTTTAGTTTTGGGACTTGGAATAGGCCCGTTTTTCTATTTGAAACTTGTCTATAAAATTTGGTACAATTCTGAGTTGGTTTGATAGGAATCATACGTTAGGTTGTGTTTCTACCTACTCTTCAGTTTCCTTTTGAATTTCATGTGTTTTGATGTCTAATTCATGGTTCCGAATGTTATTATGGTATTTTGATCGCGCGAGCGAGTTCATGTGTTGTTATTATACTTGTGTGCATGTTTGATTTGAAGCTCGAGAGGCTCGTGTGAGTTTTGTTTGTGTATCGGATGAGTTTTGGATAATTTGAGTTAGCTGACGTGCTTTCAGTTCTGGTGTAGATCTGCAGATCTTGCATTTGTGAGGTCTGGCTTGCAAATGCGTGCCTTGATTTTGCGATCCAGACATTACATTTGCGACCATGGGCTTGGGCTGGGTGACCTCGCATTTGCGAGGAAATGGTTTGCATTTGCAAATTGTCTAGGGCTGCTTTTACGAACATACTGGTTGCATTTGCGACCACTGACAATATGGGTTAGATTTATATTTGCGATTGGAGTACCTTCGCATTTGTGAGAAATTTGTCGCATTTGCGACTTCTGAGCTTCTGACTCACTTGTCGCTTTAGCGATCCGTGCTTCACATTTGTGGTGTTCGCAATTGTGGTCTTCTTTCCAAAATCATTGGTAAGCAACTCTAATCCACTTTCTTTCAATTCCCCATTACCTTTCAAGTATTCTTTAACATCAGATCTAGGATTTCCATGGTAGAAATTAGAAATTTGGGTAGAATTTGGAAATTTTATAAAACTGAGATTTAGACCTCAAATTGAGGTCGGATTTCGAAACAAATCACATAATCGGGCTCGGGGGTGAATGTGTAATCGAGTTTTAGTCCGGATCTCGGATTTTGACCAAGCGAGTTCGGAGTTGACTTTTTCAATTCATCAATGATTAAACCGTTTTTCATTCGTGGGTAGTTTCTAAAGTTTATTTTGAATTGTTGGAACGGTATTTGGCTAGCTTTGGTTGGTTTGGAGGCTTGTTCGAAAGGAAAAGCCGTGGTTGATTGATAATTTGGTGGTGTAAAGAGGTAAGTATTGGGTCTAACCTTGACTTGAGGGAATTAGAACTTGTTGGACTATTTGTTATGTAAATTATGTGGGGAAACGACGTATATGTGAGGTGACAAGTGTACATGCGGAATTGGGCTATTTATTTCATGCCTTCATTTATTCCATGTTATCTCTTGTTATATGCTTTAATTTCTACATATTCTTACTTGATATCTATGCTTTACTTGTTAATTGTTATTTAATTGTTACCTGTCTTGATTTCCTCATTCTCACTCAATATCTGCTTACCTGCCGCATGTTCCTAATTGCCTTAATTGTATATTCTCATTGTCACATGTTTTTACTTGCTTTTATTGTCCTTATATTACTTGATGCACTCTATTATGTTATTTCAATTACGTGAATGCAATGACCCGACCAGTTGTTTTGATCTCTAGCGCATCGTTCGGTGGTTTGGGGCCATGAGCATCTTCACTTTAGGTATTATGACTTGTACGTGTGGTCGGAATTGAATTTTGGAAGTTCAAAGACGATTTCGAAAGAAAATTCTCATTTCGGAAGCTTTAAGTTGGAAGAATTGACCAAGGTTGGATTTCGAGTAAACAACCTCGGAATCGGGATTTGAAGGTTCCAATAGGTTTGTATGATGATTTTGGACTTGGGCGTATGTCCGGATCGGGTTTTGGATGACCCGGGTGCGTTTCAGCGCCAATTGTGGAAGTTGACATTTTGAAAGAATTTCATAAATTTGAGTTGAAGTGCATTTCAATGTTATCAATATTCGTTTTGGATTCCGAGATTGGGAATAGCTCCGTATGGCAATTCCGGTATTGGGAGCGTGTCCGGAAGTGGATTCGGAGGTCCGTAGGTCATTTGGCGAAAGTTAAAAATTGGAAGGTTTTGACAAGTTTGACGGGAAGTGAACTTTTTAGTATCGGGGTCGGATTCCAATTCCGAAAGTTGGAGTAGGTATGTAATGTCAAATGTGACTTGTGTGCAAAATTTGAGGTCAATCGGACGTGATTTGATAGGTCTCGGCATCGAATGTAGAAGTTGGAAGTTCAAAAGATCATTAATCTTGAATTTGGGTGCTATTCATGATTTTAGCATTGTTTGATGTAATTTGAAGGCTCAAATAAGCTCGTAATGTGTTTTGGGATATGTTGGTATATTTGGTTAAGCTTCCGGGGGCCTCGGGTGGATTCTGAGTGGTTAATGGATCGAATTTGGAGTTGAAGAAAGAGCTAAAGCAACTGGTGTCTGGTACAATCGCACCTGCGAGAAAGGGCCGTAGGTGCGAGCCCACAGGTACAGTGTTATGGTCGCAGAAGCGGTCCTGGACCACCTGGGCAAAAGGGCGGCAAATGCGGAGTTGGGGGCGCTGATGCGCATCCGCAGGAACGGTCAAGGCTCCGCAGAAGCGTGACCGCATGAGCGGGTTTTTGTCCGCAGAAGCGAACTTGGCTGGGCTTGATGGAAAGCAGCACCTGCGATGGGAAATGTCCGCAAGTGCGGAGCCGCAGAAGCGGCTAGTGGACCGCAGATGCGAAAGTCGTCTCGGCAGAAGGGTTCTTTTAAAAATCGGGATTTGGCTCATTTTCTCTCTTTTTTCATCTAGTTGGGGCGATTTTGGAGAGCTTTTCATCAAGCATCGCAAGGTAAGTGATTCTCACTTATTATAAGTTAAATACATGGATTCTATGAGGATTTAAGCATGAAAATTAGTATAAATTATGGAGTTTTTGGTAGAAAACCTAGAAATTTTATTTTTTGGATTTTGACCATGAAATTGGACGTGGAACTTGGAATAAATTATATATTTGAGTTTGTGGTGATATGGGTAAGGTTTATCTTCGAATATTTTTGGAATCCGGACACGTGGGCCCGAGGGTGATTATATCGACTTTTCAAGCAGAGTTAAAAATCATTATAAATTGGATTATAATAAGTATTAGAGTGTGTATTTATGAATTTTCACGTTTATTGACTAGTTTTGGAGTGTTGGGCATCGGTTTGAGTTATTGGAAGGACTTGGGAGCCGGTGATGGAACTTCGGAGCGAGGTAAGTCTCTTTTCTAACCTTGTAAGAGGTAATTACCCCATAGATGAACTTAATTAATATGTGTTATTATTTGTGGGTCCAACCTACGCACGAAGTGACGAGAGTCCATACGTAGCTACTATTCCCGTTTATGTCCGGGTAGTTTTAGGTTTACACCATGCTTTGTGGATACCGTTATTTGATTATTGTTTTTAATTGTATCAAATGGAACTAAGTCAAGGATTTTAAGGATTTAAAAGCTTCAAGTTGAATTATCTTTATTTTGAAAATAATCAAGAAAGAGTTATGATTTATTGATAATTTATATTTGACCGCGTTGCAAGTGTGATCCGCAAGCGGGGTATTTCTTTCTACTACTCTCATAGGAGCAGGCCGTTCGCCTCGGTAGGTTAATAGATGCATCTATGGTTCGTGCCGTTCGACCCTCGGCAGTGCTTAGTTTACATTTATGTTGGATCGGGCTGAACGTCCTCGGTGGAATTTTGTGTGTGATAATAGAACTGGAAGTCCCTTTTTTTTTTTAATTAGTATAAATTCTTTATTTGAAAGATCATTTGTTTTAAATGAAGGAAGTGATTTGGGTTCTTAAATATGGTGATTAATTGTTCAGTTATTTCTTGTTCTAAGTTTTATTGTTATATATATCTTTCTTAATTAGAATTTCATATTATCATATTGTTTGCCCTTAGTAAGTGTCGGAGCCGACCCCTCGTCACTACTTCTTCGAGGTTAGGCGGGATACTTACTGGGTACGCGTTGATTTACGTACTCATGCTACACTTGCTGCATGTCTTGTACAGATGCATATATGTCTAGTGGCCTTGTGGGCTCATAGGCGCGGTTATTGCGGAGACTTAGTTGAGCTGCATTCCACGTTACGAGTCCGCAGCCGCTAGAGTCTCCTTCAGAGTATTTATATTTTCCTGTCCAATATGTATTCCGGACAAAGGTTGTATTTTATTTTATATTCCTAATTGATGATCATGCACTTGTGACACCGGATTTTGGGCGATTATGGGTTGCACTGTATTGAAATTTTTAAAGATATTATTATTTATTTTGTAAATTTCATCTTTTACTATTTAATTGAAGGAAATATGATTTCAGAAATATTAAAAATGAGAACCAAATTAAGTATTTATTTTTGGCTTGCCTGACCGCGGTGTCCGGCGCCATCACGACCTTTAATGGATTTTGGGTCGTGACAACATGGTATCAGAGCACTAGGTTCACTTAGGTCTCACGAGTCATGAGCGAGTCTAGTAGAGTCTTGCGGATCGGTACGGAGACGTATGCACTTATCTTCGAGCGGCTACAAGATTGTTAGGAGAACTTCCCTTCTTGATTCCTCATCGTGCGATTCAATTCCTTTGAGGCTTATGCCTTCATTCCCCTCCTATTCAGTCTTATGCGATGTGAAGCGCTTGTTATAAATTGGGAATCGAGGAATTTTAATGGTACTACAGATGTGGTGGAGGATGTTTCTCCCTGCGTATTTGATTGGGCTGTTGTCGTCACCTCGCTGAAGGCCGTTCTGCCGTTGTAACTCAATGTCAGCATTACCTAAGGTTTTGAGATTTGGCATTGATTGTTATGACAATTCGTGTGTTGCTATCGCACCATGTTTGTGTAATGGTAGGATGCTTGTCTATGCGTCGAAGTAGTGAATGACTTGGAAAGGCGGTTTACTCAGTGCATGATTCAGAGATCCAGTATTTTATTTCCGGTGAAGAAAAGGCAATCAGACTATGAATGTTCAGGTTTAGATTGACGGAGTAACGAGACTTAGTATTTCGAGTATGGTAGAATTGTCATATGTGATGTGGTGTCGTTGCCCTAGATTGAATGTGTTAAGTTCGCCGGTGTTATGGTCTTCATCAATTTTCCTTCGGGCAGGGTGGTGTGAAATAGTATCGGGGAAGCGGCTGTCAGAGATCATAGTGTGCGGTGGTTCAGGACTTAATAGGTGGTCCGAGTGTTGAGGGCTCAAGAAAGATGATCTTCGGAAAGGTTTAAAGTTGGTAGCGATCTATTGGTTCAAGTGCTATAGAAATAGATATTGAGTTAAGGCAACAACTGGGCAGCGAAGGATGAGGAAGGACATGTGGGGGGTGTCTTGCGGTGGTTAACTTTCTAGAAGGCCAAGTGTGAGAAACATAAGTCGGGTATTTGCTTAAAGGAGAGGGTTTGACCAAAGTGGGAGAGTGGCAGAGTAGCATATGGGTTCTGTGGTAGGATGACTATACACCTTGGGAAAAGTTTAGAGTGATTTGGAACTCATGGTGGACAGTGACTAAGTCTACGAACTTAATTTGGAATATTGGCTGCTATACGGAGAAGGGTTGGATACGACGAAAAACAGTTGCATGATATGAAGAAGGATACAACATGACTTTGGATTGGAATGTATCGTCGCACGTTTAGTTGATGTCAATGGGGAGTGAACGGGCTTGTACAGATGGTGAATGAGCACAAGCTCAGGATGGTTTAAAGATTTCATAGTAATTGTACTCGGTGCAGCGATGTTGGAAGATGTCGGCGTGGAATTTCCACATGTGGGTTATTTCTGGTGAGCAGGTTAAATGTTGCGTGGTGTTGATGAAACTTCTACGAAAAATTTTACTGGCTATCCAGTAAGAGGTCGAATATATAAACGTGGCTAGTGATTCAAGGAATTCATGAAATGGTTAACAGGAAGATTTCGAGGAATTTGGCGGGTCGATTGCACAAAGTCATGTCAGTAAGGAAGAAGGAATCTTGGTAGGTTCCAGAGTTATGCAATGGTAGCTTCAAGATAAGTGGGAGAGCCACACCGTCTATAATTGGATTGCATGGTTATCTACTTGTGAGGTTTCTGGTTATCGGCATGTTGGTGTGTTATTACGACTAAAGGAAGAGAACATTAGCGGTGATTTGAGCCAAGGATTTTAGGAATGCGTGCTAAAATTGGTCTTATCGATTCATGTTCAGGCTTTGGGAAGATTCAGAGTTTATGATTCGTGTAGAGGTGAGTTACAAGGAACGTGATTCAGCCGGGTGCTTCTTTGAGAGGGTGTTCATGTGCCAGCAGGGCCTTGGAGTTTGATCATAATTTGGAACAAGTCAGATTGGATGACTGTCAATAATGGTTCTAGTGGGTTCAAGTGTGATGCCTAAGGATTTCGAGCAAATAGTATGGTTAAGTATTGAGCTTTTACATCAGATTATGAAAAGTGACTTGGAGTGTTCTACGTTATCTTCGGTCTGCGGTGTGGCATTTGAGGAATGGGAGATAATAACTTTGGATTTTTAGAATGGGTGTACTAGTTGAAGATGTGAATATGCGCACAAGGAGGCAATGTGGTCTCGTGAAATAGGGTCACTCGGGATGAGTGCAGATTGAGTTCGTTATATTGATAAAGGAGCTATTGTTATTTCTAAGGAAGATCCAGAGTAAATTAGAAGAAGTCAGATTCGGTTAGCAATGGTCGAATTGACATGATGGTGGCAATGATCAGTTCCTTCAGCGTGTTAAGTATAACTGTGATTTATGGCGGTACGTGCGAGGTTTGACGGTCGCCGTAATTGATATTATTTGGAGGCATGCGAGTATTATGGCCTGTTATGTGTAGATGGAGCCCGGAGGAATTATGGTAGTTTAAACTACCACTCGAGGTTTGTATTTTTTGCGGTTATGGGAATCCAGTCACGTGGGGCAATGGTTCTCCTGAAATGAGTTAAGTGAGAAGTTTCTATATGATGAAGTGTGTACTCTATTGGTGGTTCGGGAGTTATGATGAAGTTCTGGTACTCTTACGTATTGGTATGTTAAATGCAGTGAGCGGCATGGGAATTGGAAGTTGAGGATCAAGGTTGCAATTGATGTCGACAAGAACGTCACGAGCTCGGATGAGCGAGAAAGGATTCAGATGTTTAGAGTAAGCTGGTATTGTT
Organism: Nicotiana tomentosiformis; assembly: GCF_000390325.3. Classification (NCBI taxonomy): domain Eukaryota; kingdom Viridiplantae; phylum Streptophyta; class Magnoliopsida; order Solanales; family Solanaceae; genus Nicotiana; species Nicotiana tomentosiformis. Next base: position 15,500,482 of record NC_090813.1, on the reverse strand, counting down.
TTTAGCGTCACCTAAGATCGGTGTCCTGTGTAGGAGGCTTTGCATACTGATTGCATATTCTTGATTTGCTTTACAGCATTAAAGTGGCCGGCTATATGGAGGTTCAGACTGGTTACCTGGTGCAAAAGGTCGTGGGAGTACGTCCCACGGGAAGATTGTGTAAGTGTGACATGTAGTCACCTGATTGATTAAAGATTTAAAAACAAGTTTGAAGATTGTGGTACTATCGCTAATGTGAGAATTTATGCCTGAAGGGCGCTTGGTTCATTTGATTGTGAGTTGTGGAAGTTTGTTCTAGATCCGACGGTTATTCTTGTGTGCCATGGGAGAAAGGGCTATTGTGGATCCTTGAAAGGTTATTAGACCAGTGCTGTACCATCAGAATTGGCTTGAGGTCCATGGATGGATCTAAATGTGAATGTGGTCTCTATATCAAGCCAGATGTGTTCATTTCAGCAGAGCGTTGTTTTCGGAGGGTTCTTCGGACCTTGGATGTTATTTCTGTTGTCGGCCCTTCCGTGTAGTCTCTATTATGCCATGTGGGTCGTGAGGCAGTTTGATTATTCACACTCGTATTGAGATCCCGTATAGATTGTGGTGTTATATGAGCAGGATGGCTCTCGAGATGCAGGTCATTTATCGTACCATAGTCGTGCTTGAGTTAAGTAGCTTATGACACTACCCATCTCCTCAGGATTTGTATTATGCACTTAGCGTGCTTGTGGTTGATATTCGGGCATTTCGTGAGTATGAGCGTTACGGCTCGAAGTATGTTTTCCTTATATTATTATGTGTGGACCGAGTGGCACGCTTCCACGGGTACGTTGTTTGGATCGGGTGGCACATCGCCACGGGTATCATGTGTGGATCGGGTTGCACGCCGCAACAGTGTGATGTTGAGTACAGTTCCCTATACCTATTCTTGTGTATTTTGCTTCTCAGTTCTTGGGGAAGGTTCATAACACCTTTTTGGTTGTTTAATTAGTTACGTGGGTTGAGTAGTTCTTTCCAGAGTTCGTTTCCTTATATACGACATTTGAGTTTATGGATTGTTGGCAGATGGTGGAATCATATGAGACCTTTGGTAGCGTTTGTGGTGGCTTATTGCCGGAACAACTTGTACTGGGTGGGACGAGATTTTTAGACCTGGGATTAGTGCGATCAGATTTATATAAAGCATATTAAAGAGTAAATATTTTTATTCAGTCCAGAATGAGGTGATGGTTCTTGCCGGGAGGAGAGACTCCATAAATTGTAATTCGGCAGGTGGCTATGAGTTCTACACATCTTCTCTGTCGTAGCATTTCAAGAATTGGAACAAGACTTATATGTGTCGTGAGGTGTGTTGTAAGCATCAGATTCATGGGATTTCGGCTATTGTTGTCAGAGGATGTTATTATGGTCATGTGAATGATACGGTGCATGGTGTGAATTCAGTGAGAGTATACAATCACGTATTGGTACATCGTGTAGTGATTGATACAGTGTTCGTATGTTGGAAACATGCCTGGTGGAGAATTCCGGATGTTGGAATTTGACTCTACGACTTGACTAAATAAAGAGAAAGATTTGAAGATTGGCTCGAGCTAATGTGCTCAGCTGGGTTGTGGTAGCACGGGTAGGTGCACAAGGTGTTAAACAGTGGTTTGATACAACTCCATCGTAGTCCTTAGCACGTTCGAGGACGAACGTATGTTTAAGTGGGAGAGAATGTAACGACTCAATCGGTTGTTTTAAGCTCTATTGCATCGTTCGGCAGTTTGAGGCCATGAGCAGCTTCACTTCAGGTATTATGACTTGTACGCGTGATCGGAATTGAATTTCGGAAGTTCAGAGACGATTTGGAAAGAAAATTCTCATTTCGGGAGCTTTAAGTTGGAAGAATTTATCAAAGTTGGATTTCGAAGCGATCTCGAAATCAGGATTTGAAGGTTCCAACAGGTTCGTATGATGATTTTGGACTTGGGCGTATGTCCGGATCATGTTTTGGATGACTCGGGTGCGTTTCAGTGCCTATTGTGGAAGTTGGCAGTTTGAAAGAATTTCAAAAAATTGGGTTGAAGTGCATTTCAATGTTATCGATATACATTTGGGATTCTGAGACTGGGAATAGCTCTGTATAGAAATTCAGGTATTGGGAGTACGTCCTGAAGTGGATTTGGAGGTCCGTAGGTCATTTTGGGGTCATTTGGCAAAAGTTAGAAATTTGAAGGTTTTGAGAAGTTTGACCAGAAGTGGACTTTTTGGTATCGAGATCGAATTCTGATGCCGGAAGTTGGAGTAGGTCTGTAATGTCGAATGTGACTTGTATGCAAAATTCGAGGTCAATCGGACATGATTTGATAGGTCTCGGCATCGAATGTAGTAGTTGGAAGCTCAAAAGATTATTAATCTTGAATTGAGGTGCTATTCATGATTTTAGCGTTGTTTGATGTGATTTGAAGGCTCGAATAAGTTGGTAATATGTTTTGGGACATGTTGGTATATTTGGTTAAGGTTCCGGGGGCCTCGGATGGATTCTGAGTGGTTAACGGATCGAATTTGGAGTTGAAGAAAGAGCTAAAGCAGCTAGTGTGTGGTACAACCGTACCTGCGAGAAAGGGCCGCAGGTGCGAGCCCGCAGATACAACGTTATGGTCGCAGAAGCGGTCCTAGACCACCTGGGCAAAAGGGCCGCATATGCGGAGTTGGGGGCGCTGATGCGCATCCGCAGGAACGGTCAAGGCTCCGCAGAAGCGTGACCGCAGGAGCAGGTTTTGTCCGCAGAAGCAGACTTGGCTGGGTTTGATGGAAAGCAGCACCTGCGATGGGAAATGTTCGCAAGTGCGGAGCCACAGAAGCGGCTAGTGGACCGCAGATGCGAAAGTCGTCTAGGCAAAAGGATTCTTTTAAAAATCGGGATTTGACTCATTTTCTCTCATTTTTCAACTGGTTGGGGCGATTTTGGAGAGCTTCAAGGGAAGATTTTCATCAAGCATCGCAAGGTAAGTGATTCCCACTTATTATAAGTTAAATATATAGATTCTATGAGGATTTAAGCATGAAGATTAGTAGAAATTGTGGAGTTTTTGGTAGAAAACCTAGAAATTTTATTTTTTGGATTTTGACCACGAAATTGGAAGTGGAACTTGGAATAAATTGTATATTTGAGTTTGTGGTGATATGGGTAAGGTTTATCTTCGAAAATATTCGGAATTCGAGCACGTGGGCCCCGAGGGTGATTTTATCGACTTTTCAAACGGAGTTAAGAATTGTTATAAATTGGATTATAATAAGTATTAGAGTGTGTATTTATGGATTTGCACATTTATTGACTAGTTTTGGAGCGTTGGCATTGGTTTGAGTTATTGGAAGGGCTTGGGAGCCGATGATGGAACTTCGGAGCGAGGTAAGTCTCTTTTCTAACCTTGTAAGAGGGAATTTACCCCATAGGTGAACTTAATTAATATGTGTTGTTATTTGTGGGGGCTACGTACGCACGAAGTGACGAGAGTCCGTACGTAGCTACTATACCTCTTTATGTCCGGGTAGTTTTAGGTTTACCCATGCTTTGTGGACAACGTTATTTGATTATATTTGTTAATAGTATCAAATGGAACTAACTCAAGGATTTTAAGGATTTAAAAGCTTCAAGTTGAATTGTCTTTGTTTTGAAAAGAATCAAGAAAGAGTTATGATTTATTGATAATTTATATTTGACCGCGTCGCAAGTGTGATCCGCGAGCGGGGTATTTCTTTCTACTACTCTCATGGGAGCGGGCTCTTTGCCTCGACAGGTTAATAGATACATCTACGGTTCGTGTCATTCGACCCTCGGCAGTGCACAGTTTACATTTATGTTGGATCGGGCCGAATGTCCTCGGTGGAATTTTGTGCGAGATAATAGAACTGGAAATCCTTTTTTTTAATTGGTATAAATTCTTTATTTAAAATATCATTTGTTTTAAATGAAGGAAGTGATTTGGGTTCTTAAATATGGTGATGAATTGTTCAGTTATTTCTTGTTCTGAGTTTTATTGTTATATATATCTTGCTTAATTAGAATTTCATATTATCATATTGTTGGCCCTTAGTAAATGTCGGAGCCGACCCCTCGTCACTACTTCTTCGAGGTTAGGCAGGATACTTACTGGGTACGCATTGATTTACGTACTCATGCTACACTTGCTGCACGTCTTGTGCAGGTGCATATATGTCTAGTGGCCTTGTGGGCGCAGAGGCGCGGTTATTGCAGGGACTTAGGTTAGCTGCATTCCACGTTACGAGTTCGCAGCCAGTAGAGTCTCCTTCAGAGTATTTATATTTTCCTGTCCAATTTGTATTCCGGACATATGTTGTATTTTATTTTATAATCCTAGTTGATGCTCATGCACTTGTGACACCGGGTTTTGGGCGATTATGGGTTGCACTGTATTGGAATTTTTAAAGATATTACTATTTATTTTGTAAATTTCATCTTTTACTATTTAATTAAAGGAAATTTAATTTCAGAAATATTAAAAATGAGAACCAAATTAAGTATTTATTTTTGGCTTGCCTGACCGCGATGTCCGGTGCCATCACGACCTTTAATAGATTTTGGGTCGTGACAGTGAGCCATATAGCTATTCTTGTGTTGATGAAACGTCAAGGTTTGGGATTTTGAGGTGTTGGATATTCTACATTTATATTGACAGTTCTTTAATGTTTTGCACGATTCATTCTCTTTTTGTGTTGATATCGTGTAAACAGTGGTGTTGAGTTATTTATATTAATAAATTGATATTGGGGGATCGGGTTGCACGAACGATACTGAAATGAATTGATATTGGTGGATCGAGCTGCACGCTGCAACAGAACATGAAATGATATGATATGAAATTGAAAATGAGTAGTATGTTGTAAAAGATATTGTGTTAAAAATTGGGATCGGGTTGCACGGCGCAACGGATTTAATGTGTTGTAGTTGCTTGTGGCTGTAGAATTATTCTCGATATTGTGACATGAGATTTGAGATTATATTTTTCTGGGGGACTCCGGTAGTTGATCTTCAGGTCCGTGTATATAAGTTTATTTCTTTATTACTATTTCTATTTTTTTGTTATTATTGTTTCGTACAGTTTATTTGTGAGTGACTTGCCATAGCCTCGTCACTACTTCGTCGAGATTAGGCTCGGCACTTACAGAGTACATGGAGTCGGTTGTACTCAAGCTATACTTCTACACTTCTTGTGAAGATCCCAGTGTTGGTCCCAGTGACGCATAGCGGAGACTGCTCGGATTCAATTGCTTTCGGAGACTTGAGGTAGAGTTGCTGGCGTTCGCAATCCCTGAAGTCCCCTTCTATCCTATCTTATTGTTTTCCTTATTTCAAACAGTTGTATTTTGTTCCGACTTTATCTGTAGAATTCTAGTATGCTCATGTATTCGTGACTCCAGATTTGTGGGATATGTTTAGACTACACTTGTCACGACCCAAAATCTCACCTGTCGTGATGGCGCCTATCTCATTACTAGGAAAGCCAACAATCTCAATAAACCACCATATCTTTTAAGTTTGAAAATATAATATTTAAATTCAGCGGAAGAAATCTCACAAATACATATATAAACACTCCCAAAACCCAGTGTCACTGAGTACATGAGCATCTAATATGAATACAAAGTCTAACTGATAAAACACTGTCTGAAAGTATAGAACAGTACAATAACTGAAAGAAAGAGAGTCAAGGTCAGCGGATTCCAGGCAGCTACCTCGATTGTCTCCAACTGATAGCACTCTAAGATCTAACGGTCACCGTGTCCGAAAGTACCTGGATCTGCACACGAGGTGCAGAGTATAGTATGAGTACAACCAACTCAATAAGTAACAAGACTAACCTCTGGACTGAAAGTAGTGACGAGCCTTGCAGGTACAGTCCAGTATAAATAATGGTACATAAATGTAGGCATGCTTTCAAGTTCAATAGTTAAACTCAGTACAAGTGAAATAGATCAATACTGCAAGATATGAGGAATATGACATCTCAGTGGAAATACCTCATGTAAATACTGGTCACAAATTATTCGGTCATTCGGTATTGTTTATGGCCAATCCGGCCCAAGGATATTCCATCCCGTATATATGTACAGATCGACTGACAGTCAGTCACTCAGTACCATATAAGGCCAATCCAGCCCTGGGGTAATTTATCCCCAAATGTAAATGATACAAACAAGATCCATGTCCAGGGAAATTCATCACAATATAAATAAGTAAGGCAAGTCCATGCCCTGGGAAGTCCATCCCGAATATATAATCATCTACTCTCACTGGGGTGTGTACAGACTCTGGAGGGGCTCCTTCAGCCCAAGCATGATATAAAGCCGATATGGCCTACTGCAGGCGGGCAGTCCTGATTCGTATAATAATAAAGCCTATAAGCCCTCCTACAGGCGGGCATCCCCGATCCATATAATAATAAAGCCTATAAGGCCTGCTGCAGGCGGGCAGCCCCGATTCATATAATAATAATAATATATATAGCTAATATGGCCTGCTGCGGCGCGCAGCTCAATCCCATAAATATCCTCTCAATGGACGAATATGACTGAGTGTGAAATGTACATTTTTAAAACGATTAATTCAACAGCAACACGACCCCATGGGTCCCAAAATATCGGCACGTAGCCTAAACATGATCTTTAATAAGAGCCTCAACGCAATTTCTCTAACACGGGAGAAATGTTCAGATAATAACATGATTCTTTAATTTTTACAACTTCATAGAATTTATTCAAGTCACAATTTCAATGGTGCACGTCCACGCGCTTGTCAACTATTGTGTGCGTCACCTACAAACATTTTATATAACACCAATTCGGAGATTTATACCCTCAGAACCAAGTTTAGAAGTGTTACTTATCTCAAACTATATAATTTCTCACTCCGCTATGCCCTTGTCTCGAGAATTAGTCTCCGAAAGTCTCGTATCTAGCCACAATTAATTCATTTCAGTCAATACAAATTATTGGAATTACTTTCATAAGAAAATAATAATTTTCCAATAAAATCCGAAATTTAACTCAAAAGTCGTCTATGGGACCCACGTCTCGGAACCCGACAAAAGTTATAAAATTCGAAAGCCCATTCAACCACGAGTCTACCTATATAAATTTTACCAAAATCCGACATCAACTCGACTCTCAAATTTTTAAATTAAACCAAGAGGGTTTTCTAAATTTTCCAACTAAATTCGCCCATTAAATATTAAAAAGAACCATGGATTCGGGTAATTTAATCAATATTGAGTTAAGAACACTTATCCCATTATTTTCTCTGAAAATCTCCCAAACATCGCCTCTATCCGGGCTCCAAATCGGTAAAAATAGAAATTGGGACAAAGTCCCATTTTCAAAACTTAAACTCGTTGCCCAGTCATTTGCTCTACGCTATCGCGGACAACCACATGCGATCGCGAAGCACAATTTTTTCACTTCCTAATTTTAACCCTACGCGATAGCGGATCCCTTCACGCGATCACGAAACACAGAGTCCCCAGCTCTACGCGATCGCGGCCCTCTTCACACGATCGCATAGAGCAAACGTGTGGCCTAGCTTCCTCTCCAATTCCCCTATGCGAACGCGGCATTTCCCACGCGTTCGCGTAGCACAACCTGGCCAAACCTACGCGATCGAATAGAACAATCTCACCTCTGCCCAAACAAGCCTATGCGATCGCGGACCTTCTCACGCGATTGTATAGAAGGAAACCAGTGATAGAAAACCAGCATTCTTCAGCTGAAATGCCAAGTCCAAAATTGATCTGTTAGCCGTCCGAAACTCACCCGAGGCCCTGGGACCTCAATCAAATACACTAACAAGTCCTAAAACATCATACGAACTTATTCGAAACCTCAAATCACATCAAATAACATCAAAAACACAAATTGCACCCGGATACAAGCCTAATGAACTTTGAAATTTTCAAATCCTACAAACTACGTCGAAACCTATCAAATCACGTCTGATTGACCTCAAATTTTGCATATAAGTCAAAAATGACATAACGTACTTATTCAAATTTCCAGAATCGGATTTTTGACCTCGATATCAAAAAGTCAACCCCCGGTCAAATATTCCCAAAAATTCAACTTTTGCCATTTCAAGCCTAATTCCACTATGAACCTCAAAAAAAATTCCGGACACGCTCCTAAGTCCAAATTCACCATACCGAGCTATTGGAATCATCAAAATTCAAATGCGAAGTCGTTTATACATAATTCCACATCCGGTCAACTTTTCTAACTTAAATTTTCAATTATGAGACTAAGTGTCTCATTTCACTCCGAAATTCTTTCGGACCCGAACCAACTAACCCGGTAAGTCACAAAATAACTGTAAAGCATAAATTGAGCAGTAAATGGAAAAATGGGGTTATAATACTCAAAACGACCGGCCGGGTCGTTACAATACTACGTCGTATTTATCATGTCTATTTCATTACAGTTTCTTATTATTAATATTCCGTTTTAAATTATTAAAATTGGTTAAGTAGTTATCTAACATTGGCTTGCCTAGTAAATAGATGTTAGGCGCCATCACGGCCCCAATGTTGGAATTACGGGTCGTGACACATGTGTTACATTTTAATCACCAATATCTTGTGTGTTAAAAAAAAAAAAAGGAAAGCGGAATAGAAAAAGAAATAGAGTAAGGCTTTCCGTATATTGTTTGGAAAATATTTTTTTAAGAAAAGTCGATTTCATGCCTCAAAGCTTTTCTTGATTCTTCTTCATTTCTGATTTCCTATTTTTCTAACAATGTGAAAAGGGCCTTATAATGAAAAGAACATTTTTAGCGAACCATCAAACCGATCTCCCCGATTGTTTGGTAACTAAGATTGGTTCATATTTGAAATTTTAAGTAAATAGTATTTCGATAAAAAATAACGATCTTAAGATTATAAACAACTTTGGTGATATATGTTGCATAATTTGTTCGCTTAGATACAATACATGTCAACTGCTGGTAACCGACACTTCAATTTGTGTCCTGGCATTTTATTTGCTATCAAGCTGTCAATATTTAAACAAAGAACGTCACTTTTAATGAAAAGAGAACCTTTTCTGAAATACTGCCAGAAACGAATTGCATAATTTAATCAATGTTAAATACACATGGCTTTGTACATACAAAGTTGAGTTGTATATACATATTAATTTAATTATAATTTTTCGACAAAAATTATTCAACTGACTGCCCTTCAAAAACGTAGTTCTGCCGTTGAATTTATGTGTAGATATATGAGTGTGTACACTTTCATTGTGTCACGACCTCAATTTTCCTCCGTAGGATGTCGTGACGACACCTAGTCCCTAAGATTAGGTAAGTCTAACACCTACTGAATTAATAGAAGAATTCAACCATCGACATATAAATATAAAATAGAAATCTTTATACAGAACTTACAATTTTCAAAACCGGTAGTACAAGTCATAAGCTCTATTGAATTTGCTAGAAAAAAAATCCCTAAATACAACTGTTCGGAATAGAATTAAACAGTACAATTACAATATCAGAAGGTGACTCTGAGGCCTGCGAACGCGACGGCAGGTTTACCTTGAGTCTGCACAGCAATGCTCGACCAGTTAGCTAATAATCAACAATAACCGTGGCACCTGGATCTGCACAAAAATGTGCAGAAGCGTAGTATGAGTGCACCACAATGGTACCCAGTAAATATCAAGACTAACCTCGGTGGAGTAGTGACGAGGGACAATCAAGACACCTACCAGACTAAATAACCTGAACAAGCATGAAAATGAACTAACAGAGAAACAATATTAATATAAAGCTAAGCAGGATAAGGAATACAAAATAATGCTTGTAATGATACACTAGTAACAACAATACTTAACAGGAAGCAGTCAAGTAATAGTGCTGTAAATTAAGCCGGACATAGTCTAAGTCTGGTGATACCAAATAAAGGAAAACCAGCAAAACCTCAATAAGAACAATCGCTTTCACACCAGATCTGTCAAGCATTTCCATGAAGTACAAAGCCTCATAATCACAGCTCGCGGGTTCCAATTCATGAACCCTAATCACTTGGCATCTAGTGCCCGCATTACAACTCATAATCGCATGGACAACTTTTCTTATATCACCGCGGGAGCCTTATATTTATTTTGAAAGTTATTTTTTCCGAAGTAGCATCCCGCGTTTTAGAAAACCTTATCTCACCGCATGGCTTCTAGTAGTTCCCCTACTAGCCACACGTTTCAAGCCCACCTTATCTCACCGTATGCGTTTTAACACCCAGACCTTATACCACCGCATGTGTATCAATAATAACAACAGCACGACAGAAACCTCGTGCAACACAATAACAACTGCACAACAGAAATCTTATGCAAACACAATAACAATACACGGTGATCACGTCCAAATACACACCTCAAAAAAGGTATGAAACGGTCGTTTGCAATAATAGAAATCCAACTAAGAGTCGGGGTCGAATCCATAGGGAGCTAAGATGGGAATTAGGGGTATATATTTCAATATGAGTGATTGAATTATCTAGATTGCACTTCCACACAAAGGTTTGTTTTCTATTTCTAATTTTACTCTAAAAATTGTAAAATAAAGAAAGAAGACTAGAGATAATTATTTTTGAGGTTTTTTTTCATATTGAAAAAAAGCCTAGGGCTGTGTCCATTACCTAGGTGTTTGCTTAATGGGATAAAGACTTTAATGCTTATTTTCTTGATTGGGGTGTATTATAGCTATCAACTCTAAATTATCCACTCAATACCTCTTGGTCAGAGAGTGATTTTTCATAATTTGGCTTTCTCAAGACCAAATGGGTATCATACAAAATAGTTGATAAAAGCTCAAGTCAGGTTATTACTACATCTAGGTTGAATCCTTTAATTAGATTAATCAATCTCTCGATTGACCCAATTCCTAATTAGCTAAGTTATCCTAGATTAGGCCTCTCTTTCTCAAGAAAAGACTAAGTCAAATAGGCATGAACTAATGTTGGCAACTATTAATTCTCCAATTAAAGCATGAACTAAGCTAAATAATAAATACTAAATCATAAACAAATATTAAATTAGATACCCATAAAGTTTACACACTAGGGTTGGGTCACAACCCTAGTAAAGATCTAGCTACTCATACTTAGATTTGAAAAAAATAGAGAAGAAAGACTAATTAAACTAATAATAAAAGTTTAAAATGATTAAATCTATTATAAATACACCAAGACAAAGTAAAAATTCCAAAAGTGGCAAAGAAAAATGGTTACAGTAATTGCAGAGGTTCAAACTTAACCTAATTTTGTGAAACTCATCTATTTATACAAGGCCAAAAATTTCGGACAAAAATGTCCCTCGGGAGGTTCTGCGGCCGCACAATTCATGTGCGGTCCGCAGATTTCTTCATTTGGAAGGAGCTGGAGTTCTGCAGCCGCGAGGCAACTTCTCTGTGGTCCGTAGATTTAGAATTGCGGTCGTAAGGCACTCTTCTGCGGTCCGCAATATTAGGATTGTGACCGCAAGGCAATCTTCTGCTGCCGCACAAATCATGTGCGGTCCACAGTTCACTAAGGATCTGGACTTGGTCTTTTTGCATTCTCTTTGATCTTGACCCTTAGCCCATCTTTTGCAGCCGCACAATTCATGTGCAGTCTGCAATTTGCACAAATGCCTGCAGATTTTTCCTTCTTTGTTGGTGGCCGCAAATGGAATATTGTGGTCCGCAATTGCTTCTGCGGCCACAGAATTCCTTCTGTGGACTGCACATTGTGTGCTTCTAAGCCTTTTTATTGCCTTGTGCTTAGACTGCTCCTTTTTAGCCGAATTTCATCTCGGGAGCCCAACTTCTAGCATTCCTGTAATTTTGCACAATTTCATTAGTTTCGGGAACACAATTTAATGCTTTTAGACTAAAACAAAATCTAAAAGGCGCTAATAAATAGTCAAAATCTCCATTTATCAACTCCCCCAAACTTATGTCTTTGCATGTCCTTAAGCAAATAAATTAGTTCCCACCTCCAAAGGTTAAGGGTCATTTTAGCGAGCTGAAGGTGATCTATCCAAACATATGTTGGGACCAACAATTACCTACACTACCCATGTATTATCAACAAGGCGACAAGTTAAACATTTATGCACATATAGTTCTAAATTGACATTTGAGCATTAAAAGTTGACTTTACTCACAAGGACTCTTGCTCTATCATGTAGGTCATTGTGGAATCCAAACTCTTCCTTCTCTACTTTCCGGTTCCCTGGCTCACTTAAGAATTTTAGCACTCAATCCAAAAATTTATGAAAGGTTCACTCACCTCTCTCAAGAGAATGTCGAAAGTACGACTTCGAGTACCATAGGCTTGCCCCTTATGTAGATCACCACTAATGTAAGCTCACTCGGCTTGAAATCAAATAGGACTTATTTCGGGATGTAATGAAGGTGTTTGGAGTAGGGTAGGATGCAATATGGGTGAGTGGTTACACCTTTACTTAAGCACTCCATTTTTCATTTCTCGGCTCACACGTTTCCAATTCTTTGAGGCACTTTCTTTTCCTTTAGGAACTAAAGAGAATTAACATCACTCTTTCTTGATCATTACATTCATTTTTTTCCTCTTTGATTTCTTCATGTTTAGGATCATTACCTCTCTTTGAATCCCTTCAACTCTTCTACTTATTCACTATTTTGTATTTTTCTTTTTGCTCTTTTCTTTTCTTGCCTTTTATTCTCATCATTTCTTTTCTCTTTTTATGCCTTGATGCCTTTTACAAGATCCTCGTCTCTCCCCAAACATATATTCTTAGCCAATTGTTTCACAAGAGTATTAAGGAAAGCTCGGGTGCCAAGAGAGGGTCACAATCAAATGGGCAAAGGCTTGTAACATGGTTGTCAAATTATAAAGGCTCGAGGCTCAAAAGGGTTGACTAAGTATCAAAACATTGGTAGGCAATAAAAATCTCAAACGGGCCAAAGAAAGCCTACAGTCACTTCTCAAGCCAATTAAAACTTTGGATTTCTCCTTGAAACACATTCGGGGTAAGTTCTAGACCTTTCGCATAGGTACTTGGACTAGCAACAAAGCATCTCACCTCTCACGTAACCGGATTGTTAACGAGGATAGAGGAGGGGGCAACTCGATGGTTGCCAAGTCAACTCAAGAGTCATAAAGTCACTAACTAGAGCTATTTCTTTTAAACCTTGTTTTTAACCATAAACACATAGTTAAGTGTATTGGTACCAATTGAAGCACGTTTGACTCTTCGAGCATTACTTAATTAGGTCCTTTTATTCATTACTACTACTATTATTATCTAAACACCAAAAACGGACTCATTTCCTTAAGAAGGTTGTCACGCTATCTATTGTTGGGACGAGTCACCCGGTTCAGACAACAACTACCTTTGGAAAGAACCGTGGCAGTAAGAAAACCAAAGGCTTATTATCTACTAAAACATAAAAAGAAGCTACTAAAACAAACAAAGAAGCTGCTAATTCAAACAAAAAACTCACAAAGGAAGAAAAATAAAGAAGCTAATAAATAAGAACTACTGAATATACATAATGAGAGAAAAAGAGAGAATATAAACAGAATAAGAAAGAGAAAGAAAATAATATCAAGTTATTACACGCCAATTGTCCCAGAATGTACCGAGTAATATCAAATAAACTCCACCCCCCTGAATAAAGATAAGCATTGTCCCCAATGCTTAACAAAATAAGAGTAAAAGTGGGGAAAATGAGGAAAACTCCCTATGGCTCCTTGGCCATCTCCCGAGGTGGAACTTGTGACAGGAACTGATGGTGGAATAGCTGTGGCACTAGAGGAAGGCTCGGCCGAAGTGGATGGAACATCAACTACCTCCGCAACTACAGCCGTTGGCTCGTCAGAATGGCCTGTGGTGGTAGATGACTGACCTTTATCTTAGGGTTGTTCACATCCATCAGTGAGTACCATAAGAAAGGCTTCTTCGGCCACACCTTTGTATCATAATCCCTCGGCTCTACCCTCACATCCATGAGATACTCTATAATAGTGTTGGGATACGAGTAGGACGAGTCATCTTGCTGAGTAATCACTGAGATTTTACCTAACATCATGACACCCACATTGATAGGGTACCCGTCCATGATAGAAGAAACTAGAACTGCCCGAGGAATCGGGAGATAGGTCTCATTCTGGCTCGGGTCCAGTCTACTGCAGACAAAGGTTTGACACCCCTTCGCCTCAAAGCTCAGAGTGCTACTGTGAATAGTAACCCATGTTGTGATCTATGGTGGCGGTGGCTCAGGAGCTACTAGAATATTTTCTAACCAAGGCCGGGTTGCATCTCCCATTGCATACTTCTCTAAGTATTCCGCCGGCTCGACATCTTCGAAACCCGGGTACATGTTGAGAGTAGTTTGATTAAATCTCACTTTAAGGTTACGCGCTTTGGTTATATTTATCCCCTTCTTGATATGCGCCACATTGGCGTAAAATTCCCGGACAAGATATTCTTTGGCATTCACCACACTCTGGGTGAACCATATCCATCCATTGCGTTCCTTGAACTATCTTAGCACTGCCGGGTTATATTTCTCCAGATCCTTCAACTGAAACTGCCGCTCAAGAGTAAGCGACCTCACTGGCCACCATTGACAGAAGCTGGTGAAGGCGGCCAAGCTGATAAATCGGTCCTCCCAAACCTCCTTCTTCTTCTTCGTTCTTTCAAGGTTGGCAACTATTGAATCTCCCCCTCTTCCATCATCGGGGATGTCCTGAACTGATGTATCTGGTGCCTCAAGGACAGTTGTAGTAGATGGCTCAGAAGCCTGACTAGCACTTTGCGAGCCCTCGTAAGTGCTGTGAGATTAGGACGACTCGTCCCTGAGTTGATACCTCCCTGGCGACCTTGACTGGACAGCCGGCTGCTCTTATACAGAGGCTGAGTTGCACCATGATACTTCCCTAGATGGGACATAAGAGCTGGTCTCGGAAAGATCTGCACCTCTCCCTCTGCTGGTTGTAGGTTTCTTTGTGATTGTTCTTTGTTGGCCAAAGGGTAAGGCACTCTTGACTCGACCCCTAGAAGGTTCACCCCTCGCTTTAGCAGTATCACCTCTGCCTCTCGATCGAACCATTATCTGTATCAAATAGAAGTAGTTGTTAGCGGCAATACAATGTTCAATCAGACACAGGAAATATACAAGAAAACACCAGAAAACACAGTGAAGGTCACAGTTAAATCATGCTTGCAGAATGAGGATCTGCTGTCTGCACATTTTTCTTTGCGGCCGCAGATGAGGCCTTACGGACCGCACAATTCACTCTTGTGGCTGCAGATGTGAAGTATGGTCCGCATATTTTTCCTTACGTCCGCAAATCAAACCCAGAATTATGCCAACTCTCTGGTGACAGAGAATTGGCTGATGTGCGGACACAACTTAATTTTTGCGGTCCACACAATTTGAACTGCAGTCGCATATCTGAGTCAAAAAATGTAGACTCTATGAAGACAGTGAAAGAGTTGTCCTGCGGCCGCAATGGAAATTCTGTGGTCCGCACAATTTTGTTGCGGCTGCAGACTTATTCTTAACTAAACTGAACTATAGTCAACTTCTGCGGACCGTACAATTTCAGGTGCGGCCGCATAATTCAAAATTTATGAACAATCAGTTATTTCAATCTAGGGTTTAATATTTTTGTGCAAATTTTGACATGGTAACATCATAAAAGCATGAGAATACATTTACCCAGTCCTCCTAGAAAATGTACTAGTTAATCCACTACAGATTTACCCCCACAAGTATGTAATATTGAATTCTACTGACAAATGGCCTAAAATTGACTAAAAATCTACAAATTAAAAGAAAACGATTAACAAGATTGTGAAGCATACTAAATGAATGAGTGTGATGACTGATTGATCAAAGATGTTGTATGAATGCAAAGGTAGACTTAGTAAGAAACTTCAAAAGATTAATGTGATTTTGCTCATAGAGGAAAAAGAGTAACAGTATCCCTAGCACTCTATTTATACTCTTGATGTTCTTAAGGGAAAGAGGGGCGAGTGCGGCCGCACAATTTCATGTGCGGTCTGCACTTTGTTACCTGAGGCTTCAATTGTGGTCTCCATCTGCGGTCCGTAGAATTATTTTTTCGGCCGCAGATTTCCTGGTGCGGCCTGATCTCGGCCAAACCCACACCACAATTAAGTAGTGAGGCGGTCGATGCAATAATAAACCCAACGAAGGTCGGGATCGAATCCACAGGGAGTTTGAATATGGGATTAGGTGTATATCTAAGTTAATTGTAAGTTTTGGCTCCAATTACACTTCCACAAACTTGATTGGTGTTCTACTTCTACTTTACTCTATTGTTTGCAAGTATAAAACTAAGGACAATATTTTTGGTTTTGAGTTTTTCAAATGATTAAAAGGGACTAGGGTCTTGACTTTTACCTAGGTGTTATCTAATGGGTTGTAAAGTCCAGGAAAAATTTGATTAGTTGGGGTCGTGATGTAGCAATCACATCCGGGTACTCACTCTATACCTCTCGATAGTTTGAGTGATTTTGCCCAATTTGGCTTTCTCAAGTCCAATTGGGTATTTGCACAATACAAGTGATATTAGCTCAAGTCGGGTATTACTATCTCTAGGTTTAACCTTTTAATTGGGGCTATTAATTTCTTGAGTTCACCCCAATTTCTTGTTAGCTAAGTTTTCCTAGACTTAGTCTCTCTTTCTCAAGTAGAGGCTAAGTCAAATAGGCATGAATCAATGTTTGCAACCATTGATTCTAGGGTTCAATCATGAACAAGGCTAAATATCACTAACCCAATCGAAAATAAGCCCTAAATTAAACACCCATTAAATACCCACACTAAGGTTGGGTCATAACCCTAGCAAAAGATTTATCTACTCATGAAAAGTACAAAAATCAAAGAAGAAATTAAGATAGAATGCATATTAATTGATTAAGGAAAGAAATTCTAATGTATAGATGCTAATCTAGTATAAAACTCCTCAAAATAGCAAAGAAAATGGCTCAGGTGCTCTTCTCTAACGTCACTTAAACTAAAAATGACAAAAAATTCTATTTATACTAAGTTGAAAATATCTGATAAAATTTCCCCTGCGGAGGTTGTGCGGCCGCATAATTCTGGTGCGGTCCGCACATTGAGCTTCCGTAGCCGCACAATTATTGTGCGATCCGCATTCTTGGAACTTCGGGGCTACTGTGATCCACATAAAAAAACTCGGGATGAAATGAGACACTTAGTCTCATAATTGAAAAAGTTTTAAGTTAGAAAAGTGGACCGGATATGGACCTATATGTAAACGACCTCGGATTTGAATTTTGATGATTTCAATAGCTCTGTATGGTGATTTTGGGCTTAGGAGCATGTCCGGAATATTATTTGGAAGTCCGTAGAGGAATTAGGCTTGAAATGCCGAAAGTTTTATTTTTGAGAAGTTTGACCGGGGGGTTGACTTTTTGATATCGAGGTCGAAATCTGATTCAAAAAATTGGAATACCCTTGTTATGTCATTTAGGACTTGTGTGCAAAATTTGAGGTCAATCGGACGTGATTTGATAGGTTCCGGAGTTGTTTGTAGAAATTAGAAATTTCAAAGTTCATTAGGCTTGAATTGGGTTGTAATTCATGGTTTTAGCGTTGTTTGAGGTGATTTGAGGATTCGACTAAGTTCGTATGATGTTTTAGGACTTGTTGGTTTATTTGGTTTAGGTCCCGAGGGCCTCGGATGAGTTTCGGATGGTTAACAGATCAAAAATTAAACTAGAATAGCTGCTGCAATTTCCTTCTGTTGGAAATTGCTTCTGCCCAGAATCGAACCCAGATCGAGCTCATGGTCGATGGCCACGATCGAAGCCCAGATCAAGCTCAAGGTCGAGGGCCACGATCGAGCTCAGGGTCGAGGGTCACGGTCGAAGGCATGATCGAACCCAAGGTCGAGGGTCACGATCGAAGGCAAGATCGAGCCCAGGGTCGAGGGTCACGATCGAAGGCATGATCGAGCCCAGGGTCGAGGGTCACGGTCGAAGGCATGATCGAGCCTAGGGTCGAGGGTCACGATCGTAGGCATGATCGAGCCCAGGGTCGAGGGTCATGGTCGAAGGCTGGGAAGAAGACATAATCGAGGGCCAGGACCGAGAACTAGGATCGAGGACCTCGATCGAAGGCCAAGATCGAGGCAGAACCGAGGATGTCTGGGCAGAATTATAAAACATGGACTTCGTCCCATTTGCCATTTTTGACAAATTGGAGCTTGGGGAGAGGCGATTTTTGTTATATTTTCAAGAAAAACTTGAGGTAAGTCCCTTGTGATCATTTCTACTCCATAATAGTGAATTATCATCGAGTAATCCGACTAGATTACATGATTTTGAGGTGTAAATCAGAGATTGAAACTTAGAAATTTGGAAATAAGATTTGTAGATTTGAGGGTCGAGTTGAGTTCGGATTTTGGTAAAATTAGTATGGGTAGACTCGTGGTTGGATGGGCTTTCGGATTTTGTAACTTTTGTCGGGTTCCGAGACGTGAGCCCCACAGGCAAATTTTGAGCCAATTTCGGGTTTTGGTCTAATTTTGAAGCTTTTCTTATGGAATTCATTCCATTAGCGTATATTGATGGTATTATATTGATTGTGAATAGATTTGGAGAATTTGGAGGCCAAGTCCAGAGGCAAGAGCATTGCGGGGTAGAGATTTGACTGGTTTGAGGTAAGTAACAATTATAAATCTAGTCCTGAGGGTATGAAACCCCGGATTTTGTATCATTCTACTATTTTTAGTGACGCACATGCTAGGTGACGTGCGTGTGGGCATGCACTGTTGGGGATTTGTGACTTAGTCCGCCCCGTAGCAACTATAAAGTTGCATACTTTGTTGAAACCATTGATACTTATATGATTTAGAAAGATTTTATGTAAATTGGGCTGAATGCCATGTTTGGGCCTTGCGCCAATGCTATTTGGACCCTTAGGGGCTGTTTCTTACCATCCTCTCATTGTTTTTGATTGAAAATCTATACTTAGTCATGTTTATACTTGTTTACCGCATAACTCAGTTTTATGACTCTATTTTGATGTATATAAATGTTTTGGGCCGAATGCCATATTTTACTGAAATGCCCGAGAGGCTTGAGTTACTTATGACTGAGTGAGGCCGAGGGCCTGATTTGTGAGGATGAGTGTGGATCAGGGCTGCCCGCTTGCAGCATACTTAAGACTGAGTGAGGCCGAGAGCCTAATTGGTGAGGATGAGTGTGGATCGGGGTTGCCCGCCTGCAGCATACTTTATTATTATCGCACGTGAGTTGTCCGTGCAGATTATAGCGCTTGGGCTGAAGGAGCCCCTCCGGAGTCTGTACACACCCCCAGTGAGCACAGGTACCTACTGAGTGCGAGTGCCGAGTGCCGAGTGCTGAGTGACTGGGAGGCAAGAGTGATTGTGAGGTATGCCCAAGTGGCAAGAGTGATTATGAGGTATGTCCGAGTGGCACGAGTGACTGTGAGGTCTGCCCGAGTGGCTGTTTATGATTTCATCATTTTTGCTCACCTTTGCATTGATCTTTTGTTTGAAAAACTATTGGAAAATAAAAATGATTTTTATTGGAACTGGGTTTAAACGAGATGTTTTATTCAAATCCTGATTTTTAAGGGCATGTGGTATTTTACTGAGATTCCTGATATGAACGTTATGTGCTTTATTGCTCGTCACTACTGCTCAGTCTTTATTTATTATTGTTACTTACTGAGTTGGCGTACTCACGTTACTCCCTGCACCTTGTGTGCAGATCCAGGTGTGGCTGGACACGGTAGCGGTTATTGAGTGTTCTGGTTGCAGATTTTCTTGGAGATAGAAAGGTAGCTGTTTGGCGATCGCAGCCCCTGCTCTTCTCCCTCTTATCTTCCTCTAGTAGTATTTAGCTATTCTTCCAGACTGAGTTAGCCTTGATATTGTTAGACAGATTATAGTAGATGCTCATGACTAGTGACACCCCGATGTCGGGCTTTTCTTTTTCGCACTTCTGTTTTTCTTTGATTTGAACACTTTAAATGGAGGTTTTTATGTTAGATAACCTTGAAATTATCTTTGAAATGAAAATATCATTTTGTTTTGGAAATGAGTCGGCTTGCCTAGTTCCACGATAGGCGCCATCACGACATGGGGTTAGTTTTGGGTCGTGACAGATGCGGTCTGCACTCCTTGATTTTGAACTTGAATCCAACTCTCTGATTCTTCACTCCTACGGACCGCATAATAGTGAGTGCGGCCGCACTTGATATTCTGCGGCCGCACAATTTTGGTGTGGTCAGCACTCCTTCAGCTTGCCCAAATACTATTCTCTGAATCTCCTCTCTGCGGCCGCACTAGAATTGTGCGGTCCGCACTGCTGGCCTTTTTGCCCTGTTTTGGTTCTTGTTCAGTTTTGACTCTTTTATGAGTTGATTTTGACTTATTTGGCTCATATCCCAATATTCCTGCAAGTAAGCACGTTTTGTTAGTTTCCAGGAATGCCTTTAAGTATTTTTGAGCAAAATCGCAGTTAAAAGAGAGCAAATAATCAGTCAAAATCCCTACTCATCAACTCCCCCAAACTTAAGCTTTTGCTTGTCCTCAAGCAAATAAGGCAATTCCCACCTCCACTAGAAAATGAGATATTTCAGCTGGCTTAAGGTGAATCAATCATATATCAATTGGGACCAACAATTACCCACAACACATATGAATTATCAACAATGCAATGGTTTGACTTTTTGAGTACAATAGTTCTAATGTGACACTAGAGCATCAAGAGTTGACTCTATTCATCAAGGAAGCTCTCTATTTCACGTAGGTCATTGTGGATCCCAAACTCCTCCTCTTCTACTCTCTATTAGCATATCTCACTTTAGAATGTAACATTCGATACAAGAATTGTGAAAAGTTCGCTCATCTCTCTCAAAAGAATGCCACAAGTCCGGCTCTAAGTACCATAAGCTTGCCCCTCATGTAAATCACCACTAATGTAAGCTCACTCAACTTGAAATCATGTAGGGCTTTTGCGGGATGTAATGAAGGCTTTTGGACCAAGATAGGACTTGTTGGAATAGAATGGTTTCATCTTTCCTTAAGCAGTCCATTTTCTCTTTTTGGCTCATACTTTCTCGACTCTTTGAGTCATTTTCTTCTTCCTCGGGGGAACTAGAGAGACGTAACGTCACTCTTTCTTGATTATGACATTCATTTTCTCCTTTTCTATTTACTTCAGCCTTTTATCCCTACTTTCCTTTGAATTCCCTTCAACTCTTCATTTTATTCATTTTCTTTTTGGCATTTTTCTTTTTGTTCTTTGCCTTCCCTTTTCTTCATTGCTTTCTCTTCTTTGTACCTTTTATCACTTAAAAGTCCTCGTCTCTCCCCCAAACTTATGTTTTTGCCCATTGTTTCTTAAGAATTCTAAGGAAAGATCGGGTACCAAGAGAGGGTCACTACAAAACGGATAAAGGCTTGTAACGTGGTTATTGAAAGGAAAAGGCTTCGGCTCAAAGGGGTTGACTAGGGTTATCACATTGGTAGGCTATGGATCAAGGAGATCCTACAATCATTTCTCAAGCCAAGCTACCCTTAGAATTTCTCCTAGACAAATACTCGGGGCAAGTTCTAGACTATTGGCACGGGAACTTTGACTTGCAATTCAATACCTCACCTCTCACACTGCTGGATTGCTAAAGAGAATGGAGTCGAGGGCCCATAACAACCCTAGCTAAGATTGAGAATCAAAAATGGCTCGATTGAACCACTCGATGATTGTTTGAGTCAACACAAGAGTCTAAAGGTCACAACTAGAGCTATTTTATGCCAATAACTTTGTTTTTAACCATAAGGTCAGAGGTAAATGTGTTGGTACCAAGTGAAGCATGCTCGAGACACTTTTATTTATTAATACTATATTTTGTCGAAACATAAAAGAAAACGGACTCAATCACTTAAGAAGGTTGTCACGCCATCCATCGTTGGGAAGAGCCACCCGGTTCACACAAAATCCACCTTTGAAAAGAACCGTGGCATTAAGAAAATCAAAGGCTTATTATTCACTCAAAACGTAAAAAGAAGCTAACAAATTAAAAAGAAGGCACTAAAGTAAATAAGAAGTTATACTACTAAGGAAAAGCAAACTAGTCAAATATGGGAAATGAATATTTACATAAGGGAAATGAATATTTACATCAAATGGGGAGAATATATACATACCAAAGGGAAATTAAGAATAAAAGAAAAATAGTATCAGAGGTATTACATGTGTCAAATGTTAATTAATCAAAATACACCACCCCCCAAATGAAAAATAAGCATTGTCCCCAATGCTTAACAAAAATAAGAGCAGGGAAGGGGTAGAGAGTAAAGAGAACTCCCTTTGTGGTCTCAGTCTGCATGGGATCATCAGCACCCTCTGTCTCCTCTAACTGTATGTCATCATCTCTTGGCTGAGGGACAACTGTGTTGCTGAGCATTTGTATCATCTTCTCAGTAGTGTGTGCAGTCGCAACCGGCTTCTCAGACTGGCCGGATGTTGCCTGTGCTGCTGCTCCATAAGCAAGTCCAATGGAAGATCTCCGGCAGATGCAATCTTTTCAACCTATTTGCTCAGCTTCTCTACCGACTTCTTTGATACCTGGGATCTACGCATCTTCTTAAGCTGTTTGCCCAAATCTTTAATGACCTTCCCATGCGTCGCCAGAGTATCAAAAATGGTCTTCTGGTTCTCCAGAATCTTCATCAATATTTCCTCCACTGACGGAGGTACCTGTGGCTCTGCTGGGGCTGCTGGGGCTGAGGACTGCGCTACAACAGCACTGGATACATCAGTCAGCTTTGTAGTAGATGCCTGCATCCAGTTGTTGAGACTCGCCAATGTCTGGGAGACTCGCAACGTAGTCTGAGGATATGTAGATGAAGCCGGCACTGATACTGGCACTGATAGTCTAGCAGAAGCAGGTGGTCCGGAAGATGAAGGTGGCATGACTGTTGTCCCGGCAGAAGTACCGGCTGCGGTAAATGGCTCAGCAGCTGAATCAGTAACCACTACCTCTGGCTCCTCAGACTGGCCAGTGGATGTAGTAGCTTTACCCTTGAATTTTGGGTTGTCAGCTCCCTGAAGTTGGTACCAAGAGAAAGGCTTCTAGGCCTTCACCTCGGTGTCATAATGCCTTAGCTCCACCCCTTGGTCCTTGAAGTACATTGTGAGGAAGTTCGGGTACGGGTAGGACCTTTCATCTTTTTGGACAGTCAGAGTGATGTTTGTGGATATGATAGCACCCACATTAATTGGGTACCCAACCATAATTGAGGCTACCAAGACTGCGCGGGGAAGTGGAAGATTGTTCTAGTTGAGGCATGGATCAATGCGGCTAAATATAAATGTTTGCCACCCTTTTGCTTCAAAGTTTAGGGTGGCTCGGACTATTGAAACTCCTGTTGTGAGCCACAGAGGTGCTGACCCTCGAATAGCCAGAATCTCAGCTAGCCATGGGCGATCTGTGTCACCCATAGCCAGCTTCTCCAAGTATTGGACTGCCTCCACTTCCTCAAACCCCACATACTTGTTCAAGGTGCAAGCATCAAACTTGATTTTCAAATTTTGAACTTTTGTCACCTTGGTACCCTTTTTTATATGAGCGACATTGGTATAGAATTCCTTGACCAAATACTCATTGGCATCCGTAACGTTGTGGGTGAACCATCTCTAACCTTTTCGCTCCTGGAATTGTCGGAGGACATTGGGGTTGTGCTTGTCTAGATCATTCATCAAGAACTGCCACTCAAGAGTGAGTTACCACTGCGGCCACCATTCCTACATTTAGCAAAGGCAGCAGCAATGACAAATCTATCCTCCCATAGCTCTGGTCTCTTTGATCTTTCCAAACCTCCTACTGTAGTATCCCCCTATTCTCCCATCGTCTTGGACATCATCATCATCGTCCACATTAATTGGATCAGCTGGATCATGTGAGGAAGAAGGCTTAGAGGCTTGACTACCCTCTTCCAAACCATCAGAGGAACTGGCAGAGGAAGACGACTCATCTACTAGGTGGAATCTACCAGGAAATTATTGTGATTGGGATTCCGGCTGTGATTGCACGGAGTTACCCTCATAAGCTTCCCCAGATGGGACATACTCACTGGTTTTCGAGGGTTCGGGAGGTCTGTTTACTGTAGCTTTCTTACTTATAATCCGTTGAAGTGCTAGAGGTAGGTTGCTTTTACCTCGGCTTCAGCCTGGGGAGGGTTTTTCCCTCCCTTGCGATGCATCTCCTCTACCACGTGAGCAAACCATTGTCTGCAATGCATAAGGATAAGAGTCAGTTAGATTTGTAAACCACAGGTGCATGCATAACAATTGCAGTAAAGCAGTCTCAGAAGGGGCAGTGCGGACCGCACAAAAGTGAGTGCGGCCGCAAACTGCCTAGTACGTACCGCACATAAGTGAGTGAGGCAACATAACCAAAAGTGGGGACCGCAAAACTTTTGAGGGCGGCCACATAGCCCCAGTTTCAGACTACCAAGGTCTTTGATGTTTCATCAGTGTTGATCGTTCACAAAAATGAGTGCGGCCGCACAAGTCCACTGTGGACCGCACAATTTTGAGTGTGGCCGCACAAATCATGCACACTGATACCCTAGTTCAGAGAACTGCAGACTGCACAAAAATGTGTGCGGCCACAGAAGCTCATGGTACGGACCGCACAAAAATGTATGCAGTCGCACAATTTGAATTCAGGCGGTACTGACTTAGGGTTCATGGAATTTTATTCACAAATTACTCAAGTTTTTAGCAATTAAACATCATTAGTCACTTAACCATACCCCAATTAATGTTTAAAAAGGCTACCCACATTATTCTAAGCACAAACAACTAACCATTGACATATTTAGGCATAGAAATAACCCTAGTCAAAAGAATAAAATTATGGAAAAATATAAAGATTAAATTAGCATACCAGTAATGAAGATGCAGGTGGGATTCAACACTGATGAAATGAGGAGAGATTGAAAACAATGAGGGTATGCACTGTGCTAGCTTAGCTTCAGGTTTCAAAAGAGCGTAAAGTGTAAAAAGCTGAGGGAAGCTCTATTTATACTTTTACCCGTTGGGCCCACAATTTTACCTGGAGTGCGGCCGCACAATTTTGAGTACGGTCCGCACTCATTACCTGCCCTTGTGAAGAATTGTTGCAGACCGCACAACATTGAGTGCGACCGCAGAATTAGTGTGGACCGCACAAAAATGGGTGCGGGCACAATTTGTAAAGGATTTTTGTCAGGCCAAACTTCAGAGACCATGTATTTTTCATCTCCCAGTTGTGCGACCGCACACAAAATTGTGCGGCCGCAAAGTGGAAGTGCGGTCCACATAATTCTAGTGCGGTCTGCGCCTTTGTGACACTTAGCCAAATTTTTCATGCTCAGTTCCTGCAATGCACACTATTCCTGCATATACTTCAAAACTAGTTAGTACAAAACAAAGCCTATCTAATCTAAAGGAGAAAAACATGAAAAAGAAAAAGACACATGGATTGCCTCCCAAGAAGCGCCTGATTTAACGTCGCGGCACGACGCATGTTACCATCAATCACTTGAAATGGAGTAACGCCACAACGTGGCCATCATCAACCTTGCCTAGATAATGTTTAACCCGATTTCCGTTGACTCTAAATACCTCATCATCCTTATTTTTCAAATCTAGAGCACCAAAGGGTGTCACATGTACAACTTCAAATGGGCCGCTCTACTTTGATTTTAGCTTTCCCGGAAACATCCGCAACCGAGACTTGAACAAAAGCACAAGATCACCTTCTTTGAATTCTTTGTTCCGGATATACTTGTCATGGAGGTACTTCATCTTGTCCTTATACAAGGACGAACTGGAGTATGCATGGAAAAGAAACTCATCAAGTTCATTCAATTACTCCACCCTAAGATTTGCAGCTACATCCCACTCAAGGTTAAGCTTCTTCAATGCCCACATAGACTTATGCTCAAGTTCCACTGGAAGGTGACAAGCTTTCCCGAACACTAATCGATACGGAGACATACCAATTGATGTTTTGTAGGCTATTCTATAAGCCCAAAGAGCATCGTCAAGTTTCTTCGACCAATCTGTCTGGTTGGCATTCACAGTCTTTGACAGAATACTCTTGATCTCCTGGTTAGAGACTTCAACCTGTCCACTTGCTTGAGGATGATAGGGCGTCGACACTTTGTGAGTGACACCATACTTGGAGAGTAATGTATCAAAAGCTTTATTGCAAAAGTGTGATCCCCCATCACTAATGATGGCCCTTGGAGTACCAAACCTTGTGAATATGTTCTTCTTCAAAAAAGCTACCACACTCTAAGCTTCATTGTTGGGAAAAGCCACAGCTTCAACCCATTTGGACAGGTAATCCATAGCTACCAATATATAGGTGTTCCCACATGAGCTCACAAACGACCATAAAATCAATGCCCCAAACACCAAAAATATCAATCTCTAGGATGGTGGTGAGAGGCATCTCATTTTTCTTGGAGATCCCACTAGCCCTTTGGCATTCATCATAATACTTAACGAGATCACTAGCGTCCTTGTAAAGGGTAGGCCAATAGAATCTATAGCTTAGCACCTTTGTAGCAGTTCTCGCTCCACCATGGTGACCACCATAAGGCGAAGAGTGGCAAGCTTCAAGAATGCTCAATTGTTCTTCTTCTGGTACACATCTTCGGATAACACCGTCAGTACAAATTTTGAAGAGATGTGGCTCATCCCAATAGTAGTCCAGGCAGTCCCGTTTGAGTTTCTTCCTTTGTTTTGAAGAGAACTCATTCGAAACAGTGCCACTCACAAGATAGTTGGCCACATCGGCAAACCATGGCATTCCAGTCTTAGAAATGGAAAGGAGTTGTTCATCAGGAAATGAAGCATTGATCTCAAGGCCATCATGTGGCCTCCCCTCCTCCTCTAATCGGTACAAGTGGTCCGCCACTTGATTCTCACTACCCTTACGGTCTTGAATCTCTAAATCAAACTCTTGCAATAGAATTACCCACCACATCAACCTTGCCTTAGAGTCTTTCTTGCTCATCAAATAACGAAGTGCCGCATGGTCAGTGTGAACAATCACCTTTATACCCATTAGGTACGGGCAAAACTTCTCCATAGCAAAGACAATGGCTAGGAGTTCTTTCTCGGTCACCGTATAGTTGACTTGGGCCTCGTTCATGGTCTTGCTAGCATAGTATACCGGATGAAAGATCTTGTTAATTCGGTGCCCCAATACCGCTCCAACTGCCACATCGCTTGCATCACACATGAGCTCAAATGGTAAGCTCCAATTTGGCGCGGTGATAATAGGAGTGGTAGTCAACTTATACTTGAGTAGTTCAAATGCCTTCATACAATCATCATTGAAAAGGAACTTGGCATCTTTCTCCAAGAGTTTGCACAAGGGGTTTACCACCTTAGAAAAGTCCTTGATGAATCGGCGGTAAAACCCCACATGACCTAGAAATCTCCTCACTCCCTTTACGGAAGGAGGGGAGTTTGGATATCACTTCAATTTTTGCTTTATCAACCTCAATACCATTCTTGGAAATCTTGTGACCGAGGACAATGCCCTCCTTGACCATAAAGTGGCACTTCTCCCAATTTAACACCAAGTTAGTTTCCTCACAACGTGCCAATACCTTATCGAAGTTATCCAAGCACTCTTGAAAATAATTCCCCATGACAGAAAAATCATCCATTAAAACCTCGAGAAAGTCCTCCACCATATCGGTGAAGATGGCCATCATCCACAGTTGAAAAGTTGTCGGTGCATTGCATAACCCGAATGACATCCGCGAGAATGCGAAAGTGCCATAGGGACAAGTAAAAGTGGTCTTCTCTTGGTCTTCAGGAGCAATAAGAATCTGGTTATACCCAAAATATCCATCAAGGAAGCAATAATAAGCACGTCCGGCTAACCTATCCAACATTTGATCAAGAAATGGAAGCGAAAAATGGTCTTTCCAAGTAACTTTGTTGAGCTTCCTATAATCCATGCACACTCTCCACCCAGTGACAGTTCTTGTAGGGATCAATTCATTTTTGTCATTTGTTATCACATTCATGCCCCCTTTCTTTGGGACACATTGCACCGGTGAGGTCCACGAACTATCGGAAATGGGATAAATAACCCCGGCATCCAACCACTTGATGATCTCTTTTTTTACTGCCTCTTGCATGGCCTCATTCAATCGTCTTTGATATTCCACGAAGGGTTTGGAATCCTCCTCCAAAATTATTTTGTGCATGCAAAAGGCGGGGATTATACCCCGAATATCTGCCAATGTCCAACCTATTGTTTCTTCCTCCTTTGGAGCACCGCAAGGGTGGAATCTACATGCACGGTTGTTAAGCACGAGGAAAGAATAACAGGTAAAGTGGAACAAGGGCCTAGAAACACACTTCGTTGCTATTTGGCTGCCTCATTGATTTACAAACATGGAATACCACTTTTTTATCGCCCACCTGGAAGGTGAGTTCGCTAGCTTCCACATCAACTAAGGCCTTACCTGTAGCAAGGAAAGGTCTCCCCAAAATGATTGGCACCTCGTAGTCAACCTCACAGTTAAGTATCACAAAATCTGCGGGAAGGATGAACTTGTCAACCCGAACTAACACATCATCAATTATCCCCAATGGACTTTTCCGTATCCGATCCGCCATTTATAACCTCATGGTTGTGGGTCTTGGTTGTCCAATCCCTAACGTTTTGAACATAGAATAGGGCATCAAGTTAATTTTTGCCCCCAAGTCACATAAAGCTTTGGCGAAATCGGCACTCCTAATAGTGCACGGGATTGTGAACGCACCGGGAGCCATGGAGTGCACAATAGCACTCACTTGATGTGTCATTTTAATCATTTCACAGTTCATTGATCTCTTCTTTGTTACCAAATCCTTCATGAACTTGGCATATCCCGACATTTGTTCTAAGGCTTCAACCAACGGCACATTTATGGACAAACTTTTCATCATATCAATGAATTTTTTGAATTGATTCTCATTGTGTTGCTTTGCAAGTCTTTGAGGGTATGGGGGAGGAGGCCTTAGCATTGGTGCTTTAGCCTTTGGCATTGCCGGCTCCGGCATGTCAATCGCGTGCTCCCTAGACGGGTTCACTTCTTCTTGTGTCTCCTCCACATTTTTATCAATATCAATCCTCGCTTCTTTATTAGCTTTAACATCATTGATTGGCTCATAATCATCCTGAACCAACACATCATCACCCACATGTCTTCTTTGGTTTGAGGTACTAGCAACTTCACCTCTCCCACTTCTTGTTGTCACGTTCATTGTATGCCCCGTATTCCTACCTTTTGGGTTCACCACCATATCACTAGGTAGTGCCCCCTTTGGGAGAGTATTTAAAGCTTGAAACATTTGGCCAAGTTGAACCTCCAAGTTGCGGATAGAAGTGTTGTGGTAGGCTAATTATGTATCGAAGTCGGCGTTTTTTTCCATCATTTTCTTAAACATATTTTCAATCCGTCCCATTTCACTATTGGAAGAACTAGGACCTTGCAACGGATATGAAGGCGAGTTGTTTGGTTGTTGATACATCGGGTGCCTCTGAAAGCCCGACCCCCGATTTCCTTGATTGTTATTGTTCCAACCCCCTTGATTATTGTTGCCTCCCCAATTGCTTTTATTGTTGCCACCCCAATTACCTTGATTACCCCAATTGCTTTGATTACTGTTGTTGCCACCACTCCAATTTCCTTGGTGGCCTTGGTTGTTACAATTTCCTTGGTTTCCTTGTGATCTCCATTGTTGTTGATTTGGAGTATTGCTTCTTTGACCTTGATAATTGTTGACATATTGAACCTCTTCATCTTGCTCATCATATGAATCATCTTGATTATATCCATTATTACTTTGCTCAAATTGTTCCGGATGGTTTTGTACTTGTTGACCTCATTGCCGTCTCTTGTTTACCATCATGTTCACCCCTTCCATAGCATTCACCTGTTTCGACCCTTGAACCTGTTGAAGCTGAGCCTTGGCCAATTGGTTCATGGTGGTTGTCAACTCCGCAATAGCTTGCCCATGATCATGTAGCTCCTTGTGTAGGTGAATAACATTTGGGTCACCCTGAGGAACATTGGCTCTACTTTGCCATGCCGAAGAGGTGTCCGCCATCTCATCCAAGATTTCACAAGCTTCAGAATAAGGCGTGTTCATAAAGTTACCCCCAGCGAGTTGATTTATTACACACTGATTCGTTGTATTGATCCCCCTATAGAAGGTCTATTGGATCATGGCCTCGGTCATATCATTGTTCGGCATTCTTTGACCATGGTAGGATATCTTTCCCAAATATTGTGCAATGGCTAATTGGGCTCTTGTTTGTAAGCTAGAATTTCATCCCTTAGTGTAGCCATGTGCCCCGGAGAGAAGAATTTGGCAATGAAATTCTCAGCCAACTCATCCCAAGTGTGGATGGAATGATTGGGCAATCTCTCTAACCAGTCCAAAGCCTTTCCCTGTAGAGAAAAGAGAAACAACCTTAACCGCAGTGCATCCTCAGAGACATTTGTTTGCTTTCTCCCCCAACAAATATCGACGAAACCCTTGAGATGCTTGTAGGAATTTTGGTGTGGAGCTCCGGTTAAGAAACCCCACTTCTCACGCAGTGTAAGCATCATATTGATTATTTGGAAGTTGCTCGCCCTAATCCGGGGCGGAACTATTGTACTTGCATAGCCCTCATTCGGCAACACCCGGTGCGCTGCTCTTGGTAGATGTGGGGGAGGGTTTGGGACATTATCATGAGGCGGTCGGCCTCGCCTGTTTACTTGAAGCTCGGGTTGAACCTCATCCACTTGATCATCATCTACCTCCTCCCCCAATGGTAAATTTCTGAGGGGCTCGTTGTTAAGGGCCATTTTGTACCTAAAAGCAATTCACAAACAAAATTAGCGACTCGGAAGGAAAGAAAGACAAAACACACAAATACCTAGATATATATATCTAAATTCCTTTAACTCCCCGACAACGGCACCAAAAATTGATCTCGGCCAAACCCACACCACAATTAAGTAGTGAGGCGGTCGATGCAATAATAAACCCAACGAAGGTCAGGATCGAATCCACAGGGAGTTAGAATATAGGATTAGGTGTATATCTAAGTTAATTGTATGTTTTGGCTCCAATTACACTTCCACAAACTTGATTGGTGTTCTACTTCTACTTTACTTTATTATTTGCAAGTATAAAACTAAGGACAATATTTTTGGTTTTGAGTTTTTCAAATGATTAAAAGGGACTAGGGTCTTGACTTTTACCTAGGTGGTTATCTAATGGGTTGTAAAGTCCAGGAAAAATTTGATTAGTTGGGGTCGTGATGTAGCAATCACATCCGGGTACTCATTCTATACCTCTCGATAGTTTAAGTGATTTTTCCCAATTTGGCATTCTTTCATTTTTCTAACAAAATCAATATCAATCTATCACAATCTTTCTCCAATTATTTTCTATACTTGCTACTATTGCTTAATTTATTATTATAATTTGTGAAAAAATTATGAAGTTGGTGAATTGAAGTCTTCAACAATAATCAATTTTCAACAAGTTATTCGGTAAATTCGTTCCAACTCTTAAGTTTTAATATTATAGTTTTGTTTGTTTTATTTATTTGCCATTTGTAATCTCATGTAAGTAGCTCTTGGTTTCCCAATACCTAGTGTCTTGAACACGGAATATGGCATCAAATTAATACTTGCTCCCAAATCACACATGGCTTTTGCAAAATCGGCGCTACCAATGGTGCATGGAATTGTAAAGGCATCGGGATCTTCAAGCTTTGGAGCCATCGAGTGCACAATGGCACTCACTTGATGAGTCATTTTGATGGTCTCACAATTCATAGATCTCTTCTTAGTTACCAAGTCCTTCATGAACTTGGCAAATCCCGACATTTGTTCGAGAGCTTCCACCAAGGGCACATTGATTGACAAACTTTTCATCATCTCAATAAACTTCTTGAGTTTGTTTTCATTATTTTTCTTTACAAGCCTTTGAGGATACGGTGGAGGAGGCCTTGGCAAAGGGGCCTTGGCTTTAGGCACTACCATTTTCGGTATTTCTATCATGTGTTCCCTAGATGGGTTCACATCATTTTGAGTCTCCTCCATGTTGTCATCAATATCGATCCTCACTTCATCATTCACATTCTCATCATTGGCTTGAATCTCATTATCTTCTTGTAACACAACATCATCAATCACAATCTTCTTTGGATTAGAGGTACTTGCATCTCCACCTCTATCGCTTCTTGTGGTCACCGCCATAGCATGGTCTGTATTGTTCCCACCCTTCGGGTTTACTATTGTATCACTTGGTAGTGCCCCCTTAGGGCGAGTATTCAATGCTTGAGAAATTTGACCCATTTGTACTTCCAAGTTGCGAATAGAAGTAGTATGGGAGGCTATTTGGGCATCGGAGTCAGCATTCCTTTCCATCCTTTGTTTGAACATACTCTCTATCCACCCCATCTCATTGTTTGAAGAACTTTGCCCTTGAGACGAATATGGAGGCGGATTGTTGGGTTGTTGATACATCGGGGGCCTTTGAAAGCATGACCCCCGGTTGTCTTGATTATTATTATTCCAACCCCCTTGGTTTCCATTGCAGCCCCAATTGTTATTGTTGTTCCCCCAATTGTTCTAGTTGTTGTTGTTGCCATTATTCCAATTCCCTTGGCCTTGGTTGCCCCAATTTTGATTGTTCCCTTACGATCTCCATTGTTGATTTAGAGCATTGCTCTGTTGACCTTGGTAGTTATTGGCATATAACACTTCCTCACTTTGATCATCATAAGAATCATCTTGATTGTAACCACTACCACTTTGCTCATATTGATCTTGATTGTTTTGCACTTGTTGACCATGCTGTCTCCTCTTGTTGACCATGACATTTACCCCTTTCATGGAATTTACTTTCTTTGTCCCTTGAACTTGCTGAAGCTGGGCCTTTGCTAACTGATTCATAGTAGTTGTCAACTCGTCTATGGCTTGTCCGTGATCATGAAGTTCCTTGTGAAGATGGATGACATTAAGGTCACCCTGAGGAACATTTGCCCGACTCTACCAACCTGAGGATGTGTCAGCCATCTCATCAAGTATGTCACAAGTATCGGCATAAGGCATTTTCATAAAGTTTCCCCCAGCTAGCTGATTCACCACATATTGGTTGGTCGTGTTTATGCCCCTATAGAATGTCTGCTGAATCATTGCTTCAGTCATATCATTGTTTGAGCATTCCTTGACCATTGTCCGGTATCGCTCCCAGATTTCATGTAGGGGTTCATTAGGTTCTTGTTTAAAGGCTAAGATCTCATCCCTCAATGCTGCCATATGACTCGACGAGAAAAACTTGGCTATAAACTTTTCTGCCAACTCATCCCACGTGTGTATGGAGTGGTTGGGTAGCCTCTCGAGCCAGTCCAAAGCTTTCCCTCTAAGAGAAAATGGGAAAAGTCTCAATCTCAGAGCGTCCTCTGACACGTTCGTCTGCTTGCTCCCCCAGCATGTGTCTACAAAACCCTTTAGATGCTTGTGTGTGTTTTGATGAGGAGCTCCAGTGAAAAAGCCCCTTCGCTCCAATAGGGTCAGTATGACATTTGTAATTTGAAAATTGCCCGCCCAAATCCGGGGCGGGACAATTGCACTTGCGTAACCTTCATTGGGTAGCACCCGGTGTGTTGCCCGTGGAAGAGGTGGGGGAGGGTTTGGAATGTGGTCATTAGCCTGGCGGCCTCTTATTTGGACTTGAGGTTCTAGATTAACCTCATCCTCACCATTGTCATCTACCTCCTCCCCTGGAAGAACATGTACGAGAGCATTATTATGAGCCATTTAGTACCTAAAGCGATTGATACACAAAAGTTAGAAAAATAGAAGGAAAGAAAAACAAGACACATAAATAGTTAGATAGATAGCCAACACTGTCTAACTCCCCGGCAACGGTGCAAAAAAGTAATCGAGGCCAAACCTACACCACTATAGAGTAGCGAGGATGGTCGATGCAGTTTTACCCAATGAGGTCGGGATCGATCTCCACAGGGAGTTAATTTGACTTGGAGTTGGGTATCTAACTAATCTAGATGTGCGTGTTGTTCCTAATTGCACTTTCAAACATTGTTGCAATTGATTCTATTCTAATTTTATACTATTGTATGTTGAGTGTAAGCTAAGTACAATATTTTTTGTGAAAGTTTTCAAGTGTTAAAAGGCACTAGGGAAGTGACTTCCGCCTAGGTGAGCATCTAATGGGTATCAAGAATCTAGGACAAGCTTGTTAGGATTGGGGTCGTGATATAACCATCGCACGTAAGTGCTCACTCTATACCTCTTGGTAGTTGAGTGACTTTGCCCGATTTGGCTTTCTCAAGCCCAGATGGGTGTTCATACAATACAAGTAAAATTGGCTCAAGTCGGGTATTACTATCTCTAGGTTTAACCCTTTAATTGGGGCTATCAATCTCTTGAGTTCACCCCAATTCCTTGTTAGCCTAATTTTCCTAGACTTAATCCCTCTTTATCAAGAAGAGCCTAAGTCATAAAGGCATGAGTCAGTGTTTGCAACCACTAATTCTATAATTTTAGCACGAATTAGGCTAAATATCACTAACTCATAAATAATTAAGCCCTAAAATTTAAGACCCATTAAATACCCACACTAGGGTTGGGTCACAACCCTAGCTATGGGGTCTAGCTACTCATAATAACAGAAGAAATCAAAGATAAAGATGAAATATAAGCCATAATATTAAAGTACAAGATGAAAATCTAAAGTTTGAAGGTAAATCTACTCTAAAATTGCCCAAAAAGTGAAAAACTATCCATTCACGTGCTCTGCTAAAAAAAACTTAACCTAAAATTGTTAAAAGGATCTATTTATACTAGGCTAAAAATTCCAGTAAAAAATGCCCCTGCGGAGGTTTTGCGGACGCGTAATTCTGACCGCGTCCACGCTTGGGCTTTCGCGGCCGCGTAATAGTGAGTGCGGTCCGTGTTTCTTTATATTTGGGCCTGGGTAGATCTTCGTTTTGCAGACCGCGTAATGTTCACCACGTCCGCGTGAGATTCCTTCGTGGCCATGTAATTTGGACGCAGACCGCCTTCTTCATTTATGCCCATCTTGCAAAGTCTCTGAACCTCGACAAACGTTGTCCGCTAAATTCCAACCGCGGCTGCGCCAGTCACTTCGCGATCGCGTCTTTCTGTCGCTCTCAGCGCTCAATTTAATGCTCAAAATAGCCTCTCTGAATCTCTATTTCGCGGTCCGCGGAATAATGGCCGACTCAGCGATGATAATTTTGCGGCCTCCCTTTTCTATCGCGGTCCGCGTTCCACAGTATTGGTCCAGACTTGGTTTATGTTCAAGTTTGACTCCTTTATGAGTTGGTCATGGCTTCTTTAGCTCATTTCGAATAAAACTCTGCAAGCAAGCACATTAAGTTAGTTTCCGGGAATACCTTCAATTATTTTTGGCCCAAAACCTAAGTAAAAGAGAGCAAATAATAGGCTAAAATCCCTACTTATCAAGCTCCTAACTTGATTTTTATAGTGTAACTATATCAAAATATAATCCTGAAATTTTCATATTAAAGGACCTTTGTTAAAACAAAACACAAAAAGATGCTTCTTTATAAAATAAAATAAAAACAGCTGAAATCCTCCCACAAAGACCAGAGAAACTTAAATAAAAGAAAGTACTTAATAAATCAATATCAATAAACAACACCACTCCAATTTCAAACTAGCTAGATAAATGATTTCCCTATACTTAAGATATATATACTAGTACTAAAAAATGAAAAATGTTGCATACATCAAAGGGTCTGCAAACATGATATAACAACATATCAACAAGATACACTTAAATTGGACCTCCATTTTCTTGTCCCTTTACATGGTGATACATATTAAAATTCAGATTTCATCTCTAGTTCAAACTTTAAAACGTTTCTTCTTAAATCTAAGCAATGAAAAAAAAAACCAAAATTCTAAAGAAAACTAAAGAATCAAAGAAGGAATTAAAGCCATTGCAATATCATGTTTCAATTGACAATATTTTGTGTGTTGTTAAGAACTGAAATCTATTAAATTGAGCAAAACTGAATACAAAAATAAAACAAATTGAGAGAATTTAATAAGTAGATAACTGTTAATCCCCTTTATTCAATATTTACAGGAAAAAAATCTCAAAATCGGAATAAACCTAAAAAAAACGTATTGAATAGTTTAGAAAAAGATTGGACCTTACCTTGGAGGGGAATAACATTGCACGAGTAATCAATGAAGACGAGATAAGATTAGCCTTTGGATTTTGACGGCCAAGACTCTCAAGTCTCATCTTCCACTTGTCTTTTGAAAAGAATCTTTAATTGAAATTTCAAAAACTACTGGAAAATTCAAGTAAACAGGAAAATCATGCAACAGATTGAAATAAAAGAAGAACCAGAGAATTCTTTTCAAAACTTGTAAATAAACTGAAATAAAGCTTTACCACTTACCAAGAAAATCTTCTAAATGCTTTAAATCTAACAATTTTGTTTACTTTCATCAACGCATGAGACAAGAACAATAGTATATAGGAATTAACTCACTAAGGTTTTATGTTTTTTGTGTCACAACCCAAAATCTATTAAAGGTCGTGATGGTGCCAGTGTAATGACCCGACTTGTCGATTTGAGTTATTACTCTCCTTTCTACTATTTGAAGTCTTGAATAGCTTCATATGATGTATTATGACTTGTGTACAAAATTTGAGATCAATCGGACTTGATTTGCTATATTTCGACATCGATTCTTCAAGAATATGTGGTATCACATTAAGCAAATGAGCTCCAAATTGAGTTTTTATTGAAGCATTAGATCTGTATTGAAATTTTTGAGTCATAGCAAAAAGAATCGTCGAATTCAGATATCGTATGAGAAAGTTATGCCCATTTCCGTGTCAGGAACGATTTCCCGTCACCGCGAGTGCCCAAGGTAGTGTGGGGCGCTAGCCCTAGCGCTGGGATGTTTAAGGGTACTGGAAATAGCGCGACAGGCAGCGCCCCATGCTACCTGTGACGCCCGAAATAGTTGAGACCCTATAAACGGGGGTTTTCTACCATTTTTGACAAAAATAGAGTTGGGGAGCTCGGTTTTGGCGATTTTTGGGAGATTTTCATGGGTAAACATTGGGGTAAGTGTTCCTTATTCTATTTTGATTATATTTTATGATTCCATACTCATTTAAATCATGAATCCGTGAATTTGTGGAAGAAAAATCAGATTTTTGTAAAATCTTCCAAAATGTAAAATGAAGATTTGAAGGTCTATCCGATATCGGAATTTGATAAAATTAGTATGGGTGAACTCGTAATTGAATGACTTATCGGATTTTATAAGTTTCGTTGGATTCCGAGACGTGAGTCCCACGGGCAATTTTTGAGTTAAATTTCGAATTTTGTTGGAAAATTTATATTTTCATATGGAATTAATTCCTACGATTCGTGTTGAGTATATTGAATTATTTCTAACTAGATTTGAAGCTTTTGGACACGAATTCACGAGGCAAAGGTTTATCGGAATCTTGAAATTGGTTGTGAAACGAGGTAAGTATCTTGCCTAACCTCGAGTGGGTAATTACCCCTTAGGCATTGAGTCTTATGTGGAAATTATGTAATTGAAAACCATGTACGCGAGGTGACGAGTACGTACTTGGTTTATATGTGCAAATTATATCGGTTGAAATTCGTAGACGCCCTTAAGTATTAAGTTGGAAAAATTGTTGTAACTTATTAAATCCCTTATTTGTCATGCCCCATTCCTTGTTTGCCGAGGTTGTTTTTATATGATAATTTGGTGTGATTGCCACTTGACTTTTATGTGAACTCTGTGTTTGTTTGAGTTGCCATTTTTATGGAAAATACTTTTATTATTGATTTTACTTACAGATAATTTAAATGGAAAATTTAGTTAATAAGATGAATAAATCTATTTATTTCCTGAAGTTGTGATTTAA
This sequence comes from Nicotiana tomentosiformis, assembly GCF_000390325.3. Classification (NCBI taxonomy): domain Eukaryota; kingdom Viridiplantae; phylum Streptophyta; class Magnoliopsida; order Solanales; family Solanaceae; genus Nicotiana; species Nicotiana tomentosiformis. The sequence goes on along the minus strand of NC_090813.1, from coordinate 15,462,391 downwards.
AAGAGGTGTTGTTCCTGGATGAATTACTTGTCAGTTCACGTTGTTGAAAATTTGGTATTGAATTATAAAGACCGTGAATCATATTGAGGCAAAGTGCCAAATTGTGAAATATTATTCGGTTGAGTTGTTCACTCCCAAACATTTTGTTAAGATGTTGTGCACATTATGATCGAGTTGTGGCTCCTTATTGTAGAAAAATAATATGTTGTAAGAATTGAGCACTTAATGTGTAATTTGTGATATATTGTAATATTTGAGCACTTGATGTGAAATTTGTGATATGTTGTAAGATTTGAGCACTTGATATGCAATTTGTGATATGTTGTAAGATTTAAGCACTTGATGTGCAATTTGTGATATGTTGTAAGATTTGAGCACTTGATGTGCAATTTGTGATATGTTGTGATATGTGAGAACCTGAGGTGCAAGTTGTATTATGTTGTGATATTTGGGCATTTGAGGTGTGATTTGTGAAATATTGTGATACTGATACGCATGCGGTGAGATAAGGGTGGCTTGAAATGCTTGGCTAGTAAGGGAACTACTAGAATTCATGCGGTGATATAAGGTCAGGGTGTTGAAACGCATGCGGTAAGATAAAGGTGGCTTGAAATGCGTGGCTAGTAAGGGAACTACTAGAAGTCATGCGGTGAGATAAGGGTGGCTTGAAACGCGTGGCTAGTAGGAAAACTACTAGAAGTCATGCGGTGTGATAAGGATGGCTAAAACGCGGGATGTTATTTCGAGAAAAAACTTATTTCTTTAAAATTTTAATGTGAAGGCTCCCGCGGTGATATAAGAAAATGAAAGATTGTGAATTTATTTATGATTTGGGACTAGAAGGCGGTACCTCGGGAGTGCCCTTTTGTTGATATTTCTCTATGGCTGCACTTGCCTTTGGTTATTTTATTTTTTCGTAATTCGTAAATTTTTTTGTTTTCCGTGATGTATTATTTGACTTAATATTAAGTATTTTATATTTCTTGATGTATTGTGTTGACCTTGACTTTTTTGTACGAGACTTTAAGGATTTGTATTTTTGGGTTGTACTTATTTTTGATGATTGAGTTGTTTTAAATAAAAGAAAAGTTTCTAGTACGTTTAATTTAATAAATTCTATATCCAAATCAGTAGTTTATCTGAGGCTTTATTTTAATGGAAATATCATTTTTTTTCCTTATTGCAAAATGCAAATGGTTTTGGAGAAGATTAATGAAATTAGCTGAATTTATTTGGTTGTGTGTCACTCAAACGATTTCTAAAATAAACTTATCTTTTTGTAGATTTCTTACTTGATTTAAAAATTTTTAACCTTAATTTATTGAAAATAAATTGATCATGCAGATCTTATATACATTGATATTTTGGTACGTGAGTTGTCCGTGCAGTTATGAAACTAATATGGGCACGAGGTGCCGGGAAAAATATGATAATTTTATTACTGACACGTGAGTTGTCGGTGTGATGGTGATAGAAATATGGGCACGAGGTGCCGTAAAAAATATGAAAGTGGGCTGAGACCCGTAATTTTTATGATTGTGAAATGAGGTGTCACATGGTGACTTTTACTTGAAAATATATTTATTAGAAAGAAGTATATTCGAAAGATAATTATTCAAAGGAAGTATATTTGAAAGATATTTAACTTAAAGAATAATATGTGAAGGATTTATATTTGAAGGACTTGACTTATTGATTGTACTTGTGTTCCTTATTCGCATGAGTAATAATTATGATGTTCTTGTTGCCTTGTTGTTATATCACTGGTTGAGTTTGTTGTTATCATTGCTAGTTGTTTTCTAGTACTATTGTATACTGCTATATTGCATCGATTATTTGACTAGTGAGTGTCTTGACTGTACCTCGTCTCTACTCCACTGAGGTTAGTCTTGATACTTACTGGGTACCGACCGTGGTGTACTCATACTACACCTATGCATATTTTTGTGCAGAGTCGGGTATTGGAGCTATCGGACTCAGACAGAGTTAAAATGAGATCGCAAGGATTCCAGGTAGAGATGCTCGGTCGTTGCAGTCCCTTGGAGTCTTTTCATTTTATTATACTACCAACTCTTATTCGAACAGTATTGTATATTCGATCCTTGAGATCATTTCATGTATTCAGTAGAGTTCGTGACTCAGTATTACCAGTCTTAGAAAGGTGTAATAATTATTTTCGTTGTTGGTTTCGTTTATTTTTTAAAACAAATGGCTTGAATTGTAATTAAAATCGGTTTACTTAGTCTTAGAGACTAAGTGCCATCACGACGCCTGTGGTGGGATTTTGGGTCGTGACAAGTTGGTATCATAGCTCTAGGTTCATAGGTTCTACGAGTCACGAACGATTCTAGTAGAGTCTTGCGGATCGGTATGGAGACGTTTGTACTTATCTTCGAGAGGCTACAGAACTGTTACGAAATTTCCTCTTCTTTCATTTCTGTCGTGCGAAATTTGTTGATTTTGGAATTTGAGCCTTTGTATCTCTATTCTCTCACAAATGGTGAGGATACGTGCTACCGGGTCAGCTGAGCAGACATCCGCGCATTCTGCTAGGGCCGCAAGAGGCCGGGGCCGAGGTAGAGACTGAGGAAGGGCACATGCCGCAGCTAGAGCACATGTCAGGGCAGCAGTTCATGAGCCGCCAGTAGCTCCAGTTGGGGGACAGGTACCGGAAGTACTTGTTGTTACCCCCAGACTTCAGTAGACTTTAGCATAGTTCCTAAACATGTTTGGTACATTGACTCAGGCGGGACTGATCTCCGTTTCACCAAATATTTTACAGATTGGGGGAGGAGTTCAGAGCAGCAAGTTCACGTTGATCAGGTTCCGAGTGTAGTACCGGTACAACCTGTTATTCCGGTTCAGCCTGAGATCAGGCCATAGGCATCAAAAGAAGAACAAAAGAGACTTGAGAGATTAAAGAGGTATAGTCCACCCACTTTTGGTGGCACAACTACCGATAATGCCCGGGTGATTTCTAGAAAAATGTCACCGTATTCTCCGCACCGTGGGCATTGTGAAAGTGAGCGGAGTTGCCTTTACTATATTTCAGTTGTCAGGAGCAGCGTATCAGTAGTGGCAAGTTTATAAAGAAAGTAGACCAGCTGATGCAATACCACCAACTTGGGCTTAATTTTCGGCTATGCTTTTGAAAGAGTTTGTTCCCCAAACTATCCGGGATGCGTGGCACACAGAGTTTGAATGGTTGCGTTAGAGCACCATGACGATGTCAGAATATGCTATCAAGTTCAGTGAATTAGCCGTCATGCACCTATCATGGTTTCTACAGTTGGAGAGCGAGTTTGTATATTCATTGAAGGGTTCGATTATGATTTTAAAATATGTAAGGCTCGAGAGTTATAGATTGACATTCCATTTTAGCAAGTAGTAGAGATTGCCAAGATGTTAGAGCGTGTTCAAAGTGAGGAGAAAGAGTCTAAAGAGGCCAAAGGGTCTCGGAACTTTGGAGGGTTCAGTGGATTTTACTCTTCAGCTATGACCTATTATGGTGGAGCCTCGAGCAGTCGGCCAGCTCAGTCGGCATATCAGATTACTCGGGGTGCTCCACTAAGTTCTTATAGTGCACCACCGACACAAAATTATTACAGTGGTTATTCTGGTTATCCGGCACAGACTCAGTACGAGCAACCGCGACCTCAGAGGGGTTGTTATGAGTGTGGTGATACTAGGCACATTATGAGAGATTGTCCCAGACTTGGGAGGGGTGGATTTTATCAGAACACTCAGGCTATGGGCCCCAATGCAGTTACTACCCCACGTACACAGCCAGTTAGAGGTGGAGGACAGGCAGGTATAGGGCGCCTAAGAGGTGGAGGCCCGACCCGTTGATATAATTGCTATGATTTGGCTGAGGACGATACACCAGATGGTGTCGTTACAGATACGATCCCGATTTGTCAAAAAAGGATAATTCTCCTTAATTCGATTTGATTCTGGATATCGAGGCAAATCCTCCTATTATGCTCCACTTATGGGTGAGCTTCGTAATTTTGTGAACCACTTATGTGTTTATCCCTATTGGGAGATTTTATGGTGTTAGCCCGCATGTATCATTTTTGTTTTGCATATTATTGTGGGCTATGAGTCCAAACGTGACTTTTTATTACTCACTACAATGGGTTTTAATGTGATTTCGGAATAATTAATTTCAATTTTATGATATTTTTGCCCTATTGGAATGAGGGGTTCATTATATGTTATGAAAATTGTTTACGAAATATATTGAAAAGAAGAAAGAAAGGAAATTGAAAATTTCAATTGACGCAGTGTGTAAAATACTTGTGATTCGGAATAGAGGACAAGATCCTCGCATTTCTTTTATGATGTGAAATATTTAAACTGGGCTACGAGCAGTGGTGGAAGTTATATAAGGACAAAGTCCTTACTGGGTACCGACCGTGGTATACTCATACTACACTTCTGTACATTTTTGTGCAGAGTCAGGTATTGGAGCTATCGGACTCAGACAGAGTTAAAGTGAGATCGCAAGGATTCCAGGTAGAGCTGCTCGGTCGTCGCAGTCCATTGGAGTCTTTCAATTTTATTATACTGTCAACTCTTATTCAAACAGTATTGTATATTCGTTCCTTTAGATCATTTCATGTATTCAGTAGAGTTTGTGACTCAGTATTACCAGTATTGGGAAGGTGTTATAATTATTTTCGTTGTTGGTTTCATTTATTAAAAAAATTGGCTTGAATTGTAATTAAAATCGGCTTACTTAGCCTTAGAGACTAAGTGCCATCACGACGCCTGTGGCAGGATTTTGGGTTGTGACAGCCGGACACCGTTGTCAGGCAAGCCAAAAATAAATACTTAATTTGGTTCTCATTTTAATATTTTTGAAGTGATATTTTCCTTCAATTAAATAGTAAAAGATGGAATTCACAGTATAAATAATAATATTTTTAACAATTTTAATACAGAACAACCCATAATCACCCCAAAACCCGGTGTCACAAGTGCATGAGCATCAACTAGGAATGTAAAATAAAATACAGCATTTGTCCGGAATACAAATTTAGACAGGAGAAATATAAATACTCTGAAGGAGATTCTACCGGCTGTGGGTCGTAATATAGAATGCAGCTCACGTAAGTCCTTGCATGCATACATGCCTCTGCTCTCACAAGGCCACTAGTCGCATATGTACCTGTCACGACCCAAAATCCCACCACAGGCGTCGTGATGGCACCTAAACTCTAAGACTAGGTAAGCCGATTTAAATTATATTTTGAAACTATTTTTTTTTTTTGAATTGGATAACTAACTAAAACTAACAGCGGAATAAATATGAATATACAACCTCCCAAGACGGGTGGTACTGAGTCACGAACTCTAACTGAATACATGAAATGATCACGAGGACCGAATATACAATACTATTTGATTATAAATTAACAGCACAATGAAGTGAAAAGGCACCAAGGGACTACGACAACCAAGTAGCTCTACCTTGAATCCTTACGATCCCGCTTTAACTCTGCTCAAGTCCGATATCTCCAATACCTGACTCTGTACAAAAATGTGCAGAAGTGTAGTATAAGTACACCACGATCGGTACCCAGTAAGTATCAAGGCTAACCTCAGTGGAGTAGAGATGAGGTACAGTCAAGACACTCACTAGTCTAATAACCTGTGCAATATAATATACAGAATAATAGAAAACAATAACAGTAAGGGCTGGATAAAACAACCAGTAATATGCACAACAGATAACAAGAATATCATTAATATCACTCAACAATTAATAAATACAATTACACCCAATTAAATCAAGCTCTTGAAATAAATATCTTTCACATATAATTCCTCCAGATAACTCTCCTTCAGATATAATTTTCTCAAATAATTACTTTTCAAATATAATTCTTTCAATAAATCTTTTCAAATATAATTTTCTCAAATAAATATGTTTCAAATACAATTCTTTCATATAATTCTTTTTGAATAAAAATCCTTCTAAATAAATATTTTGAATATAATTATTTCAATTAAAAAGTCACCATGTGATACCTCATTTCACAATCATAAAAAAAATACGGGTCGCAGCCTATTTTCATATTTTTCATAAACACAGGTCTCAACCCATTTTTATATTTCCACGACACCTCGTGCCCATAATTAAATCATCATATTTTCCGGTATCTCGTGCTCTCATTTCATATCATAACTGCACGGACAATTCACGTGCCAATTATCATTATCATTTCATCATAGCACCTCGTGCCCACATTTCATATCACAACTTCACGGACAATTCACGTGTCAAATATCCTCATTATTTACTCACGGCGCCTCGTGCCCACATTTCATTTTATAATCCGCCTGACAATGGCCACATGCTCTCAATTTCAACATAAATCAGATTATTATCAATTTACCAACAACAAGATAAATTGCACAAGGTATAAAAATAAATACAAGAAAATCACAACATCACATGAAAATTATCAACACCACAATCCCACATCATCACATATCGTCCCTGACAATAGCCACCCTTATCACTCCTATTGCCGCCCTTATCGCTCCTATAGCCACCCTTATCGGTCCGTCCAGACAATATCAATAGCCACCCTTATCACTCCTATAACCACCCTTATCGCTCCGCCCAGATAATATTCCAACAAACACAACAACGGTGAAATGTCACCCTTATACCCACATAATATCAACGGTGAAATATCACCCTTATCTCCCCAAAATAATAACTCAGACAACACAACAATTTCTCAAAATAATAACTCACACAATATAACAATTTACATGGGAAATGATCGTGGCAACATGACAAAAATCAATTCATATCACAACTTGCCCAGTGGCCACAACCAAATTCCAAAGATATAACAAAATCAATTAATTTCACAACAAATAGCCCAAGGCTCCACACAATGTTTATAACACCCAAAAATAATTAATAGAGATATAAATTACTCAACATAAAGCAAAGCCTTCATTAACTCCAAATTTTTTAATAATTATATAATCACTTCTTCTTAAGCTTATTTAATTAATTAATTGCAGAGAGAAAAATCCAGAATGAAATTAAATCCCAATAATTATCAAACCAGCAAATTCACAGAATTTCATAAATAATCAAATAACAATCACATCAAATTGTCATATAACAATAGATTCAACAACAAGGATTTAGGTACGACAAATAGATGATTAAATATATGCCAACAATTATCCAATTTACTACACAATATGTTCAAAACTTTAACTCAATAAAATTTGCACATAGAAACCAAGTATGTACTCGTCACCTCGCGTACATGGTTTTCAATTACACATAAGACTCAATTCCTAAGAAGAAATTTCTCCACTCAAGGTTAAGCAAGACACTTACCTTTTTGAAGTTATGTCGGTATTCCAAAATCATCTTCTTGCTTGAATTGACCTCCGGACCGCTCAAATCTAACCAAATTAATTGTATAATTTCATTAAAATTCATCAAACAATTCCGGATAATAATGCGTCGACTTAAAAATTTCTTTCAAAAAGTCAACAAAAGTCAACGCAAGGCCCGCCCTCCAAACACCCATTCCGATACGAGTTCAACCATACCAATTTTATCAAATTCCGATAACAACTCGACCTCCAAATCTTAAATTTTCGTTTTTGGAAGATTTTTACAAAAATCTTGATTTCTTCCATTTAAATCCGAATTAAATGATGAATATAATCATAGATTTATGAAATATAAACACTTTAGGATACAAAATACTTACCCCAACCAAGCTTGTGAAAAATCTCTCTTGAATCGCCCAAATCCGAGCTCCAAAAATCTAAAAACGAAAATGGAAAAATGACCAATTTTTGGTCCTTAACATTCTGTCTAGATTCGCACCTCCGGGTACTGTTCACGCACCTGCGGTTACTGTTCACGCATCTGCGAATCACTATTCATGTTGCTGCCCAAAAAATTCCAGCAGCTTATATTCATGTCCGAATTGATCCGTTAACCTTCCGAAATCAATCCGAGGCCCTCGAAACCTCAACCAAATATACCAACACGTCCCAAAATACAATACAAACTTAGTCGAGGCTTCAAACCATGTCAAACAACGCCGAAATTATGAATCGCGCATCGAATCGAATTATAAGTTTTCAAATCTTCCACCTTCTATATTTTGCGCCGAAACGTATCAAATCAATCCGGAATGACTTCAAATTTTGCACACAAGTCATATTTGACTTAATGGAGCTATTCCCATTTCCGGAATCGAAATCCGACCTCGTTATCAAAAATTCACCCTTTGGTCGGACTTTTCCAAAATCTTATATTTTTCTATTTTCGCCAAAATGTGTCGAATTGTCCTACGGACTTCCAAATCTAAATCCGAAAATCCGCCTAAGTCCGAAATCATCATACGAAGCTATTACCATCCTCGAAATTCTATTTCGGGGTCGTTTGTTCAAAAGTCAACTCTCCGGTCAAACTTTCCAAAAATTCAACTTTCGGCATTTCAAGCTTAATTCTACTACGGACCTACAAATAATTTTCCGGACACTCTCCTAAGTCCAAAATCACCATACGGAGCTATTGACATCATCAAAATTCCATTCCGGAGTCGTTTGCTCAAAAGTCAACTCTCCGGTCAACTCTTTCCATTTAAGCTTCAAATTAAGGATTATTCTTTTAATTTAATTCTGAATCTTCAGTAAATCAAACTCGACCACACCCGCGGGTCATAATACATATTGCGAAGCTGCTCGAGACCTTAAGTCACTGAATGGAGCGTAAATTTTTAAAACGACAAGTCGGGTCGTTACATTCTCCACCTCTTAAACAAACGTTCGTCCTCGAACATTCTAAGAACTATTCTGAGGTTATCAAATGGATGATTTTACTTTTACACATTTACTCACGGTTGATTCCACGCTACCGCATTTGAGATAAGCCTGACAACATCATCTCTTTTGAGTTTATTTCTTTTATCCATATTTGTAAACTTTAAGATCAATTCCTTACACTCCAAACATTTCAAAATGTCTGATTTTTTTTCACAACAACACACAATATTAGTCTCAGATGGCTATAGAAACTCGATCCTACCCACACATAAATTTTCTTGATAGTGTTAAAGTACTTCAAAACTTTCTCTGGGGTGCTACATTCTTCCCCGCTTTTTTCAGGAATTTTGGCATAGTCTCCCCTGTAAATGGTCCTATCCACCTGCCAGAGTAACACCAAAACAACTCCTAACAACACATCCACAACCCAATAAAATGCCACAATATATATAACAATAATACTAATCTCAGCATTACAAGCACTGCATTATCGTAATGATATCAAGACATGAAGTACGTCATATGTATGCTCATCACCACATCTCTGGTCCTAAAAGCCGTTCATAATTTATTCCAGCATCATCAATTAATCTCATATTAACCACTACCTGATTCCAAATTTTCACAACACTTACAACAGAATATGAGGCATGAAGACCTCATGATTGCTTACTTGGATTAATGAGTCATATTTAACGCCACTTGAGCACTCATCTCATAGGTTAAAACTCAATATTTATAACACCAAAATGGCTGAATATGCACAGAAAAATATACAAGAATTATAAAATAAGCCTAACAGGCATAACTCCCTATTAATACTATTGTACAATTAAATTTCACAAAGGGAAAATATTTTTTAAACTTATAAATATATCACCACAAGGACCTTGTCCTTACATAACTTCCATTGCGGCTTGCAACCCGGTTTAAATATTTCACATCATGTATAAAATGCGAGGATCTCGTCCTCAACTCCGAATCATAAGTATTTTGCACATTGTGCCAACTAAAATTTTCAATTTCCTTTCTTTCTTCTTTTCAATAAATTTCGTAAATATTTTTCATAACACATAACGAACCCTCATACCGGTAGGGAATATAATTCACAAAAATTGGAATCAATTATTTCGACACACATTAAACCCACAGTAATGAATAAAAAAAATTACTTTTGGACTTGTAGCCCTCAATGGTGTGTAGAAATAAAATAACAGACACGGGCTCACATCTTTAAATCTCCCAACAGGGATAAACATATAAGTGGGTCACAAATTTACGAAGCTCACCATAAGTGGAGCATAATAGGAGGGCTCACCTTAATATTCAGAACTGAATCAACTTAAGGAAAATATCCTTTTATAATAAAATCGGGATCGTACCTGTAACGATACCATCTGGTGTATTGGCCCCAGCCAAATCATAGTGATTATATCAACGGGTCAGGCCTCCACCTCTTAGGTGCCCGCTACCCGCCTGTCCTCCACCTCTAGCTGACTGTGCACGTGGAGTATCAACTAGAATAAAGCTTGTGACTGGAGTGTTCAGATGAAATCCACCCCTCCCAAGTTTGGGACAATCTCTCATGATATACCTAGTATCACCATACTCATAACAACCCCTCTGAGGTCGCGACTGCTCGTACTGAGTCTGTGCCGGATAACTGAAATAACCACTGTAAGAATCTCGTGTCGGTGGTGCACTGTAAACTGGAGCACTCCGAGTAATCTGATGTGGGAACTGAGCTGACCAACTGCTCGAGCCTCCGCTATAATGGGTTCTAGCTGAAGAGCAAAACCCACTAAACCCTCCAAATCTTCAAGACCTTTTGGCCTCCTTAGACTCCCTTTCCTCGCCTAAAACACCCTCAATCTTCCTTGCAATCTCCACTACTTGTTGAAATGGAGCATCAGTTTGCAACTCTCTAGCCATGCATATTTGAATATCATAATCGAGCCCCTCAATGAATTTGTGGACCCGTTCTCTGATTGTATGAACTAAGATAGGTGCATGACGGGCTAACTCACTGAACCTGATGGCATATTCTGATACTGTCATAGTGCCCTGAAGCAACCGTTCAAACTCTGTGCTCCACGCATCTCTGAGAGTCTGGGGAACAAACACTTTCAAGAACATTTCCAAAAATTGAGCCCAAGTTGGTGGTGTTGCATCGGATGGTCTACCTTCTTCATAGATTTGCCACCACCGATACATTGTGCCTGATAGTTGAAATGTAGTAAAGGCAACTCTGCTCACCTCCACAATACCCATGGTGCGGAGAATAAGGTGACAATTTTCTAGAAATTCTTGGGCATCCTCTGTAGTTGTGCCACTGAAAGTAGGTGGACTATACCTATTAAACCTTTCAAGTCTCTTTTGTTCTTCTTCTGATGCCTCGGGCCTGACCTCAGGCCGAACCGGAATAACAGGTTGTACCGGTGCTACACCCGGAACCTGACCAACGTGAACCTGCTGCTCTGGAGTTGTGGTAGGAGTCGGAGCTACTCCCCCAATCTGTGGAATATTTGGTGCTACAGAAAGCAATCCCTCCTGAGTTAATATACCAAACATACTCAGGAACTGTGCTAAAGTCTCCTGAAGTCCGAGGGTAACAACATGTGCTTCTGGTACCTGTCCCCCAACTGGAGCTACTAGTGGCTCCTCAACTGTTGTTCTGACAGGTTCTCTAGTCGCAGCACGTGCCCTTCCTCGACCTCTACCTCGGCCTCTACCTCGACCCCGGCCTCTTGCAGCCCTAGCAGTATGTGCGGATGCCTGTTCAGCTGACCCGGTAGCACGTTTCCTCACCATCTGTGAGAGAATAGAGATATAAATGCTCAAATTCCAAATTCAACAAATTTCGCACGACAAGAATGAAAGAAATGGAAATTTCCTAACAGTTTTGTAGCCTCTCGAAGATAAGTACAGACGTCTCCGTACCGATCCGCAAGACTCTACTAGACTCATTCATGACTCGTAGAACCTATGAACCTAGAGCTCTGATACCAACTTGTCACGACCCAAAATCCCACCTCAGGCGTCGTGATGGCACCTAATCTCTAAGACTAGGTAAGCCGATTTAAATTATATTTTGAAGCCATTATTTTTTTAATTGAATAACTAACTAAAACTAACAGCGGAATAAATATGAATATACAACCTCCCAAGACTGGTGGTACTGAGTCACGAACTCTAACTGAATACATGGAATGATCACGAGGACCGAATATACAATACTGTTTGATTACAAATTAACAGTACAATAAAGTGAAAAGACTCCAAGGGACTACGACGACCAAGCAAGCTCTACCTTGAATCCTTATGATCCCGCTTTAACTCTGCTCAAGTCCGATATCTCCAATACTTGACTCTGCACAAAAATGTGCAGAAGTGTAGTATGAGTACACCACGGTCGGTACCCAGTAAGTATCAAGGCTAACCTCAGTGGAGTAGAGACGAGGTACAGTCAAGACACTCACTAGTCTAATAACCTGTGCAATATAATATACAGAATAATAGGAAACAATAACAGTAAAGGCTGGATAAAACAACCAGTGATATGCACAACAGACAACAAGAATGTCATTAATATCACTCAACAATTAATAAATACAATTACACCCAATTAAATCAAGCTCTTCAAATAAATGTCTTTCACATATAATTCCTCCAGATAACTCTCCTTCAGATATAATTTTCACAAATAATTACTTTTCAAATATAATTTTCTCAAATAAATATGTTTCAAATACAATTCTTTCATATAATTCTTTTTGAATAAAAATCCTTCCAAATAAATATTTTGAATATAATTATTTTAATTAAAAAGTCACCATGTGACACCTCATTTCACAATCATAAAAAAAATACGGGTCGCAGCCCATTTTCATATTTTTCATAAACACGGGTCTCAACCCATTTTCATATTTTCATGGCACCTCGCGCCCATAATTAAATTATCATATTTTTCGGCACCTCGTGCCCTTATTTCATATCATAACTACACGGACAATTCACGTGCCAATTATCATTATCATGTCATCATAGCACCTCGTGCCCACGTTTCGTATCACAACTGCACGGACAATTTACCTGTCAAATATCCTCATTATTTACTCACAACACCTCGTGCCCACATTTCATTTTATAATCCGTCTGGCAATGGCCACATGCTCTCAATTTCAACATAAATCAGATTGTTATCAATTTACCAATAACAAGATAAATTGCACAAGGTATAAAAATAAACACAAAAAAATTACAACATCACATAAAAATTATCAACACCACAACCCCACATTATCACATATCGTCCCTGACAATAGCCACCCTTATCACTCTTATTGCCGCCCTTATCGCTCCTATAGCCACCCTTATCACTCCGCCCAGACAATATCAATAGCCACCCTTATCGCTCATATTGCCACCCTTATCACTCCTATAGCCACCCTTATCGCTCCACCCAGACAATATTCCAATTAACATAATAACAGTGAAATGCCATCCTTATACCCACATAATATCAATGGTGAAATGCCACCCTTATCTCTCCAAAATAATAACTCAGACAACACAACAATTTCTCAAAATAATAACTCACACAATATAACAATTTACATGGGAAATGATCACGGCAACATGAAAAAAATCAATTCATATCACAATTTGCCTAATGGCCACAACCAAATTCCAAAGATATAACAAAATTAATTAATTTCACAACAAATAGCCCAAGGCTCCACACAATATTTATAACACCCAAAAATAATTAATAGAGATATAAATTATTCAACATAAAGCAAAGCCTTCATTAACTCCAAATTTTTCAATAATTATATAATCACCTCTTCTTAAGCTTATTTAATTAATTAATTACAGAGGGAAGAATCCAGAATAAAATTAAATTCCAACAATTATCAAACCAGCAAATTCACAGAATTTCATAAATAATCAAATAACAATCACATCAAATTGTCATATAACGACAGATTCAACAACAAGGATTTAGGTACGACAAATAGATGATTAAATATATGCCAACAATTATCCAATTTACTACATAATATGTTCAAGACTTTAACTCAATAAAATTTGCACATAGAAACCAAGTATGTACTCGTCACCTCGCGTACATGGTTTTCAATTACACATAAGACTCAATTCCTAAGGGGAAATTCCCCCACTCGAGGTTAAGCAAGACACTTACCTTTTTGAAGTTATGCCGATATTCTAAAATCGTCTTCTTTGAATTGACCTCCGGACCGCTCAAATCTAACCAAATTAATTGTATAACTTCATTAAAATTCATCAAACAATTCCGGATAATAATGGGTCGACTTAAACATTTATTCCAAAAAGTCAACAAAAGTCAACGCGAGGCCCGCCCCTCGGAACCCGACATAATTTTCATGAAATCCAAACACCCATTCCGATACGAGTTCAATCATACTAATTTTATTAAATTTCGATAACAACTCGACCTCCAAATCTTAAATTTTTGTTTTTGGAAGCTTTTATAAAAATCTTGATTTCTTCCATTTAAGTCTGAATTAAATGATGAATATAATCATGGATTCATGAAATATTTCACTTTAGGATATAGAATACTTATCCCAACCAAGCTTGTGAAAAATCCTTCCTTAATCGCCCAAATCCGAGCTCCAAAAATCCAAAAATGAAAATGGCAAAATGACCAATTTTTGGTCCTTAACATTCTACCCAGATTCGCACCTGCGGTTACTGTTCACGCACCCGCGGTACTGTTCACGCACCCGCGGTACTGTTCACGCATCTGCGAATCAATGTTCATGCTTCTGCGAATCACTGTTCATGTTGCTGCCCAGAAAATTCCAGCATATTATCTGCATGTCCGAATTGATTTGTTAACCTTCCGAAATCAACCCGAGGCCCTCGTAACCTCAACCAAATATTCCAACATATCCCAAAATACAATACGAACTTAGTCGAGGCTTCAAACCATGTCAAACAACGCCGAAATTACGAATCGCACATCGAATCGAATTATAAGTTTTCAAATCTTCCAACTTCTATATTTTGCGCCGAAACGTATCAAATCAATCCGGAATGACTTCAAATTTTGCACACAAGTCATAATTGACTTAATGGAGCTATTCCCATTTCTGGAATTAAAATCCGACCTCGTTATCAAAAATTCACCCTTCGGTCGGACTTTTCCAAAATCTTATATTTTCCAACTTTCGCCAAAATATGTCGAATTGTCCTACGGACTTCCAAATCCAAATCCGAACATACGCCTAAGTCCGAAATTATCATACGAAGCTATTACCATCCTCGATTCTATTTCGGGGTTGTTTGCTCAAAAGTCAACTCTCCGGTCAAACTTCCCAAAAATTTAACTTTCGGCATTTCAAGCTTAATTCTACTACGGACCTCCAAATAATTTTTCGGACACGCTCCTAAGTCCAAAATCACCATACGGAGTTATTGACATCATCAAAATTCCATTTCGGAGTCGTTTGCTCAAAAGTCAACTCTCCGGTCAACTATTTCCAATTTTTTTTTTTTTTTGCCTAAGGGCTAATATATAAATAAAATCCCAAAAATGGATCCAATGCTTACAAGTTGTCCAAACCAAAAACCAAAATAGAAGTTGCATGAAGCTACTAGCTATTAAAAAAGATAGAAAAGCTAAAATCTAATGAACTAACTATTACAACATGATAAGTTGAATGCTTCCTTCTCCTATTAGTGTATGTGAATCCAATTGTCATTGGCAAATACCAAGCAGCACCTATCAAGATCTCACCAGGCGCTAGGGTATATTGTCCATAGTCTAAAATGAATTTCAAACATCTCCACCGCAGAGTTGAAGTCCGCATCGTCCTCCAAGTGTCGCTACTATATGATCTCCATATGCAGTGTATTGATTTTGTTCAAGTATTAATCATGTGCTCACTCATCAAGATTAATGTGTAGAAGAGGAGCCTGGCTTTAGGCAGGCTTTGCAAGGCAAAAGCCAGGCTTGAGCTGGCTTTAGGCAGGCTTTACAAAGCAAAGGCCAGGCATGCGCTGGCTTTAAGCAGGCTTTGCAAGGCAAAAGCCAGGCATGAGCTGGCTTTAGGCAGGCTTTGCAGGCCAAAGGTCAGGCATGAGCTGGCTTTAGGCAGGCTTTACAAGGCAAAGGCTAGGCGTGAGTTGGGTTTAGCCAGGCTTTACAAGGCAAAAGCCAGGCATGAGTTGGCTTTAGCCAGGCTTTACAAGGCAAAAGCCAGGCATGAGCTGGCTTTAGGCTGGCTTTACAAGGCAAAATCCAGGAATGATCTGGCTTAAGAAGACTTTGCAAGGCAAAGGCCAGCCTGTGCCTTTTTGTGATCTTGTAAGCACAGATCCTTCCCTACTAGAACCTTTAATGTAGACATCATTCAAAACATTGCTAAACCATCCTCAGATTGAGCTTGAAAGCATGCTAATACCACTGAGAAATGATTCAACAATCTCCAAAAATACCATATGATGGGTTCAGCATCTTCCTTAGTATTTGGACATATCAGTTTGTTCAGAGTCCAATCTTGTGAAGCCATCAGTCTGGGGTTCTTCTCTTTGCTATCCTAATCCTAAGGTTAGGTGATTGAGATTTGTCTAGATTGATCAACCTCCTCCCTGCACTAGGCAGTTCAGAGAATGAATGAAACTCAGATGTACCTGCAAAAGAGAACACAATGTTAGCTATAAAATCCGCCACTGAGTTGCCTTCTCTGAACACATGTTGAAAGATCACATTGAAGTTGTCCTTCATCTCTATAATTTTCTTCACATCCTGTGCAATTACCCAAGGAGGATCCCATTCCCCTTATATCGCCTTCTTCATCACCAATGAATCAGTCTCCAGTATGATAGGGTGAAAATCATGCTCTACACAATATTCCAACCCTTGAAGAATAGCCTTAGCTTCCGCCACCACATTAGTTGTAACTCCCAGGTCTATTGCCCTAGCATACACCACATCACCTTCATCATCCCTCACATAAAAGCCTAAGGAGTTAGGTCCAGGATTGCCCTTTGAAGCTCAATCAGTATTACATTTGTACCAACCATGACAAGGAAGCTGCCATGTTACTCTTGCAGTGATCAATATAGGTTTATATCCTTCAAAGTATTGAATCATGTCTGGCCATAACAATGGAATATTAGGGATCCAAGCATACCTCACCCTTCCCAGTTGATGCAATGTCCTATTTATCTCATGAATTTCCCTATTTGTGGACATTGAACCACCATGTTTACCTGCATTTCTTCTCTTCCGCAGCTCCCAAGTGATGATAGCTGGTACTGCTTGAAATAGTGGCTTTAATTTCGGACAACACTGAGCATACCACCAATGCCTGATAATCTGCTTCAATTGAATCAACTGCACAGAAATTCCAGCAGCCCCCATGAACAAGTTCCATATCTTAGAGGCAGTAGGACTTGTGACAAATATATGCTCAATGGATTCCTATTGGGGCTGCTGACAACACCAACACCTAGACATCACTATTTTCCCTTGCCTCCTCCACATGTCATCGGTGGCTATTTTCTGCCTCCATAATCTCCAAAAGAAGAAGGATATCTTGAATGGCAAACCTTTAATCCACATTAACTTGAATTCCTGATTAGGATCTGCCCTATGCCTTAGTATTTGCCAAGCACTGCTAACACTGAACTTGCCTGAAGGAGTTGGCATCCAGTATGGCTTATCCCAATATCTCTCACTGCCTTCATAGTGCACATTTAGCCTTATATGTTCTGTAATTTCCTCATTGAAAGTTTGATCTAGCAGCTGATCATCCCATATTTCCCCTTGCCACAGTTCTGCCACCTCTTGAAGACCTTCATTGATTGGAAAGTCTTCAGGCAATACATGATAAAGTGCACCTAATCCAGTCTAATTTTCATGCCAAATATTAGTTGTTCCACTCTTCAATTCCCATACGATCTCATGTTCTACTTCTTCCCTAACATTTAGCATTTGTCTCCAAACATGAGACCCTCCCCTAAAACGTACCACAGTTGGTGGCTCCTTCTTGAATTTAATTCTGAATCTTCAGTAAATCAAACTCGACCACATCCGCGGGTCATAATACATATTGCGAAGCTGCTCGAGACCTTAAGTCACTGTACGGAGCGTAAATTCTTAAAACGACAAGTCGGGTCGTTACACTGCACAAAAATGTACAGCAAGTGTAGTATGAGTACGTAATCAACGTGTACTGAGTAAGTATCTAGCCCAACCCCGGAGGAGTAGTGACGAGGGGTCGACATCAACACTCACTAGTGGTCCAATAACATCAGGGACAGTAAAGAGGTAAGTAAATATGAGGCAGGGTAAATAAATGAGATAAACAAGTATAAATCACGTGGTACAGATTTCCCTCTTTATGAGGAACTCAAGCTCTCCATTAGAAATTTCCTCCTTAACCGGAGCATATATATATATATATATATATATATATATATATATATAGTGGATCTTATCATATGGATTGTCATAACTCAAATCGGAAAAACTCGCAGAATCACTGGCTTCTTACCAAAGATTACGCACGATTCCATGAGGATATGATATAGGAAATTCCGAGGCGTACGGCCCGATCCAACATAAATATTTAAATTGTGAACTGCCGAGGGTCGAACGGCACGAACCATAGATGCATCTATTAAAACTGCCGAGGCGAACGGCCCGCTCCCATGAGAGTGTGGTACATAAATCCTGCCTAGGCGATCGGCCCGATCCCATAAGAGTGAAATACATAATCCTGTCGAGGCGAATGGTCCGATCCCATTAGAATAAGAAGCTTTGATGGGTCCTTGACCCCACTCACATATAAACGTGTGAGTTGTAATTTCTTTAACAAAAACCTTTCAATGAAGTATATATATATCACAAAAACATGTCGTAGGAGGAGTAAAGTTATTCGGTGACTAATCGTGAAGTCTCTACAATAGCAAGTCTAGTCTCAAGTAGAAATATAAAATAAGGAATTAAACAAGCAAGGATAATCCCTATAGTACAAGTACAATATGGTGTGAATCTAAGTCTACCCGGACAATAATATGAATCTAACTACGTACGGACTCTCGTCACCTCGTGTGTACGTAGTCCCCGCAACAAGTTGTACAGATCAAATATACCACCTAGGGGTTGTTTCCCCCTCACAGAATTAGACAGGAGACTTACCTCACTCCGACGTTCCAAAACCGGCTCCAACACCGCCCTAACACCTCAAACCGGTGACCGTTGATCCAAAACTAGTCAAATAAGATGCAACCCAATCACAATATACTCCAATACTCATAATTAATCAATTTATAACAATTTCCAACTCCGCTCAAAAAATTGATAAAGCAACCCTCGGGCCCACGTGCCCGGAATTTTCGAAGACAAGCACTACCCATAGCACTACGAACTCAAATATATAATTTATTCTCAATTTCATGCCCAAATTCGTGATCAAAATCCAGAAATACCAATTTCTAGGTTTTTTTTTTCTAAATCCCAAATTTCTACAAATTTCCATATATTTTCAAGCCTAAATTCGTATATTTAACTCACAAGTGGTAGAAATCACTTACCTCATGCTTGGTCATGAAAGTGGTGCTTCAAAATCGCTCCTAGGTCGGCTCCCATGGAGGAAAATGAAATGAAAATGGCCAAACTCCCGTTTGTAAAACCTCACTGCCCAGGGGACCTCCTTCGCGATCGCGGAAAGACCATCGCGATCGCGAAGGCCAAAGAAATACTGCCTCCAATTTCCTCTTCGTGTTCGCATCATCTTGGTCGCGTTCGCGAATATTTAAGACCACCACCCTTCGCATTCACGTTCCACCAGCCGCGTTCGCGAAGGCCAACTGCTTCAGGCCCCGCTCTCTCATCTCCTCTTCACGTAAGCAGTTGGGCCTCCGCATTCGCGAAGCACTTTCAGGCCCACCTACACGTTCACAGGCCCCTCACCGCGTTCGCATAGGGAAACACTCACCAGCCCAGGAATCCTTCTTCACGATCGCGCCCCTTCACCCGCGTTCGCGAAAGACAACACCAGCACCAGCAAACCAGCAATAGCTTTTCATCCAAATTCGATCTGAAACCACCCCGAAACACACCCGAGGCCCCCGAGACCCCGTCCAATCATACCAACCTATCCCATAACATAGCACAAACTTGCTCGAGGACTCAAATCACATCAAACAACATCGAAATCATGAATCGCACCCCAATTCGAGCTTAATGAACTTTAGAACGTCAAACTTCTACATTCGATGCCAGAACCTATCAAATCACGTCTGAATGACTTCAAATTTTGCACACAAGTCACATTCGATATTATGGACCTACTCCGACTTTCAAAATTGGAATCCGACCCAGATATTAAAAAGTCCACTCCCGGCCAAACTTCTCAAAAACCTTCAAATTCTAACTTTCGCCAAATGACCCCAAAATGACCTACGACCCTCCGAATCCACTTTCGGGCGTGCTCCCAATACCAGAATCACGATACGGAGCTATTCTCAGACTCGGAATCCCAAACGGACATTGATAATATTGAAATACACTTCAACCCAAATTTATGAAATTCTTCCTAAACTCTAACCTTCCACAATAGGCGCTGAAACGCTGCTGGGTCATCCAAAACCTGATCCGGACATACGCCCAAGTCCAAAATCATCATACGAACCTGTCAGAACCATCAAATCCCGATTCTGAGGTCGTTTACTCAAAAATTATACCTTAGTCAATTCCTTCAACTTAAAACTTCCGAAATTAGAATTTTCTTTCCAAATTAACTTCGAACTTCCCGAAATCAAATTCCGACCACGCGTACAAGTCATAATACATGAAGTGAAGCTGTTCATAGCCTTAAACCGTCGAAAGACGCGTTAGAGCTCAAAACGACAGGTCAGGTCATTACATTTTGACTTTTGGGATGAATTGGGATTAATTTAGTGAATAATATTATATCTGGGGATGGGAAAATCAAGAAATCTCCAAGTGTGTGGGAATGGGGAAGTTGGGAATCGATATTGCTTTAATGATTTAAAGAGTTAAAAGAAAAGTTACGCTAGTAAAAATAGAAAGTAAATAAATATTTAAGAAAAAAATTAAACAAAAGATTTGGTAGGGGATTTAATCCCGTGACCTTAGGCTAGTCAAACTAAGGGGCCAAAACCAATGCACCACTTCACCTCTTTTTACCATGGGTTCCATCAAATATATATATATATATATATATATATATATATATATATATATATATATATATATATATATATATGTATTTTTGTCAAATTATGTACATCATATATATACTTTAACCCGAGGACCACGGGTTCACGTGAACCATATTTTACATAGCGAATTCGCCCCTGAAGATAAGCCCAAATATATAATACAATCCACAATGCATTTTGTATTGCTCAAGAATGCAGTGTTGGTACACCTAAATTGCCGCTTCTAAAAAGTAGATATAGTAATAGGTTAGACTTGCTACCAGAGACAGACCTACATGGAGATGAAAAGGGTCACCAGAATCTGCTAGCCTCGGTAAAAATTGTGTATATATATTTGTATATACATTAAGGACCCCTCCAATAATTTTGATGTGCCCCCTCAGGCAGAAAAGCTGAACTGCTCTGTTGGTTTAACATTTGCATTTATGTCCTCCCTCGTTGACGACCTGTGTTCGAAACCCAACACCAGTTCTCTTTTTCAATTTGTTTGTTTCTTCTATGAACTCACCGAGTTAATATTAATTTAGTACTAGTATATAGAAGGGGATCAGATATTCCATTAGCAAGAAGGCAATCACCTTCTTTATCCTTAATTATATCTAAGTTTATAAGCATTATTATTTTCTTGACATGTATAAAAATAAGTAATTCACCAAACTTTTCCCCAAAGACAGTAATTAAAAACTTCAAAAACCCCTTCTGCCTTCAAGGATCACTTCGACAAAGTAGCAAACATCCATCGATTCAACGACAGTGACTGAAACTCTGCTTGGATTGCTTACGAGACCTTTAATTTTGATCTTATTTGACTATGTCTTTTATATTTTTGAACATCCTTTCGGTCACCGACTAATATTCATTATGTTTTCAAAGAGTTTGCGCGTTGAACTTTTGCCGTTATTGTCACACCTCCTTTTTTCCGCAGGGGATAGGGAAGTTTTTCCAATTAAAGTGACATTAATCGAAATGGAATTATTTATTTAATTCAGATTCGCCACTTGGAATAATTGTTATGGTGTCCCAAGTTACCGGTTTATTTTAAATCCCAAATCAAGAAAATTGACTCTATTTTATGGTCCGCGAACACAGAAGACCGGGTAAGGAGTTCTGTTAACCCGGGAGAAGGTGTGAGGCACTCCCGAGTTCTGTAGTTTTAGCACGGTCACTTAACAATTAATACTTGGCCTAATTATATGATTTATTACATGTTTGAAACCTATTGTGCATTTTCACGTTTTAACCGCTTTTAATTATTTATGAAATTATTTCTGAAATAAGTTACGATGTCGTACACTTGTCGTTTTGATACACATTGCAAACCGCGCCGCATGAAATGCACCCGCGATTTACGACATATTTATTTTTATTATTATTCAAAGTTATGGTCGAGTCACGTGAAACGCACACTCGAATTGGGGATTACGTATCATGACTATGCCACGAGAACCGTACCCATAGTTACGATGATTTATTATTAATCGCGCCTAAAGCAAGCTACGATGTTCATGAACTATTTATTTCCTAAGATTTGAGATTTGTTGTGAGGTCATGACTTATGGAATAGAATTATTGTGGAAAAATGTATGATTTTAGCTATTATGAATCTATTCAAAAAGATACTAAAAAATCAATGTTACAACCCAACAACTTACGCCTATATCTTTTACTAATGCGACTAGTAAGAGGATGAGACACGGAAAATATTTTAAACTCTAAGAACTAATGAATCAATCCAAGACAACAGTAAACTTGCTAAGTGACTAAAATCGAAACAAATGCTATTTGAAATTAATGAAACTTCAACAGACTCATAAGGGGTGCCACGAACTGGAACTTCCTTGTTAAGCAAAGAGCAAAGATAAATACAAGTTAATATGTATATTAATGGGGAAGGAGTCTGCTAGGATGTCGACATACTTAAGGACACTGATTCATCAAATTCAAATGACGCTAACCAAACCAATAGCAGAAAAGATATCAAGCCATCTATCGTAAGCTCGGTCCAAAGAAAGGAAGATAAACAAGAAAAACTTGCGAAGGTGCGAATGATGATAACAACTCTATTGTTTCCAATACATGGAATCAACTGACCAACTAGCTGAGGAACAGTAGCTAATGCAATCACGAATTTTCACCTAAAAACAAAATACTTAACACGAATTCAATATCCATGCTCAAATAAATATCAATTCAACTAACCCCTCAACAACCTTGAAGGTAGAAGTCTTAACAGATTCCAAAATTTAACAATAAGTACGAACAAATCATTTATGGCAAAATGAACAAAGGACAGCTTCAAGCAGAAATCAAAACGACCTGAGGAAAGCAAATAGACTCAATGTTCATGTGTGGTGCTTCAAAGCAAATATAAACCAAAGTAGTAATCCCAAATAATTAAGCAAAGCACAGAAAACGAATCATTGCTCACTTAGCATTCGTCAAACAATCCAGTCTCATAAATATTTCAAAGTGAATTGGGCCATGTCATCCCATATATATATTCGGATCACCGAAAGCAAATTATAGAAGAGAAAGAGATGAACCCGTTTAGTCGAAATTCTTTTTAATAACAGTAAAGGAATCAACAGATACAATATTTTACTCCAAAATTTCAACTGAAAACAGCAAAGTTATCGAGCAGAAGTCGCGAGCCAAATCGAAACCACGAACCTCGGACGAAAACTCGGATCGACACCGGAATTTTGAATCCAAACACGAACTCAAACTCAAATTTCAATCAAACTCTATCTTCGAAAACGAAAACTGGAAATGTAAAGAAGAAACATATATTTGTTTTATTTTTCTAAGATTCAAATTAAATTACAAGCTGAAAAAAAATGGAAACAAAAGCAGAGCCCTTCCTTTTGTAAACCCTATCTCTTACTTCTCTCTTTTTTTTCTAAAAAAAAACTTTCTATCCGAAATTCTCCAGCCAAAAAATATCCCCCTCTGGGAAAAAAAATGACCTCTAATATATAGAAGCTCTAGAAGCTTCTATACTTCCTCCCCAAGTCATGAAATTTCTCAACTCTTTGTGTGGATAATTTTTGGGACAAATGGAGGGCATGAATTGATTGTCAATCAATCTATAGCTCCCATTAATCTAAAAATCGCATCATAGAGAATCTAGACGCGCAAAATTCGGAAGGAATAATTCCGTTGTCAGAGTTAGTTACACTACGTGGCAAGAGGAGAGAGGGGGGAGCACGTGAGGCGGGTGGGTTGATTTTTCCGATGGGTTTGGGGGTCGTTTGGCAGAAGGTGGAGGAGGGGAGGGGGCGCCGTTTGGTTAGCATAGAGATAGGGTTAGAGTTTTCTAATATTAGGTTTATATATTTAGGTGGGGGTGAATAATAACCATTGGATGAGATGAGGGTGAAGGGTTGAGATTGAATGGGGAGATAGGGGCGGGTCGGTCCGATTTGGGGTAATGTTTTTGGGCCATTGAAATTGTGTTTTGGCCTAGACCCTAAAAATAAACTTAATTCCTTTTTTTCTCTTTTTATTTCTTTTTCCTTGTTTTAAATACCATACTCACATTAATCAAAAACCTATATTAAGTTCTAAAATCATCTAATTTGTAGAATTGAATTAATTATCTATTTCTAACATTAAAATAATTAATTAACCTAAAACTAATGAAAGAAAAATACTAATTTTAAAACTAAAAGCTAAATATGTAAAAATGATCATTTTTGTGATTTTTGTTTAATAATACAATTAACTCATGTAATTATATCCTAATATGCAATTAAATCTAAGATGCTATGCAATGAATATTTTATATATTTTGATATTTTTCATAATTTTAAATATTAAATATGCAACTAAATGCAAACAAAATTAACTAAAAATTCTAAAATTCTAAAAAATAAAAATAATTTAGAAAAATCTATTTTTGAACTTTGTAGGATTAATTTTATTCGTGCAAAAATTACGTGTTCATAGTTATTAGCTTACATATCTTTGTCACAGATAGCGATGCCCCTTGTGAGCTCAAATCTTGAGCCCGCATGTGCTTGCTACATGCTTCGTTTGTCAGAAAACAGATAGCCCTAACAAATATTCTCCTCCGTGCAGATAAGGTGATAAAGCGCCTTTCCTTAAAAAAGAGGTACTAATATACATATGTACGTGGTCGAACAAAAATGAGAGGTAATATAAAGACAAAAATAAAAACCTTACATTATAATAACAGTAAATTAAAAGATTACAATTTCCACAGCATATTTTAATACCTTTTCGACAGTTTTTCTCTTCGTCAATTTTGAGATGTACTGTAATGTAAATAAAAATGACTGAAAACAGCACCTTTGCTTTTCTTTTTTTTTTGTTTTTTGGTTTTCCTTTTTGCCTAACCCTTAAAAGCTAAACACATTACAAGAAAATACTGCTGGAACCCAAGAAATACTTATGGGTCCCACATCTTCATGCTAACGTGAAAGACTTAAAAGCAATCTTTATAGAAAAGGTGTTACGCACGTGATCACCACCTAAAAATCACGTGAGCACCACCCTCCTCCACCGCTGCCATGCAAGAACGGCGACTCAGCTCCGACGACTCCAGGCTTTAAGGAGAAAACACAATGCCAGATCTCAGTAAAAGCTCTAACAATGACGCCATGGTAGTAAGGAGAATTAAGCTCTAAAAAACAGTTAAGAAGCTCCCTTTGTTCGTCTTTAGAGTATATCTCCTTTTCAAGAATCATTTGAAGCATTGACTGCCGAAAGTCAACGTAAGGGTCGTCGGAATCTTTCTCGACGGCGACACTCTTGCCGCCTATCCTGCCGAAGCCTTGAACGGCCCTCTCGGTGTCGGAGGAGTAGTAGGCCGGAGAGAAAGTGGTGGTAGTAGTAGCGTTAGAAGAACTAGAGGAGGAGTAATTGTAGGCGGGGTTGTGGTGGTGCTTGGTCGTTTTATGGTGGTGGAAGGCGGCGGAGTTGTGGCGGCGGGGCTTAGGGTGGAAAATGCTGGAAAGTTTAGGGCACCTGCAACTGCTGCTGCAGCCTAATTTCACTGTCACGTTGCTCAAAATAATCTTCCTCTTGTGGGTTGACATATTGCAAAATGTTTTGGAGATATTGCCTTACTCAGAGTGAGGATTTTGCAGAGGGGTGAAGTTTTATCTGAGTTTGTTTAACGAAAGTCAGTGTGACTAAGGAGCTGCATTGGACTGATCAGGGAAGTGAGGGAACTTATGAATTCTATGGGTGCTAGAGCTAGAAAGAATAGAAAGTTCTTTATTAGTTAATATAGGTATCTTCTTGTTATTCTAACAGCCAGTTGAGATAATTAATTGATGACACCTATGGCCGAGTAGTATTTATTATTGGATCAATGTTATAAACATATTGGATAGTGCAAAAAAGTTTTTTTATATTATTGGTGATTGATAATTTTCTTTAGCCGGAGTCTACCGAAAACTCTCTCTCAAGTTCACATAAATTAAGAGTAAGTTTTGCGTATACTTTACCTTCCCCAATTTCACTTGTGAAATCACATTAGGTATGTTGTAGCTTGTGATAGTAGATAATTTATCTTTTATTCTTAAGATTATAAATCCTATTTCTTACACAATTAGTATATATAAGTTAGATTCTTGGTACGTATTATTTTGAGCTTTTAGTGAACCACATCAAGTTTACTACCTTGGTTTCTTTTTATTTTTGTCTTTACTTTTGCAGGTTGAGTTGTAATTGGCTCTAAAGTTTGGTGTTAGGACGGTCCTTTCCTATCTAGGGTGAATGTCTAAACGTCTTCCTTTAGCTTGAAATGAAGTCCACAACAAACAGGATTTGCATTATCTAACGTTCAGAAATAAATTAACGTACAATAAGTAGTAAGAACTCCCTTATATAAATCAACTAGTAAACTTGCCGCGCTTCGCGCGGTTGTTAAATAACATTAGTAGATTTATAGAACAATTATTTTTTAGATTAGTTATAAAATGAGAAGTTGATAGATTCTTTTAGAACTATATTTTTCGAACCATTCCTTAAATAGTACTATAAGCTATTAATAATGTAATTTATTTTATTTTTATGCATTTTGTAAATATTAGTGGGGGTTAGCAGTGCTAAATACGGACCCAATCCAAAATCTAAAACAGAGAACTGAAGTTTAACGATATGTCCATCAGATAAGTTAGATCTTTATGATTTGTTCTAACAGTTTTATGATACACATGTATGCTCCTTTGTCAATGACCTCTATCATACCACTCTTCAGAAAAATCCCAGATAACAAAGGAATTAGTTTCAATAGCTTAAAAGTCCCACAAAAATGTCAGATTATAATGGTTAGTAAAGGTGGTTATCAAGAAAGAAAAGTTATTTGCACAGTTAACATGCCGAAGCAGATTGTCTGATGGGCACAAAGTCCATTAGGTACTCTAACATAGAAATACTCGTGTAGACATGCTCATTCTTAAAATTTGAATAGTAATTAGGAACAATGAATGAGTAATGCAACATCACATTGCGTTAGCCTATCACGATAATGTATGCATTTCAACTTTCCCAAGGGGTGTCAATCCAAAATGCTACTAACAGAGTATGACATCCTTTTGTTAAGCAAATCATTGATTATTTTTTTAAATACGTACCATAGTTACATTGTCCAAGCTGATATAGAAATACAAAGGCATTATAAGTTGGTAAGTGTCCTGATGGCCAATAATTCCAAGGTCTCATACCAACAAAACTAAATTTATATATTAGAACTACTCATAAAAAAGAAACACAAATCAAGTACATACGTAGAACAGAAAAGAAATAAGGAGAAAAGAGCATGAGTTGACTAATGCCTTCTTGATTCTATCTATCATTGTCTAACATTCTGTGGCTAACAGCTTTTAGAAGTAAAAGATGGGGAAAAAAATCATTCTACAGGATAACAAATCACATGTTAATTTAATGAAATATTCTTCTTTATATAGAATTATTCCCCTCATTCTACATACTTTATTGCCATTTGAATGCTTTGAATTTTAAAGGACTGAATTAAACTTTTAATTTTTTCCCTCTTTAAATACATTTGAAACATTAAGAAATTATCGTGCAGTTCTCTTTCCAGTGAATTCATTGTGTTTGAGCTGCTCAAGTGCTTTTTTCAGCTGCTGAGACTGCAATATCGGATTTGGTCTTGTCATTCCAGCACCCTACATCAGATATTCCATATGATGAGAAAACCAATATCAATTGACAAAAATTAAAGAATTGGAGCAACAATATGCCAATAACAATTTGGTCTATCCACAGTTACATTGGTATTCCTCCTAAGCACATTAAATAGAAATACTAATCTTCAACTTGTTCTCCTGTATTTACTCATTGTCAATATTAATTAATGCAGGGGCTTCTTCCATTAGTTTGACGGAAGCAAGCCAGCTCTTCCCTGGCTTTGAAGGAATTGCTTAGTTTCTGCTGCTTAATAATAAGGCCCTCTTTCAGAAAATTCAGTAAATTGTTATATTCCTATGACAAAGATAAAAAAAGCCACGGAGCGCTGTAGGAAAAATTACGATTAATATTTTTATGACGTTGATCCTTAAGTCCAAGAATGATGAAATGGTTCTTACTTTAATTTTTGCATGATGATGGTTGTGGTGTGTTGAAGGTTCTACTGACGACACAACTTCTTTACATTTGCTCCAAGTTCCTTGACCCTCTTCTTATGGTTTACATTCTCCACATGAAAAATTTCAGAAAAATAACAGTAATTTCTATACATTATCAACCTTCTGAGGTGTAACAGATAAAAAGTCACAAGCTATCCAACCCTTGTCATATCATTTTGAGTTGTTAGCAAGTGATCAGCAGCAGTGAGCTGCACGCGCAATGACATGGCATTGAATTAGTTTGAGTTGTCTTGTTTCCTCGACGTAGTACTTAAACTGATATATTTTAAGATGCATAAATTCTCTTATACTAACACTTGCCATATATAAAAACCCAGTATGACATAAACAGGTAGCTAAGAGGGCGACACTTGCTGCCAATAACGTCAAATTTATCTCCTAACATCAAAATTAAAATGTAGAATCCATATTACATAATAGGCAAAATAAGTCTCTCTAACAGTTGAAAGGCGTCACCAACAACAATAAAGCATTTTCCCTAAATGATTCATAAAATAACTAACACAAAAAGCAGACGAAAATAATACGTTAAGTATAAATGATGAACCAATAGAAGTTCCAAGAATGTCTGTTATAGGCCCTTGTTTTGCCCTCGGCCACATCTCTATCACAAAGGTATAAATAATCAAAATATGAGAGGGAATAAGGAATTAATTAACATGATAAAAGAGAATAAGTTAAGTGTTTCACCAAAGTAGTTAAACACATACAAAAAGCACTTGAAATCAGAAAGCTTAAATGGGTAGATTAGCTTTGCTCAGAATGTTGACCGAAAGAATCGAGATTTGATGTAGAGAGCGATTCCTGAAACCTGAAAAGAGGAAATAAGTGATTCGTTTGAGCAAATCAGTGAGACAAATTTGAACAACAAAGTTAAAAAATTTGACAAAGCACGGCATATTAGACCAATAAAGATAATGAATCAAATCTGCAAAAATAATTTGAACATCAAAAGACAGAGATGGAACTCTCAAATGAAAAAGGGAGAAGGGAAAAGGAAAAAGGAGGATAAGAAGATGCAGCAACAGAGAGGGAAGGTACTACCGGTTGAAAATCTGTGCTCTTATTCTGATTTTAAATGGAAAGAAAAGTCATTGACTATCAGTGGGAAGAAAATCGTATCATCGGTTTCGAGAGAGGGTGGAGAAAAAGTCTGCTTTGAGTAATATATAATATTGGAAGGAAGTGATGGCACTTTATTCTGGCAATTACAGGGTCTTTGACATGCGGCTTTTGGAGTCTTTATTACAATACCGAACCGGCGTAAAAAAGAGGAGAAATACAAGAAAAAGGAGAAAAGAGATAAATAGAAATGCTGCTCATAGGAATTGCCACATCATTCTTTTAAGTCTCTCTTTTATATATATATATATATATATATATATATATATATATATATATATATATATATATATAGATAGATAGATAGATAGATAGATTACCGTGTTATAAAGTAGAGGGAATTAAAAGAATGAAACTTCTCTAACATGGAGGGAGGCGACAATGACAGTAAATCATAAATACAAATTAATGCCGTGAAGACATCACGAATACACTAGTTTAGAAGCTTTGAAGTCTCTAACAAATCTTTATCTTAGGAAGAAAACACCAAAATAAATATTTTGAATAGGAGGGAGTGCGATGTTTCTACCTACTCTTTGTTAGTAATGTGTATTCAGGAAACAAATTTTCGAAACTTAAACAACGGGAAATAGAAATGTAGAAGAAGCAAAAAAAAAATTCGAGCCCACTGAATTTACAATTTATCCTTAAGGAACTTAATCTCCTCCTAGTACCTGAAGTTTAGGATTATTTTCTCCTATGATAGAACAGATTAACAATACTGGTATAGCGGTATTCTAAACACCAGTGTACAACGAAACAAATGGCGGCAGTGAATCACACATACTTTATTTTTTAAGAAAATAATACAGAAATGATGTTTTAACTTCAATACCACACAAGAGGGGGGTGATTTGTGTGGTGTCCAATTTTTCGCGTGCACAAATTATAGAAGGACCTGGTTCTTCTATGTGTTCCTTATACTACTGTTGCGGAATAATAAATGCATAAATTAAAGAACACAAGGATTTTTACGTGGAAAACACCTAGCTCAAAAGGTAAAAAAATCACGACCTACTTCCCAGTAGGATTTTTTCAAACTCTCCACTAAATCACTGAGCCAAAAACTGTATTTACAAATTACTTTTGTAAACCTAGGATTAACTCTAATCCTGTTGTAGCAACCAGCCTCTAACTGCTGCGACAACGTCAAGTTAACTCTAACTTGAATACTTTGAGTACCTATTACAATTGCCTCTAAATAACGCTGAAAAATACAATATGAAAATATCTACTACAATTGAACTAGAATAAAAGACAGACACTTGGAGCTGGTTCTTCTATCTGGTTCATATAGCTTCAGGTTCGCACACTTGAATCACACACGAACTGCTTGCAAAATGCCTTGCTATTTTGCTCTCAATTCACGTTTAACTTCTACTTTTGTGTGTTACCTGTAGAATGAGAACATTCTGCGATTTATAGAGTTAGTAGAGTAGAAAATAACCAGAGTTCTAATGCTACTATTTCTTGGTGGAAGAGTTCTAGTTGATCTCAACCTCTAACTCCTCCCTTATCTTGGATAGTGTTCTCTTTGATTAAGAAGTCCTTCTCCATATCAATTATGAAACTATTTTCGATCAGGAGATATTAATTAGACCAAGTTAAGCTTATCTCCTTTATGTGCAACCCACATGCTCGAATCTGCCCGTGTCTATGCACACAACGGATGGACCTGGTTCATGCCTGAGCTTCCTTTATCAATCTTCAAAACTAACATTCACTTAGGCCAACAAATTCCCTCTTTTTAATGATGACAAACTCTGTGCTTTTCATAAGCTTAGGCCCTGTTTCAACTTAACCCAATATCAACACAACGTTAGAATATTTTTTCTTTTTATCACTTATCATCAAGGACCAGGTTCATTAGATTATAAACATCACTGTTCAAAGTATAAATTACAATATTTTTCCCCCTTTTGGCATCATCGAAAAGTTGTATAAAAAATGTGTGATTTCTAGATTCTTAAACTTACTCATGGCCACTGGAGCTACTTCAAATGCATTCATAGATTAATCATCATAGATCAAGCTAAGAATTTTAACCATTAAGGAAATATAAACAAACAGTTAGAGCAGAAGACAGTGAATTTCATTGATGATTAATAAGATCCTACCACAAAGTATAAGAAGAAATAAAAATACTGAAAACATGAGCAAACACAACAAAAAAAATCCCGAACTTGGTCACTGGTTGATCTACACTAGGCTAGGAGGCTTAAGGCTGGGAAGGACTAGGTGCTTGATTTTTGGCTTGGAGGAGTTTCAGCATATTCTGAAGAATGCCATCGTTCTTCTCCTTTTCTCTTGCCAGCTCAGTTCTGAGAGCATCTCTCTCAGTCTCCACCTCTGCCAACCTCTTCTTCAGCCTCTCAATCTCAGCATCCTTAGCCCAACTTTCTTACACCAAGGCTCGCACTTTGCTATTCACTGGTACCTTCTTGGATGAACCAGGTTCTTTAGGAGTGGCATGGACTTCATAGTCACAAGCAAGCAGCGTATTTGTCCCAAAATGATCCTTGCTTGTAAAATATTAATGTTTTAAATTCCAGTCACTCTCTTCAGTAGGTATGCGAGGGTTTCCTGTTCAGATAAAACAGGTTCATCTATATTTTTTTCAAGATGAACCAGCCCTTCAGCGGCTTCGCCAGACCCTCTTCCCCCTGTTTTCTTTAAACTCTCCTCTACTCCAGCAGATTTTTCTCCCCAAATAACCATTGCACCTGTGTCTTTGGTTAAACTCACAGGAATGGGTGAAGAATCAACCACTCTTTTACCATTTCCCCTCACAGCACATCGAACACCCTTGCTCTTTTTTTCTTTTTCTTTTTTATTTTTACCACCAATTTCTCCAAACTCTATAGTTTCAACTCCTGCTTTAGACCCTACTAGTACAAAACTATTCTCCAAATTTGTACCTGTTCAATTTTAGAAGAAACAGTTTCTTCCCCCTCAGTAGCAGATTTGAATGATTCATCAGATTTCTAGGATTCTTCTTCCTTACTCGCTTTCAATTTTTTATTTATTTTCTTGATTTGTTCTCTCCCCGCAACAACCTTGCGAGCAATCATCGTTACTCTTTTATTAGAGGTTGGGATGTGGAAGGGATGATAGTGGGTGTGGAAGTCTAATCAAACTGAATTTCAGTTTTGAAAAGACTTTGGAGTGTATTCCTATAATCTAGGTACTTCAATTCAGTTGGGACTCTTTTGAACAGAACTGGTTCACTTGTAACGGATAAGTCCAAAAGGAGTTTGGAATTAAGTAGGACTCTACTCATGATCGAAATATTATTATTTCAAATTATGCAGAGTATAGAAAACATACCGTGTTATCTTGATGAACCAGGTTCTTCACTGATAATTCTCTTGTGTAAGTCTAAATTTTCCAAAATAGAGAAAATATCATTAGAGATTAATGAATCAATTTAACACATGGCACAAGAGTATACTATTGAAAGTATGCGTCTGAGCAAAAATTAATCTAATTATATACACATTTTCAGATTTTCTAACCAAAAACAATTTTTTTTATTTTTTTTTATTTTTTTCGTTGTGAATTCTAAACTGGTCCTTTTAGGTGATCTTAATCATCCCTAATTCTAACTTTTTCCTTTCAAAGTGATCTCTACTTAGGGCTTTTGTGAAGATGTCAGCTATTTGCTTGTCAGTAGCACAAAATTCCACAATGATCAACCATTTTTCATAGTTATCCCTCAAAAGGTGATGCCTAACATCTATGTGCTTAGTTCTCTTGTGATGAACTAGGTTCTTGGTCATACTAATAGCACTAGTGTTATCACAAAAAATGGGAATACAACTAATATCAATTCCAAAGTCCTTTAATTATTGTTTGATCCACAACAATTGAGCACAACATGAAGCAACAACAACATACTCAGCTTCAGCAGTAAATAAGGCCACTGAATTTTGCTTTTTGGTGGCCCAAGACACAAGACATCAGCCAAGAAAGTGTGCCATACCTGAGGTGCTCTTTCTATCCACAAAAAAGCCTGCATAATCAACATCATCATATCCCACAAGATTAAAATTACTACCTTTTGGATACCAAAGACAAAGATCAGTGGTGCCTTTTAGATATCTCAAAATTCTCTTGACAACAGTCAAGTGAGACTCCCTTGGATTTGCCTGAAATCTTGCATAAAGGCCTACATTGAAAATAATATCAGGTCTACTAGCAGTGAGATACAACAATGAGCCAATCATTCCGCTATACAACTTTTGATCAACAGATGAACCAGGTTCATCTATATCCAACTTTGTAGATGTTGCAATAGGAGTGCCAATTTCTTTGGAATCTTCAATTTTAAACCTTTTAAGCAACTCTTTTACATACTTACGTTGATGGATCATAGTTCCATTTGGATTTTGTTTAATTTGTAAGCCTAAAAAGAAATTAAGCTCACCCATCATGCTCATTTCAAATTCACTCCCCATTAGTTTAACAAATTCTTTACTTAGCTTATCAGTAGTTTCTCCAAAGATTATATCATCAACATATATCTGAACTATCAAGAGATCTTTACCTTTTTCTTTCAAGAATAAAGTATTGTCAATTTTACCTCTCTTGTAGTCATGCTCAGCAAAAATTTTGATAATCTTTCATACCATGCTCTTGGCGCATGCTTGAGCCCATAAAGTGCTTTGTCAAGTTTGTACATATGATCAGGACTCTCCTTGCTTTCAAACCCCGGAGGTTGCTTGACAAACACTTCTTCCTTTAGATAGCCATTGAGGAAGGCACTCTTGACATCCATCTGGTGGAGGGTGAATTCCATATAAGCAGCAAAGGTTATAAGGAGTCTTATTGTTTCCAACTTTGCAACTAGAGAAAAGGTTTCATCATAGTCTATGCCCCCCTCCTTGCTATATCCTTGAACCAACAATCTTGCCTTGTTCCTTGTAACAGTTTTATCTTCATCAAGTTTGTTTCTGAAGACCCATTTTGTGCCAATTACTGATCTGTCCAAGGGTCTTGGTACCAGATGCCAAACTTGACTCCTTTCAAATTGGTTGAGTTCATCCTGCATTGCATTTACCCAGTCTGCATCCTGCAAAGCTTCAACAACATTTTTAGGTTCAATAAGAGATACGAAAGCATCAAAAGCATAAAGATTCTTTAATGAAGACCTGGTTTTGATTCCAGAGGTTGGATCAGTAATTATGTTCTCAATGGGATGAGAACTTTGATACTTGTAAGGTTTCACAACCAACTGGTTTCCCTTTGATGTTCCTTCAGTGTTTTGTTGCTGTGGAACAAGTTCATGGATAGGTTCCATTGAGGTTTGGGGATCATTTCCTCTTAGTTCTATTCCCCCTGTCATGTTGCTCTGGGTTCCATCACCTGTTCCATCACATGTTCCTTCTTCCAGTACAGCTTCAGTCTGGGCTGTGGTTTCCTTTAAGTTTCTTACCAGCCCAACTGCTTCATCATCATGTTCCTGTCTCTCAGAAAGAATGTTAGTTTCATCAAAAACTACATGAACACTTTCTTCAACACACATAGTTCTTTTGTTATAGACCTTATAAGCTTTACTATATGAAGAATATCCCAAGAATACTCCCTCATCACTTCTGGGATCAAACTTACCTAGTGAGTCTTTACCATTATTGTGCATAAAGCACTTGCATCTAAATGACCTAAGATGGGATATATTTGGTTTTCTCCCTTTAAGTAACTCATAGGGAGTCTTCTCTACAAGAGGTCTAGTGATGCACCTATTTATAATATAGCATTCAGTATTTACAACTTTTGCCTAGAAGCTATGGGCAGTTTACTAGAAAGAAGCATAGTCCTAGCCATATCTTTAAGTGTCCTATTCTTTCTATCAACTACTCCATTTTGTTGTGGAGTCCTAGGAGCAGAAAAATTATGATCTATGCCATGCTCATCACAAAATTCAACAAATTTAGCATTTTCAAATTCAGTGCCATGATCAGACCTAATTGATGCAAGTTGATTACCTAGTTATTTCTGAGTTTTTCTAACAAAAGAAGTGAACATGTCAAATGCTTCATCTTTAGATGTTAAAAATAGTGTCCAAGTAGACCTAGAGAAATCATCAACAAACATCATCACGTATCTTTTACCACCTCTGCTTTATGTTCTCATTGGACCATGGAGATCCATATGGACCAGTTCCATCGTTCTGGTGGTACTTACCACTTTCTTGCATTTAAAAGAGGATCTTACCTGCTTCCCCCTTGCACAAGCCTCACAAACTTTGTCTTCCTTGAACTTGATGTTAGGAAGTCCTATCACCAAGTCCTTGGAGACTAATTTGTTGAGTTGACTCAGACTTGCATGTCCAAGTCTCTTGTGCTAAAGGAGAGGATTATTGTCCAACACACTTAAGCAAGTGAGTTTATTTTTTGACAGTGTGGACAGATCTACAATATATATATATTGTTCACTCTTTTTCCCTACAAAACAATCTTGTCAGTGGTAAGACTAATCACAAAGCATTTAGTAGAGGTAAATGCTACCAAGTTACCTCTATCACACAGTTGTGATACACTAATTAGACTGTATTTTATTCTCAATTGAGTGAGATTCAGTCTGACCTACCTTACCAACCACAATGATCTCACCTTTCTTCCCATTTCCAAAGGAGACATTACCTCATTTGAGGTCCTCAAGTGAAAGAAACTGGTTCTTGCTTCATGTCATGTGCTTTGAGCAGCCACTATCCATGTACCATATTTGGCTGCTCCCCTTCACTTGGACCTGCAAAAGGAAATCATGAGTTAGTCTTAGGAACCCAAACTAATTTGGGTCCCTTTCTATAGGCAAAAGGATGAATCAAATTCTTTTTAGTCCAACATGGCAGCCTATTTTTTCCCTTGAACAAACTTTTTATTCTTTTGACTAGCCTTTTCTTTTGCAGTGTATTCATTTTTATAGTGACCAGTCTTACTACAGTGTGTACAAATTTTGTTCTCAAGAAGTGTGAGATACTTGCTTTTGAGATCCCATTTAGGTGGCACATTCCCAAAGCCAATTCCTCTTCTATTGCTACTGTGATATTCCTGTAGCCATGATAGTGCATTGGAGGACCTGTTCCATTTACAAGTTCTGTCTAGTTCATACTTGACCTTGCCTAGATCCTCTGTCAAAATTCTTACCTGCTCATCCTTCTTATACAACTCATCTTTTAGTTTACCTACATTTTCTTCTAGAGTGAGTTGTGTGCAATCAGTTGTCTTCTTACTTGTTCTTAATTTCAGTTTTAGGTTTTTAGATCTAAGGTCTAGGACATTTGATTCAAATGCGTGAACCTGGTTCTTTAGTACAGTATTTTCACTTATAGTCTCACTAACTCTAAGTTCCAGGTTCTTACACTTTGCTTTTAAAATCACACATTCCTTAGACAGCTGTTTCTTTTCATTATTTACGTCCTCAGATTCATCAATGAAATCTAGAAGTAATTTAGATAGCCTTTGTTTAGACAAAAATTTAATCTTGTCTTTGAGATGAATTACACTTACCACAGATTCCTCATCAGATTCTCCGATGGCCATAAATGCTTGTTCATCTCCATCTTCATCATCTGAACTTTCATTTGAGCTTTCTACTCAAGCAGCAACCATGGCCTTTGTTGATCCCTTGTTCTTCTTGGGTTGAACCTATTTCTTCGTTCAGCTCTTTTCTTCTTCCATTGGTTTGCTACAAGTGTGGTAAGACTGAGGGCAATTCTTGATGCAGTGATCAGTCTTACCACACTTGTACCATCCCTCATTGGTTTGCCTTTTAGGAACCTTTGGTTTGCTATAGCTTCTACTTCTTGAAGGACCCTTTCCTCTCTTTAGATACTTTTTGAAGTCCTTTGTGATCATAGCCATTTCATCATCTTCTAGATCAGAACCTTCAGTGATTTTGAGTGCCAGGCTCCTTTCCTTCTTGGGTGCATCCATCTTCATGGTTTGCCTTCTAAGTTCATAAGCAGTGAGATTTCCAATTAGCTCATCCAACCTAAAAGTGGCAATGTTTTTTGATTCTTGAATGGCTGTGATTTTGCTCTCCCAAATAACTAGCAGAACCCTTGTCAAAATCTTCTCAACTCTGTCTTCTTCAGAAATAATCCTTCCAAGAGACTTAAGTTCATTTGTCAGTATGGTAAACCTTGTATACATCTCTTGGATGGTTTCCCCTTCCTTCATGGTGAAATTCTCATATTAAGAATATAGTAGTGTTCCTCTGGACCTCTTCACTTGAGGTGTTCCTTCATGGGCCACTTGCAAAGTGTCCCAGATTTTCTTAGCAGTGGTACAACTTTGGATTCTACTATACTCATCTGTACCGAGTCCACAAACAAGCCATTTTTTGGCTTTTGCATTCTTCTCCCATTTTCTCAATTCGTCAGTAGTGTAGTCAGCTCTTATTTTTGGCACCTCTTCTCATTCGGCATTTATCTTCATGGTAGCCAGTGGACCATCTGTGAGAATGTACCATAGCTCATAGTCTTCTCCTATGATATGATCTCTCATCCTGTTTTTCCACCAAGAGTAATACTGGTCGTTGAAGAGTGGTGGCCTAGAAGTGGATTGCCCTTCCCAGTTTTCAGGTGGTGCACTCATCTTGATCTTCTCCTAAGGTGTTAGCCTCTTCAAGGATAACCTGCTCTAATACCAATTGATGTTTTAACTTCAATACCACACAATAGGGGGGGTAATTTGTGTGGTGTCTAATTTTTCGCGTGCACAGATTATAGAAGGACCTGGTTCTTCTATGTGTTCCTTATACTACTGTTGCAGAATAATAAATGCATAAATTAAAGAACACAAGAATTTTTACGTGGAAAACACCTGGCTCAAAAGGTAAAAAAATCATGACCTACTTCCTAGTAGGATTTTCTCAAACTCTCCACTAAATCACTGAGCCAAAAACTACATTTACAAAATACTTTTGTAAACCTAGGATTAACTCTAATCCTGTTGTGGCAACCAGCCTCTAACTGCTGCGACAACTTCAAGTTAACTCTAACTTGAATACTTTGAGTACCTATTATAATTGCCTCTAGATAAAGCTGAAAGGTACAATATGAAAACACCTACTACAATCGAACTAGAATAAAAGACAGACAACTGGAGCTGGTTCTTCTATCTGGTTCATGTAGCTTCAGGTTCACACACTTGAATCACACACGAACTGCTTGCAAAATGCCTTGCTATTTTGCTCTCAATTCACGTTTAACATCTACTTTTGTGCGTTACCTGTAGAATGAGAACATCCTGCGATTTATAGAGTTAGTAGAGTAGAAAATAACTAGAGTTCTAATGTTACTCTTCCTTGGAGAAGAGTTCTAGTTGATCTCAACCTCTAACTCCTCCCTTATCTTAGATAGTATTCTCTTTGATTAAGAAGTCCTTCTCCTTATCAATTATACAACCCTTTTCGATCATGAGATATTAATTAGACCAAGTTAAGCTTATCTCCTTCACGTGCAACCCACATGCTCGAATCTGCCCGTGTCTATGCACACAACGGATGGACCTAGTTCATGCATGAGCTTCCTTTGTCAATCTTCAAAACTAACCTTCACTTAGGCCAACAAGAAAGGAAGAAGATATTTTAGAATTTTCTTAAGAAAAATCTGAGGAAATGGCCAGATATTTATAGGCAAACATTTGGGTTGAACATAAAGATGCAACTCAAAAGTAGCATCCTTTTGATCGAACGACGACACGAAGCTTGAAGTGCATTTATATATATATATATATATATATATATATATATATATTTCCTCCTCACAATATTCCTTTGTAAATGAATAAAATTTTAAAAAAAATCATTCTCTCTATTTCCCTTTCACACCTTTTTAAAGCTAAAGACCCAACACTCTTGACACATAACTTTAATTTGACCACGGTTCCTGAGTTTTGTTTGGAGCATGTGTGATTGACCAAAAGTTTAAAATACTGATATCGCATCACGTCACATAAAAGTTACATACATGTAACGATCAATAAAAATGCAATTAGTAACATATAAATCAAAATATGCTATAATAGGTTGAGATAATTAGAACGTTCTTCGTACAATCAAGATGTTAAACAGGCAACGGTAACTAATTGTGCCCTTTCTGGGTAGTTGGTGGCCATACGCCTATCAATGGAGACGTCGGCCGACACAATACTGGTGCGTCTGGATGAGAATATAGATCTTTCGTTTGGAAAAATAACTACTGAAGAAGAAAACCCATCCAAATCAAGCTATGCTACTGCTCTAAATGCTCCGACAACTTTGAACCCTAACATTAATCGGCACGGAAACCCAGATGTAAAAGCACGATATACTACTCATAACGGAATGCCAGCAGTCATCTTCAAGGCTTCTGATTACTATGGAGTCATGGCTGAAGAGTGTCGATTAACGATCGTAGGCAAATTCATAAGAACCAGACCACAAATTGAAAAGAACAGATCAGCCTTTGCGGAGAAGATTCCAGTGAAAGGTAATGTCAAGATTGGAGTCTATGATTTTCGCACTGTATTCATAGATTTCTCCAATGAAGAAGATTGTAAAAATGTTGGGCGCAAGAGGTCCATCGAAATTGAGGGACAACAAATGTGGCTTCAGAAATGAACACCGGATTTCAAACCGGAGGAAGACTCCCCTATTGTTCCGGTATGGGTGTTACTCCATGAGTTACCATTTCATTGCCATACTTGAAACTATGTGAAACAAATTCTGGTTCCGGCTGGAACCCCTCTCTCTATGGATATAGCTACTAATTACAGAACTCGCCCAAGTATGGCTAAGGTCAGAGTTGAAGTTGATCTCTCTAAACCAAAATTGAATTCAGTGTGGGTGGGACAAGAAAAGGAATTGAATTCTCTAAAGGGTTTCACTCAAAAATTAGAATATGAAAATGTCCCTAAGTATTGTCGGCACTATAAATTGCTGGGACATTCATTAGCAACATGTCGAAATGTCCATAAAAAGAATAATGCAGAAGTGAAAGAGGGGGCAGAACATATGAATCTTGTGGCTGATCACACAACTGATAACAATAGCAATGCAAAACCTAGAGTTGAGAAAAAAAATGAAATAAAAGAGAAGTCAAGGGTAAATGAAAGGCAAGGAAAGAATGCACAGGTGCCATCTGAGATGCACACTATTTGGGAAGAAGGAGGAACTAGCAAGAGAGACAAGAAGGTTAATTCTATGAAACATATAAGACAAGAGTCTGCCACAGTCAATGTTGAAATTCAACACAAAAATACTGGAAAAAAGAAGAATAAAAATAAGGAAACCTTTGAAGGGGAGACGATGGATGTTGTAGAGATTAGAAATGACCTTATTAGCAACAAGGCCGAGAATGAAGAATTGGAAAAACATAGCAAAGAGGCACAATACTGTAATGAAGGGGACACCAACATAAAAATAAGGACCAGCTCTAAGAACAAAAAGATAAAAAACATCAAAAAGACTCCATAGAAGAGGGCTAAGATTACTTTTAAGGTCACTAGAAAGCATCAGAAAGGGAATACAAAAATGGGAAGCGACATCATAATCCAGAAGGATCATGTGGGACTATATGAAGAGTTTCAGGGTATACAAAAATATAGTAAAGAAAAGAAAAAGGTGAATGAAGATATGAATACCGATGAGAGTCACTTTTCCACTCCTTTATCTAAAAAAGTACCTCAAGAGAAGGCTGGAAGCAAGGAGAAATCAAACACTGAAAAATACCTAAAGAGGGACGTGACTAGATCTCAGGAAACTCAAGGTAGCAACAATGAAAGAGTGGAAGAATCTATAATGGAATCCTCTAGCTTGGCTTCAGATATCAAGAAACAACCAGGAATCCAGCTTTTTGTAGAATTAAATGGAGGCCAACTTAGAAAACAAGGAATCCAAAACTCTGAAGAAAATGATGAGGAAATTTCCAACAACCTTATAGAGGCTTGCCATCCCGACGTTACTATGGAGAATGAGCCAATAGATCCAGCAAAAATCCATCTACAAGAGGTGATTGGCAAAGATGGATTGTCTCCAGTTAAAAGAGGTAAAGCCATAATAGAAAAAGTGAAAAGAAAGTCAGAATAAATATCACTCCCTCCCCCAAAGGAAGGAGATCTAAATGAACTCACCTTTTACTGTTTCCATGATCAAAGCTATTTTTTAGAATATTAGAGGTGTTAGATCAAAAAAAAAGTTATCCATAGGTTGAAAAGTCTAATTAATATCAACAAAGTTGACTTTGTTGCAGTGTTTGAACCTTTTGTGAATAAGAACAAGATAGAAGGGTATAGTAGATTCCTTGGCCTTCAGCACAGCCTTTCCAATGACATTGGAAAGATTTGGTGCTTTTGGTCTATTAATCTCATGGCAACTACTATTATCAACAACGATCAACAAATTACTCTGAAATTTGAGAATGGTATGGGTAGAGATAAGGTTTTCGTCTCTGCTATATATGCCAAGTGTAACTCTACAGAAAGGAATGACCTTTGGGAGAGTCTGGAGAACCTTAGCACTACTATTGATAATACATGGTGCGTTGGAGGAGATTTTAATATCATAATGGAATCAGAAGAAAAGATGGGGGAAAACCTCATAGAGCCTATAAAAGTTTTGACTTCATCTCCTGTATGAATGCTTGTGGTCTTATGGATGCAGGATATGTGGGTTCTAACAAAACTTGGTGTAATAATAGAAGGCCAAGGAAGAGAATATGGAAAAGATTGGATAGGATTTTGTATAATGATCAGTGGGATCAGAGATTTCAAAAAAATATTGTGAGACATCTAGGGAGAACGGGTTCAGACCATAGAGTTTTGCTCATGAAATCCCAATCAGATCAAGATGCTAAGCAGAGTTACTTCAAGTTCTTAAATTTTTTGGTTGACCAACCTGATTTCTTTGATTTGGTTCAAGAAACCTGGAACACTCAATTTAAAGGGAACATTATGTGGAGGCTTCATCAGAAGTTAAAACTTTTGAGTAACAAGTTGAGCCATTGGTCCAAGAATGTCATTGGTAATGTATATCAGAATGTCACAAAATAGGAGAAAAAGATTCAGGCCTTGGAGGAAATTGAGTTGATCTCTAATACCGAGCAAAACAGGGAGGAGCTCTATAAGGCTAAAGCAGAATATGTTAATTGGATGGCCAAGCAGGACTCTCTCCTTAGGCAAAAAGCTCAAGTCAAGTGGTACGAAGAAGGAGATAGTAATAGCAAGTACTTTCATAGTGTTATTAAGGAAATAAGAAGAAGATTTCAGCTGGTAAGAATCAAAAATCACAGAGGCAAATGGATTCAGGGGGGAAGAAAATATCTCTAAGGCTGCTTGTAGGCATTTTACTAAGCTTTTTAACCTCCCAGAACCCAACCTGGACACCACTATATTGGATTATATCCCTAGATGTATTGATGATGAAGATAATAGGGAGTTAATGTCTAGACCTTCTGTTGAGGAAATTAAAGAGGCAGTCTTTGACATGTGTGCTTCTAGTTCAGCTAGTTCTGATGGGTATAATGGTACTTTTTACCAAAAATGTTAGCATATTATCCAAGAAGATATTGTGGCTTTTGTGC
Organism: Nicotiana tomentosiformis; assembly: GCF_000390325.3. NCBI lineage: Eukaryota > Viridiplantae > Streptophyta > Magnoliopsida > Solanales > Solanaceae > Nicotiana > Nicotiana tomentosiformis. The sequence goes on along the minus strand of NC_090813.1, from coordinate 15,418,993 downwards.
AAGCCTTTTTTGATAGAGGTAACTTAACCAAGTATTATTCTCACACTTGCTTGGCCCTTATCCCGAAGGTGGAGGCACCTAGCAACTTCTCTGATTTGAGACCTATTAGCCTAAGTAACTACTCCCACAAAATTATTTTCAAAGTTATGTCAAGAAGACGTAATCCCATCTTGCCAAGAATAATATCTGAAAACCAATCTGGCTTTGTCAAGGGAAGATCAATCACTCATAATGTTCTTCTGGCTCAAGAAATTGTATATGAAATTTCTCAGAAAAACAGAGGTGGTAACATGGTTATTAAGTTGGACATGGCTAAGGCCTATGATAGGATGTCATGAAAATTCTTAACTTCTGTCCTTAACAAATTTGGTTTTTCTGATGGGTACATTGATATCATCAAAAGGCTTATCTCTAATGTTTGGTATTCAATTGTTATTAATGGAGCCAGAAAAGGTTTATTTACCTCTTCCCAAGGGCTCAAGCAGGATGATCCTCTATCACCTTCTTTCTTTATAATTGGCGCAGAGGTTTTATCGAGGTTGTTGAACAAATTATATAGCACCACTGACTTTATTCCTTTTTTTTATGAGTAAGAGAGGTCCCCAGATAAATCATCTGGCCTACACAGATGACATTGTTATTTTTACAGGAGGCAAGAGTAAGTCTGTGAAGTTGGTTTTAAAGCAGATTAAGTCGTATGAGAGGTCCTATGGACAACATGTGAATAGAGATAAAAGTTTCTTCCTAGCATCTCCTAAAACTTCCCCTTCAAGAATTAACAGGATGAGAGAGGTCACAGGCTTCATGGATCATGCTTTTCCATTCAACTACTTAGGGTGTCCAATCTACATTGGGAGAAAGAAAATTGCTTATTTTGATGGATTTGTATCCAAAATAGTTAAAAGATTAAGTGGCTGGCAAGGAAAGATATTATCCTATGGGGTAGAATGACCTTAATTAACCATGTTCTCCGGGCTATACCTACATATACCCTTGCAGCCATGTGCCCTCCTAAAGGAACTTTCAATCTCATTGAAAAACACTTTGCAAGGTTCTTTCGGGGATTGGATAGTGAAAAGAGCAAGTATCACTGGAGTTCATGGAACAATTTATGCAAGAGTAAATATGAGGGAGGCACTGGGATGAGAAGACTAGTAGATGTGAGTAACACTTCTGCTATTAAAAGGTGGTGGAATCTAAGAACCAATCACAACCTCTGGAGCTCTTTCATCATTAGCAAGTACTGCATTTACAAACATCCAGTGGCTAAAACATGGAGAAATAGGCAATCTCATGCCTGGAAACATCTTTTGGAAGTTAAAGATCAAGCTGAGGAAAATATTCTTTGGAATATCAACAACGGTGATACTAATTTTTGGTGGGATAATTGGACAGGTAAGGGTGCACTTGCAAAAATACACCCCTCTCCAGCTAGGTCCCATAGGAAAAGAGTATCAGATTACATAACTCAAGGAACTTGGAATATGACCAAGCTCTCAGAAGTCCTTCCAGTAACCATGGTGAATCATATTCTCACTGTTCCGATAGGGAAACATGAGCATGAGGATTATCATATTTGGGCTAAATCTGAAGATGGAAAATTCTCCACCAAATCAGTTTATCATAAGGAAATTAACCATAGCTCTCATGATATTTTGTTCCAAAAAGTTTGGCATAATAAAATCCCTTTTAAGATCTCCTTTCTAGCATGGAGGGTATTACATAGAAAATTGTCTATTGATGAATTAATGTACAAGTTTGGGAACTATGTTGTTTCCAGATGCCATTGTTGTAATGCTCCAAAATATGAAACTCCTCAACATATTTTTATTGATAGTAATCTGGTTGTTAAGTTGTGGAATTATTTTGGTGGCCCTTTAGGTATCTTACACCGTAAAAGACCTATTAGAGCGGTATTGCAAGGATGGTTTGGTACTACACCAGTTAACATGGTACATAAAATGATCTTAAATATTACTCCTTTGGCTATATGTTGGGAGGTATGGAAAGGAATTACTTCATATAAATATGGAGACAAAAAGAAGATTGTGTATAGTAGAGTATACCATAACACCTTTTGGATCCTTAGAACAGCTCTAAAATTGGCATTTCCCACCTGTGATTGGGATCAGCCTTGGCATAAAATCTGTGAGTTAGTCAAAAGGCTCAGACCTAATCCTAAAATCTTGATTGTTCTATGGGAGTTACCCCCTGAAGGTAAAGATAAACTTAACCCTGATGGGAGCTTCCTTCATTCTTCTGGTTTAGCAGGTATGCGAGGCATTGTCAGAGATTGCAGGGGGAATATGATAATGGCCTTTGCAGTCCCTAAAAGATGCAGCAATAACAATATGGCTGAAGCTCATGCAGCCAAATATGGTTTGGAATGGTGTACAATATGGCTGAAGCTCATGCAGCCAAATATGGTTTGGAATGGTGTATTCAACAGGGATTTCGTGATATCATTTTAGAGATTGACTCTCTAATAATTGCCAATATGCTTATCAAAGACATTGTGGAGAACTGCAAACTTAAAGCTATCATTCAACAAACTAAACAGATGTTATGTCAAGCAAATGTAGAAGTTAGACACTGCTTGAGAGAAGCCAATCAAATGGCAGATGGCCTAGCAAAACATGCAAATACTATACAGGAGGGAAGGATTCTTTTTGCATTTCAAGATCTTCCGAGAGATGCTAAAGGAGCATACCACTTAGATAAATGGCAACTACCTAGTATGAGAATAAGATATAATAAGGCAAATTTTTATGTTAGTTAAGTGTGCTTTACTTCCTTATTTGTAACTGTGTCAGTAACTTCATGTAATACTGCACATAACTTATTTTGTTACTGAGGCAAGGCCACATCCTCCTCATGTGTCATCTACTATTAGCAATGAAAGCCCAGATACACTGGGAGCTTTATATTAAAAAAAACACTAATAATATTAAAAAGTTATATTATTGGATTGTGTATAAGTTAAATTCGATGAATAATACTGGCTACTTGTCCTAAAGATCAACTAATTAAAGAATAACTGTCATGTTTGTCTCTATCATTCCTATGAACAATTTACTTGACTGATATTTTTAATCCATATCAATTTATTAGATGTATTCTTCTTAAATGAAAAAGTTCTTAACATTAAATCCTTCAAAGTGGTAAAATAATTTTTAAAAGTTTAATATGCTTTTCATAAAGTTCCCAATGGCTCCCAATCAGCCAAAGTCACTAGTTTTTTTTGTTTTCTTTATCTGTTTTCTTTTAAAGGTAAAGTGGCTAGCTTATATTTGGGTCAATGAAATAACCAAAAAATCTAATTTCTTAAAAAGCAAATTAAATAAAAAACTGAGTATGGTGTCGCAATACTCACTACAGCCAGTTTAAATATTTTAACAAAAATAACGTAGAAAGTTTTTGAAAAAGAAGAAGTCATGAATGCAATCTGAAATAAACATCTTGGTAGCCAATTCAAACAAAAATTGAGTCCAAATTAAAATAAAAACGAAGAATATTCAACTCAATCCTAAAATTCCCCAATGATTCTTTCTCTGAAACTTCTCTCCACGTCTGTGTTTTGCTATTTTCATTTTTTCTCCAAAAAGACAAAAAAAAAAAAAAAAAATAAAAGTCAACTGAGAAATCGTGAAAATGACGAAACCACCCCTACCAGAAGATAAAACTGTCTAGCGTTGAACTCGTTCGTAGAATCCCAAGAAATCAACTTCCCTCCAATTACGTGTAAAATAACATTACATACTCCGAAGAAAAAGAACAAGAATTTCTTTTAAATGCCTCTCTCATCTAACTTCTAAAGTTTTACCCATTCCAAACCGTCGCCACCCTTATATGATTATAGTTATTGAATGAAGTTTTAACAATATACATTATACTTAGTGTAAACTAAGTTAACTCATTAAAAGACCAATAGCTTATCTAATTCCACAACTTAAAATTCGATAAGACTGCCTCGCACGTTTCCGAATAATTATATAACGAACTTCTCCTCCTTTCACGTATATATATTCTATAGTCTCTTTCTTATATCCGGCTCTTTTTCTTCTCCGTTATATCATCTGTAGTATATTTGGATACATTATCTTCTTAATTTGTTTCATCATTGAATTACTGAATCCATATAGTAGTAATTTACCAATACCCAATACTTCTGTTTTCTTATTCAGATTTCCCTCTTACTTCTTTTCTTTCTCTTCTAAAGTCGTCGTAAGTTTTTTCAGATGGTTGAAAGGGTTTCAACCACTTGATCCTTTCTATATGGGATTGGAAGTTATTTGATGATTTTGCGCGCTTTTGGGTTTCTTCTGTTTTGCTTAAACAAAGGTTTCAATTCTATACTCTCTTTATGTCCTTTTCTTTTTTCTATTTTACGTACTTTACTTCTTCTTCCTCTCCTTTTTTGTGTGTTTTAATTGTTTAATTGTGGTTTTTTTTTTGTTGAGCATGTTCATTATTGCAACTATTGGATTGAGTCTATACGTAGTTGATGGTTATTTATCTTGTTTTAGGAATTTTTGGAGATAAAGATGTTGGGAAACTTCATTACCAGCGGATTAGTGTATGTACTTTTTTTAAAAAGATAATCTTATGCAGTATTCTTTGGTTCCTTGTGTTCTGATATTTGCTTTTTACTACACTTTATTTCTTTTGGTGGGGGGGGTTTTGTGTATTGTTTACGTTCTTAGATGATCTATTTTCTTTTTGGATGGCAGATTGGTTCTCGGATATGCATACCCTGCTTTTGAATGTTTTAAAACTGTTGAGAAGAATAAAGTGGAGATTGAAGAACTTAGATTCTGGTGCCAATATTGGTAAAACAACTTTCTTCTAATCATCTTATTTTATCACAGTTGGTTTGTATTCTTCTTAATTTCTCTTTGGACTGGATTGGAATGGTGTTTGAACTAGGGGTGCTTATCGGGTGGATCGGGCGGATAATCACGTTTAACGGTTCGACTCATTGGTTATCGGATTATAAATGTAGTAATCTGCTAGTCATCCAATAAGACAATGGGCGGATTGGTATCGGATTGACAATTATTGGACGGTTATCGGGCGGTTTATCGGCTAAACCAAATAGAAAATTTTTGAACAATCAATACCAACCGGCCAAATGCATAGTTCAAACTGTCTCTGTTAGTTGTAGTAGCTTTTCCTGATTAGAAGCCAAAGACGACTGTCAATGCCATTAGCTAAAGACAGACGACAATTCTAATGAGAATTAGAAATTAGGGATTTATCCATTTAGGTTTTAACGGTACTTTATATACATAGGAGTAAAAGTATAAATATAAAAATTCTTAACGGGTTAACAGTTTACCCGATAAGAAAATTGAGTAATCATCTCCCAAACCGTTAAGCCATTAATTATAAAATTTCAATCCGTTCACCATCCATTACTCTGATAATTCGATACCAATAAGCCAATAAGCCTTCGATTCGGTTAACGGTTAACGGTTTCGATTCGGTTTTGAACGGCCCTAGTTTGAACCATATCGAAGCAAAGTTTGACGAAAAGGAATTCGCAGAAATATTGGTCTCTTAGTAGTCACATTTTACTTTTTACAAGTGTTCTCTCTAAATGAATGAATGAAGTTAAATTATTATTTTCAAATGCTTAAAGGGGCATGTATTTTGATGAATTTAAGGTCAACCAACGGTAACCAATAGTTTATTCTGACAGTTAGAAATTAAAGATTGACAAGCATATAGTATTTTTATGACATCGGAGTCGGATTTCAGCAAATATCTGCTACCTATCACTAATAGTCCACTAAGACTTAAACCGATGGATAATATACCAAATTGACAAGCATATTAACTGGGCCATAATCGTAGTATAGGTAGAAACTACCATTTCTCTCGGAAGAATCTTATTCATTCCAAAATTGTATATTTTTGATAAGTTGCAAACATTAATGATATTTTACAGGATTATTGTCGCGGCACTAAGAATCTTTGAGAGCTTTGGAGATGTGTTCATGTCATGGTATGCTCTTAATATAGGCCTTTCATCTAATATCTGAATGAAGCTCCATCTGTATTCAAACTGAAAATGACTTATTTTCATTGTTGTTTTAGGTTACCTATGTATGGTGAGGCCAAATTGGCACTTTTCATCTACTTATGGTATCCAAAAATAAAGGGTACAGCATACATCTATGAGACCTTATTGAAGCCATATGTAGCAAAGTATGAAAAAGATATTGACAGAAGTTTACTGGAGTTGAGAGCCAAGGCATGGGACTTGGCAATTTATTACTGGCAAAATTGCACAGAATTGGGGCAAGCAAAGTTCTTACAGATGCTTGAGTTTATAGCTTCTCAGTCCAAAAGAGGAACACTGTCCAGTCATGAGGTAATGCACCACCTTTGATACAGTTAGAAAAGTCTCTCAAAGTATTATCATGACCATTTTGCTGAAAATAAAAGAGCACCAATCTTCCTTCCTCTTAAGGGAGGAATGGTTAAAAAGTATGAGAGCATCTCAATTTTCTTAATAGTCTCATCCCAATGCAATATGATCATGAGCTTCCAATTCTCTACTCTCTTTGTATCTTTTTATTTAATAGAATACTATGTGATTTCTTTCTATTTACACAAATTAAAGCGAATGGCGTTCTTCGATAACCTATGTTGGTAGGGTTAGCAGCTACATGAGAATTGTCAAAGTGAGAGTAGCTACCCAGACACCACAATTATAATATATAAACAAAAATGATTTAACATGTTAACTTGAATATTAAAATTTGTGTAAATTTCATAGATTAATATTATTAATGGAATAATAACAAACACTTTGGATCCAATTGGTGCTATAATTGGACCAATTAGGTCCGACCTTTAGTAGTTACTAATAGTGAGACAACGTATCGTGTTCATAGCTTGGCCCCTCTATTATCGATGTGCATTTCACAAAATGTGTAGAATGCTAAACAAACAATAGCGCTAGTAAGTGTTTTTAGAAAAAATAATTAATTATGAAAAAGATTGTATATGTTTGGACAAGTCTTCGAAAAATATATGAAATTACTATCGATTTTTATTTTTATTTTTTATGTTTTGTGAAAAATGTCTAATTTTTTTCAAATTATGATATTAATTTTGATTTCTCTTGCATAGTTTTAAATTTATTCATTAATCTTTTGCAGCAAAAAGATGAGAAAAACCATTCAGGTGAAGCACCACCAAACACGCCATCCGGATTGTTCAAGAGGAACAAGCAACAACCGGTTGACCGGAAGCGCCCGCCCACTTCACCGTCACCGCCACCGCCTTCTTCCTCTATCCACCGCTCCACATTGCATTCCTCTAAGTCGGAATCAGTGCAAGAACACCCTGAGAATGCTTCATTTCAAGACAATGATGGTGTTGAACCTGATATAGACCATAATCTTCATGCTGCCAGGGCAAAACTAAGACGTTCCAACAAAGGGATCAGTTAGTCAAACTGTCACCAAATAAAGTAAAGTTTTGTGAAATTGTAAAAAGTTTGAATGTGATCAAAACATTTTTGAATGATTTTTTTCTTCTTCTCCATTTGTTTGATTTTTCAGTTTTGACATAATTACATGAGAAATGAAATTCTTTTCCGTTCTAACTTTTATTTTAAAGTATCATTCATCTTACTCAGAAAATAACGCAAAATTTCTTGAATAAGTTGGATATTTTTGTCTTTCAAGTTGAATGTTATAGAATCTGATTTGGTTGACGCATAACACATTGACTTTCATTGTATCATAGAAGCAATTGGTAAGAAATTTACTTGAACATTAACAACAACAACAATAACATACTCAGCAAAATCCCATAAGTGTGATCTGGGGAGGGTAATATAGTTGCAGACCTTATCTCTACCTTTTCGAATGTGGAGAGGTTATTTTCGATAGACCCCCGACTCAAGGAAAGCATAATCGCAACAATCATTAAAAGGACAAACGATAGGAGTGAAGAAGCTAAGAAGTAGTAACACTAGCAAGAAAAATAAGATAATCGAAGCAAAGAACTACCAGATTATAACAAAAAGCTAACACTAATGCAACATGTATACATATACAGAGGAGAAACGCGCGACTACATACTAACCTACTAAACTACTTGAATATTAGTTTCTAGGAAAAGGGGACTACAGTCTTAAAAAAAAATAGAGATTGTGGTTCGCCTTGAAACCACTACTTTGCTTAATAAATTTCTGCCTAATTTGCTCTTACATCACTTTCAAATACAACTACTTTTTCCTAACCCTTATATAGCTGCTTGTCACGTCCTTAGTTGTTAACTAAGTACACGTGCAACACTTGACAACTCACTCACGATCTTGCACAACTTGCTCACGTTCCTGCTATGCCAAGTCAGTCTTACCACACTCAAGATCGCTAAGAGAATGGTAGAAAGAACACAAGAGAATTGTTAAAGGAAGCTTTGTATTAGAGAAAACTTGAATTGTTTGCTTGATGAGTTACAAATGAATAACCCCCTTTATATACTAGTTTCATAGGGGCTAGTGAGTAAATAATAATTATTACACAAGGCCCTTATAATTTACAAGTAAGTCCCTTCTGTAGAATATTCTACATAGCTAGAATCTTCTAAGGGCTTTCCTAGCAATTCCATAGGGTTCTAAGGTTTTCCATGAGAAATCTCCATATTTCTCTAGAACTTTTCCACATTCTATTTCATATGTAAGCTTCCACATGGCATTAATATATGCCAAATGGCACCTACATGGCATGATGATGTGGCGGGTCATGATAATCTCCCTCACCCAATTTTGTGTCGCCCTCAGCACAAAGCATCGACACTACGCGCCCACCTCGCCTTGGTGTCATTAGAGATCTTTGTCCATTAGTCATGATGCTCTATGGAGTGGTTCGCCTTCCCTGTCACAAGGTATTGGTCACTTTTCTTCTTGCCCTGTTTGTACTTTGGACGGCTAGCAATGATGGCCTCGATCCTCCGCCCATCGGATGTCTCTCCTTGCTCTTGGCCTGAATCTCCACATGACTCGACCAAGTCTAGCAGCTTCTCAAGCATCGGGTACATGTTTCCACTCCCTATTTGGCTGCCCTCCGTGGTTATAACTTTAATGGCAAACTTGACCCCTCTGCTTGGTGCTTCGTCTAAGTCTGATAGCGTGCCATCACTTTGTAACTCGCTATCCTCTTTAACTATGTCCGCCCAACGTTTCTTGCTATCACCATGCTCCATTTGCTTGGCGCCAAGATAGGCTTTGGAATCCCCTACTTTCGGCTTAGATTCTAAGCGTATCCCCCCAATATAGGTGGTCCCTCCTATGTCACCCTTGTGTGTTTGAGCAAAGTTCCTGATCATTGCTGCAAGCCTCCCCAAATCTGGGCATTCACTTGCCCGATGTGATCCTTTGCAGAAGTAGCACCCTCCGTTAGGCACGTACTCGCTACCATTTTCTGGCCCATTGTCGTTTCTCTTGGACCCCAGTCCATTATGGGATGGCCCCTTGCTATTTCCCTTGTATGCCTAGGCTATGCCTTTCCCATTGTCCTTGTCATGATCTCCCCCACCCCTCTCGGTGTCACCTTCTTTGAACCTGGCAGGCTCCATCTTGAAGTCAATGAGCGACTCGGTTACCGCTATGGCCTCATCCACGTTGACTACTTAATGTCTTCTTAACTCATGCTTTACCCAATTTTGCAACCCATCTATAAAGTAGAAGAGTGAAACTTCCTCGGATAATGATGGGATTTGCAGCATTAAGGTAGTGAACTCGCGCACATACTCCCAAATTATGGCCGTATGTCGGAGCTCCGTTAGCTTCCGCCTAACCTCATACACCACATTCACCTGGTAGAGTTGCTTCTTCAACTCCTTCTTAAACTGCTCTCACGTCTCAATATTGCATAGCCCCTTCTCCATGTCAACACACTTTCGACGCCACCATAATGCAACAATCTCTATGAGGTATAATATAGTGGTGTTGATCTTAGCTTCATCGTCCTCACTCTACCGTGCCTGAAGTATTTCTCCAAGTGTCAAAGGAAGTTCTCCACTTCTTGTGCATCACGAACACCTTTGAACACCGACGATTTGGGAGCCTCGATCTTGGCCTCCCTCGTCACAACAATATTATTGTCTACCTCGGTCACGCCAACATCGACACGCTCATCGAGTGCCTTTATCTTAGCCTTCATGGCATCGATAGTGCTCACCGCCTCCATGAGTCTGCACTCCAAGGTAATGATGGTTTGTCTTAGCTCCATCTCGGCCTGCGTGCGCCCCTCCAAGTCATTTCAGATACTCTCAATCTCCTCAAGAGTGTGTCCCTCAAGAACGCTAAGGGTGCCTTTCACACTCCCCAAGCGTTGGCCAAAGATCTCGATGACGTCCATCCTAGCGTTTATCTTCATCACCCACTCTTTACCGAGCGAGACGTCCTCGGGCAGGACCTCCACTTCATCCTCGCTCGCCTCAGTGATAGATGGTTCTTGGGATGTAAGCCCTTCGTTTGACACAACCTCGGGTGGCACCTCCTCGCTCTTGTTAGTGACATTCCTCTTTTTGTTACGACCACTCTTGCCAGCAACATCTTGGATGACATTGGCTTGGGTGTTGGCAACATTAATTTCTCCGTCGTTCGCCATTCCCTTAGTTGCAACCTTTGCTCTGATACCACGTTGTCACGTCCTTAGTTGTGAACTAAGTACACGTGCGACACTTGACAACTTGCTCACGATCTTGCACAACTTGCTCACGTTCTTGCTATGCCAAGTCAGCCTTACCACACTCAAGATCGCTAAGAGAATGGTAGAAAGAACACAAGAGAATTGTTAAAGGAAGCTTTGTATTAGAGAAAACTTGAATTATTTGCTTGATGAGTTACAAATGAATAACCCCTTTTATATACTAGTTTCATAGGGGCTAGTGAATAAATAATAATTATTACACAAGGCCCTTATTATTTACAATTAAGTCTCTTCTATAGAATATTTTACATAGCTAGAATCTTCTAAGGACTTTCCTAGCAATTCAATAGGGTTCTAAGGTCTTCCATGAGAAATCTCCATATTTCTCTAGAACCTTTCCACATATGCTAATCTATTTCAGATGTAAGCTTTCACATGGTATTAATATATGTCAAATGGCACCGGCACCTAGCAAACTTTGAATTGGAGATATAGAAGTTTCTTTTTCTGTTTTGGTTTGCGAAGTCCGGGAAAAGTGATAGCAAAAGAGTAATGCTCCCTCAATTCTATTCTATATGACATTATCATATTTTGGAGAGTTGAACGATTCTTGTACCTACAATCTTTCATGTATATATTTTAATTCAATATATAATACTACCTTTTATATAGTTTTTAATTATGTAAAAATTATTTTATGAAATTGATGTCCGAATTAAAGTCTTACATATAGTGCCTCCCTTTTTTGATCCATTGAAAAGTAATTGACACATTTGGAGGACATTTTAGAAGAAACATTTGGAATTAGAATAATTTATTTCGTGGAATTAGTGAAGTCTAAAAGTGGGCGTTTGAACATAAGAATCGTAAAATTTCGAAAAAAAATATGAATTTTTTTTTTCTAAGTAAAAATGTTATTTAAAAACTAGAGTGGTATGTGTAAGCCAATAGCTCCTTATTTCCACGTACAGATTCCCCTTCACCAAAGGCCAAAATTCTTCCACAACACTGAATTTACTTATCCACCAAACCCTACACCAAACTACATTCTCCACCCTAAACTTTCATATTCAATAGATAGGGAGAGCAAAACCTTCTAGAACTTTCTGCAGCTCCCCTATCTTTATCACAAATACCCCCCTCTTTCTCTTGCTGTCCATTCAATTACCAATTTCTCCTATCCAATGGCTTGCTCTGCTTCTTCTACAGCACTTCTTTCTTCCAACCCAAAAGCAGCTTCCATTTCCCCCAAATCCTCCTTTCAAGCTCCCATTTCTCAATGTTTATCTGTACCTTCCTCTTTCAATGGGCTCCGTAATTGCAAGCCTTTTGTTTCTCGTGTAGCCCGTTCCCTCTCTACTCGCGTTGCTCAATCCCAACGCCGTCGTTTCGTTGTTCGTGCCTCTGTAAGTTTCTCTTTTACACCTTTCTTTTCTTGAGTCGATAATCTGAAATTTTGATTTTTTTTTTTCGGGGAAAAGGCTTTGCTTTATTCACTTCATCTGTGTTGTGTACTTAGAATTTGGAACTTCAATGTCTGTCGTTTCAACTTTAAATCCTATATTTTTCAAAATTCAAGTTAAATCCAGCAAAATACTTGACTGAGACGAATAGTGCACACTTTTACCATAACTGCTCAAGGTATATTTAAGGGATCACTTTGAACCTATCCCCAAACATAAGGAATCATTTTTATCATTTTCTCCTTTGAATTATAAGGCAATGTAAATTGTATTTATGGACTGTGTTTTAATGGAAAGTGAATTCAAATTTATATGTTCACTTGTACCTAACTTGGTAATGGTAGAGTGGTAAGCTTGAGTTCATATTTAGGATTAACTCATTACAGTATGTTGTGTGCTCCATACTTTGCCTAAAGAAATTGATGGATTGGATGACAGTGATTTTAATTAAAACTTAGGGCTACCTCTTGCAACCGGATATAAAGGAAAACTAATATTGGGCATGCCTATCTAGAAGATGTTAGAAAAGTTAAATTAGATGACCAAGTGAAATAAAAGAAAGTTTCTGTTCAAGATTCTCGATTTCCCAATCGTCCCAAAACTTGCTACTTCTACTCTATGTAGATAAGAGCTTGCGCCATCATAGAATGTTGATATAACCTCTCTGCTGTGTTTGTGCTTGTGTATGGATCAAGATTCATCTATCTAATGTCCTTTCATATATGTTTTTCATATATAGAGTGAACTTCCACTTGTTGGAAATCAAGCGCCAGACTTTGAGGCTGAAGCTGTTTTTGATCAAGAATTCATCAAGGTATTATATTGGTGTTTTTATTGCTTACCTATAATTGGAGAAAAATGCTTAATTCTTATTGAGGAAAGTGTGCTTAACTTTAGATTTCAAAACATGAATGGTATATTTAACTTTTTGTATAAAGATTTAATGTATGTCTCTTGTCCATATACAATAAAATCATAGATTTTGATATTATCACTATATTTTTCAATAATTAACAACTTGTTTTGTAAAGTTTTGTTTCTTCTAAACTTTTCTTCAATTTTCACTAAAGTCAGAAGAACCTTAGATTTTTTGTATAAAGGTGAAAGGTCATCCATGAAATATGAATATGTTTAAATATTAAGTAGTTTTGTCTCTTTGCCTACTATTTTATTGCGGCTTACTGCTTGCTATTTTATAGAGTTTTATTGGAAGAATGTAAATAAGGAATTTAAAAGTAATATCTAAAAACACATAGGTGGTAAGTGTTGCAAGCCTAAATATCTGGTGAGGTTCCTGTAATTAGACCAAAATAATAAACATTAGTCAATCAGTCAATTCTAAATTAGTTGATGTAGCAAATGGTGTACCTTGTCAGCTAAGAATAAACACCATTCATAAATTAGAAACCTTGAGGAGTCTACATTTTTTGCAAACCCATTTGATTGCAGTTAGTGACAGAATGAGAACATAGAAAGAAAAGAGTTTAGTACTACCTTAACATGCAACATCTGCTATTGTCCTAGGATTTCACTTCACTACCTGCCCCCTTTAGGAACTGTAAGACATGGTTTTACACATTTATGGATTGTATTTGCTGCTTACAACTACAGTTATCCTTTTTCTGCAGGTTAAACTATCTGAGTACATTGGGAAGAAGTATGTCATTCTCTTTTTCTACCCACTAGACTTTACATTTGTTTGCCCAACAGGTCAGTTTGGCACCTGAAATCTCTCTGCTGTCAATTTCACTTTCTTCTAATAAATTTGCACTGATTATTGTGGTTGCTGACTGTGTTGTTTTTATGTAATATCTTTTCCTGCTTCTGTAGAGATCACTGCTTTCAGTGACCGTTATGGAGAATTTGAAAAGTTGAACACAGAAATATTGGGTGTTTCCGTAGACAGTGTGGTAGGTGTTTCTTTCCTTCAAATTTTTACTGTAAGTTATAAATTCATAACTTGTAGTTCTCTGCCCAGCATTTTCTGCATTTATTTGCTTGCTTCTGTTAATGTGATAATGAGGTCACTATTTCTTCAAAATGCCTTTAAAAGGGTTATGTGTACCTAAATGGTTTGCCGTGCTGCATTCTGCTGCTGCACTAGTATGCGTGCAGCACACTATCTTTGTGATGGTACGACTCCAAATATGTGTGAAGTTCCAAATAAACTTAAACTTAAGAGAAAATAGAGTGCATGTGTGAAGCTTGTTTTTTGAGGGGGGTGTATATCCTATTTCTTCTTTTTTGTTCCTTTATTTGTTAATATAAGTTCCCAACTTAAGTTTTTTTAACATTTGAATCATTAACTAGTGATTTAGACCTTTTACCTAATGTAGTTATTATTCTGTTGCTAGTAACTGAAAACTAGGTTTGGTTTGGTTTGCATAGGTTATTATATTATACTATTCTTGGTACCCATGCGATGCACGACCAATATAAAAAGAACTAATTGTAGTATATTGGCATTCATATCTATTTATAATATCACACTAAAATTAATGCTTTAATATATAAATTATATTTTTTGTTGAGGTCATTTATTTTATTAGGGGTCATTTGATTTGAAGATAAGTCATGCTGGGATTAGTTATATTGGGATTAGTTGTGTTGGAATTCATTATCTTGGTATTATTTCTTATTGATTACAACAACAACAACAACCCAGTGTAATCCCACAAGTGGGGTCTAGGAAGGGCAAGATGTACGCAGTCTTACCTCTACCATAGAATGACAGAGAGACTGTTTTCGATAGACCCTCGGCTAGAGAAGATGGAAGAAACACTGATAGCAAGTAATAGCAAGACAATATATTTAGAAAACTAAATCGAAGATAAATCCAAGCAAGTAATAGCAAGACAATATATTTAGAAAACTAAATCCAAGATAGCAATAGAGAATATGAAAGAAGTACTGCTAGCAAACTAAGAAAGTACTGATGGCAAGTAATAACAGAACAAAATATGCAATAATAGCAAACTAAGGATAAAAAGGGTAACACTAATACTATCGAATTAATGAAGACAAAAGGGAAATGCACGACCACCTACTAACCTTCTACTCTAATCCTCAACCTCCACACCCTTCTATCTAGGGTCATGTCCTCGATTAGCTCAAGCTGCATCATGTCCCGCCTGATCACCTCTCCCCAAGACTTTTTTGGCCTACCTTTACCCTTCCTCTTACCCCCCAAGTCCAACCTGTCACACCTAACTGGGGCATCTGTGCTTCTCCTTTTAACATGCCCGAACTATCTCAGCCTCGCCTTTCGCATATTTTCCTTCACAGGGGCTACTCTCATCTTGTCCCAAATAACTTCATTCCTAATTCTATCCAACCTAGTATGCCCACACATCCATCTCAACATCATTATTTCAGCTACTTTCATCTGCTGGACATGGGAGTTCTTGACTGGCCAGCACTCTGCCCCATACAATATAGTCGGTCTAACCACTATCTTGTAGAACTTACCCTTAAGTCTCAACGGCACATTCTTATCGCACAAGACACCGGAAGCGAGCCTCCACTTCATTCGCCCTGCTTCAATACGATGTATGACATCTTCATCAATCTCCCCATCATTTTGAATTATAGACCCCAAATACTTGAAATTCTTTCTCATGGGAATGACTTGCGTATCAAGCCTCACATCCACATTCGCTTCCTGGGTAACACCGCTGAACTTGCACTCCAAGTATTCTGTCTTGGTCCTGCTCAACTTGAAGCCCTTAGACTCGAGGGTATGTCTCCAGACCTCCAGCCTCTCGTTAACATCATCTCGCGTCTCATCAATCAGGACTATGTCATCTGCAAATAACAAGCACCAAGGCACCTCCCCTTGAATGTGTCGCGTCAATGCGTCCGTTGCCAAGGAAAACAAAAACGGGCTAAGTGTTGATCCCTGATGCAACCCATCTCAATCGGGAAGTATTCAGAGTCTCCTCCCGCTGTCCTAATCCGTGTCTTAGCTCCATCATACATGTTCTGGATCACTCTAATATATGCTACCTGCACTCCTTTAGCCTCCAAGCATCTCCATAGAACCTCTCTCGGAACTTTGTCATAGGCTTTCTCTAGGTCTATGAACATCATATCCAAGTCTTCTTCATCGCCTTATACTGCTCCACCAATCTCCTCACAATGTGAATGGCTTCGGTAGTCGACCGTCTCGGCATGAAACCAAACTGATTCTCGAAGATGGACACACTCCTCCTCATCCTCCCTTCTATCACCCTCTCCCACACTTTCAATCATATGGCTTAACAACTTGATACCCCTATAGTTGTTGCAGTTTTGGATATTCCCCTTGTTCTTGTACGACGAAATCATCATACCCCGCCTCCACTCTTCAGGGATCTTGTTCGTCCTAAAAATGACGTTAAACAACCTAGAGAGCCATTCCAAGTCCGCCTTACCCACGCTCTTCCAAAATTCCATAGAGATCTCGTCTGGCCCGGTCGCTCTACCCCTACTCATCCTGCGCATAGCCCCTTCAACCTCCCCCACTCGTAGCGTCTACAGTTCCCAAAATCCCGATGTCGCTCCGAGATATTATTTATAATTGATTGTTTGGTATATTGTATTAATTCTGGGATTGTCAACTTTACTGCTTTATCCTGGGATTACTATTTTACCCTCTGACAGGTAAGTTATCTCGGTACTATTTTTAATCCTGGGTTAAGTTATCCCAAGATTAGTATCCAAACAAGGGATAAGGCGGTACTAAATTTTTACCCCAGGATTATTTTTGCTTATCCATCATATCAAACGATCCGTTATAGTCAATTTGTATCACAAATATTGTTTCTAATAATTTATCCGTTCTCATCTGCATAAGTATTGTTTGAATTAATGTTTCTCTTTAAAAAATTATCACTCTTATGATATTCTCTTTGTACCAAAAATATTAAAATAAATATTTATAATTAAATATAAACTAACTGAAGGAAAGCGTTGGTTTAACTGGTAAAGTTGCTGCCATGTTACCGGCAAGTCACGGGTTCAAGCCGTGAAAATAGCCTCTTGCAGAAATGCAGGGTAAGACTGCGTACGATAGACTCTTGTGGTCCGGCCCTTCCCCAGAAAACCCGCGCATAGCGGGAGCTTAGTGCACTAGGCTGCCCTCTATAAATAATAAACTAACTACACTCAATTTAAAAAATTTATCTTTCTAATGAAATTCAAAAAATAAACACACTCAATTGAAAGTTAACTACATTTTATGTTATTACACTACCCATTAAAATTGTCTAAAAATTACCTTGTGAATTTTTAATACAACAACAACAATCCAGTAAAATCCCACAATTGGGGTTTGGGGAAGGTAGTGTGTACGCAGACCTTACCCCTATCCCGAGGGAGTAGAGAGGTTGTTTCCGATAGACCCTCGACTCAAGAAGGCGAAAAGAGACAATAAATTATTACCAGCAACAGAAACCAGAAAAATAATGACAGCATCTTAAGAATCAGAAAATAGATAAAATGCAATAACAACCACCAGTAAATATGGCCCGATACTATGTAAAACGAAGAATAGTGTGGACACAACATTAACCACTAGCAGTCCAAGACAAAATATTATCAGACTAGCCTCACACCCGGTACGAAGTAGAAAAATGCTCATCTACCTCGATCTCCATACCTTCCTATCAAGGGCCATGTCTTCGGAAATCTGAAATCGCTCATGTCTTGCCTGATCACCTCTCCCAATACTTCTTAGGCCGCCCTATGCCTCTTTCCATTCCCGCCTAAGCCAACCGCTCACACCTCCTTACCGGAGCATCTAGGCTTTTCTCCTCCGTTAGTGCCCGAATCATTTAAGCCTCACTTCCCGCATCTTATCATCCATGGGAGTCACGCCCACCTTCTCCCGAATATCTTCATTCCTAATCTTATCTATCCTAGTGTGTCCGCACATCCACCTCAACATCCTCATTTTTGCTACCTTCATCTTTTGGATATGAGAATTCTTGATTGGGGAACACTTTGCTCCATACAACATGACCGGTCTTACCACCGCTCTATAAAACTTACCTTTAAGTTTCAGTAGCACTTTCTTGTCACACAGGACTCCGGATGCTAACCTCCATTTCATCCACCCCACCCCTATACGGTGTGTGACATCCCCGTCGATCTCCCCATTCTCTTGGATAACCGACCGACCCAAGGTACTTGAAATTTCTTCTTTTGGGGATGAACTATGAGTCAAGCCTCACGTTCATGCCCGCTTCCTCCGACACGTCGCTGAACTTGCACTCCAGGTATTGTGTCTTAGTCCTACTCAACTTGAAACCCTTATACTTTAGGGCCTGTCTCCAAACCTCCAGCCTCTCGTTAACGTCGTCTCGCGTCTAATCAATCAGAACTATGTTATCAGCGAATAACATACACCATGGCACCTCCCCTTGAATATGGTGTGTTAGTGTGTCCATCGCCAGGGCAAATAATAATGTGCTAAGCGCAGATCCTTAGTGTAACCCTATGTGAATTTTTAATAATTTGTCATAAATTAAACTCTAAATCTTTTGGAGTTTTGTCCTAAAAGAGTGGCACTTACCCTTTGGTGGTTATGCACTTGGCTTAATGTGGTGACTTTCCAAATCTTTTGGAGCTTTGTCCTAAAAAAAAGTAACACTTGCCTTTTTGTGGTTATGCAACTATGGTGGCTTTGCCTCTCGTTTTATAGTCAATTTGTATCATAAATATTATTTCTAATAATTTATCTATTCTCATCTATATAAATATTCTTTGAGAAAATACTATATTAATATTTTTCTCTTTCTAAATTATCACTCTTATCGTAATTTATTCTTTATATAAAAAAATACTTAAATAAATATTTCTAATTAAATAATAAACTAACTACACTCAATTTAAATGTTTATCTTTCAAATGAAATTCAGAAAATAAACACACTCAATTGAAAAATTAACTACATTTATGTTATTACATTGCCCATTATTATTGTCTAAAAATTACCATGTGAATTTTTAATAATTCTTCATAAATTAAACTCTAAATCTTTTGAAGTTTTGTCCTAAAAAAGTGACACTTGCCATTTTGTGGTTATGCCACTTGGCTTAATGTGGTGGCTTTGTCTCCGCTTTTATATATAGATGGATTTATGAGTAGAAGTGCAAGTCTATAGCTTATGTTTAGAATACATATTATATGTTTCTCTTATTTATTGAGTGTTTACCCATATTTGTTTGACGAGCATTTGACTTCACAGAAAAGGAAGAAACATTTGGATATTAGACTTTTCTAGAATGTTAATTGTGGTGCCTCAATATTGACTTGTTTGCAAATATTCAATTGTAATCCTCAATGATTTGTCATCCGTCTCTTGAGCGTAACTTTTTATCTTGTATTAATGATTTCATGTTGTTGCTCATGCAGTTCTCCCACCTTGCCTGGGTTCAAACTGATAGAAAGTCTGGTGGCCTAGGTGATCTGAACTATCCATTAATTTCCGACGTGACCAAGTCAATTTCAAAATCATACAATGTTCTGATCCCCGATCAGGTATGTCGTTCTGTTTGCGACTTTTTAGCTTTGAGCATTATTTGTTGATATTGGTGGCATATCCCTGTCCTGAGTCATTTACAGTGTAAACTACTACTCATACGTAAGGTACTAATGAAATATTCATTTTTGGAGAATACGCTGTGCCTTGATGCAAGAATGAAGAGCTGTATTTATGCACAAATGCAATCAACCTTGGAATAAAGTTAGCTTCTAGTACTCATGCACAAGTGTATGGTATTAATATGTGGACAACAAATTGCATCAATAGTATCCCTTATAAAAATGTTTGCATCAATTTACACAGAATATGCCTTTTTATTGACCTCACTTCTTAACTACACCCCCTTCTGCTATTATACCTTAGTCACCTTCAGCTCAGCCTTATAACTTAATTTTGGTTTCAATAGAAATCTGCAATTTTGCTCTTGTTGTGGTTGTGGATAGGGGTGTGCATAATTTGGTATATACCGAATTGCGGAACCGAAATCAAATTTGGTATTGGTATTTGGTTTAAAGTTTTTAAAAATTTGATATTTGGTATGGTATTCGGTGTCTAGACATAAAATACTGATATCGTACCGAAATACATATTAACTTACACAATACACATATGTTAGATTATAACTTAAATACTAAAGGCATAACATTTTACTTCCTTATCCGTAATGCCACTCTCATGTCATTGCTTGAGCGATAATTCAGATCATTACTGCCAGTTCAACTGTAATTTTGTTTGGTTTCTTTTCCAGATTCCTATATTTATTTCAGAACTAATGGTAGTCCAGTTCAAAAGTTCATACATGATCACACAAGCCTTTCCTCTAACTCAGTCTCTCGAAAATTGAAAGTTCCAAAAGGCACTTTCTATGATTTAGCGTTTAGATTTTTTTTACCTTCTTAAAGACTGAAAAGAAAGTTATGATTCCTTAACCAAACCAAAGTTGCCAAACTGAATAAACCAAAACTGAAAGGAGAAAAGTCGAACCATATCGGATTTAATTAGCTATGGTATTGGTATAGCATTTTGAGAAACTGAATACTGATCCCTAACCGAAATGTCTAAAAACTATGCCAAACCGACCGAAGAACATTCCTAGTTGTGGACTAATCAGGGAAATTATAGCAAGTCAAATATATGTTTTGCCTCCAGTTGAAGAGGCTACTTCTGTTTCTATCAAAGATAGGTTTAAAGTTGTATTTTTCGAGATGAAAACTAGTAATATCTTACAGTAGAATTGTTTCTGATCCTCCATGTATGTCTCTGGTAATTGGTTCCATCTCTCTCAAAAAAAAAAAAAACAATGGTGAAAATAATGCTTCTCATTTGACATTTTGTGCTCTCGTGGCTTACATTTTGGTGCTAATGGATTCAGCTCATGATTTCTCTGGTGATATTTCAGGGAATTGCATTGAGAGGACTTTTCATCATTGACAAGGAAGGAGTTATTCAGCATTCAACCATTAACAATCTTGGAATTGGTCGTAGTGTTGATGAAACATTGAGAACTCTTCAGGTATAAATCGGCCATTTTATTCAGGGTTTTGCCAGTACATGTTCAACCGAGCTCGTATAGCTATAGGTTGTTCTTATATTGCTTTGGTTTCCCAAAACAGGCATTGCAATACGTTCAGGATAACCCGGATGAAGTGTGCCCAGCTGGATGGAAGCCTGGGGAGAAATCCATGAAGCCTGACCCCAAGGGTAGCAAAGAATACTTTGCATCCATATGAGGTGATGACTGCAATTGCTTTATCTAATTTGTTGTTTAGGAAGGCTGGAGACCCTACTTTTCTGTTACATTTTTCTAATGTACCGGCTGAGTTTGGTCATTTTTGAGAATATATACACTTGTACACTCTTATATTCTGCCTTTGAAAGCCATTACTTAAAACAACCTCAGTCCATCTGATCTACAATTGGATCATAATTCAATAAGTAAATATACCTATCTTTTTAGCGGTCAGGATTTGGTCTAATGGTAAGAGTGCAACTTGTGATTTGCGTGTTAGGCGCACATAACCGGTTTTCAGTCTTGCCATAGACCAAAACTTGGTATTTAAGTGGATAAGATATAGCGATGGGCTCACTATCTGCCGAGTTTTCAGCCATGAATTTCTCGGTTATCGAAACATAATATGTATGCACCAATTTTTGCATCACTTCACAAGTTATATGCACTATTCTAGTTTCTAGCTCCTCTCTTCTGGTGGGCCAATATATCTTATCCAAAAATGGGAGAGACGAGGGAATATATGCTAGGAGTAGTATATAACTTTTCTCTTTCATTGTGGGTTTGTTGACACGTTCCAGCACATAACAACTGACTATGCTAATCTTAGTTACTTATTAGATGTAATTCTTTAATATATCCCTAACACATGACATCGCCATATATATTAGCCAATTATGTATGACCTCATAATTCTAAGAAGACCTGGTCAACAAAACCACTTGTTTAAGAATATTTTTTGAGAAAAAACGATAACTAAGATGCTTCTATTGTTTAACCAGATTTCTATTTGAAGATTCCACTTGGCTATAGACTCCTCCATCCACATGATTTGGAGCCATTATTGCATCGACGTGGTTTTCAACAAATTGCCTTATAACTAATCAAGATAATCATATAATTATTTTCCAAGTGTTTCATGAATCAGTAGCAAATTATGATGGTATCATTAACATTTAATAATAAATTAATATCAAACATACAATTTGGTGTTGCTCGCTTTTCCTGTTTTGTTTTAATTATTGAAATAGATTGTATTATTTGTCCTTTGTAATCAAAGGAACATATCGACCTAAAGGAACATTCAGTACTTAATACATGCTCTTGGTAGGTTTTATTAATAACCGAAATTATTAATGATTCAATCTGCTTTAAAATAAATAAGCAAAAATTCATGAACGATAAATGGAGAGCAAACACCATTAATCTAATTGGAACGATTAGATTTAGAGTTTTAAAAGAAAGGAGCATTGAGATTTGTTTTCAATACCTTACATACTGATGACTTGTGAACCTAGATTATAAGGGTATTATCACGTGAAATATTCCAGAGTTTACGCAGAGCACAAATGGGAAATGCAAAATATTATTAATTTATATACACCGTATAAAGGATTTAAATTAAATTCTTAGTATCAAAAGAAAACAGGACTGTTTATATATTGATTTCCTTTTTCTCTCAAAGACTGTTAGGTAGACACAAAGTTAAAAAGGGTTCTAAGGACTTCTGTAATTTTGAGGCGACCAAAGAGCATGTTATGCTAATATTACATTCAGACGTTTCTGAATTTAAATTCATGTGAATGACACATTGACTATTATCTAAATTATGTCACATAAATTATTATCGTTATAAATCTAATCAAGAGGTTGTGAGTTCGAGTCACCCCAAGAGCAAGGTGGGTCGTTCTTGGAGGGAGGGAGCCGAGGGTCTATCGGAAACAACCTCTCTATCCACAGGGTGGGAGTAAGGTCTGCATACACACTACCCTCCCCACACCCACTAGTGGGATTATAATGGGTTGTTGTTGTTGTTGTTGTATAAATCTAAAATAACATTGTAATAAATTATAAAAATAAATCTTCCCAACAGTAAGAGAAGTGCATTTGGGATGGATAGATATCAAGAGCTCTCTCTGTCTATTTTTTCAACTTCATATTTTAGAACCATAGAAAGATAAAAAAAAATATCATCTCCTTATTTTATCTCATTCAATGTCAAGTTTTCCTGATTCAGATTACGCACCAGTTGAGAAGAGTTTAACCAATTCAAGCTTGATTCTATAGACGTGGATATTACAACAAATATGCTTTTTCTCCAGATTAATTTATCAATTTGTTGTGTTATATATGTAATGTATTTGACACTTTTTTAGAACTTTTTCTCGTAAGTGATAGTGTCAAACAACGGATAGAAAATAACCACAAACTATGGGTGTTTGAGTGAACCATAATCTTTTCTACAAAATGCTTACATTAATGAATACACTGTTGTGATATTACTTATAGTAAATCCAGTTACTAAATTATAGAACTGGTTGTTATAGGTTTGTTCGCAATATATCTGAGTCGAATATTTCATGTTCGAATTCAAGATTTATTATGCAAAATAAAAAGGAAGAAAGAGTGCAAGGTCAATGTTCACACATTTTTAAGTAGGAACACCAATGGCTTTACAATAATAAAGGTAATACAAGTAAACAGACAAAAGCATAATGCCTGAACAAAATGGATCTTTACAGATCCACAAAAACTGTTACTTAAAAAAGCATAATGCTTGAACAAAATGGAATTTATAGATCCACAAAAACTGATATTTTCTTCTTTTTTTCTCTCGGATATGTGTATATATATTAGAACTACTAAGTCATTTCTAAGGGCATAAAAAAGAGAGCAGAGTTTCTTTACTGCAAAGACCTTTGGCAATGCACAAACTACTATGTATACTGGAATTTCTAAATCCCGAAGGAGCAAAAGAATAGAAACACATTTTTACGTAGGTACACTGGATTCGGGCGTATAATTATATCTCTGAATTTCATCCTCCCAAATCAATTTTGATATAATTTCATCCTTCTCTGGTACATGTTCCTGTAACAGGAGGAAGAAAAAAAAATTAAAAAGAAGACAAATGATACAGCACATATTTTCCTTTTTGAAGGAAGAAAACAAAGAAAAGAATGATGAAGAACCATGTCAACCGACATGAAGCTTAAAATATAAACAAAAGAATTAGCATTATTCAAGTGGTGTCTGATTTAAAGACATATTATAAATATTAAGAGAAGTTTCTAACAGTTTGAAACGCCTCAAGTGGGACATGCCATTTAAGTTGGAGTGTGTACAAAGAACCTAAACGAGTTTTATGTTTGAACTTGACAAAGAACGTTTATTTTACTGCAAATATATTCATATATATATATATATATATATATACCTCAAGTTCTCTGATCAACTCTTTAGCTGTTGGAGCAGACACGATTATGCGACGTGCAGTTGGAGATATAAAGCCTTCATCAACGGCCTTATCAATAAAAGACAATAAGGAATTGTAGTAACCTTCAACATTTAACAACCCCACCTGCATAATTAGATTTAGATTCGATTAGTAGTTAAATAAGTAACTATATAAATGACCAAACAGCCTTCTTTGGACCACAAAAGGACAGCCCGGCGCATTAAGCTCCCACTATGCGCGGGATCCGGTGAAGCGCCGGACCACAAAAGTTTCTTTGGACCAACATTTTCAATATTCTAATGCTTAAGAAGCTCTTTTCTTGCCATTTAAAGAGGATCACGAAGCATGACGATGGTTAGAACGTGCAAATCTTGTATAATCTTTCCATGTGAACAAAAATTAAGGACCACGTGCTTCGATTCTTTTTCAAGTTTCATTATGATTTTGATACGAATTGTTGACTGGAATATAGAATCCCAGCAGGAAAAATACTTTAGGTATGCGAAGAAACTCTAAAATAAGGTTATGTCGTGAAAGAGGTAACACACAAAATGTCAAGACGTAGAATTTCTTGTGTTGGTCAGAGTATTATCAAGTTGCTAATTCAAATGTAAGAGCATAAGAGTTGAAATCATAAAAGTTAGAAATGTCCAAATGGTAAACGATTGTAGCCAAAAAATGTACAGAAAATGACTAGACGCTTATTGTGGAATAACAAAAGACCATTAGAGTCTTTGGAGTATGATGGCACTAAGGAATGATTTTAGTCAAAAGATAAAAGTTCAAGCTATGACCATCTTCACAAGAAAGATTTTATCAAGTCCTTGATTTCCTTTAAATTCAAAGGCACATTTTAGTGTCAAACTTTGCGTCATTAAATACTAATTTTTCATACTTATTACTTTGAGTATATGCTTAAAGGTGACTCCATATATGAGAATGTTTCATTTAGGCCTCAGTCAAGACCTACCACCATAATTTCAACATTAAATTGTTCAATCGATTTCATTTTCATGTATTTTGGTGCATATTTCTCTATGTAAAGTAATGCGAAAAGGATAGCAAATACAGACTACAACTCATAGAAGCCAACAGAAAGAATATGAAAGAAATAGAGTGGATCAATAAATTGTACAGATAGAGAAATAGCAACGACTATGCAATAGTGTAGGATTAGCTTCTAAATGGGCAAACCTACCTAGTAGGGATGCTCAAGGAGAAGAGAATAAAGATAGATTATGGATTATGGATTGGAAATATCGCTTGTAAGTAACTTTTGTCTGGTCGGGATCAATAAAAATTTTCTTTCACCTAAAAAAAGTAATGCGAATAGAAGTGCAGATGACTCACTGGTTTCTGGTGGATACCAAGCTGAGCCCATGTAATGACTTCAAGAAGTTCTTCAAGGGTACCATAACCACCTGAAAATGAGACAGCAGAACACCAATTTCTTATAAAAATGAGATGACACTACAGTTTAGGACACGAATCTTACAAATAGTGTATTTTTTTAGGATTCGACACTATTTTTGGAGCATACGACAAAGTTGCGGTAATATTTTGGAGAATCTAC
This sequence comes from Nicotiana tomentosiformis, assembly GCF_000390325.3. Lineage (NCBI taxonomy): Eukaryota > Viridiplantae > Streptophyta > Magnoliopsida > Solanales > Solanaceae > Nicotiana > Nicotiana tomentosiformis. The sequence continues at coordinate 15,392,789 of NC_090813.1, read as the reverse complement.
GCAACATAAGTAATATGCTAATAGTAGCAATTACACATGGGAAAACACAATTTTTGATGATTTACCAGGAAGGGCAATGAAGGCATCAGCTTGCCGGGCCATCTCGGCCTTCCTTTGATGCATACCAGACACTGCTCTCACTTCTCCAATAGTTTCACCGGTTAACTGTTACAACATTCAGAACCATAAGTAGACACTTTAGCAGTGATTAAACATGAAATGAAACATAATAGAAAATGATTTCAGAGTTTCTTCTGAGTTATCTGAGTAGTACCTCTCTGGGCATAAGAGTCTTTGGAATCACTCTGCAATAGTACAACCATTTACATTATTAATAACATTCAAGATATAACAAACTGCTAAGCCTTTTTGTTGTGCTAAGAAATAAACTCTACACCATCCCTATTTTTGAAGATTTGGAAATGCTTCACTCAATGTCTAAAAGTCTCCAAAAGTTTAATCTCCCACGTATTGTTCTTTATTTTACTTGTCAATAACTGCCAAAAAGCTCTAGAACATGCAAGATACTTTTAGGAAAAGATTTACAAGAACACCATTTACGTGTTTGTAAGATGTTGTTCGATATCATCTGAACAAAAAATAATTTGTTTGTTCAGAAAATGGCCCATTTGTGCGGCCAACTAAGGAGAGACACAACACTTCAATTATCAAAATATTTCAGCATTTGATCCCGTGATGTCTGCCTTTAGGCAGTACTCAAGAAGTCATCTCATTGAAAACTGAGAAACTTGCAAGGTCTTGAGATCTAACTTTAAAAAATTACTTAAATATGTAAAACAATCTTATACAGACAAGGTCCATTAGTAGAACCAATAAAAACATTTTTTGCCTAGTGTTAATGCGTATGCGCGAGAGAGGGGGGAGTACTCATTCACTTGTGCACACAATACAATTTTTTTTTACACTATCATTTTAATTTAACATATGTTAAAATGTTTTATGCCTTATTTTTTCTAGCAACTAATTATACAAGTGACGTAATAGTGTAAAAATTATACGATTAAATGAAGAGAAAGAGAGGTTGGTTAATTACCCAAGAACATGGCGGCCACCATCATGAACAGCCTGAGAAACAAGACCCATGAGACCAATGCTTCCACCTCCATACACTAAATCTATCCTTCTCTCCACCTTCCACAACGTAATAAAAACCATTTATTAGCACTTCTCAATCATCATATTAAAGCAAAAAAATAAAAACATATAATGACAGGCCACATCAACATATGAAACTACATTAGCATTATACTGTAGTACTCAATATTAAATCAGAAACTATAACTTCCCAGAAAACCAGTTCTAGACCAAAGAATTGTATATTAATCATATATTCCACATGCATGTGCATATTTAAATGCTCTAAAGAGGTTTAATTAGATCGAAATATTAAAGAAGAAAACAGAAGAAAGGGGTCATGATAACAAGATGGCACGTTCTGTTCCCCCATAAAAAGACAGTGGAATTTCTAAGGACTGAAACCATAAAAACTATAAGATCATGCAAGAACACTGCTTAACATACAGACAGCCTACAGCTAGCAATTATTTTAATTTATTTTTCCCCTCCATTCTTTCTTTCTCTCATGCCAAACAGAAAATAAACCCTCAAAATATTTCCTGCCTATTCTCCCAACAACAACATACCCACCTAGAAAGTTCGACAGGTGTTTGGGAAAAAAAATGTGAAAATAAATTAAACAAAAAGAATACAACAATAGAAACAAAAGACGACTTTTTAACATAAATCAACACTCACGGAAAACATCTATTTGAGTTTTGTTAAAAATGGAAAAGCATACTGTAAAAGAGGAACTCAAAGTTATAAAAATGGATTCTTTGATCTTTTAAACCGGTTAAAGATCGGGTGCAACAAAGAAAGTAAAAGCACAATATAAAAGTTGGAAAGGAAGAAGGGTTAAAAGTCATATTTTTTCCTTAAAAAGCACAAAACTTTCTGCTACGAGAAACAGAAAATTAAGAAAGAAAAAAAAGAGAGAATGGAAGGGCGTAAAAATCGTAGTTTTTCATGAAAAGCACAAAACTTTCTGCTTCTGAAAAACGAAAAAAATGGAAGGTCTTAAAAATCATAGCTTTTCATAAAAAGCACAAAAATAGAGGAAAACAATGGAGAAGAAAAAGGTTTAAATTCTTACCAGCTCTTTACCCAAGTCAATAGCAGCTTCTTGGTAGCTACTTTTCTTGCCAGAACTGCTTCCACAGAATACACAAATCCTCTTAAACTTTGATGTTCTCTCTTCCTCCATTCTTATTATTTTTTCCAGTCTTTTTATATATTTTCTTTCTCTCTCTATATATATGTATATGTTTACGTGAATAATAATGACACCAAAAGTGAACAAGAGAAGAAGAAAGGATAGTGGGAAATGGGAATGAGAGCAGAAGAAGCTGCAATTTTCCTTTTTGGCCTTTGTAGGGAAAAAGGAGTACTACTTATAGGCACTTGTTCAGCTGAGCGCTCCATTATATTAGTAAAATATTTACTAGTTTTTCTTTTTGTCTTATTGGCTAAACATTTTGTAATATAGGAGTATATCTTACAAATTCTGCTACCCATTTTTTATTGCTTGCAAATCGTACATTCTCCTTATTTGTTGGACTATTTCATTTCTTGTTGGCTTCCTTATACTTTTTATTATTTTATTTTTTTGTTGGGTTCTTTATAAACAAAAAGTTTGGTGTAGAATGTAGATGCAATTGCTGCACTAGAATATTGAGTCCGTAATTTCCTCTTTCAGGAAAAAAACAAACATAATCGTTTCAACTGAAAAAATTAAAATTGTTAAGTTGCTTCCAGATATTCCAAACATAAATTCTTACACAGACCTTCGATTGTACTTGCAAAAGAGGTTATAACACAACGTTATGTGAAAAGGGTATTTATTTCACTGTGTTACGTCATATATTATCTAACGTAAAATAATATACTATAAATTTTCATTTAATTTGATGCTCCCACTTACCATTATGCTGTAATTCAACAATAAAAATGAAACATTGCACTATTAATCCAAATTTTATATCATAAATCAAATATTACACTTATTAGTTAATATTCATAAGCTTTTAATTAAAATTATTTTTTTTCGTCGAGACCAACCAGATGAGTACTTCCTCCATTCCATTTTAATTGCCGTTTTAGTTCTTTTCACGTCCATCAATAAAAATAATAAATACAATATACAGTTTACTAAATTACTCTTATTAAATGATTCTTGAGAATTGAGTAATATTAAAAAGCCCCATTTGTGGGATTATACTGGGTTGTTGTTATTGTTAATAAAATAAAAAAGAACTATTACTTCTTTAATATTAAGAGTATAGTTAGAAACAATAAATAAATTTAATTCTGAAAATCTAAAGTGACAACTATTTTGAGATAAATTTTTTGAGCTAAATCGACAATTAAAATGAGACGGATGAAGTATAATTCTAAAACATGTATATTCCTTGAATATTATATATACAATCATTATCTCCTTTCTTAAATGATTAACAAGCCATAAGTTAGGAACCCAAAGTGAAGAAAGCTTACTTAAAAAAGTTGTTAGTGTTGGATTATAGGTTGTGGGTCGTTCCATGTGGGCTGACCCGACCCAGTTAAGAGAGATAAGTGAGAGAGCTTAAGGGAAGTTACCACTAAATCACAAACTTTCACTAAAGTAAACGTGCAAAAAGGGAGTGGTGGGTTATCTTTCTTAACCGCTATTACCCTGTCTATTTATGTTAAAACTCAGAACTTTTTGAAGCGTTGTATTTTTTTCTCTGACTAATCATTTCTATACGAAAAATACACACAAGTTAGGACATTTAATTGGTGAAAGATTAACTTTGTTTCCTAGTGATTCAAAGGTTGATTTGGGGTAATTCTTTTGGTGGTGAGTTCAACGGCTTCTGGTGCGTCAATAAGGTACAAACCTCATTGTTCTCGCCCCTCGTTATTATCTAACATTGGTATCAGAGCGGTGATCGTGTGTTCTGTCAAGATGAATGCACGTTGATACTGTATTTGTTTTTTCGAGTTTCTGTGTCGTTTGCTATACTTTCACTGTTATCTTTCAGATGAATTTGATATAAATAACAAGTTTGTGGCGTGAAAGAAAACCCACAAACAAATAACATTGAATATCAATATCATGAAATAGAAGCCTAACTTTCTTGACCCATGCGCCTCTAGTATGTAAAAGTGAGACTATTATGTGTTAATGCAATTTGGCCCATAAGAATAAGTCACTGCTAAAATATTTTCTTTATCTATTATCTCAATGAAGAATGATTATCTTGGTTTCTTTACTTGCAAAAATAAATACAGTGAAATCTTTCATGTTTTGATTATTTACATGATATTCAGACTTGAAAAGTGAATATTTCATATAACTTTTTGTTAGTTGGAAACCATGTAGTAATAATTATATCCATTAGGCAAAGTAAATTACTGATCTGCCTAATAAATGTTTGAATCATTAACAAGGACAGTGAAATATATATGTGAATGACATTTTGTCCAAGTATTAGGAAAATTTGGTTCCTAGTATTTTTATGTATGTTTTCCATAAGAAATTTATGCCACATCGATTTTCATACATATAGATGTATTTCTTTTCCCCGATATCTTTTTGGTATTCATTACAAGATAAAGACGATTCAATGTGCTAAGACTATGAATCTAAATTATTAATGAATTGGTCTTAGTACAGATTTTTTTTTTTAGTAAAATTGTTCAACCCTATCCCTTACATTGATATACTTCTACTAGTTATTGTGACATATGTTGTCACATTGAGTGGTTGTAACCATTCTTATTATTTCCTTGGTCCTATTTCAAATATGGCTGAACATGGTCAAGTTCAAATTACTCCAAGTAGGAGTTCTCGAAATCAAGGAAGGGGATAACGTAGAAGGATACATCGTCGCAGGACTTATTTCTGTAATGATTCACACTCGGAGCCTGAAGTAATCAGAAATGTCCCAAGAGCGAGGCAAAATAAGTTAAGGAATCAGAGGGCGAGCGAAGGGAAGGAGAAACGAAATTTAGGGAGTTTAATGAAGTTAAAATGGGCCCTAATGCTTCCATTCCTGAACATGTACATCCTTTTCAATTAAAAAGACCTGAATTGGCTAATTACATAGAAATTAATGATTGGGAAGTATTAGATATTTTAGCGAACTCTTTTCGAGAGCCTTGGGATGAAATGTTAACTGAGATTTATCATGATATTTGGCCTAGTGCACCTTTTAGCGTATATAGGCAAGAGTTAGTATTCGATTGGTACATGGATGTCCTAGAAAATATGTAAATTGTTATTATATGTTTTATATTAATAAAATTTAAATTATGTTGTTTGTCTCACTAGTTACATATATTATTTATTATTTTATCTTGTAATGGATTGAGACTTGAAATAAAGTACACACTAAAAAGTAATTTTAATATTAATTAAAATATTTAGATATAGATGATAAATGAAAACGTAGTGACCTTTCGATTCTATACTAAATATAAAATAATACTATAATTAATTTGCTTGAGTGTGTAATCATATGCATAAATTGACTGCAGTATATATATTGATGAGTTAAACTTGTAATATTGTCTCTAATAACAAATATGGCATTGAAAAGTATCATTGCTGACTTGAATAAGGGTGACAAATTGAATGGTGAAAATTACGACATCTGGAGTCATAAAATATGGTATGTACTCGAATAGCAAGATGCTCTTGAAAGTATTAACCATGTTATGAGTCACCTTGTAACGATGCGGTCGGTCGTTTTGAGTGTATTAGCCCTGATCCCCTATTTATTGCATCCTCTGTATTATATTGTAGTTACGTGATTTGACGGGATGCTTGGTTTCGGGGTCAGAAAAGTTTCGGAGTGAAATGGGACACATAGTCCCTAAGTTGGAGACTTAACTTGTTAGAGTTGACCGTAGTTTGACTTTAGTGGAGAAGACTCTGAAATAGAGTTTTGATGGTTCTAATAGATCTGAATGGTGATTTTAGACTTAGGAGCGCGACTGGATGTGGATTTGGACACCTGTAGGTCGTTTCGGCGTGTTTCAGCGAAGTTAGGAAAATTGAGGTTTGGAAGGTTTGACCGGGAGTTGACTTTATTGATATCGAGATCAAATTTTGATTTCAAAAGTTGGAATAGGTCCATAATATCATTTATGACTTGTGTGCAAAATTTGATGTCAAGCAGAGTTGTTTTGGTATGAATCGGCAATAGTTTTGGATTTCGGACGTTCATAAGTTCTTAGGGCTTGAATCAATGCGCGATTCGTGATTCTACTGTTGTTTGATGTGATTTGACGCCTCAAACACATTTGTATGATGTTTTAGGAATTGTTAATATGCTTGGTTGAGGTCCCGGGGTCCTCGTGTGTAATTCGGACCATGTTCAGCTTATTTCGGATCATTGGGGAATAGCTGAAGTGCTGGTTTTTCTCAGTTCTTGTTATCTTCCAAGCGTTCGCGAAGGTGTTCTCGCGTTCGCGAAGGTGTTCTCGCGTTCGCGTAGAGTATTATGAGATTGCTGGAAGTTTACCCTTCGCGTTCGCGAAGAAGGCCACGCGTTCGCAAAGGGAAAGGAGCTTGTGCACTGCGATCGCGGACTGGGATCCCCTTTCGCGAAGAGGAAAGGCAGTCTGAGGTGGGGACTCTCGCGTTGGTCTATGCGTTCGTGAGAAGGGCTTCGCGATCGTGAAGCTTTAGAACTTTTGTCACCGTGTTTGCAAGTGGATCCTCGCATTCACGTAAAAGGAAATCTGGGCAGTAATATTTTTTTTCTTCGCGAATGCAAGGCATTTTCCGCGTTCGTGAAGAAGGAATAGCTGGACAGCAGAACTTAAGTTTGAAATCGAGGGTTTATTTCATAATTCATATTTTGGAATTAGAGTGCTCGGTTTGAGGCGAAACTCCGAGGGATTTTCAGAGAGATCATTGGGATAAGGATTCCTAACTCGATTTTGGTTAAATTACTCGAATCTATCATTGTTTTTATCATGTAATTAGGGATTGGAGTTGAAAAATTGGGGAAAAGTGATAGAACTTCTTAGGCTAAAGTTTTACGTTTTGAAAGGTGAAATGAGGTCGGATTTGAATAATTCTTGTATGGTTGGACTCGATATCGAATGGGTGTTCGGTTTTTATAATTTTGGTTGGGTTCTGAGATGTGGGCCCGGGGGGGGGGGGTGTGACGTTTTGGGCGATTTTTTAATTCTTTGCAAAGATCGTAATTTCATTGTTTGAATTAGTTTCCTATAGTTATAATAATAGTATGAAATTTTTTCGGCTAGATTCGAGCCGTTCGGTGTTGGAAAATTGAGGGAAAGGCCTTCTAGTTGATTGAATTAGCGTGGTTTGAGGTAACTGTCTTGTCTAACCTTGTGTGGGGGAATTACCCCTTAGGATTTGGTATTGTTGTGATAATTGTGATATGTGAAAGCCGTGTACGCAAGGTGATGAGTGTGTACACGGGCTAAATGTTGAAATTTTTGATTTTTAGCTATGTAGTTTCCTTCAATGCATTAATTGAATTACTTTAACATGTTATAGTCATCATAATTAGTCTAATTTCACATGTCTACTTGTCCTATCTCTTATTTTCTAATTGCTCTACTTGTTTAGTTGAAATTCTTGTTTCCTTATCCCGTATTCACTATTTAATTGTTGAATTCTTACTTGAAATTGCTACTCCTCGGAATATCTTATTGTTGAAATTGGTATTGAGTTATAAATGCCGTGATTCCTATTGAGACAAAGTGTTAGGTTGTGAAATATCATTCTATTGAGTTATTCTTACGGTTATTATTGTTGAGACTTTATGTATATTGTGGTTGAGCCGTGGGCTCTTTATTGTGGAATTCTGTTATTGTTTGGTTTCTCTGGCAAATTGTGATATTGGGCACTTGAGGTGCGATTTGTGATACGTTGTGATGTTGATACGCATGTGATGGTATAATCTGAGTGTTGAAACACATACGGTGAGATAAGATGGTCTTGATACGCGTGGCTAGTAGGGGAACTACTAGAAGCCATGCGGTGTGATAAGGTGAGCTAAAATGCGGGATGCTATTTCGAGAAAAATAATTTTCAAAACTAAATGTAAAGGCTCCTGCGGTGATATAAGGAAAGACTGTGAGTTACTTGTATGATTTGGGACTACGAGGCGGTACCTCAGTAGTGGCCCTTGTTGATCTTTCTCTATTTGCTATAATTGTCTTGGTTGTTTGTTTCCTTAACATGTTAATCCTTGTTTCCTTCCGTGTTGTATTAACTGCCTTGATTCTGTGTTGTTAAATTTTGGTAAATTCCTTATTGTTTCATTTTCATTGTCATTATCATTATATCGTTATATCTTTCGTCTTGTTTATTATTATCTCCAGTAGGGCCTTGACCTGACCTCGCCACTACTCTACTGAGGTTAGGTTTGGTACTTACTGGGTACCATTATGGTATACCCATGCTACGCTTCTATACATCTTTTTGTGCAGATCCAGGTACTTTCTATCAGTGCCGACACTAGTGAGCTGAGTTTACTTTGGAGACTTCAAGGCATACCCGCCCGCGTCCGCAGGCCTCGGAGTCCCTTTCTATCCCGTTCTCCTTATTTCATTGCCCTATTATAGATAGTGATGTATAGGATTTACTCAGTACTGTTACATAGAGTTTGTGACTTATATTTCACCAGGTTTTGGGAGTTGTACATATTGAGTTACAGATTTTATTTATGTAGTTCCTGAAGTTTTGAGACTCTAAATTATTATTTTACTTATTCCGCATGTTGTTAAGACTAGGTACCGTCACGATATCCTACGGAGGAAATTTGAGGTCGTGACATACCCAGAGGAGGGTAACACTGTCCAACACAAGAGGGATCTGGAAACTTATAATATTTGGAAAAAGAAAGATTCTACTACACGTGGAATTATTGTAAGTTCGGTTGCTGATGATCTCATCCACGAATGTGAGCAATATCCTACTTCTCAAGCCATGTGGGCACATTTTATAGAGGCATATGGGGGTACAACTATGACTCGCCTTCGACAGTTGACAATCAAGTTTGACACATACAAAAAGCGTCATGATCACAATGCCAAGCAACATCTAAGGGTGATGTCAAATATGATTGCTTAACTCAAAAGTGCTGGCCATGTTCTCTCTGATGAGAAGCGGGTTTAGGCAGTGATTCAGTCTCTTCCCAATATTTGGGAACATCTGAAGGTTAACTTGACCCACAATGATAACATCAAAACTTTTGCTGATGTTGCCCGTTATGTGGAGCTTGAATACGAGCGGCTTGGTGCTACTAAAGATGTACCTAATGCCTTTGTGGCAGAATCAAGTGGTACAAAGAGATCAAGCTTTAAGCGCAAGAGAAATTCGAAAAATGACAGAAAGGGTAAGGTGACCGGAGAAGGATCCTCCAAGAAAATAAACAAGCCAAATTCCAACAAAGGATAACAGTTCTATAAGAAGAAAGACAAGAGTAAGATGAAGTGCTACAATTATCAAGTTCCATGCATTTTGCTCGTGAGTGCACTGAGCCAAAAAAGGTAGCATTTCAAAACACATCTCTAAGTGCTATATATGTTTCTAGCACTATTTTACTAACTAAATCTTATCATGTGTAGATTGTAGACTCAGGGGTCACCGACTATGTGAGCCGTGATAGAGAAGCATTTATAGAGTTTCGTCAAGTTCCACCTGGATCAAGGCATGCATATGTGGGAAATAATGCAAAGTTTGAAGTCAAAGGGATAGGCACTTGCAGAATGGACATGCATGTTGACCTATCTTTGATGTTGCATGACGTCCTATATGTTTCAGAGATTCGACAAAACTTAGTGTCTGTGTCTGTTCTTCTAGATTTGGATTTCAATTTGAACTTTAGTCGCGATGGTCTTAGAATTACGTACAATGTTGTTTATGGTTTTGGACATTATTATGATGGTTTTATTGTATTATATTATAATCCTTCTACGTATAACTATTATGTTGACCGTTCTGTTGTGGCATGTTGTTCTAGTAATAATGATGTTGATGGTATTACATGGCATACAAGATTATGTCACATAGGGCAGGATCGAATGAATAGATTGGCTAAGGAAGGGCATTTGGGTTCTTTCTCTAAAATTGAAATGCCAACTTGTGAAAATTGTCTTACCGGAAAGATTACACGTAAACCATTTGGAAATGCTAAGAGAGCTGATTTTCAATTGCAATTAATCCATTCAGATATCTGTGGTCCAATGAATGTAAGGGCTAGGTCTGGTGCTTTATATTTCATTATGTTCATTGATGATTTCACGCGCTTTGGTTATGTCCTTTTGATTTCTCATAAATCTGAAGCACTTGAATGTTTTAAGAAATATTTGAATGAAGTTGAGAATCAATTAGACAAAAGAATTGAGACCTTAAGAACCGATAAAGGGCGTGAATATCTTTCAAAAGAATTTAAGTATTGTGTAATGAAAAGGGCATCACTAGACAGTTAACTATTCCTTACATATCTCAACAAAATGGTGTAACAGAAAGGAGGAATAGAACACTATTGAACATGATAAGGTCCATGATGGTGCAGGCAAATTTACCTATCTCTTTTTCGGGAGATGCGTTATTGACTGCAGCCTACATAGTGAACAAAGTGCCTTCTAAATCGATTTCTTCCACTCCTTATGATCTATGGATTGGTCTAAACCAAACTTAAAAGATTTACGACCTTGGGGTTGTGCTGCATATGTAAAAGATTCTTTTAGCAAGTTTGGTAAATTAGATCCAAAAGGTAAGAAATATATCTTTATAAGATATGCAGATTACTCCAAAGGGTATGTGTTCATTGGTAAATTAGAGGATGGACGTGTTGCTCAGATTGAATCACGAGATGTCACATTTCTGGAAAATAATTTTCCAAAGAAGGGCGAGGTAAAGAATGGAGAGCCTCTTTATGAAATGTTGAACTCAGATAGTTAGCAAATGTCTTCCGACACAATTGATAATCAAATCGATCAAGATCTTGTTCTTTATCCGAGTGGGATTGGGAGTTCTCAATCCCAAAATCCTTCTGACAAATCCAAATTTCAACTACGAAAGAGCACCAGGAAAAATATACTGAAACATACTTATGAGATTGAAGATTATGTTTTCTTGGTATCTCCCACATAAATGGATGAGCCAAAGTAAGTGACTGAGGCATTATCGAACCCTGGAAAAGATGAGTGGATGAAAGCAATGAAAGAAGAATTAGAATCCATGAAAACCAACAAAGTATGGGATCTAGTGACCTTCCGCCTGGGCGTATAGCCATTGGGAATAAAATGGGTTCTCAAAGTTAAACGCAAAGCTGATGGGTCAATAGAAAGATACAAGGAAGGATTGGTGGCAAAAGGCTTTACTAAAAAAGATGGAATAGATTTTGAGGAAACATTTTCACCAGTTATGAAATTTACCTCAATTCGCTTACTTTTGGCTATTGTTGCACGTTTGGATTTGGAATTACATCAAATGGATATGAAGACAGCTTTTCTCAAAGGAGAACTAAATGAAGAAATCTACATGGAACAAACTGTAGGCTTCATGTTTAAAGGCCAAGAAAAGAAGGTCTGTAAATGTAACGACCCGGCCGGTCATTTTGAGAAAATTAGCCCCGAACCTATATTTACTGTTCCTTCTAATTTATTTTTGGGTTTTGTGACTTGCCGGAAGGATTTGTTTTTGGTTTCGGAGCAAAATGAGACACATAGTCCCTAAAATAGAGGTTTAAGTCATAGGAATTGACCGTAATTCGAATTGTATAAAGACAACTCCGAAATAAAGTTTTGACGGTTCCTATAGCTCCGTAGAGTGATTTTGATCTTAGTAGCGTGTTCGGATGCTGAATTGGAGGTCCGTAGGTCATTTTAGTGCTAATTGGCGAAAGTTGGAAAAAGGATGATTTTTGAGAAGTCTAACTGGGAGTGGACTTTTTAGTATCGAGGTTGGATTCCTATTCCAAAAGTTGGAATAGGTCCGTAATGTCAATTATGACCTATTTACAAAATTTGAAGTCAACCAGACTTGATTTGATAGGTTTTGGCGTCGGATGTAGAAGTTTGAAACTTTGAAGTTCATTAGGCTTGAACCGATGTGTAATTCATGTTTTTAGCGTTGTTTGATGTGATTTAAAGGCTTGACTAAGTTCGTGTAATGTTTTAGGACTAGTTGGTATATTTGGTTGAGGTCCCGAGGGCCTCGAGTGAGTTTCGGATGGTTAACGGATCATTTTTGGACTTAGAAGATTTTCTTGTGCTGGGCTGGTTCTAGTGTAATCGCACATGCGCAAGGTTGACCGCATATGCGAACCCGGAGGTGCAAGCTATGGGGGGCACGTGCGGAGCTAGAGGAGTTAGCCAGTGGTCGCAGGTGCGGTGTGTGGGCCGCAGAAGCAGAGTTGCTTCTGCGGGGGATCGATCACAGAAGCTAGTGAGTGCTTGGGGAGGCTTTCGCAGAAGCGGACGAGGGATCGTAGAAGCGCATCCGCAGATGCGGAGATTTGCGCACAGGTGCGAAACTTGGGGATTTAAGTGAACTCCGCAGATGCGGAGACTTCACCACAGAAGCGGAATTTGGTCCGCAAAAGCGGAAAGCCTGGGCAGATTCTTTAAATTCAAGGGCTCAGGATTTTTATCATTTGTTGGATATTTGAGCTCGTGTTTGGCGATTTTTGAGAGCATTTTCGAGGGATTTATTGAGATAAGTCCCTTATGCTTATTTTTGATCAATAATCTTGTTTCCCCATTGATTTTTCCACCTAGATTATGTGTGTTTAAGGTGGAATGTGGCAGTTTGAGTCTAGGGATTTGAAGAGTGTAATTTGGGGATTTGAGTGGCGACTTGGTGTCGTATTTTTATAATTTTGGTATGGGTAAACTCGTGGTTGAATGTATGTTCGTATTTTGCGACTTTGATCCAATTCCGAGACGTGGGCCCAGGTCGACTTTTTAGGGCGATTTTTTGATTACTTGCTAAAGTCATAGATTTTATGTTTTAAATTAGATTCTTGTAATTGTATTCATGTTGTGAAATTTCTTTAGGCTAGATTTGGTCTATTTAGAGTCGAAAAATCAAGGGAAAGGCATTCTTATCGATTGATTGAGCGACATTTGAGGTAAATGACTTGTCTAAATTTGTGTGGGGAAAATCCCCTTAGGATTTGGTACTGTCATAACAATTTGTTATATGTGAGCGCCGTGTACGCGAGGTGACGAATGCATACACGGGCTGATTATGAAAAATTTGGTTCTTGCTGATTCGTCATCTTTTAAAATATATTAACTGAGTTGTCTTCTTTTTAAATACATTAACTGAGTTGCCTTAACATATGTCGTGATCATGTTTAGTCTAGCATCGCATGTCTACGTACCTTAATCCTTACTTGCAATTTGTGCAACATGCTTAGTTGAATTACCTGCTTTTCTTGATTTGAATTCAATCTTTAACTGTAAAATTCTTGCTGAAAATTTATGTTTTCCTTCGATTACCTACTGCTTATTTACTTTGGGACTACGAGGCAGTTCCTCGGGAGATTCTCATGTACTGCATATTTACTTTGGGAATACGAGGCATTTACTCAAGAGATCCAATTGTACTGCATATTTACTTTTGGACTACGAGGCGTTTACTCGGGAGACCCCATGTACTGCATATTTACTTTGGGACTACGAGGCGTTTACTCTAGAGATCCCTCTGTACTGCATATTTATTTTGGGACTACGAGGCGTTTACTCGGGATATCCTTTATACTGCATATTTACTTTGGGACTAAGAGGCGGTTCCTCGGGAGATCCTCATGTACTGCATCTTTATATTTGGGACTACGAGGCAGTACCTCGGGAGTGCCCCTACTGTGTGCCTCTATTTATTGTGCTGATATTTTCTGAAACTTTTTATTGTTTAAATTCTTAGTCATTTCAAAATATTATTATATTTTCTGCCTTACTTTTCTTTTAAACCAGTAGGGCCCTGACCTGACCTCGTCACTACTCTACCGAGGTTAGGCTTGGCACTTACTGGGTACCGTTGTGGTGTACTCATACTACACTCTGCACATCCTTTTGTGCAGATCCAGGTTCTTCCCACCAGACTAGATACTAGTGAGTTGGACTGCACGTGGAGACTTCAAGGTATATCTACCAACGTCTGCATACCTCAGAGTCCCTCTCTATCCTTATTATCTTATTTCCCTAATTCTCCTTAGACTTGATGTATAGAGACACTTAGTATTTCTATTAGAAGCTTGTGACTTGTTTCCACAAGGTTTTGGGAGTTGTAATTATTGAATTGCAGTTTTATATTTATATATCATGAGTTGAGATTAGAGTTCAGTTCATTATTCATTGATTCCGCAAATTTGTAGGCTTACCTAGTCTTAGAGACTATGTGCCATCTCGACATTCTACGGAGGGAAAAATAGGATCGTGACAAGTTGGTATCAGAGCACTAGGTTCATAGGTGTTATGTGTCACAAGCAGGTTTAGTAGAGTCTCGTAGATCGGTACGGAGACATCTGTACTTATCTTCGGGAGTCTATGGAACTGTTAGGAAAAGTTTCACTTTCTTGATTTCCTTATGGTGAGAGATTTTGACTTCGGACTCTAAACTTTTGTCTTTCTATTCTCTCACAGATGGTGAGGACACGTACAGCTGGATCGGATAACCAGTCACGCGTGCCCTCTGCTAGAGTCGCGAGAGGCCGGTGTCGGGGTAGAGGCCGAGGACGTCTACGTGGTGTAGCCAGAGCACCCGCACGAGCTACTATAGAGGAGCCACCAGTAGCTCCAGTTGGAGGAAAGTCACCTGAGATGCCTGTTACTGCACCATCCCTCCATGAGACTCTATCCCAGTTCTTAGCCATGTTCAGTATCTTGGCTCAGGCAGGATTGATACCTCTTGCTCCTGCCACATCTCAGACCGGGGGAGGAGCACAGACTCCAATCACCAGTACCCCAGAGCAACGGGTTCAGGTAGACCAGGATCCAAAGATTATACCGATATAGCCGGTAGCTCCAGTTTATCCCGAGGTTAGGGCAAGAGCTTCTAAGGCAGAGCAGCTCAGACTCGAGAGGTACAAGAAGTACCACCCACCTACTTTTAGTGGCTTGGCGTTAGAGGATGCCCAGGGCTTTCTTGAGGAGTAACATCGTATCCTCCATACTATGGGTGTTGTGGAGACTTACGAGGGTTCTTTCACTATATTCCAGCTTAGAGGAGTGGCCTATCAGTGGTGGTGCGCATATGAGTTGGATAGTCTTGTTGAGGCAACTTCACTTACCTGGACTCAGTTCTCAAATATCTTCCTGAGGGAGTATGTTACTAGAGTCTCAGGGATGCTTGGCGCGTGGAGTTTGAGCATTTGCACCAGGGAGCTATGACCGTGTCAGAATATGCGGTCCAATTTAGTGACTTGGTCAGGCATGCACCAACCCGGGTCGCTACTATTCAAGAGCGGGTTCGTCGGTTCATTGAGGGGCTCAACCCCACTATCAAATTGAGCATGGCCCACGAGTTGGAGATGGATATTACATACCAGCAGGTAGTAGGGAATGCTAGGAGGTTGGAGGGTATACTGACTCAGGATAGAGAGGAAAGAGAGGCCAAGAGGTCTTAAGAGTCTAGCACTTACAGTGGTACTCGTGCCCCAACTACATCTCGTCAGGGCAGAGGTTATATGGGTCGCCCTGTTCATTCAGCACTTCCAGCCGCTAGCGGTGCTCCTGCCACTACTAGGCCACATGATCCTTATTATGCACCGCCAGTGTCTAGTGTGTCCAGTCGATCAGGCCCGAGCCAGTTGCAGTAGCCACGTCCTCCGAGAGCTTGTTTTGAGTGTGGAGACACTCGTCATTTGGTTAGGGATTGCCCCAAATTCAGGAGGGGTGCACCTCCACAGATTTCTGAGGCACCGCGTGCTCCACCGGGTCCTCAGGCTATGAGTACATCACCAGCTCCCTCCCCACCTGCATAGTCAGCTAGAGGTGGAGGTCGGATAGGTAGAGGTCGCCCTAGAGGGGGAGGCCATGCCAGATATTACGCCTTTCCTGCTAGGACAGAGGCAGTTGCATCAAATTCTATTATCACAAGTACTATTCCAGTCTGTCATAGAGATGCATCAGTTTTATTTGATCCAGGCTCCACTTATTCCTATGTGTCATCTTATTTTGCTTCGTATTTGGGTGTATCCCGTGATTCTTTGAGTTCACCTCTTTATGTATCTATACCTGTGGGTGATTTCATTATTGTTGACTATGTGTATCGGTTGTGTTTGATTGTTCTTAGTGGTTTTGAGACCAGAGCCGATTTATTATTGCTTAGTATGGTGGATTTCGATGTTATTTTGGGCATGGACTGGTTGTCGCCCTATCACACTATCCTTGATTGTCATTTTAAGACGATGACGTTGGCTATTCCAAGTCTACTATGACTAGAGTGGAGAGGTACCTTGGATCATGTTCCTAGAAGGGTTGTTTCATTTCTTAAATCTCAGTGGATGGTTGAGAAGGGGTGTGATGCGTATCTGGCCTATGTGAGAGATGTTAGTGTTAATACCCCTACTGTCGAGTTAATTTCGATAGCGAGGGATTTTGAAGACGTATTTCCAGCAGATCTTCCGGGCATGCCGCCCGACAGAAATATTCACTTTGGCATTGATTTGTTACCGGGCACTCAGCCCATTTCTATTCCACCTTATCGTATGGTCTTGTTTGTGAAGAAGAAGGATGGTTCTATACGAATGTGTATTGATTATCGCTAGTTAAACAAGGTTACAGTGAAGAACATGTATTGCCATGTATTGATGACCTATTTGATCAACTTCAGGGTGCCAAAGTGTTCTCTAAGATCGGCTTGCGTTCAGGCTATCATCAGTTGAAGATTCGGGAGCTAGATATCCCGAAGACTGCTTCCAGGACTCGGTATGGTCATTACGAGTTCCTTGTGATGTCTTTTGGGCTGACCAACACCCCAACAACATTCATGCACTTGATGAACAATGTATTTAAACCCTATCTGGACTCCTTCATCATTGTGTTTATTGACAATATTCTGGTGTATTCACGGAGTCGGGAAGATCATGAACAACACCCGAGGACTGTGCTTCAGACTTTGAGAGAAAATAAGTTATATGCAAAATTTTCAAAGTGTGAATTCTGTCTTGATTCAGTGGGATTTTTGGGTCATATAGTTTCGTGCGAGGGGATCAAGGTAGATCCGAAGAAGATTGAGGCAGTGTAGAGTTGGTCCAGACCATCCTCAGCTATGGAGATCCGGAGTTTTCTTGGCTTGGCGGGGTATTATCGCCTATTTGTAGAGGATTTCTCTTCTATTGCCTCACCTATAACTAGATTGACCCAGAAGGGTGCTCCGTTCACGTGGATCGAGGAGTGTGAGGAGAGATTTCAAAAGATCAAGACTGCTTTGACTACAACTCCAGTATTGGTATTGCCTATAGGTTCAGGATCTTATACTGTGTATTGCGATGCGTCACGTATTGGCCTCGACGCAGTGTTGATGCAAGACGGGAGGGTGATTGCCTATGTGTCCAGACAGTTAAAGGTACATGAGAAGAATTATCCTGTCTACGACCTTGAGTTAGTAGCTATTGTTCATGCCTTGAAGATTTGGCGGCATTATTTGTATGGTGTCTATTGTGAGGTTTATACCGATCACCGGAGTCTACAACATCTGTTTAAATAGAAGGATCTTAACTTGCGGCAACAGAGGTGGTTGGAGTTGCTTAAGGATTATGATATTTCCATTCTCTATCACCCTGGGAAGGCCAATGTAGTGGCTGATGCCTTAAGTCATAAAGCGAAGAGTTTGGGCAGCTTAGCATATTTATCGGTACTACAGAGGCCTTTAGCCTTGGATGTCCATGCCTTGACCAACCAGTTTGTTAGATTGGATGCTTCTGAGCCGAGCCGAGTTTTTGCTTGTGTGGTTTCTCAGTCTTCTCTTTATGATCGTATCAGAGAACGTCAGTATGATGACCCCCATCTGCTTGTCCTTAAGGACACGGTTCAATACGGTGATGCCAAGTAAGTCACTATTGGATATGACGATGTATTACGGATGCAGGGCAGGCTATGTGTGCCTAATGTAGATGTTTTGCGTGAGTTGATCCTCCAGGAGGCTCACAGTTCACGGTACTCCATTCATCCAAGTGCCGCGAAGATGTATCAAGGTGCTGCGAAGATGTATCAGAATTTGAGGCAGCACTATTGGTCGACGCGGATGAAGAAGGACATAGTGGAATATGTAGCTTGTTGCCTAAATTGTCAGCATGTGAAGTATGAGCATCAACGACCGGGTGGATTGCTTCAGAAGATGGAGATTCCAGAGTGGAAATGGGAGTGGATCACTATGGATTTTGTTGTTGGGCTCCCAGGGACTCAGAGAAAGTTTGATGCGGTTGGGTGATTGTAGATAGGTTGACCAAGTCAGCTCATTTCCTTCCTGTGGTTACTACTTACTCTTCAAAGCAGCTAGCTCAGGTTTACATCCGCGAGATTGTCAGGCTTCATGGCATACTGGTATCTATCATCTCTGACCGGGCTACGCAGTTTACATTACGGATCTGGAGAGCCGTATAGTATGAGTTGGGTACTCGTGTGGAGTTGAGTACAATATTTCACCCTCAGACGGACGGACAGTACGAACGCACTATTCAAATATTAGAGGATATGCTTCGTGCGTGTGTGATTGATTTTGGGGGTGCTTGGGATCAGTTCTTGCCACTTGCGGAGTTTGCCTACAACAACAGTTATCAATCGAGCATTCAAATGGCGCCGTATGAGGCTTTGTATGGTAGACGGTGCTAGTCTCTAGTGGGTTGGTTCAAGCCGGGCGAGGCCAGGTTATTGGGTACAGACTTGGTTTAGGATGCCTTGGAGAAGGTTAAATTGATTCAGGATCGACTTCGTATAAGCCAGTCCAGGCAGAAGAGTTATGCGGATCAAAAGGTTTGCGACGCTGCATTCATGGTTGGGTGAGCGGGTTTTGCTCCGGTTTTTGCCCATGAAGTGTGTTATGAGGTTCGGAAAGAAGGACAAGTTGAGCCCTAGGTATATGAGGCCTTTTTAGATTCTTCATAGGGTTGGAGAGGTGGCTTACAGACTTGCACCACCACCTAGTCTCTCTGTAGATCATCCAGTGTTCCATGTTTCCATACTCCAGAAGTATCACGACGATCCGTCTCATGTGTTAGACTTCAGCTCAGTCCAGTTGGATAAGGATCTATCTTATATTGAGGAGTCAGTGCCATTTTGGACATGCAGGTTCGAAAGTTGAGGTCAAAGAACATTGCTTCAGTGAAAGTGGTGACTTGGGAGACCGAGCATGTTATGCGCAGCAGTTATCCTCATCTTTTTACCACTTCAGGTATTTCTCTATACTCGTTCGAGGACGAATGTATGTTTTAAGAGGGGGATGATGTAACGATCCGGCCGGTCGTTTTGAGAAAATTAGCCCAGAACCCCTATTTACTGTTCCCTCTAATTTATTTTGGGGTTTGTGACTTTCCGTAAGGATTTGTTTTTGGTTTCGGAGCGAAATGGGATACATAGTCCCTAAAATGGAGGTTTAAATCATAGGAATTGACTGTAGTTTGAACTGTGTGAAGATGGATCTGGAATGGAGTTTTGATGGTTCCTATAGCTCCGTAGGGTGATTTTGGTCTTATGAGCGTGTTTAGATGTTGAATTGGAGGTTCGTAGGTCATTTTAGCGCTAATTGGCAAAAGTTGGAAAAATGATGGTTTTTGAGAAATTTGACCGGGAGTGAAGTTTTTGATATCGAGGCCGGATTCCAATTCCGAGAGTTGGAGTAGGTCCGTAATGTCAATTATCACTTGTGTGCAAAATTTGAAGTCAACCGGACTGGATTTGATAGGTTTCAACGTCGGATGTAGAAGTTTGAAACATTAAAGTTCATTAGGCATGAATCGATGTGTAATTCATGTTTCTAGCATTTTTTGATGTGATTTAAAGGCTTGACTAAGTTCTTATGATATTTTAGAACTAGTTGGTATATTTGGTTGAGGTCTCGGGAGCCTCGGGTGAGTTTCGGATGGTTAACAAATTATTTTTGGACTTAGAAGATTTTCTGGTGCTGGGATATTTCTGGTGTAATCACACCTGCACAAGGTTGACCGCAGGTGCGATCTCGCAGATGCGAGGTATGGGGCGCATGTGCGGAGCTAGGAGAGTTGGCCAGTGGTCGCAGGTGCGGTGTGTGGGCCGCAGAAGCGGAGTCGCTTATGCGGGAGATCAATCGCAGAAGCGGGTGAGTGCTTGGGGAGGCTTCCGCAGAAGCTGACGAGGGACGGCAGAAGCTCATCCGCAGATGCTGAGATTTGCACGCAGGTGCGAAACCTGGGGATTTAAGTGAACTCCGCAGATGCGGAGACTTCACCGCAAAAGCTGAATTTTGTCCGCAAAAGCGGAAAGCCTCGGCAAATTCTATAAATTCAAGGGCTCACGAGTTTTATCATTTGTTGGACATTTGAGCTCGGGTTTGGCAACTTTTGAGAGCATTTTCGAGGGATTTATTGAGGTAATTCCATTGTGCTTATTTTTGATCAATAATCTTGTTTCCCCGTTGATTTTTCCACCTAGATTAGGTGTGTTTAAGGTGAAATATGGGAGTTTGAGGCTAGGGATTTAGAGAGCGTAATTTGAGGATTTGAGTGACGATTTGGTGTCAGATTTTTGTAATTTTGGTATGGGTAAACTCGTGGTTGAATAGGTATTCGTATTTTATGACTTTTACCCGATTCTGAGACGTGGGCCCGGGTCGACTTTTGGGGCAATTTTTCGATTCCTTGCTAAAGTCGTAGATTTATGATTTAAATTAGTTTCTTGTAATTGTATTCATGTTGTGAAATTGCTTTTGGCTAGATTTGGGCCATTCGAAGTCAGAAAATCGAGGGAAAGACATTCTTACCGATTGATTGAACGACATTTGAGGTAAGTGACTTATTTAAGCTTGTGGGGGGGAAATCCCCTTAGGATTTGGTATTGTCATAACAATTTGTGATATGTGAGCACCGTGTACGTGAGGTGACGAGTGCGTACACGAGCTGATTATGGAAAATTCGGTTCTTGCGGATTTGTCATCTTTTAAAATATATTAACTGAGTTGTATTCTTTTAAAATACATTAATTGAGTTGCCTTAGCATATATAGTGATCATGTTTAGTCTAGCATCGCATGTCTATATACCTTAACTCTTACTTGCAATTTGTGCAACATGCTTAGTTGAATTACTTGCTCTCCTTGATTTGAATTAAATCTAACTGTAAGATTCTTGCTGAAAATTTGTGTTTTTCTTCGATTACCTGCTGCATATTTACTTTGGGACTACGAGGCGGTTCCTCGGGAAATCCCCTTGTACTGCATATTTACTTTGGGACTACGAGGCGTTTACTCGGGAGATCCTCATGTACTGCATATTATCTTTGGGACTATGAGGGGTTTACTCGGGAGACCCCTTATACTGCATATTTACTTTGGGACTACGAGGCGTTTACTCGGGAGATCTCCATGTACTGCATATTTACTTTGGGACTACGAGACATTTACTCGGGAGATCCCCTGTACTGGATATTTACTTTGGGACTACGAGGCGGTTACTCGGGAGATCCCCCTGTACTGGATCTTTATATTTGGGACTACGAGGCGGTACCTCGGGAGTGCCCCTGTTGTGTGCCTCTATTTATTGTGCTGATATTTTCTGAAACTTCTTATTGTTTAAATTCTCAGTTATTTCAAAATATTATTAAATTTTCTACCTTACTTTTCTTTTAAACTAGTAGGGCCCTGACCTGAACTCATCACTACTCTACCGAGGTTAGGCTTGGCACTTACTCGGTACCGTTGTGGCGTACTCATACTACACTCTGCACATCTTTTTGTGTAGATCCAGGTTTTTCCCACCAGACTAGATACCAGTGAGTTGGACCGCACATGGAGATTTCAAGGTATATCTGCCAGCGTCCGCAGACCTTGGAGTCCCTCCCTATTCTTATTATGTTATTTGCTTGATTCTCCTTAGACTTGATGTATAAAGACACTTCGTATTTCTGTTACAAACTTGTGACTTGTTTCCACCGGGTTTTGGGAGTTGTAATGGTAGTTTTATATTTATATGTCATGAGTTGAGATTGGAGTTCAGTTCATTATTCATTGATTCTGCAAATATGTAGGCTTACCTAGTCTTAGAGACTAGGTGTCATCACGACGTCCTACAGAAGGATAAATGGGGTCGTGATAGTAAATTGAAAAGATCTATTTATGGCCTCAAGCAATCTTCAAGGCAATGGTATTTGAGATTTCACAAGGAGGTGATCTCGTATGATTTCACCATGATCAGTGGAGACCATTAGATTTATGTGAAGAAGTCTAATGGGATGTTTATAATTCTTTCTCTTTACGTGGATGATATTTTATTGGGCGAAAATAATTTGGATTATTTGAAAACTATCAAGTCATGGCTTTCAAAGTCATTTGACATGAGAGATATGGGCGAGGCAGACTATATCCTTGGAGTTGATCCAAAGAGACTGTTCCAAAAAGTTATTGAGTCTATCTCAAGAAACTTATATAAAGAAAATTTTGGAGAGTTTTCACATGAATAGTTGCAAATCCATGGATACTTCTATAGCGAGAGATGAAACTTTAAGCCTTGAAATGTGTCCCAAGACTGAAAATGAAAAGGAAGATATGTCTCGAGTTCCGTATTCAAGTGTTGTCAGGAGATTGACGTATGCTATGATGTTTACTCGCCCAGACATTTGTTATGCCATAGCTCTTGTTAGCAGGTATCAATCCAATCCTGAAAGAGATGTGAAGAGATATTCCAGATACCTGAATCGAACTACAGATTATTCACTATGTTATAGTGTAAATGATTTATACTTGAGAGGATATACAGATACTGATTGGGCTGGTGATCGGAATGATAGAAAATCAACATCCGGTTATGCCTTCTTACTATATGGTGGTGCTATATCATGAAAAAGTAAGAAAGAAATATGTACATCCCTTTCAATGATGGAAGCTGAGTTCGTGGCTTGTGTGTCTGCAGCACAAGAAGATGTTTGATGGAAGAGATTCTTTGAGCATTTGGATATTACAAAGAACTCTCAAGGTCCCATGACTCTATATTGTGATAGTCAAGCGGCTATTGAATAAACAAAAGATCATAGGTATCACAGCAAGACCAAACAAATTGACATCAAGTATAACTTTGTGAGAGACATGGTAGCAAGTGGAGAGATAAATTTACAGTACATTCCTACGCGAAGCATGATAGCTGACCCTTTTACAAAGGCGATATCTAGAGACCTGTTTGAAAAATATGTAATGGTTCTAGGTTTGCGAAGGATATGAATATATATATATATATATATATATATATATATATATATATATATATATATATATATATATGTATTGTAAAATGACTTGATTATTATAATATGCTCATCGATATTTGACTCTTGAATTTATGCTTATATCTCGTATGCATGTGATGATGTTTTGTTGATAAAGAGTGTGTCGAACAAGTTACGAGATTGACTCTCTCACACGAGAAATCGCCTCTTACGTTAAGAATCATGAAGAGATGAGACCTTATAAAACCTTGGATAATGCGAGGTTATATTTACTTATTCAGGCCGGTCTTGAAAACTAGTTAGGCTTACGAATTTTAATATTCGATTATGACTTGTTTTGTAGGCCAGATATGAGTTTCTCCAAAAAGTTGGATTTGAGGATTATTAAAGTGAGAAACTCGGGTTAGACATTTAGGGGTGTCTAGACCAAGATATGTACGGTGTTGAATAAGTAAAAGAATAAGACACACACGCTAATATAATGTGAGAACACCGTAACATGTATTTCGTACCACGCGTGCTATCGACCATGGGATAATGGAAGAATGAATCTCTGCTTCTTCATTATGTGAGATCCCAAAGAAGTTATATTAACTTTTATTGAAATACCCTTTGACCTTTTACTGTCTCTTGAAGTGTCAATCAGTGTTGCTACTTTAACATGTCACTAATAGCCATGAGTGATTCGGCAATGCAGTACATGTCTAGGAAAGCAGTTGATTTGGAATGGAAAGATTCGAGTAGAAAGGGAAGACAACTAAAAATATTTGTTTTTTTAGTAATTTAACTTGTATTCATAGGTCGACCATTACACTTACCATGAGGGTATCAAATGCAATTATGAATACAAAGTTATTCATGAACTTGAGTTCACCTCTTTTCGAGGATGAGGGATCGGATAACAAGCTATAAGAGTAGCGAATGATGTCTGGGGTATTGCGAGTAATAAGATCCTCATGCTAGTAGTGAATTCTTTCCGTATGTGATTGGATTTCTACGTAGAGCTTTAGTATAACCTTTAATTGGTTTTGGAATGTTACAGCTCTTTGTGCTCGCAGGTCGCACCAACTATTTGCCAGTATGAACTGTGTGTTAAAGACATCAGTCTAGCCCACTATGAGCGAAGTCGGAGATGTTGGATTATGGGTCGTGAGTCGCTCCATGTGGGCTGACCCGACCCGGTCAGGAGAGATAAATGAGAGAGGTTAAGGGAAGTTATCACTAAATCACAAACTCCCACTAAAGTGAACATGCAAAAAAGAGAGTGGTGAGTTATCTTCCTTAACCGCTTTTACTCTGCCTATTTATGTTAAAGAGAAAACTCAATACTTTTTGAATCGTTATATTTTTTTTCTCTGACTAATCCTTTCTACACGAAAAACACACACAAATTAGGACATTTAATTGGTGAAAGATTAACTTTGTTTCCTAGTGATTCAAAAGTTAATTTGGGACAATTCTTTTGATGGTGAGTTCAACGATTTCCGCTTTGTCAATAAGATCGACAACTCGTTGTTCTCGCCCCTTGTAATTATCTAACAGTTAGAATTAGTGTCTTTGTTGATGGAATCAAGGCTATTCTTCTGTCTTCATCTCTACCGTCTTAGACAAGCAATTAACCACTTCAAACATTTAATCTCAAAATATTTATAATGTCGAGAACTCATTAAGTTTAGAATAATCTTCATTCGTTTCACGATGATATATAATTACCGAAACATATAGTAGTACTGTTACTCTCGTCTGATTGAAATTGTTTCAGTAGTATGATAACCCCATTTAAGATTTTTTTAATAATATTAGCAAATAGAAAAAGGTTTGAATTAATCTTTTTAGATTAGAATGGTTTCCTATTAAAATGTGGCCGAATCCTTTTAAAAAGAAACTCATAATTTGCCTTATGACCAGTCTTTGTGTACGCATTTTGTTAAGTTTAGATAAATAAAACAAAAAGTAATATTCCTAAAGAGTTTACTACGTACACGGTACAACTAGCATTAAAATTGGTATTTAGCACGATATAATTATCTAAATAAGTTTTTTTAATTAGCATGCAGCTCACATGTAAACCCTCGAAGGGCGCGTCAATTGCTTTATCCAGTTGTATAGTGCTAGTTGTTCGATCCATATTTCTTAATTAATTAATTAATTGTCCCCTCTTTAATTTGTTAAGTCTATAAAGAAATTTATGATAAAATTCTACTTTATCATTTTTTTTTTTTGGATTTGGTAATAGTAAAAACTTCCCTTAATTTAGCTTCTCCTGGAAATCCTACTTTCAACAACATTTCGGTGTTTCGCATCGTAAACAATATTTTAATTATTGCAGTTTGGCAATAATATTTTTGAAATAATGGTTGTTTATTTTTGGGGAATTAAGTGGGTGTTTGGACATAAGAATTGTAAAATTCCAAAAAAAGTGATTTTTTTTCCAAGTGAAATGGTATTTGAAAATTAGAGTTGTGTTTGGATATTAATATAATTTTGGATTGTTTTTGAAGTTTTGTGAGTGATTTAAGTGAAAATTTTGAAAAACTTCCAAAATTCATTTTCAAGTGAAAATTGAAATTTTATGGGCAAACATTGATTTCGAAAAAAGTAAAAAAAAAATCGAAAAAAGTTAAAAATTTTCTTATGTCCAAACGGGCTCTAAGATGTTTCACCAACATAAAATTAATCCCTCTGTACAATATACATGGCATGTCTTTTTTAGTATGTTAAAAAATGCATGACCTCTTATTAAATTTTAGAATAATTTAACTTAAACTTTTTAGTTTTCCTAAGTGAAAAGTTTTTATACGCACATAAATATTATGATATATTTAGAATTGGAAATTTTAAAAATCTAATAGCTACACAAATATAATATTAATACTATAAGTTTTAAAAGTTTGTTTTAAAAACATTTCATGCCCAATCAAATAGATTAGCATTCATTGCAAGGGATAGATTCATAATTATTAACTATAACATAGAACTTTCCCAAAAATTACTCTTATCACATTTGTGTTGCACACTAAAACTCTTAAGTATAATTTGCTTTTTAGATGATATAATTCGTGTACTTTATTCTAATATCAGAACAGTATTCTTATACGGGGTCATTAGGAGGTATTAAAAAAAATGTAAGTATTAGTTTTGTGTATAACTAATCCCTTGTTTGATACATCAAGTATTAGTTATATATCGTATTTAGTATTATTTTATATATAATTAATACATAACAAACTACAGTATTAGCAATACAAGAGTTTTTAATTCTTGTATGATGTCACAACCCGCATTTTAGCTTGGTTAAGGTTATAATTAACCGTCAAATCTCTCAGAGCGTACAAAGTTAAAGAATATGAAGGTATTTTTTGTATGTAAACAATCACTATTTTTAAAAATTATACAATATTTTAATACACCAAATAAAATATTGAATAAGATATAATCTAACCGTAACTAATCTTAGTATTACTAGTATAACCATTGTTAATATACGCTATACCTCCAGCCAAATGACACCCTACATCTTTAATTTTATGTTTAACCTTACGAGAGAAAAGAAGGAAACGACTGCTTGTCGTTTGTTATAGAGTATTACTACATTATTACATCTACAGTGCAGCCCCCAATTAATTCATTGACCCGATCGACAAGGTAAGTATGGTGCGTTGTGTTCTATCATATTGGAAAAGTAATTGTCTTTGAACACAAACTTCAAATTACAACTGACAAAAGGAATGATTGTGCTTTTTTCTGCTGATTTGATTGACGTTCTTTCGCATTGAGAAGCGCAAGAAATAACTACACCCCTCTCACATTATCAGATATGGCAGATTTTATGAACCCAAAGATAGAAACAGACGTGAAAGTTCACAATTATTACTTACCTTCCCTTCGCCCTTTCACCCACTAATCACTCGCTCCATTCCTACATCCCTGTTCATACACCTTTTTACTCAACTTAATTCATTTTAGATTATAATAACAGAATTATAATACAGAGACTACTTGACTAGCGCTTGGTCATAAATTTTTAAATTTATTTAAAAAAAATTAATTTAGGTGAAATTTGATTTGAATATGAAAATCTGTTTGGACATTTTTTTCGAAACATATTTCACTTTTTTTTTTGAAAAAAATATGAAACATAACTTATATCTATAAGTTCTAAAATTATCAAAAATACCCAACAATACTAAATAAATAAAATTGTTAATCATGTATATGCAAAACCTTCATCGATGCCATTCATTAATTATCACAAACTATAGTCATGAGCATAAATAAGTTTGGCATTAAATTATTATTTTTATAATCCTAAAACCATAACATTATATTTTAATATCAACTGCTAATAACACAATTACTAGCTATTACAATTCATCAAATTATTACAAGATCCATCGGTCCAGAAAAAATGATAGTAACTAGCTGGTGGATTAGTTGGGTCATAATAGATGATGTGCTTTTTTATAAAATACAAAAGTTTGGTATAATTTTTGAAATTGTTAAAAAATCCAACGGTAATATTTTGAGCCAAAAACAGGTTTAGAGCTAGTTTGGGGATTTGAAAATTTTAGTTTCCAAATCTTTCAAAATATGGATAAAATCTACAAACAAACAGATTTTGCCAAAAAAAAAATATTAGAAAAAACTTGGCAAAATCTATAGCTAAATGGGGGCTTATAAAAAGGATGTAGAATAATTTATTTGATCTTGATTTAATATATATATATATATATATATATATATATATATATATATATATATATATATATATATATATATATATTACGATGCCTTCGTGAAGGAGGATTGGGGGTATGGCAGATAATTAAGAAGAACGGCCCAAAAACGGAGCGAAGAGTACGAGGGGAGATTATTATTAGTAATCATACTTTTATTGTTTAATATTTTATTTGTTGGACAAAAATTATATTTATATATATATTATACTATAAAATATATGTTGATTTTATACTAGATAAGTTAGTATAAGTTTTATTTTTTAATTTTAAGTTTAATTTTTTAAAAGACTTTAGAAAAAAAAACTTTAAAGAAGGACATCTTCCTGACTTAATATTTTATCTCAAGCTTAGTGATGGTATAAAAATAATATCCTAATTATGGTATAACTCCTCTAGGATTGCTAATCTCGAAATAAAAATTTCAACTGCACAATTGCGGAGACAAATTTTTTAATGAAGTTGTTAAAATATCAACAACAACAACAACAATTCAGTAAAATCCCAAAAGTACGGGGTCTGGGGAGGGTAGTGTGTACGCAAACCTTACCCCTACTCTGATGACTCAATATGTTATCCTTAATTTTAAACATTCATTTCTATATTCTGATACCTCGAATAGCACCCTTCAACATCCCTCGACTTGCGGGCGCAGTCCGTAAATTTCTCCGGAAAGTTTTTGTGTGAAAAATTGATTAAAATGTGAATTGGAGCTTCAAAACTCATTTGAGTTGACTTCGGTCAACGTTTTGAGCAACGGACCCGGATCAGTATTTTGACAGTTCCGTAGGTCCGTATCGTGATTTGGGACTTGGGCATATGCCTGAAATCAAATCCGGAGGTCCTTGCCTCGATTTATCGACATTTAACAGAAACTAGAAATCTAAAGGCTAAAGATTTTCAAAGTTTGACTGTGAATTTGACTTTATCGATATCGGACTCGGATTGAGATTCCGGGAGTTGGAATAGCTCCGCTGTATCATGTATGACTTGTGCGCCAAATTTGAAATCATTCCGGATTCATTTAATACGTTTCAGCACGGGTTTTGTAATGGAAAAAGTTTGAAACTCATAAGTCCGAATTGATGTGTGAATTATAATTTTGACATTATTTGATGTGATTTGAGACTCTGAGTAAGTTTGTATGATATTTTAGGACTTGTTGGTATATTTGGTTGAGGTCTCGAGGGTCTCGGGTGGATTTCGGATAGTTGACGAAACTTAATTTGGATATTCTAGAATGTTTCGGCGTCGTTTCTTCAAGAATAAGTTGTATCACATCAAGAAAATGAGCTCCAAATTTAGTTTTGATTAAAGCATTAGATTCGTATTGAAATTTTGGAGTCATAACAAAAAGAATCGTCGAATTCGGATATCGTGTGAGAGACTTATGCCCATTTCCATAACGGGATACAAAATTTCCCGTCGTTAGCGTCTAGGGTAGCGTGGGGCGCTATCCCTGGCACTTGGACTTCTAGAAGTTCTGGAAATGGCGCCACAGGCAGCGCCCTATACCACATGTGGTGCTACAGACATAAAACCCCCCCAAAAAGGGAGTTTTGCCATTTTTACTTATTTTTGAGTTTTGAGCCTTGGATTTGGGCGATTCCAAAAGAATTTTTCACGAATTCGACTTGGGTAAGTGTTCTATATCCGCAAGTAATTGTATTTCATAAATCCATGTCAATATTCATCATTTATTTCGAATTTAGATGGAAGAAATTGAGATTTTTGTAAAACTTTTCAAAAACAATAATTTAGGATTTGAAAGATAATCCGATGTCGGAATTCGATAATTTTTGTATGGTTGGACTCGTATCAGAACGAGTGTTCTAATTTCGTGAGTTTTTTCGGGATTCGAGACGTAGGTCCCACTGTCAATTTTTAAAATAAATTTCGGATTTTAATCCGAAAAATTAGTAAATTGATATGGAATTAATTCCTATGATTAGTGTTGAGTATATTGAATTGTTTGTGACTAGATTTGAAACTTTCGGACACGAATTCGCGAGGCAAAAAGTTTATTGGAATCTTGAAATTGGTTGCGAAGCGAGGTAAGTGCCGTGGTTAACTTTGACTTGAGGGAATAGAACCCTTGAATTATTTGTTATGTGAAATTTATTTAAACGACGTATAGGCGAGATGACGAGTGTCTATACGTCGTCAAATTAATTGTTTGCATAATTATTTGAAAATCATAAATTATTTTAAATCATGAATTAATTATTATATTAATTGTTTCTCTCATATTCCTTACTCAATATTATGCCTTGAATCCATGCTATAATTGCTACATGCTTATTTGATTTATGTGACTTAATTGTTACTTGACATTTAGCATACTAATTATTAAATTGCATATTTCCTCCTTAATTTTTATAATTAATTGCGACTTGTCATCACTTATTTCTAAATAAATCATAATTATTGTATTCTTGTTGTCTTATAATTTCATATTAATTGTTGCATTTATTGGAATGAATATATTGGAGCGGGTTGCACGCCGCAACAGAGATGAAAGTGAATATATTGGAGGAGCTATTTGCACGCCGCAACAGAATTGATTGAAATGAATATATTGGAGGAGCGGTTTGCACGCCGCAATAGAATTGATTGAAAAAGATATATTGAGGATTGAGTTGCACGCCGTAACAGGATTAAATAAAAATGAATACATTGTGGGATCGGGTTGCACGCCGCAACGAAATTGAATATGAATATATTGTGGGATCGGGTTGCACGCTACAACAGAAACTGATTGAAATAATAATTAATTATGACTGCCGAGTTAGCTTCAACTTTTGAATTGAGTTACATGTTTTATTTCTATTATTATTATTATTATTATTATTATTATTATTATTATTATTATTATTATTATTATTATTATTATTATTATTATTATTATTATTATTTTATTGCGTACAAGTTCATGTAAGTGACTTGCCTTAGCCTCGTCACTACTTCGTCGAGGTTAGGCTCGGTACTTACTGGGTACATGGGGTCGGTTGTACTCATTCTACACCCTGCACTTCTTGTGCAGATACCGGAGTTGGTCCCAATGGCGTACAGTAGATATCTCGGATTCAGCTATTCGTATGAGACTTGAGATATAACTGTATGGCGTTCGCAGTTCTTAAGTCCCCTTCCACTTTATCGTAGCTGTGTATTTCTTTCAAACATCTTCATTTTCATTCAAACTTTTATTTATATTATTCTAATAACTCGTGCACTTGTGACACCAGTTCTGGGATGGTATTTAGACACCATAATTATTATGGATTATTCACTCTATTTCAAACTTTATTTTCGTATTTGTTTCTTTGTTATTAATTAATTTAAAATTGTTTAAAAATGACTAATATTATTCTAACGTTGGCTTGCCTAGCAAGTGAAATGTTAGGCGCCATCACGGTCCCGAAGGTGGGAATTTCGTGTCGTGACACCTACCCCCATGGAGTGGAGAGATTGTTTCCGATAGACCTTCGGCTTAAGAAAACGAAAAAGAGAAAAGAGACAATATATCAGTACCATCAACTGAAACCATATAAATAATAAAGCATTATAAAAAACCAAAAAATACTTGAACGCAATATAATAACCAGTAAAAAAAAATAGGAGAATAATGAAAGTTGTTAAAATATCAAGAAGTAAATTTACAAAAAAAATTTAAGGAGAATCAATATATAATAATATAAGTGCATGTACATAAAAATAATTGCTCATATAATTATACACTGCTATCAAAGGTATCAATTGATACACTTTCAGTATATATGGCTCCGTTACCGGACTACACACAATAAAATATTGCCATATTTCATCTCGAAATTGTTATTTCTAATCCCACAAACCGAACGATGCTGGCCGGGATAGACATACTCCTGTTGTTTCATTCTTTTATAAAACTCTTGTGTAATTACTTACGAAAATATTAACATCTTTTCATTTGTAGAAATTCTTTAATTTTACAATTTGTATTTTTATAATGACCATCGTTTGGAAAAATGGAACGACCAATATTTTATACCACGACATTTTAAATTTTTTAAATCTATTCTATGAAATACATTTGCATTTTAAAAGTTACCTTTTAACTACCATGTATAACCCAAAAATTATATCTAGTGCTTTTATGGCGAATATTGAATGTATGGTAGCTGATGAGATTATTTTAGAGTTACAATGAAGCAATAAAGGCTTGAAAACATAAAAGATAACAATAAATGATAAAAGATGACTTTTAAGTAACAACAATAAACAACAACGACAACAATAATCCAGTATAATCTCACTAGTAGGGTCTGGGGAGGGTAGTGTGTACGCAGACCTTACCTCTACCTTGGGGTAGAGGGGCTGTTTCCGATAGACCCTCGGCTCCCTCCTTCCAAGAACTCACCACCTTGCTCTTGGGGTGACTCGAATTCACAACCTCTTGGTTGGAAGTGGATGGTGCTTACCACTAGAGCAACCCTCTCTTGTCAAGACTTTTAAGTAATAAATGAGATAAATTTTACCCGACAAGGGTGAGATTTTTCACTAGGTGTTCTGACAATGATGAATGATGATAAGCAGTTGAATATTTGATTCTTCTTGGATCGGGAGAGAAAGGTCCAAGAAAAGTAGTGTAAAGTTATGCTTTGTATTTATTCAATAAGAGATAATCTTCCACAAAGAATGTCAATGATATTCTTTACAAAAATGTTCGATCTTCTTTTTGGAACTACATCTCTTCTTATTTTTAAGAGTACATGAGTCACAAAACCCTAGATAGTACAACAGAAAAGAATATCAATAAGAATATTCTCTAGACAATCTAAATCCTTAAACTAGCCGTTACTTCGTACCGAAGACGAATGTTCGTTCTCGCCTTCGTCTTCCGTTAAACCACCTCAACCTCAATGACGAGTTATCCTTTTCACATGACCTGGACCTTTTGGAGTCAGGTCGACACGTCATAGCGTCCATACATCACAACCTTCAAAGACTTTATCGCTGTTGACCAGATCAAATGCATGACATTGAAAGTTTTCGCCATATAAACTCGTGTTTAGTAAAATATCCTTATATAAAACTGAAAGAAAAAATGAGTATTTAAATAAGGTGAAAATAGTGTCGCCGACGAACAATAACTTTAAAAATAAATAAATAAATTGGGTCAAAATCCGTGGGAAACTCGCGGAGGAGACACGTTACACGTAGGAGAACCTGCCGGCAAAATAATTAGTACCCCTCATGGGACCCACTACAGGCCACGTAAGCGGGGCTTTAGTAATTTCTATTTATCATTTTATTGGGCATTTAGGGTGTCTTTGGCAAGGAGAAAAATATTTTTTAATTTTTTAATATTTTATTGACTTAAATATTTTAGAAAATATTTTTCTTATGAACTCATTTCCTTTCAATTGGAGAAAAACGTTTTCCTTATTAAGAGAAGGAAAAATATTTTTCAAAACTCTTTTTTAACCTTCCCGCATTCCCCAAAAAGAATACTTTCTTTACATGATGTAAAAAAAATATTTTCTTTCATTTCAACAAAATGAGTATTTTGTTTTCATGAAAAAATATTTTCTTTCATTTCAACAAAATGAGTATTTTGTTTTCATGATTTAAAAAAGTATTTTTTTTCTATTCAATAAAATGAGTGCTTTATTTTCATGTTGTAGAAAATAGTACTTTCTTTTCAACCAAAAAAGTATTTTTTTAATTATGGAGTACAAATTGCAACGTTGTTTTTACGTAAAAAAGTAAAGTAACACATTAGTTCCTTTGAGTTTGGCGAATTTTTAGAAGAATAATTAAATTTTTGAAAAAAATAGAGTCATGAAAATGTTGGGTATTTGGTGGGGGGAGGGGGGAGGGAAGGGGAAGGAGAGCACAAGAAACATAGAGACTTGGGGGAAGAGGGTGAGGAGAGTAGCAGAAAAAATTATTTTCCTAAAAAATATTTTCTACTCTCTAACCAAACACTAGAAAATATTTTCTGGAAAAAAGTTTTCCATCACCAATCAAACAAAGGAAAATAAGTGATAAAATCATTCATTTTCCATAAAAATATTTTCTAGGAAAATATTTCCATGAAAAATATTTTCTTTCGTACCAAACACACCCTTAGTTTAGGAAAATAACACAAGCGAGAAAGGAAATAACTAACAAAGATTATGAAGGAGAGTTTTAAGAAAAATTGCTTCATTTTCTTTGCTAGTTTTGAAAATTTGAAAGAACATGAAAAGAAAGAAAATATGTATACCTTTTTTCTTATTCACATTTAACGTCATATATGGATAAACTAAACTAAAATTGAGATAAAATCTAGATTTGATGTTGGGTTTTATTTTATAAAAAATGGTTTACTAAAAGTGGATTAATACATAAACATTCCAAATCAATTAGATAATTAAAGTGTCTCTTTCAATAGATCTCTTCTGCTACTTCCGTGACACTCACAAAGGAGCAGCCTAAGGTAAAATAACCCCAAAAGAAGAACCCCCCCCCCCCCCCCTCTCTCTAAAACCTCTAGTTGTTTAAACAAATATAATATGAAAAGAAAGGTAGTACAAGCTAGCGAAATCAGCATACGAAATTTGTTAGGCGATTAATTCTATTATATTTGATCGATAAGATTTAAAAGTATAATTTAACAACTTATAATTTTAAATTGGATAATGTAGAGTTGGATTTATCAATAAAACTGTCTTGTGAACAATAATTTAGCCAGGTCATTAGGCCAGCTATTTTTTATGTTATAAAACTAGATCCTACTAAGATACTTAAGATCTAAAAATATGAGAAATTAGTGCCATCCAATCTAGTTCAAAAGATACATTGAAAACTCAAGTATCTGTGGAGATCCTTGAATTGATCAAACAAGCTTAGTTGTTACAGTACTTAGAAACAATTACTTCTTAAATGTACTTATTTAGAGATGCACTGTATCTTTACAACTGTATTAATGTGTGACGTTTATTACTAGTACTCTTTTATTTTCCTTTTTTGCTAAAGTACATCTGCACATATTCATATTAGATCTTGGAAGTGCTTTGAAGCTCCTCTCTGTTCTTAAATTATATTTGAATCTGTTGGCAACGTAAATAAAGTATCATATTTACTACATGCGAGATATAAAAACACTTTTGGTATAAAGTCTTTTAAAGGAAATCCCGCATACTTAATGTCACAATATGTTAAGAGTATCTTTATAGGGCCTTGCGCTAATTTAGCACCACAAAATTAGCAAGAAATTATAGTATTAATTAGTTGGGTTGGCTACTTTTTTGGGCTGACTATTAAAGTATAACCATATTTTAAATTATCATGGCAAAGTAGCTTCTGGTCTCGTTAAATTGACATTTTTGCCACAAGTAAAACACAGAACACAAGTCTAGCAATCGGTGCTCGAGTTCGAAACTTTGACGAGTGGACCCCCGGTAAACTATGCTGAAATTCAAAGATTTGTTGAATTTTAAAACTAAAAATGATTCCTAATTTTTGAACCTTTACTAGTGCAAAACTGAAAAAACGATTCCTGATTTTTGAACCTTTATTAGCGTAAAATCCAAGAATGATTCCTGATTTTGGACTCTATTAATTTGTTGCAATGTGGAGCAGATTTGACAACCAATTTAATTCCTGGAACGTGTGAGCCATGGAAAAAGTTAAGACAGTGTATGCAAATTTCCTCATGTCAGCTGATCGATCCTAGAATTCTTATAAAGGAGTAGCAGTCTCATGACATAGAATTCTCAATTTCAAAGGCGATGCAGTAAGAATTTGTAACTCTCTGAGATGGTGATGAGACGTATAAAACCAAGTAAAGCTTTTTTGTGTAAACTGGATTTTATGGCAGAAAAAGTTGGATAAAAAAATTTCAATAGACTGTTCTCTTTCCATACTCTCTGGTACAGTTTACATTAGCATTTATAAAGAGAGACCAAGAAATCAAAATTTCGATTCAGTTTGATTTCTTATAAAAGAATGACATTTTGATGGTGGTCAAGACTAGAGGTCTAATGGTGGTGGAAGAATAGATGATGTTGGTGAAATGGAAGTAGGATGGAGGATAAAATGGGATATGTGGATGAGATGGCATGCCACGTGGCATCCACCTCAGCAATATGTCAGGCCACGTGAGATAATTTTATCATGGTGGAAGGTCCTAAAGGCAGAGGGGTATTTTTGCTCCAGTTTTATGATGTCAGGGGCTATAGCGTGACAATAGTATAATTGAGGATATAAGTAAATATTTTTGAATCGTAGAGGGGTGTCACGACCCGAAATTCCCACCCTCAGGTAAGGGTGAGTGTTTGGTACTTCGGTACGGTATTTATGAATTACGGTTTGATACTTCGGTATTCGCTATATCAATTATACATATCAAATACCATACCAAAATAGTTTGGTATGGTTCGGTATTTTCTTGTTCGGTTCGGCATCTCACCCTCCCTATCTAACGTGACAAACATTGGCACTGATCACTGATGATTCGGTGAAGGAGTGGCAATTTGCATACCAGATTCGGTAAATAAACACCTCAAATACATACGAAGCATACAAAATTAGAATAGCACATGTCATTAGAGGTGTAACGACCCGACCGGTCGTTTTGAGCTCTAGCACGTCATTCGGTAGTTTGAGGCCTTAAGTAGCTTCACTTAAGGTATTATGACTTGTACGTGTGGTCGAAAATTGAACTTCGGGAAGTTCAGAATTGATTTGGGAGGAAAATTCTAATTTTGAAAGCTTTAAGTTGGAAGAACTGACTAAGGTTGGACTTTTGAGTAAATGACCTCGGAATCGGGATTTGAAGGTTTCGATAGGTTCGTATGATGATTTCGGACTTGGGCGCATATTCTGGTTGAGTATCGGATCACCTGAGAGCAATTTGGTGCTTATTATGAAAAATTGGCATTTTTGAAAATTTTAGAATTTTATAAGTTTGGTTTGAAGATGATTTTTATATTATCGATGTCCGTTTGGGGTTCAGAGCCTTGGAATAGGTTCGTATAGTGATTTGTGACTTGTACGCAAGTTTGGCGTCATTCTGGAATGTTTTGGTATGGTTTGGACGCATTCGTCGAAGTTTGAAGGTTGGAAAGTTGAAAGAAAGGCTTTGGTGGATTCCCGAGGTCCTCTGGTGGATTCCAGATAGTTAACGGATCGATTTTTGGACTAAGTAAATGCTAGAATTTCTCTATTGCTGGTGCGATCACTTCTGCGGAAGCTTGATC
The DNA here is from genome assembly GCF_000390325.3 of Nicotiana tomentosiformis. Classification (NCBI taxonomy): domain Eukaryota; kingdom Viridiplantae; phylum Streptophyta; class Magnoliopsida; order Solanales; family Solanaceae; genus Nicotiana; species Nicotiana tomentosiformis. The sequence goes on along the minus strand of NC_090813.1, from coordinate 15,355,358 downwards.
GCAGAAGCGACCCGCAGAAGTGACCTCACTGAAGCGAGGGACTGATCGCAAAAGCGGACGGATTGGGACTGGGTTGAGGTCGCAGGTGTGAAGCATTTTCCGCACCTGCGTGATCGCAGATGGGGAGGAAGATACGCAGAAGCGGAAGCTGGGCTAATGGAGAAAGCCGCAGAAGCGGCAGTTTTTGCGCAGATGCGCATGCGCAGAGGCGCATTCCAGCCCGCAGAAGCGAAAATGGGCCAGGTGAGGGGTGTTCGCAAAAGCGAGTTTTGACTTGCAAAAGCGAGGCCGTTGATGCGACAATTCTGTCCGGAAAAGCGAAAACTGGGCATAACATAAGGGATCAAACTTGGTCATTTCGTCATTTTTGTTTGGGATTTTTGGAGCTCGGTTCTTGGGCGATTTTGAGAAGTTTTCATCATGTAACACAAGGTAAGTAATTTCCCACTTGTTGTGAGCTAAATGTAAGGTTTATATGTGGATTTAAGGAGGAAACTTTAGGAAAAATTGTGCGATTTTTGTATAAAACCTAGAATTGATAATTTTAGATTTTGACCATGATTTTGGAAATAGAATTTGGAATAAATTATATATTTGAGTTTGTAATATTATGGGTAATGTTTATCTTCGAAAATTTTCAAAATTCGGGCACGTGGGCGTAAGGGTTAATTTTATAGATTTTTGAGCGGAGTTGGAAATTATTATGAGTATTATAGTATATCTTTATTGGTTTGCACATTGTTTGACTAGTTTTGGATCGACAGACATCAGTTTTACGTGTTAGAGAGGCTTTGGATCCGGTTATGGAACTTCGGAGTGAGGTAAGTCTCCTGTCTAACTCTGTGAGGGGAAAACTACCCCTAGGTGATGTATTTGTTATATGCTACTAGTTGCGGGGGGATACATACGCACAAGGTGACGAGAGTCCGTACGTAGCTAGATTCATGTTATGTCCGGTAGACTTAGGTTCCTTCCATGATATAATTGTACTATTTGAGTTGTCTCTTGCCTATTAAATTCTTTTATTTTACGTTGCGACTTGAGACTAGACTTGTGTAGAGTAATAGACTTGCTATTGTAGAGATTCGACAGGCTTCATGATTAGCCCCGAAATAATTGTACTCCTCTTACGAATTTCTCCCGCGTTATGCGTTCTCATCGAAAGGTTTTCCTTAAAATTCATAACTCACACGTCTATTCGTGAGTGGGGTCAAGGACCCGTCAAAACTTCTTATTCTAATAGGATCAGGCCGTCCACCTTGGCAGTATAATAGATACATCTATGGTTCATGTCGTTCGACCCTCGACAGTGCGCACATTATGATGGAATCGGGTCGTTCGCCTTGGCAGGATTATGTATCACACTCTCATGGGAGCGGGCCGTTCGCCTCGGCAATACAATAGATGTACCTATGGTTCGACAATATTATGATAGATTGGGTCGTATGCCTCGATATTTCTATAAAATATTCTTATGAAATCGTGCGTAATAATTGATAAGAAGCCAGTATATCTGTGAGTTTTCCTGATTTGAACTGTGACGACCTATCTGGTAGGGTCCATTATATTTATACTCCGATTGAGGGGGTAACTACTAGCTGAGAGCTTGAGTTATTGCTGAGAGGAGAATTATACCACGTATTTATACTTGTTATTTCGTTTATTTACTCCCACTCACATCTGTTTACTTCTAATATATCTGTCTTATTGGACCACTAGTAATTGTCGATGTCGACCCCTCGTCACTACTTCTCTGGGGTTAGGCTAGATACTTACTAGATACGCATTGATTTACGTACTCATGCTACACTTGCTACACTTATTGTGTAGGTACATATATGTTTGGTGGTCTTTTGGGCGCAGAGGCGCGACGATTGCGGGGACTTTACCGTGAGATGTATTTCATGTTACGATCCGCAACCTGGAGAGTCTCCATCAGAGTTATTTATATTCTTCTGTTTAATTTGTAATCCAGGCAGATGTTGTATTTTATTATATTTTCTAGTTGATGCTCGTGCACTTGTGACACTGGATTTTGGAGGTCCCTACAGGTTGTTCATCATTGTAGTTCGTGTAAATGTTATCATTCACCCTATAAATTCTATTTCATACTATTTAATTAATAAAAATTATGATTTTAAATTGCTAAAATTAGTAAGTAAGTTGATAGATTACTATTGGCTTGCCTGACGGCGGTGTAGGGTGCCATCACAACCTTTAGCTGATTTTGGGTTGTGACAGGAGGTTATTCTGATTCACACGCAGGCATCATTTTCTATGATAAAACTAAGGAAGCAAGACAAGACTATGTACTAGGAATGAGATATAAAAATCTTTGCGCCATTGTTCTGTTTGGTAACTTCAGATTCATATTGTTTCTCAGAAATGGTTAAGAGCATGAAGAAAGTTGCAAAACTCGATGCTTTCTGTTGGTTACAAGAATGTTATAGGAGCTCGAAGTGCTTCTTGGCATATTATGTCTTCCATTGAGCAGATAGAAGAGTCAAAAGGAAACGAGAACAATGTGAAGTTGATTAAGGGATACAGGCAGAAGGTAGAAGAGGAGCTGTCCAAGAAGATTTGCCATGATATTCTAGAAATTATGGACAATCATCTCATTCCATCTTCAGGTACAGGAGAAGCTACTGTCTTTTGTTACAAAATGTAAGACTAATGTTTAACAATCCATTCTAACTGTTCGGTATTTTGATATACCAAAATATCGAAACCTCAATACCGAGGACTGTATCGAAATACCGAATAACCGAAAAATTGATACCGAATTATACCGAAATACCGAATAAACCGATACCGAAATACTGAATTAATTCGGTCCGGTTCTGAATTCATTTTTTCGGATTTTATGCCCACCTCTGCCCTCGGGACCGTGATGACGCATAACATTTCACTTGCTACGTAAGCCAATGTTAGAATAGTTTTAGCCATTTTAACAAATCAAATTAACTGATACCAATTAAACTGAATAAATTGAAATAGAGTGAGAAAAACCATAATAACCGCAATATCTAGATACAATCCTAGAACTGGTGTCACAAGTGCATGAGCGACTAGAATAATACAAATAATGGTCTGAATGAAAGTAAAACTGTCTGAAATGAAATAAACAGCTAGAATAAGGTAGAAGGGGACTCCAAGGCTGCGAACGCCATGCAACTGTACTTCAAGTCTCTGAACCGGCAATCAATCCGAGCAATCTACTGACCGCCGCTAGGACCGACTTCAAAATCTGCAGAAGAAGTACAGATTATAGTATGAGTACAACCTACCCCATGTACTCTGTAAGTGCCGAGCCTAACATCGACGAAGTAGTGATGAGGCTAAGGTGGGTCACCTACAATAACCTGTACGCAATATAATAGTAATGATAGGAATGGAACACATGAAAGTAAGGCAGTTAACTTATGAAAATAAACTCAATCCTCGAAATCGGTAAAACCAGAAATACCAATATTCAGAATCTCGTATGAAAGCACCGAAAGCTAACACAATGCAACAATAAATACAAAACACACAATCCGTTGCAATGCGCAACCCGATCCCATAGTACAAACACAATCTTCCCTTATTTCACCATATCAGTATCAAGAATAACAAGTAAAAATCCGTTGCGGCACGCAACTCGATCCCACAATATAATAAAAATTAATATATAGTCCTCCCTTATTTTACCATATCAATATCACATATAAAATCAGTTGCGGCGTACAACCCGATCCCACCATATCAATATCAATCCTCCTTTATTTCACCCATTGCGGCGTGCAACCCGATCCATAAATAAAATCAATAAATGTAAGCAATTCAACAACTCAATTCACAAGAATTTCTATGATTAAAGAATATGAAAACAAGTCGTAAAGCGACCTCATACCAAATCAAGGAATGCTACAATTCATACAAAGCAACAAGACAAGTCAAATATATGACAATTAAAGTGTGCAAGTAAAATAATTTAAGGCAAGAAGCAATTAATCATGGAAGCATAGAAGAAACAAATATTTTAATATGAAAGAAACAAGTGACAAGTAGCAAGTTAAGGTATATGAAGCAATTAAAGCATGTAACAGTTAAAGCATAGAATACAATAATTAATGAAATACGGGAAAGCATGGATACAAGTATTTTGACAGCGTATAAACACTCGTCACTTCGCATATACGCTGCTACACATGTAATTCACATAGCACATAGCTCAAGGGTTCCTAATTCCCTCAAATCAAGGTTAGATCCAACACTTACCTTACTCCACAAGCAAATCAAAGCTCAACGGAGGCCTTTCCTCTAAAATCCGCCTCCAAACCAATCGAATCTAACCAAAATTGACTCAATAACATCAAACAATACTAGAAAAATCAATTACAATACATAAAGTTAAGATCTTTACACTTTTCCAAAAAGTCAACAAAAGTCAACCCCGGGCTCACTTGGTCAAAACCCAAGATTCGGACCAAAACCCAGTTACTCGTTCACCCTCGAGCCGGATTTTGTAATTATTTTCGAAATCCGACTTCAATTTGAGGTCTAAATCTCAATTTTACAAAAATTCCCAATTCTTCCCAAATCTCATATTTTCTACCATGAAAGAACATAAATTAAGGTTAGAAATTAATGGGTGATGATGGAAATGGAAGAAAACAAGTTAAAGTATACTAACCTATGAAAGGGTGATGAAATTTCTCCTCAAAATCACCTTTAGGCCGAGCTCTAATGAACAAATGGTGAAAAATGGGTGAAATCCCGTTGGCGTTAGGCTGGCGACGCCAGGCCTGGGGCCAGGTCCAATCCGAGTTTTGAAGACTTAATTCATTTTCGGGTTTGACTAGGACTTGTCCTACACGTTTAGGTCGTTTCCGAGTTTTAGGTCTATTTATATGTGTAGGAAAACACCTAAACGTGTAGGACAAGTCCTAGTCCTAGCGTCGCCAGGTTCTCTCATTCACTGCTCCTGCGCACGCTTTCGACTTGTAGGTCTCCTTTTTCTTCTACTTTCATCTCCAATTCACCTACACATAAAATAGACTCAATTAAGCACAAATATAGTATAGTTTAGCATTAAAGCCCCAAAATATAAAGTAAGTAATGCACTAAAAATATGTAATTATAACCAAACATCACTACCCCACACTTAAACTCTTGCTCGTCCTCGAGCAATCAAACTACACTTTATATAGACACGACCTTTTTAAATAATTCTCCTAACTCATCACACCAAGAATCTTTAAAATAGACTAAGCACAAGAGTGTAACATCTTCACCTCAAAATTTGACTCACAAGTACCACACATTATTCACAACTCACTCACTTACTCTAACATAGAGGTTAATGATATTACCTTTCCTTCATGAATCAAGTTCCCTCACACAACAAAAGAGAGTAGTTCCACACACAATAAAAATTTAAGAACAATTAGGAACTCAAGATAGAAAGAATTCACTCACTCTCAGAAATAATATTCATATGCCACAAAAGATGCGCCATAGGCTTGCCCGTAGTATACTACTCTACTAATTGAGCTCATTCAGTCTAGGATCAAGTAGGACTTTAATTGGTTGTAATGTAGGCTACGGGTCGGGTAGGATACATTTAGATATAAGAGTGACTACACCTCCCTAAGCACTTTTAATACATGTACTTTAACATTTAACCCCACACTTATGTCAAACCATAACTCCACTTTCACATCAATATATATTAACTTCATACTTCTTTAAGCACAATTATATCACGAGTCACCACTATCAAGGAATATTTTTCACAACAATATAACTATTTTTTCCTTTCTTTTTCAATTCAAGTGGCTTTTCTTATTTTTTATTTTTTTTAAAAACAGTGGACATTTCTCCTTATTTCATTAGTTCCACTCAAAAGTCAAACCAACCACCCCACACTTTAACTTTTACAAAGTTCATAACAATTCAAGTGCTCATGAGAGGTGAAAAGGTTCAAATAGATAGTTAATTCAAACAAATAGGTAAGGCTTGTAATGTGATTGCCAAAGAAACAAGATTACAGGCTCAAAGGGGTTAATTACGATACATAACAATAAGGGGGGTAAATTATATAACTGGTTCAACAAAGAAACGCCTATATCATTTCCAAGACTGAACAAAACTACTATTTCACTTTGCAAACACACGGGGCAAGTTCTAGACATCAGATGCAATGCACAGAATTACACATAAACCTCACACACACATGGCACATAACTCACTTAGGATTGGACTCATCAAGACATTCTAGTCAAAGCAGTTAAGCAAAGTTAAGTTCATACGATTTAAGCTACTTATACAAGAGTCAAAAACTGAGCCTAAGCATCACAACCAAAGTACTCACTATTCTCAAGGCATAACAAAGCTAAGAGATATTACTCCAATTCAAAACATAGCACAAAGTTTTCTACTTCTAACAAAATAAAAACTAACTACACCCGGTTCAAACAAAACCCTTGAAAAAGAACCGTGGCACAAAGAAAAACCAAGGGGGAATTACTACACTACCTACAAAGAAATTTTTTTTGTCCTTTTTCTTTAGACTTAAATCCCTCAAAAAACCTGTCTAGGAAATCCATCGTTGGGAAAAATCTAATTTTTCTACTTTTGTTTTCTTATTTTTTTTTAAAAAAATAAAAAATTAAGCTACTAAACTACTACTACTACTACTACTACTATACTACACCATTAATTCTACTAACTCAGAGAATATTTCACCCCACACTTAAAAGAGTGCAATGTCCCCAATGCACAAATATCGCAAAAATAACAAGGGTGAACAAGAAACTCCCTGAAAGTCCAAAGGTCGAAGAATTAGCAGCTCACGGGATACTCAAACTTCTCCCAAGTATGGTCCTTTGTGTGGGCACCACAACTTAGTTCTCACTATCTGTCTCACTTTTGCGCATCTTATGACCTTGCTTCCTATACTCATAATCCTACAACATAAAACAACACTACAAATATAATAGAAAAATAAAATAAACCAAAAATAAACAAAAATAAAAGAAAGCAGTAAAGCTGGGTTGCCTCTCAACAAGTGCCTAATTTAACGTCGCATCACGACGTGAACCACTTTTTGCCTCCACCTCGAACTTATGAATTGCGCCCCTAATTTGGCTTCAAGCTTTCTGTTATGCTCCCGAGGCGGTGAGACAAATTTAATTGGGCCAAGCAACCAATATCGCGTTTTACACTTCTTGGCCTTCGGATGAGGTATGTAATTCTGTCTCTCTGGCACGACGAATTCAAGAATGTAAGCACCCCATTCCTCATCCATTGGCACCTCTAAAGGATCAGATGACTCGATTTCCAAGTCATCATCCAAACACAATTTTGAAAAATATATGGAATGAGGACCAATACACCCTAACTTTAGAATTGTATTACTCTTTACATCCTCATATGTACACACACTAGAGTATTCACATATAATATTATCTACTTCCTCACATGACTCTAGAGTGCTTTCCTCAACATGGACATCAATAATACAAGTATGGCTGAATGATTTACTCTCCACTTTTAGCACCTCAATTTGGCGTGTAAGCTCCTTTTCAGCTTCACACAACTCAGAACTATTTTGTTGGGCGTTAGACGCATCAACTTTTGCAATTAATTTAGCTCCCAAGTCGTGAATATCAGTGCCAGATTTTTCAATCTCTTGTCCCAGTTCAACTCTTCCTTCTATAAAGTGTCTCGTCCCATCAGTAATTTCCTCACGTTGAGCCTCATATATTTCTAACTTTTCAGCTCGTTCCACTAGCCATGTTTGGCTCAAAATCTCTACTTTTTCAAAAATTTTCTTTTCTTAGAACTCGCTCTCTTCATTCAATTCTTTCATATTAGCCTTCATTCTTGTGATTGTTTCCCTCATTCTTTTCATATCTTTTTTGAGTTCATCCTATTGCTTTTCTACTTGCCTCAGAATATCCCTAATATATGCATCATGTTCTATATCCTGCACTTCATTGCCCCTATCAAACTCACAAATATTGTTAGAAAGATCATAATAAGGGCTCAGAGAAGGATGAAAAGAATTAGGACAACCATCCCAATGGCTATCTTGACCACCACACATATTACAAATATTCCACTCAAAGGATTGAGATTGTGCGCACAACTCGCTCCCGGGAACATTCTGACAATTTTTCCACCAGTGGGGTCCTCCACAATATGGACAGGGATCATCAAAATAAGAATAACCATCATTTGAATAATTCTCATTCCAAGATGCCATGCTAAAATAAATAAAAAATACTAACTAAACTAAAGAAAGAATAGAAAAAAAATGTCTAATCTAGAAAAATAGCTAATTTCTAAATCCCCGGCAACGGCGCCAAAAACTTATTGCGGCCAAACGCACACGCAAGTATACGCGGTCGTCAAGTAATAAAATGACTAAAAGTCGGATGTCGAACCCACGAGGATTTGTGATTAACTATTAACTAAATTAGACTATCCTAATTATCTAAACAAGAATTAAAACTAAAAATATTTGATTCTAAACTAATTAAATAAAAAATATAAATAATGAACTTTGAACAGAGAAATAGCAGATTTTTATGATATCAATATAATGAAAACGATCTAGAGTTATGGGCTATCTAACAATCCTATTGTATTCTTTAATTGAATTGACCGACTAATTTATCTAGCTTATTGGTTGACATGGTTAATATTGCTCATAAGAATCTATCGAGTTCTTACTCGCCTATTCAAGTTAACCTAACGCCTATATGTCTATGGAGTTAGAATCAACAAGAACGCATTTATAATTCCTGTAAATCAACCAAGCAAGGCAATTAGGTATATGTCTATCCTAACCACGAATCCGTTCTCCGATGCCCGAGTTCAAGAACTTGCTCTACTCAATCCTATATGCAATCTAGAATTCCCACTTTCGAGTTCAATTCTATATTCGTAAATAGTATTCAATTGGTGATCAAGCAATTAAATAATTAAGCGCAAGATTGAATAAATAAACCAATATGATAAATCAAGAAGGCAAAATGAATATCCGGATAATAATAGTCATGAAAGAACCACAACCCTAGAACGTGAGGTTTAGCTCCACATAGACATGGTAGCCAAACAACAAATCATACAAAGAAACATAAAAATTACTAAGTTTGGAGGGAGAAAGATGGAGCTTAATAAATTCCGGCCTCCACGACGGCTATGTGCTTGTGTTTTCCTCTCAAAAACGTCCTCTCCAAGTATGTTCTAACCCCGGTCTATTCTCCTTCCGGTCTTTTTTTTATATGGCATTTTTAAGTCTATTTATATGTGTAGGAAAAGACCTAAACGTGTAGGACAAGACCTAAACGTGTAAGGTAAGTCATATTTTCTACCATGAAAGAACATAAATTAAGGTTAGAAATTAATGGGTGATGATGAAAATGGAAGAAAACAAGTTAAAGTATACTAACCTATGAAAGGGTGATGAAATTTTTCCTCAAAATCGCCTCTAGGCTGAGCTCTAATGAACAGATGGTGAAAAATGGGTGAAATCCCGTCTTTGGGATATTTAATAGACTGGGTGTCAGGTGTTCATTGCGTTCACGAGACACCTGACGCGTTCGCGAAGAGCACTGCCCAGTTGGCTTATGCGATCTCGAAAAACTCTACGCTTTCGTGTAGGCTTAGCCAACCTCGCCTTCGCGTTCGCGAGCCTGGGCTCGCATTCGCATAGAGTAAGAGTTCCATTCCCAGTCCCCCGCCTCCTATCACTACGCATTCACGAAGGAGTGGATGCATTCGCGAAGGGCAGACCCCTCACTGCTCCACGTTCGCGACCATATCCTCGCGTTAGCGATGAGAAAATTCCTCCCTAGCTCAAATTACTCTTCGCGGTCACGGGAGTATCTTTGTGATCGCGAAGAAGTCACACCAGATGACATCAGACTTCCAAAAACTAGAAATTTCTATGTTCAAATGGTTCGTAGCCTATCCGAAACTCACCCAAGTCCCTCAGGCTCCAAACAAAACATGCACAGAAGTGTAATAACATCATACGAACTCGCTCGCATGATCAAAACATCAAAATAACACATAGAACTACGAATCAGACATCAAAACAAATAAATTTTTTAAAGAAACTTAAGAACTTTCAATTTTTCAACCGGACGTCCGAATAATGTCAAATCAACTCCATTTTGCACCAAATTTTGCAGACAAGTTATAAATACTGAAATGAACCTATACCAAGTTACGGAATCGAAATCCGAACCCGGTAGAAACAAAGTCAACCTACGGTCAAACTTAGGATTTTTTAAACCTTTAAATTACTAGTTTTCAACAAATTACGTTAAATCAAGCTAGGGACATCCGAATTCGATTCCGGGCATACACCCAAGTACAAAATCACGATACGGACCTACCGGAACCGTCAAAATACTGATCCGGGTCCGTTTACACAAAACGTTGACCATAGTTAACTTAAATAAGTTTTAAGGCACGATTTCACATTTTCATCAATTTTCTCGTAAAACCTTTTCCGGAAAGAGGACACGGACTGCGCATGCAAATCGAGAAAGGCTAAACAGAGCTATTCGAGGTTTCAAAACACAAAAATGAAGAGTAAAACTATAAATGACCTATCGGGTCATCACATGCTCCACCTCTAAAATGAATGTTCGCCCTCGAACGGACATAGAAAAGTACCTCGACTGGTAAAAAAGTGTGGATATCTACTTTGCATGTCCGACTCAGACTCCCACATGGCTGCCTCGATCGGCTGACCTCTCCACTGCACTCGAAGTGATGGATAACTCTTAGACTTTAACTGTCGGACCTGCCAGGCTAGAATAGCCACCAAAATCCATCTGAATGCTCGACTGGTAGCTGTTGTTGTAGGAAAACTCCGCAAGCGGCAAGAACTAATATCAAGAACCCCCGAAATCCATAATGCAAGAGCGAAGCATATCCTCCAATATCTGAATAGTGCGCTCGGACTGTCCGTTCGTCTAGGGGTGAAATGTTGTACTCAACTCAACCCGTGTGCCCAACTCACATTGTACTGCCCTCCAGAAGTGCGAGGTGAAATGCGCACCTTGATCAAAAATGATAGACACGGGTACACCGTGAAGATGGGAAATATCGCGGATGTAGCTCGCAGCTAACTGCTATGAAGAATAGGTAACTGCCATTGGAATGAAATGTGCCGATTTTATCAACCTGTCCACAATGACCCATACTGCGTCGAACTTTTTCTGAGTCCGTGGAGTCCAACAACAAAATCCATAGTGATACGCTCCCACTTCCACTCAGGAATCTCTAGTCTCTGAAGCAAACCACCAGGCCTCTGATGCTCATACTTTATTGATGACAATTTAGACACCGAGCTACAAATATAACTATATCCTTCTTCATCCTCCTCCAATAATAACGCTGCCGCAAGTCCTGATATATCGTGGTGGAACCTGGATGAATAGAATACCGAGAACTGTGGGCCTCCTCAAGATTCAACTCACGAAGCCCATCTACATCGGACACACAAATACGACCATGCATCCTTAAAACCCATCATCTCTAATAGTAACCTGCTTGGCACCACCGTGCCGTACCGAGTCCTTAAGGACAAGCAAATGGGGATCATCATACTGACGCTATCTGATGCGCTCATACAAGAAAGACCGAGCGACTGTGCAAGCTAGCATGTGACTGGGCTCCGAAATATCTAATCTCACCAACTGATTGGCCAAAGCCTGAACATCTGCTGCAAGCGGCCTCTCACCAACTGGAATATATGCAAGACTACCCATACTCACATCCTTTCTACTCAAGGCATCGGCCACCACATTGTCCTTCCTAGGATGATAACAAATGGTGATATCATAGTCTTTCAACAGCTCCAACCACCTCTTCTGCCTCAAGTTGAGATCCTTTTGCTTGAATAAATACTATAGACTTCGATGATCCGTGAATACCTCACACGACACGCCGTAAAGATAGTACCTCCAAATCTTCAGCGCATGAATAATGGCCGCCAACTCTAAATCATGAACATGGTAGTTCTTCTCATGAACCTTCAACTGCCGCGACGCATATGAAATCACCCTGCTATCCTGCATCAATACTGCACCGAGCCCAATACGAGAAGCATCACAATATACCGTGTAAGATCCTGAACTTGTGGGCAACACAACACTGGCACTGTAGTCAAACCAGTCTTAAGCTTCTGAAAGCTCAACTTACACTCATCCGACTATCTGAATGGGGCACCCTTCTGGGTCATTCTCATCAATGGGGTTGCTATGGATGAAAACCCTTCCACAAATCGGCAATAATAACCCGCCAAGTCTAGGAAACGCCAGATCTCTGTAGCTAAAGTAGGTCTAGGCCAGTTCTGAACTGCCTAAATATTCTTAGGTTCCATATTTATGCCCTCTGTCGATATAACATGTCCCAAAAAGGCGACTGAGTCTAACCAAAACTCACACTTTGAAAACTTGGCATATAACTAGCTATCTCTCAGGGTCTGAAGTAAAATCCGAAGATGTTGATCATGCTCCTCTCGACTGCGGGAGTAAATCAAGATATCATCAATGAATACAATCACAAAAGAATCCAAATAGGGCTTGAACACCCGGTTCATCAAATCCATAAATGCTACCGGGGTATTTGTTAACCCAAATGACATCACTAGGAACTCATAATGCTTATACCGGGTCCGAAAAGTTATCTTAGGGACATCAGATGCCCTAATCTTCAAATCACCAGGCTTATGATGCTCATACATTACTTGCTGGCAATTTAGACACCAAGATACATATGCAACTATATCCTTCTTCATACCCCTCCACCAATAATGATGCCGCAAGTCCTGATACATCTTGGCGACACCCGGATGAATAGAATACCGGGAACTGTGGGCCTCTTCAAGAATCAACTCACGAAGCCCATCCACATCGGGCACACAAATATGACCATGCATCCTCAAAACCCCATTATCTCCAACAGTAACCTGCTTTGGCACCACCGTGCCACACCGTGTCCTTAAGGACAAGAAAATGGGGATCATCATACTTACGCTATCTGATGCGCTCATACAAGAAAGACCGAGCGACTGTGCAAGCTAGCACGTGACTGGGCTTCGAAATATCTAATATCATGAACTGCTTGGTCAAAGACTGAACATCTACTGCAAGTGGCCTCTCTCTAATTGGAATATACGGAAGACTATCCATACTCACAGACTTTCTACTCAAGGCATTGGCCACCACATTGGCCTTTCCGGGATGATACATGTAACGACCCGACTTGTTATTTTCGGAATTAACATTCCGTTCAGTGATTTAAGGTCCCGAGCAACTTTATAATATGTATTATGACTCGCGTGTGTGGTCGAGTTTGGTTTTCGGAAGATTCAGAATTTAAAATGAAAGAACAATTATTATTTTTTAAGCTTAAATGAAAAGAGTTGACTGGAGTATGACTTTTGAGCAAACAACCCTGGAATGGAATTTTGATGATGTCAATAGTTTCATATGATAATTTCAGACTTGGGCTTATGTCCGGGTTTGAATTTGGAAGTCCATAGTCCAATTTGGCACATTTCGGTGAAAAGTTAGAAAATGAAGTTCTTGAAATATTCATAAATTCGACCGTAAGTCGATTGGTTGGGCATTCATAAGAAAAATGAATACCAATTATTAGAAATTAGGTTCCAAATCATATTGATAAAGTGTTCTGCAAACCCCATTCTTCTTAGGACATGTATCAAATATTTCCAGGACACTCTATCATATGCCTTAGCCATATCAAGCTTAATGACCACATTAGCATGTTTGCCTCTCATTCTTATGTCAGTGACAATTTCCTATGTAAGAAGGATGCTTTCAAAGATACTCCTCCCTTTCACAAAGCCAGATTGGTTAGGAGATATGTAACTAGGCAAAAACTTTTCCAATCTGTCATGAAGAACTAAAAAAATCACTTTGTTGATGAAATTACTCAAACTTATAGGTCTTAAGTCTGACAATGTCTGAACTTTTAGCTTCTTTGGCAGTAGCACCAAATTAGTGTGAGTAATAGACTTTGGTAAAGCTGCACCTCCATAGAAATGTAGAACCATGTTGTGGATATCATAACAGATTACCTCCCAACATGATTGGTAAAATAGACCAGTAAATCCATCAGGACCACTAGCACTATCTCTACTTAGCTAAAAACTACAACCTTGACCTCTTCTAGTGTTGGAAACCTACATAAATCCAAATTCTGCTCCATGAAAACCATAACTGGAACATTGTCCAACATAGAAAAATCAGTAGGATCACCCTCTTGTGTGAATTGCCTTTGATAGAATTCCACTGCAATATTAGCCATCTGCTCCTGATCTTCTAACCATGCCATATCTCCATTGTGAATTCTTTTCAATTGTAGTTTCTTCCTCTTGCCATTGACATGATTTTGAAAGAAACTAGTGTTCCTATCACCCTCTGAAAACCATTTCATTGCAACTTTTTGCTTCCAGTATTGCTCCTCTATACTCAGGTACTTCTTAAATTCTGCTTGAGCTTTCTGGAGGACAATCCTATTCTCAATTGTAGGATCCTCCTGAAACATCATCTCCTTCACCTTAACAATATCTTCCAGTATTTCTAGCTATTTGGATATGTCTCCAAAAGTATCCCTACTCCATTTAGACAATGGTGCCTTTACCTTATTGAGTTTGTGCTTAAACATTAAAAAAATATCTCCAATAAAATCAGCATTCCAATTCTGTCTCACCACATCTATAAATGTAGCATGTTTTGTCCAGAAATTTAAAAAACTGAATGGCTTGACAAAGTTTGTAGCATTCTCACCACATGCCATGAGTAATGGTGCATGATCTGATCCAGTTCTGATTAAGTGTTCTATTTCAATTGTTGGCATCATGTTCTGAAATGGCAAATTGACAAATATCTTGTCCAGTCTTTTGATTATACACTCAGCAATAGGCCTCCCATTCCACTATGTAAATGGTCTGCCTTTGTAGCCTTGATCAAATAGTCCACAAGAATTTACACAAAATGCAAAATCCTCATATTTCGGGGGGTGCACTGGCAATCCACCTATCTTTTCATCTTCATGTAGCACCATATTAAAGTCCCCTCCTACTAGCCAAGGTAGCTCCATATCACTTTCCATGTAGTATAAGTTATCCCATAGTTCCAGTGTCTCTAATGTAGAGCATTTTGCATATACAAATGTAATCATAATATGTTGCCCTAGATCAAGATGAAACACCTTTACAGTTACCTATTGTGCAGTTTCCATCACTAACTCCCATTCTACCACAACATAAAAAATAGCCATATCTTTCCATTCAAATTTGAATAAGCAGTCTCCATATTCAATCTTCTCCTATACCTTTGTATGTGACCTGCCTTCTGGAATGGTTCCATTAATGCAATGACACATAAATTATGCTCCCTATGCATGTTGATCACCTTAGGAAAGGCCTGCTCAGTATTGATAGACCTAATATCCCAAATCAATGTCTTCATCATCATTTAATCTGTGAGGCTGCCCTCCTGAGTAAGATTCTTGTAGGTTGAACAAGTTCTTTATTTTGAGTCTGCTTCTTAGCCTTCTTACCTCCATTTGCACTAGTTCTAGGTGATAAATCAACTTCCCTTATGACTTGTCTAAAATTGCCAGTAGTTGATTCATCATCCCTTCCTCCTCTAATTGTTGGTGTTACATGAAAGATTTATCAACAGGTTTCACATTGTGTGTAACTATATCATGTAGTGTCTGCAATGGTGACTTCAAGGACACATTGAGATGCAGCTGCATAATCTGATCAGTGGTTGAAGCACATGCCATTTGCATTGACTCAATTGTACCTAGATCCCTAGGTACTAAAGCATTCTCAATTTTATCATGTTCCCTCATTGTTGCCTCCTTTAATAGGTCTAAATTCTTCTATTTGTTCCCCATATTCTCCTGCGTCATCTTAAATTGAAGGTCATATACAAAACCCAAGTTAAGGTTCGATGTAGCAGAAACCCTAGGAATTACTGTTCAATTGGGATCACTACCCTTATTATCAGTTGTTTGGTGATTTGATCCCACTGTATCCTCCAAGACCTTCACACTAATATCCCCAACTTGATCATTCCCCAAAAAATACGTCGGAACACTATTAATAGTGGCCACAACCTTCCCAACATTGCTAAGGTTTACTGTTACATTGGCCTGAATCTTGGCTAATGTTGCAGCAGCTGCTCCTTCATGAGTTCTAACTTCAACTAATGATCCTCTATCACTTCCAGCTGGTGGAATTGATTGTTGCAATTTAGATCTCATACTATCGTCAACCCTAGTGATTTGAATTCTAGGGTTTACTATAGCCATTGGATCTATTTTGTCTAGTGTTTGTTCCTGCTTGTTTCCCTTCTTTCCTTTGCCTCATGTAGTAATTGTTGTGTCTATTTGAGCCTCCATATTATCAACTTCATCACTCCATAGAGATTTTTCAGAATTAACCTCATTATTATCCTCCTGTTGACCCGATTCTTCATACGTTTGAGATGGAATGTCTGGACATGAATGATTGATTGTCACATTCATCTCTTTTAATTCATCTTTGTTAGTGCCAAACCTTTTATGTACCTATTCAATCGTGGATTCTTTTCTAATATTCTCCTCAATCCCAGCATCATTAAGATTAGGAGAACTAGCATCATCCAAATCTTGAACCCTATTCTTTCCTGAGCTTAGAATCCCATATGGATTAGGATTCGAACTTTTTCCTTTATTAGCTTCCTCTCTTTCCTTATTCGCAACTTCTAACATAGCTTCCCTTTTAGCATGTCTGGCCTCCTCTCCTTTCTTCAAAGATTTATTATCAACATGAACCTGATTCTCCGTGGGTTTTATACTGGAATTTCTTGCCTTCTCCAACTCCTTAACGGACTCCCCTATGCTAATCCCATTGTTCTTAGGATTAGAGGTGGAATCCTCAACTCTCTTTGACTGCTCATTCTCCTGAACCTTCTTAGATTCAACTCCTTGTTGCTTCTTCTGTTGTGCCTTGCTGTTATTAACACCCTTGCCATCAATAATCCTCAGCGTTGGTTGATCAATTTCCTCGACTTCCAGTGCATCAAATTTGTTCTTTGTTGTAACTACTTCAACCTTGTTCTTCCTCTTTACATTATCATTCTCCTTCTCATTTGTAGTTTCAATAATATGACCTCTATTATAACGTTGATACTTAAATTGAAAATTTTCTGGCACTTATTAAATCCTTATTTGTCATGCCTCATTCTTTGTTTGTCGAATTTGTTTTATATGATAATTTGGCGTGATTGCTACTTTGATTCTTATGTGAATTCCATGTGCTTATTGAGTTGACATTTCTTAGGAATAATTACACTATGAATTTTCCATATACAATAATTAATTAAATAGGTTTAAATTGAGATGTTAATATATTTATCAAAATTTGGATTAAAGAAGGCGTTGTACAATGCTGAGTTACCTTTCCATCATTGTTGCTATTTTTGAGAATTTATATACATTTTGTGGAGCGTTGGGCTATTTGATGTGAAATTAATCGATTTCATTATATCTTTGGAAATGGTTGTGGCCTATGGGTAATTTGTGATATGAATTAGTTGTGTATTTACTTTTGGGACTACGAGGCGGTACCTCAAGAGATCCCCATGTTTGCATATTTACTTTTGGGACTACGAGGCAGTATCTCGGGAAATACCCCTGTTTGCATATTTACTTTTGGGGCTACGAGGCGGTACCTTGGGAGATCCCCTTGTTTGGATATTTACTTTTGAGACTATGAGGCGGTACCTCGAGAGATCCCCCTGTTTGCATATTTACTTTTGGGACTACGAGGCGGTACCTCGGGAGATCCCCCTGTTTGCATATTTAATTTTGGGACTACGAGGTGGTACCTTAGGATATTCCCTTGTTTGCATATTTACTTTTGGGACTACGAGGCGGTACCTCGGGAGATTTTCCTATTTGCATATTTACGTTTGGGACTATGAGGCGGTACCTCGAGAGATTCCCCTGTTGAGAATTTACATTTGGGTTTACGAGGCGATACTTTGGGAGTGCCCCTGTTGTTTTTCTCTATTTGCTGTGCTGTTACTTTTTTGTAAATTTCTCGTTGTTCACTTTTCAGTCATTTTATTAAATTATTATATCTTCTGCCTTCTTAATTGTCTGTACGGTTGTGATAGAAATATGGGCACGAGATGTCATGAAGATATGAAAGTGGGCTGAGACCCGTAATTTTTATGATTATGAAGTGAGGTGTCAAACAATGACTTTTACTTGAAAGAAATTATATTCGAAAGATTTTAGTTGAAAGTAATTATTTTCGAAAGATATTTATTTGGAGGAAGTATATTCGAGATATATTTAATTGAAAGGATTACATTCTAAAGATTTTTATTTGAAAAACTTATAGATAAAAGATGTATATTTTGAAGGACTTGATTAATTGGTTGTACTTGTCTTCATTATTCGTTTGAGCAATATTTATGATGTTATTGATGCCTTACTGTTTATATCACTAATTGATTATTGCTGCTATCACTGCTATCTATTTTTTATTTTATTTTTATATGCTATGTTGCACAAGTTATTGGACTAGTAAGTGTCTTGAATGTACCTCGTCACTACTCCACCGAGGTTAGTCTTGATACTTACTGGGTACTGACTGTGGTGTACTCATACTATACTTCTACACATTTTTTTGTAGAGCCAGGTATTGGTGATATCGGACTCAGGCAGAGTTAGTGTGTTGATTGCAAGGATTCAAAGTAGAGCTGCTCGATCGTCGCAGTCCCTTGAAGTCTTTCTATTTTATTGTACTGTCAACTCTTATTCGAACAATATTGTATATTCGATCCTTGAGTTTATTGCATGTATTCAGTTAGAGTTTGTGACTCATTATTACCAGTCTTGGAAGGTTGTTTGAATATTTCCATTGTTGGTTTTGACACTTGTATTAGATTATCTATAAAAAAAATGGCTTGAATTGTTATTATAATCGGCTTACTTAGTCTTAGAGACTAAGTGCCATCACGACGCCTGTGGTGGTATTTTGGGTTGTGACAAGTTGGTATCAGAGCCCTAGGTTCATACGTTCTACGAGTCACGAACGAGTTTAGTAGAGTCTTGCGGATCGGTACGGAGATGTCTGTACTTATCTTCGAGAGGCTATAGAACTGTTAGGAAATTTTCACTTCTTTTATTTCGGCCGGGCGGAATTTGTTGAATTTTTGAATTTGAACCTTTGTATCTCTATTCTCTCACAAATGGTGAGGACACGTGCTACCGGGTCAGCTGAGCAAACACACGCGCATACTTCTAGGGCCACAATAGGTTGGAGCCGAGGTAGAGGCCGAGAAAGGACACGTGCCGCAGCTAGAGCACTTGTCAAAGTAGCAATTGAGGAGCCGCCAGTAGCTACGGTTTGGAACAAGCACTAGAGACACCTGTTGTTACCCTCAGAGTTCAGGAGACCTTAGCACAGTTCCTGAACTTGTTTGGTATATTAACTCGGGCAGAATTGATCTCCATTTCACCAAATATTTCACAGATTAGGGGAGGAGTTCATACTCCTATCGCCCGTATTCCGGAGCATTGGTCAGGATCCAGGTATAGTACCAGTACAACATGTTATTCTGGTTCAGCCTGAGTTCAGGCCAGAAGCATCAGAAAAAGAACAAAAGATACTTGAGAGATTTAAGAGGTATAGTCCACCTACCTTCAGTGGCACAGCTACTGAGGATGCCAAGGGATTTCTTAAAAAAGGTCACCGTATCCTCCGCACCATTGATGAGCGCAAAACACACACTTAAATTGTGCTCGCTAGTCAAAGATAGTATAGTATAATTATCGTGTCCACAGGGATTGAATTTAAACAATATTCTCGTAGTTTGTAGCTCGATTGCTATCCAGGAGGATCAACAATAGAGATTTATATAAATTCTAACAAAAATTAACAAAAAATCTAAAGCTATTGACTAATGACAATCGCAACAAAGGTAAGCGCAAGGAAGTTAGCAGTGGAGAAAATATGGGTTGATAGGATAGGTGCAAGATAATTGTTCGGGATCTAACTCTAGATAATTCACTTCTAATGTTCAAGTGAGTCTCTCGAATTCACTTAAGTATCAGTGCAATTGTTTAGTAGAAACTCCTCTCTCGATTAAGTCTAAACCTCACAATATGAACCAATTTAAGCTCGGTGAAGATATACAAGAATTCGTAATGGATTGGTCTTTAGGAGAACCTCTTTCGATTATCCTCTTAACTAGGTTTAATCAATGATTCAACTAGCCTCTTTCGATTACCTAGAAGAATCTATGAACTTAACCAACAATATAGTGCAAATACAGCACAAGTTATGCCTCTTTCGATTACAAGAAAAAGTGAATATAGATACAACAATTAAATCTTCTAAAAATGATTCAAATACATAAAAAGAGAGTTATAATCCACAAACAACCATCAATACACCAAATCCTTCAAAACCCAAAGGATTCTACTCCATAGACATGGAGAAGTTCTTCACAAATGAAACAAAAATATAGAAAAACATAAATACAATCCAAACTCGGATCTTGAGTGAGGAAGGAAGGATGAAATCCTTGTGCTCTTGCTTCTCCCTTTTCTCCTTAGCTTCCTTAGGTCTAAGGTATGTCAAAAGTGCTTCTAAAATGGTGTTTTGGGCTATTTAATCCGCCCCCAAAACAAAAATGGATGAAACTACCCTTTTCTTAGCAAAATAGGACTCTTCCTGGATAGTACATGCGCGGTCGCACACTTGGGGACTTGGTCGCGCTTTTTGCGCACCATTCTGCCCCAACTGTGCGCCCAGTGCGTGATCGCGCACTTGGTCGAGCCCCTGGGTTGTATCGGTTGGAAATTTGGGAAAGTGTAAAACATGAAAGTTGTATCCCTTTTAAATAGTTTTCCAACGATATATTATGGAGCCTAAAATGATTTCGGATCTAAATGTTATGTACATTTTACTGGACAATGTGCAGTATGCCTCCTCGATTCTTCGTTGCATTCTTAAAGTGCACTATCATCCGTTGATCCCCGAACACGATTCCAACTTTTTTACTCAGACTTCAAAGTTCCAAAATAGCATGAATGCATTCCACAATATTTACATAGATTGAAATCACTCATACAAGGCATAAAATACACAATTAGTGCAAAACACTAGCGATGATAGCTCCAACTCAATTAAAGTGCAATACGCGACTAAAACACAAGATTATAGCCTACCATCAACACCTCACACTTAAACCATTTCTCGTCCTCGAGCAATCAAACCACACTTTATATAGACACGACCTTTTTAAACAACTCCCCTAACTCATTATACTAAGAATATTTAAAATAGACTAAGTACAATAGTGTAACATTTTCACCTCAAGAATTGACTCACAAGAACCACACATTATTCACAACTTACTCACTTACTCTAACATAGAGGTCCACGACATTACCTTTCCTTCATGAATCAAGTGCCCTCACACAACAATCGAGAGTAGTTCCACACATAATAGACATCAAGAACAACTAGGAATTCAAGATAGAAAGAATTCACTCACTCTCGGAAAAACATTCATATGCCACAAAAGATGAACCATTGGCTTGCCCATAGTGTATTAATCAACTAATCGAGCTCATTCAGTCAAGGATCAAGTAGGACTTTAATTGGTTGTAATGTAGGCTGCGTGACGGGTATGATACATTTAGATATAAGAGTAACTACACCTCCCTAAGCATTCTTAATACATATACTTAACCTTTAAATCCTATACTTATGTCAAACTATAAATCCACCTTCACATCCGTATATGTCGACTCCCAACTTCTTTAAGCACAAATACATCAAGAGTTACCAATATCAATGAATATAAACTATTTTTTTATTCATTTTTTTTTCCGATTCAAGTGGCTCATACTTTTTCACAACAATGCACCTTTCTCCTTATTTCAATAGTTCCACTCAAAAGCCAAACCAACCACCCACACTTCAACTTTTACAAAGTTCATGCCAATTTCAAGTGCTCACGAGAGGTAAATAGTTCAAATAGATGGTCAATTCAAACAAAAGGGTAAAGCTTGTAATGTGGTTATCAAAGAAACGGGATTACATGGTCAATGGGGTTAACTACGATACATAACCATTTGGTGGGTAACATATATAGATGGCTCAACAAAAGAAACGCCTATATCACTTTCACGACTGAATAAATCTACTATTTCGCTTTGCAAACACACGGAATAAGTTCTAGACATTAATTGCACTGCATAGAATACACAAAGCCTCATACACACATGGCACATAACTCACTCAGGATCGGACTCATCAAGACACTCTAATCAAAGTAGTTAAGAAAAGTTAAGATCATACAATTTAAGTTACTTATACAAGGGTCAAAAACTGATCATAAGCGTCACAACTAAAGCACTTACTATTCTCAAGGCATAATAAAGTCAAGATATATTAATTTCATTTAGTATCACCGCACTAGATCTCCTACTCCTAAAAAAATAAAACTAACTACACCTGGTTCAAACAAAACCCTTGAAAAAGAACCGCGGCACAAAGAAAAACCAAGGGAAAATTATTATACAACCTAAAGAAAAATATAATTTTTTTTTCGACTTTAAAAATTTCAATCAAAAAAATGAAAACACACACAAGAAACGAAAACAACAGTTAAATACATATTTACATCCCCACCCCACACTTTAAATTGTGGCATGTCCCCATGATACACAAATAAAAAGTAAGAGGTAAAGAAGACTCCCCTGGACTTTTTTCGTTTCTGAGAACTTGTGAACTCCACCCCTAATTCTGAATGCATTTTTCGATTTCGCTCATCGGGATTCTTTATGGAGCTCATCAGGCCAAAGTCCTTTAGGGATTTTTGAAAGACCCACTCTTTTCTTTCTTTCTTGACCTCATTTTGAGCGGCGGATTGTTCTTGTAGGATTATCCTCAACTTGTTTCTGCATTCATTCACAAGATCAATCCATGCATATTCTTGTAAATCGCCAAAAATAAAATCCACATGATCAAGGTTAGAATAAGAAAATGAAGAAGAAAGGTCATGTGAGTACTCCTCTGGTAAGTCCAAGACCATTTGTTCCTCATTCTCTTCTACTAAAAGTTCCAAGTATGGATAGGTGGATATGGGTTTGAACTTTTATTGTATTACTTCATAATCAACCAAAACCTCATTTTCAATCATTTCAGTTGAAACAGAGTCCTCTTGCAGAGTGAAAAACTCTCTTTGTAGATGTTCATCATCTCGGGTAGGCTCATTTTTACACGGTATCTCTTTCATATATTCACCATCACAATGCAACCAGCTAAGTCTATTCACTAAT
Source organism: Nicotiana tomentosiformis (assembly GCF_000390325.3). NCBI lineage: Eukaryota > Viridiplantae > Streptophyta > Magnoliopsida > Solanales > Solanaceae > Nicotiana > Nicotiana tomentosiformis. The sequence continues at coordinate 15,331,958 of NC_090813.1, read as the reverse complement.
TGATTCACTTGCATTGTTAGATTGTTAGTGGCTTCATCATTGTGTGTAATTCTCTCTTCCACCTTATTTATGAACTTACACATAAGCTTTTCTAAACTAACATTCTCCTCTTGAGGTGGTTGTCTCACTTCGTTTTCATTCCAGTCATAATAAGGGCAGTCATCCCAACCAGAGTCAGAATTATACTCATATGAATCCTCATACTTGTACGGACTAGAGACAAAGTGAGAGTGTTCAAAAAGTGAGCCATAGGAAGAATACCTACCTACTTGAAAATCAACCCATAGATGATTTCTACCGCATTTAAAATATGTAGCACACCGCTGATAATATTCAGCCCCCAACTCTTCAACCGTTTTCTTAGGCTGCTTGTACTCCATCTTCACATCATTTAGAGTTAAATAACAAGAATATGCTCTTCAATATTTCTTCAACAAAAAAAATCTTGAAGAGAAGTTAACATAACAAAACAAAAAATAATTTAAAAAAATAAAACTTAAAAGCTAATTCCTGAATTAGCACTACAAACAACCGATTTGTTCTCTCAAGGAGTGTACAGTAGCGATTGCAATCCTTGATCGATTTTGGACAAAATCTTGCATTTCCAAACCATGTATATTGTTCTCCGGGTCAAGTTCTACCTCCCCAAAAAAATACAGAGCTTTCCCCCCCGCCAAACTCAGCGCCGGCGAGCAAGTTTTGAACGAAAATGGAGTTTCTATTGTCCAATTTGTTCGTAACCAATGATTTCTGTTGTTAAGAAGATAGTTACTACCATATCTATCAATATCATTAATAGAACAGTACGTGAGAGGTGAGGAGAGAGAAGCTCTGGCAAAACAGAGGCGATAGGTGATTCTGTACGTGAGAGCTTCCGTGGCTACTCCGGCCGGCGGCCAACCCTCGTTTCCGGCTGGCCTGCCTTCCCCCACTATTGCCCCAACAAATACTACCGCAAATAATACTGCCAAACCACTAGATTACAGTAATATTCTGAAACCAGCAGCAATCAACAGCTCCATGCACGTGAAGGCGAATATTGTTTAACCCATACCATTCAAATGAGTTACCTTTCTCAATGGACAACCCATGATCAAATTCACTGAGGCAGAGGTGGACCGTATGAATGTGCTTGAGGGATTACAATATGCAGTTATAGGAAAATTCTCTTATGGCTGGCCAGATTTGAATGAACTTCGTCACATTATTCCAACACAATATGGTATTAAAGGTGAGTGTAATATTGGATTGCTTTGTGACAGACATGTTCTAATTAGGTTAAAATTAAGGCAAGATTTTATAGATTTCACCTCCAAGAATGCATACTATGTCAAGGCTAAGGATGGGTATGAATATCAATTACGACCTTTAATATATGATGCAAAGTTCAAGGCGGGTGAAGAAACTCCAATGGACATGGCGTGGATATCCTTTCCAAAGCTGTTACCTACATATTTTGTGAAAGAATGTCTCTTTTCTTTAGCTACTGCAGTGGGAAAACCATTTCACCTTGACATGGCTGCCATAAATAAATCAAGACCTAGTTGTTCTAGGGTAAAGGTTCTTGTAGACTTGTTAGCTGAATTACCCAAAAAAGTTCGTATAGATATACAGAATGAAGCCACTAGGGAAGTGAGACGGAATGGGTGAAAATTCAATATGATTTTCTCCCTAAATACTGTAAACAATGCAAGCTACAAGGACATGACAAATTTGAGTGTTGGAGGCTACACCCTGAATTATTGGACCAGAATGATAAGGCAAAGCAACATTTTCAAAGTGAAGAAGGTGTTGATCAAGATAGAGGAAGGACGAACAATACTGATCAACCTTTAAAAATTTTATCAAGTGGGAAGGAAATTGGTAATGTGGGTGAACAATGGAAGGAGGTTAGAGAAACCCATGTGAAGAATGGAGCTAAACAAATTGCAGAAAATGGGAATTCTGGCCAAGAAATTATTCCACTTGGTACTACTGGGAAAGAGATAGTTCCAGCTACCAAAGACCTAGCTCAAAAGGGTCAAGGTGAGGGTGTGATATCCCAGCAACTGCAAGTGTCCAACAAGTTTGCTGCTTTGGAAGTACATGAAGTACATGATGATGAAAATGAAGGTAATAACCAATTGATTGTAGTGGAGGATAATGAAGTGCATCGCAGACCTAGACCAAGTCCTAGCAAAGCTGGGAAAAGATTAAATCTGGAAGCTCCAATGTACAAACCAACCTCACCTGGGAATGGGATCTCTAAAGATGGTAATAATGCAATTACAAGTGACAAGAAAAAAGAACAAGTACAGTTTAGGGAGTTCACAACTCAATGGGTAAATCTCACTTTTGGAGGCAACAAGGTGACAACTAACCAATCATGTCAGGAAATCCCTTCACAATCACTGGATACCAATGAATTTGCTGAGCAGATGAAGATTAATGAACGTGTTAAATTTATTGGGGGCAGATTATGGTGTCACCAAATGGAAGAAGATTCAGAAGAGGGTGAATTTCATTAGGACAAAGAGGATTCTGAAGATGAGATAGGGGAAGATAACCAGTAGGAAGAAGAACAAAGTGTGAATAATAAAGGGGGGGGGGGGGGTATTGAAACACAATCTAGAAATAACTTGACCAAGGAGAATGCAGTACCAGTACAAAGTGAAACACAAACTCCTAATGACCTAATTAGAACCATATCCCTAGTAACGGACTTCATGCTATAGGAATCCTCAAGGAAACTTCAGTTAATATTACTACACCTAATGTTGAGCAGATTGATCCAGGTGGAAGGCCAGATAATGAGCAAGGTATTGGGGATGATAATGTCAGGGCATTACAAATGGGCAGTGAATTGAATAAGGAAGATTGAGTGATGCAAGTGTCTTTGCCTTCTGATTCTACTACGAAGGGATTAGGGCTCAAAGATAGAGAGATCACGAGGCATGAAAATAGTCCAATTATCAGTCCTGGGCAAGGAATAAAGGACAACCAAGGTAAAAAACTAACTTTTGCAGCCAACATTAATCAAATGATGACACAAGATAAGAATGGTGAGGAAGAAGAGATTTTTAGAGCTAAAGGAAAAGACATGGATGAAGAATCAACATTTCAGAATTTCATGAATGTAACCAGACATGGAGATTTATCCCCTAGGCATATGGAAAATGGGAAGTCAGTAGGTAGAGAAAGAAGAAAGCAACCAAAAGATATCCTTAGTGTCCAGGCAGTGGGGGTTCAAACAAGAAGGACGGTGTCTAAATCCATAAATTAGTTATGAATGCTATTATATGGAATATTAGATCAGTTAACACGAAGAGAGCTTTTGAAAGGATCATCACAATACATAGGCAGTACCATTTTCAGTTCATTGGCTTGATGGAACCAATGCAGCAAGCTCGAAAATTAGAGAGATATAGGAGGTGGATTGATTTTGCTCAGGCTATGGTTAATGTCTCAAACAAAATTTGGGCTTCTTTTGATGAGAAATGCGATGTCACAGTCTTATTTGATATAGAGCAGCAGCTAACTATGAAGTTATTTGACACAGAAGAAAACAAGGAATTCATTCTTACCCTTGTTTATGCTAAGTGTGATCATATTGCGAGAATTGAGCTTTGGGATACACTATATTCACTGGCTAATGATATGTCTATTCCTTGGTTAGTCGGGGGAGATTTCAATATTATTTGGGATGAAGAAGAGAAGTTTGGGGGACTGCCAGTCTCATTAAACGAAGTTGATGACTTTAGACATTGTATCAACACTTGTAACTTATTCGATCTAGGATTTAAAGGCAGCACATATATTTGGTGGAATGGAAGGGCGGAGGAAGACTGCATTTTCAAACGTTTGGATAAATGTTTAGCCAATTTGGAATGTCAACAAATGTGGCCATGTCTGGAGATAACACATCTATCTAAAAGTGGATCAGATCATAGTCCATTATTGATTACATGTAATCCAGATGTGGTACCAATCAAGAAGTCATTTAGGTTCCTAAATTTTTGGATTAAACATGATACATTTCAAGCAGTGGTTAAGGAGAATTGGGCAGCAGACTTTCAGGCAAATCCATTCGTGTTATTTAATAACTAAATGAAAAGGCTCAAAAAAACTTTATCCACATGGAGCAAGGCAATGTATGGGGATATTTTTCAGAAGATAAAGAGCCTTGAAGAGGTAGTTTTGGTTCATGAGGCACAATTTGATCTTAGTCCTACGATCCAAAATAGGGAAAGGCTTCAAAAGGTGTAAGCTAAGCTATTTAGATATTTGGCATTGGAGGAACAGTTTTGTAAACAAAAATCAGGGATGACATGGTTCAATGATGGATACAAGAACACTAAATTTTTTCATGCACAAGTTAATGGTAGAAGAAAGAAGCTACAACTTAGGAGGATTCAATACAATGCCGGGGACTGGATAGAAGATAATGAAGCATTGTCAACTGAAGCTGTCAATATTTTCCAACAACAATTCAGCGAGGAAAGAGTTCCTACTGCCTTTGGAATTTTAGAACATGTACCTCTGATGATAGGTGAGGAGCAGAACCATGATCTCATTAGACAACCTACTAGAGATGAGGTTAAGGAGGCAGTTATCAGTTTGAATGGGGAGAGCGTTGGAGGACCGGATGTGTAACGACCCGACCATTCGTTTTGAGCCATAACACGTCATTCGGTGGTTCGAGGCCTTGAATAGCTTCACTTCAGGTGTTATGACTTGTACGTGTAGTCGGAATTTAATTTCGGGAAGTTTGGAAGCTTTAAGTTGGAAGAGTTGACCAAACTTTGACTTTTGAGTGAACGACCTCGGAATCAGGATTTAAAGGTTCCAATAGGTTCGTATGATGATTTCAGATTTGGGTGTATGTCCGAATCGGGGTTTTGATGACCCGGGAGCATTTCGGCGCCTATTATAGAAGTTGGCATTTTTGGGAAGGATTTCATAAATTTGGGTTGAAGTGTATTTCAGTGTTATCGATGTGCATTTGGGATTCAAGGTATGGGAATAGCTCCGTATGGTGATTCTGGTCTTAGGGGCATGTCCGGATGTGGATTTGGAGGTATGTAGGCCGTTTCAGATTCTTTTGGCGAAAGTTGGAAATTTGAAAGTTTTTGGGAAGTTTGACCGGGAGTGAACTTTTTGATATCGGGGTCGGATTCCAATTCCGGGAGTTAGAGTAGGTCCGTAATGTCAATTATGATCTGTGTGCAAAATTTGAGGTCAATCACACGTGAGTTGATAGGTTTCGGTATCGATTGTAAAAGTTTGAAGTTCTAAAGTTCATTAATCTTGAATTGGGGTGGGCTAGTCAGGAACCCGTAGAAGGACATAGAGGAGATGGGCCTAAGGTCGTTTCGCCTTCACGAACGCGAACGCAATGAAGAATGGGGCCTGAAGCAGTAGGCCTTCGCGAAGGTGGATAATAGACTGTGAACGATGAGGGTAGTGATCAGAAGGCTTCACGAACGCGACGAGGAGGTCGCGAACGCGAAGAGGAATTTTTGGGCAGAGACATTTGGCCTTTGAGAACGCGAGCCATTGGTCACGAACGCGAAGAAGGGGCGACTGTGCTGGGCAGAATGTTTTAAAAACGAGATTTTACCATTTTTAATCTCATTTAGGAAATTTAGGAATAAAAACCTGTAAATTTAGGAAATCAAGGGTTTAGATGAAAAACCTAGATTTTTATAAAAATGAGATTTTAACCACGAAAATGGTTATGGAATTGGATGAAAATTGTATATTTGAGTTCTTGAGATTACGAGTTACGATTTCCTCCGAAAATTTTCGGAATCCGGGCACGTGTGCCCAGGGTGAATTTTGGAAATTTTATCATTTTGGGTTGGGTAATTAATTTAATAGTCTGATTTCGAATTATTGAGCATGTATTAATTATTTTATATAACTTTTGGATAGTTTCGGATTTTTCGGCACCGAATTGAGATTTTTCGCAACATTGTGATTGGGACTTTGAGAAAAGGTAAGTCTCTTGTCTAACCTTGTAAGAAGAAATTTACCCCATATGTGATCTAAATAAATAATTATTGTTAATTGTGGGAGCTACGTACGCATGAGGTGACGAGAGTCCGTGCGTAGCTACTAATTATGCTATGTCCGGGTTGTTTAGGACTCAAATCATGAATTACTTGTAATAATTGCATCTTTTATTTAATTAAATTACTGGATATATTTTAAATTGTTAGAGGAAGTAGTAAAAGATCGAAAATTCATATACTTGAATTTTGTGTAAATTATTTAATTATTAATAGAAACTGAACATCCTATGTGTTAATACTATAGTAACTTCTCATTCTGGAGGTTCATAAGAAAATGTCCTCCTTTCTTGTGGAGCGGGACGAATGCCTCGGCAGTATAGATGCATCTATGGATCGTGCCGCACGCCCCTCGGCAGTGTACACGACACTCTGGATGAGGCCGAACGACCTCGGCAGGAAATCGTGCCTAATAATAATAATTACATGATACCTTGATATTTTATTACAGCTTGTGAAGCTAATTGATAAATTTAAAATTATTGAAATTTGAAAATTTATTTGATTCTATTAGTTAAGGAAATTATTGTTGTTCATATAAATCATGTTTAGTTAAATGTTTTTATTTTTATAATTTATTGACCCATAGTGAGTGTCAAAGTTAACCTCGTCACTACTTCTTCGAGATTAGACTTGATACTTACTGGGTACACGTTGTTTACGTACTCATACTACACTTGCTGCACATTTTTGTGCAGGTACACGCATGTTTAGTGATCTTTTGTGCGTAGAGGCGCAACTATTGCGGGGACTTACGGTGAGCTGCATTCCCTGTTACGAATTCGCAGCATACAAAGTCTCCATCAGTGTTATTTATATACTCCTATCTAATTTGTATTCCAGATAGATGTTGCATTTATCATATTTCCTAGTTGATGCTCATGCACTTGTGACACCAGGTCTTGGCATGCACTAGTAAAGTTTTGGATTTAATTATTTTCTTGGTTCTTAATTTACCAGGTCTTTCATATTTTTAGTAAATTATTGCAAGTAAGAAGAGTTTAATTACTCGGTTAATTTTTAAAGAATTTAATATGTATTTAAATCACTAGTTAGCTTGCCTAGCTGTGATGTTGGACGCCATCACGATCTATAGGTGAAACTGGGTCGTGACAGGATGGATTTACGGGCAACTTCTTTCATGCGTGCTGGGATATAGTAGGTGATGATGTTGTTGACATGGTGAAGTCCTTCTTTAATGGACATGAATTACCTAAATTTGTAACACATACAAACTTGGTTTTACTGCCTAACAAGAAGGAGGTATGTACTTTCTCTAATATGAGGCCTATTAGCCTTAGCAATTTAGTTAACAAGGTCTTTTCTAGAGTTATTCATGAAAGGTTAGTGGGGTTCCTACCTTAACTCATCTCAGATGAGCAAGCTGGATTTGTGAAGGGGGGAGTATTGTTGAGAATGTCCTTTTGACACAAGAGATCATTACAGATATAATATTAAGGACAAAGGCTGGGCCAAATGTTATGATCAAACTCGACATGACAAAGGCTTATAATAGGATTTCATGGTTATTCTTGACAAAGGTACTGAGAAAAATGGGATTCTATGAGAGGTTCATTGGATTGGTCTTTGGTATTATCTCCAACAATTGGTACTCAGTTCTCATCAATGGCCAACCCTATGGTTTTTTCAAATCAACTAAAGGGATGAAACAAGGTGATCCACTCTCACCTTCTCTATTTATTTTAGCAGCTGAGGCTCTCTCTAGAGGATTGAATGCTCTTCATTTGAATCTATACTTTTGTGGATTTGGCTTGCCAAAATGGAGTCCCAAGATCAATCATTGGGCATATGCAGACGATACCATCATATTCTCATCTTCAGATGCAACATCATTGCAATTGATAATGGAAGTATTGGCAGCTTATGAAGTAACGTCTGGACAGTTGATAAATAAGGATAAATCAGCAGCATATATGCACCATTTGACCAGCGAGGTGGTATTTAGAAAGGTAGAACGAGTTACTGGAATTGGTCGACAAGAGTTTCCTTTCACCTACTTGGGATATCCAATTTTTTTATGCTAGAAGGAAAATGTCTTATTATCAAGGACTAATCAATAAAATCCTTGATAAATTACAATCTTGGAAAGGCAAACTCTTATCTATTGGAGGAGGAGCAGTGTTGATTGGTCATGTGTTGCAAAGTATGCCGATTCACTTATTAGCTGTCGTTAATCCACCTGCATTTGTTATTAACAAATTACACAAACTTTTTGCTAGGTTTTTTTGGTGTAATTCTATGGATACAATGGGAAGACATTGGTCATCTTGGGACACTCTATGCTTGCCATATGAGGAAAGGGGAGTAGGTTTTAGGTCTCTTCATGATGTATCCAAAGCTATGTTTTGTAAGCTTTGGTGGAACTTTCGAACGAAACCTACTTTATGGAGCTCTTTTATGAGTTAGAAGTACTGTAAAATATTGCATGGTAGTACCATGGAGAAATGAATCACATGTTTGGAGAAAAATGCTTGAATGTAGGGAGTTGGTTGAGCATCAAATTCTGTGGAAAATACGAATGAGATCTTCACTATTTTGGTTTGATAATTGGACAGGCTTAGGTACACTCTATTTTGTTACTCCTCCTGACTTTTATTGTGATGAAGAGGTTCATTGTAATGACCCGACCGGTTGTTTTGAGCTCTAGCACGTCATTCAGCAATTTGAGACCCTGAGCAGCTTCACTTAAGGTATTATGACTTGTGTGTATGGTCGGAATTGAATTTCGGGAAGTTCGAAGTTGATTTGGAAAGAAAATTCTAATTTTGGAAGCTTAAATTGGGAAGAATTGAATAAGATTTAATTTTTAAGTAAACGACCTCGGAATCAGGATTTGAAGGTTCCTACAGGTTCGTATGATGATTTTGGACTTAGGCGTATGTCCGGATCGGGTTATCGATGACCCGGGAGAGTTTCAGCGCCTATTGTAAAAGTTGGCATTTTGGAAGAATATTATAAATTTGGGCTGAAGTGTATTTTAATGATATCGACGTCCGTTTGGGATTTTGAGTCTAGAAATAGCTCCGTATGATGATTCCGATCTTAGGAGCGCGTCCGGAAGTGGATTTGGAGGCTGGTAAGTCATTTTGGGGTCATTTGGCGAAAGTTAGAAATTTAAAGGTTTTAAAAAGTTTGACCGGGAGTGGACTTTTTGATATTGGGGTTAGATTCTGATTTCAGAAGTTGGAATAGGTCCGTAATGTTGAATCTGACTTGTGTGCGAAATTTGAGGTCAATCGGACGTGATTTGATAGGTTTCGGCATCGATTGTAGAAGTTTGAAGTTTCAAAGTGCATTAAGTTTGAATTGGAGGGTGATTCATGTTTTTAGCATTGTTTGATGTGATTTGAAGGCTTGACTAAGTCGATAATGTGATTTAGGACATGTTGGTATATTTGGTTAAGGTTTTGGGGGGCCTCGGGTGGGTCCTGGATAGTTGACGGAGCAAGTTTTAGACTTAAAGAATGGCTGAAGTGCACCAGTTCTGGTGTAATCGCAACTGCGCAAGTTTGACCGCAGGTGCGTGACCGCAGTAGCGAGGAAATGGTCGCAGGTGCGGTTTGGGGTGGGCCCGAGGGTGATTTTATCGACTTTTCACGCGAAGTTAGGAATTGTTGTAAATTTAATTATAATGAGTATTAGAGTATATATTTATGGGTTTGCACATTTATTGACTAGTTTTAGAGCATTGGGAATCGGTTTGAGTTGTTGGAAGGGCTTGGGAGCCGTTTGTAGAATTTCGGAGCAATGTAAGTCTCCATTCTAACCTTGAAAGAGGGAATTAACCCCATAGGTGAATCAAATCATTATGTGTTTCTATTTGTGGGGGCTACGTACGCACGAGGTGACGAGAGTCCATACGTAGCTACTATTATACTTATGTCTGGGTAGTCTAGGACCCATATCATGTTATACTTGCGATGTTGTGCACTACTTGTTAAATTAATTGTTTAAAATATTTAAAAAATCGATGAAGAAATTGTAAAAAGGTTAAACTTCATTTATTTGACCGTTAAATGGGAATTTGACATTTTTGTAATATTTGCCCCTTAATAAATCTTGAATTGGTTGTTTAATGTGTTTTCTTTTGTGGAGCGGGCCGAACGCCTCGACAGGTTAAATAGATGCATCTATGGTTCGCGCCGTTCGACCCTCGGCAGTGTACAGTTTAAATATTTATGTTGGAGCGGGCCGTACGACCTCTGCATGATTTGCGCATGATGTATTTTTGGCATTGATAATAATTGATATTGCTTTCATTGGCTCGAGATACAAAACAAAATATTAAATGATGAAAATAAATTTGGAAATTTCTTATGAACAAAAGAATTGTTTACTTATTTCATGATATTGAGCTTACAACCGTTCTACGTAATCCATGCTTAATTATATCATTGACATTTTATTTATAGCCTATAGTAAGTATCGAAGTCGACCCCTCATCACTACTTGTTCGAGTTTAGGCGGGATACTTACTGGGTACGCATTGATTTACGTACTCATACTACACTTGCTGCACATTTTTGTACAGGTGCATATGTGTCTAGTGGCCTTGAGGGCGCAGAGGCGCGGTTATTGCGGTGACTTAGGTGAGCTGCATTCCACGTTGTGAGTCCGTAGCCAGCAGAGTCTCCTTCAGAGTATTATCTTTCTCCTGTCCGAATTTTTATTCCGGACAGATGTTGCATTTTATTTTATATTCCTAGTTGAGGCGCATGCACTTGTGACACCGGGTTTTGGGTGATTTGGGTTGTCCTATATTGAAATTATTATAAAATATTATTATTTACACTGTAAATTCCACCTTTTACTATTTAATTGAAGGAAATATGATTTCAAAATTATTAAAATGAGAACCAAATTAAGTATTTTTTTTGGCTTTCCTGGCAGCGGGGTCCGACGCCATCACGACCTTTAATGGATTTTGGGTCGTGACAACATGGTATGAGAGCACTAGGTTCACTTAGGTCTCACGAGTTATGAGCGAGTCTAGTATAATCTTACGGATCGGTACGAAGATGTCTGTACTTATCTTCGAGAGGCTACAGGACTTTTAGGAGCACTTCCCTTCTTGATTCCTCATTGTGCGATTCGATTCCTTTGAGGTTTATGCCTTCATTTCCTTCCTATTCAATCTTAAGCGACGTAAAGAGCTTTTTATAAATTAGGAATCGAGGAATTTAACTGATACTATAGATGTGGTGCAGGATGTTTCTCCCTGCGTATTTGCTTTGGGCTATTGTCGGCACCTTGTGGAAGGCTGTTCTGTCGTTTCAGCTCAGTATCAGTATTATCTAAGGTTTTGAGAGTTGGCATTGATTGTTATGACGATTCGTGCGTTGTTATCGCACAATGTTTATGTAATTATAGGATGCTTGTCTATGCGTCGAGGCAGTGAATGACTTGGAAGGTGGTTTACTCAGTGCATGATTCAGAGATCCAGTATTTTATTTCCAGCAGAGGAAAGGCAATCAGACTAAGAATGTTCAGGTTGGATTGATGGAGTAACGAGACTTGGTATTTTTGAGTGTGGTGGAATCTTCATCCGAGATGTGGTGTCGTCGCCCTGGATTGAATGTGCTAAGTTTGCCGGTGTTATGGTCTTCATTAATTTGCCTTCGGGGCAGGGTAGTGTGAAATAGTGTCGGGGCAGCGACTGTCAGAGATCCTGGTGTGCAGTTGTTTAGGATCGAATCGGTGTTTCTAGTGTTGATGGCTCGAGAGAGATGATCTTCGGAAAGGTTTAAAGTTGGTAGCGATCGATTGATTCAAGTGCTACAGAGATAGATTTTGATTTAAGGCAACAACTAGGCAGCGAAGGATGAGGAAGGACATGTGGGATGTGTCTTGTGGTGGTTAAATTTATAGAAGGCCAAGTGTGAGAAACAAAAGTCGGATAGTTGCTTAAAAGAGAGGGTTTGACCAAAGTGGGAGAGTGGCAGAGTAGCAGATGGGTTCTGTGGTAGGATAGCTACACGCGTTGAGGAAAGTTTAGAGTGATTGGGAACTCATGGTGGATAGTGACTAAGTCTACGAACTTAATTTGGAATATTGGCTTCTATACGGAGAAGGGTTGGATACGACGGAAAGGAGTTGCATGATATGAAGAAGGATACGACATGACTTTGGATTGGAATGTATTGTCGCACCTTTAGTTGATGTCCATGAGGAGTGAACGAACTTGTATAGCTGGTGAACGAGCACGAGCTCAGGATGGTTTATCAGTTTCGTGGTAATTGTACTCGGTGCAGCGTTGTTGGAAGATGCCAGCATGGCATTTCCACAAGTGGGTTATTTTCGGCGAGCAGGTTAACTGTTACGTGGTGTTGAAGAAGCTTCTACGAAGAATTTTACTGGCTATCCGGTAAGAGGTCGAATATGTAAATGTGGCTAGTGTTTCAGAGCGTTCATGAAATGGTTAACATAAGGATTTCGAGGAATTTGGTGGGTCGAATGCGCGAGATCATGTAGGTAAGGGAAAAGGAATCTTGGTAGGTTACAGGTTCATGTAATGGTAGCTTCAAGCTTACGTAGGAGAGCCCCACCGCCTACGATTGGATTGCATAGTTGTCTACTTGTGAGGTTTTTGGTTATCGGTATATGGTGGGTTATTACGACTAAAGAAAGAGAATATCAGTGGTGATTTGAGCCAAGTATTTGAAGAATGTGTGCTACAATTGGTCTTATCGATTCATGTTCAGGCTTTGGGAAGACTCAGAGTTTTTGCTTTGTGTAGATGTGATTTACAAGGAAAGTGATTCAGCCGGGTGCTTCTTTGAGAGGGTGTTCATGTTCTAGCATAGCCGTGGGGTTTGATTATATTCGGGACCAAGTCAGAGTGGGTAACTCTCAACAACGGTCCTAGTTGATTCAAAAGTTAAAGTGTGGTGCCTAAGGATTTCGAGTCCGTAGTATTGTTAAATATTAAGATGTTGCAGCGGATTATAAAATGGGCTTGGAGTGTTCTATGTTATCTTCGGTATGCGGTGTAGTGCTGGAAGAATGGGAGAAAATAACTTCGGAATCATAGGGAAATTATCAGAATAAGTGTACCCGTTGAAGATGCGAATATGCGCACAAGGAAAGTATGTGATGGTTCATGGGTTTTGAGACAACATGGTCTCGTGAAATAAGGTCACTCCGGATGAGTGCGAATTTGGGTTCGTTATGTTTTAAATGGAGCTATTATTATTCCTAAGGCAAGTCCAGAGTAAACTAGAAGAAGTCAAATTCGGTTAGCAATGGTTGAATTGGCACGAGGGTGGCAATGATCAATTCCTTCAATGTGTTAAGTATACATGTGATTTGTGGCAGTACGTGCGGGGTTTGACGACCGTCGTAATTGATCTTATTTAGAGGCATTCGAGTATTATATCTTGTTATGTGTAGATGGATCCCGGAAGAATTGTAGTGGTTTAGACCACCACTTGAGGTTTATATTTTCTGCGGTTATGGGAATTCAGCCACGTGGGGCAATGGTTCTCCTGAAATGAGTTAAGTGAAAAGTTTCTATATGATGAAGTGTGTACCCTATTGGTGGTTCGGGAGTTATGATGAAATTCTTGTACTTTTGCGTATTAGTATGTTAGGTGTAGTGAGCGGCATGGGAATTAGAAGTTGAGGATCAAGGTTGCAGTTGAAGTCATTTTGGCGATTTGATCGCACAAGAAAGTTCGTATGATGTTTTTAGACTTATGTGCATGTTTGGTTTGGATCCTCGAGGGCTCGGGTGAGTTTCAGATAAGCTACAGAGTGAAATTTGGACTTAGAACATAGCTGGTGTAGCAATATCTGGTGCAGGCCTCTGATCTCGCATTTGCGAGATCAGGCATCGCAATTGCGACCCCTGCAGGTTCCGCATTTGCGAGCTATTTCTCGCATTTGCGAAGAATGGCTGGCCTCATAGTTTTCGCATTTGCGAGCAAGCTCTTCGCATTTGCGAATTGGGAAGGGGGAGGTAGTGATCGCATTTGCGATCAAATGGTCGCATTTGCGATCAAATGGTCGCATTTTCGAAATGATCAGGCTCGCATTTGCGAGATTTTCTTCGCAATTGCGAAGGTAGCAGGAATGGGAGACCTTCACATTTGGTATAGGTTCTTGGCATTTGCGGGGCTCGCATTTGTGAACCCCAGGTCGCAAATGCGACCTGCAACTGATCAAAATGAATTTTGGATGGGATTTTGGTTCATTTCTCAACTTTTCAAATCCTAGAACCCTAGATGCGATTCTTCCAAGACCAATTCTTCCCCAAAACTTTTGTAAGTGATCCTAACCCACTTTCTTTCAATTTCCCATCACATTTCATGAATTTCCAACCCAAAATCTAAGATTTCCATGGTAGAAATTGGGGGGTTTAGGTAGAATTAGGGATTTTTGGGAAATTGGGATTTAGACCTCAAATTGAGGTCAGATTTCAAAACTAATTGCATAAACGGACTCGGGTGTGAATTCGTGAATGGGTTTTGGTCCGAACCTTGGATTTTGACCAAGCGGGCCCGGGGTCGATTTTTGACTTTTTGGGGAAAAGTTTGGGAGGTCAAAATTTATGCATTGTAATTGATTACTTTAGCAATAATTGATGTTATTGAGTTAATTGTGGCTAGATACGAGTGGTTTGGAGGTGGATACTAGAGGAAAAGCGGTAATTGAGCATTGAGTGACCTGTGGAGCGAGGTAAGTGTTGTGTCTAATTTTGAATTGAGGGATTAGGAACCCTTGACCTATTTGCTATATAAAATTCATGTGAGCGGTATATATGTGAGGTGACGAGTACTTATGCGCCGTCAAGTTATCTGTTGCCTGTTTCTTTCCCATTCTTCTTATATTGTTTCTTTCCCTGCCTTAATTGTTACATGTTTTACTTGTATTTCCATGCCTAATTGCTACTTGTTAGACATTGTTTCTCCTTGTTGAAGGTATTAGTTATCCCGTAGCTTCATTGTCTCCAATTATTTGCTTAAGCTATTTCATTGGTGCTTTTATGATATATTCTAGATTGGTCTCGATGAGTAGTATTACTGGTGTGAAGTTCATAGTGTACAAGCTTTCCATTTGCTTTGGTTTGAAGTTAAGTATCGTGAAGGGTTTTGTGTTGAATTGTGAAATTTCTATACTTACTGACTAATTGATACTGAAATAGTGGGATCGGGTTGCGCCCCGCAATAGGTGAAATAAGGGTGATATATTGAGGAGGAATAAGGGTGAATTGATATTGTACGGTGGGATCGGGTTACACGCCGTAACATGTGTAATAAGGGTGGATTGTGGTGAAATAAGGGTGAACTGTGATTGTGATTATTGTGATATGGTGGGATCGGGTTGCACGCCGCAACACTTTTATTTATATTATGATGTTTATGTTATTAAGAGGAAATAAGGGAGGAATATGATATGTACGGTGGGATCGGGTTGCGCGCCGCAATTATCTATATGTTTATACTTTTCCTTGACTGTGTTAGTTGTACGGTAGTCTTAATTTGCACTTAAGGATTGGTAATAGCTGAACACTGATGAAATACTTTGAGTACTCTATTTATTTCTTGCAAGTTACTGCTTTACTTTATCCTATCTTCCTTTTTGTTTTTATTATATACCGTATGCAGATTACATTGTGAGTGTCCTGCCGTAGCCTCATCATTCCTTTTTCGAGGTTAGGCTCGGCATTTACCAGTATACGGGGTCGGTTGTAATGATACTGCACTCTATACTTCCTGTGCAGATTTTGGAGCAGGTTCGAGCTGATCGAGAGGTTGGCTATAGGCTTCACTGCTAGGAGACCCAAGGTAGTCCTGTTGGCGTCTGCAGGCCCTGGTGTCCCTTCCTATGCCCTCATACTTTATTGTTTCCTTTATTTCGCAAACAGTTGTATTTTTCTTTTGGGCAAATACTTATAGTAAAATCTAAGTATATTCGTGAATTGTGACTCTGAATTCTGGGTAGTAATAGTTTATATTCAAAGTTGTATTTTTATATTTCCACATTCGTTTCAACTTATTATAGTTTGTTTACTGATAATCACCTAAATATAAGAGAATTGGCTAATAAATATCTAACGTTGGCTTGCCTAGTAAGTGTAATGTTAGGTGCCATCACGGTCCCGACGGTGGTGATTTCGGGTCATGACAGGGCACTGCATCTTTAATGGATGCAAGTGATTCAGCAGCGGGCAACTTTGTTCCTCGTTAGCAGTTACTCCCTATTCAGCATGTTTTGTGAGCCCTACTCTATTCCGGGCCCGATGTCACTTAATGTTACACTTTGTGTCTTGAGGTATAGCCGGAGCCTTGTTGCCGGCACTTCTATACTATTCTTCTGTCATATTTAGAGGCTCCATAGAAAGGTTGTGGGTGGTGTATGATGTTAGGAATTGAACTAGAAATGTTGCTATTTGGAAAACATGTTTTTCAATATATCTATAAACTTGTAATACTTTGGAAATTATGAATGAAGTTTCTAATGGAATGAAATGGGAGTTGTTAATAAAATATTTTCAGTGTTTAATTAATGTACTACATCTCCTATTTATTCACGGATGAGTTTGGGTAGAAGGAAATCTAATAGGCTTGCTCGGCCAGGTTCACTTGGTTGAGCGCCGGTCGCGCTCCCCGAGTTTGGGGCGTGACAAACTTTGATACCAGATGTAACGACCCGGCCGATCATTTTGAGCGTATTAACCCCGATCCCCTATTTACTGCATTCCCCATATCTGTTTCTGCTTATGTGACTTGCCAGGAGGTCTTGTTTTGGTTTCAGAGTATTTTGGGACACTTAGTCCCTAAAACGGAAGCTTAAGTCTTAGGATTTTGACCGTAGTCGGAATGGTGTAAAGACGACTCTGAAATGGAGTTTCGTCTGTTTCGTTAACTCTGTTGGGTGATTTTGGACTTAGGAGCGTGTCCGGACTATGAATTTGAGGTTTTGTAGCTGATTTAGTCTTGAAATAGCGAAAGTCGAATTTTCGAAAGTTTAACCGGGGGTTAACTTTTTGATATCGGGGTCGAATTCCGATTCTGGAAGTTGGATTAGGTTCGTAATGTTGAATATGACTTGTGTGCAAAATTTGAGGTCAATCAGGCATGGTTTGGTGTGATTCGGCATCGTTTGTAGAATTCGGAAGTTTAGAAGTTCTTTAGGCTTGAATCCGGGTGTAATCGATGTTTTGGTGTTGTTTTGAGTGATTCGAAGGTTCCACTAAGTTTGTATTGGGTTATATGACTTACTGGCATGTTTGGTTGAGGTCCCGGGGGCCTCAGGTAGATTGTGGGTGGTTAACAGACTTGATTTTTGAGTTGATGAAGCAGCTGAAGAGCTGATGCTACTGGTGTAACCGCACCTGCGGAGTGAGCACCGCAGGTGCGAGCATGTAGAAGCGTGGAATGAATAGAAGATGCGGGCAAGGCCATGAAGGACAGGGGTCGCAGGTGCGAAGAATTTCCCGCACCTGTGGTAGCGCAGATGCCGACAAGTAGACGCAGGTGTGGGGGCAGCTAGGAGAGAGTGACTCCGCAGAAGCGAGGCCAAGGCCGCAGATGCGCGTTCGTAGGTGCGGAGCCTGGAGCGCAGGTGAGGGCCCTGGAGGTGCAAGTGAATTTCGCAAAAGCGGCATTTTCACCGCAGATGCGGCATCGCAGGTGCGACAATAAATTCGTAGATGCGAAAAGTTTGGGAAGAAGGTTTAAAAGCAAGGGTTCGCGATTTTAGTTTTATTTCAACATTTTGGACTCGGACTTAGGCGATTTTGGAGAAGCTTTTCGAGGTGATTATTGAGGTAAGCTTCTTGTACTCGTTTTGGATCATAAAACTTGTTTCCCCACTGATTGCCCCACCTAATTAGTGAGATTTCGAAGTGAAATTTGGGGGTTTAGGGCTTGAGAATTGGAGAGTGGATTTTGGGGATTTGGATGACCAAATGGTGTCAGATTTTGATAAATTTGGTATGGTTAGACTCGTGAGTGAATGGGATTTTGGGTTTTGTGACTTTTTCGGATATTGAGGCATGGGACCGGGGGCCGGGTCGAGCCTATTTCGTATTATTGCTTATAATTTTGTGTTTTTCTTGTTGAATTGATTCCTTTAGCCTATATTAACTATATCGTACTACTTGTGGCTAGATTCAGGGCATTTGGAGACTGATTCGAGGGGCAAAGGCATTTTGGAGTAGGATTTGCTCAGTTTGAGCTAAGTAACGCTTTCAAACTTGGTTCTGAGGGTTCGAAACCCCGAACTATGTTTTATACAATTGGTTTTGAGGTGACACACATGCTAAGTGACGGGCGTGCGAGGTTGCACCGTGAGAATTGTGGCCTGGTTGATTCCATGGCACTGTATAGTGACTCTATTTTGTTGATATCCATGTTTTCATCTTGTGATAAAGTAATTGAGTTGTTAATCATGCTAGATATCATGTTTAGGCTTTATGCCGGTACTGTTGGGATCCCTAGTGGTCGTTTCTTGCTGTCATTTCAGTGATTTCATTGATATTATGTACTCAGTCATGTTCATGCATTTCATATCATATCTCCATCTCAGTTGTTATTTATTGATACATCATATCATTGTTTCGGGTTAGTTTTCATGATATTGTGAGTTCGTGAGTGAGACTAGAGAGATTGATGACTGAGTGAGGCTGAGAGCCTGATTATGAGTGACAGTTATGGGATCGGGCTGCACGCCGCAGTGATTATACTGATTTTATGATAGCGCTTGGGCTGTAGGAGCCCCTCCGGAGTCTGTAACACACCCCCAGTGAGCGCGGTTGATATTATTGAGGGATGGATCTTCCCTGGACATGGATCTTGTCCGAAGTACTGGATACCTGGAGATGGATCTTCTCCACACGGCTGGATTGGCCTTCCTCGATAATGGATGACTTATAGTCAGTGATGTATATGTTCCGGGATGGATCTTCCCTGGGCCGTATTGGCCATATATAGTACCGAGTGATTGAGCATTCGAGAGTGTGAGCACGTGAGGCTGACAACATGGTGCATCACATACAGCATGTGCATTGGCATGTAGAGATAGCAGAGTTATATTCTTTACATTGTTCGGATCTGCTTAACTTTATTATTTTGAGTTGCCTATTTAATTTGAAAGCATGCCTACGTTTCTGTACAGTTATTTCTATTTTATCTGTACCGGTTGAGTTCTTCACTACCTTTTAGTCCACTGTTTGGACTTGTTGCTTACTGAGTTGGATGTACTCACATTACTCCCTGCATCTCATGTGCAGATCCAGGCATTTTTGGTCACGGGGGAAGTTGCTGATTGAGACTTCAGAGTTCGGAAACTACCAAGGTAGTTGCACGGTGTTCGCAGGTGTTGACTCTCCTTCTATATCACTAGTTATATTTTCAGTTTATTTCTTTAGATACTGTAGTGGACTGTATTATGATTTAGACGCTCGTATATTCAGTGACACCCCTGTTTTGGGATGGATTCTACCGTATTTCGGATATTTATGTTTTTTAAAAAAAAAGATTTCCTAAATTATTAAATTGCTTCCGTCTTTATTTTCAAAGATTTTTTTTCTGTGTTGAGATGTTAAGTTGTGGCTTGCGTAGTTCCACGATAGGCGCCATCACGGCGGTTAGATTTCGGGTCGGTGCAAGTTGGTATCAGAGCCTAGGTTACATAGGTCTCACGAGTTATGAGTAGGTTTAGTAGAGTCTTGCGGATCGGTACATAGACGTCTGTACTTATCTTCGAGAGGCTGCCTAACCATTAGAAAACTTCACATTCTTGAATTCTTGTCCTGCGAATTTTTTGATTCTGGTAACTAAATTTCTGTTGTTGTAATTCTCTCACAGATGGTGAGGACGTGTACTATAGGGCAGGATGGACAGCCACCAGTACCACCAGTCAGAGCCGCGAGAGGTCGAGTTTGCGGTAGAGGCCGCGGTAGGGGCAGAGGTGCAGCTCACACCGCAGCTAGGGCAGCACCTGCAGATCCACCCATTGCCCCAATTCAGGAGCAGGCTCCAGTTGTGGATGAGCCCGTGGGACCAGCTCAGGCACCACCTGTGCCCATTGTGATTGCAGGCCTTCATGTGGCCTTAGCTCAGATTTTAACCATGTGCACCAGTCTTGCTCAGGCGGTCTCTGTTCCGGCCGCAGCAACCACATCTCAGGCCAGGGGAGACACTCAGACTCCCGACGCTCGCACACCAGAGCAGGTGGTATAGGGACTCCAGACACCGGGGGCACCATCAGCCCTGCCGGTTGCTGCTGCTCAGGACTATATGGTTCCTGCTATGCCCGAGGATGAGCAGCGTAGATTGGAGAGGTTTGGGAGGCTCCAGCCTCCATCTTTCAATGGTGCAGAGGGAGAGGATGCGCAGGGCTTCTTGGATATATGTCAAAGGATACTCCATACAACCGGTATTCTAGAGACCAGTGGGGTCTCATTCACTACTTTTTAGTTCTTTAGGGCTGCCTTCTGTTGGTGCGAGGCTTACGAGAGGCGTAGGCCAGTCGGCGCAGCACCCCTTACCTGGCAGTAGTTCTCCGTTCTCTTTCTGCAGAAATTCGTGCCTCAGTCCCGCATAGAGGAGCTGTGCAGGCAGTTCGAGCAGCTTTGTCAAGGTGATATGTCTATAACGCAGTATGAGATGAGATTTTCAGAGTTGGCCCGTCATGCTATCTGGTTGGTTCCCACAGACAGGGAAAGGATCAGGAGGTTCATAAATGGCCTCACTTTTCAACTGCATTTGCTTATGATTAGAGAGAGAGTGTCTGGTGCTACATTTGATGAGGTTATCGATATTGCCCGTCATATTGAGATGTTCGCAGCCAGGAGTGGGTTGAGAGGGAGGCCAAGAGGCCTCGTGGACAAGGTGGATTCAGCAGTGTTCCTTCTGGGGGTCAGTTTCACTCGTCCTTTCAGACATGGTCAGATGACTCGCCCGGTTCACCGTGGTGCATCATCTAGCCATGGTGCACACAACAATCAACAGGGCCAGTCTTCTTCTTCATTAAGTGCACTAGCAGCTCAAAGTTCGTCTCATGCACCATTAGCTCAGGGTTATCTGTGTCAGGACCTTCTAGCAGTTATTCCGGTGCTCGGGGTTCCCTTCAGTCCCCACCGCCATTTGTAGAGAGAGCTTGCTTTGAGTGCGGAGATTTGGGTCATATCAAGAGGCATTGTCCCCGCCTTTCGGGAGGTTCATCTCAGCAGAGAAGTCAGCCTTCGACTTCATCACCAGTTACTTCACTACCCGCCCAGCCAGATCGGGGTAGAGCTCAGTCAGCTAGGGGTCGCCCTAGAGGGGGAGGCCGATCAGGTGGCAGTCAGGCCCGTTTCTATGCATTCCTGCCAGACCAGATGCCATTACTTTGGATGCTGTGATTGCAGATATTGTCTTAGTTTGACATAGAGATGCCTCTGTATTATTTGACCCTGGTCCCACTTATTCATATGTGTCCTCGCATTACGCTCATATTTGGATATGCCTCGTGATTCTCTAGTTTCACATGTTCATATGTCTACGCCGGTGGGCGATACTGTTATTGTGGATCGTGTATATCGGTCATGTGTGGCGACTATTGGTAGTGTGGAGACTATAGTAGATCTCTTATTGCTTAGTATGGTCAATTTAGATGTTATCTTGGGTATGGTGAGTTATCAGATGTTTTGTTATATGACTTTGAGCCAAGTGGGGGAGTCTGCTATCTAGGATTTGATTGCACGATTTTGTATGGTATTATTTTTTGGGCTGAGGCATACTTGTTGATTGTTTATGACTTGCAGAGGTTGATATCGGGGATGACTTGAGTAAGAAAATTTCTTGAATGCGGGTTATATTGTACTTTATGAAAAATCATGAAATGATTAAATTGTTATTTTGAAGGATATAGTGCGCACGGAGTGTGAATTTGATCGGTGGTATTAAGGCAGGGTTACCTCTTTGAGCGTTGCTGTGCTAATGAGGCTCGTGTCTTTCAGCCCGTTTGGGCGATGCAATTTAGAATATGAAGTTACATTTAATGGTGCCGGGATTTGCGGTAATTCTGTATGATTATGGATTCTACATTTTAGTATAAGAAAGGTAAGAATGATTTTAAAAATTCACATAAGGTATTTTCAGAGTGAGTGTTACAATTGCGGTATTTATGGAGGTACTTAAGAAGAGTACAATGGCTTACAGGCCTTATGATGGCATGATAGATGTGGTGTGTTGTGCAGGATTAAGATTTACATGTACAAGGTGACAGTTCATTCTTGAAGGCAAGTTCACGAATTTTAGATAGAATGGTCAGTGTTGTATATTTAGATGAATGTTATAGTTTCTCGGTAATCCCTGAGAGGGGTGCGCGGTTGAAAAGGGGCATTGTGTTTTAATTTACGGATGTTCATTGGTATTGCGGTACTCTCCTGGTTGATCGACTACTGATATTCAATTTTGCTATATGGCACGAAAGAATTTTAGGAGTATTCCTCGTGGGATGATCGTGTATGAGAGATGTGTTAGACATTCTGGCGGTGGAGTTGGGATCAGATATGGGATTCATGTGTTATATGGATTTGGAGACTGGGAGTTCTCAAGAGCAGGTTGTTTCCATGGTTGTGGACCGTGAAGTCATGGCCGAAGCTAGCTAGACGATAGTATGTGTTATGATTCAGTCATTGTGGGCTTTCGAAGGGTTATTTATCCATGTGTGGGTGCCCAGAGTTGATTTGGGGGTCCATTGGTAGGCCCAATTACGATGTGTATTCTACACCGAGTCGGATTGGTTTTCTCCATACTGCTATTATTGAGGGATGTGCCATTCGGTTGTTGTTGATCTTATTCATGTTTTGATATGTTCGGTGAGTTACTCTTCTATGCTACGAGGGGTTGTGATTCGTTGGTTGTATGCACCCATGGTGCAGTTCTATTGGGGGCCTTATAGCGGAAATTGAGTGAGATGGGTATTTGGGTGATGGATGATTGGTTGCGCATTGGTTACGTTCTTTCGGGTTTGTGTGGCATTGTGTCATTTGCTTCTCCAGGGTTACGGTAATGCACTTTGAGTACTTGATGTCGGATTGCGCGTGGTTATTGATTTTGAGCATGGTGGCTGAGGTATTTCACATGGATCAGTGTTTGGATGGGGTCGCGCATTGCGGCAGAGGTATGTTGAGATATGATCCTTGTGTTATAGTTCTACGGTGTGTGATAGGTTTTTAGCATTGCGTCGGGGTGGTACCCGTCGAGCTTACCAGACAATTCTTTTGTTTGAGTCATTTTCGTGATTGAGTACATTTGAAATGTTGCTTATTGGTGCATGGGTTGCACGGGTTGTGGCTTTAGATAGTATTGGTGTGGCATGTCAGTAGAGCAGCTGGTATTTGATAAGATGAAGTCGTCGGATCTAGGATGGGTGCTATCTGATTTGATTGTGGCATATTTGGAAGGATAATATCAAAAGTCGGCTTAGAAATTTGCTATGGTTCTTGTCGAAGGAGAGGGAGCTCCACGACTGGTGGATCTGTTGAATGGTTATGAGTCTCCGCATGTTTCTTTCATCATCGGTAGTGTACGAAGGTTTTAGAATGGAGTCTTGTTTGATATGAGGTTTATTACCGGCATGGGGTTGTTTTGAGCAACTACTATGATTAGAAATCATTGCTTCGAGCATTTGAGCTATGTGGTATTTGAGTTTTGAGTATTTGAGTTATGGTTACGGCTTTTGGTACAGCTTGTTCAGACTTATACAGTGTGTAGGTTGCGGGATTCTGATCTTATAAGAAATTCCGGATGTTAGAAATTGGATTCTAAGACTTGTGGGCTAGGTTGAATTTAGAAATTTCAGTTATGTGGTGTTATCATACCTATATGGGATAGGGTGACGTGGGATCACCCTCGGGTACATGCGCGGTAAGATGGAATAATGATTTGGTGGGTTGGAAACAACTCTTGACACGTTCGAGGACAAATGTATGTTTAAGTGGGGGAGGATGTATCGACCCGGCCGGTCGTTTTGAGCGTATTAGTCCCGATCCACTATTTACTGCATTTCCCGTATCTGTTTCTTCTTTTGTGACTTGCCGGGAGGTCTTGTTTTGGTTTCAGAGTATTTTGGGACACTTAGTCCCTAAAACGGAAACTTAAGTCTTAGGGTTTTGACCGTAGTAGGAATGGTGCAAAAACGACTCCGGAATAGAGTTCTGTTAGCTCCGTTGGGTGATTTTGGACTTAGGAGCGTGTCCGGACTGTGAATTTGAGGTATGTAGCTAATTTAGGCTTGAAATAGTGAAAGTCGTATTTTCGGAAGTTTGACCGGGGGTTGACTTTTTGATATCGGGATCGGATTCCGATTCCGGAAGTTGGAGTAGGTCCGTAATGTTGAATATGACTTGTTTGCAAAATTTGAGGTCAATCGGGCATGGTTTGGTATGATTTGGCATCGTTTGTAGAACTCGGAAGTTTAAAAGTTATTTAGGCTTGAATCCGGGTGTAATCGGTGTTTTTGTGTTATTTTGAGTGATTCGAAGGTTCGCCTAAATTTTTATTGGGTTATATGACTTGTTGGCATGTTTGGTTGAGGTCCTGGGGGCCTCGGGTAGATTTTGGGTGGTTAACGGACTTGATATTTGAGTTGATGAAGCAGCTGAAGAGCTGCTGCTACTTGTGTAACCGCACCTGCGGAGTGGGCACCGCAGGTGCGAGCACGCAGAAGCGTGGCATGAATCGCAGATGCGGGAAAGGACATGAAAGATAGGGGTCGCAGGTGCGAAGAATTTCCCGCACCTGCGGTAGCGCAGATGCGGACAAGTGGACGTAGGTGCGGGGGCAGCTAGGAGAGAGTGACTCCGCAGAAGCGAGGCCAAGGCCGCAGATGCGCGTTCGCAGGTTCGAAACCTGGAGCGCAGGTGCGGGCCCTGGAGGTGCAAGTAACTTCCGCAGAAGCGACATTTTCACCACAGATGCGGCATCGCAGGTGCGACAATAGGTCCGCAGATGCGAAAAGTCAGGGCAGAAGGTTTAAAAGCAAGGGTTCGCGATTTTAGTCTTATTTTAACATTTTGGACTAGGACTTGGGGAATTTTGGAGAAGATTTTTGAGGTGATTATAGAGTAAGCTTCTTGTACTCGTTTTGGATCACAAAACTTTTTTCCCACTGATTTCCCCACCTAATTAGTGAGATTTTGCAGTGAAATTTGGGGGTTCAGGGCTTGAGAATTGGAGAGTGGATTTTGGGGATTTGGATGACCAAATGGTGTCGGATTTTAATAAATTTGGTATGGTTAGACTCGTGAGTGAATGAGCTTTTGGGTTTTGTGACTTTTGTCGGATTTCGAGGCATGGGCCCGGGGGCCCGGTCGAGCCTACTTCGTATTTTTTCTTATAATTTCGTGTTTTTCTTGTTGAATTGATTCCTTTAGCCTATATTAACTATACCGTACTGCTTGTGGCTAGATTCAGGGCGTTTGGAGACTGATTCGAGGGGAAAAGGCATTTCGGAGTAGGATTTGCTCGGTTTGAGCTAAGTAACACTTTCAAACTTGGTTCTGAGGGTTCGAAACCCCGAACTATGTGCTATACGATTGGTATTGAGGTGAAGCACATGCCAAGTGACGGGCGTGCGAGTGTGCACCGTGAGAATTGTGGCCTGGTTGATTCCATGGCACTGTATAGTGACTCTATTTTGTTGATATCCGCATTTTCATCTTGTGATAAAGTAATTGAGCTGTCAATCATGCTTGATATCATGTTTAGGCTTTATGCCGGTACTATTGGGACCCCTAATGGTCGTTTCTTGCTGTCATCTCACTGATTTCATTGATATTATGTACTCAATCATGTTCATGCATTTCATATCATATCTCCGTCTCAGTTATTATTTATTGATACATCATATCATTGTTTCGGGTTAGTTTTCATGATATTGTGAGCCCGTGAGTGACACTGGAGAGATTGATGACTGAGTGAGGCTGAAAGCCTTATTATGAGTGACAGTTATGGGATCGGGCTGCACGCCGCTGCGGTTATACTGATGTTATAATAGCGCTTGGGCTGTAGGAGCCCCTCCGGATTCTGTAACACACCCCCAGTGAGCGCGGTTGATATTATTGAGGGATGGATCTTCCCTGGAGATGGATCTTGTACGAAGTACTTGATACCTGGAGATGGATCTTCTCCACAGGACTGGATTGGCCTTCCTCGGTACTGGATGACTTATAGTCAGTGATGTATATGTTCCGTGATGGATCTTTCCTGGGCCGTATGGGCCATACACAGTTCCGAGTGGTTGAGCATTCGAGAGTGTGAGCACATGAGGCTGACAGCATGGTGCATCACATATAACATGTGCATTGGCATGTAGAGATAGCAGAGTTATATTCTTTACACTGTTTGGATATGCTTCACTTTATTGTTTTGAGTTGCCTATTTAATTTGAAAGCATGCCTACGTTTCTATATAGTTATTTCTATTTTATCTGTACCGGTTGAGTTCATCACTACCTTTCAGTCCAAAGTTTGGACTTGTTACTTACTAAGTTGGATGTACTCACGTTACTCCCTGCACCTCGTGTACAGATCCATGCATTTTTGGTCACGGCGTCAGTTGCTGATTGAGACTTCAGACTTCGGAGACTACAAAGGTAGCTGCACGACATTCGCAGGCCTTGACTCTCCTTCTATATCACTAGTTTTATTTTCAGTTTATTTCTCTAGACACTGTAGTGGATTGTATTCTGATTTAGACGCTCATGTACTCAGTGACACCCCGATTTTGGGATGGATTGTATTGTATTTCGGATATTTCTATTTAAAAAAAAAGGCTTTCCTAAATTATTAAATTGCTTCCGTCTTTATTTTAAAAGATGTTTTTAACTGTGTTGAGATGTTGAGTTGTGGCTTACCTAGTTCCACGATAGGCGCCGTCACGACGGTTAGATGTCACCTGACCTCGTCACTACTCTACCGAGGTTAGGCTTGGCACTTACTGGGTACCTTTGTGGTGTACTTATGCTACTCTTCTGCACATGTTTTTTTGTGTATCGATCCAGGTGCTTCTTATCAGCCCCGCTACTAGCTTAGAGTGCTTGTTGTTATATGAAGACTTCAAGGTACATATGCTGCGTCCGCAGACCTCAGAGTCTTTCTCTACTCCTACGTCATTTACTTTCCATACTTCTTTTGATAGACTCTGGTGTATAGAGATACTAGTTTTCCTCCTGTAGCTTGTGGCTTATTATGTCCTTGGTTTTAGGAATACTGTGTATTATTAGATTGTTGGTTGTTGTAAATGCCAAGCGGCATCGTTATCTGCTATTTAGTTATCTGTTACAGTTAGTTGTTGAGTTTTGTTTCCATTTTTGTTATTTCCACATCTTCGTTAGGCTTACTTAGTCGTAGAGACTAGGTACCGTCACAACATGTGCAGAAGAGTAGCATGAGTATACCACAACGGTACCCAGTAAATTCCAAGCCTAACCTCGGTAGAGTAGTGACGAGGTCAGGTTAGGCCCACTAGTATATAATATGTAAAGTAGGAAAATATAACAGTATAATAAGAGACTGGAATTTAACAAAAAGAAAACACAACGATATAACAATGCAACACACAGGGATAAACAGTAGGGAATCTCCCGAGATACCGCCTCATAGTCTTAAAAGTAAATATACAGGGAGAACTCCCGAGGAACCGCCTCGTAGTTTCAAAAGTAAACGTGCAGGGAGAACTCCTGAGGAACCGCCTCATTGTCTCAAAAGTAAATATACAGGGAGAACTCTCGAGGAACCGCCTCGTAGTCTCAAAAGTAAATATACAAGGAGAACTCCTGAGGAACCGTCTCGTAGTCTCAAAAGTAAATATGTGGGGAGAACTCCTGAGGAACCGCCTCATAGTCTCAAAAGTAAACACACAACTCAACCGATAAATACCATAGTTAACAGCAAGAATTCTACTGTTAAGACTGATAAAGAACAAGGAAAAACATGAAATCAACTAGGCATGCTTCACAGAGTTCAAATAAGCAGTTAAAGCACGTAGACATGCGATATTAGGCTAATCAGGATAACTACGCATGTGGAATAGCTCAATTAAGAATGAAAACAGACTAATACTCATTTAAACGGTATAACTCAAATTAAAGGAAAAACATGTTACTACTCAGTAAAATAAATCGAGTTTTTCAACAAATAGACTGTGTACGTACTCGTCACCTCACGTACACGGCGCTCACATATCACGACAGTACCAAATCTTAAGGGGATTTCCTCCACACAAGGTTAGCCTAGTCACTTATCTCGAACCAAGCTCAATCAATCGGTGACAATGCCTTTTCAACGAATATCCGACTCCGAATGGACCAAATCTAGCCAAAATCAATTACATAACATAAATATAACAAGAAGGAACTAATCTAGCTAATGAAATCAAAGCTAAAGCAAGAAATTGAAAAATCGCTCTAAAAAGCCTCCCCGGGCCCACGTCTCGGAATCGGGTAAAAGTCACAAAATATGAATACCCATTCACTCACGAGTCCACTCATACCAAAATTACTCAAATCCGATACCAAAATCTTGATCAAATCCCAAAATTTGACCTAAGAACTTTTCTCAACTTTTCCCCAAATTTTCAACTCCAAATCCGAAATTAAATGGAGAAAACAACTATAGATTAATGGAATACAACAAAAAAATGAGTTAGGAATCATTACCCCAAAGCTTCCTCTGAAAATCCCTCGAAAAATCGCCAAATTCCGAGCTCTCAAGTCCAAAAATGAAGAATGAAATCAAACCCTCGCACTTAGCCTTTTTTCTGCCAATCAAACCGCTTCTGCGGGTCTTTAACCGCATCTGCGGAAATTCCATCGCAGGTGCGGTTTTCACTTAAAATCCATCGCCCACTCCTGCGATCAAAAGGTTGCACCTGCGGACCTATGTCCGCTTCTGCGGTCCTCCACCGCTCCTGCGATCTCTCCAGCGCATCTGCGGGCATCGCAGATGCGGAACTCACCTTGCACCTGCGGCCCCTGACCACTCCCTCCAAATCCGCTTCTGTGCTTAATCATCTGCACGTGTGGCCCCGCACCTGCGGTCTCCCCACTGTAGGTGCGAAAACACCAGATGCCTGAAGGCTTCAGCAATTTCCTAAGTCCAATATTTCTTCCGTTAAGCATCCGAAACACACTCGAGGCTCCCGAGACCCCAACCAAATATACCAACCAATCCTAAAATACGATACGAACTTAGTCGAGCCCTCAAACCACATCAAACAATGCTAAAATCACAAATCATCCTCCGATTCAAACTTAAAGATCTTGAAACTTCCAAATTCGACAATCGATGCCGAAACTAGCCAAACCACGTCCGATTGATCCCAAGTTTTGCACACAAGTCGTATTTAACCCTACAGACCTATTCCAACTTCCGAAATTGGAATTCGACCCCGATAAAAAAAATTCCACTACCGGTCAAAATTTTCAAAATTTTGACTTTTATCATTTCAAGCCTAAATGAGTTACAGACATCCAAAACACAATCCGGGCACGCTCCTAAGTCCAAAATCACCTAACGGAGCTAACAGACCCGACAGAACTCCATTCCGGAGTCGTCTTCATACAGTTCCGACTACGGTCCAAAACCTAAGCCTTAAACCTCTGTTTAGGGACTAAGTGTCCCAAAACACTCCAAAAACCAAAATGAAACATCCCGGCAAGTCACAATAGCTGAAATAGGTACGGGGAAAGAAGTTAATAGGGGATCAGAGCTATAACTCTCTAAACGACCGGCCGGGTCGTCACATAAGTGTTCTTAACTCAATTTTGGTTAAAGTACCCGAATTTATGGTAGTTTTTAATATTTAATTGGTGGATTAAGTTTGAAACAATATGAAAATCCCTAAATTTAGATTGAAGATTTGAGGGTCAAATTGATGTTAGAATTTAGTGATTTTGGTATGGATGGACTCATGGTTGAATGTGCGTTCATATTTTATAATTTTTTCGGGTTCCGAGACGTGGGCCCCACAGGCGATTTTTGAGTTAAATTTCGAATTTTGTTGGAAATTTAGTATTTTCATATGGAATTAATATCCAATAATTTGTATTGATTAAATCGAATTAATTGTGACTAGATACAAAGATTTCGGAGGCCAATTCACGAGGCAAAGGCATAGCGGAGTAAAGAATTACCCAGTTCGAGGTAAGTGAGTTGTGTAATCTTGTGTGTGGAAATTCCCGTTAGGATTGGTATTGATATGGAAATTTTGATGTGTTAAAAGCCGTATACGCGAGGTGACGAGTGTGTAATGGGCTAAATGTGGAAAACTATGGTTTTAAATTGTGTAGATCTCTGTTACACATTAATTAAATTATTTTATCCTGTTATATTCATCATAGTTGATCTATTTTTATATTTTAAATTTGCCTGACATTTTCGTGCTAATTGCTTTACCTGTTTAGTTAAAACTCTATTTCTTTTATTCTATGCATTATTTGAAGGTTGGATTTCTTAATTTAAATATTATTAAAAATAAAGTATTTCACATTTAAAAAAAATTGGTATTGAGGCAAGGTGTTAAATTTGTGAAATATTATTTTGTTGACTCATTCACTTATGAATATTTGCGAGATTTTTTATTAATTGTGATTGAGCCGTGAGCTCCTTATTGTGATAATAATGTTGTTGTTGATTTATTTTGGCAAGTTGAAATATTTGGGCACTTGAGGTATAAATTGTGATATTGATATGCATGCGGTGGTATAAGGTCTGGGTGTTGAAACGCATGCGATGAGATAAGAGTGGCTTGATACATATGGCTAGTAGGGGAAGTACTAGAAGTCATGCGATATGATAAAGGTGGCTAAAATGCGGGATGCTATTTCGGAAAAAATATTTTCTTTAAAATTAAATGTGAAGGCTCCATCGGTGATATAAGGAAATGAGATACTGTGAATTTATTTATGATTTGGGACTACGAGGAGGTACCTCGGGAACGCCCTTGTTGATATTTCTTTATGGCTGCATTTGCCTTTGGTTATTTTGGTAAATTCTTTAAAGTTATAAATTTTTGTTTTCTTTCCGCGAGGTATTAATTGTCCTTATTCTGTGAAGTTAAATTGTGACATACTGTTTACTTGATTCATTCCCATGGTAATTTTGTTATTATTCTATTGTTAAACTTTTTACCCTGTCTTTTATTATTTTCAATAGGGCCTGACCTGAACTCGTCACTACTCTATCGAGGTTAGGTTTGGCACTTACTGGTTACCGCTGTGGTGTACTCATACTACGCTTCTGCACATCATTTTGTACAGATCCAGGTACTTCCTACCAGAACAGGTATCAGTGAGCTAGTCTCTACGCGGAGACTTCAAGGTACATCTGCTAGCGTCCGCAGACCTCAGAGTCCCCCCTCTATCCTTATTATGTTGTTTGATGCATAAATACACTTAGTATTTCTCTTAGAAGCTTGTGACTTATTTCTACTGAGTTTATGGAGTTGTAACTAGTTGAATCGCGGTTTGATTTATTTTAAATGTTGAGATTTGAGTTTCAGTTTTGTATTCCGTATAATTAATAGTCTTACCTAGTCTTAGAGACTAGGTGCCATCATGACATTCTACGGAGGAAAATTGGGGTCGTGACAAGTTGGTATTAGAGCTCTAGGTTCATAGGTGTTATGAGTCACAAGCAGGTTTAGTAGAGTCGCGGATCGGTACGGAGACGTTTGTACTTATCTTCGGGAGGCTATGGAACTGTTAGGAAAATGTTCACTTCTTTGATTCCTTATCATGCGCATTTGTTGACTTCGAAATTCTAAATCATTATCTTTCTATTCTATCACAGATGGTGAGGACACGCATAACTGGATCTGATGATCAGACACTCGTGCCCCCTGTTGGAGCCGCAAGATGCCGGGGCAGAGGCCGAGCCAAAGGTCGAGGAAGACCACGTGGTGTAGCAAGAGCACCTGCACGAGCTGCTCCAGAGGAACTACCACTAGCTCCAGTTGGAGAACTGGCACCTGAGACGCTTGTTACTACTCTCGCACTTCAGGAGATTCTTGCCTAGTTTTTGAGCATGTTTGGCACTCTAGCTCAGGCATGGTTAATTCCACTTGCTCCTGCCACATCTCAGGCCGGGGGAGGAGCACAGACTCCTGTCGCCCGTACCCCATAGCCGCAGGCCCAAGTTGACCATGCCCTAGAGGTTATACCAGTGTAGCTAGTTGGCCCAGTTCGGCCCGAGGTTAGGGCAGCAGTTTCAGAGGGGGAGTAATTCAGGCTCGAGAGGTATTTTCAGCTGGTGATACCCAGATCTCAAATCAATTTTGGAGAATACCCTCACTCCCTTAAGCTGGTCAAATAAATCATCAATACGTGACAAAGGATCACTACAACAAAAAGTGGTTTTAGCGGCAATTATTTAGTGACAATAACTTAATTGCCGCTAAAGTATTCAATGAAGGCAAAATACTAGTAGCCAAAGAATATTAGCGAGCAATAAATATATGTTTAGTGGCAATTCAAGAGAATAGCCCGCAAACTTTTCCTCTTCCCTCCAATTTAGTTTTCCCTCTTAATATTTTCCCTCCGATACAATTTACCACTCGATTTTCCTTAAACAAAATATATCTCATTGTACGGCCTTCAACTATTACGGTGAAGCCTCCATAAGCTTTGCAAAGTTGCTGAAGTAAGAAAATCTACCATTGCAATTTGGCCTTCAACAAACAAAATTCTTCCAGGTTGTAGGTATGATTTTGATTCCTCTCTATATCTCTATTTCTAGATCTCAATTTCTCTCTATACACCTTCTATCCCTATCTGTATCTTTTAGAATTTAGGGTTCGATTATTATGACAACAGAAAGATTCAACCTTTGACCAATATATTGACTCAATACTTAAAAGCCCAACTCAACCAATCCGAGAATCATCAAGATTTGATCCCAATATCAAATTATTCATTAAAATCAATATCAGATACAAAGCTCAACATCCAAATTACTACTTACTAGAATAACTTTTATTAAAAAGGGAAATAATAGGAATATTTAATTTTGATGCATGGGCAAATTATGGATATAGTCTAAATTGGTAATTAATTTATTAGATGTTGATTATCTTATCGTGTCTCTAAATTTTAAATTTTTTAGATTTTGTAAATACGTAATACTGCTTTCTTCTTGAAGTTGATGGGTGTAACTTTTCACCCTCTTGTTAATAATCAGAAGTTTAATTTAGTTTATTACTTTTTTCTTACTGTGATATATTTGTTTTGGTGCTATATCCTTAACTCTGTTGTGTTATTTCTCCATCCCGATTTCTTTTATACAAATTAACTTCTCAAATATCAAATGAAACTTCATGTTGAACACTTTTTTGGTCATTATGTTATGACAATTGTGAAATCCATTAGTGAAAAAATATGAAATTTCAATCTAATTTGGAATTCAAATGCGATAAAAGAAAAAATAATTTTGGAACAGTGTGTGGATGAAAAAGGTGAACTAGGTAGTTAGATTTTCCACCAGTTGTGCTTAATATTTATATGCTCTTAGTATAATTCAGTACTTGAATAAGATAAATTAGGTAAAACTCTTCCCCAAGGAACTAATAAAATAAAGGATTACATAAAATTCTGTTGAATCCGGAGGGTCTGTAACATCTGTTTTGAGGTTTATTATCAACTTTTTATTTTTCTTGACTATGCTAGTGGCCATATAGGATAAAATGTGTGTGTTTTATGGCTTGTTTGGATGGTTGTTACCCATTGTGTCACGACCCAACTCCCTGTCAGGCCGTGATGGCGTCCAACGCCGTTGCTGGACAAATCCACAGTGAACAACTTAGTAATTTCCCATTTAGCTTTACTTATTTTAAAACACTTAGTAAATAAAGGATTTTTAAGGTAAACAAATGAAAACATTTAAAAGCAGTTATAACTATTGAATTACAACCCAAAAACCAAAGTATACTAATACGTGCCAAGATTTGGTGTCACAAGTATGTGGGCAACTAGTAGAATATACAAACGATGACTACCCTACAAAAGAGAAACCCCGACATGCTGTTGAACGACTCAGAAGGGGCAGCTCACCGTGAAGTCTCGGTCCAAGATCAAGTATACGCGCCAGGCGGTTAGCTAGATGCACTAGCCTCAGATCCTGTACAACTAAGTACAGAAGTGCAGTATGAGTACATAAACAATATGTACCCAGTAAGTATTCCGCCTAACCTCGAAAAAGTAGTGACAAGGGGTCGACTTGACACTTACTAGGCTAATAATAATATAATTAAAGTACTATGCTAAGCATGGATATCATGAATGATATTGTCAGTTCAACAACAGGAAGAGATAAGTCATTTTTTCATAATTATAAAATAAATTTCAGTAATACTATTTAGTAACTTACATTTCAAGGCATTTAAGCAAAATAAATCATGGAGAATTTTCAAATAATTAGCATGCGCAATTATGCCGAGGTCGTACAGTTTGATCCAATAAAATATTTAAACTGTGCACTGCCGGAGGGTTGAACGGCGCGAACCATAGATGCATCTATTTACTACCGAGGCGCTCGGCCCGATCCACAAATAACAATTATTTTCAAGAAAAACACAGGTTTCTCATTTACAGTCAAGTATCTCATACAAACTTTCAGTAAGTGAATTTAACCTTATACAATCCTTTTATCAATTTCTATCATGACTTAAGTGATTATATTAGCAAGTAAAGGCACAAACATTCCAAGTATAGCATGATACATTCCAAGTATAGCATGATACGGGTCCTAAACTACCCAGACAATAGCATAATAATAGCTATGTACGGACTCTCGTCACTTCGTATGTACGTAACCCCCACAATTAGGTACAAACATTCATTTAATTCACCTATGGGGTTAATTCCCTCTTACAAGGTTAGAAAGGAGACTTACCTCGCTTCAAAGTCTACTTTCCAATTCAAGAACGCGTTCAAACCTCCAAATTTGAAGCCAAACGATTTGAAACTAGTCAAACATTACATAAACTAATCAATTTATGCTCAAAAGTTCATAATTTCACCATTTATGTCACGCCCCGAACCTGGGGAGGCATGGCTAGCACCTGGTGCCGTGCTGGCCCGAGCGAACCATTTTGTAACTCATTTGTTTTTCTTCTGTAATTATCATGGGCCAACATGGCCACAACTCATAATGTATAACTATAAGTGGGCAACACTGTATTAGTGAACTATTTTTCTTAAAACATGAATACATATGGGCCGTCAAGGCCTCTGACATACTGTATAATATGAATCTATGTCTACAAAGCCTCTAAGATTATTTGACATTAAATGGGACAGAGTACCGACCTACCCATAAGTCTGTAGCAAAATTCTGACACGATGACTCATAGACTCGGATGCACTCCGAATGAGGTGAAGTCTTACCGATCCTTCGCTGAATGCCAATCTCGTCTACTATGAGGGTTCGTCAAATTAATTATCTATACCTGCAGGCATGAATACAGCGTCCCTAACAAAAGAACGTCAGTACGAATAATGTACTGAGTATGTAAGGTAGAACTGAAACATAACAATAAGTCAACATTAATTAAGGACATATAAGAATTAACCTGAATCTCTTATGTGTCACCGTAAATACATACTTATTATAATTATATATATATAATGCTTCTCTTTAACACTATTTTCCATATCGTATGATACATGACTGTCCAACTGATCAGTGGTAACTGCCCGACCGGCCGTAACTCGGTGGTAAATGCATAGCTGCCCAACCGGTGAAAAATAATAATACATAACTGCCCAACTGGTGGTAACTGCCCGACCTACCATAGCTCGGTGGTAAATAAATATGCATGTCTTGCCAACCGGTGGTAAATAATGATACATAACTGCCCAACCAGTGGTAACTTCCCGACCGGCCGTAGCACGGTGGTAAACGAATATACATGAAGATGCGTGTATCACTATATTATAAATATTAACATCTTTATCAAATACCTCAATAGGGAACTAGATACATATTTAGACATGCTTGAATATCACTTTACGGGAATGAATAACATAGACATCCTTAACTGCTAAGAGTAGAACCACTTATGGAATAGCATTACGTTTACGTATCGTTACTTGAATCATGCCAAAAGAAAAGAAGGGATAGCCTTAACATACCTGGAGTAGGAAAAAATCTGTATGATATTTTTTTGAGAAGAATTGTACCGTACTCCCTTAAAATCGCAAAATTTCACGCTATATAGTAAAAATGGTCTCTGTACGAAATGTTTTGAAGCAATACGTTGCTATTGCAATCCATGAACTTTGCTGAAGCTTTTTGACGTGAAAGAGTTAAAGTTATACAATTCAAGAGCTTTGGGATTTTGACGTGAAATGTTAGAATTATACAATTCAAGGATTGGAATTTATGAAAAAAGTGTAGTATAAAGTGATGATTAGGCACCATCCCCTCTTAATTGTAACATCTTGCAAATTTGAATTTAAGAGTCACTCAAGAATCATGTATTGTTGCCACGTGGGGAAAGTTTAGGCTTATCCAATATTAGCCACTTAATTCATTAATTAATTAGGTAATATCCCGCTATCCGGTAATTAATTAATTACCCGTATAATTAAGAACTATCTCAAATTACTTAAAATACCATCCACTTTTAACACACTTTGTATATACCCTACTATCGTGGTCATGTGGTACCATATAAAATCAATACATGCACTATTATTTCATTAAAACATCCGTATATGTGTGTGTGTGTGTGTATATATATATATATATATATATATATATATATATATATTCTCAACTTCTAATTTTCCTAATCTCATACAAAGAGAAAACATTTCGTATGCTTAATTTTTAAAATGGTAAAATGATAATCTTCTTTTCTTGTGAGAAAATAATTTCTATCTTTACAATAAAGA
Organism: Nicotiana tomentosiformis; assembly: GCF_000390325.3. NCBI lineage: Eukaryota > Viridiplantae > Streptophyta > Magnoliopsida > Solanales > Solanaceae > Nicotiana > Nicotiana tomentosiformis. Next base: position 15,294,999 of record NC_090813.1, on the reverse strand, counting down.
AAATCTCATAAACTTTCTCATATTAGGTATATAATTTATCATATCCGAAAATAGTATTAATGGTAACTATCCAAAATTATACTTATAAAACTTTTACTAAAATACTTCACTTAAAAGAAAATACCACATTAACATAATATCTAACGGTATCAATGTTGTTAAACTTACGGAGTCTTACAATAATATAGTCACAAATCCTCTATAATCTCATGAATGGTCTTAATCCCTTCTAGCTCATATAGATTACTGTGACTAATTCTAATATTAAATTGCGGGATGTAATAATTTAAGTGAATACCCAACCTAAATTGCAAGATTCCTAAAATACACTCTCGGGCCCACGTGCATAGATTCCGAAAAGTTTTAAAGAAAGTTGTTACCCATAATCTTAGGAACATAAATATATGATTTTTACTAAATTCCATAACGAATTTCGTGGTTAAATCTCATTTTTATCAAAAATTTAGGTTTTCATCTAAACCCATAATTTTCATTAATTTACATGTTATAATCTACCCTTAAACTATGTATTTAACTCATATTGTGTAGAAATTATTTACTTCAAAGTGCTAAGTGAAATACCCCCTCTAAGAGCTCGAAGAAAAGCCCAACAATGGAAGAAATGAGCTAAAATAGCCTAACTCCTGTTTTTAAAAGTTTCTGTCCAGGTCTGCCTTCTTCGCGATCGCGGAAGAGGTCTCACGATCGCGAAGGCAAACGGCCCAGGCCCAGAAAAATTTACTCATCGTGATGCAACAGGAGCATCGCGAACGCGGAGGCTCGCTTGGTCTACCCTACGCGAACGTGAGGGCTTCTTCGCGAACAGCGGCCACCCAGCTCTACCTCTTTTACGCGAGCGCGGGCCAGGTCACGCGAGCGCGAAGGCTAGAGGGCCCAGAACTCCGCGAACGCGGTCTACGCATGTGAACGTGAAGGGAAAAAGCTCCCCAGCCCACAGTACCCCAAATCCTTCATCGCGAACGCGAAGGTCTGATCGTGTTCACGAAGAAGGAAACCAGAAGCAGAAATCTGGTGTGTTTCAACTAAACTCCGGGCGGTACGGAATGCACCCGAGCCCCTCGGAACCCCGTCCAACTACTTCAACTAGTCTATAAACATAATACAGACTTGCTCGAACTCTCGAAACGCGTACAACAACAACAAAACCAAGAATCACACCCCAAAACTAAATTAAATCAAACTTTGAACTTCAAGTTTCTTAATCGCTCCGAATGCGTCGAATCATACTTAGACTACTCGGATTGACACCAAATTTTGCGTGCAAGTCTTAAATGACATTATGGAACTATTTTCGGTCTCAGAATTCCATTCGGACCTCGATATCACCAAAACCTATTCTAAACCAAATTTAAAGAACTTCAGAGTTCTTCAAGAACCAACTTTCACTATTGTGCGCCAAAACGCTCCCGGGTCATCCAAAACCCTATCCGAATATATGTCCAAGTCCGAAATCATCATACAAACCTATTTGAACCGTCAAATTCTAATTCCGAGGTCGTTTATTCAAAATATTGACCGAAGTCAAACTTGACCTTTTAAGCCAACCTTAAGGAACCAAGGGTTCCGATTCCAACCCAGACTCTCCCAAATCCCGAACCAACCATCCCCGCAAGTCATAAATTAGTAAAAGCAAGTACGAGAAGTCTTATTTAGGGGAGCGGGGTTCTAGACAGTAAAACAACCGGTCGGGTCATTACATTCTCCACCTCTTAAACAAACGTTCGTCCTCGAACGGGTTTAGATTCATACATGAAGTGCTGAATAACTGTGGATATTTGCTCTGCATGTCCTCCTCGGACCCCTAGGTCGCCTCCTCGACTGGTTGGCCCCTCCACTGAACCTTTAATGCGAAAATCCTCTTGGACCTCAACTAGCGATCCTGTCTAGAAACAATAGCAATTGGCTTCTCCTCATGCCCCAAGCTCTTATCTAGCTGAATAGTACTGAAGTCTAACACATGAGACAAGTTGGCGTGGTACCTCCAGAGCATAGACACGTGAAAAAACTGGATGAACCCCTGATAGGTTGGGAGGTAAAGCAAGCTCATAAGCAACCTCCCCAACTCGCCTCAACACCTCAAATGAGCCTATAAATCTTGGGCTCAACTTGCCCTTCTTTTCGAATCTCATAATACCCTTCATCGGCGAGACTATCAAGTGAAGCTTCTCACCTACCATAAATGATACATCACGCACCTTCTGATCCGTGTAACTCTTCTGTCTGGACTGCGCTGTACGAAGCTCCTGAATTAACTTTACCCTTTCCAAGGCATCCTTCACCAGATCAGTACCATATAACCTAGCCTCGTCGGGCTCAAACCATCCGATGGGAGAATGGCATCGCCGACCATATAAAGCCTCAAATGGGGACATCTCAATGCTGGACTGATAACTGTTGTTGTAAGCAAACTCGGCCAAAGGCAAGAACTAATCCCACTGTCCCCCAAAGTCAATCACACATGCTCTTAGCATGTCCTCCAATATCTGAACTGTACGTTTTGACTGGTCGTCGGTCTTGGGATGGAATCCTGTGCTGAGCTCTACACGAGTCCCTAACTCATTTTGTATGGCTCTCCAGAAATGTGAAGTGAACTGAGGGCCTCTATTGGATATGATGGAAACAGGCACACCATGCAACCGAACTATTTCCCGAATATAAATTTGGGCCAACTTCTCTGAAGTAAATGTAGTCACAACCGGAATGAAGTGTGCCGACTTGGTCAACCTGTCGATAATGACCCAAACTGCATCAAACTTCCGCAAGATCCGTGGCAACCCAACTAGGACGTCCATAGTGATGCGCTCATATTTTCACTCAGGTATAGTCATCTGTTGAAGTAGGCCACCTGGACTTTGGTGCTCATACTTGACCTGTTGGTAATTTAGACACCTAGCTACATACTCCCCTATGTCTTTCTTCATCCGCCGCCACCAATAGTCTTGTCTTAGGTCACGATACATCTTTGCAGCACCTGGATGAATAGAATACCGAGAACTGTGTGCCTCCTCTAGAATCCTCTCCCTCAAGCCATCGACATTAGGATCACATAGATGGCCTTGGAGTCGCAGAACACTATCATCGCCAATAGAAACCTCCTTGGCACCACCCTTGTAGTACTGTCTCTCTAAGAAATGCCAAGTGCGGATCGACAAACTGTCGGGCCTTGATCTACCCAAATAATGAAGACTGAGCAACAACACATGCAAGAACTCGGTTGGGCTCTGAAATATCCAACCTCACAAGTCTGTTAGCCAAGGAATGAATGTCCAAAGCTAGTGGCTTCTCCTCCGCTGAAATATATGCCAAGCTACCCATACTCTCTGCCTTCATGCTTAAGGCATCCGCGACCATATTTGCCTTGCCCAGATAATAAAGAATGGTGATGTCGTAATCCTTCAGTAACTCGAGCCATCTACGCTGCCTCAAATTGAGATCCCTTTGCTTGAACAAATGATGTAAGCTGCGATGATCGGTATAAACCTCACATGACACCCCATACAAATAATGCCTCCATATTTTAAGAGCATGAACAATCGCGGCTAACTCTAGATCGTGCACAGGGTAATTCTTCTCATGAATCTTCAGCTGACGCGAAGCATATGCAATAACTTTCCCCTCCTGCATTAATACACAACCCAAGCCAACGCGTGAAGCGTCGCAATATACCGTATACATCCCTGAGTCGGAAGGCAACACTAGAACCAGTGCTGTAGTTAAAACTGTCTTAAGCTTCTGGAAGCTCGCCTCACAAATATGGGACCAACGGAACGGAGCACCCTTCTGGGTCAATCTAGTCAGAGGTGCTGCAATGGATGAGAAACCATGCACAAACCGATGATAATAACCTGCCAACCCCAGGAAGCTCGTGATCTCGGTCGCCGAAGTGGGACGAGGCCAACTCTGAACTGCCTCAATCTTCCTGGGATCCACCTTACTACCTTCTCTTGATACAACATGCCCCAAGAATGCCACAGACTCTAGCCAAAACTCACACTTGGAGAACTTAGCATATAGCTTCTATTCTCGCAAGGTGTGAAGTAGCACTCTCAAGTGCTGCTCATGCTCCCCCAGGCTACGTGAGTAAATCAAGATGTCATCAATGAAGACAATAATGAAGGAATCAATATAAGGCATGATCACCCGGTTCATCAAATCCATAGACGCCGCTGGGGCATTAGACAAGCCGAAAGACATCACTAGAAACTCATAATGACCATATCTGGTACGGAAGGCAGTCTTTGGAACATCTGAATCTCGAATCTTCAACTGATGTTACCCTGAACTCAAGTCGATCTTAGAAAATACCCTAGCACCCTGCAATTGGTCAAACAAATCATCGATACGCAGCAACGGGTACTTGTTCTTGATGGTAACCTTGTTCAACTGGCGGTAATCAATGCACATCCGCATAGTCCCATCTTTCTTTTTCACAAATAATACTGGTGCACCCTAAGGTGATACACTTGGTCTCACAAACCCCTTTGTTAACAACTCCTCAAGCTGCTCCTTCAACTCCTTCAATTCTTTCGGAGCCATATGGTACGGTGGGATGGATATAAGCTAGGTGCCTAGAGCCAAATCAATATGGAAATCAATGTCACGATCTGGCGGCATGCCTGGAAGGTCAGAAGAAAACACATCGGCGAACTCTCGGACTACTGGCACTGAATCAATCGTCGGAGACTCTGCGGTGGTATCCCGAACATAAGATAGATAAGCCAAACAACCCTTCTCGACCATATGTCGAGCCGTCAGAAAAGAGATGACCCAACTAGCTGTACTAACTGAGGAACCCTTTCACTCCAATCTCGGTAATTCTAGCATTGCTAAGGTAATAGTCTTGGCATGACAATAAAGGATGGCGTGATATGGAGATAACCAGTCCATGCCCAGGATGACCTTAAAGTCGATCATATCAAGTAGCAGAAGGTCCTCTCTAGTCTCGTAACCACAGAATGTGACCACACAGGACCGGTAGATTCGGTCCATAGCCACATAATCGCTCACATGAGTGGACACATAAACAGGAGTACCCAAGGACTCACGAGGAATATCCAGAAAATGAGTGAACAAAGATGACACATATGAATAGGTAGACCCTGGATCAAATAAAACCGAAGCATCCCTACCGCATATAAAAATAGTACCTGTGATCACGGCATCTGAGGCCAATGCATCTGGTCTGGCCGGAAAAGCACAGAATCTGGCTGGAGCACCGAGGGGCTGGCCCCCGCCTGACTGAACAGTAGCTGACTGGCCTCCCCCTGCCTGGCCTCCACCTCTAGGATGACCCCTACCAGCTTGCCCTCTGCCCCTGGGCGGTCGGACAATCGGTGCTGAAATCATGGGCTGCTGGCCCTGTTGCACTTCTTGCCCCGAAGCTTGGGGAAGAATCTACTCATGTGATCGAGATCTCCGCACTTAAAATAGCCCCTCGGTGCGGCGATATGCTGCCCTGATGTCTGACCCTGATGGACTATCGACCTACTAGAAGAAGCTTGAATAGCCAGTGGGCGGTATGAACTCTCCGGCATGGCACTAAAATAGGAGCTGGATGAACCCTGGTGACATGAGCACCCACTGGAAGAACCCTGGATGGCTGGTGAGCGGTAAGAACTCTCTGGCATGGCGCTGAAATAGGGGCGCGTTGGAGCACCTCGAGGATATGGTGGTGATGAATATGGGAGCCTGCTAAGCTGACCCCTCTCAAACTGACCTCTGCCCCTAGCCGAGGCACCTATAAACTCTCCAGAGAAACGGGCCCTCTTGTCCTGCTGCGTCTGTTCTCTCCCCCTCTGATGGTAGCCCTCAATCCTCCAAGCAATCTCCACTACCAGCTGATAAGAAGTCCCCATCTCAACCTCTCGGGCCATATTGGCCATAATACCGTAGTGCAACCCCACAACAAACCTCCGCACTCTCTCTGCGTTCGTAGGAAGAATCATAAGTGCATGGAGAGACAAGTCAAAAACCTCGCCTCATAGTCGGTCACTAACATCTGACCCTGCTCAAGCTGCTCAAACTGATACCGCAACTCTTCCCTCTCGGAGGGTAGAATATACCTATCCAGGAAAAGCTGTGTGAACTGGCTCCAAGTCATGAAAGGAGAGCTCGATGGTCTGCCAAGAAGATAAGACTGCCACCATCTACGGGCCCTGCCCTCCAGCTGGAAAGTAGTGAGGTCAACCCCATGAGACTCTAGTATCCTCATGTTGTGCAGTCTGTCCCTGCACCTATCAATGAAATCCTGGGCATCCTCATGACACTCGCCTCCGAAGACAGGAGGGTGTAACCTAGTCCACCTGTCCAATAACTTCTGCGGATCGCCGTCCGCAGTCGGTCTAGGCTTAGGTACCACCTTGAGCCATTATTGCACTTGCGATAGAAATTCCACAGGTGCGGCATCGCATGTGCGACTGGTGGTCCGCAGGTGCGAGATCGCTGGGCAGAAAAGAGGAAATTTCGAGGGTTTGGTCTCATTTCCAATTTTGGGACATTGAGAGCTCGGATTGGGCGATTATTTGAGGGATTTTTAGAGAAAGCTTTTGGGTAACGATTCTTAACTCCTTTATGGTTATATTCTACTAATCTATGATTGATTTCATCATTTAATTTCGGATTTGGGTTGAAATTTTGGAAAAAATGGGAAGAAGTTCTTCAACTAAAATTTAAGGTTTTGATTGAGATTTTGACATCGGATTTGTATAATTTTGGTACGAGTGAACTCATGAGGGAATGACTGTTCGTATTTTGTGACTTTTACCCGATAACGAGATGTGGGCCCGAGGAGACTTTTCGGGAGCGATTTTCTAATTTCTCACTTTAGTTTTGATTTCATTAACTAGATTAGTTTCTTATAGTTATATTTATGATATGTAATTATTTTTGGCTAGATTTGGGCCATTCGGAGTCGGATATTCGTGGGAAAAGCATTGTTACTGATTGATTTGATCTTGGTTTGAGGTAAGTGGCTTGCCTAACCTTGTGTGGGAAAAATCACCTTAGGATTTGGTGTTGTTATGATATGTGAGCGCCTTGCACGCGAGGTGACGAGTGCGTACACGGGCTATTTATAGAAAAACCTCATTTTTACTGAGTAATAGCCTGTTTTCATCTTATCTGAGTATACTAAGCATGTGTAGTTATCTTGTTAGCCTAGAATAGCATGTCTACATGTCCTACTTCTTTCTTGACTTGTACTTAGTCTAAATTGTAGGTTTCTTATTGTAATTGTTATATTCATTTGTTTGAGTTGCGTATTTATTTTGGGACTACAGGATGGTTCATCGGGAGTTCTCACTGTATATTTACTTTTGAGACTATGAGGCGGTTCCTCGGGAGATCTCCCTGCACATTTACTTTTGAGACTACGAGGCGGTTCCTCGGGAGTTCTCCCTACACATTTACTTTTGAGACTACGAGGCGGCTCCTCGGGAGTTCTCCCTGCACCTTTACTTTTTGAGACTACGAGGCCGTTTTTTGGGAGTTCTCCCTTCACATTTACTTTTGAGACTATGAGGCGGTTCCTCGGGAGTTCTCCCTGCACATTTACTTTTGAGACTACGATGCGGTTTCTCGGGAGTTCTCCCTGCATATTTACTTTTGAGACTACGAGGCGGTTCCTCGGGAGATCCCCAACTGTTATCCATGTGTTCTGCGTTGCTACTTTGCTATATTCTCTTTGTTTAAATTTCAGTCTCTTATTATATTGTTATATTCTCCTGCTTATTTATTATATATCAGTGGGTCTGACCTGACCTCATCACTACTCGAACGAGGTTAGGCTTGGCACTTACTAGCTACCAATTGTGGTGTACTCATGCTATTCTTCTACACATGTTTTTGTGTGCAGATCTAGGTACTTCTTACCGGCCGCATTATCAGTGAGTCGAGACAGTTTTGGAGAATTCAAGGTACATCTGCCGCATCCGCAGACCTCGGAGTCCCTTTCTACTCTTCCCCATGTCCATTATCTTCTGTATTTCTTTTGTTAGATTCTGATATATAGAGATACTAGATTTCCTTCTGTAGTTTGTGATTCACGATGTTCCGCGTTTTGGGAAACTGTGTACGTTTAGTGTTTTGGTTATTGTATATGCCGAGCGGCATTATTATTGGTAATTCAGTATCTAATGCAGTTAGTTGTTTAGTTTTGCTTCCATTATTGGTATTTTCACAATCTGGTAGGCTTACCTAGTCGTAGAGATTAAGTGCCATCACGACATGTCTCGGATGGATGTTTGGGTCGTAACAATAACACATAATCTGGGGTTTCATACTCTCAGGACCAAATTTAGAACTGTTACTTACCTCGAACCGTGTAATTCCTTACTCTGGTATGCCTTTGCGTCGCGAATCGGTCTCCAAATACTTCGAATCTAGACATAATTAATTCGATTCAGTCAATACAAATTAAAGGAATAATTTTCAGATGAAAATACTAATTTTTCAACAAAAATCCGAAATTGTGCTAAAAACTTGTCTGTGGGGCCCACACCTCGAAACCTGAAAAAAGTTACAAAATATGAACTCCCATTCAACCACGAGTCCAGCCATACCAAATTTACCAAATTCCGACATCAACTAGGCCTCCAAATCTTAATTTCTTATTTTGAAATCCCTAGGCCCAAATCCTCTAATTTCACCTCAAAAATACGTAATCTAGTCGAAATACTCAGTGATAATCTAATATTATTGATTAACAATTATCACAAGTATCTTACCTCAAGTTTTCCGTGAATTCCCTCTGAACATTGCCCCAAAATCTTGCTTGAAAGTCTAAAAATGGCAGAACTCGGAACCCTTTCGAAATGTAACTGCCCAGGGGTTCCGCACCTGCGACTTACTTAGCCGCTTCTATGGTCTCGCAGGTGCGAGAAACCAACCGCTTCTTCAGTTTGCCAAGGCTGACCTCTTTTCGCTTCTGCGATCGCCTTCCCGCTTCTGCGGGCTCGTTTCTGCGAGAAGAAAGCCGTTTCTGCGGTCATAGAGTCGTAGATGTGATGCCGCTTCTGCGGACCGTTTGCTCGCTTTTGCGACCTCTGCCTCAACCCACACCTGGTCACTTCTGCGATGAAGAACACGCTCCAGCGAGCTCACCTGTGAGCCAATTTCCACAGGTGCGATTGCATCAGATGGCATCAGGTTTCATCTTCTACATTAAATGCTGAAACCTATCAAATCAAGTCTGATTAACCTCAAATTTTGCACACAAGTCATAAATGACATAACAGACCTATTTTAATTTCCAGAATCGGATTCCGACCCCGATATCAAAAAGTCAACTCTCCGGTCAAATTTCCAAACTTAAATTTCTATTTTAGCCATTTCAAGCCTAATTTAACTACGGACTTCCAAATAATTTTATGGACATGCTCCTAAGTCCAAAATCAATATACGGGGCTATTGGAATTATCAAAATTCTATTTCAGGATCGTTTATACATAAGCCAACATCCGGTCAACCTTTTCAGCTTAAGTTTTTATTTTGGAGACTAAGTGTCTCAATTCATTTCAAAACCTCATCGAACCCGAACCAATTACACCAGCAAGTATCATAATAACTGTAAAGCACAAATTGAGCAGTAAATGGGGGAACAAGACTGTAATACTCAAAACGACCGGTCGGGTCGTTACATTGAAATAATAAGTTCATGATTTGGAATAGCCTCAACTAATTTTCTCTGTAATTTTCGAATTGCCGTTATGATAAAAGAATTTTTTATGCTTAATTTTACCTGATCAATTGTCAATTGACTCTTGAAAAGGTAATTATGCCTGCAAATTTGAAATGGAGTAAAGTCATAATCGAATAAGGAAAAAGAAATCCATACTGACTATTCAATTCAAACTTGAAAAGACCCAAGGATCGTAGTCTAACAATAAGAAACAAAAATATTTTACATGGGGGATGAATTCATCCGTTTGTGGCCTTGACTTTTTGATTCTTGACGGATTCTCTTTTGTGTCAAAGTCTTGCCTGAATAAGAACGACAAGAGTGAAGAGAGACAGAAGAGATAGGTGAGTATGGGAGGCAGTGAAGGCTATCAAGTGGCCGTTTTCGGCAATTTTGTGCTGGAATTGGGAGGAGAAAGGGATAGGGAGACCACAAAGAGAGGTAAAGAAGGGTTACAGGTAGAGAAGAAATAGGGAAGTAGGGTTTTTTAAAGAGAAATTTACCTAGAATACAACCCTTTAAAAATTTATTTATATTCCTTAAATTTGCTTTTATAAAATTACTTTTAGTACAATTTATTTTAAAATCTTACCTTTTTAATTAAATTATGTACAACTTTTCATATACTAAAATCTCTCCCTTGTGATTCTCTTTCACTTAAAAGATATCTCTTTCAGATTCTCTCTCACCTAAAGTATCTATCACTATCAATTTTTTCCCCAATTTCTCCAATAAAAGATATTCCATTATATCACAAGCGTCTATCCCTATTTTCTTCGTCCCATATATTTTGTGTAGGTCAAAATGCATAGTAAACACATTGCTTAGAAAATCATAGATAGTGGTGGTAGAGACAATGTTCGGATTGAAGAAATTTCAGAATCATCTGTCGAAAGAACCAATTTTTTGTTAATATCTCAAAGTTCTGATTCACCAACATCGCATGCCAGCCATAATCCGAATTCTAATTTTCAACAAGTTGCATTTGAAAAAAAGGAAGATAAAAGGATTTCTGAAGAAAGCACGGCAGAGATGAATCTGAGAAGAAAAATTGATCTTTTGTCTTTCTCACCCATGGTGTTCTTTTTCATCATCTTTTTTCCCTTTTGTTTTCTAGTAAATTCAGTCAATTGTTACATAGATAAAAGTGGACATTTTTGAATTTATTTTTCTGAGAAGTTGTCGTGTTTTAGTAATTTATTTGAAACTGATGATGTTGAATCGGGTGGTATCAAGGATTAAAGGCAAAATATCAAAATATTTATGTATGAATTTGGTATAATATATATAGATATTTTTTATCAAGAAAAACCAAATATTAGTGTAATATTCCTATACATTTAGTATCATATATATATATATATATATATATATATATATATATATATATATATATATGATACTAACATATAAAGAAAATCGCATTTACGAGGATTATATAATAAGTACCATAATATGCATATACTATATATGAATACATTATTCATATACAAATATATGTATTTACAGAATATATTTAAGAGCTCTATTACCTATATACAATTTAAAGGATATTAGATTTAGGAGGACTATATATAGTATATAGTATATTATATATTTATACTATGTATAATATACAATTTCTTTAAGTATATTGCATATTTTAGCTAGAAAGTATATTGTTTTATTTATATATTTTATTTAACCATTATTTCACACACACACACACACAAACACACACAAGTTGATACCGGATTATTGTTATTTGTCTTACCTAGCGGGTGAGGTTAGGTGCCATCAACATATATATTATTGTTCAGCTCCCGTCGATCACAGCAACATCAACATCCAATATCTGGACGCAAGGTGCAGAAGTATAGTATGAGTACAACCGACCCCATGTACTCGATAAGTAACAAACCTAACCTTAGGTTGAAAGTAGTGACGAGTTGAAATAAAGGTCGGGTCCAACACCAATAGCCAACAACAGTCCATTACAATATAAAGCAAGTAATAAAATAAGTAACTCAGAAATAAAATGCTCAACTTAATTATGATTTCTGAAAATAGCTCTGCCTTTCAAGTGTATTAGTGAAAACTCAAGTCTTTTACCGAAGTTGCCAAAAATATGAGTAAGTTTGAAAACAATAATTTTTCCAAAATTTCTTTCAACAATAAATAAGTTATTTTATTTTCTTTCCACATAGCCAGTGAAAAATGCATCACTATGCCCATATGCCAATATGTGTGAGAAGTCATGAATGACGTGATGCCGTACAACATGAGGAAAATGCATCTCTATGCATGTATGTCAAGTGTGCATGTCATTGCGATGCAACTCAGTGATAAAACCATATGCATACTCTTAGAGTGTCATTCACTCAGTCTTCCCAGTCACTCAATCCTCCCAATCGCTCGACACTCGCACTCGGCACTCAGCACTCGCACTCAGTAGGAACCTACGCTCACTAGGTGTGTGTACAGACTCCGGAGGGGCTCCTTCAGCCCAAGCGCTATAATCTGTACGGACAACTCACATGTTATAGTATCAATATCTGGATCCGCACGGAGAACTCACGTGCTATAGTATCAATATCTGAATTTTCACGGACAACTCATGTGTTGCACGAATAACTCACATGCTATAGTATCAATAACCTCAAAATCAGGCCCTCATCCTCACTCAGTCATCAATCTCTCTAGTCTCTCGGGCTCACAATGTCATAAAACTAGCCCAAAATGATGATATGATGTATCAATAAATAACAACAGAGACTGAGATATGATATGCGACAAATGAATATGACTGAGTATGAATTACAGTTTAAACATATAATTCGACAGCATAAACGACCTCAATGGGCCCCAATAATATCAACATTTGCCTAAGCATGATTTTCTAATACGAGTCACAACTCAGTTTCTCTAACACATAAAAATATATGGAAACATACAAGTTAATTGACTATAAAACTCTACGGAATCAAACGAGTCTCAATTTCTATGGTGCACGCCCACACGCCCATCACCTAGCATGTGCATCACCTCCAAACAATTCACATAACACGTATAATCAGGGTTCATACCCTCAGCTCAGAGATTAAAGATGTTACTTACCTCGAGCAAGCCAAATCCAATACCGAGCAAGATGTACAATACTAGGAAAATTCCATTCCACGCGTATCAACCTCCATACGCCTTCCTATCTCCTCAATTCAAGCCAAACGACTCGTATCAATTCAAACAACGTGCAAATTAATCACAATTTACTCTAACGCTTACAATTCAATAATTTACAAACATTCCCAACTCCGCACGAAAAATCGACAGTGGGGCCCACATCTCGGAATCTGATAAAACTTAAGACGTTCGAACACCCATCCGATACGAGTCCAACCATATAAAAATTATCAAATTCCGACATCAGATTGACCTTCAAATCTTTATTTTATATTTTTGAAAGATTTTATAAAAATCTGATTTTTCTTCCATAAATTCACGGATTCATGATATAAAAGAATATGGAATCATAAAATATAATCAATACAGGATAAGGAACACTTACCCCAATGTTTACCCGTAAGAATCACCCAAAAATCGCCTAAACCGAGCTCTCAAATTCTCTTTTTGTCAAAAATGGCAGAAACCCCCCGTTTATAGGGCCTCAAATGTTTTGGGCGCCTATTGTGGAAGGTTGGCATTTTGGAAGAATTTCATAAATTTGGATTGAAGTGAATTTCAATGCTATTGATGTCCGTTTGGGATTCCGATCTGGGAATAGCTCCATATGGTGATTCTGGTATTGGGAGCACTTCCGAATGTGGATTTGGAGGTTCGTAGGTCATTTCGGGGTTATTTGGCGAAAGTTAGAAATTTAAAGATTTTTGGAAGTTTGACCGGGAGTGGACTTTTTGATATCGAGGTTGGATTCCGATTTCGAAAGTTGGAGTAGGTCCGTAATGTCAATTATTACTTGTGTGCAAAATTTGAGGTCAATCGGACGTGATTTGATAGGTTTCGGCATCGATTGTAGAAGTTTGAAATTTCAAAGTTCATTATGTTTGAATTGAAGGGTGATTCGTAGTTTCGATATTGTTTGGCGCGATTTGAGGCATCGACTAAGATCGTAATGTATTTTGGGACGTGTTGATATATTTGGTTAAGGTCCGGAGGGCCTCGGGGTGGTTTTGGGTGGTTAACGGATCAACTTGGAGTTTTGTTGTGTTGCTGAAGGGCCTGAGTTCTAATGTAATTGCACCTGCAGAAAAAGGGCCGCAGGTACGACGCCGTAGAAGCAACCATTCAAGCGAGGAAGCGAAGTTGGCCAAAAGGCCTGGGGTCGCAAAAGCGGGCACAAACGCGCAGGTGCTCGCGCGCAGATGCGCTTGAGGATTGCGGAAGTGGAAGCGCAGATGTGTTGCATGGGGCGCAGATGCGAGGGCTATTGGGCCGAGCGTGAACCGCACCTGCGGAGCCACAGGAGCGGCTGATGAACCGTAGAAGCGGAAACGAGATTTGGGTTCAATTTCACTTTATTTTGTCCATTTGGAGTGCCATCTTCACCCTCTATTATGGGGTAAGGGACTTCTTCTCATTTTGGGTTAAATATATGGTTTATATATGGACTTAAACATGAAAATTAATAGAAATTTGGAATTTTGAAGAAAACCCTAGAAATTAATATTCTTGGATTTTGATCACGAATTTGGGCATGAAATTGATAATAAATCATATATTTGAGTTCGTAATGTTATGGGTAATGCTTATCTTCGGAATCCGGGCACGTGTGCCCGAGGGTTGCTTTATCGGCTTTTCGAGTGGAGTTGGAAATTTGTCTAAATTGATTTGTTATGAGTATTAGAGTATATTTTTATTGGTTTGCACATTGTTTGACTAGTTTTGGAGCGACGGGCATCGGTTTGAGGTGTTAGAAGGATTTAGAGCCAGTTATGAAATTTCGGAGCGAGGTAAGTCTCATGTCTAACTTTGTGAGGAGGAAATTATCCCTAAGTGATGTATATTTCTGTGTGCTACTTGTTGTGGGGGGCTACATACGTGCAAGGTGACGAGAGCCCGTACGTAGCTACATTCATGTTATTGTCCAAGTAGGCTTAGGTTCATATCATGCTATAGCTGTATTATTTGAGCAGTCTCTCGCCTATTAAATTCCTCTATTTTACATTACTACTTGAGACTGGAGTTGTTATTGTAGAGACTTCACGAGTTCATGATTAGTCACCGAATAATTCTACTCCTCGTACGGCATGTTTCCGTGATATATATACTTCAATGAAAGCTTCTTATTCTAATAGGATCGGGTCGTTCGCCTCGGCAGGATTTTGTATTTCACTCTTATGGGATCGGGTCGTTCGCCTCGCCAGGATTATGTATTTCATTCTTATGGGATCGGGCCGATCGCCTCGACAGGATTTATGTACCACACCCTCATGGGAGCGGATCGTTCTCCTTGGTATTTTAATAGATGTATCTATGGTTCGGGCCGTTCGACTCTTGGCAGTGCACAATTTAAATTCTTATGTTGGATCGGGTCGTATGCCTTGGCATTTCCTCTATCATATCCTCATGGATTCATGCGTAATATTTGGCAAGAAGCCAGTATATCTGTGAATTTTCCTGATTTGAGTTATGACGATATATCTGATGAGATCCAATATATATATATATATATATATATATATATATATATATATATATATATATATATATATATATATATATATATATATATATGTGTGTGTGTGTGTGTGTGTGTGTGTGCTGCGGTTAAGGAGGAAATTTCTAATGGAGAGCTTGAGTTCCTCGTGAAGAAGATGAATTTGTACCACGTGATTTATTACTTTTTACCTCATTTATTTACTCTGCCTCATATTTACTAATCTCTTTACTGTACCTGATGTTATTGGACCACTTGTGAGTGCCTATGTCGATGCCTCGTCACTACTCCTCCACTTGTGAGTGTCTATGTCGATGCCTCGTCACTACTCCTCCGGGGTTAGGCTAGATACTTACCGGGTACACGTTGATTACGTACTCAAGCTACACTTGCTGCACATTTTGTCCAGGTACATATGTGACTAGTGGCCTTGTGAGAGCAGAGGCGTGTATGCATGCGGGGACTTACGTGAACTGCATTCTACATTACGACCCGCAGCCAGCAGAGTCTCTTTCAAAGTTATTTGTATTTTTCCTGTCTAAGTTGTATTACGGACAGATATTGTACTTTATTTTTACTTCTTAATTGATGCTCATGCACTTGTGACACCGGATTTGGGGGTAATTATGGGTCGTTCTGTATTGAAATTGTTAAGAATATTATTATTTACATTGTGAATTCCATCTTTTACTATTTAATCGAAGGAAAATATGATTTCAAAAATATTAAAAATGAGAACCAAATTTAGTATTTATTTTTGGCTTGCCTGACATCGATGTCCGGCGCCATCACGACCCTTAATGGATTTTGGGTCGTGACAACATGGTATCAGGGCGCTAGGTTCAGTTAGGTCTCACGAGTCATGAGCGAGTCTAGTAGAGTCTTACAGATCGGTACGGAGACGTCTGTACTTATCTTCGAGAGGATACAAGGCTGTTAGAAACACTTCCCTTCTTGATTCCTCATCGTGCGAATTGATTTTTTTGAGGCTCGTACCTTTATTTCTTTCCTATTCAATCTTATGCGGCGTGGAACGCTTGTTAAAGATTGGGAATCGAGGAATTGTCATGGTACTACAGACGTGGTGTAGGATGTCTTTGCCTGCGTGTTTGATTAGGCTATTACCGTTGCCTTGCGGAAGATCGTCCTGTCGTTTTAGCTCAGCATCAGTATTTTCTATGGTTTTGAGATTTGGCATTGATTGTTATGACGATTCGTGTATTACTATCGCCCAGTATTTGTATAATGTAGGGCACTTGCCTATGCATTGAGGTAGTGAATAACTTGAATGGAGGTTTTACTCAGTGCATGATTCAGAGATTCACTATTTTATTTATGTGGAGGAAAGGCAATCAGACTGAGAATGTTCAGGTTTGGGTTGATGGATTGACGAGACTTGGTATTTTGAGCGTGGTGGAATTTTCATCTGTGATGTGGTATCGTCGTCCTTGATTAAACGCGTTAAGGTTCGCCGATGTTATGGCCTTTTTCAATTTGCTTGCGGCGCAGGGTGTTGTGAAATGGTGCCTGAGATTCGGTTGTCAGAGATAACAGAGTGTAGCGATTTCAGAATCGAATTGGTACTTCTAGTATTGATGGATCGAGAAAGATGATCTTCTAAGAGGTTTAGAGTTGGTGGCGACTCATGTTTTCAGATGTTACTGAGATGCGGGTTTGGAGCAACAATTAGGCCGCGAAGGACGAGGAAGGACATGTGGGAGGTGTCTTACGGTGGTTGAATTGTCAGGAGGTCAGGTGTGAAAAGTAGAAGTCGAGGAGTTGCCTAAGGGAGAGGGTTTGACCAAAGTGGGAGAGTGGAAGAGTAGCATATGGTTATGTGGTAGGATAGCCACACGCCTTGAGGGAAGCTTAGAGCAATTTGGGAATCATGATAGGCAGTGACTAGGACCATGGATTTTATTTGGATGCAACGTGACTTCGAGTTTGGAATGCGTTGTTGAACTTTTAGCTGATGTCAATGGGGAAGGATGAACCTTGGCGGGTCCCAGGGTTATGTAATTGTAGCTTCAAGCTAAGTAGGAGAACCCCACCATCTATGATTGGATTGCATAGTTGTCAACTTGTGCGATTTCTGGTTATCGGTGTATTGATGGGTTATTATGACTAAGGAAAGAAAACATCAGTGGTAACTTAAGCAAAGGATTTGAGGAATGTGTGCTATCTTTGGCCTTATCGGTTCATGTTCAGGTCTTGGGTAGACTCAGAGTCTATGCTTTGTGTATATGTGATGTATAAGAAAAGGGATTCAACTGGTTGCTTCTTCGAGAGGGTGTTCATGTGCTAGCAGTGCCTTAGAGTTTGATTATATTCGGGGACAAGTCAGAATGGGTGACTCTCAACAATGGTCCTAGTAGGTTCAAAATTAAAGTGTTGTGCCTAAGGATTTCGAGCTAGTAGTATGGTTAATTATTTGAGCTTTTGCAGTGAATTATGAAAGGTGGCTTGGAGTGTTCTACATTATCATCGGTCTGTGGTGTGGCATTTTAGGAATGAGAGAAAATAACTTCGGATTCATAGATGGATTTTCAGAATGGGTGTACCAGTTGAAGATGCGAATATACGCATAAGGAGGATATGAGATGGTTCGTTTTTGGAGACAGCGTGGTCTCATGAAATAAGGTCACTCGGGATGAGTGCGGGTTTGGGTTCATGATGTTTTGAATGGAGCTATTATTATCCCTAAGGCAAGTCGAGAGTAAATTAGAAGAAGTCAGATTCGGTTAGCAATAGTTGAACTGGCATGATAGTGACAATGATCAGTTCCTTCAGCGTGTTGAGTTATACATGTGATTTATGGCGGTACGTGCGAGGTTTGACGACCGCCGTAATTGATCTTATTTGGAGGCATTCGAGTATTATGGCATGTTATGTATAGACGGAGCCCGGAAGAATTATGGTGGTTTAGACCACCACTCAAGGTTTGTATTTTCTGCGGTTATGGGAATTCAGTCACGTGTGGAAATAGTTCTCCTGAAATGAGTTAAGTGAAAAGTTTTTATAAGATGAAGTGTGTACCCTATTGGTGGTTCGGGAGTTATGATGAAATTTTTGTACTTTTGCGTATTGGTATGTTAGGTGCAGTGAGCGACATGGGAATCGGAAGTTGAGGATCAAGGTTGCAGTTGATGTCGACAAGAATGTCACGAGCTCAGATAAGCAGGGAAGAATTCAGATGTTTAAAGTAAGCTGGTATTGTTCTTAGCATCACTTGAGATCGGTGTCCTGTGTAAGAGGCTTTGTGTACTGATTTGCAGCTTCTTGATTTGCTTTACAGCATTAGTGTGACCGGTGGTATGGATGTGCAGACTTGTTATCTGGTACAGAGGGTCGTGGGAGTGTATCCCACGGGAATATTGTATAAGTGTGACATGTAGTCACTTGATTGGTTAAAGATTTAAAACCAAGTGTGGAGATTGTGGTACTATTGCTAATGTGAGAATTTATTCCTAAAGGGCGCTTGGTTCATTTGGTTGTGGAATGTGGAAGTTTGTTCCGAATTTGACGACTGTTCTTATGTGTCGTGAATAGGTCATTGTGGGTCCTTGAGAGGCTATTTAGCCAAGCATGGTATGAACAGAATCGGTTTGAGGTTCGTGGATGAATCTAAATGTGAATGTGGGCTCTATATCAGGCCGGATGTGCTCATCTCAGCATAGCGTTGTTTTCGGAAGGGTCTTCGGGCCTTGGATGTTATTTCTATCATCAGCTATTCCGCGTAATCTATATTATACCATGTGGCAGTATGGTTTGTGGTATTATGTGAGCAGGATGGCTCTCGAGATGCAGATCATATATCGCACCTTAGTTGTGCTTGAGTTTTGTAGCACGTGACGCTACCCGTCTCCCCAGGATTTGTATTATGCACTTGGCGTGCTTATGGTTGATATTCGGATATTTCGTGAGTATAAGCGTTACAGCTCGATGTGTGTTTTCTTTAGATTATTATGTGTGGATCGGGTGGCACGCCGCCACGGGTATATTGTTGGATCGGGTTGCACGCCGCCATGGGTATCATGGTTGGATCGGGTTGCACGCCGCAATGGTATCATATGTGGATTGAATTGCACGCTGCAACAGTGTGTTATTAAGTACAGTTTCCCATATCTATTATTGTCTGTTTTGCTTCTCGTTTCCTGAGGAAGGTTCATAACATCTTTTCGGTTGTTTAAATTAGTTACGTGGTTTGAGTAGATCTTTCCAGAGTTCATTTCCTTATATATCACCTTCGAGTTTGTAGCGTGTTGGCACATTGTGGCATCATATGAGACTTTTGGCAGTGTCTGAGGTGGCTTACTGCCTGAGCAGCTTGTACTGGGTGAGACGATATTATTGGACCTGGGATCAGTGCGATCAGATTTATATGAAGCATATTAAAGTGTAAATATTGTTATTCAGTCCAAAATGAGGTAATGGTTCTTGTCGGGAAGAGAGACTCAATAAATTGTGATTTTGGCAGGTGGTTATGAGTTCTACATGTCTTCTCTATCGTGGCAGTATTGCGAGAGTTAAAGCAAGGCTTAATTGGTCATGAGGTACACCACGGGCTTCGGGTTAGTGGAAATTTTAGCTGTTGTGCCTTGGAAAGATTGCCTTAGGCAAATGAGTTACACGGTGCATGGTAAACATTCAGTAAGGGTATACAATCATGTGTTGGTACATCATGTAGTGATGGATACGGTGATTTCATGTTGGAAACAGACCTGGTAGAGAATTTCAGATGTTAGAATTTGGCTCTAAGGCTTATTTGACTAGATAAAAGGGAGGATTTTCAGGTTTGCTCGAGCAATGTGCTCAATTGGGTTGTGGTAGCACCAGTAGGTGCACGAGGTGTTAAACAATTATTTCTGACAAACTCCAGAGCAGTTCTTAGCATGTTCGAGGACGAACATATGTTTAAGTAGGAGAGAATGTAACAACACGACTAGTCGTTTTGAGCTCTAGCGCATCATTAAGCGGTCTGAGACCCGGGGCAGCTTCACTTCAAGTATTATGACTTATACGCATGGTCGGAATTTAATTTCGGGAAGTTCTGAGTTGATTTAGAAAGAAAATTCTAATTTCGGAAGCTTTAAGTTGGGGGAATTGACTAAAGTATAATTTTTGAGTAGACGACCTCAGAATCAGGATTTGAAGGTTCCAAGGTTCGTATGATTATTTTGGACTTGGGCGTATGTCCAGATCGGGTTTTGGATGACCCGCGAGCATTTCGGCGCCTATTGTGCAAGGTTGGCATTTTGGAAGAATTTCATAAATTTGGATTGAAGTGCATTTCAATGCTATTAATGTCCGTTTGGGATTCCGAGTCTGGGAATAGCTCCATATGGTGATTCTGGTATTGGGAGCGCGTCCGGATGTGGATTTGGAGGTCCGTAGGTCATTTCGGGGTCATTTGGCGAAAGTTAGAAATTTTAAGGTTTTTGGAAGTTTGACCGGGAGTGGACTTTTTGATATCGGTGTTGGATTCTGATTCTTGAAGTTAGAGTAGGTCCGTAATGTCAATTATGACTTGTGTGCAAAATTTGAGGTCAATCATACGTGATTTGATAGGTTTCGGTATCGATTGTAGAAGTTTGAAATTTCAAAGTTCATTAAGTTTGAATTGAAGGGTGATTCATAGTTTCAATGTTGTTTATCGCGATTTAAGGCCTCGACTAAGTTCGTAATGTATTTTGGGACGTGTTGGTATATTTGGTTAAGGTCCGGGGGGCCTCGGGGTAGTTCCGGGTGGTCAACGGATCAACTTGGAGTTTTGTTGTGTTGCTGAAGGGCCTGAGTTCTGGTGTAATCGCACCTGCGAAAAAAGGGCCGCAGGTGCGACGCCGCAGAAGCGGCAAGGCAAGCGCAGAAGTGAAGTTGGCCAAAAGGCCTGGGGTCACAGAAACGATCACAAACGCCCAGGTGCGCGCGCGCAGATGCGCTTGAGGATCGCGGAAGCGGAAGCGCAGATGCGCTGCTTGGGGCGCAGATGCGGGGGCTGTTGGGCCGAGCTTGAACCGCACCTGCGATTGAATTTCCGCAGGTGCGGAGCTGCAGGAGCGGCTGATGAACCGCAGAAGCAGAAATCATGGTTGGGCAATGTCTTCTTTAAAACGAGAGTTGGGTTCAATTTCACTTCATTTTGTCCATGGGAGCCGATTTTGGAGCCGTTTGGAGTTCCATCTTCATCCTCTATTATGGGGTAAGTGACTTCTTCTTATTTTGGGTTAAATACATGGTTTATATATGGATTTAAACATGAAAATTAGTAGAAATTTGGGATTTTGAAGAAAACCCTAGAAATTGGTATTCTTGGATTTTGATCATGAATTTGGGCGTGAAATTGAGAATAAATCATATATTTGAGTTCATAATGTTATGGGTAATGTTTATCTTCGAAAATTTTCGAAATCCGCGCACGTGGGCCCGAGGGTTGCTTTATCGGCTTTTCGAGCGGAGTTGGGAATTTGTCTAAATTGATTTGTTATGAGTATTAGAGTATTTTTATTGGTTTCCACATTGTTTAACTAGTTTTGGAGCGACGGGCATCGACTTGAGGTGTTAGAGGGCTTTGGAACCGGTTATGAAATTTTGGAGCGAGGTAAGTCTCATGTCTAACTTTGTGAGGGAGAAATTATCCCTAGGTGATGTATATTGATGTGTGCTACTTGTTGTGGGGGGCTACGTACGCGCGAGGTGACGAGAGCCCATACGTAACTACATTTATGTTATTGCCCGGGTAGGCTTAGGTTCACGTCATGCTATAGCTGTATTATTTGAGCAGTCTCTTGCCTATTAAATTCCTTTGTTTTACATTACTACTTGAGACTGGACTTGTTATTGTAGAGACTTCACGAGTTCATGATTAGTCACCGAATAATTCTACTCCTCTTACGGCATGTTTCCGTGATATATATACTTCATTGAAAGGTTTTTGTTAAAGAAATTACAACTCACACATTTATTCATGAGTGGGGTCAAGGACCCGTCAAAGCTTCTTATTCTAATGGGATCGGGCCATTCGCCTCGGCAGGATTTTGTATTTCACTCTTATGGGATCGGGCCGTTTGTCTCAGCAGGATTTTGTATTTCACTCTTATGGGATCGGGTCGTTCGCCTCGGCAGGATTATGTATTTCACTCTTATGGGATCGGGCCGATCGCCTCGGTAGAATTTATGTACCACACCCTCATGGGAGCGGACCGTTCGCCTCGGTATATTAATAGATGTATCTATGGTTCGGGCCGTTCGACCCTCAACAGTGCACAGTTTAAATTCTTATGTTGGATCTGGCCGTACGCCTCGGCATTTCCTATATCATATCCTCATGGATTCGTGCGTAATATTTGGCAAAAAGCCAGTATATCTGTGAGTTTTTCCGATTTGAGTTATGACGATCTATCTGATGAGATCCACTATATATATATATATATATGCTCCGGTTGAGGAGCAATATATATGTGTGTGTGTGTGTGTGTGTGTGTATGTGTATGTGTGTGTGTGCACTCCGGTTAAGGAGGGAATTTCTAATGGAGAGCTTGAGTTCCTCGTGAAGAGGGAGAATTTGTACCACGTGATTTATTACTTGTTTACCTTATTTATTTTCTCTGCCTCATGTTTACTTATCTCTCTACTGTACCTGATGTTATTGGACCACTAGTGACTGTCTATGTCGACCCCTCGTCACTACTCCTCCGGGGTTAGACTAGATACTTACTGGGTACACGTTGATTACGTACTCATGCTACACTTGCTGCACATTTTGTGCAGGTACATATGTGACTAGTGGCCTTGTTAGAGTAGAGGCGTGTATGCATGTGGGGATTTACGTGAGCTGCATTCCACATTACAACCTGCAGCCAGCAGAGTCTCTTTCAGAGTTATTTGTATTTTTCCTGTCTAAGTTGTATTCCGAACAGATGTTGTACTTTATTTTTTACTTCTTAGTTAATGCTCATGTACTTGTGACACCGGGTTTGGGGTGATTATGGGTCGTTCTGTATTGAAAATGTTAAGAATATTATTATTTACACTGTGAATTCCATCTTTTACTATTTAATCGCAGGAAAATATGATTTCAAAAATATTAAAAATGAGAACCAAATTAAGTATTTATTTTTGGCTTGCCTGACAGCGGTGTCCGGCGCCATCACGACCTTTAATGGATTTTGGGCCGTAACATCACTATTCCATCTTACCACGCACATACCCGGGGGTGATCCCACATCACCCTATACCATGTAGGTCTGACAATACCATATAACTGAAAATCACTAATTTAGCCTTAGCCCATTAACCTTGGAATCCAATTTTCAACATCTAAAAATTTCTTTCAAGGCCCAAATCTCGCATCTACATACTGTATGAGTCTTAATAAGTTGTATTAGGCCTTAACCATAACCCAGATATAATCACATAATATACTACACAACTCGCATACTCGCAACACTATTTTCGATCACAGTAACTACTCAAAACTAACCCGGTACTAGTATTAAACCTCATATTAAACAAAACATCATTCCCAAAACCTTTGTACACTGTTGATAATTAAAGAAACACGTGGAATCTCATAATCACTTATCAGATCAACTAGTCATGGAGCTCTCTCGCCCCAACCAGAACCATAATCACTTTCTAAGTCGACTTTTAATATCATCCTCCAAAATATACCATTATCAAATCCGACAGTACACATTCTAGGTCCGATGACCTTATATTATCAAACACAACTATTCCACATACACGCCACACCAATATATCTCAAGCCAAAAACTGTGCAATCTGTGCACCCAAAAATCAAAAATATCTCAAAGAAGAGAATCGTTTCGCTAGTTCAGCTAGCACCACCACAACCTAATATTTACAACCAACTCCTCAAATTTTGTGAAGAGGATAACCGTAGGTGCATGTACACAATACCTCAAATACGCTGCTCAAGTAATTTTTATCGTAGAGGAAGGAAAGCAATGAAATCAGATAAATTATCAAAGAAATAAAATTTCCACACACTGCACGGACAACTCACGTACCAATAATATGAATCGCCTGCATTATCACAGGCCTCCGGTCCCAGCATATCATACAGGAGCAATTAAACAAGTACACATGTATATGATAATGAAATAAGATTCTCATGCTCCTGGACTGGTATAAGTAACACGCCATAGTGTAAGCATGTGCAAAGTCTGCTATCACAACTAAAATCGGCAAGTTAACGTAGAAATAGTAACTATCCATTTTATTCAGGGAATTAGCCTCTTTGAAACCTCAAGTATAGCCCAGGTAGTTCTCAACAAAGGTACGCATACGAGAAATGCTATAACTTTATGCTTAACAATCAACTCTAGGCATATCATAGCCTAAGCATTCTTTCGAGCACGAATAATTGCCCTGGTGCTCGCACATGGGCTCAAACCCCATACATATGCGCACTTATAGCGCGTAGCTAGCATAAATAATTAACGCAAGTAGTGCCTCCACTGAGTTTAAATAAAATACTCACCTCAAACAGGTCGCAACCCTGAAACAATATGCTTCTGAGAACTCCTAGTCTAGAAATTCATAGGACACATGAATCATCACAACTGATCCCAACTCTAGCATTTGAATGACTAACACATCTTTCATGCACGATCATCACATGAGGAATACTTCCACAATTCTTCCGTACCACATAGCAATAATTTGAATATCAGCACTCTATCAACCAGGTGAGTATCGCAATACCGATGAACATCTGTGAGTCAAAACACAACGCGCCTTCTGAAATGCGCACCCTTCTTAGGGATTACCGAGCAGTTATAACATTCACCGAAACATCTGAAACTGACCATGCTGTCCAAAATTCATAACTTTCCCTTCAAGACTGAATTGCCAACTTGTACATGTAAATCTTAATCTCACACAACACACCACCTATCATTCCATCATGTGACAAACGCAAGAATCTCATTATGAACTCTGAGTCACCGGAAAATTACATACCCGGTTAGTTAGAAACTTTTCTCTTGTTTCCTTCCAGGAGAAAATCACAATACACAACACGTTCTCCTCATCGATAGAAAATATCCGGTTATAGCCATGGTAGAAACCATCAAGAACACTTTGAAATCTATTTGCACATAACCAAGCTATCAGAACTGAATCTCTCTTACTCGACCAAGCCATGCAGGTCACCAAACCCAAGAATATTTCCACCAAAACATCTGTAAAGTCTCACCACACCATAATTACCCCCCATAAATACCACAACCGAAACGCCCACTCTGAAAATACCTTATTTAAGTCTAAATTCGTTTCCTTCACCTTCCTAATACCGAAATATAAAATCCATAATGATATAAAAAAATGACCACAAGTCTCGACATCCAACTTAAATCTCATATTCTAGCCATATACAAATCCACCAAAAATTCTCAGTTGCTACATATTAATATTGATTCTATTAGAACTTTCTCGAGAGTCATCCACTCTGCTCAAATTTCAATTGCACCGTCCAAACGGGCCGAACTACCTATGCTCAATTAGTACAACAACACCCGAAAGAAGTAATCATGCCTTAACACAACCGAGCAAATTCATACACCGTGCACACTACATCCGTCATGAATAACAACTCAACTAATTTCGTGATTTTCATATGCTCATAAAGTGCAATATAACCCGTATCCAGGAATTTCCTTACTCGACTCATCCTCCATCTCAACCTCTACAAGTCATAACTAATCCACAAGTATGCCTCAGACCAAAACCAATACAATACATAACCGTGTAATCAAATCGGTTATGGCAGACTCCCCCACTTGGCTCAAAGTCATAGAACAAAACATTCCATAACGCACAATATCCATACTCTATTACTGCCATAATACCGCAGTCAGTTCAACGGAAATTCTTCTCAAGCTCATGCAACACTAACCATAAAATACCTCAAAAATCCGCTAAGCTCGCATTTATTCTCTTGGACTGTTTAGTCAACTTTCTCAACCATATTCAAATTCAGATCTCAACACATACACCCCGCTGGTAGAAAAGAAACTCTACGCTCAACGTTGTAAGGAACACACCTATGTAGATTACTCCGCAGGAGATAACCCATCTTCTTAGCATCAAATTGACATATCTCCATACCCTTTCACAGCCACAACTACTACGCCATCACTTAATCTTTCTAAGTCCAAACTCATTAACAAGACATGAGAATTTAATTTGTCCCATAATTTCACAACGTGAAAGATCCTTCAATACACTCAAAACTCGAGACTATAAATTAAATCAAGACAGACACCAAGCACCCAATGGCCCTCTTCTTTACATCTCAAATAAACTATTCTCATCATAATCAAACCATCTGAACACATTCCGCGGTCACATCATGCTCATCATATAGCTGTTCAACCGCTCATCGAGCCACAAATTCCACACACAGGGACACTACCAGACATATGAGTCTAAATGTACAAGTTCACACAACTGAAGCTACCGAGCCTAAGCTGCGGTCTAAACCCAGTCTCGAGTCCTCCAGACTGTCCCATCACCATAACACAGAATACATATCTCAAACATCATTAATGAAATCACAAGCCGGCGATACATAGCTGATATCGAGCGCTCACATGCGCACACGAATGCGTGGAAGGAATTCAAAGAGTTATGTTTCAAGCTGAATCAATTCTGCACGATAAGGAAAGAAAAATGAAAAAATATCCTAAATGCCCTGTAGCCTCTCGAAGATAAGTATGGACGTCATCATACTGATCCGCAAGACACTACTAGACACTTGCTCATGACTTGTAGAACCTATGAACCTAGAGCTCTGATACCAACTTGTCACGACCCAAAATCCAACTAGTCGTGATGGCACCTAACCTCACCCGCTAGGTAAGCCAAATAACAATAATCCTGTATCAACTTGTCACGACCCAAAATCCAACTAGTCGTGATGGTACCTAACCTCACCCGCTAGGTAAGCCAAATAACAATAATCTGATTCAATTAATATTTAACTAACTTTAATACACTCCCCAAGGACTGGTAGTACAAATCATGAGCTTCTAAGATTAGAATTTACAAAGCTGGTATGAAATAAATACATCATTTGTTCGACATGTACATAAACTAATTTTCTTTATAAATCTAAGACTACCATGAACAAGAGGCAGCTACCACCGAAACACAGGTACGTCTCCAAATTCAGCTCTCGTCGATCACATCAACATCAACATTCAATATCTGCACGCAAGGTGCAGAAGTGTAGTATGAGTACAACCGACCCCATGTACTCAATAAATAACAAACCTAACATTAAGTTGAAAGTAGTGACGAGCTGGAACAAAGGTCGGGTCCAACATCAATAGCCAACAACAATCCATAACAACGTAAAGCAAGTAATAAAAGAAGTAACTCAGAAATAAAATGCTCAGCTTAATCATGATTTCTGAAAATAGCTCTGCCTTTCAAGTGTATCAGTGAAAACTCAAGTCTTTTACCGAAGTTGCCAAAAATATGAGTAAGTTTGAAAACAGTAATTTTCCCAAAATTCCTTTCAACAATAAATAAGATGTTTCATTTTCTTTCCACATAGCCAGTGAAAAATGCATCACTGTGCCCATATACCAATATGTGTGAGAAGTCATGAATGATGTGATACCGTACAACATAAGAAAAATATATCTCTATGCCTGTATGTCAAGTGTGCATGTCATTGTGATGCAACTCAGTGATAAAACTATATGCATACTCTTAGAGTCTCATTTCACCCAGTCCTCCCAGTCACTCAATCCTCCCAATCGCTCGACACTCGTATTCGGCACTCAACACTCGCACTCAGTAGGTACCTGCGCTCACTGGGGGTGTGTACAGACTCCGGAGGGGCTCCTTCAGCCCAAGCGCTATAATCTGCATGGACAACTCACGTACTGCACGGACAACTCACGTGCTTTAGTATCAATATCTGGATCCACCCGGACAACTCGCGTGTTGCACGGATAACTCACGTGCTATAGTATCAATATCTGAATTCGCACAGACAACTCATGTGCTATAGTATCAATATCTGGATTCGCACGAACAACTCACGTGCTATAGTATCAATAACCTCAAAATCAGGCCCTCGGCCTTACTCAGTCATCAATCTCTCCAGTCTCTCAGGCTCACAATGTCATGAAACTAGCCCAAAATGATGATATGATGTATCAATAAATAACAACATAGACTGAGATATTATATGCGACAAATGAATATGAGTGAGTATGAATTACAGTTTAAACATATAATTCGACAGCAGAAATGGCCTCAATGGGCCACAATAATACCAACATTTGCCTAAGCATGATTTTCTAATATGAGTCACAGCTCAGTTTCTCTAACACATAAAAATTCATGGAAAAATACAAGTTAATTGACTATACAACTCTACGGAATCAACCGCGCGAGTCTCAATTTATACGGTGTACGCCCACACGCCCATCACCTAGCATGTGTGTCACCTCCAAACAATTCACATAACACGTATAATCAGGGTTCATACCCTCAGCTCCAAGATTAAAGATGTTACTTACCTCGAGCAAGCAAAATCCAATACCGAGCAAGATGTACAATACTCCGAAAATTCCATTACGCCCGTATCAACCTCCATACGCCTTCCTATCTCCTCAATTCAAGTCAAACGACTCGTATCAATTCAAACAACGTGCAAATTAATTACAATTTACTCTAATGCTTACAATTTAATAATTTACAAAAAATTTTAACTCCGCTCGAAAAATCGACTGAGGGGCCCACATCTCGGAATTTTATGAAACTCACAAAATTCGACACCCATTCCGATAAGAGTCCAACCATATAAAAATTATCAAATGCCGACATCGGATTGACCTTCGAATCTTTATTTTATATTTTTAAAAGATTTTATAAAAATCTAATTTTTCTTCCATAAATTTGCGGATTCATGATGTAAATGAATATGGAATCATGAAATATAATCAAAATAAGGAACACTTACCCCGATGATTTCCCGTAAAAATCGCCCAAACATCGCCTAAACCGAGCTCCCCAACTCTATTTTTGTCAAAAATGACAGAAAACCCCTGTTTATAGGGCCTCAGCTGTTTCGGGCACCACAGGTAGCGTGGGGCGCTGCCTGTGGCGCAGTTTTCAGTATCCCAAAAATTCCCAGTGCCAGGGCTAATGCCCCCACGCTACCCTGGGCGTTGGCGGCGACGGAAAATCGTTTCCGACACGAAAATGGGCATAACTTTCTCATATGACGTCCGAATTTGACGATTGTTTTTGCTATGGCTCCGTAATTTTAATATAGATCTAATGCTTCAATCAAAACTAAATTTGGAGTTTATTTCTTAATATGATACCACGTATTCTTGAAGAATCGATGTCAAAATATTCTAGGTTCGATGTCGAAATATAGCAAATCAAGTCCGATTGACCTTAAATTTTGTACACAAGTCATAAATGACATAACAGACCTATTCCAAATTTCTAAAATCAGATTCTGACCCCCATATCAAAAGGTCATCTCCCCGGTCAAACTTCCAACTTAAATTTCCTATTTTCGCCATTTCAAGCCAAATTTAACTACGGACTTTTAAATAATTATCCGGACACACTCCTAAGTCCAAAAATCACTATACGGAGCTATTGGAACCATCAAAACTCTATTTTGGAGTTATTTGTATAAAAGTCAAACTCTGGTTAACCCTTTTTTTCATTTAAGCTTCCAACATGCAATTCATTCTTCCAAACTAATCCCGAAATACCTAAAAATCAAAACCGATGATTCACACACATCATAATACATCATATGAAGTTATTCAAGACTTCAAATAGTAGAAAGGAGAGTAATTACTCGGCAAGTCGGGTCATTACAATATACAATATATATATATATATATATATATATATATATATATATGTGTGTGTGTGTGTGTGTGTGTGTGTGTGTGTGTATGTGTGTGTGTGTGTGTGTGTGTGTATATTATATTCTATTATTTATTAATACATTTAAATATATACCTTATACAATAAATTATATTATATCGATACCACTATATGTATAGTATACAATATACTATCATTTACATGCAATAGGGCAAAAAGATATATTATTACTTATATATGGTGTAGTCTCTCACCCATTTTTAATAAAAGCCAAAGAAAATCTTTTAAGAGATGATTCATTATATTTGAGTTGTAGTTAATTTGGTTCGGCTAAATTTTAGGGATTTACAGATTTTTTAAGAAATAATTGGTTGTAGTCAATTCATTTAGGTTTAAATTTAGAAAATGATGAGGATCTCATTAAATTTGCTAAAATTTTGGGATTCTTATTAAATGATTTTCTTAGAGAGAGAGAAGAGACATTTTAAGCTGAATAATTATTAATTGTATACAATATTGTACAAAATATGAATCAAATAATAATTGCAATTGATGTAATATACTCTAATAGAAGTTGTAGTTATGAAAATTTTCCTTCTTTTTATGGTACAAGCTTCACAGTTAGGAATTTGCTTAGAACTTCGTACAAGATATACATGTGGCTAAAATTTTCATATATATATATATATATATATATATATATATATATATATATATATATATATATATATATATATATTTTATAGCCACTACTAGAAATTCGGTAAATGCCGACCAAAAAAATCGACCAACGTTGGTCGGTAATGGCAAAAAACTGACCAAAACGCGACCATTTATATGTGGACGGTATTTTTGTGGTCGGAAAGGAATACCGACCAAAGTTGGTCGGAAATTACTGACCAACTTTGGTCGGTCAATTAAATTCAAAAAAAAATATTGCAAACAAAACCGACCAAAGTTGGTCGGTATTTTAATTATGTAATAAAAAGATTCACCATCTGGGAATCGAACCGGGGTCTGTACTGTGGCAGGATAATAATCTACCACTAGACCATTGGTACATTTTGTTTTAAGACTGTCTTTTATTTGATTTATACTCTTTAATTGTATTTTCGCACGAAAATAACCGACCAAAGTTAGTCGGTTTTATTAAAAAGTAAAATTACCGACCAAAGTTGGTCGGTTTTTTTAAATGACCCGTCAAATTAACCGACCAATTTTGATCATTTTTTTAATATTAATTTTTATTTATTTTAATTAAAATATCGACCAAAGTTGGTCGGTTTCTTGAAACATAAATTTCGCGGGACTCAAAAATAGTTTCCCGCATTTTTGCGCTAAAGAAAACCGACCAA
Organism: Nicotiana tomentosiformis; assembly: GCF_000390325.3. NCBI lineage: Eukaryota > Viridiplantae > Streptophyta > Magnoliopsida > Solanales > Solanaceae > Nicotiana > Nicotiana tomentosiformis. The sequence continues at coordinate 15,263,399 of NC_090813.1, read as the reverse complement.
AGTTGGTCGGTTTCGTAAAAAAAAAAAAATTAAAAAAAATATTTTGAAAAACCGACCAACTTTGGTCGGTTTTTTGACCGACCAAAGTTGGTCGGTCGACTTTGGTCGATTTTTGCCGAATTTCTAGTAGTGAGCGAATCATTTAAATATCACTAGTTTTAAGGTACATGCATTACGTATATACTCAATATCAATGGGTATAAGTTTTTTAAAAGTATACAAATATTATTAAAGTATGTGATTATATTGAGTTATAGAATTTTTTAAAAAAGTACAAAATCTTGAAAATAATGAATATTGATTCTATTTAGCCAATTTAATAATGAATAAAAATTATATCACACAAAAGTATTGTAATTCCATATCATAACTTTGATATATTTGTATATTTTCTTTACTAGCTCAAATAGAGTAGAATAATATGTTGACTTGTACTCAAATATTATGCAACAATATGTTTATCATTGGCCTTAAAAAACAAATTTTATTTGCTCAATTAGCTAATATGAATTTAATCTTATTATTATTGGAACTCAATCGAATATTATGAAAAGTAAAACGAGACTCCATATTGTTAGGTTTAACTATTATACGACGAATTTAATTGGATGAGTAGTATTTAAACTCAACTAATTAATTTGGTCGTAGAAATAAATAAAATGATTTTCATAAAAAAAAATATGTAGAATATTAATATTTTTTAATTATTTTATCCAATTTGAAATGTTTCTAAAGTACTATTATTTGCAAAAGGTATAAAAGTTAGTTAACATTTCATAGTGAATCGTTTAAATATCATAATAGTCCTCTCTTGCCTCTCCTCCTCCAACAACCAAATAAATCTAATTCATACCTTTATTTAGCCCATAATCTCCCCATCTCCTGATCTCAATATTAATCACTAGATAATCTCATCGACTATTTATTTTATTAAATTAATATGCTCAATCTTTAAAATTAAACCATTAAATAGAATGAATGGTGCATAAAAGGATACCACCAAATATAAACTTCCTAAGATTATGTAATGCCGCACAAGGTCAAGAGACAGAGACCAAAGAATGGTTAAAGGTCAGTGCACATTGACACCCTACTTGAAGATACATAACACCAACATATCTTTTCATTTTTCTCATGATATTATTACAAATGATTTAGCTTCAAAATTCCATTTTTTCCTTGTTTTTTCTTATCATAATCATGAATTCAGACCAATTTGGTCCAGAAACAATGTTTTGTTCCTTTCTTCCAAGGGATATTGTCATCGAAATTCTCTTGAGACTTCCAGTAAAGTCATTGTTACGCTTCAAATCTGTATCCAAACCCTTTTGTTCTTTAATTAAGAACCCTAATTTCATCTCCAAACACATTGCCAAAACTACCCAAGAAAAGCCACCCCATCTTCTAATCATGGGTCGCCATCACAAAACTCTTGAAGTCATGGTACGTTTAATTCATTCGATAACAAAACCAAGCCACATCCCACCTCTCCATTTCGACGTACCATTTGGTTTGACCTCTGAAAAAACAAGAATTGTTGGCTCCGCCAATGGCTTAATCTGCTTGAATCTCGTTAACCATAATGGCGTCGCGATTGTTATATGGAATCCAGCCATTAAAACATTCAAGCCAGTTCCTAGATCTCCATATGTTTCAACCCTAGGTAAACTCAGTGTAACCGATCTAGGGTTTGGTTATCACTCAGGGAATGATGACTATATGGTTGTTCGACTCTTGAACGTTGCTACATCGAGGAGGAAGTACGAGGTTGAAGTTTACACGTTGAGCACGAATTCTTGGAGAAAAATAGCAAGTGATGGTCGTGTATTACTAGTTATACTTCCTTTTTGGAAACCAATGGCTCCTGGAATGGTCGTGGTAAAAGGTTTTATTTATTGGGTAGGAGTTGAAGTTAGAAACGAAGAAATGTGTAGTGTTGTGGTTTCTTTTGAAATGAGCAGTGACGAATTGAATTTTATTTCACCACCTATAGAACACCATGGCATTGTAGTTGACCTAAGGGAAGCAATAACATTAAGGCTATTCAACTTAAACGAATCGTTGGCTTTGATTTATTCTGAAAATCTCGAAAAAGTTGATATATGGATGAATGCAGGATTTGATATATGGATTTTGAATGAAAATGATGTTGAAAGAACTTGGACTAGAAGGTTTAAAGTTGAACCTAGTCAAGGGTTGTTATTAGAAGCTGGATTTTGGGAGAATTCTAAGGCATTGGTAGCAGAAGAGAGGAAAGAGATGTGTTTTGACGAAAATCGAGAATACGTTTATACAAAAGGTGAGACAAAGTTATATTTGTATGATATTATTGAAGGAGATGTTGAGATTATTGAAAACCATGAACTTCGAGCCCCATTTCAAGCTTATACTTATTTGGAGAGCTTAGTGAATGTGAAGGGAGGAGTTAATGTTGCAAAGGAGGTTGATTTGTCAAAATTATTAGATTTTGACCCTTTGCTTTTTTGATTTTCCAAATTTATGTTGGGATTTTGGATGAAGTCTAGTTTCATTGGTCAAATAAAGATTTAAGGACCTTAGTTTTTTTTTATTTGTTTTTTTTTTTTATTACTTCATAGTTGTATTAAAAAGTATTGTTTCTCTCTCACTGAAAATAGAGAAGGTTTTTTTAATTGTAATTTTCTTAGAGAGATAAAAATATGTCCTTTGATATATTTGGCTCTCATTTCATTGATACCTAACAATGATTATTTGTGATGGACATGAACTTTGTCGCCCCAGAAGCCAGAATCTTCATAGGAAAAATGTTTCGCAGAATACTTTTTATGTTAAATCATTTTCTTATTTTTTTTAAAAAAAGGTTTCTCATCATTGTATTATTCAAATCAAACGCGAGTACATCAGTAAAGGATAATCCATCAAAACTATCACTGAATATAGTGCCAAAATTTAGACTTTATCAGGCCATGGCGGATTAATCGCCGGATTAATATTGTAGAAAAAACCGGGATTTTCATAACTTAATTGGAAACAATATTGTATTTTGGATTCACCTCCCACTTATGCTTTATTCCAATTCCGCAAAAACTATTTGGGAATTGATACTTCAAGATCAGTTCCGGAGTGTAATGAACCTCACCTTAATTTTTCTTAATATTTGGATAGTTTAGAAGCAATAAATAAATAAATAAATAAATAAATAAATAAACAAACAAAAAAACCCAAAAAACATACTGCCAATCTGTCGCTAAATCTCGTACAGATTTTTGGTGCTACAATTTGCGACGGCATGAAGAATTTGTCTCAAATTTGCAAAAAATCTTTTAATTTTTTATAGAGTTTCGTCACCAAAACAAAATTTTATTGTAAATTTTCTTTTGGTAATAACTGTGAAATATTACCATTTAACAAACAAAATTAATATAACCTAAAGAGCACCTAGAACTATAACTATCTTCTATTGGTTTCAGTACCTTTTAATGGTACGGGTTTTGTTCTTTGGAGAAACAGCATACTCACTTCCTAGTCTGCCAAAACTAAACTAGGAATCCTAGATGGAAGAATATCCCGGCCTACCCAAGAATCACCCTATTATCCCTATTGGGAAAGGTACAATGATATGGTAAAGTCCTGGATCATAAACATTGTATCGAGAGAAATTGTCACTAGTGTAATATGTTTTAAGACTGCCAAAGAGGTCTGGAAAGACATAAATGAGAGGTTTGGGCAGTCCAATGGGTCAAAGTATCTACAAATCCAGAGAGAGATAAGCACAACTATACAAGGTTTTTCAGATATAGCTAACTATTTTACTAAACTTAGGACACTTTGGGATGAATTGAATTCATCCTATGTGGGAGCTACCTGTTCATGTGGGGCTCTTCCCAAGTTCATAGAGGATCAACAGTTATTTCAATTCCTTAATGGGTTAATTGAATCTTACTCTACTGTCAAAAGCACCATCATGATGACGAGGCCCTTACCACCCATAAGTAAAGTCTACTCTATTCTACAACAAGATGAGAGCCAGAGAGAAACACCACATGCTCCTAATTTTTCTGGTGATTCTGCATCTTTTCTAGCCTCTCCTACCCCTTTCAACAACAACAGCAGGAACTTCACTCAGAGAGTTAATTTTGACTCCAAAAGGAATGCAAATTCTGCCTCTTGCAAGTATTGCAAGAAAACTGGACATACTGTGGACAAGTGTTATAGGCTGTTTGGCTTTCCTGCTGATTTTAAGTTCACCAAGAACAAGAAGTCAGCATCTTGTGTCCAGACTGAAGTTCCATATGTCCCTTCTTCTTTCCCTTCTGCTGCCTCCTCTGACAATTCAGCTCATGGTTTCACCAAGAAGCAATACGAACATCTCCTGAGTATGTTCCAGCAAGTTCAACTCTCCAATGGGATGTCTCCTGATGATTCTTCCACAGAAGACTCTGGTTTTGCTCATTTTGCATATTTGTTTACTGCTTATGATGTTGATTATATTGTTTCTCATGCATGTGCATTTTCACATCTAGGTATACAGCCTTGGATTTTAGATTCAGGAGCCACTAACCATATGACTCCACACAAACATCTTCTTCAAAATCTCACACCTTTACCTAAACCCTTTCTTGTTACTTTACCCAATGGTTATAAGGTAAAAGTTATATCCACTGGATCACTACATCTTAGACATGATATAATATTGGCCAATGTTCTCCTTGTACCTTCTTTCCAATTTAATTTAATTTCTATGCATCAACTTATCACACAGCTGGATTGCATAGCAGTACTTACCAAAACCAATTGTCTTTTACATGGCCCTTCTCTGAAGAGGCCACTGGTAATTGGTAAGGCTGCTGGGAGATTATACTATTTGCATCCAGATGCTGATCTATTTCCATCCTTTCTTGCTGCCCCTATAGTACAACCTAGTTCAGTATCTTGTAATAAGCCAAGTTCATTTACTCCTTGTTTCAATCAACCTTCAATTGTTGTTGGTTCTGCCTGTAATCAGATTAATGTTGATTCTACTTGTAATCAAACACCCACTATTAATAAGATGGACTTGTTTTGGCATCAAAGGTTAGGACATATGCCTTTTCATAAAATGAGATTTATTCCTTATTTGTCTAACAAAATATCTTCTAAACAATCTTTCCTCTGTCCAATCTATCCAATGGCTAGGCAGCAGAGGTTGCCTTTTCATGATAGTTCTATACAGTCCACTGCCCCCTTTTAACTTGTTCACATTGATATTTGGGGACCCTATACCACTAAGACATATAATGGGTTTAGATATTTTCTTACTTTAGTAGATGGTTATACTAGAGTAACATGGACACATCTTCTCTCTTGTAAGGGTAATGCTCTATCTATCCTTAAGGCATTTACATCCATGGTAAAAATTCATTTTCACTCCAATATTCATACCTTTAGATCAGATAATGCCTTTGAATTGGGTAGTAGTACTGAAGCGATCAATTTCTTTGGAAATGAGGGTATCCTTCATCAAACAACCATTCCTCACACTCCACAACAAAATGGTCTTGTGGAAAGAAAACACAAACACCTTTTAGAAGTTGCCAGAGCACTTTTATTTCAGTCTAAGCTTCCTCTTAAGTTTTGGGAAGAGTGTATACTTACTGCTACTTACCTTATCAATAGAATGCCGTCACCACTTTTGCTCAAACTCTCTCCTTATGAAAAATTACATGGAACTCCACCTACCTATGAACACTTAAAATCCTTTGGCTGTCTTTGCTTTGCAACATCTTCTAAGGTGGGCAGGAATAAATTTCAGTCAAGAGCCATCTCCTCCTTATTTTTGGGTTACCCTTATGGAAAGAAGGGCTACAAGTTGTTGAATCTTTCTAATTTTTCTATTTTTTACTCTAGAGATGTAGTGTTTCATGAACATGTTTTTCCTTACAAATCAGTATTTTATTCTCCTCCTTCATTTTTTCCTTCTTCTGTACAACCCTTTGCTGAATCTTCATCTACTGATTCGGCCACTCTTTCTGCTACTGAAGGTGTTTCCCCTTCTACTTCCAGTCATCATATGCCTCCTTTAGCACCTTCTCCTCTTCTCCTCAGTCTTGTCATCTCTAATACTCCTTCTCCTAACTCCACTGGCTCTATTTACTCCTCTGAAATTTCTTTACCTTCTCATGTCTCTCCTCCTCTTAGGAAATCCCTTAGAACAGTTACTAAACCCACCTACCTAAATGACTATGTCTGCAATTCAGCTTCTCTTCCTATTTCCTCTCCTGATTCCTCCATGGTTGCACCTAGTGACCTTCATATGCATGAGTCTCAGTTTTACCTGCAGGCAGCATCAAACCCTGCATGGCATGAGGCTATGTTACAAGAATTTAGAGCTCTTGAAGCAAACCAGACCTGGGATATTGTTCCTCTACCACCCAACAAGAAAGCCATTCCTTGCAAGTGGGTTTATAAGATCAAACAAAGAGTTGATGGCTTTGTTGAAAGGTATAAGGCCAGGCTGGTTATCAGGGGTGATGCTCAAAGGGAAGACATTGATTTCACTAAAACTTTCTCCCCTGTGGTCAAACTGACCACTATTAAGTGCCTGCTGACCTTGGCTGCCAAGAGAGGTTGGACTGTCTTTCAACTTGATGTCAACAATACTTTTCCCCATGGTGACCTAAGTGAGGAGGTTTACATGAAAGTTCATCCCGGACTTGATATCTCTTCTTCTTCTACCTCCTTACCACTGGTTTGCAGACTTAAGAAGTCTCTTTATGGCCTCAGGCAGGCTTGCAGACAGTGGTTTTCAAAACTGTCTGAAGCCCTACTATCTAGAGGTTACATTTCCAGTCTTAATGATTATTCTCTCTTCACCAAATCAACCTCTAATTCTCTGGTGGTCTTTGCTGTGTATGTGGATGACATCCTCTTAGCTGGGGATGATGTCTCTGAATTGAACTCCTTAAAGTCCTTCTTCGATTCTCAATTCAAGATCAAGGACCTGGGAACAATACACTACTTTTTGGGTCTAGAAGTTTCTCAACATTCTCAAGGCTATCTTATGACTCAACAGAAGTATGCCAATGATCTCCTTGCTGCGTTTAATTGCCAGCACTTCACTACTGTTCTCTCTATTGGACTCTTCCTTCAAATTGGTGTTGGACATGTGAGAGCCACCTTCTGATCCCAGTACCTATAGAAGATTGATAGGTAAACTCAATTTTCTCCAACACACTAGGCCAAATATTTTCTTTTCTGTGCAACACTTAAGTCAATTTCTTCAGAAGCCTCAAGTGCCGCACCTGCAAGCTGCTTTACATGTCCTGAGGTACCTTCTCAATGATCCAGCTCAGGGTATTCTGCTGTCCAACAATGCAAATTTTTCTCTACTTGGGTATTCTGACTCTGATTGGGCTGCTTGTGCTGTCTCTCGCAAGTCTGTATCTGGTTTCTATATCACTCTTTATGGCAGTCCTATTTCATGGAAAAGCAAGAAGCAGCCCACTATATCCTTGTCTTCAGCTGAAGCTGAGTATAGGGTCTTGAGGAAGACTGTTGCTGAAATTTCTTGGTTAGTTCGACTTTTGGGTGATCTTGGTCTGTCCATTCACAGTCTTGTCCCCATTCACTGTGACAGTCAAGCTGCTTTACGCATAGCCAAGAATTTCGTCTTTCACAAACGCACCAAACACATAGATATTGATTGCCATTGTGTACGTGAATGTCTGAATTCTGGTCTTATTTCCTTGCATTTTGTTCCTAGTTCAGGCCAGCTCGCAGACATCATGACTAAGGCTTTACTTGGACAACCACACTATTGTATTCTCTCCAAGCTTGGTGTGCTTTCACCCTCCAGCTTGAGGGGGGTGTTAACACAGACCCTGCAGTTGACAGTTCAGGCCCAGGCCCAATACGAGCTGCACCCGGCCCAACAGTGCAGGCCCACACGTTTATGTAAATAGTAGCTATGTAAATAATAGCTTTTATATTGAGATATTTTGGTAACAAGTCGGTGGAACCTTCTACACAAAAACAATGAATTGCTCTCTCTCTCTCTCTCTATCTTCAGAAACTCTAGGGTTTCTTTCTTTCAATTTCTTTTGTCCTTAATAATGGATTCTGATGTTATTAACATAGAAAAGGTGCAATAGACTCTTAGGCTTCTAACAGTCACTAATTACAATTTTTATTGTAAATTTGTAATGCATGACTTATCTGATATCTTTGCGATAATAACTTGGTCTTAATTATTTTAAAATAGCAGCCAAAACAGATAAAACTTGGTTTAAGAAATTAAATCAGCTCAACTATATTATACAAACGCATAGTTTCATAAGATCATGGTTGTTGTTTTATTGGAACTTTTTTCAAACAACTTTAGAGCTAACAAGGAGCATAATCCAGGGTACTAAAGAATGATTCTGAACATTCCCTTCATTACCACAATACCCTTCCACGAAAGCCTATTTACTGACCCTGAACCACACAATTAGAGGAGGATGTAGCATGTATTTCTACGAGTTCATTCGAACTTAATATTTAATATTATAAAATATATGTATTTTTGTAAGAATTTATTAAGATATTAAATTGCGAGTTCATAATTCCAATAGTTCAATAAGTCTAACAGTAAAACTTTAAAGGCCAAATTCTATCACTTTTATAAAAGCAAAATCAAAGCAAGAGCAAAAGAACATTCTTCAGAGATGATTGTAGAGTATAAAAGCCAACTGTTCACATTTAATTATATTCTCATTATATTATATGCTTGACAAGTGCATGGAAAGATAAGTCCGGTCACCACAAATAATAATGGGATCGAAAACAAATAATGAAAGTCTTTTTGGAAAAAAGCGGCATATAGTAGGTAATTCCATCGACTTTAACGTTGTAAGAAGGCTGTCATGCTAAAATTGTAGCAACTTTTCCCTATACGTAACATCAACTTTCTTCCTCACCATCCCTCTCCCCTAAAGCACCATCTCTTGATAGTAAAAAAAATTAATTATCAGAATATGTTAAAAGGTATTTAAAAGTAATTACTGATAACGAGTAAAAGTGGTAATCTAGAAAAGTAAGATAAATTATTTGGAAATTTTAACTAAGTGAGTGATCTATTGAACATCTGATGTATAGTTAATGTGTCTATTAAGCAAGTTATCATTAACTGAAAGTACAAGAGGTGGGGATTGTCAATTTTGCTTTTCTGTATTCTAAGTAGTTGACTAGTTTACCAATTAGTCGACTAGAGATAAGAACAGAATAGTAATAATGTAGAAATAAAATACAGAAATTAAAAATACCAGGATTTTTATACTGGTTCAGATTCAATGTGAATCCTACGTCCAGTCCCCTTGGGTTGCAAGTGCGCTCTCTTTCAGTATTTAAAATTTTTTGTTTACAGATGGTTGATGTAGCTTTAATCCAACAGCTTAGTCATTATGTTACTTCTCTCTTCTTGATACAATGCCTCACCAGTTTTATCTATTTTACTTCTCTCACTAATTATACATCAGATCTAAAAGAACTACAATGCTTGTTTGGAGTAGAACAAAAAGAGTGATAGTGGTTCGTTCAAAGTATAAGTGCTTCAAGCCTGAAACATATATATATATATATATATATATATATATATATATATATATATATATATATATATATATATATACACACACACACATACTTCGCAAGGCCTTCTTGACTCTTTATTGACGTGAATCTTGAGAGATTACAAACCCAAGGGAATTGATCCTTGAAACGAATCATAAATTGATTCTTTCCAAGAATAAGGTCAAGTTTCCGTTGATCTTCCTTGACTTGTGGCCTTAACAAGTTTTTCTTCCGCTAAGCAGATCTTTATGCTACTTGAGTGATCAGTGATAGATCCCTTGATTTTGGGCTTTAACAATCTCCAGTGCAGAGCTTCGCAATCTTGTTTTTCTTTGATTTGGGACCTTCCTATAATAGCTTCTGTGTGTTTTGCGCTCGTCAAATTTTGGTGTCGTTGCCGGGGATTTTGTAGTGCTAATTAAGGAATTTATTTTTATTTTTTTATTTTATTTTGTTCTTTACAGGTTTTTCCTCCATGTGCATGCAACAGGTTAAGTCCGTAGTATATGACACGATCTTCTTGTAAAGAAGTAATACCCTACAAACCAAAATTGGAAAAACACCTGCGGCAACTAAGGAAGGAGAAAAAGTTCACCGTAAGGTTCTTGGGAAAACATTCAACCCATGAAAACATGGCTAATAACGATGACAATGAGGTAGAGGCAGTTGCAAAGATAGCTGCTGAGGCAGCCCATCGAGCTACTGAGGAAACTGTTGAAGACAATAGGGGTCGAAGATTCAATCTAAATCGACCTTTGATTGAAGACCAGTTCGAGAATGCACTGCCAAGGCCTGGTAGAGCATTAGGTGACTATGCCAGACCAGTCTACAATCAAGGATTGTCAAGTGTTAGACCACCTCCAATTGCAGCCAATAATTTCGAGTTGAAGCAAGGTCTGCATTTTCAGAGGGAAGATGAACGAAGATCCAAACACACACCTGATGGATTTCGAGGAGATTATGAACACCTTTCAATACAATGGGGTGTAACAAGATACAATGTATTTAAGGGTATTTCTCTTCTCACTTTAAGATGATGCGAAGCAGTGGCTTCGCAACTTGCCAAATGGATCAATTAGAACATGGGAGGGAATGACTAGAAAACTTCTTGATAAATATTTCTGATCAGCTAAGACGGGCAAGTTTAGAAGAGAAATCCATTACTTCTGTCAGAAAGAGAATGAAACTATTTTTGAAGCATGTGAGAGGTTTAAGGAGATATTTAGAAGGTACCAACATAGCGGAATTGAACTATGGATGCAACTCCAGGATTTTTGGGATGGATTGACACCGACCTCGCGTAGAATATTAAGCAATGCAGTTGTATGCCCTTTTATGAAGAAGACTCCAGAGGAGATAGTTATAATTCTTGATGAGTTATCCGAAGATGCTAATCACTGGCCCTCTGAGAGTGGAAAGAAGAAAATCAATTGGTGTTCACCAAGTTGATGCTACTACATCTATGCAAGTACAACTTGATGCTATGGCTAAAGAAATATGAAAGCTAAATGTAGCTTCGATGCAAAATGTACACCACGCAGTTTGTGATACATATGGAAGAGGACACCCTACTCATTAGTGTCAAGCCTCAACTAAGGAAGTGAATGCTGTAGGAAACTATAATGCAATGGGTCAGAGGCACCCCGGCTTTTCATGGAGTTCACCTGGGGGCACTGCAAATGCATGTCAACAAAATAACCCAGATTCCAGGAACACGGAGCTTCAGGTTTTCAAAATCAGTAGAGGCAGCAGTATCGATCTCCACAGTCGAATCTATCCAGTATGGAAGATCCTATGAAGACCTTCATTATCAAAACATATGAGAGGCTTGATTCCCATGATGCGGCTATCAATGAATTGGGTACCTCTCACTACAAAAAAAACTGGAATTAGCTACGAACGTCATCGCTAATCTGTCACAAAATTGCCCGTAGCTAGCAGAATTTTCTATTTAGCTACAGAATATGTCCGTCGCTAAAACTAGATTTCTTAGTAGTGTCTTTTCGAAGACTGGAAAAAACGGTTGGGCACCTAGCTACTCTAATATCTGAGAGAGCCCCAGGAACACTTTCGGCTGACATAGAAAGAAATCCCAAAGAGACAATATATGCTGTAACTTTGAGAAGTGAGCAAGAATTGAAATATCTCACCCCAATCCAAAAAAATATGAGACATGAAAAAGAAAGTGGGGAGAAGCTGAAGAATGGTGTCGAAAAGAAGAAAGAAGGAAAATCGAGAAGGGAGGAACCTGAGGCGAGCAAGCATATGCCCGCGCTACCTTTTTCCCAAAAGCTAAGTAGAAAAAAGCCGGGCAAACAGTTCGAGAGGTTTCTAGATGTGCTAAAACAGGTTCATGTAAACCTACCATTCACAGAAGTGCTCTCACAAATGTCGGCTTATGCCAAGGTCTTGAAGGAGATCCTGACAAAGAAGATAAAATTAGAGAAGACCTTAGTGGTCAAGCTCACAGAGCATTGCAGTGCAATATTGCAAAACAAACTCCCACAAAAGTGTGGAGATCTAAAGAGTTTTACCATACCTTGCTCTTTAGGCACTACTAATTTTGATAAATCTCTATGTGATTCTAGTGCCTCAATTAATCTAATGCCTCCATCTATTTATAGGAAATTGGAGAAGGAGACTGGAGAGATAAGGTCTGCACCAATATCTTTGCAGCTGGCAAAACAAACGACTCTAATACCTGAGGGAATAGTTGAAGATTTCTTAGTTCGGGTAGATAAGTTTGTATTTCCTATAGATTTTATAGTGGTAAATATGGAGGAGAACAATGAGGCCCCCTTATCCTAGAAAGACCATTCCTAGCAACGGGTAGAGCAATATTAGATATACATGAGAGAAAACTCATGCTTAGAGTGGGTGAGGAGACTGTGACTTTTGAGATGAATGTAGAAACAGGAGTGAAAAGGGAGAAGCTAGCTACTAGTGTTGTGTGGACAGTGAAAGGCGTGAAAGAGAAGTCTGCAATGAGTGAGCAAGATAAGTTTGGGGTATACCTCAAGAAGGCTGAGAAGAAGCTATCTGCATGGATGAGTGCACTAGTTCGGGCGCGAGGGATGGAGCCCAACTTCGACTTAAACCCCGACTAGATGTTCAGGGAAGTTTTCCTTACCTCTTACTTTTTATTTGTGTGTCATAAGGACATGACATAATTTAAAGTATGGGGTGGGGATGTATATATGTATAGAATGTGTAAGTGTCTATGTGTGTTTTTTGTAATTCATTTGATTATGTGTGTTTTTGTAATTCATTTGATTGAAAGTTTTAAAATTTTTGATTTTTCCCGATGATGGATGTCATTCGACAGGTTTCTTGAGGGATTAAGTCGAAAGAAAAAGGAAAAAGAGTTTTTTTAGGTAGCGTCTGAATTCTCCCTTGGTTTTTCTTTGTGTCGCGGTTCTTTTTCAAGGGTTTTGTTTGAACCGGGTGTAGTTAGTTTTATTTTTTTCTAGGAGTAGGAAATCTTGTGCTGTGATTTTAAATGAAAGCAATATCTCTTAACTTTGTTATGCCTAGAGAATAATAAGTGCTTTAGTTGTGACGCTTAGGCTCAGTTTTTGACTCGTGTATAACTACCTTAAATTGTATGATCTTAACTTTGCTTAACTGCTTTGACTAGAGTGTCTTGATGAGTCCGATCCTGAGTGAGTTATGTGCCATGTGTGTGTGAGGTTTTGGGTACTCTGTGCAGTGCATTAGATGTCTATAACTTGCCATGTGTGTTTGTAAAGCGAAATACTAGTTTTATTCAGTCTTGAAAGTGATATAGGCATTTCTTTGTTAAGCTAGTTATATGTTGTTAACCACTTAATTGTTATGTATCCTAGTTGACCCCTTTGAGCATGTAATCATGTTTCTTTGGCAACCACATTGCAAGCATTACCCAATTGTTTGAATTGACCATCTATTTAAACTTTCTAACCTCTCACGAGCACTTGAAATTGTTATGAACTTTGTAAAAGTTAAAGTGTGGGGTGTTGGTTTGGCTTTTGAGTGGAGCTATTGAATTAAGGCGAAATATGCATTGTTTTGAAAAAGTAAGAGCCACTTGAAATTTTGTGGTAATTCTTAATGTATTTGTGCTTAAAGAAGTGTGGAGTTGACATATATTTATGTAAGGGTGGAGTTATGATTTGACAAAAGTGTGGGATTTTGAACGGTCAATTATATATATTAAAGTGCTTAGAGAGGTGTAGTCAATATATCCAAATGTATCGTACCCATCCCACAACCTACATTACAACCAAATAAAGTCTTACTTGATCCTTGACTGAATGAGCTCAATTAGTAGAGTAGTGCATTACGGGTAAGCTTATGGTACATCTTTTGTGGCACATGAATGTTGTTTCTGAGAGTGAGTTAAATCTTCTATCTTGAGTGCCTAACTATTCTTAAACTTTATTGTGTGTGAAACTACTCTCTATTGTTGTGTGAGGGCACTTGATTCATGAAGGTAAGCAGGTTATGAAAAATGCGTGGTGTTGTTGAGTCAACTCTTGAGGTGAGGATGTTACAGTGTTGTGCTTAATCTATTTTAATTATTCTTGGTGTGATGAGTTATGAGAGTTGTTTAAAAAGACCATGTCTATATAAAGTGTAATTTGATTGCTCGAGGACGAGTAATGGTTTAAGTGTGGGGTGTTGATGGTAGGCTATAATTATATGTTTTAGTCGCTTATTTCACTCTAATTTACTGCACTTTAATTGAGTTTGAGCTTTAATCGCTAGTGTTTTGTACTTATTGTATGTTTTATGCCTTGTAGGAGTGATTCCAAGTGATGTAGATATTATGGAGCTAATTCGAGTAATTTGGCGCTTTGAAATCTGAGTAAAAGCCCAAGAGATTAAGCCGGGATTGTGTTCGGGGTCGAGGACCCAGTCTGGATGTTAAAATCGAAGAAAAATCCGTACTCTGAGAAATTTACACTAATGCGACGCATTGTGTGACGCGCTAGTGAAAAAAGTGCCCAGAAAATATTTTGTGAAGTGTTCTTGAAATTTCCACAAGTGCGCCGCATGGTACGGCGTGGGATGCGGCATAATAGCCAAAAAATATTAGAGTGACTCCCCATTTCCGCTAAAAAGGGATAATTATGTTCGGGGTTTGTTTTGGGGGCTACTTAAATACACCAAAACACCATTTTAGATAGACTCTTTGTCAGATTATTGATCCAAGGAGGCCAAGGAGGCTATTGAGGAGTTCTAAGAATACAAGCACAAGGATTTCATCATTCCTTCCTCACTCAAGATCCGGGTTTGGATTGAATTTATATTTTTCTATACTTTAGTTACATTTGTGAAGAACTTCTCCATGTCTATAGAGTAGATCCTTTTGGGTTTTGATGGATTTGGTGTATTGATGATTATTTGTGGATCATAACTCTATTTTTATGTATGTGAATCGCTTTTGGAAGATTTAATTATTGCATCTATATTAGCTTGTTCTTGTAATCGAAAGAGACATAACTTGTGATATCTTTGCATTATATTGTTGGTTGAGTTCATAGATTCTTCTAAGTAATTGAAAGAGGCCGGTTGAATCATTGATTAAATCTAGTTAGGAGAATAATCGAAAGAGATTTTCCTAAAGACCTATCCAATACGCATTCTTGCATATCTTCACAATGCTTAAATTGGTTCATCTCGTAAGGTTAAGTTTTAATCAAGAGAGGAGTTTTTGTTGCACGTTTGAACTGATAATTAAGTGAATTCTAGAGACTCACTTGAACATTATAAGTGAATTATCTAGATTTAAATCCCAGACAATTATCTTGCACCCCATTTTCTCCCATTGATATCTTCTTTTGCTTAGTCCTTGCTTCGATTATCATTAGTCAATTAGCTCTAGAATCTTAATTAATTTTAGTATTAACCACATAAATCTCAATTGTTGATCCTCCTGGATAGCACTCTGGCTACAAACTACGAAAATACTATTTAAATCCAATCCCTGTGGATACGATATTATACTATACTATCTTTGACTAGCGAGCACAACTTTAGTGTGTGTTTTGTGCTGGTCAAATTTTGGTGTCATTGCCGGGGATTGGCAATCAATAGTATTTGAAATAGTTTATAGTGCTAATTCAGGAATTTATTTTTATTTTATTTCTTTTCTTTTGTTCTTCACGGGTTTCTCCTCCGTGTGCAGGCAACAGGTTTGTAGGTCCCAGTGATGTTAGTTTCAAAACCCGAGTTCTGACCCACATAATTGCAACTACCCTTCTTCCTCGCACTGGGTCATTCTCCCCATTTTCTCAACGAGACACCTTTCTTGTCTACTGTCTAGTGACTAAGCTTAAGGTTAAACTGTCCTCATGGGTCATAAAGTTTATGATTGAAAGTGATGATTACCCCACTAGTCTACCCTATGTTATAGTAATTATCACCAATCTCTTGGAAGCCCATAACATCTCTATCTCAGAATACCCCTTTGTCTCTGTCTCAAAATCCTACAACTCAAGAGCCTTTGCCAAAATGGGGTATGTGTGTGTTAAGGGTTCCTGGGTGAAGAAATACGAGGGTGCAGTCAAGAATGTTCAGCCTGATTCAAAGATCAAAACCTCTGGTTCTCATCATAATGTAAGTGATCCTGATCTTATAGAAAAATTGACTGTTATTGTCAACAAGCTGACTATCATCAAGTACCTTTTTGCTATAACTAAATCAACTATTGGGGACATCCATTCCATCTCCAAAGAGACTGGGTCCGATGTTTCAAAGATAAGGGTCAAAATTCTCAAACTTCCAGAAAACGCAGTCAAAATCTTCAAGGAAGTACATGACAGGATTGATGGGGTGACAGTTTTAGCAAATGCCAGCTTTGAGCGTCTGAAGGAGGCGATTTGCAACACTCTCCCTTATTTCTTGCGTCGTTAGTTGTGGATGTTTCAGACAATCTTTTGATGTTTTGGACTAGATAACTAGTCGCTGGATATTTTCTTTATTTTTGCTAATCTCAGCATGCCTATAATTTGCTATATTTGCCTATATGTCACGACCCAAAATCCTAACCTGTCGTGATGGCGCCTATCTCAATACTAGGCAAGCCGATAACCTAAATAAATCACAATAATCTCTTAGATTTGAAAATATAATATTTGAACTCAATAGAAAACCTCACAAATATTCAGAAACAAAACACTCCCAAAACCCGGTGTCACTGAGTACATAAGCATCTAAATAATAACAAAGTCTGATGGATAAGAACACTGTCTGAAAATATAGAACAAAACAATAACTGAAAGGAAAGAGAGTCAAGGTCTGTGGACGCCAAGCAGCTACCTTGATAGTCTCCAACAGATAAATCCTCAAATCTGGCAACCACCGTATCCGAAAGTACCTGGATCTGCACACGAGGTACAGAGTATAGTATGAGTACAACCAACTCAATAAGTAACAAGACTAACCTCTGGGCTGAAAGTCGGGTACAATCTTGTACAGAAATAACAGTACAGAAATGTAGGCATACTTTCCAGTTCAACAGTTAAATTCAGTACAGAAAAAATAGATAAAATCTGCATGATATGAGGAATATGACATCTCTATATATACATGCCAAAGTATATGATGTATGTGATGTACCACAATGGAAACCTTGTGTACTCACACTCTCAGAATACTCAATCACTTAGTACTGTATATGGCCAATCCAGCCCAGGGAAGATCCATCCCAAGTATATATGTATATCTATCAATTGACAGTCAGTCACTCAGTACTGCATAAGGCCAATCCAGCCCAGGGGATGATCTATCCCCGAATATCAATGATTCAGACAAGATCCATGTCCAGGAAAAATCCATCCCTCAATATAAATATTTCGAGCAAGATCCATGCCTAGGGAAGATCCATCCCTCAATATATATATATATATATATATATATATATATATATATATATATATATATCTATGGATCAAGCTCTTACGGCATGGCTCCGGTATATATATATATATATATATATATATATATATATATATATATATATATATATATATATATATATATATATATATATATATATATATATATATATATATCAACTGCGCTCACTGTGAGTGGTGCAGACTCCGGAGGGGCTCCTTCAGCCTAAGCGCTATAATAGCCAGGTCCAGGCATAAATGAATAAACATAAATATCACTCAGAATCTCCAGTCTCTCGGGCTCTTAATGACATAAAAATCAACCTGGCATGATGATATGATGTATCAATAAATGACAACAGGGACTGAGATATGATATGCAAATGATGGATGTGACTGAGTATAAAATTATTTTTCAAACAAATAATTCAACAGCAATACGACCCATGATGGTCCCAAAATATATCGACGTGTAGCCTAAACATGATCTTTAATATGAGTCTCAGCTAAATTTCTCTAGTACGTGGAGGATATGTGGGTAATGATATTTATTTAATTATACAACTCCACGGAATCAATTAAGTCACAATTCCTATGATGCAGGCCCACACGCCCGTCACCTAGCATGTGAGTCATCTCCAGACAAATCATACAACACGTAATTCAGGGATTTATAACCTTAGAACCAAGTTTAGAAGTGTTACTTATCTCAAACCGTGTAATTCTTTACTCCGCTATACCTTTGCCTCACGAATTGGCCTCCGAAAGCCTCATATCTCAAGATTTTCTGTGAATTCTCGCTCAAAAATCACCTCAACCCGTGTTGGAAATGTCAAAAATGACAAAAATCTCGGACCCTTCGAATATTTTCTGTCCAGGGCTTTTCGCATATGCGACTCACTTAGCTGTATCTGCGGTCTCGCAGGTGCAGCCAAAACTCCATTTTTACGGCTTCCCATGAGGCTGCCTTCGCTTCTGTGGTGAGCCAAGCACAGATGCGACTCCGCTTCTGCGGATAAAATTCCGCACCTGTGCTGCCCGACTTCCTCACCATTTTTTGCTTCTGCGCCCCTTCCTTCGCACCTGCGGCCTCGCAAGTGCGGGCAAATTCTTCGCACCTGCGAGCATTGCCCAGTTCCATTCTTGGCCGCTTTCGCAATGGCTTGGGCGCACATGCAGCTTCGCACCTGTGATCAAAAGTTTTGCAAGTGCTGTCACACCAGTAGGCAGCAAATCCAGCAATGCTTTAAGTTGAATTGTTTTTGATCCGTTAACCATCAGGAACTCACTTGAGGCCCTTGAGAACTCAACCAAACATACTAACAAGTCCTAAAATATCATACGAACTTAGTTGAAACCTCAAATCATATCAAACAACGCTAAAATCATGAATCATACCCCAATTTAAGGTTAATGAAACATAGAATTTTTAACTTTTACATTCGATGTCGAAACCTCGATATCAAGTCATAAATGACATAACAGATCTATTCAAATTTTCAGAATCGGATTCCGACCTCGATATCAAAAAGTCAACTATTCGGTCAAACTTCCAACTCAAAATCACCATATGGAGCTATTGGAATCATCAAAACTCTATTATGGGGTCGTTTACACATAAGTCAATATTCGGTCAATCTTTTCAACTTAAGTTTTCATCTTTGAGACTAAGTGTCTCAATTCATTCTGAAACCTCACCGGACCCGAACCAATTTCCCCGATAAGTCACACAATAACTGTAAATCACAAATTGAGCAGTAAATGGGCGAACGGGGCTGAAATACTCAAAAGGACCGGCCGAGTCCTTACACTATAATTGCCTAAATTGCTTGTCTCTGCTTATTTTACTCTGTATATATGCATATCCCCTCTTTGGCGATGCCAAAAAGGGGGAGAACATATAGTTATATAGTGTGCAGGGCAAATAGCAGCACTTGTTGAGGGGGAGTCGACTGCAGTATATGAAGTCGACTGAAGCATATGAAGCACAGTACAAACAGCTGCACCTTTTGAGGGGGAGTCGACAATCAGTCTATGGAAAATAACTTACAGGTCGACTATATCAAAGCAAGCACTAACAGTAACTGGGAAGTAAACTGCTTTTATATATTATTTTTGTTATCATCAAAAAGAGGGAGATTGTTAAATATAAGTTTCAACGATGAAAAAATAATATATCACTATTGGTGCATGATCACAAGGGATAAAACAAAGGAATCAATATGCCCTATCATTCAAGTATGGATTAAGGAAACAATCTATCAACGGGAGCTCTAGAAGCAAAGAAAAGGAAAAGTATCAATTATTAGAGATGAAAAAGGAAGAAGCAACGGAAATTCGGAAGAAGAATCAATCAATGATTTGATAGATGATTGATAATATCGTATCCACAGGGATTAGATTTAAACAGTATTTTCATAGTTTGTATCTAGAGTGCTATTCAATAGGATCAACAGTTGAGATTTATGTGGTTAATACTAAAATTAATTAAGAATCTAGAGCTAATTGACTAACGACAATCGAAGCAAGGACTGAGCAAAGGAAGATATCATTGGGAGAAAATGGGGTTTTGATAGGATAGGTGCAAGATAGTTTTCTGGAATTTAACTCTAGGTTATTCACATCTAATATTCAAGTGAGTCTCTCGAATTTACTAAATTATCACTTCAAACGTGCAACAAAAACTCCTCTCTCGATTAGGTCTTAACATCACGAGATGAACCAATTTAAGCACTATGAAAATATGCAAGAATGCGTAATGGATTGGTCTTTAGAAAAACCTCTTTCGATTATTATCCTAACTAGATTTAATCAATGATTCAACCAGCCTCTTTCGATTACTTAGAAGAATCTATGAACTCAACCAAGAATATAATGCAAAGATATCACAAGTTATGTCTCTTTCGATTACAAGAACAAGTAAATATAGATGCAACAATTAAATCTTCCAAAAATGATTCAAATACATAAAAAAAGATTTATAATCCACAAATAATCACCAATACACCAAATCCATCAAAACCCCAAAGGATCTACTCCATAGACATGGAGAAGTTCTTCACAAATGTAACTAAAGTATAGGAAAACATAAATTTTATCCAAAACCCGGATCTTGAGTGAGGAAGGAATGATGAAATCCTTGTACTTTTGTTCTTACAACTCCTCCTTAGCCTCCTTGGCCTCCTTGGATCGAAAATCTATCAAAATGTCCATCTAAAATGGTGTTTTGGTGTATTTAAGCTGCCCAAAGCAAACCCCGGATGAAACTACTCTTTTTAGGAGAAATGGGAAGTCACTCTAACATTTTTGGGATGCCGCACCGCACCATGCAGCGCATTTGTGGTAATTTCCAAAACACTTCACAAAACAATTTCTGGGCACTTTTTGCACTAGCGCGCCGCACAGTGCGTCGCATTAGTGCAAATTTATCAGAGTACGGATTTTGTTTCGATTTTGACATCCAGACTTGGTTCTCGACCCCCGAACACGATCCCGGCTTAATCCTTTAGGCTTTTACTCAGACTTCAAAGCTCCAAATCATTCAAATTAGCTCCATAATATTTACATCACTCGGAATCACTCCTACAGGACATAAAACACATAATAAGTGCAAAACACTAGCTATTAAAGCTCAAACTCAATTAAAATACAGTAAATTAGAGTAAAATAAGCAATTAAAACATGTAATTATAGCCTACCATTAGAACACTCAGCTATAAAATGTTTTGCTTGATCAAAAGAAATTTCAAAATCTTTAAGCCATGTATTTTTGAAAAGCATTGGAAAACCAGAGCACTTACACGGAAAAATTAAGTCAAACATGGCACAATCAAGGACAATGTGTTTTTGTAGAACTAGGAATTCTAACTTATCAGGCTTGCTAGAACGAAGATTGGCATAGAACATCCTCACTAAAGGTTCATAAACTTTGGGAGGGGATAAAGAGAGAAATTTTGACCATCCTTGAAAAACAAACAGATTTTTTACCTTACAATTGAGGGACTACTTGTCATCAAGATTGATTACTCTGATGTGAGCAATGGGCATGTCTTTGAAAACAACAAAGAAATATCTATTTGGGTTATCCCAGAAATTGAGGTCGGACTCTAGAGAACTCGAGAGGTCTACTTTGAATTTCTTGAGAGTAAAAGATTCAAGGGGGTCTTCCATGTGCCTTTTGCCAAGAGCTTTTTCTCCTATTCGATGAGAGTGGTCAGACCCTAGGTCTACTTGTTCTGGAGGCTGAGAAGAGGGTTTTCCTTTAGAACAAGTATTGTTTCTTGAGGAGGCAAAGGGATTCTTGAAGTGTTTAGCCATTGAAGGATTTTTGGAGTAGGGTTTCTGAGCGATAAGAACAATGAAGAGAAGAGAAGATGGTTCAGAGAGTTAAAAAGAAAAGGTTTGACGGTTGAGTACAAGAAAGGAAAGGGTGTCAGTGAAAGGACATGATGATTGATTTTACTTTCTTGAAAGCTGCGACTGATGGGAAAAGAGAGGGAAATCATAGGTGCTTAATTAATGCTTACTTACAGAAGAAAAGAAAACTAAAAATATTTGACACACAAAAATTAAAATTAACACATAGGTCCTAATTTTTATGATCAAGTGAAATAATGCCAAGTAGTTCTCTTAAGGAGCATAATCTATCTTCAAGTAAAGGCTTAGTAAAAATGTTTGCTAGTTGATCAGTTGTACCAACAAATGATAACTTTGTATCTCCCTTAAGGACATTATCTCTAATGAAATAATGTTTAATATCTATATGCTTAGCCCTAGAATGATACATATGATTCTTTGAGAGACATATAGCACTAGAATTATCACAAAATATTTGAATAGGTTTAAAAGATAATTCATAGTCATCCAGTAGATGAGACATCTATAGTAACTGTGCACAACACTGTCCAATGGCAATATACTCTACCTCAGTTGTGGATAATGCAATTGGGCCTTGTTTCTTACTGTTCCATGATATTAATGCCTTTTCTAGTAATTGACATGCTCCACTGGTGCTTTTTCTGTCTTCCTTATCACCTGCAAGATCAGCATCTAAAAAATCTTTAAGTTTAAAATTGTTAGATCGTGGGTACCATAATCCATATGAAATAGTTCCGATGAGATAAAGAATTATTCTCTTTACTGAAATCATATGCGATTCCTTAGGAGCTGACTGAAACCTGACATATTTACACACACTGAACATAATATTTGGTTGACTGGCAGTTAGGTAAAGTAAAGAGCCAGTCATTCCACGTTATTTAGTTTCATCAACTAGATTTCCCTTTTCGTCTTTGTCGTGACTTGTTGATGGGCTCATTGGTGTACCAATTTCTTTAGCACTACTCATGCCAAACTTTTGAATCAATTCTTTTATATATATGGTCTGACATACAAAAGTTCCTTCCTCAGATTGTTGAATTTGAAGTCTAAGTAAAAAAGTAAGCTCTCCCATCATGCTCATTTCAAACTCACTTTGCATGAGATTAGCAAATTTCTTGCACAAAAAAGGGCTAGCACTTCCAAAAATAATATTGTCAACATAGACTTGGATAATAAGATTACCTTGTGATGATATTTTGATAAATAATGTAGTGTCTACTTTACCTCTTGTAAAACCAAGATCAAGTATAAATTAGCTAAGCCTTTCGTACCAGGCTCGAGGAGCTTGTTTGAGTCCATACAGAGCTTTAGTCAACTTATACACATGGTAAGGAAATTTTGAGTCTTCAAAACTAGGAGGTTGTTTTACATACTCCTCCTCATTAATAAAGCCATTTAAAAAGGCACTTTTGACATCCATCTGAAAAAGTCTAAATCTTTTGAAAGATGTATATGCAAGAAGAATCTGTATAGACTCTAGTCGAGCTACTGGAGAAAAAGTTTCATCGTAGTCGACTCCTTCCTATTGTGAGTAGCCTTGGGCTACTAATCTAGCTTTGTTTCGCATAACTTTTCCATCTTCATTCAGCTTGTTTCTGAAAACCCATTTGGTTCCAACTACGACAGCATTTGCAGGCTTAGGTAGCAGTTCCCAGGCTTGATTTTTATCAAATTGATCGAGTTTCTCCTGCATTGCTTGTACCCAGCTGGAGTCTTTTAAGGTTTCCTTAACTTTCTTTGGTTCGATCTGAGAGATGAGTGCTACATTTGCCTTTTTCTTAAGAGCTCCCTTGATTTTCATTCCTTCACTTAGATCTCTTATGATAAACCTGTGAGGATATTCTGGTTCACTGCTCCTCTCATTTGGATGTGTTCCAATCGTAGGAGTAGTTTAATCATTTTGTGGTTCAAATTGATTATTGGCAAATTCATTAATCGACTTTATGACTACGTTTGTGCTGTCAGTTGACTTTTGTGACTTGATTGTCTATGATATTTCTTGGTTGATATATTCATCACCTGTAATAATTCCTTTCTCGGTCGTAGTGTTATTTTTATCAAATATGACATGCATTGACTCTTTTACAGATAAAGTACATTTATTATAAACTCTAAAAGATCTACTATTGATAGAATAACCCAGAAATATACCTTCGTTACTCCTTGGATTAAATTTTCCAAGGTTGTCCTTATCGTTATTGTGAATGAAATACTTACTGCCAAATGGATGAAAGTATCCTATGTTGGGCCGTTTGCATTTCCATAATTCATATGGAGTGTTCTTCAAAATAGGTCTTATAAGACATCTGTTGAGAATGTGAGAGGTTGTGCTTACTGCCTCTGCCCAAAAATGATTTGGCATGAAATGTTCTAATATCATTGTTCTAGCCATATCTTGTAGAGTTCGATTTTTTCGCTCAACTACTCCATTCTGTTTAGGTGATCTTGGAGCTGAAAAGTTATGGGTATATCCTTGATTATTGCAGAAATCTTCAAATGCCCTGCTTTCGAATTCTCCTCCATGATCACTTTGGATGTAACTATCTAAGTTTTCAATGCCATCAAGAATGTAAACATTTCCATACCTTTTTCCTGGAAGTATTATTTTACCTGACTCATCTTCAGTGGCACATCCTGTTTTCTTGAATTTGACTTCGTACCCAAAATCACATAGCTAACCTATACTCAGGAGATTATAGTTGAATCCATCTACAAGGTATACTTCAGTAATATCACAGCTGTTATTGAATGGAAATGTGTCGGTTCCAACTATTTTTCCTCTTGAATCATCGCCAAATTTGACATTTCCTTTATTTATCTTTGTAACTTTTTTTAATAGGTTTTTGTCACCTGTCATGTGACTAGAATACGCACTGTCTAAGTACTATTTTCCTTTGCGACTCTTTATGTGGTATTCCTGTAAAATAGAATTATCACCTTCTTTTAGATACCTAAGCTTGCTTGGGTCATTGCTGGTTAGTTCTACTGGAATTAAATTTGTCCTTGGATTTCCAAATCTATCATAAAACATTAGACTTACGAAATCTACAAAAGGAATATTAATGTCCAACTTTGTTACAGTAATGACACACATTGATTGATCCAATTTTTGATCTATCACTCGTGTTAGTACTTGTGGACTCAATTTTAGTCGGCCCTTTTTCAGTTGACTTGTAAGTCGCCTGGTTGGACTTGACAGAACTGTGACTAGTGGATTTGCACATGCCATTCAGTTGCATTTGCAATTCCTGAACCTCATATTGAAGTACATCCATTTCGATTTCACATACTTCAAGTTTGAGTTCCCAGTACTTATTTTTCCTATTGAGTCTTTTCAATTCATTCAGACTCCTTTAGGGTGAGATCAAGTATATCCTGCAATTCATTACATCTATCACATTCACAGGATCTTACCTTGCTTGTTTCACCTCGTGCTATGAAATAGTTTTCAGTATTTTCTTTGCTTTCATCAGTCCAGCATCCCGAGTGTGTGTTCATATCATTTTCTAAAATAGTCATGAAGCACGGGTTTGCTATTTCCTTATATTCTGAGTTTTCTTCATCACTCCAGCTCCCAAAAGATTTATTTTTGTTGAATCCTCTGGAGATATTTCTTTTAAGTTCAGGCCATTCAGCTTGAACATAGTCGTACCTTCCGCATTAAAAGCATTTCCCAATAGTTTTGTCTTGTTCATAATATTTCCTCATTCGTCTCGATGACATCCTTCCCTTATTTGTATTGCTATACCTTCTCATTAATCTATTCATGTTTCTTGATACCATGGCAATTTCTTCTTCAAGAGCTTCTGGATCGTCATCAATATCATCTTCAGGTCCTTCAGTTGTAGTTTTGAAGGCAACTGTTTTCTTCTTCTCTTCCTGATTTGTTTTCTTGAGATGTGTTTTCTCGAATGCTATAAGATCTCCTCGTACTTCATCATATGCAAGTTTGATTAGATCTTGGGACTCGAGTTCAACTACTTTTGTTTGCCATATGGTAGGCAAACTCCTCATGAATTTTCGAAGTTGATCACATCTTGAGTAGGGTAAGCCAAAGGCTTTCAGATCACCAATGATTTTGCTAAATCTTGCAAATATTTCCTCAATGGATTCTCCATCTTTCATCTGGAAGAGTTCATAGTCATGAACCAACATGTTTATCCGCGTTACTTTTACTTTGTTGGTTCCTTCATAAGTAACTTCCAGTTTATCCCATATTTTTTTGGCAGTATCACAGCTTGAAATTTTCTCGTACTCTTCTCCACTTATAGCATTATAGAGCAAATTTTGAGCCTTAGCATTAACTTGAACAACAGCCATTTGCTCATCTTGTGTATTCGTCTATATCTTTAGGATCCGTGGGAGGTTGAGCTGCTGCTAGCAGTGGATAGTTTTCTTTTTGTATGACACATCATACTTTGACATCATAGGATTTTGCATATATTTCCATATGTACTTTCCACTGAGAGAAATGTTGTCCATTGAAGTATGGTGGCCTTATTTGTAATGTCACTTCTTGAAAGAGTGCTCTAATTGTTACTTGGTTTGCCATGATCTTTTCTCACTAGCTGTTAAGCAAAAGATAAAAAGTGTGAGACCTGTTCTGATACCAATTGAAAGTACAAGAAGGGGGGTGAATTGTCAATTTTTCTTCTCTCTATTCTAAGTAGTTGACTAGTTTACCAATGAGTCGACTAGAGATAAAAACAGAATAGTAATAATACAGAAATAAAGTATAGGAATTAAAGACACCAGGATTTTTATACTGGTTCAGATACAATGTGAATCCTATGTCTACTCCCCTTGGGCTGCAAGGGTGCTCTCTTTCAGTATTTGAAGTTTTTCAATTACAAGATGGTTGATGTAGCTTTACACCAACAACTTAGTCACTATGTCACTTCTCTCTTCTTGATACAATGCTTCACCAGTGTTTATCTCTTTTTCTTCCCTCACTAATTACGCATCAGATCTAAAAGAACTACAATGCTTGTTTGGAGTAGAACAAAAAGAGTGATAGTGGTTCGTTCAAAGTATATGTGCTTCAAGCCTGGAACAAACTCAAGGAAGTTGATCCTTGAAATGAATCATAAATTGATTCTTTTCACGAATAAGGTCAAGTTTCCGTTGATCTTCCTTGACTTGTGGCCTTGATAAGCTTTTCTTCCGCTAGGCAGATCTTTCTGTTACTTGAGTGATCAGCGATGGATCCCTTGATTTCGGGCTTTAACGATCTCCAGTGTAGAGCTTCACAATCTTATTTTTCTTTGATTTGGGACCTTCCTATAATAGATTCCGTCAATCATCTATCAAATCATTGATTGATTCTTTTTCCTAATTTTCGTTGCTTCTTCCTTTTTCATCTCTAATCATTGATACTTTTCCTTTCCTTTGCTTCTAGACCTCCCGTTGATAGATTGTTTCCTCAATTCATACTTGAATAGTAGGGCATCTTGATTCCTTTATTTTATCCCTTGTTATCCTGCACCAATAGTGATATATTATTATTTTTTTCATCGTTGAAACTTATATTTAACATTAACAAGTTCAAGGGGCCATGTATATGTTTAACCTTACAACTATTAATGCATACAAGACGTCAAAAAAATCCATATATACGGGAGTAGTATGTATGCATATGGCTCTACTGGTAATATTAACTTTTATTGTCTTAATATAATCCCTTTGTTTTACAAGAAAATGAAAAATATGCCTATACGCGTTATTATTTTGATATCTCATTTGTAGTATGGTATCCACGTTAGGGCCCGACTAATTCTGATTGGTGCCACTTAAAGCTCCGTAAAGGAGGAATCGCTTCCTACCACGATCTTTTTCATCCAGAGAACTCGAACTCGGCCCAAGATCTTAGGTAGTTAGGTGTCCTATACATTTCATTTGTTTGTTACATTGCTTTTGAACCACATGGCCAAGACGCGTAGTGAAGCTCAAAAGTACAAAAATGAGCAGCGCTTTTGAATATATAATGCCATATTTTGCTTTTAATTGTGCTTTATCTTAGACAACTAAAGTAAAAAAGAACCCAGAACTACTTCTATTACTTCTTGACTACTTCAGTAAGAAGATTTTCTCCTAAAAAGTCTTTTCTTTATGAGGAGTACTCGTCATCTCTTCCTGAAAATTTTAATATTGATACTAGAGGGCTTGATATATATCTAAAGAAGATTTATAATGACAGCCAATTAATAGTGAGAAAATATAAGATGTGTACGTGCTTTGTGTTATAAAATAAAAGCAACTTAGTAAAACATGAACAAGACATGTTGTTATGAAATAAAAGCAATTTAGTAAAACATGAACAAGAAATGGAGACAGAGAGAAGGAAGAGATTTTCTTCTTCAATTGTGTGTATTTTCCTATCTATTACAAGGCCTTTATATAGGCATGAAAAGTGAAGAAAAATATGTCATTGAATATGTCATTAAGCATAGAAATATGTCATTGAATATGTCATTAAGCATTTGAGAAGATCATGGAGGAAGAGTAGACATCCACCATAATTTGATTTTTCTTATAACACTCCCCCTTGGATGTCCATAGATAATGTACCTCGTTAAAACCTTATTAGAAAAAAAAACCCTATGGGAAAAAAATCCTAGTGAGGAAAAAAGAGTACACATATTTAGAAATACGCCTTTTGGTTGCCTCGTTAAAAACCTTGCAAGGAAAATCCAGTGGGACAAAACCTTGTAAGGAAAAAAGAGTACAACGCGTATTAACTCCCCCTGATGAGAGCATCAATTCACATCCTTGAGCCTTCGCATCCCAATCTTGTACACTAGTTTCTTGAAGATTGACGCCGGTAGAGATTTGGTGAACAAATCAGCCATATTATCACTTGAACGGATCTGTTGCACATTGATATCACCATTCTTTTGAAGATCATGTGTAAAAAATAACTTTGGTGAAATGTGCTTTGTCCTATCCTATTTTATGAATCCTCCCTTCAACTGGGATATGCATGCTGCATTGTCTTCATACAAAATTGTGGGTGGTTTGTCACACTTCAAACTATATTTGTCTCGAATAAGGTGTATTATAAACCTCAACCATACACATTCTCGACTTGCTTCATGAATATCAATTATCTCAGCATGATTAGATGAAGTAGTCATGATTGATTGCTTAGTCGATCTCCAAGATATGGCAGTGCCTCCATATGTAAATACATAGCCTGTTTGAGATCAAATCTTTTGTGGGTCATATAAATACCCAGCATCGGCATAACCAACAAGATCGGGACTGCAATCATTTCCATAAAATAATCCCATACCGGTAGTCCCTTTTAGATACCGCAATATGTGTTTGATTCCATTCCAATGTCTCCTTATAGGAGCAGAGCTATATCTTGTTAAGATATTAACTGAAAAAGTTATGTCAGACCTTGTAATGTTAGAAAGATACATTAGTGCACCAATTGCACTAAGATATGGTACGTCGGGACCAAGAAGCTCTTCATTATTTTTATGAGGTCGGAATGGATGTGCTTTATCCATATAAAATCTCTTTAAAATCATTTTAGTATATGTTGATTGATGGACAAAAATTCCATCTTTCATATACTCAATTTTTAGACCAAGACAAAATTTTGTCTTTCCAAGATCTTTCATTACAAATTCTTTTTTTAGATAGTCTACTACTTTAGGAAGCTCTACTGCTTTAGGAAGCTCCCTAGGAGTTCCAATGATATTTAAATCATCAACATACATGGTGATTATAACAAATTTAGATCCAGATCTTTTTATAAAGACACAAGGACAAATTGAATCATTCTTGTACCCTTCTTTCAATAGGTACTCACTCAGGCGATTATACCACATGTGCCCTAATTGTTTCAATCCGTATAAGGATTTTTGAAGCTTTATTTAATAAATTACTTGGAAACCTTAATATGCTTCAGAACAATTTAAATCCTTCAATGATTTCCATTATACGCATATCACGTTTTTCTTGTATTGCCAGATTAAAACCTGAAATGGCGACATTCACCACAGGAGAACATGTCTCTATATAATCAATGCTATTTGCAATTCTTCTTGTGACACAAGTCGTCTTTATGTCTATCGACTTGACCTTCTTTTTTTTTTTTGCGCAAGAACACATTTATAACTCAATTGACTTTATACTTTCAG
Organism: Nicotiana tomentosiformis; assembly: GCF_000390325.3. Classification (NCBI taxonomy): domain Eukaryota; kingdom Viridiplantae; phylum Streptophyta; class Magnoliopsida; order Solanales; family Solanaceae; genus Nicotiana; species Nicotiana tomentosiformis. Next base: position 15,233,422 of record NC_090813.1, on the reverse strand, counting down.
GTGTTAGGACTATCCGTCCAACTTCATATTTTTCATATGAAATCAATTTTTATTGCGTCTTTTTCATTTGGCCAATCATTTATCTGTCCAAATTTCATGACAGATTTGCTCAAGATCCTCGTCAATATTAATAATATTAAGCGCTATATTATATTAATAATATCATCGACGATCATTTTATATCGGTTCTACTATTATTCAATAAAGACATAACTTATTGAGATCTCTTTATCTTATTATTTTCAGGTACCCGAGCCTCTCCCATGAGGTCTTATGAAGTGTTATGTCGTGGTGCTCTTCTAGAGCACTTGCCTCCTTATTATGACCATCTTGAACATTTGCTCCTCTCCTTCTTCAAGGAGTTTTATCTTTAGAACTGATTAGTCTATTATGCTTTATGCATGCCATGGACTCTATTCATTATGGACTTTATTTTATTTGGAGCATTAGCAGCTGAATATGACATTTAGCTTTGGGTCAGCAAATACGCCCGGCAATATTTTGCAAATGAATTATCACTTGAACTTCAAGTTCACATTTTTTCGTACGAGGATCTCGATGTACTCATAATAATTCATTACATGTATTACTTTTTCAGCTGCCCATTTTCTCCCTCTATTGTTGGGATCACCAACACATATCCCTAGCCTTATTTGGGAATCCATCTTTGTGCACTGTGGTGGAACAATTAAATCATATAGCACATTCATATTTCTAGATGAAAATTATTTGTTTCCTGACCCTGAACCGATTGTGATAGGGAAAACTTATCATAACTTGGCTAGATGTTTACAAGTGCTGTTGTATATTAAATAATACATCAAATACCAAATTTTATTTTGACAATTTTGTTCTCATAACCAATGGTTTAGATATAATTGGAGGCATACAATTTCTACTAAACCAACTTGGATTTAAATCAGTATTATCAAGATAAATCATCATAATTTATATTCTGAAACTGTACTCTAATAATTTGAGCAATCAATCTTGCAAAAGCCAAACTACAAGTTGATAACAAATGCACATGTGACCATAAAATAGATGCATCTATTAAAATCATATAATAGTAAACGGTCCACATAGAAGGTGACTGAGCCCATATATTTATCACCTTTTATTCGTTCCAGAAATCAAGGGATTCAATCCCTAACCTTAACTGGTATATCATGAGAATAAGCAGCACAAGAGAATTCTTGAAGAATCTTATATTTCTTCAATATATGCCAATATAATTCTCAATTAATTTTTTTCGCATCATAATTTAACCGAGATGGTCAACCGGTCATGCCAACTAATATTTATTTCAGTAAACTTCTAGTTTACTTGTGGCTTGTGATTGCATCATCATGCTTATACTTGTATAGTACAAATAAAAGAAAAGTCAGGTAACCTTTCATATTTACCCGGTATGATTATAGTAATATAAAGATATTCAATCTTCTTTTCATTTATAGTCTCAATATGCCAACCACTTTGGCTAATATATTTGTAAATCAAAATATTTCTTTTGAGACTTACTACAATATTAATATTATGAACAATTTCATTCATCCGGGTAGTAACAAATTAGTTCTTTCAGAGTTCTTAACTGTTTTTGTACTACAAGATATTTTGTTACACCATCCATATAATGAATGCCTCCTTCACAAAGAGAATCATATCATAATAATTGTAATGTTCAAAATCATCACAAGCAAAATAATTTCTTGCTTTAATTTTAATTTTAATAACTTTCATAAGGCATGACAAAATATATTTTGGCGTATCATATGCATGCGACCAATGATATATTCATGTAACTACACAATAATATTCATTATCTTTATTTGTCTCAAACCTCCCTTAGAGGTGAGTTGTAGTATTTATCCAACTATGCACAAGTACATTATTATGCATAATCTTTATCGTATATATATTTTCACATTCACTTTCAGGAATGAGTATGCAATCTCAATGTTTATCGCAAGTCACATTCTCTTCAAAGAATTTCTCCCTTTTTATAATTACCATAGTGATAACTATTATTATTTTGGCCTTTCGCACGCCCACATTCATTGGTCAACCACTTGTCTTTATTTAGACTTATCATGCACTGCTATCACATTCACTTCAAGAATGGAGCAAATCAAGTGGGACAAGCTTCATGCTTTTTCATAAAAATTACATTATTTTTTCTTTAGTTATTATTATTATCAATATGGTGCATTAGGACTCAAACCCAATGCCTTACCCATATAAAGGCATGCTAGGCCATAATGCGTTAGAACTTGAATCCAACGTCTTTTCATTAACATAGTGCGTTGGGACTTGAACCCATTGTCTTACACTCAATCTTTGGCATAAAGGGCCAAAATTCACTAGGACTCGCACTCGAGCCTTTAAAATATTATTACTTTATAATTATAGGCATAAGTAAATTAACTTTCAAGAAGACATATATAACTATTTCAATCTTGAAACAGTTCCTCTGCAACAAAAATGCTAGTTAGGATATATGCCATTTTTTTTTTCAAATGATACAATCACTTTTACATTTTAATAAATTAATTAGGGAAAAGGTGCAGATAACCTATAACCACTTATATTTCAAAGACTATAAGAACTTCACCAAAAAAATCCAATACGGAGGAATGGGCCTTATGTTTCCAGCAAAAATATTTAAGGCTTAATGCATAACTGTGACTATTATAAATTACAACTATAATAAGTTTATATTGATTATATATTCGAATGCCAAATTTACAAAGTACTGTAAAATCACCTACATATTTGATAATTTTGCTTTCAATGAAATACATCATGTGATGGTAAAAATATTATTACTAAATTACCTTAATAATTATCTATCATAGTATGTAAAAGGTTAGAACATATATATACGTTGGAATATTATCTTTGTCCTATAAGAGATGTAGCAAATAAAGACATACCTTTCCAGTTCTTTATTTCACTGGATACAATTGAAAAAAATATTTTTACTAAACACTGCATATAAAGTTAATGCAAAGATATGAAAATATGAATAGGTTTAGATGGATGTAAAACTTATCTTTGTATTATCATCCAAGATATTTTTTAAAGTACTTGATCTCATTGCCTGCTTATAATTTACATAGTCTTGACATAGAAGATCATGAAATGAGCAATTCGTGCTGATAACGTGTTATAAAATAAAAGCAACTTAGTAAAACATGAACAAGACATGTTGTTATGAAATAAAAGCAATTTAGTAAAACATGAACAAGAAATGGAGATAGAGAGAAGGAAGAGATTTTCTTCTTCAATTGTGTGTATTTTTCTATCTATTACAAGGCCTTTATATAGGCATGAAAAGTGAAGAAAAATATGTCATTGAATATGTCATTAAGCATAGAAATATGTCATTGAATGTGTCATTAAGCATTTGAGAAGATCATGGAGGAAGAGTAGACATCCACCATAATTTGATTTTTCTTATAACACTTTGGTATTTGTAGTGGGTCTCGATAGGTTTAAATTTTGAAAATATGGCTTTTGAAAAGTAATTTAGAAGGAAAATTGAATATTAATTTGGATTACTTTTTGGAGAGAATATTTTGAAGAATTTTTGTGAAACATATCTCTGGTCATTTTTGTTTTTGATTTTTTTCCTGAATCCAAGAAACGCAAATATGATTTTTAGACCAAATGTGCAGAAAATACTAGCTGCTGGATTAGTTGTACATTGTAAATACAGTATAGTACTTTGTTTCTTAAATGGTTTGTTAGCTAGAAGTGAGTCAGAAGCTGTTTAAGTTAGGCAGTTAAGGAATAGTAGAAATATATATGTACAGTTGTATTGAAGTTAAGTTGGAATATATTTTGCTCAAATATTTTCTCTCTATATAACCGTCTTTCTTCTCAAGCTCTCTTCTTCAACCTAGCTCGCTCATTTCAACATGGTATCGAAGCCAGACCTACCCAATTTATGTTTCACCCATATCGGACCCTCATGTTATATTGCTCACGCTTCAAATGTTCAATCCTCGGCGTGGGGGAATTGGTGTTAGTGGCTATTACAAGACCAGATATTTTCTTTGCAGTCCAAACATTGAGTCAGTTTATGCATCGTGGGTTACGAGTCCAAAGGAGTAAATAGATCTTTTATGACTCTATAAGGATCTCCTCTTTTTATTTACAACTATCCTGTTATATTACCATTCTCCGGTAAGTACATTGGTAATGGAATATAAAATCGAAGAGTAATTCGGATCTCTTAGTTTATATATATAACATAGATGAGTCCAAACTTGAAAGTAGGTTTAATGTGCATTATCCAGGCATCAAATATGGAAAAACCAGGACTAATAGTTAAAAGATAAGGTCCCTAGCTAGCTATCTTTAGCATCACAGATCTCGGAGTGGCCCAACCTATAAAAAGAACTACCAAGAAATTAAACTAATGGTATGACTTTTAATAACAGTTGGTTTATCTATATATTAGAACAACTTTTTACAGTTTGTGATTGAGATAGAAATCTTATACTCTGTATGGGTGATATTGTTTTGTATGTGCTTAATTAAAAAGAGTTCCTTGCTTTCATTCAAACACTCCTTTTTTAGCTTACAAGAGTACTCTCTTTATTACATTTAAACAACCTTTGTATGTCTTTTTAGGCCACGAAAGAAGAGGGGAGAGATAAAGTTTTTTTGACTGGAGTCTATGATACAGCTGAAATAAGGCACATTAGCTTCCCTTGAAAGAAGATAAATATACTTTCAGTTTTGGACCATTTACTACAGCAAAGTTTCTGTTTTTTTATGCTCTTTTACTTTCCCTCACAATGCCTTTACCAAGCTAGCTGCAATGAACCAAGGCAGAAGAAAAAACAACAACAATAACGTACCCAATATAATCCCACGTAATGGAGTTTGGAGAGGGTAGTGTGTACGCAGACCTTACCTCTACCTTTGTGGAGGTAGAGAGGTTGTTTTCAATAAACCCTTGGCTCAGGCAAACATAGGTACCACAATAATAACAAGAAACAATACGGGACAACGTCGAAAAACCATGTAGAAGCAGAAAACAAAATTCAAATAAGCCTACTACTAACCAAACGTACTAACACTACCGGTATGAATAATCTAGACTACCTAACCTACTATCCTAATCTTAGACCTCCACTCCTTCCTACCACGGGTCATGTCCTCGGTCAGCTGTAGTTGTGCCATGTCATGCTTAATCACCTCACCCTAACTCTTCTTCGGCCTACCTCTACCTCTCCTAAGGCCCTCCAATGTCAGCCTCTCACACCTCCTTACCGGAGCGTCTATGCTTCTTCTTCTCACATGTCCAAACCATCTAAGTCGTACTTCCCGCATTTTGTCCTCAATAGGGGCTACACCCACCTTGTCCCGAATAACTTCATTCTGAATCCTATCTAATCTGGTGTGCCCGCACATCCATCTCAATATCCTCGTCTCTGCTACCTTCATCTTCTCGACGTGAGAGCTCTTGACTGGCCAACACTCAGCCTCATACAACATAGCCGGTCTGACCATTGCTCTATAAAATATACCTTTAAGTTTTGGTAGTACCTTCTTGTCACACAAACCACCGGAAGTAAGTTTCTATTTTATCCATGCCGCACCAATACTTTGAAGAAAAAACAAGAAAAAGAAAAAAATGACTTCCATGCATACTTCGAAGTTGACAGGCTTTCTTTGCTTTAATATTTTTTTTCTTTCTTTTTGGTAGAGGGGTCGGGATCAGCGGAGGTTGTATTTTCATCAAAGGAATACATAAAATTAAAAAAGTAAATACGCGAAAAGGTCAAAGATTTGACCTTATATACATATAAATTTATATACAGTATAACTTTTCGAAAAAGGAACGCCCCTAACTTCGTCCATAACTTCGTCCATGATGATCGGGGTCAAGGTGGAAGCAGGATTGAAGACAAAAGAAATCAGTTAATGCCAAATGAAATGTCGCAACTAGAAGTCGAACTTATAATCTAAAATATTTTTATTGAAAACTTTATATCACTACATTAGAGGTTTTCATTGTGTTGGTGGTACTTAACAATCAACATAATAATGAGGGTAAATATCACTTTTAATCCTCGGCTGAAACTATCTACATCGAGTAGCCACAAAATTGTATAAAATTTGCATATAACATACATAAATATATAGATACACAAAAAATATTAAAAATATATATATATTTCGACTATTATTTTGAGAGCGGTTATACAATACAATTTTTCCTTCTATTTAAATAAATATGCTTTAATTTTTAAAGATGGCTGAAACAAAGAGAAATAAGGCCGGCTGGAATTTGGAGACATTCCCATACGATCATGACAAGGGCCCTTTGTCATGTCTCTTCATTTGAAATGCTAAACATTCTTCTAATTGGGACCTCTCTAGAAACATTCTTAGGGTATTCTTATAATTGAGATCCCACAAGTCACTCTCAGAGGGTAGCAGCAAAAACCCACAAAAAGAAAAAAGAGAATTCCCTGCATAAACTCACTTTATATGGGGATGATGAACAAAAAGGAGATCTTTCGTTAATTGTGTACAATATGTTCATACTTATTATACATTTTGTCTTAATTGGTTTATTTCTTGATTTTGTTTCTCTATCGGTTTTTGCAAAGGTATATGCGGTGGATTCAGAGTGGAATAGCTCTTCTTTATATGTTAAATATCTCACGCTGTTAAAGAATGAGACCACTAACTTATTGCATGGTCCAAGACAAAAATGAAAATCGCCCCCACAAACCTCCTTATAAACGTAAAGGGAAGAACGTCAAACAGATTGACTATTTGAAGTTTTAGACTAGTATCTCTAATTATTTGGAGAACAATGGTCGATGGACGTTATTTGATTGGTCGTCTTCACTAGAAAGATTAAATAAGTAATCAAGTTACTGAAACATAGAAGTAGAATAATTAAAATTCCACATGAAATAATCTTAATTAAGGAAAATTAAGAAGGATTGAGCGTTAAACAACTAAATATTAGGGTAGACACTACACAAGTTGATCAGATATAGAATTTAAATATTGTATAATCTAAATGAAGTGAGCGAGTTCTAAACATATACTTGAACTGTATAATTATACTTATTTTTTACACATATAATAAGTTCCATCTTAAAACATCAGTGTTCTACTGAATGTGCATAATTGGATTCGCCGCTAGGTTGATTAGAACTTCATAGGCCGTTTGCAAGAGTGAATCCTTACCTAGAACTACATATGAGATCAACTTAAACAATTTATTAGACATGTGTCCATGTAATAAGTAGTCAATTAATCATCGCTCCGTCCCAATTTATGAGATGCTATTCCTATTTCGAGAGTTTCTTTGACCGTAATTTTTTAATATGCCCTTAAATATTTTGAATTATTAATTATTGTGATTTATAATATTTTTTGTAGTTTTTAAATATATAAATTTTATTTCGAAAAATTTAAAAATTCTATATATTCAAACATACCGTTAAAATTAAAAAGTTTGAATCTCAAAAAATAAAAAGTAACATATAAATTAGTACTATATTGAAACCCTTTATTCCTTGTCTTGAGTTTAAAAGAGAATTGTACAGAATTGCTGATTCCCTCGGACAGATGCCCTTTCCACACCTCTTCTTTCTCTTTCATTTTCCTATGTACATGATGTGTGGCTATAATTCCATAGTTACGTACATTATGTGCCTTGTATTTTACATACTTTAATGATAAATTATACTTTATTTGCGCATAATAGAGTCTATTTTATGTTTAGGTGAATTGGAGATGAAAGTAGAGCAAAAGAGATATTTAAACGTTGAAAGTGTGCTTGAGAACAGTGAAAATGAGAGACCTGGCGAGGCCACTCAAAGGCCAGCTTAACCAGGCTTTAGCCTGGCAAGGCCATCCAAAAGCCAGGTTGAATCAGGCGTTAGGCTGGCGACGCCAGGTCCAATCCGAGTTTTGAAGACTTAATTCGCTTCCGGGTTTGACTAGAACTTGGCATACACGTTTAGGTCTTTTCCTACACATATAAATAGACCTAAAAATGCCACTTTTGAAGAAGAGACGGAGATTGGACAGAGAGACCGACATTAGACCGGGGATTCGACCTAAGGAGGAAAGAACACACTAGGAGCAAGGCGGAGAATTCTTCTACGAGTTTTTCACTTCCTTCTTCCTATTTTCATTATTGATTATGAATTATAGTATTGTAGTTATGCATACTATTATGAATAGCTAATTTGTTATCTAGGGTTTTGATGGAACCTATTGGAGGATGATTTTCTTGTTACGTTAATATAGATTTGTCGTAGTATTTTCTCTATTTGTTCAACTATATTATTCTTGTGGTTGATTGAACGGCCCTCAATTAGTTGTGCCTATTTAGTATGTATTACTCTGGAGAGAGTGCATATTTAGGTAGTTGTTGAATAACATCACTCCTAAACGTATATGAGGGATCAATACAGAAGGTTTAAAGGTGGGATTAGAGATAACGTAACCTTGGTGCGATCTGAGTGAGCTGTACTTAATGTCGACTAGCGTAATTCGGGAGAATATGTCTAGTAAATTGTGGTAATTACTCGGGAGAGAGTTACGACAGTTAGAGTGCTCATGATCGGTAGAGAAGACTTAGGCAAATTTATAGAAAACGTAGCAGAAAAGATTTTGACAATTGGGGAAATCATAACTCTAGACCTCCTTAGTCTTGTCTCAAATTTCATCCTTGTTAGTTGATAATTTTACTACTTTATAATAGTTGTTAGTTAATTAGTTAGAAATAAATATTATCATCTCTATAATTAGGAAATTGTTTGGCCTTGTGTTTCTTAGCGATATTCAACAATTGTAGCTAAGCCTTAGTTCTCTGTGGGATTCGACTCCGGACTTGTAAACCAGATTATATTTGCAACGACTGCTTAGTCCTTCTTATAAGGCATAGTTGGGTGTGATCAAATTTTGGCGCCGTTGCCGGGGAACTAACGGTTTAGCTGTAGGTGTATATATTGCTAGGTTGCAAGTTTGAACTTTTATTTTTGCTTTCTTGTATTTGATTTGATTTTATTTTATTTTTGTTTCACTTGTTAATTTTAAAACATGGCATCTTGGAATTATGTGAGTTTTGATGTTGGTAATTCTACTTTTGATCCTCCTTATGCATATAGTGGTGGAAACCACCCTTGAAAAAATTATCAAAATATTTTCGAGAGCGAGTTATGTGCACCAACTCAATCTTATGTGTGAAATGTGTGTGATATATATGGTGGTCAAGATGGTCACTTTCATGGTTGTGCTTATATTTCTTGTGTTCCCCCAACCCCTTACTTTGATGGTTCTTCTTTTTTTTGTGAAATTAATAGGAATAAAGAACCCAGGGATGATGACCTGAAAGAGATCAAGGATATGCAAAAGTGCTTTATGGAACAATATGATATGTTAAAGTGTCTTGTGGAACAAAATAGTAAAAGACAGTTGCAGATAGAAAGGCAAGAGGAAACTATTCACAACTTGAAAGTTCAAGTGAGTCAACTCGTTGAAGATCTTAATGCTCAATAAGCCAATATTGTGAATAGTATCCAAGAAGAGCGTGAATTAGATGCAGAAATTGAGGTACCAATAGAGGGGTCTATAGTAGAACACCAACAATCAATCAAACTAGAATTTGAGGATGTCGATGTTGTAGAAGAGATACTAGAGTCAAGCAAGGACATTTATGATAAATATTTAGTTGACTCTAGTGTGATTAGTGTTGAGGATGTAGACAGTCCCAATGTTCATGTAGTTAAGCGCATTGGTCCACACTCCAAGCATTTTTTCACATTGTATTTGGATGATGATATAGAAATAGAGTCATCCGGGCCACTTGAGGAGTCAAGGAATGAGGAACCAGGTGCCTACATTCTGAAATTCTTCTTGCCAGAAAGTCGGGAATACACATCTCATCTAAAGGCCAAGAACTGCATAATACTACATTGTTTTATTAGGCCAGTCAGATTCGTTCTACCACCCCAGGAGCATGATCATAGAGCAGAATCAAAACTTTGGGTCCAATTCATAAGTTCAAAGTGGAGGCAGAAAGTGATTCGCGTCGTGCCGCGACGTTAAATCAAGCGCTTGTTGGGAGGCAACCCAGCTTTACTGTTTCTTTTATTTTTATTTTTTATTTTTATTTTTGTAGTGTCGATTTTTGATTTTCTAGGAGCATGGAAAGCAAAGCTATTGGAAGGATGCCAAACCAGATGGTTGGAACTAAGTGTGAGGTACCCGTACGAAGGACCAAGCATGGGAGAAGTCTGAGTACCCCATGAGTTGCTAGTGCTTCGGCCTTTGGCCTACCACAGAGTTTCTTTTACCCTCTTATTAGTTATGATGTGCATCGGAGACAATCCACAATTTTAAGTGTGGGGTGAGGAGATTGTCTGGGTGATTTCTATGCTATTTTAGTTGTGTTAGTTTAATTAATTAATTTTTTTTCTTGAGGGATTTAAGTCTAAAAAAAAGATTTTCTTTGTAGGTAGTGTAGTAATTCCCCCTTGGTTTTTTTTATGCCACGGTTCTTTTTCAAAAATTTTGTTTGAATCGGGTGTAGTTAGTTTTATATTTTTTAGGAGTAGGAGCTAGTGTGAGATGAATTGAATTGCAGCGATATCTTTTAGGTTTGTTATGCCTTGAGAATAGTTAGTACTATGGTTGTGACGCTTAGGCTCGGTTTTTGACTCTCGCATAAATACCTCAAATCGTAGATTCTTAATTTTTCTTAACTACTTTGACTCGAGTGTCGCGATGAAACCAATCCTGAGTGAATGATGTGCCATGTTTGTGTGAGGTTTTGTATGTATTCTATGCCCTGCATTTGATGTCTATAACTTTTCCCGTGTGTGTGCGAAGCGAAATAGTAGTATTGTTCAGTCTAGGAAGTGATATAGGCATTTCTTTATTAAGCCAGATATATAAAGTTTACCTACCTAAATATTATGTATCGTAGTTAACCTCGTTGATCCTATAATCATGTTTCTTTGGTATCCACATTACAAGCCGTACCCCTTTATTTTAACAGATCATATATTTGAACCTTGTAACCTCTCATAAGCACTTGAATTGTGAGAAATTATGAAAAGGTCAAAGTGTGGGGTGGTGGGCTGGCTTTTGAGTGGAACAATTGAAATAAGGAGAAAGGTGCATTAAGAAAAAAAAAAGAGTTAACAATCGAAGCCACTTAAAAAAAATGAAAAATAAGTCTTGATGATGGTGGCTAGTGATATACTTATGCTTAAAGAAATATGGGGTAATATAAATTGAAGTGAAGGTGGAATGTTTGGTTTGGCATAAGTATGGGATGTGTGTTAAAGTATATGTATTATAGTGCTTAAGGGAGGTGTAGTCACTCATATCCAAATGTATCTTACCCGACCCGCAGCCTACATTACAACCAATGAAAGTCCTACTTGATCTTAGACTGAATGAACTCGATTAGTAGAGTATTACACTACGGGCAAGCCTATGGTGCATCATTTGTGGCATATGAATGTTATTTCTGAGAGCAAGTGAATTTTGTCTATCTTGAGTTCCTATGTTCTTAAAATTCATTGTGTGTGGAACTAAGCTCTTTGATTGGGTGAGGGCACATGATTCATAAAGGAAAGATAATGTTGTTGACATTCATGTTAGAGTAAGTAAGTGAATTATGAATAAAGTATGGTATTTGTGAGTCGAATCTTGAGGCGGGGATGTCACACTTGTGTGCTTAAACTATTTTAAAAATTCTTGGTGTAATGAGTTAGGAGAATTGTTTAAAAAAGTCGTGTCTATAAGTGTAGTTTGATTGCTCGAGGACGAGCAATGTTTAAGTATGGGGTATTGATGTGTGGCTATAATTTCATAGTTTCGTACATTATGTGCCTTGCATTTTACATGCTTTAATGATAAATTATACTTTATTTGCGCATAATGGAGTCTATTTTATGTGTAGGTGAATTGGAGATGAAAGTAGAGCAAAAAGGATACATAAACATTGAAAGTGTGCTCGAGAACATTGAAAAGGAGAGACCTGGCGAGGCCAGGCAAAGGTCAGCTTAACCAAGCTTTATCCTGGCGAGACCATCCAAAAGCCAGGCTAAACCAGGCATTAGGCTGGCGACGCCAGGTCTGGGGCCAGGTTCAATCCGAGTTTTGAAGACTTAATTCGTTTTCGAGTTTGACTAGAACTTGGCATACACGTTTAGGTCTTTTCCTACACATATAAATAAACCTAAAAATGCCACTTTTGAAGAAGAGACCGAGATTGGATAGAGAGACCGATATTAGACCGGGGATTCGACCTAAGGAGGAAAGAACACATTAGGAGCAAGGCGGAGAATTCTTCTACGAGTTTTTCACTTCCTTCTTCCTATTTTCATTATTGATTATGAATTATAGTATTGTAGTTATGCATACTATTATGAATAGCTAATTTGTTATCTAGGGTTTTGATGGAACCTATTGGATGATAATTTTCTTGTTACATTAATATAGATTTGCCGTAGTATTTTCTCTATTTGTTCAACTATATTATTCTTGTGGTTGATTGAAGGGCCCTCAATTAGTTGTGCCTATTTAGTATGTATTACTCTGGAGAGAGTGCATATTTAGGTAGTTGTTGAATAACATCACTCCTAAACGTATATGAGGGATCAATACAGAAGGTTTAAAGGTGTGATTAGGGATAACGAAACCTTGGTACGATCTGAGTGAGCTGTACTTAATGTCGACTAGCGTAATTCGGGAGAATATATCTAGTAAATTGTGGTAATTACTCGGGAGAGAGTTACGACAGTTAGAGTGCTCATGATCGGTAGAGAAGACTTAGGCAAATTTATAGGAAATGTAGCGGAAAAAATTTTGACAATTGGGGAAATCATAACTCTAGACCTCCTTAGTCTTGTCTCAAATTTCATCCTTGTTAGTTGATAATTTTACTACTTTATAATAGTTGTTAGTTAATTAGTTAGAAATAAATATTATCATCTCTATAATTAGGAAATTGTTTGGCCTTGTGTTTCTTAGCAATATTGAACAGGTGTAGCTAAGCTTTAGTTCTCTGTGAGATTCGACTCCGGACTTGTAAACCGAATTATATTTGTAACGACTGCTTAATCCTTTTTATAAGGCATAGTTGGGCGTGATCAGTACATATATATATATACTCCATGAGAAACACTTCCCCCACCCCCAACCCCCACCCCCAAACTAATTTCTCCTCCTCTTCCCTTCAAATACATGAGGCAGTCACATGTAAATCCTTTTCAACTAGTTGCTAAAAAATTTCAAAGATTTCTACTAATTAATTGGAGGAACGAACGAAAGCATTAAAGTCAGAAATTAATTTCCTTAATAAACTATTATCAGAGTTCCATAACATTTTTCAAAAAAGTTAAGATATAGATTTTGTAAAGCATTTTTCTTTTTAAAATTCATATATTCTTTTATTTTTTTTTGCTTTTGAGAAGGGAGAGGTTTGGAGGAAATTCCGTCTTTTGAGTTAAAGTTAAACCTAGTGTTGTATCTAGTCTAGCTATTTCCAATCTTGTACCTTTTTCTCCAGGTGCATGTCAAAATGCTATAACCACTAAAAATTGATGTACGATCAGACCAAGATTTTGCTGTTCCAAATGTACAATATTGATGCGTTCATATATATCCAATACTATATTACCTTTATGATTTAAATAGCTAAAGACTAGTATAATAATTGCATGAAAGGGAGAGTTCCACTTCCACATTCCATGTCCTAAAAGTAGATTTATTTGTATATTTATACTAAAATAATGTGTGTATACAAGCAGAGTAAGGCTGAGTTGCCTTTAGTACTGGTATAATTCATCCTCCTTGTCAGCACATGCATTCCACTTTCCACTACAAAATTTCCTTTGAACCCCAAAATTTACCTCACTTACAAGAAAAGAACAACCCCCCCCCCCCCCTCTCCATACACACACTCTCACTGTAAAATATATACATATAAAATATCCCCTCCCCCCTTATATTATTTCTTCAATTCTGTTCTCCTCTCTTTACACAATCCTAGAATAGATTTCAGCTTCTGTACATCTTTGCAAAGGCTTCTTAGGGTTTTCTTGAGTTCTTTGGATCTCTTCTTCAATTCCAGTCAAATACAGCACAAATTAAACTATCAAGTTTCTAGCTTCTTTCTATTTTTGCTACTCCTAACTTTGTACACATGAAAACAAGATTTTCACTTCCTTAATCCTACAACTTTCCAACTTCTTTTTTCCTTCTTTAGAAGTGAATAATTCATCAAAATATGAGAACAGGAGGCTGCACAATACAACAAGCTCTAACAACTGAAGCAGCAGCTGTTGTAAAACAAGCTGTGCAACTTGCTAAACGTCGCGGCCATGCCCAAGTAACACCTCTTCATGTAGCAAACACTATGCTTTCTTCTTCAAATGGTATATTCAAAACAGCTTGTCTTCAATCTCATTCTCATCCCCTCCAATGCAAAGCCCTAGAGCTTTGCTTCAACGTTGCATTAAATCGTCTACCTGCATCGTCTTCTAGCCCCATGTTATTAGGCCATGGCCATCATCATCAATCTCAGTATCCTTCCATTTCTAACGCGCTTATTGCTGCCTTCAAGCGAGCCCAAGCCCACCAAAGGCGAGGGTCGATTGAGAATCAACAACAGCCTCTTTTAGCTGTGAAAATAGAGCTTGAGCAACTTATTATTTCTATATTAGATGATCCTAGTGTGAGTAGGGTTATGAGGGAAGCTGGTTTTTCTAGTCCTCAAGTCAAAACCAATGTGGAACAAGCTGTTTCTTTAGAGCTTTGCTCTCAAAATCCTTCTCCTAATTCAAGTAAAGAAAATAGCCAAGTAGTAACAAGTAGTAAAGTAATTACTCCTATTTCTGTTAAAGATGAGGATGTGATGAGTGTAGTGGAGAGTTTAATGAACAAAAGAAAGAAAAGTATTGTGATAGTTGGTGAATGTCTTGATAGTTTAGAAGGTGTGATTAAAGGGGTGATGAATAAAGTTGATAATAGAGATGTCCCTCAAGTTTTAAAAGAAGTGAAGTTCATTAGTTTACCACTTTTAACTTTTGGTAATATCCAAAGAGAAGAAGTTGAACAAAGAATAGGAGAGTTGACTTGTCTTGTCAAGAGTTTAGTAGCAAAAGGAGTTGTTTTGTACTTAGGAGATCTTAAATGGATTGCTGATTTTAGGGTTAATAGTTGTGGTGGGCAAGGGAGAATTAGCTACTATTGTTCTGTGGAGCACATGATTATGGAACTTGGGAGATTGGCATGTAGTTTTGGGGAAAATGAAAATTTTTGGCTTGTGGGAATTGCAACATTTCAAACTTACATGAGATGCAAAAGTGGTAACAGTTCATTGGAATCTATTTGGGGTCTGCATCCTGTTACAGTCCCTGGTGGCAGTTTGGGCCTCAGTCTTAAACCTGACAGGTAATAACTGTTTTTGACTGACTAATTATGAATTCATTCTTTTCTTGCCTTTTTGTTTTGTTGAATTTTTACTTTAAATTGGACTTAGTATTCCATCTTCCATATGCCTTACCGACTATGTTCCTCGGATATTCTAAAATTGTCAGTCATATTGTTTTTATCCTTCAAATATTATGCATTTTTTAGCATTCGACACACAGAGTGCAACTAAAATTTTAGAGAAATCGAGCAACATAACTTTACACCCAAAAACTGATAAAATTAGGTTTCTTGGAATTCATTTTGAAGAGAGTAACCCAAGATTTTGTGGTGAAAAAGATAAAAGATCTAGAAAGAAGAAAAGCATTACCCTCTTTTATGTTTTCTATAAGCATTCCTCAAAAGCATCGCTGTTTCTCGATCTTCTTCTTTTTTCCTTTACTTTCTTTTCCTCCCATTTAATTGTGAATGACCCTTTAGTTTCTCCAACAAACAAAAAAGGTTGCATGCTGTTCTTGAGCAATATAATGTTTATATCAAACACATACTTCATTTTTGCCTTTGAATTTTCTTAACAGTGATACACAAAACAGTGCTTTTAACAGTGAGTCTACGTTGTCAAGTCTACCTTCATGGCTTCAAGATGAGATGCAAAGAAATAGTACTACTCCTAATAATGATCAGGTTATTTTTCGAATCTTTAGCTTTCCACACATCAAAACAACGCCTTCTTCTTTTCCTTTCTCTTTTTTCTAGAAAACTAACTTTTCTTTTTCCAATTCAGAACTGTGTATCGGTCAAAGAGCTGCACAACAAGTGGATTACAACATGCAGTTCTATGCATAAACAGACTAAAAGTTTTGAAAGAAGTTTGTCCTTTCCTTCTTCAAATGCAAATTTGGACCATAATTTGCCATTTTGGGCCAATAGGAAAACATGTGAGACAAGTTTAAGAATCTACATTCCTGACCACAACAACGACAAAGGAAATAATGTTGCATTATTATCATCTACTCCAAACTCTACCCCTAATTCTGCTTCTAATTCAAGTGATGTTATTATGGAAATGGAGTGTGTTCCAAAGTTGAAGGAATTCAATTCTGAAAATTTGAACATTTTGTCCAATGCATTAGAGGAAATAGTCCCATGGCAAAAGGAAATTGTCCATGAAATTGCTGCCACAATATTGCAATGCAGGTCTGGAATGATTAGAAGAAAAGAAAAATCACTAAATATTGATAGTGAAGCAAAAGAAGAAACTTGGTTATTTTTCCAAGGTCCTGATGTTCAAGCCAAGGAGAAAATTGCTAGAGAATTGGCAAAGGTTGTGTTTGGATCATATTCTAATTTTGTATCAATTGCTTTGAGCAGTTTTAAGGCAGATTCAACAGAAGATTTTAGGAACAAAAGGTCAAGAAATGAACAAAGTTGGAGCTACATTGACAAATTTGCTCAAGCAGTAGTTTCTTCTAATAATTCTCGTTGTGTTTTCTTCTTAGAAGATATTGAACAAGTGGATTATTTTTCTCAAAGGGGAATCAAGAAAGCTATTGAAAGAGGAATTGTCACAAATTCAAGTGGTGAAGAATTGAGTCTAAATGATGCCATTATCATTTTGAGTTGTGAGAATTTTAGTTCTAAGTCAAGAGCTTGTTCTCCTACTGTGAAGCAAAAATCATCTGAAGAAACTACAAGAAGTCCTTGTCTTTCTTTGGATTTGAATATCTCCATTGATTATGATCAAGAAAGAGATGAAGATTTGTCCAATATTGATGATATTGGGCTTCTTCATAGTGTGGACAGATGCATTTTTTTCCAAAATTCAAGAGCTGTAGAAGAATAGAATCTAGATAGCTATTATTCGGTGATGAGATGATTTTCTTTATTAATTTCTTCATTTTTACTTTATGCATGTGTTTCTTTTCTTTCAAACAGAAGGTCAAAGAGTTATGACAACCTCTTGTTTCTGTACTAAAGTTTTTGTAAATAGAACTTCCAAATAGAATTAATTCCTTAATACTATATATTTACTTCTCTTCGTTCAAGATTCATCCTTTTAGGACATCCGATAAAATTGAAATGATATAGATAAGATTAGCATGACTTCTGTATAAAAATAACACGCACAAATCGAGAAATGATTCTTCATCCAAGATTCTTTTCTCCTCCAATTTTTTTTTACTTCTCTTTCCACCATTGCAACCTCAGATCTCATGGCCTAAAAACCTCTTTTATGCTATTACGTTACTAAGTGCCTATCGTTTTTTTGGTAACTAACAACTTGTTTGGATGGTTATTATATATCGTTGCATAATATATTGTATTGTACTGTATCATTTGATATATACAATGTTTGGATAAATTGTATTATTTGCCGTCATTTTATGATGTCATGAACCAACAATATGAAAAATAAACTTGCAATATTACAATGAAAAAGTGAGGTACGATGTATAATTATTATATAAAAAGGTATGATAAAGAATGAAATAGAATTATTTAATATTATAGAAAGGCAACAACAACAACAACAACTACCCAGCGAAATCCCACTAGTGGGGTCTGTGGAGGGTAGTGTGTACGCAGAACTTACCTCAAGTCCGAGGGAGTAGAGAGGTTGTTTTCGAAAGACCCTCGGCTCAAGAAAATAAAAGGAGACAATATCAGTATCACCAATAGAAACCATAGGAAAAATAACACCATGGAAATGAGAAAGTAGATGCAAAACAAATGCGATAGACAATACATAGACCCGACACTATAGTAAACAAAGGAGTAGTAAGACACAACATTGCCACTAGATGACATCGACAAAAATCCTACAAGACTAGCCTCACAAAGGTACGAAGTAAGGGAGACTCAACTACCTCCTAACCTACAATCTTAATACTCGACCTCAAAAATAATATAGAAGGACAAGAAGGGGGGGGGGGGGGGGGGAAGGTAACGACGCGACCACACCAAATCGGTCGTTACATAAAGTGGCACTTTTCATAGTTACGCAACGACGAATTTAACGATATGATACAATATAATTTAAATAACAATCAAAACAAATATTATATTTAAAGTAACAATATGATGCAATACAATAGATAACAACCATCCAAACAAGCTGTAATAGACCCGGGTTTTATTAAAGATAACAAATGCGAAGGCGGACTGGACCAAAATCTCTACCAAATATACTTACTTAGATACCGATTTGTCAATCAAATTATATATAATTAATCAATGGCATGCTTTGTTCTGTATGCTTATATTTTGCCCAATTAGAATGCGATAGCGAGCTATTGCACATATTGAAGCATCATTTGATGGTAAAAAAACTATGAGCCACAAAACTTGAATACTTTTAGAAATAAAATGCCTGTAAAAATCCTTATCCGTGATGATCGTCATACCGTCATAGTTACATTGCATTAACAGAGGTAAATCTAAAATTTAAATTATTTATGAGTTCAAGTTTAATGTTCTTATAATATTTATTAAAATTTTATTATATATGAGTTCAAATTATTTAAGATTTAGTATTTATTAAAATTTCAAAGATTTTTCGCATATATATTTAGGTCATATATTACATCATCCGCCTCTAAGTACATATGATATGACTTTTTTAGAAAAGAAATAGAAGATTAAGAAGATCACTATGATGCTTGATATCA
Source organism: Nicotiana tomentosiformis (assembly GCF_000390325.3). NCBI lineage: Eukaryota > Viridiplantae > Streptophyta > Magnoliopsida > Solanales > Solanaceae > Nicotiana > Nicotiana tomentosiformis. The sequence goes on along the minus strand of NC_090813.1, from coordinate 15,214,319 downwards.
TTATTATTGAATGATTTGAAAGATACAAACAATATGTATGATTAACTAGATAACAAACAAACATCATCAGTTCCTTCCTTTCTAGAACTGTTTTACAGTAAAATTATGAAGGGTGGACCCTCTCTATTACTATTCTTGCCTTGAATGATTCAAGCATATCACAAATGCATAGAAAAAGTAATACAAAATTTAGGCTTGTAACCAGGTTTTTACACCAAACAATAATGAGATTTGAACCATATACTCCTATTTACTTTGGGAATTCCTAGGAGAAAAGGAACAAGTAGTGTTGATAGTGTACTCCAAGAATAGCATATAATGACATTATCATGGTAAAGTCTGTCGTGTCTCACCTTTCACCGTACAAATGGACTCTATAATTAGACATCCAAATTTGTAATTTGATGAATAAAATAGCAAATGCTAAAATTAAATGGTGGGAGTTCAATATTTCCATGCTGAAACGAAATAATAGATAATAAGTAATACTCTAACGTTTAAGTTTTTTTTTTCCTCTTAAGAAAAAGGTGTAAAATAAATTTTTAAAAAGGAAAATGGTTGAAAATCCACATCTTCACAGTAAAATGCTTAGAATCGAATAGATAGATTATTTTTTATCTGTCCAAACTTTGATTGACATAGTTACTCAATATTTGTGCCGGTGAAAAGTAGGAGATACCTCGTGAAATTAATTGAAATGCGTACAAACTGATACAAACACCACGATTATATAAAAAACGAATAGATGCATACTTCAGTTTTAGCAACTATTTTTCAGTGGTAATCACTTTCCATTTTCTTAGTCATTTCATTGATTTTTCGAGAGAGAAAAAGTGAAAAAGTTTGCTTGCTGCTTCTAAGTTCTAACACTTAGAAAGTTGCATGTTTAGATTTTTTTTTTTTCCCTTCTTCTTGAGTACTTGAGCTGTGAGATGCTCACAGGCTTTAATTTGTGATAATCATTGGCATCAGAGGATGTTAAAATTCACACGAAAAAAGAAAAAAGAAAAATTTCATTAATGTCACCGACATTTTTTCTCATTCTTTTTCCTTTTCTAGACTGGAGGAATAAAAGAAAAAGGATAAGGTTTCCTTCTTTTCGTTAATTGTTTTTCCCAAAGAAAACCGTTCCCAATGAACTTTCCTTAAGAAATTTGTTTTTACAGACCAAAAGTAAAAGTATTGTTGTTTTCACCTTTGCCTTTTTTTCCCTCTTCTTTTTTCTTTTTCTTTGTTCAAATTCCATGTTCTTTTACTTTCTTTTTTTGAAATTTGCTTTATTAATGAGAGCATAAATCAGAAAGCCAAGAGACTATAATTATGTTCTTGTAAGATTCTAAATGTAGACATAATCATTTTGTTCGATTAGCATCTGGCTTAGGAATTAAGAAAGACTTTTCCTTTAGGAACTAAGAATAGAGAAAGCGAGTATTCCATCTGAACATTTGTCTTCAATCAAATAGTTTCATATGTAGCCAACTATTATCTAAGATTGTAAATATTTGTCGGAGCTAACAAGGCCATCATTAAACATATCTGAAGGTAGGTAAATCAAAGTGTTGATCACTTTTTGGCAAACAAAGGGTACAAACATGAAGTAAATTTACTAATCTGGAAAGATGTTAAAAGGAAATTGTAACGGTTCAATACATATTGTCCGCTTTAGGCCTAGATTCGCACGGTTTTAAATTGTATCACTAAGGTCTAAAGTTTGTCTACTTATATACCTAGCATCTCCCGGTACTTTGTCGATACGGGATTCACCAGAGGTGTCAAATACACCTTTTCAAAGACGTGGGATTCCCCTTAGAGACGCAGCGTTCTCGCTGAGCTAGGTCCCACCACCTTGTCAAAGATGTGGGGTTCACCTTATACTTATTTGACCGTTGAAAGGTTTACCCATCATCGTTCAAGGTTACACGTAGTGTGTCTCTGATATCATATATGTAACAACTCAACCCACTAGTAATATTATCTGATTTATGGTTAGTACCGCAAGATTTTCAAATGTGTCACTAAGGTCTAAGGTTTGTCTACTTATATACTCAGCACATCTCACTTGTTTTATTGATGCGGATTTCGTGTGGGGTAATATAATAAAGTTTATTCTCCTAGGCGATATAATAAAGTCCTCTAAATTATGAAATATACTAAAGAATTTATTTATCTTTCCCAGTGTACCAAAAAATATATACTCTCCAGCTATGCATTTTGAGTTAATAATAGGGGTAGTAATCTAATTCTTTTGGATTGTTGATTAATAATTCTATATTCTATAGGGACAAGGCTTGAGAGAAAAACAAGAAAGACATGTTATTAGAATCTTTCAAATTTCAATCTCCCACTAAATTTGATCTAGTTTTCAAGCTCTTTATACGTCTATCCGCATAACCCAAGATTAATTCAAGATACTCTTCACCTTATGAATTTATGTAAAGATGATCGATGAATTTTTTTTAAATCTCGCTATATACCTTAAACTCAGCAAATTTCAACTGCATCTTATCTCCACTTAAGGTTAATATTGTAGAATAAATATGATATTTTCACTTTTAATCAAAAAGTCTGGAGTTTGAGTCCTCAGAGTGAAGGAAATTTGGCCCCAATCTCGAGTACCGGGGAAAAAGAATATCTTACCTCACTTTTGTTTCTATTTGTTTTATAAAAACTAACCTCTTTTATTGGCTTTTATTTAAAATGCAAAGGTACTTATTGGATGTCGAAACCCACAAAATAAGATATAGTGTTTTAATCGATTACGTATTGCAAAGGAGGATCAACTTTTTCACTTTGTTAACATCAGATTTTTTTCCAGGAAAACAAAAGGAAAATCTAAAACAGAAATAAGAAATATCAAAAGTGCGAGCACTACTTTTCATGCTTTGTGATTCGTTTTGGGAAAAGAATCACTTTTTCTTACTACTATGATCTTCGTAAACCCAACATTCCTATCTCCAGAAAGCATTACGTGAAAAAGTTGTAGAATATTAGCAACGTGTTATTCCCAAAAATATTAATTAAAATAATCTAAAATGATTTAATTAAAAATGAGAGTTTCGAAAGAAAAAGGTAGTAAAATTTTGTGAGAATCTCTTAACTTTAAGCTGTGCTGTTTTACTCTCTCTCTCTCTGTCTCTCTTTTAGTTTTTCCCTTTTAACTTTAAAATAAGTTTATCGCGCCAAAAGCATAAGCCTCACCACTTTAAATCAAATCTATATCATAAGAATGGAATATGTCAGTTAATACCCGGCTTTATAAAGTTAATATAGTGGCTACTAACAATCACTTCACTTTAAAATAAATTTAAATTAAACTGATGTAGAATACAAAGTAGATACGTAATTCGTTTTGTTCCTCTTTGAGAAGAAAAAGGAAAAAATTATTTTGGCATTATGGCGATGCAAAAAATGGGTTGTGGTCTCTTTTCGCTCTTTGTTTCTTGGGCAGCTTGGTGTTATGTTCTCCGGAAAAAATGATTTTTTAAAAATAACATTAAAAACATAATTTATTACATCACTCAAAAGTTGGGAGAAAATCGAAAGTTGATATTAGCAAGTTTGAATAGTAGCAGCATATTTTACTACTCCATCCGATCCACAATAAGTGACCAATTTACCTTTTTATTTTGGTCCAAAATAAGTGCCCATTTATATAATATAAAAAAATTTAATTTGTTTTACTTATCACACTAACTATGCTGCAATATTTAATTAAGGGTAATTTAATCACGTTAACTATTTTTATCTAGAATTTTGTATTTCTTAATGGGTGTGGCCCAAGATTAAGGCCAGTCACAATAAAAGAAATCATCCCATGGTACGTGGCATATGTTTTTATCAACTTAAGAGATAAGGCAGGAAGAACTAATAAATGAGAGTTTAATTTCCGTTGATCCAAGGAAAAGAAGGCTACAAAAGCTAATTATTCCACCTGTTCAATTTTACTTGTCAACTTTGAATTTTTTATGTCTATTAAGAAATAATAATTATTGTATATATTTTATCATATAATCCCTAATAATGATAGTATTTCAAAAGGTCTTGAAAATAATTTGGGGAATGAGTAGTTAATAAGGGTAAAATAAGAAGAAGAAAAAGTTGTCTTCAATTCCTCTTGATTTAATAAAATGGATAAATAAAAGTGAGAATATATTTTTAGTATAGTGGACAATTAGAAGTGAACGGATGGGGAGTAGTAATTAGCTAGGAAATAAGCTTTAAAATTCTTGGAAGTCAAAAGGATAGTCACTTTCACCAAGTATCATTGGTCCAAAAAATAAAAATATGGAAGTGCACAGCTTCATAGTACGTATTATTTGCTTTTGATCCAACAAATTTCACAAATTTATTCTTTGATTTATGCATCAAGTCCAAACTTACATCGTATCATGTGAATTTGTGAAAAGAAATGGACTATCTATGGAAAATAGAAGACAGACGGCGATTCATGATATTCGAAAAAATTTATATGCATCTGCTCATTGCTGGCGGAGCGTAATACCGGAGAAAAAGAAGTGACTACCTTAGCGATCTATTTAACTGATTAACTGTGAATTACGTGGAATTTGATTCTCTTTTTTTTTGGGCTGAAAAAAGAAGGTATAGCTCTCCTAAAGAAGAATGAAAGTTCCGCTCGCATTTGAAGGGTAGCTCCTGCTTCGGAGCTTCAACCCCACATCTTATATATTGGACTGTTATAACATTTTACTTTCCCTTTACGATTTACGATTTGTCTAAAATGTTATATGCATCTAATTTTCTTTGGAAACCTGTCAATCTAAAAGTCGGCGAGTTGATCTCATTTTTATTAACTCGTCCTCCATCATAGACGTCACACGAACACTTAAAAAAAAAAAAGAAGGAAAAAATTGGTCGGCATAAACTATAGATATAAACACATCTATCAGATTATTGAGATGTGAAAGAGGTTATAAGTAATCTAGATTAATGTCCATCAAAAGGAACACAAGCAAGGGTGGACGTAGGCTTTCAACTGAATTCATAACTTTCGATATGGAGTATAAATTTTTATGTAAATATTTACTAAAATTTCAATAAATATTAGATTTGAACTCATAATTTTAACAGTATAGTGAGTTCAGTATTAAAAATCTTAAAAACTGAACCTATTAAATTTAAATAGTGAATTCTCATCCGAACACAAGTCACAAGGAAAGAAGGGAAGCAAAGTGAGATTCTCCACCATGCATGAAACTATTAATGACTGAAATTCTTTAAAGTATTAATGCAGAAAGTGGACAGCCCTTTTAACACCAAAAAAGTTGTTAGCTTTTCTCACCCCTTTCAGATTGATTTTTAAACTTTTCTTATCTCAGAGTACTTTTCATTTATGCACCTTTTTTCGTACCTTTTAAGTGCATCATCTTTTCCAAGTACTTTTTCATCATCTTGTCATATTAATAATATAACTAAAAGATAATATGATAATGATATTTATTATGTAACGTATATAATATTGTAAAGATATATATGAACCTGAAGAACACTTTCTTCCTCTCTTCATGTATAAGGAATTTTTGTGTAAGAAAGTCAGCACATGAGAATTTCAGATATCTCTGCTTTAAAACCTAATGGAATTAAGACACACTGAAAGCATAAATAGGCAGAATTATCTTGGCTTAGAAAAATCTTTCCGTTATTTCTTTACAGAGAATCTGTGACCGAATTTTCAAAAACTATTGTAGCTTTTTTGAGTTAGGTAATTATCCATTTCATTATTTTAACTTCTCACTGAGTGATAGGTACCCGTGTGTCACTACTGGAAAATGGCAAAAGATAGGTAATCTGTTGCCATAGATTTATTGGAACGGTTTAGCAGCCGTTCCACCAGCCCGCATGCCAATAGATCTAGAGCAATGGTTCTTGCAACGGTTGGCCAAACCGTTGCTATAAGTCCAGCTATCGCAGTGTTTTTTCCTCTGTCTGAAACAACGAGTATTCTTTTCAATTGCAACTGATGAAAACCGTTACCATAGAGTTTAATGCAAAGATTGAAAATTGTTATCATATTATTTACTACAACAGTTGGAAACCGTTACCATATAATATACTGCAACGGTTATATAAGATAGTGCAACGTTTATTTACTGATATACTAACGGTTTCATTACGCTACTGTAACGATTTTATTTCTATTGCATCGGTTTGAATTACCTATTGCATCGGTTTGTCGCACATCTTGAAACGGTTTGCAAGACTTATTGGGGGACAGTTTAGATTGTCTGTGGCAACGACATTTGTGCTTATTGCAACGATGTAAATATTTGTAATAACCTGGAATTTATATAAATAAAAAAATAAAATACTTCATAATCTATATTGTTCGATAAGCTAATAATATCCATAAAAGCAAAATGTTGTAACCCAATCACATAAGTTTTACAGTTCAACACTACAAGAGTTAGAGTAAGTTTCAAATGTTGATACCAAAAGATTCCTAGAACATCGACAACAATTCAATATTTTTCTTAAGTAAGGTCTAGATCTTCACTATCTCTGTCTTCTCTTTCTTAATTTGTTCTACCTACAAAAGAGGATAAATAAAGTCATTACCCTTCAAGGGTTGATTTACCATTATAAGAATGTGTATGGTCCATGAAAAATGCATAAAGCATTAGGTTTCCAAGTGAAAGAAACATGATGCTTTGACTTTTTGTCTATTTCCAATAAAGTCCCAAGCAAACTGTCTGTAATGACCCGGTCGGTCGTTTTGAGTGTATTAGCCTCGATCCCCTATTTACTACTTTTCCCATACTTTTTTCTGCTTGTGTGACTTGCCAGGAGGTTGTTGTTGTAGTTTCAGAGTGAATTGGGATACTTAGTCCCTAAACGGAAGTTTAAGTCATAGGATTTTGATCGTAGTTGGAACTGTATGAAGACGACTCTGGAATGGAGTTTCATCGGTTCTGTTAGCTCCGTTGGGTGACTTTGGACTTAGGAGCATATCCGGAATATGAATTAGAGGTCTGTAGCTAAATTAGGATTGAAATGGCGAGAGTTGAATTTTTGAAAAGTTTGATCGGTAGTGGACTTTTTGATATCGGGGTCGGATTCCACTTCCGGAATTTGTAGTGGGTTTGTAATATCGAATATGACTTGTGTGTAAAATTTGAGGTCAATCAGACGTGGTTTAATAGGTTTCGGCATCGGTTGTGGAAGTTTAGAACTTTGAAGTTCTTTAGGCTTGAATCGAGGGGTAATTCGTATTTTTAGCATTGTTTGATATGATTTAAAGGCTTGACTAAGTTCGTATGGTGTTTTAGGACTTGTTGGTTGTCACGACCCAAAATCCCACCTCATGCGTCCTGATGGCACCTAGTCTCTAAGACTAGGTAAGCCGATTTCAATTACATTTTGAAGCCATTTTATTTTAATTAAATAAGTAATCAAAACTAACAGCGGAACAAATATGAATATACAACCTCCCAAGACTGGTAATACTAAGTCACGAACTCTAACTGAATACATGGAATGATCACGGGGACCGAATATACAATACTGTTTGATTATAATTTAACAGTACAATGAAATGAAAATACTCCAAGGGACTGCGACGACCAAGCAACTCTACCTTGAATCTTTACGATCCCGCTTTAATTCTGTTCAAGTCCGATATCTCCAATACCTATCTCTGCACAAAAATGTACAGAAGTACAGTATGAGTACACCAAGGTCGGTACCCAGTAAGTATCAAGACTAACCTTAGTGGAGTAGAAATGAGGTACAGTCAAGACACTCACCAGTCTAATAGCCTGTGTAACATAATATACAAAATAATAGGAAATAAGTAACAATAAGGGAAACCTAAAACAACCAGTGATATGCACAGCAAGCCAACAAGAATACCATTAATAAATATAATTACACCCAATTAAATCAAGTCCTTCAAATAAGTGTCTTTCACATATAATTCTTCCAAATAACTCTCTTTCAAATATAATTTTCTCAAATAATTATCTATCAAATATAATTCTTTCATATAATACTTTCTAAATAAGAATCCTTCCAAATAAATATTTTGAATATAATTCTTTCAATTAAAAAGTCACTATGTGACACCTCATTTCATAATCATAAAAATACGGGTCTCAGCCCATTTTCATATTTTTTGTAAATAAGGGTCTCAACCCATTTTTCATATTTCTACAGCACCTCGTGCCCATAATTAAATCATCATATTTTTCTGGCACCTCGTTCCCTCATTTTATATCATAACTGCACGAACAATTCACGTGCCAAATATCATTATCAATGCATATAAGATCCACACGATCAATTTGTTTCTGATAAAGTAAGTTTAAATTTTTTAAATCATGTAAGAAAATCTAAAAAGAAATGAATTTATTTTAGAAATCATTTGGATGAATAAAATAACATTTCAATTAAAATGAAGCACCCGATAGTTGCTGATTTGGATGTAAAACTTATAAGGACTAAAGCACACAATAATTTCTTTTATTCAAAAATACTTAACCTTGAAACTAATAAAGACTAGAACCACAAATCCTCAGAGTCTCGTACAAGAGCCAAAGACAACACATTAAAACAAGAAAAACAAACACATAATAGAATCAAATATTACATCATAGAAGAACACAACAATTTACCTATCACGGAAATAAAAAAATAACCAAAGACAAGTGCAACCACAAAGAATGTCAACAAAGGCAATCTCGAGATACCGTCTCGTAGTCCCAAAAGTAAATATGCAACAACAACAATGCCCCCAGGCCATCACAAGTCATCACAATTCAATCCCCGACATAGCCCACCTTGTCTCGCCACGTGTGCAATAGTAAAGTGAATGTCTACCTTGTCTCGCCACACGCGCACAATAATATTCCCACCTTATCTCGCCACATGCTCAAATCACTCCCCTCCCATATATATATATATATATATATATATATATATATAACGTGCCCTCATTTTATAATAGAGTTTGCACGGCAGAAAACCTCATGCAAATACCCGAACATAACTCCCACAATATAACGTGCCAAAATCACATCTCACAAACTGTACCTCAAGTGCTCAGATATTACAACATATCATAGATTGCACATCAAATTCTCAATTATTACAACTTATCACAAATTGCACATCAAGTGCTCAAACATTACAACTTACCATAAAAATCAACAATGCCTTATTTTTCACAATAAGGAGCCCATGGCTCGACCATAATGTGTACAAATTCTTAACAAAATATCCGGAAGTGAACAACTCAACAAAATAATATTTCACATAAAAATCAAGGTGGCAATCACACCAAAGCATCATGCAAAAATAATTTCAACAAACAAGGATCTAGGCATGACAAATAGAGGATTTAATAAGTACCAATAATTTCTAATTTAATACATAAGGGCGTCTAAGGATTTTTAACTAATAAAATTTGCACATATAAACCAAGTACGTACTCGTCACATCGCGTACATGGTTTTCAATTACATAAATTGCACATAAGACTCAATACCTAAGGGAAAATTCCCCCACTCGAGGTTAGGCAAGATACTTACCTTTTTTGACGTTAGGTCGATATTCCAAAATAGCCTTCTTACTTGAATTGACCTTCGGATAGCTCAAATCTATCGAAATTAATTGCATAACTTCATTAAAATTCTTCGAAAATAATTCCGAATAATAATACGTCGACTTAAAATTTTCTTCCAAAAAGTCAACAAAAGTCAACGCGAGGATCTCCCCGTGGAACCCAACATAATTTAATGAAATCCGAACACACATTTCGATACGAGTTCAACCATACTAATTTTATCGAATTCCAATAACAGCTCAACCTCCAAATCTTAAATTTTCGTTTTTGGAAGATTTTGTAAAAATCTTGATTTCTTCAATTTAAATCTGAATTAAACTAAGAATATAATCATAAATTTATGAAATATAATCATTTTAGGATATAGAACACTTACCTCAACCAAGCTTGTGAAGAATCCCTCCAGAATCGCCCAAATTCGAGCTCAAAAACTCCCAAAACGAAAATGGCGAAATGACCATTTTTGGTCCTTAACATTCTGCCCAGTTTGTGCACCTGCGAGGGGACCTTTCACATCTGTGCTTTCGTAGAAGCGACATCAATGCCACAGAAGCGGACGACGAAAATGCTGGGCATCGCATCTGCGATCCATGTTTCGCAGGTGCGATCGTGCACCTGCGCTCCCCTTTTCGCAGTAGCGACGCAACTTGACTGCCCCATACATTACAGAAGAGACGTTCAACCTCGCAGAAGCGGCTCCGCATCTGCGATCAAATCTCCGCAGATGCAGATTCACCAGAACACTGCCTAACACCAGCTTTTGCCCAATTGTTCCGATTGATCTAAAGCTCCTCTGAAACTTACCCGAGTCCTTTGGGACCTCAACCAAAAATACCTAACACATCCTGAAACACAAAACGAACATAGTCGAGGCTTTAGACCACGTCAAACAATGCCGAAATTACGAATCGCGCATTGAATCAAAATTTGAGTTTTCAAATCTTCCAACTTCTATATTTTATGCCAAAATATATCAAATCAATCCGGAATGACTTCAAATTTTCCACACAAATCATAATTGATGAAATGGAGCTGTTCTCATTTACGGAATCGAAATTCGACCTCGTTATCAAAAATTTACCCTTCGATCGGACTTTCCAAAATCTTCTATTTTCCAACTTTTGCGAAATGCATCGAATTGTCCTACGGACTTCCAAATCCGAATCCGGACATACGTCGAAGTCCGAAATCACTATACGAAGTTACTGACATCATCAAAATTATATTCTGAGGTCGTTTATTTAAAAGCCAATTCTCCGGTCAACTCTTTCCGTTTTAAGCTTATAAATAAGAATTGTTCTTTTAATTAAATTTTGAATCTTCCGAAAATCAAACTCGACCACACCCGCAGGTCATAATACATATTGCGAAGCTGCTCGAGACTTTAAGTCACTGAACAAGGCATAAATTCTTAAAACGACAAGTCAGGTCGTTACATTGGTATATTTGGTTGAGGTCCCGGGGGACTCGGGTGTGTTTTAGATGCTTAACGGATTGAATTTGGACTTAGGCAAATGGCTGAAGCTTCTGGTTTCTGGTATTTTCACACCTACGGTGGGGAAACCGCATGTACGGGATCGCACATGTGGAGTGAAGTGCACTGGTGCGGAAGTCAAGTCACAGGAACGGGCTTGCAGGTGCGGCCCAAAGCTCGCAGATGCGGTGCCATCTATTTAAGCTATTTTCGCACCTGCGATGAGTTTTCCGCAGGTGCGGTTGAAGGCTGCAAAAGCGAGTTTGTTGGGCAAAAAATAGGATTTCGAGGGTTGATTTTCCATTTCGATTTTGGGACTTTGAGAGCTCAGATTGGGCGATTCTTTGAAGAATTTTCAGAGAAAACTTTTTGGTAACGATTCTTAATTTATTTATGGTTATATTCCACTAATCTATGGTTGATTTCATCATTTAAATTTGGATTTGGGTTGAAATTTTGGGGAAAAGGGGAAGAAGTTCTTCAACTAAGATTTTGGGATTTTTATTGAGATTTTGACATCGGATTTGGATAATTTTGGTACTACTGAACTCGTGAGGGAATGGGTGTTCATATTTTGTGACTTTTACCCGGTTCCCAGGCGTGGGTCAGGGAAGACTTTTTGGGGCGATTTTCTAATTTCTTGCTTTAACTTTGATTTTATTAATTAGATTAATTTCTTATAGTTGTATTTATGGTATGTAATTTATTTTGGCTAGATTTGAGCCATTCATAGTCGGATATTCGTGAAAAAGGTATTGTTACCGATTGATTGAGTTTGGTTCGAGGTAAGTAGCTTGCCTAACCTTGTGTGGGGGAAAATCCCCTTAGGATTTGGTACTGTTGTGATATGTGAGCACTGTGTACGCGAGGTGACGAGTACACAAACTATTCGTTGTAAAACCCGATTTATTTTACTAAGTAGCAACCTGTTTTTCCTTAAATTTGAGTTATACCGTTTAAATGACTATTAGTCAATTTTCATTCTTAATTGAGTTATTCCAATATGTATAGTTATCTTGTTTAGTCTAATTTCACATGTCTACGTGCTTTAACTGCTCATTTGAACTATGTGAAGCATGCCTAGTTGATTTCCTGCTTTTTCCTTGTTCTTTATCAGTATAACTGTAGAAATCTTGTTGTTAACTGTTGTATTTATCAGTTGAGTTGTGTGTTTACTTTTGAGATTACGAGGCGGTTCCTCGGGAGTTCTCCCTGCACATTTGCTTTTGAGACTACGAGGAGGTTCCTTGGGAGTTCTCCCTGCATATTTACTTTTGAGACTACGAGGCGGTTCCTCGGGAGTTCTCCCTGCGTATTTACTTTTGAGACTACGAGGAAGTACCTCGGGATTTCTCCCTGTATATTTACTTTTGAGACTACGAGGCGGTACCTCGGGAGTGCTCCCTGTATATTCATTGTGGGACTACGAGATAGTATCTTGGGAGATCCCCTGCGGTTTACCCCTGTGTGTTGTACTGCTGCCTTGATGTGTTTCCTTTTGTTAAATTCTAGTCTCTTATTATATTGTATATTATCCTGCCTTATTTATTATTTACTAGCGGGCCTTGACCTGACCTCGTCACTACTCAATCGAGGTTAGGCTTGGCACTTACTGGGTACCGTTGTGGTGTACTCATGCTACTATTCTTCATATATTTTGTGTGCAGATCCAGGTACTTCTTATCAGCCCCGCAATTAGCTGAGAGTGCTTGCTACTGTACGAAGACTTCAAGGTGCATCTGTTGCATCCGCAGACCTCAAAGTCCCCCTCTATTCTCTCCTATGTCATTTACCTTCAGTACTTCTTTTATTAGAGTCTGGTGTATGGAGATACTAGTTTCCTTATATAGCTTGTGACTTATGATGTTTCGGGTTTTGGGAAACTATGTACGTCTAGTGTTTTGGTTATTGTATATGCCGAGAGACATTATTATTGGTTATTTAGTATCTAATGCAGTTAGCTGTTTAGTTTTGCTTACATTATTGATATTTTCGCAATCTGTTAGGCTTACCTAGTCGTAGAGACCAGGTGCCATCACGACATGTCTCGGAGGGATGTTTGGGTCGTGACAAGGTGGTGTCAGACCTCTAGGTTCATAGGTGTCGTGAGTCACAAGACATTTTATTAGAGTCTCGCGGATCGGTACAGAGACGTCTGTACTTATCTTCGGGAGGCTATGGAACTGTTAGGAAAATTTTCCCTTCTGTTATTCCTCGCATGCGAAATTGTTGACATAAAGAAATTCTAAACTTTTGTATTCCATTCTTTCTCACAGATAGTGAGGACCCGTACCGGAGGATCTGATAACCAGGAACCCATGCCCTCTACTAGAGCCATCAAAGGCATGGGCCGGTGTAAAGGCAGAGGACGCCCACGCGGTGCAACCAAAGCACCCGCACAAGCTGCCATAGAGGAGCCCCCAGTAGCTCCAGTTGGAGGGCAGACACCTGAGGTACATGTTGCTGCACCAGCTCTCCAGGAGACTTTAGACCAGTTTCTGAGCATGTTCAGCACCTTAGCTCAGGCTGGATTGATTCCCTTGCTCCTTCCACATCTCAGACCAGGGGAGGAGCACAGACTCCCATCGCCGGTACCCTAGTGCAGCGAGTTCAGGTAGACCAAGATCCAGAGACCATACCGGTGCAGCCGGTAGCTCCAGCTCAGCCCGAGGTTAGGGCAGTAGTTTCTGAGGCAGAGCATCTCAGACTTGAGAGGTACAAGAAGTACCACCCTCCTACTTTCAGTGGATTGGCGTCAGAGGATGTCCAGGGTTTTCTGGAGGATTGTAACCATATTCTTCGTACTATGAGTGTAGCAAAGTTGAGTGGGATTTCTTTTACTACATTCCAGCTTAGAGGAATAGCCTATTAGTAGTGGCGTGCTTATGAGTTGGGCAGTCCAGCTGAGGCAGCTTTACTTACATGGATTCATTTCTCGGACATATTTTTGAGAGAAAATTTCCCTCAAAGCCTCAGGGACGCATGGCGCGCGGAGTTTGAGCAGTTGTGCTAGGGTGCTATGACTGTATCAGAGTATGCAGTTCGCTTCAGTGATTTGCCCCGACATGCACCGACCTTGGTTGCCACAGTTCGAGAGAGGGTTCGTTGGTTTATTGAGGGACTCCACCCTAGTATCAGGGTTAGCATGGCCCGGGAGTTGGAGATGGATATTTCTTACCATCAGGTTGTGAGTATTGCTAGGAGATTGGAGGATATGCTTGCTCGGGAGAGAGAGAGAGAGGAAAGGGAGGCAAAGAGGTCTCGAGAGTCTGGCACTTATAGTGGTACTCGTGCCCCAGCAACAGGGCTATAGAAGTTGCCCCAGTCATTCAGCTCTTCCAGCTGCCAGTGGTATTCTGGTTCCTTCAAGGCCCCGGGAACCTTATTATGCACCGCCAGTATCTAGTGCACCTCCTGCACAGGGTTCTTTTAGCGGTCAGTTTAGCAGACCTGGCCCGAGCCAGTCACATCAGCCACACTCTCCGAGATCTTGTTTTGAGTATGGCGACACTCTTCATATGGTGAGGGATTGCCCCAGACTTAGGAGGGGTGCACCTCCACAGACTTCACATCCACTGCGTGCTCCACCAGGTCCTTAGGCTATGATTCCAGCACCAGCTACCGCCCCACCTGCTCAGCCAACTCGAGGTGGAGGTCAGGGAGATCGAGGTTGCCTTAGAGGGGGAGGCCAGGCCAGATATTATGCTCTTCCGACTTGTACAGAGGCAGTTGATTCCGACTCTATCATTATAGGTATTGTTCCGGTCTGTCACAGAGATGCGTTGGAATTATTTGACCCAGGCTCAATATATTCGTATGTGTCCTCTTATTTTGCCCCGTATTTGGGCGTATCTCAGGGTTCTTTGAGTTCCATTGTTTATGTTTCTACTCCTGTGGGAGATTCTCTTATTGTGGACCGCGTGTACCGGTCACATTTGATTGCTCTTAGTGGTTTTGAGACCAGAGCCGATTTATTATTGCTCAATATGGTAGACTTTGATGTTATCTTAGGCATGGGCTGGTTGTCTCCCCATTATGCTATTCTTGATTGTCACGCTAAGACTGTGACACTGGCTGTGCTCGGATTTCTGCGATTAGAGTGTAGTGGTACCTTAGAGTATACTCCCAGCAGAGTTATTACATTTCTTAAAGCTCAATGAATGGTTTAGAAGGGGTATGACGCGTATCTAGCTTATGTGAGAGATGCTGGTATTGATACCCCTACAGTTGAGTCAGTTCCAGTAGTGAGGGACTTTCCAGATGTGTTTCCAGCTGATCTTCCGGGTATGCCGCCCGACAGAGATATTGATTTTGGCATTGATTTGTTGTTGGGCACTCAACCCATTTCTATTCCTCCGTATCGTATGGCTCCTCCTGAATTGAAGGATTTGAATGAGCAGTTATAGGAGTTTTTTGATAAGGGCTTCATTTGGCCCAGTGTGTCACCTTGGGGAGCTCCTGTCTTGTTTATGAAGAAGAAGGATGGTTCTATGCGTATGTGCATTGATTATCACCAGCTGAACAAAGTTACAGTGAAGAACAGGTATCCATTGCCTCATATTGATGATTTATTTGATCAATTACAGGGTCCCAGAGTGTTTTCCAAGATTGACTTACGTTCAGGCTATCATCAGTTGAAGATTCGGGAGCTAGATATCCCGAAGATTGCTTTCAGGACTCGGTATGGTCACTACGAGTTCCTTGTGATGTCATTTGAGCTGACTAATGACCCAACAACTTTTATGCACTTGATGCATAGTGTGTTCCGGCCCTATCTTGACTCCTCCATTGTGTTTATTGACGACATTCTGGTGTACTCCCGGACTCGGGAGGATCATGAGCAGCACCTGATAACTGTGCTTTAGACTCTGAGAAAAAAGAGGTTATATGCAAATGTCATGCCCCGAACCCGGGGGGCGAGACTGGGACCGGGTGCCTCACCTATCCTTGCGTATCTACTTGCGACTAAGGGACTCTGAACATATAATTTCATATTTTTTCCATGGGCCACATTGCAAGACAATTGCGAATTCTGATTAAACATCAATATAAAGCTGGGCCGACAAGGCCGTCATAACTACTACGGCAGGCAAACCAACAAAATATACATAAAGGCCTACAAGCCCAACGTACTACACTAACTGACATGATATGTCTACAAGCCTCTACTGATGGATATACTGTGATCGGAACAGGGCCCCAACCTACTCATAATATATATATATATATATATATATATATATATATATATATATATATATATATACATAAGATGTACATAAAGCTTTAGACCTGGTAACTTCGAAGGGCATGGAGCTTACCGGTCAAGCTAAACTCGGGCAACACCTAATGAGGAGGTCTACCCGTATGTCTGTCTGAACCTGCACGCATGAAATGCAGCGCCTATAGAAAAAGGGACGTCAGTACAAAATAATATATCGACTATGTAAGGCAATATACTGAAAGTTGAAACTAAACTGATAATATAATAACTGAAAGTAACTGGAGTCAAGGATAATCTGAAGATATGCTTACCTGCTGATACTGACTCAACTCTCTCAATATAGTAAGTAAAATAGTTGCCCGGCCTTATAAGGCTCGATATATATATACAACTGCTCAGCCATAGTAGGCTCGCTCATAGGCGCTCGGCCACTCTAGGCTCTGTATCTCGGCTAACTGGGCTTGCTCATAGGCGCTCGGCCACAGTAGGCTCGGTATATAACTTACCATCTGATCAGAGTTTTCCCAATAGGGGCCTGCCCATCGATTATAGCTCGATGGTAATGAAAATACTGTAATACTATATATATAGGCTCTCTGATCTCCTGACTGGAAGAAGACATACTCAATTAAGTATGAAGTCCCGATAAGGAGAATACTGTAATTTATGAGACTAGGATAATGTATATAAATTCGGGAGTATGAACTTCTCTTTATGCCTCGTTATTAAACATATGTAATTATGAGATCGTGCCAAAATGAACGAAGGGCTTAGCCTTAACATACCTGAGCTGACTCTCTTGACAATCCCTCTAACATACGTCAATTATGACAACACGTAACGGCGGATTGAAGTAGGGAGAAATCCGTATGATATTCTTGAAAAAGATTGTACCGTACTCCCTTAGAATCAAAATCACATGTTGCGATAACATAATATTCCAATCTTGTAACTGTTGCTATCTTTTATAATGCAACATGTACGACTCTGACTTTGTAAGTGCGCCTATGCGACTCTTCTCTCCTTTTTCCTCCAGCTTTTAGCCAATCCCTTGGCCTCATTTTGTGAACATATACAGACCTTAATAAGATGTCCCTATGTGAATCTATAAGTATAATGAAGTTCTTCGCTCGGTACTTTGTCGAACTTACGAATATTGCTATATCTTATTTCATTGGCCTGGTTATCTATCCGCATGACTTTACTGCATCTAAGTAGGTCATAATATACCATAACTTTTACTTCGATTTATCGTTACTGAGGTCTGCTACCAAACTCTAGCTTACGTTCGTTGTTCGTCCCATATGTATAAATCTATGTCCTTTAATGCTTCCTCACGACTGTTCATATTAAGAATGATGACCTAATCTCACCTCATACTTTGTGACTTTTTGTCCATCCATTGTTGATTCACCTTAATGTTGATCTATCATCTACCATCGCTAACTTGATCTCTTATGTAACACTGCCTCTAGGGCTCACGTGATTGATCCACCTAGGGGCGATACTATATTTTCATAATCAAATTTTATAGCATCCCAATATGACTCACCTTATAGGGGTATTTTAATCCCGTATAATTCATGAAATCCTCTTCAAGTCATTACTCAATCGAAGGCCCAACATCATCGTTTATCTATCACAATCACACTCTCACTTTATACCAGGGCAGCATTCCATTTACCATTCTGGGTTACTCTACCCCAAGCCGAATCCTGATATCCTTCCTTCTCTTATACTACCTCTATTAGTCACCATAGGGCAGAACTAAGAAGGGTGTGGCTAATTGTACATACCTCTGTTACTGTTGAAGGTAACTCAAAATGCTTATATTTCTCTGCTTGAATTGTAAATACTGTTAATCTTCATTAACTGGGTACCTCGTACCCTTCTTCACCTTGCTTCTTTTACTTGCTGAAACTTGTGTTTACCTTCTGATTCTCTTATTCCTTTTTACTGTAAGAGTGGATAGACATTCTTGCCTTAGGGATCCTTATCAAGAAGCTTACACATCTTAGTACACACATGGTCTATTGAAGACCTTACATTTACTCATCAAAAGCATTAGGAAAAATCGAGTTTCTCTGACTCAACTCTTCCACAGCCACATTTAATCTCTTACCAACTGTGCTTTTGGATGTAGGTATCATTGTATTATGAATAAAATAAAATTTAGGAATGTGAATTCTTACAAGTGAGCTCTACCACACGATCTAGAGTAAGAAGAAAAAGTGATAGTCCTAAATGCCCTGCAGCCCCCTGCTTATAAGTGTGGTGCACGACACAACTATAAACAAGACTCTACTAAACACGGCTTGTAGACTCCCTAGGACAGAACTGCTCTAATACCACTTTTGTCACGCCCCGAACCTGGGGGGCGAGACCGGCACTCGGTGCCTCATCTAATCTTGCGTACCAACTTGCGACTAAGGGACTATGAACATATAATTTCATACTTTGGCCATGGGTCACATTGCAAGACAATTGCGAATGCTGACTAAACATCAATATAAAGCTAGACCGACAAAGCTATCATAACTACTACGACTGGAAAACTAACAAAATATACATAAAAGGCCTACAAGGCCAACATACTGCATTAACTAATAAGATATGTCTACAAGCCTCTACTGATGGATATACTGTGATCGGAACAGGGTCCCAAACTACTCATAACATATATACATATATATATACAAGATGTATATAAAGCTCTAGACCCGGCAACTCCGAAGGGCATGAAGCTTACCGATCAAGCTGAACTCGGGCAACACCTAATGAGGAGGTCTACCCGTCTGTCTGTCTGAACCTGCACGCATAAAATGCAGCGCCCCCAGAAAAGGGACGTCAGTACAAAATAATGTACCTAGTATGTAAGGCAATATACTGAAAGTTAAAACTGAACTGATAATATAATAACTGAAAGTAATTGGGAGTTAAAGAGAATATGAAGATATGCTTACCTGCTGATACCGACTCAACTCTCTCAATATAGTAAGTAAAAGAACTGCCCGGCCCTATAAGGCTCGGTATATATACAACTGCTCAGCCATAGTAGGCTTGCTCATAGGTGCTCGGCCACACTAGGCTCTGTATCTCGCCCAACTAGGCTCGCTCATAGGCGCCGGGCCACAGTAGGCTCGGTTTATAACTTACCATCTGATTAGAGGTTGCCCAATAGGGGTCTGCCCATCGATTATAGCTCGACGCTAATAAAAATACTGTAATAATATATATATATATATATATATATATATATATATATATATATATATATATATATATATATATATATATATATATATATATAGGCTCTTTACTCTCCTGACTGGAAGAAGACAATAATCAATTAAATATGAAGTCCCGATAAGGAGAATACTGTAATTTATGAGACGAGGATAATGTATATAAATTCGGGACTATGAACTTCTCTTTATGCCTCGTTATCAAACATATGTAATTACAAGATCATGCCAAAATGATGGAAGGGCTTAGCCTTAACATACCCGAGCCGAATCTCTTGACAATCCCTCTAACACGCGTCAATTGTGACAATACGTAATGGCAGATCGAAGTAGGGAGAAATCCGTATGATATTCTTGAGAAAGATTGTACCGTACTCCCTTAGAATCAAAATCATACATTGCGATAACATTAGGTAGACTTCGCATGAAATATTTGAATCAATTTCGTTATTATTGCAACATTAGCTTTGCTGAAGCTTCTTACATTGCTATGAATATTGTGAAGAATCGTATGAATTTTTTTGTGGCTCTCATCTGTCACTTTGCAAACATAGTATCTCCCTTTTATGAATTGAATTAGGGAGGCCTTTTATTAATGTGGTTGTGGGGCCTACTTTAAAGATGACTTGGCCATAAACTTTCTTAATGTGCCACCTTATATTATGGACTTAAGAGTCACATTTTGGGCTTTGAGCCCTTCTTCACTTGCTGCCATGTTAAAGTTCAAGGGCTTATCCAAAAGATTTATCCACTAATTTCTTAATTAATTGCTAATCTTTCCCCAAAAATCCACAATTAACTAAATGTCCACATAATTAAGAATTATCTCAAATTACATAAAATATTACTCAATTTTGATACACTTTATATACCTTACTATCATGGCCATGTGGTACCATGTATGGCACTAGTGTATAAATACCGGGTATTTTAGCTCGGGCCGTATTGTATCCCAAAATGTCAAACTTTGACGAAATTCCCTTTTTTCGATTTTCTTACCTTTTCTCCTTCATGAATTTACTCATCACGTGTTTGAAATAGCATAATTCTTATAATTTCAAAATAACCTCATCCCCCAATTTTACATCGATTAACTTACGACGAAACTTTAACATACGAAAATGCTGGATGTAACAGCAAAATTCTCAAAGTGTGAGTTTTGGCTAGACTCAATGGCATTCTTGGGTCATATAGTATCGAGTGATGGGATCCAGGTGGATGCGAAGAAGATTGAAGTAGTGCAGAGTTGTCCCAGACCGTCCTCAGCTATGGAGATCTGGAGTTTTCTTGGTTTGGCGGGGTATTACAGTCGATTTGTAGAGGGTTTCTGTTACACCCTATATTTTCGTACGTGAAAGTACGCCTTAAAGAAATTGATGAAAGGTCGAAAATAAAATGTTACATCCTGCATTTTTGTACGTTAAAATTTCGTCATAAGTTAATCGACGTGAATTCGGGAATGAGGTTATTTTGAAATTATAAGTATTATTCTATTTCAAACACGTGATGAGTAAATTCGTGAAGGAGAAAAGGGAAGCAAATCAAAGAAAAGGAATTTCGTCAAAGTTTGACATTTTGGGATAAAATACGGCCCGAGCTATAATATCCGGTACTTATGGACTAGTACCATACAAGGTACCACATGACCAAGATAGTAAGGTGTACAAAGTGTGTTAAAAGTGAGTAGTACTTTAGGTAATTTGAGATAATTCCTAATTATATGGATTAATGGGTAATGGGAGATTACCTAGTTAATTAAGGAATTGATTGGATAATTAATAATATTTGGGGGAAGATTAGCTAAATAATTAGGACATTTTGATTAGCTTAATCCCCCCTCCCCCCAATACGTGGCATCCCACCATCCCAAAGTTATGACTCTTATATTGTGGTTGAAAGGTGGCTTATTTATGTAAATTATGGGGCTTAGTCACCTAGGATGTGGGGCTCACCTAAAGTTAAGAATAACATCCTAAGATCAAAATCATTTCCTAATCTCTTAAGAAAGAGTTCAGCCAAGCTTTCCTTACACAAGTAACGTTAAACCATTCTAATATGCATCTGCATATTATATATCATATAAGCAATGCCCAAGACCTTCAACAATTCAAATTAACGTGAGATTTTGCAATTCTAAGGGAGTACAATATAATTTTTCTCAATAGAATCGACTAAGGTATGTTAAGGCTATCCCTTCTTTCTTTTGGCATGGTTCAAATAATACAAATGAAACAAGCAAAATATACTACTTTCATAAATGACTCTATTCATAGAAATACTAGGGGTCTCTATATTCTTGATTCCCCATGTGAATTATTATTATATGTTTTGTTCATGGGTCTCAGAAAAATACGTATTTGATAAAGTTTATCTGACATACATATTATTTTTATGACATTCCGAGAAATCTTATTAACATATTTCTTATGCATTTCATGCATTTATACATATACATTAACCCATGAACAGATGACGTTATATACGCGTATATATATATATATGCGTACCACCACATGATCATCTGGTATACGTTGATGATTTTACCACAGTGGCCGAAATGATATGACGGGATCCCCTCAGAGGCTTGATGATGTTATGAACGCATATACCTATGCATGGTATGACATTTATACGCATATGCATGACATTATAAAAACGAAATGATCCACAGAGCTATGCAGACGTACATGTCGAGTCTTTTACTCTATGTTTCTCTCATGTCTATTACTTACTGATTTTTATTCCTTACATACTCGGTACATTATTTGTACTGATGTCCCTTTTGCCTGGGGACGTTGTGTTTCATGCCCGCAAGTCTCGATAGGTAGGTCGAGATTCCTCCAAGTAGGAGATCGGCTCAGCGGAAGATGTTGGTGCACTCCATTTGCTCTGGAGTTGCCTGTTTGGTCAGTACAATTGAGATGTGTATTGTTTGGTTTGGCGGGGCTCTGTCCTGACCTTTATGACAATTATGTATTCTTATAGGCTTGTAGATAGATGTCATGTACGTAAAAGATCGCATGGCCTTGTCGGCCTATGTTCAGTGTACGAGTGGTTATTTTGGTCTTAGAGGCCCATATGTCTTATGTATAAGTTGGTATTACATGTTGTATTCTACTTATCTCATGGCAGACTCTCTGGCTCGGTTATCTATGATAGTATGATACGAAAAGATATGTTATGTTGGTACTCGATTGAGTAAGGTACCGGGTACCCGTCGCGGCCCATCTGTTTGGGTCGTGACAGTTTCTCATCTATTGCAGCACCTATGACCAGGCTGACCCAAAAGGGTGCTCCATTCAGATGGACAGAGGAGTGTGAGGAGAGCTTTCAGAAGCTCAAGACAGCTTTGACTACAACTCTAGTATTGGTATTGGCTTCAGGTTCAAGATCTTATACTGTATATTGTGATGCGTTGCGGGTTGATCTCTCTGCGATGTTGATGCAGGACCGTAGAGTGATTGCCTACGCATCCAGACAACTGAAGGTGCTTGAAAAGAACTATCATGTCCATGACCTTGAGTTAGCAACTATTGTTCATGCCTTGAATGTTTGGCGGCACTATTTGTACGGTGTTCCTTGTGAGATCTACACCGATCACCGGAGTTTGCAGCATCTGTTCAAGCAGAAGGATCTTAATATGTGTCAGTGATGATAGGCTATAATTATATATTTTAGTCGCTTATTACACTCTAATTTACTACACATTAATTGAGTTTGAGCTTTAATCGCTAGTGTTTTGCACTAAATATGTGTTTTATGCCTTGTAGTAGTGATTCTGATTTATGTAGATGTTATGGAATGCATTCAAGATATTCTGGAGCTTTGAAGTCTGAGTAAAAGTCCAAGGATTATGTTGGGATCGTGTTTGGGGATCAACGGATGATAGTGCACTTTAAGAACGAAACGAAGAATCGAGCAGACATACTAAGCATTATCTAGTAAAATACACATAACCTTTTGCTAGTAAATCAGTTTGGGATCCACAGTATATCGTTGGAAAGATATTTAAAAGTTCTACAACTTTCATGTTTTATAGTTTTCCAAATTTCTAAAGACGCGTTGCATAGGGAGCCGCGACTGTGTAAATTGTTGGTGCCCTTAAATTGCATGCTCTCTGAAGTTCCCCACAAGCACACCGCGTGGTGCGTCGCCCCATGCGGTGCGCCTGTGCAAAATTTATAGAGCCAGAGTCCTATTTCGCATGGGAGAAGGTATTTTCGTCTGGGCCCGACCGTACTTGGTATAAATACATGTAAAAACGTTATTTTTGTAACTTTTGACAAACTGTTGACCAAGGGAGAGCACAGAGCCGACGTGGAGGCTTGGTTTCATCTTTCTTCTACCAAACTTAGTAATTTTTATGTTTCTTTGTATGATTTATTGTTTGGCTACAATGTCTATGTGGAGCTAAACTTCACATTCTAAGGTTATGGTTCTTTCAAGACTATTATTATTTGGATATTGATTTTGGTTTCCTGATTATCATATTGGTTTATTTATTCAATCTTGTGCTTAATTACTTGATTGCTTGATCACCAATTGAATAATATCTATGAATCTAGAGTTGAACTAGAAAGTGGGAATTCTAGATTGCATATAGGATTGAGTAGAGCAAGTTCTTGAACTTGGGCATTGGGGAATGGATTCGCGGTTAGGATAGACATATACCTAATGGCCTTCCTTGGTTGATGTACATTAATTATAAATGTGTTTTTGTTGATTCTAACTCCATAGACATATAGACGTTAGGTTAGCTTGAATAGGTGAGTAAGAACTCGATAGATTCTTATGAGCAATATTAACCCTGTCAATCAATAAGCTAGACAAATTAGTTAGTCAATTCAATTGAAGAATACAATATGATTGTTAGATATCCCATATCCCTAGATCGTTTTCATCGCATTAATAACATAAAAATCTTCTATCCTTTTGTTCAGAGTTCACTATTTGTTTTTCTTTATTTTTAATTAGTTTAGAATCAAATACTTATAGGGTTAATTCTTGTTTAGATAGTTAGGATAGTCTAATTTAGTTAATAGTTAATCACAAGTCCTCGTGGGTTCGATATCCGACTTTTAGTCACTTTATTACTTGACGACCGCGTATACTTGCATGTGCATTTGGCCGCAAGACGTTTTTGGCGCCGTTGCCGGGGACTTAGAAATTAGCTATTTTTCTAGATTAGACATTTATTTTTTTCTATTCTTTCTTTAGTTTTGTTAGTATTTTTTTATTTATTTTAGCATGTCATCTTGGAATGAAAATTATTCGAATGATGGTTATTCTTATTTTGATGATCCCTTTGGAAAAATTGTCAGAACGTGATGCATATATTAGGGATATTTACAATATGGTGATATCATAGTCTTTCAATAGCTCCAACCACCTCCTCTGCCTCAAATTGAGCTCCTTCCGCTTGAACAAATACTACAAGCTCTGATGATCCGTGAATAAAACACATGGCACGCCGTAAAGATAGTGCCTCCAAATCTTCAACGCATGAACAATGGCTGCCAGCTCTAGATCATGAACATGGTAATTCTTCTCATGAACCTTCAGCTGCCGCGAAGCAATTGCAATAACCTTGCCACCCTACATCAATACCATACCCAGACCAATACGAGATGCGTCACAATATACTGTATAAGATCCTGAGCCTCAGGGTAACACTAATATCGGTGCCGTAGTCAAAGCTCTCTTGAGCTTCTGGAAGCTCGCCTCACACTCGTCTGACCATCTGAACGGGGCACCCTTCTGGGTAAATCTGGTCAACGGGGATGCTATAGATGAAGCGCTTATCAAGCAAATCTTGCAACTGTTCCTTCAATTCTTTCAACTCTAGCGAGGCCATGCAGTATGGCGGAATGGGAATGAGTTGAGTGCCCGGGCCAAATAAATACAAAAATCAATATCCTTGTCGGGTGGCATCCCCGGCAGGTCTACAGGAAACACCTCTCGAAACTCACGAACAACTGGCACTGAATCCATGGAAGGAATCTCCACACTAGAATCGCGGACATAAGCCAAATAAGCTAGACACCCCTTCTCGACCATATGTCGATCCTTCACATAAGAGATAACCCCACTGGTAGAATGGCCAAGAGTTCCTCTCCACTCTAATCGAGGCAACCCCTGCAAGGCTAAGGTCACCGTCTTGGCGTGACAAGCTAATATAGCATGATAGGGTGACAGCCAATCCATACCCAGTATGACATCAAAATCAACCATATTGAGAAGTCGAAGATCTACACGAGTCTCAAGACTCCCAATGGTGACCACACACGAACGATAAACACAATCTACAATAATAGCATCTCCCACTATTGTGGACACATACACAGGAGCACTGACAGAATCATGGGGCATAACCAAATATGAAGCAAAATAGGATGACACATAGCAGTAAGTAGACCCAAGATCAAATAGAATTGAAGCATCTCTACTTCAAACTGTAACAGTACCTGTGATAACAGCGTCAGATGACTCACCCTTAGGCCAGGCTGGGAAAGTATAACACCGAGGCTAGGCCCCCCACTATGAACTACATCCCTGGGACGGCCTCTAGCTGGCTGGTCTCCACCTCTAACGGCCTGACCTCCACCTCTAACAGTTTGGCCTCTACCTCTGGCTGCCTGACCCCTGCCTATGGCTGGCTGAGCAGGTGGTGCAGCAAATAGTGCCGGAACCATGGCACAAAAACTCTGATATTGTGAGCTTCCCGTTGCCCGAGGGCAAAATTTAGCATTGCACCTCGGATCACCACAAGTATAATAGTAGGTTCACTAATATGAGCTGGTGGTGTATTGTTGGTTAGCTGGTTGGAATAGGGCATGTGAGGACCATGACCACCTGAGGTACCGTGGGATGCCTGGAGTGTTGAATGAAATTCCATGGGAGGATGGCCTCTACCAAAAGTACCCCTGCCTCTAGATGAGGCACCGCTGAACTCACCGGAATGACGAGGTCTCTTCTCAGACCCCTGACCTTCCTGAGCAAGAACCATCTCGACTCGTCTGGCGACATTGGAAGCCACCTGAAAAGAAATCTCACTCCTAGTCTCCTTAGCCATCTGCAATCTGATCGACTGGGCAAGTCCATCAATAAACCTCCTCACACTATCTATCTCTCGGTGGGAAGCAGAAGAATATCATGATGGGCCAAATCCACAAAACATATCTTATACTGAGTAACAGTCATACTACCCTGTTGGAGACGCTCGAACTGATGGCGACGCTCCTCTCTCAATGTGATTGGCATAAAATTCTATAGGAAGAGCTGAGAGAACTGGTCCCAAGTAAGAGTAGGCGAACCAGCTAGTATGGTCAACAAATAATCTCTCCACCATTTCTTGGCGGAACCAGTCATCTGAAATGCAGCAAAATCGACCCTAATGGTCTCCACTATACCCATGTTCCGTAGAACCTCATGACAGTTGCCAAGATACTCCTGGGGATCCTCTGAAGTAGCATCAGTGAAGTGAACTAGCAAGAGCTTGGTAAACCTGTCCAATCTACACAAAGCCTCAAAAGACATAGTTGGCCCATCTCCGACCTGTGCTGTTACAACTGGCTGAACAACTCCAACTGGCTGAGCTACTGGAGCCTGATATTGGGGAGGTATCTTCTCCGGAGTGGGAGTAGTGGGAGTCTGGGCTCCTCCTCCTGCCTGAGAGAGTGCTACACTCTCTGTAAGGCCCACGAAAAGGACCAAAGCGTCCTGAAGTACTGGGGTGGCAATGCATCTGGAACCTGAGCTGGTCCGATAGGAACAGTCTGAGCTGGAACCTCTTTGTCAAGCTCTATCTTAGGCTCCACTACTAGGGCTGCTGCTCGGGCTCTGGCACGGCCTCAGCCTCGACTTATGCCCCATGTAGGAGCTTCCACTGGAGGCTCTGGCAGCTGCTTAGCTGAGGAAGCGGTACGTGTTCTCGCCATCTACGAGAGAATAAGAGTAGAAGAGTTCAATCAGTACTGAGAAACAAAATCGCACGACATAGAAGAATAGAAGTGAAATTTGTTCCTAAACTTCATAGCCTCTGGTCCAAGTCCAAAACATCCCGTAGCCTATCCGAAACTCACCCGAGCCCTCGGGCTCCAAACCAAACATGCACACGAGTCTAACAACATCATACGAACTTGATCGCATGATCAAATCGCCAAAATAACACCTAAAATACGAATTTAGCACCAAATCAAATGAAATTTTCAAGAAAGCTTTAAAATTCCTATTTTCACAATCGGACGTCCGAATCACATCAAAACAACTCCGTTTCTCACCAAATTTCACATATAAGTCATAAATATTATATTGGACCTATACCGGGCTCCGAAACCAAAATACGGACCCGGTATAAACAAGGCCAAACATCAACCAATTCGTAAAAATGATTAAAATTGAGACTATTAATTTTCATCAAAAATTCATAACTCGAGCTAGGGACCTCCGAATTTGATTCCGGACATACGCCCTGGTCTCATATTTCGATACGGACCCACCGGGACCGTCAAAATATGGATCCAGACCCGTTTACAAAAAATATTGACCGAATTCATCTAAAATCAACTTTTAAGGCAAAACTTCTTCTTTTCATCAATTTTTGACATAAAAGGTTTCCGGAAACATGCCCGAACTGCGCACGCAAATCGAGAAGGGTAAAAATGATATTTTAAGGCTTAAGAGTACATAATTGAGTTCTAAAACGTAAGATGACCTTTTGGGTCATCACATTCTCCACCTCTAAAACAACCGTTCATCCTTGAACGGACATAGAAAAGTACCTAAGTTGGTAAAAAGGTGGGGATATCTACTCTGCATATCGGACTCAGACTCCCAAGTAGCTGCCTTAACAGGCTGGACTCTTAACTGCATTTGAACTGAAGGGTAACTCTTTGATCTCAACTAGCGAACTTGTCGGGCTAGAATAGCCACTGGCTCCTCCTCGTAAGTCAAATCCTTGTCCAACTAGAACGAGCTTAAATCAAACACATGGGATGGATCGCCGTGATACACTAGAAGCATGGACACATAGAATACCAGATGAACTGATGATAACCTCGGTGGTAATGCAAACTTGTAAGCCACCTCTCCCACCCTCTCCAGAATCTCAAAAAGTCTGATATACTTAGGGCTCAACTTGCCCTTCTTTCCGAACCTCATTATACCTTTCATCGGTGATACCCGAAGAAACACTCTCTTCCTGACCATGAATGAAACATCACGAACTCTGCGGTCGGCATAACTCTTCTGCCTGGACTGAGCTGTGCGAAGTCGATCCTGAATAATATTGACCTTATCCAAGGCATCCTGTACTAAGTCTGTTCCCAACAACCGAGCCTCCCCCGACTCGAACCACCCAACTGGCGACCGACACCGCCTACCACATAATACCTCATAGGGATCTATCTAAATGCTCGACTGTTAGCTGTTGTTGTAGGCGAACTCTGCAAGGGGAAAGAACTGATCCCACGATCCTCCGAAGTCTATGACACATGCACGGAGCATATCCTCCAAGATCTGAATAGTGCGCTCAGACTGTCCGTCCGTCTGAGGATGAAACACTGTGCTCAACTCAACCCGCGCCCAACTCACACTGTACTGCCGTCCAGAAGTGCGAGCTGAACTGCGTACCTCGATCAAAAATGATAGACACGGGCACACCGTGAAGACGGACGATCTCACGAATGTAAATATCTGCCAACCGCTCCGAGGAATAGGTAAATTCCACAAGAATGAAGTGCACTGACTTAGTCAACCTGTCCACAATGACCCAGACGGCATCAAACCTCCTCTGAGTCCATGGGAATCCAACAACGAAGTTCGTAGTGATACGCTCCCATTTTCACTCAGGGATCTCCAACCTCTGAAGTAAACCACCATTTCTCTGATGCTCATACTGCACCTGCTGGCAATTTAGACACCGAGCTACATACACAACTATGTCTTTCTTCATTCGCCTCCACCAATATTATTACCGCAAGTCCTGATACATCTTGGCGGCGCCCGGATCAACAGAATACCGGGAACTGTGGGCCTCCTCAAGAATCAACTCACGAATTCCATCCACATTAGGCACACAAATACCATCATGCATCCTCAAAACTCCATCATCTCCAACAGTAACCTTTTTGGCACCACTATGCCACATTGTGTCTCTAAGGACAAGTAAATGAGGTTCGTCATCCTGCCGATCTATGATGCACTCAAACAAAGAAGACCGAGAAACTGTACAAGCTAGAACACGGCTGGGCTCAGAAACATCCAACCTCACGAACTGGTTGGACAGGGACTGAACATCCAATGCAAGCGGTCTCTCACCAACTGGAATATAAGCAAGGCTACGCATACTAGCTGACTTTCTACTTAAAGCGTCGGCCACCACATTGGCCTTCCCGAGATGATTTTGAGGCAAGTAGCAGAGTAACAAGATGAACTCAAAAAAGATATGAAAAGAATGAGGGCAACAATCACAAGAATTAAGGCTAATATGGAAGATTTGAATGAAAGGGGCGAGTACCAGCAAGAGGAAAAGTTTGACAAAGAGGAGATTTTGAGTCAGACTTGGCTAATGGAACAAGCTGAAAGATTAGAAATATATGAGGATCAACGTGAGAAAATTACAGATGGGATGAAGGACTTAATAGAAGGAAGAGATGAACTGGGACAAAGGATCGATAAATTTGGCCTTATTATTCACGACTTAGAGGCTCAATTGAATGCAAAGGTTGATGCGTCTAATGCCCAAAAAAATAGTAACGAGTTGTGTGAAGTTGAAAAGGAGCTTATATGCCAAATTGAGGAGCTAAAAGTGGAGAGCCAATCATTCTAGCATATGTTTGTTGATAATGCCCATGTTGAGAAAAGTACACTAGAGCCATGCGAGGAAGCAGATAATGTTATATTTGAAGATTCTAGTGCATGTAAATATGAGGATGTAAAGAGTAATACAATTCTAGAGTTAGGGCGTATTGGTCCTCATTCCATACATTTTTCAACATTGTGTTTGGATGATGACATGAAAATCGAGTCATCTGAGCCTTTGGAGGAGCCAATGGACGAGGAACGGGGTGCTTACATTTTTGAATTCGTCGTGCCAGAGAGACATAATTACATACCTCATCAGAAGGCCAAGAAGTGTAAAACGTGATATTGGTTGCTTGGCCCAATTAATTTTGTATCACCGCCCCGGGAGCATAATAGAAAGCTTGAAGCCAAATTAGGGGCGCAATTCATAAGTTAGAGGTGGAGGCAAAAAGTGGTTCACGTCATGCCACGACGTTAAATTAGGCGCTTGTTGGGAGGCAGCCCAACTTTACTGCTTTCTTTTATTTTTGTTTATTTTTGGTTTATTTTATTTTTCTATTATATTTTTAGTGTTGTTTTATGTTGTAGGATTATGATTATAGGAAGTAAGGCCATAAGATGCGCAAAAACGAGCTAGATGGTAAGAACTAAATGTGGGGTGCCCACATAAAGGACCATGCCTGGGGGAAGTCTGAGTACCCGTGAGCCGCGATTGCTTCGGCCTTTGGCCTTTCAGGGAGTTTCTTGTTCACCCTTGTTATTTTTGCAATATTTATGCATTAGGGACATTGTATTCTTTTAAATGTGGGGTGGAAGATTCTCTGTGCTTTGTATAGTATTACATTAGTATATTATTAGTTTCGTATCTTTTTATTGGTAGCTAGCTTCTTATTTTTATTTACAGAATTAGTAGAATTAATGGTGTAGTATAGTAGTAGTAGTAGTTTTAGTAGCTTAATTTTAAAAAAAATAATTAAAAAAAAAGTAGAAAAATTGGACTTTTCCCGACGATGGATTTCCTAGATAGTTTTTTTGAGGGATTTAAGTTTAAAGAAAAAGGACAAAAAGATTTTCTTTATAGGTAGTGTAGTAATTCCCCCTTGATTTTTCTTTGTGCCGCGATTCTTTTTTGAGAGTATTGTTTGAATCGGGTGTAGTTAGTTTTTATTTTATTCGAAGTAGGAAACCTTGTGCTATGTTTTTAATTTAAGTAATATCTCTTGACTTTGTAATGCCTAGAGAATAATGAGTACTTTAGTTGTGACACATAGGCTCAGTTTTTGACTCTTGTATAAGTACCTTAAATTGTATGATCTTAACTTTGCTTAACTGCTTGGACTGGAGTGTCTTGATGAGTCTAATACTGAGTGAGTTATGTGCCATGTGTGTATGAGGTTTGTGTGTTATTCTGTGCATTGCATCTGATATCTAGAACTTTTCCCGTGTGTTTGCAAAGCGAAATAGTAGTTTTGTTCAGTCTTGGAAGTAATGTAGGCGTTTCTTTGTTGAGCCAGATATATATAGTTTACGCACCTAATTGTTATGTATCGTAGTTAACCCTTTGAGCATGTAATCCAGTTTCTTTGACAACCACATTAAAAGCCTTACCCATTTATTTGAATTAACCATCTATTTAAACCTATTCACCTCTCACGAGCACTTGAATTGTTATAAACTTTGTAAAAGTTAAAGTGTGGGGTGGGTGGTTTGGCTTTTTAGTGGAACTAATGAAATAAGGAGAAAGGTGCACTGTTTTGAAAAAGTAAGAGCCAGTTGAATTGAAAAAGAAAGAAAAACAATAGTTGTATTGTAGTGCAAATATTCCTCAATAAGTGGTGACTCTTGATGTAATTGTGCTTAAAGAAGTAGGGAGTTAATGTATATTAATGTGAAGGTGGAGTTATGGTTTGACATAAGTGTGGGGATTTAAATGTTGAAGTGTATGTATTAAAGTGCTTAGGGAGGTGTAGACACTATTATATCTAAATGTATACTACCTGTCCCGCAACCTACATTACAACCAATTAAAGTCCTACTTGATCCTAGACTGGATGATCTCGATTAATAGAGTAGTACATTATGGGCAAGCCTATGGTACGTCTTTTGTGGCATATGAATGTTATTTCTGAGAGTGAATGAATTCTTTCTTTCTTGAGTTCCAAATTGTTCTTAAATTGTATTGTGTGTGAAACTACTCTCTTTTATTGTGTGAGGGCACTTGATTCATGAAGGAAAGGTAATGTAATTGACCTCTATCTTAGAGTAAGTGAGTGAGTTGTGAATAATGCGTGGTACTTGTGAGTCAAATCTTGAGGTGAAGAGGTTACACTTCTATGCTTAGTCTATTTTAAATATGCTTGGTGTGATGAGTTAGGAGAATTGTTTAAAAAGGTCGTGTCTATATAAAGTGTAGTTTGATCGCTCGAGGACGAGCAATGGTTTAAGTGTGGGGTGTTGATGATAGGATATAATTACGTATTTTAGTCGCTTATTACACTCTAATTTACTGCACTTTAATTGAGTTTGAGCTTTAATCGCTAGTGTTTTGTACTAAATATGTGTTTTATGCCTTGTAGGAGTGATTCCGATCTATGTAGATGTTATGGAATGAATTCAAGCTATTCTGGAGCTTTTAAGTCTGAGTAAAAACCAAGGATTAAGTTGGGACCGTGTTCGGGGATCAACGGATGATAGTGCATTTTAAGAACGAAACGAAGAATCGAACAAGAATACTAAGAATTGTCTAATAAAATACACATAACCTTTCGCTCGGAAATTAGTTTGGGCTCCACAGTATGTCATTGGAAATCTATTTAAATGGGCTACAATTTTTATGCTTTACATTTTTTCAAATTTCCAAAGAAGCGCCGCAGATGTGTAAATTGTTGCTGCCCTCAAATTGCATGCTCTCTAAAGTTCCCCACAAGCACACCGCATGGCGCGTCGTCCCATGCGGCGCGCCTATGCAAAATTTACAGAGCCAGAGTCCTATTTTGCGCGGGAGAAGGTATTTTCATCTGGGGCCGACCCTACTTAGTATAAATATATGTAAAACATTATTTTTGTAACTTTTGACAAACTTTTGACCAAGGAAGAGCACAGAGCTGCCGTGGAGGCCGGGTTTCATATTTCTTCTACCAAACTTAGTAATTTTTATGTTTCTTTATATGATTTGTTGTTTGGCTACCCTGTCTATGTGGAGCTAAACTTCACGTTCTAGGGTTGTGGTTCTTTCATGACTATTGTTATTTGGATATTGATTTTGGCTTCTTGATTATCGTATTGGTTTATTTATTCAATCTTGTGCTTAATTATTTGATTGCTTGATCACCAATTGAATATTATCTATGAATCTAGAGTTGAACTCGAAAGTGAAAATTCTATATTGCATATAGGATTGAGTAGAGCAAGTTCTTGAACTTGGGCATCGGGGAATGGATTCACAGTTAGGATAGACATATACCTAATTGCCTTGCTTGGTTGATGTACAAGAATTATAAATAGGTTCTTGTTGATTCTAACTCCATAGACATATAGGTGTTAGATTATCTTGAATAGGCGATTAAGAACTCGACAAATTCTTATGATCAATATTAACTCTGTCTACCAATAAGCTAGATAAATTAGTTAGTCAATTTAATTGAAGAATACAATATGATTGTTAGATATCCCATATCCCTAGATCGTTTTCATCGCATTAATAACATAAAAATCTGTTATCCTTTTGTTCAGAGTTCACTATTTTTTTTTCTTTATTTTTAATTATTTTAGAATTAATACTTATAGGTTTAATTCTTGTTTAGATAGTTAGGATAGTCTAATTTAGTTAATAGTTAATCACAAGTCCTCGTGGGTTCGACATACGACTTTTAGTCACTTTATTACTTGACGACCGCGTATACATGCGTGTGCGTTTGGCCGTAAGAGTTAGAGGAGGTGGTTAGAGCTTCTTAAGGATTATGATATCACCATTTTGTACCACCATGGGAAGGCCAATGTGGTGGCCTATGCTTTGAGTCGCTGGGCAGAGAGTTTAGGGAGCTTAGCATATCAACCAGCAGTAGAGAGGCCCATGGCGTTGGATGTTCAGGCCTTAGCCAGCCAGATTTTGAGATTGGATATCTCTGAGCCGAGTCGAGTATTGGCTTGTGTGGTCTCTCGATCTTCTCTTTATGATCGTATCTGGGAGCGTTGGTATGATTACCCCCATCTGCTTGTCCTTATGGACGCAGTCCAACATGATGATGCTAAGGAGGTCACTAAGGACAAGCAGATGGGGGTAATCATACCGACTCTCCCTGATGGTGCATTGAGGATGCATAGCATGCTATGTATGCCTAATGTGGATGGTTTGCGTGAGTTAATTCTCCAGGAGGCTCACAGTTCGCGGTACTCCATTCATCCGGGTACTGCGAAGATGTATCAGGACTTGAGGCAGCATTACTAGTGGAGGAGGATGAAGAAGGACATAGTGGAGTTTGTGGCTCAGTCTCTAAATTTCCAGCAGGTTAAGTATGAGCATCAGCGGCCAGGTGGATTGTTTCAGAAGATAGAGATTCCAGAGTGGAAATGGGAGCGGATCACTATGGATTTCGTTGGTGGACTCCCACGGACTCAGTGGAAGTTTGACGCAGTTTGGGTGATTGTGGATAGGCTGACCAAGTCAGCTCATTTCATTCCTGTGATGACTACTTATTCTTCTAAGCAATTGGCTCGAATTTATATCCGAGAGATTGTCAGGCTTCATGGCGTACCGGTATCTATCATCTCTGACTGGGGTACGAAGTTTACATCACGGTTCTGGGGGGATGTACAGCAAGAGTTGTCTACTCGGGTTGAGCTGAGCACAACATTTCAACCTCAGATGGACAGACAGTCCGAGTGCACTATTCAGATACTAGAGGATATGCTCTGTGCATGTGTAATGGATTTTGGGGGTGCTTGAGATCAGTTCTTTCCAGTTGTAGAGTTTGCCTACAACAACAGTTATTAGTCGAGCATTCAGATGACACCATACGAGGCTTTGTATGGTAGTCGGTGTCGGTCTCCAGTGGGTTGGTTCGAGCTGGGCGAGGCCAGATTATTGGGTACGGACTTGGTTCAGGATGCCCTGGATAAGGTGAAGGTGATTCAGGATCGACTTCGCACAGCCCAGTCTAGATAGAAGAGTTATGCGGACGGGAAGGTTCGCGATGTTGCATTCATGGTTGGAGAGTGGGTCTTGCTTTGGGTTTCGCCTATGAAGAGCATTATGAGGTTCGGGAAGTAGGGAAAGTTGAGCCCAAGGTTTATCTGCCCTTTTGAGGTGTTGTGACGTGTTGGGGAGATTGCTTATGAGCTTTCCTTGCCTCCCAGTCTTGTAGGGGTGCATCCAGTATTCCATGTTTCTTTGCTCTGGAAGTATCATGATGATCTGTCTCATATGTTGGATTTCAGCTCAGTCCAGTTAGACAAAGATCTATCTTATGATGAGGAGCCAGTGGCTATTTTGGATTGGCAGGTTCAAAAGCTGAGGCCGAAGAAGATTACTTCCGTGAAGGTTCAGTGGAGGGTAAGTCGGTCGAGGAGGCAACTTGGGAGACCGAGCATGATATGTGCAGCCGTTATCCTCATCTTTTCACCACTTCAGGTATGTCTCTATGCTCGTTCGAGGACGAATGATTGCTTTAAGAGGGGGAGGATATAACGAACCGGCCGGTCGTTTTGAGAGTAATAGCCCCGATCCCCTATTAACTACTTCCCCCGTATCGTTTCTGCTTATGTGACTTTTCGGGAGGTTTAGTTTTTGGTTTCGGAGTGAATTGGGACACTTAGTCCGTAAACGGAAGCTTAAGTCTTAGGATTTTGACCGTAGTTGGAATTGTGTGAAGACGACTCCAAAATGGAGTTTTGTTAGTTCCGTTGGCTCCATTAGGTGATTTTAGACTTACGAGCGTGTCCGAAATGTGAATTGGAGGTCTGTAGGCTTAAAATGGCGAAAGTTGAATTTTTGGGAAGTTTGACCGGTAGTGGACTTTCTGATATCGAAGTCGAATTCCGATTTCAGAAGGTGGAGTGGGTCCGTAATGTCGAATATGACTTGTGTTCAAAATTTGAGGTCAATCGGACGTGATTTAATAGGTTTCAGCATCAGTTGTGGAAGTTTAAAACTTTGAAGTTCATTACGCTTGAATGTTTTTAGCGTTGTTTGTTGTAATTTAAAGGCTCGACTAAGTTCGTATGGTATTAGGACTTGCTGATATATTTGGTTGAGGTCCCGGGGGCCTCGGGTGTGTTTTGAATGCTTAACGGATTGAATTTAGAGTTAGGTAAATGGGTGAAGCTTCTGGTTTCTGGTATTTTTGCACCTGCGGTTTCGCACGTGCGGAGTGAAGGGCACATGTGCACTGTTGGTCAAGAAGGTCTGTGAGTGCAGGTGCGGAAGTCAAGCCGTAGGAGCAGGCTCGCAGGTGCGGCCCAAAGCTCACAGATGCGGTCCCAGCCATTTTCGCACCTTCGATGAGTTTTCCACAGGTGTGGTTGAAGGCTCACGGAAGCGAGTTTGCTGGGCAAAAATTAGGATTTCGAGGGTTGATTTCCCATTTCGATTATAGGACTTTGAGAGCTCGGATTGGGCGAATGTTTTGAGGGATTTTCAGAGAAAACTTTTGGGTAACGATTCTTAACTCATTTATGGTTATGTTCCACTAATCTATGTTTGATTTCATCATTTAATTTCGGATTTGGGTTGAAATTTTGGGGAAAATGGGAAGAAGTTCTTCAACTAAGATTTTGGGGTTTTGATTGAGATTTTGACATCGGATTTGGATAATTTTGGTACGAGTGAACTCATGAGGGAATGGATGTTCATATTTTGTGACTTTTACCAGATTTCGAGATGTGGGCCTGGGGAAACTTTTTTGGGGCGATTTTCTAATTTCTTTCTTTAGCTTTGATTTCATTAGCTAGATTAATTTCTTATAGTTGTATTTATGGTATGTAATTGATTTTGGCTAGATTTGTGCCATTCTGAGTCGGATATTCGTGGAAAAGGCATTGTTACCAATTGATTGTGTTTGGTTCGAAGTAAGTGGCTTGCCTTACCTTGTGTGGGGGAAATCCCCTTAGGATTTGGTACTGTTGTGATATGTGAGCGCCGTGTACGCGAGGTGACGAGTACGTACAGGGGTTATTTGTTGTAAAACCCGATTTATTTTACTGAGTAGCAACCTGTTTTTCCTTAAATTTGAGTTATATCGTTTAAATGAGCATTAGTATGTTTTCATTCTTAATTGAGCTATTCCAATATGTGTAGTTGTCCTGTTTAGTCTAATATCGCATGTCTACCTGCTTTAACTGCTCATTTGAACTCTGTGAAGCATGCCTAGTTGATTTCCTACTTTTTCCTTATTCTTTATCAGTAACTGTTGTATTTATCGGTTGAGTACTATGTTTACTTTTGAGACAACGAGGCGGTTCCTCGGGAGTTCTCCCTCCACATTTACTTTTTCCACTACGAGGCAGTTCCTCGGGAGTTCTCCCTCCACATTTACTTTTGAGACTATGAGGCAGTTCCTCAGGAGTTCTCCCAGCAGATTTTCTTTTGAGACTACGAGGCGGTTCCTCGGGAGTTCTCCCTGAATATTTACTTTTGATACTACAAGGAAGTACCTCGGGATTTCTCCCTATATATTTATTTTTGAGACTTCGAGGCGGTACCTCGAGAGTGCTCCCTGTATATTCATTGTGGGACTACGAGACGGTATCTCGGGAGATCCCATGCGGTTTACCCCTGTGTGTTGTACTGCTTCCTTGCTGTGTTTCCTTTTGTTAAATTCTAGTCTCTTATTATATTGTATATTCTCCTGCCTTATTTATTATTTATCAGTGGGCCTGACCATACCACGCCACTACTCGACCGAGGTTGGGCTTGGCACTTACTGGGTACCGTTGTGGTGTACTTATGCTACTCTTCTGCACATATTTTGTGTGCATATCTAGGTACTTCTTATGAGCCCCGCTATTAGCTGAGAGTTCTTGCTACTGTACGGAGACTTCAAGGTGCATTTGCTGCGTACGCAGACCTGGAGTCCCCCTTTATTCTCTCATATGTCATTTACCTCCCGTACTTCTTTTATTAGACTCTGGTGTATGGAAATACTAGTTTTCTTATGTAGCTTGTGACTTATGATGTTCCGGGTTTTGGGAAACTGTGTACGTCTAGTGTTTTGGTTATTGTATATGCCGAGCGACATTATTATTGGTTATTTAGTATCTAATGTAGTTAGATGTTTAATTTTGCTTACATTATTGATGTTTTTGCAATCTGTTAGGCTTACCTAGTCATAGAGACTAGGTACCGCCACGACATGTCTCGGAGGGATGTTTGGGTCTTGACACTGTCAAATATATTTTTCTCGATGAGCATCACATCAAGATTGTTCCTCAATTTGTTATGCGCCTAATATGGCAATTCAAAAAAATAGATCTTTTTTTCCATAGACCCTTGATATCCCGAGGTATTGTTTTTGCCCTTTGCAAAGACATTGTTGGATTCAAACAGCTCTCCAAACACTTCTACACCCGAGAAAGGAGTAGGTCTAGGTCTATGTTCCTCATTACCATCAAATGACTTCTTATCGTTTCGCCATGGATGATCAGGAGGCAAAAATCTCTGATGACCCAAAGTGATTCATCTTATGACTATGTTTGAGATATTGAGAGCATGCATCATAATAACAAGTGGGGCATGCCAACCTCCCCTTGGTGATCCATCCTGAAAGCATTGCTAATGCTGAAAAACACTAACTGTCCACAATAAGGCTGCACATATTTGAAATATTTGCTTTGTCTCGGCATCATATACATCTATCTTAGTTTCCCATAGTTCCTTCAATTCTGCAATAAGTGGTTGTAAGTACACATCTATATTATTTCCTAGAGATAGGGGACCTGGAATGATCATTGACAACATGATATATTCTGGCTTCATGTAAATCCATGGTGATAAATTATAGTTCATTAACATGACAGGCCACATGCTATGAGAAATGCTCATGGTTCGAAATGGGTTGAAACCATCACTTGAAAGAGCCAACCTAATATTATGTGGATCTCTTGAGAAGTGTGGATTTAGAGAATCAAAATCCTTCCAAGCTTCTCCATTAGTAGTATGCCTCATATTCCCATCATTAGGTCGTTCATTAGCATGCCATCTCATTGAAACGGTTGTTTCAGGACACATGAATATCCTTTGAAGCCTAGGCTTTAAGGGAAAGTACCTTAAAACCTTTGCAGTAATTTTAGACCTTATATTAGTCAAGGCATGATCAGAACTTTTCCATCTAGAAGACCCACAAACAGAGCAATTATCGGCCTTTGTATTGTCATTCTAAAATAGCATGCGATCATTAGGGCATGCATGTATTTTTTTATAATGAAGACCCAAATCTTTTATCATGTTTTTAGCCTTGTTGAAAGTCTCTGGCAGCTGAGCAACGGGAAATTCCTCTTTTAATAACTTTAACATGTCTGAAAAGGCTACATTACTCAACCCATGCAAAGATTTAAGCAAGTACAACCGGATGGTGAAACTCACTTTACTGAAGTGTTCACACCCTGGATACAATTTTTGTTTCTCTTCCTCTAATAATTTTAAAAAATCTCTTAGCATCTTCAGATAGAGACTCTCTTATCCCTTCTTCTTGTAACGGCTCACCTTATACATTTCTAAATGTATCATGATGTAATCCATCAATATTGTGAGCACCTAATATTTTACCACACTCGAGTGTTTTACCCTTTTTGTATTTAATATTTTCTATGTTTAATATTGATATTTTAAATTTTATATTATTTTTATTAGTAGGCTTTATTAGAGAATACGTAATATTTTTAATACAATCTACTACATAGAGGTAGGAAGAATTTATTTTAAGTACGGACCAAATCTAATAAAATTACTTCCTACCTTCTATACATTATTTCCCTGTCCCATCACCCACTCACTATACTATTCACTTGTCACATCTCATTCTCCTTTCACTATTCCCTTGTCTCATCGCTATCTTCTTTCACTCTTCCTCCCTTTAAAAGACACACACAAATACAAGAAAGAGGGGGAGATGTTGGTCCCAGGAGGGAGAATTTATTTTATTTTTACACAAAATAGTGCACTATTTCTAGTTCTTCTCCATTAATCACATGGGCTTCGGTGGTGGACCATAATGGCATAACCATTTCTTCTTGCACTTCTTTTAACCACCAACTAGGGTGGTTTTAGCCATAGAAACAATAGCCATTTTTTAACTTTAGACTAGCCATAAATCACTCTTTTACCACCAAGCTCTACCATTTAACCATAGAAGCTTTCATAAACTCCGGCTTCAACCGGATCACCATCTTTCATTTCTAAGAGTTTTATCATACCGGATAGCTATTTTTCGACATTGGTTTTACGGAAAATGGTGTAACGACCCAACCAGTTGTTTTGAGTATTATAACCTCGTTCCTCCATTTACTGCTTAATTTATGCTTTATAGTTATTTTATGACTTACCGAGTTAGTTGGTTCGGGTCCGGAAGGATTTCGGAGTGAAATGAGACACTTAGTCTCTTCATTAAAAATTTAAGTTGGAAAAGTTAATCAGATATTGACTTATGTGCAAACGACCTCAGAATTTAATGCTGATAATTCCAATAGCTCCGTATCGTTATTTTGGACTTAGTAGCGTATCCGGAAAATTATTTGGAGGTCCGTAGTGGAATTAGGCGTGAAATGGCGTAAGTTAAATTTTTGGGAAGTTTGACTGGAGGGTTGACTTTTTGATATCGGGGTCGGAATCCGATTCTGAAAATTGAAATACATCTATTATGTCATTTATGAAATGTGTGCAAAATTTGAGGTCAATCGGACGTGATTTGATAGGTTTCGACGTTGTTTGTAGAAATTTAAAATTTTAAAGTTTATTAGGCTTGAATTGGGGTATGATTCGTGGGTTTAGCATTGTTTTAGGTAATTTGAGGATTTGACTAAGTTCGTATGATATTATGGGACTTGACGATATGTTTGGTTGAGGTCCCGGGGGCCTCGGGTAAGTTTCGAATTGTTAACGGATCAATTTTGGACTTGGCATTCAAGCTGAAGAATGCTGGTTTTATGTCATTGGTTTCCTTCTACGCGATCGCATAAGAATGTCTGCGATCGCGTAGGCTTGATTGAGGTAGTGATGATTTTTTTCTTCGCAATCGCGTGAAGAGGGCCACGATCGCGTAGCTGTGCGAGTTTGTTATTCGCGAACGCGTGAAGAAGGTCGCGTTCGCGTAGAGTAAGTGGACGAGTCCGCGATCACGTAGGCCTATGAGAGTGAGCTTCGCGATCGCGTGGAAAAGTCTGCGATCGTGTAGGGTTTAATCTGGGCAGTGGAAATTTGTGCTTCGCGATCGCGTGTGGTTGTTCGTGATCGCGTAGAGCAAATGACTGGGCAAAGAGTTTAAGTTCTGAAAATGGGACTTCATCCCATTTTTCATTTTTACTGATTTTGAGCTCGGAGAGAGAGACTTTTCAGGAGATTTTCAAGAAAAACAACAGGGTAAGTGTTCCAAACTCAATATTGATCAAATTACCAGAATCCATTGTTGTTTTTGACATTTAATTAGTGAATTAAGTTGAAAGATTTAGAAAACCCTCTTGGTTTAAATTGAAGATTTGATAGTCGAGTTAAGGTCGGAGTTTGGTAAAATTGGTATGGTTAGACTCATAGTTGAGCTTTCGTATTTTGTAACTTTTGTCGGGTTCCGAGACATCGGCCCCACGGGCAATATTTGAGCTAAATTTTGGATTTTGTTGGAAATTTAGTATTTTCTCATGGATTTAATTCCAATAAATTTTATTGACTGAATCGAATTATTTGTGGCTAGATTCGAGGCATTTGAAGGCCAATTCACGAGGAAAAGGCATTGCAGAATAAAGAATTACACGGCTTGAGGTAAGTAACAGTTCTAAATTTAGTCCTGAGGGTATAAAACCCTGGAATATGTATTATGTGATTGGTTTTGAGATGACGCACATGCTAGGTGACGGGCGTGTGGGCGTGCACCGTAGGAATTATGACTTGGTCAATTCCATGGAATTGTGTAGTTAAAAATTCTATTGATATCCGTACATTTTTCCCCGTATTAGAGAAATTGATCTATGAATCATGTTCAAATCATATGTCTACACTGCTGGGACCCACAAAGGTCGTGTACTTGCGAAATTATTTGCTAAATTGTTGTGTTGCACTCAGTCACAATTCTATTTGCACCTTTTTTACCTCAATCTCTTTTATTCATAATTGATGCACCATATCATTGTTGTTGGGCTGCTTATCA
This sequence comes from Nicotiana tomentosiformis, assembly GCF_000390325.3. NCBI lineage: Eukaryota > Viridiplantae > Streptophyta > Magnoliopsida > Solanales > Solanaceae > Nicotiana > Nicotiana tomentosiformis. The sequence goes on along the minus strand of NC_090813.1, from coordinate 15,171,646 downwards.
TGATTTCTGAGAGCCCGAGAGTCTGGAGAGGTTGATGACTGAGTGAGGTCGGGGGCCTGATTGTGAGGATATTTATGGATCGGGATGCACGCCGCAGCATGTTTCAATTGATTTATGCCATGATTGGCTTGATATAGCGCTTGGGCTAAAGGAGCCCCTCCGGAGTCTGTACACACCCTCAGTGAGCGCAGGTACCTACTGAGTGCGTTTGCCGAGTGCGAGTGCCGAGTGATGAGAGACTGTGAAGAATGAGCGACTGTGAAGAAAGAGTGACTGCGAGGAAAGAGTGACTGTGAGGTTGAAGTGAATGGGAGGACTGAGGGGATGCATTGATTTCATTATTTGCTGCATTTCAGCTGTCATATATCACTATTTTGGAAATTTCAGAAAAATATTATTTTCTGTTTCGGTCAAACGTGATATGAAATTTAAGTGAAATCTTAAATGTTGAACTTGAGAGCATGCCTACCCTTTTATATTGGAAAGTACTGTATTTGGACTTAGCTGAGAAGCTCGTCACCTACCTGAGTTATTATTGTTACTTAATGAGTTGGTTGTACTCATACTACACCCTGCACTTCGTGTACAGAACCATATAATTCCGGATACAGTGGGTGTTGATTCTTTCACACAGTCGATTTTTCGGAGATTCAGAGGTAGCTGCCATGTTTTGCAGACCTTGTCTCTTCTTCCCTATCCTTTTGTTTATTGTATTTGGTCTCAGATTATTATAGACCACGTTTTCCATACTTGTAATATATAGATGCTCATGTACTCAGTGACAACGGGTTTTGGGAGTGTGTTTATTTCCAATGTTTGTGGGATTTACTCTTAAACTTAATTATTATATTTTCAGTATTTAAAAGAAATTGTGGGTTATTGGTATTGTCGGCTTGCCTAGTATTGAGATAGGCGTCATCACGACAGGTTAGGATTTTGGGTCGTGAAATGTTGGTATAAGAGCCTAGGTTACATAGGTCTCACGAGTCATGAGCAGGTTTAGTAGAGTCTTGCGGATTGGTACGGAGACGACTTTACTTATCTTTGAGAGGCTGCCTAACCCTTAGGAAAATTTCACCTTTTTGTATTCTATCGTGCGAATTGTTGATTCCTGAAACTAAATTTCTGTTATTTTATTCTCTCATAAATGGCGAGAACATGTACTACTGAATCAGACGGTCATCCACTAGTGCCACCAGCTAGGGCCGCAAGAATCCGGGGCCGTAGTAGAGGAGGCCGAGGTAGAGGTCGAGGTGTAGCTCATACAACAGTTGGAGCAGCAGTTGTAGCGCCACCAGTTGCTCCAGCTCAGGAGCAGATTCCAGATATAGCTGAGCCGACAGGACCAGCTCTGGCACCAGCTGTGCCCATTGAGATTCCAATCCTTCAGGAGACTTTGGCCCAGATATTAGTAGTTTACACTGGCCTTGATTAGGTGTTTTCGGCTCAGACCGCACCTGCCACTTCTCAGGTCAGGGGAGGTACTCATACCCTAGTTTCCCGTACTCCAGATCAGGTGGTACAAAGACTTTAGATACCGGGGGCACAACCAGGGTTTATATAGTTCTCATCAGGGTCAGTCATCTCTCACTGCCCTGCCAGCCCAGAGTTCGTCCCGTGCTCCTTCAGTTTAGGGTTCATTTGCATTGGGTGCTTTTAGTAGTTATTCTGGTCCTCGGAGCCCAATTCAGTCAACACCACCACCATTACCGGGGATCTGCTTTAAGTGCAGGGAATTTGGGCATATGTTAGACAATGTCCTCGTCACTTAGGAGGTCCAGTGCAACAGAGAAGTCATACTAAGACTTCAGCACCAATTACTTCTCCACCCGCCCAACCAGCTCGGGGTGGGGGTCAGTCTACTAGGGGTCGCCCAAGAGGGGGAGGCCAATCAGGTGGCGGTCAGGCCCAATTCTATACTTTTCCTGCCAGGCCATATGTCGTTTCCTCAGATGCAGTGAACACATGTATTGTCTCACTGTGCCATAGGGAAGCTTTTATATTATTTGACCCTGGTTTTACTTATTCGTATGTATCGTCGTACTTTACTCATTATCTAGATATGCCCCGTGAGTCCTTAGTTTCACCTGTTCGTGTATCTATGCTGGTAGGCGATACTATTATTATGGACTATGTACATCGATCATGTGTGGTAACTATTGAGGGACTGGAGACTAAATTTGATCTCTTATTGTTTAGTATGATTGATTTCGATGTAATCTTGGGTATGGATTGGTTGTCTCCATGTCATGCTATTCTGGACTGTCACACAAAAACAGTGATGTTGGAAATGCCGGGGTTGTCGAGTGTCGAATGGAGAGGTTCTATAGATTATGTTCCCAGCATGGTAATTTCTTATTTGAAAGCCCAACATATGGTTGGGAAGGGGTGTTTGTCATATTTGACTTTTGTGAGAGATATTGATACAAATACTCCTATTATTGATTCAGTACCGATAGTGAGAGACTTTCTGGATGTATTTCCTGCAGACCTGCCGGGTATGCCGCCCGACAAGGATATTGATTTCGGAATTGACTTGGTATCAAGCCCTTAGCCCATTTCTATTCCTCTGTATCATATGGCACCAGCTGAGTTAAAAGAATTGAAAGAGCAACTTCAAGAGCTTCTTAATAAGGGATTTATTAGGCCTAGTGTGTCGCTTTGGGGTGCACCAGTTCTGTTTGTGAAAAAGAAAGATGGTACTATGCGAATGTGTATCGATTACAGACAGTTGAACAAAGTTACAATCAAGAATAAGTATCCTTTGCCGCGTATTGATGATTTATTTGATCAACTTCAGGGAGCAAGGGTATTCTCCAAAATTGATTTGAGATTGGGGTATCACCAGTTGAAAATTCGAGATTTGAATATTCTAAAGACGACATTCAAGATTCGTTATGGTCACTATGAATTTCTTATGATGTTATTTGGGCTAACCAATGCCCCAACAGCATTTATGCACTTGATGAATAGCATATTCCAGCCGTATCTTGACTCATTTGTCGTGGTATTTATTGATGACATCCTGATGTACTCAGTTAGTCAGGAGGAACATGCACAATATTTGAGTGTTGTACTACATAGGCTGAGGGAAGAGAAACTTTATGCCAAATTCTCTAAGTGTGAGTTCTGGCTTAGTTAGCGAATGTTCTTGGGACACATAGTGTCCAGTGAAGGGATTAAGATGGATCCGAAGAAAATAGAGGCAGTTCAGAGCTGGCACAGACCATCTTCAGTTACTGAGATTCGGAGTTTTCTCGGCATGGCTGGTTATTATCTTTGCTTTGTGGAGGTTTTCTCGTCTATTGCCTCGCCTATGACTAAATTGACCCAGGAAGGTGCTCCGTTCAGGTTGTCGAATGAATGTGAAGAGATCTTTCAGAAGCTCAAGACAGCTTTGACTACAACTCTAGTATTGGTATTGCCTACAGCTTTAGGGTCTTATACTGTGTATTGTGACGCGTCGCGTATTGGTCTAGGCACAATGCTTATGCAAGACGGTAGGGTGATTGCCTATGTGTCTAGACAGTTAAAGGTACATGAAAAGAATTATCCGGTCCACGACCTTGAGTTAGCAGCTATAGTTCATGCCTTGAAACTTTGGCGGAATTACTTGTATGATGTCCATTGTGAGGTTTATACCGATCACCGGAGTCTACAACATCTATTTAAATAGAAGGATCTTAATTTGCGGCATCGAAAGTGGTTAGAGTTGCTTAGGGATTATGACATAACCATTTTCTGTCATTCCGGAAAGGCCAATATGGTGGCCGATGACTTGAGTCGTAAGGCAGAGAGTTTGGGCAGCTTAGCATACTTACTGGTAGTAGAGAGGCCTTTATCCTTGGATGTTCAGGCCTTGGCCAACCAATTTGTTAGATTGGATGTTCCCGAGCCGAATCGAGTTCTGGCTTGTGTGGTTTCTCGGTCTTCTTTATATGATCGCATCAGAGAGTGCCAGTATAATGATCCCCATCTGCTTGTCCTTATAGACATGATTCAGCATGGTGATGCCAAGGAAGTCACTATTAGGGATGACGGTGCTTTACGGATGCGCGGAAGGCTATGTGTGCCTAATGTAGATGGTTTGCGTGAGTTGATTCTCCAAGAAGCTCATAGTTCGCGGTACTCCATTCATCCAGGTACCGCGAAGATGTATTAGGATTTGAGGCAGCATTATTGGTGGAGGCGAATGAAGAAAGATATAGTTGGGTTTGTAGCTCGGTGTTTAAATTGTCAACAAGTGAAATATGAGCATCAGAGACCGGGAGGATTGCTTTAGAGACTTGAAATTCTAGAGTGGAAATGGGAGCGTATTACCATGGATTTCATAGTTGGACTTTCACGGACTTTGAGGAAGTTTGATGTTGTTTGGGTGATTGTGGATCGATTCACTAAGTCCGTGCATTTTATTCCAGTGGGTACTACTTATTCTTCGGAACGGTTGGCTGAAATTTGTATCCGCGAGATTGTTCGCCTACACGGTGTGCTAGTGTCCATCATTTCAGATCGGGGCATGCAGTTTACATCACAATTTTGGAGAGCCGTACAGTGAGAATTAGGTACACAGGTTCAGCTAAGTATATCATTTCACCCTCAGACGGACGGACAGTCCGAGCAAACTATTTAGATATTGAAGGATATGCTACGCACTTATGTCATTAATTTTGGAGGTTCTTGGGATAAATTTCTGCTACTGGCAGAGTTTGCTTACAATAACAGCTACCAATCGAGCATTCAAATGGCTCCGTATGAGGCTTTATATGGGAGGCAGTGTCGGTCTCCGGTGGGTTGGTTTGAGCCGGGTGAGGCTAGGTTATTGGTTACTGATTTGGTTCAAGATGCTTTGGAGAAGGTTAAAATGATTCAGTAGCGGCTTCACACGATATAGTCTAGACATAAGAGTTATGCCGACCGGAAGGTCCGTGATGTTGCTAACATGGTTGGGGAAAAGGTTCCACTCAATATTTCACCCATGTAGGGTGTGTTGAGGTTCGGGAAGAAGGGCAAGTTGAGCCCTCGGTATATTGGGCCTTTTGAGAAACTTAAGAAAATTAGAGAGGTAGCTTATGAACTTGCCTTGCCACCTAGTCTATCAGATGTTCATCCAGTATTCCATGTGTCCATGCTCCGAAAGTATGTCGGGGATCCGTCTCATATTCTGGATTTCAGTACAGTGCAGTTGGACGGTAATTTGACTAATGATGTGGAGCCGGTGGCAATTTTAGACCGTCAGGTTCGAAAGCTGAGGTTAAAGAATATATCATCAGTAAAGGTACAGTGGAGAGGCCAGCCATTCGGAAAATCTACTTGGGAGATTGAGCAGGAGATGCAGAGCAAATATCCACACCTATTTAAGACTCCATGTATGATTCTAAACCTGTTCGAGCACGAAAGTTTGTTTAAGAGGGGGAGAATGTAACGATCCGACCAGTCGTTTTGAGTATTACAATCCCGTTCCCCCGTTTACTGCTCAATTTATACTTTACAGTTATTTTATGACTTACCGAGTTAGTTGGTTTGGGTCCGGAAGAATTTCAGAGTGAAATGAGACATTTAGTCTCTTAATTCAAAACTTAAGTTAGAAAAGTTGACCGGATATTGACTTATGTATAAACGACCTCAAAATTTAATTATGATGCTTCCAATAGCTCTGTATGGTGATTTGGGACTTTGGAGCATGTCCGGAAAATTATTTGGAGGTACGTAATGGAATTAGGATCGAAATGGCAAAAGTCAAATTTTTGGGAAGTTTGTCCAGGGGGTTGACTTTTTGATATCGGAGTCAGAATTCGATTCTGAAAAATTGAATACCTCCATTATGTCATTTATGACTTGTGTACAAAATTTGAGGCCAATCAGACGTGATTTGATAGATTTTGGCATTGATTGTAGAAATTTGAAATTTCAAAGTTCATTAGGCTTGAATTGGGGTATGATTCATGGTTTTATCATTGTTTGAGGTAATTTGAGGGTTAGACTAAGTTTATATGATGTTATAGGGCTCTACAGTATGGTTGGTTGAGGTCCCGGAGGCCTCGAATGAGTTTCAGATGGTTAACAAATTAATTTTGGACTTGGCATTCCAGTTGAAGAATGCTGGTTTTCTATCACTGATTTTCTTCTACGCGATCGCCTGAGAATGTCCGCGATAGCGTAGGAATGTTTGAGGAAATGATGATTTTGGTCTTAGCGATCGCGTGAAGAGGGCCGCGATCGCGTAGCTGTGAGAGTTTGTTATTCGCGAACACGTGAAGAAGGTCGCACTCGCGTAGAGTAAGTGGAGCAGAAGTAGAGGTCACGTATTTTGTACTTCGCGATCACGTGGACGAGTCCGCGATCGCGTAGGCCTGTGAGAGTGAGCTTCGCGATTGTGTTGAAAAGTCCGCAATCGCATAGGGTTAAATCTGGGAGGAAATTTGTGCTTCGCAATCGCGTGTGGTTGTCCGCGATCGCGTAGAGCAAATGACTGGGCAGAGAGTTTAAGTTATGAAAATGGGACTTTGTCCCATTTTCTATTTTTACCGATTTGGAGCTCGGAGAGAGAGAATATTCGGGTGATTTTTTAGAAAAATAACGGGGTAAGTGTTCCTAACTCAATATTGGTTAAATTACCCGAATCCATGGTTGTTTTTGACATTTAATTAGTGAATTAAGTTGGAAGATTTAGAAAACCCTCTTGGTTTAAATTGAAGATTTGAGGGTCGATTTGAGGTCGGATTTTGGTAAAAATAGTATGGTAAGACAAGTAGTTGAATGGGCTTTCGGATTTTATAACTTTTGTCGGGTTCCGAGATGTCGGCCCCACGGGCAATATTTGAGCTAAATTTTGGATTTTGTTGGAAATTTAGTATTTTCTCATGGATTTAATTCCAATAAATTTTATTGACTGAATTAAATTATTTGTGGCTAGATTCGAGGCGTTTGGAGGCCAATTCACGAGGAAAAGGCATTGCAGGATAAAGAATTACACGGCTTGAGGTAAGTAACAGTTCTAAATTTGGTCCTGAGGGTATGAAACCCTGAAATATGTATTATGTGATTGATTTTGAGATGACGCACATGCTAGGTGACGGGCGTGCACCATAAGAATTATGACTTGGTCAATTTCATGGAATTGTGTAGTTGAAAATTCTATTGATATCCATACATTTTTTCCCCGTATTAGAGAAATTGATCTATGAATAATGTTTAAATTATATTTCTACACTGTTGGGACCCACAAAGGTCGTGTACTTGTAAAATTATTTGCTAAATTGTTGTTTTGCACTCAGTCACAATTCTATTTGCACCTTTTTTACCTCAGTCTCTTTTATTCTTAATTGATGCATCATATCATTGTTGTTGGGCTGCTTATCATGATTTCTGAGAGCCCGAGAGTCTGGAGAGGTTGATGACTGAGTGAGGCCGGGGGCCTGATTGTGAGGATATTTATGGATCGGGATGCACGCCGCAGCATGTTTCAATTGATTTATGCCATGATTGGCTTGATATAGCGCTTGGGCTAAAGGAGCCCCTCCGGAGTCTGTACACACCCCCAGTGAGCGCAGGTACCTACTGAGTGCGAGTGCCGAATGATGAGAGACTGTGAAGAATGAGCGACTGTGAAGAAAGAGTGACTGCGAGGAAAGAGTGACTGTGAGGTTGGAATGAATGGGAGGACTGAGTGACCGTTACTCTGAGAGGCTGCATTGATTTCTTTATTTTGCTGCATTTCAGCTGTCATTTTTCACTATTTTGGAAATTTCGAAAAAATATTATTTTCTGTTTTGGTCAAACTTGATATGAAATTTCAGTGAAATCGTAAATGTTGAACTTGAGAGCATACCTACCCTTTTATATTGGATAGTATTGTATTTGGACTTAGTTGAGAAGCTCGCCGCTACTTTCAGTTCTTTATTTAATTGTTACTTAATGAGTTGGCTGTACTCATACTACACCTTGTACTTCGTGTTGATTCTTTCACACAGTCGATTTTTTGGAGATTCAGAGGTAGCTGCCATATTTCGCAGACCCTATCTCTCCTTCCCTATTCATTTCTTTATTGTATTTGGTCTCTTAATATTATAGACCAAGTTTTCCATACTTGTAATGTATAGATGCTCATGTACTCAGTGACATCGGATTTTGGAAGTGTGTTTATTTCCAATGTTTGTGTGATTTACTCTTAAATTTAATTATTATATTTTCAGTATTTAAAAGAAATTATGGGTTATTGGTGTTGTCGGCTTGCCTAGTATTGAGATAGACACAATTACGACAGGTTAGGATTTTGGGTCGTGACAAACGGGGACGAGTTTGAGAGTTTTCGTCGAGGTCACCGGTTTGGCTAAGCTTTGATCCTAGTTCTCGTTCATCATACTACTACGGTTGTAACAGAAGAAGCTTTTGCTGCAATAAAGGTCCAATCTTTTAAACACTTTTTGTCCATTTTATTTCCTTTTAACTTTGATATGTGATTTGGTGTATGATTTTGATGTTATGTATAAGTGTTAATCAGTGTGTTTTGTTTGATGATATTATTTGTTTCACTTTTTTTAATTGGTTAATGCAAGATTTTATTTTATTTTTTTACTATACATTTTCTATTTGAATGGAACTCGTTCAATTTGCATTTATATTAGTGATATTTCGTCTCATTTTAGATTAGTTCTTCGTAATACTAGTTAGTTTATTTGATGGGCTTTTAGTAAGTGATAAAATATCAAAAGACAAATTATCTATTTGTTTGCTTGTTTAGTATTTTGGTTTGTGAGTTATTAATTTATATTTGAGTAAGATTGGAGTGATTCTGTTTTTAAGTTTAGTATGATATTATCCACGTGTTGACTGAATGGAAAGGCTTGGTTGATGATTGATATGGCCTTGACATGAAATAAGAAAATGGGCCATAAAATTTTATTGTTAAAACAGAAAGGCAATTATCAGGTCCAATGCAATAAAGTAGCTGGCCACTTTTGTTCCATAAACAAAGATTGTAATATAAATAATTAACTTTAGAGTTTAGATAATTAGATGTATTTTAAATACTAGCCAAAGTTTAATTGTTATATGTTAGTGAAGTAAAATTTAATATCATATTCTTGCCTCTCGAATAAATAATTTAATAATTAAATCACTTCTAATAATTAATTTAAGCGATAACCAACTAGTAGGTGTGCTTTAACTTCTTCATTCACGGACTTGCTTGCGTAGCGTGATGTTTAACATTCAATAAATTAATTCAATAATTTTGTACCATATCCAATAGCTTTAAATAGTATGGCCATGGTTTGCAAAGGCTCTCTCTAAACTCTTTCTCTCCGTACAATTGAACTGTACAGAATATAACGGTAATTTTTCTCCCCCTTTTGGGAGAGTGGTGCACATGCACCGTTGAATGGGGACACCGACCAACCTCGGGCAGGCACGTCCGGTTGCAAATTTAGCTCCCCCAGCTGGGCCGACCACCAATGAAGAATCAAATCCACAAAAGATCGAATATGCAAATGCAGCAGCAACTCCTACAAAACTCAAAGGTGTTAGATTGGGCAACCCATAATGGAATTCTGTCAGTCATCTTTAAAGCTGGATGTAAATACATAATCATTGGTAAGTTTCTGAGAACAAGACCTAATATTGAACGAATTAGATCAACCTTCGTTGAAAATGTGTCGCTCAAAGGTGAGGCAAATATTGGGGTCTACGATTTTCGAACAGTGTTCATAGATGTAACCAATGAAGAAGACATCAATCGAAATTGATGGAATGGTTATGTGGCTTCAAAAGTGGTCCCCTGATTTCAAGCCGAAAGAGGACTCCCCTATAGTGCTAGTTTGGGTTCTACTGCCGGGTCTTCCTTTCCATTGCCATACTTGGCACTATATAAAACAGATATTGGGACCAGTGGGGGGGTACCATTATCGATGGACATAGCGACTGATTATAGGACAAGGCCAGGGATGGCTAAAGTCAGAGTTGAAATTGATCTTACAAAGCCTCTGATTAACTTTGTATAGGTGGGCCAAGATGAAAAAACTAATCCGCTAAAAGGCTTCACTCATAAGTTGGAGTATGAAGGATTACCAAAGTATGGTAAGCACTGTAGGATTCTGGGGCACTCTGTTACGCAATGCAGGGCGTTGGAGCGAGATGAGATAATCATAGGAGTAACACAGGGGAGACGCACAACAATCAAAACTCAACAAAGAAGGAGCCGATCAATACAACCCAAGAAACACAAGGAAAACAGGAGGAGAAAACTACACGACGCATGGGACAAACAAGTGCAAAAGTGGTCACAACAAAGAGGGAAAAGAAAAGAAGGAGGAAGAGACATGACAAGTACCTAATACTAAGAGGAACAGGCAAAAGAGGAAAAAGGAAGCCATAGAGGCAAGGGAAAGTGAGCAGTCTATTGAAAACAAAGAGAGGATGCAGGAGAATAATCAGGAAGGAGAACAAAATATCAAAGACAGAACCAATTCCAAAAAGAAAAAGCACAAGAAGAAAAAAATGCCTCGAAAAAAGAGTATAGTGTTATTTAAACCAGTAATAACACATGGCCAGTGCAAAGTTAACAAAGAAATCAACAAGAGAATCAAGCAGCAAACACACGTAGAAAAGATAGCATACGAAATACTGGGTAGTGAGGCAGTTTCACAACAACAGGTCATGAAAGATACATATGTTAAAACATACAAGTCTATGAAAGAACACTCGGCAAACCAGTCATCTACTAAGGATCATACAGCTGACTAATCTCAAGAGGTTGTTGAAAGAAGCAACACTGATATAGATAATGAAAGACACACTATTGAAGAAAGGAGAACCATGAGTTCAGAAAATAAGGAGTATGTAAGTGAACATGACGAAATGAATGATAGAAGAGATCAGGATGCCCATGACAGTCACAAAATAGGAAAAAAGGAACACAACAGATATTAATATCCTTCCTGCAGCATAGACACATAAATAAGAAATTAACCTCCTATCAAATTGTTGTTAGAACTATTTGGGGAGGACCAAGACAAAGAGGCCACTCAAAGTAACCAGAACAACCAGGAGGATAGAATTGAGCAACCACTAACTAACTCAACTTCTTTAAACATCAATGATGACAAGAAAAGAGGTAGCCCTGAGAAGTCGCAGGAGATAGCTGGAGAAGAGGAAAATTCATGTTCAGAAGATGGGAAAGGAAAAAACAGACAAAGAAGGACATGAACAAAATCCCAAACAAAAGATACTCCTTTCCAAAGAGGGAAGGAACAAAAACTAGATACTCAGAATTAAGTTTCCAATGATTAGTGCCATATTCTAGAATATTAGAGGTGTTAGGTCTAAAAAGGCCATACATCGTTTGAAGAACTTAAACAACATTAACAACTGTGATTTTGTGGCTATATTTGAACCTTTCTTAAATAACAACAAAATTGAGGGTTACAAAAGGTTTTTGGGCTTTCAACACTGTTTGGTTAATACCAATGGGCAAATCTGGTGCTTTTGGAATTACCAGGCAGATCTAGTTGCCAATGAAGACTAACAAGTTACTCTTTGCTTTAAAGGAAATTGTATTAGTGATGACAATTATGTCACGATAGTGTATGCTAAAAGCATTGATATAGAAAGAAAAGCTCTTTGGGAAGGTTTAGAGAACATGATTAATATTATCAATGGGCCTTGGTGCACAGGTGGTGACTTTAATATTTGTATGGAGTCGGGGGAGAAGCTGGGAGGCAGTCCTTATAGAGCTTACAAAATTCCGAAATCCACCCGAGGCCTTCGGGACCTCAACCAAATATACCAACAAGTCCTGCAACATCATACGAACTTATTTGAAACCTCAAATCACATAAAACGATGCTAAAATCACGAATTATGCTCCAACTCAAGCTTAATGAAATTTAAAATTTCTAACTTCTACATTCGATGTCGAAACCTATCAAATCAACTCCGATTGACCTCAAATTTTGCACACAAGTCATGAACGACTTAGCGGAGCTAAAAAATTTCGGAACTGTATTCCGACTCCGGTATCAAAAATTCAACTCCCCGGTCAAAAGTTTAAACTTAAATTCTTGTTTTTAGCCATTTCAAGCCTAGTTTCACTACGGACTTCCAAATAAAATTTCGAACACGATTCTAAGTCCAAAATCACCATACGGAGCTATTGGAACCGTCAAATCCCAATTCCGGGGTCATTTTCTTAAAATATTGACCGAAGTCAAACTTGACCTTTTAAGGTTAGCTTAAGGAACCAAGTGTTCCGATTTCAACCCAAACACATCTAAATCCCGGACCAACCGTCCCCACAAGTCATAAATTATTAAAAATATATTCGGAAAGTTTTATTTAAGGGAACGGGATTCTAAAAGTCGAAACGACCGGTTGGGTCGTTACATGTCCAGAATACAAATTAGACAGGAAAATATAATAACTCTGAAGGAGACTCTGTTAGATGCGGATCGTAATATAGAATGTAGCTCACCTATGTCCCCACAATTATTAACCACACCTCTACGCCCACAAGGCCGCTATACATATATGTACCTGCACAATAAAATGCGCAGCAAGTGCAGTATGAGTACGAAAATAACTTGTACCCAGTAAGTATCAAGCCTAATCTCGAAGAGGTAGAGACGAGATGGCCGACTTTGACACTCACTATGGGTCAATAATATTAAATAATCATGAAAAAGAAATATTTATATCAACGTGATTCATAGAGTTAAAAGTAATTTTATTGACCAGTAGAAATAATTAAATTCCTTCAAATGCAACAATTCTCAATATATTAATTAAATTCCTTCAATTCCAATAAATTTCCAAATTTATCAATTAGTCTCATTTACAGGAATAACAATAATTCTTAACAAGCAGGAATAATAATTCAATAAATTCTAAAGATTTTCAATTTATCAATTAGCTTCACAAGTTACAATAAACTATTAAGGTATCGTGTGATTATTATTATTAAGCACGATTTCTGCCGAGGACGTACGACCCGATCCAGAGTGTCGTGTACACTGCCGAGGGATGTGCGACACGATCCATAGATGCATCTATCCTGCCAAGGCGTTCGGCCCGCTCCACAAGAAAGGAGGACATTTTTCTTATGTACCTCCGGTAATGAGAGCATGTTTATTATAAGATAAATTCGATAGGATGAACAATTTCTTTTAATAATTAATTAATTTAAACAGAAAATCAAGCATATGAGATTTCCATCCTTTAATATCTTTATCTAACAATTCACAATATAATCATATATATCAATTAATATTAATTAAACAAAGAGTACAATGTACACAAGTAAATAAACAAAGAATTTAATGTACACAAGTAATTCATGCTTTGAGTCCTAAACTACCCGGACTTTAGCATAAATAGTAGCTACACATGGACTCTCGTCACCTCGTGCGTACGTAGCCCCCACAATTAGCAACAATTATTCAATTTAACCCCTATGGGGTAATTTTCCCCTCACAAGATTAGACAAGAGACTTACCTCAATTTGCTCCAATTTAATCCAATAGAAGGCCCTTTTCCACGATCATCCAACTCTGACTGGCTTGAACATAGCCAAGAATAATTCGATACAATCACTAAAATTTATTGGAATTAATTCCATAAGAAAATACTAATTTTCCATAAAAATCCGAAATTTATATCAAAAATCGCCTGTGGGGCCCACGTCTTGGAACCCGACAAAAGTTACAAAATTCGAACACCCATTCCGATACGAGTCCAACCATACCAATTTTATCAAATTCTGATAACAACTCAACCTCCAAATCTTAAATTTTTATTTCTGGAAGATTTTGCAAAAAATGTTGATTTTCTTCCATTTAAATCGGAAATAAATGATGAATATAACCATAGAATCATGAAGTATAATCAATTTTGGATATTGAACACTTACCCCAATCCATATGGTAAAAATTACCTCAAAAATCGCTTCAATCCGAGATCCATAGCTCTAAATGTGTTAAAATGGACGAAACCTCAAAATACATCTTCTGTCCAGGAATTTACTCTTCGCGATCGCGAAGCACAAAAATTTTCAGCCCCAAAATTGCTCTTCGCGATCGCGAAGAACGAACACCCCCAACTCTTTCAGACAGCCTCATAATGGTCATAACCTTTTGTACAAAATTCCAAATATTAAGTGGTTTAACTTTCTGAAACTTAGACACCAAGGGCTATAACTTTCATTTGTTGCTCATCTCCCAATTCCTTATATATTTCTAGATATAAGCTTCCAAAGTCAGCCCTATGCAACGGAGATTTCCAAACTCTTCCCAGACAGCCTATAGTATATCCACCATAACATATTGTACACAACTCAAAAGCACAAATGGTTTATTTTTCTGAAACCTACACATCAAGGGCTACAATTTTTATTTTTGGATCATCTCCAAATTTCTTATAGATTGTGAGATATAAGCTTCCAAAGTCGGGTAAATGCAACAGAGATTTATTCTACGCGATCACGAAAGAGCTTCCGCGATCGCGATTCACAAGGCCCCAAACTACTGTTTACTCTTCGCGAATGCGAGCAAATATTCGCGATCGCGATGCACACCTCTGTAGGCAGAAACCAACAGTTAAAATGGCCTAGAAATGGTCCGAAACCACCCCGGAACTCACCTGAGCCCCTCGGGACCTCAACCAACTATACCAACAAGTCCTAAAATATCATACGAACTTAGTCGAAGCCTCAAATCACATCAAATAATGCTAAAACCAATCATCCTCCAATTCAAGCTTAATGAAACTTAAGATTTCCAACTTCTACATTCGGTACTGAAACCTATCAAATCAAGTCCAATTGACCTCAAATTTTGCATACAAGTCATAAATGACATAACAGAGCTATGAAAATTTTCGGAACTGGATTCCGACCCCGATATCAAAAAGTCAACTCCCCGGTCAAACTTCCAAACTTAAATTCTTGTTTTAGCCATTTCAAGACTAATTTAACTACGGACTTCCAAATAAAATTCTGAACACGCTCCTAAGTCCAAAATTACCATACGGAGCTATTGGAACCGTGAAATCCCGATTCCGGTGTCGTTTTCTCAAAATATTGACCGAAGTCAAACTTGCCCTTTTTAAGGCTAACTTAAAGAACCAAGTGTTCCGATTTCAACCCGAACACTTTCAAATCCCGAACCAACCATCTCTGCAAGTCGTAAATCATTAAAAACACATACGAGAAGTTTTATTTTAAGGAACGGGGTTCTAAAAGTTAAAATGACCAGTTGGGTTATTACATTCTCTCCCACTTAAATATACGTTCGTCCTCGAATGTATTAATGATTGTTTCGGAGTTGTCCTAAAATTACTGTTTAACACTTCGAGCATCTACCTGTGCTACCACAACCAATTGAGCACATTATCTCGAGCCAATCTGAAGATTCTCCCCTTTATTTAGGAAATTAAGCCTTAGAGCCAAATTCTAACATCCAGAATTTTCCACTATGCCCATTTCCAACCTATGAACACCGTATCAATCACTACACGATGCACCAGTACAGGATTGCATACCTTGGTTGAATCCACACCTTGCACCGAATAATTCACATGACCACAATAACTTTCTCTGATAATGATAGTCGAAATTTCACGAATCCGATGCTCACAATGCACCTCATGGAATATATAAGTCTTGCTCCATCTCTTGCAATACCGCCACAACGGAAGAGATATGTAGAAATTCATAAACATTTGCCGAGTCAACAAACCATTGAATCTCTCCTCTTGACTAGAATCATCACCTCATTATGAACCAAATAATGATATTTGCTCTTTAATATACTGCATATAATCCGATCGCACTGATCCCAGATCCAATAATCTATTCTCTCCCAATATAAGTTGCTCAGACAATAAGCCACCCGAGACACAATCAAAAGTCTCATGTGAGGCCACAATGTGCCAACAAGCTACAGACTCTATTGCGATACATAAGGAAAATAAACTATGGAAAGGATTACTCAACCCACGTGACTAATTAAACAACTGAAAAGGTGTCTTGAACCTTCCTTAGAAAATGGGACACAAAACACACAAAATAGAATATAGGGTACTGTACTCAGCATCACACTGTTGCGGCATGTAACCCGATCTACACAAAAAGAATCTATAAGAAAATACTTACCGAGCTAGAATGCTCTTAACTTACAAAATATCCGAACATCGGACAAAAGCACGCTAACTGCATAATACCATCCTTGGAAGGACCGACAGCGCCATACGCTACAAAATGTAAGCACAACTAAGGTGCGATATATGATCTGAATCTCAAGAGCCATCCTGCTCACATAACACCATCGCTACGCGGAACCTCAACACATAAGAATTTTATCAAGCTGTTTCGCAACTCACACGGCACAATATAGTATTCCATGAAATAACTGACGATGAAATGACATCCAACATCTGAATACTCCTCCATAGGGAGCGGTTATGCTGAAATGAACACATCCGGCCTAATATAGAGCCCATATTTATATTCAAATCCATCCACAGACCTCAAGCCGATTCTGATCGCATCGTACTATGCTAATAACCTTTCAAGTATCCATAATACCCCTTTTTCCAATAACATACAAGAATATCCATCATACCCGGAACAATACTTCCACAGTCGACAACCAAATGAACCGAGCGCCCTCCAGGCATAAATTCTCGAATCAGTGATATTAGCACAATCTTTATACTTGGTTTCAATCTTCACTCAATCAAGTGACTACATGTCACTCTTACACAATCTTTTCGTGAGACCCGCTCCCACGACCTTCCGCACCAGGTAACAAGTCTACACATCCATGCTACCGGTTACACTAATGCTGTAAAGCATATCAAGAATCCACAAATCAATACACAAGGTCTCTTACACCTGACATCGACCTTAGATGATGCCAAAAACAATACCATATTACTTTAGACATCTAAATCCTTTTCCTGCTTATCTGAGCTCATGACATCCTTGTCAACAAAGAACCGAAATCTTGAATCCTCAACTTTCGAATTCCATGCTACTTAGTGCACTTAATCACGCAAGTGCGCAGGAGTACACGAATTCCATCATAACTCCCGAACCACTAATAGGGTAAACACTTCATCATATAGAAACCTTCTACTTAACTTATTTCAAGAGAACCTTTGCAAGACCTGATTGAATTCCCATATCCGCAGAAAATATCAGCCTCAAGTAGTGGTCTACACCACCATAACTCTTCTGGGATACCTCTACACATAACATGTCATAATACTTGAATTCCTCCAAATAAAAACCATTACGGCGGTCGTCAAGCCTCGCACATACTGCCACAAATCACATGCATAATTCAATGTGCTGAAGGAACTGATCATTGCCACTACCGTGCCGATTCAACCATTGTTAGCCGATCCGTCTTTTCTCAATTTACTCTCAACTTGCCTTAGAAATAATAATAATAGCTCCATTCATTACATCACAAACTCAAATCTGCACTCATCCCATGTGACCTTATTTCACGAGACCACGCTATTTCAAAACCTACTAATTATCTCAAATCCCTTCTTGTGCACACTTTTTACATCTTCAACTGGTACACCCATTCTGATACTTCTTTTATGAATCCGAAGTTATTTTCTTCCATTTCTCTAATGCTACACCACAACCTGAAGATAACGCAGAGTACTCCAAGCCCCGTTTCATAATCTGCTGCAAAAATTCGATACTCAACCATGCTATACACTCGATATCCTTAGACACCACACTTTAAATTTTTGAATCCGCTAGGACCGTTATTGAGAGTCACTTGCTCTGACTTGTTCCCAAACATGATCAATTCCAAGGCCCTGCTAGCACATGGACACTTTATCAAGGAAATATCCGACTGTTTCACTTTCCTGTGCATTATATCTACACGAAGCATAAACTCTGAGTCTTCTAAAAACCTGAACATTAATTGATAAGGCCAAATATGGCACATATTCACCAAATCCTTTGCTCAAATTACCACTGATGTTTTCTTTTCTTAGTTGCAATGATCCACCAATACACCGATAACCAGAAATCGCACAAGTTGACACTACACAATCCAATCATAGACGGTGGGGCTCTCCCACTTAGCTTGAAGCTACAATTACAAAATTTTGGAATCCACCGAGATTCTTTCTTCATCGTTGACATGATCCTGCACACGCAACTCGCCAAATTTTCTCGAAATCCTTCTATTAACCTTTAATAAACACTCCAAACCACTAGCCACATTTACATATTAAATCTCTTACTGGGTAGCCAGTAGAATTCTTTGCAGAAGCTTCATCAACACCACACGACCGCTAACCTGCTTACAAGAGATAACCCACCTGTGGAAATTACATGCTGACATATTCCAACGTCGCTGCACTGGGTGCAATTACTACGAAATCAGTAGATCATCCTGAGTCCGAGCTCATTCACCAGCTGCACCAGTCCGTTCACTCCTCATGGACTTCAACTAGAGGTGCGACAATACATTTTAAATCCAAAGTCATGTTGTATCCTTCTTCATATCAAGCAACTCCCTCCTGTTGTATCCAATCTTCCTCAATATAGCAGCTAATATTAAAACCTAAGTCCGTAGACCTAGTCACTATCCATTTTACATCCCAAATCACTCCAAACATTCCTCAAGACGTGTAATCATCCTACCACGTAACCCGTGTGCTACCTTGCCACTCTCACACTTTTGTCAAACCCTTTCCTTTAAGCAACTACTCGACTTCTGTTTTCTTACACTTGTCCTTCTAGGAACTTAACCACCGCAGGACACCTTCCACATGTCCTTCCTCATCCTTCGCTGCCCAGTTGTTGCCTTACTAAAAATCCGTCTCTGTAGCACTTGAACCAATAGCTTGTTACCAGCTTTAAACCTTTCTGATGATCATCCTTCTCGAGACACTAATACTAGGAACGCTGCTTCGATCCTGAATCACTGCACACTGCGATCTCTAACGACTACTTCCCCTATACAAATTCCTAACACCCCGTCATGAATGCGAGTTGAAGAAAACCATAACATCGGTGAACCTTAACTCACTTTACAAGGCAATGACACCACATCAAAATTGAGAATTCTACCACACTCGAAAATATCAAGATTTGTTACTCCATCAACCCCAAACCTGAACATTCATAGTCCGATTGCCTTTTCTCTGCTGGAATTAAAACATGGAACCTCTGAATCATGTACTGAGAAAAACCTTCTTTCAAGTCATTTACTGCCATGACACATAGACAGGCATTCTACCATTACATAAACAATATGTGATAACAACGCATGAATCGTCATAACAATCAATGTCAAATCTCAAAATCTTAGGTAGTATTGATACTGAACTAAAACGATAAAGCGGCCTTCCGCAAGGCGACGACAATATACCAATTAATTACACAGGGAGAAGCATCCCGCACTACATCTGTAGTACCATTAAAAATTTCATCGATTCCTAATTTATAACAAACGCTTCACGTCGCATAAGATTGAATAGGAAGGAAGTGTAGGCATAAGCCTCAAAGGAATCGAATCGCACGATGAGCAATCAAAAAGGGAAGTATTCCTAACAGCCATGTAGCCTCTCGAAGATAAGTATAGACATCTCTGTACCGATCCGCAAGACTCTACTATACTTGCTCATGACTCGTGAGACCTAAGTGAACCTAGTGCTCTAATACCATGTTGTGACGACCCAAAATCCAAAAAAAAGTCGTGATGGCGTTGGACACCACTGTTAGGCAAGCCAACCATAATCAATTAACTTAATTACCCATTTTAGTATTTTTGAAATAGAAATTTCTTCAATGAAATTGTAAAGATAAAACTCATAGAGTAAATGATAAATATTTTTAACAACTAAATTTCTAAACAATTCACAACCATTTCCAAAATCCGGTGTCACAAGTGCATGAGCATTTACTAGGGAATTAAAAATAAAATACAGCATCTGTCCAGAATACAAATTAGACAGGAAAATATAATAACTCTGAAGGAGACTCTATTAGCTGCGGATCGTAATATAGAATGCAGCTCACCTATGTCCCCACAATTATTAACTACACCTCTGCGCCCACAAGGCCGCTATACATATAGGTACCTGCACAATAAAATGTGCAGCAAGTGCAGTATGAGTACAAAAATAATGTGTACCCAGTAAGTATCAAGCCTAATCTCGAAGGGGTAGAGACGAGATGGCCGACTTTGACACTCACTATGGGTCAATAATATTAAATAATCATGAAAAAGAAATATTTATATCAACGTGATTCATAGAGTTAAAAGTAATTTTATTGACCAGTAAAAATAATTAAATTCCTTCAAATGCAGAAATTCTCAATATATTAATTAAATTCCTTCAATTCCAATAAATTTTCAAATTTATCAATTAGTCTCATTTACAGGAATAAGAATAATTCTTAACAAGCAGGAACAATAATTCAATAAATTCCAAAGATTTTCAATTTATCAATTAGCTTCACAAGTTACAATAAACTATTAAGGTATCGTGTGATTATTATTATTAAGCACGATTTCTGCCGAGGACGTACGACCCGATCCAGAGTGTCGTGTACACTACCAAGGGACGTGCGGCACGATTCATAGATGCATCTATCCTGCTGAGGCGTTCGGCCCGCTCCACAAGAAAGGAGGACATTTTTGTTATGTACCTCCGGGAATGATAGTATGTTTATTATAAGATAAATTCGAGAGGATGAACAATTTCTTTTAACAATTAATTAATTTAAACATAAAATCAAGCATATGAGATTTTCATCCTTTAATATCTTTATCTAACAATTCACAATATAGTCATATATATATATATATATATATATATATATATATATATATATATATATATATATATATATATATACACACACACATTAATATTAATTAAACAAAGAATACAATGTACACAAGTAATTCATGCTTTGAGTCCTAAACTACCCGGACTTTAGCATTAATAGTAGCTACGCACGGACTCTCATCACCTCGTGCATACATAGCCCCCGCAATTAGCAACAATTATTCAATTTAATCCCAATGGGGTAATTTTCCCCTCACAAGATTAGACAAGAGACTTACCTCAATTTGCTCCAATTTAATCCAATAGAAGGCCCTTTTCCACGATCATCCAACTCTGACTGGCTTGAATCTAGTCAAGAATAATTCGATACAATCACTAAAATTTATTGGAATTAATTCCATAAGAAAATATTAATTTTTCATAAAAATCCGAAATTTAGCTCAAAAATCGCCCGTGGGGCCCACGTCTCGGAACCCAACAAAAGTTATAAAATCCGAACACCCATTCCGATACGAGTTCAACCATATCAATTTTAGCAAATTCCGATAACAACCCGATCCTCCAAATCTTAAATTTTTGTTTTTGCAAGATTTTGCAAAAATATTGATTTTCTTCCATTTAAATCCGAAATAAATGATGAATATAACCATAGAATCATGAAGTATAATTACTTTCGGATATAGAACACTTACCCTAATTCATATGGTGAAAATCACCTCAAATATCGCTTCAATCCGAGCTCCATAGCTCCAAATGTGTTAAAATGGCTGAAACCTCAAAATATATCTTCTGTCCAGGCATTTACTCTTCGCGATCGCGAAGCACAAAATTTTTCAGCCCAAAAATTGCTATTCGTGATCGCGGAACACCAATCGCGATCGCGAAGAACGAACTCCCCTAACTCTTTCAGACAGCCTCTAGTATAATAGTCATAACTTTTTGTAGAAAACTCCAAATTGTAAATGATTTAACTTTCTGAAAATTAGACACCAAGAGCTATAACCTTAATTTGTTGCTCATCTCCCAATTCCTTATATATTTCTAGATATAAGCTTCCAAAGTCAGCCCTGTGCAACGGAGATTTCCAAACTCTTCCTAGACAGCCTATAGTTTATCCACCATAACATATTGTACACAACTCCAAATCACAAATGGTTTACCTTTCTGAAAACTAAATATCCAGGGCTACAACTTTTATTTTTTGATCATCTCTAAATTCCTTATAGATTGTGAGATATAAGCTTCCAAAGTTGGATCAGTGCAACAGAGATTTGTTCTACGCGATCGCGAAAAAGCTTCCGCGATCGCGATTCACAAGGCCCTAAACTGCTGTTTGCTCTTCGCGAACGCGAGCAAATATTCGCGATCGCGATCCACACCTCTGTAGGCAGAAACCAGCAGTTAAAAAAGCCCTAAAAATTGTCCGAAACCACCCCGGAACTCACCCGAGCCCCTCGGGACCTCAACCAATTATACCAACAAGTCCTAAAACATCATACGAACTTAGTCGAAGCCTCAAATCACATCAAATAATGCTAAAACCACGAATCATCCTCAAATTCAAGCTTAATAAAACTTAAGGCATTCGATACCGAAACCTATCAAATCAAGTCCGATTGACCTCAAATTTTGCACACAAGTCATAAATGACATAACGGAGTGTGATGACCCAAAATGTTATCTTTAAATTTAATAATTAATTATGTGATCTAAGCACTATTTACCATTACTCGACTTGCGTGTGCAGTCCGTAAAAAATTTTCGAAAAGTTTTCAGATGAAAAATGAATTTAAATATGAATTAGAGCTTTAAAACTCAACTGAGTTGACTTTGGTCAACATTTTGAGCAAATAGACTCGGATCAGTATTTTGACAATTTTGGTAGGTCTCTGTCGTGATTTGGGACTTAGGCTTATACCCGGAATCAAATTTCCGAGGTCCCTAGCCCGAGATATGGAATTTTCATGAAAAATTAAAAGTTTAAGTTTAAATAATGACCGGATGTCAAATTATGTGCAAACGACCCCGGAATAGAATTTTGATGATTCCAACAACTCCGTATGGTGATTTTGGACTTAGGAGCGTGATCGAAATTTTATTTGGAAGTCCGTAGTGGAAATAGGTTTGAAATGCCGAAAGTTAAATTTTTTGAAAGTTTGACCGAGGGGTTGAATTTTTGATATCGGGGTCAAAATCCGATTCTGAAAATTTTCATAGCTCAATTATGTCATTTATGACTTGTGTGCAAAATTTAAAGTCATTCCGAATTGATTTGATGTGTTTCGACACAAGATATAGAATTTGAAAGTTCAAAGTTCATTGATTTTGATTTGAGGTGCAATTCGTTGTTTTGATGTGTTTTGATGTAGTTTGAAGCCTCGACTAAGTTCATATGGTATTTTGGTACATGTTGGAATAATTGTTTAAGGTCCCGAGGGTCTCGGGTGAATTTCGAAAGGTAAACGGAATAGATTTCGGACAAAGAGTGCTGGAAATTTCTGTTGCAGAAATTTCGTGCGTGGAGCCAAATTTGGAAGCTTATATCTCGCAATTCATAAGAAATCAGAACATTTTCAAAACATGAAAGTTGTAGTCGTTTGATTATAGTTTCCAGAAAATTAAACCATTCATTATTTGGACATTTGTACAGAAAGTTATGATGGATTGAATGAAGGCCGGTAGAGCAGTTTCGTCAGAAATTTCTGATGCGTGGAGCCGACTTTGGAAGCTTATATCTCGCAATTCATAAGAAATCAGAACATTTTCAAAACATGAAAGTTGTAGTCGTTGGATTATAGTTTCCAGAAAGTTAAGCCATTTATCATTTGGACATTTGTACATAAAGTTATGATCAATTGAAGGAAGGCTAGTAGAGCAGTTTTTGGTGGACTTTTAGTGACGAAAAATGGACTTTTAGTGACGGATTGGCAGAAACTTAAGGTCCAAAAATGGTCATTTCATTCATTTCGTTTTGGATTTTTGGAGCACGGTTCTTGGGCGATTTTTGGGCGATTTTCACAGGAAAATATTGGGGTAAGTGTTCCTTATCCTTTATTGATTATATTTCATGATTCTATACTCATTTACATTATGAATCCGTGAATTTATGGAAGAAAAATCAAGATTTTTGCAAAATCTTCCAAAAATAAAAATTTAAGATTTGGAGGTCGAGTTGTTATCGAATTTTGGTAAAATTGATATGGGTGGACTCGTAATTGAATGGGTTGTCGGATTTTATAAGTTTTGTCGGATTCCGAGATGTGGGTCCCACGGGCAAATTTTGAGCTAATTTCGGATTTTAATGAAAATGTAATATTTTCTTATGAAATTGATTACTATAATTTTTGTTGACTGTATCGAATGAATTATGACTAGATACGAGTCGATTGGAGTCGGAAAATTGAGGAAAAAGCATAATACTTGATTAAATTGGAGCAAGTCGAGGTAAGTGACTTGTCTAACCTTGTGTGGGGAAAATTTTCCCTAGGATTGGTATTGATGTGATTATTGAAATGTGTTGAAAGTCGTGTGCACGAGGTGACGAGTGTGTACACGGGCTAAATTGCGAAAGATTATATTTTTAAATTGTGTAGATCACTGTTGCGCATTTATTAAATTATTTTATCTTGTTATATTCTTCATCATTGATCTGAGATATATACTTCAACTTTGTTTGATCTTTTCTTACTAATTGTTTTACCTGTTTAGTTGAAACTTGGTTTCTTTTATTCTGTGCATTATTTGAAGGTTGATTTTCTTTAAATTTAATATTATTAATATGAAGTATTTGATATTTTTAAACTTGATATTGAAGCAACGTAGTAAAGATTTTGAAATATTATTTTCCTAAATTATTTACTTCTGAATATTTTTATACTCATTGTGAGGGAGCCGTGAGCTCTTTATTGTGGAAGAATATTATTGTTGAATTATTTTGACATGAGCCGTGAGCTCTTTATTGTGAAAAAATATTATTGATGAATTATTTTGACATGAGCCGTGAGCTCTTTATTGTGGCAAACTATTATTGATGATTTATTTTGGCATGAGCCGTGAGCTCTTTATTGTGAAAGAATATTATTGTTGAATTATTTTGACATGAGCCGTGAGCTCTTTATTGTGGAAAAATATTATTGATGAATTATTTTGACATGAGCCGTGAGCTCTTTATTGTGGTAAATTAAATTATTTGAGCACTTGAGGTGCAAATTATGATATATTGTGATATTGATACGCATGCGGTGGTATAAGGTCTAGGTGTTAAAACGCATGCGGTGAGATAAGGGTGGCTTGATACGCGTGGCTAGTAGGGGTGACTACTAGAAGTCATGCGGTGTGATAAGGGTGGCTAAAACGCGGGATGCTATTTCGGGAAAAAAATATTTTTTTTAATAAATTGTGAAGGCTCCCGCGGTGATATAAGAAAATGAGATATTGTGAAATTATTTATAACTTGGGACTACGAGGCGGTACCTCGGTAGTGCCCTTGTTGATATTGATTTATGGCAATAGTTGTTTTCGATTAATTGTTGTGATTTTCATAAAGTTGAAGGAAATTCTGTTTTGATTCCACGAGATATTATTTGCAATTATTTGGTGTCATTAGATATGACATACTATTTGATTCATTTCCAATATCATTTTATTTTACTACATTGATAAACATTTTACCATGCCATTATTATATTCCAGTAGGGCCTTACCTGACCTCGTCACTACTCTACCGAGGTTAGGCTTAGCACTTACTGGGTACCGCTGTGGTGTAATCATACTACGCTTCTGCACATCTTTTTGTGCAGATCCAGGTACATTTTACCAGCCTAGACGTCAGTGAGTTACCTGCGCACGGAGACTTCGAGGTATATCTGCCAGCGTCCGCAAACTCCGGAGTCCCCTTCTATCATTTTATGTTGCTTCCTTATATTTTATTTAGACCTTGACATATAGAGACATTGAGAATAAATTCTTAGAAGCTTGTGACTTATTTCTACCGAGTTTTGGGAGTTGTAATCATTTGAATTGTAGATTACTTATTTTCAGATATTTATGATTATTCTGCATTGATAGGCTTACCTAGTCTTAGAGACTAGGTGCCATCACGACACCCTACGGAGGGAAATTTGGGGTAGTGACAAGTTGGTATCAGAGAACTAGGTTCATAGGTGTTATGAGTCACAAGCAAGTTTAGTAGAGTCTTGCGGATCGGTACGGAGACGTCTGTACTTATCTTCGAGAGGGTATAGAACTGTTACGAATTATTCACTTCTTTGATTCCTTATCGTGCGCCTTTATTGATTTCAAAGTTCTTAACAATTGTCTTTCTATTCTCTCACAGATGGTGAGGACACGCACAACTGGATCTGATGATCAGACACCCGCGCCCCCTTTTGGAGCCGCAAGAGGCCAGGGTCGGGGCAGAGGCCGAGCCAGAGGCCGAGGAAGACCACGTGGTGCAGCCAGAGCATCTGCACAAACTGCTGCACCAGAGCCACCAGTAGCTCCAGTTGGAGAGCAGGCACCTGAGACGCTTGTTACTACTCCTGCACTTCAGGAGACTCTTGCTCAGTTTTTGAGCATGTTTGGCACTTTAGCTCAGGCAGGATTAATTCCACTTGCTCCTGCCACATCTCAGGCTGGGGGAGGAGTGCAGGCTCCTGCCGCCCATACTCCAGAGCCACGTGCCCAAGTTGACCATGCCCCAAAGGTTATACCAGTGCAGCCAGTTATCCCAGTTCGGCCTGAGATTAGGACAGCAGTTTCAGAGGAAGAGCAGCTCAGGCTCGAGAGGTATAAGAAGTACCACCCTCCCACTTTCAGCGGTCTAGCTTCAGAGGATGCTCAGGGTTTCCTGGAGGAATGTCACCGTATCCTTCGTACTATGGGTATTGTGGATTCCAGTGGAGTTTCTTTCACGGCATTCCAGTTTAGAGGAGCAGCCTACCAGTGGTGGCGGGCATATGAGTTGGATAGTCCGGCTGAGGCAGCTTCACTTACTTGGACTCAATTTTCAGATATGTTCTTGAGGGAGTATTTTCCTCAGAGTCTTAGGGATGCTTGGCGTGCAGATTTTGAGCAGCTGCGCAGGGTTCTATGATCGTGTCAGAATATGCAGTCTGATTCAGTGATTTGGCTAGGCATGCACCAGCCTTAGTTGCTACTGTTCGAGAGCGGGTTCGTAGGTTTATTGAGGGTCTTCACCCTAGTATCAGATACAGTATGGCCCGAGAGCTAGAGATGGACATCACATACCAATAGGTGGTGTCAATTGCTAGAAGATTGGAAGGTATGCAGACTCGGGAGAGGGAAGAGAGGGAAGCTAAGAGACCCCGAGATTCTGGCACATATAATAATTCTCGTGCCCCAATTGCAGCCCGACATGGTAGAGGTTATGTGGGCCGTCCTATTCATTCAGCACTTCCAGCTTTCAGTGGTATTCCTACTACTCCCAGACCTCAGGTTCCATATTATGCACCACCAGTGTCTTCTGTACCTCATGTACGGGGTGCTTTCAACGGACAGTCTAGTCGATCAGGCCCGAGCCAGTCCCAGCAGCCACATCCTCCGAGGGCTTGTTTTGAGTATGGTGACACTCGCCATATTATGAGAGATTGCCCCAGATTTAGGAGGGGTGCACCTCCACAGATTTCTCAGGCCCCACCTATTCCACAAGGTCCTCCGGCTTCTCAGGCCATGATTTCTGCACCAGTTGCCACTCCACCCGCACAGCCAGCTAGAGGTGGAGGTCGGACAGGTAGAGGTCGCCCTAGAGGGGGAGGCCAGGCCAGATATTATGCCCTTCCTGCTAGGACAGATGTTGTTGCATCTGATTCTGTTATCACAGGTATTATTTCGGTCTGTCATAGAGATGCGTCAGTCTTATTTGATCCAATCTCCACTTATTCTTATGTGTCATCTTATTTTGCCCCGTATTTGGGCGTACCACGTGATTCCTTGAGTTCTTCTGTTTATGTATCACACCCGTGGGTGAACCTATTATTGTGGATCGTGTGTATCGATCGTGTTTAATTATTATCAGTGGTTTTGAGACCAGAGCCGATTTATTATTGCTCAGTATGGTGGATTTCAATATTATTTTGGGCATGGACTGGTTGTCGCCCTATCACGCTATTCTTGATTGTTACGCCAAGACGGTGACATTGGCTATGCCAGGTCTACCGCGGCTAGAGCGGAGAGGTACCTCAGATCATGTTCCTAGCAGGGTTGTTTCATTTCTTAAAGCTCAACGGATGGTTGAGAAGGGGTGTGATGCGTATCTGGCCTATGTGAGAGATGTTAGTATTGATACTCCTAATGTGGAGTCAGTTCCTGTAGTAATGGATTTTCCTGATGTATTTCCAGCGGATCTTCCGGGTATGCCGCCCGACAGGGATGTTGACTTTGGCATTGATTTGTTACCAGGCACTCATCCCATTTCTATTCCACCATATCGTATGGCCCCAGCAGAGTTGAAAGAATTAAAAGAACAGTTACAGGAGTTACTTGATAAGGGTTTCATTTGGCCCAGTGTATCGCCTTGGGGTGCTCCTGTCTTATTTGTAAAGAAGAAGGATGATTCTATGCGGATGTGTATTGATTATCGCCAGTTGAACAAGGTTACAGTGAAGAACAGGTATCTATTGCCACGTATTGATGACTTATTTGATCAGCTTCAGGGTGCCAGGGTATTCTCAAAAATTGACTTGCATTCAGGCTATCATCAGTTGAAGATTCGGGAGCTAGATATTCCGAAGACTGCTTTCAGGACTCAGTACCAACCAAGATGTATGTCGTCCAACCCGACCTCAGACTCTTTCTTCCCGACCTATTTGACTCTTTGTCCATAGTTATTTTGGTGGTATTCCGAGATTGAATTCCTCTCAGGAACACACGAAACAAAGATATGATCTGAGTAAATACAAATGGAAAAGAGATGTTTCTATTTCATCCAAATTAGAAGTTTTTTCTACATCCATATGATCTACTAAAGTAGATTGGTATTAACCATATAATAAAAGCAGATCTTGGTCCATGGAGTCCCAAGAAGGTAAGAACTCCAACCTGTCCGATGCTTCTTCGGCCAAATACGATATACAAATGGGACCTGCACTATGAGCAAGTTGTGCAAAAAATTGCTTCTTTTCCGGTTCCGAAACAACTTGGGCGAAATAGGGTTCTACCGGAAAACCATGAATTTTTGAGTTTTCACCATTGGTTACTTGTTGAGCCACTGGAATGGAATGAGATAAGAATCCCTGGAGATCTTTCCTCTCCACTTACTCGTAACAGGCTTTTCTTCTGTAGAAGACTTCTTCCGAATGGCATAATTGTCCTACACTACGTTCCTCGATCTTCAAAGAAAACTGGCTCTTGGGGCACTTCTACGGATAAAAAGAAGTATCATTGGAGTGCTTGGAGGAACCTGTGCCTACATAAACAAGAAGGTGGCATTGGCATAAGGTCTATGAAGAATATTAGTAATACTTTAGCCATGAAGAGGTGGTGGATATTTAGAACTCAAAACACTTTATGGGCAACCCACCTTAGATCTAAATATTGCATTAGATCTCACGTTGTAGCAAAAAAGTGGGCATCGGGTAATTTATATGCTTGGAAACATATGACCCAAATTAGAGACAAAGTGGAAGAAAACATGATTTGGAGTATTAACAAGGGCAATAGCAGCTTCTTGTGGGATACCTAGTCATGTAAAGAGGCATTAGCCAATTGTTTTCCGAATGGCAGAAAGAGTAAAAATATTATTGTTAAGGAATTCATTCAAGAGGGCAGCCGGAATATGGACAAACTTATCAACACTCTCAACGAGCAGTTTACTTTACACATCAGTGCTATTGAAATTGGAGATGAGAGTCAAGAAGACTATGCATTATGGGATGCCTCTGCAAATGGTCAGTATTCCAACAAAAGCGCCTGGCATACAATAAGGAGTAGAAAACCGAATAATACAGCTCTTCAACACATGTGGCTCATTTTTCATTCCCTTCAAAATCTCTTTCTTGGCTTGGAGACTATATCTTGGTAAGCTTCCTTTTGACGAAGTTATTTCTAAATTTGGTAACCATGTTGTTTCCAGATACAGGTGTTGTAACAATCCTAAGTAAGACTCAATGCAATATTTCTTCATAGAAGGAGAAGCGGTTAAATGATTATGGCAAGCTTTTGGAGCTCCCTTGGCATCAAACATGAAAAGTGAAGCATTAGGAGAATTTTTAAAAACTGGTGGGACGCAGAGTCTAAGAACAACATTCACAAATTCATTCTTCGAGCAATCCCTTTGGCCATGTGTTGGGAAATATGGAGAAGTTGGAGTTCGTGTAGGTATGGTGGACAAAATAAATTTCAAGCCAGAAGCATGGAAATGCACATAAGCTGGACCATACAAGCGACTCTAGATATGACATTCCCAAAAATCAGTAAAATAGAGTCTTGGCCAAGGTTCTATGAAATAATGGAAAGATGGAGACCAACCTTCAGAGTGCTAGAAATTAGGTGGCAGAAACCTTCTCCTAGAAAGATCAAAGTGAATACAGATGAAAGCTATTTCAGGGAAACGGGTAAAGCAGGAATATGGGGAATAGTCAGGGATGAACAAGAACTAATCATGGCTTTCTCCCTACCCGTACAGTGTAATACAAATAACACCGCTAAGGCTATGGCTGCTAAAAAGGGAATCCAATGGGTTGTCCGCTGAGGATACAATAATATTGAATTGGAGATTGACTCACAGATTATTACCAACATGTTGATACAAGGCAACAAAAATAATCGCAAACTCAAGAAGCTAGTCGAAGAAATTGGACAGATTCTAACACAAGCAGATGTTAATATTGCCCTCTGCCACAGGGAAGCAAATCATGTAGCCGACAGGCTTGATAAAAATGTTGTTATTTTGGGTGAAAGTTCTTTCTTTTACTATTTCCAACAACTCCCAGGAAATGTGAAATGGCCTTTTCAACTAGATAGGTGGCAATTACCTAGTTTTAGAATTAAGTACGACAAAACTAATTTCTTTGTAAGTTGATTCTTTTGGTAGTTGAACAAGAGTGGGGTGTAAAAATTTGTAACCCCTTATGTTATTCAGGATCAAAAGAAGGTCAGGTCCATGTCCCACTCCTATGTACGTTTTTGGTTGGTATAGACATGGTAGATGTCTCGCCAATCCCCCCAACACCACAGGAAGTGAAAACTTGGGTGACTGGCTTAATAAAAAAATAGCTTTAAATAGTCCTAATTTTATTAACCCCCATAATCGTGGATTTGCTTGCGTAGCGATAGTGATATTTAATAAATTTTAAAATTAAATTCCTCAAGTACGAATGTAGTAATTTCTCAAATGTACAAAAAATAATTGATTGTCATGATTTCGGATTCGCTTGTAAGGCGCGATTAAGATAAGTTAATTAATTTTATTTTCGAACACGCATTTGCTTGTTTAGCGTGGTTATGACAACGTAATATTATCCAAATCATTCTTCAATAATTCTTAATCAAGAAATAAAAACAGATAGGTAAAACATGGAAATCAAATAAAGTTCAATTGGCCAATAATTAATTCAAGCCAATTTTTAGTCAATAAAAGTGAACGTGCTAGAACCACGGGTCTCGGAAAATGCCTTACACCTTGTAACGACCTGACCTATTATTTTAAGAATTAGCGTCCCGTTTAGCAGCTTAAGGCCTCGAGCAACTTCGTATTATATATTATGACTTGTGTGCATGGTCGAGTTCGGTTTTCAGATAATTCGAGATCAATTTGGAGGAACAATTCGTGTTTTAGAAGCTTAAGTGAAAAGAGTTGATCGAAGATTTGACTTTTATGTAGATGACTCCGTAATAGTATTTTGATAATTCCAATAGCTTCGTATGCCGATTTTAGACTTAGGCGTACGTCCGGATTTGGATTTGGAAGTCCGTAGGATAATTTGATGCATTTAGGCAAAAATTAGAAAGTTGAAGTTTTGGAAGGTTGAGAGGTTCGGATTTTGATTTCAGAAATTGGAATAGACCATTTATGTCATTTATGACTTGTGTGCAAAATTTTAGGTCAATTAGAATTGATTTGATAGGTTTTGACACGAGTTTTGGAAGTTGGAAGATTTAAAAATTCATAAGTTCGATTGAGGTGTGATTCATGGTTTTGATGTTATGTTTCAGGATTTGAGGCCTTGAGTAGGTCCGTATTATGTTTTGGAACTTATTGGTATGTTCATGCGGGGTTATGAGGGACTTGGGTGAGT
Source organism: Nicotiana tomentosiformis (assembly GCF_000390325.3). Lineage (NCBI taxonomy): Eukaryota > Viridiplantae > Streptophyta > Magnoliopsida > Solanales > Solanaceae > Nicotiana > Nicotiana tomentosiformis. The sequence goes on along the minus strand of NC_090813.1, from coordinate 15,139,568 downwards.
TTCGGATAGGTTTAGGCTGTGTTGCGCTTGTTTTTTATGTTTCGGTATCGTTTCTTCAAGCATAAATGGTACCACATTAATAAAATGAACTCCAAATTCAGTTTTTATTAAAACATTAGATTCGTATTATAATTACGGAGTCATATAAAAAACAATCGTCGAATTCAGACATTGTATAGGAGAGTTATGCCTATTTTTGTGTCGGGAAAGACTATTGGTTTCTGGTGTAGTTCCCATGGCTCGGAAATGTAGACATTTTTTGCCATTTGTGACTTATGCACTATTCCAGTTCGCATTTGCGAACATTTTATCGCAATTGCGATATTTTCCAACCATGTTCTTGTTCGCAATTGTGAAGGCTTCTGCGCTTTTGCGAGGATTCGCAATTGCGAACCCTGGATCGCAAATGCGATATCTGCAGCTTTTTTCAGCTGTGTAATTCGGGTTTTTGCTTCATGTTTTGATAATTTTGAACCCTAGGTCCGAGAGTGAGAGATTTTAAGAGAGGAATTTCATCTACAATCGCCGGGTAAGTGCCCTTGTTCAATTTCTATGTATATTTGATAATTATATTTGAGTTTTAACATCAAAATAGTGAGAAACAAAGTGAAAAATTGGAAAATTTGTAAAATCTTTCAAAAAAAAAAATGAGGATTTGGAGGGCGATTCTTTATCGGAATTTAATAACTTTGGTACGGTTGGACTCGTATTGGAATGGGTGTTTGGATTTCATGATTTTTTTCGGGTTCCAATATGCGGGACCGGGGTTGAGTTTTTAGTTGTAATTGAAAATCGAAGTTTTATTATCCAGAATTGATACCTATGAGTTTTATTGATGTTAGAAAATTATTTTGGCTAGATATGAGCCGTTTGGAGGTTATTTCACTCGCGATGGCCATTTTAAAGTATCATATTTGTTTCGCCAAGGTAAGTATCTTGCCTATTCTTGTGTGAGGAAATTACCCCTTAAGCATTGAGTTATATGTACAATTTGTGTAATGTGAAAGCCATGTACACGAGGTGACGAGTATGTCCTCGGGCTTATATGTGCAAATTCTATCGGTTTAAATTCTTAGGCATCTTTTATGTATTTAATAGGAAATCGTTGGCACATGTTATGTTTTTCCTTCGCCATGTTCACCATTGCATGCCTTATTGGAAATTATTATTACATGTCACATTCTTTACTTGCCGAGTTTATTTTATATGCTTATTTGGACTTGTTACTACTTTAACCTTTACCTGAATTCTTTAATTGTTGAGTTGCCATTTTATGGAAGATATTTTCATTATTGATATCGATGAACCTTTTAAAAGGTTGTGGCCTACGGGCATTTGTGATATAAGTTGATTATATTGTGTTGTTGTGATGATAGTACATATGAATTGTTGTGTGATTTGGGTTGTTGTTATGTGGAGTATAAGGGTGGCATTCCACTATTGATATTATAAGGGGAATAAGGGTGGCATTTCAATGTTGTTGATTGTACTGTGTTATAAGGGATGCTATTACACGGAGTGATAAGGGTAGCTAATGATATAGTCAGGGCGGAGAGATAAGGGTGGCTATTATACGGAGTGTTACAGGTGGCTATAGGAGAGATAAGGGTGACTAATGATATTGTCAGGGCGGAGTGATACAGGTGGTTATAGGAGAGATAAGGGTGGCAAATGTCAGGGATGATGTGTGATGGTTTGAAGATATTGTGTTGGTCAATTTCATGTGATGGTGTGATGTTCATTGTGTTTGCTATAAACTTTGCATACTTGTCTTGTTGTTTCAATGAGTTGTTCGATATCCTTGATATTGCTTGTTGATTTGGGCTGCAGTAGTACAGTTGCACAAGCATACACTATAGTATGCTACTTATACTATCTCATGAGTATGAAACTTGACATTTATTGATTTTATCCATGTATTATGGTATTATCCATTTCATATTGCTATTGAGCCTGTGATTAAGTCGGGCAGATTGTGATTAGTGAGTCTGTGATCATGCCGGGTGGATTGTGATTTGGGATATGGGCACAAGGTGCCGTGAGTATATTGATACTTACTGGATACCAACCGTGGTATACTCATACTATACTTTTGTATATTTTTGTGCAGAGCCAGGTATTGGAGATATCATACTCGGGCAGAGTTAGCATGTTGATCGCAAGGATTCAAGGTAGAGTTTCTTGATTATCGTTGTCCCTTGGGGTCTTTCCTTATATTGTACTGTCAGCTTGTATTTGGACAACATTGTATTTCTATCTCTAAGATCTTTTCATATATTCAGTTAGAGCTCGTGACTCTGTATTACTAGTCTTGGGAAGTTGTATGAATATTTTCGCTTTTGGTTTCGGTATTTGTATTATCATTGTCAAAAATAATGGCTTGAATTGTTATAGTAATCGGCTTATCTAGTCTTAGAGACTAAGTGCCATCACATGCTTGTGGTGGGATTATGGGTCGTGACACACCTTCTCCCTAGTTAATAGAATTTCTTACCCGGACTTTGTTTTTGCAGACCAACATGAAAAGAGTCAAATCTTTCTTGAAATATGGGTCAAATAAAAGGTTACTTGGAACACCCAAAAATCAATTCCAAGTGGCGACTATGAATAATAAAATAATCCCTATTTCAAAAATGTCACTTCAATTGGAAAAACTCTTTAACCCATAACAATCCTAACATATATATCTTTTGGAGTAAAAAAGGGGTGTGACAGCTCTGGCGACTCTGCTGGGGACAACCAGAATTTGAGTTTGTACATTGACTTTATTTGGATTTATTAATTTTCTATATACTGTGATTTATTTGGGCCAAATGTGCTACCTGCCTGCTTCTTACTGCTTAGGTATTGTTGAACTGTACATATAAATTGTCTTCTCATGTACCCCCTCTAAGTCTTCTAGATAAATTAAAATTGGACATTTGCTTGACATAGCCCGATTTCTTTGAGATAGCTGAGGTGCTTGCCACCCGATGAAGGATTTTAGTCACACATATTTTAGGTGGGGAGCACCGCTAGCTAAGCCTAAAAGTAGTGCTACTGGTATGCTGACCATCCTCAGCTTAAGTTGTCCGCTCGAGTAAGCCAGTCTAGATACTTTCTTCACCAGGATTTAAACCTAAAAAAAATAAAACTTTATGCCGGATATCCCTAGTAGGTTCGCTTTATTTGCATCATATGCATTTGACTTAGCGGGGATCGGCATAGGGGCTGAGTCATGTTTAGGAGATGTACCTTATTGAGACCATTATGTTCATATTATATGATATATGTTGCATTATATGTGAGGCTTTCATATTAACCAGCTTTAGGGTAGATCAGCCGAATGAAAAGAAGAAAAAATTAAGAACATTCTCCCGAATTTTGTATATATATCCATTCTTTTAAAGATAAAAAAAAATAGAATTAAAAATACCCTGAAGTGGTCCGGTGCATATGGTGTCCTTGATTAATTTTTCATAAAAAGAGAAAATATAGTCAGTTTCATTTCAAAGAGCCAAACTATGCAGGTCTGATTCTCACTACTCAGTGAGATACGTAGGCAATCTCCATCGGCTCCGGCCCCTATCTTTTAAAAAATAATTCCTTTATTTCTTCTTTAGAAGTCTCTCATTCGAAACTTCCAAAAAAAAGGTTGTTCTTCTTTAGAAGTCTATTTTTCGAAAATTCCAAAAAAAAAAGAGAAAATTAAAATTCAAAAATATTTTCGTTATTCTTTAGAAGTCTTTCTTTCGGAAATTAAAAAGAAAAATTTAAAATCCAAAAATATTTTCTTTCTTCTTTAGAAATCTTTCTTTAAAAAATTCTCAAAGAAAAATATATTTCTTCTAACAATGTTTTTCTTTTGGAATTTAAAAAATAATAATTTGAAATACGAAAATTCTTTTCTTGTTAGAAGTTTTCATGGTTTGATTTTTATAAGAGTAAAAACAAGGAGCTAATTTATTTACTTTATTTTGGATCCTCCTCGAACTATGCAAAGATCTAATTCATTTCCCCACATGATATGTAGGCAACCTATATCGCGTTCGATCGAACTAATATTTTTTCTTTTTAAAAAAAAGAATAATAATAAGGATTGATTGAGTCCATTCTAACGTGTCGTTTGTTTTGAATTATCAATAGAGGTTTGAGGTGGTTGGTTTGTGGTAAGTTGAAAAAAGTAGATCGAAGGAAAAAATGACAATAAATATTAAAGCTCTAACAAGTGCTCACGAGACTCAGGTTCAGACAGTTCAACAAGAGTCTATTGCAGTCGAGCAAAATCGGATGTTGAAAAGGCAAATGGCTGAAATGTTTTGAGCATAGGCCGATGGCCAAGATTCTCCCTCGTTTATTCCTGGTTTCCCAGAGGTTACACCTATCTTGATGACCACCCCTCAGGTCTCATTGTATGATCCATCTTGGCCACCTGAAGTCAGTTCTTATCTCCATTACATGAATATGGCTGGGACTTCTGTTGTGCACTCCCATGGTGCGCTATTTAAAATGAATCAGGCAACCACTAATGTTATGCCTATCTATACCATCCCGTAGCTAACAGTAATATAGAGAAAGAATCATGAGCCACAATTTGCTACCCAACAAGAACAATACCACTTACCTAAGTACCACTCATACTTATTTGTTATTCCTGTAGAGATTGATAAGCCTGTCCGAAAGATGGCACAAGAAAAAATAGCCAAAAAAATAAAAAACTTGGAACAACGACTTAAAAACATACAAGGGTTGGTAGGTCAAAAGAGTATTTCCTTCAAGGATCCATGTATGTTTCCCGATATTCGTTTTCCACCTAGTTCAAGACCCCTAAGTTTTAAAAGTATGACGTACATTGAGACCCCATAGCTCACTTGAAAAGGTATCACAATCACCTAAGAAGCGCTAGAGGAAAGAAGAGTTACTGATAATTTATTTTAGGGAAAGCCTTGCGGGAGCAGCCTCCGAATGGTTTACCAATCAGGACACCTCTCATTGGCGGGCATGGGATGACATGGCCAAGGCTTTTGTCAGACATTTCCAGTATAATATAGATATTTTCCTAGACCGTAATTCCCTTTCAAATATGAAAAAGAAGTCGAGCGAAAGTTTTAGGGAGTATGCCATTAAATGGAGAGAGAAAGCGGTTAGAGTTAAGCCAACCATGGATGACGACGAGTTAATCACTGTCTTCTTTCAGGCCTAAGAGCCTAACTATTTTCAAAATATAATGCCCGCAATGGGCAAACCTTTATCGGAAGCAATCAAGATTGGTGAAATGGTTGAGAACGGCCTCAAGACAGGCAGAATTATAAGTCAAGTAGTTCTCAAAGCCACAACCAGGTTGTCCAGATTGGATCTAGTACTTTTGGTGACACGAATGAGAATGATGTAGAGACCATGGTGGAATCAGGGTCGAGAAGAGGTCCTAGGGGAACATCTCAAAAATATGGGCAGCCTTATCAGATTTTCTATGATTCCACTAAACATTGCTATCTACTTCAGAACCCACAATACTCTATTGATCCATCTCTGCTTATCGTCCATAATCTAGAGTCATATGTCCATGTACCAGACACCCTAGAAGGCGAGCACCAGCACCACAAAATTCTCATCGACCTCCACAAAATTTTCAAGTGTCCTATAACCCACATCCAAGGAAAGAATATAGAGGGGAGCAGAGGTCGAAAGATAATTTTACACTAATAAGGGAGTCATATACAATCTAGTTTGAGAAATTAAAGCATTATGGCATGATTACACCTATTCCTCTAAATTATGTGGATCTACGTGCAAAAGATTTAACCCTTATAAAAGGTGTGAATACCATTCGAATGCCCAGGGGCATAGTGTTGAAAGCTATTTTGAAAAGAGAAATAGAAAGGATGGTCTAGGAAAATATAATTGTGGTCCAGGACATTAACACCACGAATATCATACATAATCCTTTACCTGCACATGATGATGCGCATTTTGTGGGAATGGTACATGATAACGTAGAGTATGAGAATCCTCGAGACCTCTAGCAAATCAGTTGCTATAAAATATCTTATGTCGTCGGTCCTGAATCTAGCGGATAATGCCGAATATGAGTTGATAAAAGGGGTTGAGAACTTTCTCATTAAAGTTAATGAGATTGAAATTGGGGAAGGCCTTAGTGATGCTGAGAAGATTTTTGACTAAAATGTCAAGCTTAGCAATTGGAAAGACATTCCCTCCTCTCTATGAAGGAATCTTGGTAGCTTGTTTTGATATTGTTTATATTCTGGGTTATTTCAGGGTTGTGATCCAGATTTTGTTTGTTTGTTTATTTTGTTGAGTCAAACCCGTCTATCCTTTTATTTTATCTATTTGCTAGTCTTGTTTGTTTGTTTTGTTGCTATTTTCGTTATTTGAGATTATCTCAGGGGTGTAACTCAGATTTTAGTTTGCTCGTCTTGAAGGTCAAACTCTTCTATCTTGTTATTCAATGAAATTCAGTTTGTCGTTTTGTCATTTTGTGTCACTCTGTGCTTAGTTCTTTCCTGCTAGTTTAAGTGACATGATGTGCATGCAGAATTTTTGGCCTGATCATAGAAAATTGATTTAGTCTTGAATTGGATAGCTCAGATAAACATACTTTTGAGGATGAACACAAAGTTGAAACACTTTGAAAGTAAGTATGATCCAGATTTATATGGCACCGAGTGGTCATACCCATGGAGGTTTAGGAGCTCTATCTCCAAAGCATTGCGAAGATTAGGCTTAAGAATATTGAATGAGTTGAAACATGATCAAAAGTTTGGCACTAATGGATGGAAATTATTTTTCAAAAGAAGGTGCATTCCAGACAATTTGTAATGGATTAGTTAGTGCCGAAATACATTTTCTCACACCAAGAGGGAAAAGTTGCCCAAATTGACAAGGTTCATTCACTATGAAGAAAGTATTACGCATACAACTTTATACTGGACAAGACAAATAAGGCGAACATGTACATCAATGTTGTGATTGTGAATAGACAGTGTGGTTGGCGTTCTTGAGGCTGGGAGACCCGTTTTCTTCTATCCAAATACTTTACATCCTTCGTTACTCCTTTTGAGCCTGTGTCATTTTCATTGTCCCCTCTCTCTTGGAATCAAGTTTAGAGTAGAAAGTCCCAAAATAATAAAATAAAAGGTCCATAGCCCAAAAAGTATAAAATGTGTAAATTATTAGAAAGTTCAAGTCGAAAAAAAAATTCCCCAAAAAGGAAAAGAAAGGGCTGATTTCGAGAGCTGTAAGTGTACAACCCCATCACATTGAGTTTATTTTGAGTCTTCATGCCTTCCTTTCTTTCTAACCATATCCAAAAAATTTCCAAATAAGGACCTCCTAATTAGTTTTCGAGAAGGCTAAGCATGGCACGAAGTGTGAAATGGTTATCATACGATGAACAAGGTCATGTCGCTTGCTCAAAGAATTCATAAAAAGAAATGAGAGTCTTTTTAGTAAAAACTTTCGTGGGCATTTTAAGGCGACAATGAGGAGAGGTAAACAAATGAGAGACGCTTGTTAGTAAAAACCCCTCGGGGCACCACTAGTCGAAGGTGAGGCGTGAGTTTGATGCAAATAAATTTCACAAAGATGCTCGATTTCAAAGCTCGAAGGAATGACAAGAATGAAAGATTAGATTAGTTTGATAGATCAAGCTACTAAGTCCGAAATATATGTCATGATTCTTTCCTTCCGTTCCTCAAAATGGAGTGTCTCTTGTTATAAATTTCTTCTTTCTTATGCATAGCTTTGTCTTTTTTCTTTTTTTCTTTGAGTCAGTCCTCATCAAAACAAGCAAGAAAATTTTCATAATCTGCTATCATCTTTTCAGTTGCACAAAGCACGTTTTGGACAACACATTCAAGATAACATTGTCCAAGGAGTAACATTCATAACCAGTTGTTACAGTTGACATATCTTGAGGATTCATGCAAAGGCTCCCCTCCAAAAAAAATACTTATGTCGACCTACTTGTCAAAAGAAAGAAAACAAAAGACTGCAAGATTCATTATGGATTCTCTATGGTACTAGACAAAGACTATAGGGTGTGCACATCATGCAAAAGGCACATATCCAGTTGTCATTCTCTCTGACAGATAAAATATTCAAAAAGAAAAAAGTTTTTCAAGATATGAGAAAAAAGTTACCGGAGCAACAATTTCCATCTAGAATAAGGCTGATTGAGCCACAAATCCAAATGGCACTATATAGTTTTATATTTATATTTTTCAAATTAATTAAAAATAAAAGAAATAGGAATTATTTATTTGGCGAGTTTAACAAAATTTAGGGGGGGAATCTAATGAGGAGAAAATAAACCGTTTCGGTATCAGTTTTTTCCCAAATAATTGTTCCCATAAAGAATTATACTGGGACGGTTTATAAAACGGTTGGTAAAAAATTTATATGGAAACGGTTTAATTGCAATGATAACGGCTTGATATCTAAAGTGTGCTGATAGAACGGTTGTAAGCTATATCTGTTCTATGGCAACGGTTCTCTAACCGTTACAAAATAGTTGTTGCAATAGGCCCATTTTCTGGTAGTGACTATTGTATGCCGGTAGATTCTTGATTCATATTTGATACTTATTTCATATGTAGCACTCTTAGCTGCTTATTGGAGTTTTTCTTTCCTTTTTGGTGTGACAACAGATACTAATATGTTAATAATGATTAAAATTGAAAACAGTCATTATATATCAGACTGAGTGTTATATATACACTCCAGTTTCTAAGTTTGGTCAAATTATTGCATGTACATACTAAATTAATAAATTTTTTTAGAGTTGGTTGGAGTTGCCGATGCCTAATGGGATAATCAGCGAAGTTACCGCTTGTAGTTTAGAAGATGTTTTAAATGTAACGATCTAAAAACAGGCAATGATTTAGCCGTTGAATGGTACAAACGCCCTATCAAGAGCCTAATGAACTAATGAAATATTTCTAGTAGTTTCTTGTAGGGGCAGCATTTGCCCAAAACATTTCAACATACTAAAACCAATTTAGATAAAGTAAACTCTCTACTACTTGTTTAAAAGAAATAAATTAAAGTTATTGTGAGTTCATGAAAAAAACACTAAAATTTGTAGTATACATCTCAATCTGAAAGTATGGAAATACCTGAGTCCTAAAGGAAATATAAGTAATATCCTCACTCCTAATTCTTAGCTGGTGATATCTGTCTCAATTAAGAGGTGTGTAGCTCCTTGATGAAATTAATCAAATAAATCATCTTCTCAAGCAACGGATACTTGTATTCACAAATCCTTTTACAATCATTTTCTTTTACCCAAATTGTAAAGGACTATACACTTTATTAAAAGATTAACTTTCATTCATTATTATCAATATCGTATATGCTAAGAGAAGAGGAGAGATATTTGTCATTACTGTCACAACAAAGTCGCCCCTATCTTCTAAAAGGGTCAGTCACTTCCTTCGTACTTTCTTAGCTTAGGCTTCCAACTAAACAACATGGCCTTGCTACCATTTTGGGATTAAATCAAATACATTTTTGTTCTTTTGAAAAGATCCTTAAAAGAAGATGAATTATTGGCTATTGAAACTTCTGTGCGAAGCCTTAATAGAATATAAGACATCATCATTATAGGCACAAAATCTTTCTGCGCCTTTTTTGGAATATATATTTGCATTTTAAAATATTAGGAAGTTGTTCCCCTTTTAATTTCTACGAACCTTTTCAAAGCTTCAATATCTGTATTGCTCAATAACTTTTTAATGAAAATTCACACCAATCCTTTTTAGATAGATATTATCCACAATTAATTTTAATTGCTTCCTGGTGGCGTTTGGATTGAAAGCAGATCTAATTAATTTAAACTTGTCAGTATATGATAGATGCGATCTAGTCTTTCTTTTGGCTAGCTTTAAATATCTCTTGAGTTAAATGTAAACTTTCCCAGTTTATGTCGTTTTGTTATGATTTATGAATCATAAAAAAGATATAAAACAATTAACTCTAACTAGAAGATTATGGTTTAAATTTAAATAATTTATACTGAAAAATTCAGTGTTTAAAGAAACTTGCCAAACACATGCATGGATTATGTTTACTACAACCAAAGGAAAAAAAAAACTTAATTCTGCTAAATATTAAACGATAATCTAGATCAACCTGAAAGATGAAAATGGGATTTTGGAGCTAAACTGCTGGTAGGTAAAATTCTTTCGTACCATTAATTACCATGAATTTGCATACTATAACAACCTATAACAATATAAATGATAAAAATATTATCATTATTTAAATAATTATTTATAAGTATTTCTTGATTTCCCAAGGGTCTATCTTTCATTAAATAACTTTCACATTTTTATTTACTTGCCAAATTCCCCCATACTCATAATAATATCTCCTAAATCCCAACGTTATTCAATCAATTCGGTGATTTGAAGCGCTAATGGGCTCTAAATTAAGCCCAAAACAGCCTATACAGTATATGGGCTCAGCCGAATTCAACCCTCATTAGCAAAGGTTTGACCATGTTAACAAAATTTTAGCTTTTTAGCCTTCCGTCATAACTTTATACTTCTTCTTCTTCCCCCCCCCCCCCCCCCCCCCCAACCCCTCCCTTCCTTCTTCTTATTCCAATAAATAATTAGTACACAAATAAAATAAAAAATAAAATAAAATGTGCAATGTAGAAAATTAGGATTTCATGCTTATTTTTGTCAGAATTTAGTTGGTAATGTTCTATTGAGCTTATATTGTCAATCCTTAATGTTTTGGATTGATTGGATGGAAAAAAAAAGTATTATTGTTGAATTTTGTTGATAAAAAAAGAACTTGTCGAAGTAGACAAAAGTGGGTCTTTTGATTTTTTGAAGGCTTAAGTTTAATCTAACTATTTAAAATTATTGGAATTGATATTAGAAAATTATATATTAAATTTGTAGTCATTTTAGAGTTTATTTAGATCAAGTTTGAAACAAAAATAGATTAGTGAATTTCTACACAACATGTTATGGTGATCATCAGAAATCACTACTAATATACAGGAGTTAGCGACAGACATATTATGTAGCTAAACAGAAAAATCCGTTGTTAATCTGATTTAGCGACAAAATATTTTAAAAAAACGGTTAGCTACGAGCGATTTAGCGACAAATCCTGATGAATTGCCAGGAATTCAGCCACAAATACTAAGAAAATCCTGGCGATGCGTCAAATTGAGAAATCTTGAACTTTGTTGTTAAGGCAAGTCTTGCCAAATATTAAATACGAAACCCTGGTGATCACCAAGATTTTGCTTAGAAATTCTGCTGAATCATCATAAGACTTATCCAATATCAAGTATAAAATGTTGGCGAGTGCTCAAAAATTCTGACGTGGAGGCTATTTTCTCAAAACTTTTCTTAACATAGATTAAAATTTAAATGGTAGCACCGGCCAGATGATCCTATATGTGCAAATCACCCATTTGCAAACGTAAGTTTAATTGGGCTTGCAGGGTTCCAACTTTCGAAGGTCCAAGTTAAGAGTAAAGACTAAGCCCATTGTATATAATCTGATTTCTTCCCCACCAGAAACGAGTACCGTATCAAACTTTAGAACAGGAACCTGAAAACGACATCGTAAAGGTAGCATTTTGGGCAAGCCCAGGGGGTTGGGAGTTAAAGGGTGGGTTAGATGGTTGGTGTTTTGTTTAACATTAGAATATTTCATGCTACACATATTCTTGGAACAATTAGTTGATTCATTATCCTAATTTCCGTCCAACTAAATTGAATTTGAAGAATTTAAAAAATTAACTCAAATAGCCGTTCACCAACCACCGTAGTATACATGTCTTGTATACGTGACTTGTGAACAATCACAATATCACTGTATAGAACGTCTGGCTCTTTAAGACGACTCACGTGGGCACCTAAATGCTGTCTATTTTTACAAGTAAATTGCATATGTATTGTAGGGGGTGCCACCACTTCCCAAATATGCCAAATCTTAACATGTTACACTTGACTCAGCTTTTTGCAGCATGACAAATTGTGTTAAACATCCTAGATTTTTTTTTTTTATTTTAACATCCTAGATTGGATGCATAGTATTTGTTATAGAGATCAATATCGAAATTCACTCTCAAAATTAGATGTGTCAAATCTTGTGTTTGAGTCTCTCGTTGTATTTCTATAAAAATTGTTTAAGCTTGTAACTACAAACGTGGTCCTTAGTCTTATGATAATTATATGTTCTCTTCGAAGTCTTGTCGACGTGTGTACAAAATTTGACTTGCATTACCAAAACAAGTGCTCGTGTTTTATACTTGTGATTAGGATTGTTCATAAAAATTCAAGAAATCGAACCAAACCGACTAAAAAAATCGATTCTTTTTAGGTTTGATTTGATTTTGGTTCTGAATTTTAAAAACCGATCAAATTTGGTTTGGTTTTCGTTTAATAAAAAAATAACCGGAAAAATCCGAACAAAATCGACTATAAAAGTAACTATTTTGATTTATTATTACACCTGTATTATATATGTATATATTTATATAAAGTTTCTAAAATTTTATGATACATATTAGTCGTTTGTATTTTTAGTTTAGTTCTTTGCTATTATAATAATCTAATTCTTTGCATTTACATTCTAGTTTGATTGGTAGTTTTATTTTGCTAAGTACAAGAATTTATTTCATGTTAAAAATAATCAATTTTTAATTGAGTACTTAAATTATTTATCACTATTTGATTCAATTTGTTGCACCCTATGTTTTTGTACATAAAAGTACGTCGTAAGTCAATTGGTGTAAGCTTTAATATGAGATCCTCTTTGAAAGTATATAAGGTGATTTATGATGTTACACCTCATTTTCGCAAGCCTTTAAGAGTTATCATTCGGGGACAAATATTTCTAAGGGGACATGTTGTTACACCCCGTACTTCAGACGTCACTTTCATTATAGGATTATCTAATGTAAGCTCAAAAAGGATAAAATTCTTCTACAAGGATAAGAAAGGTTTATCGAAGTCTTAAATAAGTTAAGATGAATATGAGACTTGTTAATCATGGTTTAAATGATTTTAAAGTCATGATATGACTATATATGATATTTGAATATGAAATATAAAGTTTGGGAAAAATCGGATTTAATTTGCGGAAACATCGAGCTAAGATTTGCCTTGTAACGAGCCGTTTTAAGAAATTAAATTCCTAAACTTTATGCTATATGTCCCAAAATGACATATAGCATAACAAAATGAAGGTATTTGAACGTAGTTTCCAACTATCTAAACCATTTATTCATATGATATCGGGGTAGAGAACTTTAGATTTTTAAAGTAGGGTCGCAAAGTTACGTCGCCGCACTTCGGAGAAACTGGCAGGTTTATAGGCCAGGTTGCGAGGCGGTTTTCTCCCAATATATTGAGTGTTACAGGGAGATATTTATATTGAATTAAATCTCCATGTATCTAGTTTCTAACGCTGTAAACCGTTCGTCGATACGACATCGGAGTAGAGAAGAGAGATAAACGCATTTTTGCGAGACTCCGCAAGCAACTCGGTTGGGACCCACTTGAGATGGCCACCGACCCTACGTCTTTTAAAAGATGTTTCAGCCTCATTTCGGGTCATTTCTTACCCAAATTGCGTCCAAAAGCTCTCCAAAACCCCCCCAACATATCCCAAGATCCCAAGAACCAAACTCAAGGGAATCAACTCAAATCATCATCAAAGGTGTTAAAGACTACAAGAGAATGCTTCTATGATGTTGTGGTGTGATTGAGGGCTATCGTGAGCAAAGTTGAGATAGGGTTTCGAGTTGTAGCTGTTGTCCAAGGCATGTATAACATCTTCTTGATTGTGCCTAAGGTTAATCTTGTGTTGGTTGTATTATTTTAGTGAAAAATCATAAGATAGCACTTGAAAGAACATGGGATATGGTTGTCTTTTTGGTTGGATAGTTTTGCGGCTAAATATATGGTTTGTGGTTGCTGAAAATTATGAGAAATAAGTTGATACTGTTGTGACTGATGTTGTTAAGCTTTTCTAGGTGTTAATTAAGTTGATTGAAGAAGAAAAAATGAAAAACAAGTGATTGACGATAAAAATTAAGGTGCTAGATGTTTTGGGCTGTTTTGGAAGGCATTTTGTGGATGTTTTAAACTAGAAATAATATAGTACATATATGTATGATGTTTTGAAGATTGTAAACTAATTTATGGAATAAGAGTTGGATTCAATTTATATCTTGTTATGAGTAAAAACGAGCTTGCCGCTCAATATGATTGTTAAGATAATCAGAGAAACTCATATTAGATTATATTGTTATTGTTGCTATTGTTGGTTATTGTTTTTGTTGTTGGGCTGTTGATGACCCTTAGTAGTCTTTGGGATGTATTAAAAATAGGGGATTTGCTGCCCGATTTTTCTTAAGCCATACGACTAGCCAAATACGATGGTACGACATAATATGTTAACGACAATCTCATTCCACTTATTGTAGATGCAAGAAGTTGTGTTGATCTTGGGTGAGTAATAAGAAAGAGATCATATAGGTATGTTAAGACTATCCCTTCTTTCCTTTTGTCACAATCCATATGATACAACGAAACGAGCAAGCATGCCACTTTCGCGAATGATTCTATTCTTAGAAGTACTAGGATTGCCTATGTTCTTGATTCCCCATGTGTCTTATTATTCTATCATCTGTTTATGGGTATCCGAAAAATACGTAAGTTGCTAAAGTTTATCCGAAGGCATATTGATCTTGTGACATTCCGAGAAATCTTACTGACTTACTTCATTATGCATTGCATTCATTTATGCATGTACATTGACCAATGACCAGATGGCATTATATACACATTTATTATATGTATATGGGATATGGTAAAATGTTATAGCGTTATATACGCACCACCACCTGATCAACTGGTATACGTTGATGATTTCCTTCCACAGTGGCTGAGATGATATGATGGGGTGCCCTCAGAGGCTTAATGATGTTATGTACACATATACCTATGCATGGTATGACATTTATACGCATATGCATGACATTATAAAATTTTCATGATTCACAGAGCTATTCAGAATTATAGGTTGAGTTCTTTACTCCATGTTTTTTTCATGTCTTTTATATACTACTGTCATGCCTTACATACTTGGTACTTTATTTGTACTGACGTCCCTTTTGCCTGGGGACACTACGTTTCATGCTCGTAGGTTCCGATAGACAGGTTAAGACTCCTCCTAGTAGGCTATAAGCTCAGCGGAAGGTGTTGGTGCATTCCACTTGCTCTGGAGTTGCCTATCTGGTCAGTATGATTTGGACATGTATTGATTAGTATGACGGGTCCATATCTCAAACTTTATGACATTTATGTACTTGTAGACAGATGTCATGTATATAGATACTTGTATGGCCTTGTCGGCCTATATTTTGAGTATACAAATGATCATGTCAACCTTATAGGCTGTTATATCGCATGCATAAGCTTCTATATTATGTTGGGTCATCCCATGTCGAGTATTTTCTTATGTTTAATTCTAGTTATCGCATGACGGACTTTCCGGTATATTTACCCATGATAGTATGATAAGAATAATATGTTATGTTGGTACTCGGTTGAGTTAGACACCGGGTGCCCGTCGCGGCCTTACGGTTTGGGTCGTGACAAAAGTGGTATCAGAGCAGTTCTGTCATAGGGAGTCTATAAGTTGTGCCTAGTAGAGTCTTGTCTATAGGTATGTTGTGCACCACACTTATAGGCAGAAGGATATAAGGCATTTAGGATTGTCACTCTTTCTTCTTACTCTAGATCGTGTGGTAGAGCTTAGTTGTAAGAATTAAAACTCCTAAATTTTATTTTATTTGTAATACAACGATACCTACATCCAGAAAGGCAGTTGGTAAGAGATTGAATGTGGCTGTGGAAGAGTTGAGTCAGAGGAACTCGATTTTGCATCATGCTTATGATGAGTAAATATGAGGTCTTCAGCAGATCATGTGTGTACTAAGATGTGTAATCTTCTTGATAAGGAGCCCTAAGGCAAGAATATCTATCCACCCATATGGTAAAAAGAAATAAGAGAATCAGAAGGCAGATACAAGTTTCGGCAAGTAAAAGAAGCAAGATTAAGAAGGGCATGAGGTACCTAGTTAATGAAGATTATCAGTATTTACAATTCAGGCAGAGAAATATAAGCATTGTGAGTTACCTTCAACAGTAATAGAGGTATATACAATTGACCACACCCATCTTAATTATGCCCTATGGGAGCCAACATATATAGTTTAAGAGAAGGATAGGATATAAGGATCCAACTGGGGTTAGAGTAACCCAAACATGGTGGATGGATTGTTATCATTAGCTAACATTTCTGAAGAATAATGCAAAATATGGTAATAGTTCTCTTTGCGAGACATCCAGATGGTGCACTCTAGAATTGTATAGCCAGATATGAATATCGGAATGTTCAGAAATTTTAGAAGATAGGCAGTGGAATCCTAGAAGAGATAAATATTTACCTTAGTATGACTCCAGTCCCTAGTAAAAACAAAAAGGAGAATTGTAGGCATCCCGAAGAGACAGTGAGATGAAGCAAGGGGAGCTAAAAGTGAAAGAACATTTTATTGAAGTTTTCATAATAAAGTGATGGACAAAAATATTACCCGGAGAATAAAAAGAGAGTAAATGAAGCATCATGAGTAAGATGTGATATATGGGTGATAACGGTAAATCAAAATATGACACAATGACATAGTATATAGTCAAGTGAAGGAAAAGACTAGATGAGACATGTCCTGAAATAATAGAAGAGTATAAGCCATAAAGTCATATCTTTTTTCAAGAAATAAGTTGGCGACTCCAACGTGATTACCAGAAGGAAATGTTAGACCCCGGAGTAATAGAAATTAGTATGAGATGGTGAACAAGATAAAATGAATATGAATTAGGGACCGAATGATTTGACAATAGCCAGCATCATGAGAATTTTACAGATCACGTTTCGACGATAATAGAATGGACAACAGAAGAATAACCTTTAAAGGCCATTCAGGACGACGCTTCCCTAAAGCGAGCATTGTGAGCAAAGTTAAGCTTAAGGGACTAAGTGTGCCAGTTACACTAGGTATCGCCCTCATGCGTAAGAACTTTAGTTATCCTTGGTACAGAAGGGTTACCCCAAGGTGGGTAAGATGTCAGTAAAGATGTGAAAAGACGCCAAAGATGAAGAGGTAACTATGGAATAGTAAAGAAAGAATACGGTAAAAAGGTGAAAGGAATGAGATTGCATTTATTCAGATCCTACATATATGATACTACTCCAGAACATTATGCAAGCATGACGCCCGGAAGAGGCAATAAGGGTTCCGCACCAGATGATACTAATAAAAATGTGGGAATGAACACTCGATACATTAGGAGCCAGTACGAGAGGTAAGTTAAAACAAAGGACATAACCCAAGAGAGATTACGCAGAATATAGATATGAGAATGGACCAACGAGTAGTCTATAGTGGTTTGAGGAAGAGTTTAGTTATGGCTAGACAAGAGAATACAGATAAATCAATAGATCGTGCAAGATAAACATAGTGAACCTCAACATAGGGAATCCAGTCTCGCAGATACGAGATCACAATTGTTGAAAAGATTTCAGATAAAAGTTGGGGTAGTTAAAGGTACTGTAACTAAGGATAATTATAGGTGAGTAAGAACATCAATGATTCCTTCGGGTATGCGATGTAATAAGCTCGTAGCTTTACAGGAGTCAGAGAGTCTCCACTATGTACTACCCCAAAAAACTAGCTGGAGAAATAAGAAAGAAGGCTTCAACCTAAGCATAGTGACATAAAGAAAAAGGAACTTGTAACAATACTCTCACTATAATATTATATACACTCCATAAGAAAGTGGCACCATCGTGGCTAATGAACGGGAAGTAAATATCAAAGGTGATATTTGAGATCATATGAGTAACAGGAAATTCTAGTATTTGTAGGCAAAAAGATAAGCCAAGTATTCATGCAACAAGTGGCAGAACGACCATGAAAAGTAATTGCTTACATTTAAAGACAACTGAGAAGGCACGAAAGAAAATCTACGGTGCTAGCAATTTAAAGGAAGATTGCGAGTAGTATAAACAGATATGTGTAGGTCGCAAGCTAAAGTATGATAGAGTGACAAGGTTTTAGGTAGACAAGAGTAAGGTTATGAAAATGTGAGTGAGAAGGTGACGAGAACAGGTAAGGCCTCGAGATTAAGCCTATCAAAACAAAAGAGCTGATGTTTTTCATAAGTCATAGAAAGCTCGGTATAGTCTAAAGGAATTCAGTTTAGTCTAAGAATATGAGCAACTAGAAGAGATGAAATGCTGCCATGGTAGTATAATAAGGGTATAATGGTGATAGATAAGAGGATGACGTTTAGGATTTTGAATGATTAATAATTTTAAGAAAAGGGATTTCATGAATTGCATGGGATTAGAATACCCATATAAGATGAATCACGCTGGGATGCTATGAAATACGGTTATTGAAGTATAGTATCACCCCTAGGTGGATCAGGAAAATCACTTCACATGTTCCCTGATGAGACGTGAGTCCTAGTGACAATGTATTACGTAAGAGGTCTCAAGTTATCAGTGGTAGATATAGATCAACATTAAGATGAATCACCAATAGATGGATAAAAATTCCAAAGTATAAGAGGAGGTTATGATGCCATTCTTTAGATGAACAGTAATAAGGAAGCATTAATGGAGTTAGATTTATACATATGGGATACGAAGTAAGAGAGTAACCTGGAGTTGGGTAGCAAACTTCGGTAATAATAAACCGAAGTAAGTGTTATAGTATGGTATGACCTACCTAGATGCACTAAATCCATAAGGACAGATAACCAAGGCTAAGAATTAAAATATAGCAATAGTGGTACATTCAACAAAGTACCAAGAGATGAACTTCAGTATACCTATAGATGCCTAGAGGGACAACTTGTCGTAGTCCTGTATATGTTCACAAAGTGAGGCCTAAAGATTTGCTAAAAGCTGGAGGAAAATGAGAAAAGAGTCGCATAGGCGCACATACAAGGACAAAGTCATACAGACTGCATGATAGAAGGTAGCAATAGTTACGAGATTGGAAGCATTCTGACCACGAGTCGTGGCGTGAGAAAGAGGCCTAAACGGGGGAATGACCTCTCCTTTGGATTTATTCATAGAACACTTGCCTAGATGGCAAAGGATAATATTAAAGTATTCATAAGAGCCATAGGTTATAAGAATGATAAGCGCATCAGTCAACATTCGAGGACGAATGTTCCAAAGGGGGAATGATGTTACACCCCATATTTTTGTACATGAAAGTACGTCATAAGTCAATTGATGTAAGCTTGAAAATGAGATCCTTTTTGAAAGTATATAAAGTGATTTATGATGTTACGTCCCATTTTCGCAAGCCTTTAAGAGTTATCATTCAGAGACAAATGTTTATAAGGAGACATGTTGTTACACCTTGTACTTCAGACATCACTGCCATTATAGGATTATCTAATGTAAGCTCAAAAAGGACGAAATCCTTCTACAAGAATAAGAAAGGTTTACCGAAGTCTTAAATAAGTAAAGATGAATATGAGAACTGTTAATCATGATATAAATGAGTTTAAAGTCATGATATGACTATATATGATATTTGGATATGAAATATAAAGTTTGGAAAAAATCGAATTTAAGTTGCAGAAAAATCGAGCTAAGATTTGCCTTGTAACGAACCGTTTTGAGAAATTAAATTTGTAAGGTTTATGATGTCATTTTTGGGACATATATCATACAAAAATGAATTTATTTGAACCTAGTTTCCAATGTTCCAAACCATTTATTCATACAATATCGGGGTAGAGAAATATGGATTTTTAAAGTAGGGTCGCCAAGTCACGTCGCCGCACTTCGGAGAAACTAGCAGGTTTATAGGCCATGTTGCGAGGAGGTTTTCTCCCAATATATTTAGTGTTATAAGGATATCTTTTTTATTGAATTAAATTCCCATGTATCTGGTTGCTAACGCTACAAACCGTTCGTCGATACGATATCGGAGTAGAGAGATATCCGTATTTTTGCTAGACTACGCAAGCAGCTTGGTTGGGACCCACTTGAGATGGCCACCGACCCTACATCTTATAAAAGATGTTTTTGCCTCATTTCGGTTCATTTCTCACCCAAATTTCGTCCAAAAGCTCTCCAAAACCCTCCCTAACATATCTCAAGATCCCAAGAACCAAACTCAAGGGGAATCAACTCAAATCATCATCAAAGGTGTTAAAGACCACAAGAGAATGCTTCTCGGAATCTGACGAAACTCACAAAATCCGACAACCCATTCAATTACAAGTGTACCCATACTAATTTTATCAAAATCTGATAACAACTCAACCTCCAAATCTAAAAATTTTGTTCCTAAAAAGTTTTACAAAAATCTTGATTTCTTCCATTTAAATCCGAAATAAATGATGAATATAACCATGAATTTATGAAGTATAATCACTTTTGGATATAGGACACTTACCCAAGTTGAAGTCGTGAAAAATACCTTTGGAATCACCCAAATCCGAGACTCAAAACTCAAAAATGAGTAAAAATGGCTAACTCCCATTTTTAAGCATTCTGCCCAGGCAAGTCGCATGTGTGAAATGCGACTTTGCCTGATTTTCGGGAAAATATAAACTGCTACTAACCTTCATTCAGTTGACCATAACTTTCTGTACAATTGTCCAAATGATAAATGATTTAACTTTCTAGAAATTAAAATCAAAGAGCTACAACTTTTATGTTTTGATAATTTTGAGATTCCTTATAGATTTCGAGATATAAGCTTCCAAAGTCGGCTCCATGCATCAGAAATTTCTGTTTCAGTTTCTGGCGAAACAAAAATTTCTGACGAAACTGCTTTACCATCCTTCATTCACTCGACCATAACTTTCTGTACAAATGTCCAAATAAGTAATGGTTTAACTTTCTGAAAACTAGAATCAAAGGACTACAACTTTAGTATTTTGAAACTTTTCAGATTCCTTATATATTTCAAGATATAAGCTTCCAAAATCAGCTCTGCGATTGCACCAGTTGCTGTCCAAAAACAGCTTCTGCAGCAGAACAATTCCAGCAGCTCCTTTTGTCCGAAATCCATTCCGTTAACCTTCCGAAATCCACCCGAGGCCTTCGGAACCTTAACCAAATATACCAACATATCCCAAAACATAATACGAACTTAGTTGAGGCTTCAAACCATGCCAAACAATGCCGAAATTACGAATTGTGCATCGATTCAGATTATGAGTTTTCAAACCTTCCAACTTCTATATTTTGCGCCGAAACGTATCAAATCAATTCCGATTGACCTCAAATTTTGCACACAAGTCATAAATGACATAACGGATCTATGAAAATATTCAGATCTAAATTCCGACTCCGATATCAAAAAGTCAACTCCCCGGTCAAACTTCCCAAAAATTTAATTTTCGCCATTTCAAGCCTAATTTCTCTACCGACCTCCAAATAATTTTTCTGACATGCTCCAAAGTCTAAAATCACCATACGAAGCTATTGAAATGATCAAAACTCTATTCCGGTGTCGTTTATACATAAGTCAATATCCTGTCAACTATTTCAACTTAAGCTTCCAACATGAAATTCATTCTTCCAAACTAACTCCGATATACCTTAAAACCAAAACCGACAATTCACACAAGTTATAATACCTCGTAGGAAGTTATTTAAGACTTCAAATAATTGAAAGAAGCGTAAATGCTAAAAACGACCGGTCGGGTCATTACAATCTCCCCCACTTAAACATATGTTCGTCCTCGAACGTGCCAAGAGTTGTTTCTAAGCCTTTAAATTACTGTGGGATCACCTCCAAGAGTTTACCGGTCGGGTCATTACAATCTCCCCCACTTAAACATATGTTCGTCCTCGAACATGCCAAGAGTTGTTTCTAAGCCTTTAAATTACTGTGGGATCACTTCCAAGAGTTTACCGGTCGGGTCATTACAATCTCCCCCACATACTTGGAGGTGATCCCACGTCGCCCTATTCTATATAGGCCTGACAACATAACACAACTGAAAATTTCTAACACTCAGAATTCTTTCCAAGATCTAAATTTTACACACCGTATAAGTCTGAACAAGCTGCATCAAGCCATAACCATAACCCCAAATATAATCACATTGCATACTACACAACTCAGATGCTTGCAGCACCATTCCCGATCACAGTAATTACTCCAAACCAACCAAGTACAAGTATTAAACCTCATATCAAGACAATTCTCATTCCAAAACCTTTGCACACTGTTGATAATAAAAGAAACATGCAAAAATCTCAGACCCCTTATCAAAGCAACAAGTCATGGATCTCTCTTGCCCCAACTATAACCATAATCACTTTTTAAGCCGACTTTCAATATTATCCTCCCGAATATACTGTAATCAAACCTAATAGTACCCGTTCTAGGTCCAATGACCTTATATTATTAAACATAACTATCCCATAGACAAGTCACATCAATATAACTCAAGCCACAACTACACAATCCGTGTACCCAAATATGGGAGATGTCTCAAGGAAGAGAACCATATTACAAGTTCAACAAGCACCACCACAATCGCAATGTTACAACCAACTCCTCAAATTTCGTGAAGAGGATAACCGTAGGCGCATATGCACAATTGTAGAGGAAGGAAATTAATAAATCAGATAAATTATCATAGAAATAGAATTCCCACACACGGCACGGACAACTCACGTGCTAATAATATAATCGCCTGACATGGTCACAGGCTTCCAGTCCCAGCATATCATACATGAGCAATTAAACAAGTACACATGTATATGATAATGAAATAAGATTCTCATGCTCTTTGACTGGTATAAATAACACGCCATAGCGTAAGCATGTGCAAAGTCTGCTATCACACTTCAAATCAGCAAGTTAACGCAGAAATATTAACTACCCCATTTATTCAAGGGAATTAGCCTCTTTGTAACCTCAAATGTATCCCAAATAGTTCTCAACAAAGGTAAGAACAAATGAAACGTTATAACTTTACGCTTAACCATCAACTCTAAGCATATCATAGCATAAGCATTCTTTCGAGCATGAATACTTGCCCCGATGCCCGCACATTGGCTCAAACCTCACATATATGCACACTTATAGCGCGTAGCTATCACAAATAATTAACGCAACTAGTGCCTCCACTGAGTTAAAATAAAATATTCACCTCAAATAGGCCGCAACCCGAAACAATATACTTATGAGAACTCCTAGTCTCCAAATTCATCAAACACATGAATCACCGTAATTGATCCCAACTCCAGCACTAGAATGACTATCACATCTTCCATTCACGATCTTCCCATAAGGAATACTTTAATAATTCTTCTGTTCCATATAGCAATAATTTGAATATCAACAGTCTATCAACCAGGTGAGTACTGCAATACCAATGAGCATCCGTAAGTCAAAATACAATGCGCCTTTTGAAATGCGCACCCTTCTCAGGGATTACCGCGAAGTTATAACATTCATCTAATTATCTGAAATTGACCATTCTGTCCAAAATTCGTGATCTTCCTTTCAAGAATGAACTGCTACCTTGTACATGTAAATCTTAATCCTGTGCCACACACCACATCTATCATGCCATCATGTGACAAGCACGAGAATCTCATTATCAACTTTGGGTAACCAGCAAATTACATACCCGATCATTCAGTAACCTTCATCTTGCTTCCTTCCACGAGGAATTCATAATACATAACACATTCCCTACACTAGTAGAATATATCCGGTTCAACCCATGGTAGAAACTATTAAGAACAGTTTGAAATCCATTTGCACATAATCAAGCTATCAGAACTGAATCCCTCTAACTCGACCAAGCCATACAGGTCACCAAACCCAAGAAATATTGCCACCAAAATTTCTGTAAAGTCTCACAACATCATAATTACCCCATAAATACAACAACCGTAACACTCACTCTAAAAATACCTTATGTGAATTTAAAATTATTCCTCATTCCTTTCTTATGCTGAAATGTAAAATCTATAGTCATACAAAATCACCGCAAGTCCCGACACCTTCAAATGCAAATCTCAGATTTTATACATACACAAGTCCAGAAATATTCTCAATTACTACATATAAATCTCAAACCCATTAGAATTTTCTCGGAAGTCACCCACTTTGCTCAAATCTAATTTGCACCGCCCAAATGGGCCGAAAGGCACAAGCCCCATTAACACAACAACCCCAAAGAAGTAACCATGCCTTAACACCACCAATTAAATTCATACTTCGTGCACACTACGTTTTTCAAAATAACAATTTAATCATTCCATGATTTTCGTATTTCTATAAAGTGCCATATAACCCGTATTCAAGAATTTCCTTACACGGGTCATCCTCGATCTCCATCTCTGCAAGCTATAACTGATCCACAAGTATGTTTCCGACTAAAACTAAAATTTAACACATAACCATGAAATCAAATTATCAATAGCAGGCTCCCCCACTTAGCTTTAAGCTGCAATTATATAAACTTAGAACCCGCAAGGATTTCTCCTTCTTAATTACCATAACCTCGCACCGTTAACCCACCAGACTTCTCAAAGTCTTTTGTTAAGCTTTTCATGAACATTCTGAATCATCAGCCACAGTCACACACTCGACCTCTTACTGGGTAACAAGTAATATTCTTCGCAGAAGCTTCATCAACATCACACCATCGATAACTACTCACAAGAGATAACCCACCTGCGGAATTCCTTACCGATATCTTCCAATGACGTTACACTGGGTGCAACGACCACGTAATCAGTAAATTCTCCTGAGCTAATGCTCGCCCACCATTTATATAAGTCTGCACTTTCCCTATTGACATCAACTGAAAGTTCAACAATACCTTCTGAACTCAAGTCATATTGCACCTAAAACGATAATCAGATCTTAACATCCCTCTTCATTTCAAACAAACTCCTTTCTGCCATATTCAATCTTTTTTCATACAGTAACAATCACTCCAAATAAAGTCCGTAGGTCAAATCACACTCTATCGCGATTCCAAACCATTCTACACTTTCTCAAGGCGCGCGACTACCCTACCACATAATCCATATGCTAATCTACCACTCTTACTTCGGTTAAACCTTCTCCTTTAAGCAACTTCTCAACCTCTACTTCTCCTACTTGACCTGCTAGTACTTCAACCATCGCGAAACATTTCCCGTCATGTCTTCCCTCATATTTTTCTGCCAAAGTGTTGCATCAAATCAAAATGCATCTCTGTAGCACCAGAACCAATAAATTGTTACCGACTCTAAGCCTCTTTGAAGATCATCTTTCTCGAGCCATCAACATTAGAAATACCCATTCGATTCTGAACCGCTGCATACAACTATCTATGGCAACCGCCCTTCATGCACCATTTTATAACACCCTACCCCAAAGGTGAAATTTAAGAAGACCGTAACACCAGTGGACCATAATGCGTTCAAAAAAGGACGCAACACCTCATCACAATGCAAATTTGACCATGCTCGCAAATACCAAGTCTTGTTACTTTAACAACCAAACTTGGACATCTATAGTCCGATTGCCTTTCTTCTGCTGGAATTAATTACTGAACCCCTTAATCATGCACTAAGAAATCCTCTCTTAGAGCCATTCACCGACTCAACACATAACGAGCACCTTACCATTACACTAATATTGTGCAATAACAACGCATAACCATCGTAGCAACCCGTGCACAGTCTCAAAATCATAGAAAATATAGATACTGAGTTGGAATAAAAGAACATTCTTCTGCAAGGCGAATATAATAGCCTGCCCGAACATGCAGGGAAAAATATCTTACACCACGTTTGTAATACCACTACCACTCCTCGATGCCCAATTGATAACAAGCTCTTCGCGTAGTATAAGATTGAGTAGGAAGGAAATAAAGGTACCAGCCTCAATAGAATCAAATCGCACGATGAGGTAAGCAAGAAGGGAAGTGCTCCTAACAACCCTGTAGACTCTCGAAGATAGGTATAGACGTCTCCGTACCGATCCGCAAGACTCTACTATATTTGCTCATAACTCGTGAGACCTATGTAACCTAGGCTCTGATACCAACTTGTCACGAACCAAAATTCTAACTTGTCGTGATGGCGCCTATCTAATTACTAGGCAAGCCGACAATCTCAATAAACCACAATATCATTTAAGTTTGAAAATATAATATTTAAACACAATCCACAAATCTCGTAAATACTGATACAAACACTCCCAAAACCTGGTGTCACTGAGTACATGAGCATCTAATATGAATACAAGTTTGGAAAATACGGTCCATAACAGTCTAAGACCAAATACAGTAAATAAGAAGATAGGAAAGGAGAGGCAAGGTCTGCGAAACACAACAACTATCTCAGAATCTTCGAAAAATCAACTGTGCGAAAGAATCAACACCCGCTATGTCCGGGAATATCTGGATCTGCACACGAAGTGCAGGGTGTAGTATGAGTACATCCAACTCAGCAAGTAACAATAATAAATAAGGAACTGAAGATAGTGATGAGCTACACTTGTTACAGTTCATTTTCAGTAATTCCCGCAGAGAGTAGACATGCTATCAATTCCAGTAGTTTAAGTCATATCAGTTTTATACAGTTCAATTTCATGTAATCCGGATATAAAATCTTTCAGAGAATTTCACAATAATGAGAGATAGCAACTAAGTGCAACAACAAATGAAAAGCAAGTACAGCCTCTCAGGGCAACAATTACTCAACTTGTCACAACAGCTCAATCACTCGGCTCTCAGTCCTCATCACTCATACTCAATGGGTATCCACGCTCACTGGGGGTGTACAGACTCCAGAGGGGCTCCTACAGTCCAAGTGCTATAATCTGCACGGATAACTCACGTGTTGCACAGACAACTCACCTGTAAATATCTAGATCCGCACGGACAACTCACATGCTGCACGGACAACTCACGTGCTATAGTATAATATAAGGATCCGCACGGACAACTCACGTGCTGCACAGACAACTCACATACTGCACGGACAACTCACGTGCTATAGTATAATATCTCACAATAAGGCCCTCAGCCTCACTCAGTCATAAATCTCTCCAGTCTCTCGGGCTCTCAATAGTCATGATACTCAGCCCAAATAATAATAATATGATGTATCAAAAATGAACAATAGAGACTGAGATTAAATAAATAAGTAAATTATGACCGAGTACAAAATAATAATTTAGCAGATAATTCAACATGTACAAGACCTCAGTGGTCTTTACAACACTATCACATAGCCTAATCATGCTTAACTGTCAAATTTTTATAGCACAGAAAGGGCACAAAGCTAACGACAAGCTTATTCAACTTTCTAGTTTCATGGAATAGACCAAGTCCCAATTCCCACGGTGCATTCCCACACGCTCGTCACCTAGCATGTGCGTCACCTCCAAAATACTCACATAATACAATAATCTTGGGTTTCATACCCTCAGGACCAAATTTAAAACTATTACTTACCTCAAACCATGAAATTCTTATTCCGCTAAGCATTTGCCTCGTGAATTGGCCTCCAAACGCTTCGAATCTAGCCACATATAATTCAATTCAGTCAATAAAATTTATTGGAATTAATTCCATAAGAAAATATAAATTTTCCATAAATATCCAAAATTTAACTCAAAAATCGCATGTGGGCCCCACATCTCGGAATCTAATGAAACTCACAAAATCCGATAACCCATTCAATTACTAATCCACCCATACCAATTTTATCAAATTCCGATAAAAACTCGACCTCCACATCTAAAATTTTCGTTCTTGAAAAGTTTTGCAAATATCTTGATTTCTTCCATTTAAAACCGAAATAAATGATAAATATAACCATGAATTTATGAAATATAATCACTTTTAGATATAGGACGCTTACCCAAGTTGAAGTCATGAAAAATCCCTTTGGAATCGCCCAAATTCGAGACTCAAAACTCAAAAATGAGTAAAAATGGCTAACTCCCGTTTTTAAGCATTCTGCCGAGGCAATTCGCATGTGTGAAATGCGACTTTGCCAGATTTTCAAGCAAATATAAACTGCTATCAACCTTCATTCAGTCGACCATAAATTTCTGTACAATTGTCCTAATGATGAATGGTTTAACTTTCTGGAAACTAGAATCAAAGGGCTACATCTTTCATGTTTTGATAATTTTAAGAGTCCTTATAGATTTCGAGATATAAGCTTCCAAAGGTGACTCCATGCATCAGAAATTTCTGTTTCAATTTCAGGCGAAACAGATATTTCTGGTGAAACTGCTTTACCAGCCTTTATTCAGTTGACCATAACTTTCTGTACAAATATTTAAATGATGAATGGTTTAACTTTCTGGAAACTAGAATCAAAGAGCTACAACTTTCATGTTTTGAAACTTTTCAGATTACTTATAGATTTCGAGATATAAGCTTCCAAAGTCACCTCTGTAATTGCACCAGTTGCTGTCCAAAAACAACTTCTGCAGCAGAAAAATTCCAGCAGCTCCTTTTGTCCAAAACCCATTCCGTTAACCTTCCGAAATCTACCCGAGGCCCTCGGGACCCTAACCAAATATACCAACATGACCTAAAACACAATACGAACCTATTTGAGGCTTCAAACCATGCCAAACAACGCCGAAATTACGAATCGCGCATTGAATCGAATTATGAGTTTTTAAATCTTCCAACTTCTATATTTTGTGCCGAAACGTATCAAACTAATTCCGATTGACCTTAAATTTTGCACGCAAGTCATAAATGACATAACTAATCTATGAAAACTTTCAGAACTGAATTCCGACTCCGATATCATAAAGTCAACTCCCATGTCAAACTTCCCAAAAATTTAACTTTCGCAATTTCAAGCCTAATTCCTCTACCGACATCCAAATAATTTTTCGGACACGCTCCTAATTCCAAAATCACCTTACAGAGCTATTGGAATCATCAAAACTCTATCCTAGGATTGTTTACACATAAGTCAACATCCGGTCAACTATTTCAACTTAAGCTTCCAAAATAAAATTCATTCTTCCAAGTTAACTCCGAAATACCTTAAAACGAAAACCGACAATTCACATAAGTCATAATACATCGGAGGAAATTATTCAAGACTTCAAATAGTTGAAAGGAGCGTAAATGCTCAAAACGACCGGTCAGGTCGTTACAGTGTCCGACGCACGCGTCTCCACCCAGTGTTCTCTTGTACCGTTCTTCTACTTTTTCTTAGGCGTCTCCTCGAAGGCCTCATCTTGACTCATATCTCGCCCACTTTCCTTTTCCTTCATAACAAAAAGTATGAGTTAGACATTACAATCGTAAAATTCTTAATGTAAAACTAAGAAAAAATTTATAAGTAATTATCAATCTTAGTTTATGAGCCGCAAAACTAATCAAACCTCCTGTGTGCAACGAGCCACCTTTACTGGAGGCATGGTTTGCCTTTGCTTGTTCACTCTTCTTCTTCCATTCTCGGTATTTCATTTCGCAAGAAGTTTATTCCAAACATCTTCTCTTAACCACCCTGGCATTTTACCAGCATTTCGAGCAGCGAACATAGTATCTTTAATCGACTTAGCAGCCTTCTTCTCGAAAATATCATTTATATCATTTTGATGCTGAGGATGTCATGTACACTTGTCTGCAATATAAAAAAAAGTAACATTAGATGAAGACGATAATTATTAAATAAATATAATAAATGTTTACCCTAAATTGATTCCACATTTGCTCTCTGATGTTGTACGGTATCTGTCTCCAAGAATTCTACTGCTCATGATAAAATGGCTTCATAGATATATACGTAGCACTTTAATTTATCTATTTTATTTTTTAAATTAATATTTTCTAACACTCAAAATCTCACATTAATCCCTATTCTAAATAACATAAGTCTTTAACTATAATAATTAAATTTGAATAGCTTCTTAAATGTTCATATTATCCAAATTAACTAATAATTTCTCAAATTTACAAATTAATCTTAATGTTAAAATTAAAAAATTAAATTTAATATCATTCTAATAATAAAACTAACAAGCAATAATGAACCTAGTACAACAAGCTTTACACCAAAGCTTTAAACTATAACTAGTTAATATAATTAAAATCAATAAACTATAAAGTTAATATATCAATCCAATAAAGCATGTAGAACTTTTCATTTATTTCTAGATTAATAACCTACGATTTTGAATTGCAGTCTTTGAATTCTTCAAATTCTTAACAATATTCTTTCTTCTATTCCAATATACTCATATATAGTCCTCCATCCCTTTGACTTAATTACCGTTGGAAGTAAAAGTGAAATTTTGTTTTCCTTCTTTCCTATCGTTGTTTTCTCAATTACTTTATGCCAACATGTCACCTTTTTTATTTCGAAAATAAGTTAATCAATCACTAAAATTAGATTTAGGATTTTTTAACATATTCCTGTTTAACCCAAAATTGAGTGACTATTTATGACATTAGTTTTTTGGACAAATTGGACAATCTAATTTACATAATAATGGGACTAAAGAATTTCGCAAAACAAGTTCCCTATAAGAACAACATATATTCTTCTCTCTTTTTGCTTTATATTAAGTATCATTCAAAAACTAAAATGCCTAAACTTTCAACCATACCTAATTCAACTAGCTAGGATGTTCAAATATAGAAAATCTAATAAGCCTACAACAACTAAAATTACTATAAATTTAAAAATAAAAATAAGATATATATATATATATATATATATATATATATATATATATATATATATATATATATAATCAACAAGGTACTTACCTCAATGAAAAGAATGTCGGAGAAGAAATGTGTCACTGCCAATGCGGAACCACTACTGAAATCGGGAAAAAGAGTTAAACAATTATGGGGAGAAGGGAGGAGAGGGAGAAGGGAGAAGGGAGAAGGGAGACTGCAATATATATATATATATATATATATATATAGAGAGAGAGAGAGAGAGAGAGAGAGAGAGAGAGAGAGCGAAAATACATTACCTATAATGAGGAGCAGGGGCGGATTTAGGGGGGCGGAAGGGGGTTCACCCGAACCCCCTTCGCCGAAATATTACACTGTATATACAAGGCAAATTCTATTTTTTACCTCTATATATTAAGTTTTGAACCCCCTTGACACAACTCAAAAATGTAGCTTAGTGGTCAAGGGGGTTCAAAAACTTTAAAAGGTCATAGGCTCAATTCCCACTAGCTACGATTGTTTTCTTGAACCCCCTTCACGGAGATCCTGCCTCCGCCGCTGATGAGGAGTATGGTGAAGAAGGGCGAGAGAGAGAGGAGGAGGACGAGAGAAGAAAGAGAAAGAAAAGAAATATTTCTGTTTTACGGGGTCGGATAGGGTTTTAAAAAAAATTCCGACCGATTCAGTCGGAATTGTTATTTTAATTTTTTTTTTGAAAAACTACCAACCGAATCGATCGGAATTGAAGTCAAACGAGTGAGACTGGTTTTTGCGCCAAAAATTGTGACTTATTTGTTCGAAATATTTTTTAAAAATATAACTGATATTTTTTGAAAATTCCGACGGATACCGTCGAAAATTTCCGACAATTTGTTTCCGTCAGAATTTTACGTTTTTCTAGTAGTGAAAATTAAGGTGCTAGACGTATGGGGCTGTTTTGGAAGGCATTTTGTGGATATTTTGAACTAGAAATAATATAGTACATATAAGTATGATGTTCTGAAGGTTGTAAACTAATTTATGGAATAAGAGTTGGATTCAATTTATATCTTATTATGAGTAAAAACGAGCTTGCCGCTCAATATGATTGTTAAGATAATTGGAGAAACTCATATTGGATTATATTGTTATTGTTGCTATTGTTAGTTATAGTTGTTGTTGTTGGGCTGTTGATGACCCTTAGTGGTCTTTGGGATGTGTTAAAAATAGGGGAGTTGCTGCCCGATTTTCTTTAAGCCATACGACTAGCCAAATGCGATGGTACGACATTATATGTTAACGACAATATCATTTCACTTGTTGTAGATGCAAGAAATTGTGTTGAGCTTGGGCGAGTAATAAGGAAGAGATCATACAGGTATGTTAAGACTATCCCTTCTTTACTTTTGGCATAATTCATATGATACGACGAAATGAGCAAGCACACCACTTTCGTGAATGATTATATTCCTAGAAGTACTAGGGTTACCTATGTTGTTGATTCCCCATGTGTCCTATTATTATATCATTTGTTCATGGTTATCAGAAAAATACGTAAGTTGCTAAAGTTTATCCAAAGGCATATTGATCTTGTGACATTCCGAGAAATCTTACTGACTTACTTCATCATGCATTGCATTCATTTATATATGTATATTGACCCATGACCAGATGACGTTATATACGCGTATATTATATCTATATGGGATATGGTAAAATGTTATACCGGTATATACGCACCACCACGTGATCAGCTAGTATACGTTGATGATTTCGCCCACAGTGGCTGAGATAATATGATGAGATGCCCTCAGAGGCTTGATGATGTTATGCACGCATATACCTATGTATGGTATGACATTTATACACACATGCATGCCATTATAAATTTTTCATGATTCACAAAGCTATTCGAAATTACAGGTTGAGTTCTTTACTACATGTTTCTTTTATGTCTTTTATATAATACTATCATGCCTTACATACTCGGTACTTTATTTGTATTGATGTCCCTTTTGCCTGGGGACGCTGTGTTTCATGCCCGCAGGTTCCGATAGACAGGTTGAGAGTTCTCCTAGTAGGCTATCAGCTCAGCGGAAGGTGTTGGTGCACTCCACTTGCTCCGGAGTTGCCTATCTGGTCAATATAATTTTGACATGTATTGATTGGTATGGCGGGGCCATATCTCGAACTTTATGACATTTATGTACTCGTAGAGGCTTGTAGACAGATGTCATATATATTGATACTTGTATGACCTTGTCGGCCTATGTTTTGAGTATACAAATGATCATGTCGGCCTTATAGGCCCGTATATTGCATGCATAAATTTCTATATCATGTTGGGTCATCCCATATCGAGTATTCTCTTATGTTTAATTCTAGTTATTTCATGACAGCCTTTCCGGTTCATTTACCCATGATAGTATGATAAGAAGGATACGTTACGTTGGTACTCGGTTGAGTTAGGCACCGGTTGCCCGTCGTGGCCCCACGATTTGGGTCGTGACACAATTATCATCAATATATCTTGGTAAATGATAGATTTCTCAAAGAGCAATTGGTTTGATAGCGTTACATTCAAAATATAGTCGCCGAAATATATTTTGGGTAGTGTATGTCTCATATTTAAGAACAAAACAAATAAATAACCGAAAAATCAAAAAACCGACAAAAAACAACAAAAACTGAATCGATAAAAAACTGACTTAATTGGTTTGGTTCGATTTCAATATTTGAAGAACCGACTTACTTGGTGCAGTTTCTTTTTAGAAAAAAATTGATTCAAACCGAACCATGAACACCCCTACTTGTGATAATACTGCATATGATTAGTGCGCGTGTTTTGTATTTATACGTGTGATAATACCACCGTTAGTGAACTAGATCAAATGGATTTAGGAAAAAGCTGTGAAGAAGTGTCACTTCAGTGGTTTAAGGGATGCGTGATCTCTTTAATATAACTTGGGCAATCCTCACTATATGCATACTTTTGAGTTTGTGTTACGCTCAAAAGTTTATTTCATTAACAAAAGCATAGTAGCCAATGAATCATCATTCTAGACAAACTTTTTGGCAAATGGCTATTGATTAGTCGCATTCATCTGTCCCCGTCTCCCGAGGCTTGAAAGAAAAAGAAAGCCGATATTGACTGTATGGTTGGTGATATTTTAGAATTCAAAACATCAATCACATTTTGTATTTTTGTGTATCTCAAATTCTTTTGCAAGCTCCAATTTAAAAGGTTGAAATTGACCACTAGAAAACAAAAAAGAAGTTTTCCTTTCAGGTTTATTTTAAGGAGCATAAAACGAGCAAAGAGTTCAATTATTGTTTTTTGTGTTTCACTTCTCGGGCCTTCTAAGAGAAATACTCTAATTGTTGAGTTAAGTAGCTCATCGTGAGCTTTGAAGGCTTCCGTTTGAAGGCTTTCCTTGGCCGCAAGTTTGATTTTCTGTTGGAATTGTTCCTTTGATTTTTCTTTTTTTTTTTTTTATTAAAAAAAAATTATTTTTAATTGAGCCCTATGACCTCACATCTTTTTCTTCTTTTCCGATTCTTTCCCTCCTATTATTACTTGCGAAGTCTCTTTTCTTCATTTTTTTTAACTTTCATTCCTCATTTTGTTTTTATCATTATACCTTACTTTATAAATAATTATTTTTTATATGTAATTTGAATTGATTTTAATTAGCATATAATTTCTTTATTTTTAATAGAATAATATTAATTTATATATTGGAATATAATTTGAGCAATATCTTCTATTGGGTTTTGAAAAATAATTAAATGGCTTGGTTGATAGTCGTTTTGAATCGAATATCATAGGTTGAATGTTGAAGGTTTTTCTTTGAAAATAATTGTCATATAACCCAACAATTAAGATGGAAAAATAAACAAAGAACAATACAAGTAAATTAATCTAGTCAAACAAAAAATATATAATGCAGTTAAGGTACTCTTTAAGCAAAAATTTATATTAGAGGCGCTCTTTCATGAAATGTTATTTTTATTTTGCATTTTTATTTTAAATAAAATGTTATTTTTCTTTTGACCTTAATTTTTGAACTCTATTTGAAATGAGAAGGACAACATTATTATGTTAACAATAATAAATTTGGATTTGGTATCTTCTTGACCCACCTACAGAACTCTAATAAGCGTCCAAATAACAACGAATGCAAGCAATACTCAGTGATAATAATGGACTACCAGCATGTTTTAAAAAAGAAACATATTATTTATTTATTTCACAACAATAACCAAATAACATATCTATGTCCGTGAATGCTAAACTCTAAAGATCGGAAAAACAGAAGGGCTAGAAATGTAATAATGTAAAGAATATATGAAAACAAATAAATCTACGAACAAAAAAAAAAGAGAATTGAACTACCAATCAAGATGGCATCTGGTTTCCTCAAAATTAGCAGATGATGATCTGCCATTAGACTGCAGAGGAACCTTAAAATCACACTCAATCTTTGGCTTAATTTTGCGCGTTTTGATCCAACCAAACTTTAGCCTAATACGGATGTAAAGCTTCACTTCCATCTCATATACCCCTAAATTCTTCTCATTATTATAGTTGGATTTCTCTTTGTCTCCCAATAAAACCAAGCTCTGTCCTTTGAACACAGAACGCAAGTTGCTAGTATTCTTGTGACCCTGATAAAATGGTTCCAAATTTTGACTAGCAAATCTTTCGCCTTGATACAAAGCTCTAGCTTCAATTGAATCGTAGTAAATTCCAATACGCTTGTTGGGGTTTCTAATAGTCATATTAAGAGCAAGATCATAGTTTATAGTGTTGTTTGTGGTGGACAAATCGAACTGAGTCAACGTGGTATCGGTCACGTAGAATTTAACTTTGTTAGGACGAAGAACGAGCCAAAGAACTAATGCAATAACTCCGACGATGATGAGAAGGGTGAAGATAATTTGGCAGATGCAATTGCAAATGCAGCTGCAGAGGCAGCTACATGGGTTGCAGCTGCTGCCGCCGCGACTACGGTGGTAGGTTTTTGTTGGTGGGGAAATTGAAGGGCCATAACAGGCTCCGTTCAGATGGGGTTCTGGCATAGCACCTAAAGGAAAACAAGAAATGCAGTAACTTAAAATTTCTGTGTTTCTATTGAGTATATATGCAGCAAAAAAAATGGATATGAGGATGTCCCTTTAGTGGATGAAGATGAATATATATATATAGACACGTCTGTTTTGGTCTTTTGTGGTAGATGGGAATAGTGTAATTGGTAAGCAAAAGCGGATAAAATAGTTGAAAATGCCGTGTTTTGAAGGGGTTAGAGTTTGAAAGACGCGGTAGTTTTTATAGTGGTACCTTCGTCGAAATCAGGGAAGGTTGTGTTAACAATTTCCAATCAAGATTATAGTCATTGACTTAATTTTTAGTCAAATTTTTTTCTGTTGTTTAGTCTCTATTTCTTATTCTCTACATTTAAATTACATTTTTTTTTCTCAGTTAACAAGATATAATTTTAAAGAGGCATGAGAAGAGCGATTTATACTAAACTAGTAGGTAGTTACAATTACCTACCTTGACATGTTAAGCAATATTACTTGAAATAAAATCATTAGTCTCGTCTAATAAATTGGGCAGTTATCACCCTCCCTACCCTGGCAGTAACATGTGATTTATAGTACCTAAGTTAAAACACTTCTCTACCAATGAATTTTTACATCCCATAGCTTCAGCTGATTGCTTGTCCAGTTCACTTTAGACGTTCACAAAACTACTAATACGCAATCTTTCAAGGATGGTTGCCCGGAAATAGTGCACCACAAACAAAAATCAAAGAGACTCGCAATTCCATAGAAAAATTCACGATTCCTTGGAAGTTAAATCTAAGAAGTTTTGGCACTTGAACTCGTGAAATTGTTGTTCTGAGTTTTAACTTCTGAATCTTCAGCATTTGTTTTTCCTTCGAGAACATTATTGATGTGGTTAATGTAACAGTAAGCATTCTTTGAATAACTAGTTGCTCCATCACTTTAATATGTACCAATAAAGTGAATTCTAATTCCATCACCAATGTATGTGCACATATGTTGTGTATGTGTTTACATTGGAATTTTGGTCAGAACTTCATTTCATGTAATGTTTGTGCGTCCCGTGGGCAGTTGTGCTGTCTATTTTTACCCCACTAGTCGAACATAATGTGCCCACCAGCCTACCACTTCCCTAATATGCCAAATCACATTAACATTGTCTTAGTAATTTTTTTATTTTTATAATTATAGTATTCTAACCAACTATATACAAACCTTTATTAATTAAACGAGTTATCTGTTATCTCCTATCAACATATGTATCGGATATTTATATCCATCCAGACTTAGACATATAAGAAGAAATCATCAATGTTTTTTTTACCTCAGTTAAGATTTGAAACCGAGACAAAAATGATTCTTTTTCGTAATCTCTGTGAAGTGGAAACATATTACACATGCCTAGTCCAAAAGATTGTTTTCGAGCATGTAAACTTGTGATAACTGATAAACATCTAACAACATATCCATAAAATTAGCTATAGCATTTATGGGACGCTGGACATATCTCTCTTAATACCTCGAGTAAAGACTTTTCCCATCGATTTGGTTTATAATAATATTTCCTGAATTGAATTTTTAAACAAATTATTGTAAAAATACGTTTAGAAAGATGAGCAATTTTTCGTTTTTGCCTCTGCTGGCCAAAATGAAGTAATGTCACGAATATTGTGCAGTAATTTTTCCTCTGTAATTTCTGCCTCCTTTCGAGTTGTTTAGGATTGCTGAATTGTAAACTAAAAAGTCTAATTGCCTCTGAAACTTTTAAAAAGTTGATGCAATATTCCTTCTTTTTTTGTAATTTAAAAAATTTGGCAGCAAGTGGTAACAGTCAGGACAGACTTTTTGGCAAATGGCTATTGGCTAGTCACATTCACCGGTCTCCATCATTTGGGTATTGAAGATAAAACAATGCCATTAGCTAAACATCATTGATCTTATACTAAAATACCTTGTGGTTTCTTTTTCTTGGAAATTCACTTAGTTTATATCACTAATAGATATTGAAATTGACCTTAAGAGATAACTTTGCCATGAAATAATTCGAACTCACATCAGAGAAATTTGTTGGCTATTTGAGAACCTAAAAATAATTGCTAAACATTTTCTCTTTACGAATTAGGGGTACAAGTGTAGGATAATGGATCAAAACCAAAGCAGAACCTACATTAATGAGAAACAATTAAGACCAAGCTAGAAACGTTCTCAGGACTTGCAATAATTTGGTATATATTTTGTATAATAGTTGTATTACTGAGGAAGAAGATAGAAAAGGAAGGAGAGGGAGAGAGTTTAATTGGTTGAATCCTAGTCCCATTAAGAGTTTACATTTAAATCGACAACTCTAATCAACATCCAAAGTAATTAAAAAATTAAAGTAAAGAATTTCCAGAGCTAAGAAAATCAGCAAAAATAAAAGTAATTATTTATTTACATTAATGAACACTAAGTCAATGACGGAAAATCAAAAGTGATAGAAATCCAATAATCAAGAATATCCGCTAATATCGAAATTCCAAAGAATACAGGAAATACAATAAATAATAAAAAACAAAAATAAACTCCATCGAAATGTGAAGATGATCAACAATGGTGCGATGATAGAAGAAAACTACCAATCAAGATGGCATCTAGTTTCCTCGAAATTAGCAGATGATGATCTGCCATTAGACTCCAGAGGAACCTTGAAATCACACTCAATCTTTGGCTTAATTTTGCGTGTTTTAATCCAACCAAACTTTAGTCTTATACGCATGTAAAGCTTCACTTCCATCTCATAAACCCCTGCATTCTTCTCATTATTGTAGTTGGTTTTCTCTCTGTCTCCCAATAGAACCAAGCTTTGACCTTTGAACACTGGATGCAAGCTGCTAGTATTCTTGTGACCCTGATAAAATGGTTCCAAATTTGTACTATGAAACCTCTCGCCTTGATACATAGCTCTAGCTTCAATTGAATCGTAGTAAATTCCAATACGTTTGTTGGGGTTTCTAATAGTCATATTAAGAGCAAGATCATAGTTTATAGTGTTGTTTGTGGTGGACAAATCGAACTGTGTCAACGTTGCATCGGTCACGTAGAATTTGACTTTGTTAGGACGAAGAACGAGCCATAGAACTAATGCAGCGACTCCAATGATGACAAGAATGGTGAAGAATATTTGGAAAATGCAATTGCAGAGGCAGCCAAAGAGACAGCTACATGGGTTGCAGCTGCTGCCGCGGCCATGGTGGTGATAGGTTTTCGACGATGGCGGAATTGAAGGGCCATAATATGCTCCGTTCAAGTGGGATTCTGCCATAGCTTAACCAAAACAAGAATGAAAAAATAAATACCAACTTATACTGTTTATTTGTTCCTTTGGTGTACTATAGGTTACAATAGTAGAGATGAGAATGATATATCCTTTGGTGGTAAGAGGAGATGAATATATATAGGTGTTTCTTCTGTCTTTGGTTTAATGTGTGTATGTGTGTATGCTATTTGTGTATGAAGGGAATTGTAGAATTGGTAAGCGAAAGCGGATTGAATAGTAGGAAAGGCCGTGTTTTGTTGTTGCTTTGAGTTTGAAAGACGCGGTAGTTTTTATAGCGGTATCTTCGTAGAAATCAGATTGTGTTGAAATAGTTTGTGCAAAGCAATCTCCCATCAATATTATAGTCATTGCCTTATACTTTAGTAAATATTTTTCCACTGTTGTGTATAGCCTCTAGTTCATAGTTTCTAGGACATGTTAGTCTTTGAATTCCTGGATCAAAACGAATTTTAACTATAATTTTCGCCTCAAATATACTGATGAGAAAGAATTTTACTCATTCTGATTTTGAACCCATTAACTTTAGATTTTAAATTCAATTCTAATTAAAATGAAGTAACGTGACGAAATAGTATAGTTTAGTTTTTAATTTTTATTTTGTAATTTCTGGCTCCTTCGTTTTGTTTTAAGAAATCTGGTAGTAGGTGATCATTATTCAGGACAGACTTTTTGTCAAAAGGCAATTGGCACATTCACCGGTCTCCATCGTTTGGGCACTGAAGAGAAAAATGCCATTAGCTTAACGTCATTGACCTTAATTATTATACTAACTAAAATGCCTTATGGTTTCTTTGGCTTTGAAAACCAGTAAATTATATCACTAACAAATATTGAAGTTGACATTAAGAGGTATCTGTTTAACCCAAAAATAAATTTCTCGGTTAAAGTCAATATCAAGAAGAAATTAGGTTACTGATAACCAAAATTACTTCACTTTCTTGATAATCTGAAAAAAGAATGATGGAAATAGAAAGACAAGGAAAGAAAACTCAAAGTATATCGCTAATCTCTCCCAATTGCGGTTTGAACCTTTTGATTAAAGTAAAAGAATAATTGCATATATTGATAAGAATTTAGATGCCTTGACAAATGAGATTCAGATCCTTATATAAGGGTACATAATTATAACGGTTTTCCTACTTTATTCTGGGTTATTAATGTCATTAATTGACTTGATTGCACGTTACCATATATAACTGTAACGGTGTCATTAATGACTGAAGATTCTTCGTAACTAATATCAATGTCAATTCCCCTTCCTTATTTATGACAGATTCATGAACCTTCCCTCTTTATGATCTTCATCCCTTTCGTACCTATTTCTATTTTTTCAGCAGTCAGGGTCGGTACCTTTTCTGGCAAAACATCGGGGGTATTCCGTTCGTGCCTTTTCAATTCTTTTAATTTACTTAACTGAATCTGCTTCTTTTACCTACTATCATTTGCTCCACTTATATTCCCCAAAACTCTTTCGTGAAGGTGTCTTTTCCTTGTGGCTAGAAGTAAAAGGATTTTAGCTAGCCCCGAGGATGACCGTGACCGTGGTTGGTATGCTCGATTTGTTGTCACCTCCACTCGTGTGTTAATGGGTGATGAAACATGTCTTTCCCTGAAAAGCGAAACTTTGCACGCAAGTATTTTTCCTCTTATTTTCTTACTTTTCTTGTTGTTTTGATTTTCTTCACATGAGTGTATCTTCATTTTTTAGCAACCATGGAAGTCTTTAAAGAAATTCCTGACTGCCGTAATTGGGTAGAAAAAATGTTGACCGCTGCTCCAATGGATAAAAGATCCTGGAAATTTTCTTTCACAGAAATTTGGATAGAAAGTGAAAACCCCGGTAAATTTTTACCTCCATAGTTTTTCTTCTCTTTTGTTTGTTCGTTTCTTTTAATACATATACTCTTTTCCCTTTTTTCAGGGTTTGTCATTCGTGGCATCATTCCCGCTTCTGTTCCTTCTGCGAAGCTTTCTGTAAGCTCAGCACAAGAATATATTTTAAGCATGCCTTCCTCCAAGAGGAAAAATGTCGAAGCCCATGGTTCTGAAGATGAAGAGGATACCGAAGAAGGTTCCTTAGTGAGGAAACCACGAATCAGAAGGCACGTGGTTTCAAATGATGAAGCCCAAGTTTTTCAAGATCCCCCCCCCCCCCAACTTCAATCCTTTTTAGTCTCGTGAATAAGCCAGAGAATACCGATTTGTACATCTATGATAAAGATGCTGGTAATTTTGATAAACCCCCCTCAAGACCCATTGACAGGTTCTTTGACCAAGGTTTTTAGGGTGAAGAAGAATTTGGTCCTGTCTCAAAAGAGCCGCCACTTTCCTCTCTTCCGATGACATTAGTTGCTCCCGCTGTTAATCCCCCTGTTTCTCCGCCTACAATCACCCAGTAGTTTCCCTCGCTGCTGCTTCTCGTGAAGAAACTGAGCTTTCTAGCGGTAGACGAGGTATGAAGAAAGTTCTAATTGAAGTCCCCGATGGTGGGAATTGTTTGAAGAAGTCTGGACAAGTTGCGGTATGGTTAAAACCATTGCTTGGTCCCGTAGAAAGGAAAAAGCTCGAGTTTCACAGTTCTTTGACGCTGATGAATGACATCATCCATTCTTTCCTCAAGGTATATCTTTACTCTTTTACTTTCCTCTCCTTCCTTTCACGTTCCTAACTCCCCTTCTTTTGTCTTTTTATAGAACAATTTGACATGTACGGAGCTTATGAGAAGGATTTCTTGGACAGATAAATAGGTGAATGAGTTGCGCACCGAGGATGATAATTGGAAAGAGCAATTCGAAGTCCTTCAACTAGAGAAAGACGTTCTTGCTGAGGAGAAAGGAGCTTTAGAACAATAGCTGAGGATAATCACCGCTGAACTAACGGTTTTGAAAGCCTCCTCCAATCAAGTTGAAAAAGAGAAGGACAGATTGGAATCCTCATTCGCTAAACAACACTCCAAGGCAATTGAAGAAATAAGAAGCTTGAAAGAGCTCCTTAACCAAAAAAAGAGGTATATACGAGTGATCTGGTACATATGCTCACCAGGATCAAGAAGACTTCTGTGCCTTAGTGGAAAAGATTTAGTTCCTTGAGTGTTGTCTTACTCCTTTAAAGGCATCTTTTTAAGCCTTAAAAGAAGAAAAAGAAGAGTTGAAAGCTGAAATTGAGGAGTGGGAGAAGGATTATGAGTCCCTTGAAGACAAGTTAACACTTGATGTTAGTTGGACTTTCTTGAACACTCGCTTTGAGACTCTAATTGAAGCTAGCCAGGAGGGTTTTGATCTTAACGCTGAAATTACAAAAGCTGAAGAGACGATTGAACAGACTCAACAACTTCAAAGCTTCTCAACACCCGAGGATGAAAGTTCCAAAAGTGATGGTGATAGACTTACTCCTAGTGAAGCTGATGCTCAACCCTCGTCTTCTCAAGTTAATCCCTCTTCTCCCGTGGATGATGCTCCCTAATTTTTGTACCCTTGGCTTTTGTGGAAGTAGTTTGATTTTGTTTTAACTCTCGTCTTTGTTTTTGTCACGACCCAAACTGTAGGGATGCGACGGGCACCCGGTGCCTAACTCAACCGAGTACCAACTTAACGTATCCTTCTTTTCATACTATCATGGGTAAATGAACAGGAAATTTCATCATGAGATAACTAGAATTAAACATAAGAGAATACTCGACATGGGATGACCCAACATGATATAGAAGCTTATGCATGCGACATACGGGCCTATAAGGCCGACATGATTATTTGTATATCAAAACATAGGCTGACAAGTCCATACAAGTATCCATATACATGACATCTGTCTACAAGCCTTTAAGAGTACATAAACATCATAAAGGTTGGGACAGGGTCCCACCATACCAATTAATATATGTCTAAATCATACTGACCAAATAGGCAACTCCGGAACAAGTGGAGTGCACCAACACCTTCCGCTGAGCTGATAGCCTACTAGGAGGACTCTCAAACTGTCTATCAGGACCTGCGGGCATGAAACTCAGCGTCCCTAGGCAAAAATACCGTTAGTACAAATAAAGTACTGAGTATGTAAGGCATGACAATAGTATATAAAAGACATGAAAGAAACATGAAGTAAAGAACTCAACCTGTAACTCTGAATAGCTCTGTGAATCATGAAAAATTTATAATGCCATGCATGTGCATATAAATGTCATACCATGCATTAGTATATGCGTTCATAACATCATCAAGACTCTAAGGGCATCCTATCATATCATCTCAGCCACTGTGGGCAAAATCATCAACGTATACCAGCTGATCAGGTGGTGGTGCGTATATAACGCCATAACCTTTTTCCATATCCATATACATATAATATATGCGTATATAACACCATCTGGTCATGAGTCAATGTACATGTATAAATGAATGCAATGCATAATGAAGTAAGTTAGTAAGATCTCTCGGAATGTCATAAGATCAACATGCCTTTGGTTAAATCATGAAAT
The DNA here is from genome assembly GCF_000390325.3 of Nicotiana tomentosiformis. Classification (NCBI taxonomy): domain Eukaryota; kingdom Viridiplantae; phylum Streptophyta; class Magnoliopsida; order Solanales; family Solanaceae; genus Nicotiana; species Nicotiana tomentosiformis. The sequence goes on along the minus strand of NC_090813.1, from coordinate 15,095,959 downwards.
AAACTTTATCAACTTACGTATTTTCTGAGACCCATGAACAGATGATAGAATAATAGGACACATGGGGAACCAAGAACATAGGTACCCCTAGTACTTCTAAGAATAGAATCATTTCTGAAAGTTGCATGCTTGCTCATTTCGTTACATCATATGGATCATGCCAAAAGGAAAGAAGGGATAGCCTTAACATACCTTTGCAATCTTCTCTCCAATCGTCAACCAAGCTTAATATGATCTTCTTACGTCTACAATGAGTAACCCGACTTCGTCGTCATCATATAAGTATTGTAACTCTCATATTTAAAAACCGATATTCTACAAGAAAACAGACAGCACCTCCCTTGTTTTTACTACATCCCATAAGTTACGAAAAGTCACCAAACAGCCCAAACAACAACAATCTTATTCACAATAAGCTCTCTGATTACTTCAACAACCATTTTGAGCGGCAAGCTAGATTTACAGTTAACAAAATATAATTTAATCCAATTCATTTTCCATGAATCCGCCTACAACTTATATAACATCATACTTATCCTTATCATATCATTTTCATCCCAAAACATCAAAAGAATAATCTTCAAAAATAGTCCACACGCCTAACACCTTAACCTTTATCGTCAACCTCTTGTTTTTCATATTATCTTCTTCAATCCACTGAATTAGCACATAGATAAGCTAAACAACAGTAGCCACAACATAATCAAACTATTTATAACGATTTCCAGCCACAACAAACCATATATATAGCCTCAACACAGCCCACAAAAAAAAACGATAACGATTCATTATGCCATGTCAATTACTATATTGAAGATTTTAACTCAAATACCTCAAACAACACATGATTAACCTTAAGCACAACCAAAAATATGATTTACATACCTTAGGAAGTATATACAACTTGAAATCCCCAGCTGGTGTAGCTCACAACAACCCTCAATCACACCACAACACTATAAAGACTCTTTTGTAGTCTCTAACACTTTTGATGATAATTTGAGTTGATTCCCCTTGAGTTTGTTCTTGGGATATGTTAGGGAGGGTTTTGGAGAGCTTTTGGACGAAATTTGGGTGAGAAATGACCCGAAATGAGGCTGAAACGTCTTTTAAAAGACGTGGGGTCGGTGGCCATCTCAAGTGGGTCCCAATCAAGCTGCTTGCGCAGTCTCGTAAAAATACGGATATCTCTCTACTCTAGCGTCGTATCGACAAACGGTTTACAGCTTTAGAAACTAGATACATGGGGATTTAATTAAATATAAAGATATCCCTATAAATCCCAATATATTGGTAGAAAACTGCCTCGCAACCTGGCCTAGAAACCTCTGAAGTGCGGCGACATGACTTGGCGACCCTATTTTAAAAATTTATATTTCTCTACCTCAATATCGTATGAATAAATGGTTTGGACTGTTGGAAACTAGGTTCAAATACCTTCATTTTGGTATGATATATGTACCAAAATGACATCATAAAACTTACGAATTAATTTCTCAAAACGACTCGTTACAAGGCAAATCTTAGCTTGATTTTTCCGCAACTTAAATCCGATTTTTTCCAAACTTTATATTTCATATCCAAACATCATATATAGTCATATCATGACTTAAAACTCATTTAAATCATGATTAACCAGTCTCATATTCATCTTAACTTACTTTAGATTTCGGTAAACCTTTCTTATCCTTGTAGAATGATTTCGTCCTTTTTGAGCTTACATTAGATAATCTTATAATGATAGTGACGTCTGAAGTACGGGATGTAACAACATGTTCCCTTAGAAACATTTGGACCCGAATGATAACTCTTACAGGCTTGCGAAAATGGGATGTAACATCATTAAATTACTTTATATACTTTTGAAGAGGATTTCATTTTCAAGCTTACATCAATTCACTTACGACGTACTCTTACGTACAAAAATATGGGGTGTAACAATTGTTTTTGTTTTTGTATAGTTTTTGAAAGATTTCCCCCCCCCCCCCCCCATTTTTGGGGTGAGAATATAAATATCTCTTTGCTGCATATTACACTTTCTGCTCTTTGAATTTTTGAGCTTATACTTACATTAAAAATGCTTTAGTAGACCACGTCTTCAATATGCACAGATGTTTTATAAAAGAGGGCCCTTTTATATTAACAACACTGATGAAGATGACGTCTCATCTTCATATTGGTGGAAAGATATGAAACATGAAATAATTTGAAGAAATTTTATTATTTTTGAACTTTCAAATAAATAAGTTTGTACAATATTTTCATAACTGCTTTCATTGTAGCGGGTTTAAAAATATGGGTATATTTTCCCGTGATTAAATTTGTGGCCTTAACCTAGATGCTCGTGGGAGTATTTTGTACTTTTTACTACCCATCCTTTCCGCGAGCTTGAACGTCTTTGAAATTTTAACATTTTCTTCAAGGGTTTCTTCAAGGTTTTAATTCTAGTTGAATTATGCTCTTGTTGTATACATCTTTTTTCCTTGTGTATCCTCCCCCCCCCCCCCCCCCCAGTTTTAGAGCATTGAAGCATGAGATCTCGAACACTGGATCAACTCCTTACTTTTGGTTCTTTTCTTGAAAAAGGAAATACATACCAGACTCGGATGTAATCTTTTAGATGATGACTACATAACCATTTTTCCATAAAAAATGTTGTAACCTAGACCGGGAATAATTAAGTATTCCGCATGTCTTTCGGGTCTAATATTATCATTTGGAACAGGCCAACTTGTTTTTCTATCATCTAAAACGGTTAGTAAAATTTAAATATGCAATAAAATTGAACTTGCATAATACCTGACCGTGGGTATTAACCTCTTTTAGAAGTAATATTTCTTCAAATAGACTGCATTCCAGTGTGCTGGTAACACCTTGTCGTCCATTATTTCCAATTCATTTGCTCCTTTTCCAGTAATTCCTCTAACCCTATAGGAGCCTTCCCAATTTGGACTGAACTTTCCTTCTTTGCTCCTTTTGTTGATCGGAACACCTTTTTGAGGACGAAGTCCCCAATTTTGAAGTACCTCAGGTTTGCCTTCCTGATATAATATCGTTCAATTATCTGCTTTTGAGCAGCCATCCGAATTAATGCTGCTTCTCTCCGTTCTTCCATCAAATCCAAATTTACTTGTAGCCCTTCTTCATTTGTTGCCTCACTAGTATGTGTGTATCTCGTGCTATCTACTTGAATTAGAGCTTTCATTCCATACACAAGTCAAATTGGGGTTTCTCCTGTGCTAGTCTTTGCCGTCGTTCTGTAAGCCCATAACACACTTAGTAGTACTTCTGGCCATTTGCCTTTTGACTTTTCTAATCGCTTTTTTAAGTTGTTGATTATAACCTTATTTGTCGACTCAGCTTTCCCGTTACCCACTGGGTGGTAAGGTGCACAAGCGATCTGTTTAATCTGCCAGCTTTGGAAAACGTTAGTGACTTTCGCACCTATGAATTGCGGCCCATTGTCACAAACACTCTCCTTTGGGACTCCAAATCGACATATGATATTTGTCCAAATGTAATCCATAACTTCTTTTTCTCGTACCTGTTTAAAAGCACCTGCTTCTACCAAGTTTGAGAAATAATCCGTTCGAATTAACAAAAACTGTACCTTTCCTTTAGCTTGAGGCAAAGGTCCTACGATATCCATCCCTCATTTCATGAAGGGCCATGGTGATATAACTGAATGCAGCAATTTCGCCGGTCGATGCTTATTATTACTATATCGTTGGCATTTATCGCACCTTGCTACAAAGTTTTCTACTTCCTCTTCCATTTTTGGCCAGTAGTATCCTGCTCTTATTAATGTCTTCACCAACGATCTTCTCCCGACATGATTTCCACAATACCCCTCGTGTACTTCTCTCATTCCATAATCTGTTTGTGATGGTCCAAACATTTTGCGATATAAGTTCTCATGAATTAAGCAATACTGAGCATCCTTCAACCGTAACAATCGGGATTTCTTTTTATCCTCAGGCAAAATACCATACTGCAAAAAGTTCACAAATTCGTTTCTCCAATCCCAAATTAAATTATTGAAATTTACCTCACTCTTGGTTTGGTCGATGGCCGAATGAAATAAATGTACCACAATAACATTTTATGCATTTGTTGAATCGGCGACAGATGCAAGATTTTTCAATGCGTCTGCTTCTGAATTTTCTTCCCTAGGTATTTGTACAACTTTTCATGTCTGGAACTGCCTAAATAATTCTCGTGCCTTTTCGAGGTACTGATGCATTCGTGTCTATCTTGCTACGTAATTCCCCTGCATTTGATTGACTACTAGCTGCGAGTCACTTTTGATCACGGTTAGTTCAATACCAAGCTCCCGTGTGAGTTCCAAGCCTGCAATCACAACTTCATACTGTGCCTCATTGTTAGCAATTGGGTAATATTTTATCGCCTGTCTTATTATTTCTCTCGAGGGTGGAATTAAAAAAATCCCCAAACCTGCTCCTTTAACATTCGAGGAACCGTCGGTAAACAATGTCCAAGCCCCCGAATTAGCTCCGGTAAATATTCGTAGTGGTTTCTTTTCTTCAGGAACTAAGCTTGATCTATAATCTGCTACAAAATCTGCTAACACCTGACATTTTATAGTGGTTCTAGGCTGATATATAATATCATATTCACTGAGTTCTATAGTCCATTTAGCTAACATTCCTAATAATTCTTGTTTATGCAATAAATTCCTTAATGGAAAAGCAATTATAACTGAAATAGGATGATACTGAAAATAAGGTTGTAACTTCCCTGATACCATAATTAAAGCTAAAGCAAGTTTTTCTAGGTGAGGATACCGTGTCTCAGCATCCAGTAAAGACTTACTAACATAATAAATCGTAGATTGTTTACCTTTATCTTCACGTACCAATACCGCGGTGACCGCTACTTCTGATACAGTAAGGTAGATGAGCAATCTCTCTCAGTCTTTTGGTTTTGCTAACAGAGGTGGATCTGACAGATATGCCTTAAAATCCTTCAAAGCTTGTTGACACTCGTTAGTCCATTCAAACTGATTTTGCTTTTATAATACTAAAAAGAACTTACAGCATTTTTCCGATGACTTGGATATAGACCTTCCCAGAGCCGCTATTCTACATGTTAATCTCTGTACTTCTTTCTTGTTCATGAGTACATCTGATATTTCTTCAACACCATTGATCTGTGCAGGATTTACTTTAATACCTCTATTAAAAACAAGAAAACCTAAATATTTACCTAAAGCTACGCCAAAAGCGCACTTTTCCGGATTTAACTTCATGTTATACTTGCGGAGAATTTCAAAGGACTCAGCCAAATGTTAAAAATGATCCCATGCATGTGTTAACTTGACTAACATATCGTCTATGTAGACCTCCATAGTTTTTCCCAAGTGTTCTTGAAATATTTTGGTCACCAATCTTTGATATGTGGCTCCAGCACTTTTCAAAACAAATGGCATGACTTTATAGCAATAAGTCCCCATGTCTGTGATAAATGAGTTTTTTCCTCATCTAAAGGGTCCATTTTTATCTGATTATAACCACAATAAGCATCTAAACAACTTAAAAGCTCATGATCTGCGGTAGAATCAATTAATTGATCTATTTGTGGTAAAGAAAATGAATCTTTAGTACAAGCCTTATTAAATCAGTATAATCTACACAAACTCGCCATTTTTCATTCTTTTTTGGAACCACAAAAATATTAGCTAACCAGTCGAGGTACTTTACCTCTCGTATTGAACTATTTTTTTAGAAGTTTTTGTACCTCATCTTGGATTACTTGATGTTTGAATACCCCTTGCGTCTTTTTCTTTTACTTGACAGGTGGGTAACAGATCCTCATTTAGTTAATGAGTCATCACCTCTGGTGGTATATCTGTCATATCTGAATGTGACCAAGCAAAGCAATCTGCGTTAGCATGTAAAAATTCAATAAACTTACCTTTCATTTCTGGTCTCAAATTCCCTCTGATGTAAACTTTTTTATCTGGCCAGGTGACAAATAATATCACAGCTTCGAGCTCCTCCGTGGTTGTTTTGATGTTTTCATTTTCCTCTAGCTCTTGAATCACATCAGGTCTTGAATCCACATCAGTCTGACCTTGTGTATTTTCAGTTGAGGTATGGATAGAAGCGTCCCCAACTGAATTCTTTAATTGTTATTCCGTGTCTGCATCGTTGGCTGTTGTATTTGCAATCACCACTGAATTAATGCTCTGTGAAGCCTGTTGATCTCTTCGGATTTGTCAGATCCCTCACTATGAAGGGAATTTGATAACTTGATGCAACGTGGATGGGACAACATCCATATCATGAATCCATGGCCTTCCCAAGATTATATTTTAGGCCTTGTCCGCGTCTATTATCTGGAACTTTGTATCTTTGATGACTCATTCTATAAATGTAGATAGTACAACTTCTCCTTTCATAACGATGCTTAAATTATCAAATCCAGATAAAGACCGTGCCTTTGGTATGACCTTATCATTGGTTTGCATTTCATTTACCACTCTCAGCAAAATGATATTTACTGAGCTACATGGGTCAATCAAAACTTATTTTACATTAGTATCATGTACAAGTAACGATATTATCAGTGCATCGTTGTGAGGGATCATCAAGCCATCTGCATCTTCGTCATCAAACATTATACTGTCACCTTCCAAGACTTGGAAAACTCGTCTCCCGTGAGTGACAGTGACCTTTGATGTCGTTTTTGCAGTCATGTACGTTACCCCATTAACTTCATCTCCTCCGGTTATGACATGTACCGTTCTCTTTGGTTATAGAGGCTTTGGGGGTTATTGCATGTTTTTCATGTATGATTGTCTCCCTTTCTCACTGAACATATCAGTAAGATAACCTTGCTTCAGTAGATATTTGACTTTCCCTTGCAAAAGCCCGCAGTCTGTTGTTCTATGGCCATGGTCATTGTGAAACTCGCACAAGAAATCTGGGTTCCTTTTATTTAGATCTGATCTCATCTCTTTTGACCATCGCACCTTATCTCATATTCCTCTTAGAACAACCACCAATTCAGAAGTGCTGACGTTAAAGCTATAATCTCCTATTCTTGCTTGAGTGCTAGAATCATTGCTTCGGGCGTCTCGCTCCTTTTTAATCTGGAAGAAGAACTCGTTTCTTTTTGCCTTGATCTTGAATCAAAACGTGCATTCTCTTGTTTAGGTCGAGAATCTCACCCTGCATGTCCCATGTAAGACTCGTACCTATTTTTACCAGACCGTATCTCTGATTCTAAGAGTCTTGAACCTGGACTTTCATCTACCCTTGGCTGTGTAACTATATTATCTTCTATTCATAGCTTCGTGCTATATCGATTGTACACATCATTCCAAATCATTGCAGGAAACTCCCGCAAACTTTCTTCCAGCCTCCTCGTGGCTTCTGAACTTTTCGCGTTCGAGTTGCTTGCAAATTCCATAACCGTTGAGTTATTAGGTATTTGCGGCAGCATCATTCTCTCATGTTGGAATCTATCAACGAATTCTCTGAGCAATTCTGTACTCTTTCTGAGCCCCTATATGCGTCTTTATAAATGAATCTACAAGCTCAGCAAAAGAATCAATTGAGTTTTCAGGTAAGAGTGAGTACCATGTTAACGCCCCTTTTGAGAGTGTTTTTCCAAATTTCTTAACCAAAATCGATTCAATCTCCTGCTTGGTTAAATCATTGTCGTTCACGCTTGTAGTAAACGCAGTAACATGATCCCGTGGGTCGGATATCCCGTCATATTTAGGAATATCAGGCATTTTAAACTTTTTGAAAATTGGCAAAGGTGTTGCTCTTCGCTTCCAGGGTTGTTGTGAATACTTGTCAATATCCACACCTTCGATCATAGGAGGCACGCTAGGTATTTATTCTATTTGCTCATTTTGTTCCTTCAACTTTTTCTGCAAAGTTAGTACTAAACTTTATAAATTAGATTTATTTGGTGTACCTGACCCTCCATCGCGAGATTCATTGGGTATTTCTCCACTTCCAGGGTTATTGAGTCCTGAACGAGGATTCTTCAAGGTGGTTGTATTAATTAGTGGTGGAGTTTGTGCTGCGTTGGGTAATCCTCTAGCAAAAGCCTACAACGCTTTGTTCACTTGTTCTGCAATCAACTGCTTCAAAGCATCCTGCTCAACAGTTTGTTCACCTCCATGTTACCCATCAGTGCGCGAAGCAAACCTTTCAGGTGAACTTCTCATGAGTGCTGAGGAGTAGTTGTAGGTGTGTGATGTGGTGGAGTTCCACCTTGTTGATTCAGTTGGTTGTTCTCGTTAGTAGTAGACATGTTTTGTTGCGAAAATAAAGTTTAGAAAGTAAACAGATTATCCGATTCTCAGTAACAGAACCAATTTGTTTAACCCAAAAATAGATTTCTCGGTCAAATTCAACATCAAGAGGAAATTGGGTTACTGATAACCAAAATTACTTCACTTTCTTGTTGAACCTTCTGATTAAAGTAAAAGATTAATTGCATATATTGATAAAAATTGAGATGCCTTTACAAATGAGGATCAGATCCTTATGTAAGGGTACATAAGTATAACGGTTTTTCTACTTTATTCTGGTTTGTTAATGGCATTATTTTCCTTGATTGCACGTTACCATATATAATTGTAACGGTAGCATTAATGACTGAGAAGTTTTTGTAACTACTATCAATGTCGATTCCACTTCCTTATTTATAACAGATTCATGAACCTTCCCTCTTTATTGTCTTCATCCATTTCGTACCTATTTCTTCTTTTTCAGCTGTCAGGGCTGGTACCTTTTCTAGGAAAACACCGGGGTATTCCGCTCATGCCTCTTCAATTCTTTTAATTTACTTAACTGAATCTGCCACTTGTCACCTTGCTGATGATCCATGCGTCATACCTTTTTTTCACCAATATATTAACTCTACCATAATTGATTTGGACGCACATCAGCGAGATTAAATTAAAATAATAGGCTATTTGAGAACTTAATAGAGAAAAATTACAACCCAAAGGTATGTCTTAGTGGTCAAGGGGGTTCTAAAATATTATGAGGTCATTGGTTCCGTTCCCACTAGCTACAATCTCTTTAAATTTCTGCACATAGCGGGAGCTTAGTGCATCGGGCTGCCCTTTTCTTTTTCAAATAAGAGTACAAGTATAGAACTTTTGAACAAGTCTATGTGTGTTAATTGTATTAGGGAGATTATTTGAAGTTATCTCTTGATCAATAAAAATTTCGAATATTTGTAACCATTCCTGCAATACATAAAAGTGTAGGGTAATGTAAGGAAAATGGCCTAAACTACCTCTATCATTTGTTAAATGGCTTATAGGTACCCTCCGTCCATCTATCCGTCCAAAAAAGCACATGACGTTAATTCTATAAATAAAATTTCCCCCACGTCTAGTGGCAAAAACATGTGTGCCTTCAATTTAATGACGTGTCGATTTGTTACTGGGCCACGTGACAACCTCAGACTGAAACTAAAAAATGGGTCTTATTTCAACCCACTTGCCTAATCCGACCCTATATTTTCTTTCCCATCCAACCCTAGGTTTTCTTTCCTTATCAGAAAATGAAATTTCAAAGCAAGAGACCAAATCAGAGCAGCAACTAATGAATCAATCTAGTTCTAATTCCTTTTGTGGTATCAAGAGAAGCAATGGTGTTCATTGTGTTAATACACACAAGGTTCCTCCATATTTCTCAAAATGCTCCATTCCCTCATTCCTCCATATTTCCACCCAAAAAAGTGATGTGTATTTTTTTTGCTGCAAATATCTTCCGCCAGTTCTGAAACATTGTGTTTTTCTCTTTATTTAATTTTTTTTTCTCTCTCTCTACAAGTCCAAATGGTTAATCCATCGATCGGAGGATTCCTCGAATTTTCCTTTAACAATAGCCCAAATCTACTGTAAACGATGACCAAAGTGTTTATTTAGTTCCTTGACGATTAAATCCCACATCCCTATTTTGACCAATTCTTCATGCAAATGTTTGTTTATATATATCAACATAAAAGTAAAATAAACAAAATAAAGAATTGAATTCTCTGATTTTTAGATTTGGGTTTTATTCAATTCACCTGAACCCGAATTTTAACCCATCAGATAACGAAAATGTTGAAACCTAGCTTTTTTAGTTTTACTCATATTTGTTTTTGGACAAGAGTGTCACGTGGCCCAGTCAAAAGATGCCAACACATTAATTTGATTAACGTAGTGTCACGTCTGTCGTTAAACGTAGGATTATTTTTGTCACGACCCGAAATTTTTCACCGACGGGACCGTGATGGCGCCTAACCTTTCACTTGCTAGGCAAGCCAATGTTAGAAAATCATTAAACCAATTCCTTATTTCCATTCAGTAATTAACAATAATTAACTAAGATGAAATATAATAATTGGGAAATATCATAAAACTGTATTAATTACTACCACTCGGATCTGGAGTCACAATTCATGAGCATTCTAGAATTTACTACAAGTAATAGTCTGAAAGAAATACAACTGTCTGAATGAAAGAATAGTAGAACAGAAAAGATAGACGGGGACTTCAAGGTCTGTGAACGCCGACAGATCTACCTTGAGTCTCCGGACAGCGGACCAATAGCAAAATCTCGATCAACCCGAGTTGGTATAAAAATCTACATAGAAAGTGCAGAGTGCAGTATCAGTACAACCGACCCCATATACTGGTAAGTGTTGAGCCTAACCTCAACGAAGTAGTGACGAGGCTAAGGCAAGGCACCTACAAATCAACCTGTACAATTTAACAGTGTATATACAAATACAGAAATGAAGAACTAAACAGGAAACGTCGGGAGGGGAACATACTGAGGGGAATACAAGATAAAAAACTACAACAGAATGATCACCAGAACAGTCAATATACCATGAATCAACAGGAATAGTGAATATAGTAAGGAAAAATGCCCGGCATCACCCTTCATGCTTTTACTCTCAATCTCACCATAAAATTAATAGAAATGGCACGGCATCACCATTCGTGCATTAACTCTCATATCATGGTACGACATCACCCTTCATGCTTTTACACTTACAATATGGCATGGCATCACCCTTCATGCATTAACACTCACAATATGGCACGACATCACCCTTCGTATTAACACTCACAATATGGGACAACATCACCCTTCGTGCATTAACACTCACAATATGGCACAGCATCACCCTTCATGCATTAACACTCTCCTTTACCATAATGCAATGCATAAATAACAACAGGGAGAGAGAATAAAAAGCACAAACCTTACTTCAACATTTGGTTCCATAATATTAATCTCAACTTTGAAATAAAAACTCAATTATCACCAGAAAATCAGTAAACATGATAAGAACGATAAGTTGAACAATACTAGTATAACACGTAGCAATTAGGCATAGGAAAGAGACAATATAAGAAAAATAGAGAAACATGGAAAACAGGTAAATTGGCGGCGCATAAGTACTCGTCACCTCACATATACACCGCTCGCATGAATTTCACTTAGCAAGTAATCTAAGGTTCCTAATTCCCTCAAGTCAGGGTTAGACACAACACTTACCTCGCTCCAAAAGTCACTTAATTCTCAATCACAGCCTTTCCTTTGGAATTCATCTCCAAACCACTTGTATCTATTCAAAAATGACTCAATAATATCAAATATTTCTAAAGAAATCAATTATATTGCATAAATTAAATTTCCCAAATTTTTCTCCAAAAAGTCGAAAAATCGACCCCGGGCACACTTGGTCAAAATTCGAGGTTCGTACCAAAATCCATTTACCCATTCACCCCCGAGCCCGAATATGTAATTAGTTTTGGAATCCGACCTCAAATTGCAGTCTAAATCCCCCAATTTCCAAAATTCATAGTTTCTACCCTAACTCCTAATTCTACCATGAAAATTCTAGATTTTAGGTTGATAATTCAAGAAATGTAATGGGTAATTGGAAGAAAATGGTTTAGAATAACTTACCAACATTTTGGGGAAGAAAATGACTCTTGAAAATCTCCTATACCCGTTTGGTTTTTGAAAAATGTTGAAGAAATGGCTTAAACCTGCGTTTGATTCTGTTTTATGCACTGAGCGACAGTGTGCATTACGTTCGCGAGGACACTGTCGCGTTCGCGAAGGGTACTAGCTGCCAAGCCTTCGCATTCGCGAGATGCTTCTCGCGTTCGCGATGGTTACTCCCCCATAGCCTTTGTGCTCGCGAGACATTGCTCGTGTTCGCGATGAAGGAACGACCAATCCCCCCCCCACCCAGGTCCCCAAGTGCTTTGCGTTCACGATGAGCCGGTCGCGTTCGCGAAGGGTAAATCTCCCATCACTTTGCATTCACGACCAGGCCTTCGCGTTTGCGAAGAAGTAGTCTCAGCCTCACCAGTTTACTCTTCGCGTTCGCGAGAGGACATTCGCTAACGCGAAGAAGGATATGCCAGCCACCAGAATCTGCAGAAAACTAGATTTTTCCCTAGTCCAAAATATCCTGTGGCCTATCCGAAACTCACCCGAGCCCTCGGGGCTCCAAACCAAACATGAACACAAGTCTAAAAACATCATACGGACCTGCTTGTGCGATCAAATTGCCAAAATAACACCTAGAACTCCGAATTTAGCACCAAATCAAATGAAATTCTCAAGAACACTTTAAAATTTCTATTTTCTCAACTAGACGTCCGAATCACATCAAATCAACTCCGTTTCTCACCAAATTACAAAGAAAAGTATTAAATATCATAATGAACATATACCGGGTTCCGGAACCAAAATACAGACCTAGTACTAACAATGCCAAACATCAATCAATTCTTAAAAACAAATAATTTTTAGACTTTTAATGTTTTTCAAAAATTCATAAATCAAGTTAGGGACCTCCGAATTTGATTCCGGACATACGCCCAGGTTCCACAATTCGATACAGACCCACCGGGACTAGCAAAATACGGATCCGGGCCCGTTTACCAAAAGTGTTGACCGAAGTCAACTAAAATAAACTTTTAAGGCATAAATTTTTATTTTCATCATTTTTCAGCATAAAAGCTTTCCGGAAACATGCCCGGATTGCTCATGCAAATCGAGGAGCATAAAAATGAGATTTTTAAGGCTTAAGAGCGCAGATTTGAGTTGTAAAACATAAGATGACCTTTTGGGTCATTACATTCTCCACCTCTAAAATAACCGTTCGTCCTCTAACTCGGACTCGGACTTGAACTATTCTGCATATCGGACTCGGACTCCCAAGTAGCTGCCTCAAAAGGATGACCTCTCCACTATACTCGAACTGAAGGGTAACTCTTTGATCTCAACTGACGAACTTGCCGGGCTAAAATAGCCACCGGCTCCTCCTCTTAAGTCAAATCCTTGTCCAACTGGACATAGCTGAAATCTAATACATGGGACGGATCGCCGTGATACTTTCGAAGAATGGACAAGTGGAATACCGGATAAATAACTGCTAAACTAGGTGGAAACGCAAGCCTGTAAGCCACCTCTCCCACTCTCTCCAGAATCTCAAAAGGTCCGATATACCTAGGGCTCAACTTGCCCTTCTTTCCGAACCTCATTACACCCTTCATGGGTGATACCAGAAGTAACACTCTCTCTCCGACCATGAATGCAACATCACGAACTCTGAGGTCGACATAACTCTTCTGCCTGGACTGAGCTGTGCGAAGTCGATCCTGAATAATCTTGACCTTATCCAAGGCATCCTGTACTAAGTCTGTGCCCAACAACTGAGCCTCTCCCGGCTCGAACCACCCAACTGGCGACCCCAACAACTGAGCCTCTCCCGGCTCGAACCACCCAACTGGCGACCGATACCGCCTACCATATAATGCCTAATAGGGAGCCATCTGAATGCTCAGCTGGTAGCTGTTGTTGTAGGCGAACTCTGCAAGGGGCAAGAACTAATCCCACGATACTCCAAAGTCTATAACACATGCGCGGAGCATATCCTCCATGATCTGGATAGTGCGCTCGGACTGCCCGTCCGTCTGAGGATGGAATGTTGTGCTCAACTCAACCCGCGTACCCAACTCACGTTGTACTGCCCTCCAGAAGTGCGAGGTGAATTGTGTACCTCGGTCAGATATAGTAGACACGGGCACACCGTGAAGACGGACGATCTCCCGGATGTAAATCTCTGCCAATCGCTCCGAGGAATAGGTAACTATCACTGGAATGAAATGCGCTGACTTAATCAGCATGTCCACAATGACCCAAACTGCATCGAACTTCCTCTAAGTCCGTGGGAGTCCAACAACAAAATCCATAGTGATACGCTCCCACTTCCACTCAGGAATCTCTAACCTCTGAAGTAAACCACCAGGTCTCTGATGCTCACACTTTACCTACTGGCAATTTAGGCACCGAGCTACATAGGCAACTATGTCTTTCTTCATTCGCCTCCACCAATAATGCTGCCTCAAGTCTTGATACATCTTGGAGGCGCCCGGATGAATAGAATATCGGGAACTGTGGGCCTCCTCAAGAATCAACTCACGAAGTCCATCCACATTAGGCACACAAATACGACCCTACATCCTCAAAACTCTGTCATCTCCAACAGTAACCTGCTTGTCACCATCGTGCCGCACTGTGTCTCTAAGGACAAGTAAATGAGGATCGTCATCCTGCCGATCTCTGATGCGCTCAAACAAAGAAGACCGAGCAACTGTACAAGCTAGAACACGGCTGGGCTCAGAAACATCCAACCTCACAAACTGTTTGGCCAAGTCCTGAACATCTAATGCAAGCGGTCTCTCACCAACTGGAATATATGCAAGGCTACCCATACTGGCTGACTTTCTACTCAAGGCATCGGCCACCACATTGGCCTTCCTGGGATGATACAATATGGTGATATCATAGTCTTTTAATAGCTCCAGCCACCTCCTCTTCCTCAAATTGAGTTCCTTCTGCTTGAACAAATACTGCAAGCTCCGATGATTAGTGAATACCTCACATGGCACGCTATAAAGATAGTGCCTCCAAATCTTCAGTGCGTGAAGAATGGCTGCCAGCTTTAGATCATGAACAAGGTAATTCTTCTCATGAACCTTCAGCTGCCGCGAAGCATATGCAATAACTTTGCCTCCATGCATCAATACCGCACCCAAACCAATACGGGATGTGTCATAATATACTGTATAAGGTCCTGAACCTGTGGGTAACACCAATACCGGTGCCGTAGTCAAAGCTGTCTTGAGCTTCTGAAAGCTCGCTTCACACTCGTCTGACCACCTGAACGGGGCACCCTTTTGGGTCAATCTGGTCAACGAGTCTGCTATGGATGAAAACTCCTCCAAAATCGACGGTAATAGCCCGCCAAACCTAGGAAACTACGGATCTCTGTAACTGATGTGGGTCTAGGCCAGTTCTGAACTGCCTCAATCTTCTTAGGATCTACCTAAATACCCTCTGATGATACAACGTGACCCAAGAAAGCAACTGAACTCAACCAAAACTCACATTTTGAGAACTTAGCATATAACTGGCTTTCTTTCAGAGTCTGAAGAACAATCAGAAGGTGCTGCTCATGCTCCTCTCGACTGTGGGAGTAGATCAAGATATCATCAATAAACACAACCATAAAGGAATCCAAGTAGGGTTTGAACACCCGGTTCATCAAATCCATGAATGTTGTTGGGGCATTTGTCAGCCCAAATGACATCACTAGAAACGCATAATGCCCATACCAAGTCCGGAAAGCTGTCTTAGGAACATCGGATGCCCTAATCCTCAACTAATGGTAGCCAGATCTCAAATCAATCTTTGAAAACACCTTGGCACCCTGAAGCTGATCAAATAAATCATCAATTCTCGGCAATGGATACTTGTTCTTGATGGTAACTTTGTTCAACTACCGATAATCTATACACATCCTCATCGATCCATCTTTCTTCTTCACAAACAACACAGGTGCACCCCAGAGCTAGACACTAGGTCTAATGAAGCCCTTATCAAGAAAATCTTGCAACTGCTCATTTAATTCTTTCAACTCTGGCAGGGCCATGCGGTATGGCGGAATGGAAATGGGTTGAGTGCCCGGAGCCAAATCAATGCATAAATCAATGTCCCTATCAAGTGGCATCCCCAACAGGTCTGCAGGAAATACCTCTGGAAACTCACGAACAACTGGCACTGAATCCACGGAAGGAACCTCTGTACTAGAATCGCGGACATAAGCCAAATAAGCTAGACACCCCTTCTAGACCATATGTCGAGCCTTCACATAAGAGATAACACTGCTGGTCGAATGGCCAAGAGTCCCGTTCCACTCTAATCGAGGCAACCCCTGCAAGGCTAAGGTCACTATCTTGGGGTGACAATCTAATATAGCATGATAAGGTGATAGCCAATCCATACCCAGTATGACATCAAAATCAACCATATCGAGAAGTAAAAAATCTACATGAGTCTCAAGACTCCCAATGGTGACCACACACGAACGATAAACACAATCTATAACAATAGCATCCCCCACTGGTGTGGACGCATACATAGGAGCACTCAAGGAATCACGGGGCACAACCAAATATGAAGCAAAATAGGATGACACATAGGAGTAAGTAGACCCCGGATCAAATAGTACTGAAGCATCTATACTGCAAACTGAAACAGTACCTGTGATAACAGCGTCAGATGACTCAGCCTCAGGCCTGGCTGGGAAAGCATAACATCGGGGTTGGGGCCCACCACCCTGAACTACGTCCCTGGGATGGCCTCTAACTGGATGGTCTCCACCTCTAATGGCTTGACCTCCACCTCTAACAGTCTGGCCTCTACCTCTAGCTGCCTGACCCCTGCCTCTGGCTAGCTGAGCAGGTGGTGCAGCAACTGGTGCCGGAACCATGGCACGAGAACTCTGATATTATGAGCTGCCCGTTGCCCGAGGGGAAAAATCTAGCAATGTGCCTCGGATCACCACAAGTATAACATAATCTCGGCTGCTGTAATTGCTGACCCTGAAACTGACCATGCCGACCTGAATAACCACCCTAATAACTCTGGAGTGGAGGTTCACTAATAGGAGTTGGTGGTGCACCGTAGGCTAGCTGGTCGGAATAATGCATCTGAGGGCCACGACCACCTAAGGCACCGTGGGATGCCTGGAGCGCTGAATGAAACGGTCTGGGAGGATGGCCTCTACCAAAAGTACTCCTGCCTCTAGATGAGGCACCGCTGAACTAACCGAAATGACGAGGTCTCTTATCAGACCCCTGACCTCCCTGAGTAAGAACCATTTTGACTCGTCTGGCGACATTAGTAGCCGCCTGAAAAGAAATCTCACTCCCAGTCTCCTTAGCCATCTGCAATCTGATAGGCTGAGCAAGTCCATCAATAAACCCCCTCACCCTATCTCTCTCGGTGGGAAGCAGAAGAATAGCATGACGGGCCAAATACACAAAACGGGTCTCATACTGAGTAACAGTCATACCGCCCTACTGGAGACGCTCAAACTGATGGCGACACTCCTCTCTCAATGTGATAGGCAAAAACATCTCTATGAAGAGCTGAGAGAACTGGTCTCAAGTAAGAGCAAGCGACCCAGCTGGTCTGGTCAACAAGTAATCTCTCCATCATTTCTTGGCGGAACCAGTCATCTAAAATGCAGCAAAATCGACCCCATTGGTCTCCACTATACCCATGTTTCGTAGGACCTCATGACAGCTGTCAGGATACTCCTGGGGGTCCTCTGAAGGAGCACCACTGAAGTGAACAGGAAAGAGCTTGGTAAACCTGCCCAATCTCCATAAAGCCTCAGAAGACATAGCTGGCCCATCTCCGACTTGTGCCGCAATAACCGGCTGAACTAATCTGACTGGCTGAGATGCTGTAGCCTGACACTGGGGAGCTATCTGGTCCAGAGCGGGAGTGGTGGGAGTCTGGGCCCCTCCTCCAGCCTGAGAGACTGATGGTGCCATGGAAAATGAGCCAGTCTGGGCCACACTCTCCTTAAGGCCCACCAAACGGACCAAAGCGTCCTGAAGTAGTGGGTAGAAATGAAGCCCTCCGGAACCTGAACTAGTCCGGTAGGAACAGTCTGGGTTGGAACCTCCTCGTCAAGCTCTATCTGAGGCTCCACTGCTGGGGCTACTGCTCGGGCTCTAGGCTGTCCCCTTCCCCTGCCTCTGGCAGGGCCTCGACCTCTGCCCCGCGTAGAAGCTGCCACTGGAGGCTCTGACTGCTGCTCAACTGAGGAAGCGGTACGTGTTCTCACCATCTGCGAGGGAATAAGAGTAGAAGAGTTTAATCAGCATTGAGAAAGCAAAATCGCATGACAGAGAAGAATAGAAGTGAAACTTGTTGCTAAACTTCATAGCCTCTGGAAGATAAGCACAGACGTCTCCGTACCGATCCTCCAGGCTCTACTAAGCTTGCTCGTGAATCGTGAGACCTAGGCAACCTAGTGTTCTGATACCAACTTGTCACGACCCGGAATTTCCCACCGACAGGACCGTGATGGCGCCTAACATTTCACTTGCTAGGCACGCCAACGTTAGAAAATTATTAAACCAATTCCTTATTTCCATTCAGTAATTAACAATAATTAACTAAGATGAAATATAATAATTGGGGAATATCATAAAACTGTATTAATTACTACCACCCGGATCTGGAGTCACAATTCACGAGCATTCTAGAATTTACTACAAGTAATAGTCTGAAAGAAATACAACTGTCTGAATGAAAGAAATAGTAGAACAGAAAAGATAGACGGGGACTTCAAGGTCTGTGAACGCCGACAGATCTACCTTGAGTCTCCGGACAGCGGACCAATAGCAAAATCTCGATCAACCCGAGTTGGTATAAAAATCTACATAGAAAGTGCAGAGTGCAGTATCAGTACAACCGACCCCATGTACTGGTAAGTGTCAAGCCTAACCTCGACGAAGTAGTGACGAGGCTAAGGCAAGGCACCTAAAAATCAACCTGTACAATTTAACAGTGTATATACAAATATAAAAATGAGAACTAAACAGGCAATGTCGGTAGGGGAACATACTGCGAGGAATACAAGATAAAGAACTACAACAAAATGATCACCGGAGCAGTCAATATACTATGAATAAACAGGAATAGTGAATACAATAAGGAAATATGCACAGCATCACCCTTCGTGCTTTTACTCTCAATCTCAACATAGAATTAATAGAAACAACACGGCATCACCCTTCGTGCATTAACTCTCATATCATGGCACGGCATCACCCTTCGTGTTTTTACACTCACAATATGGCACGGCATCACCCTTCGTGCATTAACAGTCACAATATGGCACGACATCACCCTTCGTGCATTAACGCACACAATATGGCACAGCATCACCCTTCATGCATTAACACTCACAATATGGCACGGCATCACCCTTCGTGCATTAACACTCTCCTTTACCATAATGCAATGCATAAATAACAACAGAGAGATAGAATAACAAGTACAAATAAATAACAACAGAGAGATAGAATAACAAGTACAAATCTTGCTTCAACATTTGGTTCCATAATATTTATCTCAACTTTGAAATAAAAACTCAATTATCACCAGAAAATCCGCAAACATGATAAGAACGATAAGTTGAACAATACTAGTATAACACGTAGCAATTAGGCATAGTAAAGAGACAATATAAGAAAAACAGAGAAATATGAAAAATAGGTAAATTGGCAGCGCATAAGTACTCGTCACCTCACATATACGTTGCTCGCATGAATTTCACTTAGCAAGTAATCTAAGGTTCCTAATTCCCTCAAGTCAGGGTTAGACACAACACTTACCTCGCTCCGAAGGCCACTTAATTCTCAATCATAGCTTTTCCTTTGGAATTCACCTCCAAACCACTCTTATCTATTCAAAATGACTCAATAATATCAAATATTGCTAAAGAAATCAATTATATTGCATAAATTAAATTTCCCAAATTTTCCTCCAAAAAGTTAAAAAATTGACCCCAGGCCCGCTTGGTCAAAACCCAAGGTTCGGACCGAAATCCATTTACCCATTCACCCCCGAGCCCAAATATGTAATTAGTTTTGGAATCCGACCTCAAATTGAGGACTAAATACACAAATTTCCGAAATTTCTAGTTTCTACCCTAACCCCTAATTCTACCATGAAAACTCTAGATTTTAGGTTTGATAATTCAAGAAATGTAATGGGTAATTGGAATAAAATAGTTTAGAATCACTTACCAACACTTTGCGGATGAAAATGAATCTTGAAAATCGCCTCTACCTGTTTGGTTCTTGAAAAATGTTGAAGAAATGGCTTAAACCCGTGTTTGATTCTGTTTTATGCACTGGGCGACAGTGTGCATCGCGTTCACGAGGACACTGTCGCGTACGCGAAGAGTACTGGCTGCCAAGCCTTCACGTTCGCGATGGTTACTCCCTCATGGCCTTCGCGCTCGCGAGACATTGCTCGTGTTCGCGATAAAGGAAGGACCAATCCCCTCCCCCACACCCTCCCCCAGGTCCCCAAGTGCTTCGCGTTCGCGATGAGCCGGTCGCGTTCGCGAAGGGTAAATCCCCCATCACTTCGCGTTCGCGACCAGGCCTTCGCATTTGCGAAGAAGAAGTCTCGGCCTCACCAGTTTACTCTTCGCGTTCGCGAGAGGACCTTCGTGAACGCGAAGAAGGATATGTCAGACACTAGAATGTGCAGAAAACCAGATTTTTCCCAAGTCCAAAACATCATGTGGCCTATCCGAAACTCACCCCGAGCCCTCGGGGCTCCAAATCAAACATGCACACAAGTCTACAAACATCATACGGACCTGCTCGCACGATCATATCGCCAAAATAACACCTAGAACTCCAAAGTTAGCACCAAATCAAATGAAATTCTCAAGAACACTTTAAAATTTCTATTTTCTCAACTGAACGTCTGAATCACGTCAAATCAACTCCGTTTCTCACCAAATTTTATAGACAAGTCTTAAATATCATAATGAACCTATATTGGGTTTGGAAACCAAAATACATACCCGGTACTAACAATGCCAAACATCAATCAATTCTTAAAAATAAATAATTTTCAGCTAGGGACCTCTGAATTGGATTTCGGGCATACGCCCAGGTCCCATAATTTGATACGGACCCATCGAGACCGTCAAAATATGGATCCGGGCCCGTTTACCAAAAATATTGATCAAAGTCAACTAAAATTAACTTTTAAGGCATAAATTCTTATTTTCATCCATTTTCAACATAAAAGCTTTCCGGAAACATGCCTGGACTGCACACGCAAAATCGAAGAGGGTAAAAATGAAATTTTTATGGCTTAAGAGTGCAGATTTGAGTTCTAAAATTAACGTAGTGTGTACTTTTGGACTAATAGATGGACGCAATGTGTATTTTTGGACTGATAGATGGACGGAGGCTATAAGTAAACCATTTATCAAATAATAGGAGTAGTTTAGACCCTTTTCCGGGTAATGTATTACGTAATTCCAAAGTGGAACTTATATAGGATAACTATTAAGATCAAGCTGCTAGAAACAAATTGAACCATAGGACCAAGAGAGAGTTGAATTTTCAAATCAAAAAATTTAATTTTGTTATGAAATATATCTCAAAGTAACAATATAGAACAAGAAAAAAAAACAAGCTAAGAGATATAGAGAGAAAAAGATGAGAGATTTTTATTTCTTCTTCAATTGTGTGTATTTTCCTATCTATTACAAGGCCTTTATATAGGCTTGGAAAGTGAAGAAACATATGTCATTGAATATGTCATTAAGCATAGAAATATGTCATTGAATATGTCATTAAGCATTTGAGAAAATCATGGAGGAAGAGTAGACAACTACCATAATTTGATTTTTCTTATAGCACTCCCTCTTGGATGTCTATAGATAATGTACCTCGTTAAAACTTTATTAGAAAAAAACCCTATGGGAAAAAATTCTAGTGAAGGAAAAATAGTACACATGTTTAGAAATACACCTTTTGATTACCTCGTTAAAAACCTTACAAGGAAAACCCAGTGGGACAAAACCTTGTAAGGGAAAAAGAGTACAACGTGTATTAACTCCCCCTGATGAGAGCATCAATTCACATCATTAGGCCTTCACATTCCAATCTTGTACACTAGTTTCTTGAAGGTTGACGTCGGTAGAGATTTGGTGAACAAATCAGCCATATTATCAATTGAACAGATCTGTTGCACATTGATATCACCATTCTTCTGAAGATCATGTGTGAAAAATAACTTTGGTGAAATGTGCTTTATCTTATCCCCTTTTATGATTCCTCTCTTCAATTGGGCTATCCATGTTGCATTGTCTTCATACAAAATTGTGGGTAGTTTGTTACACTTCAAATCATATTTGTCTCGAATAAGGTGTATTATAGACCTCAACCATATACTTTTTCGACTTGCTTCATGAATAGCAATCATCTCAGCATGATTATATGAAGTAGCCACAATTGATTGCTTAGTCGATCGCCAAGATATGGCAGTGCCTCCATATGTAAACACATAGCCTATTTGAGATCGATCCTTGTGTGGGTTAGATAAATACCCTGCATCAGCATAACCAACAAGATCGGGACTGCAATCATTACCATAAAATAATCCCATATCGGTAGTCCCTTTTAGATATCGCAATATGTGTTTGATTCCATTCCAATATCTCTTTGTAGGAGCAGAGCAATATCTTGTTAAGACATTAACTAAAAAAGTTATGTCAGACCTTGTAATGTTAGAAATATCATTAGTGCACCAATTGCACTAAGATATGGTACTTCAGGACCAAGAAGCTATTCATTATTTTCATGAGGCCGGAATGAATATTTATTTATATCGAGGGATCTCACAACCATCGGGGTACTCAATGGATGTGCTTTATCCATATAGAATCGCTTTAAAATCTTTTTAGTGTATGTTGATTGATGGACAAAAATTCCATCTTTCATATACTCAATTTGTAGACCAAGACAAAATTTTGTCTTTTGAGGATCTTTCATTTCAAATTCTTTCTTTAAATAGTCTACTGCTTTAGGAAACTCCCTAGGAGTTCCAATGATATTTAAATTATTAACATACACGGAGATTATAACAAATTTAGATCCAGATCATTTTATAAGGACACAAAGACAAATTGAATCATTCTTGTACCCTTCTTTCAATAGGTACTCACTCAGGCTATTATACCACATGCGACCTGATTGTTTCAATCCATATAAGGATTTTTGAAGCTTTATTTAATAAATTTCTTGGAAACTTTAATATGCTTCAGAATAATTTAAATCCTTCAATGATTTCCATTATACGCATATCACGTTTTTCTTGTATTGCCAGATGAAAACCTGAAATGGCGACATCCACCACAGGAGAATATGTCTCTATATAATCAATGCCAGGATATTTACAAATCTTCTTGTGACACAAGTCGTCTTTATGTCTATCGACTTGACCTTTTTCGCACAAGAACACATTTATACCTCCACTGGCTTTATACTTTCAAGTGTTGGGATTATCCGTCCAACTTCATATTTTTAGGTGAAATCAATTTTTATTGCGTATTTTTCATTTGGCCAATCATTTATCTGTCCAAATTTCATGACAGATTTGAGCTCAAGATCCTCGTCAATATTAATAATATTGAGCGCTATATTATATTAACAATATCGTCGACGATCATTTTATATCAGTTCTACTATTGCCCAATAAAGACATAACTTATTGATATCTCTTTATCTTATTATTTTCAGGTACATGAGCCTCTTCTATGAGGTCTTATGAAGTGTTATGTCGTGGTGCTCTTCTAGAGCACTTGCCTCCTTATAATGACCATCTTGAACATTTTCTCCTCTCTTTCTTCAA
Source organism: Nicotiana tomentosiformis (assembly GCF_000390325.3). Taxonomy (NCBI): domain Eukaryota; kingdom Viridiplantae; phylum Streptophyta; class Magnoliopsida; order Solanales; family Solanaceae; genus Nicotiana; species Nicotiana tomentosiformis. The sequence continues at coordinate 15,072,131 of NC_090813.1, read as the reverse complement.
GGAGTTTTATCTTTGGAACCGAGTAGTCTATTATACTTCATGCATACCATAGACTCTATTCATTATGAACTTTATTTTATTTGGAGCATTAGAAGCTGAATATGACATTTAGCTTTGGGTCAGCAAATACGCCTGGTAATATTTTGCAAATGAATTATCACTTGAACTTCAAGTTCACATTTTCTCGTACGAGGATCTAGATGTACTCATAATAATTCATTACATGCATTACTTTTTCATCTGTCCATTTTCTCCCCCTATTGTTGGAATCACCAACACATATCCCTAGCCTTATTTAGGGATCCATCTTTGTGCATTGTGGTGGAATAATTAAATCATATAGCACATTCATATTTCTAGATGGAAATTATTTGGTTCCTAACCCTGAACCAATTGTGATAGGGAGAACTTATCATAACTTGGCTAGATGCGTACAAGTGTTGTTGTATATTAACTAATACATCACATACCAAATTTTATTTTGGTAGTTTTGTTCTCATAACCAATGGTTTAGATATAATTGGAGGCATATAATTTCTGCTAAACCAACTTGGATTTAAATCAGTATTATCAAGATAAATCATCATAATTTATATTCTGGAAATGTGCTCTAATAATTTGAGCAATCAATTTTGCAAAAGTCAAACTGCAAGTTGATAACAAATGCACATGTGACCATAGAATAAATGCATCTATTAAAATTATATAATAGTAAACGGTCCACATGGAAGGTGACTGAGCCCATATATTTATCACCTTTTATTCGTTCCAGATATCAAGGGATTCAATCCCAACCTTGACTGGTATATCATGAGAATAAGCATCACAAGAGAATTCTTGAAGAATCTTATATTTCTTCAATATATGCCAATGTAATTCTCAATTAATTTTTCGCATCATAATTGAACCGAGATGGTCAACCGGTCATGTGAACTAATATTTGTTTCAGTAAACCTCTAGTTTACTTGTGACATATGATTTCATCATCATGCTTATATTTGTGCAGTACAAATAGAAAGAAAACCGGGAAATCTTTCATATTTACCCGTTATGATTATAGAAATATGAAGATATTCAATAGCCTTTTATAAGGCACACCAAAATATTTTTTGGCGTATCACATGTACGCGACCAATGACATATTCATATAACCACACAATAATATTTATTCTCTTTATTTCACTCAAACCTTCCTTAGAAGTGAGTTGTGTGGTATTCATCTAATCATGCATTGCATGTCTTTATTCATTACTTTTATCACATATTTCCACATTCACCTTTAGGAATGAGTCTGCATTCTCAATGCTTATCACAAATCACATTCTCTTGAAGGAATGGATCATAATCAACGTCGTGATTTATTATTTTTCATATCAATTTGATGATAAACATTGCCTTCACATTTTGAAGGACTATTTTTAGAACCCTTATTGTTCTCCTTTTATAATCATATTGATGATAATTATTATTTTGATCTTTGGACCACCCATGTTCATTATTCAACCACTTGTCTTCATTTAGACTTATTATGCGCCGCTACCACATTCACTTCAAGAATGGAGCAAATCAAGTGGGGCAATATTCATGCCTTTTCATGAAAAATATATTATTTTCCTTTAGTCATCATTATATCATCAATATGGTATAGTGGGACTCATATCCAATATCTTGCCAATATAAAGGTATGTTAGGCCATAATGAATTGGACTCAAACCCAACTCTTATCATCATGGAGCATCAGAACTTGATCTTGATGTCTTACCCTCATGGTGCATTGCGACTTGAACTCTTTGAAGTTGATATCATTAATAGCTAAGGACAAAAATAATTTCAAATACGAAGGAAATGCTTATCTCTTGAGTTAAACTCTTCATAATGTCATTTGGATATAATTCTCAACAATAGACTTTTGATTACTCAAATCAGCTAAGTAATTAGTGTCAAACAGATATATGAAAATACAAAATAATATTAAAAGTTCACATGTGGTCTTTGCTGTAATAAGCTTACTTCAAGATGAAAGTGATATGACCAAAACATTAAAGAAAAATGATGTATCAAATAGAATAATATAGTACTACTAGTGTCACGACCCAATTTCACCTAAAGGTCATGATGGCGCCCAACACTACAGCTAGGCAAGCCAACTAATAAATTAAACATATATCGATTATCTTCAGAATACTTTTCCAAGTAATTTTATTATTTTATTAGCAATATTAAAGAAAATAAAAATATACCGATAAATTTAAATCCAAAAAAAATAATAAGACTCCAAATTCTACCAATGTGTGTGCCAAGATCTAGTGTCACAAGTGTACGAGCATCTAGTAGAATATACAAAACTCCAAATACTATCTGAAATGAAAATAGACAGAGTGAAAAAAAAATACAAGAAGAGGCACCGGTAGCTGCAGAACGGCTCAAAAAGGTAGCTCACCACTACGCCCTTGGATAACGAGGATGTGCGATGATAGGTCCTCCACTAGTATCTGTCTCAGATCCTGCACAAAAAGTGCAGCAAGTGTAGCATGAGTACGTAAACAACGTGTACCCAGTAAGTATCAAGCCTAATCTCGAAGTGGTAGAGACGAGATGGCCGACTTTGACACTCACTAAGGGTCAACAATAATAAATAGAATAAAATATAATTATTTAAATCAGCATAATTCACAGATTTAATAATAATTTGTATTCCATTAGCAGAAATAATAAAAATCCTTCCAAATGCAATAATTTTCAATCTATTAATTAAATCCTTCAATTCCCATAAATTTCAAATTTATCAAATAGCTTTACAAGTTGCAATAAACTATCCAAGTATCGTGTAATTATTATTATTATTAAGCACGATTTTCTGTCGAGGTCGTACGGCCCGATCCAGAGTGTCATGTACACTTCCGAGAGACGTGCGTCACGATCCATAGATACATCTATCCTGTCGAGGCGTTCGGCCCGCTCTACAAGAAAAAAGAATATTTTCTTATGTACCTTCGGAAAGAGAGTATATTCATTATAAGATAAATTCGGGAGGATAAACAAATTCTTTTTAACAATTAATTAATTTACACAGAAAATTAAGCATATGGGATTTTCATCCTTTAATATTTTTATCTAACAATTCACAATATGTATATATAGATCAAATAATATTAATTAAACAAAGAATATAATTTACACAATTAATTTATGCTTTGAGTCCTAAACTACCCGGACTTTAGCATTTATAGTAGCTATGCACGGACTCTCGTCATCTCGTGCGTACGTAGCCCCCACAATTAGCAACAATTATTGCTTTAATTACCTATGGGGTAATTTTTTCCTCACAAGATTAGACAAGAGACTTACCTCAATTTGCTCCAATTCAATCAACTAGAAGGTCTTTTCCTTGATTATCCAACTCTGAATGGCTTGAATCTAGCCAAAATAATTCGATACAATTACTAAAAATTATAGGAATAAATTCCATAACAAAATACTACATTTTTCAATAAAAATCCGAAATTAATTAAAAATTCGTCTGTGGGGCCCACGTCTCGGAATCTGGCGAAAGTTACGAAATCCGACAACCCATTCAATTATGAGTCCAACCATACTAGTTTCACTCAAATCCGACTCTGAATCGATACCGAAATCTCAAACATTCGTTTCTATGAGATTTCTAAAAAGTTCCCAAATTTCAATCTCAAAACACTAATTAAATGGTGAAAACAATGATATATTCGTGTATATTGACCAAATCCGAGTTAGAATCACTTACCCTAATGTCTTTTCCTTGAAAAACTATCAAAAATCGCCTCTGCTCAAGCTCCAATTTGTTAAAAATGGCGAATGGGACGAATGCCCTCTTTTATAATTCTGCCTAGGCAACCATCGATCATGACCTCGATCCTCGGCCTCGATCGTGGTTCGATCGCCGCCTCGATCATGGCCTCGATCCTCAGCCTTGATCATGGCCTCGATCCTCGACCTCGATCGTGGCTTCGATCATCCTCATCCTTGATCATGGCCTCGATCCTCGATCTCGATCGTGGCTTTGATCATGGCCTCGATCCTCGGCCTCGATCATGGTTCGATCATGACCTCGATCATGGCCTCGATCCTCGACCTCGATCGTGGCTTCGATCATGGCTTCGATCGTGAGTCTTGATCCTGGGCCTCGATCTTGGGCTCGATCTTGGCCCAGAATTTTCAGCAGAAAGGAAAAATTGCAGGAGCTGTTTTAAGTCCAACTTTTGATCCGTTAACCATCCGAAAGTCACCCGAGGCCCTCGGGACCTAAACCAAATATACCAACAAGTCCTAAAATATCATACGAACTTATTTGAAAACTTAAATCACATAAAATGATGCTAAAATCACGAATTATGCTCCAATTCAAGCTTAATGAAACTTAAAATTTCTAACTTCTACATTCGATGTCGAAACCTATCAAATCAAGTCCTATTGACCTCAAATTTTGCACACACATCATAAATGACATAACGGAGCTATGAAATTTTTCAGAACTGGATTCCGACACCGATATCAAAAAGTCAACTCCCCGCTCAAACTTCCAAATATAAATTCTTATTTAAGCCATTTCACGCCTAATTTAACTACGGACTTCCAAATAAAATTCCGAACACGCTCCTAAGTCCAAAATCACCATACGGAGCTGTTGGAATCGTCAAAATTCTATTCTAGGTTCGTTTTCTCAAAATGTTGACCGAAGTCAAACTTGGCCTTTTAAAGCCTCTATCAAAAGGCCAAATTTGATAGATCGTGGTTCGATCGTGGCCTCGATCCTCGGCCTCGATTGTGGTTCGATCGTGGCCTCGATCATTGCCTCGATCCTCGGCCTCGATCCTCGACCTCGATCGTGGCTTCGATCATGGCCTCGATCCTCGGCCTTGATCGTGGTTCGATCATGACCTCGATCATGACCTCGATCCTTGACCTCGATCATGGCTTCAATCATGGCCTCGATCATGGGTCTCGATACTGGGCCTCGATCTTGGGCTCGATTGTGGCCCAAAATTTCCAGCAGAAAGGAAAAATTGCAGCAACTATTTTAAGTCTAACCTTTAATCCGTTAACTATCCGAAACTCACCCGAGGCCCTCGGGACATCAACCAAACATACCAACAAGTACTAAAACATCATACGAACTTATTTGAAACCTCAAATCACATAAAACGACGCTAAAACCACAAATTATGCTCCAATTCAAGTTTAATGAAACTTAAAATTTCCAACTTCTACATTGGATGTTGAAACTTATCAAATCAAGTCCGATTGACCTCAAATTTGCATATAAGTCATAAATGACATAATGGAGCTATGAAAATTTTCGGAACTGAATTCTGATCCCGATATCGAAAAGTCAACTCCCCGGTCAAACTTTAAAACTTAAATTCTTATTTTAGTCATTTCAAGCCTAATTTAACTACGGACTTCCAAATAAAATTCTGAACATGCTCTTAAGTCCAAAATCACCATACGGAGCTGTTGGAATCGTCAAAATTTTATTCCGGAGTTGTTTTCTCAAAATATTGACCAAAGTCAAACTTGGCCTTTTAAAGCCAACTTAAGGAACCAAGTGTTCCGATTTCAACCCAAACATTTCTAAATCCCGAACCAATAATCCCCACTAGTCATAAATCATTAAAAGTACATACGGGAAGTTTTATTTTAAAGAACGGGGTTCTAAAGGTCAAAATGACCGGTTGGGTTATTACAACTAGTTACCTGCACTTTTGTGGAAACTAAGTATTATGCTCTCTAGAAAAATAAAGAGATATAGCAGAACCTTTAGGTTAATCAGGGAATCAAAAAATAATTAGGGGACAAATCTCTGTCTACTATCTACTACTATATGCTTTCCATATAGAAATGATTCAACATGTTAATTTGATAAGAACTATCATCAATGAAAAATTTGGTGTAGTACATACTTCTTGTACGAATATTTTATTTTATTTAAATAAAATAGTTACGAGTATTATTATTATTATATTATATTTGACAGTAAACTAATGTATAATCATTATAGTAGGCATACTAAAATTGTATTATAAGGTAAAACCATAAACATACATAATAAAGTATAATTTTAATTTTGTAGATTATTTAGTATACAGCATGCCACATATTATTTAGTTCATGAAAATTTAACAAGGTGACATCCTTAGCAGCCACATAAATACTAATTTTCTAATAACCGCACCATTGCTTATTCCAAATATTGGTATAAACTTATATGGTTTAAAGCTCGAACTTGTTGTTGTACCAGAAAGACGTGCATGTAATACATAAGTGGATTTCAACCTTGAGGTTAGAGACTTCGTGCTGATAACGTATTATGAAATATATGTTGCATTTTAATTAAGGGGTGTGAATGAAAAATGGAAGAGGCACTTCTTGGGTGTGAATGGGAAATGGAAGAGGCACTGAATGGAAAATGGAAGAGGCACATCTTGGATTGCACCTCTTCATCTCACCCTTTCATTGGGGTGTGAATGGGAAATGGAAGAGGCACCTCTTGGATTGCACCTCTTCATCTCACCCTTTCATTGTCTATAAATAGAGAGGCTTAGCCTCATTTTCTACCACTGAAAAAACTGAAATCTCTCCCCTCCATTTTCTGCATACTGCATTGGTTATTCAAAAGTAAAACGTAAGCATTTTGTGTGATTTGCTCCGCTATTTGAGTTCGCCGAAATTCTGTGATTTGAAGTGCCGCTATCACAGAATAGTTATTCCGTTCTATCTTGAGAGAAATTAATCCGCAACCTTGGGCATTGTGAGGGGATTAAATTCCTTAAGGAAACACAAGAAACTTGTGGGCTCGGAATTTTCTCTGCTTTGTTTTTCCTTAAACTAATGTTTATTGATTTACTGGTTTTGAATACATAGTGGTAACAAGCTTGAGGAATTTATTATTTATTTCTGTATTCATCTTACATTCTATTTTGGGAGACTAAAATCTTATTGATTTTCTACTCCCGTTTTATAGATTAAAATCTTCAGATTTTCTACTCCAGTTTGAGATTAAAGTCTTTGTGACTTTCTACTCAATCCGAGATATAAAAACTTGGTTGCTTGTATTCGGTTAGAAGATATAAAAACTTCACCGAGATACTAATTCTGTTTGTCAATTTCTTTAACAGAAAAATGACAACAAGTGCGGAATAACAGAATGGTTCTGTTGGGACTACTGCTGCAATGGCAACTGCGTCTTTAAGTCGCACAACCTGCACCGGCAGAAAAACCCCAAGAGTTTTCCGGTGTGGACTTTAAGCGTTAGCAGCAGAAAATATTCCTCTACCTGACCACACTCAGTTTACAGTGCTTTATCAGTGAAGACGTTCCAGTTCTTGGAGAAAAAACTCCTAAAAATGAGCGATTTGTGGTCACTGAGGCATGGAAGCATTCTGACTTCTTATGCAAAAACTATATTTTAAGTTTCTTGGAAGATGGCTTCTACAATGTTTATAGCATCATGAAAATATCAAGAGAATTGTGGAATGCTCTTGAAAAGAAGTACAAGACTGAAGATGCTGGACTAAAGAAGTTTGTGGCCGCCAAATTTCTGGATTTCAAAATGGTTGACGGTAAATCTGTCATAACGCAAGTCCAATAATTGCAAGTTATTGTTCATGACCTCCTTGTTGAAGGTATAAACCGAGCCAATATTTTTATTCAAGATATTGATTATTTTACTAATTATAAATTTATGATTGAAGGTATGGTCATAAATGAAGCGTTTCAAGTTGCGGCATTTATTGAAAAGTTGCCTCCGCTGTGGAAGAACTTTAAGAATTACTTGAAACATAAGCGCAAGGAGATGACGCTTGAAAACCTTATTGTTCGCCTATGGATTGAAGAGGACAATAAGGATGCTGAGAAGAAGTCTCGTGGAAATTCAACAATTATAGGTGCAAATATTGTTGAGGAAGCTTCAACGAGCAAAAAGAGAAAGAAGTCGTCTGGTCCAAAGAATTACCCAAGAAAAAAGAAATTCAAAGGTAATTGTCACAACTGTGGAAAGGTTGGACACAAGGTTACTGAATGTCATCCACCAAAGAAGGACAAGAAGAAAAGTCAAGCAAACATGATTGAGAAAAATGATGAAATAGACGATTTATGTGCCATGCTTTTGGAGTGCAACCTAGTCGAAAATTCTAGAGAATGGTGGATTGATTCGGGGGAAACTCGTCATGTTTGTGCTAACAAGGAGTTGTTTACTTCTTACGCTCCCGCTGGACCCAACGAGACAGATTTTATGGCAAATTCCGCTACTGCAAAAATTGATAGAACGGGCAAGATAGCTTTGAAGATGACTTCTGGCAAGATTGTGACTCTAAATGATGTCCTTCATGTTCATGAAATGCAGAAGAATTTAGTCTCGACATCACTTCTAGTCAAGAATGGATTTAAGTGTGTTTTTGTTTCCGACAAGGTTGTAGTTAGTAAGAATGAAATGTATGTAGGAAAAGGCTACCTTACGGAAGGCCTTTTCAAACTCAATATAATTGCTATTGATATGAATAAAATTCCAGCTTCTTCTTACTTGCTTGAGTCAAATAATTTATGGCATGAACGTTTAGGCCACGTCAACTTTAAAACTTTGCAAAAAATGATTAATTTGGAAGTATTGCCTAAGTTTGAATGCAATAACTCGAAATGTCAAATATGTGTGGAATCAAAGTATGTTAAATATCCCTATAATTCAGTTGAAAGGAATTCAAATCTTTTAGACTTAATTCACACAGATATTTGCGACATGAAGTCAATACCATCTCGCGGTGAAAAAAAGTATTTCATAACTTTTATTGACGACAGTACTAGATATTGCTATATTTAATTACTTAATAGTAAAGATGAAGCAATTGAGGCATTCAAGCAATACAAAAATGAAGTTGAAACGCAACTAAATAAAAAGATCAAAATGAAAAGAAGTGATAGGGGTGGTGAATATGAATCTCTTTTTGAAGAAATATGTTTGGAATATGGCATTATTCACTAAACAACTGCCCCTTACTCACCGCAATCTAGTGAAATTGTGGAAAGAAAGAATAGAATGTTAAAGGAGATGATGAATGCCTTATTGATAAGTTTGGGTTTACCCCAGAGCTTGTGGGGGAAAGCTATTCTTACAGCGAATCAAATACTCAACCGAGTTCCCCATAACAAAACGCAATCTATTCCATATGAAAAATGGAAAGGTAGGAAACCCAACTTAAAATATTTTAAAATGTGGGGGTGTTTGGCTAAAGTGTAAATTCCTAAACCCAAAAGGGTGAAGATTGGACCAAAAATGGTTGATTGCCTTTTCATAGGAAATGTAAGAAATAGTAAAGCATATCGTTTTCTGGTTCATAAATTAAAAAATCCCGACATTCATATTAATACGGTAATCGAATCCGATAATGTTGAATTCTTTGAGAATATTTATCCATATAAAAATGAATGTGAGTCGTCTAGTGAAACATCTAAGCGACCTCGAGAAGAAGAAAAGGAAAGTATGTTTAATGAGAAAAATCCAAGGCGTAGTAAACGTCAAAGGACAACTACTTCCTTTGGATTAAACTTTCTGACATTTTTGTTAGAAAATGAGCCTCAAAAGTTCAAAGAAGCAATGTCTTCCTCGGAAGCACAATATTGGAAAGAGGCAGTCAATAGTGAGATAGAATCCATATTAAGTAATCATACTTGGGAATTGGTTGATCTTCCTCCGGGAAATAAACCTTTGGGTTCTAAATGGATTTTCAAAAAGAAAATGAAAGCATCAAGTACTATTGACAAATATAAGGCAATATTAGTTGTTAAAAGGTTTAGACAACGAGATGGTCTTGATTACTTTGACACATACTCGCCGGTAACAAGGATTACATCTATCCGGGTCTTAATAGCATTAGCCGCCGTGTATGGCCTTCAAATCCATCAGATGGATGTAAAGACAACCTTCTTAAATGGATATTTAGAGGAAGAAATCTATATGGAATAACCTGAAGGGTTTGTAGTTTTTGGAAAAGAAAAGAAGGTGTGTCGACTTGTTAAGTCACTTTACGGACTAAAACAAGCACCAAAACAATGGCATGCGAAATTTGACCAAACAATGTTGTCAAATGGTTTCAAGATCAATGAGTATGACAAATGTGTTTACATTAAGAATACTCCAAATCAAATAGTCATTATTTGTTTATATGTGGATGATATGTTGATAATGAGTAACGACATTGCTAACATAAATACTACTAAGCGCATGCTTACTAGTAAGTTTGATATGAAAGACTTAGGAGTTGCCGATTTTATTTTGGGAATTAAGATCTTTCAAACTCTTCAAGGTCTAGCTTTGTCTCAATCTCATTATATTAAAATGGTACTTGAAAAGTTCAAATATTTGGACTTTAAAGAAGCAAAAATGCCAATTGATTTAAACCATACTCTTATAAAGAATAAAGGTCAAAGTAAGTCTCAATTGGAATATGCTCGAGTGTTGGGAAATTTGATGTACATTATGAATTGCACATGACCTGATATAGATTGTGCGATAAGTAAGCTTAGTCGATACACAAGTAATCACAACCAAGCTCATTGGATAGCAATGAAACTAGTTTTGGGATATTTGAAATATACCTAAGACTATGCATTGCATTACAATAATTATCTCGCAGTTGTTGAGGGATATAATGATGCAAATTGGATCACCGGATCAACGGAATCAAAATCCACAAGTGAATACGTGTTTACCATTGGTGGAGGAGCAGTGTCTTGGAAGTCGTCCAAATAGACATGCATCACTTTCTCTATAATGGAGTCTGAGTTCATAGCTTTAGACAAGGTCGGTGAAGAAGCTGAATGGCTCCGGAATTTCTTAGAAGACATTTCATTATGGCCCAAACCTGTGGCACCTTTATGCATACATTGCGACAATCAAGCAGAAATAGGAAGGGCTGGGAGCATTATGTATAACGGGAAATCTTGTCACATTCGACGAAGTCATAATACCGTTAGACAACTACTCTCTAGTGGAATTATCACAATTGACTATGTAAAGTCAAAAGATAATGTATCGGATCCACTTACAAAAGGCCTACCTAGAGAGGCGGTTGAGAAGTCATCAAAGGGAATGGGACTATGGCCGAGGACAAGTCACTGTGGCGGTAACTCTACCTAGAAGACTGGAAATTCCAAGATCTAGGTTCAAGGAGATCAAACAAAGTCAATAATGACAGTTCAACATTGTCAAATAAAATTTCTTTTTGGTCCATTCTCGTGATGAGACAATGTTCAGTACTAAGGATAAAGCGTTAAGACTTTTTAATGGTTTCTAAATTTGATACGGGGTATATCAAATAGTGTATCTATGGGATAACACGCTTAGGAATCACCTATGTAAGTGTGAAGTGTAAGCCGCTTCAAGGAGAATTCAGTAAGGCCAGTTCTCTTCGCACTTATGAACTAGGTGGTATTCATGGCTGAAACGAATACAACAATGAGAGCCAAAGACGGTTAAGGGTTGATTGTGTGACTTATGATTGTCTAGGTATACACCAAAGTTCGACGGTTCAAAGATATCAAATCTACCGATTTACCGAGTATATCCGACATAAGCTCACTACGGAAAGTTCAAAGGAAAACCTACTTATCCAGATGTAACTAATCCTTAATTGCGAATCACACAGTATTTTCATGCATGTTTTTCCACATATGTCCATTCCCCATTCATGTGGGGGATTGTTGCGTTTTTATTAAGGGGTGTGAATGGGAAATGGAAGAGATACTTCTTGGGTGTGAATGGGAAATGGAAGAGGCACCTCCTGGATTGCACCTCTTCATCTCACCCTTTCATTGGGGTGTGAATGGGAAATGGAAGAGGCGCCTCTTGGATTGCACCTCTTCATCTCACCCTTTCATTGTCTATAAATAGAGAGGCTTAGCCTCATTTTTCACCACTTAAAAATCTGAAATCTCTCCCCTCAATTTTCTGCATACTGCATTGGTTATTCAAAAGCAAAACGTAAGCATTTTGTGTGATTTGCTCCGCTATTTGAGTTCGCCGAAATTATGTGATTTGAAGTGCCGCTATCACAGAATAGTTATTCCGTTCTATCTTAGAAGGAATTAATCCGCAACCTTGGGCATTGTGAGGGGATTAAATTCCTTAAGGAAATACAAGAAACTTGTGGGCTCGGAATTTCCTCTGCTTTATTTTTTCTTAAACTAACGTTTATTGATTTACCGGTTTTGAATACAGAGTGGTAACAATATATCTCAAAGTAACAATATAGAACAAGAAAAAAAACAAGCTTAGAGATATGAGAAAGAGATGAGAGATTTTTATTTCTTCTTCAATTGTGTGTATTTTCCTATCTATTACAAGGCCTTTATATAGGCATGAAAAGTGAAAGAAAAATATGTCATTGAATATATCATTAAGTATTTGAGAAAATCATGGAGGAAGAGTAGACATCCCGGTAATTTGATTTTTCTTATAACAAATTTGACATTTATAACTTTACACGGTGCAACCTGAACTTTACTATATATTCTCTTTGTGAAAGGACAATGTCAACGTGTTATTTAACAATAACAAAATTAGGTTTAGTACCTTCTTAGCATACCAGTCCTCGTACGCTCTAATCAACTTTCAAACTAATTAATAAGCAAACTCAAGTATCCTCGTGATAATAAAGAATTTCCAGAATAAAGAAAATCAGCAAAAATATAGACGAACTCATTATTTATTTACATACAACCATATCCAAATATAACAAGATGGTACCATGTATATCAATGAACACTAAACGCCGGAAAAACAAAAGGGATAGAAATCCCATAATCAAGAATATCTGCTAATATCCAAAGAATATAGGAAATAGAACAAATCTAAATATATAAAAATAATGAAAAAACAGAAGCAAACTCCATCGAAATGTGAAGACGATCAATAATGGTGCGATGATAGAAGAAAACTACCAATCAAGATGGCATCTAGTTTCCTCGAAATTAGCAGATGATGATCTGCCATTAGACTCCAGAGGAACCTTGAAATCACACTCAATCTTTGGCTTAATTTTGTGTGTTTTGATCCAACCAGCCTTTAGCCTAATACGCATGTAAAGCTTCACTTCCATCTCATAAACTCCTAAATTCTTCTCATTATTGTAATTGGATTTCTCTCTGTCTCCCAATAGAACCAAGCTTTGACCTTTGAACACTGGATGCAAGCTGCTAGTATTCTTGTGACCCTGATAAAATGGTTCCAAATTTGTACTATGAAACCTCTCGCCTTGATACATAGCTCTAGCTTCAATTGAATCATAGTAAATTCCAATACGCTTGTTGGGGTTTCTAATAGTCATATTAAGAGCAAGATCATAGAAAATAGTGTTGTTTGTGTTGGACAAATCGAACTGTGTCAACGTGGCATCGGTCACGTAGAATTTGACTTTGTTAGGACGAAGAACGAGCCAGAGTACTAATGCAATGACTCCGAGGATGATCAGAAGGGTGAAGATAATTTTGAAAAAACAATTGCAGAGGCAGCCAAAGAGACAGCTACATGGGTTGCAGCTGCTGCCGCGGCCGTGGCGGTGATAGGATTTTGCTGGTGGCGGAATGGAAGGGCCATAATATGCTCCGTTCAAGTTGGATTCCGGCATGGCTCAAGAAAAATAAAGTACAGATTATATTACTTTGTTTCTTTGGTATATGTATAGGATGCAATAATAGAGATGAGATTGATATTATCCTTTGGTGCGTGGAGTTGAATATATATAGGTCATATGTGTCGTTTCAGTCTTTGGTTTAATGTGTATAATATTTGTGTAGGATTTGAATTGTGGAATTGGTAAGCAAAAGCGGATTGATTATTAGAAAATGCCGTGTTTTTATGTTGTTAGAAAAGACACGGTTGCGTTTTGGCAATACCTTACAAAAATTAATCATATATGTATGTACTGAATAAGATATTTCTTGGAAATTTCCAATCAAGATAGAGTCATTGACTTAAAATTTTAGTCAACAATTCTTATTTTTTCAGCCTTCTTCATATTGTGTTGTATAGTATAAGTTATAGAACATGATACTATTTAGTTAAGAAGATATCAATTTGGAAGGGATCTGAGAAGAGTAACTGGAAATAAATATCTATACTGGCATGTCGTGTGATAGGATATGGAACTTGGAAAAAAATAACTAAAATTCATTCCTCTTTTCTAATTTCAAGTGGTTAAGAAAACTAATGTAATTAAGGGCTGCGCAGAACCCCACTTTTACGTGTATTTTTTGTTCTTTTCCAATGTTTCTTGATTTAGCTTCTTAGAAAGGTTAAAGAAGTTGCACGTAGTACGTCTAGGCTCCTCATGAATGATTTGACCCGTAAAAACATGAATAATCTCTCCCAAATTTCTAATTCTGTAAGTTTATCAATTCATTTACACTTTTTGCTACCTCACAAATTTATGCATGCTAGTTGTTTTTAAATACATACAAACTTTTATATAGTGATTTTTTGATTGTTATAATGAAGTGAAACATAATATAAAAAAATTAGTTTTAAGAAAAACTTAATTTTTACCGTAAAGAGTTATCGTAGATGATGATTGTAATAAAGAAATTTAACCGTATAAGGAAAAAAAAAGTTAATTAAGGGAAAACGAAGAGAAAAACAGAGAAACTAGGATGATAAGCATATGGACCACCCCAAAGTAGCTTTTTTTTTTCCTTTCAATAGTTTTCACTTTTCAGTTTCCTTCCCTCTTAAGTTTATTTCTTTAGCATTTTATTATGTTCCAACCTAATCACTCGGACATAAAATATCTTTCGACGAGCGAAATAGATGTCGGATATTCTAAAGGTCAATATCTAATACTCCATAGGTATTATGTTGATAATTAGGTAATGAGAAGTCTTATGTTGACACATATAAAAGTTGAAATCTTGTGTACATGGTTTCACGCGTGGCTGTTATTTTCTAAAAGTTTGACACCGCGTAAGCGTAACATATTCCATTCATATTCTAGTCCATGACAAAATATAACAATAACAAAAACAAAAAATAGTGAAAACTTCTACAAAGACAATTTCTGCACTTGAAAATGATATGTTTGCTACTATTTAATCTTTCAAGAAGTTTATTAGGACATGTGGTTTGTCTGATGAAGCTAACAAGATGGTGTTCTCAAGCTTAAAAAAATGGAAGTGTTTTCTTCTTTTTAATATAGTATAAGTCAAAACTGTTTTTATTTTTAAAATGGAATAGAAATTATATAATTTGACTAATTATTGAACTTGAAACAATTCATTCGCTTATCCAGAAACTCTTCTTTCTCTTTCATTTTTTCATTATCTTAAACATTCTTTCATTCGATGATTCATCAATTTAACTATTTTATATCTGATGTTTCAACTTTCAAGGTTTCGTGTTTTGTCGTTATAAACAAATAGAGTAAATATAGCATAAACTCTATTAATTCAGTAGAAAATTCTTGAAGAGTAAAATCATACCTATTTGGTAGACTTTAATGGACAATTTAACAAATAAGTAGAGTAAATATAGCATAAGCTCTGTCAATCCGATAGAGAAACGCTAAAAAATAATAATTGAGTGCGGATCGGAGGGCTATTTTTTTAATACCACTAATTTTGTGACATTCGACTAAGATCAGCCCCTTACGGGGCCATCCATGTCAATCTCCCGTCCAAATTTCCAATTGGGAATCTTACGAAAATGTCCAAAACTGAGATTTAAATTCCTTAAAATGTACTTAGTCTATTTCAATAACATTCACTCAAGAAAAAGTAAAACTTTGACAATTTTTTGGCTCAAATCTTGAAATCTTATGTCTTATACAATATAGAAACTTAGTTCAATGAAAAAGACTGTGTGCATATTTTTAAAATTATTATTAGTAATCTTAAAGATTCTATATGGCTGTTATAGATGGGTAATTGTACAAAGAACGTTCTTCTATAAATATGGTTGTTGCTGTTATAGGTAAAAAGCTATTATACAGAGGTAAAATATAACTTAAAAAATCGGTTCAGAGGAAAACTTGACTTTTATGGTGAATGAATGTTATATAGGGATACTATTATAGAGAGGTCTGACTGTACACATAGCCAAGATCATTTATATACACTAATATAAAGTTAACGAGATATTTGAAATGCACTATCTATTACGCGCTAGCTTTTGTAAGTAACCCTGTAGGCATTTTTATGCTAATTGAATCTCATATTAAGATAATGTGTTTATACTAGGTAAATCGTCCAATTAAACGAACTGTGAGTCTCTGTTGATAAGGAACCACTACAGGTACAGTTTTAATCCATTAGACTAGTCGTGTTTTGAAGTAGATTGGTGAACCCAAGTGGGCTCAAGTGCTTACAAATTAGGCGTTGTGTGGGACAAAATTCACAAATAGTTGTGAGCACCTAATTTTTTATCGTGTTTGAATATTTCCCGCTCTCATCTTCCCACGCATGTCCCCCACTCTTTGTCTCCCACACTTTATCCCCACTTCACTTTCTCTTGTCCCTCATGCTTGTCTCCCCACACTTTGCTCCCCATTCCACTCTCTATTGTTCCCCATTCCTTGTCTCCCATGTTTGTCCCCCATGCTTGTCCCCCCATACTTTGCTTTGTTTCCCACTCCTTGTCCCCCACACTTATGCTCCCTACTCACAACTCCCAACATCCCCCCTATTCCCTAAAAGAAACAGACATATCTCTCCCTAAAAGGGAGATCCTTGCCCATTTCATGTCCACTCTCTCGGACCTACACAGAGAAAGGGGAGCAACAAAAAAACGAAAAAAGAAGAAAGAGAGAGAGAAAAAAAGACCTTTCTTCCATTTTTTTTTTTAAAAAAAAGGAAAACGGAAACAGAGAAAAGGAAAAATTAGCCATGAAACAACCTTGAAACCAATTGTTTTACCTCCACGAAACCCAGCAGATCCTAACCAAAAATGGAATAGATTGAGTGAAGCTTTCTATCAAGTCCGGTTTCTTTCTTCTTCTTTTTTTTGATTTTTGAGAGCTTCGTTTGAGTTTGTCGGCGAGGCTGTCCGGTCGAGTTTTGAAGAAAGATCCCTGGCCATTATTTTCGT